>NC_089417.1:0-2703750 GCF_020647865.1 Trichoderma asperellum
CCCTAACCCTAACCCTAACCCTAACCCTAACCTAACCCTAACCCTAACCCTAACCCTAACCCTAACCTAACCTAACCTAACCCTAAAATTAATATAACAGTTCTATTTTAAAATCTACAGAAGTTACTTTATTCTACACTAACTATAGATTTACACTAAAAGCCTATAGACTACTTTATAATAGTCTAAATGCAGAAAACGCTTAAATTTTAACTAAAAATATAATAAAATTACAAAAAGAACTTAAAGAATAACTTAAGTTTATCTAAGACTGCATAAAGCAATAAGCTAACTATATAAAGATTAAAGAACTAACCCTTTAGGAGGGGGATGTAACGAACCGTACACTAGATAGTTAGTATAGGGTAGATTCCCAAGGGACAAACCTAGAATAAGCTCTTTGGGTTTATATTGGCGGATGGGTTAGGAAACCTATAGGCAATGATATTATAATAATAGTTACTAGTAGGGATTAGAAGTGCTTTCCAATCTATAGGTATAAAACTATATTAATAACTGGCTATTTAAGTTATTTAAATAAGCGTAAGAAGTAAACTTATATATTTAGTTAATTAGGCTGGATTATTTATAGATTTTAATGATCTATTGTAGATTATCTTATAAGATTGATAATCTATTTATGGATTATTGGATTATTGTAATAATCTAATGATCTAGTTGTAATTGGTAGGTTGGTCCTATGTTAATCTAGTTTAGCCTACTCTATAGGCCTATTATTGCAACTATAAGAGGCAGGTTATAATACAATACTCCCCTCCTGTTGGTCTTGTC
Source organism: Trichoderma asperellum (assembly GCF_020647865.1). NCBI lineage: Eukaryota > Fungi > Ascomycota > Sordariomycetes > Hypocreales > Hypocreaceae > Trichoderma > Trichoderma asperellum. The sequence goes on from NC_089417.1 coordinate 793, forward strand.
CTCAAGACCTTTGTAAATTTTAGTATAAATAATGCATCCTCCACTTAGTGAGTGTAGTTATTCTTTAGTTCTTTTACTAGCAGTTTCTGGTTTCTTTTACTAACTTTATTATACTAGACAAGATTTTAAAATCAGTTTATCTTAAGACTATGCATTACAAGTCTTTGTTTAAATTAGTTATTGCTAGTGCTAATAAAATAAACAAGCGTTATTCTTTTTATATTTCCAAGGGTTATTGGGAATGTTTATTATCTCCTACTAATTTTTCTTGCTGTTTAAAGTGCGTTAGGTTAAACCAGTTATATTATGACGTCTGAGGTTTAACTTTGGAGCAATTAGAGCGTATTGCTGTATATTATTTCCGTTTAAAAGATAAACTTAAAGAAGCTGAGGAAGAGCGTTAATGTATTAATGCAAAAGTCGAGCGTCTTTATAAGCAGAAGAAAATGTAGTATAAAAAGATAAGACATGCTGTTTTACAGGGTATTATAGACTTGGAGGAATTGGATTGTGTTAAGCGTAAAGAGGCAGAGGCTGCTGCTTATTAGGCTGTTGTATTAGTGCCTAATTCCGCCGGCCTATCCCAGTCCATTGACGTCATTAATTAGTCTGCGTTTAATTTAGACCTGTTATTATTTCTATCCCTAAAGACTGATGGTATTCCTGCAGGATTGCCTAAGTGTTCCTCTTAAGTTCTTTTTTAGGAATCCATAAGTCTTTAGATGAGTTATACCCTTTCTATCTTATAAGATATTCTTATTTGTTTGTTTTTTTATTTATTTGCATGTAAGTTATTTTATTAATTTTATATTCTTCTTCTTTATCTTAGACAATAATTTTGTCTATAATTAGCTTGCCTATTTCTTTATCCACTAGTGCTTTTTCTAGTAATAAAATGTAAAAAACGGCTGTTTTTAATTTCATGTTATTAGGTAGGTCTAACTTATAGTTAACTTCTCCAATTTTCTTTAAAATTTTAAATAGTTTAAGTTTTCTAAAATCCAGTTTATTACTTAGTTAATTTATTTTAATGTTTAGCAACTTCTTATTGCATAAGTGCTATAGTAGGTAGGCTATATCTCCCTCCTAAAGGGTTAGTCCTTTAATCCTTATACAGTCTGCTTATTGCTTTATGCAATCTTAAATAAACTTAAGTTATTCCTTAAGTTCTTCCTGTAATTAAATTATATCTTCAGCTAAAATTTAAGTATTTTCTGCATTTAAATTATTGCAAGGTAGTCTATAGGCTTCCAGTATAAATCTATAATTAGCATAAAATGGTATAACTCCTGTAGATTCTAAAATAAAGCTATTATATTAATTTTATACTGCAGAGAGTTTTTTTACTTAATTATCTTATATAAGGTTAATATAGCATTATAAATATACCTTAATAACCTAATTTATTCTTTTTATTTAGCTATTTATTTATAGATAGTATACAGTGCTTAACTTATAATAAGTTTTAAATTTAGCTATAAGTTCTTGCTAAAACTTAAAAGCAAAGGTATTTCCTCTATCTAATATAATTTCTATTAATAGTCTATATTTTATAAAAATATATTATATATAAAGATATATTAAATCTTTTGCAGTATAGAACTTTTTATATAGTAAAAAGTAAGCTTGCTTAAAGAGTTTATCTACTATTATAAAGATACTGTTATAGACTGTATTAATTAATAGTTTTTTTAACCCTAGTAAATTAGTAATATAGTTAAATATAATAGTATATTAATTCCATTTAAAAACTAAAATAGGTTATAATTTCCTATATAGCCAATGTTGTTTATTCTTTATTTTCTTATATATATTGTATTTCTTAATAACCTCTTTAACTTTTTATTTAAGTTCTTTAAAACAGTAATAATATAATATATAATTATAGGTGGTTTATATACCTTAATATACTACTGTAATTATACTATAATAAATGTCTTAAATTACTTTTATCTACAATTCCTCTAGTACTTAGATTTATTTACCCTATCTTAGGAGTCTATTAATTATAATTACTTCCTTAGGGAACTGTTCTAGTTGCCAGTCTTTAATTTAATCTTTGATTTTATTAAGGATAGGATTATATTCTTCTATAATAAATAAGGTATTAATTCTGATTTATTTATAATTCCTTTAGTTATTTTTATGCAGGATTTATGCTTTAAATTTAAGAATTTCTTCAAAATGTTCTTCTTTTTAACTTAAAGCATTAGCTCTTTTATTCTCTATTCCTTTGCAGTAAATAATCTTATAATTAAAGTCTATTAAGAACTTAAAATAATAAATTTATTATGCAGAGAGTTATTGTATAATTATAAAGTAAGATATATTTTAGTAGTTAATGTAGATTTTAATTTTATGCTTATTTCCTAGGCAATAGTGTTGCTATTCTTTAAATGCTTTAATAATTGCTAAGAATTCTTTATTATAGATAGAATATTTTAGTTCTAGACTATATAGTTTTTTAAAGAAGAAAGCTATTGGCTTAAGTCTTCTATCTTTATTTTATTATCCTAAGGTTCCTTTTAAAGTAAAGTTAGAAGCGTTTATTTTTATTTTAATAGGCTTACTTAGGTTATATATAGTAAGTATTAGTTTGCTTATAATAGCATTTTTAAGCTTTTAAAATGTTAATTTTATTTTATTAATCTAGAATAGTTTCCTGTCTTTTTATTTCTTCTTGCCCTTTTTATCTTCCTTAAGTTAAGTAGCATTAATTAGGGGTTTTGCAATTTTACTGTACCCTTAGATAAATCTTTAGTAATAATTAGCAAGTTTTAAGAAACTTTATAATCCTTTGCAGGTTTCTGGGAGTTTTTAGTCTTAAATAGCAGCAACTTTAGTTAAATTTATTTAAACTTCCCCTAATGTAATAATATATTTAAAGAACTTAACTTATTGTATGTAAAATTAGCATTTATTAGGGTTAATAAGAAGCTTAGTGTCTTATAGTTTTTATAATATTTTATAGATATATTCTTTATGTTTTTTTAATATCTTTAAGAAGATTAAGATATTGTTAATGTATGTAACTATAAAGTTATTTAAGTATTCTTTAAAAATAAAGTTAATTTTCTTCTGGAATAATGCTAGTGCGTTTATAAGTCTTTGTAGCATAATTAAGTATTTAAATAGTCTGTATTTTATTTTGAAGGCGGTTATTTATTTATATCCTTCCTTTATTCTTATAAGTTTATAGGCTTCTGTAAGATCTAGGGCTGTAAATTAGTTTATGCCTTATAATCTTTCTTTAATTTTAGTAATTAGTGGTAAAGGCATTCTATCTTTAATAGTTATTTTATTAAGCTATTAATAGTTAATAATTAAATAAAGCTTTCTGTTTTTTTTTAATATAAAAATAATAGAGTACTTTATTAAAGAGTTTAATACTTTAATATATTCTTTATTTAATTATATTTATAGCTATTCTTTAAGTATTTTAAGCTTTATTTTATTAAGATTATAAATCTTATAGAGTTTTAGTAAAGTTCTATCCTTAAGTATAATCTTATAATTTTATTTTAAGTAAGGTAGTAGTTTTTCTTTAAGTACTTGCTGGTATAATTTCTTATACTTTTAATATTATTGTAGTATTTTAGTTAAAGGCTCCTTTTTATTAACTTTAGTTTATTTTTTTACTTTTGCTAGTATAGTATTAAGTTTAGCTAGTTTTATATAATATCTAGTAATAATTCTATTAATTTATATAATTTTTGCTTTTTGTCGTTAATTATTATATTATAGTGGTACTGGTGATTTTTTAAGGTTAAATCTAACTTTCTTTTATATTTTTGTTTTCTTGGCCTTATCTTTCTTGTTTTATTTCTTTTTCTTTAATTGCGCAGGAGGTTTTAGTTATAGGTCTATAAGCATGTCTTTGCTTTCCTTACCCCCTTCCTGGCCTAGTTACAACTTCAGGGAGATATTTTCTTCTTAAGTTATTTCCTTTGTTTTCCAGTTAATCATGGGGTTATATTTTTCTAACCATAGGTGTCCTAGTAAGATATCGCAGTCTCTTGGGTCCAGTATATCGAACTTAATATCCTTAGTTTAATTGGCAATTGTCACAGGGAGATAATCAGTCTTATAAGTAATAGTTATTCCTATATTTATGCTTGCAATGCTAGAGACAACCAATAGTGTCTTTTTAATAATGCATGGTATTCCAAGCCGGTCTATCAAGCTGTCAGCAATTAGGTTGCAATCCAAACTGCTATCTACATAAATCTTAACTAGTTGCTAATTTAAATATCTATTAATTACCAGCTTCTTTTTTAATGTTCTAATTAAGTTAATAGTAATTATATCCAGAGGGCTTTGTTTGTTTGTTGTTTGTTTTATTATTAACGTCCACTAAGTAAGCTAGTTACATAAATCCCTGCTGGGCAATAGGACGGTAGGAGCCGCAGGTTCAGAGTCCGCGTTCGCTACGTGTCGTACGAAACAAAGGAAAGTTTTTGGTGTCAATCTGTGTTTTAGGGGGCAGGGCCATAGGGGCTTGTGTCCTCCACTAATGTCTGAAAGTGTTTGTATCCTTCGGGTCCTAGTAAGTAGGTGAGGGGGGTAATGCCTATTTGGAGGTCTTTTTCAGGGACTTCCGGTAGGAAGGGTCTGACCATCCTGCATTCTACAAAGTGGCCTTGTGTTCTTGGCTCACCGCACTTGCAGGTAGGCCTGGTGCTGTGTCTAAACCTTTCGTGGTACTCCACGAAGTCTCCGTGCCCTGTCCTCTCCGCGTACAGCCTATGAAGTATAGCCCTCGGTAGCTGTAGTTCTGGTGGTTTGGGGAGGGCGTCCAGTCGCCAGCGTCTATAGTAGGGCGGTCGGTTTTGGTCCCAGTCTAGCTCCCGGAGCCGTCTCCTCTCGCTTCTGGCCCACCTCTTGATGTGGGTTATTGTGGCAATCCTGGAGGGTGGTGTCGGAAGCTCTGACCCTTCCTTTGCGAGTTTATCTGCTACTTCATTGCCGTAAATTTCCTTGTGTCCTGGCACCCAGGCCACCTTGGTGACGGTGTTAGGTGAGAGATCCTTGGCTATTTTTCTGAGGCCCATATAGGCACCCTGTGTGGAGGCTGGGGTGAGGCCGAGGATGCCATCCACGACCGCTGAGTTGTCCAGAAAGAGGATGAGCTCTTTGATGTCCGGGTCGGATTGGATGCGTTCTTTGGCGAGTTTGATCGCCTCAAAAGCTCCGACCGCTTCTGCGTCATATACCTCTGCGTTGGGGAGGCACCCATTCGTTTTGGTGGCGCGAGCCTTGTGGAAAGTGACCGCTCCCTATCCAGTGTTGCCTAGCTTGTCCTGTGAACCGTCCGAGTACGCGACGAGGGTGGAGCTGGGGAGGTCGTCCAGGAGTTTGATGTGTCTTTTGGCGGCTTCGTCCTTCGTGGACCCCCGATAATCCGGGCCTGGGAGGACAGCCCTGTTGTTGTGGGCGAAGAGGGAGGGCCTGACCGTACGACCCGCCAGTGAGGTCGTTTGCTGGAGTCTAGTCATCGGGACCCCCGCGACTTTTCTGTCCGCTCTTTTGCTTATAGGGTGGTATCTGTCTAGACATACAAACCTAGCCCTAATCCGGACCCTTGCTTATGCGATGGCCAGTGAGGCCTTTAGAAAGCCTGATTCCCTGTGTATAACTTCTAAGTTGGTGGTTTTCTATACTGGGACCACTGCCCTGGCCGCAGTCTTAAAGGCTTTATCTAGTTTCTCGACTAAATTATCTGTGCCAGTGCTTGTGGTCTTGGAGAGATCTGACCGGCATTGTCTGGTTTCCCCTGGCCACCATGCATCCAGCCCGTATAGAGCGACCGGGATGACGCATGCCTTGGCCGCCATGGCTACCGCATCTAGTGGGGACCCTTTGATTGTCTTGTTGAGGGATCTTAGGAAGTTGGCTGCCTTTAGGGCTTTTCCCGTCATGACCTCAACGTGCTTTTTGAACGAGAGCCTGGAGTCTAGGTGTACGCCTAGCCATCTCATCGAGTTTTAAGGGGGAATGGGTCGGCCTTCGAAGTTAATGTCGTTGGGATGGGTCTTCTTCCGTGTGTGGTGGAAGTGGACCAGCTCAGCCTTGTCTGGGTCGAAGGATACTGCATTCCGTCGGCCCCAGTCCAGGGTGTCTTTCAGTTCCCACTGCAGAATTCTGGTGGTTTCTTTTGTGTCTTTTCCAATGGCCACGATGCCTACGTCATCCGCGTAGCTAAATCTGGTGTTGGGGTCGTTGAGCCAAAGGATGGGGCAGAAGTATAGCATGGAGATGATCGGGGAGATGGGGGACCCTTGTGGGGCGCTACATTCCAGGCTTATGCCTTGTAGCTTGGAGCCGTATCCATAGCGAACTAGCGCCTTGCGGTTGCTTATGAAAGAGTCCACCCACAGGACGAAGAGCTTTGGCCAGCCTTGTTTTCTAAGTCTGAGAACCAGCCTGTTGTGCATGACGATGTCAAAAGCCTCGGCTATGTTAAGGGTGAGCAGTGAGGCGACCAGTCCTTTAGCGAGGGCTGCCTTAATGTCATAGACCAGGCAGGCCACCAGGTCCGACGCCGCTCGTTTAGGGAGTGCACCGAAATATTGCTCCGGTAGTCTTTTGTGTTCTAAGGCCAGTAGAGATACTCTCCGAGCGAGGAGTCTCTCTAGCCCTTTTCCGATATAAGACAACAGTGAGATCGGTCTGTACCCTTTGTGCGTGGTGTATGCCTTCTTGGGTTTGCCGGGCTTGGGGATGATGGTCACCTCGGCACTCCTGAAGGGGAGTGGGTGGTACCCGACGCTTAGGCACCCCCGGAAGAGGTCCGTGATGAAGTTACCGACTGCCGGCCAGGCGAGCTGTAGAAGTGCTACCGATATTCTGTCTGCCCCCGGGGCAGTGTTGCCGGAGCCTGTGGTGGCCTTTCTGGCTTCCTCCTCTGTAACTTCTGTGTTCCATTTGATTTTCTCGTCAGGGGGGAAGTCCCCGTCCCAGGGATCTGAGATGTCTTCTTCTGTGGTTTTTCTCTTGAGTAGCTTGTCCCTGAGGTAGGTTGCCCTTTCAATGGGGTCGGAGATGCTTTTATTCCCGTCTAATAATGGAGGGGGCTGAAAACGGTCGGTGGCTTTCCGCCACTTGGCCAGGGACCAGATGTTCTTGTCCGCGCTTGCTTCCGCGATGATCTTGTCCCAATGAGCTCTCTTGCTTTTCCTGACGATGAGATTCAGTCGTTTCTTGGCTTCTGCCCTTTCGGGGGAGCCCTTGGCGCTCGCTTCCAGCGCTCTATGGGCCGCCTTGCATTCCTTGGTCCACCAGGGAGCGCTGTGTCCGTTCTGGTGTCTTGTTTTGCCCGTGGCTTCCAGCACGTCTCTGAAGAGGTTCTGGAGAGCCTTGGCGCAGCCGTCTAGGTTATCCTTTAATGGTTCTTTAAGGTTGATTGTAGGGAGAGTCCACGCAAAGGAGTGCATCAGCTAACTGAAAGCTTCATATTGTTCAAAGGGGAGGTATTTTTTCCCGGCTCCTGGGGTGGAGCGGGTGGGTTCCGGTAGAGTGGTAACAACTGTATAGTGGTCCAAGCCCGTATCTAGGGAGCGTTCCACCCATGACGAGGTAGAGCAGTTTGTAAAGACGAGGTCGATGCACTTCCCTGAGTCTCTCGTAGGAGAGTCCACCAGGGAGGGAAGGAGGTTGCACTCGTCAGCCCATTCTGCTATTCTGTTGCCCGCTGTGTCTGGTCTCCTGCCCGGTTGCCAGGTCCAGTGGGTGGCGTTGAAGTCGCCTGCGATAATGGAACGGGGAGGGGGGGGACCCCATTTAATAAGGGTTTCTGTCGTAGTATCCTCCGAGGCTCTCCGATAGATGTTCACGATTGTATAGCCGCAAACCTCTACCCAGCAGACGCACCCATTCTCCAGACCTGGAGGGGAGAGTTGTTTGCTGGAGAGGTTGGGTGAGATTCTAACGAATGTGAGGACTAAGGGTCTGGCGTCCCTCCAGTCGTTTAGGGGGTTATATGCTTGAAATCCAGGGTGATTTTTGGTCTGCCTCCTGTTCGAGGTTCTGTCCCATTCGGCGTAGGGTTCCTGAATGAGCACGATGTCGTAGCCACCTTCCCATGCTAGTGAGAGAGCGACGTCCTGATAGGGGCCGTTCTTCCCGACGTTAGCTTGGAAGATTTTAAGGCCAGTTTTTCTTCGGCGGCTGCGACGGGGCCTACTGTTCATAGGTCCGTCTTAGGGGGTTCGTTTTCCCCGTTCGGGGCTTCGTCCATGTTTTCATCCTCTTCCTCCTCGCCGTTGTCCGACCCTACCGCGTGGATCTCCGACCTGGCTGGGGAGCTCTCCATTGGGGAGCTCTCCTCGTCGGAGTCGACCTCGATCGTGAGGGTCTGAGCAGGAGTCCTGGCAGGGGGCATAGGAGCTGAGCTTGATAGTGGGAGCCGGACCCTCGGTCCCATTCGAGGGGCTTTGGGATCTGTGCTGGATTTGTTCGCTGGGGAGGAGCTCGGGGTTTGGGCAGGCTTGGGGGGATTGGCTTTAGTAAACTCTTGTCGTCCTAGGTCTCTGATTGCCTTGAGCTGCTCTTTGGTGGCATGAACCTTTTTTCCGTCTCTTATAGTTGGCCGGGCGGGGCATTTGGGGGAGTCCGCCTTGTGCGGTCCGTTGCAGTTGGCGCATTGTGGAGGGGCAGGGCAGTTAACGGTGGTGTCGTTGTGCTTGTCCGAGGGCTTGCCGCACTTGAGGCACCTTTCGGTCCTGGTGCAGCTCCGCGGGTCGTGGAAACCGAGGCACCGTCGGCATTGTATGATTCTGGGTTTCTGGACCCGGGCTTCCGCCGGGGATGAGTTGTTGAATAGCCTGAAGCCGGGTTTGACGTCCTCCTTGAACGAGATGAAGTAGCAGCACGTGTCCAGGGATTCTCCGAAGGGGGCCTTGTGGCAGGCCACCGGGAGATCTTTGGCTCCGGACCTGACGCGTGCCTCCTCTGGGACTAGCGCGTCCGTGGAGTGGGTCCCACTTAAATCCGTGTATGTTTTCGACACGCCGCGTAAAAGGAAGACCTTCCATGTGCATGCTTCTTCGATTTTCAAATTGTCGCTTTCTGCCTCCGGCCTGAGTGCGATGATTTTGCTTCTAATGTCTTGATTTTTAACCCTGAGGGCGAAGCCTGTCAGAACTTCCTTAAAGTAAGTAATGTCCTCGTTGGTGATCTTCGCCGTTCTAATCATTTCTTGTCTAGCCCCAATGGCCATCAGCTTTCTCCATGCGTGGTCTGGCGGGACTCGGACGAAGATGCAGTCATCGGGTTTTTCCTGGGGTTTGATGGTTTTGTTTTCTTTGTTTTTGGCAGCGGGGGCCGGCCCTTCGCTGTCGGGAGCAGAGTTTTTCTGGGAGTCGGGGCTTCTTTGCGGTTTTTTGTTGTGAGTAGCATCTTGTGACGCGACCTGTGCCCACGTGACTCTGGCGCTCTTGTGGTCCGCTTTTCCAGTGGGCGCGGGAGCTCCCGTCAAAGTGGGGTCTTTCGGGCCGCTTGATTTATTCCTTGCGCTGCGAGGTGTGTTGGCTGATGCTGTTTCAGTTGGTTGGGCATCTTTCAAGTCGCTGCCCGTTTTCTCAGGGTTTTTGGGCCTCCCCGCTGGGTTCATGTAGGAGGCGACGAAGGTCTCGAGGGCAGCATTAAAGACAGCTCGTATTTGTTCTGCCACTGCGGAGGAGGGTTTGGTGGTATATTGTGCTAGACAGGAGTCGATAGCCGTAGCTATGTTTAATACCACGTCCTGTCTAGCCCATTGCTGTGCGTTGATCTCTTCGATCTGGCTTATGATTTTGTTTTTGGTGAGGGATTTTCCCTCTTTATTGGGTGCGGTGGCTTCCTTCGGGCCGCTGAAGATGGAGGAGGTAAGGCCTCTCGACGGTTTCTGTGTGGCTGCGATTGCGCTCGGCTTCGCCCTGTTAAAGCTGAGTGATCGCATGTTGTCTGTTTCAAAGTCTTCTCCGAAGCGTCTTCTTTTCTTAGGAGTGAAGGGGAGCACAGTGGTCTCCCCTGTTCCTGGGATCGAAGGAGTTGCCTCCTTCTGGGGTTGTGGTGCTGTCGCTGGCCCGGGGGCGACGGTGGTGGTTATGCTCTGGGTATCTGGAGGGTTTGTAGATGTTCCCATCTCTCCAGAGTCCCCAGAGGGGGCCGTGAAGGTAAATATTAAAGGCGTTTTTGTTTGATAGCAAGTCAAACGGAGTGAGGTTCTTGATGGTTAGGCACCCAAAAGGTAGGGTACCTGTAGATGTAGGAGGGAAGCTTGATCCAGAGGGCTTTCTTACTATATCTTAAATCAATATTTCTTACACTATTAGCATTTAATTTAATTATTTTGTTCTTTAATTATTTAGTAATATTTCTTAATTAAGGTCTTGTTTTTTTATCCTTTATTTAAGTAGTTATTAAAGTTGTAGTTTCTTTATAAGAGTTTCTGAGTTATTTAGTAGAACTGGTGTTTCTCCTTGCAGTGTTTTCTGCAGTATTATATATTGCAGTCTAAAAAGTGGTCTATTAGGCAATTTTATACTTTAACTCTCTTTAGTCGTTTGCTCTGCCAATCTGCTAATTTATTAAGCACATGCATTTAGCAGTATATGTTATTATATTCCTTTTAGTAATATTTTCTGCAATCTTTATCAAGAGCGTCAAGGATGTTGTAAATTGGGACGCAGGTCTTTTATGGTAGGTGTTCCTTAAGATATTATTGTCTTTTTTTTCATTTTTCTTCTTCTTCTGCCTATGCTCCTAAGACATACATACAGTTATATTCCTCATCTAATAATTTATAGATATTGCATCCTTTGCAGTTATAATCGGGGTCTTAAGAGTAATAAAGGTTACATTAATATATATAAAATAGGACTGATCTATCTGACCTTTGTAGTTTTTTACAGTAGTGGTTTATATTCCATAAATAGCATTGTAGGCATTTATATATTTTTCTATTAAACTTTAGGCAAGTTTCATTATATTGTAGTTCCTGGGAACTGCATTAGTGACATTTATTATCGTAGACAATTTTGGTTTCACTAGTTTCTTTATCCAGGAGTTCCCTTTCCTATTCTTTAAGGTACTCCTTAGCTAATCTATCTTCTTCTTTAAAGAGTTTGCATATGGCTTCCATATTTTATCGCCATTTGCCTTTGCAACTGTATTGGTATCCTTCTATAGATCTATAGTCTAGGCATCTTTGGCATTTATGGTTAGGGTTTTGTAAGTGGCAGTTGTTGCAGTTATAGTTTTCTTTTCAAATTGCTGCTTGTTTTCTATTGCACTCGTAAGTGGTGTTAGTGGATCTGCAGTGTCCGCAGATTGATTCCGTGCTGAAATTTAAGTTTTCGTTGCTGAGTGGCTTGTAGGAGGTTAGAGTGTTAATTTTAACTTCCTTTTAAGATTTTGTTTTTCCTGGCTTTTTTAAGTAGTGTCCTAATCCATCTTTATTACTTCTGTATATAAGGCATGCGTCATTATAACAGGCAGTCTAACTAAGGCTGTTGTAAGGTAGTTCTGTGATAGTGTCTATTTGAACTTTGTCGGCCTTATTGTTCCGTTCAGGGCTTTTCCCGTTTCCTTCCTGCTTCTTCTTAGAATAGCAGTATGCCTCCTTATGGCCTAGTTTACTACAAAAATAGCATTTTCCTTTAAACTTGGTTGCTTTAATGGTATTAAGGTCTATTTGTCCTGGTCGGGTTCCATTGTCTTTTGCAACATATTCTTTTCGTTTCTTGCCTTAGTTTGCATAATGTTGAGATTTCTGTTGAGAGGTTAATTAATAGCTATGTTTTTTTAGTTTGCGTTCTTGGCTTCTCTTAAAGTTGCGGTTATTAATGTCAATGGCCTTCTGAGTGTATTTAATAAATCTAATTTTGCTCCAATTTTCCTTAAATAACTTATCCTTAACTTTAGACTTAATGCTATTATAATAGACTTCTTTCTTTATTTCCTTAGTCCAGTTTACTTTAGTAAGCAGGCGTAAGAAGGTAGTAGTATACTTAGATAAGGCTCCTTTTTGTTGTAGGAACTTAAGTTCTCTTTCTGCTTCCTGTTCTTTATTTATAGTCCTAAAGGATTTTTCTAATTAATCTTTAAAGGTTTTGTAATTACTGAAAATCTTGCTTGTTTGAATCTTTATTTTAGTGGGTTCTTCCTTTATAGCGTTATAGTCCATTAAAATAGGCCTGAATTATTTAGCAGCAGTTTCTATAAGGCAGTTGGCTGCAAAGAGGACTTGGTCTTCATTGTCTCCTAAATTGGTTAAGAAATAGCTAAAATAAGTGTTTAATTCAGCAAAGAATTTATTTATCTTTAAGGTGTCTCCGTTGAAGTCATCAGGTCGCTTAGGCCTAAGGATTTCTCCTTTTTCCTTTTTCTTATTCTTTAGTTAATCCTTCAGCTTCTTAATTTATGCAAGGAGCAAATTGATTGCGGCTTGTTCTGCGGTAAGAGGTAGATGTTGTTCATGAGTTTCCTCATCCATGTAAGTAGTTCCTTGCTGACCGTTGCCTGCTATATTTTCATTATTGCCCGTAGGTCTAGTAACCGTCTAAACAAGAGTTATTAATATATAACGAACTGTATACTAAATAGTTAATATAAGGTAGATTCCCAAGGGATAAACCTAAAATAAGCTCTTCAGGTTTATGTTAGCGGATGGGTTAGGAAACCTATAGGCAATAATATTACAATAATAGTCATCAGTAGGGATTAAAAGTGCTTTCCAATCTATAGGTATAAAACTGTATTAACAACTGGCTATTTAAGTTATTTAATGAGTGTAGAGAAGTGAACTTATATATCCAGTTAACTGGATGTCCTCGATGCACTTAACGGTCGAGTTCGTCGAGTTATACTCAATGTACTTAATAATAGATTCCATTAAGTAGTATATGATTGGTTAATGGATTATAGTTAATCCGTTTATGCCTACCCGGTAGGCCCATTGTCGCGACCTTAAGTGTTGGGTCGTGACACTACTAATCTATTAATTTATTAAGCATATGTATTTAGCAGTATATATTATTACATTCCTTCTAGTAATATTTTCTGCAATCTTTATTAAAAGCATTAAGGATATTATAAATTAAGATATAGATGTAGGCGTTCCTAAGGTTTAGTTTAATAGCCTTTATTTGCTCTTATGCTTATTCTATATTTATTTTTTATAGTAGGTGTTTTTTAAGATATTATTGTTTTTTTTTTTATTTTTTTTCTTCTTCTGCCTATACTCCTAAAATATATATGCAGTTATATTCTTTATTTAATAATTTATAAATATTGCATCCTTTGTAATTATAATTAAAGTCTTAAGAGTAATAGAGGTTATATTAATATATATAAAATAAGACTGATTTATTTAACCTTTATGGTTTTTTATAGTGGTGGTTTATATTTTATAAATAGTATTATAGGCATTTATATATTTTTTTATTAAACTTTAGGCAAGTTTTATTATATTGTAGTTCCTGGGAGCTGCATTAATAATATTTATTATTATTAATATTATTGCTGTTGTATATGTTTTTAAAGGTAACTTTATGTTTTGCAAAGGGGTGTATATTTAAAAGGGTATTAATCTACTGTTGGTGTTTTCTATTAATTTTATAGAAGCTATACTTATAGATTCTTCCGGTTTTATTATAGATAATTTTGTCTTTACTAGTTTCTTCATCCAGAAGTTCCTATTCCTGTTCTTTAAGGTATTCCTTAGCTAATCTATCTTCTTCTTTAAAGAGTTTGCATATGGCTTCTATGTTTTATTACCATTTGCCTTTACAACTGTATTAGTATTCTTTTATAGATCTGCAGTTAGGGCATCTTTAGTATTTATGGTTAGGGTTTTGTAAGTGGTAATTATTGCAGTTATAGTTTTCCTTCTATATTGCTGCTTGTTTTCTATTATATTTATAAGTAGTATTAGTAAATCTGCAGTATCTGTAGATTAATTTTATGCTGAAATTTAAGTTTTTGTTATTAAGTGGCTTATAGGAGGTTAGAGTGTTAATTTTAACTTCCTTTTAAGATTTTGTTTTTCTTGGCTTCTTTAGGTAGTGTTTTAATCTATCTTTATTACTTCTGTATATAAGGCATGTGTTATTATAACAGGCAGTCTAACTAAGGCTGTTGTAAGGTAGTTCTATAATAGTGTCTATTTAAACTTTATCAGCCTTATTGTTCTATTTAAGGCTTTTCCCATTTCCTTTCTGCTTTTTCTTAGAATAGCAGTATGCCTCCTTATGGCCTAGTTTACTATAAAAATAGCATTTTCCTTTAAACTTAGTTGCTTTAATAGTGTTAAGGTCTATTTGTCTTAGTTAGGTTTTATTGTCTTTTACAACATATTTTTTTTATTTTTTACTTTAGTTTGCATAATGTTAAGATTTCTATTAAAAGGTTAATTAATAGCTATATTTTTCTAGTTTGCATTTTTAGCTTTTTTTAAAGTTGTGGTTATTAATGTTAATGGCCTTCTAAGTGTATTTAATAAATCCAATTTTGCTTTAATTTTCCTTAAATAACTTATCCTTAACTTTAGACTTAATGCTGTTATAATAGACTTCTTTCTTTATTTCCTCAGTCTAGTTTACTTTAGTAAGTGTAATGAACTGTACACTAGATAGTTAGTATAGGGTAGATTCCCAAGGGATAAACCTAGAATAAGCTCTTTGGGTTTATGTTGGCAAATGGGTTAGAAAACCTATAGGCAATGATATTATAATAATAGTTACTAGTAGGGATTAAAAGTGCTTTTTAATTTATAGGTATAAAACTATATTAATAACTGGCTATTTAAGTTATTTAATAAGTATAGAGAAGTAAACTTATATATTTAGTTAACTGAATGTTTTTAATGTACTTAATGGTTAAGTTTATTAAGTTATACTTAATATATTTAATAATAGATTTTATTAAGTAGTATATAATTAGTTAATGGATTATAGTTAATTTATTTATGCCTACCCAGTAGGCCTATTGTTATAACCTTAAGTATTAGGTTATAATATAATACTCCCCTTCTGTTAGTCTTGTCCCTAAGACTTTATTTTTAAATTTATTCTTCCTTACCCTCTATAAGTATTAATTCTTATTTCTTTTATTCTTTAAATTTAGCTAATATAATGGCTAGCAGTAAATATAAGTATTTTAAATTTTCTTAAGTTTTTTAATGTAATATACTTAAGTATTTTATTTTACTTATGCTATTAATTATAAAGTTTTATTTTTATTATAAGAAGCATAATTATAAGTGTTTTACTTCTAAAGAAGATTCCCTGTGCTGTTTTTAATATATTTATTATTAATAGTTAAATTATAAAGCTTTTAGTCTTTTTATAACCTAGCTTTAGAAAATGGCAACTAAAGGTGCTGTTTTTAACTTTAAATTAAAAAAAGTAGAGGAGGCTTGGTTAAAGGCTAGTATATATATAAAGTATTTTTATATTTAAAAGAAGGAGTAGTTTAAAAAAATAAAAAGAGCTATTAAGCAGGGAATTAATAATTTAAAAGAGTTAGAATGAATTAAGCGTAAAGAATGTAAAGCAGAGGCTGTTTATTAGGCTGCTTTATTAGCGCCTAGTTCTACTATTACTGGCCTATCCCAGTCTGTCGGTAATATTAATTAGTCTGCCTTTAAGCTAGACCTATTATTATTTCTACCTTTAATAACTAATAGAATTCCTGTAGAATTATTTAAGCATTCCTCTTAAGTTTTTTCTTTAAGATTTAAAAGTCTTTGCTAGAGTTATATCCCTTTTATTTAGTAAGATATTTTTATTTTTCTATTTTTTTATTTATTTATATATAAATTAGCTTTTTAATTTTATATTCTTTTTCTTTATTTTAGATAATGATTTTATTTATAATTAGTTTGCCTGTTTCCTTGTCTACTAGTGCTTTCTTGAGTAATAATATATAAAAGACAGCTGTTTTTAACCTTATGTTATTAAGTAAGTTTAATTTATAGTTAACTTTGCTGATTTTCTTTAAGATTTTAAATGGTTTAAGTTTTTTAAAATCCAGTTTATTACTTAATTAATTTATTTTAATATTTAGTAACTTTTTATTGTATAAGTGCTATAGTAGGTAGGCTATGTCTCCCTTTTAAAGGGTTAGTCCTTTAATCCTTATATAGTCTGCTTGTTGCTTTATATAATCTTGAATGAACTTAAGTTATTCCTTAAGTTCTTCTTGTAATTAAATTATATCTTTAGCTAAAATTTAAGCATTTTCTGTATTTAAACTATTATAAGGTAGTCTATAGGCTTTTAGTATAAATCTATAATTAATATAGAATAATATAACTTCTATAGATTTTAAAATAAAGCTATTATATTAATTTTATACTGCAGGGAGTTTTTTTATTTAATTATCTTATATAAAGTTAATGTAGTATTATAAGTATGCTTTAATAACTTAATTTATTTTTTCTGTTTGGCTATCTATTTATAGGTAGTATATAGTGCTTAGCTTATAATAAGTTTTAAGTTTAGCCATAAGCTCTTGTTAAAATTTAAAGGCAAAGGTATTTCCTCTGTTTAATATAATTTCTGCTGGTAGTCTATGTTCTGCAAAAATATATTATATATAAAGATATACTAAATCTTTTATAGTATAGGACTTCTTATGCAGTAAGAAGTAGGCTTGCTTAAAGAGTTTATTTACTATTATAAAAATGCTATTATAAACTATATTAATTAATGGTTCTTTTAACCCTAGTAAATTAGTAATATAGTTAAATATAATAGTGTATTAATTCTATTTAAGAACTAGGATAGGTTATAATTTTTTATATAGCTGATGTTATTTATCCTTTGTTTTTTTATATATATTGCATTTTTTAATAACCTCTTTAACTTTTTATTTAAGTTCTTTAAAACGGTAATAATATAATATATAATTATAGGTAGTTTATATACCTTAATGTACTGCTGTAATTATGCTATAATGAATGTCCTAAATTACTTTTATCTATAATTCCTCTAGTACTTAGATTTATTTGCCTTATCTTAGGAGTTTATTAATTATAGTTACTTCCTTAAGGAACTGTTTTAGTTGCCAGTCTTTAATTTAATCCTTGATTTTATTGAGGATAGGATTATATTCTTTTACAATAAATAAAGTATTAATTTTAATTTATTTATAATTCCCTTAGTTATTTTTATGCAGGATTTATACTTTAAATTCAGGAATTTCTTTAAAATGTTTTTCTTTTTAACTTAAAGCATTAGCTCTTCTATTCTCTATTTCTTTACAGTAGATGATCTTATAGTTAAAGTCTATTAAGAACTTAAAATAATAGGTTTATTATGCAGAGAGTTATTGTATAGTTATAAAGTAAGATATATTTTAGTAATTAATATAGACCTTAATCTTATGCTTATTTCCTAGGCAATAGTATTGTTATTCTTTAAATGCTTTAATAATTGCTAAAAATTCTTTATTGTAGATAGAATATCTTAGCTTTAGACTATATAGTTTTCTGGAGAAGAAAGCTACTGGCTTAAGTCTTTTATCTTTATCTCGTTATCCTAAGGTTCCTCCTAAAGCAAAGTTAAAAGCATCTGTTTTTATTTTAACAGGCTTATTTAGGTTATATATAGTAAGTATTAGTTTACTAGTAATAGCATCCTTAAGTTCTTAAAATATTAATTTCATTTTATTAATTCAGGATAATTTCCTGTTCTTTTATTTCTTCTTGCTTTTTTTATCTTCTTTAAGTTAAGTAGCGTTAGTTAATAGTTTTATAATTTTGCTGTATTTTTAAATAAATTTTTAATAATAGTTAGTAAATCTTAAGAAACTTTATAATTCTTTATAGGTTTTTAGGAGTTTTTAATTTTAGATAGCAGTAACTTTGTCTGGGTTTATTTAAACTTCCCCTGGTGTAATAATGTATTTAAGGAACTTGACTTATTGTGTATGAAATTGGCATTTGTCTGGATTAATAAGGAGCTTGGCGTCTTATAGTTTCTATAATACCTTATGGATGTATTCTTTATGTTTTTTTAATATTCTTAAGAAGATTAGGATATTGTTAATGTAAGCTATTATAAAGTTATTTAAGTATTCCTTAAGAATAAAGTTAATTTTCTTCTAGAATAATGCTGGTGTATTTATAAGTTTTTGTAGCATAATTAAGTATTTAAATAATCTATATTTTATTTTAAAGGCAGTTATCTATTTATGTCCTTCTTTTATTTTTATAAGTTTATAAGCTTTAGTAAGATCCAGGGCTGTAAATCAGTTTATGCCTTATAATCTTTCTTTAATTTTAGTAATTAGTGGTAAAGGCATTCTATCTTTAATAGTTATTTTATTAAGCTATTAATAGTTAATAATTAAATAAAGCTTTTTATTCTTTTTTAGTATAAAAATAATAAAGTACTCTACTGGAGAGTTTAATACTTTAATATATTCTTTATTTAATTATATTTATAGCTATTCTTTAAGTATTTTAAGCTTTATCTTATTAAAATTATAAATCTTATGGAGTTTTAGTGAAGTTTTATCTTTAAGTATAATTTTATAATTTTATTTTAAGTAAAGTAGTAGTCTTTCTTTAAGTATTTGCTGGTATAATTTCTTATATTTTTAATATTATTATAGTATTTTAGCTAAAGGCTCCTTTTTATTAACTTTAGCTTATTCTTTTGCTTTTGCTAATATAGTATTAAGTTTGGCTAGTTCTGTATAATATTTAGTAATAATTTTATTAATTTATATGATTTTTGCTTTTTGTTGCTGATTGTTGTATTGTAGTAATATCAGTGATTTTTTAAGGTTAAATCTAATTTTCTTTTATGTTTTTGTTTTCTTGGCCTTATCTTTTTTATTTTATTTCTTTTTCTTTAATTATGCAGGAGGTTTTAGTTATAGGTCTATAAGCATGTCTTTGCTTTCCTTGCCCCCTTCCTGGCTTAGTTATAACTTTAGGGAGATGTCTTCTTTTTAAGTTATTTCTTTTGTTTTCTAGTTAATTATGGGGTTGTATTTTTTTAACTATGGGTGTCCTAGTAAGATATTGCAGTCTTTTAGGTTTAGTATATTAAACTTAATATCCTTAGTTTAATTAGTAATTATTATAGGGAGATAATTAGTTTTATAAGTAATAGTTGTTTCTATATTTATGCTTATAATGCTAGAGATAACTAATAGTGTTTTCTTAATGATGTATGGTATTCTAAGCCAGTCTATTAAGCTGTCAGTAATTAGGTTGCGATCTAAACCGCTATCTATATAAATCTTAACTAATTGCTAGTTTAAATATCTATTAATTACCAGCTTCTTTTTTAATGTTTTAATTAAGTTAATGGTAATTATATCTAAAGGGCTTTTTTACTATATCTTAGATTAATATTTTTTATACTATTGGCATTTAATTTAATTATTTTATTCTTTAATTATTTAGTAATATTTCTTAATTAAGGTTTTATTTTTTTATTTTTTATTTAAGTGGTTATTAAAGTTATAGTTTTTTTATAAAAGTTTTTAAGTTATTTGGTAGAACTGGTGTTTTTTCTTGCAGTATTTTCTGCAGTATTATATATTGCAGTCTAGAAAGTGATCTGTTAAATAATTTTATACTTTAACTCTTTTTAGTTATTTACTCTGCTAATCTGCCAATTTATTAAGCACATGCATTTAATAGTATATATTATTATATTTCTTTTAGTAATGTTTTCTGCAATCTTTATTAAAAGCATTAAAGATGTTATAAATTAAGATATAGATATAGGCATCTTTAAGGTTTAGTTTAATAGCCTTTATTTATTCTTATGCTTATTTTAAACTTATCTTCTGTAGTAAATGTTCCTTAAGGTATTATTATCTTTCTTTTTATTTTTCTTCTTCTTCTATCTGCGTTTTTAAGATATACATGCAGTTATATTCTTTATTTATTAAATTATAGATGTTGTATCTTTTGTAGTTATAATTAAGGTCCTAAGAGTAATAGAGGTTATATTAATATATATAAAAAGGGACTGATCTATTTAACCTTTATAGTTTCTTGCAATAGTGGTTTATACTTTATGAATAGTATTGTAGGCATTTATATATTTTTCTATTAAACTTTAGGCAAGTTTTATTATATTGTAGTTCCTAGGAACTGCATTAGTAATATTTATTGTTATTGGTGCTATTGCTGTTGTATATATTTTTAAAGGTATTTCCTTTATCCAGGAGTTCCTGTTCCTGTTCTTTAAGGTACTCCTTAGCTAACCTATCTTTTTTTTTAAAAAGTTTATATATGGCTTTTATATTTTATTACTATTTACCTTTATAATTATATTAGTATTTTTTTATAGATCTGCAGTTTGGGCATCCTTGGTATTTATGGTTAAGGTTTTGTAAGTGGCAGTTATTGCAGTTATAATTCTTTTCTTAAGTGGCTGCTTGTTTTCTTTTGCATTTATAAGTAATATTAGTAAATCTGCAGTGTTTATAGATTGATTTTACACTAAAATCTAAATCTTTATTGCTAAGTGGCTTATAGGAGGTTAAAGTATTAATTTTAACTTTCTTTTAAGATTTTATTTTTTCTGGCTTTTTTAGGTAGTGTTTTAATCTATTTTTGTTACTTTTATATATAAGGCATGTATTATTATAACAGGCAGTTTAACTAAGGCTATTGTAAGGTAGTTCTATAATAGTGTTTATTTAAACTTTATCGGCCTTATTATTCCATTCAGGGCTTTTCCCGTTTTCTTTTTGCTTTTTTTTAAAATAGCAGTATGCCTCCTTATGGCCTAGTTTACTATAAAAATAGCATTTTCCTTTAAACTTAATTGCTTTAATAGTATTAAGGTCTATTTGTCCTAGTTAGGTTCTTGTCACGAACCAACCACATAAGATCCCTCTGGTACGTACCTCCAGGTAAACCACAGACAAGACAACCAATCATAATAAAGGAAATGTATTCTCAGCAAGATACATACCTACTCATAAGATAAGACTGCGACTCTAAGGAAGCATTCTCATCAAGTATAATGCAACTTACACAAGTGATAACCACAGAATGACTTACTATATAAAACCGTTTAATACGCTTATTAAATATAGCTTAAATAGTCAGTCATTAACATAGCATTTATATAACAATCAAATTGGACTTACATCTAAAGTTATCAGCTACATAACTAAGACCGCTCATAAGATCCCTTGCATCTCTCTGCCAACATAAACCCAACGTTAAAGGTTTATCCCTTAGGAACTAATTACCCTATACTAGGTATAGGATCAGAACGTCATATATTAACGACTCTTGTTTAAAAAAATACTTTAGATCTTTTAAGCAATTTAAACCACTATAGCAACCTCAGGCAACTTCAACACCCCTACCTCTGATCCTATTAAGGATATAGATAGAGACATCGACCTCACTGGCAAACCTAACTGGGACAAGCTTACTATTAAGCAGCTTAAAAAACTTATTAAGAAACTATATAAAAAATAAAAAACACCAGCCCCAGGAAAGGACATTGAAGTTACCCTTAAGCTTTAACCTCCACCAGCATATAATAGCAAGCCTACTGAACTTCAATCATTCATCACGCAACTCAAGGCTTATTTTCAGAACTTCTCTACCATCCTTAAAAAGGAAAAAGATAAAGTATCCTTTGCAGCATCTCGTCTTTCAGGACTCGCTTTTAAATAGTTTAGACCAATTTAGGACGATTACATAGAATATAACTTTACTGCTAAAGACGCTACCAAAGCTATTTTTAGAAGTTTCAATAAATTTAAAGAAGAACTTAAAAAAGCCTTTAAGGATGTCAGAGAAATCAGAATGGCTAAAAACAAACTCACCACCATCTATTAGAAAGGAAAGTATTCAGACTATACTATAATATTTCAAGATCTAGCAACATGCGTTAATTGGGGAGAATCAGCACTTGTTAAACGATTCTATAATGGACTTAAACTTAAAATCAAAAAAGAAGTCTATTAGATCAATCAAGAACAATACAATCTTTTGTCCTTTATGGAGAAATGCATAGAAGCAGATAATTTATTATGGGAATTAAAAATGGATCTCTTCAAACAAGAAGGGAAACATCATTCAGGATTCCAAGCAAATCAAGGTAAAAAACAACAGGAACCAATTACTAAAGATAATAGTAATACAGCTGGACCTATAGACCTCGATATAATGCAAAAGAAGAAAAAGAAATTTAAATATTACAATTGCAGGAAGCTAAACTATATGGCCAAGAACTGCAAATCCCCAAAAAAGGAACAATCCACTATTCCTAAGCCAAAAGCAATACATATCATAGACAAAGGCAATAAGACTATCCATCTATTAAAACAATTAGGATCTCCTGAAAACAATAATAACTACGACTTTTATAAATCTACATCTAAACTCTCGGACTACTCCCAGACAATAAATGTAGAAGCAAACGATAAAATCCCTGACCAACAACCTATCCTTTAAGTTAATTTTATAAACTTAGCAAACCTAGTTAAAGGCATCATCCCGGAAATAGATAAAGACAATAAACGACGTAATTATGGATGTTACTTCAGAGAAACCAGAGATATTATACAACATTATAAGAATTTCACCCCTGAAATTATAGCACTTAACTTATTCTAATGCAACATTGTGGAAGAGGCAAGCGCAGACGTGGAAAATACTCCAATAGTATTATACACTTACCTAAATAACCTACAGAAGCAAACTTCAGAAACATAATATATTATCAGGGCTGTCACCATTAATCAAGCACTTATCCAAGGCCTTGATTATAGAAAAGTAGTCAGGGAACATAACTACATTAACCCAGTACATCCACTGCATCATCAGATTAATTAGACTAATTGCATCACTTACAGATGCATAAAGCATTTTAAATAGAAGGCCGAAAAGAATGTTTTTCTAATATGCATCCCTTAGTGTGTAATATTAGAGCCTTACAACGATTCATACTGCCTCACATGGGAAGCTACCCAACAATACCGATCCCTTAAGACAGTCGTTTTAAAACCCCTTAAATGTCTAGATGAAACAAGCCTTTTTGGATGCATTGATTAATCCTGTAAAGTGCATAAATTAGGAAAACTATGGGATTGGCATAAGCAAGAAGAAATTAGAAGAGCAAAGCTAGATTGCCAACAAGAAGAATTTAAGGACTGTAATAAAATAGAATGTTTACAATACGCAGATGAAAAGATTAGAAACTGGCACTATTTAAAAAACTACTAAAGTCCTCTGCAAAAGGGCAGCAGGAGGACTTACGACACTTGGACATTATCAACTTAAAATATAATAGTAAAGAAGAAGAAAAGCACCCTAACAAAAGAATTATCTTAACAGTGTCACTAGACGGGAATCTACTTAGTGTTTTAATAGACAGTGGGTTAGGAAGCAACTATATATCTGCTACAACTGCAATATGCCTGCAGTTACCAGCGTACAAGAAGAAAAAACCATATTGACTTTTCCATGCTAAAGGATAAACCTTTGAGTATGATGAAGGATAGATAAAGCGACAGACTGATCCCCTGCCGCTATAAATTAGCAACCGCACTATAAATGTAGTATGTAATATAGCCAATATCCTGAAATATAACTTCGTCTTAGGAATACCCTGGTTATGTAAATACAAACCCGACATAGAATAGAGAACAGGCCAAATCCGTTGGCGCAATAACGGAAGTACTTTAAACAGAACTAATGCAGAAACATTAGAAGAGGAACCAGGTCGCCAGAAGCCTAAGGTTTTCCTCAGCCCTTTAGACATCCCTCCTCAGTACCATTAGAAAAGGGAAAAAATAAAACAAGTTCACACGCAAAGGCATATTGCCATCCTATGCCGAGAACTAATAAGACTTGATAAAGAATTACATAAGTTAAAAACAAAGGAACTTACCCCTGAAGAACAATTAACACTAATCCCAGAACAATATCGGAAATATCAAAAACTCTTTAACGACCAGTTAAAAGAAGGGTTACCACCGCACTTAGAATAGGACCATAAAATAGTATTAAAAGAAGGAGAATCACTAAGGTTCCATAAAATATACAACTTAAGTAAAGGAGAACTAAAAACACTTAAAGAATGGATCGAAACACAACTATAAAAAGAATACATCTGCATATTAAAATCACCTATTGGATATCCTATCATCTTCGTTCTAAAAAAGAACGGTAAACTTCAATTAGTCATTAACTATCGTAAACTAAATCAAATTACTGTTAAAGACAAAACCCCCTTGCCATTAATCTCACAAATCAAAAATAAATTACATAAGAAGAAGTGGTTTACAACTCTCGACCTTACAGGAGCCTACAAGCTTACATAAATAAAAGAAGGAGACGAATGGAAGACAGCGTTCGCTATGAGATACAGGTTATATAAATACGTGGTTATGCCACAAAAGCTTACCAATGCACCTGCATCTTTCCAGAAGAGAATAAATTACATATTAGGACTATACTTAGACGACTTCGCAATAGCTTATATTAACGACATCCTTATCTTCTCGGAGACCCTTAAAGAACATAAGAAACACATCCATCTTATACTATAAAAATTCAAAGAAGCAAAACTCCTTGTCAATCCTAAAAAATGCATTTTTCATTCTCAACAAGTGGAATTTCTCAGATATATTATCACCCCAGAAGAAATCCACATAGACCCTAAGAAAGTTGCTGCAATCAAGGAATAGCCAACGCCTACGACGCTTAAAGAAGTACAAGCATTCCTTAGACTCGCTAACTATTATCAAAAATTCATCAAAAACTTCGCGCAAAAAGCTACTCCACTGACGAATATAACAAAAAAAGGTATTCCTTTTGAGTGGGGGGAAGAACAGCAGAAAGCCCTCGAGGAACTTAAAACGGCAATAACATCAGAACCTGTCCTTGCTATATTTAACCCAGAAAAACCCATCACAATTGAAACAGACGCATCAATGTTCGCAATAGAAGGAGTATTAAGTTAACCTGGAGAAGACAGCAAGCTACGACCCATTGCATTTTTCTTACATAAACTCCACAGACCAGCGACACAATACGCCACATACGACAGAGAAATATTAGCCATTATTAAAGCACTTAAAGAATAAAGACATTACTGCCATAAAAGCAAGCATAAGGTCACAATCCTCACAGACCACAAAAACCTCGCTTACTTCACCACCACACAAAAACTGTCAAGCCGACAAGTTAAATACTTCGAATTCCTTTCACAATTCGACTTCAAACTCATTTATTGCAAAGGATCGGAAAACAGACAAGCCAATGCATTAAGCAGAAGAATTAATCATAAGCAAGAAGTACCTAAGTATACAGCACAAGCACTACAATTCAACGACAATAAAAACATTAAACAAGTATAAATTCACGCAATATTCAAAGTCCTAGAAAGCGACCCCATGCTTAAAGAAATCAAAGAATTTATTAAAAACTAAGAAAACAAACAGTACCCAGAAAATATTACTATAGACTCAGGATACCCTGAACGACATAGAAAAATTTAGGTACCTGAAGAACTATAAAGAAAAGTAGTTAAATATATTTACAAACATCCGCTGCATAGACATAAAGGTATAACAAAAACATACAACCAAGTTCTAATATACTACAACATTAAAAAGCTCAGAGAATATATAAAGTATATTGTGTTACACTGCAACATATGCTAACAAACAAAAGACGGAAGACACAAACCTTATGGAAAACTACAGCTGTTACCTGTCGTAAAACGACCTTGGGAATTAGTTACTTTCAACCATATTACTAATCTACCCTTGTTAAAAGAACCATTTACAGGAATACAATATAACAGTATTTTTATAGTAGTCTGCCGACTTACAAAGCAAGCCTACTTTTTACTGCATAAAAAGTCACACTTATCAGAAGACCTTGCTTATACCTACATAAGAATAATCGCCGCCGACCATAGACTACCTAAAGAAATCATTTTAGACCGAGGACAAACATTTACTTTTAAATTTTAGCAAGAACTTATGGCTAAACTAGGAATAAACCACAAACTCAGCACTGTATACCACCCTCAGACGGACGGACAAACCAAATGCATAAATTAAGTCATTGAAGCTTACCTACAAGCCTATATTAATTTTACACAAGACAATTAGGTTAAAAAACTACCAGTAGCTTAATTATGCTACAACAGTACACCATCGGAATCCATAAAAATAATACCTTTCTACGCAAATTATAGATTCACGCCTAAAGCATTTAGACCACTACAAGATAGACCTAACTTAAAAAAAGCACAACTATAAGCTAAATTAATAATTAACCTATATAAAGAAATATATGTACAGCTTAAATTTATTAGTAAGTGCATGAAGAAATATGCAGATAAAGATAGAATTGCAGGACTAATTCTCCAGAAGGGAGATATAGTCTACCTGCTACAATATTTACAAGGCTATAAACTACTGAACATTAAGATAAATAGGCCAAGTGATAAACTTGACGTTAGAAAAATAAGACCTTACGAAATTCTAGAATAAATTGGAGAAGTCAACTACAAGCTAGCCTTGCCAGACACAATAAAAATATAAAATCCAGTCTTTTACGTATCACAACTCAAAAAAGCATAAATTAATGAAGAAACCAGAAGGCCCATTTTAGACGAAATTATTATAGAAAATCAAAAGGAAGAATACAAGATTAAAAACATTATTGCTGTATGCTAAAACTCCAAAACCTAGAACATCAAGTACCTTATTAAATAAAAAGGATACTTGGAACTTAAGAACTTATAGGAGCCCGTTAAGCACTTTAGCTCTTAAGCGCCAATAAAAAAATTTCTTTAGACACTGGGCCTAAATCAGCAAGCACCGCGTTTCAATCAATCACGTCAACACTACTGTTAAGCTGCACATCCACCACTGCCTTTAACTCAGCACGCTCTAAGTCATCTAATTCATCAAAAGACTAAGCCCCGCAACAAAGCATCTGCTCACCCCATACATTAACCTATTAACGCTGCTCCTAAAGACACAATAATTACGCAAAACTCTTATTCATTCATTAAAACAACAACATTAACTATTATTAATACTCTATCAATTTCTATTGCTGCTCAAGAAGCTCACGCTCGGCCTGGCACTCAGCAGCATCCAAACGCTCCTTTTCAGCTGCCAAACGCTATACTAAAAATACAAATTAGCAAAACACGCACTCATTAAAAGCCAAGGAAAAACGCTCACCCGCAGCCAGAGAAATACCATTTCCATCACACATCCGACCTCTACAGATACATTCTAGACACTTATTATACCCCGTCGCCATCTTGCAGGGCAAGCCACAAGAATCACAAAAAGAACAAGGCATAACAAGGACCCCAATAGTCTCAATAACTATTATCACTGCTTTACAATAATCAGTCGAGCTCTTAAGAACTGAAGAACGTTATTTAAAAACACCACGAGGCATTATAAAGAAACACGGTTACTCACTACCAAAGGAAGGAAGAACAGGACCTTATGTAGTCTTAGGCCTTGAGGACAAGACCAACGGAAGGGGGGCATCGTGTCACAAACCAACTACATAAGATCCCTCTAGTACATACCTCCAGGTAAACCACAGACAAGACAACCAATCATAATAAAGGAAATGTATTCTCAGCAAGATACATACCTACTCATAAGATAAGACTGCGACTCTAAGGAAGCATTCTCATCAAGTACAATGCAACTTACACAAGTAATAACTATAGAACGACTTACTATATAAGACCGTTCAATACGCTCATTAAATATAGCTTAAATAATCAGTCGTTAACATAGCATTCATATAACAATTAGATTAAACTCGCATCCAAAGTTATCAGCTACGTAACTAAGACCGCTCATAAGATCCCTCGCATCTCTCTGCCAACATAAACCCGACGTTGAAGGTTTATCCCTTGGGAACTAATTACCCTATACTAGGTATAGGATCAGAACGTCACAGAAAGCAAAGACATGCTTATAGACCTACAACCAAAACCTCCTGCGCAATTAAAGAAAAAGAAATAAAACAAGAAAGATAAAGCTAAGAAAATAAAAATATAAAAAAAAGTCAGACTTAACCTTAAAAAATCACCGGTATTACTATAATATAATAATTAATAATAAAAAGTAAAAATTATATAAATTAATAAAATTATTGCTAGATATTGCATAGAACTAGCCAAACTTAATATTATACTAGCAAAAGTAAAAGAATAAGCTAAAGTTAATAAAAAGAAGCCTTTAGCTAAAATACTATAATAATATCAAAAGTATAAGAAATTATACCAGCAAGTATTTAAAGAAGGACTACTACTTTACTTAAAATGGGATTATAAGATTATACTTAAGGATGAAACTTCACTAAAACTCTATAAGATTTATAATTTTAATAAAACAGAGCTTAAAACGCTTAAAGAATAGCTATAAATATAATTAGATAAAAAATACATTAGGGTATTAAACTCTCTAGTAAAGTACCCCATTATCTTTATACTAAAAAAGAATAGAAAGCTTTATTTAATCATTAACTATTAATAGCTTAATAAAATAACTATTAAAAATAAAATACTTTTACTATTAATTACTAAAATTAAAAAAAAATTATAAGGCATAAATTAGTTTATAGCCCTAGATCTTATAGAAGCCTATAAACTTATAAAAATAAAGGAAGGATATAAATAGATAACTGCCTTTAAAATAAAATATAGATTATTTAAATACTTAATTATGCTACAAGGACTTATAAATACACCAGCATCATTCTAGAAGAAAATTAACTTTATTCTCAAGGAATACTTAAATAACTTTATAGTTACATACATTAACAATATCCTAATCTTTTTAAAGACATTAGAAGAACATAAAGAACACATCTATAAGGTATTATAGAAACTGTAAGACGCCAAGCTCCTTATTAACCCTAATAAATGCTAATTTCATATATAATAAGTCAAGTTCCTTAAATACATTATTACACTAAAGGAAGTTTAAATAAATTTAACTAAAGTTACTGCTATTTAAGACTAAAAACTCCTAGAAACCCATAAAGGATTATAAAGTTTCTTAAGACTCGCCAATTATTACTAAAGATTTATCTAAAGGTATAGTAAAATTATAAAACCCTTAACCAATGCTATTTAACTTAAAGAAAATAAAAAGGGCAAGAAGAAATAAAAAGATAGAAAACTATCCTAGACTAATAAAATAAAATCAATATTTTAAAAGCTTAAAAATGCTATTACAAGCAAACCAATACTTACTATATATAACCCAAGTAAGCCTGTTAAAATAAAAACAAACGCTTTTAACTTTACTTTAAAAGGAACCTTAGGACAATAAGATAAAGATAGAAGACTTAAGCCAGTAGCTTTCTTCTCTAGAAAACTATATAATCCAGAGCTAAAATATTCCATCTACAATAAAGAATTCTTAACAATTATTAAAGTATTTAAAGAATAGTAATACTATTGCCTAGAAAATAAATATAAGATTAAGGTCTACACTAACCACTAAAATATATTTTACTTTATAACTATATAATAACTCTCTGTATAATAAACTTATTATTTTAAGTTTTTAATAGACTTTAACTATAAAATTATCTACTGTAAAAGAATAAAGAATAGAAAAGCTAATGCTTTAAGTTAAAAAGAAGAACATTTTAAAGAAATTCCTGAATTTAAAGTATAAATCCTGCATAAAAATAACCAAGGGAATTATAAATAAATTAGAATTAATACCTTATTTATTATAAAAGAATATAATCCTATCCTTAATAAAATTAAAGATTAAATCAAAGACTAGCAACTAAAACAGTTCCTTAAGGAAGTAACTATAATTAATAAACTCCCAAGATAGGGTAAATAAATCTAGATACTAGAGGAATTGCAGATAAAAGCAATTTAAGATGTTTATTATAGTATAATTATAGCAGTACATTAAGGTATATAAACCACCTATAATTATATATTATATTATTACTATTTTAAAGGACTTAAATAAAAAGTTAAAGAGGTTATTAAAAAATATAACATATATAAGAAAACAAAGGATAAATAACATCAGCTATATGGGAAATTATAACCTATCCCAGTTCCTAAATAAAATTAGTACACTATTATATTTAACTATATCATTAATTTACTAGGGTTAAAAGAACCATTAATTAATACAGTCTATAACAGCATCTTTATAATAGTAAATAAACTTTTTAAGC
The DNA here is from genome assembly GCF_020647865.1 of Trichoderma asperellum. Classification (NCBI taxonomy): domain Eukaryota; kingdom Fungi; phylum Ascomycota; class Sordariomycetes; order Hypocreales; family Hypocreaceae; genus Trichoderma; species Trichoderma asperellum. The sequence goes on from NC_089417.1 coordinate 30,983, forward strand.
AAGCTTACTTCTTACTATATAAGAAGTCCTATACTGTAAAAGATTTAATATATCTTTATATATAATATATTTTTGCAGAATATAGACTACTAGCAGAAATTATATTAAATAAAGGAAATACTTTTATTTTTAAATTCTAGTAAAAGCTTATAGCTAAACTTAAAACTTATTATAAGCTAAGTACTGTATACTACCTATAAATAGATAGCCAAATAGAAAAAATAAATTAAGTTATTAAAGCATATTTATAATGCTATATTAACCTTGCATAAGATAATTAAGTAAAAAAACTCCCTGCAGTATAAAATTAATACAATAGCTTTATTTTAGAATCTATAGAAGTTACATCGTTCTATGCTAATTATAGATTTATACTAGAAGCCTATAGACTACCTTATAATAGTTTAAATGCAGAAAATGCTTAAATTTTAGCTAAAGATATAATCTAATTACAGGAAGAACTTAAGGAATAACTTAAGTTTATTTAAGATTGCATAAAGCAACAAGCAGACTATACAAGGATTGAAGGACTAACCCTTTAGGAGGGAGACATAGCCTACCTACTACAGCACTTATGCAATAAGAAGTTGCTAAACATTAAAATAAATTAACTAAGTGATAAACTGGATTTTAGAAAACTTAGACCATTTAAAATTTTAAAGAAAATTAAAGAAGTTAACTATAAGTTAGACCTATTTAATAATATAAAGTTAAAAACAGCCGTTTTCTATATCTTACTACTAGAAAAAGCACTAGTAGATGAAGAAACAGGCAAATTAATTATAAATAAAATTATTGTCTAAGATAAAGAAAAGGAATATAAAATTAATAAAATAACTTATATATAAATAAATAAAAAAACAGGTGAATAAGAATACCTTATAAGATAAAAAGGGTACAACTTATCCAAAGACTTATAGGTTCCTGAAAAAGAACTTAAGAGGAATGCTTAAGCAATCCTGCGGGGATACTACTAGTCTCTAGGGATAGAAATAGCAACGGGTCTAAATTAAATGCAGACTAATTAATAATATTAATAGACTAGGACAGGCCGGCAGAATTAGGCGCCGCCAAGGTAGCTTAATAAGCAACCTCTACAGCTTCCCTCTCCTTGCGCTTAATGCACTCCAATTCCTTTAAATTATTAATACTACAGGAAACAGCTTATGCTGCTTTCTCTTTCTAATCCTTACGCTGCTTATAAAAACAAGCAATCTTAGCTATTAAGCACATTGCCTCCTCTTCAGCAGCCTTAACTTTATTATCTAACTAATCCTAACGATAGGAAATTTATAATAATTGCTAAGCAGTAAAAAAAGCCTTATAATAAGATTTATAATCTTTTATATATTTAAAACAGCAACTTAAATCTTTTGCTAAGGCAAGGCACTGAGTACCTTTCTTTTTACATAAGTAATAAGGCTTTATTTCAGTAGGACAAGAGAGAATAGATGCAGCAAGTGCTATACTTTTATTAACTTTCTTTTACTTCTAAAAATTAAGAACTTTTAATTTCTAGATATAGTAAGACATAATAAACACTAAAAGAAAAACATAAAGAAGGAAAATAACTCACCAGGAAGGATATAGGTACTTATACACTAAATAACCAGGTCTTAAAGACAAAACCAACAGAGGGGGAGTATTATATTACAACCTAACTCTTATAGTTGCAACTATAGGCCTACCGGGTAGGCATCGTCGGATTAACTTAGGCCTAACGCATCAATCAGCAATGGGTTAACACAAATCATATTCAATCCATCTCAACGCATACTTAGGATCAATAAAAATCAACATTAATTCATTACAATCTAAAGATACTAACTAAATATATAAATTCACTTCTTATGCTCATTTAGATAACTTAGATAGCCAGTTGTTAATACAGTTTTATACCTACAGATTGAAAAGCACTTCTAATCCCTACTGGTGACTATTATTGTAATATCATTGCCCACAGGTTTCCTAACCCATCCGCCAACATAAACCCAAAGAGCTTATTCTAGGTTTATCCCTTGGGAATCTACCCTATACTAACTATCTAGTGTACGGTTCGTCACAGGGGGATGGTTGTAATACATCTGCAAAAAAATTATTTTTGTATATGCTCAGCACTGAGCTCAGCATTCCTTAAAGGGCTTCTCAGTCAATCCCACTAACTTCAAAAAAAAAAAAAAAAAAAAAAAAAAAAAAAAAGAATAAAAGAAGAATACAACACATATGGGCTGTACAAAGGGCGCAGATTTGATACTGTCAAACTTTGCTGTCAAACTTGGTCCAGTTAGCTAAGCGCCTGCTCGTGCCTTCGCAGAGCTCCTATTCAATAATAGGATGAAGTTGTGCCCCTGGCTAATTATTTCCTTGGCAAAGACCAGGCCTTTTCAGCTGAGCTCTTCACCTGCACAATTCCCCAATTAATTTTGGGTGCTCCACTAGCTGAGAACAAGCCACACAATTGCATTGTTTACTGCGATCCTCCGCACAAGTGAACCTTGCAAGTTGCAGGGATTAATTTCTTTTGCCACACAGCTTGCATGGCTCCCCTAGGAATACCCACTGATAGGACTGGACTATTGCTTCCTCGACATACGTATGAGTACTCTTAATAACCTGGTCTCGATAGTTCGTATCCACTGCCACAGCTCTTGCATGTTTGTTGGCCGTCGTTTAGAGTGGGGTGCTGGATACACTAGATGGGACACTTAAGACTGAGAATAAATAAATCTGGTACTTCCTCCCGCTGCCATGTGCTCCTTCAGGTTTGTCAGAATTTCTTTCACCTCGAATTCCTCGTTTGGTCAGCACTCTGTATCCCTCGGAACGAAGTCACTCTTTTTTATAAATTTTAAAAAAAGGCAGAAAGCCAACTTCAAGATGTATACTGCTAGGTGTCTCGTCCTTGCCAGTCTCCTGGCCGCATCTGCCAATGCTTATCCCGAATTCAACGAGAGGAGAGATTGCTCTCACAACAACTGTCTCCGTGCTGTAAGTCAAGGACAACTTATCGGGATGAAGGAAGAGTAGGTGGAGTATCTGAAGCTAATAAGGGAATTTTAGGTCATCGCCAGCGCGGTCCCTGGGGGCAATGCGCGAGGCTCGGCTGACTGCTCCTCCTACTTCCGCAAGACTGTCACGCCCTCTGTAGGGTGAGTGCCTTATCTCTACCTCGATAAGAGAAAAAGCCTGGAGCCTGACAAAACGTTCTCCAGCACCGCGACCATTACCCTCACCAGTACCTTGAGTGGGGACCCCGTCTACAGCACCGCCATCGATGTCAGTGTTGTGCCCGTGACTGTAACAACAAGCGTGTGCACAGCGGCAGTAGTCAGCGTCGTCCCTCGCGCGGACGAGCGAGAGGTCACCGCTGAGGAGCTCAATGCTCCGCCGGTTCACCACGAGGCTCACCGGGCCCGTGGTGTGCGCGCCTGCCCGGCCAAACCTCCGGCCTCTTCCTCCACTAGCACGTCTTCTACTGCCGCTGCTACCACCACCACCACCAAGGCTACTACCACAGCTACCCCCGTCTCGGGAATTCCCACATACGCCTCAGCCTGCGGTGGCATTTCTGCCTACTCGTCCGCGTGCTCCTGCGATGGAATTCCCGAGTCTACAGTGACCCTTCCCCAGGTCACCAACACGGTCACCTCGTGGGCCAGCCAGACCGTTATCCCGACATCAGCCACGACCGTCGACGTCGTGTCCAGCTCGACTACCACTGTTACCATCGCCGCGCAGCCGACCATCATCGGCCCATCGTTTTACGTCCAGGATCCGGCGAATGGAAGAACTTGGGCTGCGGGGGGCGCCGGCCTCCAGATCATTGACTCGACTAATAGCCATGCACCCCTCACTATCAATGGATGCGGTAGAGTGGCATCGGCCGTTCTCACAAGCAACTACCTCGTTTCCGCTGAAACCGGCAGCGGTGACGCAGTTTCCTTCGTCTCGAATCCGTCCAGCGGATTCATTCACTGCACAGTCCAGAACCCGTCCGTCCCCTCTGGTTCTTTTACTTGCCAGAGCGAGAATGGTGTCGATACCGTCCTCAATTGGTGCCCCGGCGGGAACGACGTTATTCAACTCAGCTCGGCTCCCATGGCCGGCTGCCTGCAGCCCGCTTTCACTGTCATCCACACCTGAGCATGCCGATTGGCGGGTCATCGGGAAGTTAGGTAAACGCAATTTGTTATATAAAATCACACAGCTTGTATAATATACATAAAAGGGCAATATACATACCTAATTACATTCATGTCGCACTTGTTGTTCTATCAGGACTCCAACCGTAATTACCGACAATGAAGGATCCCAGTGAAGTGATTGTCCGAGTGGGAGAAATATTATGGGTTTAAGTTGTCATGGCCACAGTTCTATGCAACCTGTACTCCATCGCCCCGGGATGATTCTCCGATTTGCGCGGTCATCTCCAATCCACTGCCTCGACATCTCTTTGGCCAAATCACACAACGCCCAGGTGTCAGGATTCCGGTCGTATCGAGTGTATCTTTCAACTTATGGCCGGACTTCGTGAGTGCAGTGTCATTCACCTGATCTTTGGATACCAGATGCGTCCTGCTTTCCCTTGACCCTGGGGCGAAGCATCATTATCTCAACAATTAAGTGTGTCTTCCGCAATCTGATGCAGAATGCGTAGAACAGATCGATTGCATACGATGCAAATTGCTACCGGAACTCACCTGATTTATACTAAGTTCCCTTAATCTAAACAATCAACTACAATATATAAAGAACCTAAATTTACTTTCTTTCTTCCTCTTTACCTTTATTCAAGAGTCCTGGGGTTATTAAAAGTTTTACTTTATGTTTAACAGCCTGGTTTAATACTTAAAAGTAATAAAAAAAAGTTGAAAAGTATATTATAACCTAACTAATAGTTATAACAATAGACCTACAGGGTAGGATCCGTTAGATTAGATTAACTATAAACTAAAGATTTAATAATAGCTATTTTAATTGTTAAAATATAATAGTATAGGGTAGCAATAATTTGGTTTAGAAGGGTTATATATTAATATATATATTTTTCTCTTAATCTTCTAATATAAACTAATTTAGAAATCCTCTTCCTTTTATCTTTATTTTCTGCTTATTAATAAAGAATGTAATAAAAAGTTTAATACCATTAGAAAGCTTAAATACAGGACTTTTTAATAGTATAATTTATTTTTTCTAATTCCTTTTACTTAATAAGTTATTAAATTGTCTTTATATAAGGTTTTAAACGCATTCCAATTATCGGACCGGCGGGCTGCCTTCCGGGGCCTTCCGGGGCCTTCTAGGATCCCTGTTACCTTCCTTTACAGACTGCAAATAGGTCAATTTGCTGATTTTTTCTGTTTTCCTTGCTGGGCTATGGAGTCGAATGCTTCGGAGAAGGCACGGAAGACCCCCTCTTTTGCGTCGAATGACTCCGCGTGGTCCTGCAGGAGCCCCTCTGTTGAGTCGGCGAGTGAGCCAGGTTGTCTCGGTCCGGTGTGGGGAGTCTCAGATGAGGAGGCAAATGCCATCGCAGCCGCCTGGGTTGGCAAGCGCAGGTTGAAGTTTACGATACAATTGTTAAGGGAAATGGTGTAAATCAGGCTAGGATTGATTACAGACTTTAAGATAGAAAGTGGTGTTCAGTCTGCCAAATCTGGGGGAGTGGCCGTCGCTTTTATTAGGTTTGGTACCGGCGGCTACACCAAAGCCGGAGCGGCCGCACGAGTAGGCTAATAGCTTGGGAAGCAAACCACTGGTACGTAGAGCTTCAAATTAGCTACTGTATATAGGAATTGGATAATGGAAACCTAATAATTACTAGTAGTTCGTAATTTGATTGTTCTTTATGTCCTTTCTTCTTTATACCAAGTGCACTGTATACAGGGGGGTTTCAAAATACTGGCCCCTTAGAGTTTTCATACTGGTCCCCAGCATTCCTCATTTACAACCACCAGGTCCGTGACAAGGAAACGACCAGTGAGCCTTGGACGCACGCGAAAATTGGAGCCGGTTGGATTTTTTTCCAAAAATGGATGACTGCAGAAGAACGAGGGAAGAAAGGATGAGCCCAGGATCAATAGTAATATAAGAGCGTCCAATAAGGCGGGAACCGAGGCCTTGCGTTATCCATAATCACGCCAGCCCAAACCCAGAACGCGAAGGGACGTATAAGGGTGTCTTCTGTTGTATGGTGCATTTGGTTGCATTGGCAAGTGGCACACCTGAAATTCTATCACTGAGCCATTTGAGCCACTCAGGCGCCGAAGCGGCCATTGACTCGTCGTGGGTGAGGTTGTGATACACGCTCAGGTGAACGATGTTGCCTTTTTTGCAGGCGAAATCGTATGCTTTAATCGTAGCAGTGTAATTCACAATCTCATCGTCATGGGACTGTACAACAAGGAAATCTTTGTATCCTTTTCTCCCGGTCGCGGCGCCATACTGGTCTTGGAATTTGGTGTAAGCTTCATGAATCGTCTTATTCTGCTCAGGAGTAGGCTTCAATATGCCATGGTTCGGGAGGTCAAAGTTGAGGCCCGCATATGAATTGTCGCAGAGCCCAAGCGCATTCATCAGCGGGTAACGCTTCATGGCCTCTGGGGTTAAGACGGGTGGCTGTATGGAGAAATTCAGGGACTGGAAGATGTTCACAATCAGGGGGCCGAATCCATATCCCTCAGAAAGAGGAACGGCGGTCAGGAGATCATTCAGTCTCGCACTAGGAGCTACGGCAACTCCTCCCACGTATTCGCCACTCTGGTTAGAAGCAACACGGGGATTCTCCTCGAGACCCCATATGGCTCCAGCGCCTTGAGAATGACCGAGAGAAGCCCATTTAGTGGTGAAGACGTTTGGGAAAGCTTTGCGGGCGGCAACAACAGCGAAATATACGTCTTCTGAGTTAATGACCGGGTTTCCGTACTTGTGTGTGGTGTAGTTGTTGCCCAAGCCCGCGTAGTCTGTAGCAACCACGGCGAATCCGTGGGGTGGGAGAAGCTTCCAGCTGTCGTAATCGTACCCGTTATAAGAAGACGACGCGGCGCAAGCAGCGACAGTTCCGATAGTACCATGCGCATATGAAATAAGCGGTGTTTTGTTGGATGCCTCACTCAAATAGGGAAGAAGGATAAACCCAGTGGATGGGACTGGCTGTCCACCAACACCGACAGATGTATATTGGATGAACCATAACGAGCTGCCAGGGGTGATATCATACAGAGTGGAATTCTGTCGCTGAAGCTTCAACAAGTCTCCAGGTTTAGATTTAGTAAAGTTATCTGCGGTGGCGTAGAAGTCATAGTTGAAGGGAACATCTCCAAAGATCGGACGGTCCAATGCCTCGAATGTTTGTAGGTTCTCTAGGCAGGCCTTAGAAGAACAACCGTACGCATTACCTTGGGCCTGAGTGATGTTGAGGTCGTTTGGACGATTGGGCTGTTGCGCTTGAACGAGGGCAGCCAAAGAGGCCAGCAGAAGCCCCAAGGAATAGACAGTCATTATGTTGGACAACAGTGCGGGATGTATGTATTACTACGGTTGAAAATGGATTTATGAATTGGCAACAAAGTTATAGAATAGAGCAGCAAGAGCGCGTAACGATTCTTTATAAACGCACATGTATGTAAGCCATCGTCGACGGAATGTGGCCATGAGATTAGGGACCGTGGACTGGATTGTTACTAGCTCTATTTGATCGGCCACTGAAGGTTAATTCTTATTGTAGCATGGCGCGACACCGCACTTTTCCAAAACGGAAGACATTAACAAGGTGATGTTTCCCTAAGCGTAGGCACCCACTGATTAGAAAGTCTGTTTTGAACACGCGAAGGCTCTCCCAACGTCAATATTCACGGAACGTCAGATTGACGCTCCAACCTGACATCAATATGACTCAATGCGACTACCGGTAGGATTATAATTAGGGCTATCTGTATATCGTCCCTAAGCAAGCTAGTTTAGCGTTACCCCGCGGCTAGGAAGGTTGGGAGAATACTGTTATTGGTTCCTCTGCACTAGAAACAAGCTGAAAATGGCTGCCGGTTGAACCATCCACTCATGCACTTATGTGCAAATTGGCGACACCACCACGCCTTTCACTTTATACAAAACTGTGCGTATTAGAAACCCTCTAAAGTAAATGTAAGCTTAGGGTCGTCAGGGGTTTCATGTCTCTACTCTAATTGCACCCTAGACTAAGGCGATTTCGGTTTGCGGATAGTTGGCGTAGCCGCTATTTTTGCCTTTTGTTTCGCAGTTTCAATATTTTTTGTTAATTTTTATTGTATCAGACATGGAGGTCGGTAGATCTGAGAAGCTTTGGACCGAGATCTTGAGGCCATGCAGGGCTTTGGGGACAGATCAACATAGGGTTGACCAAGGTTGGTTCGTACATTGTGGAGTGCAGGTTCATGACACTGACCGTCAATTCATTTAGCTAAATCTGTTAAGGCGAGGACAGCGTGAGTTGTGAGCCCATCACAATCTCGATAGGTAGGAGGTCTTTAAAGAGCTGAGCAAGGGAAAAAAAAAGCCCCATGGAACTTTTCCTCTTTAAACACTCGGAAGTGTTTATCTTTCACCTGCGAAACATCACTTGACGCCCAATGGCTGGATGAAGCTGATGATAATGACAAAGTCAAGTGCCTTAGGTTCGACAGCGCCCCCCACATGTCGTTGGCGGGGAGCAAATGGGGTTAAACCGCAGCGAATAGCTGTCTTTCAAAGATGCCACAAGGAAATTTTCTGGCGCAAATGCAATATACTAATTGGCTGGGAGTGCCAGTATTGTGTCGCAGTCAGGAACCGTGTCGTCGCTCTCCCACACCTCCCAGAATGTGGTAGGTCAATTATAATAAACCACAGGTATTGCAAAAAGAATAAGGCATAATAAAACCCTAATAGTATTAATTATTACTATAGCTGCTTTATAATAATTAATAAAGCTTTTTAAAACTGCAGAATGCTACTTAACAATACTACAAGATATTATAAAAAAGGATAAGTTGCTTACTATAATAAAAAGGGGAATCCGGACTTTATATATTACTAGGCCTTGAGGACAAGACCTTCGGAAGAGGGGCATTGTATTACAAAACCAACTACATAAGATCCCCATGGTATATACCTCCGGTAATACATCGGATAAGGCAACCAATTAGATAAAGAAGGACTCTCTCTCAGTAATATACATACCTCTAGTGAGAAATGAGTGTAACTCTATAGGAGCATTTGTATCAGGTACTATAAGACTTATACTAGTGGTAGTTACAGAATGACTTACTATATAAGACCATTTATTATACTTATTAAATAAAAGTTTAGATAGTCAGTTGTTAATATAGCATTTATATAATAATTAGATTAGACTCTTATTTAAAGTTATCAGCTATATAACTAAGACCGCTTATAAGATCCCTTGCATCTCTCTGCCAACATAAACTTAACGTTAAGGTTTATCCCTTAGGAACAGCTATCCTATACTAGGTATAGGGATCAGAACGTTACACTAGCCCTTATAGCCCTGCCCCCTAAGATATAAATTAACAACACTTTTCCTTTTGTTTATTTAATACATAGCAAACGCCTGATTTAAACAGCAGCTCCTACCGTCCTATTGAACAGATGCGGCTTAATGCAACTAGCCTTACTTAGTGGACGTTAATAATAAAACAAACAAACAAACAACAAAAGGAGGATTAGGTCACTTAGCTTACTTTACATAACAAGCATCGAGAGGTGACATTTTAGCTGAAGTGAAAGGTCGGTAATAATTGTATGGATTAGGAAAAAGTATCTAAATGTAACCAAATATCCATTGTTTGTTAGTAGCCTCCGAGCTGCTGCTCAGCCATAGGCTGAAACTCGACTGTCGTAGGCTCATTTGTTATTCCCCTTTCAGCTGCAGCCTTCATAATGGCGACCGTTGCCGTGGCTCCGATTCGAGTCACGCCAAGAGACATAACATGTAGCAAGTCATCCAACGTCCGGACCCCTCCAGCTGCCTTGACCTGAATCTCTGGCTTCGAGTGTTTTCTCATCAATTTCAGGTGGTGGATGGTAGCTCCAGCGTACGTGTAGAGCCCGTTTGTTTGCTTAACAAAGCCGTATCCCGTGGAAGTTTTGACGAATGCGACGCCAATCTCGGAGCATATTTCGCAAAGTCGAATGATATGCTCGTCCTTGAGATAGTCGTTTTCGAAAATAACCTTGAGCGTAGCGCCATGCTTGATAACTGTTTCATTAACTTCCCGAATTTCGCGTGCAACATAATCCCAATCACCGCCTAAAGCCTTTCCAATGTTTATAACCATATCAATCTCACTGCCTCCTGCGGCGGCAGCACGATCTGCTTCAATCACCTTGACTTCGGTGGTGCTGTTGCCGTGCGGGAAGCCAATAACTGGGCACACTAGGACGCCCGATCCTTCAAGTTCCTGTTTGGCGAGAGGAATGAGGTATGGTTTGACACATGCCGTGGCGACGCCATACTCCTTGGCAATGGCGAGACCTTCGAGTATGTCCTCATCAGTCATTGTAGGGTGCAAGAGTGAGTGGTCGATCATCTTCGCCAATTGCTGCAAAGTCACGGTTATGGACTTTGTTGAAGTCATGTTTCCATCCACTTGAAAGTAGCTTTTTGAAGATATGATTGCGTTAAAATAATAATTCAAATGAAAGAGCTGAAGGAAGCCGATGGGAAAAGCTTCAAGTGCAGTTTGGCGGTCAGTACAGACAGACAATATATACCAATTTCTTGTCAATGCGAAGGTACGGATGGTCAGTTCCGCAGACCCACAATCACCAATCCTGCCCCGTTGGTGGCGTCTATTCCACCGGAGGACAACATGAGAGATATCAGTCTCCGGTGAAAATATTATTGTCGACGGATCAGAATTACTTTCCCTTGGTAGCCATTCGTTGGACTAGTGAGCACGGCGATGTTCCGAGGGCGAGTCTCGGGATCATACCCTTAAAAGGAAATTTGCCTTCTTTCTAAGGAATTACTTCCGGTGGGAAGACTTTCCTAAAAGGGTTTAGCTTCTTCTTTTCTTTTACTCCCAAGGCTCGCGTGTGAATTCCTACGTCATAATACCCTTTTTGTCCTCTTGAAACTCGAGAAAGGTACATTCGAGTCTAGCATTATAGCCAAGGAAACTCATTAGAACTTCGCGAATATTTGTGGTTGGATTATGGTCTTCCCAGGGAAGAACACTGCGGCCCAGAGCAATCAATTGCCACAATTGAAGAATAAGAGAGTTCAAAAAGTTCCCAGGGCCTGTCAGAGATGCCGGCGCCAGAAACTCAAGGCAAGCTACTCTGTTAACAAATCCCAACAGTAGACTAATTACTCCTTTTTAAAGTGTGATGTTAATCGTCCATGCACTCTGTGTGAACGGGCTGGGGTAGATTGCTCAGTTATGGAGGCCGATATTTGGAAGCCTGTGAGCCCAAACCAAATCATAGGCAAAGTTCGTAAACTCGATGGCGACGGTTCTATCCACCGGGATACAAAGCGGGCTTCTTATCCAGCTCAAGCCGTCGAAGAGAAAGCTATAACGACAACAGCAACAAAAGTCTCCTCTTCCGCACGCCATGAAGCTCGATGTATCTCCAGCGAAGCCAGCGAAGCCAGGGATGCAAGCCCCGCAGCCTTGCAGTCACCATGGGCTTCAAGCTCCGCGGCCATGACCTTTGTAAAAGAGGTAGGCTTTAAGGGATAATTCTGCAGAATTGTAACTGAAGATATCCAAAGGCATTCGACCACCAGGACACGATAGCACCAGAAGGACGAGATGTTTCAGCTCTCTCTGCTACACACTGGACTCGGGAAGGCGCATCAGGCAGCACCTGGCCTAAACAAAGTCAAGCCCGCCTCAAAAAGCTTATTGCAGCTGAAAAAAAATTCATGATTTTACTCCCAGATATCAGAGCTGCTACGCTACTAGTCGAAAACTATTTTGATAAAATTCACTGGTTTGTACTAGTTTTCCACCAGAGAGAATTTAGAGATAAGTTTCAGCAGCTTTACGCCTCTGAGTGTCAAGAATTTGAAGAACACGGCTCTCGACTCGGGTACATCAGCGTGTTTCTCGCAGTTTGCGCCGTCAGTTTACAGTATACCAGTTCTGATCAAAAGCAGAAGCTAGCAGATGTCGGGGTCGAGCAACATGTGCTACAGGACGATATACTTGACGCTTTGAGGCTTAGACTTCTTGACATAGTATCACTAGGCTCCTTGGAATCGATTCAGACATGTGTACTGCTAGGGACTTTTTATCTCTATCATGGGCAACCAGAACTCGCTTGGCCAATTTGTGGTTGTGGTTTACGAATTGCTCAAGCTCTGAACATACATCGGCGATCATCGAGTGGCAGTTCCACCCCGGATTTGGATGATCCAATACAAAGAGCGCAAGAATCCAGGAAACGATGCTGGTGGGCTATATATGAAATCGAGACCTTCTGTTCGATGCTCTATGGTTTCCCGCTCAGCATCTCAGACAGGGATTGTGACACAAAGCCCTTGCACCCATATGCAGTAAGGTCGTTGGATTCTCTAGGAGATTCCATCTTTCGCCGTGCAGCTGGTGAACCAACTCTTCTTTCGTATAAATATTTCATGGTGCAGCTATCTATCATTGTCAAGTCGGCATTGGCTGATATTTATGGCTTGCATCGGCCTTCCGATGACTCCAAGAAACGAGATGACAAATATAGCTTGAACCGGCTCTTAGAAACGGTTACAAACTTGGATGCAAGACTACAAAAATGGTCTCAGAGCTTACCGGTACGGCTCCAGTTCAATGAAGCGACCAAAGATCCGACTTCTCGCTTGCATATTTCGTCAGATCGCTATTTCGAAGATCATCTCTTCCAGCTTCAGGCCCTTGCACTTAAGCTCGCATTCGAGAACGCCAGGATACTAATCTATCGGCCCTTGCTCTCGTACAGACGGATCGTTACTACTCACGCAACAAGAGACAGCTTTACAACACAGGATACGCAAGCAATAGATCCATTTCAAACATCGATACAGAAATGTCGAGATGCGGCCTTTCAAGTTTTGCTGCTTGGTTCATTTCCCATCTTTCAACAGGTCGCAGATACGTACGCTGTATCCTTTGTATCGCTACATCTCTTCACAGCGAGTATAACACTGTCTATCCTGACAGGCCTTGAACCGCTCAGTCGAGAGTCTCATGAATCAAAAATGGGCTTACGACGGCTGATGGAGATGCAATCCCGATTGAAGTCCAAAAGTATTATCGCAGAACAAGGGTTCAGAATACTGAAGACACTGATGTCTCTTATACTTGAGAAAGAGGCAAAGAAAATATTCAATTTCGAATCCACTGGTGTAGATGATCAGATATCACTCAACCCTCGAAATTTGTTGCCACACCCACGAAGCCCCCATCAAGAGGATCTACAGGTCGGTGACCAATTTATAGCCTCGCCCGTGGAAAAATCCAAAGACGCATTGACTGGCGCCGATCTACCGGAAGATTCACCCAGTTTCATAGAAAATGACAATATATTTCGCTTCGACATCTGCGAAGATCCGTCGATGATACAGGCGCTTTTCCAGCTCGAACAGGGTGAGAAATTTACCAATTACAATCCAGTCAAAAGTTTCATTAATTCCAACTGGTTTTAGGATTTGAAATAAACACAAATGTAAGCACTGAAATGGAGCTGAATGACATGGAATCCTCAATAGAGAGTTCGTTTGGGAGTCAGGACCCAGGGTGGATATGGAGTATCGACTCATATAAGTAAGCTGTAGTATTATTGTCATGAACCAACCACATAAGATCCCTCTAGTACATACCTCCGGGTAAACCACAGACAAGACAACCAATTAGGATAAAGGAAATATATTCTTAGTAAAATATATACCTATTTATAAGATAAGACTGTAACTCTAAGGAAGTATTTTTTTTAAGTATAATGCAATTTATATAAGTAATAACTATAAAATAATTTACTAATATAAACCTAAAGAATTTATTTTAGGTTTATCCTTTAGGAATCTACCTTATATTAACTATCTAGTATATAGTTTGTTATATAGATTCTTATCTAACAACTAAACAATTGGAAATTATACAACTAGGACAGCGTTGACATAGTTTCCTGTCAACATAAACGAATATTGTCCCCCAGATCCTGTTACCTGCGTCTCGGTCCAGACACTCTGTGTGTTTCCAAGAGCATTGGTGCTGTATTTATCTGGAGCAGTTACAGTTTTCAAAGTTGCGACGCCCGTCTTCCCGGGAATTATCACTGTGATTGGTGTAGAAGCTGCACCATCATAGTTGACAATCTTAACGAAGTACGTTCCCGCATTATTCTTCGTCGCAGACCAGTATAGAGGCCCATATCCCACATTCCCAGAGACTGCGGCAGTCTCTGTGCCAACGTTGGTGAAGAAGAGTTTAGATACGTAGTAACTCATGGATCGGACAAGAGCGTTAGGAGTGTGTTTTATCATGGCGACGTTGTCTGGCTCGTCGTGCAGACTCTTGATTAGTGCGCCATGGCAAATTCCAACAATGACATCCGAATTCCTCTCCAAGCCTAGAAAATAAATAGCCTCGGATGTTGCCGATTGCAATGTTGGGTTGTCCAGCTGGTTTGGGTTAACGTGATCGGCGTCATAGATGGCCGCGTACTCACCCACCAGGACAGGCTGGTTGCGAGGGGCATGGTCGTAGCCCCCAAACTTGCTAACCATATCATCTACCGAGAGGTAATCATGGAGATCCTGAATGACGCCGGCAGGCATTGAGGGGTTAGTAAAATATCCGGACCAGATGGACGAAATAATCTTCATATTTGGGTACACGTTTTTGATAGCGTCGTGGAAAGCATTGAAGCGATAGCCTAGGCATGGTTACTCGCACATTTCTACAAATGTACATATACGCAAACCTACCGACATAGCTAGGAATACCGCCGTTGAGGAAATCTTCGTTGCCAATTTCGATGTAGTTGATTGTAAAAGGATTTGGGTAACCCAACGAAGCTCTAACGCTGCCCCAAGGTGACGTTGATGGACCCTAAAATATATTAGAAAAAAAGATTTGCGAGAAATATGGATGACAGAATATACTAATAGAAACTCTAGCTCGTTGAGAACATCGTCGACATATGGTCCTAAATCTGCTTCGGAGATGATCTCTCCATCAAGATACAGCCCGCCCCAAATAGCTAATATTGGTTCGAGATTCATGTCAATGCACCACTGCCGTTTCCTTTTGTCAGAGGTGGAAAGTTATCTTCCAATCAATAAGTGAAACTGACCTGCATCATTTCTAAAAGTCCGAGGCCGTCGGTATTGACGTAGCCCCATGTTCCCGGACGTCCAGGGCGGTTGATAATTGGACCAATGGTTTCGTTCCACTTCCATCTATACGGAGAAGCAATTCCTTCGAGGTTGTTCCCCCCTGGGAGGCGGAGAAATTTACCACCTAGTTCAACGAGGGCTTCGGCAAGGTCCATCCGGAGTCCGTTGTTGGAATTCTTGAACGTCTGCTGAAATACGCTAATCATTTGGAAACGCAGGCTTTGGCCCGTCGTGCTAGCACCATCGAAAGTAAGGTGGAAGGTATTTTTCTGATCGGGTGCGGAAAATTGCGTGGTAAAGGTTTGTGCATAAGGCACCCAGCCATTGGCCTCTGTTTGGTCAACTTGAAAGGTAGTGCTACCAAGCATGGAGTTCGTCGTATTGCTCCAGAAAGCGGCCAATATTTCTCCGTTGTAGTTGCCACGGAGGTAGAAACTAGCAGCATAGCGTGTGGCGGTTGTTATATTCATGCCTGCATATCCCTCGTTCCAAAAACCGGTTGCGCCAGTTGTCCCCTTGGCGACATCCACGCGCATCTGCCAAGGAAGAGCGCTACTTAACAATGGTGCTTCATTGTCGAGAGTTAGAGTATCAGACCCTCTTGTGTGCCAATACTGAAGAGTCTGATACGGGCCCTGGTTATTGAATACAGAAGTGCCTTGAAAGGCGCGATTCTGTATCAGTTCTGAGTACAGACCCCCATCGCCAGAGTGATAGACATCCTAAGAGTAATTAGTTTAGAGTCTTTCAGTTGGCCGATTTCTTTTACAAACCTCATAGAGAAGGCCGTACAAGATAGGACTATTTGCATTGCCTTGCGCAGTGGATACGGTAAGGGTTACAGCGTGGGCTATGGATGCAAGTCCCAGCAAGGCCAATAGTCCAGACGCTTTGTAGAGCATGATGATGGTTGGTTGTTAAAGAATGCTAAACAATATGTCTCCATGGCGTTATATATAGCTCGACTTATTACGGAACACAATGGTACCCAACTATACAACTACTAGGAAGTTGCTTAGCGGGATGCAATCGAATTCCTTCGGCCAATTTAGATGCTTGTTTGGTAGCGTACTCAATGCTTCTCGGGAATTGAACAACTCCGCGCTGCTCACCAAGGACAGGGCTGGCCTTCACTCTCGGTGCAGCTCCAGCCGAGGGAGTGTATACCTAGCCCTGGATGTCGCCCTAGACTCAGTGGGGCACGTCATATCCTAGCTTCGGTGGCTTCAAGTCCCAGCGCCGGATCTGCCGATTCGGCATTTATAATTTGCTCCTACGTACGGATTACTTAGCACAATTATTTGGGATGAGCCTTCTCTACGGATTTTCAACCTAACAACGTGCTAAAGAAGGTGACGGTTCTCATGGTCCTTGTATTATATAGTATTAGGCAACAGTTATCTTGGGATCCCATAAGGATGTACATTATCTCACTCACAACGCCAAACGGATTCGTGCTGTACGTGATAAATATCTCTTCTGCGTGTAGTGAGAAGAAGCTTATAATTAAAGAGGCTGTTAATAATAATACTGCAGCATCTTGGGAACTCTCTGCATACTTAGACTGGATTAGAGAGCCCCAGGGCTTACGTCTTCAAATTTGATTGCCATTAATAAGCCTGGGTGGATATAGGAGTACGCGTGGTGACACGTCTCCTTTTTAAAGATGCCGCCCAGGCAATAAAATTTGGTCTTCTTTCGAACATTGCTATATCGATCCTCTACCGCCAGTTTATCGCCCCTGCACCCTGAAGGATCCCCCGCTTCATTCCTTTACCATAAGTCTCCTCATTTTGCCTCAACCGAGCCCATGTGCTCCAGAATGCGATTAGTGGTGCCAGCGCTACACCGATAATGGGTATTGGCACGACCATGACGTTCTAAAACGTTAGCGATACGGCTATGTAGCCTGCCTTGCTACCCTAGAAGCTGTGAGCCATTAAAAAAAAAAAAAAAAAAAAAAAAAGAACAATCTAACGATCTTGATCACTACCGTAGTTAATTACTTAGTGAGAGGCTATTAGCAGCGATCCTGGCAGGTATAATGTCACTGCAAACGGCAATGCTTGAATGTTGGTGGTCGTCTTCTACCCGATATTGCTCAATGGCTCACGCCATTGTTATGGCCGTCATGAGCGGTGTTTAGTAAATTGAATCATTTGCAGCTATTTTGAGTGGGAGCCTTCATGTGATCACTTTAGAGCTATGAGAAATGGTAAATTGTAAAGTTGATGATAAAAAAGGTAATTTTTCTTTTGGAATGCGAGCTGATTGAACAGGTGGGATCAAGGGGATTGCTCTACAAATTGATCTACGCTTTGCGGTTATTGTAATAGCTAAGCTAGCCGACTGTGTGGGCGTGCACCTTTACTCTATCGTTCCTGTGGCTGAGTTTGTCTCAATGGTATCTGCGGAAGATTTGACACTGTCATTCTTCCATAGCTCCCCGAAATACGATCCTGGAGTCTCAATCAACGCTTGTGGAGTACCCGACTCAACTAGCCTACCCCCATCTAGGACAATCACACGATCAGAGTAGTCCACAACCGTTTGCAGGCGATGTGACACTGCAATTACGGTGTAGTTCTCGAACTCAGCCTTGATAATCTCTTGTAGGCGTCGATCCGTGTCGTGGTCGATGCTACTGCTCACCTCATCCAACAAGAGCACGCCTCCATCTTTTCCTTGTCTAGCATTTGAACCCTTGATCCTTTTCCGTAAGATGGCGCGTCCGAGACAGAACAATTGCCTCTCACCCATGCTAAGGTCATCGGCCTTCATACAAGCGTCTAGCCCTGCTCGGCTATTTACAAACTTGGCAAGGCCAACTACCTCAAGGACGGACAGACATGCGGCCTCTGTGGCTTCGGAACGCGGATCAATGTTCATTTTGATGGTATTTCCATCAGGTAAGAATATGGCTTCCTGGGATAAGGCTATAATTCTCTGTCGAAGCATACCACGTTTGATCTGGGAGAGCGGAACATGGTCTATCGTTAATATCCCCGACGGATTATTGAGTGGGTCGAGGAGACGCAGGAGAAGTAGCATTAGAGTAGATTTACCACTTCCAGTACGGCCACATACGGCGATCTTTTGTCTTGCTGGAATGCTCAGGCTCAAATCATGCAAGACCAAGTCCACAGGGGGCTGAGATGACACGGGCGGTGAGACGGAGCTCGCAACCCTTGAAACGTACGAGGCAGATACGTGCTTCAACTCGACGGCTCCACTAGTTGGCCAAGATGGAGGAGGCTCGAGGTCATCGGTTACCCTGTCTTCGGGCGTTACCGTGGCCGAGAACGTCCTCAAACGACTTACAGCCCCTATACAGGTTTCCAGGTCTGTGTAATTTTGCACAAGCTCGGAGAGAGAAGAGCCAAAAGACAGCAGACTGACCAAGCTCGTTCCTGCCAGGCCCACATTGGAGCCAAGCTGTGTGGCCAACGAGACAAGCAGAAGAGCCAAGCCAGCAACTATAAGTTGCATGGCCACACGGAGCCACTGTTGAATCATGGCCAGCAAGTAAGCTGGTTGTTGAGATTTGTCAAGCAGGTTATCGTTATGATCAATGTCGTAAGTGGTCCACCTAAATGCACGGACGGTGGCAATTCCTTTTGTGGTGTCGAGGAAATGGGTGCTGTAGAAGGTTAGCTGCCAAAATTACTAGTAGAGTAACCGTAGGTTCTAGTGCCACACTTACTAGAGAGGGCTTTTAGCTTCTAGGTCGAGAAGCCGCATTTGCCTCGATGTTTTGAGATAGAAACGCTGCACGATGTACAGTGTCGCAAACAAAAATGGGAATACGATGGCAAGATATGGGGCGGCAGTTGCAATGACAATCACCATTCCAAAAGCTTCAGTCGCGGTAAGGGCAACAGAGAAGAAAGCAAATAGCAGGTCGCCATCGATCAAAGTTAGATCTTGGGAGAAATGATTGGTAATGACACCAACGTCAGTAGTCGTGAGATACCTCAACGGAGCTGTGACAACGGTATTCAAGGCTGCCTTGTGCAAGGCAGCTCCAGCGTAGGTAGTCATGGAGATGAAGATCTCAATTGCGCTAAGGATCCATGAGACAAGGAACATGGACTGGAGCAATGCGTAGATTCCAATGTAGAAACCTCGCTCATGACCAAAGGAATCTTGAGACCAGTAGTTCAACCAGATGACACCAAAATTGGAACTGAATCCGTGAATGATGGCCCAGATAGCCAAGGACATTGCTGAGAACGGACGCATGCTTTTGAACCAATGTTTGTACACAGCCCAGTCTCCAGACCCGCGAGCTGAGTTGTCTGGTGATCCTGTATCTGAGCTTGGTGACACGGTAACAGAATCTTCTGGAAGGCTTGGCTCTAGACTACTTGATTTTGAAGCGCTCTTCTCTGAGGCCGACGTTTCCTGGACTGTGGTGACAGTCATCTTGATGCCAAGCTTTTGAACGTACTCGTTGCTTTCTATAAGCCGCTCGAAAGGGCCTTGTTCAACCTTTGTCCCGTTGTCTCCAAGGACAATAACATGATCTGCCGCTGGCAGATGACCCACAGAGTGGGTGCAGAGCACTGCAGTAATGCCATTTCTTCTAACGAAACCGTCGGATCCAAAGACGCGTTGGAATATTATCGAAGCCGTGCTTGTATCGAGTCCGCTCAATACATCATCAAAGATGAGAGTCTCAGCCTCGGAGTATAGCGCTCTGGCTATGGCTACACGCTGCTTCTGACCTCCACTCAAAGTGGAGCCACTGCTTCCCATCATGGTGTCACTACCACGTTCGAGGGTGAGGATATCAACGTCAAGGAGCGTAGCCGCAATAATTTCGTCAAATTTCTTTTGACTGAAGTTGGAGCGACCAATAATGTTGTGTTTGAGGGTTTCGTTATAGAGAAAGGGTTCTTGTTGACAGTAGCCGATCCTGCTTCTGCGGGGCAGAAAAACAGAGACCTTGCCAGAATGAACAGGAGTCTCGCCCAGCAGAACCTTGCATAACGTCGACTTGCCTGAAGCAATGGGACCAATGACAATAGTCAATGCCTTCAGCGGAACTTCGCAGCTCATATTGGTCAAAACTGATTTATCGACTGCCCATCCAAAAGTTCCATCTTCAATCTTGAAGGCCAAGCTGCTTTGCTTTTCCTCGTGTGAGCGATCCGCACTCTCTTCTATGCCCGGTTCAGATACCCAAGAACGAAAATCAACCCTTGGATCCGAAATGAGAAAGCTTCGGATGCGCCCAATACAGGTGAAAGCCGCAATTACCATTGGAATATTGTTAAAAATGATTGTGAATGGTAGCGTGATCAGAATGATGTACGAGTAGGATGTGAAGATACCCGACACGCTCAATCGGGAATCAGCGGTAAAAGCAAAAGTTATGAGTGGCGAGAAGGCTGAAGGCACGGCGCCAAGTGCAATGGTACAGATAACAAGCCAACGAAAGCGTAGGCCAGTACGAATCTCCCTTTCTCGAAGGCTCTGAATAATGGAGCCCATAACTTCTGCAAGGCCTGAAATCTTGTACGACTTCATCTTGGCGACTGCTGTAGCAGTTGCGCTGACACGCTTCTCAATCTCTGTCATCCAAGACCCTAGGCGCTTATCAATAGGCTTGCCCAGTGCCGTCGTCAATACACAGCAGACGGCGATAACAACAATAGGTGAGACAAATGCAACTCCAACTTGGCGCTGCAGAAGAAAGCAACCAATGGCTACCTGCGAAGTTATTGCCCACATTTCATGGATTACTCGAAAGCCAGCTACGACACGATCAAGGTCAGTGCTCATGAGGGTGATGGCTGTATCCGCTTTGCCAGCGCCCAGGCTAATTTCGGTGGTCTTTCGAAAAATAGCAGTGTGGAGAGTGGAGCGAAGCATGTAGACAAATCTTTGGTTGTAGTACTGGTACACTCCGGAGGAGATTGCAATGCCGGCGTAGATGAGCAGAGAAGCTATAATGAGGCCGTATCCGTGATTTTTATTGCGCAAATCCTCTGGCGTCCCCAAAAATTCCAGCATGCTGTCAATAAAGAATGGCTGGCAGAGCTTCAAAGCGAGTAGAAGCAGGCGGGGTAGAATCGGGTACAGAAAGGGGCCAAGCATTGCCCAGCATATGCTCTTTAGGGGGATCAATTCCAAGCTTTGTTGATCAGTTGCAGCTTCAAGCTGGCCGATAGACGTGAGCTTGTTGTGAAGTTGTCTTGCTTTCATGCTGGCATCGAGGGGATACAAGTCGTCAGTTGAGATTGTCCCGCGATACCCACGGAAAAGCAGCGAGTTGAGCCATGAGAAGACACCAATGCCGAAAATTCCACTCGTGACTTCTGGACTGTGTTTGGGTTCCTGGTTGCCCTTCAATTTTGACTTTGGGATGGCCTCCAAGAAAAAGTTGACGGTTTTAATGGCGACGGCGAGCGTGAAGACAATGGAAAGAGTTCTGTGGTGCGAGAGCCAGATTGTACGGGCTTGTACGATGTCAAAGAGCAGTGTGGAAAATAGATAGGACTCTAAAAGAATAGAGGGTTTCAGGGATCGAGAATGTTCGATGCCAAGTATTGAAGCTAGCAAGGTGATGATGGCTGCTCCTAGCGAGAGGGAATAGGCAGCAGTTTCGGGATGCTTGGCTAGAACTACTAGGACTGCGATCTGAGTGGCGGAAAAGCCAGAAAACAGGATCTATGTAGATGTTAACGCGTCTTACTGGTAGCCCTCGCATTTACTCTGACTTTTAACTCACGACTTTAACGTTGCGGAGTAAGATGTTGGCTGTCATGTGTGGTTGTCGCGACAGATTGACTAGACGAATCGCAGCGAGTATCGCAAAGCAGGCGCTGGGCAAGATGGACAGCATGGTTTTTTCAAAGGTGATGGTAAAATCAAAGTTGCCTCTACAGCCCTTGACGACTGGCCCAAAGGCGTCGTCATTTGCGCAGACAGAAACACTCATGGCGTTGAGCATGGACGATACTCAGTGCAAAGGAAGCAAACACAGAATCCAAGTCGGATAGCAAACTGTGAAAGGCTAAGTGGTAGCCAGGTTCACGCTGGCTTTCCAATTGACTGCATTTGCTAACTTCACCGCCATCGGAACCAAAAGTCCCTGGTTTAAATTAGCAAGAAGGGATGAACCGCAGCCCAAGCAGCAAGTCGGCGAGGATTTGCTGTTAGCGTGTTTGCTCGTGGTTTTGTCATGAAGCCAGCCAACCAACTGGTCAATCAGCCGGGGTCCCTCCTGACGACGGAAAATGGCATGTTTGCGGGCGGGATCCACCGTTTATAGTATAATATTAGCGGACTCCACAGAGACTTGTGGAGATCCGCAGCAAGGGCCAGCGTCAGACGAGCCGTCCCCATCCTTGTCCCCCATACGTGTGTACCGCACATACGTTCACCCCTCAACGACAGGGGTGCAGCTAAGAGCTCTGCCGTTGGCCAGCCCTCGCCTGTCGACTGAATAATCCCAAGTCTCTTGGTCTGTCTGCTCGGTGGCCCTGCACGCACTATTCGAGACGTCTGACTGAGGTCTCGTATGTTCGGTGCTTGATAACAACTAAAGTAACTGATCCGGCACCACACCATGAGCCATATCCTCCCATGAACGCGAACATCTTGCGTGACTACGTCTTATATTCTTTCTTCACCGGCTTAATAGCTACACGAAGCTGAATCAATACTCTTACATTCTATATCTATTTGAAAATTTATCTCTGCCATGACACTCCGCGGTTCTCATCGTCAGTCAAAGCTGTACTGGCAAAATGCTCTGGCTGACTTCAATGCCGCGACATTTCCGCATCTCAAATTGCCCGATCAGAACCCCAAGGCCAATGATATATTCACCTACCATATATCTACACATACTCACCTGAAAATGCCCCCCAATGCCACCATTCCTGTCTTAATCTGGGCGTCATGGGGGTTGGTTATTGGATGCCTGACCAACTCGGACGACGTCATCTTTGGCGTTGCAGTATCTGGAGAAAATGCTTCCATTGATGGCACAAATAGTCTTGTCGAACAGGGAACAGCTGTTGCTCCCGTGAGGATAAACCTGAATCGTAATTCCACTATCGCAGACTATTTGAACCGCATTTATAAACAGGGCCGTGAAATGGCTCCCTTTGAGCACATAGGACTTGACAACATCGCCAACGTATCGCCAGATAGTCGCCAAGCTTCCGAGTTTCAAAGTCTTCTTATCATTCAAACGCGAGAAACTGGAAACCTCCAACTGCCATTGACTGGCTGGACGGGCCAGTCGCTCCTGCTACATATCCTTCACGATGCCGAATCAATCTCGATCAGTGCCACCTTTGACGCTACTGTCGTCGAGCCCTGGGTAGTTGAAGGAGCTTTGAAACAATTCGCGTCTCTTTTCCAGCAACTCCAGCAGTCTAGTGCTACTACAACACTGGCTGACCTTGAGTTGGTAACGCGCGATGATTTGGAAACAATATGGAGCTGGAATGGTAACACCTTACCATCTATAGATCTTTGCATCCATACTATTATCGAACAACATGCTCGCGATCAGCCAGAAGTAGTCTCTGTGCAAGCATGGGATGGACAGTTGACTTACAGCGAGTTGAATAAGCTATCTTCGGTTCTTGCCCACCGATTAGTGGAACTAGGCATCGGGCCTAATCAGCTGATCCCTTTGTGTTTCGAAAAGTCTATGTGGACAATAATTGCATTGCTTGGTGTTCTTAAAGCAGGCAGTGGATTTGTGCTCCTCGACCCTTCCCTCCCTCAAGAGCGATTGCGCACTATAGCTCATCAAACACACTCCAACTTTATACTCTCTTCCATATCTTCCCATTCTGTCAGCATGCAATTACTCGATAGAGTCATTGTAATTAATTCAGAATTCTTTGTCAACATATCTAGCGGGCCGCTGTTTGTACCGGAGCCAGACCCAGCCTCTGCCATGTATGTCGTATTCATATCCGGCAGCACAGGCACACCTAAAGGAGCCATAATCAGCCACAGAAACTTCTCCTCAGCCATGGCATATCAACTGGGGTACTATAAGGTCGCCGATCAGATGAGGATGTTTGACTTTGCCTCTTATAGTTTCGTTGCTTCAATTGCAAATTTATTCATTGCCCTTACTGCGGGTGGCTGCATTTGTATCCCTAGCGAGCATGATAAGAGAAATAGACTGGCAGAGAGTATTGTATCACTGCGTGCTAATGTTATCCACCTTACTCCTTCGGCCTCGAGACTTATCACCCCAGACTTAGTTCCTAAAGTAGAGCTTGTCATATTCTCTGGCGAAGGCCTTCATGCTGAAGATATAAAAGTCTGGTGGGGGAAAGTACGGGTGATGAATGTTTTAGGGCTCTCAGAATGCGCACCTAGAAGTGTGCTCAATGTTGATGCCCAATCACCAGAGCAGGCGACACGAATTGGGAAAGGTATAGGGCAAGTGACATGGGTGGTCGATCCTGAGGATCGTAATCGTCTGATGCCGATTGGCGCCGTTGGAGAATTACTTCTAGAAGGCCCCCTTGTTGGACTTGGCTATTTAAACGACGAAGGGAGAACCGCACAGTCTTTTATCCATAGCACTCGATGGCTGGTTGAAGGCTGTCCGTCCAAACGCTCTGGAAGACAGGGACGGCTGTATAAGACAGGCGATCTCGTTCGCTATAATCAGGACGGCAGCCTATCTTATGTAGCCAGAAAGGACGCGCAAGTAAAACTCCGCGGTCAACGTGTCGAGCTTGGAGAAGTGGAGTATCAAATCAAGGAGGCCCTTGCGAATGTTGAGAAAGTGGTGGTTGATGTTATCAGTCCTCAGCGGGAAAAGGCCAGTAATCCTATCCTCGCAGCATTCACTCAACCAAATGGATTACCGTCCGTTTCAGCTACGAGTGACCTATATAAGGCGACAATATTTTCTGTTACACCACACAACGAAGAACGTTTAGCAAGATATCTTCCTTCCTACATGATACCCACACTGTTTTTCACCATGTCTAAACTACCCACCACACCAACTGGGAAGATAGATAGAAGGAAATTGCGAGCACTCGGCAGCTCTTTCTCTCTCCAGGAATTGGCAGATTTGCGAACTACAAGTCTATTTCCTAAGCGAAAGCCGAGCACTAAATTGGAGCAACAAATCCAATCACTTTGGAGTCAGTTGCTTAATCTCAAGCTCTCGAGCATCGGCTTGAACGATACTTTTGTGCAGCTTGGGGGCGATTCTCTCGGAGCCATGAAACTTGTCAGCGAAGCTCGAGAAATTGGTCTGGCTTTATCTGTTGCGGATGTTCTAGGCTCTTTGTCAACTCTAGAAGAAGTGGCAAGCAAAGTGCAACAAGTGTCTCTCCACAGTCCAGTTGCTATCTCTGCTTTCCAGCTTTTACCGCAAGGATCTGATCTACAACTGCTATCCGATGATATGCAGCGACGGTATGGGATTCAAAAAGAAGCCATTGCAGATATATACCCGTGTACGCCGCTCCAGGAAGGGCTTTTTTCACTTTCAGTAACGCAGGGTGACTACGTTGCCCAACGCATTCTGAGATTGGCATCAGACATTGACCTTAATCGGTTCCGTACAGCCTGGGAAACGGTATTTGAGGGGTTTGAGGTCCTGCGCACGAGAATCATAGCGCCGAATGATGGACGGCTCCTTCAAGTAGTCATAAATCAGCCCGTTTCATTTGTCACAGCCACTGGGCTTGAACAATACTTAGAAGCAGACAAAGCTCACCAAATGTCTCCAGGCTTGCCGCTTATACGTTTTGCTCTGGTGAAAGACGAAATTGGGCTGTACAAACATTTTGTATTGACAGTCCACCATGCACTTTACGACGGATGGTCTATGCGTCTTATACTTGATTCAGTTGAAAAGGTTTATCATGGCTGGAATCTGAATTCACACCCTAGATTCAACGGCTTTATTGATTATGTATATCAACAGAATGCAGAGTTGGTCAAATCATACTGGCTAGGTTTCTTAGACGGCTATAACGGGACGCCGTTTCCTCCGATGGCTCCAACGGTATCCCAGTCTTCAATAGATACAAGGTTTCGATGGGGCATTTCAGTTCCCAATATGGTAAAGCTCAAGGTTACCATGTCTTCGCTAATCCGGGCTGCATGGGCCTTGACTGTTGGTCGTTGGGTCGATGCCAACGATATTGTATTTGGTGTTCTGCTCTCCGGACGAAATGCGCCAATACCTGATATTGAGAAAATGGCTGCCCCGACTATTGCTACTGTTCCAGTGAGAGTCCAGTGGGACGAACATTCCATGATTGTAGACTATCTGCAGACAGTGCAGAAGCAAGCTATTGAAATGATTCCATTCGAACAATCCGGGCTAAGGACTATTGCTAAATTAGGTGGCGGTTGTCGGCGAGCCTGCGAGTTTCAGACTCTCTTGCTTGTCCAACCAGACATCAGTCCCATAGAAGAGACTCTGGGCGAGTGGAATTTGAACGAATATCAGGAACTCAATACATATGCTCTCACAGTAGAAGTGAAGCTCAGTCCAGGCGGCATTACAGTGCATGCAGGATTTGACTGCAGAATAATAGAAGCTCAGCGAGTCCAAAATCTTGTTCAATCATTTCAATCTGTCTTGCACCAGCTGAGCATAGCGACTCCGTCTGAGAGTATATCGAACGTCGACATCATGACAACTCAAGATATAGAGAGAATATGGAATTGGAACAATAGTCTGCCGAAAGCAATAGACGGCTGTATTCACACTTTGATTGCAGATCAAGCCCTTACTTGTCCGACTTCGCTTGCTGTCCACGCTTGGGATGCTACTTTGTCATATGAGAAACTAGATCGCCTCTCCTCTATATTGGCATGGCGGCTACAAGAATGTGGCTTATCATCTGGCGATATCATTCCACTCTGCTTTGAGAAGTCGGCGTGGATTATTGTATTGCTACTAGCCGTAATTAAGGCAGGCGGTACATTCGTTCTTCTCGACAACGCACTTCCTGAGCAGCGGCTCCAGGTCATTGTGCAGCAAGTTAATGCTCGTATGATCCTCTCATCTATAGATTGCCATAACCTGAGCCAACAACTCGCTAAAATGGTCATCTCTGTGTCGGCAAATCTCTTCTCCGATCTGGAAAATCAGCCAAAACGACAGCTGAGTAGCCCAACGCCAGACTCAATTTTGTATGTCGCATTTACATCTGGCAGCACTGGAGTGCCCAGGGGAGCACAGGTCAGCCATAGAAACTTTGCTTCTGCCATACATCATCAGACAAAACAGTTCGCCTACGATAAGAGTTGGCGGGTTTTCGATTTTGCTTCATATAGCTTCGACATGTCTATCTTTGCTATTCTCTACACACTCGCCGCTGGCGCTTGCCTTTGCATCCCCAACGATGAAGATCGAAAGAGTGACTTGCCAAACTCCATCAACAACATGCAGGCCGATTCTATCATTCTTACTCCTTCGGTACTAAGGACTCTACACCCAACACAAGTATCTTGCCTCAAGTCAATCATGTCCATTGGAGAACCCATGTGTAGAGATGATGTGACTCCATGGGTAGATGCTGGTATAAAGCTTGCCAATGCTTATGGCCCAGCAGAATGCACTCCGGTCAGTACAATCAACAGCAATGTAGGCGATGGCGAAGGGAATCCACATATTGGCCGTGGGCTGGGGCATATCACTTGGGTTGTAGATACCGAGGATCACAATCGCCTGGTACCAATTGGCAAAGTCGGTGAGCTGCTTCTAGAAGGGCCGCTTGTTGGCTGCGGGTATCTAGGAAACCCAGAGAAGTCACAGGCTGTCTTCATAGAAGACCCATCCTGGCTGTTGGTGGGGTCCAAGAAACGCCCAGGAAGACACGGACGTTTATACAAGACGGGAGATCTTGTCAGCTATAATAATGATGGTACCCTAAACTACATCAGTCGAAAAGATAACCAGGTCAAAATCCGCGGCCAGCGAGTTGAGCTTGGAGAAGTCGAGCATCACGTCAAAGAGTGCGTAGCTGATGCTGTCCAGGTCGCAGCAGAGATTATACCGAGCGGCGAGCCCAATACAAAGCCAGTACTAGTCGCATTTGTCACTAAAACCAGTATAAATACAAAACCCAGTTCACCGACGGTGGAGACAACAAATGGTCTCGAGCCTGACGTCGAGAAAGCTCTCATAGAACGCTTACCGTCATATATGATCCCAGTGGCAATTTTCCAGCTTGAAGAAATGCCTATGACAGCCACTGAAAAGACTGATCGCAAGAAACTCCGTATTATCGGATCGGAGCTTTTGGCAAGACAGGTGGTAGAACGGCGGACAAATTTACCAAAATCCAAACAGCAGCCGTCCACTCCAATAGAAGTTCAGCTACGACGTATATGGTCACGGGTTCTCAACATCAATGAGATAGATATTGGTATTGATGATAGTTTTTTACAGCTTGGTGGCGATTCCATCACCGCGATGCAAGTTTCTTCTCTAGCTCGGGCTGTTGACATCAACATTAGTAGCGCAGACGTCCTGCGTGTCAAGACCATATCGACGCTGTCGGCAGTTTTGACTGTTGCCAGTCCTCTTGCAAGTCATGTTGTCCATTCATCTAAATATGGAGGCAAGAATTTTCCGTTAAGCCCCATGCAGAACCTCTACATGCATCTCCAACCGTCTCCAAATGCACCTTATGATCAAAACTTCTTCCTTCGTTTGAAGACAAAAATACCACACGCTATCATTGCAACAGCAATTGAAGTTTTGGCTAAAAAACATAGCATACTGCGTGCGCGGTTCTTTCAGGACAATGAAGAAACATGGCAACAGACAATCAGCCAAGACATCTCTGGGTCAATTTACATATGTACCAAGCAGGCAAATGAAGCTGTCGCTGATGCCATAGCTCAGTGTCGCGACCGCCTTGACATTATAAAAGGGCCAATGGTTGCTGCCTGTATTATCGATGAAGATGAAAATCAAGATTTATTTCTCTCGATACACCATCTTGTGGTTGACTTGGTGTCTTGGATAGTGCTGTTGCGCGATCTAGAGTCCATTCTGACATCCAAGGTAAATGTAGCCTCCGCATCGCTGGACTTTCAGACATGGGTATCGCTACAAGAGGAGTATACTGCGGCGAGCTTGAAAATACAAGCATCTGGCCTAGGCAAATTAAAGACAGAGTATCTCGAATACTGGGGAATGGACTCCCTCTCAAACAAGTCCGACAGCATCCTCACCAGGACTTTTGCACTCAATACGCTAGCAACCTCTGCCATTCTGGGTTACTGTAATAATGCATTCGGAACACGACCAGTAGAGCTCATGATGGCAGCAATCATTCACTCGTTTGGATCAACATTTACAGCTCGCCAGAGTCCGACAGTGATAAATGAGGGCCATGGCCGTGAGCCATGGAACAGTGCCATGGATATCTCAGACACGGTTGGTTGGTTTACAACGATGTCTCCCGTGAAGGTGGCTAGTGACGTCAATTACAGTCTGGAAGATGTAATACGATTAACAAAAGATTCGATGCGCAGGCAACCACAGAACGGATGGGAAAATTTCACATCTCTCTGCAAAGATGGCCCTGGAGCCGCTGAATTTGCTAATCAGTTTCCAGTGGAGATTTTATTTAACTATGTTGGAATTTATCAACAACTTGAGCATGGCGACACATTCTTTGAAAAGCTTCAGTTGCCCCGTGGCTGTGATCCCCTTGCTCGTCTGGAGGTTCAAAGATTTGCCCTGTTCGATATTGGTGCACGAGTAGAGAAAGGGTCGCTTATAGTGTCGGTTGCTTACGATAAATACATGAACCATCAAGGCAAGATTTGCGACTGGGTCAACATCTTACATGACACGATGACAAATATGTCGAGCGAGCTGCTTACAATAAACCCTTGTTGGACACTTACAGATTTCCCACTGACTTTCAAAACGTACGACGAGATTCATGAATTCTCCCAGTATCAACTGAACCGACTTGGTGTCAAACACAGCGATGTTGAGGATATCTTTCCATGTTCCCCTCTTCAGCAGGGTGTGTTAGCAGCCTGCGCTCGAGATGCAAGAAACTACAGAGCCAAATTTTCTGTTGAAGTAAGAATAGGGCCTGGGGAAAGAACACTAGACATTTCAAAACTTGAAATGGCGTGGAAAGAAGTGGTCCGTAGATATGCACTGTTGCGATCACTTCTAATCAACAAAGCTGGTAAACGGAGGTACGCATTCCATGTTGTGCTCAAGGTTCCATTGCCCTCCATTTCTCGTATATCAAAGCTGGACTCAACTGCTCAGTGGATGCTTCAGCATGAGATAAGTGAGACTTATGGGCATGAAGAATTGCAGCACCATCTTGTCATACACGAGATCGACGCCAAGACCGCCTATTTAGAGCTTCACATTAGTCACGCCATCATGGATGGTTTCTCACTGCAAATTCTGTGGAAAAATCTGCAGGAAGCCTACAATATCTCTCAGAGTCCAACAGGTTCTTACAAATATTTTGTGGAGTATCTGGATTCGCAGCCCAGAGATGCCGCTACTGAGTTCTGGTCTCGGCGTCTCCAAAACATTGAGCCCTGCATCTTGCCAGCTTCAGTAGTTGGCCAAAATTCAACCACTTTTGAAAATATCCAGGTTCCCATTGAATCAAATGCGGTTATAAAAAGCTTTTGCAGCACGTCAGAGATTACAACTGCCACATTGATCCGGGTTGCGTGGGCCCTGGTTCTGAGACTGTACACTGGCAGTCTATCGCCCTGCTTCGGCAATATCAATTCTGGAAGAGATGTTGCCATTCCACACGTTGATAAGATTTTCGGCCCTCTTATCAGTATGGCACCATGCCTGATTTCTCTTGAAAACTCAGCATCGGTGCTCAAGGTCTTGAAGGCCGCTCAGCAAGATTATCTTGACAGTCTGCCATACCAACATCTTCCTCTGAGGGAGATTCACCACATGCTGGGTCTTAAAAAGAAGGCGCTTTTCAACAGTATCGTAAGTTTTCAGAGATCATGGATCGAAGAAGATCTAAACGGCTTGTCGGTGCATCATCTCGATGCCTTCGATCCAAATGAGGTGTAGCATCTATTTCAACTACTCGAGTAAACCGCTAACCCCAAGTCTCAGTATGATATTACCGTGCGCGTAAGCGATGGACCCGCCAGGACTGTGGTGAAGTTGACTTTCCGGCCGACTTTCCTTGGTCTCGATGAGAAGCGAGAGATAGCTCGTATTTTTGGAAAGGCGATCAGCGCAATTGTTGCTAATCCTTTACGCAGGATTGAGGATATTGAGTTTTGATCTTTCGTACTGTTTCTATCTGGGCGTTTGTTCTACTGAATATTTTATGTTGAATGCATATACGTTTATCTACTTACTTTAAAAACACACATCATATCACTGGGCATTTATGATTACTAATTTCCGTACCTGGGTACTTATGTACTTATGTACCATACGAACAAGCCTGCATCTTCCTTAAGAGGTACCTCGTGCTGGTCATCATTCTTGTCAGCTACCTACTAATGGACCTTCCAATCCACCCATAAACGGGACGCCTAAAGACACCCCCAGCACCTAACATTGCACACACTCCCATAACCCCTCGAGCGTTTTTCAGCGGATACGCTCCAGCTTGCGCCGGCCGGTAGGTATTTAATCCACCGTGTCATCCCCAAGGTGCATCTAGTAGTCGTCTGATTCAAAACATAAAGCACACCACCAACACTGCTCTCAAGAAACAAACCAGGCTGCGCTCTCATTGTTAAGATGAATGTCCATGCCCCCTTCCCAGTTACAGTCCATCCCTACCGCTCCGGCTATGCAGCCTACGAATCAGGCCCGACCGGGCGCAAGAATGCCATCGTCTTCATTGGGGGTTTAGGAGACGGGCCACATTCTGTACAGTATCTCCGGACAGTTTCAAAGCATCTCGAAGAGGCCAAGAATCTGAGTTATTCCCTCTTTGAGTTTCTAAGAAGCTCCTTTTCAGGGTTCGGTACTGGGTCTCTCGCTGATGATGTTGCCGACATCACTACGCTTGTCAAGTATTTGAGAGATATTGGAAAGGACAAAGTCGTGCTTTTTGGCCAACTCAACTGGCTGTCAGGTATATTCTGAAATTTCATTCTATCAACAGGGTATCGGGAGTGATGATTGATGGTCATATAGGATTGTGTGGAATACGCAAATTACGCCAAGCATAACAGCAACCCTGTCGACGGCTTCATTTTGCAAGCACCAATCTCTGACCGCGAGGCATTTAAGCTTGAGTTCCCAGATACAGATAAAAGCGTACAAGTTGCTGAACAGATGATTGCAGCCGGTAAAGCAGACCACATTGCTCCCAGAGAGGTCATCCCACCATCGCTGGGCCCTGCAGTTTCAGCGTACAGGCTAAGATCATTGCTGGCAAAAGGGTTCGTGGCTGGAATCATAATAGGTCCACAATATATTATAGCCTTTTTACTAATAGTTCATGATGTAGGGGCGATGAGGATTTTTTCTCTTCTGACCTTGACGATGCCATTGTCAAGAAAATATGGGGCCGCTTCGATAAGCCTGTCCTGGTGCTACATTCAGAAAAGGATGAAAATGTACCACACAATGTGGACCAAAGAAAGTTGAACAAGCTTTACCAGCAGGCAGGGGCTCAAATTAGCTCTCTATCAGATTTGATACCAAATACCGGCCACACTGTTCGACGAGACTCGGCTCGTGAATGGTTGGGGGAGAGGGTTATTAAATTCTTGGAGACACTGGCTTGAACACTGAGAAGAGAAGTCAAACTAAGTTAAATGGCACTAGTCTCAAATCTGAGACCAAGCGCGCACAAATCAACTACCAACTCTATACTTTGTACCATCATGCCCGACCTAATCACTACATTCAAAGGCCATTGAAAGTGCGGTATAAATATCTGTACAAGACGTACCACGATAGAGAATGGTAGGCCTCTTTGCAATTATTAAGCATATAGCACATAACTAAGTAAGAGGAGCTCGGGCGTCAACTACATGTAAGAGTCTTAGCCCGCTGAGTTTTATTTTCGTTGTGGCGACATTAAGAAATTTTACTATATGCCCCATCGGACAGTTAACATCAACCCTTACCGTGAATCACCAAGCATCTCTTAGCTCCGGTAATTGACACAGACTATGGCAGGAATAACTTCTTCCAAATATAAACGATTAACGGTAATATGGCCATGGCCGAGGCTAAGGAGTATATTATGCAACCCATCAATGCTGGGACGTTGTAAACTTGTTAAACACACCTTATCTACAGAAGTGCAGGCTATTTCACTTCATTATTTCCGTTTAGTGGATGCGCAGGTATTGTCTGTTGTTCCATTTCTATCCTTTCCCTCCAATAAATATTGCCTCATTTCGGCTTTAGTACTCAATATTCCTGTAATATCCCAAAGCAAAATCATATAAGATATTTTGACTTGCTGCATATGAATCCGCTAGCATTTCAGCAAGCAAGCAGGGTGGCTAGTTCCAATCATATACTAGTGTCTTCGATACTTACATAGGTAGGCACATATATGAGGTAAAAAGTCAGCCGCTGCTATATCGATAACCGAGCCGATATAAGGTAGTAACACCCAGTTTGATCCCACACGAGATCAAGTTAGTTTCAGATTCTATTCTGTAACAATGCCAACACCCACTTTAAAACGGTGCAACCATTCTGAGTTATCCGCTACCGTCTGATTCCATGGGTCATCGCTGAAAGTCATTTAGTAAGGCAGAAGGGTTATGGAATGGGGTGATCACTTACTCATCATACATCAAGAACCGAGCATGATGTTGAATCTCTTTGTCGGACGGTATATGGCAATTTGGGTTATTTGGAGACATGATAGAAGTCACCCAGCGGCCCAGCTCCCGGCCCAACCACTTGTAAAAATTGGGATCATGGAGCCTATAAGATCCCATTTGAAGGCCATCAGCTTGAGTTAAAGGGAACGATCTTCTGCTTGCTTCTGAAACGGGATTGGCCGCTACTCCAGAACTTAACCGCCTGCGGGTGAAGAGTTCTTCGTCCAGTAACGGCGCCTTGGATGGAATAAATGACTGGGATGATGACAGCATGATGGCCCCGGAACTCATCGGCATCTGTCCATGCCAAGCCAAGCATGGTTCATTGAGCAAAGGTTTATTATTTGGCCCAATCCCATTGATAGCCTCTTCTTTAAATATTCTGAGAGCGTCAAACTCGTTAGTATCAATATATGGGGGGTCCAGAATTGCACCAGATGCAGTCCATGAGGTCCGATGCCCGATCAAAGCCGGAAATGTAGGCGAGCTACTACTTTGAGCGGCGGGAAGATACGCACGTCGCCTAAAGTGGCTGAGCCAGTCAGTCGAGGAAGATTGAAGTAGCGCCATAAACCACGTGTACACAAAATCAGATAAGGACAGGTTTAAGCTGTGTTGCATTTGTATGAGTATTTTACAAGCCTCGACTTGCAATATTGCATTGGATATGGCGCTTTGATTGACCATAGCCTCGGTAAGAACGAAATTATGAAGTTGCGCTTCAAGAGAACATTCTTCAAATAGTGTTTTCTTTCCCCTAATCTCTAGTGTTCGAAGCCTTCCCTCAGATGGTGTTCGTATAGGAAGAAACTGCGCTTGAGTAGTAATAATCTCGTTCGACAGGACTAGGTCACGCA
Source organism: Trichoderma asperellum (assembly GCF_020647865.1). NCBI lineage: Eukaryota > Fungi > Ascomycota > Sordariomycetes > Hypocreales > Hypocreaceae > Trichoderma > Trichoderma asperellum. The sequence goes on from NC_089417.1 coordinate 65,993, forward strand.
GCCATGAGGGTTTGGTGTCTATTTCTAACGATGATATCTCGGAGGCAAAAATAATGCGGCAAGCTTCGAGTTGCATGGCGTCATTACCAGGAATCTGCCCAGTCTTTTCTTGATGAGTTTCAACAAAGCATGAGAGCTCTACGACGAGTAGTTCGTATGCAGTACGAGGGGATTCTGGTGAAATATCACTTGCTTCGAACGGAAACGGACTATTTCTCTCTTCACCTAGAAGATCTATATCACAATCAGCTTACATCAAAGTCTGGAGTGAACTAAAGAATTTCCTACAAGGTGGAATTGCGTTTTCAAGTGTATCTGTGATGGCGTCTTCAAAACCCCAGTCACCCGTCCAATTATCCATAGTCTTGCCCATTTTAAAATGGTCAGCTAAATGCTCAACTCGGTCATTCCACGAGTCCAGATGGGCCCCACAAAATCCACAACGGGATCGAATTATTGTAGTGGACGTTTTCCAGCCCTCCGTGATCGCGTCTATCAGTTTCGACTTGTGTACGAGGTGTAAATGTTGTTTAAGATGGTCTTTCCTATTAAATCTTCGTTCTTGGCAAGAATTCGGGTTATGGCCACTTATATGGCTATCGTTTGGCTCCGAAATACCGCAGAAGACACACACTAGCTGGCCAGTTTCGCTGTCGATGGCGCGCGGTCCGTCTGGAGAGCATAGCCACCGCTCAAGAGGTATGTGAAGAGTCTTTTCATGCCGCTGCCAGTCGTATTTAGTTTTGAATGATTCGGCACAGAAGGTACATTGGAATGGATGCTGTTTGTTGCGCATAAGAGATCTCCTCGGCCTTGGCAGTAGCCTTCGTCTTCGACGACGTGACCTGCTACGCACTAGAGCTGCGCCCCCCGTGAAAGAGTCGCTGGAGCCATAGGAGTATATGGAAGCAAGTGAACTACCACTAGATGTCCCATAGCTATTGTCTGACGTCTCGTTGATAGACCGACCGGACCCATCGTCTATAGATTTCGACAGCGGCCAACCTTGGTACTCATATCAGCGTGTATTCTTGTCCGTTATATCGGCCAAGGGACCACTTACTTCGTGACGATTTAGCACTTTTGACTGCTTTGGCAATAGCAGTGACTGTTGCAGGCTCACTCTCCGGGGGGGAGTCAACCCAGCGTTCAAGAGGTCCCATAGTATGGTGATTACGCCTTGTCTGGACTGTAGGTGTATCAGGTCGTTTGGGCATATCTATCGATACTATATCGAAATTGATTTCAGCTGTTGCCTTCCGGGAAGATTTGATGCTTTGGTGCATCTTTTCTCGCCGCCTAGTATTAGCGAGCCAGTTTTTTATCTGCGTTTTAGATAGACCAGTCTGATGTTGTAGTGTTTCTGTTTCTTCTTTACTTGGATACGGATAGCTATAGTGGTCCTCAAACCACTTTATTAATAATTTGGATGATTCTCTAGAGAAACGCGTGCCTATCTTCGGGGGATTCGTGGTGTTGAGATTAGATTGGCCAAAATCTGACGCTGCAGATTGGGTATACGATTCCCAATACGCCTTAGGGAGTAGCGATAGAGAAGTAAAATTTTCTTGAGAAATATTTCCATCGGCTATGACAGATTTGCTCTGACTTGATGGAGGATAAAGGACGCAAGAGCTGGTACTCAATGGAGCTACGGTGTGAGGTGTATATGGCGCTGCGGATGCCATATTTCCCAAACCCCAGGAGTCATCATCAAAGTTATCGTCAAATTCATACTGATGTCCAGTTACTGAATCATAAGGCTGCTCCAAAAATTGTGTGCTTAAATTTTGGGCTGAAATGCTGCGCTGCGTGATGTCGTCTTCTTGGAGGGGCGGTTGATCTCGTTGCCTAGAAATTGGAGAGGTGTCGGGATCTGGGGCGTCACAAGGCTGGATAATTTCATTCTGAGCTCCCGCCATGTTCTTCAGACTGCAGAAAACTGAGGGCATGTGTCAAACGACGGTATACATGGCATAAATGGCGATCATCTAATGCGACAGAACGAGGAATTGGAAATTCTAGGGCTAGGACGACGGACGGGACGTGGCGTTCGCCGCTTCGGATTCATGAATAATCCATCAAGGCCCACTTTGTCATCAAGGCCCACTTATTATTATACCTGTTAGGGAGGGGTAGAAAAAGGGCCTAGTAAAAGTCCTAAATATATAGATTCTTCCCAGTAACACGCCTAAGGAGTAATAGCTGTTGAAAGCTATTTTCAAAAAATGAAAATTTACATATTACAAATATTATAAAAAGTAAACAAAAAGTTATAAACTTTATAATAAGCAGCAATATCCGCAAGTTGAGTAAAAATCGATGCTTTTTAAAATATGAGGCAAATAAGCAGCCTAGCCCATTCATAGTTAAATGCTCCATATTATCCTGCCTAGGTTTCGAAAACATATTAAATAATTATCGAAGCATTGCTCTCACCTGCGCGAGCATTATATTCCAGTTTCTTTTAATCTCCCTCAGCTGCCGTACAGCATAAACTCTTCCAGAACCCTACAGGGGGTATTATAAAAATAATATACTGCTAGAAATTAAGAAGAGGGTGTAGGGTAGAAGCACTATAAGAAACCCGCAATGTAATTCATTATCAAAGTATACAACAGAAAATTGTTTTTTATTAGTTATATAACTATTACATTAGCTATACTATTGGAAATAAAGCTGTATTTTATAAGAGAACATCAGCCCTCTGAGCAGCCCGATAGAATTCATGCCGTGCTCCACTCGGTTGTTTAGTTAGTTGCTAGCATGCAACAGAAACCTAGAGAAATTCGCTAATTGCTATATTATAGATTAGGCTGCATGTCAAACTACACCCTAGTAATAGTGGGTTTGTGTCGAATATCACGCCTTCTACATACAAGTATAATAGGCGCCAATGTCAACAATAAAGCGACTGATGCTAGTAATGTGCTTGCCCACTGAATACCTAAACGTAAATACATCGGTTTCGCAGCCAGAGGTAGAAATGCCGCAAAGAGATTCTCCCCAAATGCCACGGCTGCGATGGCGCTCGCGGCACAAGTTGCGTACTCATCGGTAACGTATATGGTAACTGCATGCACAACTACAGTAATTGCAAACCCAGTAAGACTCAATCCTATCGCAGGAACAATCCAGTGCGACTGGAAAATGCCCCAACCGTACATGAAAAGCCCACCGGCTAGAGCAATAGCCGTGCTTGGAATTGAAAGGTACAAGATAGACTCGGGGAATGGCGCTCCCGCTGTCCCCTTGTTGGAGGCTGCACTACGGGTGTAGACCTTGTTTTGTACCAAACAGGCTGCGAACCCTAAAAGCTGCCCAACCCCTATGCTGACTTGCACAATACCACCACTGGTCTCGGACCAGCCATAAACGTCCGTAAAGACAAGTGGTACCGACTGAGTCGAAATAAAAATAAGACCGAATGTGAATGAAGACCAGGTGGTCATGGATATGATAGTCGGTTCCATGGTAAGAAGTACTGCACTGCGGGAAATTGTTTGCGCGAGAACCCGCGCCGGAGATTCCTTTATCTCATCCTGATCGGCTAATATGCTAGCCTTATAGAGACGACTACGGATAACGGAACCTCGATTCTCTCTCATGAACATAATGACAAGGGGGGTAGAGGCGCCGCAGATGATGAGTTGAATCCAGATGATCCTGTAAGTAATCAGCAACACACCCAGCATCATTTCCTAAGGCTCAACTTACCAGCGCCATCCCAGCGGCTCCCCAATAGCGCCCAATACAGGACCCATTGTAACACCCAAAAGAAGCGAAATTACGTATACAGTCAAGGGCAACGCGCGCTCGGAGTGAAATGGGAACATGTTAGCAGCAATGCCATCAGCCGCATTCTGCAGTGTACCGCCAAAAACACCGGCAAACACACGACAGACCACAAGGGTTGTAAAGTTTTCGGCTAGAGCTTGTGGTATGAGGAAGATGCAAAAGAGAATGAAGTAGGTCTAAAGTATTAGCATTGAGATAAATATCGGCATAACAGGGTCAAGCATACCACATATCCGGCCCTCACACCATATGTGTCCATCAAAGGTAACGTGACCAAAGGGCCTACTGCCGCTGCGGCATTCCATGCTGTTGAAGAAAAAAAGCTGACATCCAGCGCGCCACCACTTGACAAATGAAACTTCGATGAAATGGTGTTCGAAGCGGTCGTGATGGAGGTGGCATTAAGTCCAACAATAAATGTAACCCAGCATGCTATACCCATCGTTGCCCATTTTTGCCACAACCGCCAATTGAATGGATTGGAGGGATGCTGGTTCCATTCAATCGCATGATTGGTCGTAAGCTGGGTTGAAGCCAACTGTGATGGAGTGCCCGACTCTGGCTGTGAAGACTTTTCCTGGCCCATGACTTTTGAGCTGAGGAGAAGAGACAAGAGTCTCTCAGCCTCTAGGTTAGGGAAGGGTGTTTGTTGACGGCCGGTCCTATTAAAATCCGGCTATAGAGGCGTTTGGTAGCATCACTCGAGCGACCTTATACTAGGTCTTGTATCTGGAAGAAAAACATAGGCGGCGTTTAAGCTTTTAGTCGAAAAAAAAAAAAAAAAAAGCCGTAGACATTTATTCCGATGCTGAGATTGATGAAAGGGATTAACTGCAGTTCGCCACATTTGCAACTAGAATCACCTGGTGGCCGCGGATGTGTAGGGCCCACGCCGTTAACGTTGCGCAATAGAGGTGGCCCCGCCAGTTGTTGTAAGACGCGCCTTATGTACGCCACGGCGGAAGACAGTGGGGCGGAAGACAGTGGGGCGTCACGGCAAAGAAGAAGGCCGCATGATCCAACATTTGTGACATTACAGGCAGTGTGGAAGGGTCGGTTACAGTATACATACCAATGTGTCGCCGCACGCATATCCAAAACCAGCCACCGTATTCGTATTCTAACCAATCATATAACATAGTGAAATCTCTCTCATTTTGTGGAAGGTTCGAAATGGTGAAGCCTACTACTAATCTCATTTAGCATTGTTGTCGCAGGCTTGAGGCATGCTGCAAACCGACGCATGATCATCACTTTCAGAGGAGCCAAATAAAACTGGCTGCATCCCGAGCGTATATTATGAAGCACAAGCTCCAATGCAGGCAATAGTTTAATTAGAATGCATCAAAATACATCAAGATATAAAATAATAAGCAAGAGCTTTATGCTTGATGTATTTCCTCCTTTTTGTACTTTTTTCTGAACTTTGCTTAACAACTAATATTCTTTTCTCAAACAACTACGGAGCCTGTGCTGCAGTTTCTCCAGCAAGACGGCCAAATGTTAAACAACGGAGGGCACTGCTGCAAAAGGGGGGGGGGATCTACGAGGATTGTTAGAATTTGGTTCTAAATGTGGGCAGGGCAAGTAAGAATAGTAGTAGGAAGCTGTTACTAATCAATCCCGCTGTGTTCGATCGAGACCGATCTACTCTTCCGGGTTGTTAGTAAGCTATATATTGCCCTCTTGAGGAAAGATTTCAAGGTTTTAGCTTAAGTAAAAACCGCTGAGCTCACCGGCACAATCCACTCCTATATTTCACAGGTTAGCATGCAACATGATATAGACTTAAATGCAAACCTTTATTAAAAAAAAAAAAAAAAGTCGCAGCACATGTATGCATTATAGAAAGGAAGCCCTCTCACCTGAAATAGACTCGCCGTCACGGAAAGCACTCGCGACGCAAGGTCGACCTTGAGTCCGAAAGTGAAAATAGCCTTTGCGGTCAGTGGGTAGCTAAAACAATTGTTAGTCAGAAAAGTCTTCTATAGAGCGACTGACATTTTGTATGATACATACCCAAAGAATGGAGGCACTTTAATCGCGGCAGCCTAGTTGCTCTTGTTGGGGACCAGACCAGTCGTGCTTTTGCCATCGAGAATCACGGGGTTAAACTTTGTCGTTTATCCTACAGGTGTGTGGGTATTACGATTTATTTCAAGACTGCGCAGATATCACTTACGATGCATTGTATTCATCCACAGGCTTTTCCTGCTTTTGTGGATTGAGGCCAAGTTTTTCCCTAAGGTCCTCAATTGTGTCTCCTTTCTCTAGATCAGGGTCCGTAGTATTATACACCCAGCCCGGTCGGAATCGGTTCATGATAGTAGCATAGGTGATACTGGAAGTGCCGTTAGTAATACAGGCTCATCGAGAGTACAGCTTACCCTTCTCATAAGTATGCCATCTGATCCTGCTCTAAAATTGACATTAGTAGAGGTCATCCAAATTCAGGCATGCGCATCGCTTACCTCGCCATGTCTCATATGCAGTTAATACCTCGCAAGTAGCAAAAAGACTGCGTATGTCAGTATCGGTGTACCAAAAACCTAGATCCGCACATACGGTCGGCCGCCTTCAACGTACAATCTTGTAGAACGCTTTGGGAGGGTACATCAGCTTCTTCTCTCATCTACTGCAATTGCTCGAAAACATACTCGTTAACAACGATACCAAAGCTATGGTCCCAAATAGTCGCCTCTGGTTTCGGGGATCGGGTATCGACAAGCTCGTACTGCCGAAACTTAGCAGCCTTGGGCTGGAGTTCACAGAGAGGCACTCACATGTAGGCAATGGAAAGAGCCAGCTGTTGCAGCACCAACTTCCAAGCCGATCTTTAGGCCAAAGCCAGTATTGTATTTTTGGCCAGGGGCAACTAGCCCAAGCTGCTCTGCTCTGGGTTTGATGTATCGTCCCATCCTTGGCAAGAGTTATTTACATGTCGTATAAACTTGCGTTGTTTACACTCACATTTCACGATTACCTTCGAAACCACCACAGGCTAGCATGACTTGCTTTCCAAATACCCGAGTGAACTATCCATCTTTTTTTTGAACTTTGAATCCCCAAATGGTGCCACTTTCGTGAGTCAAGAGCTGTTCGACATTTGTTTCCCACATAATGGTCACATTGGGGAACGATCGAATATGTTCCAGCAACTTGGGGATGATGGCATACCCGCCACCCTGAATACTTACATCTGCGTTACTGAAGTGCTGGTCTAATCACCTTTCAACATTCGCTTAATGTCAAATAAATAAGACGTAAAGTTTGGAATCCAAGGTAGACGTTTTTTCCCATGGTGCTGCAACTTTACTCCATCACATAGCGTCAATCGTGTACGAATATATATATATATAAAAGTTTGCTCACGATCAAGAAGATATTGGACCGTATAGGGAACTTCAATCTCCAATTTCCTACAGTACGCCTGGTCGACAAGCCCGTTTCTATGACAATTAGAGGAGGTCATTTAGCTTGGTTGGCAAACTCTGGTGCTTCATACCTGCTTGCGGCGCATCTTTCTCCATCTTTACCTACTTCAATCAGGGCGACTTTGGCATTCTTGCCCATTTTCCTCGCATTTTCGAGAAAATCCAGAGTCGTCATCGAACCCTGATCATCATCCATAAGCATTTGAGCCACGCTTTCTTTGCCTCTGATCCTAGCTCTAGCAGACTCACAGTAAAGCCAGAGTCAACCACAATAAGGCCATATTATGTTGAATGGCATCTTAGTCTTGTCAAACCCTGATGGGTGGATGCCATAGTAGGTACATATCATTCCTTTTGGCTTAGAATAGTTTGTAGAGCCTGGTAGATACTTGGAGGCAAGGAGAGAAGTAGCAAAAGAAACAATGTTCTATGTTATATATAGCGCCAGATTCTATCCCGTCTGTGCCTACGTCCCCATCTATGCCGGAGACTTTTTCATACCAGCTACAATTCATACTCATAAGAAAACATCCACTCAGGAAATACGGGGTAATCTCTAATTCGTGGTCGTTATCAGGGCGCGCAGCGTACTTCACTGGGATGTTAAAGCGGGACTGGAGTAAAAACTCATCAAGCAAGTTTCTTCCCAGCACGGTGGCTGCGGATTGTTTTTCGGGCCGTCGCCACCATGACCGTGAGCGGAAAACCTACGGTCTTGTGCTTCCCCGGGTTTAAACTACATCTACGGGGAGATAGGCTAGGATGTGGAGTTTGATGCCCATGCGGTCAATCATGCAGGGATATCTGCCAACCGTCCGTCCACGCATCTTTTTATACTCCTCTTCGGCTCGGATATAACTGCTATCTTTGCGCATCGCATCGAGCTGAGTCCATCCGCATATTTCTAATACATGGCGTTAAATTGCAATTTCACGTTAAACAAAGACCGCTGATGTGCTTTATGTGTTAGCCACGCTCTTTTATGTTGCATGCGGATTACAGTGCTGAATAGAAATTACAAGGGGTGTATATCTCTGTTCGGAGTCTCCTTGCCCTCATCCAGTCAGCAAGTGCCTGACTAGCTAATCTCTTTTCGTGCGGCCGCTGGACCTCGGCCTTTATTAAATTCTAATTAAAGTGGCGAGAGAGTTAGCAAGTCATCCTAATAAAGTAAAATATATTAAGGCTGCTGATTACCATCGTTAAAGTAAACATTCTAAGATACATCGCTTAAGTCAGTCTTAGGCATATATCACAGGCTAAGAGAAATATATATATATTTGCGCCTGTGTCATACCTAATGCAACCAGTCAACTATGGTCCTGAGTGCCTCTGCACCTGTATATGGTGCTATAGCAGAAGGACAACAACCAAAGTCACTCTTCTAATATTTTTTCTGCCTTTAAATTTCATATGCTTAGGAATCTAGTGGAGAAAACGTTTCTATGAGTGTTAAATGCCTGTTTAGCTGCAAAGGGTTATGCATACTCGGCAATTTAGGAATTAGATTAGCAGCAGCTTTGGCCTTGTAATATTATTGGTTTACTACCGCCTCCACCGATATTTTTGAGCCAAACATATCTGGGATACGGTGTGTGGCGCTCGAGAGGGATGCCACTAACCCTTAAAATTTCCTATTGTAGTATATGGCACGCATAAAGAGCTAGCCGCAGCTAGAAGATTTCTGTCACTTCGCATCTACCGAATCGACCGAAAGTTTCATCGGCGACCTACATAGCGCAATGACCCGTCAGGCTAGCAGTTCTGTACGACACCGTTTACTATAACAGGTATACCTCTCTGGACACTATTCATGGATATTTTACAAAATCGAAATAATACGCAAGCTTCGCGCTATACTTCCTTTAAGATGGGAACCCTTAAAAAAAAGGGGGAAAAGGGGGGGGGGGGGGGGGGGGGTCATTGTCGTGCTGATCTTCACAAAATATCCTTTTTAGCCCAATTGCTTTTCTCAATTTTATTAATGGGCTTACCTTTTTATTAGACACTTTTTTGAACACATCTTTTAAATTTAAAGGCCATAGGTTGTAGGGAGGGCTGATAGGTTAAATTTCTATGCTAGGAATAGCAGCTAGTTACACGCCCTGCAGCTCTATCAATTCCATTTACGAACGAGTACACCACATGCTGTAACATAGTAGCATGCCGTCCTTGTCAAACAGCTCTGCTTTACGCTTAGTTATCCAGGAACTGGTTGATTAGGCTCGAAAATTGACCCGCGTACTCGTTCAGGAACCCATGTCCCACATCCGGGTACAAGTGGAAATGAGCATCGGCGTTGCTCAACCTCTTGAACATAACCCAGCTGTTGACAGTTGGGATGATAATGTCATTATCGCCATTTGCGACAAGCACGGGGATCTTAATCTCATGCAGGCGGTCATATGAACCTTCTGACGCATATTCACGGTTTGTCCAGCGAAGAACTGCCTCAATTTGCGCCTTCGTGCCCTCAGATCCCACATAGTCAGACCTGTTTGAGCGAGCAGTTGTCATACGATTCCACCACTTGTCGCCTAGGGTCTGCTTCCCAGGTGTCAAAGAGTAAAATGTTTCTAAAAAGCCACCGCGCTCCTCCTCATCATTGGAGGCCGCAGCTAGACGCCCAGTTGCGGCCGGATCGCCACTCTCAACGCCTTCGCCGGCGCTCGGTCCAGTTCCCGCAAGGATAAGCTTGCGAACAAGAGTTGGGTAGTTAAGAGCCACCATTTGAGCTGCAAAACCTCCCATAGAGAAGCCAAACAGGTCAATCTGCGGGATGCCTAATGCCTTTACAACAAGGCGCACATTATCAGCCCATTTAGCATAAGTACCTGGGACTGTGCCGTTGCTCTTTCCAACGCCGGAATTATCCAGTAGGATGACTTCACGACTAGTTGAGATAGGATCAAGCAACTGAGGATCCCAGTGGTCAAAAGTGCCTCTAAAATGCTGAAGAAACACAAGAGGGATAGTGTTTTTGGCTGCTGAGCCGAACCGGAGATAGGCAAAACAAATACCATTGACCTCAATAAACTGAGGCTCAGCAGTTGCATAAGATACCATACTGTAGGATGCTGATTTATATAAAAATTGATAAATAATATCAGGAAATAAAGATTTGATAGATAAACTTGAGTGTATGGGAAAACTGAGAGCAAAACGTTGGGGAGGTTCGCTGTCTTATATACACCAGCTTTCTAGGGACGCTCTGTTTAAACAATGTACAAGACTTATGCCGTGATATGTGCTCCTGTTTGATTGGCAGAGCCTTTTTCACCATATTACAACGCTTACCAACCGGACTCAGGCTAACAATGACAAAACCGCAGGGCCATGCAGCTTTGGCGTTTGCACGAGCAGTAGCGGCGTAATTCATTTTAACGCTAGTAGTGAGACAATCTAGCTATCCCACTTGATGGCCATTGCGACGAGTAAACCCAGGGTCCTCCCTATCCCAGCCCCGTCAAAGTTTGCTCAATCTGTGTATTATTAATCTTGGAGCGAAAGTTGCAACTACATTTGTCGCTTCTTATTTTAGGTTGTGCGGCGTTATTGTAAATAAATGAATAGTATGACCAATGTGACAAAATTTGTAATAGTAAAACAACGACAGGTACTGTTGAATAATCTTCCCTTTTGGAACCGTTTATATCAACGAGTTACCAAACCAGCAAGCGACTCGCATTACTCGTGCACCTAACTTGGAGTTGAAGCCACAATCCGCCGGCTATGCTTACGGCATACCTAACGAATAGGGCTTAGCATTGCGTTAACTAACCGGCAGGGCGGCTGCTAAATGAACATTTCCTAATTAACATTGCCTAATCTAGCTGATGCTCTACATAGACCAATTTTAAGAGGAAGCAGGTATGAGATCTCAGGCAAACCTTGAAGAAGCAGTAGGTGTCTGCTAGCTGCATTTTAGCGGAGTGCGCGACATCTCTAATCGAGATCTAAAGCGTTATAATCACTACATAGGTACTGTATTTCCCCATTGGTACTGCCAATCTAGTTCGGTAAACATGGCATTAATCCAGAACTCCACACTGGCAAATACAACTTAACGTGGTAGGGCATCACGGCGCTTCTCCATTGGTTTTCGTTGTTGGAAAATTTAATCGTTTCTCAAGAGAAAAAACCTTTCTTCAAACCAATTAATTTGTCATCTCATATGAACCCTTTGCCACAGTTTCGTTCAGCAAAGTACTAACAGACTTTAGGACATAGCGCATATTAAGAAGAGAGGGGCTCCCGATAGCTCTAATAAAACGTAGTGCCAGTGAGCATTCACAATACTTCTATGATTTACTATAAAAGAGCTTGGAACCAGCACCTAAAAGTTCATTTTAATTTAACAATCTTTCGATTACCAAGTTGGAAAAGAAATTGGTAACGACCGAGGATTACCTGAGTCTCTACCGATCTACTGTTTGAGAACTAAGTTCTTATTACACTGGCTTCTATACTATATCTTGGAGCGTCTGGGCAGATTGTAGGTGAGTTTGGGTACCAGGCACAGAGAGTTGTTCTAACCTAGCGCAGGATCCTTTATTACACATTTCCGGGAGAAATACCCTGAGGTTTCAATTACGTTTTATCTTCGTCGGCTTGAGTTGGATGGAGCCTGCGCGATCTCGGAAACACTATTGTTGTCCATGGAACCTTCGATCAGCTTCATGAAATTGAGAAGCTAGCGTCGTCTCATTCTCAGGTTTTCAACTTTGCGAGTTCAATGAATCATTTGGTGACGGATGCTATTCTTCGAGGCGTACGCACTCGTAAGTCTCAGACGGGCACGACATCAGTTGTGTATCATCTTAGTGGCGCTGGCAAATTTGTCGATACCAACGAGTCTGGGGGTTTTATAGCAACGGATCATCCCTTTGATGACGCGAACCCAGAGGATATTCGTACTATCACTGCGGCAAATCTACCAAATGCGGTGACAAGCTACTAATTGCAGCGGCTAATAAAGGAGAGGCAAAGGTGTATTTCATTTGCCCTAGTGGCACTTCGGTATTCGGGGTTGTTCATATTGATCTATAACTCCGGGCAACGCTTATCTTGTAATCCGACTTAAGTAACCCTAATCTAACCTATCTAATGTTGTGACATACTTATACTTAAGCTTATACTAAAGGATAAGTAAGAAAACAAATAGTTACTATCTTAGAATTGAATTGTAATACTGTTGGTCAATAGTAGAATTGAGGGATTAGTAAAAGCATCTCTTGAAAGTTGCAGCTGTTTGGCGAGGCCCTATGGTGCTTGCTTGCCTTATCGTATTACTTGGATTACTTGGATTGCCGCGACTTATTAGTGAAATTAAAGAACCTATTACGTTAAAATCCAGCTATTGCTGCTCCCAAAATACAGACAAGCTATGATCGATTCCCATGGGGTTCTTTATGATGATAATAAGACATTGGGATTTCATATCCATAACCATCCGCAACGACAGCTTCTAATGTACAACACTAGTGCTATATTACAGTGGATAAATACAGTAAATTCAACAATATACACATTGTATAAACACTAACGTATTTTTGTCTAGTGCTTATGCAAGTGCTGTGTGAATAGCAAGGTTTATGTTTCCTAGCCCTTGCCCATGGCTAATGACTCATACAATGAGTTCCTTTTAGCATGCCGAAGTTCCTAAATACATACGAGTCCCGAAAGTGGCCTTACATGAGAAAGCCTCCTTCTTTTCCTTCCTCATACTATCATTTTATTCGAGATTCTACTTTAAGCCCGAGATGGCGTCACTTGCTAAATTTCATCTTGCTGAGGTAAGTTAAAAACTCCTATTGCGAGGTCTTACAAGCTAAATTGGGAAAAATCAGTGGATCCACGAGAATTCTGAGCATGCGAAATACAATATTGCAGGCAGTGCCGCTCCGAGCTTGACACTGCGCGAGCTGATATCACTGTCTGGCAGCCCGAGTGAAACTGAAGCTGCGCTCAAGTTTGATAAACTACCTTTGGGCTTGGGCACCAATCAAGGTTCTCTGGAGCTACGGACAAGGCTCGCAGCATTGTACAATGAAAAGATTCAGCCTGAGAACTTCTTGACGACACCAGGGGCAACAGGCGCCAACCTCATTGTCTTTCAGAGTTTTCTCAGGCCGGGTGATCATGTGATCTGCATGTATCCTACATACACACAGCTATCGAATTTGTCTAAAAGCATTGGGTGTGATGTTTCTCTATGGAGACTTGACCCCAACAATGAATGGTGCCTCGATATGGCTGAGCTTCGTGTTCTTATTAGGCCCTCCACTACTAAAATGATTATACTAAACAACCCTAATAATCCCACCGGCTCTGTGCTTGACGCCAAAGCCCAGCTTGAAATATTGGAAATTGCACAGCAACACGGCGTCATAGTAGTTGCTGATGAAATCTTCCGACCACTATACCACAACCGAATAACAATCCCATCATTCGTGGAGCATGAGTATACCAAAGTCATTACAACTAGCTCAATGAGTAAAGCATGGGGCATGTCCGGCGTCAGAATTGGATGGATCGTTTGCCGTGACCAGGATCTCACGGATCTTATGTCAAGCACGAAGCAATACATCGCTCAAGCCACAAGCAATATTGACGAGGCAATTGCAACAGAGTGCTTGAGCCTTCGTTGTCGGCCAGCGATCTTAAAACGACATCTTGAGTATGCACAACAGAACTTGGAGCTTTTAGAAGCCTTTGTTAAGAAGAATAGCGACATGTGTACCTGGATACGGCCTACTGCAGGAGGGACAGCATTTGTGAAGTATCATACTATAAGCGGGGATGCCATTGATGACGTCCAATTCTGCCAAGACCTCCTGAAGGATTATGGGGTCCTGCTCAGTCCTGGGAGTATCTGTTTTGGTGAGGAAACACCAGCCAACTGGCAGGGATACGCACGAATGCATATCACAGTGTCCCCGGAAAACATGCAGAAAGCCCTTCTAAAGATTAGTACTCTCCTGGGCGAGAAGCGCAAAACAGCAAAGTATTCCTAGAAATGGGATTGCGCGATGGAGATGCTCTCGAATGTGCTACAATAACGATATCTCTATCACATGCATTGCATTGTTATTATTATAACGCTTTGCATGCATTTTCAAGTCTAACTACCCTCTTGAACAGCTATCTGTGTAGCTTTATGTGAATGGTCCAATGAACATAGCAGCCCAAGCAATTTCCTCTTCTGTATTGATATCGTTACTTATCCTATCAAGTTAATATAAAAATATCTCAAACATAGAAATTCCTCTTCAGGATTCTGTTTTTAGCATTTAAACAAATAGGAAAAGGAAAGAAAAAATAAAAGTTTATATAAAGACTATTCTACCTAGGTATGTACTATACTGCTATGGTCTTTTTGGCTCCAGAAAATACCCACTGTCTTGCCTTTACTTTTTTAATTCGCGCTGGTGTCTACCAGATTTGGCTCGTTGCCGCTATACGGGATCCATTCGGGTCTTTAAAAGTGGTCGTGTTCTCACAAATCTTCTCGCAAATTGGTCCCAATCTTGACCCCACTCCAGTTGCTGCGCCGCCCACTAAGGTGCATCTGTTTCATCGACGATCCCTAACTGGACAAGAATGTCGCGGGGAGCGGGTTTCTACCTCATAAACGACAAGGTTGCTTTTTAGGTGTTGTATGCCTGTTCATTTTTGACCTTTATCAGCCACACTGGCTTTGTACGGATTGAGCTTGATTTAGCGCAACGATGGATTACATCAGAGGATGTACAGTGCTAGGATTGGATCCCACAACCACTTCGAGAAATCGGCATTTCAACACTCATAGTTCCCCACATCTTGAATTCTTCTATTGAGGGCTCTTGGCAGAACATCGATATTACACTTAGTTGCTGCGAAGTACTGTTAAGGATGACTAAACATAAAGAGTTCATGGGTTGAAACTGAATGAGTTGTAAGCTGCATGATATTGAATAGGCAAATTTAACGTATCCCATGAGCAAGTTCCATCTGCTTTGACCTTAAATAACCCTAGGCTATCTCTACAAATGGCGCAATTGTTTGCAATATGAACTATTCAAATCCATAGCTCTAAATAGAGAGCCTTGTAAGACTAGCAGCTCAAATCTGCCATCTCTGTCAGTGTTGGATGCTAAGGAAGATGTTATATGTTTGTATTGTACTATGTACGCGTTCAAGTATAAACATGAAGTGCAAGATATATACTAACGACCGTCTGTGTCAATGGTTTAGCGAGTCAATCTTTTTTGTTCGCATGGTCTCTGTCATCTTGTGCCAGAGTGTCTTTTAGCGCTACTCTCAGCATTACTGGCAAGATGACCACCAGACACTGCTGACAACGCACTTGTAAGGCGACTGGCATTGAGTAGGGCCAGTGTACCCTTCACCTCCACATTGACCCCATTGCGGTACACTACCCCCGCTACCCCCAGTTGGGCTGGTGGAACTGCCACTAGTAGAAGTAGTCTTGGATGCGCCAGTAGAAGTAGTAGCTGGAGGGCTTGAGCCAGATGCGGCGAGATCACTGACAACCTGGTCCAGGAAACCGGAATTTTCATATAGCTGGGACATATCCCACATCATAATACCGGCAAAGCTTGAGTATTGCTTGGTGAATGAGATGACCGCAGAAAGTTGCGTTCCGGACACGTATCCACTGGCAGCACCAGTGTTGGCGGCGATACCAAGCAGAATCTTTACATTAGGGTTCTTGCTAACAGTATGCGCCCAGTTGTCCCAGACATCAAAGTTGTAGTTCCACTGGGTCGTTGCTCCTGGGACATAGCTGCTGACTCCGCATCCGTTGTTGTAATATTGGATCATAATGAAGTCGAAGGATACCGTACCATTTAGGGCAGGGTTGTCAGCGTAATCGGGGTAGACGCATTGTGGTGCAGCAGACAGGTAGAACTTTCTGTTCGCAGATGATGCAGAGGCGTCCATTAAACTCCGCAATTCAGTGGCAAAAGTGGCCAAGTTATTGACACCAGACTCAAAGTCGAAATCAACGCCGTCAACCACTGCGGAGCCAAATGGGCGATCTACATTGCTGTTTGGATTGACAGGACCAAACATGTTCCAAACTGTCTGGGCCGCAGATGTAGCAGCACTAGCGGACGAGAAACCGCCCTGGCTATAAGATCCGCCTCCTAGTGAGATCAGGATTGTCTTGCCATATGTTTGCTGACATGTAATGATGTCCTCCCTAAAGAAGATCTAAGCATCGAACACTGCAGAATTCATGGGTACAACCTACTCTATCTGGGGGCAATTAAGCGCGTTAGCATTATCAGCGAAGGCAGTGCAATTATTGCCTGCATTGGCGAAGTTCGTAATGACTGGGCTGATGCCATTCATGAAACCAATCGGGATGATCTGTAAGAGGTCAGCTAGGCTACCGAGTCACATCAAAGATTTCGGTAATACCCACATCTATTTCAGCGTCTAGAAAAATCGTTAGTTTGCCATAAATTAGTCCGAGTTGATTTGGAACTCACTGGCACAGTAGGTAGACAAGCGTAGCTGAGAGTTTGCTTGATTTGCCGAGTTTTGACCTGGACACGATGTATTAATTCGAAGCCCAAGTCTTGAAATCATTAACTTAGCTCACCCCAGTACACAGCAATGTTTTGCGTCGAGCTAGCGTTGAAGCCGGCACGTGCCGATGGCAGAGCGGCCAGCAAGGCTCCTAGATAAGCCAATGAGTGAACCATGCTGATAATGTTGGCCGACGTAATTTGTTAGGGTAGCAAATATATGTCCGTCAAACTGTAAATTGCTACTTCCTTAAGGCTCATATATAGTCAACTTAAAAAATAAAAAAAATCCAAAACTAATAACGTAGATTGCAGGGTAGTATTGAAGAACTGTAACCGCTTCAGGCTTTACTTCACAAGGATAGGCGGGGCAACAAGTGCCACGTTTCGAAACAGCATCCCACGATATCAGCACAACGTTGTATCCGGGGAAGACGTCGATAGCTAGGATAGAGGCTCTCAGCAAGGAGGGGCCCAAAGCAAGTTTATACCGAACACTATCATTATCATGTGGCAACATGTTGCATACCAGGTGACTTAAGTGGTCAAGTGATGCAGGCCAGACGATGGCTGGAGTGAGGGCGAGGGGAATGAGTCCCAGCCACAGATTCAGAGACGTGTGCCATAGCTTAACAGCTACAATAGCAACTATCTACTGCTGATTGGCATGCTGGTGAGACAAAAAGCCCCAAGGTATAATGCTTGCAGATGTGGTCGCATGCTTGATCAGATACAGTCCAGGTGCGGTGGATTTGCTCGGTAGACGGCCTAGCTGGGTTACAATTTGCTGGCCGATTGTGATACTGTAACGTGGGAGCTTTGAGTCACGTTTAGGCTATATCACTCCCGATATAATCTATTAATTCATGTAGTAATTTGTGCCTTCGAGTCCCGAGGGCCATATGCCTAATCATGGCGCCAGGCATTTGCCAACTGCCTATATTGGCAATGTTAAGCAGCAAGGGGGGTCAATAGTCCGTCGACTGACCAATTATGTCAGGTGGTACCTGCGCTACGGCTTTGTAATTGCCTAATTGGTGCTACTAGCACTGGACATAAAACCCTAGGCTCTGCAGTAGCTGTGACCTCTGATTGCAGTGAACGTGATGGGCGCTTATTCTTGTTTGCTCAAATGTATGCAACGATCCAGTTGAACAGAGTGCTGCAGCTAGTGTTAGAAACATAGAGTAGCTGGCTATCCATCCGAAGCCTAAGTTGATGGCTCTAAAGAATTCCCTTTTATAGGTGTTGAACGGAGGGGTAGGCTTGGCGCACGCCAAAGTAGGCTACCGCTCTTTGAGATTTTCGTCTATGGCCTTATTTATAGCCCCCCGTTTTCTTCGCTTATCTTGAAGTCAAAGCAACCCTATGGTCGCTATTACAATGCGATACGCGAGAAGTGTACTGTATTTATCTGTATTTATGGGAACTTGATCAGGGCGGCAAGCAGAACGTGTAGTAATGGCCCAGCCCAGTGCCGACGTTTCAACTAGTACACGTAAATTTTACTTAATAGCCACGGCGGGTTTGCTGTACTACCTGAACAACAAAATCAGAATTGTCTTAAACGCCAATCTTGGCACTTGGAAAAGATGTCTCTATTGATACAATGAGGATTTTACTTACATGCAAGCCTGTATCCCAAATGTCAGCTAACGATATCGGATTCGTTGGTAATGAAACACATTTAAGTATGCCATACGTAAACCCAAAAAACGTCGCCAACTAATGCAAATATAAAGAGCTAGGAGAAGATTATACACTCTTCTTGCTAGATAACTAAGTATAAACAACCTCTCGCAAGTGTAACTAAATAAGCGAAAGCCTTCACTTCGCCGTTCTTCCCTTGCGATAGTCGATACGGCCATTCAATTGTGGTGCTGCCATTGCCTACCAAAGCAGAAGATGGTAACCATATATTCAATCAGTGAGAATAGCACTCCTCCAAGTTAAAGCATCACTTTGAATCAAACTTCCAGTTTATCGTTTTGAACGTTTTGTTAAGTAGCGTTTGTATGTCATACTAGTGTTGTTAGAAATTTTTGGGTCTAAAGAGGTGGATTCACATGAATTGATTGTACCGCCTGATTACAGTTCTATATAATATAGCTAGGTCCTAAATTTAGGTGCGCAATTTTCACAGCATTCAGTTGTAGAGAGTAATTGCCCAGTTTAAGTTGCATCATCATAGCGGAATACCGTCCCCAAGTTATGTCTTCAATATCATCGAAAAGTAAGTTGCTCGAACTCTTTGTGTTGAAAACGGTCGTGTGATCGCTGCTTTATTGGTCTTTTCTTTATGCTACTACTGATACTGACTTGAGTTAATTTGGTTTAAATTGACTAGTACATTAATTTCACAGGAGCAGGTAGCAAACAGATTTCCGATGGACTCTCCCGAGGTGGAGACTATCTGACCCAATAAATTGAAGACAATGACGTGGAGGTAGACATTTGACGCATTTTCAGAGATTCAACAGTGAATTATTACGCCTACTGTGACTGGGTACCCCTACCTTGATCGACCGACTATTATAGCAGTAGATGGCAGAGCTGGCAAATATGTAGGCAGCAACAGCTCCTCAGTAGATGAGCCTTATGATTTCAGGGTGCTAAAATGCAACATGCAAGCCAATAGTATGAATGGACAAATTTCACTATCTTGCGTGCACGTGTCAGCCTCCTTGCAAAAACAGCAGGAATTGAGAGCGTGGTATACAAAACCTACGAAGTCACAGCTTGATAGTTCTTCTTCAAGAAGATGAGACTAAAAGATGAGAAAAGATGAGCGATTATTGTAAACCATATTGTTGTCTGAATGAAATGTCTCCTTAGCCAAGCTTTCTGCACAGATTGGACATTTAGACTTCGCATTGCTCAGCATAAATGGTGCGCAAATGCTAGCTAGAAACGGACACGATTTACTCCGGACATTTTAGAAGACTATTCTCTTCTGAAGGCACCCATTTCGCACCAATATCAGCGTTAGCCTCGATGAATTCTACGATGTAGTGGGGGGATTAGTATCTCAGACCGATACAGATCTTGGTCATTCCGGGTTGAGGGAGTTTAGGGAAGAGGAAATGATATGCTCAAGATTATGTCTGCTCAATTAGTTCAATACATGACCGAAGAGTATTAGTATTTTGTCGTACTACAATTTGCCAGTCTTTCCCTGAATCTTGCTCTCTATTCCACGTTCTCAGTATTGCTTACTTTTCATATCATTACTTTCCTAGAAAATGTCTTAACTAAATACCCTCTACCCAATTATAACAGTGGAAGGTAAACGTTGACTAGCCATGGTATAATGATTTCCTCGTGGGATCCAACTTTTACTACAACATTCATAATATGATAAAGTTCTAGTTGCTGCAACTCTGTTTGGATGGCAGTTTCTGGCTGTCCAAAGAATCAAGGATTACCTATTTAATGGTGATCTTCTATCTCTATTCAGCTTAATCTATTTTAAGAATGAAAAGAGAATCTCTTGTTGAGTCCCCAGGGGCCTTTCTTCGTGACGGGTTCATCGCCCAGGATTGTCACGGTCTCGATTTGCACATTCGCTTGATACCAGAATTTTCCATCGGCCCTGAATTCCTTACCATCCCAGGAGAAGCTCATGTCTGAAAACCGTCCCTCCAGACTTTCTCCGTCATCTAAAATGAGGGAGCCAGACGCTTTGCCGTCAAGGCCAGGAGCGACAATTATGTTGAAATTATGCTCCCGTAGGGCGGTCGTTGAATTAGCCCCATCGGTACGCATAGGGATGATACTGCCTCCGCGAATATATACTGGCAAGTCGGTGTAAGCTACATTATTAAGAGTAACTTGTTGTCCATTGCCGCGAACCGGCTTGAACGTCCAAAAGTCGTAGAATATTTCGTCTGGGAGGTAGATGGTAACGCTCTGAGCATCATCGTCAATAACGGGAGAAACGAGAATGGAATCACCGAAAAAGTACTGAGTCTGGATACTGAAGGTATTGGCGTCGTTGGGGTATGTGAAGAACATTGGATTTACAATCGGGGAACCCGTGGTACTAGACCGGTACATGGCAGTATAGATGTAATCCAGCAACCGATACCGAGCAGCAATAGCCTTCTTAGCAGCCTCAGTAACAGACGCCCAAAGGTAAAACTCTTGATTGGGCGCGGAAATATCCGCGTGGTTACGATAGAATGGTTGAAAGGCGCCTAGTAGCGCCCATCGGGCACACATATTCTCCTGAGCATTGCCGTTGAAACCGCAGACATCAGATCCGACCATAGGCATCTGGTGGACAGCGGCAAAGGCGAGCATTTGCGAGATGGAGAAGCGATAGTCATCCCAAGCGGAATAGTTGTCGCCAAACCAATGGGCAACCTTGTTTCCAGCGCCAGCAAAGGTCGATCGTGTGAGAACAAAAGGCCGCTTGCCGGGGCGGCGAGCAAGCATGCTAACCCGGCTATGGGCAGCCATCAAAAGGCCGTTTAGGTTATGCGTATCGTATTGGACAGTGCCATCGTAATTGGTGATGTTAGTGTAAACAGTACCAGCACTCAAGTCGCCGACGTGATTCTTGATTCGATAAGGCGGAGTGAAGAGGTTACGGCCCGGCAGCCCCTTCATAGTACCTCGACTCTCAGCCTCCCGCCGTCCTCGGACCCGGAATGAGCTCGGCTGGAAATCACTGGGAAATCCCGGTATCGGCCTGCCCGTGTTCGGCCGAGGCGGGTGGGACGGTGGTGGAGGTGTATTGGTATCGTGAGCAAGCTGAGCCGGGTCGCAGTTGACGTCACCACAAAAATTTGAAATTTCGTTCATATCGTTCCATACTCCATCGATATCAAGGCCTGTGTTGGGATCAAAGAAGCGTTTGAACTCGTCAGTCCACCAGTCCTGGGTGTTGGGGTTGAACCAGTCAGGCCAAACAACTTCGCCGGCCCACTGGACGCCTCGGTAGTAGGAGCCATCAGCCGCCTTGAGGAAAACGCCCTTCTCAGCACCACGGGCAAATGTCCCGTAGTCTCCCTTTCGATGAATGCCGGGATCAACCATCATGACAAATTTTTGTCCCCTATCATGGAGGGTATGGACAAGCTCGCGCATCTTTGGAATGGGGAAGCGATCCGGGTCGGTGGTGAAATCCTGTCGGAGGTCCATGTAGTCAATATCAGACCATAAGACATCGAGGGGGATGCCGGCAGTAGAATAGTTGCCGACGACTTCGGCCAATTCGTTGACGTCCCAATATCCGTATTTGCATTGCATGAAGCCAAAGCTCCAGTAAGGGACCATGGCCGGCAGTCCGACAACCTCGGCATACTGCTTGCTCACCTCTGTGGGCGAGGGACCAGCGAGGAAGTAGAAGTCAAGGACGCCACCGATAGTGTTATACTCGAGGTATTGGCCACCTGATTCTGTCTGGTTGATGACGATGTTCATGCCATTCGAGTTTCTTAGAAATACGCCATGGCTATGACCACTATTCCGATGCTCGAGATAGATGGGATGGCTTCCGTAGAGGTTGGACATCCTTGGGACGTAGGGAGACTCAGCATTCCAGAAGGTCCTGATGTAGTTATTGGTTTGGAGGCGAAACGTGTCAGTGTGCTCTCCCAAGCCGTAGAGGTTCGGGTTCTGAGGCAATTGAGTTCGCAGCCGAACGTACTGCGACTGGAAGATAAGCTGTGATCCAGAGGTGTTGAATAGGACGTCTCCAGAGTCGGATCGTGAGACTGCGAAAGAAAATGGGCTCGTTGTATAGGTGAACTTTAGGGCGGCTTGCCTAGGATCACCCCTATTATTAGGCGGCGAGGGTAAGACCGATTCAGGAATCTGATACACTTGGCGATTCGCATCATAGATCTTGACATGCAAACGACTATCTAGATGCGAGTTAGACTCTGATAGATAGATCAATTTACGTTGGTAATGACAGCTCACCTCCCTGGTACTCGACCTGGAGCTTCAGACTTTTGAGATCATCTCCATAGATATTGCAAGGGGAGCCAATTAGTGTGAGGTCTGCAACTAGTCCATTGGATGAGTGCGACACATGAGAAGCAGAATATCCGAGGCAATCCTCGATGGTTGAACCGTGCACCGTGGACGCGATGGCCCCGATGACGATTGACGTCCACGCCTTTTTCATTCTGAGAGCTATGCTTGCTGGTGAGGAGGGCCGTATCAGAAAAGCCATTGCATGCCATTCTGGTCATATTTATATCCTTGCTCTTCCATGTTAGACTTTATCGTCTCCTCATGAGGAGCCTAGAAGTCGGTAATAGCTCACGGACAACCTCCGATTGTGGGACCCCATTCTGGGCAGCTACCTTGTACGCGAGGTCGTTGGGTGTCCATCTCGAATCTATAGCAAAGCATTTGTGCGCCAGTAGAAACGTGACTGGCGTATGGGGCAATGTAGAATTGTTGATTCATGCAACATGGTAGGTACAAAAGGGCCGTTGATCAGAATTGCATGGTTTCCAAGCAGCATGGAGTGTCTCCCCGTGGGGGATCAGCCAGGGGCACAGGCAACCAAAATGTGACATAAATCGGCCGGTTGCGGGGTAAAACGGTACATGATAGATGGGCGGCACTTAGATGCAACCATGAGGTTCCCTAGACTTGCCAAGGCAGAGGGCCATATGAAGACCGGGATGATGCCGAGCTTCACGTGAAAAGCCAGTTGCTTAATGGGAGATGCTCATCATCGTCTTTAGAGCGATTGTGATGATATGATTGATGGATGAGGCAGGTCTCAACCAAGTAAGAGAGTCTATACCTTCACATCTGAGTATTGTCGAGCAACATCCGCCCAGTATCCAGCAGTGCAGAACAGACACTGCCCCGAGTATGCCGGGCGCTTGGCATGACGTGAGGTTAAGCTCAAATTTTCTGGGTACAGATGCGTTAGCGAGAACCGGGGAGTCGCGCATGAGCAGAAGCTGTCAGAGCTAAACAAGACTATTCTCGCGCGCTTCGCTATTGGAAAAAAACGCGAGGAAATCCTGCCGAAACCAACGTAGGGATACTTGGACCAATGCAGAGGTTCATATCTGTAGGATTAGATCAGCGCTGAATATACGTAATGAATTTTCGTAGCAATGCTCAGTACGGAGCGCGGTAACAAGTCATATACTCCACAGATAATATTCTCTATGTTTTCGTTTCAACTTCATTTGCTAAAAACGTTCCTGTATAAGCATGCTTCTAGAGCAGCAAATGTGGCTTTCAGTTTTCCCTTCTTTAGGGCCGGGCCGTTTGACATGTGGATGTTGTTGCTTCTCCACTTGACCCCCGCGGAGAGAGCATTTTAAGCAGTTTAAGGTTGTAATTCTTATATGCGGCTCCACTAAGGTTACGTTCGGTCTCTCTACACCAGGATCGCCATTAGCTCTGCGCCTATTATGTCACCGAATAGCCGCTTGCAGTTTCTTGGGAGATTTCTATAGTTTTTAGCGCAGGGGCTGCGGGCGTACGCCAATTTCCAATGTCTATCGCTCTTACTGAGTCTTTATCTCCGGAAGATATCCGAATAACCCACAGTTAGTTTCGGGCCGTTTTGATCGTGCTTTTGTATGTATGTACGATAATTCTTCTAGTCACACTGTACAAGTCCTCTTCAGAGTTGGTCAAAAGTGTTGCAGTATGAGCAGATCCATTTCATCCTTATGTGGCCCTATGAAGCACTTACGCTTAAAGAAGTCTAGCATCATCAAATATCGTATGACGTTCTGGGAGAGTTATGTAGCCCAGTCCAAGATAGCCTGCCTTATATTTTTAGTGAGAGGGCGCCTGCAGAGAGAAGTAGCAATATGAGACTTGATCGAGTTTATGAAGTAATAACAGCTAATTCATGGTTCAAAAGTTGCTTTTAATAGTGTAGCTATTTAGGGGAGGTTGAATTCAATAACTGGGCCGCACGACAAATGATTACGCCAATGTAGGTGTGTGACGAGTTGCACATTTTGGGCATTATCACAGACTTTGGGTTAATTTAATTAGCTGTGATGTCTTGAAACCTGGCAATAGGCTAGAGGCCCATATTACGTACAATGGCACAGATTGGCTGTATCTTGATCACTACAAAGCAAGATCAATCAGGTCGACTCTACGCAAGGCTACATAACTGCATGTATGCGCGAGGGCTGCGGGCATTAAGATTTAAATTGGCTCTATCAGTGCCTTAGGATACAAATCTTTGCAATTATATCATCAGAAATACCGTAATTAGAGGAACGGGTCCAGCTTATTCCTAACTTAAGTAGATGCGGACGTTGTTCGACAAAAACACTGGCTATAAAAGCTTAATGATGTACGCTAGCATCTATCACTATGCCATAGTATCGTGAGTGCATTACTATGCAATCTTTGATTTCAACAGTAGGGACCGAAATTCTAGAAGAAAGAAATTGATACGGTACATAAAGATATTGTTGAGAAGTCACGTCGTCCCACCTGTATTTATCAAGCCCATCTGTTTGCTCAAACAGCTTTTCCCTTTTCCATAGTCGCACACACACACGCACACACACATGCACACACACACCGAATAAATCATCAAGTTCACCAATTTCTGGACGTCCTTGATAGATGTCTAAATAAATAATGTCTTCACCCTACTTTGGCCATTCCCACTATGCAACATGAGGGTTAAATAACCACTCATTTACAAACACACAAGCGCACGCGCACATGCACAAAAATGATTATTCTAGAGCATTTCTACCATGAGTGTGTTGTACATCACAATTATAACTGTAGACACGTCCTCCAAACTAACAAATGGTATAAAGACTACACTAGTACCCTCTCAAATTAAGTACCAACTACATGAAGAGTTTAATATCTGTCTCATCTCCCATGAGAATCTGTTGAGCGCCGGGTCAGTAATTCTTGTTTCATTTTCGTTCCGCATAAGGATCGCCCTATATGACAACATTCACTGCAAATAATTGTATAAAAAATCTTCACTCATTTGAAAGCACAAGGCCCCTTATCCACCGCCTCCGTGAACGAAAGTCGTAGTACGGTTCGAGGTAAAAATACATCATGAGCCCAGGTGGATTACCTTGGCTCATACTGTTTCGCTGTCTCCTGACTCGCAGAGGCTGGCTTAGCTTTCTTATAGAGAGTATATCGTTATACCGGGTGACGATCTTTTGCGCGACCTGTATCGCAACTTTTGCCTAGCGCAGCTTGCAGGCAACTTGCAAGCCGCTTTCACTAGCTACATTTTTCAGGTCGGCATGTCTCAACATGTATGAACCACCTCCACCTCGTCCAAAAAAGACTAATATTTGTCGCTCCCGTACTGGGTGCAAAGTGTGCAGGCAGAGGCGGAAAAAGGTGTGCTGAGAAATTGATTATAATTCGAGTCGTCAATGTCAAGGCTGACGGCTCAATAGTGCGATGAGCGGAAACCTTGCGGCCTCTGTATGAGGCTTGGAGTAGCCTGTGAGCAGATCTTCCCAGCGTTCGAGTTTCGCAGCGTCTTAGGCCCGCCAAGGTCTCACAAGGCTAAAGTGTGGCCATTCACTTCAATGTATCAGCCGTCGAATAAATCTGTTGCTGTTATAAAGAATTCACCGAAGCATTGGCGACGCTCGCCTGGAAGAATGGATGGATGCGTTGACACCATTTTCGACCCGGACAGTTTGTTGAATGCAAACACGACCCCGCAATCGGACCCCAGCTTATCTTGTGCTCCCGAGACTCACAAAAGAGTCCGGGAAGTCTATTCTAACTCCGACCTTTTCGAGGAGCCGCTGGGCTTGGAGATTACCAATGGGATATCTGTTAGCTTAACCTCATCTCTCTTGCCAGCGCCGAGAACTAGTGACGCAGTCATATTCTACATGAATATTTGGAAGGTTCATTGTTTGCCAGCTTTAAATGTGGTGTTCGAATCTATAGTGACTGTTCACAGTCAATCGTCACTCATAACGGACACCATGGCCACCCTTGCAGCCAGTCGCCTGAGTCGGAAACTGCCGCAAAGGCGATTGTTCAAGTCAACTGACTCACCAGGGCTCGGTTTCAGACCAGATTCTGGCCATGAATGCTTAAGCAGTGAGCTATACGGCTCTGCCCTGCGCAAAATGTGCTGCTGGAGCACTGAAAATTTCGACTTGAACCCAATGCTGGCTTTTGTCGCGCTGGTCCTGTTCTGCTATGTGGAATCCTCAATGGGTTACTTCGAAGGATTTTACATCCATTCCCAAGGAGTAGAAAATCTCCTGAAGAAGTCTGCTGACCTTATCTTTCCCCACGGCGCTGGCCTTCTTGCAGCTTGGGTAGAAGTCAAGATGCAAAATTGGTGGCGTCGGGCGTATTTTGGGGTTCCTGAGTTCTTTCAGGACCACTTCAATCCGTTACTTTGTCCAGAAATACAATTCATCTCAAACACTGAGAGTGGTCGCACGGCTACTGTTCTTTGGATTCTTTGCGAATCCCATCGTCTCAACACTGCCGCTCTCATTGCGTGCTGAGCAAGACAAGAAAACAGCAGTCAGATAACGGGAGAAAATACAGTCACAAAACTTTTAAATAATGCCACTCCAGCGACGAATAAACAATTTATATTCAGTGAGTTTTTGGCCAACATGAAGATTTATTCCGAGAAGCTGCAGGAATGGCGCGCTTCACTCCCAGATTTGGCAGAGATCGGGGAAATTCCAAACCGTCTCAAACGTCTCGACTTAAAAAGTCTTGACAATGAAGCTATATATTTCCCATGTCACAAATTGGCCATGAACATGGCTTATTACGTGATGGCCCGCGTCATGCACTGCGCCGGACCGCTACGGACCTTTGCTAGGGAGTCTGTCCATGATATTCATGATTTATATGAGGAAATAGAGGCTTGGATCCTCATCATGCTGCGCATCGCTGCTGGAATCAGCTGGGAGGACTGCATTTGTCTCAACGCTTACACCATCGGATTTTCGGGGCTATTATTCGCATGTGCCCTTTCTTCTCGAAATCTCGAAACCGGACTTTGGATCCAGGAGTGGTTGGAAAAGCGTTTAGAGCAGGGAGGGATTGAAGAGGGTAACTTCCCTGTCTTTCAAATTCTAGATGCAGTACGACTCATCAATCGCGAACGCAAAAATGGTCTGGATGTGGTTGCGTTGTTCCAAACAGTAGATGATGGAGGCGGTAGCGGTAAGTTTGGCTCATATTCCAGCCAATCTATCCGGTCGATGTTGGTTTACGGAAGGTGTAGAAGTACAGGAGAGCTGGGCTCATACCACGTCTCAACAGGGGGTTTGATTGCTCCCGGATAATTTTTTTTCCCTAGGTGTTATTAGGGACACTACGACGTAATTTCTATAGTATACCATGATAAACATCAAGATCACTCGCACAACTTTGTCAGTAAGAGTTATTCCGACTACAGTTCTCAATAGGCGCACTCACGAGCGGTGTTGGGAGCTAAGCTAGGCCCTCCTTTTTCTGGATAATTTGCTGTTGCGGCCGTTTTCCTTAGCGGCCATTTCGCCTTGAAAATTCCCTCTGTAATTGTGCTATTGAAGTTTTTTTTAATTGGTTCTTGGCAATTTACCATCCATGCCGTGACTGTTTCTAGATACTATGGAATTGTTAATACATTCGCAGCTCCCCCACTTCATTATATCCCAAGACCGCCGCGACATAGACGCATTACCAATCCGAAAATTTACCATCATGACGTTCTCTTGCTTTCTGAAATATGCCGAACTTCGGATCGAGCTTGCTGTTTATAGTGCACCGGAACGCGATGTCGGGATATATGTCGGGCAGTAAACCCATATTGTTTCGTAAGATTTCGAACGCTTGCCGCATTTGGTGCACGAGAGCGCAGCCGAAGTGGGCAAGTTGGAAGACCCGGAACAAATATTGGGTCCAGTGTAGAATGGGGGTTGAGATGACGCTCAAACTTTTCCTTTGTGCACGAGAGAGCGCCAGTATGCATTTTTCCATCTTGTATGGGCCAATTTATTCGGCGGTTCTCCCACTACATATAAGAGTTCGTAGATATTATATAAAAACACCACTTAAACACTACTAGAATTTTTTTTTGTTCTTTCTTTTTTTTTTAGGAAGCTAATGGAGCGTAGCTCCTAAGATGCCCCTTACACAAGAGATGTCCTTCTGACCTTGAGTCAAACGAAATCAACGCGTTGTCAGAAGTACACCTTAATTGAGTACAATACGATAAAATCGCAAACGTCTCTCAAAAAGGTCTGCGTATCTACTAACGATGTGTCTACTCTTCGCTGAGGCCATTACACGCCGGCTATCATCGCCAATGGCGCTGTATTTACATCAGGCGTATTCGGCCCTGATCTTACCACCAAGAAAATAGTTCGTGGCACGGTTATTGATCGACTGTACATCATTTGAACCTGTCCAACCTCCCCCGCCTAAGCCCAATGCACCGCGCAGAACCAGATTATGAGGAATGTTGAGCCTATCCTCAAATAAGCCGACTCCAGCCTGGAGAGGGTAGCTGAAGTCACGGTATTTTTGACGAACATCATCGATGCTGATAAGTCGTCTCTCGGTCACAAAACTTACTAAAGAGGACTAAACTCTACAAGGGCGTAAGTTTCAAAATAGGCTCTGATATTACATATACTCAAACTATTAATGATCCACATATTGAGGTTAAGTGTATTGCAGTAGTTATGCGCAGTTGACTGATTTCTGGCTGCGGTGCGAACATTACTGTCCCATCTTGCTAAAACCCATCAAAGATAGAACTAGCTAGATGATTGTAGATAGTGTATATAATAATGATGTGTTTTATTAGTTCCATGTGAAAAATCTGAATTATCTAGCTATCGACGTTTCCCACCAGCTCGCCCGTTCCCAAACATCAACTACCCGCTCACCATGTTCCGACGAATCTACTACGTAATACCAACCGTATAAGGCTCCCGTAATACAAGCATGATTCGGATAGATGCGAACAATCTGGCCTACCTAAAGCGGTATGGGTTGCTGAGAATCTCCATCGCCATGCCCATTAATGACTCCCCATGACACAACGCAGTGTTCCTGGCTCACGCGCTTCACAATCAGCCGGCGATCAGGATTACTCGTATTAGAGGAGTAGTCATTGCGATCGATAATGCCCCACCCATCATATGCTGCACAAGGTTCACGTCCTAGGCCCAGTACTCCAACCGCAAGTAAAGCTTCGGGTTGCTGACGCTCGCTGTCGTTGTAGACGCTACAAACCTCTGCCATGACAGATATGGCTATCTCATCCTCATAGTCCCCTAAGTCAGCTCGGGAATGGGTAGAGAGCTGTTGCACATCAAGGAGGGAATATACACCGGCGTGGAGTTCGAGTTTGGTGCGAAATCCGCAGTGTCTGTCAGTCACTACCTTGTGCAAGGTCCGTCGTAGAGACTTGGCGTCCTCTGATAACGCGCTCTTAGCCCCAACCAAGTTCTCTATGGAAGTTACCTGCAGCGATGCTCCGATACTGATAGTTATTTCCTTATCGCTATAGAACAAACTCGAGTTTTTCTCGAGCGCATCAAGACAACCACGAAGCTCGCCTTCGAGATGGGCCATTGCTTGCTCGGTGGTTGAGCCATTGTAGCTCAGGCTGCTGTGAGAGTAAAGACCAATGAAGTTTATTTTGCCCAGGCTGTCAAGGTTCATCAGTTTGGAAATTAAGTCGTCCTTGTTGAGACCGGAAGGAGGTAAGCCGGCTCGGTGGTAGCCTGTATCGACCTTCAAGTAGACCCCGGCTGGAAAAGAAGCTTGGTCTGCAAATCGAGCTACATGGTTCAGCTGGGATGTATGATCGATCATGACAGAAATGGCACCTTGGCCCAGCTGCCGGCCGATAGCTGCCAGGCGATCAACCTGGGAAGGTGGCAGGGGAATACCATAAAGGATGTTCACTTGGCGGCCATTTTCTATAAATTCATGCAGCAGTGGCTGTAGATATTCGATTTCAGCAATAGTTGATGCAACGAGTAGAGCTTCTGTTTTGGCTTCCCCAACTTGCAGACGAACCCCTTCCAGAGTCTTCAGTCCAAAGTCAGTGTTTGAAGTCTGGGATACTAGAAGAGGAAGGGTTGCATGAACCTTGTGTGTCTTGACGTGTGCCCGAAAGCCTACGCCTAAGTACTCTACAGCATCAAGGAGAGACTTGCAGTGTCGATGCATTTGGCCCTGTCAAGTATCAAGGCCGGTTTTGGCAGTTGAGTGATCATTTTTGCGACATAGTGTTGTCGAAAATCGCCCGCGGTTTGTAATATCACATGTGCTGATCCCATTATGAAAAATTATAAATTGACTGTTGAGTGAGCTTAGCTATGGGCGTACTCCCGTGCGCTTCTTATAGACTGAATCTTCAGTCCCTTCCGCTACCATGCCTGAGTGCGGGATACAAAACCATTGACCAAATAGAGTGCGCGGGTGCGACGTTGTGCAGCTTCGCGGTGTGTTCAAATAATGCCGCTATTCCCAATGAGGTGTGCGGCTGCGACGAGTTGATGACTAGAGTTGGCATCAGTGGAGCACTAGGTATCGTCCCCGTGCAAAGAAGAGGCATACATAAGCCACATGAACCACGCCTTAGGCTTAGAAAACCATGTTCACTATGGAGCATAGGGTCTTATATCTATAGTTGGTCCGCTCCTACGAGTGTATGGCAGTTGACAGACTCTCAATCTTTCCCAGAATCTGCCGATGCTCGTCATACGTGACAAGCTGTCTATCATCATGACGTCCCCATCGCCAATCTGGCAACCAAAAGCAATTATTTTCGACCTCCTTACGGCCCTGTTAGACTCTTGGAGTCTTTGGGATGCGTGTACAACTTCTATAGCTGCTGCAGAGGGCCGACTTTGGCGGGCACGCTATCTGGAACTGACCTTCGACACTGGCGCATACGTCCCATATGAACAGCTCGTTCACAAAGCCGCAAAGGATGTTGGCTTGCCTGACTCGGCTCCCAGGACGTTATTGGAAAACCGGGACAAACTTCAACCATGGCCCGAGGTTGCCCACGTCTTAGAGCAGCTGAAGTTTCAGGGTTATAAGCTTGGCGTAGTAACCAATTGTTCGCAGCATCTGGGGACTATTGCCGCCGGTATAGTCGGAAGTTTTGACTCAGTCGTCACCGCAGAGGAGAGTGGCTTTTACAAACCTGCTAGGCAAGCTTATCAGGCCATCTTGGCAGCCATGGGTGTTCAGACTCAAGACGCATTGTTTGTTGCAGGTAGTGCAGGAGATGTTGAAGGCGCAACAAATGCCGGCATGAAAGTCGTCTGGCATAACAAGATTGGGCTGCCAAGACAGGGCCAATCGGTTCCACTTAAGGAGGCTACAAGTCTGTATAATGCTTTATTGGACTTTATGTAAATTTTTCTTAGAACTATGCACTAAAAATACAATTTCGAAGTATCATCTCGGGCTATGTTTCTTTCCATTAAAGTGACCTCAAGTCTAGCATTGCAGAGCTCTAATACGAGCCAATGACCTGCGGGTCAGCCCCAACGATAACAATCTCAGACATTGTTTGTTATAAATCTTGATGAAAAGACCGACTCATTTCAGGAACCTAAGGCAGAATTAGATCAACAATTGTTGCCCTTCTTAAATTTATGTGAAATCGTTGGCCTTTTAGTGTAACTCTCCAAAATGAAAGTACGTAAATAAGGAAATGTTTAATAAATAGGATTTCTGAGTGTGTTTTGAAGACTTCAATGCTACTTCAGTATAATAATTTGCCTTAACGCCTTACGAAAAACGAAAATATGTCCTGTGGAATCTTTCTATTCACGTATGCGTTTCCACAGGCTCGGAAAGCAGTCGCGATCCCTTCCTTCAGTTAGATACCTCGATTGTGAAAGACATATGTGTAAAGCGTCGATTTCCTCATTAGGCCTCTTCATAAGCCTACCATTAAACAAAGCATAAATTATTTATCATTATTGCAAGGAAACCCTAACTCCCAGACTCGTGCTCTGATGCTAGAAATGTGCTACTGTGCAGTATCTTCGATGACGACGTTTCAAGTTAGAGTTGACTTTGAGTATCACAGTTATACTGCCTCTTTCAAAACAGTAGTTGAAAAGGCGTTGACCTATTTTTAGGTGCTTCAAATATATAACCCTCGGGTTTTCCAGGCATTTGTTATTTCCTTACCTAACGTATTAAATAAAGGGATAGCTTATCCGGTATCCAAGCAGGCGTATTTTATATTTAAAAAAAAAAAAGCAGGGCTTGTGCAGTGGGGTGTCAAAAGTCTAGGTTCCTATACTTTTAGCTACTATATTACAGGGCTTTCTAGTATAATATAGCACTTATCCGCTGTATTATAGCACTTATCCGCTATATTACAGCACTTATTTACTGCATGACAACACTTGTCTGCCATATTACAGTGCTTATCCACAAGGCCTCTCTACTATAATACAAGGCTTTCTACTATAATATGGACTTATCTACTATAATATAGCACCTATTTACTATAATATAGCGCTTATCCGCTCCGCTATAGTATACTATTCATTTACTATATTATAATGTTTATTAATATATTTCAGAAGACATAAGCCTAGAGGCTATTGTTAAGAGCTTCGATACAAGGATGCAGCTGAATATCAAGGATCAAGACATAGAATGACCTCTTTAGAACTACATGAGCGTCATATCTATACAGAAAGAGCCATTTCTTTGATTCGATATAAAACGTGGAATCTGACTGCTTCGTGATATTATACATCCTTGCTGGAAACCAGCAGAGATTAAAGAGAAAGAAGGACCATTAACTAAGCTACTAGATGATGCAGATGATACATACTTGTCCCTTTGCTGGCCGATATCCCCACACATGAGTCGTTTACTCTTGGAAATTACACCACGAGTAGTTACCAAGCTGCGCCTTCTTCTATTGAACCCAGCCTGTTGTGGTTGCTCGAGGAAGAAATGCCTTTGACTCCTGGATTTGCGGATTTGCGGTTTAAATTATCTCTTAGTCTACTAGAATCCAAGTAAGCACTTGGGATCGATTGTAAACTCCGCCGCTAGCGTTGGGTCTTTTTAACACTTATAAATAGGGGACGCTATTTCATTTGCGTTCTCAGAGCTGTGCGTGCGTCTCTAGGTAGAAGTATTAAAATGCTATTGGCTGAGTTTTTAAATCTACTCCTCAATATATAGATAGAACTAATAACGATATGTTTTGATACAGAACGCATTGTGCGCTCGATTTCCCGCACCTGGGAGCTTTCATTGTCGTTGCCACCCAAATTCAATGAGTGGCTGTTCGATGAGGGCTTGATGCACTGGCAGCACCAATCCCTCTTGGTTGCGAGCCGCTACACCTCGGTTATGACATAGATTACCTAATTATTCTGCTTGCTTTTTTACAATCCTAAACACCTAAACATCCGGACTGCAAAAATAAAATGTTGTAGTTAGTTACGTCATGTAGATTAACCTGGAGCTTCTTCGCTACGCTAATATCTATACCTATTAGAGTAATTGGTGTAAATACATAATGCGTATGCCTTAATTGAGGTATACCCCAGTTCCTTATCTGAGGGGTGTTTTATTTTTATTATTGAATACAGTTGTATAAAGCAGTTAAGCTAAAGAATATTTAATCTTCAATAGCAAGCTTGTATTAGTTAATAAAACGAAACATCTTATATAAGTAATAGCCTTTAGTAAGAAAGAATTTGCATAAGGTATGAATTATTTATTAAAGTATCTATTATAAAAGATTTAAATGTGTTTTATTTGTTAATATATATATATATATATTTTAAAAGCTATAAGCTATAATGGTATATTAAAGAAATTAATTGAATTCTATTTTATAGTTTTGTTAAAATTAATATTAAAAAGTAGTAAAATATATCTATTATATAATTTGCTTTAAATATAATACTAGAATTAACAATAGTATTAGTATTAGTAAATATATAATATATATAAATATTTTTTATAATTCTTACTGAATTTAATTTTATTTATAATACTATTAAATATAATATAATATATTTTTATATATTACCTGGTAAATCTATTTTAATTAGTAGTTGCCTTTTAGTCCTTGTTTGAACTTTATTTAATATGTATAGTTAGTGTTAAGTAAAAAAATCAGTTTAGGAAAATTATATACAAGAGACAATAATATACAACCTGGTAGAGGCTATTGTGGAACCCTAGGAAGCTTTGCGTGTAGAATTTTACGTAAATGTCTAACTATAATATCGGCCTATTGCAAGGTAGTTATTGCGGTAATGATCGGAGGAATACGTATTGTTACCAGGTGTCAATTCCGCCCACCTTAAATAAAGCTACCTGCTTAGATATAAAAGACCTCCCTGTAAAAACCCTTGTCAAGTCTCTAGTCAGCACCTAGTTGTATATTATGGCAACTAGTTAACTCGAACACTAAGTAATTTTGCTCTGACGATCTGGTCCAGCTGTCACGGTAAACCCTTTATAGGTAGTAGATGTTTCGGCGAAATTTAGTGCTACAAATGTATTCAGTAGCCGAATCCTTGTGCCGGGGACCGCAGAATAACACACCGTTACATTTACATATACATGAACTATTTCGTTATTAGTCAAATATCATCATAGTTATGAGTAATTTCTTATCGTCCCTTCTACAAAATTACCCTAACGCGCGAGCGTCCCGATCTGATTTGTAGAATATTGCGCTAATGCCCCACCCTTGTAAGAGTATCTACCGGCGAGTCGTGAATATCGTTTCACCAAATGGCAACGATTTACAAAAGTACCTATGCCTTGGTTGTTTCTATTCAGCAGATACGTAACAAATGTCACCGTGACTTTTGGCTCCTAGACTGATTTTCAGGGGCAGGGCATACAACCTTGAAGACCCAAGTCATGTATAGTAGAGCTTCTATATAAATAGTTATTGATTCCTGAGTTCATCTACATTGCAGCGCCTACCTACTCTTTAAATTGGCTATAAACTACTACCCTATATTTATTTGCTATCCACACAAACATGGCTTTTAAAGTTATTATCATTGGGGGCGGCCCGGTTGGGCTTTTCCTTGCCAACGGCTTACAAGCCTCTGGGATAGACTATGTGCTTTTTGAGAAGCGAAGTACTATACCTCCTTCCACTGCCTTTGGCATCTTTCTTTGGCCACAGGTCACTAGAATGATGCATCAGTTAGGCCTTCTCGATAGTC
Source organism: Trichoderma asperellum (assembly GCF_020647865.1). NCBI lineage: Eukaryota > Fungi > Ascomycota > Sordariomycetes > Hypocreales > Hypocreaceae > Trichoderma > Trichoderma asperellum. The sequence goes on from NC_089417.1 coordinate 101,945, forward strand.
TAAGAAAGGTCTCTCATCCAATGACTGGCATGATTCATAGCATGCCTACGGGAGAGCTTCTCAGCTCGGACACAAATTTTTCTAAAAGCTATAAGACGTAAGTTGACGCTGACATAGTATTCTTGTAGTAACCTTCTTAGCTAAAGCTTTTTCTATGCAGTCATGGCTATCCTGTAGTTGTTACAGATCGTGGCAGTCTTGCCCAAGTGCTTCTTAGTGGGATTGACAAGCCTGAAGAGCGTATACATACGGGAAAGCAGCTCACCAACGTTATAACACGCCCAGATAGGGTAACTGTGGAGTTTGCTGATGGCACAAGCTTTGAAGGATCCATTGTCATTGGCGCAGACGGGATTTGGAGTACAGTTCGTAACCAAATCAGTCAATACGCACCTGATGGTTTATTTCTTGATAACCCATATCAGGCCTCGTACCAAGGTGTTTTTGGTAGAGCACCCTTACTTGAAGGCATTACCTCAGGACAGGGTATTGAAGTTCATGGTGATGGGTGGCTGATTCAAGCATTCCCATCTCAAAAAGAAACGCACCTATTCATTTATAAAAGCATTAAAACAACTAATGAAAGAGTCCCCTTCTCGCCGAATGTGCCAGAAGAGTTAATCGCAGAGTTTGCCAATGTTCGATTAACGGACAATGTCACCTTCAAAGATTTATGGAATCAGCGTTTTGCTCAAGGGACGGCTAACTTTGAAGAGGGTGTTGTAGAAATGTGGCATTGGGATCGAATTGCTCTTATTGGGGACGCTGTACTTAAGGTACGATTGAAAAACTCTGGCCTTCTTTCTATAGCAACGTGTTAAAATGCTAACTACATACAGATCTCACCAAAACAAGGTGTTGCTGCCAATGTTGGCATGGAGTCAGCCGCCTGTCTCACCAACAAGCTTGCAGCTCTCCTGCAAAATAACCCAAAGCCCACTACGCAGGAGGTCTCCAAAGTGTTCAGCGCATATCAATGCGAGCTAGAAGGGAAAGTTAGCACATGGCAGCGACTATCTCGCTTCAACCTTGACTCGGCTGTGAGTAAGAACGGACCTCGACTCGAAGCCATGGGTGCCGTAGCTGCCCGCGTACCTGCTATTGTTTCCAGGTCATTCAAATTTGAAAGGGTCCCTTTCGCAGACCAGAATGCGGCTGACATGCCGTGGGTACACTAGAAAGGATTGATCAATGGGGGTGTGCAGAAGCGTCACTTTGTTATTGCAGGAGTTTTGAGCTCGATAGATCGCTAGACAATCTTTTACAATAAAAGCCATAGTTTTTCCCTTCAACGTCTTATTAATTCCTGTACAAGTAGCTAAGGCGATATATGAGACAGGAGAGTTCAACTAGTATAATGTGCTATTAGTATTTATGGCGTTATTTGCTGTCGGCACTATAATCTATAGCGTAGCATTACCAGTTATCGGCATTACCAGTTATCGGCAGTAACCTGTCCAAGGTTAGCAAATGAAGATAGAGGCTGTGGATCAAGCCTTTCCTATCGACTATAGGAGCCATTTATTATAGAGCTGACAAACAGTTGCCTTTTAAGTACTAGAAATGTTTCAAACCAGCTACAATCCCCGATCAGGTAATATTCTGATCGAGAATTGCGGTTGTTTTTGGGCCCTATGTAAGGGTATTATTTAATATTGAGGTGGAGCGTCATACGGATAATGTCCGATGCTCGATGAGTAGTCAGAAATCACAGATCGGTATTCCACGCTACAATCTCCTCTGCCGCGTAAAGCCTTGGCGCTAGGGTTCTTGCAGCACCCTAGTGTGAGGCAATTGTTTCCCCATATTAACAACTGTGATCCCGTACTTCGTTCAATGGCATAATGGGGACTATTGTAAAACGGGACTCCTTGGGTAGAGTGCCCTTGACGTGTGCGTCTACCTATATCTTCTTATCTCACTCCCTGGTCTGGTTTGAACATGCCTGGATACGCACAGGCGGTTGTTCAGTCTAGCCTAGTTTTATCCTGGTTGGAGGTTCGGAGAGGTGGTGGGGTGGATATTTGGTCCATATTGGGATATATAGTAGAGTTGTGCTATTTGTATAATATTAATGTATTATTCATACAATACTTACATGACTTATGATCTTGAAATGGCTAATTTTATATAGTTTAATACAGGGTATATATAAATTCTAAATACTATATCAATTTACAGTAATATAGTAAATGTATTTACTGAGTATAATTTAATACTTACGTTTATTTATCTATATAATACAATAGAGTTGTTAATGGAAGTTAATATTTAAATTTGGGATGTAAATTGGGGTTAGTAGTTGAAACTAGTATATACGAGAATAATAAATTGTAAAAAGTAATTAAAAGTAACAGAAGCTTCTGTTATAAATATTATAATATAAATTATGTTATAAAACTTTTATTCTTAAAAGAAATACTATATATATATAGTAAAAGAATAAGTATATATACATATATATATATATATGTATATTAAAAATATATAATAAATTTATTTATTTAAAGACATCTATTAATATATAGTTAATATAAAGACTATAAAAGTATTATTATATATATAAAATGGAAATAATTTTTTTAGTTTTATTTTATAAATAAAATATTACCTGCTGGTAGTTATTTACTTTTACTTTTTAGTATTATCTAGACTTACCGCTTCTTGCTGAAACTCCAAACTAACTGATCGACATAAGGGTATGCTTGTAGCCGGGAAGCAAGTTCCGAGTGTCGATCACTATCTCCTAATGCACTCACCCTAGTTTATTATATCTCGATTTCGAGTTTAGTTTTCATAAGCACTAGTATACCTTAGTCTTTTTTAGGATATGTACCCGAGCTATGTACCTGAGCTTGTTTTGAGCGGAACCGGGCCGTACCGGAAATTAACACTATCGGAAACCAAATAGCGACAAAGACCGATTGTCGGCCTTTTTCCGTCGTCTAGAATCTGACGTGTCGAAACTCCTAGAGATTTTTTTTCTTCCTTCTTTACCATGGTGCTCTTAACATTTTCTTTTATTTGTTAAATGCACTTTGAACTGAATTTTCCCACGAGGCAACGTTTCTTACCACTGCCGACAGAAAGAAATACAGCGGGATCCTTTTTGGATGCAAGCCAAATTCTGTGAAAGGAACGATTAACTCCACGTGCTGAATTCGATCCGTCACCATTGCTCTGTTTGGAACATCATGATGGATGTCAAACACTCTCATCCGGATGGAGTCGATACCAGCAGCACCAACATCACAGACAAAGACTCAACTTTCTTACATAGCGGGACAAGACCTGCGGGGACTGAACCCTCTGGGGTACTACAGAATAATGGCGCAACTATAGAAGTGGAAAAGACTTCTCAGCCGGACCAAGCCAATTTGTTGGCAACGCGCCCAAATGGGGGATGGAAGGCCTGGTTACAGGTTGCTTGTGGCTTTTTTCTTTACTTCAATACCTATGGTACGGCAGCCGTAGCATCCAAAATTATTATCCGCCTTCGTGCGTTAAAGGTTGCTGACTGACACTCGATCGATAGGTCTCATCAATACCTTTGGAATTTACCAGAATTACTATACGACTGAATTTGGATTTGATCCCTCCCGCGCCTCTCTTATTGGCGGAATACAGACGTTCCTTCTTTTCTTTGCTAGCGGCGCTGCGGGCCCTTTATACGATGCAGGCTATACAAGCTTTCTCGTTCTAGCAGGGGCAATTTTTATTGTTTTAGGGACTATGATGCAGAGTCTTTGCATACATTATTGGCAGTTTATCCTGGCCCAATCCTTATGCATTGGGCTTGGGGGCGGCTTAATATCGGCCTTAACGCCTACTGTTCTATCAACTTACTTTACATCTTTATATCCCTTAACTGTAGGAATCGCGGGTTCGGGAACCGGAATCGGCGGGTTAGTTGACATTTTGTTTTCCTGGAAAAATACTATAGTGCTAACATATTTATACTCAGTATTATCCTACCGATTGTGTTCCGTGAACTTCAACCTAAGATTGGGTTTCCATGGACTGTTCGCGTTATTGGTTTCATACTTCTTGCTACACTTCTGCTCCCAGTATTTTTCCTCCGACCCCGCATGATTCCTGGTACTGGCCGCCGCAAAATTATTGACACGACAGCCTTCACCGACTGGCCACTTGTTACCTTGCTGATTGGAAATTTCATCTATCTACTTGGAGGTTTTACGCCTTTCTTTTATGTTCAAGTATTCGCAGTTGAAAACAACATCGCAGACGCAAATCTCAGCTTCTATATTATTGCAGTTATGAATGCGACATCGGCACTGGGGCGCGTCCTGCCTAACTTCCTTAGCCCATACACGGGTCCCTTTAATATGCTTATTATAACAAGTGTTTTAACGTTTGTTTTTGCATTTGCTTTTGAGGGTGTGCAGAGCCTTGCTTCGCTTATTATTGTAAGTATGGGATTTGGAGGTGCTACTGGCTTATTCTTTGCACTACAGCCAGTGGTAGTGATTGGACTTTGTCCTAACCCCAAGCTTATTGGAACGCGAGTGGGAATGGCGTTTTGCTTCTTGTCATTTTCAGTACTTGCAAGTAACCCTATCGCTGGTGCTATCCAGCCCGCCGGTGGTTACTCAGGGGTGTGGATTTGGACTGGAGTTACTACTGGTGTTGGCACTGCTTTAATGTTTGCAGCGCGCCTAATGAAGACAAACGGTGCTCTAATAACGAAAGTATAAAATTTGTGTATACCTTTGATGTTTTCCTTGCACCAGCTTTGCTTATGCTGCAATTTAATATTATAACTTAGGTTATACCAACCAATATATATATATCTAAATAATACAAAAGTATGCTATTATTTGCATTATTGCTTAATATATAATTAATATAGAATATATAATATAAAATTAAATATTAGGTATATTTATTATTATATATTATTTTTATTATATATATATCCTTTAATTTACTTACTTTAATTTTTTTCCCAGTATATATACTAACTGTAGTAGAAAGTATGCCTTGAAAATAAATTAATATTATTATATTATTAATTTAAACTATTAAAAAGCACATGTATATAAAATATAAAACTTAACACCCACAGGTGTTATAGATTCGGGCTTTGCCCAATGTTAGAGAACATTGGCCTTATATAGCTAGTTAAATAGATTAATAAGCGATTTCATTAATACATACAGTAGGTCAGCAAAAGTCAAGATAACTCTATAGTATACCCCCCAAAAAAAAACAAATATAAATAAAAAATAAATACTATATATAACCAAAAATAAAAAAATAAAAAAATATTATAATAATTTTATATATTAAAATCCATAAAACCTTTTTTATTTATATTTATATATAATATATTACTTATAAACACTAACTTAAAATTTCCAGTTTATATATATTATTATATATACTGTATATAGCAGGCTTATACTAGAGCTATAATAACAAATACAGTGCTAGTACTATAGTAAATTTTGTTTTCTTTATAATATATTTTTTAATAAATATTATAAAAAGAAAAATAGAATAAAAAGTATATTACTATACTATTTAACTATTAAAGATTATATATTTAAGATATTATCTTATTTAGTTAAATTTTATAAGATATATAAAAGAGTATTAAGTATAGATTTTCTTAGGCATTGGGTGGTGCACTGTGGGGCTTGTCGTTACTTCTGCATCCCCACTGTATCCTCTTGCATAATGCAACTGGATAGCGCCCTAGAAGGCGCTAAAGGCCGTTGCGCTAGCTATCGCTTATCCCCCTTGGGTTCAGCCCTTTACAACAGGCTAGAGGTGCAGCAATAGTTGCAATTATCCTTTTCGGTAATTTTATTATAGCGGAGGGACGCTAAAGTATAGCGCAGATGGGCTATTTTATAGTGGATAGTGTCAAACAAAATGCCTTAATTATTTATTCATGCCCTGTTTTCTTAGGAGCTACATTGCTTTCGCGAATGCTTGATAAGCCGTTTCTGTTATTCACTACTGATATATAGAATAGTAAGATTTTAATATCTCAATCCCTGTAATAAGTAACCCTATTCAATTAAATATTTAAGTAGCATTAACCCCAAGATCTCTACATGCATCCACCATAACACGACTCCTACGTTGCTTTAATTCGTAAACCTTTGAATCTTGGCTTGAGCTTACCTGCACTCTCCAAACTTTTTTTTTAACCTTTACCCTTAACATCCATTATCTTTACCTCGAAATGCCCGCAATCGTTGGCCTTAAGAAGAGCTTTGCTTCTATCCCGTGGTGTTCAGAACTTCTCAACAACCCCGACGTTGAAGCGTGCATTCCTCCTTGCCGAGCTAGCAGGAAGGATATTACATATGAGCTCTGGGAAGGCACTCTAAACACTTCAAATACCATCCCAGAGTTCCTTGCTCTTTATACAAAGACAGAGGAGCACAATTCTCGCATCCACAATATCAAGCTCCTCGCTAATTTAAACAATGGATTAGACGGGTTTCCTGGCGTTTGCCATGGAGGAATGGTCGCCACGTTACTGGATGAGTCCATGGTGTCACTCATTCTAATAAATGTCGGTCGCGGGGCACTTATTTGCCCTTGGTACGGTACTGTCTCGCTTAATATATTGTTTCAGAAGCCTGTCAAGACGCCGGCCACAGTGGTAGTCGCAGTAAAACTGGACAAGGTGGAGGGACGCAAGCTGTGTATCACCGCTTGTCTGCAGGACGGGTCGGGGAAAGCACTTGCGAAAGCGAGTGCTGTATTTGTTGGTTTGGATGGAAAACTATAAAAGTCTTAAGTTCTAATATATAAGCATCAAGAGTAATACATTTCAAACCACAATCTCGTAGCTTCTATACAGTCTTAAGCATAGAAAGCATACAATTATGGCATTAGAAAGACATCAATTGTACTAAAATAAGTGAGTGAGACTATGAAATTCTATATACAACTGACAGAATAATATATGTGCAAATAGAAAAGTGTCTCTACAACCTGGGTCCTTCTCTGGCACGGCGTTTTCTCTCTAGATCCATAAGAACACGTCGCAGGATTTTTCCAGAAGGGCTCTTTGGTACCTCATTAACAAATTCAATGCCACCTTTTAGCCACTTGTGCGAAGCCTTATGATTCTGCACATAAAGCGAGATCTGGCGTGCCAGCTCTTCATCGTCCACGGACCCTACACCCGATGGTTTCTTTACGATAAAGGCCTTGGGCCGCTCGCCAGCGGATTCATCCGGGACGGGAATGACAGCGCAGTCCTGGACCGCAACATGTGTGAGCAGGTGTGCTTCTAGCTCTGCAGGCGGAACTTGGAATCCCTATTTCACGTCAGTTTAAAGACGACCCCAGCTTCATTTATAAGAGACACCTAAAAAGCTTCGGATAAATGCACTCACCTTAACCTTGATCAGCTCCTTTATTCGGTCGACAATGACTATATGCTCGTTCCCGGACGGTCCTTTGCGAATCACAACCTCATCGCCAGTCTTAATCCACCTCCCGTCATCGTCCCAGACGAAGGTTTCTTCGTCAGCTCTCCCATTGCCCAGGTAGCCCGGGATAATCGAGGGCTCTGCACAAAGAGCTCTCCTGGCGTCTCATAAGTGAATATTTCTTTGCCGTCGGAGCCAATGACCTTGGCACGGATACCAGGGAGCAGAGAGCCGGAGGAACCAAGGTAGATGTCATGTTCGCTGGTAGTGCAAATTAATGTAGCAGTTTCAGTCATGCCTGGTAAATGAGCTTTGGTCAATTTTCGTGTGCTATCTTATAATATAGGCTCATAGATTCAGTAGTTTACCGTAACCTTGTCCAAGGTGCCAATTGGGATACATCTTGAGCAGCTGTTCTGCGGTTTCTGCGTAAAGAGGAGCACCGCCCGTATGTATGCTTGCCACACTAGAGAGATCATGCTTGAGGCAGTTGTCCCGATTCCAGAGCATCTGTATGATGATCGGCGGTGCCTAGCAGCTACATCAGCATATATTTTAGCTAGCATGCGGATGACAATATTTGTTTAGGAGTTTTCATCGGCCAAGACAGGTTTCGCGTGGGCATGATACGTACCACATATAGACGCCGTATCTTAAAGCGCTGAATAGCATCGAGAAAAGTGTCGATTGTGAACTTGGGAAGCACAATGAGCTCATCACCCTGGTATGTCGCGCAAAGTGCAACAGTGACGAGGCCATAAATGTGGCTCATGGGTAGCAGCCCGAGGGTGACTTGGGTGCCAAACTTGAAATGACTTCTAGCACCTTTTTCGTATGTGGCTGTTGCTAACACGTTTGCAATGACATTGTAATGGGATATGACGCATGCTTTCTTTTTTTTTTTAAAAAAAAAAGAGGGGGAAAAAAGTCAAAAGTAGAACTTTACACAATCAGTGGCATCAAATTTGACTTACAGGCAAACCAGACGTTCCGCTGGACATACAGATAAAAGCCGCTCGCCGTGCTCCTTCTCCTTTAGGCCAGTTCAATGCCTCCAGGTCAGGTAACTCTTCGCCAATAGACACTAGTTTCTCAAGGCTGATATGGGACGTGGTGTTCACGACCCCGGGGAAGTCCATAATGAATATCTTGTCGTGGGTAATACCACATTGCTCTGCAGCCTTCTTTGCGGTACTCAAAAGCGGAACGCAGGTGAAGATGGCTGTAGCACCAGTCTTTTTGAGCTGATATTCAAGCTCAGACGGCGAATGAGATGCGCTTGCTGGAGTTACAATGCCTCCAATTCGATGAATCCCCAAAATTAGTGGTATGTAATCGATCTATGTTATTTCAGGACTCTTGGTTAGCTATAGTGATTGATGAAACCTTGAAGTCGACACCATAAGGATATCCATACCGTGTTTGGCGAGAATATTGCAATCACTTTGTCTAATGACAAGCCTTTGTTTGGTTCAACTTTGAGAACCTGGGCAAGGCCTCGTGCGAGGAAGTTGATTCTCTGTGGCGCCTGGGTAACTGTGAAGCTCTTTCCCGTGAGGCCGCATGTAAAAGGACTTCGCGATGTCGCTGCTGGCCGTCTGCCATGCTTGCTGGACCAGATAAACTCCCCAATAGTAATATTATTAGGAGGTTCTTGAGTATAACGTTTATTAGCCAGGATCAATATAGAAGAGACATGGAGGAGTACCAAATGGGAGATCAGGCACCCAAGCTGGAGCACTAAACATTGTAGCTTGTAAATTGGAACGCAATGAAGTTGTATTGTTACTCTAAGACTAGATTCAAGAGAAACACCGATTGACTCTTTTAAATTCGCTAGGAATACAGCACCCATGCCTTAGAGGATACCATTCTACATTCCACACGTATAGAATGAGATTAGCGGGAGAACGGTAACTAGGCAAATAGTGGGAATGGTAGTCCGTATACAGATACAAAGTACAGGGGATAAATCTTCGGATCAATAAATACAATGACCGATACAATATGTTACACTCCGTATGTGCAATGCATCTAAACTCAATTAATTAATGGTTAGGTGTTGTGCTAAAGTAATTAAGCGACAGACTTTTAGCGCTATCATATCCAAACAGCGGTGCCTGGTTTAATATATCCAACCCTGTATAGCCCATATCAGGATTATATTACTCCGTACTTCTTCGGAGTTTTAATCCCAACAAAATCGGTGATTTCTTAGCTAGAGTTAGTACATAATCCATTTTATTAGTAATATGCATTTATTAATAAAGTCCATTGCGATTGAGACTGTTTAATTCTAAGACACGGATAATGCATTGTTTTCTTTATCTCAACGTGGCAAATACATTCAACCTCATTATTACTTATAGGTGCCCTTTTATTACTTACCAAATACCTTAAAAACTATTATTACTTCTCTAATAGTCCTATTGTCATAAAAAAAATAGATCAAATGAATACCCACAGTGTTAATTCCTAGTCTAAACAAGCTGAAAATGCCTAGAAGACATTTCAGTCTGAGAACCCCTGTCTACTTACGATTTTGTCGGATTTATATTATTTGACCAATTCAAGTGAATCTTTTGTCCAAATTGCAATATCGCACCCTTGTGCACATCCATTATTAAGCCCTCTTGTACTATATAGGATTTGCATATATCAGTCGTACTAATAGTAATGTAGATATGTACGTGACTCTTTTTTAAGGGCGGTCCAATAAGACAACTTTAGCCCCCAGAAATTGGTTCCAAATAGCGTTTACAAAAATTTTACAGTGCACTGCAGGGTTATAATCAATTGGGGCTACAATAACTGTAAAATATATATACAGGGGAGAATTGCTAGAACTTAACCATGAGCTTAATTAAATTACCTTACATTTTCTATTAGTAACTAATTCTCTTTTTTTCTATTTAGTTACTAGGTTTGTTTTCAAGCAGAATATACATGGGCCCAAGATAAATAGTCAAATAACTCCTCTGGATATTGTTACAAAGGTAACGTAGGTTCCTAGCTACAAGGGTATGTACAGCAAAAAAAAAAAAAAAAAAAAAAAAAAAACAAAAAACACCGATACACTTGCTAAAAAAGAATTAGAACTCCCAAGCCCCCCTTTCCCCCCCACGCCCCCAACTAACTCTTTTATATAAAATTACTTCTAGCATTATAAAACTATTAAGAAAGGAAAACACTCTGGAGCTAGACTAAAATAGTAACTGATCTTTATGCTAAATGCACCACCAAACCCTTTAAAATATAGCTACCATGGCCTATGTTACATAGGCTTTTAGCTAAAGGAGCAGGCGCGGTAACTTATAGATTGCTTACTAGTACTAGGGATTTGGACACAATGCAAAGCCGTACTGTAAGTAGAAATACAAAAGTCCAAGGTGCAAGGATACTTTACAAGGTGTTGAATACTTATGCCCTTCTTTCTGAAAGCCTTCAAGACCTTTTTTTTTTTACAATCAAGACGAAAAGACTATCAAGATTTAAAAACCAACAGACAACACCAATCCTTATAGTAGTATTCCCATAATGTCAATTAACCCCTCCCCCAACTTTCTTCTACACATGTAAAATATAGCAAATGCAGGCGGCTTTTATTGTCTCTTTACTTAAATATAGCTTTTGTATAACTAGCTAAGTCAATGGACATTAGGTACTTACCTGAATGAATAAACAAGCAAGTTAGTAAGCTTAAGAAAACTAATAAATCGAGCTTGTTCTTGTCCTTGTTAACGGAAACGGATAGTTTTGTTTAAACTAAAGGAAAGCGAAAAAGTACTAATAACCTTGGTTACTATATTAAACCCTGGCTTTTCCATTTCAAGGATACACAGTAAAATAAAAAATTAGCAAATGGTAATACTAAGGAGAAAAAGAGATTGCATTTTCCAAATAGAATGAGGTATTAAAAATGCAACACCGAGTCTCGGCTTCTTGCTCTTTTGCCGAGTTGATAGGGTAATATCTTAATTAAGTGGCCATGGCTACAAGTATTAGTTTAGAGTTAGTGTAGGAAAGTAAGGATATTTACCTGTAATAGGGCAGTAGTCTCTCAAGTCTCTGAGCATGCGGCTTATTGTTAGCAGGGATATGATTTGGGCTGCTGACATGCAGTTTTGCTGTACTAGGCAGCGAGTATAACCCTGGACCCTGCAGAGAGAGAATTGAATAGGTATTAGTCGATAATAATTACGTTTTCGCATGCCTTGATAGGAAGATCAAGCTCTATTAGGCTATTAAAGAACTTATTCTTGCATCAGAGAATACTTACGCCAATTATAATGAGACCGAGTACCGATCTCCACTTCCCTTGACCCCTACCGATAAATGTTTTAGTACCTCACTATGATCCAGTTGGGAATTAGATAGCTTATTTTATTGGATGAGTAAGCGGCGCATTGGTTTATAAGGTTACATTACGGCGAAACACGCCAGTACATTATCTAATATGTGTAAGATATAACTTGCATTAGACACTAGCTGCTCAGCTCTCTTTCCTAATGTCTATTTTTCCAGAAAATATTTGTGCTGAAGGATCAGGAACATCCGTTAGTGCTGACTCTGACCCCATCCCGGTTGCAAGTTCCAGGTCCCGGATTCAAGACCTTTATCTAGATGCCAAGGGTTTGATACCGTCACCAGCGTCTGTGCTGTTAAACTGAGCGGCAGGCTGTTTATCTTTCTGTCTTCCGGGCCGTTTATCCAAAGACCGCTAACTGTTACAAGTTTGGGTACCAGGGTCAGGGTTATTAGAGTAGTTTTCAGCTCCTGCTTTATAGTTTTGTTACTACTACTACCTAGTGCAAGGCTAGGCAGTAAATTAGTAAGTAACAATATAAAGGAAATTATCGAAATATATTCTTGTATTCAATTAGTAAAATAGATAGATATTGTTACTTTTTCTTTTATTTAGTATTATTTGTTTTCTTCGGCCTATTACCCAAATTAAGTTAGCTTTATTCAAGGTACTGAATAACAGGAAACTATCTAGTAGTTAATTTTTTTCGTTTCGTTATCTTTGACCTGTCAATAAAACACATAGTTAGCAATATACGGCCTTGAAACTGCACCAGAACATGCCAACCATCACCACGAACAATAACAACAAGAACAATAACGACAACAACAGTAGCAACAGTAGCAACGACAACAAGATGGCACCTCTGCAAGGAGCAATTGGCGCAATAGATGCCGCGCCCGGTGTAAGTCGAGTACCAGCGGTTTAATAGCAAGTGCACTTCTACTAGGACGATTCTGAGTGCAGACTTAGGTTTCTTTCTACACGCCTCGACAAGAGCCAGCTGCGGGCACTGCCAAAGATGAAGATTGTCCGAGCTTGTTCAAGCCAATCAATATTGGAGGAATGACCATTCACAATCGTATTGTTGTGTCTCCAATGTGCCAGTACGAATTCCAATTAAATTAACCCGCAATATACCAATGATGTATGCGACTAACTCTGAGCAATGCAGATACTCATCTCCGGATGGTTTCGCTACCCAATGGCATAAATCACTGATCAACAGCTTTTCTGCACGCGGCCCAGGCCTAATTTTCATGGAAGCCCACTCTGTTAGCCCTTATGGCCGCATCACACCCTCGGACGCTGGTCTTTGGAGCGACGCACACATTGAGCCTCTGGCCGAGATCGTCGAGTTCGCCCATAGTCAAGGTGTCAAGATTGGCATACAGCTTCAGCACGCCGGAAGAAAGGCGAGCCGACTCTCGCCATGGTTGGAAATGACAAAGGTTTCGAAAGGCAAGGTAGGGGCATCAGATATCTTTAGCAGATAAAACACGACACTAATTCATTTCAGGATTTTGGATGGCCTAATGAGGTCATCAGCTGCAGCCCGGTGCCATTCAGCCCTGATACCTGTCTACCTAGGGAAATGACCAAGGCCGATATTGAATCTCTGAAGAAGGACTGGGTAGCGGCTGCGAAGAGGGCTCTCAAGGCTGGTTTTGATGTAAGCAACTGAACTATTGCTCCTATTGTTTGAGATATCGCTTTCTAACTTTCTACAGACAATTCTTTTTCAGGCAGCCTTCGGTTTCCTTCTCCACAGTTTCTTGTCTCCGGCTGCCAATCAGCGCCAGGACAACTATGGTGGTTCTTTTGAGAACAGAATTCGTCTCCTAATTGAGATAGTGGATTTGATAAAGGCTGAGGTCCCCGCCGGCTTCCCTATCGGAGTCCGCATGCCTGCAACTGACCACCTGGAGTATGACGAGTCGATGCCGCAGTGGAATTTGGAGCAATCCACCAAGCTTGCCAAAATTCTTGCAGAGCACGGAGTCGACTATATTGATGTCTCAAGCGGCGCTCTCGACCGTCGCCAAAAAATGAAATACGGGAAGGGTTACCAGGTTCACCTGGCTAAGCAGATAAAGAAGGCACTGGCAGGCACTAGCGTCATTGTTGGAGTCAGCGGCAGCGTTATAACGGGACAACAGGCTCAGGATATCCTGGACACATCGGCCGCAGACGTTGTTGTTTCGGGGCGAGCCTTTGTAAAAAACCCAAACCTGGTCTGGCAGTGGGCTGACGAGCTAGGTGTCGATATCCATGTTGCAAGCCAATGTAAGTAAGACCCTGGGAGGTATATTGGATCCCATGTCGGACTTTTAACTAATGATGTCTATAGTTGGTTGGGGATTTGGTAAGGCTCGGGGCCTTCCGTCCAAACCAAAGCCAAACCCAAAATCTAAGATATAGTTGTGCATATGTGAAATATCAGCATGCTAGAGAATATTATTCGAGATAGCTTCAGTATAGATTAATAACCTTCACTTACTATTGCAGTTACAATTTTCGTTTCAAAAAAAAAACGAAATAAACAAACCTGTCCAGCTTGTGGAAATCATCGATAGTCGTAAAACTGGCTATAAGAGACATTGTATAGAAAATATAAGTTAAATAACTTCTTATTTAATACTTATTTTATAAGCCAAAAGATTCCAATTTGCTGGGTATCTTACAGATTTCCGGGCCAATAGTAGAGGGTAAAGATTTACAGTCTCTTACTGAAAGTAGAGCCTTCACTATTGATATAACTAAATCGATAACTACAAATGGGTACGATGTCTCCTGTAATAGTGGAAGATTACTCCACCAATCTGCTAGATAGAAGCTTCAACGGATAAGAAACAATTAGACTAAGATTTAGGTTCCTAGATAATGACTTGTACAAATAGTTGTCTATAGTTTAAAGCGCTTACGACCAGAAGAAATCTTGTCAAACTCGGCCTGTGGAAGTCCCGTGACTAGGCTGTTGACACCGGCAAATACTTCGGCGATATTTTGCCGCTCCATTGCTTCCACTTCAGATTTATTAATGAGCTTCTTAATCTGTATCAAGCTTTCTCCCACAAGTTGATCGCCCAGCTTCTCTTCAATCTCGTCGAATACAAGCCGATGAAACTTGTCCTCTTCGCCTTGGCTACAGGGGAAGATCTTGTTAACAAAGCCCGCAGCTAGGAGTTCATCTGATGTGATCTTTTTGCACATGAGTAGCGCCTCTTTCGCCTTTCCTACTCCTAGTCGCTGAACTAGGGCTCGCGAGGCGCCGCCCTCAGTGACGAGGCCAAGAGATGCGAATGGCATGAAAAGAATTGTGTCTGGGATGCAGTACACAAAATCTGCAAACGCTGTAAGGGATGCAGATAGTCCAATGACAGGTCCGTTGAGGGCTACAACCAAGACCTTTGGGTGGGTGGCGAAAGCATCGGTAATGTTGATATTGAATGCAAGAAAGTGCTGAAGCCAGTGTAGCCGTATCTTGTCCTCTCCCTTGGGCAAGGGGGGTTACTGCCAACGTCGAAGCCACTGCTGGAAGTGAGTATTAATTTCACAAGTAAATGAGACCGTGCCTGTACTTACGCAGAGAAATAACGCCCCTTTGCGGTGATTACGGTAACGAACACTTCATCATGAGTGGCTATTTCTCTCATGCGGCTGGCTAGTTCGAAATATTGCTGCTGGCTTAGTACATTGAGCTTTTTGGAATTATTAATAGAGACAACCGCAATGCGTCCGCGGTAGTCAACGTCTATAATCGAGGAAGTCATTGTAATATACGAAGAAATGAATACTAAATGATAAAAACAAAAAAGCGCAAGCTTCGACTAGTCCTAATTATAGAAAAGAAACTACTGTCTTTTATAGAAAAAAAAGTTACTGGTACAGTAGATTAGTTTGGTTACTAGTTAGAGATCGTAAATACGTAAGTAAGACCAAATAGTTGCAAACGAATTTAAAATTAACACTACAAACATTTTCGATTACTATATACCATTCGGCTAGCTGGAATAAATTCTCTTTCAGGCCCCTTGCACTTGTTATAAGTAGTATATATAGCCAGTATATTATTGCTTATTAAAATATTACCTTCGTATAGTAGTATATCGTAATATAGAATATTAGTTATACAAGGGGGTTGTATAATCTAGGATATATAACTTTTTACAAGCCTTGAAAAAACACTGTATTATTAAGCGTACTCTTGTATCGGGCCGATTGGATAAATTTTTGTTTTTTACTTTAACTGAAACTTAATCAAGGAAAAGATTAGGTACAGTATCGGCGATTTATTTATTTGCATAATGCAACATAGATAAAAAAATGTATTTGACCCTTGTTAAAGTACAAATTCAGTCTAACTATATTTAGTAGTTTATAGTATAAGAATAGTTTTTTTTTTTTTTTCGAAGTATTCATATGTTATAATAAATATATATTATAAAATAATTGTATGTTAAATAATATATTAATATCTCAGTGTTATAGCATTCCCAGCCGGGCTTGGGCAGCACCCAGATCCCCCCTGTTAAGTACATTACTGCTGGATAGTACATTTTAAGATAATGCAAAGCGCAAGCCACACTTGCAGTGTTGCACCATAGCGAGGCACTGGTACTCCAACAGCGCGGCCTTCATCCGGTGCTGGATTCCGCTCAGGCTGCACACCCTCCAGTGGTGTATTTCAATACTTTTATTTTATCGACTGATCGTGCACAGAGAAGCGAAGTCGTTATTGCTCGTGTTATGACCAACGGAGATCTATTGGAAATCTCATCGGGCGAAGTCATTGCTCTAGCAATTACTGAACAATATATTTATACTACATTTTTTAATATATATTGACTCCAATGCAGCTTGGCCTACCCTTGTATGCTACGAAAATAGTGTCAATATCTCCAAAACCGCAAACAAAGTCAACATGAGTATAAGGTCTTAGCAAAACCAAGTACTGCTGCTTGTTATAACAAGGGTCAGTGTCTGGATCGACTCGGCCGTACATGATTCCAATTTGGGAGTGTAAATCCTTTTGTGACTGAAGATATTCTCACACACGCCTTTGGAAAGTATAGGTGTGATGTCGTGTAGCTCCACAGAGTTTCTCGATGAGGCGTGTATAAGCAACACCTCAAGGTCACTTTCTGATTATTTCAGAGTGATTAGAGAAAAAACGGAACAAATTGATTCCCAACCTGTGCTGAGAGATTTTTTATTCCCCATATCCCCAGCAAAGATCAATAGTCTCCAGCTGCCGGTGCTACGTAATTGACTATGTAGTGATGCGTAGTTCAAAGTTTGGCATGCGATAACCAACAGATATCGGAAAGAAGCCTACATCTCTCAGACTATTGTGTACACTACAAGACGCAGATCTCTTACTACAATCAATAAGGTTCAGTAGCAAATAGCTACACTAAATCCCCGATAGAAAAGAGTGCTCCCCGTCGATCAATTTGTCAAAGTTGAGTAAGCCTGCCATATCTAAGTGATTGAAGATACGTTGAAATGCCACACATACTCTGCGAAATGCTCAGCTAATCTGTCGCAGAACATCGCGGCGATTTCAATAAGTCTTTTCGCGATAGGCAGTCTCTCTTTGGCGTATGTTTGCAGAAGAGCTGGGTCGTGGCCCTTGAGGACACAGGCAATCTTCTACCCTAAACTATAAGCATCTTGCATACTTGTATTCATGACTATTCTGGATTTTGGGGAATGGAATTGGACAGCGTCGATGCATAAAAACATGCGATTTCTTACAGAGGCTCGCTCGGCTAGGTTAAGATTTATGCTCCCTTCTTTCGAAGCAAGCGGCACGAGGATTCTTGCAGCATGTGAGATATTAACAGACGCATGAGTGCTATCTATGTTGAGGCCATGCAGATGATCCAGTTGCACATATATCCCAACACGAATGTCTTCACGTGGAGTTACCATTAAGTTGCCATATTTCTGGGTTTCGGCAATATATTGACTTCGAATGTCGGCTGTAATAATTAGTTTAGCCTATCTCTGAGATTATGGATATCAAAGTTAGCTTACGGAAGTTGGTAATAGGCACAAAATCGATGACACCCCATCGCGAGTGGCCAATATGAAAGTGAGGCGGAAAATCGAGTTGCTGGCGAAGCTATGAGCACCATCACAGCCAACACTGTACTTTGCGCGGCATCGCCATTTGCCCAAATAACCAGATTAAACATCCAAGGTTAGTTTATGTTCCATATCGTTACACCCATGGACAGTTTCGTCCATTATAGTTGACTTTATCCCACTTAGCTTAGCCGGCTCAGATTTCCACATTATTTCAATTCAAGGATAGTCAGACTACATATTATTTCTTTTCTACATGGCCTTAATGTAGTATAGCACTTAAGAAGCGAGAAACGTCCTGATTGCTATTAAATCTCCGCGTTTGCCGACGCAGCTTACCCCTAGGAGAATTGCTAACCAACGTTAATGTGAATATAATAAATTAGATGGACTTGTTACTTACCCACACTCTTAGCTCAATCGTTTATTTGCTTGGGCCCACAACAGTGCCGCAAGATTGAAGCTATCGAGAATCTCCCACGTCTGTGGGTCAATCCCGTCGGCATCTCTACATACTTTAGAACCCTTCTTGATGTCGACAATATGAGTCGAGACACCAGTTCAAGCCACCCATGTACCCAACATTAGTCTTGCCAACATAGTCAGCTGTTACTGGTCTCTTCGCCGGCTGGTATTGCTCACCCTGCAAGCCCGGCGATGATAATGCAGAGAGACGTCAACGTCTCTATGATAGTCTTCGGAGTTCATACTTAAGATAACCTTCTTCTTGATAGTTGGATTCTGGAGTAGATTGAAGAAAGAACACATTTCAAATATCTTTTGAAGGTGTATCGCCCGTGTACGCCAATGCTGCAATCCTTATTGACGCGCCGGGTACATATATAGCGGTCCTTGACGTCTTGACACAAGTCTTGACAAATGGGCGAGCAGTCTCTGGGGCTAATACACGTTCAGACAAGTTGACTGGTTTATTCTGCTATCTGCAAGACGCGTTCCCAGGCGATGCCTTAATTCCTCTCGTCACCACCGATGTCTCTCTCTCTCATGATACAATTTATATGTGTTTCACTCATAGATATCGAAAGTGACGATCGTGACAGGTCAGCTGACAGCAGCGCATCTCAATCCCTTACACCCGTGCAGATGCCAAGAGTGTAGGCTGTAGGGGATGGCGGTCAGCCGTGGATATTGACTGGATGGACTTTGATCCAGAACTCGACTTGTTGGCTGTAATGCAATTTTACGTGCATGATGACACTGCGGGCGACCTTTGTCATGGCCAATGACGTACATCATCGATCCACAAAGTAGAAAACTACCTAGTTGACCAGCAACCAAGTACCGAGACATTATGAATAAGATGTAGCTTAGCGAGCAAAAATCCACGTCATTCGAGTCGAGATATTCACGCTCCTACATCCAAGGTTCAGACTATACCAGGTGTTTAAATGATATGCCACTGAAAGATGCGAGAGTACTGTTTTGGTGATGCTCATATGAGTAAATGATAGATGTCTAGTATATCCTAGCAGTACTACAGAAACTTTTTTTGGTTTGTCTAAGTCGACTAACTTTCTTGCGCTGTAAAGTAGTATCTCTTGCACTTGTTAGCTAAATCTTAGAACTATACACTACTGCTCCTGTGACCTCCGGAAGCAGCGTCCTTGTCAATAACGGGTTAAAGCCTGAAGCCTCCAAAACCACCACGAACAAGACGGCTTGCTGGTCTTCACACTTGTGATGCTTATGGAAGAGCAAGCTCAGGGGTGTTAATAGGCAAAGATAGCGACAAAGATTTTACCGCAAAGTAGCCCACAACACTAACGACACACACAATAGGGACTTTTAGCCTCAACAACAATTTTTATGGGGGAAATCTACCTATCTGGCTATGCTATAGCAGGGCATACTGCTTCGTAAATTCATCAAACAACTTCTTCAACGCGAGCGCGTCGAGCGGATCTGTGTTGTCATCCTCGTCCATCGCCATCAGCATAAAATGGATATCGAAGCTCAAGGCCAGTATATATCCTAATGTTGCTTCTGCAAGAACCTGCTCGCATGTGTCATTGTCGCCTGTGATTTCGTTCCACTTCTTCGCATAGTCTTGGCAAAATTGTTTCTTTTCTTCGTCGGTATAAGGCTTGCAGTCGACAATCTTGCTCACCTCGTTGGTCCACTTGAACATCTTCTGAAACCAGTGTCCACCGATATCGAACGCTCTGTAATTTCGAAAGACAAACTCAAAGTCAATGAGGGCAATTTTGCTCTCGCCTCTCTTTACATCATCTTTCAAGAGTACGTTTCCAAATTGCACATCGTGAATGCACCACCCTTCTTTGGCCCCCATTGACGCCAAACGGTCAACAATCTCTCGAAGTTTAGAGGTAAAGTCATAGTCCACCAACTCATCGATATCGACACCACCTTCTCTAGCCAAGCTCTTGAGCTTTGCCATCTTGTGATACTTATTCAGCCCCCGAATAACAGCCTCTCGATAGGAGTCGACTGACTTCTTGAGTAAAAATGGTGCCTCCAAGGCGTGAAACGTTGCAAAAGCTTTTGCAATGTCGGCTCGAATGGTCTCGTCCTCAACATCTTCCGGCTCTAGTGTGCGGCTATCGATGAGCTCATCGATTCTACCCCGTACGCCATTATTAGTCTGGAAGAAGCCAATCATCTTGGGCCCGAAGCTCGTCTTGCCAAATTGCTGAACCAGAGCAGCTTCTGCATCTTTTGACGGTGCTAAGTGTTCAAAGACCTCGACACCTGTTGCTTCATCCTCGTGTAATTTAATGAAAACCTTGGAGGGTTCTAGTCGTGATTCAGTGGCAAGCTGGGTTGGTCGTTCAACAAAGTAATGTGCGCACATTTGCCCAACATCATGCCTCACAACCAGGTAGTCTGGATCGATAGTTGCCCATTCTGAGAGGAAGGTGCTGACAATATCTTTGAGCACGGACTTGGTCGGTTTCACATCCTTTGTAATAGTAACCGGGACTTGGACGCAGGCGATCATACTTGCAGTATGTTGTTGCCTGGTGAGATGTACTTGAAAAAGATGACTGGAAAAGGCATTGAGGGGTAAAAACTTGAGCTAGTCTACGAAATGCATGTCATGTCGGTGACATGCCAACAGGTACTAGTATTTACCAACCGAGTCGCGCTGACGGGTTACCAGCAGTGTATTTTCCGTCCTGGCTGTCCTGGTTTCATTGCCGTACTCTACAGAATCTGCGGGGTACAGCCGGAAACCTAACAGGTACAAGTCGACAAATAGCCGTCACCTTATTTCTAGATTAACCAAGACCCATGTACCCGTCGCCAGAAATTGACACTCTATTCTATCGTCACAAACTTTGTTTTAATGAAACATTTTTAAAGCGAGTTTTTCAACCTATCCCTCAGGAGGTTGCTTTCTCGGTACCAGTTAGTAACGGTGAGCTGAGAACGTTTCGCTCACCTCCTGCCGTCGACATCGTCTGTATTCTCTGTAGCTTAACGCGAGGCCTAAATTATGCAAAGAGTTAAATTAGCTTTAGGCGCCGGCTGGCTTCTGTGGCGCTTCCGCCAACAAGCTCAGCTGGTGTGAATCCACGTACTTGTACACTCGTCCCCTTAGCGCTGTGCCAAGAATACCTGTAGTCAATGGTGTGACTCCCCTTCAGGACACAATGTAGGTATACCAAATGGGGTAGTATATAAGATGCTTAACTCGATCCCGACAACGGCCAGCCTGGCTGGGGCCACCAAAGGATCCCGTCGGGAAGCCACATCGTCTTAATTCGAAGTTAAGATCACCTCTCGAAACATTTAACTCAATCTCTTCCTGCTACGAAGCTAGCCACATTTCAATAAAGCTTGTTGCAGTGTAAGTGGCTGGTGCGGTTCGGCCCGGCGGTATTTCGTGAAAGCTTATCAATGTCTTGTCTCATCTTTCTCCAGCACAACGGGTATACTTAGGCAGCCATTCCAGCATTAGCTGTGTATTTAAACTTTGTGTCTAGATTTTCGTTTAATGTTGTTAAATTAGAATGGCATAAAAGGTTTCAGCAATGTGTAGACAAATCTGGCCTGTATAAAGGCTAACTATCCAAGTACTGCAATAGGGCGAAGCTGATAAAGAACAAATAGGTTACTTTGCCCATCCACACGACTAAATTCTGACTCTTCCCAAAGATATGCACCTACTCAAACGAGAATAACGAGAAAACACAAGAAGATTTTATCATGAACATCATTAAACTTCTCTCCAGCTTCCGACGGCTCCGGCCTCATACTCACAGTTATCTCCTTCGGCTGCCAATCGAAATTATGTTAGAAATACTCAATCTCCTCCCTCCATACTGCTTACTGGTCGTATACCAGACCTGTCGACCGCTACGCGCCATTATTCATCAGAACTTCCTTTCTGGGAGGGGGAGATGCTGGCTACACTCGAAGATAAGCTGCGCTATCTAACCTGCCTCGCCAGATCCCTCCCTGATCAATGGGTTTGTGCCAAATGCTGCAAACTTCATAAAACTTACTGGTTAGATGTGCCAGCATACTACATATATACTCCAGAATGCGAAAAGGGTACCATATTGCCCAATCGTGAAGACATTTCGAATCGCAATACGTACGCCCTTCATATGCCAGCGCACAGGCACGTCCAACTCACTCTTAAGTATATTCGATTAGGGAGGTTAAGCTGGAAACATCAGAAACGTCTTCAAAAACTTCTCAAACCACATTACTTCCCGGTTAAAGAGAAGTTTTACACCATTGAAAATAAGGGCATCTTAGAACATTGGTCATATTATCCCAAGGTCATAGAGGGAAGATATATATACTTATCTATCCAGACTTACCTTGAGGGTCAGAATAAAATATCACGACAGTATCTAAAATGGGGAGACATATGCCATCATATAGGTGGATATAAAGAGAGCATTGAAATAGCTATCGACATGGCATTCTCAGCAGAAAATACTCGGCTTTTCTTTTGCTGCAGTTCTTGTAGAACAGATTTCTCTATACAAGCCTCGCCGGAGCGTGTGACTATATACACATGGCAAGATTTAGGACCAGAAGGAACAGTAGTTGATCCAGAATGGGAGTCGATGCTATGCGATCTCACAAGAGTCTGTCACCAGCCTGGAAGCATTCGGGATCTATATGACCAGCTTGAAAACAACGAGGATTATTGGGTATTTTAAATTATTGTTAATGTTTAATAAAATTGCAAGATATTCTTACATTGAAAGCCTCATATTCCTACCGTGTTCTTAACGTGTCCCATTGATAGCTAGGTTGGTTCTAATAGAGGCTGTATTCAATCTTCTGATATCCCGATACGCGCCAATTCTCGTCGTGCAATTAAATTCATTCTTTTACGCTGTCATTATTTGCTTTGCAACAGCTTTTATTGTTACTATCAAAGTCGAGCTAGGATCCGTTGTCGTTGTTGTCGCTGACATATTGACGCTGTTGGGGGAGATCATCTGGGTCTCGAATCAAATCGACAGGTGTCAAAGAGGCGGCTCTGGTCGACGGCCTAGTTGGATGCCATCAGGCTGCTCGATCCTATGCCCCAGCTGCATTATGTATTACGCGACGATGGTCACATGCAAATTCTTGACTTCAGTCTCCAGCCAGTCTAGCGGAGAGAGAGAGAGAGAGAGAGAGAAGAACGTAAAATTGGTCATATAAAAGAATGCGATAGTTGAAGGGCCAGTAATTAAGAAGGGCAGGAGCGAAGCACCACGGCCGCATGACAACAAACGTCTCAAGTCACAATCCACTGGCTTCCGTGAGGTCTTATGGCTCTTCAGTATGCTTCTCCACCTCGTACAGCCGCGTCCCTTTACTTGATGGGATCTGCAACTTCAGACATTGACGATCTTTGAGAGCAGCACCAGCAGCACCAGCAGTATTGATAAGGCGGCTGAGATGCTAAATACCCTTTCCCTTTTTTTCCCTCTCTATTGCCGCTATAAACTCTATTACATTCAATACCTAACTTGTCAACAGCCACAGCCACAATAATAAGCTTTCTAGAGCCTTCGCGGGAGAACACCTCCACAAGCAAAGGAGCATCTCGCTGATAACAAGAATAATTGAGAGGAATACCAAGCCACTTTTACGCCTCAGATAATCCATAACTATACATAGGTACTATGTATGAAAATGAAAGCCAGTGATATTGGAGGTATTTATACTGCTTGATGCCCTGAGCCTACCTTGGTTTCTTTCTTTCTTCTTTAGGTCCAGAGACAACGTCTTACGTTCTTTTTTTCTTCTATTTTCTAAAACAAAAAATGGCTGTCGTTAATTGGCTCGCCCTTGCGGTGAGCATTTTTGCTCTCTTTAAGGTAGATATTAAAGAATTATTTACCGGCTATGAAACCGGGAGTCTCTCTTTCAAGAGAGCGAAGATAAGAAGAGGATTCGGGAGTTGGAGGACTTCAACAGGGGGATGGTGGAGTTCAAGAAGATGTTGGAGGAGGACTTAAAGAGGGAGACAGCGACGAGAGAGAGGGAGGTGGGCGAGCTGCGGCAGCACCTGCTGGCTGTCGTGAGCATGCAGATTAAGAGTCTACGTGCCCGGGCCGACGGCTCCCAGACAGCATAGTCCCTTCTCTGTCTGCTCCTTTTTTTTTTTTTTTTTTTTTTTTTTTTGCTTAACTTAGCGCTTCAGGAGCGTTGGTTTTTTTTTTTTTTTTCCAATCTTTTCAGCGGTGTTTTTTGTTTTTGTCATTCTTTTCAGCGTTGATTCGTCATTCTTTTCAGCGGCGACTCGTCATTCCTGACAGCAGTGGTCGGTCATGGACTCTTCTCAGTGGCGGTCTAAAATCGTGTTGCCCGCCCAAAGCGTTCAAAGCGGTGAGCAAAGCTGCTGCGCCAATCAAAGCCACCTTGTTTGATCGAAGCCGCCTTGTTTGATCCTAGTCAGCCGGCTTGATCAAGGTCAAAGGACCGTTCGAGGCCACCCATCTAGTAGGCAGGCAGGCAGGCAGGCAGGCAAGATACCTTTACTTCTATTTATCTATTTCTTTCCCACCTTCGGCAGCAAAACTTTTTTGGGGATGTGCATGCCACAAGCAGCAAAACGGTAAAACATCCGCAGAGGCATGTTCTTCCATATCTTGTTTTATCTTTTTATTCTTCTTGTGTATCTAGATTAAGCTAACCACATACATGGCAATGCTAGCTCGCTGTTCTCGTCGCCCTGCTTCGAGGGGCTTCTTGTTGTCGGCGCCCCCATGGTTCATCGATGTCGGTGCCGGCTCCCTCTCTACCGATCTCACGTCTCGCTGGTTTGCCGGTCCAGTCCGAAGACGTCAGGGTGATTATACGGAAATTGATGAAGCATGAGGGCTATTATGAAGGGGAGGCAGGTTGAAGATATGATCTTTGAGATGAAAGACGGCAATGCTGAAGCTGTGAGGTCGAGTGCTACGAAACATCAAAGACTTCGAAAAGACGAGATTTAATAAAATACAATGTATATTCGGAATCCTCGTTCTTTAGAGGCCATTGGCTGCTCTGCCTTTCGCCATACTGTCCTGGATCTTTTTAACTGCACCTCTCTTTTCCATCGCTTTAATCCATGACGTATAGTTTGGATACTTATCTAATTCCGAATCTCGGCTGAGCTCCTTGAGTAATCCTTTGCCTACCGAAGCCCACGTAATAAATGAAAGGTCGGCATACGTAAGACTGTTTCCGACAAGCCATCCCGTACCATTTGTCTCTAGGGCACGGTCCAAGACCCCTGTAACTCGAAGTATCTCGTCGACGTAGCGGTCAATAGCTGATTGAAGTTTCTCTGCGTGGAAACGAGCAAACCAAGTAGCTTGGCCAAAATAGGGACCTTGACCTTTGGGTGTATTAAACAATAACCAATCAGTATGGAACACAAGAGATTCAATACATTCAGCAAACGTACCAGATATCTGAAATGCCAACCATTGCTGTGCTAAATGCTTTTCGGGTGCGGTTTCGAACGATATTTTACTGTCATCGTCGTACTGTTCTACCAGATACAAGATAATTGCACCTGACTTTTCGCAATATTTAGTCTAATAGCAGCTAATTAAAGTGTCAAACAGATGAAAATGAGTTTGAACTCACTTCCCATAGCGTGATGCCAGTGTTTGGATCTTTGATTGTAGGCAAGCGCCCATTGGGATTCAGTTTGACGTAATGCTCTTCTTTCACTTGGGAAAATTCTAGCTGGTGAATTATATACGGCAGCTTAAGTTCCTCAAGAATGAGACATACTTTCCTGTAGAATATCATAAGCTCTCTAGTTCCTTTTTTCTTTCTTTTTTATTTTTTTTTTTTTTTTTAAAAAAAAAAAAAAAAAAAAAAAAAAAGAACATCGTTATTCTTTACGTACCATGGATTCGGTGCACCCCAATGCCCCCAAACTTCAATGGGCTGGAGAACCATGGTGAGTTTAATACGCTGGATTCGAACTTGACCCAAAGGAAGAAATAGACTAGAATGAAAGGTGAATTGATAGAATCATCATGAATGAAGCTATTGGAAAGTTTGGCTATGACCGTCCTTTTATGGTTACCCAGTTCGAGATCTGGAAAGAGTACCGCCGCTGTAGACTCCTAATTCCATAACCGACGACAGGTGGGTCATAGAGTGTGCCTGCAGTTGACCACCGTTTCCTGGCATTCTGCAAATGAAAAGCCTAGACTTCACGGTGAAAATATCTCGAGCCAAAGTGGCTTGCGAGAATTCTAGCGCTGCACCCACCATTGTCATGGGTTACAGGTGGACACCCAAGCAAAGCAATCCTGCCCTATTATAGCTTTGCGAAAACACTAGCGCGTATGGCCCCATAGCTGTGATTAGAAACACGTCGTTAGGTATGTGTATGCATCTATCTCCGCTCATTCTCTGATCTTCTACTTTCTTTATACATCATTCAACCGCAAGCAAAACAGGGTCCAGCTGAAGCTCCAATCAAGTTTAATTAGGCTACGGATTGTGAGCCTTTCTTTTTCTCCTGAAGTTATCCAAGCGGAGTGATTTACGCATGCGTTTTCCGTCACAATGGTCAATCCAGGTCACGCCAGTAAAGGATGCACCACCTGCAAATTGAGGCGGATTCGATGCGACTATGGCCGCCCATTTTGCTTGCATTGCATCAAGTCTAAACGGATTTGCCTGGCCTACAATGTCCGGAAGAAACAAACGATGATGTCTCACGAAAACATTGATTATGACAATGTCGCTCCAAACATACATCCTCCAGCTGCTACGTCCCAGTTGACTGTATCATACCCTCTATCACGCCCAAATCATTTAAGGGCAAATTACGGCGCGTCCCAATCAAATATTGGCTTCTATCCCTATAGCCTAGTCTCTACCTACGGCGGAAAAGGTATCCATCGACTCGTCTGGGACGACTGTGATAATGAATCAGTAGCTGGCAGAGAACATCTTGCCATGGCAATATGGTCTATCCTAGAGACATTAAATAAATCCTTTCACTCACTTCGGCGGCCTATTCAAACTATAGAGGCGCGAAAAGACTTACTTAAAAAGTACGGCTCCGCTACACGGCAGCTCAGAGAGGCTCTTACTCTTTGGCCATCTTCATCGGTCTTATTAATTCCAATTTTCCATTTCTCCCTATATGAAGTAGGTCATATTTCATCAGTGGTATAAACAACAATTTTCTCACCATCCAATATAGATGATCGTCAACCTAAATTCGGAAGACAGAACTTGGCAGACCCATCTTAGTGGCCTGTTAATTATACTCCAACGAATACCGTACAACACTACAAAATTTACCTTGACTAAAGCAATAGAGATTACAGATTTAGTAACTGATGTTAATAAAGCCCTGGTATCATCAACTACAGGCGGCCTAGAAAGAGCGTCCTTGCTGTTGGATATTGTTGAGCTTCAGCTTCGTGAGTTGGTTACCGAGATGGATGCTATTGCGAGCAATTCACCACCGCCTCTGCGAAAACTGGACATAAAGAAGCTGCAAGTGTCGATTAAGCGTATTTGCAATCAATTAGATCTATTTCCGACCGTGGTTCGCGATAGCATCCGTTCCACAACGGCTCCAATTAGCCTAGGCAACCAGCCGGATAAAGGGTGTCAAAATATTCTTACAAATGGTAAGCTTAAAAAAGATTTGTAATATTCTCATTTAATTTATTGGTTCTGACAACTTAATAGACTTGGTTGTGATGCAATGGGTAGTGTTTTATACCCTGCAAATCATGACATCTGCAGTGCTTCTGAAGATTGGTAGCTTCCTCTACTCAGATGCGACTTATCGCTGCAAAAGAGAATTCGCAGTATTATCTCATATCATACAAGGAGCGGCTGAGGGGATATGCTCTATTACCACTTCCTATATTGGGTTGAGCACCCAGACAGCGTCATATCGCCTTGCAATGCCACATATAAAAACGACGCAAGCTCTAATTTTCATATGGCCTTTGTTTTGTGTCTCTAAAGCTCCTGGCCTGATAGATCTGCAAAGGAATTGGGCTAGAGAAGTACTCTGGGCTATTGGAGAACAATGCTCGATCCCTAAAGCAATGGCATTAGTAAGCTGGCCTTCAATCAAACAATTGGTGCCTCTCTTTACTCTTGAAGGGACTCTGATTTAGCTACTTAGGCATGTTCAAGCGGAGAAAATATCGGGCAATCCGACATCTTAGCAGGGATACTGCTTGTTAGCCTCTCACTCATCTTACCAAATCCCATGTTCATTTAGGGAGGTAGCGCGACTACATTCCTATTGCTAAAAGCCATTTCAAAATCACATCAGCATGGTATTTCGTCGGCTACATCGCAGTATAGACTATCAACTGGCCTTGTCTAGCTATCAAATAAGCATCAATAGAATCTGATTGTAGCTGGTCGTTTGGTAGTTCGCATTTACGAGACTGTTATTAGAGATGCTTACAATCTGTCCCTTACCGCTGTTCCTTGTACAAGTATAGGCCTACAGCGAAACTTGATAAACTAATCTATCTGTTAAAAATTGAGATACCGCATTCGATAATGCTGGTCTATAAAGAAAATATTGTGAGACATAGCGTCGGACTAGCAACTACATGTAGAGAGAGAGAGAATGTGTGCTTGAGAGACAAATTATATTGTCCAAGAGAAATCAAATGCTATTTTGACTAACATGTTTCATTATCTCGATTAGTCCCTGTTTGCATGCATTTTCTTCTTGACTTTATTTCCCTAGCTATGCCTTAGCTTGACTTGAGCTCAGCCTCTTTCCTCACGCGGACAGCATTAATCATGACCTTGTTCGCCATGAACGAAGGCATAAGCGTTAAACCAGCCTGCTGCAGTGCATGTGCCCAGTATCCAGTTACAACCACGTGCCCGTGGCCAGCTCGATCCAGCGCGGCTCGAGCCATAATATCAGCCGATGGCGTGAAAAACGATGGAGCCTCTTTGTTGTGTGATACACTTGTAACATTACCAACACGGATGCCGAGGCATTCGATGTCTGCTCGTCCCAGTAATGCAATTTCTAGGTTTATCACACGCGTTAAAGTCATTAGAAACTGTTTGCTCGCACTATAGGAAGCAAGCAACGGGAAGCCTGCGTCAGCCATAGAGCTGATGTTCATTATCAACGCAGGTGAGCTTTGAGCTAGATGTGGGAGTAGGACGCGAATCAGATGCAGAGGAAACAATGCATTGACACTGACATTACCAGTGATACGGGATTCGGAACTGTCGTCCAACGAGAGGTAGACGGGATTCGTGGGGCCGCCGCCCGCGTTGTTGATTAGGACTGTGAGATGCAAATCTTGAAGCGCGTCTTTGATAGCATCGAAACTTAGCGAGTGCTGTGACGGAGTTTCTCCTGCCTGGAGGCAATTCACGCATTGTACAGTGCTAGCGTCCGCAATAAGAGTCCGAAATGCTCTTCCTGGATGTCTCTTTTGCAGCTCAGACTTGGCTACGTCAAGTTTCGCTTGATTGCGACCGTGAAGGACCACATTGAAGCCCTGTAGCGAGAGCTCGTCGGCAAGAGCGCGACCAATTCCATCTGACGCGCCCGTCACCAGCGCCCACGGAGGGCGGCCATCGGCTGAAACATGGGCATATCGCTGGAGGTTTGAGGGGAGGAGATGGACCACGATGGCGGAAGCCGCTTTAATAGCGAGAGCGGCAACAGCGATTGCGCCAATGGAAGCAAAGATTTCAGAGGAGTGCATGTTGGGTAATCAAGCGAAAAAGTGACTGGACATGTAAGGCGAAGTGCATAATAGTAGATGTAAACACGCAAGCAAATATGTATTTATGCCGAGCATCAAAGTTGCGACGCTGATGGTTAAATCACACAGTTGAGCTCTCAGTATTGTATGTTTACTACATGTAGGTAGTACAAGTCGACAATTATTAGCGGGGTAAGCTGATATGACGTGTTGAAAGCTACATGTATATGTTTCTTTAGCAGGAGCAGATGCTTGCACGAGGAGAACACCAAGAGCTAACCGCGTGATAGGCTGGTTCAAAGCACCATGAACGAGTAATATAACCGCTTTTCTTCATCCCATCTCAAAAAATCATAAATTAAGATTCGTAACATTAATAGGATATCTGAGCAATGATTCTGAGAGAAATGAGCCTTAATAATGTTTATAAGAAACAATTTTTTCCTAGACTATATTCAATTTTACCTTCGCGTCGGAGAATTACACTTGTAACTGTGGCTGTAGACAAGAAACTACCACACTGGATGTAGTATCTTAATTCACTTGCTTTACACGGCGTTCAAGGCTTTGGTTTATTAATATCAATTCCCACGTACACGACATATCTTCGGGTATTCACACTAGCATACAAAGGTAATGACTGGTATTTCCCTATTCCTAGCCCATAATTGGACTCAAAAAAAAATCATTTCATTAACACATTATTCCCCTTTCACACCTAAAACCATGTGTCAGGGCCGAAGTAGCCCTTCGCAGGTAATTCGGTGAGCAGACTCTGGCGGCCAGCGCCACCATCAATCGTGGCTCCAAGCACCTTAGTACCCCACCAGCTAATTGTTTTGGGGTGGTATTGCACAGCAAAGAAGACGATAATACCTGAAAACGCGACCCCGCCAGTGAGTGCGGCGGCTAAGACATAATTGTACTTCTCCCACCAGGCTGTCTTGTATCTTTTCAGATAGTACATGAAAGCGAAGGAGAAATAAAGGCCACCAGTGAAGTAGGTGAGATTGAGAGGCGCCCATAAAAGCATTCCGTTAAGTACAAGGGATGGATGTACGTGCTTCAACCATGAAATAGGCGTAAATACAATCAGGTTGATAGGCTTGAAAATGATGGCAGGCAACGCAGCTCTGAATCCCTCGCGGACGTAGGAACCAAAGCGCTTAAGGCCCCACCAAAGGAGGGCGAGCAGGAAGCCAAAGAGGAATGTGTATTTAATGGTCGGATAGATCTGGCTAAAAATTCTCTTGGGACCGATTGCACCCTGTGAAATTGTCAGTACATTGATATGAGGTGAGTTCTAGGACAGCGGCGCCTTACCCAGACAACAGACGACGAGAAATATACTTGCGATCCGTTCTCACAATTGAAATTGGAGACCTGGCCCGGAGTGCAAATGCCCGCAATATCATTGTCAGCAAATTGGACAACTGCGTATGCGACAAGCGCAGTAATAATGGCGCTCAATACTTGGCCACGATACATAGCGCGTGGGGGGACCTTGGCATAGAAGCCCATCTTCTGGTCCGAAATATAATTATCTGCTTGCCCATTGATGTTGTACCCAAACGCCTTGACAAACATCAAGGCCTCGGGGTGACCAGGTAAAGCGTAACCGACAATCAACTCCGTGACAACGTTTAACCCTTCAGTTGTGCCAGAGATTGAATAGAGGTAGGACATTGGAATGAGGAACACCAGATTCAATCCAATCACAAAGAAGACAGTCCAAACAGGCGTATTGAGCTGGGGCCAGTGGGCTACAATGATAATTGCAAAGATGAACGCAACGAGTGCAATAATCAAGAACCACCAATCCGGTACTTCGGGATAATTACGCATGAGTTTTGTCAGTGGGTCATCGAATCCGTCATATATTGATGTGTCGTCGTTTAGTATATCATACAGATGTCGACCGGCTTCACGTACATTGCCTCTGGCAAGCGACGCGACTGCATTTTTTGTACCAACAAAGGTTTTTCTTATCGAATCGATAGCGGCTCTTGCCGTAGACTTGTAGGCTTTGAGAAGTGGTCGCCAAGCATCAAGTAATATGAATACCATCGTAAGGGGGTAGAAAGCAAAGAATGCGCCATAGATGAGCAAATTTCCCGCGCTATAGAAAGCGGGGGAGTACTCCTTGTAAGCAGTTTCATTGAGGAAACCGTCATTGGGATTGACAACTCTCGTAATATTATATGATTGACCAGTATTATCAAAGATGCCGGATGAATTGATAGGGAGATATGCCGACCAATTTGTGTTGGACCAATACAATGCAATAATGATCAGCCCACCCACAACTGTACCCAGGAACTGTTGAAAGTATGCAAAGAATGGGTAAGCAAGAGGAAGTGAATATGTGGAAATCACATTCCAGTCGAAAGTCGAAATGGGATTGAATCCAAGCCCATTTGTAGAACCAGTAATTATGTTCAAGTTGAAATTGTTTGGTGAGATCCATGTCATCCAGGCAAAATAACTGAGAGCCGGGAAAATGAAGTCTGGAAGCCAAAAATAAATAAACATGCCGCCGAAGAAAATAAAGAAGAACTTGTAACGCGATAGCCGCCAGCCATGAATTACTTCCACTTTTTCAGGGACCAACAATGCTCTGTTCAGTGCCACTGTAGGAAGAATATTGGGCCATATGGCCTCCGCCGGATAAACGACAAAGCGACGGAGCAAGCCGGAGAATCCCAAGCCCATGAGTTGCGTAGAAAGAAGCAACAGAATGCCATATCCAGGAGTAAGCCATTTGTCCTTGTAGTAAACAGTCTGAGTCTGGATATTCCAGAAGCAATAGGCCGATGTCAGTCCAACATCAATGATGATAGTGGAAAGCATCTGTTCTTTGTACGACCATGGGCCTGGGTTGAGCGAGATCCTCTGACCACGAATTGTGAAACCCCAGTCTGGCAAAACGAGGGCAAGTAATAAGCCGCATGGGTATAGAAGGATTTGCGCAACGGCAGATGTCAGCGTGATTGATGGAAAACGCGAATTAAACAATGAATTGGTGAATTGGGCGAGAACCGCCCATATATAGCCAAGCAAGTGGGCACGAATAGTCTCGCATGGAATATTGACATCGTCTGTCGGTGTCGTAATAGCGCGCACCTCGGGGTATGGTGAATAGAACTTGTTGATTGCCGCCTCGGTTTTTAACTCCAGCTCCCACTCTTCAGGATCCTGTCCGTCGGAGGGTCCCTCAGTCAAAGTTGCAAGCTTCTCGCGCTGACTATTGGAGAAGTTATAGTCGTACTCGTGATCTTTGAGAAGTTTTTGAATAATCTCTTTGCTCTCTTCGACAGTCAACGTTTCGATCTTGTCCATGACATATTCAATGTCATCCAACGGTGCCGTGCCAGTAACCCTATCACCAAGCTTTTCAGCAAGATCATGTACGGCATCGTCGACATCGTGGACCGTGCTAGGGAAAGCTGTCTTTTCATCAAGAGGCCGTTCAGGCGAGGAATTATCCCTATCGACAGAGTTGTCGACGTAGTCTTCTTGTGGAGCCATGATGCCTTGCTCTCTAGCTGTATAACTAAAGACGTTATGAGTGGCAAGCCTCGCCGCAGAGAGGTGAGGCAGCTCTGAGACGAGAAGTCGTATGGCGCGTGGATATACCTAACAAAGCTCTTGATGAGCGGCTGAACCAACCCTATTATTATAATAATTCGAGCACAGGTACTACAGCATAACTCTCATTAGCCGCATGCGGTCTGCATCTAGAGGTTACATCCAATCTCCTCAGACTAGACCCAACGCCAAAGACGAGGTGCTCACAGTATGGCTTCCTTATCTCTAAGCGATACATTGACACGGATACTCCCTATCATCGCGACTCACTTCCCCTGAGGGTTGTGTGTTGTAGCACCCCATGTCTTAGCCTTGCTGAGAACTTTTGCACTGCAAGCTCGTGATCTAGGCTCGGACCTGTATCATTGAAAAGTGGAGTTGAGCGTTCGGAATCGGCACCCTCTCCAACTTGTGGGGGCTACAATCCAACACCATAATGCCGGGAAACGGCACGTTCAAGGTCAGCTCTGTTGCATTAACAAGACCGCTCTGGATCACGGCCCAACGAGACAAAAGTGCGGCGCCATAGCGTGCTACAAAAGGGCAGCAAGAGAGTAGAATAAGCAGGTCGCCGGTCGAACGACGCGGGGAATATCCGAATTAGGCATAGTGACATGGCGATAGCTAGCAGGGTTTGAGAGGATGTGGTATTGGAGGGTGATCATTGTGATCATCAAAAGTTCATCTGGGGTGCAGACCAAAACTACTCCATCCGCTGGTTATATCTTATCTTGGTCCCAGAAAATACCTCAAAGGATATCGTGCAATACCATGCTGTAGTATGATGAAATTGTTATGCTACCTTAAAACTCGGGTTTTACCGTCGCCATCAATACCCTCTAAAGCTACTCGGGCGCATGATGCAGTAACATGTATGATAGTAGGTATTACTATTATAATACCATGGATTAATTCCAGCTGTAAAGATGCAAAGGTCTGATTCCTAAAATCATTTGCTGCCCTTGACCTAGAGGTATAAAACTAGTGGTTCGTGTTGCACTGGCTTCCATCCGTAGTGCGACGCTGCTGACGCTGTACCTTCTCATCTCGTCTGTCTTCCATGGGCCCTTGTGTACTGTATGCCTTGAAGCGCTGAGAACAAGTCCTCAGCCATTCTTTTTATTCTTTTTATTTTTATTTTTTTTATTAAAAAAAAAATGCGGATATCGCATTTTCATGGCCCTGTCTTGCTCCAAAGTAGCTTCACAGTCATTATCCACTCTCAGCTATCTCTCCATCTCTCTCGTTCAATTATCGGAAATCCGCCAACTGCAGTAGAGTAGATTGCTTTAATCCCCACCCGGTCACTCGTCCTAATGAGATACTGCCTCCAAGAATGCCACTGAATGCCGTACTATCCGGTAACAGGCACCAAAAATGCTTGTGAAAATTTCTTCTTGAATCAATATACATACATATATATATGTATATTACATTGCACGAAATTAAGTAGTAATAGAAAGGTTGTCAAGAATAGGAATTTTTTTTTTAAAAAAAAAAAATAATAATAATAAAAAAGTGGCAGTAAATCTCCTAAATTAAAGTGCTTGGCAGGTGAAGTCATGGCGATCGCCCAGAGATGAAAAGATTTGGCGGGACCTTGGCGTGTCCACAACGCTTCGCAACTCCGCATCTGCGTGTCAAATAAATTTAGAATCCGATAGCATTGCTACTATGTAGGTAGTGGTACCTACTAGTAGTAGTAGTAGTATCTGTTGATATCTATGTAACCAACCCAAATGGCGACAGTCGTGGTTGGTCACACACTCTCTCTCAAAATCTGTCTTGCCCGTCCTCTCCATAACTGCCAAGACTGCCTATATAAGTAGCGGGCCGTGGCCACCAAACAAACGTTCCTGGCTCGCTGGATTTTAGCTCCCGGTGGCGTGATAGCTGGCGCTTGAAGGGGTCTTTTTGAAGCTACCTAATGGACAAAGCCGCCAAGATTTAAGCGGCCGCATCGCTATCTTTAGCTAAGACGGCCATGGGTGTTTCAATTCAGCAGCTATGATTGAGAATGGAATGACTACGATAATTCTTATCTATCAAGGAGGGCAATCCATTACAAGCTCTATCGCCCGTGTACTAAAGTCTAGCGGTTTTCCAAAGCGATCAGTGCACAATTAACCCTGACGCAGGCTTTGGATGAGACAAGCTCAGCAGCAACGGTTGGTATGACGCCCATGCTAATAGGTATAACGTAACACAGGCCCGAGACTGTCAGTGCATGGAGCAGGATCGGTCCTCATCGGCGATTAGGACGGCGCCTGTAGAGTTGCGATGTATTGATCAAGAGCCTTGTGCCAACCCATCTCTACGCATGCTGACGCAGTTTCAATCTTGGTGACCATTGGAAGGGACGCTAAAGCACGTATCCGATGGATGCATGTCAGTGGGTGTTGGTAGGGCACGCAATCGATATTTTGCTCTTCAAATTGTGTCCATAAATCAATAGTACTTGATTTATGGTGTACTTTTTCTTCCGCATGAGGGGAAACGATTCACCCACAACGGCCATCCGTGCCGCTATCAGCCACGCGGAATCAAAAGTGCCGTCTGGGACTAATGTCAGGAATATTGATTGGTTCCGGTTCGAGAATGCAAGCCCCAGCAGCGAGGATCGTTTGATAGTTTGGCGGGGCTACTGCCGGATTTGTTCTTGTCCCAGATCAAGGCCAGTGCTAATGAACCGCGGTAGCGCCTGAAGGGCAAGGGGCTGAAGCTCTTACAGTAATTATCCATTGTATCTATACGGTCTCTACGGCTGCATTGAAAAGAAAGGGTTGGCTGGGCTATCATGCTGCGTTTTACTTCTCCGAATTATTTCCTGTGTTTGCTATTCCTCGCCGCGCCACCCGCTTTATCTCTTGACTTGGGATGGAACTTTTGCTCGGATGAATGGATGGGCGGCGCCGTAGATGGCTCCTTCGTAGCTTTTTGGATTTCTAGAGATCATTTGCAATGACACCAAAACGCATTAACATCGTGCGAGGAACAAACGAATCGAGCGGAATTTTCCATCGGCCTGATCTGTGCCGCAAGAGAGTATCTGGGTTGGAGAAGGATTGAAATATAGGCCACGCATCTGGTGAGCTGCTAGAGTGCCGGGTTCTGCCGCGTTATCAATTTCTAATAACATTGATTCATCTGCAAATACTTACGAGCTCCTGCTTGCATGACAATTTCGCCGTTTCACGTCTTAGGAACGTTAACTAGGATGAATGGAAAATGCGATATTGGACTTTCAAAGCGACCAGTGCAAATATACGTGTATTCTTTGCAATATTGACATGAAAGGATAGGTTTTTAACTGTAGCTGAGCCACAGCGATCATACTCGCACCATTGTCGCTCATAGACTGTGCCGACACGTTACAATTCGCTCATCGCCCATAGAAACTATAAGGAAAGTTATTGCTTTGAGAGAAAGGATTCAATCCAGAAGTGAGTAAGTCGTCACAAAAGGAAAAATTAGGTGAAACGGCATACCTATATACTGCCCTACCTGAAGGTACTAGGCACATATAACAGCGCCGGATATATACTTTCCCGCCACTGCCGTGCTGTTATTATAAGAAAGAGTTTGTATGAAAGGTGGCTAAAAACAGGAAAAGCAGACTAAAGTAATACGAAAGAATTTTCTGCTGCTAGCATAATAATATTATTCTGATTAGTCTATTGCTCGTGAGATTTTATTGGTTACCTAATAAATGTGATATTCAAAGGGAAAATGATAGCACTCCGCATTAGTACTAGTTTCCCATGGTATTGGTATTAAGCTGCTGATGATATAGCGTATCCGTCAAGACTAAACTACCTACTCAATTTATAAAAGACTCTAAATATTGACGGACTCTATTTCACGTCTCTAGGATGTTTGCAATTAAAGTCACAACTTGGCAAGTCTGCGCCTGTCAGTCCATTGGGAGAAAAAAAAAAGGGGGACAAAAATCACCACAAGCCTCATAACCCTATCGGCTGTTTTGCATAGTTGACCGTATGTTCCATATCTTCGTCAGCGAAGTCATCTTGGCATTGATGATATCTAATCCGGGGGTCGCACTAAGCTACAATTGCTCAACCCTTGCGCATCTTAGCTAATTCGGTCCGATGGCAAAGACAGTCGGAGTTTATAAATATAAATGTTAATCTAGTGGCAGAGGAAACGGTTCAAGATTTTCATACCTAATGCCTGAGAGATCTTGATTCCAGTCAAGATACAATGGCGTTATTAACTCTGTCCAATAGTGTCTTTGGCTCTATAATAAAGTCGCTTATATTGTTACCACTTCTTGCCATTCTTCTTGTCAGTATCACGCAACTCTCGGACCCAGCTGCCTGCTATACTGATAGGTAAATGGACATTGTAGGGCTTGGCTTATGCATTTTGCATTACGATCTATAATCTCTTTTTTCATCCTCTTCGTGAATACCCTGGACCATGGCTCTGGGCAGCCTCAGACATTCCATATTCTTTGGTATCAATAAGTGGCAACGCCCATAAGATAATGCTTCAAATTCACATCAAATATGGACCAGTCGTGCGTGTTGGTCCCAACACAGTGTTTTACAGTCATCCAGATGCCTCCAAAGAAATTCGTGGTCACCGTAAAGGCAATCGGGTAGAGCATCTGAAAGATCCCCATCTACACTCTGGTAATCAAAGCAATGCTATCGGTGCAAGCCGAGAGAATCACGTTCGGTACAGACGCAGCTTGGCTTATGGATTTTCGCACCAGGCCATGCTTGATCAAGAGCCAATCATCAATAAGTACGTTGATACGTTATTAACGGAGCTTAAAACGCAGTGCGCAAACCAAGAAAAAGTCGATGTTGTCAGGTGGTACAATTATACAACATTTGATATCATTGGGGATTTGGCTTTCGGTGAACCCTTCTACTGTCTCGAGAAATCAGATTATCATCCATGGGTCGCACTTATCTTTTCTGGCGTTAAGAATTTGTCATTTATATCGGTGTGCTCGAAATACGGAACGCTTGGTATGATACTGGCATTACTTTTTGTTCCGAAAGATTTACCAGCAAAAGGTAGAGAACATCGAAGGTTATCTGTTGAAAAAACGCGTAGGAGACTCGACTCGGGATCAAGCCGACCGGATTTTATGACAGCATTGACGACGACTCGAGGGTCTACAGAAGTAACTCTACATTAGGGAGATATAAGCGGATATGCGTAGAATACTAATATTTTTATAGGAATTAACATTCGAAGAGTTAGTATCAAACGCTAGCCTGCTTATCGCTGCTGGTTCAGAGACAACTGCCACGGCCTTGTCGGCAACAACCTACTATCTTGGGCTCTATCCAGAAACCTTTCGGAAGCTGGCTGATGAAATTCGTTCATCGTTTCGGTCGGAGAAGGATATAAAACTAACTAGCGTTCAGCACCTCAATTATTTGAAAGCCGTGATTGACGAGGCGATGAGGTTATTTCCCGCGGCGCCTGGCACGCAGCCTCGCATTATTTCGCCTGGTGGCGACGTAATTGTTGGCAGATACGTCCCAGCCGGTGTAAGTTGTATAGCTTTTGTGTGATATATGGTGAATTTTTTTTAGTTTTATGGTTGTAACGTATGGCTTTGCAGACTATCGTTGGAGTATGGCAATGGGTGAATCATCATAATCCCGCGCATTTTTGTGACGCCGAATCTTTTATTCCGGAACGATGGTTTGGCGATGCACGCTTCGAAAACGACAAAAGAGACGCGTTTATGCCATTTTCTGTTGGCCCGCGAAACTGTATTGGACACAAGTAAGCAGAGCTGGTTCCAAAACTTTATTGCGGAAACTAACTATACCGAAGCCTTGCGTACGCAGAGATGAGATTGATTCTTGCAAAAGTCGTTTGGAATTTTGATATAGACCTGGCAGAAGAGAGCATTGGATGGGATGTAAAAAGTAAAGTCTACATGTTGTGGGAGAAAGGTCCCATATATGTGCAACTTACAAAGCGAAAGGGGATTTAAAAAAAAGAAATGGCAAAGAACACCGTAGCCTGTGAAATTTCCAATATAGAAGGACATAGACAGCTTTTGGTATTAGTTAAAGATTAAATGATCCAATTTCACGTTCATGACCAGTTTTGTGTTCAAATTCTCGCCAATCCTGTTTCGTCGTATACATTTAAAATGGCCATATATCAACTCTTTCTCTACTTTAAAATAGTAAAACAGCAATTCAAATGCCATTGTAGCTAAATGTGCTATCCTTGAGATAATGTCTTCGGGTACTTAAAAAAAAAAAGTTGTCTGCCGAGTCAATCTGACTTCGCTCCGAAGCCTCCGCAAGGTCGAGGCGATTATATCTTAAAGTAGTCTTGGGAAATTGGTTCGGTACCAAGTCAATGAACCGCAAAAGACCTATCTTCAGAGGAGAATTTACATCTTACTATTATAAGATCCACTAAAAGTATAAGTGGTATGTATAAGTGGTATGTATAAGTGTGGTAAGATATGTCCGCTGTTGGCCACCATAATTATACCATCCGCGGATATCCGTATTCCAGTCTCAAGGGTAAGTAATCTAGTTCCATTCCGAGGGACGAAATAGCCATCAACCCACCCCTCCATGGCGATGGCCGTAATGTTGTACGTATTTGTTCCAATCAGAGCATTGATTCTTGCAAAGTCACCGTGGCTGAGAATTTAGAGTCAATCAGCCAAACATCCTGCGCAGGCAGTGTCATAGTTTAGAAAATCATACTCTGGAGAATATGGCGGCTGTTAAATTATTGGTTTTGGTAAATTTCATGAAATATCACTGGCTAATACCTTGCTTGGTCTTGGCAATGGACCTTGGTTCTGGCTAGCACTAAGGAACGCGTCTGCTCCAAGTGAGTAGTATGCTTGTCAAAATTGGCGTTATATACTAGCTAAGAGATTTAATATGGCAATATATACCACTTAAGACTTCATTTCTACTTGCTTGCCGGAGACATCAAGATGGAAAATTCCCGGTAGTATCGGCGAGCTACGGCCGTGTTGATGACCTCGAGCACTAAATAGACATCCATGCTCTTGGCTAGTTGTACTATGTAGATATCCATCTTAGATCTCGATCTATGGAAAGAAATAATGGCACTATTATGTTAATTCTGGCTGCTAGAGGAAGTTGTGTAGCTTAATGACCCTAGTATTTCACCATATAGAGTAGCTGAAGCTCTAGAAACGGATCCCCGAAGCCGTGTTGCATCTGTGTTGGGGCTATGGGGGGCCGAAATAAACTTTCTAACAAAACTGTTGATTGGCATATAAGTAGGATAGTCATGGTACGCTTTATATTTTAGGTCGTGCGGGCTGTGATTACAAATGGGTACATTTATGATGAAGGTAAGATGGCATGCGTTAATAGGTACTCATAGGTATACGAATAGCTAACTGATGGGGTAAATTGTAAATTTCGGGTGAAACTCTATAACTATTCAAACTTTTGAAGAGATAAAACTAAGCAATTTGGAAATTACTATTACTAAGATATTTCTTAAGATGTTTCAAACTGTGTCTATCGGCCCCTTCTTCGCACCTAAAATAAATGCTTGGCTTTGGCGCTGTTGACGATTCCGGAGATACTGCTCGGTGGAACTGCTCTATAGGCCATCCGTTAAACTTTTATTGTGAATCGAATGTAGGTAAACTAACACTATAATCCCTTTCACTCTTAGCACAGTGCGTGCGACAATATATTGGGCAGCATGAGGTCTTTATAGATATCAAAGTTCAGCCAGATGAAACTTGCATACAGCAGCCCTCTTTAGCCACACCAAATAAAAAGATTTGTCCAAAATGATTAATTTCGAACCTCAAGCTTGCCTAAGCCTCCGAGATTCTCTGCTATAGTATTTACATCAAGCAGCTGAGCTTGTCCCTGCCTGGTGTATTTGGATGCTGCAACGGATTACGAGGCTACTGGAGTAAGCCGAGGTACTCGATGTATTTCTAAATACCCACATCTCCGCGACATACATTCCCATAGTTGCCACATTTAGTATGCCCAAATCACCCGATTACCTCTTGACCGTTATCTATACAATCCAAAGTACTATATTGGGCCTCGAATGGGAACTAATTTCGCCATAAGTGCCCTTCTAAGCAGTTCATCAAGTCCATTCACGGAATTGGGCTCATGATCTAAATGCTAGTAACATTCTATTTGAATGAAGTTGTAACAATATAAGCTACAATTTACCTAGCAACTATGGCATTTTGTCAGTTTGTTGCAGAGAGCGTATCGATCGATATTGCCCCGCGGTACCTCTAGTCGTGAAATTGGAAAAAGTCAGTTAAATCAGCCGAGGCATCATAGGATGGACAGATAATTATATATAGAATTACGCCATATCAGAGAAGCAGCGCGGTACATTTGCGTTTTGTAGGATTTTGCGCCAATTGTTGTAAAGCTCGACCTTGCTTGATTAGAAGATGTTATAACTTGAGTTAGTATAGCCTTTTCTCTCGGTCTTTCATTTCTTTTAAAAAACAACATACAATGAAGTGAAGCTTTCACAACCCTTAAGATGCGAGCGAGAGAAAATTACACAATCATCCACTCCCTCCCCGAAGTAGTCCCAAGTCTCCTGTATTAAGCACAGTGTTATCTTAAAAGTAGGTATCATATACTATTATTACATTTGCGACTATTCATTCATATCCATATTTTATTGTCTCTGTTAAAAGAAAGTTTTCATGTAAGAATGGGCGATAGTGCATGTTGAAAAAAAATTTTCAACTTTAGCTAGGCTATTGTGTGATGTCGAGACCTTGGATCAAACGAAGTTGGATATTAGCCATGGTGGCTTTTTTCCTAATTACACCGTCCCTAATTCAATCAGTCGTAAGTAAAACACACAATAGTGAGACTTTGCTAACCGCTGACATATATGCAATGACATAAATATAACAAACAAAGGTTGCAGATGTACCGTATCAGCGCGAGATATAGTACAACTAACTACCAGAGCATATACTATTATCATCAAATCATAGGAAGGATACCTGCTACGAATCCCACATGAAATGCCGAATACTTTAACTTTAGTTACAAGTTATAGCTAGATATAGCAACTCGATTTCCATAAGATGATGCTAGTTGCAGGCGAAATATATAATAAGGCGTGTGTGACAGCTCGTTCCTGGATTCGGATGAGTATATGGATTATTGCATTTACCATTTAAGGAACTTGATCGGCAATGGCGTGCCGGAATCATTCAGTAATCCACCGTATTTGACGTCTTTGACCTTCCATTAAAGCAACAGTCATGAAACGCGCAACTCAACTTCCATGAACGAGGATACAAGTAATTTAACGAATGTCTCCTTAGCGTGGCTTAGCGTAACTCCAATGCTTGCCCGCGGCCTAAAATGGCAGGACAGCTTCTATAGAGTGCTTATATCAGACTGCACTAGTCCCAGTCGGTAAAGACCAAATTCCAAGGGACTCGCGATGTTTCGGGCCGCTGTTTTGAAGCACACGGCTAATCGGCGTTCATGCAATTGTTTGTCTATCTGTGGCTTCAATTTTTTTTAAAGGAGTCTTTGAGGTCTTATTGTGTATATAACGGACAAATGCCCTGTGTGTGGGAAGCTTTAGTTCTATCGAACAGCAGTCTTTACTTGCCGCAAGCACTCCTTCGAAACGTTTTGTCTTTTCAGCTACTCTTTACATTCTTTTTCACAAAAGATTTCCTAGCTTCAACACAATCCTTTGCAATCAGGAACTATTCGTCTGTATCCACCGCAACAATGAAGAATCAAATGCTTTCATCCATTGGCCTATTCGCCGCATCTGCTGTCGCTCAAACTGTTTTGAACAGCGGATCGGGCTTTGGAACCCTTTACTACGACGTTTCGGATGTAAATGGCTGTCAAGATGACTTTTCTCTCCAAAACGAGGGATTTGTCGAATGTAACTTCTTCACTGGTCTCTCGTTAGACCAGATGAACACCGACTACGTTGTTGCCATGAACCACACCCTGCTGGCCGGTGATTTGGCCAAGTATTGCGGAAAGAAAGTTATTGTCACCAGCAATGGTGTCCAATCTAACCTCCCACTGTTTATCGGTGATGGTTGTGCACGATGCGCTGGTGGCCCCAGCACCAACACCGCTTGGAACCCTAACGGCGCTCCAGGGTTGGATTTCAGTTACACGGTTGCTCAAGAGCTGAACAGCAACGCATGCTTTGCTGGCCACTTTGACATTACTTGGGAAATCGTTGACGAGACCCTTTACAACTTCGATACCAACGCACCAGGTCAGCCTACCGGTCCCGTAAACCAGCGCCGCTCGGTCAACAAGCGATCCGAGAGAGGGAGCCGTCGTCGTCTTTAGATTATAAACAACA
The DNA here is from genome assembly GCF_020647865.1 of Trichoderma asperellum. Lineage (NCBI taxonomy): Eukaryota > Fungi > Ascomycota > Sordariomycetes > Hypocreales > Hypocreaceae > Trichoderma > Trichoderma asperellum. The sequence continues at coordinate 145,888 of NC_089417.1, forward strand.
CGCAGTCTGAAACTTAGCTGCTATTTTACTGTTGTATCTCCCGTTGCTTCCTTTCTATATGCGAATATATAAAAACGGCTTGTACATAAAATTCTTGTATATATGTACGAATTTTGTATATATCTCCAGGCACTATTGTCGAAAATTTCGTGCCGATAGCTTTATTACCTGAATATATGACGAACATTATCTATAGTAAATAATTTAATACGCGGTGTCTTCATTATTATTTGTATTCAATAATTCATGAACAAAGTCTTACAGACATGATATCAAGCCCATACATAAACTGCGTCTTTCATTAGTCGCCAAATTTCAACGAATTGCTTAACAGTCGGCCATTCTACGCGCTAGTAGATAGCAATGTACACCAAAAGCATTTGGCCATTTATTATGACAGTATTCGCCTTTGTCATTAGCTACAACTAGAGTAACAACGCAGTCTTCCCATCCTAAAAAGACTTTCAAGTTGACAAATTTTCTCTACCGCTATTTCTTCTTTTTCTTCGTTTCTTTCTTTCTTTCTTTCTTTTTGTTTTTCATGGGTTTACATCATCTACTTATGAGAGGCTGAGGAAATACGTCAACATTTCAGGGTAGTTCGGTGTTCCAAGACCCGTTACAGGATCCCAGCCAGTAACAGCTGAGAATCCAGTGTTGCCACAAGCACTGGCAGCACTATCGCCGTTTGGTCCGCCTTTGGCTTGATTGCCAACCGTGATGTCGTTAAACATAGATGGGTTACTGTAGAGTGCAGGGTTTACAAAACCGACAGGACTCTTGCCAGCAGTAATACGCTCTTCATTTATGCGGGTCAAAATGGCAGCAAACAGAGGAGCGGACATCGAGGTACCGCCTTCAAGCACTTGTTCACCCTCATTAACGACAACGCCGTTGTCACCCACAGCGGAGACATCAGGGTAGCCACGACCGGCTTTATTGTAGATGCCTCCAGTGGTAGGGATCACACCACCTGATGTGTTGTAGGACGCATAAGTAGGGTTGTGGCTGGCAAAGTATCTGAACAAAAATTAGTTTAAAGTCTCAAATGGAATATAATAAGGCTATTGTAACTTACGAGGCTACAGCGCTGGCTTGGTAGCTTGGCGTTGTCCAGATGTTGCTGAAGCCACCGCCAGATGAGAATGATGTAACGGCGGTCTCTGCATCACCAGGCACTTTCCCAGATGGAAGGGTGGTGGCACCGACCGAGGTAACGTAAGGGCAACTGGCGGGTTCGCCGGGAGTGAAAATGTTGTGTTTGCTTCCAAGACAAGCACCAGAACGGCGTGCAACACCGTCATCGCCGCTGGCAAAAACGATGCTTGTACCCTGAAGACCGAGCTTCATGAACTCATCACATTGACGCTGTGAATCTAGTTAGCAAACATATTTCTTGAGAACTTAATTTAATAGTAAATAGTAAATTGCTGACCTCGAGATAGTAAGTGGGATAATCAGCCTCTGCGGTACCGTAAGAGAAGGAAATAACATTTGTGGGTTTAAAAGTTCCGCACATCTCGTTCCGAGTCGTGCCGTCCACGGTAGGGTCATCTCCAGTCTCGCCGTCATCGGAGAAAGTGCAATAACTTCCGTCGATGGCGTCGAGGAACGTGTTAAAGATATCATCATTCTTTACAGCAGCTTGGTAGAGAACGGTGGTCTGAGGATATATAATAGGGATAGCAATCTCAAAATCCAAGTCGGACTCTCCACCCGCGTTTCCAACACTCGTAGGAGCAGTTGCACCATCGATCGCGTCAACTTTTGGTCCGGTGTTAGAAGGAATGTTGGTGGCAAAAGCTTTCCAGAAAGAGGTGAGATCTTGCTGGGCATATGTATCTTCGGTTTCAAAGATACCCAATGCGTTGGTAGAGATGGCTGAAGTTCCAGCCGTGATATTGTACATCGATTTGATGCATTGTGGGGTAATTGCAGTACCACACGAGGACGTAGCAACTAAATTCGCAAATTTGTTAATAAGTGTGCTGCTGATACCACTTTTACTCGAAAGGTAAAAGATTTCAGACTCACGAGGATTTGCAGCCAAAAGCTGAGCAATATGAGCAGGTAATTTCTTGGAAGGCTGGCGAATCAATTTGTGTTCACGCTTCTCCGCGTTGGAGGTCCTCTTCACAGGAGCAAAAACTACACCAGGAGTGATAAAATCAATGTGTTGGGAGATCTCATTCGGTAGTGAGTACTCGTCTGTACCAATATGAACATCCCTGGCCTCGAAGTGGTCGTAAGTGCTGTATGAAGTTTTAAGTAGTGACTCAAGCTGCCCAGATGTCGTGACAAAGTCGAGCCATCCTTTGCTCTTAGAGGAAGTAATTGAGCTGGCTGGGACGCCAGATTTGACCAACCAGGCCTTTACAGTGCTGATGGAGTCTTCGCTAGGAGCAAAAAGCTCGACTACTTGATCACTCGAGTAGTGCTTGCCGTAATTCGCGGAATCTGGATGCGACCTAGTATTGCCATGAGATATGTTTTCGTGGTTCATGATATAGTTAGAGAGATGCTTACACGTCTAGTAGATAATCCATTCCCTTGTCCAGATTGTTTTGCTTCAAGGCAATGCGGACGGGGACTTGGGTGCTCGGGCTGAGCGCCTCTCGTTTAATCCATCGAGGGTTGTTGGTATCTCGTTTTTCATGGATTACTTGGGATCCAGTTGGTACTGCAATAGCCCCAGCCAAAAGGCTGTTGAGAACAACTAGGCTGATCTTCATGTTGCTTCTGTGAGCCTTTCCAAACACTTTCTTCTTATTGAACACCACTGAGTCGATAGCAGATATTTCTTGGCTTTGTACGGAGAAGGCTTGGTTTATATAGATGTTGATTGACTTATAAAAATATCTATTTGCTCCCTACCCGAAATGCTTGGTCTAGATGTCGAGAGGGGTTGATTATAGCTTTTGGATCACCTTCCCGATTTCTGAGTAATGCGCTCACCACTGAGATATCTTTTCTCAAAAGTTCTGGGCAAGATTAACCCTGCTCCTTGGAAGGTAGCCCTTTTTGGGCAAACTTGGCGAGTCCATGGCCATGAACTTCGGAGGAAAAAAATGGGGAGTGACATCGCGTTTGACGAATTTCTAATTATTAGACGGCAGCAATTGCTACTCTAGTTCATAAATTGTGTTACGAACTCCTTCCTGATTTAGCGTACTTGACACAGTCTGAATGGAGACACAAAAAACAAGCATAACAACTAAGTTACTAGCTTTTCCTTTAAATACGAAAACCACCAAGGTCTTCTTGCACCTCCACGCTATCTTTTCCTTCGCCCCAGGAATTTCACGCCAACTACTTTCACAACCGCGCATATTATAGGTCGCTATGCGTCTTTAAAGTCTTTTAAAGTCATTTATTAATTGAATATACGTAATAAGCTTGATTTCTCCTTCTATTGTTTATCAGACCAGGCTGGGCCATTCGAGCGGATCATGCGTGTCGACCTGTCTGTGGCATCATCTTCCCGGACAAGGATGCTAACGGAGGCAAATGTCAGATCGGGAAGGTATCCGGATAATCGGAAGCTCAAGCTTCTACATCCACCTCCAATGTTACTACTGCTCTCAGCGATCGGTCGAATATATGCACTCTGAGCCCGCGCCGGACGAATCTTCATTGGCAGTTTTAACGTAGAAGTACACGACGGTTATGCTAGCTAGCTCCATACTAACAATGCGCGGATATTGATCATTTTTTTTTTTTTTAAACAGAAAACCATTTTCTATACATATCTTTTTATCATAATATTTACAGCTTGCTCCCTAAGCCAATAGTTCATTTACACGATAGATGTATACTGAATAGGACCTTCGCGGTCAATCAAGTTTCCGAGTCGAACCCGCTACGACTGCGGGGCAGTAGATAGTAGTAATATCTGACAGCGGCCCCAGGATCGCTGTCGTTGTTCTCAAACAATACGGTGGAGCGAGAGAAAATACGAGTTTGGCGGAATACCGTATTCCCTCGCAAGACTCCGTAGTGATTGCCCCCAAAATTAACCAAATTAACCAATGGGGCCGGTTTATCCCGTAGTTATACTACGGAGTAAGAAAAACCGAAATCCACTGCCGAGTTTTGTAAGGGAATACGGCAGTAGCATTTTGTATCCGGTACTTCGTACTCACCTCTACAATCCCTGCCATGCATATATGCATAGATGAGGCAACATACAAGGAAAGCATGAAAGAAAAAAAGTTCCATGAGCGGCACAGAAGCCTTGCATATAATAGAAGTCGCATAGATAAGCGTGTTGATATTGAGACTAATGCTAGATTAGTAAATAAAGATACCAAGATAAGAAAATTGTGGGTGTGGCTAATTGTTTACTTGTATACAACAAAGCGGTTATGTTCCCAGATAGGTCGGCCGCAGAGTCCATGCTATTTTCATCGAGATAGTGGCTGGGGTTTGCACATATACTGTTTTAGAAGCACGCCAATACCGCTCCAAGCCATTAAATAGGTATTATCTTCTCCACTATGCTGATTTAGAACGGGTATAAATATTATACAAAGCTACACGAACAGAAAACAAGCCGTGCGCGAGTAGCATGACTCTTTTTAGGAGGGGGTGTGGAAGCCTGTTTCCTAGGGCGGGCGTTATCTTTGGTATGTAGTAGTATCGCGCTCCCCGCAGTTACATTGCTAGTAGGGAAGCACTTATCATGCTTGAGCTTCCATCTTTATCGAGTGATTTCTGCTGGTGTCACACCCCGAATTTTTGCATAGCTGTTAGTTTGAGACGGCAATCGGTTTTACAGGATGCGCGGGGCAAACATACTTGAGCCGAGCCCCGTTGCCTCACCTGCTGGCCAAACGCCGACGGCGCTTCATACCAATACTTTTGTGCCAATAGCTCTGCAATTTCCAGAGAATTGCCGATAGAGATGGGGAATGAAACATTGATAGAGAGGCTAAGCGGTTACTCCAAGGATGGTGCAGCCGGATCTATTGCTACAGCTCATATTCGCAAAGGAACTTAAACCCCAGATGGTTTTAAAATCGTAAATGCAGTTCGTCAGATGAGCAAACTTCGCATGAGATAAATGTTACTATAATCTAGAGAATGATAGTATGAAGGGTAAAAATGCTTCATTTGTTGGTCCATTATATATATATCTAGGTCGATGGAGGGAAGGGAGCTCAGACGGTATAGAGGGTATATCTTGATAGCTAACTACGCAGAAATTATCATCAAATAGTAATACCATATCCCTTGGTTATCAGACAGTGTGTGACTAGTTTACAAGCCATATTTTATGCAACTATTTAATATTATATCGTCAAGTACTCTGACCCTACTCAATGAGGGGATAAATATACTGTGCCCGTCTTGAAGAGGAAACATCCAGATATACAGCAGCTCATGCTAAATGTTAGGGGCGTTGTACATATATAAGAAGCGATCCAAAAGATACCACAGATTATGAAGAACACGAATTAAGCAAATACGGCTACCAGCATATAATACTGCTTCACATGATAGTATACACGCGGTGATCTCATCTAAGATATAATCTGCCATGATGGCACAAAACAATACTATGTTTATCAAGCGTATGCAAGTCTGATTTCTAACTTATCCTTCATACTAACAGCATAATCATGGATAAAAATTCTCAAACAACGGTGGCGTATTTCAACCACTTCTCGTCTTTTTGCAGCAGAGCCATCTCATTCTCCAGAAGGTTAATCTGTAATTCTAAACCTCCAGGATACTGACAAGAGGAGCTATCCTTTAAATCCATTGATCTCCTTCCATAGGTTGGGAGGGTACATATATAAGAAGGGCTCACTGGGCTGTCCATCAAAAACCGCATGGTGCAGAATTGACCAATACCCAAGTCCAAATCTTCAGTGCTCAGGTAAAGATGCTCCCAAGAATTAAATATGACATCATACCCGAGAAGATTCATAGGTGGACCAATACCAAACTTTTGCAGTTGCTCTCCCACTAATAAGCTGGCCACCTGCAAATTGAGACCCGTCCCATCGAGTCTCTTTGCTTCCTGTACTTCTTCAATTGCTCTCGAAATAAAATCTTCTTCTTTGAAATTTGAAAGCGGCTGCATAGCGAATATTCCCGCGACGGCATTCCCAAAATAGTCCGTTGGGAGTGGAGGCTCCAAACGTTTGCGCATACACATGATTATCGCCGCTTTGCTCATTGTAGATGCTAATTCAGTTTCCGGCGTAATTCGGATGCGAATAATGCTGCGCCACAGCAGGATGAGAATTGACTCATAAATGGTTGGGGTCAGGGAGGAGGTTTCCCCTACGGCAGACCTTAATTCTTTAATTTTATGTGCTGGGATCCAGAAAACTTTTGATACTGCTTCTGATGATGTTTGAATCCATTTGTTTGGTGACCGGTTTGATGGCTGAGAATTATCGTATAGTGCTCTTAACTTTTGGGCAGCATGCTCACTCCCTTCCAGTTCTGTTCGGCTAAGCACGGTCTTATCATGAATAGCAAATGTAGGTATCAATCCATTTTCATGCTCAAAATCGGCAACTGCTCCAAGCCTAGCCTGACGAAACCAACGTTTAACAAATCCACTGGCCCCATAGGCATCGCAAATTCGATGATCAAATGCGAGCAAAAGGACGAAGCCGCCATAAACAAAAGTTAGTTGAATGGCCAGATTTGGTGGTCCATCTGGCCAATTCATTAAGTCTTCTTTCTCAAGTCCTACTCCGAACACCCCAGTGGTAATAGTTTCCAAAGGGAACTTTCCGTTGCGGTGAAGATTTCCAAACTCAATATCTGGCCTATTTATGACTTTCAATTGGATAGCAGAAGATTCTTCTACCCTTATATATGAAGGTCTCCCATCGGCGGGCTTAATAACACGGCCCAGCAGCTGTGGATAAGTAAAGGTTTCCGGATTGAGTTCTTGGATTTGCAGTTTTAAGCTTTCTTGGAGTCTTCGTATAAGATTTTTGCCGTCTTTAGATGTGGACGAGATATTTTCGTCCATAGCATAGATGAATGCTTTGCGAATGAATCGTGCCGGAATCTGACGATCACATTCTGATAAAGGATATTCGGCGCTGAAAGTGGATTCGGGGCGGATTCGATAGATTTGTGGCTCCATTTTGTAAGTTCAAAAATGCATAATGATAAATAAAAAATGGCCGCTTCCACGTTGATACATTATTCGGGCGGGCGGTTTATTATATGTTTTCATGATCATTGTTAAACTCTAGAAGAGTCAATTAGCGCTGACGCTATACCCACGCGGTGTCAGTATTTAGGTAAATGTTGTCTGGAAACATATTGCTTGTGTTGATTTACATTTCTAGCGCTTATGTCATAAATTTTATCCCTTAAATGGCTGTGAGCTAATATTGTTTAGCTTGATGAGAGAGTTTTTAGAACACCTGGCTGTTATGTTTTTGCTTGGACAGTTATGAGACCAATTCATACTGTTTGGGTGGATATTACCTAAGCTTCGGCGGAGATTTCTGCCATATTTACTTGGTTTGAATAGCATTACGAGTCCTTAGGTTATAACGTAAGATAATTTAGATGCTATTATTATTATTTGTACATTTCATTATGCCTCAATCTCTTCTATCCACCTAAAATAGCACAAATAGTTGTCAGCTAGAGTAAGAACTTTAAGAGAGTTGGCATTCGGTTATAGTTCAGAAATCATAGGTTAACGGGCGACGGTTCTGGAACTTTATTCTTCCAAATGATATGATAATGGAAAATTGCCCACCACATACCTATACTCAAATTGAATGCTGCAAACGCCAAGACCTGACATGGATATTTCGAGACACAATGTAACCTTTTATTAGTACAGGATTTTTAAACTTCACTTACTTCCCTACGTATTTCTTTTTCCCAAGCGCCGACTACTCTGCCTTGAAGAGGTATTAAAATTGTATTCGTGCAAGACTCGGTCCATGTGTTATCAGGGCTTATTTCTTTCCTAATTTTGCCTGTAAATACTCAAATGGCAAAGATATCGATCATTAAAATAGTTTCTAGGGACATTTTCTTTGCGATCATACTACAGCTAAACAAGAACTTAACCCTTCTGCTAATAGTTCCATATATGTGTGTGCATGAGTTCGTGCATGCATGCATGTAGTTGGATAGCCAAATCTATATTCAATTATATGTAAGTTCTTGGAAGAAATAGCCTAAAACTAGAATATTTTCTATGCTGTGACAAAGCGTTCTATCGCAAATTTAGATGGACTGGGCCAGGGGGAGTAATTTCTTAAAGTTCGGTACCCCAAATCCTGTTGTAGGGTCCCATCCCTTGGTCGCATTCCAATGTGCCCCTGGGATGAAGCCAGCCTGTCCAGAAGTTAGTTTAGCCATGAAAGCCTTTGGCATCAAGATGTATACGTACTCCAGGTGGAGGGGGTCCTGTCTGAGAGTTATTTCCACCACAACCGCTAGACTGACCGGATGTTATATCCGTAAAGCCGCCCTTATATGCATATTGATAAATTAGGGGATTCAAAAACCCGAGCGCGGGCTTGCCTTTGTAAAGGCGTGCATCGTTCAAGAGTGCAACAATGCTAGCCACGACGGGTGCAGATGCAGAAGTACCTCCATTAGGACCAAGTTCTCCGCCGATAATCACTGGATAACTATATCTTACTTAGCCTCTATGGATGGTCTTAACATGGCAAAACTTACTCGGGGTTGAGACTGAGTGCTGCAACATCAGGAAAGCCGCGCCCCAAGAAATTGGCGAAACGTCCATAATATGCCTTTGTCTCAGTGCTGACATATCGCTCGAGATATGTTCTAACTGCTTCTTCTTGATACCATGGCCTCGGAAAATAGTTGCTAAAACCCCCGGATGAAAGCTCCCAAGCGATTTCATGATCAAGGTGTTGAGTTCCACCGACAGTAGTAAGATAAGGACACGAAGCCTATATTTTTTGGGAAAAAAGGATGGGAGAGGGGTCAATTAGTTTCCTTGAAGAGAACGCACGGTTTGGGGTATAACACATACCGGGAACATAGGATTAAACTGAGGAGTGGTACTGTTCGAAGCGACGCAAGACATTCCAACACCTGTGTCGCCCGATGATGCGAGAATAGATATACCACGAAGGCCCATTAACCCAATTTGATTGCATACTCGAACGGCATATGATTCTGGTACTGTCTGTTCCTCGTCACCGTATGAGTTGGTAATCACTTGTGGAAGTTCTTCGTTGGTCTTGGACATGAGAAATTCATAGAATTCCAGCCACGGCTCGTTTTGAACAGGATCTCCGATCGGTAAAGCAGGATCAGGAATATATGGCGGGATTCCGGCAACAACAAACTCTGTGATAGGAAGAGGATGCGTGAAGCTCACAATGGTTTGGACGTCCAGATTAGCCTCGCTGTCGTTTTTGTTGGCAGGTGGCTGAACGTCAGTTGCACCGTTGATTAAAAAGACGGAAATGTTTTGCTTGGGAATGCCATAGTGCTTCTCATATAGTGCAAGATCTGAAAAACTTGAAGTTTCGTTCAGGAATGAGCCAAATCCAATCCTGCTGCCGGATTTTGCAGAAGGAGTATACCCATCAAGACCGTATTTCGCTCTGAGGCAGTCTGGGTGAAAGATTTGGTATGTTTCGTTCTTGTGAATGATAGTTTGATTGCAGCCAGATGGCTTTTGTGGATTATTCAGATGTTTTGCTCTAGCAACGGAAGCCACATTCTGAGACTTCAAAGCTCTCATAGCTTTGGTCGTGCCAAAATATGTTGTCGGAGAGATGAGATCAACATGGCCGACTAGTTCTTCTGGGATCGAGTATTGAAGAGTACGCAGCTTTTCAGTTCCAGTAGAATCACTGTAGGTCTTGAAGTCTGTGGTAAGCATTGCATTTGCGGTAGAGACAGTAGTTTGAAACCAAATGCTGCCACCTTGCCTGGTGTAGCTCGCCACACCGTGAGACTTAAGCCAGGACTCTACGGCTGTGTAGGTGGCATTGCTTGGGGCGAAGATTTCATTAATTTCTTTAATGTCCAAGTACTTCCCGTAGTCGGGTGAGTCGGGCGTGGATACGGCTGCGAGTCTCCATTCCAATTCATGAATATTCTGTTGCGCGAGGGCGATCTGCAAGACAATCGATGATGAAGGGTGTGGGATTGAGGCTGACTTCCACCCATGAGGCACTTGATTAATACTTTCCACAAGCACGGCAGCAGAGGATTGCACGGCCGCAAAACAAAGAAGGCTGGCGAGCCGAAGAGCTGTCAGTTTAGCCATTTTAAGTGCAGGGCGCGATAATGAAGTCGAAAGGAAAGGAGGCAGCTCACCTCCAGGCCATCTATCGCATACTTATACCTACAGGTGTACTAGGAGGTACTTGCTATGTACTTCAACTTCAGTTGAAAATAATGTTATTTAAAGACTTAATGTACTGTACAGTACATACGGTACAGTATGTATGTAACTCTTCGCTCGATGATGCAATGTTATTATGGCTGATCAGTGCTCGTAAACCACTGGATACCAGAGTGAACGGACGCACACGCTAATACATACATGTAAAAGTCAGGTAAAAAGAGTAAAGATACCCTCGCGGACCTAACAGAAGGTCTGTGGTCTATTTCAATCCCTGATGGAAGCTTAAGCAATATATCAATTGTTACTAGTCAGGCGTTAACAGCCCATAGTTTGTGAAAGAGCGTGCCGTTCCAAGCCGCAAAACGAACAATACAATAATATCTGCAAATATGCAGCGCTGTTGATATGGCATTTCTAGCAAATTCCCGGTAGTTTATGATGTGAATCAGGATGTAGTTGCGGTACAGGTTGGCGGCCCAGTAGTAAAAAAAACAGTCAATGACCATGTGAATTAGTAAAATCCATCGGACCAACAATCCGCGCATATCTCACAAAATATCGTGTTCTTGGCCTACAGCAGTCTCCCTCTTTTCCATTTGATAGATAGATTCCGCGGTGCGCAAAGTGCAGGCAAGTTCAATTCGGTTATCTGTCCTTATCATCGGTGTTACTTTGCTAGGGCAACGGGTCGGTTAGCACCCTCCATGATTCTGAGGGACGAGAAGAACGTCAGCTAGAATAAGGATCTGATACGCTAAGACGGAACGCAAACACGACATGTGTGGTATGTATGTATCACTACCAATGCTGATAGTACTTAGTAGTAGTAGTAGTAGCTGTAGCTGTAGCGCAGCGGAGAGTTATTGGAGGTATATCAGTTTCATCCAGTTACATACATACATAACCTCTGATCAGTTTAACCTCAGGAATTTTGTACTGTAACTGCCGTCGGATGGACAAACAAACCCGGGAACCTTTCTGATTGTCGACCAACTTTGTCACAAAAGCCTTTGCCAACATAAGTATGTCACCAACGGCAGACCTCGCAAGGGGGGAATCGCCAATATCGATGTAGATCTGTTATTGATGGGGGTGGGGCGCAAAGGATGCTAATCCTTTTACCGGGTTGAATACGTATTGTAAAATATACATAGCGCGAGGTCATAGCAGCTGAGCACTTGTAGCAATTTTATATCCAGTCAGTGCAGAGATTATGCTTAATTTTCCCAACAGTCAAATACAGTATGTACATACATACATACAGTGCTGTAATTACTAGCAGCAAACTCGTGCTTCCTCCTTTCCTGCTTGTCACCACACGGTCGCTAATCGGTTGTCCCTGAATTGGCTAGTCTAAGCCCACAACATCACTAGCACGAAGCCTCCATATTCGTAGATCGTCAGTGCGACGAGGAATTCCCTCCAATGCAAATTACACGCGTCCGGAATACTGTAATGACAAGGCATAATGAAGGGAAAATATTTTATAAAGAGAATAAGGCAAAATAAGAATCGTATTACCAGCAAAGTTCTTCTCCTAAAAGTCAGCGGTGCGTTTTAAGTCACACCCAACTCATCCAACCACGACGGACACCCGGTGATTATTCGTAGAGATATTAGTAGCTATACTGACAACAGCTTTAACACCGCCAACTTATTGGATAGTCGGCAAAGTTCTCGAAGCAGAATGCTTCGCATTTCTTACTGAGCACTGCACACCAATGTGTCTGGTACTTAATCCCGATATATTGAAGAACCGGTACTCGGAGGTCTCCGATATGTGCTCCGCCAAATGTGAGAAATTGGACCGCATACTGTTGGGACACTACTCTGCAGTAGTACTAGTAATAGCAAATCTGGGCGTGGGACTGACAGCATCTCCACTCAATCCGATTCACTAGCACAGTTTGAACCACAGTTTAAAAGGCGCCATGTAGAGCCTTCCAAATTCAACGCACGACAATACGCTTGGGCCAACATGTGCAACGACAAACTTCATCAGTTTCTTCAGGCTCTCCCCAAATGTGAGCATCATGTTCACATAGAGGGCACTATCTCTCCAGAGTTATTTTTCAGTATTGCTTCTAAAAACAGCGTATCATTACCGTCAGATGACCCGGCTTTTAGTAGCCCGGCAGCTTTACAAGCGCGTTATCAAAATTTCTCTTCTCTCGACGATTTCTTGCATTACTATTTCATTGGATTTTCCGCACTCATCAATGCTTCGGATTTTGAAGCGCTGACATATGATTATCTCGCTCTTGCGTATTCACAGAATGTATACCATTGCGAGATATTCTTTGATCCGCAAGCCCATATCTCGCGCAATGTGTCATACCATACCGTTATCGCTGGGATGAATGCCGCAAAGGCAAGAGCTGCGGCTGATTTCCCTAAGCTCAGCGTTGAGTTCATACCTTGTTTGCTACGCCATCTGCCAGTGCCTTCAGCGCATGAGTTGCTCGTAGAGCTACTCGCCTCTGGTCACTTTTTTGACGGTACACTGGTCGGGTTCGGAATGTCTAGTACCGAACTAGGAAAGCACCCTTCGGTTTATAAGTCTGTTTACGATGCAGCCAAAGCCGCTGGGATTAATAACTTCACGGCTCACTATGGCGAAGAAGGTCCTTCAGAATATGTGAAAGATGCGTTATCACTTCTTAGCGTGAGTCGCATAGATCATGGTCGGCGCTCTGCTGAAGATGCAGATCTTATCGCTCAGCTTGCCGAATCAGCCACTATGTTGACTCTGTGCCCTTTGTCGAACGTCGTGTTGAAAGGGGTGAACAGGATACATGATATACCAATTCGAGAATTCCTAGATGCCGATGTGAGATTCAGCATCAATAGCGATGATCCCGCTTATTTTGGAGGCTATATAATGGAAAATTATTGTGCTGTACAGGAAGCTTTTGGATTGACTGTGGAAGACTGGGAGAAGATTACTCGCGGAGCTGTTGCAGGAAGCTGGTGCTCTTCAGAGAGAAAAGAGCAGCTTTTAAGGGAAGTGGACAGTGTGTTGCAAAATTGGATTTAAAAAAGCGATACCTGCGGGTGCATCTAGACTTACTTCTCTAGCTCTTAGTTGAAGGGACGAGGAAAGTCTGAAAGGAATGTGAGGTAGTTGGTACAATGAAACTATTGATCAAGGGGAAGCTCCCAGCTATAAATGTTTTATACGATAAAGCACCCTTGTTCCAAAAACGAATGCAAGCGCGGCCTATGCATGGGTTTTAAAGTACAATGTCTTTAATAAGCGATTGTTGGCGGCTACTGATAAGCAGCTTTATCATTTGTAAGTCCCAGCAGCGGAAATACAGCACATGGTACTTTTTTTTTTTTTTTTTTTTTTTTTTTGAAACTTACAAAGACGCATTAGCCATGTCTCAGCGGTATTGCATTGCTTCAATTACGGAGGTGTTGAATCAAGTCGCTAGCGTGGATAAATGGTAGCTAACCGTTACCCTGCATCTCTGAACAAAACATTGATTGGCACTTGAAGAGAAATGCATCTATGCAATATAAATCTGTATTAGTGAAGAAAGTTGGGCTAAAATAGAAAAAAAATCGTATAGATCTGAGTAATATTATTATATCTACAACACGATATCTACTTTGCTGACTTGCATACCAAAATCCCGTCCAAGATTGGTGTGTGTTGAAATTGGCAATAGATACATAGAGAAGCATTACCTGAGTACGCACTTGAAAAACGCAATATTCAATATCCATTGAAGTTTTGAATGGAAGTATATATATATATATATATAAGTATATATGAAACTATACATGCGTACCTTGGTAGTAGTTGTATGTCTCTCTAAAGTCGGGTTGTGTGGCATTGAAACGGTCAGCACAGCAGCATCTGCGCACATGGTACCGCATTACTAATATGCCGATCCGGGGAATATGCATAAAGCTGAGCCGCGCTGGCGAAAATCTCAGATTGGCGATTCCACAATTGACTTTTGAGGACCAGCACCCGCACCTCAACAATGGGCTTAATGCTAGTCGAGCGTACATAGAGAAAGAGAGAAAGTGGTAACAATGCATAAGCTCGTATCTGGGACTCCTTCTAACCTCTTCTCTGGCTGAATGCCCATTACTCTTTAGTACTTATAGAGGAGCAGGTGCTACATAGAGCTACTAGTACAATTCTGTCTATAGCAAGTTGTTAAAAAAAAAAAATTGGACCAAAACGTGCATATAAACACGATGCGCTTACTGACATACTAACTACTTTCAGGAGCGATCGAGATCTCACAGTCGAGTGGCTCCTTTAAGAAGACGCTTACTCGGCCGCACCAAGCGAGAGTCGCTTAGCTTGTGGCAGGCAGTAGAAGCAGGAGTATTTGTTCCCGCCCTGGTATATTTTGGGAATTAATATGTGTCCTACTAGCCTGGACAGATTTATAAGGCGCCTCGCAAGGTGGGTATAGAATCAAGAGAGTAGAAAATAAAGAAAATGCACAAATGGCAATCTACAAACATGTATACTATTACAAACAGCCCCCATCTCCAAAGCCCAATCCTAGCGTAGATATTCTAGAATATGAAACTCCAGCCCATCGGGCCCGATTCAAGGCACTAAGAAAAAATGCAAAAATATCTAAAGTAGGACGCTTTGCTCCGCGCGCCCCACCAGCGTCCAGCATTATTGGAATTCCAGGCGGGCGATTCGCCAGATGTCGAGCCGACCAATCTCCGGCGAACCGTCGTAGCGGCTCCGCCTACCTAAATTCCATGCTTTGGCCAGCCCTGTTCCCTGTTTCCAGCGTCTCGGGCGCGCGCCCACTGCCGTGCACCAGCAGCAGCGCTGATCCGTCTGGCCATCGCCCTTGTCTTCCTGCAACTGCATCCGAGGCATGCTGCGCGAGCATTCTGGACGCAATTAAAGCAGCGACACGACTGACTGCTGCTGCGACGGCGACGGCGACGGCGACGGCGACAGCGACCGGCCAGGACGACCCCCGGAATCGAAGCCAGGCACGGACGCCAGCAGGCCGGGGAAAAGAAAAAAACCGGTTTCCATACAGAGTACATGTAGTCTACTATACTGCTGCTATACTGCTGCTATACTGCTGTAATACTGCTGTAATACCTCCTGCATGCGCCCGTCATCGGCTCGCCTGCAAACCTCACCTCCATCCTCTCCCTGGCCAACGCGCCGGCAAGCATGTTGCGCAGGGAACGATAGTCGCGGTCGCTCCTGAGCAGAATGCCATGCATTGAGCCTGCCTGCCTGCCCCTTCGTTGCCCTCCATCGCTCGCTGAAAATGAGAATCGCCATCCGGGAGCAGCTCGCAGCGCTTGTCCTCTCGGCCGTCCTCGTTGCCCTCGCCATCATCTCCATCCCGACATGGATCTACGTCCACAACTTCGTCGTCGACGTCGAGTCCAGCGGCCTGGCGCTGACGGCGTCGCTCAAGGCCTCCGAGATCGCCTCCGAGCTGCAGCTGGCGCAGACCATCTGCCAGACCGTCGCCACCCGCATTCTGCTGCAGCAGGCCTTTGTCGACTTCTACAACCGCAACTCGTCCGACCCCTTTGCCAATGCCCGCACCGACCTGGAGAGCGCCATGAGCTCTAGCCGCCTCACCGGCCTGCTGCAGGCCCGGCTCTTCTCGCGCAACACGACGGGCGGCGGCCACGAAGGCCTCCTCAGCGTGACCGGCGCCGGCGTGGGCAATGCCACCGACAACATCCTGCTTCCCTACCTCGCGCCAGACGGCTCCAGGGTCAACCTGAGCGACACCGAGTATGGGTACCCCCCATCGCTCTACCCAAACATCACATACACGAACCTCGGGTATCCAAACCCGTACGTCCCGTCGACCCCGGCCTTTGGGGCCTATGCCTTTCCAAACGTCAACCTGAGCACCGGCGGCGGCCTTCTCCTTGGTCCGCTGGTCATCAACGAGACCTTTGCCTTGTTGTCTCTCACCATCCCGGTTAGGTCTCTCACCATCCAGGGCTTCATTCTGGGCTACATGACGCTCATTGTCGCGGCGGGCTCTCTGACCAGCGTCCAAATGTCACCCGAAGGCTTGGGCTCGACGGGTGTCGTCCTCCTCGTCGGGCCGGCCAATCCTTCTAATCGCTTCAATGCATCTTCACCAGCAAGCAACGACACGTACTCTCCCTCGGAAGATGGATTCAAAAACATTCCTGCTCACTTCGTCATCCCCCCCGTCCCAATCCCTGGGCAACCCGATCGGCATTCTGAGCGCAACTACGATGACGGCAAAAATTATGCACGTCCATTTCCGCTCCATTCATTTCCAAGCCTGCAGAAAGTGTATACTCAGAGGCTCTCTTCGACCAATAACTCCACTGTAGCCTTGTCAACAACCAATGAGCAAGGCGTTGCCGTTGCTGTAGGCGTCGCTCGCCCGGCATCCACCCTCGTCGACTGGGCCATCGTCATCGAAAAGTCCAAAGGAGAAGCCTACCAGCCTATTAATCAGCTGAGAGATATCCTTTTGGGGTGTGTTTTTGGGACTGCCGGCCTTGTTGCAATTCTAGTCTTTCCCTGCGCACACATCAGCGTACTATCCATCCGGCGGCTCAAGTCCGCGACAGAGAAATCTATCAACCCCCCAGGATATGATGACGAGTTTGACGATGGGTTTGATGAAGAGCACCCAAGCTCAGGAGCTACGAGTTCCAAGCGATCGGACAGGGGCTTTTTCGGGACCATCTGGCGGAGGATATGGCCGCAGAAGAAGGTTAAGCCGATAAGTGAAGATGACGCTCACCGACACGTCTTCAAAATCCCTGCCAGAGTTGAGGTTGGCAAACACTTCATCACCGACGAGTTAACGGAGCTCTCGCAGACGTTTAATGAAATGTCAGATGAGCTGTTGAAGCAGTATACGTCTCTTGAGGACAAGGTTGCCGAGAGAACGCGAGAATTAGAAATAAGTAAAAGAGCGGCGGAGGCTGCCAACGAGAGCAAGACATTGTTTATCGCCAACATTTCTCACGAACTGAAAACACCGCTGAATGGTATCATGGGCATGTGCGCTGTTTGCATGGAAGAGGATGACATTGTACGGATAAAGCATTCACTCAAGACACTTTATAGATCAGGTAAGCAGCCTCATTCCGTACACTATACCCCCTGGCTCGACTATGGTTCGCTCCATGTATCTCTTGTCTCCCGTCAGTAGAAGATAAAAGGGCAAATAGGGCACATGTGCACATTTGAGCTGCCGGCGTTCACACAGTATGCATGTATGCTAATTTGCTTCTGTTAGGCGACCTCCTGCTGCATCTTTTAGAAGATCTGCTTAGTTTTTCCAAAAACCAAATTGGCCAGCATGTGAGCCTTGAGGAGAGAGAATTTCGCCTAGGCGACATCAAATCACAAATGCTTTTTACTTTCGATAAACAGGCTCGCGAGAGCGACATTACCTTTACCGTCAGCTTTCTTGGGAGCGAGAATATTGAACTGGATGGAATCCTGAATGATAGTGCATTGGAGAAGAGACTGCCTGCCCTAGGCCCCAATGGCATGGGCAGACTGAAGGATGCTTATGTCTGGGGAGATCAGCATCGAATCTTACAAGTCATGATCAATCTGGTCAACAACAGCTTAAAGTTCACACCGGCCGGGGGAAAGTGCAGCTTAAGATTCGGTGCATTGCCGAGGTCGAGCGGGCCAATAATGATAGCAGGACTTCGTCTTTGTCCAAAAGTGGCTCTGCGAGAGTTGGGCGCAGCCGGCATCGAGGCAGCACGGGATCTACGCGCTCTGCTAACTCTAGAGCTACAAACACCTCTTCAACGGTCAAAGGTGGCACTGCTCTTAGCATTAATCCCATGGACCCCAAGGCTACTCCTCACGTTCAAATCCGAGAGAGGTCGCCAACGCCGCCTCCGCCAAATGCAAAGCCTTATATATTCGAATTTGAAGTAGAAGACACTGGCCCAGGTATTCCCGAACATATGCAAGATAAGATTTTCGAGCCCTTTGTACAAGGCGACCTTGGTCTTAATAGAAAGTTTGGAGGGACAGGCCTTGGATTGAGCATCTGTTCACAGCTTGCTAAATTAATGGGCGGATCGATCGCTCTTAAAAGCACCGTGGGTGTAGGGTCGACTTTTACGATGCAGATCCCTCTCAAATACGTCAAAGATCGTCCGCCAAGTACGGCTTCTAGTAGCACGAATTCGAGGCCGACAAGTGTCAGGTCCACAGCTGCTGCAGACGGTCACCGAAATTCCATGAACGGCTCCGCATCTCCTCTACAAGAGCCAAAATCCAAAAGCACGCCTGCTTTGATAGAAAACAAACTACCGCGTCTTGTGGGCCTTAGTGCCCCCTTTTTCGCTGCCAAGCCCTCGTCACCCAGCAAAGATGATAAAATCGCCACAGCGGTCATTGATAAGGCAATGGCAAATAAAACAGGCAAGGGCAGGTTGCGCGTGTTAGTTGCCGATGATAACGCAACCAATGTCGAAGTCGTCAGCAGGATGCTCAAGCTTGAAGATGTCTACGATGTTGCCATTGCTAAAGACGGCCAAGAAGCTTATGAGCTGGTCAAAGCCAGCATGGAGAAGAATCAGCGTTTCGATGTCATATTCATGGACATCCAGATGCCAAATGTTGACGGCTTACAATCAACGCGACTTATTCGAAAGATGGGCTACGTGGCGCCCATCGTGGCGCTTACTGCTTTTTCAGAAGAGAGCAATGTAAAAGAGTGTATAGAATCAGGGATGGATGAATTTTTGAGCAAGCCCATACGGCGGCCAGCCCTGAAAAAAGTGCTAAAAAAGTTCGTCACGATTCCGGAGGAGCCGGAGACGACTGCTTCGACGAAAGAAAAGGTATCAAATTCACATACAGTAAACGGAATGAATGGGAAATATAAGAAAGAAGCGCATATAGATTAATATAATTTTCATTAATTGGTTATCCGAAAAGAGCCTCGAAGCGCAGTGTCTAATTGCGTGAACACGTGCTGGGAAATTCTTACGTCCTGTATCACGTCGCTAGACTTTCGATAGTTTTAATAATAACAAAAGCAAGTAAACACAGACCCTTAGAAGCCATCGGATTCATTAACATAACATACGGCCGTTGACATGGAGCTATTTTATAACATGGGGTATAATATTCTTTGTGTACCCAGTTGTTCTTACATTGCCACCCTTGGTCTAACCGTCACGTCAAAGTTATCTTGTTTAACAAACCAATAATTTGTTGTCTTCCACTCGTTTTCTTGGTCTTGCAACTCAAAATCAAAATTCCTAATGAGCAGTGGAATCAGCTTAGACATTTCCAGGTAAGAGATATGACGGCCAATGCATGTTCGCGATCCCAAGCCAAACTAGAAGTGTGTCAGCTTAAATAGCTACTTATGTAGAACCTATAAGCGATACTCACTGGGAAATAGTATGCATTCATCCGAGATATCCTATCTCCTCCTTCCTTTTCTGCTTCTAGCCATCTTTCTGGCCGAAACACTGTGGCGTCCTTGCCGAAGACATCTTCGTTGTAATGCGCGGTCCAAGTATTAATGCCAATGGTCGTGCCCTCGGGAAAGAATTGCCCATTTAGATGTAAACCGCCCTCAGTAACATTTCTCCACAGAGGAAGTCCGGTAGCTGGATGGAGGCGAAGTGCCTCCTTCATTACTGCCTGCCAGTACGGCATTTCTAAGCTTTCCTTGAAGCTCAGATGGACATGGCCAACTCCATTTGTCGATTGATCGACTTCGTCTCGCAGTTTGCTCATTACATCTGGATATTTTAAAAGATGATATAAAATTGCCGAAAGGCTGATAGCGGTGGTGTCTGAGCCCGCAATGATGTTCGACATGCTCATCATGAACACATGATAGTCGGTCACCTTAGATGGGGCGTCTTTATTCTTAACCATTATTTTTTCGAGAAAATCCTCAGGCAATCCGTGAGCTTGTCCTCTGTCCTTTTCTTCCTTTATTTCTCTCTCATTCTTCCTCTGTAAAATTCTTTCCTTGACATAGCGTATGAGATATGAGCGCCCGGCTGCTCCTCCTATGCCGAGAAAACTGGTTACACTATAAATGTAAGGATGAAGAGAAGGGTATATGCCAATGAGAGTAGAATAGGCAAAAACCTTATTTAGAGCCCGCATTATGCTCGAAACATCTTCCCCACGGTTGAGGAATCCAAAAGGCTTGGAAAACGTAATATTTCCAATAACGTCGAAGGCGTAGCATTGGAACCAGTGGCCCATATTGATGGGCTCGCGGCTTTTTGAACAGATGGACATGCGATTTAGTAGGATATCTGCACATTCATCCACGTATTTCTCGTAGCTCACTAGGCTAGACATGCTGTAAAGTCCTTGGAATACTCTTCTTGTCTGAGCATGCCTCTTGATATCCTTATCTGGAAACAAGGTCCAGGCATCGGGACTCGGATGCTTCCACCCGTCGTACCATTCTGATTTCGGCAGTTTTGAACCGATGCCATATATTGTGTTTACTGATTCTGGCAAATCGATGCTAAACATGTTTGGCGCGAGCCGTACAATTGGGCCATGTTTTCTATGGAGCACAATGTTCTCTCGCTCGAATCCGCCTAGAGCGACTCGTTTAAAATACCAAAGTCGAGTAAACCGCGCCCAAAATGGACCTGGTAAATGCCGAGTTGATGAAGAGAAGCTCTTGGCAATAATAAAGAGACAACGAGCGAAGATTAGGACAAGTGACGTTAAAACAGCATACTTCAAGGTCAACATGACTGTTCGTTTGCTACCGAGACTTGATACGGAAGATGGGTTGTGAGGAATGCATAGCGGCCGAACGATACTCTCCACAGCCCTTCATATATATATATATACTAACGTATTTTGGATTGCTACCACTGCCATTAATTTACCCCAGATTATGCTCTTAGGTGCCGATTCGGACAATAGCTTGCGGGCCTAGCGGATGCTGTCGGCTTAGTTATGCCCGTTTCTGTTCCGCGATCGCATCTGGCCATTGGCAATCGCTTTATAATACCCTAGACGGCAAGCTGGTTTCTCCCAGCGCCGTATACTAAACTCCAAAGAGTAAGGCATTTAGGAAACAATGATTATCTCATCTTCCTCCTGAAGGGTGCGCTGGATTTCCGTCATTTCGAAGATTGACACCAAGAACCAGCCGCGGCTTTACCCACCTAGCCTAACTTGGAAGAGTAACTATGTGCGGCATACAAAGTTGTACGATTATACGACTTGGCGGTTAATCATCTAGCCGCAGCTTTTGTTACCATTACCTATGTGTCGAGAATAAACTAACGCCTGTTGATTCGCTGTGATAACAGAGAGTTGTAATTCCCCTATTCGCCTGGCTGTCCGGCTGATTGACGCTCGCCGATCTTGTCTGCATCGTTGCCATTGCCCACAATTTTGTTACTGGCCACCTCATTCTCGCCCTCATTCTCGCCCTCGTCGTCGTCATGCCACCCGGGTATTAATTCATTGTCCGCCTCTCCCTCTTGCTCGGAATCCCAGCCTTTCAGCACTCTTGAAGCTGCAGCGCTACCCACTATGGGCAGCTTTTTGATTCCAATCTTCCGAGCTGTCTCGGGTACCACATCGGGATCTAGAGCCCCAATCTGAACCAAAACGCTAGCTTGGTCCCAGTATACATGTTCATGATATAATTTACCCCCTCTGAGAGTAACAATACTAACCACAAGTATTCGGACTATTTTTTGGGTGGCTGGCACTCCGGGGAGAATCCAAGGCATCTCTTGTGTATGCTTGAATCGAACGTGAATCTCGTCAACAATACGGTCGGCCCCGATGGTGCGAGATATCAGAGTCAATTTGAGCGACTTTGGATTGCCAAAATATTGAGAGTAGAATTCTTGCAGTTCCTCAGCACCAATCCCCCCGGTCAAGGTAGGAATATAGGTAACATGCGGGCTCTTATGCGTTGTATAGGTAGACATCGTCGGCTGAAGGCTGTGTGTGAAAAATTTGCCTAATTCATATTTTAATATTGCAAATGAAAATGGTGGATTTGAAGATATTGCGTGAAATTAATCCCAGTGTCAGTGAGAAAAGAGTAACCTGTTCCTTACCTTGCACATTTTCTTCCCAGACATGTTCCAAATCCACCGTCTGTGCAAATGCTCTCCTTGCCGTGGCCAGACTTCGGCTCCATGCCAAGTCCGCGCAAATCATGTTATACTCATCCAAGTCATGCTCTGCAAATCCTGCCTGTGCTTGATAAGTATAACTTGGATAGGCGAGTTGAAGCAGGCCGCCAGTACCGATGCCGGGTTGAATAGTCCTGCGACTTGTGCGTTTTTTCCCTTGGATGCCAATCATTTGCGTCTGTTTCGTGACGCCGACATCTTCACCGGCGATGAAATGCACAAGAGCTGTGATGTTATTCGGGAACCGGCCCTTTGGATCTGGAATTTCGGTTGGATAGTAAGCAACAAGAAGCCTGAGCTTGAAGTCCGGGTTGTTGTCCATGATATGGTAATGCTTGAGACAAATTGCGGCTGCGTCACCATATGCTGTCAGACATCACGGCAGTCAGTCTCGCCTCTCTGTACATGTATTTGGTTTATATCTCGAGATTTACCGATAATCCCAAAAGTTTCAAACGCGCTAATAGTCTGATTCCCTCGCAGCCCTCGAAGCTTCTGCAGGTATTCATCTCCACCATTACCCATTGGGAGGTATTCGACGTCGAACCCTTCGGCCTGCCATTCAGCGAAGGTTACAGCGTCAAACTCGTCACTTTCTGCTGTTATATACAACTTCGGGGGGTTCCGCGGGAAATCACTGGACAGGAAATTAGGATCTCTGTTGTCCGACACATTTTGTGAGATGATGCGCGCATTCCGCCCTTCCGCTTCTGGGACAGTGGCTTTGATCAACTCTGCAGTGTTCAAATTCATTGTGAAAACGGAGTTGCTTTGCGTAAGGCCCGCGTTTCTAAAGCGACAGTTAATTGTCTATCTATCTATTATCGCCATGGTTCGAAAATACAGTTTATATGATAAAAGAAGCATTGACGCAACAATTCGTAATGAGCAGCCCATGACGTCAAGGCCATCATGCGTGTTTTCAGCATAGAGTTGTTAGTCCATACTCTTGGTGTGCAGATCGCATCCTCTTACGCTCAAGCTACGGATAGCAGCAACGGAGCTGACATTGATAGGCTGTAAATTCAAGTGCGATGCGCTACAATCCATTAGCTCGAGCGACCGCTACGTGATGTATTGGGACGAGAGGCGAAGTTTGTATACAGAAGCTATGCTCTGAACGCATGAAATGTAGCTGCATCGATTTTTCTAAAATTTGTATTATTCAATTTCTCATTTGACAATGGAATAACGAGTTTCTAGATACATATTGGCTACTGTGTGTGCTCTCCCGAGTGCCCTGACCCTTTCTAACATTTGCCTCTAGCCATAGGCGCTTACACTAGGACAAACATTCGCTCAGACTTCGTGTTGTCTTCAAAAATCTCGCCGTCCATCAATCCGTCGCAATACGCCTCGCCCAAGTATTGGTACTCGTCAGATCCACACTGAGAATCCAGCTTCTTCAAAATGTGTGGCGTTGTGCCCCCGTGGAATATGACAAGGGAGTTCCCTGTTTCCATTTCTGGCGGCCCTAGACCTACATACCCAGCACTTGTCCGATATAACTTTCTCCTCATATTTTTGAGCATATTGGAGGTGAGAATATTCATATCCGGACTTAGGCTAACATTCGGATCGAGCCCAACCCTTTCAACGCTCTCGCGAGAAGGTCGCAGGTCTAATTTGCTAAAACGGCGACGAAATACGATGTACTTTGATGCAAACCATACCCTTGCTGAGGCGATGAGCAAGCCAGCCATGTCTGTGATAAAGTCCTTGACAGCCTCATAAGCAATTTTGCCTGCTAAAACCGGATTAACTGCGCAGATTTGTAAGCTATCCATCTCAGACATCTGTCTCAAATACCAAGGAACGATTCCTATTGTTTGATAGATACGCGTGATGTGATACGACGCAATTATCTCGTCCGATTTGATGAGTCGTTCTCCAAGTGTGTATATACTACTGTGCAAAGCATGAAGTCTCTCAAGACCACCAGATAGACCGAGAGCTTGAGTAAAATGTCTATAAGAAAGACTGGAGTCGCACAGGCGCATCAACAGTCCAAGTTCCGGTGTGTTCTCAGGGTCGGAGGGATCTTGTTCTTTATTCGCGACAGCTGCTGCTCTTGCGAATTGAGTGACTTCATCGAAAAACATTTTTGCCGTACGATATTCGACTTGTTCTGCCACTTGCGGACGAAGCTGTGCGCGATATAGCTGTGTTCCCACCTCTGCTATTTCGTCCACAGCGATTCCTTTGATGCGAAGATGGGCATGATTTCCCTGAAATGTAACAGGAGCTTCTTTCGTCGTCAACCCTCCAGAAGCAAAGGTAGGCTGCTTTAAGTTTGAGTATGCTACTGGCATAGTAAGATTCATCGCCCAGTCTGGCACCCACGAGGGCAAATCTGCTGTTTTCTTTGGGTGCTGGTTGAACAGCAAGACGTCGATGCTCTCTTGTAGAAGCAATCCAGCAATTTCAGAATACATTTGAGTGGCATTGGAGTTGTAGTCGACATGAACTTGCGCCCTTAGAACATCATTATTCGCCGCTAGTCCCAGTAAGCCGAAAATTCGGTCTTGTTCTAGCGTTACCCCGATTTTCTTATTATCATCATTAACGTTGTATTTCAGTACAAGGTCATGTAAGCCCAGTCGTATGCCTGATTGGTGAATTGCTTTACGCTCTTGGAATATCCGTCTGAGTCCATCCGTCTTGCCAAAAAGAGCGTCTCGCTGACGAAGTACATGTTGAGGCACTGGGCCGGTTAGTTGTCCTACCCAGTGGGTGTTATATATATTATAAAAGAGTGCACCAGAGCGGAAACAATCGAAGCAAAGAGCTTTTTTGCCGCATACAAAGATTACTGATGGAGCCAGACAAGCCTCTTGGATAACCCACAAGCGGCTGAACCAGTTTCGATCAAGTACATCGGCAAAGCCATCTAGTGGGAACCGGTCGCCGAATCGTTGGATCAAGTCCAGTAAATCATCTCGATCTTCACGCTCTTCTTCATTAACTGGAAAAGATGGATCCATTACGGCATCGAAAACGCGCATGAACTGGCTAAGCCGAGGCCCCATGAGTCTGCTTAGTATCCCCTCTTGAGACATTTCATAAACGAGATCAAAATATTGATCGGACTCTCGAGTTGGGGCACCTAGCCAGACAATTGTGCGAGCACACCGCGCATAAATATCTTGCATAAGCAATACTTGGTGACTCTTCTCGCTGCGATCTCTCTGGTTGATGCTGATTTGGTCGATGAAAAGATACTCCGTCATCTGAATGGAGACGAGATAGCGTAGCGCAATCTCCAATGCTGGGTAAATATACAGCTTATAAGAGCCTTGTTCTGTTTCGACGATGACCTGTCTACTCGGTTCTTGGTAACGCGGTCCCAAATTCCATGCATATGAGAGAGCATCGTAGTGCATGCCGGAATCAACATCGGCCTCTATTAGCCTGATTCGAATTGTGCCATTAGCGCCGGGTATGATAGAAGGCTTTGGCGGGAGAAGTTGGACTAGACGAAATATTCTCTTCAATGGGGATAAAGGAGGGTACTTGAAAGGCTTCAACGATTTGAACTCGAATAGCGACATATCGGTTAGCTTTAGAGGAAGTATTGATGGTGTTGAGCGCGGAAGCTGCCATTTTACTTGCACCATAGCCGAAGCAGCTTTTAAATGCTTTGACGTAGCCCCATGCCATCTATCAGGTGATGCATTTCAGCCGCACGCTGGCTGCCTTATATTCTGCCTTGTGTTGGTAGGCGCACAAGTGAACTCTAGATCAAGCTGATTTGAGTTAAGCTTAATTTAAGCATTTTACCACGTTAATTGCCCACAGAACACGTTACGCGGAACTAAGTTACTGACGCCTGGACGCTTTTATAATAGAGTACCTTTTACTTAGTCAGCCATGTCAATTACGACCTCGGTGACTATTATAAGTCGTTAAACATGACTCTTGGGTTATTTAACATATACATGAAGTTAGTATATGGTCCGTAATTTAGTCAAGCACAGTTTTGGATATGCTAGTACGCTGCATCGTGGTTGGCGCTCTACTGTCAAATGAACATTGCATCTCGTCTTGAGCTAATAAAAAACCAACCCTTCACTTGCACTTACGCTTGTGCCATTCGCTACTAATCAGTATCTAGTACTGCAGTCATGAATGATGGTAAACCTCAAATGTTGGCCAAAACTACAAAGCAGGGATTATACAGCGTTCTTAATCGACGCTCGCTCTCGCATATGAATGAGCTTTAGGTCAAGTTTTATTTATTTATTTATTTTTAATTTAAAGTGGATCCAATGATGTAGTTATCTTGATAATGTTGATTCCAAGAACCTTTAAATGCGTGCAAGATCATATATCGAATTGATACATCGGACTTTATTGATGTATTTATGTAAATCTCTCATACACTTGCTATGGCTCCCATAAGCTGCCGGTCGCTGCCGCATGACTGTGTTTCTTACTATTTTCCAAGTGCAATCGCTTCCCGACGACTCAAACTCTGAGGGTCAAAGTAAGGCTTCTCACCTAAGCTCACAGACCTTGATCCAGTCCGCTCACCAAGCCCTTGATTGATGTAATCTGGCGTAGCAGCGTGGTACACACTACGGTTATCCCAAATTGCCAGATCATTCACATTTTGCCAACGATTGCGAACTTGTAGATCATGGTTCTCAACGATTAGTCGAACAAACCAGTCGAGGAAATGTTTTGATTCATCTTCTGACAAGCCATGGATACGCTGAACATGGTGGCCCACGGCAAAGACGCTCTTCCACCCAGTAACAGGATTGGTACGGATCACGGGATGAATAGCTTCTAGAACGTCGCCGATGTTTTCGGGAGCTCCCCGAGGGGTGGAAAATAGAGAAAATCCGTTGTGGTCAGCTGCCTCTTTAAACCCCGGCTGTGCGTAGTAGGCAGTTAAACCATCCAGGAACCCCTGCAGCGGCTTAGAGATGCGATCATAGAGCTCATATCCAGATGCCCATAGTGTATCTGGAGAGGGACGACTATTAGCACTTTGTGGCATACTAACAGACTGCTCAAATGGTAAAGACTGCATACCTCCGCCAGTTGTGGGCAACTCTGTTAACCTCAATAGAGCGTAATCACTTGGGATGGGCTCAAATGTGATATCAGAGTGCCATTGAGACTTCTGACTCTGACGCTTATTAGTTTTTAAGAATCGGTCGGCATAAATCTTTTTGGCTTGTTCAGAAGAGATGACACTGATTTCGTTGTCTTCTATACCATGGTCCCGGGCGCCATTGTTAACGGGGTGAATATGCAACCCGGAGGTCGCTGGCTTTCCGGACAGCTCGCCAAGGCGCTGCACAAGTTCTTTTTGGAGGTCGTTTGTAATATTGTCTTGTTTCCGAAAGAAAACAACACCTCTTTGAGATACTTGAGAATTTGTTAGACAATTATTTTAAATAAAAGAAGCGTCAACATCTCCATATAGTCGTACCAGTAATCGCCAGATCTCTAAGCAGCTCGTCTGAGTTAGGCGCTCTCAGCCATTCTGCCAGATCAACGTCCACAAATTCTTTTCCGATAACTGGAGTGACCTCGAATTGTTTGAACTGATCGAGGGCACCGCTCAGCTTCAATGGTTCACGATGTCCGGTCTCCAGATTCGGCTGGACTTGCTCTTTCAAGCTCGCAACGGGCTTTTGCTTGGGATTTTCGGTGACTTGAGCCACGGTTTCTGTGACTGCAGGTGCCATATTTCCCTCTTTTATTTTTCTTGTTAAGTATAACACAAAGAGGGAGCTGAGATAGACTTGGGTATTCTGTAGCATACACCTTCTGCATGTATCTTGTGCTATGGCTAGGGGATATATACCCGGTTTATATATTAGCCAGCAGTGATGGCGTACGATATCCAGTGCTTCTTGATACAGCAATAGCTTTCTCATATACAATTGTGCAACACTGGCTATAATTTCATCATCTTATCTCCAGATATCGCTGTTGCCATATCACGAAAACGATTGGTAAGATTGCAATACACGCTTGTGTTCTCTTCTGGGCAGCGGAAGTCGGCAGCAGATGTGCGCGGGGTATCACCTAATTTTGCTCAATTTAACCCTGTATCATGGTTCAGATTGACGGCTTATCGGCTTTCAGGCGTGAGTCAATGATTGAGGGTGGTGTGTCCCCCGCGATTGCGTGCCGAATGGACGTTTGACGCGATCATAGCGCGAGATCACGAACGCAACGTGCATCGCGCAATTCGACAGAGCATTACGACATGTCTATAAAATTCATTTGAAAGTGATACGAAGAAACGGAAAGGATAACATATACAAGATCTTTCCTATGAGTCGGACTTCGTAAAGTCCATTTGGTTGAATTTTTTGGAGATGGAGCTTAGAGCTGGTAGGGAAAGAAGTGTGATTAGCCGTTCGGTGAAATATCAAAGATCTGGCTACAGGAATAACATAATGAAAGTATATTTCATCGGTCATGTTCGTGATATAGAGAGCGTTTACGATGGCGAGAAATGATGCTGCTTGGAAATCTCGCCCACTCATAATTCTACCGCACTAACACCTATTATGTCCACAAAGTAGGTATTCCCGGCGCTTTCCCGCAAGAGATGTTTAACTGTCACAGCTGTGTGGTTCTTGATTTAGCAACTATTTAATCATTTTCTATCCCTGATTACTGATTTTGCTGGGTTAATTACTTCCATTTTCTAAAATACTACACAGATGCATATTGCTACGCACATCATGTATCCCAGGCGCTAATTTTTGCGGCGCAAGTTCCAGCCTGCCGTCAATAACATGCAATTTCCTCCTTGGCGTTTCATTAATGAACTTCTATCTCTTTCACCTCCGTGAGTGGCCTTCTTGGTAGCGGATTACTACTTAGATTAAATCATGAAGTCAGGTTTTGAAGGAAGTTAAAAGAGAATTTGCGCAAGACTTCAATCTAGCACGGCCGCGGCAGATGCAATGCAGCGATTTGTACGCAGCAGAATTGTTGGGACCTTTGCAACAATAATTGGTATATCTGTGATTATTGGCCTGATGCCTTGCCCTATTTGGCATAACAATAAAACAGGCCGTTATAATTAAAATTTGAGAATATTGACACTTGATACAATTGGCATGATAGGCAACTAAGCAGTGGACCTGATTTTAAATCGACGTTCCTATTCTGGAAACAAATGCCAGTATAAAGTCAAATACAACTCCTGTATAGAGTGGTGACGCTACAAGTACGGACGCAGCTAAACCGCGTCCGGAAATATTTCATTATCTTAGATGGTAACTTGATAGAATGTAAAAGCACAAGAACGAGAAAGAGTATGATATTTCCCAGCGCGTTCACCTTTATTCAAAGCCCGCCATTAGTTCGTTAATTATATACGCAGAGTCAAGATCCATACCAAACGGTGGATCATTATTTCTCGGTAGCACAGACATCTCTGCTATTCCACTCAAGTTAGAAGAGCGAAAATTTGCATCAGATGGAAAACTTTCCAAGTTTAGCTCTGCTATTAGTGGTAGTGAATTGATGTCTCCCATCTCATTTATGACCTCTGGTTGTTCTGCCGCCGCGCCCTGGTTTGAGGTAGCCGGGCTATTTATGAGATTTAAGCGTATAGCGAGGCTTTGTACTCTGTTCCAAAGGTGCTTAGATGGACGAGAAAAAATTGCACGATTGCGTAAGAGGTTAAGACAGAGAATAGCGCTTTGTTGAGCGCTTTGAAGTGTCTCTGGAGACAGTGGCCGCTCTGCTACAGAGAGCACTGCATTTTGAGAAATAGCAAGCAGCAGAATCCCTAGCCCAGAGATCAGGAAGTAATTGGATTCCGGTCTCGCAGATTGAAACTGCGGCTGGTCGGCATCTATAGCGGCTAAAATGGATGATATGGAGGCCGCTGCGTCGACGCATGTGGACCAGATATCTGTGGATGGCATTCCTATGACTCCTTTCCCGAAGAGAACGAACCTCGCGACCCCAATTCGAAGGACGTATGCTCTTAGGCGAAGCGTAGCACTAAGATAGCGGTTCCATTGCTCAATTCTCTTGCCTTCGGCTTTGAGCTGGAATTCACAGTCAATGTTTTTGTACCACTCACTAAGGCGGTATTGGAAGTAGCTGTAAACTTCTTGGAACTCCTGAGGCGTTAACTGCGTACTATGCCTGCCAAAAATTATTGTAGTCGTAGGGTTGGCAATTCTAAGATACTGAATCATCGCATCCAGGTAAGGTGCATTAACCTAGGGAGCGTTATTGTTAATTTTGCCACTTCCATGGAAGCTACAGAGATGAACTTACTGGTTTGGGGAACGTTGAATCCAGAGCTAGGTCTTGCGTCATAGTCGAAAGTCCCAATCCATGTCTTAGTTGTTGCTCTAATACAAAAACAGACCATATAACGTTAAGTGCTTGTGTACGCGTCTCTATCTGAGGGAATGATCTATCCAGGACCATTTGTCTATTGAGGCCGAGTTCTACCACGATTCGCGCCACATTGCCCAAGAAACGCCAAGCGAGGCGCCACTTATGGGTATTGTAATAGAATATGCCCTACAATAGTGGCCATTAGCAAAATTCAAGAACTATTTGGCTTAAGCAGCCGCATACCACAAGTACTAGTAGAATCAAGCCATGGAGATCAGTGTTTGTATTCCAGACTATATGTTGGACATCCGGTAACACATCATCGTGGAGGCTTTGGATTAGATCTGAACCATTCTCATTTTCAGCTGTGAGAGCAATGGCAGCCATCATCTGAAGAATGGTTGCTTCGCTTCGTCTTAGAGGGAGAGATCCAGGCGCTGCGTTTAGCCCTTGAAGATGGCCATCGATTTCAACCAAGCGCAGCATCTTCGCTATATCCACTACTGGATACATCATTCCCGCTACATCATCGTATTTTTGAATCAAGCGAACAAGCTCTGCATTCTCTAAGCTGCCTAGCGGATTCGTAGACCTGCTATAAGTCGTGCGGCCAGAACTGGACGAACCCACGCTTATTCCTGCATCCCCCCACTCGCCAATATCAGCTGCAACTTTGTTAACAATCTGACCATGCAAAATGGAGAAAGAAGATGTCAAAGGCGGCTTGCAGCCTCTAGGTTGCAGAGCTCCTAAATCTGGCTCTTCTAATGCCTTGAGATTGTCATCAATGACGTGAATGCAAAATAATGCACTTGTCGAGCTTTGAATCACCGGAAGTGGCTCTTCACAATCTAATGGCGCATTGCTTGAAGGCCCTTTAACTTCATGCTGTTGCAATCTCTGAGTAGCCTCTACGTTGGAGACGCGCTCAAGTATTGCATCAAGTTTATTGTTCTGTTGTTGTAACAGCATCTTGACACTCTCATAGCCTGAGACGCTGATCCCGCTGGCGCCTTCTGCCGGTATACACACAGCACGGGAGTCTTCCTCTTGTATTTGTTGGCCCCAAAATCGTTGTTGTTCTTGCTGATTAGAATCATGTAGGGTACGCGGATTTCGGTAATGGCAAGATGTTGGATCTCTTGCCACGCAGTATGAGCATGGCTGCTTTCCGTTGCATCGCACTTTGGCTGCACGACAGCGATTACACGCGTATGCGATGTAGCGGCCGCGCTTCCGAACACCGCCCCCCTTATTACTGCCTGATGGTAGCATATGGTGATTGAAGTAAGCGGTCTCGAAGCAATTTTGCACCGTGGAGCGGAGACTAGTCTCTCAGGCGAGGTACTCCGTGTCTGGGCTAGGAGAAGAGCTCACGAGCCGAGGGTCAGTTAGGTGGCTAAAGAGTGAGTATCGGAAAGGTGGAATCAGCCCTCGTTTGGTGGTGAAGCAAAAGGTGCCGAGCATTTACAATCCGGCTGCACAATGTAACTCTGCTGCGGGGCGAGTTCTCCATTCTGTCATGGCTCCAGGGCAGATGCACAAGTGGGCTCAGTGCACCATCGGCAATGCTACCTTATAAAAAAGAATAAGAAGCCCGAAGGCAAACAGCTTTACGCGATCTAGAGAGATATCTGGCCGCATATTAGCGGTCTTATAAAACCTATTATATGTAACTTTTTGCAGGATCGAGAAGTCCCTAATGCGTTCTCTAGCAAGTTATAGGATCCGTAGACGTATCTATGGAGTAACTCTTCGATTCAGCGGTTTGTAATAATATGTTAACCATCAACCGTAGTATTGCAATTTTGTACTATTTCTCTCTTTAAATACCCGATTGTCTTAATTTTTGGAACTACGACATAGTCTATATCTCGTTGCGTGCATCGCAGTTCGCTCTACGAACGATCGAACCCACTTATTCTATGGATATTACAAGCCAGAATGCATCATTGTGCTGTGAAACCTCCATCGACAGGAAGCATGGCCCCTGTTATCCATCGCGCTTCGCTGCTCGCAAGAAAAACAGCAGCTCCGGCTACATCATCCGGCATACCGATTCCATGCAACGGGTGGCGCCGTCGAATCTCTTCTGCGTCATGAATTTGGGTCGTATTGACAAAAATGGCTGTAGCAGTATCTATTGAGATGAAGGTATTAGGAACAGCAGAATCTATGACTTGTGTCGAACAGAAATCACTCACATCCAGGGCAGATGGCATTGCAATGAATCCCATCTTCAGCATAGTCCATCGCGACCTGCCTTGTTAAGTTTGCTACTGCTCCTTTAGACGCTGCGTAACACGCTGCTTGCCCCATTAGCCTGTATTTTCTACACCGCAAGTATTCACAATGGCCATACGTATGTATTTACCACCGACCAAACCAAAGATGGAAGAAACATTAATGATCCAGCCGCGGTCTCCCGAAACAAGCTTATCTTGGCGCAGCATTTGACCAACGACGTATTTAGTCGCCAAAAAGACGGACTTCGTGTTCACGGACATAGTCATATCCCACCACTGCTCGGGTGTCTCATGAATTTTGAGAGCCTTCTGTCCTGCCTCAATAGATATGCCGGCGTTATTGACCAACCTATGAGAATTGTTCAGCCAGGTCTTCGATGACCCTTTGTTCGGGAGAAGAGATTTCTGTACTCTTACACGTCGATGCGTCCATAATGAGCAACTGTCGCTTTGACCATGGCCTCAATCTCAACCGCATCGCTTACATCTGCTTTTATAAACATAGCCTGCCCTCCTTTCTGTCGAATCAAGACATCCGTTTCTATTTCCTGTTCGGATTTTATTTCTTGTCGGGCACCTGGCCTCAAATCGACACAGACAACAATCGCGCCCTCTTGAGCATATGCCAGAGAAATAGCCCGCCCGAGACCTGAAGATGATCCAGTCACTATACAAACCTTATTCAACAGGCGCTGGGACGGAATTGCTTCTGACATCTTGCGGTTTGTCGTTTTAAGCATGGAAAGTTTGTAATAAACAAAACGATACTTCGGCTATTTCTCTTCTCTGGGTCGTCCAGTAGTTATAAGCTTAGTACAGGCACAGCAGCTCCTCGCTAAAACCATTGGAGAGGCGGTTTTTGGATTGTACCAATTATAAACTACTTTCGCTCAGCTACATATGCAGGCGCAGCTATTCGGGAGCCATGCCCTTGATGACTCGGCTTACTTTCCACCTTCAGACTTTTAGCGCATTAATCAGACCTATGCTGGCACCTGTGGCTTCCTTCACTTGCTTTCAAATTATACTGGCGATAACTTTTCATTCTATTCAAAAATCCAATCCGGTTCATTATCGCTACTGCGTCTGGCTAGTAAATCTGCAATTCTAGAAGCATGATGGCTTGTTGTCCACCCAAGGTCCCGCTCAATGCCGGATAATAGCTCCAATACAACTTCAAGGTCTCGTGAGTCCGTAAATACTTGACCAGCCACAAAGAGGGCTTGGACAGAATGTACTCGCACAGAATCTGGCGGATTGGTCAGGCTGATGCCACAGATTTCTCTAGCATGGCGGAGGGCCTCGCGCTCGCTTTGTCGATATGAGTCCAGGCGAGCGGAGACAGAGGATCGAACGGCAGTGGACTCCTGAGGCTGGTTCGTTAAGAGTAGAATGCAAGCCATATGATAGCTCTGCATTGTTGCAGCACATATGGACGCCTCGTACCAAATCTTCTCGAAATTCAAGGAACAATGTCCTTCGCTATTATCGAACGTCCCCACCATATCCGTACTACGTGTTCGAGCACTCGGAACGAAGCTCGCTGGGAGGCTGCAACGCCAATCTTGAAGCTCCCGACTAAGCAAATTCCATCTCTCTAGTAGCTGCTCTTGAGTCACGCCAACTAGCGGTCGCTGCCCCGGCGGAAGGGAATAATGTTGTGGGTTTAATGCGTCACCGGCGGCGATGTGATTCGCAATCTTGCCCAGTAGCCAGACAAGCTCATTACTCCGTGCATCCTCTTCGACATCAGCGGCATTAGAGATGTAAAATGGCATCAGAGATCCACGCTCATCTGTAACAAGACCTGCATTTTGCCACAAACGTATATCTTTTAAATCTAGCCGTGTTTGCGTCTCACTGATGACTGTGGAAAATTAGCACAATAAAATATGCCATGGAGCCGGTACAGCCGGGACTTACATGCACAGAGCAAATCTTGTCTGGCGAGGCTCCAAAATATCGGACCTGAGATAGCAGCTCTTGGAATAGAGATGGGAGAGCCCAAAATGGAACTGGAGCTGGGGTTTTGGCTGAACAAGGGCAGTGCGCTAAGATGAGCCCTCCAGGCTGTGCCCGGTGCATCCATAAGCTCGTACGTGCATAATATTGTAATAGAAGCAAACAGCTCTTCCTTATCAGCATCATCAGTTTCAAAAGCTCCATGGTTAATTGCAACTTTAAGGTGCTTTATAGCACTCCCATAGTGTTTAACGGACTGATACTGCCAGTCAACTTTGTTATCAAGTTGTGAAAGTGTAGTGCGTCTCTCGTACGAATTTTCCCCAAATTGGCTATTTTTGTTATGTTGACAGTGACCCAAATGCTTGGCTGCAAGAGCACACACGGCGGATTTCAATAATGGCTTTGTAGCGGCCATGACTGTCACCTTGTGCGAAAAGTAGGCGCCACTATCGAAAGTATCCATCCTAGCACTTGTCAGTGCCGAAAACAAATAAAGGAGCATATTCGTTCTTCACCATTGCCCAGGACCCTCTTTGAAGTGTCTCAGCAGTCGCATGGCCATAAGGCCATTGTGTATAGCCGTATCTGAGCTAAGGACAGACGGTGGTTCATCTTCATCAAAGGCTGTTGGGAAATGTGCAGGGATATTTGGTTCACCATGTGGTGCTTCATGTTCGCCATCATAATGAGACTTCCTTGTCTCATCCTCGACGTACTGGGAGACCGCTTGACTTGCTTCCCCTACATCCCAAGAAAGCACAGTCGGAGAGTCGGACTCATAGGGATCTTCAATATTTATGAATGTTACTAGAGAAAGTGTCAGAATGAGTCGGCTTGCTTGCTTTATAGAGAGCAAATTTGAAGGCTATGATACAATCTTTTGGAATACTTAGCCATATTTGATTATCGTCGAAGAGCTGCCGAGAGTCGGCTCCGTGCTGTATTCTCCCGCTTGCTAGGATGCTCGTATCAAAGGTTCGAAATATGGTCCTTTCTACGTAGCAACATTCACGGGAGCTCTTGATACAGTTATGGCATACCGGTTTCACTTCGTCGCACTTCAACTTTCGATGCCGACATGTAATACTGCGAGTTTTTCTCAGATGGGTACCTTGTGAAGAGTGTTATGCATACTCACCAGCCACTATATGACCGTATACTCTTTCGGCTCCTGGTCTTGCCCATTTGCGTTGTATTTTTTGTTTTTAATTTTTAAAGAGGAAAAATACACGGGCAGAATGTTTAAGGTATCGATACCGACATGTTACTTGAAAGGGGAAGTTCGTGGCAACCTGAGAACGAGAAAGACATTAGTGGCAATCAAGCCGAAGTGCTGGCTCCACGCCGCCATCATTATTAACGCATGGTCTAGCTTTACAGAGCTACAGTGAGCTAATAGAAGTCAGTTTGGTGTTAGTAAAAGCGGATATCGAGGAATTCCAGCGCAACCGCTTTGACTGCCCACATTATCTACTCATTGACGCATTGTCGCAGTATCTGTCGCCCCCAAGACAGGCGCTATTTAATAGTACCGCTCTGCGTTCTGCCCGATTGCTTCGGCTCCCTTGCCAAATCTGACGCTTGCCCCAGGCAGAGTTGCCTAGCTGAAGATGCTGCAGCCGCCTCAAAACTAAGTGTGAGCCAACTGGGGCCACCGTCTCGCACTTCCAGTTTCGGGAATAGGAAAGTGAGGCGGCCCAATTACCAATTACTCCCTACATTTCTACTATGCATTCCGGCTCACCTTCCAAAATCGCTTGTGTTGCCATTATGAGGGATGCCTACTTCATAAGATGTGCCCGCATTTAAGTGAGCAAAGAGACAAGAGTAGTTTCCATTTTCAAGATAGAGAAATTATAATAGAAAACACCATACGAGGCCTTATATGAATATATAGATAGCTACTACCTGCTTAGAATTCTTGCCATCTTTACTTTGTTCTTCAAT
Source organism: Trichoderma asperellum (assembly GCF_020647865.1). Taxonomy (NCBI): domain Eukaryota; kingdom Fungi; phylum Ascomycota; class Sordariomycetes; order Hypocreales; family Hypocreaceae; genus Trichoderma; species Trichoderma asperellum. Next base: position 182,866 of record NC_089417.1, read on the forward strand.
TGATCTATAGAACATATATTGCAACAGCCTCAACTTAAAATGGCACAGAACTCGGGCGCTCTCCAAAATACTGATGTGCTTATAATTGGCGCAGGCATGTCTGGTATTGGATTCGCCGTGCAGCTACTGAGGCAGTTTGGCACAAGAAATTTTAAAATAATTGAGAAATCGGATAATCTGGGCGGGACATGGTGGGTAAACTCGTATCCGGGCTGTGGTTGCGATGTAAGTCTTCGACCTGGTTCTATTTATTCCTCAACATTGCTAACAAGTGATTGACCCAGGTTCCGTCTCATTTTTTCTCATATTCCTTTGCTTTAAACCCCAACTGGACTCAAAAATTTGCCCTGCAATCAGAAATTCATGAATATTTCTCAGACGTAGCAGCGCAATACGAAATTCATAAACATGTTCAGTTCGCATCTCTTGTCGAGAGAGCTTCATGGAATGAGGCATCCGGGACATGGAGTGTGACAATTCGAGATCTACAGTCATCAGCTATAACCGAACATCACTGCAAAATCCTTATATCTGCTGTTGGAGCACTATCTGTTCCGCGTGAATGCTCCATTCCGGGAGCTTCAAATTTTCGGGGTAGAGTATTTCACACGGCGCAGTGGGACCATACATTCAATTGGAAAGGCAAAGAGCTCGTCGTAGTCGGTAAGTATCCCTCTTGCGTTAATATCTGCTCTCTGTATTTACAGTAAGCAATAGGAAACGGCTGCTCTGCAACACAAATAATTCCTGAAATATGCTCCGGCCCTGGAGCAGCAAAAATGATCACACAATTCTCCCGCCAATCGCATTGGCTAGCTGAGCGCCCAAATCCAAAGTATTCCATGCTGTTCAAGTGGACTATGAAGTGGATTCCTCTGGTCATGCGCATTTACAGAGCAAAGTTGTACTGGGACAAGGAAAAGGATTTTAAGGGATTCGATATAGAAACTGGCGCCGAGATTCGCAACGGTTGGTCGAAGGAAGCAGCTGATTATATTCAAGTCAATGCACCCGCAAAATACCGAGATTTCCTTATCCCGAAGACCGAAATTGGATGCAAGAGGCGTGTCAACGACACCAATTATCTTGCCAGTTTACATCAAGGAAACGTCAATCTCATTTACGATGATCCAATTGATGAGATAATACCCACTGGTGTTCGCACACAATCAGGTAAGATTATCACTGCTGAGGCTATTGTTCTTGCCAACGGCTTCGAGACTCAAAAGCCATTTGAATCGCTGGAAATTTTTGGAGAAAATGGTGTCAGCATCCAAGATCATGTCAGTTAAAACCAACACTTCAAAGCACTAAGACTGTATTGTAACTAACTTGATTCTGTAGTGGAATCTAGTAAGCGAAGGGATGCCTTCTTCATATCTTGGAACATGTCTCTCAGGGTTCCCAAACTTCTTTATGCTGATGGGTCCGAATACTTTGAGCGGTCACCTTTCTGTCATTTATACCACAGAATGCCAGATTAACTTCATAATTCGCATTATTAGGCCAATCTTGAATGCAATAAGGACAGAGCTGCCATGGTTGGCAGTAAGAAGGTCTGATTGGGATATCGTCGCCGTCAAGCCTTCCGCAGAGACGCAAGATATCGAATCAGTTCAAGAAAAAGCTAAGAAGCTCGTATGGGCGATAGGGTGCACATCTTGGTTCATCGACGAAAATACTAAGAGAAACACAATAATGTTCCCTGACTGGCAGTATAAATTCTGGCTTAGAAGCATTTTTGTCTCTTGGGATGACTTTGCTTATCGAACATCAACGACGTTTAGAAAAGAGGTCGAAGGAGCGCCGATGAGGAAGATTACTTCTCTTTTTGCTGCGTTTGGCGTTATCATAGGAATTGGAGCTTACTTGTGTAGTGAATGGATTGTCAGCCACTCTGAACGAGCAACACAATTACTCAAAAGTTGGTTAGTTTGAATTGAATTGAAACAAAGTTACATGGGTGGGGGGGGGGGGGGGGGGGGGGGGGGTTGGTTCACATTTCAATCAAGGATACCTATTAGATAAGCGACTTGGCTTGAATTAATGACGATGAGATTCTCAAAGTTTTGCCTAGTACATGTGCAATTACTATCCTACTCATTACTTGGGATGCTTATTGGGATCATGGCGGTATTAAGTCATGGAATACCACTTCTGCCTGTTTTTCAGAAAACCAGGCAGTCAAATTGGATCTAGTTGCAGCAGAGTGGAAGCACTAAAGCGGTCAGCGTTTTGTTACATGCTGTGGAGCTGATATTGTACATACGCTGGCCCCATGTGCACAGATGTAAGTGAAGAGAGGTCCAGAGGACTTGGAACAACTTTCCGGTGAAATTCGTTCATTGGGCACATGCGATATAAACTCAAAAGCATTATTTTCTTAATCTGCCATTTTGCCATGCTAACAATGAAGGTTAATTCGCGAATCGCTGCCAGTCTACGTAGTAATTCTAAATGGACATCAAGATGAAGGGCAACTAGACAAAGAGATTGGGGCAGTGTTTTTCACCTGATTATTCAGCTTGTATTTTGGAAACATTGAAACTGGTGCGTCAGTTTGAGATGGCTGCCACTGATTTGAAGATCAGTTGGGAGAAAGTTGAATGGCCATTATTACGAGAGGACATACCCAAAAGAGTATCTGGCAAGAGGGGTCCAAATATTTGTCAGCGCTAGAGTGCGGTGTTTTAAGGTCGGCTTTAGGTAGGTACGACATCTAGTTGGGACCCGGGGTTATTCTTACTACATATACGTGAATATATCTCAAGATTTGATTCCTGGAAAATTCGATGGCCCACCACTGAAAATAAAGAAATTCCTAACCAAGTCGACTTAGCCCGAACTAAGTACTATTATAGCGAGCCTTTGCTCTCTAATACGCTGGAAACTATCATAGCCGGTGAGCTGTTATCTCAGCGACCAGGTCGCAATATTATAGTAATCGTGACGATAAAATACGATGATTATATATTAAAGCAGTATTGGAGACATCGATCTTAGTAGTGAGCGCGAATTTCCCATTACACGTACGAAACAATACTTGTTGTCTCCTACCAAGCTTACCGTTGGTATTGATTCTAAACTTCACCTTCTTGCTTACGTAGCTGTGGTTCTGATATGGCCGGAACGTGTGAGTAATCTGTAAGCACAGCCAGCCAGACAATAATTCTTCGCCGCCTAGGCCGAGAGAAAAGCGTTCCATGCGATCGCGGTGCGATGAGCACTCGTAGCACAACCTAGTATATAGAGGTACGCATATATGTATATTTATCATGAACGCAGAGCAATGGAACGATACGATATTTATGAGCCCCCTATAACGATAGCGATGATAGAAGTGTAAGCCACGAGTATCCGTGTTAAGCATAGCTACGGTATTACTAATGCAGTTTTCGCATTTCAATGTATTTGGTAAATGTTTCATAATAGTGCTAAAAAGCTTATTCAATATTAGTTATTTAAGGCTCTAAACTAGACACGGTAGTTACAATAGAATCCGTGCTCTGCATTATATGATCCGGTCATTCTCCAACAAGAATGCTTGCGATGAGAAGGATGGGGCCTGTATTACGCCGTAATAATACATTTTCTTTTCCAAAATGCTGTTATAAAAATTAGAAAGCAAAAGTTGAATGCCTACAAAAGGCAGATTAGCTCAACTAAATTGTAATCATCTTCGGCACACCGCTTTTGATTGATCTCGAACCCAATCGGATTGCATCGCGTCGAGTGGCTAGCGGCGCCAAGATCTGCGCACATGCTTATTTCTCCCCCAATTGTCGTATAAATGTTGTGTAATATTGTCTCTTTTGGGTCTCGCGTGCCTTCTGTATTCTATCACCTGAAATAAGCTCGTATAAGCTCTTCGGTAAACAGGCGACCCATGTCCAAGCGAAGCTTCCCCTGTGTAGCAAACACGGCTACTACGTTACAAGTATGTGGCGGCAAATCTTGAGTTGATTTTCCTCCAATCTTATTTATTCATGAGTTCTAAGGACCTTCCTCATCCATGTTTAAAGCATTAAGCTTGAGTTAAAACACCTTATTATGGGCTAGTTTCGCTGCACGCCAGCGTTTCAAAGATTCGGCAGCATGCCGAAATGGTGGAGGGAGTTAAGTTGATCGAGCTGTGGAGATTTGGAAGGACATGTCAGGGTGTCAAGCTTAATTGGAAGTTTAATATGTTGCTTAAAAAGAATATAAATTTGGCAATCAATCCTCTAATATGCCGTTCATCATCAATCACAACCCAACAACCTTCTTTTCAATACTTTGTCTTCTACCACAAGCCACCAAAATGTTGCCTAACGTTCTCTTTGGCGTTGCTACATTCGGCGCAGCCGCCTCAGCCTTTTCCCTTCCTGCTAACCTCAAGACAATTTACAACAACCACAAGGTAAATGAAGTGGTATAATGCCCATAACCTGTCTAACTTCTTTTACCTTAGTCGGGAACATGCTCCAACAAACTCTCGGGAACATTTAGCGGTGGAGCAGTCTACTGTGGTGATATTCCAGGAGCGATCTTCCTCAAAGGAAGCTCGGGAAATTACGATAACATGGATATTGATTGCGACGGTGCCAATAGATCGGCCGGAGCCTGTGCTAACGACCCCAGTGGTCAGAGCGAGACTGCTTTCAAGGATACGGTCAAGACGTTTGGTATTCCCGATCTTGATGCCAACATTCACCCATATGTTGTCTTTGGTAATGAGGGAGGTAGCCCCTCTTTCAACCCCCAGCCTAGCATGAAACCTCTTAGTGTCATGGCTGTTGTATGCAATAACCAAGTCGTAAGTTTATACATCTTTCTCCCTCCTAGTCATGATGGTGTCTGATAAAACACTAGTTCTATGGCATTTGGGGCGATACCAACGGCGGTACTTCGACTGGAGAGGCTTCGCTTGCTCTGGGCAAGCTCTGTTTCCCCAATGAAGGTCTGAGCGGTGATAACGGCCACGATCCCAAAGACGTCTTGTTCATCGGTTTTACTGGTTCCGGAGCAGTGCCCGGCAAGAGTGGTGCGAACTGGGCGGCCAAGAATACCAATGACTTCGAGAACAGCATCAAGGCTCTAGGAGATAAACTTGTTGCCGGACTCAAGGCTTAAACGAGAACAAAGGAGCCTATAGAGATAAAAAAGAAAAAGATGTATAGGTTATATTTTGCATTAACTGCTGTCAATTCCTGCATATGAACATATATAGTGGCGCTCAATGTATATGGATTTTTTCTCATTGACTGATATGCATTTTCATATCGTCTTAGCTTATCTTGATAATGGAGATTTAACCTGCAACGCATGTACAGTAGTCATGGCCAGAGAGGAATATTTTCCCTTTGACCGCTATAATACCCGAGGAGTTTATTTCCGAATGATGATCGCCGTTCTTTTCCCCTCACATATCGAAATCTGGGGATCGCAAGAATGATTGGTGCGGATGAATGTCGTGTCGCAATAGTGGATTTTGCGGAGATCAACTGAAATACTTGGTAGGCAAGCGGTTTGCCTAGAGAGAGTAATGATCAGCACACCGAAATGCGAACTACGCACATACTGGCCGCGATAAACTCTCCGCATTAGTGCTCTTATTACTCTCATGTACGCGCATATTCATTTTGCAGTCTGGGGTCTTTCTCAAACCTCTTGGCAGGCAAGGACCAGCGATTCTACAGCGCCAAGTTGGTTGCCCCATTCTTGACTCAGTCTCAACAGGTCTATTGGCGCACATGACCACTCGGTTGAGAGGGATCGACAGATCATGGATAAGATGATTGCCATTCTAGCGATGAAAGTGGTTAACAATATCTTTTGGTACGATTTAATTACCAGCTTTCTCTACCGCCTACGTAAGATCCAATGATTGTCGTTCAAGACAGATGGCCGATCATCTTGGACCAAGACCGGGTGTCACCGAGAAGGCGTTTAAGCGCTGCCATTGACGAATGAGGATCAGTGCATTCAGATTCGAAACCCATATTTGGGTATTGTTTACTTAACATGGCATTTTGTGCTGCCTAATGCTACATAGAATGCCGATGATCGGATCGTTCAACAGACATATAAGCTTGCATGCCCAGATTTCAGATGCAGCGGATGAGCAACGTCGACGATCCACCCAATATTTTTAGATTCATTGGGCACCATGGCCGTGCTCAATGAAAAGCTGGCCAAATACAATGCAGCCAATAAGCTGTACAAAAGTTCTTTGTTAAATACTGTCTGTCTTGTTGCTGGATTGTCAATTTTCTTCTTTGGCTATGACCAAGGATTAATGGGCGGCGTCAATACGACGCGCGATTATGCCGAACGCATGGGCTTTGGTCATTGGGATGAAGACCAAAACATTGTTGTCGTTGATAAGCCTTTATTGCAGGGAGGCATAGTTGCTGTGTACTATCTTCCTGGTACGCTGTTCGGATGTCTTCTTGGCGGCTGGCTTGGCGATCGCTATGGTCGCATCAAGACTATTGCCGTGGCTTGTATTTGGAGTATCTTTGGAGCTACTCTGCAGTCAGCAGCTATGAACGCAAACTGGATGTTTTGTGGTATGTAATAGCCGTGATTTCCAACATTGCGCCAAGTGCTGTGAAATATTGACTGACCTAAACGGTAAAGCACGCGTATTAAATGGCATTGGGACTGGAATTCTGAATGCCATCACACCAGTTTGGGCAACCGAGACGGCTGCCCATACCTCCCGAGGGCAGTTTGTGTCTATTGAGTTTACCTTGAACATATTTGGTGTTGTTGTAGCATACTGGCTGGAATTGTAAGTTGATGAAGTGATAATGGCTGTTTGGGACGTTTTTAATGCTTTAATAGTGGTACTTCCAAATATCACGACAACACATCGTCATTTATTTGGAGATTTCCCATCGCATTTCAGATTCTGCCTCTCCTGGTCCTTTTCGTCGTTATATGGTTCATGCCAGAATCTCCTCGCTGGCTTGTGAAAGTCGGCCGTGAAGAAGAAGCTCGCTTTATACTAGGCCGCCTTCGAGGAAATGAAGGTGAAGACGCTATTCAAGCAGAGTCAGAGTATCAAGATATCGTAAACATACGAAACCTTGAAAAAGACACATCAACTCAGCAAAGCTATTTCAACATGCTTTTCGGCATCGGTTCTGGGAAGCTGCACACTGGCCGACGCGTTCAGCTTGTCATTTGGCTCCAGATATTGCAAGAATGGATTGGCATTGCAGGCATAACAATTTATGGGCCTGAGATATTCAGCATTGCCGGGATAAGCTCAGAAGACAGACTCTGGGTTAGCGGTATCAACAACATCACATATATGGTAAGACGATTATTCAAGCTTTGCAACATATTCTCTAACAAACATTTAGTTTGCGACGTTAATCTGCGTCTTTACTCTCGATCGCATTGGCCGCCGCTGGACTCTATACTGGGGAGCGATTGGACAAGGGATTTGCATGTTCGTAGCAGGCGGCCTTGCTCGGGCAACGATTAATGCCGAAGGACAAGGCAACCAAAAGCAAATTGGTGGAGCAGCGACATTTTTTGTTTTCCTCTACACCGCGATATTTGGTGCCACCTGGCTCACTGTTCCCTGGCTATACCCTGCAGAAATCTTCCCCTTGCAGGTTAGAGCCAAGGGAAATGCTTGGGGTGTTGTCGGTTGGTCTATTGGCAATGGCTGGACTGTAAGTTCTCTGTTCAAAATTCTCATGTAGCCGCATCTCACACTTACTTCTTAGGTATTACTGCTTCCCACTATTTTCAACCGACTGAACGAGAAGACTCTATACATATTTGGGGCTGTTAATGTGCTATCCATTATTGTCGTTTGGGCGCTGTATCCTGAGTCGAATCAGCGCACATTGGAAGAAATGGATCTTGTCTTTGCCAGCGACAGCATATGGGCTTGGGAGGCCGAGCGCAATTTTGCTAAGCTAAAGGAAGAGAATCCTCAGTTGGTTCAAGGTTCCACCGTGGTTACAGATATAGAACACGCTGCCCCGGCAAAGATGTAATCTATTTAGAAGGGATAAAATCTCGATGCGCTCGCAGCGTACGTTTACGTATAAATATATATAGATTGTGTACTTAACATATGTTAAAGCCAAATCAGTAGGTGGAAAACATACATTTTTTAACTTATCCTCACATTATAAATTTTCTATAGCATTTTATCCATTATCGACCGGATGTATTGAGCACCATGTATGCCCTACCTGGGACTATGCAGTGAGTATACTAGCCGCGCTTTGTATATTGAAGCTGCATCCTAAACACTTCAACTAATATTTTTCTAGCATTTCACTAGCCAAGAATCTCACTATGATTGGAATTTTTTACAATGTACGTCAAGCAACAGCCAAAGCTGAAAGGAAATAAAAAGCAAAGCTGGCAAATAGCTCTTGTGGCTTCATTTTACTCATTCAAAGTATAGCTCATGTATCATATCTCATCAGTCATCAAGCTCCTGCCCAAAATCGATCCCAAGCATCTTTACAAACCTCTTTCTGCAAGTGATTGAGAAAGTCATCAAACTTAACTGGCTCTTCTCCGTCCAGCCTCAGTATACCGTCTTTTATGCCCCGCCAGCCCTCTACTGGGAGCCTGATGTAATTATGCCCTTTATCGCAAAAACGCATCACGTTAGGCGATCCCACCTTCTCAGGGTGGTGTCTAGCGTTGTAGCATATCTCGCAAATCAGCGTGGTGGAGCATTCCGTGCAGTAATGAACAACCGAGTCTCCCCACCAGGCGTATCCGGCTATGGGGCTGCATATACCTCCATCACAGCTGTATGCAACAATGCCGGGATTACCAAGGTCTCCTTCATCTTTTGGTGCCGACGCCTTTCCGCTTCTGAGGCTAGCTATGGTTTCAAAAGGTGATATCCATTCAAAGGCTACCATTCCTCCCTCGGGTTTTACATCAGCATCATCGCTGGATCCATCTCCTGAGTCCGAGTCTGAGTCCGAGTCGGAACCCGAGTCAGAGTCAGAATCCGATTCGTCTTCCTCATCTGGAACGAAAGTAATTTTTGAAAACATGGCAGATATGACGATTCGCGCATATCGTTGAATATCCTGCCCCTCTGGAATAGCTTTGCTCAAAACCATGAGGGCATGGCCCAACTTTTCCAAATTCTGGCCATCGTTCCACGAAACTTTATCGTTTAGACCAGCGAAGCAGTCATCAAGAATGCTTTGAAGCCGCTCTTGAAATTCGCTACCTTGACCCATCTTCAAGCACATCGACGCAATGACGATTCGGCGATGAACTAGGTCCAAGCTTGTGTACATTGGCACGGCCAAAGAGAGTGGCCTATCCATCAACCCTTTAAGTGCTGCAAGCGCCTCTGCTTTAACGTTCGGATCACGCGAGGCTCGAAATGTTTCATACAAGACGTCAGACATGGCATCCACCGCTCGCTGGAGAGTAGTTTGTGGCTCCTCGTCTGTTATGGCATACGTTTCTCCGTTAGAGGTGCTTGCAAATATCTCGTTTAAGTATTTGCGAGCATTCTCAAGATCACCAACCACTCTAAAATAGGTCAACGAGAGCTCGAGGCGCATAGGAGCACCCGAATTCAGTCGATCTAGGAATTGAATAGCATCCTTATAGGCCTCAATAATAAATTCAGCTTCGCCCTCTTTAATGGCGAGGGCTCGAAGTTCTTCATGGCGATCGTCGCCTTCGTTGCAATAATTCCAGGCCATCCAAGTCAGCCTGTCATTGGAACTCCAGCTCTTCAATGTTCGAATGTACCCAGCGTGATCAGATGCTTTCTCAAACAAATTGAGTTCACTAACAAGAGCATTGCCTGGAGTTAGCCCCGTAGGATCAATCAATTTTGCTTGAGTGTAAGATTCAGCTGCGGCTTCGCGCATCCCTAGCTTCGTTTCGACCTTTGCCTTTGCCAACAGAGCTAGACGTTTGAGTGAGGTAGGAACATTGACAGTCTCAATGCCCTTGACACACTCCAGAATAGTTTCGAAAGCGATCTCTTTTTTGTGTAGTTTCAGCAGAACATTGCATTGTAGGATTGATATCTTAAATCTTTCCGTATTGTTGTCTCCAGAGTGGAAAGAATTCTTCGCTTTATTGCACATTACTTCTGCAGGTTTATACAGGTTAAAATGGAAGAAAAGCTCTCCCACAGCCCGATATGCAGTACAATCCATTTCAAGGTCGTTGAAGAGGTCAGGCAAGCCTAGTGAGCTCTTCTCTTCGCCAAGCTCTTTCTTGGTCTGAGATTCAGTGTTTTCGTTATCGCTGGGGGCCGGATTCACGGCTTTGGCCACTTGCGCCGAAATTTCTTCTGGGAAGTTTGCTTTGGCTTTGTCGGTAAGAAGATCATCAAGTCCGCCCTGCATCCCGCATCATTAGTCAAGAAAATGCCAAAAAAAAAAAAAAAAAAAAAAAAAAAAAAAACAAATAAATAAATCGAAACTTACAACACCCAAAAGTCCATAGAGAAGTTTATACGCTGCTGATGCCGCTTCAACGTCAGCTGCAGTATATATGAGGCGAAGGTACCCCTTAGCCATCCCCAATCGGCATCTTCGAGGATCAATCGCAACGTCAGCCCACCACGAGGCTGCAGCGGGTGTCAAAATGGACGAAACTTCTGGAATCTTGAGATTCTCGGCCCACAGAGCAACCTTATCGTTCACCATACTCTTTAAACTCCTATTATATACTATCCCAGTGCGACTGAGAGTTTCTGCAAAATCGGTATGTGAAAGCGCCATTGCAAGCCCTTCCATAACTTCCGCCTTCTCTTGGGGTGTGTGCTCGTCCAATTTGATTTCGACAAAGTGAGGAAGTAGCCAATAGGCGGAATATAGTCGCAGGGTTTCTTTGATCGAGTGCCCTGGACCCAGTGGCTTTACAAGATTGACACAATCTAGCAATATTTGACGATAAGCTTCTGATGCTGTAAAGCGCCAGTCTGAGTTTAAAGTGGAAGCATCTCTAAAGAATGCCCTCATTGATCTTTCTTTAAACTTTACAGGCAACGCGCCATCATTATAAGCATCGTCTGGGTTATTCGATGCTGAATCCGCCTTTTCGACATCTTCAATTGAGCTAATGTAGGTGTTTCTGCGACCACTTCGTGACTCTGCATCTAGAGCAGGATCTCCAATTTGGAGAAATTTGGCAGCTACTTCTGGGATTTCTTCGAGGCTGAAGCTGTCATCTTGAGAAAGATACATCAGCAGCGAGGTTACTTCGTCGAGAGTAAGGACCCGGCCAGAAAATGCAAGCCAGTGAAGCAGCTTAAGAGCAATCTGCTGGCGAGCAACGGGCATTCGGCGCTGACATTCATTCAGCATTATCTCGTATACACCCTGTAGTGTTTCTGGCAGCGGACGTGCGAGCAATTGTAGAGCCGCTCCTTCGCGACCAAGCGCGTCAAGTCTGGCTAAGGTATGCTCAGCATATAGCAGATCTAACGTTAAAAGCTTGTTAAAATCCCCTTTACTTTGTGTTGGCCCAGAATTCCATACTTACTTGGGGATACCTCTTCCACTTTCTCTGCAATTCTTTGTTGGACGTAGCGTGTAAATCTTTTAAGATAGCCGAGGTCGTTTATCCGATGCCATATAAGTGACTTAAAATCTGCCAGCTGCTTCTCTTTTGTTATCTCCATGGTGCTTACTTCGGCTTGCTCTGAGAGCTGCTGCACAAGCTCAGGGCGAGACGTGACGACGATCGATATCCGAAAGTTCTCCCCTTTAACTAGTTTAACAAATTCGAGAAACTGAGGGAAGTTAAATAGCTCGTCGAGGCCATCAAAGAGGATAAATAGATGATTAGGGGAGTCTTTACTGAATGAAGGCCCAAGTATTTTGAGCAGCAGGTCCTTCCATTCCCAGACACTGTAAATAACCTCGTCGCGAACCATCTCTGCATTGATCCTCTCACAGAGCGGCGCACTCTGCTCCACTACTTGGTTGATGACAGTAATTATCCCCTTCAAAAACCAACATAGGTCTCTATGCTGCTCGCGGAAGTAAAAATGAGCCACACAGGTACGTTGACTGGAATCTTCTTTTGCAAAATTGTAGAGCTTGTCGTATACTGTCGCAGCCAAATGACTTTTGCCAGTACCTGGCTGTCCAGCCAAAGCAAGAATTGGCTTCGATAATGTAGCATCTTTTTCATCCTGCTTTATCCACGCCTCCCACTCAGGCTGGGAAAAAACCCATGCGCAGGTATCCGGAACCAGGGTCTCTTTGAGGATTTTGTACTCATGGCCTTCTCCCTCCACGTCGGGCATCGCGTTTCGAACTCGACTGGCTGATGCCGGTTTTGACGCCTCCTGAGATGACGGCTTCCCCTTGTGGTCGTGCTTGGCATTCTGTTCTGTGAATGCCTTGAGGAGCTTGGCAACATCACTCCGAATGTTCTCAGTATCTTGGCTGATTGAGAACATAATTTCTTTTTGCTCTTCGAGCATGCGTGTGTGTTCAACTTGGTTGACCTGCAGCTCACCGTTCATCTTTTTCAGCTCCTCGCTATTGCCAAGAATGGCGAATTCGGTAGCATTTTGCAGCCGGGTAAGATCTTTATCCATTTTCTTTCGAGCACCACTCAAATCGCCATCTTCACCTCCAATCAAATTGGTAATCCATTTTTCTATCAAGATAAATCATGTAAGCATAATCGTTGCATGGTAAGAAAGACTCGATATTTTATAGGTGTCTTACTAAAACGGCCAAGTTCTATATACTTGTGCGCATAGCCAGTTAAAGTTAGAAAAGATGTAAAGACGTCCATGAGACAATTCTGGTATGCTTTATGTGATGGAAGACGAGTCTCCAAGATAGTCACGCGTTCTAAAAAGCTATTCATATCCTCAAAGAACACAACAACAACATCATAGTCGGCTGAAACTTGTTTACAAGCCTTAAAAAGCACGCTTGAAGTCAGTTTATGATGTGATTGCTATGCATTGTGATCGCTGAGATGGGGGTTAATCTCACTGAAAGAAGATATGTGATTGCGGTGCCAATGGCGGCAGCTGGAGGAAAGGCAGGAGTAGCAGCGCTTATCAGCTGCTGAGCGCCTTTCTCAATGTAGTCGATATTAGCGGCGAAGAGGCTACGGAGCTTGTCCACTTTTTTGCTATTGTGACGAAACTTGTGGAAAGCATTCATTTCGCCTGTGCCGAAATCTATCATAGCCTCGACATTATTAAATTTGGGTTGAAGGTCAAATCCAACGATACCCTTATACTGCTTGAGGGCTTCCTTCCACAGGTCAGCAACATCGCGATTATCCTTTTCTATATCTTCGGCAGCTAATTTCTTTTCCTCTTCCTTGGTCGCCATGATACCAAAGATAGGGAATAATAAATTGGGATAAAAGAGAGTAGGAAAGTAAATATGACAGGTATCGCTGGAAGTTCTGTTTACTATAAGTGAATATGAAACAACCACGAAAGACAATTATATGGCCAGGCCCACTGGGGCTCAGCTCATCTTTAAATCATTTAGAAAATTAATACTAGTGAGTAGGAACAGCTGCGGCTGAATGAACTCAGCCCTATAAGAAACTACATAAGACGAATCAAAGAACGGGCCAAGGGCTTGGCAGGCATGCTTATTAGCAGATATCTTTCTGCTAGTATACGGAGTACAAGTACGTCTTATGGCCGCATGACCCTTGTTAGTCGCCGTCGACTGATCATGCAGCTTAGCTACCACTCGTTTGTCTAGCGTGTAAGCAACCAGGACGAGATCATATCCCGAGGCAATAGGATACCTAAGGCCTATGTACAAACGTAGTCAATCTACAGTAACCTACCTTTGGGTATTGGTGAGTTATCTTTCATAATCTTGCAATTTGCATAGCCTTTCGTATGTTTTGCAATCACAAAACAGCTGAGCTTGGGTTCCCAGAAAGAATAAACGAAGATAGACCTTGGTGGACTTTTCGAAACTAGGGCATCTAATAGTGTGCTAACCAACAAGAATCAAAACACACTAAAAGCTGGAAACCCCACAGCTACTGATCGTAAGACGAATGATTATTAAACCAAACGACGACAAAGGCACGGCGGTTAGTATTCGAGCATCCATGTCGTCCTGTCTTTGAAGCGACGGAACAGCCTTCGGCGGAGATGGCGCTAAGGCGGAGTTGCACAGTGGAGTGTCTAAAATAAGAGCTGCAGGATTGGTTTCCTGGCAGAAAACGGCCCTAAAAAAATACGGATGTGGCGCATCATGATTAGCCCTTAGCCAGCTAGGACAGAACCCAAGTTAAGCACATGGACAATCGGAGGCTCTGCTGAGTTGCATGTTGACAACGAGCCTATCTTCAAGCAGCTTAGACTAAGCTCTTTCACTACGTCAACTAGTGTTATCAAGGAGTTCAAGTGCTTGATAGGCCGCTTTAATTTAATTATCTCTGGGAGATATTATGTTACAGAACATTTAGTGTCGATATGAGGCAGAAACGTAGATTCAAGCGCGCATGCTGAATACTCAACGAGTTGAGGAAAGGTTGCGCAGCTGGCAGAGTTCCTCTTTGAACGGCAGACACAAAGAGCCGCGTATCGACTAATCAATTAATTCGAAGCAAAGGATCGCTATGTAGTATCGTGTGCCCAATTATTAATCGAGACTTCATGATATGTGGTTGCGTCCTAGTAGTATTATCAACTTACTATTCTACTTCTAGGTATAATTTCCAGATGCGGGATGCAAAATGAGATTCATCCTGCTGCAGCTTGACTAACCAAGCAGATGCACGTACAGTTCAGATGCACGTACAGTTCAGATGCACGTACAGTTGGATAAACAAGCAAAAAAAGAAAGAAAAGAACAAAAACAAGGACTACCAAAAATGTAGTAAACGAGTAAGATTGGAAGTTTAAGTTTCCCTGCTACTCTAGAAGAAATGCAGTTTCTCACAAAACAGAAACTGATTCTACTTCAGACTCGAAATCCAGTAGTATCAATTGCCTGCACTTTACCCCCCTCAGTCGTGCCGTTGATCGTTCCGCCGCCAGTCGAGACATAAAGAATATACGAATCCGCTCTTGTTCTTCCAAATTTGCAGGCCGTCGCCGTTGCCACTTCAAATGAGTTGGACGCACCAGCAATAACAGCGTATTTGCCATCCGGAGTAGCTGCAAATACTTTGTTTTCCTTGTTCGCCGCTATCCATTTAACATTCCTTTCACCAGGGCCGTATGTAAAGTCATCAATTGCCCCCGATGGTAGAGTGAGAACTTTCTCAGCTGACGCACCATTAGCGGCTCCTCCATTATCGTCAACCTTGATTCGATACATGGATGTTTCGAGAGCACCAGTCACAGGGTTGGCTGTTGCTGTATCGTTTGTGAACCACAAATAACCGTCATGGATATGAATCCCGTTGATACCAATGTTTACAGCTGAGGATGATTCTCTTTCTGGTAAAAATTGAGCCGCCTTGTCCACCCTGCCTTGTTTCATGTCAACACGCCAAATTGCGTTTAATATTGAATCCGCCACAAGTACCAAATGATTTTTTTGAGGAACCGTTGTCGCACCGTTGAGCAGAGCCGCATCGGGAAGGGTAGCGATCAATTCTGGATAGGAGGGCTGGCCGTAAGTGAAATCAACACTCCAAAGACAAGAGGATCCCTTGCCAATTCCAGCTGACTGGCTAAAATTTCCACCAGCCACAGCAAAAACATCTTCAGATGTCTCCGTTATTCCAAAGAAGCTTGTGATTGCGTCTACAGTAAATAGGCGGGTAACTGTTGGCGTCTGACAATCCAAGTCCGACACCTCATATAGAGTGGCATTTGGTAAAAAACTTGTAAGAAGAAGATTGCCATTTGAGCGAACGGCAATATTCTCGATCCAGATACCGGCGGGAAACTGGGCAATTACTCGGTTCGGAAGAAGATGCGTATCAAGGCGGCGTGATTGACGAATTGAAGCCGATGGTGCTGTTAGCGAAACAGCCAACGTTAGGAGCTCGCATGCTATTATAATGAGCGACGATATCATTGTTTTGACTAATGTTGCCGAAAAATATAGTCATTTAATGCTTTTGGCAGTGTAGTTTACCGGCTGCAACAGATTCAATACTTTTTGCAGCTCCCTATATATACACAGAAATATTGCGATTACATCATCTTGAGGCAGCTCAATGACGTCTCAAACAATGAAAGCGATCCCCCTTTCACTATTGCACTCATACTAATTTATGCGGCTAACTATTTGGTTTCCTCATAGGATGAATCCTCCAGTGCTCCCAGGCTCTCTCTGATTGAATAGTTCGGATAGCGGCAGAGGCTCGCCAAATCCTTCGGTGGCTATGTACACCCCGCATGCGTCATACCGAACTACTACAGGAATATATTACTGTAGGTCAGTATGAAGTACAAGCGCCAGTAGCCCAAATTGCAATAGGTTTAATCTTTGAAGCAATTTCCTATACGAAAGGAGCAGGGGAACCTGCGGCGGACTGTGACAGGCTGTGAGTGCCAGGGCCAGCGGGTATCCCATATAAGAGCACAGGGCTGCGCTGCGTGCGCGCGAGTTACATGTACGCAGCCAGTGCAGGGCTCTCCTGCAAGTATTAGCCCCTATATCTACACTCGTAAACCCTCCCGCACAACTTCTTTCCTGACTCACCCTCTTGATATTGCGCCTTGCCGGCACAGCACCATGGCGGAACAGTTAAAAAGTCCACTTTGTACTGCGTGGCCTTGCTAATCTCTTTGATGCCTCGCCCCATACGCCTTGGATGGGCCATCAAAGACTACAGACATCTTTGACACGCAAGAAGCTGCGTCCACTTATACGATCCTCTCTCTCTGCTGCTACCGACTTCACGTTTTCGAACACGGACAGCTCACGTGCCTCTTCATCAAGGACTTTGACACCGTCGACTGCCAGTTCAAGAGCATCAGCACTAAATGAGCGATGAAGTATATGAGTATCATATCTATATAAAGGCATAACCCTGCCTTGTCCGCTATTCAAGGACTGTACAGGTTCCAAAATCACTAGTATTGAACATCTAAGATAATACATCCATGTCTATCACATGAAAGACGAGAATAGCACCAAACGTGGATTTTTTTGCACCTAGGCTGGTCGTGGTAAGCGATACAAGGCCTATCAAGGTGCAAGAAGACGCCGCATTCTCTGCAATTAGTATGGTCGTGCCAGGGACTTTGGATTACGGCATATGGCGAACATGCGCAAGACGCAAGCGCATCACCACACCCAACGTGAAGGAAAAGAATGTCAACCATAGCACTGCGAAGAACGCGAACAGTCAGTCCATTAGTGAAACAATCACGGGGATTTAGACGGCTACCCTAAGAGACCCCTCGATAGAATGTTACGATCGGGAGTACGGCCGTCAAGAGGCCGCAAGTTCCTTCTATTCTTTCTCTGTTGAAAGACATTGCGGATAGCAGGTTCTCTAGGGGCTCGAAAGGCTCGGGTGCATAGAATGCACCTGGAAAATCACCGGGAGTGAGTTTTCAGGGAATAGTTATGGCGAGGGAGTTTATTAGGAAAACATCGCGATTTGGTGTACGTCCTATCTTCTTTCTCTTGCCGACGGTCAAGGAACGGATTGCGGACATTTGTATAAAAGGCACCCAGAAGCCTGAGACTGTATCACTCACACCTAGGCCCGGCCACTGGATGGCAATCGCGCGGTCCCGATGAGCCATGTCTTGATGACGCGGTTCTGGACGATGAGTTTTCCTCGTCTTCAAAGCAGCTCGTTGAATTTTCCCTCATCGACCGAGTTTATGACGAGCCTCTGATGAATACGACTCTCAAACATTGTGGGAGGCTGAAGCGCACACATCACGTTCCAACGAACCAATGGCCCTGCTTCAACGAAAGATTGGTCAATTGCGGCACAGACAACCTATCTATTCACACTCTCGCTCTTTGGGCATTCAATCAAATGGGTACATGCACTCATATTGTAACTTTGCAGTCTCTCTTTTTCTGTCCCCCGCTTGCTAGGGCTCAGATCATAGATAGAAGTCGGTGAAAACTACAAGTAACCACTGTCAAGAAAGACCAGTCTCTTGCTTACATAAAGTAGCGGGGACGGGGACCTTGCCAATTGCAAACTCGAGCGCAGCAAAGTGCGTCACTGCCAAGGCTGGGGCTCGACTCCAGCTGGAGGTTTCCATGGTTTCAGTTTCGGTGCCAGAAACTTGACATTGAGGTTTTCTCCATGCGCTAAACTCACTTCAGCCTGCATGTACCTAGGTATACAGTATAGACAGTGCAAAGATCTAGATTAGATGCAGCAAGAGATGCCGAGGACCACCAAGTCTTGTCGCTGACGGCTCTGGAAATCCAGCGAATGGCGCGCTGAAGTTTTAGTGCACGCCAACAGCAAACGAGCAGCTCCCCGCCCAGTTTTAGCAGCAGCTGTCCCCGACAATGCCGTCAGAACACAGTGCGCGTCTTCTGCACACTGCATTTTAGGCTATTCGCGACTCCTGCGAGCCTGGACAAAACTTCTAAAGTGGACCTCTGCAGCGATTGATGCGCTGGAATCGGCGCGCTCGACGCCTCCGGCTGGCTCCGGGGCAGCTGCGGCCGCCAGCTGGAATGACGCACTGTTGCCACTCCCTCGCCCTGAGCCCCCACCAAGGAAAAAATTCGCTAAACCACAGTGACTCACGCTCGCTGCTAATTCGGAGTGCTGGGAAATCTTTTAACGGCATTGAAAACTCGTAAAACTCGTGAAGCGCCCCAGACAAGCCCATCCACGCCGATATCTCAATCTCAATTGCCATTATTCTGTTCCTGCCCAGCACAATCGAATCACCATGTGCCTCACCGACGCCCCCCCCTCTGGCCCCGTGTCGAGCGGCTCACACCCCGTCCAAGACCAGTCCGCCAGCTCGCCGTATCAGAATGTCAACGACTTCATCTCAAATGTCAACCGGTTCAAGATCATCGAGAGCACTCTGCGCGAGGGCGAGCAGTTCGCCAATGCCTTCTTCGACACAGAAACCAAGATCCGCATGCAAGTAGCCCCGTCTTCCGCTGGACAGCGCCATGAAGCAAAATACTGACTCTGCGTGATAGTGCCAAGGCTCTGTAAGACCAATTGCCTTTCATTTCACTTGGTCCTGTTGTTCCTTATTTTATTTCCCCCTTGTCTCATGCCTCCTCGCTCTTGGGCGCCCCAGCTTGGCCATTGCTTGCCGCCCTTGACTCCTTCACTCACTAATCTACACACGCTTTGATAAAAAATCGCGTCTGCTGATACACCGGTTTGTAGCGATGAGTTTGGCGTCGATTATATAGAGCTCACCAGTCCTGTTTCCTCTCCTCAATCATATGAGGATTGTAAGACTATTTGCAGCCTTGGCTTGAAGGTGAGTTTCCATCATAGTTGGTGGTTGGACATGCTGTTGAGACTGACCAATTGCACAGACCAAGGTTCTCACTCGTATGTGCTTGAATATAGAGGCCGACTGCGGGTATTTCATATTCTAACCATGAGCAGACGTACGATGCAACATGGAGGACGCCAAGAAGGCCGTTGAGTGTGGTGTAGATGGTGTCGACCTTGTTATCGGTACTTCCAGTTTCCTACAAAAGTACAGCCACGGAAAGAGCATAGAGATGATTCAGAAGACTGCCCTGGAAGTCATTGAATATGTCAAGAGGTATGTGCCAACACCTTGTTTGGCGTAAGTGCTAGAACTTCACGGCTAATACGAAAATAACAGCCAAGGTGTTGAGGTCCGCTTCTCGTCAGAGGACTCGTTCCGAAGTGACCTTGTCGACCTTCTCACTCTCTACAAGGCCGTCGACAAGGCTGGTGTCAACCGAGTGTGAGTTGTCCGGATTCAAGCGTCTAGTTGGGTGGACTACTGACGCAAAGCAGCGGTGTTGCGGATACTGTTGGAGGAGCTACCCCCCGAATGGTCTACGACCTTATCCGAACGCTTCGAGGTAATTTGAACTTATTAAAAACTGCTTATCAGAAGGCTAACCTTTGAATCAGGCGTCGTGAGCTGTGATATCGGCAAGCCTCCCCAGTTTTACGTTTCTACCCCTTCTTCACTAATACCAAATAGAAACACACTTCCACGACGACACCGGCTGTGCTGTCGCCAATGCTCACTCCGCTCTCGAGGCTGGAGCAACCCACATTGACACTAGTAAGCATTACGGTTGTTCCTAGATTGTGCCCAACGTCTAATCTCATATTTCCAGGTGTTTTGGGCATTGGTGAGCGCAATGGCATTACTCCACTGTAAGTTTCGCTACAATCATGGATGGGAATTTGGCTGACAATGGAGGACAGTGGCGCCCTGATGGCTCGCATGGTTGTGACCGCCCCCGAGTATGTCACCAAGAAGTATAACCTCAAGGCGCTCAAGGAGGTTGAGGAGCTGGTCGCCTCTGCCGTCAACATCAATATTCCAGTAAGGCAATCCTCGCTGAGAAACCAACGTTTCGCAATTTGGTAGTCTAACTGATTGTTTAGTTCAACAACCCCATCACCGGTTTCTGCGCTTTGTAGGTTCAATCTCTTTCTCTTTGTCAACTCTTCAGCTAACCTTGGAACAGCACGCACAAGGCTGGTATCCACGCCAAGGGTAAGTCGGTCTATAATAAGCGTAGCATGCCCAATTCCAATTCTGGCACTAACGAATTCAGCTATTCTGGCAAACCCTTCGACCTACGAGATTATCGACCCCGCCCTGTTCGGATGTAGGCCATTTGCGTCCCCTCAGCTACTCGCCTGCCGATGCTAACTGTCCCATAGTGACTCGATATATCTCAATCAACTCAAGAATTACTGGCTGGAATGCGATCCGCTCGCGTTGCGAGCAATTAGGAATAAATATGACGGATGACGAGGTCAAGGAAGTGTACGTTTGCCAATCTCACGATGCCCCTTTACATAACCACTTGGCAGAGCGAACAAGGTGCTGACTGCGATAATAGGACTGCCAAGATTAAGCAGATGGCCGACAGTAAGTACCTATCATTCCTAGTCTTCTAATCCCCAATCTATCCATACCAAGTCTTACACTTCCTATTTAGTTCGACCATTGGCTATCGACGATACCGACTCCATCCTCCACTCTTACCACATCGAGCTGCAAAAGAAGCGGGAGCTGCAGGAGCAGCAGGCATAGAGATTGAAAAAAAGGTGTTTGGTTGTGCATTTCAGGCTGAGGATCAAAAAAAAAAAAGGAAAACTGCGCCACAATGTAAAAAATGGCCGAAGGAAATTGATTGGGTTGGAACAAAATATTAAGGGCCGATCATCGGCCTAAAACAAGCATTATTCTCTATCATCTGTCTATTTGGTTGTTTTGATGTATCACGTGCGCCTCCGGGCACGGCTTGCAAGATCGGAGAGAACAATCAACACGACCTCGGCAACACTACCCAGGCAGTTCTGTGTAGGCTGTTTCGCGTAATTCGGTTGGTTGTACGGCAGGACGCAAGCTCCAAAAATTGGTGAAAGAGACTTCAGAACCGAGCTATCCTCCCAACCTCCGAAATCCGGCTGCACGCCGAGATCAAGTTCGCGCTAGAAAATAGCTAGCTCTCTGGAGAATCAAGCTGGCTCCAGAAATCGGGCTTGCTCCGCAAATCGAGCTGACTAAAAAAACGCGTTCAGAGCTCAGTGGGGGGTTACTTTTATTCACCCTGCTATATGCATACCTGACCTTTTAATACAGAATATGTACCATATGTCTGCTAAACTAGGGTTTGAGACTTATATAATAACGAATATTCCCATATGATCCGGCTAGAGCAAAAAGTTGGCAAACTATGGGAGGATAGCAGCTCATATTACATAGCAATTTAAATGTATATGCACCAGAGAGGAAGCATAAAAGAATAAGAACGAAAGCATTGGTAATAGTCGCAACTCATTTATGCCCACCATCATCACCTTGCTGTTTGATAGAGATTATATCGATAGAAAAGTCCAACAGTGGTAAAGATTCCTAAATAGTGCCTGCAAAAGTAGAAACAACTCACAAATCCACACCTATGGAATTATCTTTGCAGCCCTCATCAGATCAAAAGCCTCCACATAATTCTGAAACACATCTGAGCGTTTCTCAAATCCTGCAGCCGTGATTTTGGTCAAATCGTAGTGACGGTCGAATACAGCCAACGAAGTAAGCACGTCCATAAACTCCCAGCTGCTCCGCCCGATGATACCTGATGTCAAGCCATATTTTGTCTCAAAATTTGCCCATTCATCACGATGCTGTGTCATGTAGTTTGCCACGCTTAGGCTGGGAGTTTCTTCAGGAGCAACGCCTTCCAGGCCAAACATATCGCAGATCGATGCCCACTTCTCAGCCCAGCTGCTCCCAGCAGTGACTGGGGAGTCGCCGACATTGTAAACCTCACCGTTTTCAATTCCATCCAAGTTCGAAACAAAGAGATGTGCTCTAGCCAATGTCGTCTGACCAATCTCAGTATAATGACCGTTATATGCAGCAAGAGGGCCAGGGTAGGGAATCGTCTTTTTGGGCTTTGGGGATTGCCTCTCACGGTCTGCATAAAAGCTGAGGAAGATGCCTAGAGCTTGAACGTAGTTCATCGCGTTACCGCCGCCTGGCACAAAACCAATCTAATAATTGTCAGATAAACACAATTCTTGCCAGCAAGGCCAACACCATCTTACCACCAAATCTGGGCGAATCTCAGCAAATCGCCAATTCTTTCCGGCAGAGAGTTTCTGAAGTAAATCATGCTGAGCGTAGTAGAATACTTGATCTTCGTATGGCTGAGGAATTCGTGGGTCAGATTCTTTCGCTGGAACCTTGGGAAATCCCAGCTGATGAACATGCACAAAGCCGTACGACTGAAAAGAAGACTGTTAGTATATGTAGATAGAGATCTAATATCATTACTAGCCACAAGTGACAAACCTTTCCACCTGTCTGTAACGTCCAGAATCTCAAGTTTGAGCTAACACGCTCGACTGCTTTAACTGCCGTTTCAAGAATTCGAACGTTGATCTCCTTGAGTTTATCAAAACCTTCAAAATCTGAAGTTCCAGCGGGCTGCACATATGCTGTAGAGATTATACAATTTAGTATTTTGCCCCCTGGAAAAAAGAGGGGGGGATCATACCAGCAAAGTACACATCGGTTACGTCTTTGATGCCATCGATACCAGCTAGCTTGGCCACCACGTCGTCTACGGCCGCCGTGAGGTCAACGCCATGAACAATCGCAAGACGGCTATCCTCAGGTAAAAAGGCCTTTGATCGATCTAGTGGCCTATTTGTAAGACCAATCACCTTGCTGAATGTTGAGGGCGTGGGATATTTAAGAGCTTCGCGCAATATGGCCCATCCAGTAATTCCAGAGGCTCCAAACACCAAGGCGGTGCGGTTGGCAATAGTAGGAGACATTCTTTTTAAAAATTAGTGTGTGAATGAATATTCGGATTCCGGTGTCTTTGTTTAACACTATGTTAAAGTTAAAAGATGGCTTCAATGTTGTTGTGACTGGCATACCTATATATATATATGCTCTCCCTTTGAAAGAAAGGGAAAAACCTTAATGTTACTATGTCACCCTATTCTCATCCCTACTCTCGCAGACACGGAAAATGAAGTTATGCCGCCTGACCATTCGTGCGGACTTTACATGACACCAGAATTGAAGCTCATAATGCCCCAAAGAACCTCGAGAGGTTCTATAGCTGGCAACGCCTCCTTGATCTACTGTGGAGAAGATGGGCAGATTGGGGCAAGTCGAGGACAAAAAGGGTCAAGCTGTGAAGTGCATCATGACTAATTAAGCCGCCGCTAGATTTCACTTTTGCGGCCCCAAGCCAATCAAATGCAGCAGAGCCAGGATTGGAGCTGACCAAGTCGGCATCAGAATTCGTCCATGTTAAGAGACATGGGCCCCCAGCTCATCCGCCGCTCCGCCAAAAAAAAAAAAAAAAAAATTGAACAAATAAATAAATAAAAATTAATCAAATTGACTGCCGCTCCGTACTCCATATTTGTAGAGCTGCGGAGGCAACTCGCTGTATTGGGTAAAATCCATTTTGGTGAGCCGCATGGTTCTGGACACGATATAGACCTACATGTGATGAGCGTGGATTTGCATAGACTGACTCTATACCCGGCGTAAATGCGGAAGATGATGCCTCCGTCGCTCCAAGTACATATTCAGCATTGTGAATCTTGATATGGCCCTCCATCTCTCTGTCACCGTGATAGCCGCGGAAATTTGCTACTGTTATGTATATAAATCAGGCCACACTGTTACATGGCGGAAGTCTAATTGCGTGAATAAGGACAGGGAATCGCACAATTTGTCGAGCTGAAATCAATACAGTAAATAAAGCATTTGGCCGCACTGAAGGCTAGATATCTACATC
Organism: Trichoderma asperellum; assembly: GCF_020647865.1. Taxonomy (NCBI): domain Eukaryota; kingdom Fungi; phylum Ascomycota; class Sordariomycetes; order Hypocreales; family Hypocreaceae; genus Trichoderma; species Trichoderma asperellum. Next base: position 207,237 of record NC_089417.1, read on the forward strand.
ACGGCTTATCTATATGTACCTATTCTATCTATTCTGTCTCTACGCCTCACTTTACTCACATCTTCCAGTCCTACATAGTAACTTTGTACACCTACTAGTACACTTATTCACAACTCCGATTATGTAATGCCCGTTGAACTCGGGATGGCGTCGGGCCGAGATGCGGCCCCACCCAGCAAAATCTCGGTATAAAATTTCATTTCGCTGGCGAGCTTTTGGAATTTTTTTCTTCTTTTTTCTTTACGTCGACAATACTTCAGTATGTGCCCCCCTACGTTTTGACCCTGTACCTCGTGGCCGTCGTGCTAACAACTTCAACAGGAGAATCATTTCTATAGTATTTGTCTCTTGCTTTGGTTCCCAAAAGAGCCATCGAATCCACCCTGGTTGATGATTGCATATCCTCGACATCCAAGAGTGAATTTTCCGGTCCTCTCGCTCCGTCCGAAAGGATGGCGGTAGACGCCTTGTGCATCTGCTGTATAGAGAGTTGTTTTTCTCTTGATGATCTCGACCCTGTCCGTGGTCATGCCTTCGGGCGCACTGGCAGGGTGGATGTCGATGGACGTCTGACAGGCTTTTTCTTTTCATTGCTATTCGAGGCTTGCCTTGGCTGCGAAGAAGAGTTTAGACTACGGCATACTACGGCGCACCTTTTACTGTAGCTTTCCAAGACTTGCAAATGTAGATAAGACGTATTGGATTGGCATTAGTATATAGAGCTGCAACTGCTCGTCGCTATTCCTGCCTAAGCTTGACCTCCTTCCAATAGCTCGTTCGCTTCATTCCACGAAGCTCTTTGCCATAAAATATGACTGGCAAGAAGATTGCGCAGATAGCCAATGCAACAAATGCGACGCTGATGAAGCAGTTTTGCAGTCCCAGGCCGTCTAGCCAAGGAGTGATGCCATAGCCGATGGCAAAGCTCATCGTGTTACGGATAATGATGCATGATGCTAGGCCGTCTCCTGATATCTCTCGGTACGAGTCAACGAGGTAGGCGATGGACAGCGTAATTCCGGCTGTGTTGCAGGCCGCAAGGATACACATCGCGAAAATGAGTCCAAACCAGTGGACGTGATGGGCAGCCTTTGCAGAGTTAGCGTCTCAAACAAGGCATCAAAGCAAGGCTTGAGGACCAGGCTGTTGTCAACTTACACCAACACCCCAAAGGATCTGGCAGGCCGGCACCAAGATTGTGGTCAATGCGAACAGCCAAAGACGCTGCTCCGGTTCGAATACTCCACGGTTGCGTCGCGCTAGCTTGATGATGAACCAGTCTGAGACGATGCCGCTGTATGCAGATCTGTAAAATACACATTAGCCCCCCTCATGAATAACAAAGCACATGCATATGGAACTGGGTCTCAAGGTAAGCCTACCCAATAATAACTCCTACTATGCAGGCAAGATAGCTTAAGCCGACGATACTGGGCTGGAAGTTGTACGGGGCACCACCAAGCACAATGGACGATGTCGCGTTGAGGATATTGAACCAGATGAGGTACGTGCCGTATGAGAAGCCAGAATAGAAAACTACTGGCCAGGCGATCAACCGGAGAATCTGCCATGCTCGTTTGTGCATCGTGAATGGTCGCGACTTGTCGAGCAGGGAAAGCTTCTGCCAATAGGTTTTCTCACTGCCTTGGAGGATGATATTTCTGCTGCTGACACCACCATTATTGACCCAGGAAGAAGCCGCTTCTTCCTCCTTATTCCCAACCGCAGCAGCCGCAGATGGCGACGTCTTTTCACCAACCCCCTCTTGGGAATCTTCAGCATAGATCACTCCTACCGCTTGGCGCTCATAGTTTGTCTCTTCTAAAAAGAAGAAGAGGAAGAGGAAGCAAGCAGCGTCGAATATAGCCATAAAGTAAAAAGGCCATTTGAACCCCATGCTGTCGTTGATGAAACCACAAATGACGGGCGCAAAATAGTTGGACGTGGCCAAAATCCATGCATACCATCCCATGTAGGTGCCTCGCTCGTGAGCAAAATAAATGTCTGTAATTGATGTTTCAGGCAGAGCTTCGATTGGTGCGGCAACGAATCCAGTGACAATATTGCGAGCGATCCACTGGCCTTGGCCTTTGGCATATGGGCTCCAGACGGAGACAGCCTGCGAATGTCAGATATAGCTGGGAGGATGAGAGTATACCAAAAAAAAGTCTACCACTTACTATACAACCGAGCATAGAGAGTAGATACGTCAAACGTTTTCCGTACTGTAAAGCAAAAGGTTGCCAGAAAAGCAGGCCCCAGCCACATAGCAAGAACATGTATCCCGTTCCTTCATTGAGGTCGCTCACTGTATATGCAATCTCATGTTAGAGAAAAGTTTTATGCTTGGTTCATAGATTGCACTGGTACCGACCGCTGACTTCTAAAGCTGTTGATAGAGGCACAAGAAGCGAATACACTACAGATAAACTCATGCCATTAAATAGCGTGTATCTGTGGCGGCACGATTGCGAGGTCAACTTCAGGATTGGCAACTCAGTGGGTGGACTCGAGCAAGACCAAATACTCACGCAATCAGACAAATGAGATGCTGGCGCTTTCTCCATGGCGACCAATTTAGAGGATCATTTATATCATTCGATGGGGTTGGAATAAGGATGATGCTGTCTTTGCTCTGGGAATGCAGAGCCTCGACGGTGTGCTCCACATCAACGAGCAGAACCGTGCCGGGGATCTGAGATTCATCAATGTCCAATTCTGGGCTCCGCATGGTAACAGAAATGATCCTATTTTCTGAGCGTGGCTCCGTGCAAGGTAGAGGATGTCATAGAGGAATTCACTACGACAAGCAAATTTTTGCCCTTTGTACAACATTCATGGAAGTGACTGATAGCGGACTGCCGTGGGAAGCCGAGGGTCTTTATATCGACTACGCCTCCCTATCTAAAACATATGGATTGATAATTGGATCAGCGTTACATCGACGTCACAAGACCGAAGCTAAGTACTAACGACGCAGTGCTTTTGCTAGCAGATGGTTAGTCGCACGGGATTGCGAACCGGGGTGACGATCCCTAAGAGCGAGTCCTGGGCCTGGGGTAACTCGGGGTGTAGCCAGCAACTCCGATAAGCTCCACACCGAATTAACACTCTGAATGCATGTTGGTTATCCCTGCAGTAGCCAGACTGCGGGTTGTCACCGTGTTATTGGCTCTGGATGACTGAAACGGCTGAGACAGCAGCACGAGCAGTCAAGCATCCTTTACTATATAATTTAAATCTGCTGGCAATAGCCTTCCTGTTAGCTCTGAAATGATTAAATAAAATCCTTGGAAATATAGCACTTCCAGACAAATAGCAGTTTTTCTACACAATTTACGTGTACCTGTCGGCTCTATGCTGAGAATATGGAACCAACTTATAGAAGGACCATCAAAATCGCTAGAACGCGGGGAAGGTGGCACAATTGGCTAAATAATCTTGTAATTGTAATAATGATTATAATTCTACACTTTCTAGAATAGACTATTAAGTAATAATAACCATGGCACAACCTGATCTACGGCTCCGGGCCACACAATTGTCACAGATATGAAAAGGGAACAGATGCCATTTAAAGCAACCTCAGGCGTATGCTGAGGGGCTGTTCCACACTTTAGTGGCAAGGAAGTTATAAGGAACGACGCTAAAAACAGCCAACCGCGCCTAGAGCCGGTTCTACAGGTCACTATAATATCCGTAGCAATCAGAGCTTTATGTAGGCCGACTCTTCAACCAAGCTTTAGTAAAACCATTCTACCGTTTTTGCAGCTGTTCTTATTTCCTTGGGTTTTAGGTACTACTTTTCCATCTATCATGCCAAAACCAGTATTTTAGCCACCTCAAAACTAATCAAACACTTGAAGGTCATGGCCAAGTTGTCAAAGATGGTCTAGATAGCGGGTTCAACACCTAGCACTAACCAAGCTTCCCCGCAAACCCCAGGCAGAGGATTACTCTCACGATCCCTTCATGCCGTTTAACCGCAGCTACGCAGAATCAAGTGGTGCCGCTATTACCATTATGGCAGTTTTTAGAGTAAACGGATCAGCAGTACAGCACGAGGTAGTCTATTCTAGGCTGTAAAGTAGAGAGGTTGAGGGGTCCAGCATCGGCTTATTACACACACGAGTCGCCGTGTGCGGCTGCTTTCGCGTCTGGCTTCTCGCTCCTTGCACGTAGCTTATCTGTAACATGGAAGATAGGGACAGGATTCAGATAGCTACCCATTAAATCGATGAAGAGGTGGTGGAGATTTCCGGGCCTCATTGCCTGTAGCGTTCTTCATGTTTACCCACATCTTATCTGTGCCTTCATACACCTTGTTGATAGCGGCCACAGGGATTGTCGGAGATGGCTGTTATCTTTTCTGGAACCCTATCCTACCTGTGGCGTCTGCCAGACAACATGTGCAGGACTCTTTTAATTGTCCGATGAGCTGAGATAACGGCTAATCAAATAACCTTGCCTGTGCCTTGCGTAGTGGCCCCTGGTAAATTATCTCGACACCTTCATTCGCGATGTGCCTGAGACTCACGGGTAGGCTCATGGCCTAGATCCTTTTTGTTCATGCTAGAAGCTTAGCTCAAACCCCCCCACTCTTCACTGTAACCACTCCTTTCCATTCAGTGAGCTCTACTACCTGTATCTTGCAGATATATTGTATGCCCAGTCCTTTTATGTACCACAGTAACAGCTATACTTTGTACATCTCTTACGAACAGCGGGATGGCACGACCGAAACAGCAGCCGGCAGTGTCCGGTACTGCTCGGCAAGCTCCGGCGCTATTGCGGGGAAGAAGAGCTAGGTCTGGAGAAGGCGGGGCATTTGAGATGCTTATCGTTGGGTCGGAATTGGGAGAGGGAAAGCATTAAACATTGCCGCGTGTTACTGTGATGAGACTTGCTTCTTTATACAATTGCTTCAAGTGTTGCACATAGCTTAGAGAATCAAAATGGCGACTGATCTTGCCTCTGATATCGAATATCTGAAAAGCCTCCAGGCAGTCCGAGAGCGCTCGCGAATCGTCCTTGAACGGGCCCGAAATGGGAGCCTCAATAACTTTATCTATGATGAGAGCCGGATGAAGGAGACGGCGGAGTTTGTGGCTGGTGTGATCTCTGTGAGTAATTCTCTGTTTACCTTTTATTCTCCTTGAAGCTTCTTATATCATGATATGGTCCAGAAATGGGTGAACAACAATTAACGCAGTGAATGCAGCGAGACTTTGGCCCCGACCGATATTCAGAGATTCCTCCTCATGGAAGGTGGGAGCATTTCAGCATCGGAGGCGTGCCGCGATTGGAAAATCTTGTAGAAAAATGGCAAGATGGTGGAGTGGAAGACGTAGAAATCACTCGACGCCTCATTGATCTATTCTTTGTGTCTGTCCTGCTCGACGCTGGAGCGGGAGACACTTGGTCGTTCCGCGAGCCTGGAAGCGACAAGTCTTACGGCCGCAGCGAGGGCATTGCTGTAGCCTCACTGTATATGTTCAACGACGGAGCTTTCAACTCAGCTACGGATGGAAATAAGGCTGCTGTAGATGGTAAGGGTTTCTTTCTTCCTCTGAGAGGGTTACAGAGGGATCGATTTCGGGAGTGGACTAACCATGCATAGGACGTGCCCTCAGTCAGCTCACAGAAGACACTTTCATTCACCACTTTCAAGTTGGACCCCAGAACCCAATCGTGGGCTCTGCATCCAGAATTGAATTACTGAATAATTTTGGAAAGTCTCTTCTTGCTCTCCCAGACGTTTTTGGCGAAACTGGTAGACCTGGTCTGCTTGTTGGTAAGTTTTTTTATTTTTTTCACGGCGCGGAGCATTTCTTTTCCTTTCTAAGGACATTGCTTACGTACTATCATAGATTTTCTTCTCAAAGATGGCAAAGACAAAGATCTCAACTACGAAACTCTCTGGGACATTCTTCAGCGTCTTCTACTCCCTGCGTGGCCATCAAACCGCCCGCGGATCAACGGCCAGCCCATTGGAGACGCATGGCCTCTCCGAGTGCTACAAGACGAAGACAGCGATAACGGAAATCCAACGACTGGATTCCACCCGTTCCATAAACTGACTCAGTGGCTGGGATACTCCCTCACCGTGCCTTTCATGAAAGTGCTGAAGCTTAAGTGGATCAACATTGAGAAGGGAACTGGTCTGCCCGAGTACCGCAACGGAGGGCTATTCATCGATATGGGCGTCCTCAAATTGAAGCCTGAAGTTCTCAGCCAAGGAGTCAAGGCTTCAGGACAAGCTTTGCCACTGTTCTCGTCTACTGGCGATGTGATTGTGGAATGGCGGGGCATGACGGTGGCTCTCTTGGATGAGCTGCACAAACTTGTCAACGACACATTGGCGCCGCAAGGAGTCTCTCTCTCGCTCCCGCAGTTGCTGGAGGCTGGGTCTTGGAAGAGCGGCAGAGAGCTGGCGGCGAAGTATCGACCAGAGACTAGATCCAGCCCGATATTGATTGATGGGGATGGAACTCTCTTTTAGAAGGCTATTTTAAGAAAGACGAATATAGAGTATAGTCTTGGTTTAATGTGGTTAATCGGATGATTCTGGCTACCTATTATATTCATACTTTTAACAACCACCTATCTGTACACTGATAGCATGTGCCTGAGCGGTCATTCTTATTCACAGCTTGGCCTGATTAAATAGCAATAACAAATTTCCTTCTACCACTATAAATAAATTGCCTCGAATTCAATCTCTCAGCAAGGGAGCAGATAAGCATATCTCAAGCTGAGCTTCTATAGCTGCTCACATTCAGGACACGGCCGTACAAAAAAAAATATGCCTCACGCGGAATAGCCCAGAATGGCTCAGAATAGTAAGAAGGACGAATCTGACATGGACAAGCAACGTATGCCACCTTGGCGCGGGGCTCCATCAGAGTGCATTACAAGTGGCCACTTACATCGTCACACTGGGTAGCAGCAGCAACAGTAATCCTTCGCTGGTAAGACGAATCCATCCATAGGTGCATATGACATATAAAGTCGGTGGTGCCTGGCCGACCTCAGGCGAATCCAGCCAGCCAGCCGAGTTCCTTTGCATCACCATCACCAGCAGCGACTGCGAGGATGAGCGGCGAAGACCTCAGCCTCCCGCGCATTCTTTGCCTCCATGGCGCCAGCGTCAATGCCCAAGTCTTCCGCATCCAATGCCGGGCCATCATCGCCAGCCTGAAGGACAAGTTCCGGTTTGTCTTTGCTGATGCCCCTGCCGAAGCCCCGGCCGACGAAACCGTCGTGGCCGTCTTTGGCGAGTTTGCGCCATTTTACCGGTGGCTGCGCTGGAAGCCAGAGCACCAGGAGATGGACGCTGAAACCGCGTCCCGGAACATTGTCAACCAGCTCAAGAAGGCCATGGACGAGGATCGAGGCACAGGCGAGTGGGTGGGTTTGCTGGCCTTCTCACAGGGCGGCGTAGTCGCCGCCAGCCTGCTCTGGTCGCAGGAGCACATCGAGGAAGAGGCCAAGAGGCCGCTGCCCGGCGTCCATTTTCGCTTCGCCGTCGTCATCGCCAGCCCCGGGCCGGTCTTCTTCATCGACGAGAGCGGCACCTTGCCCAAGCCACGCCATCTGCCATCTGCCAATGAGAGGGTGGACCTCTTCCTCGACTGGCCCGAAGAGGGCGCCACAGACGAGAGCCATATCATCAAGACGCCGATGCTGCACGTGCATGGCCTGCAGGACCCGGCTCTGCTCAGCCACAGACGCCTGTATAAGCTGTACAGCAAAAACGGCACTGCAAAGCTGATGGAGTGGGATGGAGGCCACAGGTTGCCGATTAAGACGAACGACGTGGAGCGGCTGGTGAGTGGGATAAGAGCATTGGCCGAGCAAGTCGGCCTGGAGGCTTACGATGATGATGTTTGGTGCTAGAAGTGTTGATGTTTAGATGCTGCATTGTGCGAGTTTGAGGACCTTGGGCTGGCGTATGGAAATAGAATGGCGGAGAAAAGGAATAAGCTCGACTTCACCAAAATAGATCTTCTTTTTTCTTCTTCTTTTTGGTGCTCAAGCCCATGATTGCCTTTTTTGTTTGATGCCCAGATAGGGTGTGTTGCATGTTATCCTAGCACTTACATGGAGCACGCTATAATACAGTATTAAGTGTTTGCCATATCCCGGTGCGAGAAACCACACATTCTACAGAATGTTGCAACGAAAGGCGCAGAACGAGGGCTGATGGAAATACATTGTGCAAATTCATCTACTCTACTCAACCCGGAAACCAGACGGAAGCCCACATGTATATCGCGAATCCATCTTGGCCAATTAGGCAGGCGTCTGTTCTTATCTATCCGCTCGACTTACATGCATCATGCATCATGCGGCCAGCTTGCCGATTGCCACAGTAATCGGCCCCTTGTAGGCCTTAATCGCAAACTTTGGGCTTTACCCAAGCCCGTGCGCGCTCTGTGATTCCATCGATGAGCACAAGATCAGCATCGGACGAGCAGAATTCACCAGCCAAACAGCTTGTTATTGATCCTAGGCCTATTGGCGGGATGGATTCGAGCATTGGGCTTAGTCACCATGGGACGCTCCAGACGCTAAGCTTGATGCTGTCAACAATTCCCCGCTGAAGCTGATCGTGACGCTGGTGGTGGTGAGGCCTCCCCGCAGCAGACTTGATCTACATACAACAGCCTCGTCAATTATAAACCGTTTCATAGAATTGACCGTCTACGACAAGAGAGACTTCACGATAGCTTGTTTCGAGAATTGCATCTACAGACCACGCCGACAGCCTGCTACAACACATAATGTCTAGTTCCGAGAACCAGAGTCAAGCTCCAGGCGGGCAGTATTTCCCGCCTCCTCCTCCTGGTCCTCCTCCTCCCCAGCAGCAACAGTCACAACAGCCATACCCAACGTTTCCTCCTCCTCCTCAGCAACAACAACATCAGCCATACCCAACTTTCCCTCCACCTCCACAGCAGCCCGGATCGCAATCGCCGCAGCCTCCTCACGATCCCCACCAACAGCATCAACAGACTGAGCAGCAGCAGCAGTTTCCACCGCCACCACCTCTGCCTCAACATCCACCTCACCAAGAGCAGCAGCAGCAGCAGCAACATCCAGACTTCTCACAGCAACATAACCAACAACAGCAAAACCAAACATACAATCCCCAGACCTACCAGCCGCAGCCGCAGCCGCAGCAGCCCTCGGCCTATTCCATCCCCGCCTACAACCCTGCGAATCCCGTCTTTGCGCCACCGCCATCGAACGCCTTCAACGAACCTGCCAGTCCCTCAGCCTATCAGCCCCCAGTAGAAGGACAGCAACAGCAACAGCATCAATATCAACAACAACAGCACAGCCCGTCTCCAGATTCGCATCTCGCATATGGCGATGATCACGGAAATCACAAGAGTGGCTGGAGCGAGCGCCTCTCTGCGCTGGGGATGAAGGCCGCTGCGCCCATCAACAGCATTGCGCACAAGCTTGGCAGCCAGAGCTTCCTCCCCGAGACGTTGGACAAGGAGTGCGAAAAGGCCGCAACGATACTCAGGGCCTTCTGTAGTAAGTCCACACATACACGCCTATGCGCCAAAACAGCGCCTGCTTGTTTCCCAAGGCAGCAAGAGAATCTCATGAGCTCACCATGTCCGCAGAAAAGGGGGTTTATGCCGACCCTGCTGGGTCTTCGCTTCCCACCTCGACCGACCCCAACGCCGCCGAGTCGACAGACAGAGTCATCGATCCTACAAGAGAGAAGCCCAAGAACCGTGTCATTGTCACGATCCCTCCCAAGGTCATCTCCAAGGCGGTTGGCCTGGCCATCTTCACTACGCTTCGCGCCGGCTTCCAAGTATCTGGTGCGACGGGCTCCGGCATCCTCATTGCACGGCTGCCCGATGGATCTTGGAGCCCCCCTTCGGGCATTCAGCTGCACTCTGTCGGCGGTGGCTTTCAGATCGGCCTAGACATATACGACTGCGTGTGTGTAATCAATAATCGGGAGGCCCTTGCCGCCTTTACAAACACTCGCGTTAGTCTCGGCAGCGATCTGGCCGTGGTGGCTGGCCCTTATGGCGCTGGCGCGGCGGTTGAGTTTGGCACATCCCTAGATCCCAGAGGGAGCAGCAGTAGAGGCAACAGCCGTCCTTCATCGCCTCATGGAGGAGACTCACACGCACAGCAGCAGCAGCAGTCACAGCAGAACCTGCAACCAAACGACTCGGCAGACAAAAAGAGCCACAGACGTAGTCTCAGCGCCAGCGCAGTCAAGCCCGTCTTCTCGTATGTCAAATCACGAGGCTTTTATGCCGGTATCCGCATCGATGGCACCGTCGTAGCTGAGCGCAAAGACGCAAACGCTGCCTTTTACGGCCACAGCGTCTCAGTAGATCAAATCCTAAAAGGCCAAGTCCCGCCACAGGGCCCTCCAGGAATGTGGCCAGCTGGAGCCCAAACGCTGTTTGGCGTTCTAAAGGGAGCCGAGGCCGGTGCCTTGCAAACATCATCCCACGAGCACGAGCAGCGTCCCACAAGCCCAGGGCACCACCAGCAGCAGCCGCCGCCAGCTTCACCAAGCCACTTTCAACAGGGACAAGGCCATGGCCAAAGTCAAGGACGGCCGGCACGCGAGCAGTCATACACGGATGCTCCCAATCCTCCTTCGTACGCCGAGAGTGGGCCTCGTCCAATCGATGGCGACATCAAATACGCTTGAAGACGATGAGATGATAAAGACCAGAGGGAGAAGGCGCTTTAACGAATGATGGATGAATCAACGACTTGGTTCAGCTTTGAAATTAATACATTAATTATCCCGATACTCGTATTCCTCTATGACGGCTTGATTATTGTGTAGTCCTCCATCTTTGTGTAAAAGTAAGAGGCGTCGCGCCTCGGCGTCCGTGAGACTCCCTTTGCCGTCCGATACAGAGCTGCTATTGGTCCTTGAGAGGCCTCTATTGTTTTCCCAGCCTCTTTTTGGCTTATTGGCCCGAAACACAATAATTGAGCGAGGCAAGAAACTTTAATTGTCCCGTCCCCATTTGAAATTTTGCCCTTTTGACATCATTGTGCAGAATATCTGCCATCGACTCCACTTCAACTTTCTTCAAATCCCATTTAGCCATGGCAAAGACTCTGTCTTTGGCCGAATCCCACCATAGTCACACCATCCAGGAGGGAGCTGCGTGCAGGGTCCTTGTCGGGTTTGACAGCATGTCTCAGCCGTTTTGAGTTTGCCAAGACCCGCAGCTCAGCTCGTCAGGGAAAACATGCATTGCCTCTCACACCCACACCCACGCTTCAACCACTCCAACAAGCAGTCCAACAAGCAGTCCAACAGCGGTTCTCGCCGTTGAACCGTTTCACAACCCGTAGTGATCGTCAGGACAAGCAGCTAATAGCCCGCAGCTCAAAGGATTTCAAGGGAGGGGGATCAACGCGACCCGGGATTTTCGGGCTGGCGTGGCTGCGCCAAGGATCCAAACTTAAAGTTCGAATGTGGCATCTTCAGCTTCAAGCTTGCCGACGCCAAAATTAAGGCCCGCAGAGAACAATCGAGCTGAATTTCCCGCCATTTTACGCAATTGATACTCGCTAAGAAGCGGGTTGCAGTTTGTTTTGTGGGTAGCTATATAGACTAGGATCAAGGTTCGCTCTATATGATATCGCGACATCTTCATTGGGGGCGTTTGGTGTAAGCCGCAGTTTGCTGCAACGACGATTTTAAGAGGCCAGCAATTTGAGTGTGACAAGATAAAGCGAACTAGCCTGTATATTGGAACATGTAATTTAGCCCATATTATATCAGAGGCTTATTTTGCCTTGTTAATACATGTATCTATGAATTGTGAGATGCGGCAGCTAAAAGGGGCATCACACCCTTTCTTAACGTCCTTACATGACAATTATCCGCCTAGATATCATCCAAGTTATCCAAGTTACTCATAGGCATTTTACAGAGAGAAACCTGTCCAAAAATGCGTCAACCTTCTATTTCCCGCGACTCGATGCGCAACGAGCTCGTCGTTGTCTTTGGCGAGTTCTGTGGCACTTTCATGTTCCTTCTCATGTCTTATATTGGCACCCAAGCCGCCATTGATAATAACTCACCGGGGAATCCTGACGCACCTCTTTTTCCCTTTTCTCTAATGTACATTGCTGCTTCTTTTGGAACTGCTTTGGCTGTTAACGTATGGGTGTTTTATCGAGTTACAGGCGGAATGTTTAATCCGGCTGTAAGTTTCCCCTCCACTGGCTGTCTTGAGAAAAATTAAATGACTGACTCACAGCCTTAGGTTACTCTCGGGCTTGTTCTCGTCGGCGCAGTCAAGCCGCTCCGTGGCCTCTTAATCCTTCCTACTCAAATTGTTGCTGGCATTGCCGCCGCCGCAGTTACCGACGCCCTGCTGCCAGGCCCTCTCCTTGTAGCCAACAAGCTTTCTTCCGGCACCAGCATCTCTCGCGGTCTTTTCATCGAGATGTTCCTCACATCACAGCTCGTCATCACGGTATACTTCCTCGCTGTAGAGAAGCACCGAGCTACCTTCTTGGCCCCCCTGGGCATCGGTCTCTCCGTCTTCATCGCGCACCTTTGCGGCACAAACTTCACCGGAACGGGCATCAACCCAGCTCGATCATTTGGTCCTTGTGTTGTCACCAGCTTCACGGGCTACCAGTGGATTTATTGGGCCGGACCGTTCATGGGCGCCTTGCTCGCCTTTGCGGTCTACAGCATTCTCAAGTGGATGGAGTACCACAACGCCAATCCAGGCCAAGACGACGATAGCAACGTGAAGAAGAATCCAGCGGGTATGGCTATCCCCTCAAATGACCGGCAGTATAGCAACACCAGCGACGGATCAAAGCCTCGGACGCCAAGTGGGCATAACCCGCGAGACAGCGGGATTGGCGGGACCAATTCAATTCCACAGGGATTCCAAGCTGTGTAATAACTAATAATGCATTGATCTTTTGGGAGGGGGAGTGCACTGGAAAAATTGTCACCTTGAAAGGCAGAGACAGTGCGCCCAAACTCGCCAGAGGGATGAGTACCGTACCTAAAATGAACAGCATATGGAGGGTATATTCGCCGTGTACAAATTCTGGGAAGAAGCTCATGGTGGTTTGAAATCACAAAAAGCCCGCTTTGTATTCTTATGCCATGTTAAATATGTATACACTTGTAATTTATTAAAAGGAAATGTGTTAGTCACGTTTTGTCTTGTCAGTACAGTCAAGCAAACAGCAGCTTACCAGTCTATAGCCACAACTGTGGTAATGAAGCTCACATTACTCTTCTTCCTCCAGTTCCTCAGGAAACCATCCGTATACTTCCAAATCAATAGTAAACTCCCCCATGGCGGTCCGCGTCACTTCAACTCCCTCTTTCCGTAGCGCGGCGGCCTGGTTTGTGGCGCCTGAAGGTTGTGATCTAAAGATTCACGGTTATTAGAAACTGTGTCTTTGGCACTTCACAGGACTTAATATTGCGTTTCATATGCACAAGCAATCATACCCATGCATACAAAATGAGAAAAAACTTGCTCACCTCGGAGATACTGCGCCCTTGGAATTAATCACCCTCTGCCACGGCACATTCGTGCTATTAAACACGGCGTCTTCCTCATGAGGCAAATGCTTCATGCATACGCCCACCTGTCTTGGTCTCTGTGCTGTTTCACACCTCGCATCGACATTAGCATCTCGCTTATTCAATTCGTCAAGTTAATCGTCTCAGAAATCGAAACTGAAATACAATAAACCACCGCCAAGTAGAAACGTACGCGTGCCGACCAAGTAAGCAAGGTGTGCATAGGTAGTCACTTTTCCATACGGAATCTGCTGCGCAGCCGAGTAAACAGCGTGAAAGAAGGCCTGTGCTTCGTCTGATCGCGCCATTGTTTACAGTTCAAAAACAGTGAACGGGGAAAATCGCGGTTAGAACATAGATAAATAGTCGTATAGATAGAAAGGTTTACGAAGAGAGAAAAAGAGAAATGGCTACATGCAGAGGAATGTCAATCAAGTAAACGGAAGGGGGTTTGGAGAAGGGAAGACGAAGCATTTTTTTGGTGGGCCCTTGGAGCTTTTAGAGCTTTTTGACAGGTACTGGTTGCATGACAGCTACTGAATCGCACTGTAAGTCTACCGTAAGCATGAAACAGACAGCCGAAGGTATCTTTGCCACCACTGTTACGCAACGCTCTCTATTGTTTGGCGTCTAAATAGCTTCACAGGAAATGAACAATCTATGTAAAAGTTCAACCGGCGAGTTATAATCAACTACTAATCTTTGGATCTCTGGTCATCTAATACTTAGATCCTCTATCCAGCTCCTATGATCTTATACAACCACACGTGCTATTATTATTATTACATGTACAATGTCTCAGCTCCATACTCCAAACGGATATTTGATTAGGAATCTTAACCGTCTTTTCCTCTTTATCCCACACTGCATTATAAATCCACTCGAAATGCCATCAATCAGCGCAACAGAATCCAGACAGGTCTAATGCCAATGGAGAATAAACATTTGACAATAAACATTTGCAATAATAGGTAATATGGTAAACCAAAAAAAAAAAAAAAGGGCCGCGCCGCAATGCGTATTCACATTCAGCACTCCAAACAAAAAGAAAAAGCCATTTACAAAAGTACAAATAATCTACAGGTTCCATGTCCATCACATCAACTCCAAGCCTTTCATAACATGGCCGTCTGGTCCACGTAGTCTCCTCGTTTGCTTTTTTTAACAGTTCCTCCAACGTCAAGCTCCACCTCACGCCCCTTCTGCATCATCAGAGTAAAATAATAATAACCACCTCCCACTGCAATATACAGTAGAACGGCCCAAAGAGAAAAATAAAAAAGTGAACTAAACATAAATATATGGGTAAAATAAAAGCAACGCGCATCATGACATACAACAGTCATCTAGCATTGAGCAGATAATGTAGTATTTTTTTGCTCGCCTCTAGGGGAAAAATACGGGGATCATTTCGAGTAAGAAAAAAAAAATAGGTGTGAATGAGGATCGAAAACTCCCGGCAGTGCTGAACGAACCCAAAGAAACAAGTGAAGAAGAAGAAGAATGAGCAGGAAACCAACACCAAGGCGGAAGATATCAATAATCTGTTTCCTCTCCAAACCAGAAACACCGACAAAACAATCATCAAGAGCTCATAGAAGGGGAATAAAAAAGAGTTCAGAAGAGCGGGCTTTCATCGTAACCAAAGAGTATTAGAAGAGATTCGATGCGAATTGCCACAGCAGGCAGTGAGTTCCTGCGAGGCGCAGATAAATTGGGGGGTATAGTCCTGCAGTTCCCACGCCCATGGCTGCGTCTCTTCACGGACGTCGCTTAGAAGCAATTCAGGCTGCCCTTCTTCTTCTTGCCCTTGTTGATAGCCTGCATCCTCTCTTCCAGCTGCCTTCGAGCAGCCTCTGCCGCCTGTCTCTTCTTGCGCTCCTCTTCGATTGCTTGCATACTCCAACGGTTGTCCTGTGATTGGTCGACTGGTCGCTCCTTGAGCTCCTTTACCTCAGCTTCAAGCTCTTGAGCGCGCTTCTTCCAGGCGTCACAGTCTGCCTTGACCTTCTTGGACTGTTTTTCCAAATCACCTAGAGCCTCTTCCAACGTCTGTGTGAGTTTACGCTCAGCAGAAAGATGCTTCTCGATGGCTCTAATACGAGCCTCTTGATCCTCCGTAACCTGAGAAATATTGAAGTTGTTGCTTGGTGGGCGTGTAGATGTGGGGGAGCTAGGCACTCCGTTTGCGGGGGCACCATTGGGCAGAGGCGGCAGAGGAACGGAGGGAGGAGGCGATGGCAGAGAGTTGTGTGAAGAACTTTTGCGGATTGTAGAATTGGAGTTGGATCGCTTGACATCTCCGTTGACGATTTCGTTGTATTTCATCTGTTCATTAACAGTTAGTCAGATTCGTCCAAATATATGTATATATGTACTAGAGCAGAGAGAGATAGAGAAAGGGGAGCGGAGAATTTACCTGGAGAGCAGCATATTCCTCGCGAACTGCTTCTAGTTCGGACTGGAGCTTCAGTCTTGAATTCAGCGCCTCGTCAAGCTGAGCATTACGCTCAGACTGTAACGAGCTCAAGCGGTTGTTGGTTACCTGTACCTCGTCAAAGTTGTGCTGCAGCTGTTCCTCAAGCTCCTCAATGAGACGAGAATTCTTCTTGTTGCGGCCATCAAGGTCATCCACCTTGGCCTTGACCGCGGCGAGCTGATCCGTTAGGGGACCAGACGTGGCCTCTGCGTTACCAGGTAACATGCCCGCAATAATAGTCTTCACGCCCTCTAGATCCCGAACAAGGGAATCGTTAATGGTAGAAAGCTCCGTCACATGGGACGTGAGCTCTCCCATCTTCTTTCGCTCCGCTTCGAGAGACTTTTGGTCAGCGACAAGAGCCCTAATCCGCTCGCCTAACTTCTCCAAGGGCAACTCTGCACCAAAGACAGCAGCGATCTGGGTGGCAACGTTTGTCAGTTGATCTCTCGACTGAGCAAGATCTGCCTCTAGTTTGAGCACAGCTTCGGAATGCTCAGTCAAAAGGACCTCCACTTGCTTCTCGTAGCCGGTCTGCTCGTTGTGCTTCAGCTCGGCCAGCTCTTGAGCGTGATTTTCCTTCAGAGCCTCCATTTCTTCTTGGTGTGCCTTTGTAGCATCCTCGTGGCTAGCAATCAACTGTTCTAGCTTAGTAGACAGTTCTTGGTGCCGAGCGGTCGTCTCCGCAGTGACCTCGCTGTGCATCTTGGACATATCATCCATTGCTGCCCGGGCAGAGCGATGGAGAGCCTCGAGCTCAGTTACCTTGGTAGCGTTACTGCTGATGACGGCCTTGTACTCGTCAATCTCGCCGCGTAGGAACTCAATGAGGTCTTGCTGCTTGCGAACCTCCTTCTTGGCTTCCTCGGCATCTCTTCCAGCTGAAACAAGAGATTGTGATTCGGCTAGCTGGGCGTTGGCAGCCTCAACCTGAGCCTCCAAATGCTGAATTGTCTCTTGCATCTCCCTCTCTGTGCTTCGCATAGATACCAAAGCATTGTGGTGCTTGTTTTCCCAGCCAGCCAGCTCCGCCTGCAGCGTAGAGACTCTTTCGTTGTAAGGAATATCAGTCTCTTCTTCGTCACTTGGCGTGAACTCTCTGGTAGGTGTGGATGCTACTGATTTGCGGAGGATCTCGACTTCGCTTGTGAGGTCACGTTCGCGGGCAGCGTGCGCCGAACGCAGATCAGACAGCTGCCTCTCACTCTGCTCAAGTTGGCCACGTAAAGTAGCAACCATTGACATATCCACGGGGGAAGCCTTCAAGCTGGAGCGTTCACGCGCTAAGCCTGAGATGATGGCCATTTTGCTCTCCATTTCTTTCTTAGCTGCTGCAACGTCTGATTCGAGCTCTTGGATTCGCTCGCTTCGAGACTGAAGTTCATGGATAGCTGAGTTGAGACTCAATTCGAATGACTGCATGGTTTCGGGCTTTCCTTCGAAGTTTTCGGCAGCAAGATTCCTAAGGGAGGCGAAAGATCGCTGTGCGCGATCCACGCCTAGAAGATTTTGGCTCGACTTGCGGCGAATAACGCGAGGACCAGCTTCGACAGTTCTAGCTTTGGAGACTTCCGTCTTGAGCTCTTCAACCATGTCAAGCGTTTCATGGTGCTTCATCTCAAGTTGGGCGTATTTCAGAGCGAGTTCCTGTTCGGCAGTTTCTTTTTCTTCCGCCAAGACCCTGAGTCTCTCAAGCTCCGCAATAAGACGCTCATTCTGTTCACTGTGCTCGTTCTGCTCAGACTTGGCATTTTGCTCAACCGCCTTAACCGGCTCGACTTCCACTTGTTCAGCGTGCTGCTCGACCTCTTGCTGCTCAACCTCTTGCTGCTCAACCTCTTGCTGCTCAACCTCTTGCTGCTCAACCTCTTGCTGCTCAACCTCTTGCTGCTCAACTTCTCGTGGCTCAACATCGTAGTGCTCAACTTCTTGCTGCTCAATGGGTTCAGCTAGCTCAACATGCTCCACGTGCTCATGCTTCTCCTTCAATTCGTCCTGCTCATGCAGCTCAACATGCTCGACCAATTCCCGTGTAAGATCCTCAACAGATGTCGCGGGTTTGGCAGTAGCAGTGTCGTCTTCGGATTCAAGATCCATATGGGTGGTATCTGCAGTGATAGGCGAGTCAATAACAGAAGAGAGCTCGGACGACAGTGACCGAGGGACCGAAGAGCGAACGTCATCTTTGACGTCGCTTGTCGCTGCAGACTGGAATGATTCGGGGCGGGTTTCAGTGGCGGCATCGACGGAAATGATGGAATGACGTGCACGGCTAGGGTAGCGAGCCTCGTCAATGGTATCCTGAAGCTCTGAGAGCTTCTTCATGGCTTCTTCGTACTTGGCATGCAGCCTACCGTAGTCATGGACGGTGCTCTCGTGCTCAGTTCGGAGGTCAAAAAGCTCACGAGTCACCAATTCCAGCTTATCAGAGACGAACTTGGTCTGGGCGGTAGCCTGATTTTGAGCAACATCACCATTAGACTGCTCTTCGGCCGCCTTGGATACCGGTTTCGCAGCATTGGCGGCATCTTCATCGTTTTCCACAACAGGCGCGAGTGTTGGTGTCGCAATTTCGTCGTCGTCGTATCCCTGAGCCTTGGAACCCACAGATTGATTGCTTTGGCGCTCTGCCGTCTCATCGTTTGTTCCACCTTCAAAGTCGCTTGTTTTAGACTCATCGACATGGTCAAGTTCGTGAAGAAGAGCATCCAATTTTCCCAAGCTCCTCTGCCTCTCGATGACCTGCTCAAGACGCTCAATCTCTCGCTGCATGAGCTCAGCATCCTGATCCGCTTCAGCAAGTCGTTCTTCCAGTGTGGAAATGTAGTCCTCGGACGCAGATTCATTCTCGCGAATACGGGAAATTTCTTTGCGCAGTTCAACGATAATGGTTGCATTCTTTTCCTCGCCGTTGGTGTGCCCATCCAGCTTAGTCTCCAAGTCGTGGAGGTAGTTTGCGGTGTGGGCTTCGCGATCCGTGAGCTTTTGAAGGCGTGACTGCAGCTGGGAATTGATGGTCTCGACGTAGGCACACTTAGTCTCCTTTTCAAGCAGATTTGTCTCCGTGTTCGACAGGGTAGTTCGGGTACTTGACAGGGATTGTTCGAGCGTCTGGATAGTTTTTTCATATTCAAGAACGACTTGCTCAACTGCCTTGGCAAATGAATTGGACCGATTCAGCCGATCTGTTGCATTCTCGCCCTGGAGTTCATCAAGCTGGCGGTGGTGCTCAGACTCGCTCTCCTGGGCTTTGGCCATTTCGGAAATCAGGTGAGCATGGCGTTGGCTCAAGGTGTTGTAGTTCTCTTGCGAATCCAGAAGCTGATTCTGAAGCTCCAATTCCCGTTCATTCTGTCTCTCCGATCTCTCGCTGGACCTATTAGCACTGCGCGGCTGTTCGGTAAGCCCAGTGTTGGCGCTACGTATTTGTTCGCGCAAAAACGCTACTTCGGCCTTTAGTCGCTCAATAATGGCATTCTTATCTCCCTCCTCGATCTGCTGAATTCGAGGCTTTGACTGGATGGCGCGAGCTCGCTGGGCATACTGAACAGTGTTTAATGTCTCGCTGAGATGGAATTCCGGCGGAGTGACGCAAGCAATCATGTAGGTGATGGCGTTGCCACCGAGTGAGTCTTGTAGGAGTCGAGTGAGCTTGGAATCGCGATATGAGACGTGGGCGCCCGAGTTTCGCGATGAAAGTTGACTGATGACTTTCCCTAGCGCAGCCAATCCGGCATTGATAGATATTCCTTCCTTGGCACGCTCTCCCTGAGCACCCGTGTTCTTCAGTCTCTCACTACCGGCCAAATCAACAAAGTGCAGCTTGCTATCGGTTGTCACGGAGACATCTTGGCCACTCATGGCCTCCAGAGGCATCGAGTGGCGCTTATCGGAATTCGAGTACTTGCTCTTCCGCTGAACCAAATTGAGCGAAAAGACGGCGTGGGAGCGGGATGATTTGGCATTGATGGCAGTAGCATCGGTCTGACGAATGGAGGAACCAAAGTCGAGGGCGTTGAGAATGTCGTCCACGCAGGTGATATCGACCTGATGCAGGCCGGTGAGGATGATGTTGCCTTTTACGTCCTCGCGGATTGCGACTGATGTTCGGTCATTGAACCCTGTGGAGTCTGCAACCAAAAGATCTCGGAGCGTTTCGTTATAGATTTCGACGTACGTGGCCGTCATCGCCCAATTCCGATCACCCAGGTTATTCTGCTGTCCATATCCACGAGGTGACCTGAAGCTACTCGCGCTCTTCATCGTGCTGCCATTATTATTTGCTCCTCCTCTCTGAACGTCTAGATGCTCGAAAAGGGCGGCTGCCGCTCGAGGAATGACACCTAAAAACAAGGCGTGGTTAGCGAGGCGAAATTGTACGGACTGCGCAGAAATACGGTTGCGCAGCCACGGAAAGTAGGCAATCAGAATTTGAAATGGCAGATGAAAGTGAAAAGCTCATACCCATGTCTTCAGGATTTGACTGCGCGTCGGGGCTCGACGTGCCCATGGTATGTGATTTACCAGCACCAGACTGGCCATAGGCAAGAAGGGAAACATTGTATCCTTGAGTAAAGGCGTTGATGCTGTCGGACAGATAGTCCCAGATGCCACTCTGCGTGACCTCTGGGCCAAAGACACGGTCGAAAACGAAAAGCTTGCGGCCCTGGGGGGAATCGATGGACAGGCTCGTGTTGGATGTGACATGCACCATAGGGCGCTGGAAGCGCTGCGGGATCAAGTCATATCCAGGATCCTCCGGTCTCAATTGCGGTCGTACTCGGACAGCTGCGAAGAGAGGCGGTCATTGTCAGCTCACTCTTGATCAGGCACCAAATGCGCATTTATGAGCCCCAGGCAGAAGGGAGAGGGAATGCTTACCGACGCGGACAGCTGTCCGGTTGTCCTCGTCAGAGGCTCTGCTCTCGCCGCCTTGCTTGCTGTTCATACTCAACCGACTGGTGCTCCGTGGTTGAGGACGAGTAGCAATCGCGCTCAGGGGACGCTGAAGCTTATGCGCTGGCGATGGTGAGCCCGGCGGAGAAGAAGCCATGGCGGAAGATGCGAAGCGAAGCGGACCCAGCAGATGTCACCCAGGGAGCGAAGCTCCGTAATAGCTCGAGAGCTGGTCCAAGGCCTTGGGGACCCGTTATCGACGGCGCGCACAAGCCAGCGGGACTGCACGGCGCAGACGCGCACAAGCGACTGAGTAGCAGAGAATTGTGGCCAGCAAAGGCGCAAACACTAGCGACAATAGTCAGGGACTGCGGCAGTGCTTTAGCGGCAAAGCGGAAAAGAGGAAAAAATAAAAATAAAAATAAAAACGAGCGAATACAGGAACGAGGGAAGGGGGGGAGAAGAGAGCGCGACGGTGTTGCCCCCAGAAGAAAAAGAGCGACGATGGTGAGAGAGAGAAAGAGTTGAAGAGAGAAGATCGTCAACTAACGGCTGGCGTGTGTATCGCGCCGATCGTTTGTTGCTGCTAGCAGTAGTACAGTAGCAGGATTTTTGAAATTTTTCTAATAATATTTCTTGACTCTTCCTCTTCGTCTCTTCGATTCTCGTCCGCAGCGCCCCCCTTGTCGTCTTCCTATGATCCAATCTGCGCACCCGTTGGCTGGTGGGGACAAGATGCTGGTGCATGAACTCGTACCGGCAGACGATGCGTGGCGTCTGCGATGCGTCTGTATGGAGCAGCACTGTATGTACCTGTATATACTGTATGTCTGTATGTGTGTAGCACACGTGTATGTATGTCTTCATATGTCGGGCAGAGCTACGGCGAATAGCGTCTGGGCAGGCTCTGGATTCGACGGTTTCTTCGGTCGGACGGTCGTGTGTGGATATGGCGACTGCTCGTTCCTGGTGATGATTGCAGTTCCAGGTCGCTGGTCGGGGTCTGGCGGTCCTCGTTCGCCTATCAAAATGGACAGGTCTAGGTAAGCCGGCAGCTCGATGGAGACGGCGTCCAGGGCCCTTGGACGGGTGGATTTGCTATCCGTACCTAATTAAACAAGCGCCAGGCCTGGCCAGCCCACCACGGGGTGGAAGTGGAAGTGGAAGAGAAGGTCGTGCTTGAGGCCTGCCGGCTCGTACGAGCAGAGACGCAGGAATGGGCTCTGCAGGCCTGTTTTGGCCAGTCAATCTGGCCAGAGACAGCGAGGAGAGTCTGCGCTCGCACGAGGTGGAGAGAAGCAGGACTGGCCGTACGGCGGTGGTGTTTTGGACCCAAAGAGGAAAAAGGGGGAGAGGCTTCAGTGCCACCACCAGCAGCTGTTAGTAGGCAGTAGTGGTGCTGCCGGTTAATCTTGGCTATTACCTGGCAGGCCTAGGTCGGCATCAGACGAAGAAGAAAATCGATAGACCCGGAGAGGGAAAACAAATCACGGGCATTGATAGCCAGCCGTTACAGAGAATTACAGAGCACAGAGCACTACCCTCTGCCCGTAAAGGGGCCCCGTATAACAGGACAGCCAATTTTAGCACCACGGGCGTGTACCCGGCTTCTGTCACCGAGGCCTCTACTAAAGAACTTGTTCAATAAAGACAAGACACCGCTTAGCTTCAAAATCAAGAGTGTATATGTTATTGATCCTCTGAGCAGTCAGTGGCAGCACGCATATTTCACGCAAATTCCCCCCCCCCCCCCCCCCCCCCCCCAAACCAAAGCCCAGCAGAGCAATTGATGCTCTCATCAGGCTGCACTGCATGCTCTCCCAATCCATTAGCATCATCCATGCTCCCTCCAATGCGGTGCCCCAAAAACCCCTGAAACTCCCAGCGCTTGCCAGTGCCTAAACGGGTCAAGACCCAGGGGATGCCAGCGCCAAAATGGTCGCCCAGCATGTGCGCGCTAGGCTGCTTGGGGATCCTGGCCCGCACTAGCCACAGCAAGTCCCCTGTCCAGCCACCGCGAGGCCCTGGCTGAGGCTTGAGAAAAAGAGGCTGGCCTCGACGTTTTTGTGGCTTTTTGGCCTGACGCACCATCAGATCCGTTTTGCACGACACGAAGCATCTTTTCCTCTCGCTTGTTCCTGGATTTCCCTCTCTCCGGCTAGTCCGCAGACGCAGGACCCTCCCCTGCCAGTTACTGGCTCCATGCTCCATGCTCCGCCAAAATTTGAAACCGCAGTGTCTGCAGCATCTGTCGTTGTTCTCCTCCACCCCTGTCAGGCTGCTGTGGTGCCAAAACTGACCCTTGGATGTCTGGAAATTAGCAGCAAGAAGACGATAACCGAAGAGAATGCACAAAACAAAGTGCCCGTCCTCTATTCTCCACGATATTGCCACATGCGTGCCGCGATTTGCAAAAAGTGTCGAACGAGGCTGATTTGCTGAAAGCTGAGCCCACTGTGGGACACGGTGGCACGTCCTAGCGTGTGACAAAATCGGTGGTGGGAACGCGAGAGGAGAGCATCCTTTTTTTTTTTTTTTCTTTTTTTTTCTCTCATTGTTTGAAAGCCTCGATCGTTGGCAGAGGCACTCATGCTTGGTCCCCACGCCCCATACTTGTACATACATACAAGTACCTAACTAGGTATCCGGCCGAGACTCACGGACTGGACAAGGTCCACCAGTCCAGTCTATCGCGGCTGGCTTTCACGGTCTCCGGGCCAGCTGCATGCACCAGCAAATCGGATTCACTATCTACAGCAGACATGTGAAATGCTGTCTTGCCAAAGGCTGCGGGCTACGGCAAAAGTCTCCCATCGCTACGAGCATCGTATCGTAGTACGAGACTCCAGACATGGTGTTGAATTAAGATGAAGACAGCGCCCAAAGACCAGGGTTGGCAGCCAGTCCAATCTGCCGTCTTAATTTGCTGCAGCTCCGCCCCCAGCCGTCGTCGCCGTTGCCGTCATTTTCACGCTGGTCCGCTCACATCGAACACTTTGCTGGCGTTTTACCGGTTTCACCTATCGCCCTTCATTATGCAAGTCGCGCCTCGTGCCGTCATATAAAGAGGCAAACATTGGACAATGGTAGGTTCATACACAATGGCACGCAACTACGAGTATCAGCCACATCATGCAGATCAATCAATGCATGAAGCCAATTCATAGACTGCCTGCACGACGCTCATTAGCACGACGGAGTACCTATTTGTTGCAGTACTGGTTCTGCGCGTACATGTACCCTTGAAGGCCTTGCGCTCGGATCCGTCACATCGTCAACGGCAGACGGTCAGTGTTTGCGAGCAATTAAACGCACATGCCTGTGCGGCCGACAACCTGTCGATCTTCTTCCACTAATAGCGCTATCGCCTAAGCTGGGCCGACATGTGGTGGACAAGCATGCCAGGGCCAGGGATGGGCATCGCGATGCCTGCTCGCCCATTATATTCTACGAGTACCGTACATAGTATAACATATGTACATGGCCCTGTTGCTTGGTAACAACGAGTGCCTCGCGGCCTACCCGCTGCAATCCCAGCTCTCAGCTCCAGCTTTAAATTTAGTTTTTTCCCCCAACTAGGACCAATCCACCTGACAAATCATTACCAGTCAAGAGCCACAAGCCGTAGATTCACAATCATCGTACATGCGAGACGTACATGTAGTAATCAGTGCTACAGTGTCGATTGGACGGCTCTATTGGTAAATTGCACATACCTAATACAGCCGCTTGTCTCTGTGCTATGTCAACCCAACGATTTGTAATTTTTTGCTTGATAATAATACTACTAGATACTTCGTACAACCCCCCTAAAAATGGTAGGCCATATCATTTTGTGTCCCAGCTGCATCGTACTAGCAATACTAGCACATTTTGACGGCAAATGTAATTTTCCTTGTCAAGAGATCAATCTTAGAACGAGGCTCTGGGCAAATGAAGATCGGTGCATCAGACACCAAAAACGGATTTCACCAGAAACTAGGACAGGTCCAGCACATAACTCTTCAGGCAGAGCTGATCCCAGTGCCCAACCGCGAGCAGGTTTCGATATAGTCTAGTTGCGGAGAAGCTGGCTATTTTTGGCGTTGCTATGCGAATAAACACTGCAGACTACCAACTATGAACTAACGTAAGCAGCGCCAGGCGATATTGCGATGGGGAGTAGCTCGAGAGGTGGGCCAATAACACAACAATATATCGTGCAATGTCAGCCTGTGCAGCAATATGAGGATGGTCGAGCTTGAACAATACGGGGCCATCCGATCTGTATCTCTTGGTAATGTCGATGTGTAATTTATAAAAAATAAAATCATTCATACTTCCATCAGTAGTCACCCTTACATCATCGAGATACCCCTACATCATCGAGATAAGAACACCGTTTTCCATCTATGGCCGCAGATTTGATCAAGCTGTTGATATATTCATGCATTATTATTCTCAGATGAGGTAATATATTCTTCAATATTGTGATATCAAGTTACCAGCACCGCCCGTGAGTAAGCAAAGCATAAATGTTATAATCACACTACAACATTTCTCCTGTACAATGAGTGACGCCATTCTTCTGCCGTATCGTCGGAAATGGGTGTTTTTGCCTATAAAGAGAACTTATTCCAGAGTAAATAAGCAGTAGACATAAGAACAGAATATTGTAAATTTAAAAAAAAAAAAAAAAAATTAGCTATTTGCTCCTTTTCGTTTCTCCTTCCTTTATATTCTCTTCTTCACTACCACTCTCACCCCCACATTCTTTGACAACCTCACCGAGCAGAGCTACTCGCACCACCCTTTCCAACATCTCATTCAACCATTTACACACAAGCTTATTCCAATAAAGGCAACGTCCGATTACCACATCATTGTCCGCAAAATACGCGGTAGCCTCGGACTCGGCCGCCCGGCGCGGACGGACGTCATCACTTACCCTCATCGGGAGCGCGAAAGCCGCCGATCTCGAATCCAACGGCAGATCCAATCATCAGTGGTGTCATCTGCCGCGCAGCTTAAATTCCACCTTTGGCTATTCACGCAATTGTCTTGCTCGCCATTCAAACTGCCAACAATTCACTGTGGCGCTCCGCTAGCACCCAATTCCGGAAGTATGCACACAGTGTCTCCGTCAATAGGACGCCCAAGCGGAAACTCTATCGTCATACTCTCGCCATTACTCGGTGGAATCGGACTCTTAAAGCCCATTGTCGGACTTCTGAAGTGTCCGACAGCGCTGGAAATAAAGTCAAGGCGAATTCCAAGTTGGTCAAGTGATTTGCTGGTGGACAAGCTGATGAAGTTGATGCGATATCTCGAGAAGCTCTCTCTGTTGAATATTGGAACATGTTGCATCCAAGCCTGTCCTCTTATAACGGCCTTTCTTTTATTCCTAGCACATAATGAGTGAAAGTCCTAGTCCATCCGATCTCAAGGAGCTTCACGCCTCCTCGGACGACACAAGCACCACGCTCCACAATGAGAATCGCCAAGGAGCAGATCACATAGATCAAGATGCCTCATCTCTGACCGGCGGTGATATTTTATCAAGTACAAATAGCTCATCAACAACGAGTCTTCATGCGCCACCTACACCAAGCCGTCCTGTAAATAGCCAGACACAGGGCACAGCCCAAGGTGAGGATGATATCTTTCGAGCCCTGTCTCGACGCCGAACAACCGGCACTACTGGTTCTGGCGCAGGTCAAGATGAGGAACCAGCAGAGATAGAACGGCTCATGTCGCGCATGTTTGGCCATGCTAGGCAAGAACATGGCCAAGAAGAGCGTATGCGACACAGCGGCGTAATCTTCCGCGATCTAACCGTCAAAGGCGTTGGACTCGGTGCAAGTCTTCAACCCACGGTGGGAGACATATTCTTAGGTCTCCCTAGGACCATCAGGAATTTCATCAAGGGAGGTCGCAAGGCCGCCCAAGCTAAGCCACCGGTGAGAGAGCTGATTAGCCATTTCAATGGCTGTGTCCGGCCCGGTGAGCTTCTGCTCGTTCTGGGGCGACCTGGCGCGGGATGCTCGACGTTTCTCAAGGCGTTTTGTAACCAGCGATACGGCTTCAAAGCTGTAGAAGGAAACGTCACATATGGCGGGACGCCTGCTAAGGATATTGCCAAGCACTTTCGCGGCGAAGTCATTTATAACCCTGAAGATGATCTGCATTACCCGACTCTAACGGTGAAGCGAACTCTATCATTTGCACTTCAGACGCGCACTCCTGGAAAGGAGGATCGCCTTGAAGGTGAAAGTCGTCAGTCCTATGTCAAGGAATTCCTTCGTGTTGTAACGAAGCTCTTCTGGATAGAACATACCTTGGGGACCAAAGTTGGCAACGAATTCATTCGCGGCGTTTCAGGCGGCGAGAGAAAGCGTGTCAGCATCGCAGAGGCTATGATCACTCGAGCCTCCGTACAAGGGTGGGACAACTCGAGCAAAGGCCTTGACGCAAGTACAGCACTGGAATATGTCAAGGCGATACGAGCCATGACAAACATGGGCAAGATTTCGACTTCAGTTTCGCTATACCAAGCGGGAGAGTCCCTGTACGAGCTGGTGGACAAGGTTCTCCTCATCGATGGCGGCAAGTGTCTCTACTTTGGCCCAGCAGAAAGGGCAAAACAATACTTTCTGGATTTGGGATTTGACTGCCCCGATCGATGGACCACGGCCGATTTCTTGACATCCGTCAGTGACCAGCACGAACGAAGCATTCGTCCTGGATGGGAGCATCGCATCCCACGATCCGCAGACGAGTTCTTTGATTCCTACCGCCAAAGTGATGTATATAGAGAGAACCTTGAAGACATGGACAGCTTTGAGGAAGAGGTGCGCCGCAAGGCTGAAGAGCGAGAGGCTGCTACTGCACAATCCAAGAAGCCAGTGGAAAACAACTATACCTTGGCCTTCCACCAGCAAGTCATTGCTCTCACAAAGCGCCAATTCCACATCATGATAGGCGACAAAACATCGATAGTGGGTAAATGGGGTGGCCTCATCTTTCAAGGGTTAATTGTGGGAAGTCTTTTCTTCTCCCTCCCATCAACAACACTGGGGGCATTTCCTCGTGGAGGTGCCATCTTCTTCCTTCTCTTGTTTAATGCACTCCTTGCGTTGAGCGAAATGACTGCGGCATTCTCCTCAAAGCCCATCATGCTCAAGCAAAAGTCGTTTTCGTTCTATCGACCTGCTGCTTATGCCATTGCCCAGACTGTCATGGATGTGCCTCTTGTTCTCATCCAGATTGTTTTGTTCAACACCATTATATATTTCATGGCAGATTTGGCCCGTACAGCGTCGCAGTACTTCATCGCCACCCTCATCTTGTGGCAGGTCACCATGGCCACATATGCCTTTTTTCGATGCTTGGCAGCCTGGTGCCCTACTCTCGACGAAGCAACACGGTTTACAGGCGTATCTCTACAGATTCTGATCGTGTACACCGGGTACTTGATTCCTCCCTCGTCCATGAGAGTATGGTTCTCCTGGCTTCGCCGCATCAACTGGATACAATACGGCTTCGAGAGCTTAATGGCAAATGAGTTTACAGGCCTACGACTCGTTTGCGTCAGCCCAAACCTCGTACCCGTGGGTCCTGGCACGTCGCCTCAATTCCAGTCCTGCACTCTGGCGGGCAGCCAACCGGGACAGACAGTTGTTGAGGGCGCAGCTTACATACAAACCGCCTTTCAGTACTCTAGATCGCATCTTTGGCGCAACTTTGGCATTCTCTGGGTCTTCTTCGCCTTCTTTGTTGCTTTGGCGGCGCTTGGAATGGAGCTCATGAAGCCAAACGCTGGCGGAGGAGCAATCACCATGTTCAAAAGAGGCCAAGTGCCCAAGGCTGTGGAAGCGTCTATAGAGACTGGCGGCAGGGGCCTGGACAAGAAGTTGGACGAAGAGTCTGGTGGAGTGACCCCCCATATAACGCCAGCCATGATTGAAGAGAAGGACCCGGAGAAGAGCGATCCAAACGGCGACGGCCCGAAAATTGCCAAGAACGAGACTGTTTTTACGTTTCGAAACATCAATTACACCATTCCGTATGAGAAGGGACATAGGGAGCTGCTTCAAGATGTCCAAGGATATGTTCGGCCAGGAAGGCTTACAGCGCTCATGGGGGCCTCAGGGGCGGGAAAGACGACGTTGCTCAATGCCCTGGCACAGCGCATACGTTTCGGGACGCTGAGTGGCGAGTTTCTCGTCGACGGCCGGCCCCTGCCCAAATCTTTCCAAAGGGCCACGGGCTTCGCCGAGCAGATGGACATCCATGAGCGCACTGCAACTGTGCGCGAGGCTCTGCAGTTTTCTGCCCTCCTGAGACAGCCAAAGGAAGTCCCCAAAGAGGAGAAGCTCGCGTACTGCGAGACAATCATTGATCTTCTCGAGATGAGAGACATTGCCGGCGCAACTATCGGAAGGGTTGGCCAGGGCCTCAACCAGGAACAGCGCAAAAGGCTAACTATTGGCGTTGAGCTGGCGTCCAAGCCAGAGCTGCTCATGTTCCTCGACGAGCCAACGTCTGGTCTCGACTCGGGAGCCGCATTCAACATCGTCCGCTTCTTACGAAAACTGGCCGATGCTGGCCAGGCAGTCTTGTGCACCATCCACCAGCCATCAGCCGTGCTCTTTGAACACTTTGACGAGCTGCTGCTGCTGAAATCCGGCGGAAGAGTCGTCTATCACGGACCTCTGGGCCAGGACAGCCAAACGCTCATCAGGTACTTTGAATCAAACGGCGCCGCCAAGTGCCCGCCCAATGCCAATCCGGCAGAGTACATGCTGGAGGCCATTGGCGCGGGAGACCCCAGCTATCACGGCCAGGACTGGGCCGACGTATGGGCGTCATCCTCGAATCACGAGGAGCGCTCCAAGGAAATCCAGAGCATGATCGACACGCGGCAGGGGGTCGAGCCGTCAAAGAGCCTCAAGGACGACCGCGAATACGCCGCGCCGCTGTCGCTGCAGACGGCGCTGGTGGTCAGGCGCGCATTCGTCTCGTACTGGCGATCGCCCAACTACATCGTGGGCAAGTTCATGCTGCACATCCTGACGGGCCTCTTCAACTGCTTCACGTTCTGGCGCCTCGGCTACTCGACCATTGCCTACCAGAGCCGGCTCTTCTCCATCTTCATGACGCTGACCATCTCGCCGCCGCTGATCCAGCAGCTGCAGCCCGTGTTCCTCGAGTCGCGCAACCTGTTCCAGTCGCGCGAGAACAGCGCCAAGATATACTCGTGGGTTGCCTGGGTGACGTCGGCCGTGGTCGTCGAGATCCCGTACGGCATCGTGGCCGGCGCCATCTACTTCAACTGCTGGTGGTGGGGGATCTTTGGCACGCGCGTGTCGGGCTTCACGTCGGGCTTCAGCTTCCTGCTGGTCATTGTGTTTGAGCTGTACTACATCAGCTTCGGCCAGGCCATTGCGTCGTTTGCGCCCAACGAGCTGATGGCGAGCCTGCTGGTGCCCGTCTTCTTCCTCTTCGTCGTCAGCTTCTGCGGCGTCGTCGTGCCCCCGAGCCAGCTGCCCACGTTTTGGCGCAGCTGGATGTACTGGCTCAGCCCGTTCCACTATCTCATGGAGCCCTTCCTCGGCGCCGCCATCCACGACCATCCCGTGCAGTGCAGCAGCACCGAGTTTGCGCGGTTCAGCGCTCCGCCGGGCGAGACGTGCGAAAGCTATGCGGGCCCGTTCATCAGCCAGAACGGCGGCTACGTCCAGACGGCGGCAGACGGTCTCTGCGAGCTCTGCCAGTACGCCACGGGCGACCAGTTTGGCAAGGGGTTCAGCGTCGAGTACAGCCACATCTGGCGAGACTTTGGCATCTTTTGCGGCTTCATCGTTTTCAACCTGGGGATTGTGTACTTTTGCACGTTTTTGAAGTTCAAGGGCAGGAACCCATTCAAGCGCCACCACGGCCACTGAGAGCCGTGTATGCACATGCACTAGCAAGAGAAACAGCAAAAAAACAGCTGCGTAGACACTTGTTTAATTTTTTACAGATAAATAGAAGCTCCTCCTCTCACCCATATCAACAGCTGCTGACTGATATGTGCTCATCTCAAAAGACTTAAAACACACGTCTTATACATACAGATCAGGTACAGGGTAGGCCGATCTATGGGAGGATGCGATGCTCTGCCCGACTGCGCGCTATATCGGGGTTGGCGGGGTGCCCAGCTGCGCGCCCCCATTACCGCATATTCCCAGCAATATGCACATAGGCAGCGCCAACCCCCCCACCATGTATGCCCTAATCAGAAGCCCCAATTCCCGTACTATGAAAGGAAAACTTTTCGCCCTCCTCTCTCTCTTCCAATCCATCCTCCTCCGTGCTCTCCTCGGCAAGCACAACCTCTCCTGGGCCTTCCCACATGGCACTCGCAGCACCGTCTTCGCCTCCATGACGCGGAGCTGGTCGCTCCAACGCTGCTCGTTGCTTGTGTGCGCTCAAAGATGCTCCTCTTCCTGATCCGCCATGGCGAGACGGTCGACAACGTTGCCGGCATCTACGCCGGATCTCGGGACTCGGGGCTGACCTCGCACGGCGTGCTGCAGATCCGACGGCTGGCCACGCACCTCGCCGAAAGGCAGGAATCGACGCTCAAGTTCATCTACTCGTCCGACCTCCAGCGCGCCGTGAAGACGGCCGAGGCGATTGCGGCCGAGCAGAGGCGTGTCTGCTCGCGAGACATCCCCGTCGTCGAGTTCCCCGAGCTTCGTGAAAAGGACTTTGGGAGCGACGAGGGCCTGAAGTTTGGCGACTCGCGAGGACGGGCGCCGGATTCTGAGACGGCCGAGTCGATGAAGGCGAGGGTCGACGCCTTTCTCGACCAGCGCCTGCTCCCGCTTCTCAGCTCCCAGCCAGATGATGCCTCGTCAGCGTGCGCCATCGTTTCCCACGGCATCATCCTCGGCGTCCTCTACCGCGAGCTTTGCGCCCGCGTCAGCCGAGGCGGCATCACTGTCGACCCCAATCCCAGTGCCGCCAGCTCGCTCATATCCCCTCCTTTCTGGGACAACACCGGCTTTCTCGAATGCACGGTTTCCATGAACAGTGCAGGGGCTGACGAGGACAAGTCGCTGCCGCTGAAGTTGCACGTTCAGCGGGTCAATTGCACCGTCCACCTCAAGGACTTGAAAAAGACTAGAGGAGGCATTGGCAGCGCTGCGTATGACGAAAAGCAGCGCACCTTGACGTCGTTTTTTGTGCCGGGGTCCAAGAAGCGAAAAAGTCACGATATGAGTGCTGGCTGAACGACTCTTGCCAGGCATTCTGTTTTCAAAAGGTACGGTTTTTTTTGCTTTTTTTTTTTTTTTTCTTCAATGATGATACAACAAATAACTCACAGACCTGTTCTGAACACACAATGTGGAAAATATTTTGTCCAACCGCTGTCTGACATTGCACTCTTACAATTCGTTTTTGTTTGCACACATGTTGTCCATGGTCATTGCTAACTGCGACCATCAGATTCTAGATGCCCGCCTTATGATTACGATATAGATGGAAAATATAACATGATACCCTTTTGATTATTCCAATATTTCTACCAAGTCTCTGTGCCCTGCATTGTGATCGTGACCTTGACCTTGTAACATAAAAGATATGCCCTCAATCGTACGCATTCCAATCATTCGTTCCTAGGCTTTGCAGAGTGCCTGTATTTATCCTATACGTTTATTCTATATTTATAGCATTTCCCTGAGATTGCTCTCTCCCTTTCCATTTACATGAAGAGATAAATAAAAAAAAAATTGCCGCTCATTCATTATACATCCGTACTCATCTCATCCTTTCCGGTAAACACTCTGTGAATCCTCCTGCTCACAGCCTGTCCCACGGTCCTGTCCGAAACTGCCCCATCTTTGTTTGCACTTTTCCGCACGCTCTCCAATCTGAGAGGTCCGCCTTGCTCAAGCCCCATTACGAGCTTGCTCACGGTGTCAAACTCCGAGACGATGCCGTAAGCTATCGGAGCCGTGACGCGCGCAATCTCCTGTAGCATACGGACGTATGTATCGCGAGCATCATCACCAGTGCGGACTTGTCCACTTTCCATGCAGAAACCTGCCGAGGAAGTCAATTTTTCGCGCAGTTTCTTGTACGGAATGGTTGAAATGTGTTGAGTGAAGGCGACAATCCACTGCGCAGTTTCGAGCGGGGCAGCAGTGTGGTGAATCAATACTTCGTGCTCGACCTGTAGCTGGAGCATTGCGTCTTCGATGATGCTTTCCGAAATGTACTCCTCGGCGGTAGCATTGTTACGGCGTCTGCGGGAGGAGGCCGAGGCAGCTTCCGGAGGGGCAGCTTGGTCCTGTGCACGAACTCCAGCTGCGAATCTGCGGTTTCGGAGGTTGCGATTCTTCCTCATCCAAGGCGTTATGCCCTCGAGGATGTATATGAGTTCGTGGCCGGGGAAGTGTCTCTTCGTCTCAGAAACGCTGGAATCCACAGCATCGCTGACAGCGAGCCCGACAAACTCTTCTGCCGTGAGAAGAACCAAGGCATGATTCTCAGGCATAATGCGCGGCGGGATAGGCTCCCAGCGCCCCGCCTCTTCATCAAATCGACTGTTTACTTTTCTCCGCCACTTGAAGGCGTTGGCGACAGGACTATTCCATGTAGTATGCTCTACACTGAGTCCGTCTAGCAAGGTACCCAGCTGAACTCTTAGCCCCTCGGCCACGCCCGACGGCATGACGAGGATCATTTCAGGCGTCGAGACTTTTTTGTCCGTGCGAACTTTGTTGACCTCGGCCAATGCAGCAGCGCGCTCCTTTTCCAAAGCTTTGGCTTCTTTGAGCTGCTCCTTCTCCTGTCTCTTTCGCTCCTTTTCGGCAGCCTTGGCAGCAGCTTGGGCATCTCTATCACGCGCCCTCTGCTCAGCCGTCTTTGCCGTAGCTGTAGCTGCCGATCCGGGCCTCCTGCTTCTTGAAGAGATTATATCGCTTTGAGAGCGACGGATGGGGGAGCGAGGGCGGGGTCTGGCGCGAGACAAATTAAAGTCGGCAATGTCTGGAAATTCATCTCCGGATGTGTCTGCTGAATCCGAGTCTATACTTATGACAGTAGGTCTGGCGCTCTTTGATTCATCAAGGGTTTTCTTCGGAGGTGACACTCGTAGAGTCTCTTCTGGAGCTGAGCTTGAAATGGGATCCCAATGCTTGCGTTTGCGAGAATGGTCCACCACCTCTACAGACACTGCTCTGCGCGGGGTGGGGACTTTGGTGGGCGGATGCAGATTAACATCCTGAGAGCTAACAAATGGATCCGAGAATTCATCCACGTCCACTATCGTATGTACAGCCGTGGCTTGCTCTTGTGGTTTGTGTGATTCGCGTGAGGGGGGTGGTAGCGGAGGAAGTGGTGAGCTTGCGAAGGCGTCGGCGAATTCGTCGTGTATGGTCCTTGCACAATTTTCTGGCTTCTCTGACCTCTTTGGCCTCTCTTTTGCATTGGTAGTAGGCGCCAGGGGTGGAGAGCTGGCAAAAGGATCAGAGCTCAGGGAGATGTGTAGAGGAGCCTGGGCTGTCTGTTTCGCCACATGAGGCCGTGCAGCCGCAGCACCTGTGGCAGAATGGCTGATTGTGTTTTGCTGGGCTTTCGGCGTATCAGGATCTATAGAGCTTGTAAATTCAATAGGATCGAATTCTAGGTGGTTTGGCCTGTTGGACACGGTGCTGAGAAAGGGAGGCTGGGCCGTCCGAGGAGGGTCTGCAGCTGGTCGAGGCGGCGGTGACGTCGATATGCGCAGTCGCTTGGCGTTTATTGTGCTTTGGCCAAGCAATTCATCGTCAAGCACATCGAAGTCTGATGAGATAAAGAGCTCTGGTGAACGGGACAGCCGGTGCTTGTTTCGCCCTTGATCGGTGGCAGTGGAAGATGCCGCTGGTTCTGCCAGGCGACTCAACGGCGGTAGAGGCGGACTGGATGAAACGAGATCAATTACATGGGGAGCCATGGCAGTGGGCGGTCTGATGTTTCCAGCGGCGGTCGTTCAGGGCCGAGGCCAGCGAGGCTGCCATGCCATGCCGTGTCTTGTCGCTTTGCAATCGGCCCCGCGGGAGCTCTCCGTTGCGTGCGTGATTCGCTGCTCAGTTCTCACATCACATCGCGAGATTGGGCGGGAGACGCGATCAGAGCTTCGCGCAGAGCTTCGCGCAGAGTCGCCAAATCACGTGATAGAAAGCATCTACGTCACCAGTGCTGGCGCCAGCACCGATTTTTTATAGCAGGCAGAGTTGAAGCTGAAGCTGAAGCCGAAATCTCGCTCGGAATACAACATCATTCCTTTTCCAATCAGGTATATTTGCTGCCCTGGATGAAAACTGTGGCGATTGTTTTGACTGCTGTGCTGCTCCCACAGACGTCGATGCACCACTCAGCGCCAAATAGGCTGCGTTCATCTTGAGCTGCTCCACAGCTCGTAATTCCGCCCGGCCCTCCGGAGCAGATCTGCGCTGTAACTGCTCGGGCTTCAGCGCCTTTCTTGTAGCTTTAGCGACTGGACCTGCTTCCGGAGGGCAGTCCGCTGCGGACCCCACCCCGAGAATCGATCCCAAAGCGGCAGTTGTTCATCGAGGTTCAGGTATTCTAGAAAATTATATATAACCGATCGATGCGCCATTGTGTGAAAAATATGTATTCTGTAATGTTCAACTCCGAATAAATTATATATATCATTTTTTTTTTTTTTTTCGTTGAATGAGTCGATCTTCGTCACTCTTTTTTTTCCTCGCTGGTAGATGCAAACGCAGCTGCTCCATCATGGGTTCAATAACTACATGTAACAAGAATGGCAATGTTGCTGCTGATGTATACTCTGTTCCTTTGGCCGCAAACAAAGTATATGATGAGGGAATCATATCAAATCCTCTCATAGCCAAAGACCTCCCGCCAGAGGTAATGGATAAGAAGACCAAAATTACCTTTACTGGATCCAAGAGTCCATCTCTGCCCGTCAACTGGAGACTTGCAGAAGCTGTGTCTTCTCTCAAGGCACTAGAAGCAACTTTGGTGGACGTGATATTGCAGCGCCGTTACGCCCTAGAGCCTCATCAAATCACCATAAACACTGACCATGCGAGCCTGTTTATCTTTTCTACCCTCCTCTGGACCATCGATCCTGTTGATGGAGGCGAAAACATCAGCCCCAACAGCCTCCGTGAAGCAAACAAGAATCTCTTCAAATATTTCCCCAGCTGCGACAAGCACCGCATGAACGCTTCCACGCATCGGAATCTGGCCACAAACATCTACAAATGCGCAGACGGCCGCTACTTTCAATCTCATGGGTCTCTCAACCCGACGCCTACGCTCCTCAATGTTGGCCTCCCGGCAGAAGCAGACGCAGATAAAGACACCAATGCTTATGAGGATGCTGTGAAGCCGTTTAATGAAGCTTTTGGAAATATCGACAGCGAATCCTTGCAGCGAATTACAGATGAGACGCGGCAAGCAGGCACCATCTGCTATACTGTAGAGGAATTCTTAAACTCAGAGCACGGAAAAGCCAATGCACACGTTGGGCTTTGGGAGATTCGCGAGACTGCAAACGAGTTGCAGCGTCCGTGCTGGTGGGAAACACCAGTGTCTCAGTCAGGCATATCTCGACCCCTTGCTGGCATCAAAATTGTCGATCTGACTCGCATCATCGCCGGCCCAAGCATCACTCGAAGCTTGGCCGAGTTGGGAGCCAGCGTGATGCGCTGTACCGCACCCCATTTACCTGACGTTGTCTCTCTCCAAGCGGATCTGAACTGGGGGAAATGGAACTGCAGTATTGATCTCCGAGAGGAGAGAGATCGGGAAAAGCTGAGGTTGCTCATCCAGGAAGCCGATGTGGTCGTGCAAGGATATCGTCCCGGTGTTCTTGACAAATATGGCTTTGGCGAGGAAGACATTATCAAAATGGCTGAACAGCGATCAAAGGGCATAATATATGTGAGAGAGAACTCGTACGGCTGGCATGGCCCATGGAAAGATCGAAGTGGATGGCAGCAAGTTGCTGATGCGGTTAGTTTATGGACCCCTCCCCCCCTTACATTTTCTCGCGATACCCCAAGTCTAATCATTTCTTAGAATACCGGTCTTAGCTGCTCCTTTGGGCAAGCCATGGGCCATGACGAGCCCGTCACCCCCATCTTCCCGCACAGCGATTACTGTACCGGCGTTGCTGGCTCTTGTGCAGTTCTCCTCGCACTGCTGCGCCGCGCCGAGAAGGGTGGTTCATATAGCATTGACCTCTCACTCAATTATTACAGCGCATGGCTTATCCGATCCGTGGGAACATACTCTCCCGAGGTTTTTGACAAAATATGGGCTGAACACGGCCGACCCGTCTATCGCCACTGGCACAATAACGGCGTCTCAGCGCCTGAAACCGTAAAGAGACTCAAGAGTGGCCCGGCGAGAGAGAGGATACTTCGACCGGAATTTTTTGAGGATAGGCGCTCGCCGAGTGTTCTTGGGGAAAAGGTGTTTCGCGCAGTGAAAGGAGTTGCGGATTGGGGAGGAGTAGTTGACTTGCGATACAATGTTGGAACACGAGGCAATGGGCTGGACGCGGCGAGATGGCCAGACGACCTGACACAAGAGGTGGTGCAAGAGTTGGCTTGAATTGGATTAAATTGGCATCTGGATACGAATAGATGATGCGTATTTGGTAGATGACGAGTTGTGTCTAACAAATGAAAGAGTCATTATGAATATTATTGATAGTAGAGCTGTAGAGCTGCTGACAATATTTGATCTCCTAACGCCCCAGCAAATCTTCAGATAATCCTTCTCAAGAACTATGAATCCTCACCCGCATGATGATTCCCCACCCAGTTCTAGTCTCCCAGATCCCAAACTCATTCTCCTTTCTAAATGTGACTTCCTCTGCTCTCGTAGTCATCGTCACTCTTTCCACCGGCCTCTCTTCCTTCGAAGCAACACGCTGCGGTACGTTTTCAGATCTTTTAAATAGCCCCCGAAGACCAGACTTTTTGCTGCTGCTGCTGCTGCTGCTGCTGTCTTTGGCGGCTTGTCCATCTGTTGAAGAAGACGCGGCAGGACGCTGAGGCTGTAAGTGCTTAGCGAGTCGAAGCGCCGTGCTTTCGCTCTCCCACCACAGAGCTGGGCTGGTCTCGTCGTTGGTTTCGCTGGTCAAAAGACTGCTGCCAGCGCCCTTTTCAGACGGCCACTGCTTCTTCTCGTCATTGCCATCTTTCTTCTTAGCCTCGCAAACGCGAATCAGCGTCTTGTATTCTCCCTCTCGCTTATCATCCTCGTCGTTGAACCTCCAGCCATTGCTGACCGCTGCGTCGGGGACCAGAATTGCCTCTGCAAGTCTCGGTGTTGGGTAGATTTCAGAAATAGACGACATGAATTCTTCCACATAGGGGAAGATGACGGATAGAATGTAGCTGTCGCGATCATCTGTGACTGAGGCTCGGTAAGCCTGCGAAGCGGAGATTTGGGTCCGAAGATTGACTACGTGCGACGAGAAGAGCGATGCATAGGAGCGAGGGTCTGGATGCTCGGCTGAAGTGCCGCCGGATGGATTTGCGCTTGCAGAGTATGGAGGCGGAAGTTCGCCGTCATCTTCGAGATACGTGCCGTTGTCCATGACGAACAGGTACAAGAAAGAAAGCGCCTATTAGACGTAGGTCTAGATGGCTACAGTGACGATGAAATACGGACTTATGAAATGTTTATTTCGTCTTGGGAAAAACAAAAACAAAAACAGCCCTGCTTCTGGTGCCAAGATTCGTTCAGGTGAGGCAATTAGCGCTGGGGAAATCTGCCTTTTTGAGAAATCCGCCTCGAAATAAATCGCTAGCCAACCTCCATCATTGAGTCTCTCTGAGCCATTTTGCCTTGCACCAAGTACACACCATCCATGCATTCAGCCTAGCGAGGCGTAGCGTGGCTACGGCCAAGCGGGAGAAATCGCCCTGTAATCTACGGCTTGAGCACGAGACAATGCCGACATGTTCATGTTCTTTTTGAGTTTCGGCTTTTTCGAGGGATCCGCATGTTTTTCATAAAGAATGTACATATCAATGATCCATTTCATGCTTTATTGGATACATGCAGCTACATCACGCCTGTGTGGAGCGTAGAAGGTAAACACTTCAAATGAGCCCCCGTAAGGGTAAGTAGTAAGTTTATCACGTCTAAGCCACGTCTATGCAAAACTTTGCCTATGAAAATCGAATACGAGGAGTCCATCTTTACTCCACAAAACTAGCCGCAGTATAACTATATCTTACGGCATTCTTCTAGAACATTTCTTTAAGTAGAGCTCACAAGCTTCGATGCGCTTGGCGTGGCTTCATCGGGGTAGTAATCAGCCTTCTACAGGTAGCTCTAAATGACATGTATTAATGGCACATGTATATATGCGATTTGCATGCATCTTTGCCTACTGCATTGGAGAACTTGAAATAGATCACCTGAGCTTCGCCATTAATGCCTCAGCTTTGTCTTATATACAAGTCCTAATAATCACAAAAAGTATGCGCGTTATTACGGTCTTGGTCCAGAAGCCTTTTCATAGGTGCAGTCCGCCCTGGCTTGAATGTGCTGACGAATACCTGGAATGGATGTGTTGTACTCTAGACCAGCCTATTATTTTTACTCGTTAATTCTACAATACCTGAATAGGAACATAATTCTATCGCTTCTTTCGCTTTTCTCCTGTAGCAATATATATCTTTGCGTAACAGAGGCTTTACAAACCGTAAATACAGG
The DNA here is from genome assembly GCF_020647865.1 of Trichoderma asperellum. NCBI lineage: Eukaryota > Fungi > Ascomycota > Sordariomycetes > Hypocreales > Hypocreaceae > Trichoderma > Trichoderma asperellum. Next base: position 246,935 of record NC_089417.1, read on the forward strand.
TGATACGAACAAATATACTCTCATCTCTTAACCATTTCTTGGGGATTTTACCTAGCGAGAGTCATTGCTCATGGTATTAAGACGCTTAGTGTAGCATTGCTAGCTAGGTAGTTGCCCTGAAGTTCTAGAACCTGGATTTTACAAAGTTGCAGCAAGACATCGTCTACATAAGCAGTTCATGTGATTAATTTTAATGCTTCCAACATTGGCCTTTGTCTAAGGCTTAAGGAATGAGCTGATGGAAATGCCGGGATATTCAGCCTCTCGGCTAGATTTGCGCATCCAACACCGAACATCGACGTGTGCTTTCTTGTCAAAAGTATGTCAGGTAACTTACACAAAGGTAACATGACAGGATACAAGCCCCAGATATCTTATCAAATACATCTAGGTACTGAGAATGAGTTGAGCTACTGTTACATGTGACTCAAAAATAATTGTGGTAGGCTCTATTTCATTCGTATAAAATTTCTGGGAATACTAAATCTCTGCCGGGTTATACAAAACTTCTCTTGGGTGCCATGTCGAGCTAGGGTGATACAGTCTAAGACAAAACGCTCCATATCAAGCAGGTGTCTATCATTTGGAAGATGCCATCTGAGTCTCCCTACAAACATCGAAGCTGAGGACGCATTTAATTGGGTGAACTTTGTAGTATTCACTGCTGATAGCAGTGAGCGTTTCTAAAATTTGAGCTCTCCTCGAGTTAAAGAACTCTTCATAACTTCAATACTGGTTTTCCCACATCATTTATGAGCTACACAACTTTTCCTCTTCACAAATCTACAGCATATTAGAAATAGAGAATTCCTTAGGACCAACCGATTTGCTGGGCCCAGGCGTGGGATGTGGAATGTGATCGCATAGCGTGGCAAAGCAAAATGTGTCAGATTGTATTCGGGTGCCGCCGTGTCTCACATGGGATTAATTTGCTGGACTGCACGCACTATCAGAGTCGAGATATTAAATTATCCCTCTGCGTATTAGACGATTCGCCAAATTAACATTGCTGCACCGCCGTCTTGACAATAAATATCCACAACTCTAGAGCTAATTGTCTGAGATAGGATCGACATGTCTTAGAAGCAGATAGAATTAGCTTACCGTGAGACTAATTGCCAAATTGCATTTCTTGCATGTTAATCTGAAGAAATAACCGACGATGCATCGCATTTGTACTTGCGATGCAAAGTATAAAAAACGTCTATGCCACCCATCTCCTCTCCAACTCATCAGCCATCACTGCGTCTTCATTATCTATTCCACGATATCAAGAGTATTCACTTTCGTCAAAATGAAGACTGGCGCCATCATTCTCTCTCTTTTCGCGGCCCTTGGTCTTGCGGCTCCTATGGTAAGGTTTTCTGTCCAAATGTATCTACCACGCTTCACAGCCATGCTAACATCCCTCGAGGAGCAAGCCCAGCAAGCCAACGATGCTCAGATGATGCAGCAAGTTGAAATGGCCGCCAAGAGCTTATTTGACCCCCCTCGCAACGGCAACGGGAACATTATTGCCGACATCTTTGATACCGCTGCTTGCATCTTGGGTAGCTTCATTGGAGCTCGCACTTGTCCAAGCAGCACTATCATTCAAGTTCCTGGTGACGACCACCATAATGACAACAGCAACTCGAGCGTCAGCACGAGCACCTCTTACCAGTATACCTACTCTACCGACAGCGATGGCAATTATCACATCCAGATCATCCCCGGCGGCAGCAAGTCCAGCTGCACCTATACTGTACCCAAGAATGATGTTGGGGCTTTGGCCAACACCATCAACCAGCTTGCCGCCAAGTGCATCAACAATTAAGAGGCTTTGATAACATTGCACTCTTACTCAGCGTTAGTGGTGACGACAGATACTTTGCTTCAGGGGAACCACTTTAGGTAGTCAATAAAATTGAGCTCAAGTCATATTTTGATGCCGTTATCCTACATCTCTCTTACTAGCCACTGCCATAAATTCCTCTGATATGATGCCATGCATATAGCCCTTCCTAACCACGCGAAGCATTTCCTTTTCATGGAAGAATAGGGCACCTAAGAACTACCACGGCACAGTCTCCAGTTACCGTTGATTTTGTCAAAAGTCCCAAACCTCCCTCCCATGTCAGTAACCAAGTCATTTCGTCAAGCAATTAACCATGAAATACAATGTAAAAATTTCCAGATAGATATGAACACAATAAAGCTATTACAATACAATTCAGCACAACTTTACTCCACCTTACGAGGAGTCAGATAGACATTCACTGCGCCCTTTTCCCATAGTGTATACGACTTGCTTCTTTTATCCCAGCCCTTGGTGCCTTCAGCAAGCGTAATATCGTACTCCAAAATCACGCGAGCCAAGATGAGACGCATTTCGGCGTAGGCAAGACTTTTTGTCACAAGTTAGCATAACGCCATCTGGGGTATAGAGGTGTGTTTCTCCACAGCGGATACTTACTTTTTACCAATACAATTGCGAGGCCCTGCAGAAAATGGCTGAAAACCATCTCGCTTGTCATCCTTAAATTTAGGGTCACCTAGCCAACGCTCCGGAATAAAATCTTCAACCTGCGTCCAGTAGTTTGGGTTGTGGTATAGCGGCCATTGCCAAACGTCGACATGGGTCTAATAAATAGGATTAGATTGTTTGTTTCCCAGAGATATAAAACAAACAAATAGATGAATAGTGAGATAATGCAACGACGTACGTTTTCTGGGACAAATTCACCAGCAATCATACCACCTCCCTTTGCTGTATATCGTGGCAGGCCCCCAGGAACAGGAGGGAACACACGCATGGACTCGTCTAGTACTGCTAACATGTAGGATAGATGCTGTACACTGGTGATGGTAATCTCTTCCGGTCTGTTAAAGTTTGACCGCACTTCTTGGGCAAGTTTGGCTTGGATTTCCGGATACAGGCCGAGGTAATAGGCTGCTGCGGATAACGCCGTGGCTGTAGTTTCTGAGCCCGCAATAATGAGGATGACGGCGTTCGACGTGAGCTCTTCAAAAGAGAGGGCCTAGAAATTCTGATTCAGTCTTGATAGTTCTGCTATTAAGCATCCACTTATACTTACTGATCCATTGCGCTTGGCTGTCATTGAAGCCATAAAATCAGGGCGATCTGAGCCGCTGTCGAGACGCTTCTGGACCTTCATAGCAGATAATCGGAAATTTTCAGCGAATCTACCAGCAATGTCGCTGGGCAGGGCAAACTTGTTGAGGAAAGTAGTGATGAATTTTGGTGAAAGCTGAAAGTATCTTATCGCTGCCATGAAGACGAGGTTCTTGATGGATTGGAAGATGAGCTGAACCCAAGGGTGATAGTTGGAATTGTTGAGGCAGTCGAATGACTCGCCAAAAGACAAATCGCCAATGATATCGAATGTTGTAAAGTTGAACCAACGGACCATGTCAATTTGCTGTGTTCCATTGCCACAGTCCCGTTTCAGGCGATCCATCAGTTGGTCGACATACGCGCCAATGATGGGCTCCTGGTCCAGCATTGCCTGATGGGAAAATCCATGGGCCAGGCTCCTTCGATAACGCGTATGGTCCTCGCGATTCGCCCCAATAATGTTATGGACGTTTGGCATCCGGCGTATTGGGTCTTTCCCGTGCTCAGGCTGTCCAAACTTGCGGTGGCCGCGAATATCGTTGACGGCGTCTGGGTGGCTGAAGAGAAGGAAATTGGGCGCCACACGAACGATAGGGCCATATTTGAGATGCAAATCCAAAACCTTATGGTGGCCATCGCCACCAGTCAAAATGAGAGAGTATGGGATGAATGACATGGCCGACAACTTGGGTCCAGGAAACCTGCGAAGTGGGTGGAAATAGAGATTATAAATGCACAGCCAGGCAGTGTAGCCAAGTCCCTAGGTTATACGTGGTAAGACAATGGACAAGACTCGCTATAGTTGGACAATTGACAATGTGTTGATGCCAACTTACCAGCGCCAGAGCGGCGAGTGGGAGACCCCAAGCCAGCTGGCTTAGGGAGACGGCGTTGAAACCGCCATGGTCGATGAGAATACCCATCGCAGAATGGCCTCGATATTAGACTCTTTTCACAAATAGCCTAGATATACAGTAAGAAGAGGGGTAATGCAAGAATTAATGGGTTTATATGTTTAGTTTATTGAGCGGCCACCAGCTTTTATATGTTATGGAGCAGGATGTTACATCGTGCGGCCCCATATGTCGTTGGTTGATCACAGAGAGAGACATAAAATGAGCAATCCATTCACTACCCCTCGGCTTAAACAATGCATTTTCCGATCTATTATCCCGGAAGAGAGTCTTCCGCTCGAATACTTTTGATCCCTAAGCTCGATTTCACCCTTTCTCTGAGATCTTGGTAGCTGATACCATGTCATGTCCCTCGGCAGCTGAACTAGTGATGATGGAGGCCCTTCAAAGGGGAAATAATATCGAGGTTCCGTCTATCCATGGAAACTCCTCGGAATTTAAGCTACGTCGTTTTCTTGTCTTTTTTTTATAAAACAAAAAGAGCTACATCAAACCCCCTTTATGCTCCATGTAATGCAACCCCTCCATGGAGCTGATAGGCAGGCTTTAGCTGCTATGGGGGAGAAGCACATGGGGTTCATGCTGCGGCGTGCAATTATCGAATCATAATTGTACAGTCATTGGCGGAGTTCCAGCCACTAGTACCCCAGACCTATCTGCCATGTCCGCAAACTTGTTGCTTGTGTGGCATTGCTACTCCATACCGCGAAAGGAGATTCGCGCGGCGGACTCGGAGAATAGGACAACTAGGTACCGATGGGATAATTAAGTCGCAGAGTACCAAGTATACATAGTTACAGGGACTAAAGACGGACACTATAAGCGATACGCGTGTTCTAGAGCCATCTTGGAAATGGCACGTCCCGCTAATGGGGGATATATCTCCAATACAACTACCTACTTTATTTTCGAGTAGCCAACTTGCTATAGAGATCAGGAGTTATTCGCGCATTTCTTCATCTCGTTGAGCACTCTGACATCATTCAACATGGATATGTGCATTCTGTGTGAGCAGCCAAAAAGCGCAGTAGCATTGCATTGTTCCGAGAACGGCAAACTGTACCCGAGAATACATGTTCGCCCCTTGCCGTGCATTAATTATGGCGGAGGTAACAGTCGAATACTACCAATCAGGCTATTTGAGATTCAAAGCCCTGGATTCTCCACATAAAAAACATCCATAGCCGAGGCTTCTGATTCAGGTAGACACGGGAGAAAAATATCGATGCCATATACTATGTTTAGGCTTCTTCATAATCCCGTCGGATTTCATTAGTACAATACATTACTTGTAGCCGTAGTATCTGGGCGTAAAAAAAAATTAGGGAGCGCAAAATGAAAATACACATCAAGTTGAGAATATGAGCACTATTGGACTAGTTAAATAGTGGTTACTAGTTGTCATTGCTGTGCGCGAAGTTGGGAATTGTGTGCCGATCGTTTGCTAATTCCCTATTTTTCTTCGCATCCCTTGCTGGGGTCAGTGAGGAACCCTTGATTTGATCGCAAAACTGGGGCGGATACCTGTGTTCCGATACGAGGGTGGGGAGCTACCATTGTATGCAACGGTGATAAGCAGCAGCGTAGGCTATGGATATGAAAGTGAAATATGACGCCAAGAGATGGAATTTTCAGGTTATCAAAGCACTTATGTATTATTATTACAATGATCTGAGATATCATAGGAGAAATATGCTAAAAATAGGTCGGTATAAGAAGAGAATGACTTGCACACAAGCCAGTATCCAACGGTCAGTCTCCTATTCCATCACAGGGCACCTAATCCATCTAGTAATGGCCGTGTTAGCAAACATGAAGTTCGTTGGAGCGTTTGCCTCCTTGTAAATGAAATTCCGCTGCTGTAGAACATTAGGATGCGGTCAAAGTATAACCTATTACTTTATTTTGTTCTAACGCAAACTCCACAGTTGACTCATCTGTGCTAAGCGGCGTCTAATATGTTGCAATCATCGCACAGAATATCAACGCTTATAGCCTTCTTATGCCACGCGGGTATTCAGATTTCTCCAAGTAAAATACAAATTCAACATTGTATGAATACGCCTACATGTATCCGTATATAGGGTTATATAGGGCTATATATGTCTATGCATGTCTATAATCGTGTCTCGATTCACTGCTATTTTCCTTGATGCCACATATACCCTTGCGGCTCCTAAGTATCTGATACGCAAATTTAACCAACGGTATCAACTACTTGACTGAAATAATCACTTTGCGATGCTTATTTCTTCAATTTCTTCAATTTCTTCAATTTCTTCCATGTCTTCCATGTCTTCCACGTCTTCCATGTCTTCAAACAAATCGTACAACATAGAGATGTCGGTGGCTTATATATTCCTGACAGATATACTGCAAAAAAAAAAAAAAAAAACTGTCCGGCAATGCGCTTCTAAGGCCCTCCCAAAAGCTGGAGCTGCATCGCGGCATATGCCCAAGCCTAGTGCTTTTGGGAAATCAAACGCAACGACAAGCTGGACAAGTGCACCCGGAAAGGCAACAAGTGCAAAGACGAGATGAAGGAATGTACCTATGAGAAGGTGGCGGACTGCGCCAAAAAGTATTCCAAGTGCATTCAGAAGGGGGAATTATGCTAGGGCCAAATAGGCACTCTCCAGGAGATGGGCCAAGGGGTTGTCGTATCGGAAGGGACTGAGTTTGGCAAGAGACGAGTCGTCTGTCGGATACTTCAAGATGATATCAAATTAGGAAAAGAAAGGGGAGCGGCTTTGTCTCCTTAACCGGGACGTGGAGAAATATAGACCAAGAGCGTACACCTATATAATATATATACATGCATCGAGGTTCTGTCATGACGACTTTGAGACAAAATAATGAATAAATGACAGGTATCCAGGCTCGTGTATTCGTAACTGCATTTACTCCGTGTATATAGAGTAGTATTCTAGAATATTTTGTTGCGCCCTGCTCCTCTATGCCGTAATGCGGACGCCATCAAAGCTCCCGCTCCCTCCTCTCAAATTTTTTTTGTTGCAAATGCCAATCATCCCATATTTACATTCTATCTTTTTCTGCTTCTCTCTTTTTCTTTAGACCTCGCTGACTGCCTCTTTCAGGTCCTTGACGTTGATGGTCTCTGCTGCCTTTCCAGGATGGCGAGTACCCTTGTCCTTGACCTTCTTCTCCTTCTTCGCGGGAGGAGGGTAGGCCTTCAGGGCAATCTCCTGCCATTCTTTTGACGCTGCGAACTCGGCGTTGATCGGGGCTAGGAGCTCGTTTAATGATTTCGTGACTGCCGCCTTCAGCAGCTGTGGTGATAGCTGGATGTCATTGGTAAGCATCTGGGCATCATATGGAAAGGGTGACGAGCCAGTCAAATTGGCCATTAAAAAAAAAAAAAAAAAAGAACATACCACATCATTTCTGTAGTCCTCGTGCATCTGCTGAATGGTTGAGTAAACCAAGGGCTCCAGGCCGTCTCTCTCGCGCTCAACGACAAACTTTCGCTCTCCCTTCAAGGCTGCTGCCGGCAGAAGGACGTATTCGACAAAAGCCAAGACACCGTTTTCCTCAACAACCTTGGGGGTGGCCACAGCCTTGCGAATCTTCTTGGAGACGGCGTCCGGGGAATCCAGCAGATCGATTTTGCTGTCTGTATTTTATGAATCAGCGCAAAGTCTTCCTGGAACAGATTTATAGTATGGAATTGCTCTTACCTTCGTCACTGGAGCTCATCTTGGCGCCCTTGAGACCAGGCACCATGGGGTTCATAAGATGCGCACGCTGGAACGTGGTGGGTTAGCCAAGTGGCGACATGAAGATGCAGGATTGGCGGTCGGGGGTTCTTGTTACCTCCTTGTATCCGAGCTTGGGCAGCCATTCCTTGGCAGCAATGAAGAGCTTACGCTGGTCAAGGCCTCCGAACTGCGCATCGACGTCCAGGTACTGCTCGTCCAAGACCTGGAGAATGGGGTAGAGCAGGCCAGACAGCGGCGCATTGTCGGTCTGCTTGACAACCTCGGCACCGGCCCTCTTGGCGTCGTGCTCTGAGATGACGGACGACAGCTTGTAGACGTCCATGATGTACTCGGGGCTCTTCTGGTACGAGCTGCCCTGCACAAACTTGAGCTTCTCGGTGGACACGCCGACGGCCTTGAAGATGGCGGTGATGACATAGCGGTAGTACTCGACGCGCAGCTCGACCAGCTCGATGGGGGCCTTCAGGTTGTCGAGGAAGCCGTGGATATCGGCGAGCAGGATGGTGACATGGCAGCCGGCGGCCAAGTACTGGGCGATTTTGATGGCGGGGACGAAGTAGCCGCAGTGAGGCCGGCCCGTGGTAGCGGTGCCTGGTCATTGTCAGTGTCTTGCGCGTTTGGAGAGACGAGGCCATATCGTCATCGTCGTCGTCGTCGACATCGACATACCCCAGTAGATCTTGGGATGGCGGCCCTCGGCTAGGATTTTCTCGATGATTTCAGGGTTGAGGATCTCGGTCAGGTTCTCGCTGATGAGCGCGAGCTTCTCGGATGCGTCTGCGGCCGCCATTGTGGTTCGCTGGTTTATTCAGTCACAACCCAATAAAGAAAGAAAAAGAAGAAAGAGAAGAAGAAAAAGCGTTGAAATCTCCCTGGTGCTGGGGACGATGCGATGCGATGCGATGCGATGCGATATCGATGTGATGTGATGCGCTGCGATTTCAATCCGATACGGATGGGGGGGCAATAATTAGTGCCTAGATTGGACTTTTTTCGGGCTTATCAATGCCAGTGGCGTTAGGCGCTGCCGAGGGGCGTTACAAGGCATATGTACTCGGTAGCGCCCACTGTTTAGCACGCAAAGGCGCCTGAGGGATCGCTTACGTGAGACTGACGGCGGAACAACAATCTTCCATTTGCAATGCGACTCTGATTCTCTATGACTCAGAGTTGATTGGAGGGGCTGATTCGGCGATTTATCGGACTTGGAGGGGCATGATGCCTGTGCCTGTAAGTAAGACATGGACTCGAGAAAAGCTAAACACCGCCAGTTGTCTCAACTCATATCATAGACCTGTAATCAGTTAGTTGAGCTCATTATTCATCTCTTTTGTATAACAATCCGCAAGATTTTCAAAAAATAGTATTCATATAATAACAAGGCTTGCAAATAAAGCTCCTTTATAGCAAGCAACTGCTACCCTATAATCAAGAGAGAGAGGGGGAGAAGTACTTACTTGCTGTTTAGCTATAGGATTTCTTATAAAGGAACTGGCAATAACTAAATATATATATTATAGTTTATCTGGGATTTTTATAGCCAATATATACCCCATAATTGACGTAATTATCCCAAAGTAATTTAATATTGGTTTAGATAGCTATATACCCTTTTAACCAAGATATAAAATCCTTTCACACGCAGCTTATCACATCACGGCTTCTACTAAGCCTATCCTCAAGATTCCTTAGAGATGCAGATACCCCTGTTCTGCAGTAGCTGCTACCGTGGATACCTGTACATAGGTAGTATGCTCCATCGACGTCTACCAGGTACAGAGCAGTAAGCATAACGCATCGTCAATCTTGTCATCTTCAAGACCCTGCATCCCGCGGCATCCGAGCTTTACAGATTCTTATCTGCATAGAGGATATGAGATTCTATAAAAGACAGATGACATCACCTTTTGTTTCGCAAACTAGCCTTTTCGGTGCTTTAGTTAATGGCCCTGGTTGGCCTGAATGGAGCGCCCATGCTTGCTCTTATATACATGGAAGAGAATTTGCCATATCAAGGCTAGCAATTCCTCGGATCGAAGGATTTTCTTAACCTAGTGTTGATGTGGAAAAAAAAAGATTGCCTTGGCACGCTCCCGTCTCACTAATACGGGCGGATATTTAGCTGCGGGTATGTATGCATGTAAGATGCCGTTACGCTGTGGAGCTTATCAGATGGCATCCCATGTCGCTTACACGCCCAATTATTTCGTCTTTTTTATACGTCTAAAACACTCTGTTGCTCTGTCTTGAGCTATGAATAATATTTACCCAACAATTTGTCTGATTTGCCAGGCTAAATTGTCAAATTGGACAGTAAACCGAACGAATTGAAGAGAGTGATACACCTTTACCACGCATTTGCCAACGAATCACTATGCAGTTATCAAGAGTATACAACGCGAAGAATATGTCGATCTAGCACCATAATCAGATTCTTCTAAGCCTTTGCAAGGAGCGTTGCGCCAGTACAAAGGAGAATACGTACGCGACCATACTACAATCATCTGCTGTATTACGCAAAACGAAGCAGCCATTTATCTCCGATACAAGGCATTATATCACAAGCCGGGAATGGAGCAAGCAAGATAGGAAACCATACAATATCCCGTTTTGTTCTCTATAAACTGTGAACGTCTGCGTTTTGGATATGACGAAAGCATATAGGCGCGTTTCATACTGCAACCGAAACCAGCATGCGGTTGTCGCAGCTATAACTCACTATATGCAACGGCTCGATCCATATGCGATAATTACGTGGATGAGAAGGCGGTCTAGGCATATGTGCCCGTGATATATGGTCACACAGACAGGCCTTTTGGATATAATGAACATGAGGTAACAGAGGTTGTTGCTAAAGTTCAACTTCACTAAACAATCTCTCGGTTTCAGGCAAGTCTACCAGCACATGATTTCCTATACCTAACAATATTCACCGTAGCCAATCACCTATAAGTTGAATTGAAACCTCTTTATTTTCTAGTAATAGACAATAGAGTACAAATAGACAATATTACAGAAAATTCAAAGTAAAACCAAGGCGGAGTATCAATCTCTTATCCTATCCGTACATGAACCATGAAAAAAAAAAGCCGCTCCAAAATACCCCATTGAAAGAAACGAACCTCCAACGAACAAAGGTTAAAAAACAAAAAAAAAAAAAAAAAAAAGTCATAGGACAAATGAAATACTTGAAGCGATTGTGTTTACTTTCTCTTTCCATCTCCATTCACCTTGGTCTCCGTCATCATAGCGTTCTGAGCAGCGTTGAGTCGTCCAAACTGCCACTCGGGCAGAGTAATCCCAGTCTGCTCATTGATGGTGCTCATCAGAGGTGGAAGCATCTGATAGACATTGCGCATCGTGTCAGTGGCGTCCGAACCGCTGCCTTGGTTGCCAGTGTTCCAAACGCTAATCTTGGGCTCCAATCCACGGATAGCATTGGCATTGGCGTTGGCCAGGTCGACAAGCACGCCATCCTTGATCATCATGTACTGGAGAAGGCCAGCCGGGCCGCCGAAAGCAACCGAGAGCTTGCTGTATGCCTCAGCCATGGCGTTGATACCTTCAGCTTCCTTGAGCTGGCGGACAAGGCCAGCCTCTGCCTCGGCACGAATCTTGTAAGCTTCGGCGTCTGCAGCCCTCTGGTTAGCCTCTTGGCTTGCTTCTGCAGCGACGCGAGTCTTGTATGCGTCTGCGTCGGCCTTCTTCTGGCCGGCGTCCAGGTCAGCCTCTGCCTTGGCCCGAGTCTTGTACGCTTCCGTATCTGCAGCTCTCTGGCTGGCCTCCTGGTTAGCCTTGGCCTGGGCAGCGATCTGGTAGGCAGCGGCATCTGTGGCATTTTCGCTGGCTTCCTTCTCGGCCTTGGCTCGAGCGGCGGTTTCGTAGGCAGCGGCGTCGGCAGCCTGCTGCTTGGATTCGCGAACAATGGTTGCCTTGACTACATCCTGAGCACGGAGACGCTCCATCTCAGCAGCCGCGCGCTTGAGCTGGACTTCACGCTTGAGATCTTCATCCTTGGATTCAAGAGTGCGCTGAGCAGTGACTCGAGCGATGTCAACGTCTCGAGTAAGGGCGGCCTGACGGGTATGTAGCTGTGCTTCGGCCTGAGCTCGCTCGATATCTCGCTCCGTCTTCTGGACCGCTGTCTCGGCATTGATCTTTGCAATTTCACGGTCTTGCTCGCCCTTTCTCTGGGCCTCACCAACGTTACCGCGGAGCTGAGCCTCGGCCACGTCGATACGGGCTTGGTTGGTGGCGCCTTCGTGGGCTTTGCGTGACAGTGACTCGAAGTAGATGGAGTTTGGTGCATCCTTGAGCTCCTTGACGTTGGAATTGTAAATCTTGAGGCCAAACTGCTGGAGTTCGCTTTGGATGTTGCGGAAGATGCGTCGCTTGAAGACCTCACGCTCGGTGAAGATTTCCTCCATAGTCATGCCAGACACGAGCACACGCGTTTCGCCCTCAATGATGCCCTTGACGATGTTTTCAACATGGTTTCGATCCGCAACATCGCTATTGCTATTGTTGGAGCGAGCCAGCAGCATAGCGTACTTGACGAGGGCATCTCCTGAGTCTTCTCGGTGGCCAGCTGACCCATCGTTCTCTTCGCCGTCTTGCAGGCCCACGTCTGCTGCGGTACGCCCCTTGATGTTTGCTCCTCGCTGGTTCACGTCTGGTCCGACTGTGAAGACGACGGGGAGAGAGAATTGGAGTTTCTCCTTTGTCATTGCCTGGAGATCCATGGCATAGTCGTGGGGTTGAACGCTGAAGCGGGTATATCGCTGGAAGGGCCATACCCAAGCAGCCTTTGTGATTCTGACGGTACGAATACCCATGCCAGTGATGGCGAGGTATTCGTCCGGAGCAGAGATCTTGTACGACATGATGGAAGACTTTCTTGATGGTGTGGTGGTGATGGGAAGTTTGGGTCTCTGCCCAGAAGGACTGGCACAGCAAAGGAAAACAAGCAGCGAAGTAAGGCAGGGGTATAGAGAGTAATGAAAAGGCAAATGCGATGTATATATATGTGTTTGTATATATATGTATTATATATATGTATAATTGAACAGCTCGTGACTGGGCGTTTGCTGTAAGTGCGTGGCTGAAATTGGCTTCCGAGTATTATATGCAGAGTTCCGCATAGCAAATATACAGAATCACGCGCCCATTTATACCTAACATCCATCTACGCATGCCAAGTCAGAGGGAATTAGAAGCACAAATAAGCCCAATAGAGAGCCCAGATTGTCATTGCCTCGCATTTGCGCCTTGCAGCCATTGGCCTATAATGCAGGGCTGTTCTGTTAGCTCCGACATCTCCTCGGTCGGCCATAGGCGGCATGGTATAAAACGCGACTCTCCAAGCGGTGGTGGCGCAGCGCCAGCCGTTCTAGAAGCTTTCCCGCAGACGGCAAAGATGCTACGGCGAATGCTACAAGCAGTAAAAGCCAGGACTTGGCAGTGAGGCGAGGTCCCAAATCGCACTTATTCAAGGGGTGAGCCCAATTTCGAGTAACTGCCGGGATGGCGCTTCTCAGCCGCACAACCTAACGCTCTGGCGTGGGCAGACTCGGCATTCCGCTGTTCCTGCGATGGCCGCGGCTGGTCATTTGACCGCTGCTTATACTGGGGATTTCGAATAATATGGCGCGGATGAAATCTATCGCGGAATTGGTTGCTGGATGCTGGTTGCTGTATGAGGGCTTTTTAACCGCCGTTCCGTAAGATGCGTCTGCGCCATATTCCCGCCAACACACACTCGATCGAGGTGAGCCTCGCCCTGGCCTAGACAAACATGGGCCGCAGGAACAGGACATTACAACGTATCAAATAGCGCAACATGGGCTCATGTAGCAACAACACAGCCATTGCGCTTTTCCGTGTACATGTATGCGCCAACGCTAACGGCGATCCGCCGCCGAAGCTCGACTGCCCCGTATTATTGCCGTCATAAATCCAAATGAATGGCCGGATCGTGCCTATAAGGAAAACCTTCAGCTTGGCCACATGATGCATATGAGGAGGAGAGGAAAGCTTAGAGGCGTTGCTCCATAATGGATGTGCGCCTCGTCTCGTCTCTGATCAACCGCGTCCCCACAGGTGGTTGATCTTTGCTTGTCCAGACTGACTACATACCTGTTTCAGCCTGCCGTCTATTCGTCTAAACAGCCACCATTGGGTGCTCCGCCTCAGACGTCCACATGTAAAGCAGAAGCAGTGACCATAGCTAGATAGCTTCAGGCCTTCATGCTAAATATTTGCCTGCGGGAAAGAATAGTTAATTCTACTATTACTTTGGTCGTGCACGCCAGAGACATGCGTCTATTGTAGAAAGTCGCGAGAGCTGTCATCTCTATTTCCATGCTCATATGAACAAGGTAACAGTCGCTGCAAATTAATACGTAAAGATGTCTTCTAGCTGTATTTTCTAGCTTAATTCAATATAATTTGACACGAGAGATTGACACTCCGAGTATGAAACCAGACCAGGTTGTCATTTTGACTGGCGTACACTTGCATCCTGAACACTCGCTCGGGAGATTGGCCGAAGAACCGTTTTTGGTCCCGTAGGAATAAAACCAGTATACAACGATAATGCTGATGAGGCTACTATCAGAGCCCTGGTAAACCAGAACCGCTTCTAAATGGTAGGTTTCCCGGATGAAGCAGACCCTTCATAAGGCAACAGAAACATGATGATCAGCTGCTGTACGATTGGTAGTCGATTGCACTTCAAAACCCCTAAATACCGGCACAATATATGACATTATGTTTCTACCGGATACACTTGGAAGAGAGGACCAAAATGAAAACATCGCGGATCATTGAGAACTCTGTAAGGTCCTCGTCTTGATGCGCTGCTTCACCACACCATACAACTCAATAGATATAAGTCAGTCGAGATGCAATATAATAACGATAGGCCGATTTTTTCTGAATTTACATAGTACTGAAAGCTATCTTTCAGATAACATGTCTCATCCCACGATATTAGCCTCTAGTGGGCGAGACGCTGCCCTTGAAGCATATTGCCATCAAGTAGCGATGCATTGTTTTAAAGGTACATAGATCAGTCACTCACAGGTATATAAGCCGTTGGAGGAGCCTAGCAGTGCCAAGTTTCTTGGGTTTACTCGATTGAAGCATCAGATCTCTCCTATCCTAGGGCGTTAAGGCGCGGATCGCTGATGAGATCATGGTCATGGCTTGGTCCCTAGACCTCGACCAGCCGCAAAGTCAGTATGGGCCAAGGCGGGAGTGTTGAAGAAGGTAGCGACATGGAAGCATGACCTGAATATCTATGGAATATTGTAAAACATATTTCGTTTATATGATTATAGTGTCGCAATACATTGGCCCTGAATAATATTGTGGAAGTAATTCATTATATTTCATTGTATTATTATAATATTTCACACCTCATTTGCATTTCAGGCGACGTTCTAGACACACATCGCAGCGCCCTTTTCACTCTCGGCTGTCGCACTGACTTCAATGTGTGACTACATGTAATTTCCAACGTGCTTAGAAATGATTCCTATGAGGCCAACGGCAACCTTGATGCACACTAGTCAATCCAGCCATTCCACAATAACTGCTACATACTCGGAATACTCCCTCAACGACCATATCATTGCTTTCTTTGCAAAAAACATCTGCCACGCGCCCCGGATGTGACGTTCCAGCAAATGAGCCAACCGGAGGCTAGGCTGTTCCAATTGAAGTGCAGAGCGATACTCTGTCTATGCTGGTTCTCATGTTGAATCCGCTGTTTAGCTCGGACTCAAGTCACTTAAGCTCAAAGCTTTGATCTTTACATTAGTAGGAAGATTCTGGTTGCACCTGGCTTCCAGTGTGTTCTCTACGAATGACACAGGGGACGAAACTAGGAGCAAAGAATACATGTAGTATTATCTCATGAATATTAACGTAAGGTACGGAAAAGCGCCGGTTAGATTACGTAGTAAACATGGTAATAAGTCCTACAGGCACACCAAGATAGTCTCACGGTGATATTAATACAATATCCAGTACAGCTCACTGGCATGGCTCGAGCAGGATCTGTGAACAGTACAGCCGAAGAAGTGATGTTTGTCTTGCCTGCATACTTACCCCCGCTCATGAAAGCGCGGTAACCTTGCTCGTACTGGAATTCTCATAAATCTCTTGAGTGTTTTACTCCTCACTGTCGGTGTATTGTGGCTGTGCCCCCAGATAAAACTCGATGTGGTAGCTTGGCATATTGTTTTCGGGGAAGCACCCCGAGAACAAAGCGATGAGGCAGTGCTCACACGCCATTACGGTTAATATGGCCAACGAGTGGCTGAGTTTTAAAGATAAAAGTTGATATAAAGGTCGGCGACTGCCAGGGGGTCAATCTTCAGGACAACGCTGGAGTGGGAGCTTAGACAGGCCTGGAGAGAAGGATCATGTTTGTGCACTTGCACTAAATTCTCAGACACTTCACAGAAGGAGGAAGATGTGAAAAGACTAACGGCTCTGGCTCTTAACCTGGATTCTGTTCCCATCCTCAGCATGCGTCGTAGTGAGTAGTACACCATAATTGTGACATGTTAGAGAGACACTTTGCTGCTACATGTCCACAGTACCAAGACCATAACACCTACCTGTAGATACTATCATGCTCTAATTCTGAATAAGTACGAATATCGATCTCTTTACATGCATAATACATCAATGTTTGAATAAAAGGATGCCTTTGTCCAGAATCCGCAGAACCATCACACAAACCCCCATGGAATGCAAGCCACCAAAGCCGTCGTCCAAACTCGCCAACACACGTGTAAGTGCAGATGGCCAAACTGCAGCTACTAGTGCCATGCATCCTACGAAACTTGCATCAATGCAGCGCAAACTCAAAATGCTGGCTTGCATTCTTTTCATGCGACTCCCTTTCAATCAAAATCCTCCATTGGTCGCCGAGCGGTTCTCGCTATCTAGGCGAAGTTCTCTCTGTCACACTGCATGAGTTTGCCTGTTTGCTTTTAGTATTGCTGTTTGTTTTGTCACACCGCCAGTCTTGTGCAGTGTGAGAAGGCTGGGTTGCACGTAAGGGGGGGAAGATTGGATGGAGAGCGTGGCCATTCAGCGTCGCTGATGATTACTCACAACAATGACAAAGAGACATGTTGAGGAGTGCACGGAGTAGCGAGCAGCATACTTGATTGTATCGTGTATCTGTCTCACCTCACACGGCAATTACGACACGACCTGGAATACATTGCGTGCTGGTGGCAGACGCATCATGTAGGTTGAAATCACAACGCAAGGGAGTCGAGGCCGCATGAAGTGCTATTCAGTTAAGCAGTGTGATGTAGTATTTCCAAACGCCACCAGCACCATATGACGTGTGCTATTAATGGAGAGATTAGCCCGACTGTGGCTACTATTCTCTCAAGATAACTAGGATGTGGGTGCGAACCCAAGGACAGTCTCGGCCTCAAACCCGTTGACATTCCCCCGTAAAAAAACAGTAGAAGGATACACAATATAAAGAGAAGACAAAAAGAAGAGAAAAGAAAGAAAAAGCCAATCTAGATAGGGTAACACAGATGCATAAGAGAATTGAAGAAAGACATGAAAAGAAAGATAGAACCAAGATGTGAAGATAGCCGGTTAATGACAAAACAAGCCTTCAGACAAAATAAAGACAACCCATTTATATCACAATACCACGCTGGCTCCACCCTCCTCGGCCCTTCCAAGCCCAGAGTAATAGGAAGCACGCAACAATGACACAAAGACCTTCTGCCCAAAACGTAGCCGCATAGCAATGCTTTCCGTAGCAAACAGAGTCATCAGATCCACCCTTGTCGTCGCCAGGCTGCGACGGGTCAGCAGAAGAGCTTCTCGCCCCAGCCTCGTACACGGCCGAATAAACAAGGCCCCAAAAGGTAGATCCAAAAGCAGGCAGCATAGCAATGATGCCGAAATTTGTAGCAAAATTTTCCACGCCCCAGATAATTGTGACAATAAGTGGAGTAAGAGAGAAGACAGCTCCGTAGCCCGCTCCAACAAGACCAGAGACAATCCAGAATCGGTCAGCATGATTCTGAGCAGCACCGCTGGCAAGGAATAGGAGTCCGGCTGCAAGCAAGACTGCGAAAAAAAGCATAAAGACAACGCGAGAGATGGCAAAGCGCTTGATCGGAGACAAAGGGCGCGAAGGAGGGACTTGGATGTGCTGAGTCTCTGGTGCTGGAGCCAAGATGTCGGTCAAGGTGCCAATCGTGAGACGAGCAATGGTGCTAGTAACGCCAAAGATTGATACGTGAGTGGCAGCTGACGTCTTGTGGTTGACATCTTCAGTAATGGGAGGCGTTAGAGTGCCGATGACGGTGCCTAGGTTGTTGATGAAAGCCTCGCCAGGCCCAATCATTAGCAGAAAGGCCAGGGCAAATGGCCACATTGTGTGGTCGGATAAGAAGCGGCGCGTCTCGGCATTGAGAACCCAGTTCTTCTTCCATTGAGCGTCGTCGTCGACGTCCTCGGCATTGACATCGTCTTGGGCGGTGGCGGGGATTGCGCCGTAGCCTGCATTAGATCTTCGACTTTCAGATCGCGCAAGCAGAGAGCTTCCATCTAGAAGACCACTCTGCTCCAGCTCTTCAATGGCTTCCTCAATCAGGTCTTGCTCGTCGACAACCTTGAGGGTGAAGACGCCGACAATGCCAATGACGAACAACAGGACGGCAAGGAAAACGAAGAAGCGGAAGACGTCGACGTCGCCCCTGGACCCATCGGGATTCTTCTCGGCCAAGAAACGGCTGCCGAACTGGCTCAGCCACATGCCGCTGAGACCAAAGCCGGTGATGGGCATGGCCAGCGCCAGGCCTCGATATTTGCCCTTGCCGAAATTCTTGGCGCATGTCGACACCGAGCTGATGTACATGGCGCACGTGCCAGCTCCAATCATGATGAAGGCGAGCACCATGAGTGGGTACGACCACCCGTTCTCCGCGCCATGAGACTTGCCAAGCGTGTTGTATTCGTAGTCCAGCTTCTTGTAGATGCCCGCTGCGAGTCCGTAGCCTCCTCCGAACAAAAAGGCAGACAATAGAGCCAGCGGCGCAACGCCCATCCGATCGCAGACGTATCCCATCACCGATATGGGCAGGTACAGCGCCACGGAGCTGCCGATGGCGACGCCATTGACCTGGAACTGAGTGTAATGCAGTCGCGATAGGAACTTTGGCGCGTAGAGCGAGAAGACGACGATGGAGCCCGCGCAAAGGGCCGCAATTGTGGCGGAGACGAGCGAGATGAAGCGGACAATCTGCTTGGATCTCAGCTGGCGGCGGCGGGTCAGCGGGTCAGAGACGCTTGACGACAAGTCGCCTTCATCGTCGCTGGCGAGAAAGGAAGAGCGGTCGTCCTCGTCGAGAGCAGTAGGGGGCGTCGGGTAGATGAAGCGCTGCTGGTCAGAGGGCGACGCTGAGGTCGGCATGACGGGCGATTCGGAGAGATGGCTGCGCGACAAGCAGCAGGAGAAGAAGGAATTGGGCGAGGGTCGGTCGGGCTTGATGGAGTTGTTCAGTGGCTTCGCATGCTTGATTCGAGGTTGGTGATAAATACGGCAGAGAAACCAGAAGAAAAGGAGCGAGAAGAAGAAAAGGGGCTGGAAGAGACTGAAACGAAGAGGAACTGCGGAAGAGCAAGCATTGATGGGAAGAGAGAGTCACGAACGGGAGTGGAGCATGGATGGGCGGATGACACAAGTTGAGCTCTTATCGGCGGGATAGATAGGTACCGATAATGATAGCGTCAGCGACTGCAACCGCTGGAAAAGTCTGGGGAAATCCCGCGAATGGCCTCGGTCA
This sequence comes from Trichoderma asperellum, assembly GCF_020647865.1. Lineage (NCBI taxonomy): Eukaryota > Fungi > Ascomycota > Sordariomycetes > Hypocreales > Hypocreaceae > Trichoderma > Trichoderma asperellum. The sequence continues at coordinate 266,547 of NC_089417.1, forward strand.
TCAGCGCTGTAGTGGCACGTCGCAGGCTCCGTAGCGGCGCCTGTGGTGGAGCCTCCAGGGGGGTCGCTTTAGGGGATCGACACTTGGAAGACGGGCCCTAGGGGAGATGGCTGGGGTCTTGTACCCTTCTGTGGATGCAGCGATGCAGCGAGGCATGGAGAAGATGCAAATTGCAGATCAGACAAAAACACCCATGCAAGACACGGTTGACGTCTATAAAAGAGGAGGCGATGGTAACTATCCAGATGCAGGACAAGCAAAAGAAAGAAAAGAAAGAAGCCATTTTCATCGCTACGCTAGCCTAAACATCGCCGATTTTGATTTCCCCCCTTTTTTTTTTCCAAAACCACCCAAACAAGGACTCCGTCGCACCGATATCCATCGCTACCTATGAAAGAAGAATAAAACAAGACACATCCCTCACATCACCCACATCAATCATATGCCTCCCACATATCCGTATCGCGCAATAAATACTACTGGGTTGGTTTGGCGCCCAGAATCCCTTCATCTCGTACTCTTTCAGCCAGCCGACTTCGACGTCACCATCCGGGCTGATCCAGCGCATTTTCCGGAAAGTTATCCAGCGAAATTCTCACCAAGCTCGTCACTTTTCTCGTGTCCCACGAAGCAGACATCCTCGGCGGTTCTATGTCTTCTCCCTGTGTCGCCGGTGGCGGGTTTTTGCACCTCTCCACCTCGCCATTTTCATCCCTGGTGGCCAGTCCGGGAAGATCCAGATTGTCATTGAAGGAAATCAGCAAGAAGCCTTGCCCCGTCGTGGCGATGAAAAAGTCCTTGTCCATGAAGATTCTGCGCCCGAAGCCATGGTCGGACATGTAGTCTTCAACCTCTATCTGCTGGCGCTGTATTGATTCACGAACCTTGTTGGTGTGAGGGCAACGAGTGGCGTCATCGCCGATGGGGACCGGTTGGAGCCACTCCAGGCCGTGAAAGTAACCTTGGCTAACGAGGTACTCGTCAAACCAACTAATGACAAGCTGGTCCTCCCATGCACACAAGTCAAAGTGCCTCGCCTGCGCGGGGTTCGGCCTCCGACGGCTCTCGTATTTGATATGAAGAAAAGTCTCGGTCAAGACGTTGAAGTGCACACAGAGCCAGTCGGTATATGGCTTGGAGATGTTTGGATGGTGTCCTCTATCCAGGACGAGCTGGACAATGCCAACCGCGTAGCCTCCGTAGTTGTCCATCTTCTGGACAGTGAGCGTCAGGCGCATTGCCGGGCACGAATACCGGGTTGTAGGATCACGGTGGTACTCTGGATGGGATATGGGTGACTCAAATCGTTTCACCGGCTTGCCACGTTCAAACTTGATGATGACGCCGACATGGATGAGAGGATCTACAATGCAAGGCAGTGGCACAACACACATGATTAGCTTAGCTCGAAGGAGTCTCAGAGAGTTGCTCGGTGGCGCTTACCGGGCTGCAAGGCTGAGTGCAGCCACGCTGCATAGATGATATCCGTGTCTGTCGGGTGAAACATGATGCCTGGTATGCCTCCCAAGTCGCTCTCCCAGCCATCTCGCCCGAAAAAGTGCTGTTCATGGTCAATGTCCAGCTCGTAGGCACTGTCGCTCCAACCCCACACAACGACATGGCCCTGCCTGGTGACAAACGCCACCGTGTCGCCCTGGGCGTAGCAATGGGCAAACTTGCCAGGGAGGACGACATTCTTGGACTGTCGAAACTGCAGGTGAAACACTGTTCTATAAAATGTGTCAGTGCAGGACGAGACAAGCAGACTGATAAGGAAACGGGGGAGAAAAGAACAAGAGCTGCAACTTACATGGTTTGCCCGTTATCAGTTGTTGTCTGGTGTCTACTCTGATGCTGAGGCATGCTTGTTGCCAGCACCACCAAGCTGTCCGTCACGGCCTGCAGCTGCAGTGGCCGTCCCGAGATGAAGTCCATGCCAAAGCTGAACCGCGATCTCTCCCGCGTGTACAGGTCATCAACGATAACGTGGCAGTTGTCCGGCTGCCACGCCAGCTTGCCGCTGCTGTAATTCACCGTCAGGGGCCCGAAGCCAAAGTTGACCTGGCGAAGATTGCCCAGCTGGCGACTTGGCGGCGGCGGCTCCGAGTTGGTGAAGATGTCGCTGCTCCAGCCCACGTCCCAGGCGACAAAGGCCCGCTTGACATAGAGCTTCCGCATGTACTGCTGTGCCGTGGCCCGAAACAGCTGGTTGCGATCCGGCACGTCGTTGTGGTAGAGCTCCAGCAGGCCCGGGAAGAAGCGGCTGCACAAGGCCGAGGCCACGGCGCCCTGCATCCAGGCCTCGCGCCAGTCCTTGCTCACCATGTAGCAGTTGAGCACATCCTGCAGATCCAGATGGGGGATGATGTAGGCGAAGACCTCGGGGGGCAGCTCGCTGAGGCCGGCGAAGCCGTCGAGGCTGACGGAGCCGTCGATGAAGCGGTTCCGGATATGAAGCAGGTCCCAGGATGAGAGGCTGTCGAGGAGCGCATCGAGCGACTCTCTTCTGCGCACCGGTCCCCGGTCTCGCCGCGGAGGGCGGCTACTTGGCATTTGCGACGGCCTCATGCGCTGCGCCAGAGTTGGAGGCAAGGGCAACGGTTGAGGCGAAGGCGACTGTGGCGGCGAGGGGATCCAGGAGCAGTGAGAAAATGAGAGAAACAAAAGAAAAGGAAGAAAAGGCGCACTGGATATGAGCGGCTGAAGCCTCGCTCGGCTGCCGTCGATAGAGCCCGTATGGAGTCCAGTACAGGGCGTATACAGCAGGTTAGTGCTCGTACGAGAGGCCAGTCCAGTCGGCAGTAGCGCAGAAGCTGGGGAACGAGACGCTAGAGAGCGGTAGAACGGGGTGTCACGTGCAGGCATGCATTTCGGTGAGTGAGCTTGGCTCTATTACTGTGCTGCATCGTCTTGTCAAGGGTCTTTCAAGACCAGGGGAAGTGTGTTTCTTTTAATACATACAAGCCGAATCGGTTGGCTCTTTGATATGCCTACTACTGTGCCATACCTGTAATAGATGGGTGCCTATTAGAGCTATCCGTTGGTAGGACTGGACACTTACACCACGACTCCACTACGTTGGACGAACATACACACGCCCCAGAAAAGAAGACAGCCAGACAAACAACCAAGCCACTGCGCGAGACGGTCCAAATCGAACCATGCCATGCACGAGGAAGAGGGGCAGCCATCACGGGCATTCACTTTAAAAATCGAAGACAAGACACCGAGCGGCAGCGAAAGGCGGCTGCAAGTCCACTGCAAGTCCACTGCATGCACATACATACAAATATGTGCTCTATAAGACTATATGTAGGCATAACGGGAACTGCACCTGAATGACACACGTGGTCCCACCCCAGTGGCTCGGTTCCATGCCAAGATCAGATAAGTCGCCGCCCTTGCGTCTAATGCCTGTCTCTCGCCGGGGAACCGACGGAGTACTCGGGGTATTACATACTGTAGGCGTATCTCAATCTCGCCGGCTGTCAGTCAAGTCTCCTATCCATCGTTTGTTCTCGATCGGCATTGCTGCCCTATCCCGGGGCCGTCGGCGCCTCGTCTTTGGGTCTCAGCGAGTTGGGTCCCTGTGCCTGGACAGCGGCCCGGGTTGATCGCCAGGACAGGCAAGTACTGTAATAGGGCTGCTGTAGTATGTATTTCACTCTTGTGCTAGCAGCCGTGGTTCAAGCAATTACTCGCGTGCATGCACATACACTAGCTACCACTCCATGCTATTGCGCTGTATGGTGCCATACCTTATTATTCCCCGGCTTGCGTTGCTATCCCGGCACACAGGCAGGGCTGCCTTATCATATACGATAGATTGGCTGTCAGTTAAATAGGTATCAGGCATACGATGTATTCGTTTTGCGGAGAGACATCTGATGACATTCACGTGTAGCTACGCCGCTGATCGAGGCCATGTGGAGTACGGGGTAGTCGGATAGCGAAGCCTGTGGAATACCTAATGAGAAGGCGCCGCTATGCAGGTCTGCATGCATCCCGGACTGGGGACGGCCGGCTTCTAAAAGTACGGGCATACAGTCAGATGCAAGTAGTACTAGTAGGTAATACGTTGGTTGCATCTCCTCGGTGAGTTGTATATAGGTAGTCTCACACGCCTTAGGATCAAATGCCATGTTTGATAATACACGCCGGCAGTAACAGCACCTCCATTTATGATCAAGACGTGTATGCGTATGAAGTAACTGCATATATAGTAATCTTTTAGCAAATAGTAATGTCAGAATTAGACCATGTAGTGTTCTATAATAAAGATTAAAAGATGAAAGCAAAAGTTAAAAGTACGAGGAAAGAAAAAAAAAAGTCATACGATTGATCCCCCACGTTCTCCTCCGCCATGCTAGCAGTAGTGCTTTTTTTGTTCTTACTCCAGGCCTACGCTTCGTGCCGATCCCGTCTGCCTGTAATACTCTTCCATGCCTTTCCACCAGCTCTTAATCCCTGCGACGTCCAGCCACTCCAGCTCCCAGGGGTCCTCAAACCACCACCCCTTCTCGCCAGCATCTCTCTTCCCATCGCTAGCATACTTCTTCAAGCTACCGCCGTCAAAACGGTGGTTCTTCACGCCGACGAGCAACACCGCGCTGCCTACTTTCGGTGTGAAACCGTCCGGGTCCAGAAATACTGTCAGATGCACCTGTTTCGCGGTCGAAGGGTCGGCGAGGCGTGCTGTTCGCTGCTTTCCCGGCGGCAGATGCGAGGGCTCCACGGGTGAAAGGGAGGCGACGATGGCGAGCACGTTGACAGACCAGTTCTGTGCATAAGGGAGATGCGGGATTAGGCGCAGGGTTGTGAGCTTGAGGGGAACCTGGTGGTTATGCCAGTCTTTAGGCAGCGCAATGGGCTGCTGCTGCTGCTGCTGCTGCAACTTGTCGGTGTTAATGTCGCCTACTGCCGCCACCATCTCCCTTGCATCTGATGATGGTGTCTTGGGCGTGGTGCTAGTGGTAGTAGCAGTGCTGTTACCAGAACCAACATTTCGAAGGGGAAATGTGCGTGCTTCGAATGCTTCGAATGCGCCCTCCAGGTCCTCATCGTCATCATCGTCGTCATCAGCCCCGTTGTCGTCATTGTCAAAGTCGCGGATTGAATGTTCCGGCAACTTGAAGCTGACTTTGGCTTTTCCGTGCTGCTGTACTTTGACCTGCATATCCGTAGGGGTTCTGGTAGGGGTTCTGGTAGGAGTTCTGGTAGGAGTCCTGACTGACGGTGACTCTGGCAGACCCGCGAATCTGACGACATTGCTGCTCTTTTGCGCAGACGCCTTGGGGGTAACGTGTGCCTCGTCTGGCGCTGCCCCCTGGACTCGGTCTTCCTCCTCTTCCATGACTGCTGCCCCTTTGGTGCTGGCATCATCCGTGGCATTGTTGCTCTTCTCATGGTTTCGCCACAATGCCATGTACGTCTCATTCCATCCAGCAGTCTCCAGCTCGTTCACAATCAGATATGCCATGGCCTTTGCACCCTCTTTGTCTCTCTCCTGTCTCCTCTCCTCATCATCGTCCTCGTCGTCTTCCCCTTCTTCTGCAAAGACGCCACCCCCATCTGGCTCTTCCAGCCGCATCAGGAAGTCCCCCACCCTGACGCAGCATCCCACGAATACATCCCTCTTCTCTACCAGGTAAAACATGTCGGGATGCAACAATGCCTGAATACACAGCTCCCCGTCTCCCAGCACCAATCGGATAGCATGCGTGTCGTCCTCATCCGGCGATGCAGCCGCCACAGGCATCACGTCGATGGCCTCGACCATGAAAATGGAGCCCGGGATGCAGCGGCGAGTCTGAAGCATGGCGCCGATAAGAGGCTGGAGCGTGAATGGCTCGTGGCCCGGCGCTGGCGTTATGGCGGCAGGATTGAGGCGAGCCATCGTTGCATGGGATTCGTCCTTGCGGGCATCTTTGCACGCTGGATGCTGGCCTGCTAGTTGCTGCCGCGACCTGCGAGCGTCATTCCCCAGGCCCCGTCCAGAGCAGGGTTTCCCGGCAACGGCCAATGAAGGCAGCACGAACCACGGCCAGGAGGGCGTGATGGCGGGCAACGAGGAAGCGTTGAGATGCGTTGAATCACAAGTGCGTGCATGAGAGGAGAGGCGCCAGCCTAGAGTGTCTTATGCATCTATTAGAGCTTGTTGTAAACCGGGGGCCGTGCTTCAGGCGCTAGAGCCGCTGTACCACGAGTGACGTCCCCCCATAAATATTGAAATAAACAGAAATGAACACTGCCCGTTGATCTCAAATATCTCGAGTCTCGCACTTGCTGTCTCTCATTTTCGCCCGCTGTTCGAATAAGAAAAAGAAAAAAATAAATCAAAATTAAAACTAAATTAAATTAAAACAAAACCAGAGCATCATGGAAGTGCCGCCCCCCGATATATTCGTCAGAGAAGTCGAGACTGCCATTGGCGCCCTCATCCAAGCCTCCAAGCTCAGCCAGCTCATCGTCTCGTCCACCGACAAGGGCACCATCACCAAGGACGACCTCAGCCCCGTAACCATCGCCGACTTCGCCGTTCAGGCTCTGCTGATCTCCTCATTCAAGGAAGCCTTCCCCAACGACACCTTTGTTGGCGAGGAAGACGCCGCCGACTTGCGGGCCAATGATGCGCTGATGTCTCGTGTTTGGGGCCTTCTCAACACCATCGCCCAGGATGAACTCACCCAACAAGGCGCCTGTAAGCTGCCGCAGTCAAAGGCACACATGTGCGACTTGATCGACCAAGCCGGCTCGAGCAGCCCGGGAGGACCAGGATCCGGCAGAGTCTGGGTGTTTGATCCCATTGACGGCACCAAGACCTACGTCAGGGGCGAGCTGTATGCCATCAACATCGGCCTCATTGTCGACGGCAAGCAGGCATTCGGTGCTGTTGCATGTCCGAATCTGTCATTGCGGCACACCGGAGATCTCAAGAACGAAAGTGCTGATCCCAATGGCAATGGCTGCATCCTGCTTGCCATCAAAGGCCACGGCGCCTTTTACAGATACTTGGATGAGCACAACAAAGAGCTGAAGAGCAATCTTTTTTCGATACCATCCACTTTTGCAGGAAACCATACTGGCTTCGTCACATGTACCGGCCTCGTCGATTCGGCTCTCGACGGCGTCCACGACGTTGTTGCTCAGCGCCTGGGCCTCCGCTTTCCAGGCAGCGATATCGTCCCCTGGGTCGTGCGATGGGCTGCTCTGGCCCTCAGCATAGGCAGCGTCACTGTCTGGGTGTATAAGCGCCGTGATCGCTATGCAAAGGCCTGGGACCATGCGGGCGCCATGCTTCTCTTTGAAGAGACGGGCGGCAAGATTACCGATGTGCATGGCAAGGATATTGACTTATCGGCCGGGAGAAAGCTGAGCAACAACTTTGGATTTGTGGCTGCGCCTGCGGCGTTGCATTCCAAGGTGCTGGGCATTGTGCAAGATGTGCTCAAAGAACAGGGCCGAGATGAGTTTCTGCAGTAGCTGGCTGAGTTGCCTACGAGACAGCACAAAATAAAACAAAGAAAAAAAAGAGGAGGAAAGACTTGCTAAACTATAGTAGCATTGTATACATGTTAATCTATGAATATGGTGATTTAGGGACTGGATTATCCACAACCTGGACGAAAAGCTTGACACATAGCAGCATTATCATAAGTAAAATGAAGAATTCTTTACGCAGTATATACTCCATGGCTGACAGCATGATATCCCTTCTTTCCTACTTTCCCAACCAATTCGCTACGCCAGTCCTCTCCTCGGGAAATCCTCTCAATCGTCCGCGCAAATGTGTATTCCGGCTTCCAGCCGAGCTCTCGAACCGCCTTGCTTGAATCGTACACGCGATCCATTCGATTCAAATATTTCCATCCCTTCTCACGGAACACTGCTGCTGTTCCGGGCACAGCCCTGTTAATCACTTCCTCCGGGTTCTTATCCAGCGCAGCGAGAGTCTCCGCATCGTTTGAGAAAGGTGGCGGTGCACTGATGATGTATTTCGACCAGCCAATTTGCCTCGCCTTGCCCATTGCGCAAATAGTTGCCGAGACAATGTCCTTGATGTCGCAACGGCGGTACGCCATCTCCAAGACCTTCAAGTTGTCGTCTCCCATTGCGTTGCGTCGGTCTTCGTCGTCATCTTGCTCAGGGAAGAAGCGGCTTGTGCGAAGAACAAGAACAGGCAGGTTATGCTGTTTGTGGAAGAGATGGCAGATATCCTCAGCGGCGACTTTTGTCACGCCATATATGTTTTTGGGGATAGGAGTCACGTTCTCGTCTATCCACGCGGCTGGAGAGCCAGCCTTGGGGCTGAGGGCGCTCCCAAAGGCACTGGTTGTGCTGAAGAAGACGAAGCTTTCAAGTTGATCTGCAAGCTTAACTGCTTCTTCGAGGAGGACCAAAGTTCCTGCAATGTTTGTTTGCACAAAATTGTCCTTGGTGTGGGACTCGACATGAGGCTTGTGCAGTGTTGCCGTGTGGAGAATGTGCCTGATGGGGTATTTTCGCAGGGTGTTGCTAATGAGTTCTTGGTCTATTATTGAGCCGACGCAAGTAGTTGTGGCAGAAGCCAGAATATCAATCCCAATTGGAGTAAATCCGAGCGACGGCAATGTTATCATTAGAGCATGGCCTAAATGACCCGAGGAGCCTGTGACAAGGACATCATATTGGGCCATGGTGATACGATGGCTTTGGCAACCTGTGAGAATTTCCAACGAATATGTAGCAGAAAAATGGTGAAGGTAACTGAAGCACAGCTAATATCAATTCAAATCAAATTCGATCCAAGTGGCAACCAGCCAATAAATAGGCCGTTCCGATTGGCATCGTCGTCGAGAGGCTGGAGCTAGGCTGGTGGGGTGCGCTTGGGGGAAACCGGTAAATGACTCTCAGCTCCGACGTTAGTCTAGAAAAGGAAAAAAATGAAAGTCGGCGAAGAAGAAAAGGAAATAAAAAATTAAGGTTAAAAAAATTGAGATTGACCAGAGCGACTGGCGCTGCAGAGTTGCACTGTGGCAGTTGAGGTCCCATCTTGGCTAATACTCGAATCATCAGGCATAGCTGAGAAATACAATGGATCCGAAGCTTCACGTTTCGCGATGGCTGTTGCGTGTGCTCCCGCTGCTGATAACATGTTGAATATTTGGATGATAGTTTGACCCTTGTTGTCTCTGGTCCAACGAGCAACCAGGTGAGAGGAACGCTCGGCATGGTGGACTGAAAGTGAGTCAGACACTTTCTGAGGTTAGTGACACAAGTCTCGGAACATTTCTTGCCGCTGCAACAACACACTCTTACCCTTTATCGGTTCAGAGATACCGGCACCTCAGGGTAATAACCCCTTGCAATCCACTTTGACTTTGCTGGTCTTATCCTCCCATCATTGCCAAGTAGGACGGTCGATTAACTCGTTGGTTGGAACTAAAATAGCGTTAGATATGCCATAACAGACAGACAAGAGAGCATTGGCACATGGCCTTAGAGAATATTCAGAAAAGGTTATGAGGAGAAAGAATTGGAATCGAAATTGAAAAATATATATACAAATCTAGCCGTTTTCAACAAATTGGTATCTAAGCTTTCGCTCGCTCGCTCGCTCGCGCACATATCTTCTTCTAACGTTACACATTATGTGCAAACCTTGCGGAAATTTTATGTTTGTTGTTCTCAAAAAAAAAAATCAAGAAAGAAAATGAGGTGAAACTGCGTTGATGCTTTCTCAACCTCCATCGTCGCGGTTAAACGTAATCGTTGTTGGGGTGAGTTTGAGGCGCAGGCTGATATTCATAAGGCATTCCTGCCGCTCCGCTGTAGGAGGTTGACCCGTCCATGTTGCTGACCATGGGCTGTGTGTGTTCGGACTCGTGGCTCATTTTGTCCTCGCGAGATCCCCGGCGCATGGGGATGGGACCGTGCCTTTTGAAGAACACTGGGGCGTCGTGGCGGATATGCGTGAGGAAGAGAACAACGGCCCAGGCAATACAGAGCGTGGGCAGCAGCCATGGGGTGTTGAGATAGGCAGACAATTTGTCGTTGTTTAGGTTGAGCAGTGCAACGAGACCCATTCCCAGAGCTAAGAGGAAGATGATGATTGTACGAATCACAGGCCAGGGCTTCCAAGGAGTAACTCTGGCAACGACTGCCAGAAGGCACATGAGTCCTAGGCAGCACCCAGCGGCGATGTAGCCATAGGTGAACTGAAAAGTGTTAGTATAAATACAAAGTAGATCGTGTGTAGTGTAGCAACATACCACTAGGAAATAGCGATCCAAGGTCTCGTCGGTAACCTGTGATGCAAACTGGGCATTGGATGAGTTGTCCTCAACGCCAGTTTCTTCGTTTTCTTTGCTAATCTCTCCTTCGAGATCAATTTCAAAAGTTTGGAATATGCTGTTGTACATTGCAGTCTGGAGAGACTCCATAATGTTGTAAAACAGATTTGTGTTGGTATCGTTTGGTAGATTATAGTCTGCCACAAGCCAGTACTTTGACAGCTTAGGCCAAAAGGCATTAGGAATCCTAGTTATGTTGGCCAGTGCATCGTTAATGAGTTCATCTGTATCTGAGTATTCAGGGTGGTAAAGTTCGAAAAATTCGCTAAGCTCTTCCGTTATGTTCTTCTGCACCTCGACACTAGTGGTATCAGCAAGTGCTTTTGGATCATCGACTATCCAGTTGAATGATAAGTGGTTAATGACATCTATCACTTTGGACCACTGAATAAACTGAGTGAATCCCTGCATGAACAGGACGAGCGCGAGATGGAATGGGAAATGAAGCAGCGTCCATAGTACTTGGCGCAAAGGAGGAAGATAGGCTGTTTTCATCCAATCGTAGTAGATCAAGAACAGCATGTAAGTCGTTGCCACGCCAGCAGTCAGGATTCCAATAACAGTAGCATCTGGTTCAAGAGGGAATTTTGTCAGTCTTCCTTTATGACGTGTAAGAGATACATCAAAAGTACTTACCCCAGGCATCGGGACCTTCGACAATAATGACCACTTTTTCAGCCAGAGCAACGATGCTTTCGCCGAGAATGACAATCGTCAAAAGGCTCATACGATTCATCAAGTGAGTCTTTGCAAGGCTGAGAATAGAGAACCCAATCGATAACCCAAGTGTTGAAACGACCTCCAAGGCACCAACGATATACCACGTAATGAATACCCGGCTCTCTTTGTCTTCGCTGAAGCGGAATGTAATGCCGAGATATATCATTGCTGCGATAAAATGGATGGACATCTGGATATAGAATGGGATGTGGACGGTCTTGAATTTTCTCACATGCCATAAGATGCTAGCGTACTCAACGGTCAAACTCAGCCTAGAGGCCATTAGAATGATGGCTATTAAGAAGAAACGTTAGTATGTTGCCAGCACCCCATGAGATTGTAAGAAACCTACACATTGCCTTCATTGAAGACAGGTCTTGGTCATTTGGATTGAATTTCGGAGCGACGACTGCGAATCCCACAAAGACTCCAAGGTGAACAGCTCGGACAAGTCGTTCTATACAAGGTAGTTAGGACATGACGCTGCATCCAGTATAATCATTAGGGTACAGTAACAACATACCAAATATGCTGTCCGTCACGAATCTAACATCGTAAAGTCCAACGACAAGCCAGGTCATCCACAGCATACTATACGAAACAGATTAGTAAGTCTGCATCGTTACCCCATTTTACGGTTGTTCTTCATAGCGCACCAAAAGTATCCAGCGTAAGATCCGAGTCGGTCGATACTGGTGACTGCCAACTCCTTCGAAAAGACGACGTAGTTGGCGGCGAAAAAAAGGTCCGTGAATACCTCCAGCATACCTGCCTCTTCATGCTACACGCAGGAAATTATTATTAGAATCGAAACCCAACTCTGGAATAATCTTTGCGCCGTAGTCAAAGACTCACTCTCTCAAACTGTATGGAGGGATCACTAAAGCGATCCCCAAATTCGCTGAGATTCGGTAGCTCATGTCCTCTCTCAGAGCCGCCATCGATAAGGGGGCTCTTCATGAGCCGGAGCTTCTCGCGAGGAGTAAGCTCGAGACTTTCTCTCTCCACCATTTTAGCTGGTGAATTTAGTACCGGTAAATGATATACGATTTAGTTATCAACGGAGAGGCAGGAATGCTAAAAGTAAGGGTTAATGGCGGCAGCTTATGGTATTAATACCTTGGCTATCATAGCCGGGCGCCGCCCTCCTTAGGCGTTCAGCCTTACTAGGAATTCGATTGGCGTGTTAGAAGAAGCAAAGCTATGTTATGTCGGGTGTGATGTGCCGGCCCTTGGGTCGTCAGCACAGAGCCTCGGGAAATTAAAGACATGCTGCGGAGCAGCAGTCCTTGTACAGCGACTCCCTTCATTCTTGATCTCCCGCATATGCATAGCTTCTGGCGGCACCACTCCCTAGGCTGAAGTGGACATGGTGGAGCTTAAGCTTGCGCATAGCCTGGTGCAAAAATAGGTACAGAGCGGCACTAACTCCCAGAACTTTGTGCCAATCAATTCCTAGACTTCCCTTGTCTGTGTCCGTTATCGAATCTGTGCGGCCCTTACAGCCAGGGCCCTGCACATACTAGTACTGCGTAGCTAGCACCTGATTACTGGGGCAGTTCATCTCATGTTTGAAATGGTTTGAAGAAAAGAGAGACGAGTCAAAAAAGCGATCGGGGCTGAGCAGTATAACGGGCATGGAGATCTGGGATAGATCTTAGATGCAGAGCACTGGGGGAAAGGCGCGAAATCAATATGATAGTGGCTTGGCTTCTAGAGAACAGACATTCTCATCCAACAAATCAAATTTGACAAAATAGTTCTACAAGAGTAGAACTTGTGCATCTTCATATGAAGCTGCAAAGTTCTTGTAAAGGTATAGCGAGGCTCTAATCAGAAACCGTGGCGTTTATTCGTTGCTCTCTCTTTCTTCTTGTAACTTCGCCGATTTTAAAACACGATTAGTGTCGTTTGCGATATGCGAACCACACTGGCAAGGCAGAGCCCTCTTCTTGCCAAACCGGTTTACTTCTTCAGGCATAAGCCGCTGGAAAATCTCGTCGCTTAATCTCGTCGTGTCACTTTTGGCGTCCACGCGAGCATGGCCATGGGGCTGGGGCCTGTCGCTAGTGCTTACGCACCTGCACGACGTTTTTGGCGTGAACTTGAGGCTGAGACCACCAACTTGGACGATCGTCCCAACAATCTGGAGACGCTTCTTCACTGAAGCCAACACTCCCATGCGCCTGTCCTTTCGTAACCTTGGACAAGTTCCACAAATATGACAATCATCGTTAATGTTTGTTCTCAACTTTTGTATATAACCTTTTCTTCTTGCCTTACAGCGACTGCGAATGCCAGATGAGGCTGGTTAGTAATACTAAGCAGTAGCTCACTTTGCTCAAGTGGGACTTGTTTTCGGCGTCTACTTGAGAGTTGCGAGGGACCAGGGTCACAACCAGCCTTCAAGAATTATAATTGAACTAGATGATCTAGACCAAACAATTAATGAAATTGATTATACTACTTTAGTGGCCTATCAAGAAAGAGAAAGAAAAATCATCAAGGCGCTATCTGGGTGAAGCCTTGGCTTGAAGGATTGTACGAGATTGTTACTAGAGTCTGAAGCTAACAATATCCAAGTTAGAATGGATGAGACTTTGTGTTTCTGCCTGTAAATGCGCAGAAACTTTCATGCAATTATAGAAGTTCAATAGCCCGTCATATTAACGATGCCTGTAAGCATATACTCGACTCAACCTTATGTTGCTGGCACTGCCGTCATGAATCATGCCTCTAAGTTGACAAACAGATCGCTTCGCCCAACGGTGGAGAATCTGTATTGCGAAAGATTATTAATCTAAAAAGAGAGAGTCGAGAACATGACGCCAAAGATGCATTTTTTTATTTCTATTCTTGGATACCGGTCTAAGCGGCTGGCCAATCGAAATGAGATAAGAGCCCTGTAAGCGTAAACTTAGCGCAGTAGTCTAAGAGTCAGCTAAAAATCATGATGCCTCATGTCGATCGAGAAGACTAATCCATAATTCTGCCATGACAAATTTCTGTGCTTATCACCATCGATCAGCCGCTCGTTGGCAACAGTAAACAGCAGGCCATTAACCTTGCCAATTATTTCTGTGTGTTTGTCTTGCCGAGCATTGTTATTAAACTCCTATGAAACACTCATGTGAGCGCGCTACATTGATCGGCTGAAGTTGAAGGATGGATCAACATACAACGAAAAATCAACGGATTGTTTGAAAGCAAGTCAGCTTCTGACTGATACGCTTTCTGTACTATGTACGTATTGGGTAAACATTTCCATGTTGAGAAGCCTTGACATCTTACCGCAAAATGACATATTCTTCGGCAATCTAATATAAAACCTTAACCAAATTTGGGTTACGCTGTCCACACATGGAGTAAGCTGCGGACCCAATATCGTGTGAGGATTCTTGCAAAACAGCTAATTGATAGTTTCACCTCGTGTCATGGATTAACATTGCCAAGAAAAAAAAAATACTAATGAAGCTTGTTTGGAAAACCTGCTTTGCTGCTAGAGTAACCCCTCAATATGGCGATTCATTATGCGCTACATTTCGTATTATGTTAGCTTTCAGGAGAGACGGCTTCAATAATTTGAGTGAAGTATGAGAGTTAGAAATAACGGCAAGACCTTAAATATATCGCCCATTGATTCTTTCGTAGCTTCTATCATACCTTTAGAAGACTTTAAAAAAAAAAAAAAATAGTCTACGGCCCTTCCCCCGTCATAAAACTGTAGAGATTAATGTAAGGCCAAAAGACTCTGCCTTTTACTTCTTAAAATAAAGGCGTGTGCCCTTGATCGCTATTATGCCTTACGCTAATTGAGCATCAAGTCCACTAATCACCAGCAGTACTAGAAAGATGGTCTTGGCGGTGTCACACCTATTGATATAATTAAACAATAATGCTTTTGTACACCAAACACTTGCGTAGCACGCTTTTTAGACTCTAACCGTAAGCACTCGTGGTTCAGCTGGCTCAATCTTGCCGCATCTGGCTAAAGGTTGTGAGCAAGGCAAGTTAGTGTACATCTCTTCCATTCCCCCTTTCTGTCCTTCGTGAAGTATGTGTTTCAATTCTCTTTACATGGGTGTACAATACGTAGAATAATCTGATCTGCCAGCTGTTTTCTCTTTAAAGGGTTTATGGAGTAATTAATGTGATGGGGTGATCATAGTAATACGATGTGCTTGCTTTGATGTGGCTGTACTGTAGTGAAACTGAGAGATCATTAAACTGTGACTTGTCTGACGTTGGGTCTAGTTAGGATGATCCTGCAGAATGGATTTATTGTTTTGAATGATAACCATGCAAGATAACGATTTTAGGTTAGGTCGTGGAGTTAGTAGTCGATAGTTTTTCGTTTATCGTATAAGCTGAGGACAATTTCCCGTTCATCGTTTACTAGATAGGAGAATCCTCGTTTGCCTTACAGGTACGTCGAAATTCTTCCTTCTCCATCTCACTCATGCATATGCTTCTATCGCTCGCCCTATTCTTCCATATTACCGCTATTCATTCCATAAGCATATTTAATTATATATCCATGGTAAATAAGGGTTTCGTAATTTTTTAAAAATTGATTCGGTTTGTATCTAGGCAGATGTTGATCTTGCTATTTCCGCCAACTTGAGTAGAAACTTGATCACTGCCGTCAATGTACACTACAAAGAATATGCTCTTTCTCCTGTCATTCCGCTAGAGAGCAATTTATCGTGTACATTTATCATTTTGTCGAATCGTTTTCTCCTTTCGCCCTTTCGCCCTTTCGCCATTTGTCCTCTACCCTTCTGGCATCCAATCTCTTAATTTAAGCGAATTGAATCGTTGAGAAACAATTCGACGAGATGCAAACTGGTTCCAATAACGCTAAACTTTGAGATTTTACGATGCAGTCAGCAAGAACGAATTGAATCGGATTTAGAGCTAATGGTTCGTTTGGGGCCATCGCCATGCCCACAAGTGAGCCTGCCATGCTTCTCTGAGAGAGACACTCAATAAAGGTAACTGGGTTTGTGTTAGAAAACAGCTCTTTACTCTCTCTGTACATTTTGAGCTATTGTTACGGTGCCAATAATATACAGAAAGATGGTTGCACCCTCTGCCGGTCACATCCAGGCTCACAGAGTAAACAGTGAAAGAAAGGACGTCATGAAATCTGGCGCTTGACATTCCAAACAGGCCACTTCAATCTCAATTATTGTTTAGTCGCTATCGAATTGAATATTAGAGTGAGGTAGCGTGATTAAGAGACACCATCGCCGCTCTTCATTAAATCCCCTCACCCCTGGTATATTTACGCCTGCAGCTTGAGCTCGGAATCGTAAATTCGGGTGGCATTTTTCTTTTTTAACCGAATAATGAGATTTTCCCATCCACCTCACCAAGATATATATCGGTCGGCCAGTAAACCTGATATGCAAAAGGTTACAGCCTACGAAAGGGAATCCGAGGTGTATTATTTAAATTTAATAAGATGGCATTATTTTCCATTACAAATATTAAGTTTTCAGTAACAATCTACACTGACAAGTATGAATCAGAATGATTACAAAGCTGCAAGTTGCATCCATTATATCCAAGTGGAATATATTCACATGCCACTCTAGATTGCTCACAATGTGAAACAAAATATCATATTTTGATAGACTTACAGAGGAACAGTCACAATCAGATGTGTTCGGATAGTAGAACTGTGGTATATGGATATTTCGGGGCTCCTTAATTCGTAGGAGCCGTTGACGTGTCTATAAACCTCTAGGGTACACTTGCCTATACATTGTAGAGCTGAGTGCTGTGAGGAAGCATATCAAACTTATCTCCATATCCTTTGCGTATGCTGGGCCCTCTTTGGAAGCTTATGTCCACCATGAATAATAACGACGCATAATGCATAGGTTTTATTCTGAGAAAAGGTAAGCAGTGTGCTAAGTATTTTCTATGAATAATTGATAAAAAAAGAAGCGTGGTGAATATGCTTCTAAAATATAGAGCAAGGGGAGTGCGTATAAGCCACCTACCCGACGACTTTAACGGGAACGCTGCAGCTTCATTAATAAGTCTCTCTCTCTCTCTATTTCTTTTTTTCTTTCATTTTTTTTTTATTTTTATTTTTTTATTTTGTGAGTCATCAGTAGTATATAGAATGGTTCAATAATTGATGCGTTTGAGAGAAAATTAAAATAAAATGGTAGAGTGAGAATCGCGCCGTCAATGATCGTGGATGTCTTCAGCGGTTGATAGTAAACAAATAGCCAGTAAATAGAAGTAGATCATGGAGCTTTTGCACCATTTAGGTAATAGATTCAATATTGCAACTAGTAGCGCAGTGATAATACCTTTATACTCGTATAATATAGTAGAGATGGTCTCGATGGCTAGATCTCAGACATCTCGGTCCAATTCCGGATATACGCTAACAAGTCTCCATTTCTTACTCTGTACTGCCATTTGAGGAGATGGTATGACTAGAGATATTGCTCCGTATATTAGTCTGTCACCTTGACTATACAATGGGCCTACTGAGTTAAGGTGAGCATGTGGACTGAATCACTAGTGTCTCACGGAACATGGTATGGCATATTCAAAGACTATGAGACGAAGTACTCTAAACGCCCTGTTACTTCGCAAAAAGTGGAATTTCTCCATAAGAATGCTTTAGTGCAATAACGTTGCTGTATCGTTATACTGCATTGTTAATGTTTGGAGAGTTCTGCTGGCTAGTTTTACAAGGTAATGCGGTGCCATGATCTCTGGTAATAGTCGAAGTGGGATGATAGACATGACATGGTTTTGTAGTCTGTAAGTGGCGGTGGGTTATGTAGGTTCGTTTAAGGTCGTCCATGCTAAGGCGGGGCGTTTCGTGGTCCAAGCTCTTATTCTTGGCGTATGAACTTCCTTTTTAGTCGAATAAAGTATTCTGGAAATTGAAAAGCAAGAAGGGACAATTTGATGCACGCCGCATACCTAGCAATATACCTACTCGTGAGCTTATATTTGTCTGTCCTGGGTCACACAAAAGGACTTTAGTGTAGTTGCGAATCGCTCCGATCCCTGTGATGGATAGGTGACGGAATATTACACGGTTCCATTTAGTATTGTATTTGGCCAGGATTTTAATCCTGCGCCAAGGGTACTATGCCCTGCTCTAAAAAGTCGATGCCAGTGTCAGCTGTCCAGGGCAAACGATGAAGTATTATAGGCATACGGAAATGCTTCCGGAAATGAGTAGTGACTTGTCCTAGGGCTGCGACTTGCTGATCCGGTTGACGATGCCGGGCACACCTACCAGTATATACTCCGTACTCCGAGGATACGACGAGTATTGGTGGACTATTCTGAGAGTACTACTGGCCCACATCAGCTTTATAGCTATTGAATGGCGGCATCAGTATTTACCGGAGAATAAATAGTACGCAAAGTTAACAGAGTTTGCAAATATGCCATGCTTAGACTCATATCATTGGTAACTTTGAGGCAAGGGGAGATTTTCCGAAAAAAATCGTTAGTACAAGGAGAAGAGAAGCATTAGTCCGCCACAAAATTCACGCACGGCAAGGTCAGCTTATATGTAATATAACTCTTTCCTCTCTCCATAAAGGATCACCGCCTCTATAAACACAGCATATTCATAGCCACAGCTTGTCTCTTGAGCTTCAAATTGACATTCGGTGTGGCGGGATTATTAATCGCGTCGACGTGTAATGTAAGCGCGCCGTCCCTTGCCGCTGCGACTTGCCGCTTTTGACAAGGCTATTATGGACGTTCAGTAATATGAAAAGTGATTGAGATTCGGGGGGTGCTTGATGCTTCTACGATGGGCGGAAATCTCCAAGAATTTTGTATCTGAATGTTCAACTTGAATATCAGATAATGAGATTCGTTTTTCGCTCTCTGTATTTGGCCCTCTTCTAAATACGTATAACCCCAAGCTGATTGTTGTAAAAATTGCCAAAACTACTTTCCGTGTTTGCGCTGGGACCTCCCTCCTTATTTCGTAACAAAAGTGCCGATAACCCTTTTTTCAGTTGTGCCGAGGACTCATCCGATGCACTCCACATGGCGCTGAACTACCAGGTATTGCCCGCGGCCCCTTTGTTTGATCTAGACAAATCGGACTATCGTTAGAAGCAGATATTATGTTAGATCTACCGCCCTATTTATCCTTGTTGCTTGATAGACAACTAGATGTTGGGAAACTGTAGGACTATCGCCAACTTAGTAGTAAAGCTAAACTCTACATTTACGCTTCGCGAACGTTATAGGAAACTAGTACCTCTCTCCACTGAATGCAGAACACCGCGTATGGGTTTCTACGTCGGAACGCTAGCACTACTGACAAGCCCGCTAGTTGGAATGGTTAAGCCTAGGGCTTACACCGTCATTCCCTTTGCGGAACGGCCCAAGACAATATGTGGTGTCCTCTGTAGATCACTTTAACTTGCCTCTATACTAATACACAATGCAGCCGAGTAAGAAAGTAGACTCTATTATGGAGTAGAGTTGCACTGATGAGCCCAGGTCCGAAGAACTGGGTATTCCAAGAGGCCCAGGTTGCCAAGGAGAGCTCAGGCTCCTAGTGCTCAAGTAAGAGCGATGACAGGGCAATGCTTCAGGGGATATCGAATGTCAAGCAACGACGCCTACTAAGTGGTCCTCTTGGTGCTTCCTACCTTTGGGCCAAGGAGTATACCGAACAAATAGTAAATAAAATATCCCAATTTTGACACTTATACAAACAGAAGCTTGTTTTTGTTTCTATTAACGTATATATTACCTGTTTTTGTTCTTAGAAGATGAAGTCTAAGGGCGGCAGTAGACCACCACGGATAGTTGATACGGTATGCCCAACATGACAACAGTTCCGGGTAGAATCATGCTTACATAGAAACTAGTGCCGTAACGAGGTTGCAAGAACCTTGCTCGTATCCATATCTGTCAAAGCCTTGCACGGAGTGGCAAGGGGAGAGTTTCTCCATAGCTGATGATGCAAGGGAATTGCCAATGTTCAGGTACTAGTATAAAGAGAGTCGCTGATCTTTGCTTGTTTTCTTTCATCAGAGAAAAGAAGCAAGTAGCAGAAACAATAGCCAAGCTCATTCACTCTCATCTCAGAGCAAAATGCATTTGTCCTCAACAGTCCTGATGGCTGCCGCTGGAGCGGTGGCCCAATCAACTGTTGATCTCTCCAATCTCCCGGCTTTCTTGAAGTCTAGCTCAAGTACCAACTGGCCAACCCTTCTGGTCATTGGCCAGCAGATCTGGAACGACCCAGAAGTTGGCCTCAACGAAACTCACGCACATGGCCGCATCGTCAACTACTTTTCTTCACTACCAGGCTGGACGGTGTCAGGATCGGCTTACACTGGTCTCCCTACAGCTTTCCGAGCCGAGTTCGATAACCGGCCGTCTGGTTTCACAGGCACTCTGCCAACTGTTGGGTTCTTGGCCGAGTTTGATGCTCTGGTGGGTATAGGCCATGCCTGTGGTCACAATCTCATTGCTCTCAATGGCATCTCAGCAGCCAAGTTTGCTAGCGATGCTCTGGTACACTACAACATCCCTGGCCGCGTGATCCTTGTCGGGACTCCCGACGAGGAGAACGCGGCAGGCAAGTTCAAGCTCAACAACTTGGACGCTTTTGCTGATTCAGATGTCTGGCTGATGGCACATCCTACTACGACGAGCGCTATTCAGCCGATGAACGCCCGCCTCAACTACTTTGCCACCTTCATTGGCAGCACACACTCCGAGGCTGTTGGAAAGGCCTACAACGCAATGAGTATTGTACAAAATCTGACTGGCCTGCCGGGAACCAGTTCAAGCGCCATTAGCATTGAGAACGTTGGTGTCTACGCGACCAACATTGTGCAGACCGCTATCGACCTTGGCGTGGCCGGCCTGAGTCTCGCGACAGTTAATAGCACTGTTGCCAGCATCCTCGATTCGAGTTATCCCAACGTCACCTTCAAAGCTACCACTGATGCCAACGGTGTAGCAATTACGATGAATGGCCCCGGAGGCCATGCTTCAGAGGCGAGCAAAGGTCCCTTGACGCTGTCAATTAACACATACAACGCCCTCAAGAACACGCCTGGAGTCTCCTTTTACCTGCCCAGCAACACCTCCATCAATGAGCTCGATATTACGATTGACATGCGCACCCGCTACACCAGCGACTTGAACTCCGTGGCCAACTTCGTCAGCGCTGCTCTCGGCACTCTCCCCAAGAGCATCTCCCACGATGTCCAGTATCCATCTCTGGAAGTGGATCCATACCTCGGACAGGCTTTTATCGACTTGACTCAGACCGCTGATTATCCATTGGCCAAGTTTAACTTCAGCACATTTGCTCCCGCCTCCACAGATGCCTCGTGGGTACAGGACCCTGTGCTCGATCCTGTCACACACAACTTGACCAGCGCGGCCAAGGCGGTGCTCCACGCAAACTACGGCATCTGCCCCAACCTGTCCGGAGCTGGCTGCGCGTTTAACCATGAGCCGCTGTTCAAGGCCCTGGCCAACACGGATTTGGCATACTCTCAGACCGAGATCGTGGCTAGGGCAGAGGCTCAGATTGCTGTCCAGCTGCTGGCTGATCCGTCTGAAATGAGCAAAGCGACTGCCATTCTGTCGAAATAGACAGAATGGGAGAGGAGACATAAAAGATATGCCGCTCCGAGGGATTTGGCGTGGAATGAGGACGAAAAGACTTAGTTACAAAGCGGATGATATCATGTAATGTAGTACCTAATAGATGAGAAAGACACTGAGACAAATAGAGAACCACTATGCGTGTGGTTAAGCAGATTCGCACTTTTTTCCCCATTGTGAAATCAACCTCAACCTAACCTACCAGGCTCCGGTACATTGTTTAATAATTCAAAAGAGAAAAACAGGGATTTGGGGATGAAGCATTGCCGCTACTCGGCTGGTGTCTCCTATATCGCCATCAGCGAATCACACCTCAACATAAGAACGTGTCCTATTAATGGATTCTGATCACTTCTTCTCTTCTCTTCCTATATAACTTAATACCGCTGATAAGAATCTCGAGACGCTGCTGCTTAAACATCCATTCTCTTTATCTATTAGTGCTAGGCTGGCCGTGATAAGGCTAGCTAGTGGTGGCGCTTTAACAATAGTTCTATTGTGTGTTGGTGTAGTGTAGTTGCTTAAAATGGCTAGTTAGAAGAAAGTAGGAGAAATTATGCATCATTTCCCACAGTTTGACGGCGTCATAACTGTCAAACTGTCGGCCAGGCGGAACTTCTTTAAGTCGTGGTTTTACGTCTACACGTGTTGGGCGCGTATCGAACCATTTATGCAGCTCTCCTGTATCTACCTCGTGTCAAACCTTGAATCAAGGAATGAGTACATCACATCCTTCGCCGGCTGTCTTGCCGAACAAAGTCCTATTAGTAATGCTACGAGAGGTTCTGCATGCATCACAGCTGCGGCGAATCCTCTAGTGTGACTGGCTGCAGAAGCAATAGACCTGACGAGGGCCGACACGTTGCAGCGTTGCACGCAGTGTGGATGCAGATCTGTGAGTTTGCGTGTGGTATCGGAGAATGCCCTGCAGAGGGGCAATAGATGAGCCTAAATGCGATGACTGGTTACATTCTATTACTTCCATGCCTACGTATATGTGGCGTTCTGCGTCGTGATTGTCAGCTTTGATGGGCTGAACCCAAGCGCCTCAGTCGGCATCGGTAGATCGCGCGGCAACTTAGAATAAGCTGGACCTCTAGCATCTCCCCCTATTTTAGTCGCCGAGAACTACGTCTGCTGGACAGCAAGGGCCCAGAAAACAAATCCACGAAAATCCGCCTACACTGGAGCGAATGCACGACCACGGGACGGGAGGGACCTTAGAGTCTTAGCCTGTGGAAAACTCGTCGATGCCGCGGAAAACAACGACAATGCGGAGCAAGGCTCCTTGCTACCTGTAACTAGATTGCACTATGGAGAAGCTAATAGCATTGCCAGCCAACAATAAGCGGAGAAGCCTTTGTCTCTGCTCCACCAGTCCATGTCATAGTCCCCGTCTCCAGCGCCTGATCCCTCCCTCGCGTATGCTCCTGATTCACCTTCAACTTGTTCGTCTTCTTCTAGATGGCCTAGCGTTGCCTTGCATATGTAGGAGGAGTGGCCTAAACGACCGACTGTTGGCCGACTCGATCTGATAAATGATACGCGCATACGGATGGTAGTTTCGGGCGTCCACATCTTCTAAGCGACGGCAGAGCTGAAGGAAGCAAGCAAGCAGGGGCGCACCCGCTGTGTTTATTAGCTCGTCGAATCGTTCATTTAGGCAAGGCGCCCGCGAAATTTCTACTGGCGGACAAAGAGACGCATGATTGTGCGACAAAGCAGACGCGGCTGCGAGTAACTGCATATGCTTACTCAATCGTTTGCTCATTCGCATAACGAGAAGGGCCATTGGTGGATCTACAAGCTACTGGACCATGGAGCTATAACATCCGGCTTAATCATCTGCAACGAAGCTTTCTCCAAGCACCGTGCTCTCCTGCAATTGAGTCTGCTACAATTAACTGAAGAACCAAATCGGGAACCAAGGGGAAGGGCAGAGAGAAGAAGAAAGGACAAAGAGAAAATTTTGAAAAGACGACAAAGGAACTAGAAGAACTGGGGTCAGTACTTTAAAAAGGCGCACATACTGCATCTTTTTGCAGCCGAGCAAACATGGCAAAGTCGCCCAAATCTCCAAAGTCGCCTGTCTCTCCCGGGCAGGGAGCATCAGGCGAGGGCAGTCAGCAAGAGCAAGAAGCCCCGTCAGAAGGCATCCTCCCAGCTGCGCACTGGCAAGAGGTTGGTGCATTTCAAATCCTTTGGCAGCATCTGCTTTCGCGCGCCACAGAGAAATACTCACGCAAATAGGTTGCCCAACAAGAAGGCGACGATGATTACGATGATGATAGCGACTCAGCCCTTGGTTCTGATGCGGGAAGCTCAACCGCGTCGATAACTTCGACTATCCTGCAATATAGAGAGATCAATGGACGCAGGTTTCACAGCGAAATGGGCTCTGTTCAATATTGGTGAGTCCCTCGCCAATTGAGTAGCGACTTGAAGCAGCAAACTGATATCAGCAACAGGCAATCCAACGACGAAGCGGCAAGCGAATCATTAGATATAAAGTAAGTTTAGCGACCCAAACTTTTTTTTATTTAGACTAGTTAACTGGGGCCCTGTAGTCATCATGCCATTTGCATGGCAATGGGAGATAAGCTATATTTGGCTCCTTTAGAGAAAGAAAAGATTAAAGTCAGTGCTCTCCAATGATTCAGTATACTCCTTGGAGCGTTATTCGCATGATGAAACTGACGCCGTAAATCTTGCAACTAGAGAGTACTTGATATAGGCACTGGTACAGGTTAGTACTCACTCCCAATCTGTTTCGTCTTATATTTTTGTGAAGCTGACTTCTCTTTTAACTCAGGAATATGGGCCATGTGAGCAGTTGGAGCCCTGCGTCTTAATATCAGCACAATAAGTACTGACGCCTTATAGTGACTTTGCCGATGAATATCCTGATGCTCAGGTCATTGGCACAGATATCTCTCCAATCCAGCCCACTTGGGTGCCTCCGAACCTCCAGTTGTGAGTTTATTACCAGAAATGGATATTTGTTTTTGCCAGAGGGGGTGTGCTTTATCATCGGCTTGCTAATTCGGCGAATGGAAATAGCGAAATCGAAGACTGTACTCAAGACTGGACGTTTCGCAGCGAGGACTTTGATTATGTCCACATTCGATGGCTTCTGGGCAGCATTCAGGACTGGGACGAATTGATGCAGCAAGCATATCGCGTGCTGCGTCCGGGAGCGTATTTTGAGATTTTGGAGCCATCAGCCATTATTACAAGTGATGATGGGACCGTGACGGAGACAAGCGCTCTAGGACAATGGGGCAAGTTCTTCATTAACGGCGGTAAACAGATTGGAAGGAGTTTTACCGTGGTTGAAGATGAGACGCAGAGAAGGTCGATGGAGGCAGCTGGTTTCGTCGACATTCAGGAATTTAACTATAAGGTAAGCTTATGGCTTCGAAGCGACACGACTCTTTTTTGTGTGCCGCAAAGCAGTGCAAAACGAGTCAATCTAACAATATTTGTTCTACAGATGCCAATAGGAGGCTGGGCCAGAGACCCGAAAATGAAGGAACTCGGCCAGTTTGCGCAACTGGTCATTGAAAAAGACACCGAGGGCTACATTGTCTTCATGGCAAATACGCTGGGATGGACACGAGAAGAAATCTTGGTATACATCAGCCTGCTGCGACGGGAAATTCGGTCGAACAACTATCACGCGTATTATAAATTCAAAGCGGTTTACGGAAGGAAGCCGCTCAATTAAGAGAAACTGATACTTTTTTTCTCTTTCATGCTAATTTTTTTATTATAAAAACGGATGTTCTTTAATGAGCTTTACAAGTTGGTGCTGCACTATCTGATTTCATGCGCACGGGCTAGATGTTACTAAGAATGTATCAGCACGTCTTGACTTTTTGCACAAATTGCTGGCGCTTGAGCGTGTTTTTTTTTTTTTTTGGTCCTGATAACACATACAGGGTGGTATTTTTGTATTCGCAAGCTACCTTCGTTGGAAGTAAGGCACAGTATGACGGCAAGTCTCTTTAAGCGAGACATTGCTAAGTGCCAGCGGATAGATAGTAACGTAGTATTCGGGAATTAATATATAAATGGAAGCTAATCCTTGAATCTATCGGAACATTGTTGCCCTCTTATTGACAAAATACTAACTATAATGATGCATGGGGCATGACTCTATTTCCTCATTGATTCTACTCCGACGTACCAAAACAGTAGCCAAACCCATCATCACAAGGTCCCACATCGGCCAGTCAATTACTGCTGAAGCACCCTTTTCCATTTCTATTCAGTATGACTACGACCAATGATAATACAGACGATGATACTAATCTTCAAGTTTGTAATTTCATGCGGGTGCAGGGAGTCTTGGAATGCCTCTCACTAGTAGTTCAATGACAATGTGTCTGATCTATTTGGACTGACAACCTAATATAATTTCTAGGAAGTCTGGGGTATGATGTAGCTCGTTGTGGAGGATATTGGAATGTCGTTGGAGGCATATTGGCCATGTTGAATTGTGGGCAAGATATACTTCGAAGTAATGGGCCCATAAGTAGGTATTAGTTAGAACTTACGCCTGTTCACCAGCCCAACTGCACGCTCAACCTTTATTTTCTCATACATGCCTTCTTTATTTTTCTACTTTGACTCTCAATTCGGCTATTTCTTTCATAAATTAGTATATAACTATGGAGCAAACTTATTGTGTCATTGTCAGCGAGAACCACATACAACGCCAGCCCACGGGCCCGGCTGAGGCTTAGGCCGTTAGCCTACCAGCAAGAGCCAACGGCATTTATCTGCGCAGACTCGAACATGGAACAGAATGTGGGGGATTCTACAGAGTATGATATTATTAATTGGTATTCACATATTTTACCTGCTTTTTTCCTATATTCATCGTTTGAGTTAAATGACGGCAGATTCTGTTCGATTCTAGCAGGCAAGGATAAATGACTCGTAAATAGCATAAATTTCATGACAAATAGGGCGCTAACCCCCACTAAATTCGACAACAAAAGTGGGAATGCCTCGCTCAAGCGATGAAACGCTCATACATATTAACGACACGTCGAAGCTGAGTTGCAGTGCAGTGAAAAGCGTTTAGCGGCATAGTCTCATATCCTGGCATAGACATTGGGAGGAACAGCAGGAGATCATCAATAATCATACACCATGGCCTCCGAACAGACATCCGGGACTATCTTGACCTTTCACCATGATGGAAAATTGATCAATTTGCAGACTCAAGTAGTGTCAATACGGCCGTTTTCTGCCCTTGAGGAGCAAAATCGCGCCATTTTCAAGGACGCTGGCGATGATGACTATGTTGTCGTAACCAAGGAGACTATCTTCCACCCCCAGGGTGGCGGACAGCCCTCTGACGAAGGATCAATCACATCAGTTGCATCTCCTGCCATTTCTATCGACATCAGAGCGGCACGCATGGACGTTGTCAACGACGGGCTGGTGCTGCATCTCGGCCGCTTCAAAGACTCAACGGAGACGACGCTTCAGCCTGGCGATGTTGTTGAGCAGACCATTGATGCGGAGAAGCGCCTCCTCTACTCAAGACTGCATACCGCGGGTCATGTTCTGGGATCAGCAGTAAGGAATCTCCTGGAAAAGGAGATTGAAGGGTTCGATGAACTCAAGGCGTCGCATTTCCCCGACAGCGCTGCCTGCGAGTTTCGTGGTCTTATCGAGGGCAAATGGAAGCAGCCGATCCAGGACCGCGTCGACGAGTATCTTCGCCGTGCAATGCCCGTGGAAATTGACTTCTGGACAGAAGACGACTTCAAGCGAGAGGGCCTAGAGCGTTTG
Organism: Trichoderma asperellum; assembly: GCF_020647865.1. NCBI lineage: Eukaryota > Fungi > Ascomycota > Sordariomycetes > Hypocreales > Hypocreaceae > Trichoderma > Trichoderma asperellum. The sequence continues at coordinate 294,050 of NC_089417.1, forward strand.
ATTCCCGACCGAAGCCTGTTGCCTCCAGGAGAGAGCAAGTTCCGCGTTGTGCGCATTGTGGGAGCTGAGGTTTATCCCTGTGGAGGAACACATGTTGACACAACTGATCTATGCGGCGCAACAACGGTGAAGAAGATTGGGAGAAGCAAAGGTATCAGCCGGGTCAGCTACACAGTAGCATGACAGGCGGTATGAAGGACTAGTAGCGATACGGCGCTGTAACTTGAAGACTGATGTCTCACACATGAAGATGGATGTACGAGACACGGCTCAAAGGATAGATGCATATATAGACAAGTGGATAGACTTTCTTAGAATTCATGAATGAGACACCAAAGAAAGACTTGTTGGCAGGCCGCAAGAGCCGCAGCCAACCGCCTCAAAATAGTTTTTCTCATCCTGTGATGCAAAAGGTGGCGTTGAGAAAAAGTTGGCCGATCTGAATGTAATCTCCGACCTCGGTGAAGGTAATAAATCTTCGACAATACGATCATCTAGAAACACTAGATCATCTCCATAATCCTAGTCCATCGGGAGAAGATAACCTTTCAGATGAAAGGTTGCCTAATTCAGTTTACCTGCGTCCCTGCGACGCCACGGGAAGACCCCGTGGAACTAATGAAGCCATCGCCAACCGAAAAAGTAACCACCACTTCGGAAAGATGGCGATAGATTCCCTTCTTGTTACGGTGTAGCTCGTGGCTTATGCAACGGGAAGCCACCCGGAGGGGACGTTTTCGAAGATTTAGAAACGTCGACCCGCACTGTTAGAACCAACTCGGAGTGTTCCACCCGCACTGTCTGGACGGCGTGTTCTACACGCCTCCGCATTATCCCCGCATAATGACATCGAACCTGATATTTCTAGCTTGGGGTAAGGTTGGAAGATGGGAAATGACAGAGCGTAGCGAAAAAACAGAGAAATAGTTGTGAGCACATACAGAGACTGAGGGAGAAAAAGAAGATTGCTACCTTATACACCGCAACTCCTCTAGTCATTATCTTTACTCCACGCAATAATCTTCACTGCAATTATCAACCATGGGTAGTAACGAACTTCCTTTTACTTTGGCCGATGCAAGCCTTGGCCACCTAGACTGTCTTGTCGATGGGCAGACTGTAGTCGCCAAATCAGGCAAACGCTTCGATGTCATTGACCCCGGCACTGGCAAATCTTGGGCGTCGTGCCCAGACTGCCGACAAGAAGACGTCGACGCTGCAGTCCAATCGTCACATCGGGCCTTTCAAACATACTCTAAATGGACACCTAGGCAACGGGCCCAGACGTTGTTGAAATGGCACCAGGAGATTGTTGCTGCGCGAGATGACCTCGCCAAGATTCTGGTCTACGAGACGGGCAAACCCCTTGCGGAAGCTTATGGCGAAGTCGACTACGGCACCACCTTCACCTGGTGGTTTGTAGGCGAAGCAGAGCGAATCCAGGGAGCTTCAATTGTCAACGCAGTCCCTGGCCGACGAGCAGTTACCATCAAGCAGCCTATTGGAGTTGTCGCTGCTCTTGTGCCATGGAACTTTCCCCTAGCTCTGATTCTCAGAAAGGCGAGCGGAGCCCTTGCGGCAGGCTGCACGATGGTTGTCAAGCCTTCGCCTGAGACACCCATCACAGCGCTCGCAGTGGCTCGGCTTGCACTGAAGGCTGGATTCCCTCCGGGAGTACTTAATACCCTAACAACAAGCCTCGAAGGCACGCCAGAATTGGCAGAAGCACTGTGTCTTCACCCACTGGTCAAAAAGGTGACCTTTACTGGTAGCACAAGAGTCGGCAAAATTATCACGAGCCATTGTGCGAAAAACCTGAAAAAGGCTTTGGTTGAACTTGGCGGAAACTGCCCCTTTATCGTCTTTGAGGATGCCAACCTTGACCAAGCGCTGGAACACTTTATGCCACTCAAGTGGCGGCATGCGGGTCAGGCTTGCGTTTCTTCAAATAGAGTCTACGTACAACGAGGAGTTTATGACAAGTTTGTTGCTGCCATTATCAAGGCCACATCTGAACTGAAGATTGGCCACGGAATGGCAGAGGGCACTACCCTAGGTCCAGTCACGACGCCAAGAAGTCTTGATAGGGCCGAAGACATGGCCAAGGATGCTATTTCCAAGGGAGCAAAGATGGTGCTTGGGAATGGGCTCAGAGACCAAACGGCAGATGGAGGTTATTTCATGAAGCCTACAATCTTGACAAATGTCACAGATGATATGCTCATGAGCCAGGATGAAATATTTGCGCCTCTATTGGGAGTTTCGGTGTTTGACACAGAAGAGGAAGTAATTCAACGGGCCAACAATACTGCCATGGGCCTAACCAGCTATGCTTTTACAAAGAATGTGGACAGACTTTGGAGGCTTTTTGAACGATTGGAAGCAGGCATGATTGGTTTGGTAAGTCAAAGTTATATGGCTGATTTCAGGATAGCCAAAACCTTTACTGACTGAATCCTCTTTAGAATACAGGTACTAATTCTTGCGCTGAATCACCATTTGGGGGCATCAAGGAGAGTGGATCGGGTAAGGAGAGTGGAAAGGACGTTGCTGTTGATGAGTATATGGTTACAAAGACTGGAACTTTCACCTTTGAGGGCTTGTAAAATATTGTAGGAATACGTTTTTAACATGCACAATGCATTTACCAAAGCTACTGATATAATAAAAACCATGGGGTTTCATTTTCTTGTGCATACATGATCTGACCGATTATTTATCACAACGTGAATCTATATTAGGGTAGGAAAAGGCATAATAGTTTATGGAAGATGCATTTCTCTTGTTGCATCACTTATTGCCCTAACTATGAAATCCGTGCAATCCCATCGAGTCAAAGTTTATTACAACCAACCTTTTTTTTAAAATCAAATGAGCTTCTAGCATTACATTTATACGCATCGTCCACCATCTACCTCTAGATTGACGCCAGTGATAAAGGATGCCTCATCACTTGCCAAATAGCAACAAGCATTGGCAATGTCTGCTGGGGTTGATGGCCGACCCAGCGGAACTGTCGAGACAAAAGCAGATATATCAGTAGCTCCAAGGAAAAGATCCGTCCTATTGTACCACAAAGTTAGCAAGAGTTGGAGGCTAACGCGACCGACAGCATTTATACTTACATTCCCGTAATGCCAACAACTGGAGAAACGGCATTAAACCGAATCTGTTTGGGGCCGTATTCAGAAGCCAGCGCTTTCGTAGCTGTGATGCAAGCTCCCTTGGAAGCGCTGTACCATGATAATCCACCGCGGGGCCGGATGCCAGCCGTTGATGCAATCTGGATAAAGCTGCCAGGGCGGTTCTCCTTCAAGAAGTATGGCACAATGACATTGGTCGACAAATAAATCGACTTGACATTGACATTCATCACCAAGTCGAATTCTTTCTCAGTAACGCCTTCTGTCGCCTTGTTTGGATAGGCTGCGCCAGCGTTATTTACGACAATATCCAAATGCCCATACTCTTTGATCGCCAGCGCCAATACGGCCTCCCAATCAGCCCTCTTGGTGACATCGGTGCGTAAAAAAGCGCCTTGGAGCTCAGATGCAACCGCTTTGCCGGCCTCTTCTGAGAGATCTGCTACAATGACTTTGGCACCTTCCTGGGCGAACTTTGTGGCAATTCCTCTGCCGAAGCCAGACGCAGCGCCAGTGATGATGGCTACCTTGCCCTCGAGACGGGTTGACGGCATTGTTATTTTTTTTTTTTTTTAAAGAGAGAGTGAGAAAGAGATAGATTGATGAGACCAGGGTTCACTAGGGAGTGGAGGTTGGTTAAATGAAGATGTTGTATGCAGTGAATATCAAAAACACTCGATGGCAATATATGCAAGACATTCAAATTCGTGTATTACAACGGACCCCTCTTCGAGGGCGGCAGCCGATAACATTCATAAAGAAATGTCCCAAGTGACACACAGTGCGGGCCACTTGTGAGCCAATTTAGGCCGACTCGGCTAGAACCACTCTACACTTTACTTTCTCAAGTCGGTTGTGTGGGGAAGCGCCGGAGGGCCATGCGGGGGAGGTAGTTTGAAGATGGATCAAAAACGAATTGGATAATATTGGCTAGTTGCGGCTGGATAGCTAGTCCGTGATGACGAGTATTATGGATATCACTTGGCATTGGGGACAATAACTTGATCAAACATCTTGACAAGGAGCCGATTTCGGATCAGACACGCCGATGTCAGGCGCGTGAGGCAGCTTGAAGACGAGAGAATCGGTTTTCAACGGGGCCATCGCAAGAAGCAGTGCTTACGGGGCAAAACCTCCACCATTGTGTAGGAAAGAAAATAGAAACCTCCCTAGCAAGTGTTATTTACGCATGTTGCCCGCTCCTACCAGTATCATTATCCGCATATCAACGGCTGTAACATCATCATGACTCAAACATTCCGCATTCTTGTCCTTCCAGGCGACCATGTCGGGCCTGAGGTGATGGCCGAGGCCCTCAAAGTACTAGACGTCGTGGAAGAGTGTCGCCCAAACCTCAAATTCGAGCGCACTTTCGACCTCGTCGGCGGAAGCAGTATCGACAAGCACGGCGTCCCAGTTACAGAGGAGGTCCTCGACAAAGCCAGCAAGAGTGACGCGGTGCTATTTGGCAGCGTGGGCGGCCCAGAGTGGGCAAATGCTTCCCCCAACCCAGAGGCTGGCATTCTGGGTCTTCGACACAAGCTGGATGCATTTGCGAATCTACGGCCGTGTGAGATCCTCGTGCCGTCCCTGCTGGAAGCCTCGCCTCTCAAGCCTGATATCGTCAAAGGCACCAAGTTTATCGTCGTGAGAGAGAACTGCGGCGGTGCTTACTTTGGAGACAAAGTCGAAAAGCCCGAAGTTGCATCGGACTTGTGGGTATATGAGCCCCGAGAAGTCGAGCGCTGTGCTCGTGTGTCGGCCGCGGTGGCGAAGATATTGGGGAAGAAGGGTGACGGCAAAGGCGGCGGCGGTCCAGCCACTGTCTGGAGCGCTGATAAAGCAAATGTTCTGGCCAGCGGCAGGCTTTGGCGCAGAGTCACGGAAGACGTGTTCAAGAGAGAGTTTCCGGATATCGAGTTGCGCCACCAGCTCGCGGACAGCATGGCCATGTTGATGGTCAAGAACCCTCGCGGCTTCAACGGAGTCATTCATACAGACAACACCTTTGGCGATATTTTGTCCGATATTTCGGGCGGAATCGTAGGCAGCCTCGGGACTCTGCCGAGTGCGAGCATTTCTGGCATCCCTGGAGAGGGAAGATGCAATGGCATCTATGAGCCGGTGCATGGCAGCGCTCCAGACATTGCTGGGAAGAACTTGGTCAACCCAGTCGCGCAGATTCTGAGTCTGGCGATGCTGCTGAGGTATTCGTGCGTGCTTGTAGACGAGGCGGTGGCCATTGAGAAGGCCGTCGAGAGGGTATTTGATTCGAAGGAAGCTGGCGGGCTCGGGATTCGGACAAAGGATATGGGAGGTGATGCTGGGACGAAGGAGGCTGGAGATGCCATTGCTAGCGAGGTTCGACGCCTCTTACAGGCAAATTGAAAAGGATAAGGTGTTGTTCAACTTAGTGGTACGATTGGCTGTACAATGCGAGCTGAGATCTTTAGTGGTAGCACAAGCGAGGAACTCGTTCAGTGGCTATAGGCATGTGGTAGGTAGTATCTGGTTTTCGCAGAGCCAAAGCAGCAGTAATATTTTAGTCTTTCAGGCAAGGGTGCAGAGGCCCATGTGCTCCTCTCCTCTGCGTAGTGGCAGCTGAAGAGCAGTTGCAAGGATGAGCATGTAATTACGGCGTATCACAGAGACAAAGATAAACGTAACGAGTCAACCAATTGCGTTGATAAAATTCGGTTCCTCTTACTCTATATTAAAATACCACCAAGATTGCAATTTTCAAGCGTTGTAACGCATCATTATATTAGAAATAGGCATGCTAAATAGATATACAGAACATACTTCATACGAGCTTATAATCAAAAACAGCGGAGGACACGGCCTCCCCAATACGCAAAAGCAATAAACTTTAATCACTCTTTGCCCTCAACAACAATGCTGAGGCTACCCCCGGCTTCATCAATTTCCACGATAGTCTTTTTGTGGCGACGGTCCAGGTAAGACAGCACGGCCGTCCAGATAACAAGGGCAATGCAGCAAGCAATCATGGCCCACATACCGCGCTAATAGCATGAAGAAGTTAGCAAGCATAGATCTCAAAGAGGACAGAGCTTAGAATACGAAAGAGGACTCACCGTGAACCATGGAGCCATAGCGGCGCCGTAGAAGATGATGCTCCACCAAGCGTTGACGGCATTGTTGCCTAGGTTCATGCCGGCCAGCACAATAGCACGGAAGACGTGCTCTTCATAACGAAGTGAATCATTGCACCAGGCGAAGAAGGTGGCCTGGCACGCATAGACGGAGCCGGCAATGTAGTAAGCAGCCATTACTACCGGGGTAGAGCCTGGGCTTGTAGGGTGGTGTGAAGCCACCAGTATCATGATAGAGGTGGCAATGCCAACGATGCCGATCCAGTAGCCAACGAGGTAGCGTTTTCCATTCAAGAAATCAGTCAGTGTGGCCCAAAATAGGGTCGAGACGATGCCAACGGCCGGTACGCCGGTTGGATAGTTGTTAAGTTGGCTGACAGTATAAGTATGAGTAGGGCTGCTTTTGAGGAAGAGCGCAAGAAGCGCGTTGCTGGAAAAAGATTCTGTTTCTCCAGCAATGACCCAGAGCATAACAAAGCCCCAGAATTGCCAGGACGTAAGAACTTTCTTAAGGAAGCGCAGGGTGATGGGTGAGCTCTCTTCAATGACAGGCACGCGGGCCGCAGCCAGGCGTTTCTCATCGTCGCTGAGATAAAACGCTGTGGTGTTGCGAGGCGTGTCTGGGAAGAAGATGATGCCATACAACGCAACAGGGATCGTGAGAAGGCCGTCAATGATGAACAGCCATCGCCAACCTGCAAGCCCGCCGCGGCCATTGAGACTTTTATGAATGCCTGTCTGGATAAAGCCGCCGATCATAGTGCCGGCCAGGCCAGAGGACGTGAAGATGCCGCTGCGCTTGCCGAGCTCACGCTCAGTATACCAGGCGCCGAGGATGTAGTGCGTGCCAACGAAAGTGGAGGCTTCGCACATGCCCTGGAAAAAGCGAATGGCCATGATGGACTGAGGGTTGTGCACCGAGGCGGTGACCATGGTGAGGCCGCCCCAGAGCAGCATCATGGAGGGGAACCAGATGCGTGGCTTGACATAGTAAAGAGAAAGGTTGGAAGGGATCTGACCCAAAACGTAACTGTGAAATGGGACGTTTTGTCAGTAGCTGGTCGTTTACAGAAACTATAGCGCAAGGGAAGAAAGCAGTAGTTACTCACCCAACTGTAAAGCAAGTGTTGATTTCATTGAGTTGATTGCCTACAAAGCCCAAGTCTTCTTTCATTCCCGAAACATAGGCATTGGAGAGATTTGAACGATCAAGCTGGCTGGGGAGTTAGCTGACTCACAATAGGGCGGGATGAACAGAGCGGAGACGCGTACATAGTTGATGAAGTAACTCAGGCAGCAGAATGTTAAGATGAAGAAATCAATCTTGCGCAACAGCGTGCGCTCCCCAGGCTGATAATCGGTATGCAAGTAGTCGCGGATCTTTTGAGATACCATCTTGAACTGCCGAGGAGGATTGACAACCCCCAATCCTAGCCACAAAGTGACGAGAAAAGCAAGAAGAATTTGTAAGGGAGGTTTGAGACAAGGGCAACTCCAACGCCGGCAATAGGCCAAGGCGAGTTTACAGCAACGTTTCAGCGTTTGAGCTGAGATATCCTTCTCAAGTGACCGAAAGATGAGGGTTTTCAGTGGATCTTTATGAGTTTGGATTTACCCAGAGTTGATCAGTCGCACCGTGTTGACGCGCCGTTGCCGGCTAAGGCTATGTACTGTTACGGAATCAAGGCCCGGCGATAAAAAAATGACTGGTGCTATTTAGGAGTAGCATTATCGTAGTAGTATGTATTAGCTAGATAAGAGCCACCGCCTCTCAGCCACCGCTATCTCCAATCTCCTCCTTAGTACAATTGATAACCCATCCAGATAGTAGTACATGTTTGCGCCTTTCGCTTTGTGGTCATGCGAGGCGGTGATAGACTGATAGACTGATTGCGAGAGACCCTCATTGGAACAAAACTGCCGGCAAGGCTTGACGGAAGTTCAGCTAAAAAGTTGGCCGAGGCGAGATCCCTGTTGGGGTTTGGCATGGAAAGCCTTAGCGTGGCTTCGCTGCAATGCGGCGTCTTTCCATGCTGTCGAAACGCAGGGCTTCGAACCGCTAGGCTAGACTAAGAACTCGGGAGGAAAAATCCAAAAGGTCGGTCCCCCCTCAATACGAGAGCGCACTACTATATACGCCGTAAGCCACCACGACGAGGCGTCACCAACTACTATTATACTACTAACATGCATACTACTACCGGCTTCCGTTAATCAAAAACGTGGGGAAGCAAAGAAGAGGATCCTCTTCGAGTCGAGAAAAGCTGGGGTAGCTTAGCTAGGGGCCCCCAACGCAAGGTAGCACGAATCGAGGATCCATCCTTTACACACATCGAGCAGCGCATCTTACTGGTACAAACATGGCAGTATCCCATCCATGCGCAGTAGTATCTGTTAGTCCACGGAGTTCATATCCATAGTCGCTCGCACTATGGAGCTGCGATAACGAGATCCGGTCCGCGCTGGGAGCCCCCGCAGACAAGAGCAGCCAAAAATCCTCCAAGTTTTTCCATCCAATACCATACGCGGGCGTTGCTAGACACCTTTTTTTTCGCCATGCTCCCCTGACCTTTTCCCTTTTCACTAACCTTCTTTTTCCTTCTTCTTCGTTTTCTCGTCTTCTTCTTTCTATTTTTTGTCTTTTCGCTCACGCCCACCACCCCCCCTTCCCACCCCCCTAGCTTGTCAAGGCCCAGATGTTTCTTACCCTCTTTTTTTGGTAGCCTTCCCAATCTGGCAACTTACCAAATCAAGCAACTGGATGCGGGAATGGCTTCCAACACCAACGATGGGGTCCTTCAACAGCGCAACAAGCCAGTCGGAAAGCCTCGCGGCATGCGCCGGGACCGGGACTGTCGAAGCTGCAAGCTAAGAAACGTGAAATGCGATCTGAACAGGCCCTCGTGCGGAGAAGTGGGTAGGCCCCTTATTCCATGAAGCTGGCTCTCTCTTGCTTGCCTCCCTTCCCCCCTCCCCCCTTGCGCAGAGATAAATCATGATCTTGATCTTGAAATCCTGGTCCTTTCTCGGAGATGAGACGATTGCTCACTCTGTGCGTGTAACAGTGCGTCGCCGCCGGGGTGCCATGTGGCGGATACCCGCAGCGAGTCATCTGGGTCGGTGCCAGCTCATCCGTAAAGGAGGCATCCTCGCCGACCTCAGCGCCATCATCGACCTCAGTCCGCTCCACTAGACTGGCCCGGTCTCAGTCGGCCATCTCGCGGTCCAGCGACTCTGGCCAGACGCCCCCAGACCGCGGCGCCTCGGACTCGTGGTCGCCGCCTGACCGGCCAGCCTCGAGCCCCGGCGACGATGCCGCCCCGATCAGCTGGTCCGAGGCCGACCAGAACAGCTTCATCAAGCCGCTAGCGACGCTGTGCCAGCAGATCATCTCGCTGGACGGCGACGCGCTGCGCAGCAACCACTACCTGTCCGTAGAGGCGCTGCGGCTGATCTCGCGGCTGCGCGACTTTGTGCAGGCTCGCATCGACGGCCACCCGGCGCGTGCTGACATGTGGGAGTCGGAAGACCTGGCGCGGTACCGGCTGGACGCGCTCATGAGCCTCAAGGATGCGCTCAAGGCGACGAATCCGTTTGCCTTTATCGGGATTGCGGCCTTTGCCTTCTTCGAGGTGTGTGACAGCGGCTTCGGCGACTGGCAGCGTCATCTGTATGGGGCAAAGTCGCTGCTGGACTACCACTGCAAGAGCCGGGCCGAGCTGGACAACTTGTCACGTAGTGTAACTGGTTTGAGCGAAATGGTGGTCCGCCTGGTGTGGTTCGATACCTGCGGCAGTATCATCCGGGGCACTACTGATCTCATCTTTGAGAACTGGCACCGAGAGCTTCTGACTGATAACTTCTTCCGCACTGTTGGTTGCGCGGCAGAAACTTTTGAGTTATTCACTAAAGTAGCCAGCGGCGAGGTTGCGTCTAGTCCTACCAATAGTGCCTTTCTTGCGATCAAACAGCTTCTTGGCTTGGGCCAAGGAACCTCTGACTGGGATCGTTCAGCTGATGCATATCGCTGCGCTGCTGTCATTGCTGTGTTAACCCGGGCCGGCAGCGAACCCATGACTTTGTCCACACAGAGCACAATCTCCGTAGCTGTGGACCGGGCGTGCCAGATTATCGCAGCAACACCTTCTTCCTCGCAGTTTTATATCCACATGGCTGTTCCGGCATACTTGGCCGGGATGAACGCAACCTCGAAAAAGCAATGTGACATTGTAAGGTCATATTGGCATAACTGTAGCCATGCTGGGGTTCGACGATATCCAGATGGTTTGGCTAGATGCGAAGACCGCTGGAAGATGAAAGGGCTGGCATAGGCTGGGTAATTGCCTAAGTAGCAATTTTGTTTTTTGTTGGTATTTTGTTCCTCTTTATCTTTAAGCAAGGAAAGCGAAGGCACAGGGAGTTTTCTCAAGTTTTTTTTTTTTTTTTTGGTTTGCTTTCTGAAGGAATATACTACATGGAATCAGTTAAAAGTAGGGAAAACGCGTTTGAAAAGATGAAACGGATATTGGGTTTTTCTGTTGGTTTCTTTTCTTTGATAGTTCTGATCGAATGAGATATCAGCACTTTAAGGGGTTATTCATATCTTGTATATGATATATCGTGATTAACCTAGCGTTGGGCAAAAGGCATGTTTCTCGGGCTTACGGACTACGTTTTTGATGCGTAATTACCCAATGTCTTGCTTCTTGGCTGCATGTATGTGCATAATCAGCTCACATGCTGTGGCTCTTTGTGTTACCCTATTTTAAAGCATCATATTGACACCTTGACACGACATTTGTCGATAACCTGGGAATCTCGATAAGGCTCTGTGAAAAGCTGCAAAGTTCATCCAATAGTTAACTACTCTTCAAAGCGAGTAACTAGTCATGTTGTTCCAAACTATCTTTACTCTTGGTTCAAGTCTGATATAACTAAGGGGTAGACTAAGGCTGCATTCAATATGAATCCGCGCCCTAGACATGACAAGTTTGAATAAACCTAATAAAGACGAGCTTGTATGAACGGAGTGGTTTATTGCCGCGCTTATGGAGCTGAATTAGGTTATTAACTTGAAACCTGTAAGTCGACTAAATGGGTTATCAGTGGAATCACCCGTGGAGTGGGCGGCCCAGCCGGCAACGTGGTATCATCAATAATCACCCAGGCAAGCAAAGCCAAGCCCGTGTCAACTGATTACCGCATTGTTTCCAAAGTATTAGTGCTCCAGTAGCATCTCCAACTAAAAACTGGGGTGCATACCTAGCATCAAGCCACCGGCTAGTAAGCACGGCCCCCTCTTTGCTCCAGTCCTAGACTCTCTCCACAGAGATATCAGAACTTTATTGTAACACAACTTACTCCGAAAGCCGTCATGATCCATGCCCGATCGGGCAATCAATCTATGGTGATATCCCCTCGCCAAGCGCGCGATAGTTGGTGGAGTAAAAGGGCGCCTCGTTCCCCTTGGGAGCAGGGTTGGAACTCGAGGAACCCCTCATTGCCTGTTCGTCTGTCTGTTCCTTGGGCCCAACCAAGTCGTACTATCAGCTGGGCTCTCCTCTTTCTCTTTACGAATTACATACCATGTACTACTACCGCTATCGCTATTCACATCGGCAACGGGCCCCATCACAAAAAGATCCTCTGACCTCGGAATCGTGAGAGACCCCGCACTGGGCCGCCACCAGCCCGTTGTATAGACTGCGGAATGGGACTTGTGGGCTTGACCTTATCGTAGGCAGGAAATCCGGCATCGGTGCGGGCATTGAAGCAACTAGAAGTGGCGCGATAGATACCTGGAGAGACAAGGAGAGCCAAAGAGATACATTAAAGCTGAGAAAGACGGGCTTTCTTGGTCGAGTCGAAGCTAGCGGCAGCCCCGACTTTAACCTTATACTCGCTCCTCTCTCAAACCCAATTTTGGATCAAATTTGTCTTTTTTGTTTTCCCATCATCTTTCTTTCTTTGTGAATTCCTCAAAGAACTATTTTGATAGTGTGGAAGAGTCGAAATGACAGTCTCTGGAGACTCAATTATTACCAACAGTGCTCATAGCACCAATGGTGTTAATGGTGTCAACGGAGCCAAGACAAATGGCGTCAAGTTGTCGTGGGAGGAGCTCGGCGCCAAGAAGCGCAGCCAGTTGCTTGCTTCTATACCACCAGAATGGCTCATCCCGGAGAACCTGCTGCCTCCAGAGTCTCAAGACGATGTGACAACATGGCCTGAAACATCTGGATGGTTTACAAGTGCGGAACTGGACATTACAAGCTTGACCGCCAGCGAGCTGGTCTCGAAACTATCTTCGGGTGCTCTCAAGTCAGAGGATGTCACCCGAGCTTTTTGCAAGCGAGCTGCTGCTGCTCACCAACTTGTAAGTGTTACATGTTGTCGTCTCCTTTTGTTCCTTGGTAGAGAATTTGGTACTGACCCAATGCAGACAAACTGCCTGTCTGAGACGTGCTTCGATCGCGCCATCGCCATGGCTCGTGCTCGAGACGAACACTTGGCAGAAATCGGCCAGCCAATTGGCCCTCTACACGGCCTGCCCATTTCGCTCAAAGACAACATCAATGTCAAGAGCGTTGACTCTACCGTGGGCATGGCGACGCATGTGGGCGACCCCGCCAAGTCAGACGCAACGCTGGTCGAGGTACTGGAGGCGGCCGGAGCCGTCTTCTACGTCAAAACGAATGTGCCCACGGCCATGATGATTGCCGAGTCGGTGAACAATGTGTTTGGGCGCACGCTGAACCCGAGAAACAGACGGACGACGAGTGGTGGCAGCTCCGGCGGAGAGTCTGCCCTTATTGTCATGAAGGGCAGCCCCATTGGTGTTGGGTCTGATATCGGCGGCTCTCTTCGGATTCCGGCTGCTTGCACAGGCATTTTCACTCTTCGGCCTTCAGCGGGCCGGTTTCCCGTGCGAAACTGCCGATCTGGCATGCCTGGCCAGGAAGCCGTCGCGTCTGTCAATGGACCTTTGGCTCCTACGCTCGAGGACGTCAAGCTATATAGCAAATCTGTCATCGACGGCCAGCCATGGCTGAGAGATCCCAAGTGTCTGCCAATCCCCTGGAGAGACGTTGAGCTGCCCCAAAAGCTGCGGATCGGTGTCATGTGGCACGACGGCGTTGTCCAACCTACGGCTCCTGTAACTCGGGCCCTGAAACACACAGTCGCCAAGCTCAAGGCAGCTGGTCATGAGATTGTGGAGTGGGACAATTTTGACCAGGCTGAGGGAGCCCTGTTGCTGCAGCGGATGTTTGTGGCTGACGGTGGCCTGACTATCAAGTCGCAGCTTGATCCTACAGGCGAGCCATGGAGGAGCGAGATGTATCCCTACTCTGTGGCGAGGGAGTTGGGTACTGCAGAGATGTGGAAACTGCATTTGGAGAGGACGGATTATCAGAACCGACATCTGGATAGATGGAACAAGGCGGGTCTCGATGCTCTTTTGCTGCCCACAATACCGTTTAACACGGTCAAGCATGGAACTTTTAAGCATGGTATGTTACTCGCTGATTTCTATTCTATTTTTGATGGTTCGCTGACGACAAATTTGCTAGTTGGATACACTGGAGTCTACAATGTACTAGACTACTCTGCCGTATCATTCCCTACCGGCTTGAATGTTATTGAAGGCGTCGATGTAGAGGAGCCTGACTATGCGCCCCTCAGCAACGATTGTAAAGATATCCACGCGACTTGTAAGTGCTATATTATAACAGGCTTTTGGTCGGAACATTTACAAGTAACTTTGATGCTAACAGAAATGGTGTGTAGATGAACCTGAGTTGATGCACGGACTGCCCATTAGCTTACAGCTGGTGGCGCGGAGGTTGGAGGAGGAGAAGGTGCTTGCAATGACGGGCGTGGTGTTGAAAGCGTTGTCTGGGTAAACGATAACCACGAGAGAGATGCTGAGAATATGAAGGCTGTATATGTATAAATGGGGAAATACTGATGAAGAATCATGAGATGTAATGTTTTTGACTAGTGCTATTATTATTATTATGATTATTATTACATGTATTTACTACACTGCTTAGATAGCTACGAATAACGACATTATATCGTACATATTCGAATCTCCAGAGTCATCTATAATTGAAATGGCTTCATTTCTGTGTTGTAGGTGCGATTGGTATTGCCTCACTCTCGATGCATGAAGTCAGTTGCACCAATTATGCAGGATTCATCTTCCGGAGAAGTCTGTTCAGGAATCGGTTTGAAGAGCACATGCCATCATGGTGGGTGACATCGTGCGGTCGCGGCTCCAACAGATGCCGGAGAGGGATGCCAGCTAAATAATGCCTCGTTGCCAGTTACGTGCCGTAGTCTCGGTACGAGGGATTTTTGCCCACTTACAGCGAGGCGAGGCCATTCTATATTCATAGAATGCAGATAGGAAGGGAGTTACTTACAGTGCTCTGGTGTGTTTACGAACAAATTGATTTCTTACAAATATTATCCTGCCAATAACTACAAAAAGAGCAAGCGAAAATGCACGCATCGGATGTTGTAATGCAGCGTATATGGTGGTGTGGGAGTGTACATGAATTGCAGCCATCAATCTAATTATATAGTTGGGGGCCTGCAGCAATGTCACCAGCACCTAAAAAAACTCCGGCCTGCGAAAAGCGAGTGGAAGAAATGGGAAATTGAGAATAAACAATACAACAATGAAAAGTAGGACAAAGACATGCATGTGTTTTGCGATTGACTATTGCCCGAATGATATCACCTCCAAGCGCGCAGCTGTGTCTTTTTTTTCCCCAGCTTACGCTGCACACTTGAATGCTGAGGGGGATGGAGAAGGGAGACGGTGGGGGCGGCTCTACGGAGAGTTTCTGCTGCATGTTGATTTCAATGTTCCCGCAACTGCGGTGGATTCGGAGTGGGCGCAGCGTGGCGCCAAGTTGCGTTCGGGGCAGGAACTGCGAGTTGTCCGTTGAATGTTTGACACACATCAACTTTGCTGTCGAACCAAGCGGCCATCTACAAGACGCTTAATCAACATTGATAATGTCGAATATTGATGGTCAATATGACACACATTCTAAAAGAGAATCCGAAGTCAAATATACGCAATTTGAAAATCACGAATACGGAGACGACAACTACAAAGATGACAAACTCCGTAGAGGGGCTCGATAATATATGACTCAGAGTGGAATTCCAACCGTAGCGCCGACATCTTGAGCTGCATTAAAGCCATAAGTCAATACGAAGAAGATGATATTACTCAGGTGAACTTTACTGAATCTATTACCATACCGAAAAATTACATGGTGTTTTTATGCTGAAACTTTGAACCAAAAGAAGCTCAAGGTCTATCATATTATGGAGCCAGGTTCTACCAGAAATATGCTGATAGCACATTTAAATTTCAAAAGCTATGCCACCCGCGCGGAAAATCTTCAAAAACATATGCTTGGTATGGAGCATCCCTGGGATGTGGTTGCTATACAAGACCCCCTTCACGAACTCCTGTGGCCTCACGAACTCCTGTGGCTAATAAGAGGCATTCGACGCACGCATCAAATTTACTATCAAACCAAACGATCTGCTACAGAAAATGACCATCCAATGCATGGCGGGTATGAAAATGTATGCGAATCTCGAATCACCGTTTCGAAACTATCTGGCCACGAACCCGTGATGTTCTATGAAAATAGCGGCCTTCCCCAGGTAGCGCTCTGTCTCCCATTCTTTTCCTCTTCTTTGAATCTCCCCTTGTCGATAACCACGAGGCTCTGATGCTTTCTAGTCCACCTACCATGAAGTTTTCTTTTATGGACGACTCATATATCATGATGCGGTCAAATGCATGGGAGAAGGATTGTGAGAAAATAGCAAAAGTCCACAATCTACTCAATTCATGGGCAGAAGAAAACGGCGTCTCATTTGCGCCTGAGAAGTATAGCTTATTTTCCAATACAAAACTAGGCACCGTCAAGATTTACCGAATATCGACAACTTACTTTATGCTGAGAAACTATTTAAGAAAGAGTGTCTGGATATTCTGGGTATTCGAGCGGATAATAAGCTTTCACAGAAACATCAATTTGACTTGGTTTTGGACAAAGTGGCAAAACAAAGACGCTATTTGAAATGCATCTCTGGTTCCACATGGGGTCTCAGCTTGTTCAGAATGCGACAACTCTATCTTTCTAAAATTTTGCCCGTCATAACATATAGCTGTCCGGCTTGGTTCTTTGACTACCAAGGCACAATTCGTCATGGGTACACCCTACGGCCCTTGATTAAGAAGCTGGATACGATACAAGGAGAACTACTCGCTGAAATTTCCAGAGCCATGAAGAAGACATCCAGAATTCTCCTTCGAAAAGAACTACACGTTTAACCACTATCACAATTGCTGTAGATGAAGGCAATTGCCCGTCAAGCAAATGTCTATGATACCGAGTATACTAAAGAGCTTCACTTGGTCAGACAATGAGCTGGCCTTGGTGCTGACAGATTGAAAGCACGCCCATTTATTCAGCTCGACATATTGGCAGAAAGGTTAAGAAATATGGCCAAATTTCGACAAGAACGGCGCTATGTGTATGGATCAGAGAGTATTTAGAATGGCAATTTGGGAAGTGCCAAGACTCGTTGAAATAACATTAATGAAACGATAATCGATATTTTGAACCTTTAACCATTTACCGAGTGGGATCAGCATCGAGCTAGTCATGTGCCATCCTCGCCTCGAAAAAAAGCACTTGCCCTGAGAGAATCTTGGAGTGCGCGGAGTTTCAAGTACTACAAAACGCTCAACCGTAAACAGAGAAGACGCATGGGAAATTGTGGCAGCTAAAGAATGTTCCGAGCACAATTTCTTGATGAATAGGGCGCATCATCGCTGTAAGTATTTATGACCTATATGCTGATATTGCTTTATGCTGACTCATAGATTTTACATACAGAGTCGACTGCTTTCCAGAAGTGATGAGAGAGATTGAAAACAACCCCTACGGATTCATCTAATGTACATTTGACCTGCATCCAAGTATTTGAGATTTTGAAAAAGAAGCTGAAAAAATACGTCTTCTAACACTGGAAGAATCACATACGCTACCTATGGATAATCAGATATTTTTCCAGCCACCAGAGCCGCTACTGAGTTGGAGACAACTTCTTGCTGAAAATATGCCACCAGAATTCTTCGGTGAGCAAGAAATCGTTGAATGCGAATTGAACTTTGAATGGTAATGGAAGAAGTTGACGACGATGAAGAGAAGGAGATGACGAGCCGATGCCGGATTAAGTAACGAAAATTATGCGAAAGTCATGAAACGGAGAGAAGAAATGTTAATGTCAAGTTTAGCTCAAGGTTTTATGTTTTTCAACATGGACGACGGCGACGATGGCGACTCCGACGACTCCGATTGAGCGTTATATATAATTATATACGAGTTGCTAGGGGCGAGTACTAAAGATGAAAGCCTTTTCGTTTTCTTTATAATATTTCGATGTCTCGGTCTTTGAGTTGAAGCAGGCCGTCGGACGTGATACAACTAGTAGCTAGTTGCCAGTCATGCCATTTAACATTGTTTCAAAATATCATATAGATAATACATTATTGACGCTATGAGTTTGCCTTCTTTGATATACATGCGTAGAACATTTAAATCGCTGGACAAATACAACAGTCAAGTTCCCATTGAGAGGTAAAATTAGAGAATGCTGGTGCGCACACTACACTCGCCACCGAAACGATCGCCATGTTAGGGACAACGCTAGCTTGCAAACATATCGTAGTGTACGAAGTATCTTCAATATATTCAACCAAAAACTTTCAAAATCACAACCGGTAAAAAAAAAATGTTTTGCGAGCCGTAGGGATCGAACCTACGCGGGCATGCCCATTGCGGATCAAGTATTCTCAGTTCAACGAACCAACCTAAACACAACGCCTTAACCACTCGGCCAGACTCGCGAACATTCATGTCATATTGTCACAAATACGCATATGAATAAATTCTGGTATGCGCACGCTTTTGAAGGCGAAAGGGTAATAGCATAAGGCATCGTTGTCATCCTATACCATTAGTTCATACGAGCTATCTCTAGCAGTCACAAATAAGCGGTAATAGCACAATGGGGTTATACAAAACTGGGGTCCAATATATTAACTATAGAAGAAAATATATACTCAATCGAGTGATGCGCTTACTCGTCTTTCAACCAGTGCATGCACCATAGCACTTCCACAGTTCTCCCATTCTGCAAAACAAGTATATATCCCGTTTTGTCGTTTCCAAATTTATCCTCCTTTTTTTTTTCCTTTTACGTCGTCTTATCCTTCAGCTGACCTTTTAACCGGTGTAGTTGCAGGTGACACCGCTGCTGCTGGCGGAGCAGTCAGTCAGGACCTTGCCCGAAGAGCTCTCGATATCAATGATGGTGGAGCCGCTGGGGGTGATGGTGCCAGAGGAGCCAGAAGCAGTGGCGTTGGAGAAGGTGACGGAGCCAAAGTTGGCAAAGGGGACGAGGCTGCTGCCCTCCTCAAAGTCCTCGACGATCCACTCGGCGTTGGTCTCGCAAAGGGTCGAGGGAGTGTTGGTGAAGGTGTGGGAAACAGACTTTCCGGTGGTGAGGTTCTCAAGAGTGGCAACGCCCTTGGTCTTGGACGTGGCATCGACGGTCATGCGGATCACGTCGCCGACCTTGAGGTTGAAGCCGGAGAAGCTGTACGAGTAGTCGGGAATCCACTCATACCAGGCATCGAAGCTGCCATCACCGTAGAAAGAGACACCAGTCTGGAGGATGGCGGTTTGGCATGTATCTCCGTCAATTCCCACCCAGGCCGAGGCGGCAGCATTGGCACCACCCGAAGCACGGGGGACTGTGATTGTGCCGGTGACCTTGTTGAAGCCCTTGCCGATCTGGACAGCGCCAGCCCAGTTGGAGGAGTACTGGGGGTACTTGGTGTTCCTCTGGTTGGGAAGAGA
The DNA here is from genome assembly GCF_020647865.1 of Trichoderma asperellum. NCBI lineage: Eukaryota > Fungi > Ascomycota > Sordariomycetes > Hypocreales > Hypocreaceae > Trichoderma > Trichoderma asperellum. The sequence continues at coordinate 313,274 of NC_089417.1, forward strand.
GTGGGCGCCGTTGCGGCGACCAAACCTGGGGGAAATGTTTGAGGGGGCAGCGGCGGCGAGGCCAGCGGCGGCGAGGAGAACGGTGGAGTACTTCATGATGGCGACGATTGGAGAGCTGTTAGACTCTTCTTGTTTGAGATCAAGACTGGCTTTGGAGCTGAGTGCTGACGAGAAAAGAGCATTTGACGATGGCATCTAGCCAGCCTTTATATCTATCTCGAAGCTTCAACGCCAAGAACGGTAACCGGCACATCTCCTCATACTCTCTAAACCACCATAGGCTCCCATTATGCTTGGGATCACGGATTACATTCTTCGAATTGGAAGGAGGTTGTTGACCACTGATGCCTGAATGCCTCTGCCAAGCCTCAATTCGTGGTTGTACTTCCTCTTCCAGCAACTCACGAGCACGCAGAGTAGTAGCATACCTCCTCTATCACGGCGTGCCAAGACCACGGAAGCTAATCGAAGCCATCTTCAGTGCTATCTAGCTCACATGCTTGCTCAAAAGTTCATGATGGGGTTGGTCTTTGTAGCCAACGGAGAGAGCATAGATACGGACTCGAAAGCTGATAGGCAGGCTTCTCTGGCAAAAGACTTGAGATATCATCAAAAGTAGGCTTCAAAAGATCCAATGACGACAGCCCTCACCTTCCTGTTTTGCTTTCATCCGTCAAGGCATCAAGGAGTTTAAGATCCGCTCCAAGCCACACCATCTACCTTCAGAAGCGCTTTAGCGTCTCCTGGCCAAACAAGTTGCATATGCCCTTAACCAAGCTTACAATCCAGAGTTATTCACCCCTGGCATAGTCGGATAATTCGGATCTAGCGCCCAGACCTCAAGGTGGTAGTGCTGCTACTCATCTGCCCGATGGCCAGCCTCTCCCATCGGTCCATCGCAGTACGAGGTGGTATCCTCACACTGCAACTCAAGAAATGGTATGGTGCCCACCAACTCATATGTTGTATAGCAGCACTAGCACAAATGAGTAATAACTCGCCCCAAGGCGCCAAGCGGCGATGGCTTCCCGCTACCCGTAGATCGTGTATTAACCAGGCCAAGCGAGCTATACAAAAATGGTAGGTGGCCGGACATTGCGGGGCGTGAAGTTGGACTTGCCAGAGCGCCAAATAGAGAGCTCTCATAAAAGTAAATAGGACTCTCGGCAGCGGTTCTGGAAGGTAGTATTGGTCCCGGCACTGAGATGCCGATTTGTTTATAAGTATAGCCTCCAGGGAGCGGACTAGTTAGGCTCCTTTCACGATAAAAGATAACATTCGAACAAAGGAAACAGAAAGGGAAAAGAAACAGAGAAATCCTGTTTCGCGCTTGACTTCTCCAGAGCGGGTTTGGTGGAGCGCGGCCTCTAATTGGCTCATCGTAGGAATAACAGAGGTCGTCGGGCGGCTCCGAACGCACCCTCTCCGTCTTGCTTTTAAAGCCTTATTTACCAGCTAAATTTATACATACAGAGCATATATTCAAGCTGGAGAAGTGTCTGAAGTAACTCCTGCGTCCTTGGTAAGCCTAGGCCTTGTCAGGTTTCCCACTACCTACTGATAAACCTATAAGTTAAGTTAGGTATTGCTGAACTAGAGTCAGAAAGCAAAGGGTGTATCCAAAGCAGGTTTAACCAAATTCTGTGGATACTCTGGCACGGCAGCGAAAATTTGGGTACTACTACCTACTAATTCGCAACATAGTTGGCTTTCCTGCAGGCTTGTCTCAGGCATAACAATCGATGAAGATAGCTAGGCTTTGTGCAGGGCCCTTTTGCATAGTGTCGGGAATTGATCCCCCCAAATGGAAGTCGGCAGCGCAGCTAAAATCACGGCATAAAAATAGGCTGCTCCTTTCAGCGTTTCATGCTTTATTTTGTTTGCGCCTAAGCCGCCACGGCTATTTCGTCCTGGTCGTACTAGGTAGTTGTGGTGGTGTACAAGCAAGTAGCAGCAGCAGCACTGGTTGTTGAAATATCCTGGCAGGGTAGGACTCAATGCGACCATGTATGGCGCTACGGAGTTATTTACGCTCAACTATGCATAAAATGGTTAAAACGAAGTTGGGGCCATCCCCGAGGCTCATCAGCACTTTGATCGCAAATGCTCTTTTATTAACAAACACATTCTTGCTCATGCAATGGAAGAGACAATACGGAGTAGTAATAATCACAACGGTAGGCTGGCTGAATGAAGAAAGTGTCAGTTTAAGCAGTTTATCCTTTGTCCCCGTCCTTTCTTGAACGTTGCCTAAATCGCCGTTGTTTGCTCTCTGAATTGTTTCCAATTGTTGGCATGTGATCTGGCCGTGAGCGATACGAATTGAGCTTATCTTGCGACGATCCTAGAGACAAGGAGCAGCAAATCCACGACTTCGCGATACTGGCGCAGACAACTGCGAATAAACACGAGCTCGCAATGACCATTTCGATATGTTCCTTGATTGCTAGCGTGCCCTTTCACATTTTTCGATATTGTCATCGTAGAATTAAGGCTGAGCCAAGCATGATGGCCAGCTTGGCGATTCCTGGGCGTGCACTAGTGTGCATGAGCGAGATCTATGCTACAATGCAGTTGAAGTGACATTTCAATAAGAGTATGATAGTTGTAAATGGGTGCTACAATACAAGAAATACTGCTAGCCGTCGACAATTGGACATTGAAAATGATATACTGTTAAATTGGCTATAGATGAAATAAGCAAGCATCTCGGGTTAATCGTAGGTACACGTAGTAAAGACAGTTTCCACACGCATATGATGCTAACCTAGAGAGAGAGAGAGAGAAAAGCCGTAATGTTGCCTTCCTCTTTCGCTCTATCCCATATGACGATAAAAATAACTACATGCACTCTGTTTGCTCTCACCAAGCCTACAAGCTGTTGCTTTGAACGTCAACTGATGCACTGCCGGCATCTTGTATGCTTATTTCTCGCTTGGGCTATATCCATCTCGTCTTTAACCGAACTACAGCGCAGCTAGATCCTTCGAGGTTTCCACCTGCTCCAGGATCTTTATTACAAATATGAGTGGGGGGCTGGTGTTGCATTGATGACCGTGGCGCGATTCCCATGCCGCGCGTTTCCTTCTCTAATCCAAGCCTTTATTTCGCGGTCACGAGGTGCCCATTATCTGTGGCCTGAAAACATTTCGTTTTCTTTCTTATGCTCATCTTTATGGCAGAGAATATCCAAGAAAGTTTCTGCGTGTGGTTATCGCTTCTCCTGGTCATTTAGTTCATAAAGGCTGGGGTTTTCGTAGGCATCGTTCGCAGCTACTACGACTATGTAAGCACCAATTTCAGACCCAGTACCCTCTTTTCTACCTATACCAGCTTTTATCAAGGTCAGGCAAAGACGTTGCGTTTTCATAGTGGCAGGTAATCTTCGAAGCACGGAATTATAGCGTCTTGTTGAATCTAGTTTACCGCGATATAACCTACCATCAGTCAAATGTCAAACGATCTTGTCAAGGTCAAAGAAGTATTGCATGATCTTGCATTAATCATAAGCGTCATTAGTGTTCTAAACAGCTTCGCCCATCGTACAGCCAATTACTGCCCAATCTTGTACGGCTTCCCCGACTTCAAAACTAGATGTGGCTTACGCTCCGCCAGGTCCAGGATCATCTCCGCAAAGTAGCTATTTGCCCACGCGAACCACGGACGAGTATATACGCTCGTGTTGTAAATGTTGACGCTCTCGTGAATCAGTCCTAAACCGCTAGTATTCTCCAAGATGGTTGCGAGTCGCTGCTTGATCTCGTTATCGTCGTCGGTGCCAAATATGCCCGAGATTTGGCTCATGGGCCAAGGATAAGTGGCATTGACGTGAGGGCCACTATGTTCTTGTGGTTAGCATTGTCATACTGTCTCCTAGAAGGCGCTTCGACTTGAACTCACCCGATACCATTGAATGATTTCCCTGCCGCATAATACGGGTTCGCCCTCGAAAACATGGCTGCTTTAGTCTTTTGATATGTCGGGTCGCTCCTCTCCAAAAATCCCAAGTACGGCAACGACACAAGGCTTGGGACATTGGCATCATCCATGATGTATTGAGCACCAATGCCGTTTGTTTCGTACGCAAAGATACCATTGGTGGTACGCGTATGTGCCCATACAGCCTGTTTAATCGTGTTGGAGTACTGGCGTAACTGTGCAATGAGGCTTTTCTGGACACCAATTGTGCTGAGCATATTAGCAACGTTGGCAAGCTCAACAGACATCATTGCGTTGTCAGAAGTGATGAAGTCTGTGTCAGGTTAGCGACGGTTGGTGTTTCGTAATTCTATCTGGTGAAGTTGAACTCACTGAACACGCAGAGATCATCAGAAGGCCGGTGACTTGACGCAACCAGGCCATTTGCCTGCTTCGGTTCGCCATTGCCACTGTTGGGTACCATGGGAGAAAGTGCCCCGGCTGTACCAGTCCAGTTATAATAGCTGACCCATTCAAAGTCGCTTGACCAGCTGCTTTGTGACTGTTCATAAAGGACTCTGACAATCTGGCTCATCGCAGCATTCCCTTTAATATGTTTGTGTCAGCCCCTCAGCTCGTGAAAAAAGAGGAAGAAAGACCTGATGGCCGTCCGTACAATTATCATTGATGAAGGACGAATCCTTGGTGTTGGCATAATATGAGCGCGTGATCTTGAGAAATCCAGCGAGAGAGTCAAGCTCATACTATTAAATGTAAGAAGGCGTCCCTTTTAGCAAACGCTTTATCATTATCGTACCTTGCACTCAAACACGGTCTGGTTGTTAACAGGCCTAACGTGATGGGCGATGGGTTAGCTGCTTGAACATCTAACTTCCACTGCGGGAATACGTACGGATTTACAACAACATTTGTTGCCCAATCCTGAATAAGCTGTTATTATGATGTTTACCCACAATCACTGTTTGGGTTATAGCTCACATTGACAGATGGAGCCAAGCCACTCTCGGGTGGTGGCTGGAACGAACCTAAGATCTTTTCGTTAGTACGCGTGCTTAATCTCAAACTCCCATAACTCAACGTACCGCAGTAGGGATACTGTGAGATGTATCGCGCCTCTGTATTAATTACGGCTTTGACAAGGGCTTGAAGATTCTTGTCATACGGCAAGAGTTTATACAGATGAGCAAACTGATTGCCGGTATCGCGCAGCCATTGTGCACTTGTAAGCGGTTGATTAGCTCCATTTGTCTATGCCACCACAATTCTCCAACTCAGATATATAACGTACGTGATATCCTATCGAAGAGTTAGATAAAGGGGATAAGCTACAAGAGAAAATGAGTTAAGCGCGCAACTTACACCGGTGATGATGAATGCCAGGTTTAGCGAGGGATCGAAGTACTTGACCGTCGTATCCAGAGTTGATGGAAAGGTATTTTCGAAAAGCCGAGCAACGTCTGGATCTTTGAGTTGAGATTTCAAATCACTGATGACTTTCTACACAAGTTCGTACGTAATTGTCAGCATAGCAGCGAAAAAGATTACGCTTCCCATCTCATCAACGCACCTCGACTGCTGGGCTGTTAAACGTCCTGCATTCCTCGCTCGGCCGCATGTACGGCAGCTTCAGCGGCCCTGACGAATATGGGCCATGCGGTTGCTCCGAATAAGAGCTGTAATCAGGACACGACGATGCTGTGCGGCGCTGAGGCTGAAAGTTCTTCCAGCTAGCAGATGCGCCAGCTGGGAATGCAGCCAGAATGCCGAGCGCGGCGCCGAGCACGCTCTGAGGAGACAGGTGGAGCGGCATGGCGATTCTCTAACTGAGGCTGTTCAGAGGTGAATCCCTCTCGCGACCTGCCAACGGTCACGTACCAAATATCTTGAGCAATTGACAAGTTTCGTGTCTCTCTAAGAGGAAGCACCGGCAAGGAGGGGTTGCAGTTGCGAGGCAGGTCTCACCGATCATCGTCCATCTCGCTTTCACTCCGGGCCAGCCGTTTTATTTATCGTCATCTTGCCTCGCCCAGAGTTACACCCAGATTCAATTAAGTGGGGGGAAAACGAGACATGCATGACGATCTTGCCCTTGGGAACTCGTCCTTGGGTAAAAAAGCGTGCGGGGGAAGCGGGGAGAGACAGAAGGCAAGCATCGCCACGAGCCGGGATTGGAGCGTCTGTGGGAGATTTTCGAATGAGAAGAAGGATCATAGATGTTGTGCCGAAATCATGCTGTTATGTGGAGAGACGAGAGGTCTTGGTGTGTTGAATGAGGCAGCTGGAGAGAGGCACGGTAGCAGTGCTAGTAGTAGTGGCAGCAGTTGTTGTTGGTTGTCGGCGTTGTAATGCTTGGCTGCAGATGAAGCTGGCCCTGGGCAGTGTCTTGCGGAGAGACACAATTGTTTTTGTTGTTTGTTATTCTCCTGACTTTGTCTGAGACTAGAGACTCGCAATTAGAACAAAGAGCAGCGCGAAGACTGGCATTTGTTGAGAGGGTTGTAACGCGAAGACTGACGAGCAGTAATTCATGTATACGGCAATGATGATGGCTTCGCGAGTCTGGAGACGCCATTGGAACCCTCCAAGCCGAGAAATACCCCATGTCGCCTCATTGCCTCCTCTTTTTCGCATCCGACGGCCGCTGATATCTAGGCTGCAACGCAAACTACTGCTCCGACTCGGCTCTTTTGGGGCCTGATGTGACGTCTTGGCGTCAAATGCCGACAACTCGACTGAAGCCGGTTTCTGAGTGCATGGACATGGGTTCAATTCTGCCAATTATACTACACAGCACTGTTGGTGTTAGCTACATGTATGCTCTTCTCTTAACTTGCAGTGTAAAAACAGTCCTCATCTCACTTTATGCATCTTTTGTGCTGTTGGAGCGTGGAGACTGAATGGCACATGTAGGCTGGGAGCGTGTCTTTCTTTCTTTCTTTACCCGCGGCTTTATGTAATCTTGCATCAACACGAATCATGTGAGAACAGCTCCATCGCCAACACCAACGCCAACCAACGCTGACAATCCAGCTAGTATAACGAATAGTATAACCAAACCAGCCAGATGCATGAACCAATTCGAACAAGCAAAACTCCATAGCCACCATGCCATCCTCCCAGCCAAGCAGCGCGCTCATCCCGCACATTCATATGCTCTGCATAAACGACGATCACAGCGCCGCCCTGCACACAGCCCTCTCATCTCACGGCCTCTCCTCCATCGCAATAACCTACCACAACTGCGCGCTCTCATTCGTCGAAGCGCAGTTTGACCTCATCGTCTCGCCCGCAAACTCCTACGGCAGGCTGGACGGCGGCTTCGACGACGCAATCTCCCGCTCATTCTCCCCCCGCGACGACTATCTCGCCCTTACCAGAGCCGTCCAGGCGAGGCTGTACGACGACTGGCGCGGCTTTGCTCCTCCAGGAACCTGCACGCTGCTGCGCATCCCCGACGAGTTCCATCAGCGCTCGAGGAACACGTGGGGCACCAAGTATCTGGCTCTGTGTCCGCTAATGCGCGTTCCGCAAACCGTCGACTGGGACCGCGAGGTCGTCTACGAGTGCACGTGGAGCTTGTTATGCGCAATAGACAAGCACAACCGAAACGTGCGCAGGGGCGTACAGGATGGGCAACAGGATGAGATTCATAGTTTGCTCATGGTCCCTATGGCCACGGGTGTTGGAGCCGTGAGCCCTGAGAAGTGGGCGCGTCAGACAGTCCTTGCGCTGAAGCACTACATTGACGCGGTGGAGCATGAGGCGAAATGGAGTGCGCTTGAACCGATTGATATCAGCGAATATGCGGGTGCTGTCGAACAGACGTGGAAGTCTTAGAGATATGCGGGACGCTCACACGATGCTCTCTACTGCTTGTCTTGTCGTTGGCAAGGCGATGATGATCTGTCTTGCTTCTCCAGAGTGAAACCGTTGGTTGACGGATGAGCGGGAGAGTGAGAGGGAGAATAAGGACTGCAAGTCATTTAGTCAACTCCACTGCAGATAGTCACTGCATCACATATTGAAAGAGATGAACCGCTCACAATATCTTGTAAATATAAAGACTGGCAGTGTGTCCGCAACTAGCAAGTACTCCAGCTCCAACATATTGTATGCATCATATACCGATGTGCTTGGCTTGTCCGAAATGATCCATACATGCGCAAAGTTCTCATTAAACAAAGCTACAACGAAGGGGACATGCTCGATTATAAACAAGTATCTGCAGGTCGAAAAAATGCCTCAGCCGCGACAACAAGCACCAAAACACATGTCGGAATCTAATACATCGTGTTAGAGTCGTCAATACAACGCCCAACTTTGTCACATCCAGACTTACTCTTCCCGTGACGCTCCGTCGACGAAGCCACTTCTTTAGCGATCCACTTCCAGTATCTTGACATCGTGCCAGACGCTTTTCCAGATGCTGGAAGAATGTTATTCACTCTTATAACCCCATCACTTCTAGCAGCAGGGCAGTCGTCTCGACCGTGGTAGGGCGGGGGGAGCAGCATAATCTGGTCTTCAGCTTCATACATTGGAGGCAAATGCTCGTCGGTATTTTCCATGGTCATTTTCGTCAGTGTTGTTTGTAGGCAGTTTTGATCGGAAAGCGTCTGCTATTAAAAGAAGCAACCTGCCAGAAATAATATCAGAGCTTTATAGCCTGGAATCGTCCTGGCCAGGTTGTTACAGAAAAAGCGATGATGAAAGCCAAGTGGATCTATTCATGCACGTCTTTAATGCGAGACCATGTCTACGAGGTAGCATCAAGCGACAACATTCATGTCGAGCATGTCTTCTGAAACAAAGGGGTCTCTGCTCCTTTATACGATTTTGAACTTCGACGGCAGCAAGATTGGCCAAATCAGCCATGTCTCTTTTCGTCATCTGACAAGAATGTCTCTTTACCATGACACTATTCGATATACTCTTCACAAATCTCCCTAAGAGGCTACTTCGTCTCAATATCGAACTAGGTGTAGTGTATAGAGAAGATATCGGCACCCAAATCTATCGCCGAACATACCGAATTTATAAGTTCATAAACTGCGCTCTGTTCAGCCCCCAGCTCATATTTAGTCTGTCGATTCCAGACTCAGGTCATATACTAACTAAGCTTAAAAAATATGCATCACGAGGCGTGCGCTACCTCTCTAAATCTGCGTATTAAAGGTCAAGAATGAGAAGAAGGCTGCTCATACCGCAGATGCCAAGCCTGCTTGGCTTATCAACAGGGTAGAATGGGGAAAAGCGTATGGAGCAAGGCGACGCTTTTGGCTGCGCAAGCGTCATATTGGTTGCCTTTGGTCAAGCTAAAAAGATTTGGTAGCCATGTAGGTGGATGCGTGGGCATAGATTCCGATTAGGTGAAGCAGTCATTTATGGCTTTGCAGAAAGCCACCCTCTGCATTTCGGACGTGGAGAGCCATAAGAGACTTGGCTAGTTAAGCGCAAATGCATAGGTAGATATACTTGGCAATGCCCAGCTTGACCAATGTCTGCGTCCAGCCGACATCCGGTGGCCAAATGTAAACAGCGGATTTCTGCGTTTTTGTAGCCGTCGTGAAGATACCGGTGGAATGGCCGCTTGCCATCAAAGGATGGGCCATGCTAAACACTCTTACAAGGCATTCATGAAGAGACGGGTGCCTCTAGACGCTCATATCCCACCTGATATGTTGCCATTTGCCGTGCTTCTTCTCGAGGAAGTCCACTTTTCGACAGCGATATAGCGAAATACTAAGTCGCGCAGCCATGGAGAAGTTTAGAGGCTGGTGGAGCTGCGGCTGGATCATCACTTGTTGAGCGCTTTAAAGAAAAGACTCGTGCTGGGCGGTTGCCTCATCGCACTCCAGAAGAAGTAAATACGGCCAGGTAGTGTTAGTTTGAAGCGATTCGAGATCCAAATTTGACATCTCAAACGCCCAAAAGTATGTAGCCGCTCGCTTGGTCGGATTGGTGTAGCTAAAAATAGCATTATTATGCGTTTAAAAATGTTTCTCCGAGCATCGGGATATTAGACGGACTCCAGGTTTCAACATGTTTTGCCACTGGATGCTACATAGTGCATACATGTATAGCAGTAGTATAAGGACTGTGTGGTAGGTAGGTATGGAGTATGTGGAATCGCGAAACGTGACGGCGATGTGGAAACGGCAGCCGCCATGCTATTTATGTACTTGTATGTGTAGCGTCACACGATACGTTGGGCGATGAGACGTGTCTGGTCTTGAGGGCGCCGACCCGCACATCGCCAACGTTGCACTTACAGCAATCGAAGCGCCACCAATAGCCTACGCGATGTTGCTTGGTGGTGTTGACATGTACCTCCTACTACCTCCTACTACTAACCTACTATACATGGTATGTAAGAGGGTAGTATGGTAGGCAATAGCATGAGCCATCGTTCATAATAGCGGGCGTCGCACAACTTAAGTGTCCAACATGCTTTTCGCTCCCTCCATCTTTTTGGACGGGATTTGCAACGCTGTCCAGGGAGCTTGTGGCCTAATGAAGAATGGCTGCAGTCTGGGAAACGCTCTTGATGGCGCCAAAAAGGAAAGATGGCTGGCTCGACGAAGTAGATTGGCTGAAGATTTCCTTCCTTCGCCTTCCATAGTCTGCCTAGTCAGGGACGATGTTATTGCAGGTTATTGCAGTACGGCACGGCTGTGGACTGGATATCCACTTCCTTGGCCACCCCTGTGCCGCCTACCATATGCTGCATATGTATGTTTAGAGCACGACAAGGGTCTTTGAAAGCCAAGTCCAACTGAGGCAGCCGAGCCAAGCGGCAGATTGGTTCTTGGCAATCACTTAGAAACGCAGATCGCGACGCCTAAGCCGGCCTTGGCTGATGCTTAACCTGCTGGCCCTGGTCCATGGCAACGAGGATACCACCAGCAGTATGTTTCTGTCGTGCAGCAGCAGCGTAGCGCAGTCGGCATCTCCTTTCGATGACAAAGACGGCGATAATATTCGACGCTCTAATCAGCATTCGGGCAGGTTGCTACTGCCAGTACTGGCATAGTATAGGCGGCAGCAGTATGTAATATCACGGAAGGGGAGAAGTCAAAAGTGCTGCTCCAATGCCTGCGGTTTTGTCCCCTGTCGTCAACTTTTAGCTTCAACTGCCCTGTCAGGGCCACCGCCCACTGTCAAAGTTCTAGCCCCAATCTCAATGCTTGGCCAAAAAGGCTGGACGCCTCTATCAACCTTCAGTGATGAAAAGTCCTTCGCCGCCCCTATCAAAACGCCGTCCCCTGAGCCAATGCTTCAGGGCAGATGATTGCGCGGCTCTCCCGCCGATCGCTGCACCGTACAAGGCAAAAGAGAGACGCCAATGACGTTTAAAGACTTGGAAAAAAGTCTGTTTTGCTGTTCTTCAGTGGATCGTGGCTTGGATCCGCAGCCCCGCCGGACAGGGCAGGGCCAAAACTTGGCTTTTTTTTCGCGCGCCCCGTTTCTGGTTCTGCATCGCGCCGCCTCGAGCGTTACAGGATGGCGGCGATCGGAGGAATGCCTAATAACATCAGACACACTGTATGGAGATGGGCGAGAACAATGGAGCAGGATTAATCACTCAGGGGGGGCCAGCCGGTGAGCAGCTGCAACGAGCGGATAACTGTGCGGCCTTGCTGGCTCTGCTCTGGCTTCATCGCGATGCTGCCGTGCGAATTCCAGTCACGCTCGCCTTGGCGTCGCTCAGGCACGGCGAGCGAAGCTTCCGCACGCCATGCGAACGTTTGAAGACCTCTCGTGCCAAGCCATCTCAGCCATCTCAGCCTCGAAATCACGTCAAGATGACTGATAGGCAGGAGGAAATGCTTCATGCGGCTGTAATCTTGGCCCCTGCATCTGTCTGCTCGCCTATCAAAGCAGCCCTTCTCTGCTTGTTCAGCGGTCAACGAGGCAGAGCGACTGTGTCTGCAGGTACAGAGACCTGTCTCAAGTCAGCACACGCGCTGCAAGCTCCTCGATCATCGTACAAGTACATGCTCACACAGTATCGGTCCCCGCCCAAGGCTCTCAGGAGTTGTTCGATGCGAGCGCTCTGACGAAATGAGACCCGTCCAGCCGTCCCGCTCTTGGCATGGATTTACGGGCATTGCCCGCGGGGACCCAGCGATCAACGGCCGCCCAGGGGGTTTTTAGCTGGCACATGGGAAAAAAAGAAGTGCAGTTGTTGTGGTATCCACAGACGTGATAGCAAAATGGTGCTCGAGAATAGTCGAGAAGATTAAAGAAGGGAAGCAAAGAAGACGCAGCAAAGGATAGCAGCGACAGCAGTATTAAGTACCCACTACTATTAACCATAGCGTGATAGTACTGGACTGTATGATAGCAAGAGTGTTCCATTGTTTACTACTAAGGTACCTAGGTAGCTGTGCAGAAGAACAGAACAACAGCTGGCAGCCACTGGCAGAGACGAGGAACAACTGCTGCCCCTGATTTCGGGCACTGTACTCCGGGCGCGTACCTGTACAGTAGACTAAGGCAGGCTCCCTGATGGATCTGGAAGGTCAGCATTTTGGTGGCCATCCAAGCTTACAGACGGAGTTTATCTCGGCTGTGTAGTGGCCGTTCTCTCTAATCATTGATTTGTCTGACTTGTATATATTTCTCACAGCTAGGGTAATATCATTTAATGCACTACTATCTAGGACCTTGGTGGTAAGCAAATGGTCGCGTTGGACTATAACCTCCCAGGAAGTACTGTGTAAGGTCCCTTGTACATACTTGCAGAACCAGGCTGGACCCGAAAAAGATCAAACACGGCTCCCAGTATCACATAGATGGCTTTTCTTTTCCAAGTTTTCTGAACGCTCGTTTTTGATCAGTCGATATTAGCTGCTACTATAGTATAAGCATACTGCTACCGGTAGTAGCTAGCTGAGCTGCTAGTAAAAGAAGCTCAAGGCCAAAGCACATTTCGGGCCGGGCTGGTTATGCTTTGCGAGCCAACCAGAGGGAGCCAAGCCACACGGGCGAGGCTGGCCTGAGGAATTCCAGAAGCCAAGCTAAAATGAGAATACGATAAGGCGAGCGAGTGTATGGGTACTGCTGTAAGTACTTGGATATATGCACGAAGTTGGGGAATATACAGTACCATAGAGAGTAGGAGGAACTAGACTAGTACTAGGTAGGTACTCCATCTTCTTTTACAGAACCCAGCATTGCAATCGCTTCAATTACATGCAAGTAGCAGTACCTGCAAGATACCGTTGAAGGTTCCCAAGACTAGTACCTACCTACCATACTTACTTTACCCATATCAAACTAACCGCTCAGCTCGCAACTTGTGTCTATACGCAAGCCTCGAATGGCCAAGGCACATGCTCTATCGCTTCAGCTGGCTTACTTTCACCGTATTTTACTAGCACCTATGCTCTATACGCATGGTGCAGCAAATCTAGGGATGTGCTCCGTAAATAAGTAGGTACACATGTGCTGCAACCTCCACACAGAAACGCTCGTACAGTGCCCAGCAGCAACCACAAACGGAGTACTCACGCTCCAACACCGTGCTGCGTACATCTACCTGCACTCTGGCCTGTCACCTCCTGTTTATGCGCAAATCTCTGCCGCAAGCTGCGTGCTGTCCAAGTCCCTCTACCGCCGCCGCCGTGTACCCCATCCCGGCCCCTCCGTCCGTGTCGAGTCCCCAAACAAGGCCCCCACCAAAATCTTCCATCTGGGCCATCCACACCCACCTCAATGACAAGCCAAATCCCTGCACAGTTCGGCCCTCAGCAGACCCTCTTTTTATACCAGACTGGCAATTCCTTTGACTCGTCTTGTTACTCTGGCCTGGCCACCGTCTCCTGCCTTATGGCTTGAGCTCCCAGGCCAGCTGTTACACCAGAAACTTTTCCTTCTTCTCCTCTTCTCCTCTTTTCCTCTTTTCCTCTTCGCCCTCTACTCGTTTTCCCATTCTCTATCCTCTCCTCTCCTCTCCTCTTCCTCCATCCTCGCTAATCCCTCGCAGTCGAATCTGCCGGATCGACCTATGTAGGATCTGGTTTGCAGCGGCTGTTTGCGTGTTTGCCTGCATCTCCTCTTCCGCCTCAACTCGAATCAAGATCCCTCGGACTAGCTTGATTGTGTCACTCCTTTGCCCCTTCGCCTCTCTTTCCAGCCGCGGAGCCTCGTTTGCATCGCTGGCTCGCCTACGCCTTTCCACCTACTCATTGGCTACCGACCATTACACTCGCTTTGTATCACTCACAGATCGACTCTTGACTCTCAGCACGGCTTCACCCGCGGCTGGGTCATAGCTGAGAAGCAGCTTTTGCGCCAGAAGCAACGCATTGTTTGCTGGTCCTTCACACTGCACTAAACACGGGCCTTCCTGATCTACGTCTCACATCAGACGAGAACGCCAGACAACCTTCCACCATCTTGATCTTTCTAGCATGGGCGCCAAACTGCTACCGGGCCCCAATCGAGTCATCACCATGAAGAGTCCAATCGTCCGGTCGATCCTGGGCGCCTTGTGCGTTTTCTTTATTCTCATGGCCACCGTGCGCAACGACAGCCTTCGCGTCAGCTCCAAGATCCTCGAGCAAGCCGGCGTAAGAACAGATTCGCACGCCAAGAGCCAGCAGCCACTCGACAACAAGACCACTGAGCAGTCCAGTGCTCCCAAGGTCAACATCAAGATGGATTGTAACGCTGACCTAGACCACCTCACACAAATCAAAGAACGCTACAAGCTTGAAGATAGATTCCAGTACATGAAGCGCTACGTTCGATTCACCCGCAAGGACGGCCTGGAGCGCAAGCGAATGACCAAGCTTTCACAAAAGCTGCTGCCAGATAGCTTTAGGACCATTGAGCTGGGGAAACGGTTAGGCGGAGGCGATGCCTGTGCCGCCCCCTTGGAAGTCCAAGTCCCTGCCTCTGGCTACCCTCGAAGCGTCGACGCCTCCGAGTTCATGTTTGGTGTCTCGACCACCTACAAACGCTTCTTGGATCCAAACACAACGCCGATTAACGAGTGGATCTTTTGGCTCACCGACAGCCATGGCAACTCAAACGGCGGCAAGCTGCTTCTCATGCTCCTCGACGCAACCGACGACCAGCTTCAAGAAGTGGCCAACATGTTGGGTGATGTCGGCATCGACGTCGACGTTTATCACTCCAATTCGTCCGTGGAGATGGCTGTCCGCTATTTGACTCTCGTGCCGACGCTCTATACCCACCCTGACGCAGCAAGCAAAAAGTGGTTGGTGACTTGCGATGATGACACCTTCTTCCCCAACATGCATGGCCTCATTGAGAAGATGGCTACTTTTGACCACACTCGAGACATGTATATCGGCACCTTGTCCGAGGACGTGGGCGCTATTGAGCGTCACGGCTCGCAAGCCTTTGGAGGGGCCGGCGTTTTCCTGTCTCGGTCTATGGCTGAGAAAATCACCAACCTTTTTGGCAGCTGCACCACGCAAGCAAAAATTCTCGAGTCCAACTCTGGCTGGGGTCCTCAGGGAGACATTATCCTGCGCAAGTGCATCTACGAGAATACCGAGGTCCGTTTGACCACCCTCTGGGATCTCTGGCAACTCGACTTCTTCGGACATCCCAGCGGCTTCTACGAATGGGGAATCAAGCCGCTTTCGCTGCACCACTACCGCGGCGGAGGTTGGCACACTGCCAAGCCTGGCCAGTACACCAAGATTGCTCACGCTTGCGGCGAGGATTGCTCCCTGATGCGCTTCCAAACAACCGACGACTTTATCATCTCGGGCTACTCCATTTCCCACTACCCAAAGGGCATCACCTTTGACACCAACCAAATGGAAGCTACTCTGTACGCGGCGCCGGAAAACAAGGGCTGGAACCTTGACTTTATGTTTGGACCGCGCCGACAGTCACTCCTGAAGACGGGCCGCAAGATCTCTTGGGAGCTCCAAGAATCAGAAGTCCAATCGGATGGTTCTGTCCTACAAACATACACGCGCAAAAGGGATGACGAAAGATGGATCCACGCCGACAAACAGCCGATGAGCAATATTGACGGTGTCATCGAGCTTGTTTGGATCCCATCATAAGAAGCAAATCCTGGCTCAATACAACATTTGTACGCCCCGCGATCGGCACTACCTTAAATTATTCCTCATGTCTGGAGAGAAGGGTAACGTGGAACAGACTGGAGACGGTGTCTGTTTATTCTCCTCCAAGTGTCACCATTTGCACTCTGGTTAGCTGTGCTACCGGCTAGTACACCGTGACTGTACAGCTACTTTCTTTTCTCGACAGAGGGCCACCGTGGCCCAGCAAAATGAGGACAGTCGACGAAGAAAAATGACCGTTTCAAAGCCAATCAGTGAAATGTGAAACGCTCTCAAACGCGACAATTTGAAAGCTCGTCTTTCTTTTTTTTTTCTCTTTTTTTTTTTCTTTCTTTTATTTCCCCGAGGGCTGGCGTTCCGGAAATGGGCTGGATATCATCACCTACTTGTATCTCGTGTAATAGAATCGGGAAACAGGACCTAGTCATGGGACACAGAGCAAACACCCTGGCTTTATTTGGTAACTACTTGGAGGTTTCTCTGTCTAAGTGGTCGTCTCGGAAGAAGCTGCGTTTCTCTTTGAACCGACTTTGTTTGCTTCAACTTCTTTGTTTTTTACTTCTTTTACTTTCCTCTTTTTTTTTTCTTCATCTTGGAGCATGGGTTTGGGATGTATGTCATGTAGATTTTGTTGGCTTTGGTGATGTCGGCCTAGTGCAGCGCCGCATCGCTTTGACTTATATGATGCAAGATGGCTTTAGGGAGGCTACTGCGTGACCGGAACGAGGCAGACCGGCAAGATTATAGACCCAAATACTCCTGATAAATGGAGAAACATAGACAATGAAACACTACGCATTCAACAATTCTGGCCTTGCTCGTGACTACGTATCCTTTATCAACTTGGATGGCGTGTCGTATCTTCAGTGTCTAATAAGTGCAGGGTACATGTATCAACTCTTGTCGTCGTCGAGAATGGCATTGCTGAGTCATCCGCCCCTCTATGGACAGCCGGCAAATGCCCCGCCAACCAGCAGAGCAAGGCGAAAAGATCAAACACTCGGGCTTTATTATGTCATGATAGCTGCTGGCGCTTCCTTTCCCCAACATTCGTTATTCGCAGTCCTCGAATAGCCTGTCTTCTCGACAGCGGCCCGGCGCCCACCATGTCTACGTATGGAATTCCGATTCTCTATTCTCTATTCTCTGCTTCGAGCGTTGTACTGACAGCTTTTTGCAACGCAGGCCTTCCAGCAATATCCTGAGCATACCGTTCCGCCGGTCTCTGCAACTCTCTCTGTCGACGACGATTCGACAGTACATAAACACCAAATATGACCAGCACCCAGACATGTTCCAGCACGATCTGGAGATGATTGACGCGCTGCGACGAGACGCCACCAATGTGCGAGAGCCGCATCTGAGCGGCATCAAGAAGCTCCAGGTGTATGCGGGACAGCTCGTGTGGATAGGCGGCAAGTTTCCAATCGATGTGCGTAAATATCGCCTTACGAATTGTTTTTTTGTGAAGCATAGCATCAAAAGATACAAAAACGAGGGGGAAGATTCTATACTGTGCCATGGATGCTGACTACTTGGATTGTTTAGATTGGTGCCGAGTTCACCTGGTATCCCGCTCTTGGCTACCACACCGAGCGACCGATGGCGCGCAACAACCTCAAATACGAGCTCATGAACATTCTCTACAACCTTGCCGCGCTTTATTCCCAGCTTGCCCTCAATACGCCTCGAGGAGACACCGAGGGTCTAAAGTCAGCGGCAAACTACTTCTCTCTTGCCGCAGGCGTGCTGTCGCATGTCCAGAAATCCGTGCTTCCCGAGCTGCGTATGTCGAACCCGCCCGACGACATGGACAACAATACGCTCGAATCCCTTGTACAGCTCTTTCTGGCGCAAAGCCAAGAGTGCTTCTGGCAGAAGGCTGTGATGGACGGCTACAAGGACGCCTCAATTGCGAAGCTGGCGGCAAGAGTCTCTGATCTGTACAACTTGGCTGCGGATGCCGCGGTTAGCAGCGAGGCCATTAGCAGCCCCTGGATTCATCACATGAACGCAAAGCATCACCATTTCGCCGCAGCTGCACAGTATCGCGCTGCGTGCGATTGTCTAGAAAAGAGAAAATACGGAGAAGAGATTGCTCGGCTAAAGGACGCTGTCATTTGCGCGAATGACGGTATCAAGGAAGGCCGAGTTGCGTCTCTAAACAAGACAGTCCTGGAGGACCTGCAGGCATTAAAACGCAAGCTAGAAGAAGATTTGAAGAGAGCTGAAAAGGACAATGACTTGATCTTTCTTAGTACGTTATTTCTCATTTGGCTTTGGATATCGCTGCTAACACATATAAAGACCCTGTACCTCCAAAAGCCGAGTTGAAGATCCTGGAAAGGGCAAATATGGCTACTGCCAGAACGCCCCCGCAGGTAGCCAATCCTCTCGACTACCTAAGTGACCATGGCGAGCTTGGACCAGCACTTTTCTCGAAGCTGGTCCCGTTTTCGGTTCACGTTGCTATATCGATCTACGAGGAACGCAGAGACCGAATGGTAAACCAAAACATTATACAGGAGCTAGAGACTCTAACAGAGAAAATCCATACACTGCTCAGTACCATTGGCTTACCTGGATCCTTAATGGCATTGGAAAAACCCCTTGGCCTTCCACCGAGCCTAATTCAGCACGCAGAGGAAATTCGACAGTCTGATGCGATTAACAAGATTCAGAGAAGCTTAATTGACATTGATAAGCTGCGATCTAATGACTGGGCGATATATGAGGAGGGAAAAGCAGCGCTAGCAGCAGAAAAAGAGCAGGATGACGAGTTACGCAGGAAATACGGAACTAGTAGATGGCTGAGACCCGAGAGCCAAGCTGATCCCACAGGCTCAAAGTTTTGGGCTGCGATTACTGAAATTGGAGGCTACTTTCAAAACAGCGCAAGCAGCGACGACGCCGTGCGCGAGAAATTCGTCGCAAATAAAGAGATGCTAGAGATTTTGTCCGGTTCAAATCAATCTCTGATGAACTACGTACCCACAAGCACGCCTATTGAAACTTCAAGCGATCTGAAAGCTTCAGTTGGGCGTGTACGAAGTGTTTATAATGATATCCTCCGAATGGAAAGCAAGAGGAGAAGAAAGGTGGAGACTTTACGGGAGGCAGTCCGGCGCGACGACATTAAACCTGATATTCTCAAAGAAGCAGCTCGTCTTGAACGCACATATACTACGACGCCCTTGCAGACGGTTCATTTTGAAGAGTTTTTTGAAAAGCGACTAGACAAGCTCTATGAGCCTGAGATTGAAGCTATTGAAAAGGAAGCGCAAGACCAAGAGAACCTTCTGCTTTTGCTTCAGCGCTCCAACAGAGAATTCGAATCGCAGAAGCGTCTCGTTGACGGAAAAGGCCATCGTGAGCGCGAGCACGTGTTGCAGGAATTGAACGGCGCGTACTTCAAGTACAAGGAAATTGGCAACAACTTGGAAGTAGGAAGAAAATTCTATAATGATCTCAATAGGATCGTTGCCAATGGTTTTCGGGATCCTATCAAAGCGTGGGTATCCGAGCGACGGATAGAGGCAAGGAACCTGGAAGAGTGAGTAAACATCTGGAAGTGTCATATGATTGATTGATTGCGGGCTAATGAAGATGGTATAGGGAACTCAATATGCCGACTCTGTCAAATCTCAACATTCAAAATAACCAGCAGCCTATTCGCAATCCTTCACCAGGATACATATCACCGCCTATCGGCCACAACCATCAGTTTGCCCCACAGCAGCAGCAACAACCTCAATTCCAACAGTCGTATCGGCAGGCATACCAGCAACAACAGCCACCACCGCATCAACAGTATCAACAACCGCTACAACCGCAGCAACAGACCTCATTTTCTAGACCGGCAGTCCAGAGTCCCGCGGAAGCATCGATTCAATCTTGGGCTGGAGGAGCAATGCAACAGCCACAGATGCAGCCACAACCCGGGCAGCAGTCGAGTCCAATGCCTGGAACGTGGAACCCATCCATGGGAATTAAATTTGGAGGGCCGCCGCCCGGAGGACCTCAAGGCCAAGAAGGAACATGGAACGCCAATTCGGGGATTCGATTTGGCTGAGACGGATATATACTTGAAATGGCGCAATTATGCTTGAGATTATCAAAATCGATATATGTATATCATGTCCATATGTACATACTCGGGGAGCATTCATATATTGTTTAAGTTTCCAGGTCATTTGGATGCATATAGATGGAGTGTTGAAATGGGGGAAATGCGATGACAATGTGTCATATATTACTTTAAGGATCATATGGGCACGGATGATGATATTTCTGAAGGAGTGATACTGCAACGTTTGACCTGAACTAGATAGTCTAGATTCAATCATAGAACAAAGACGGCTGAAGCTATCGACTAACACACATATAAGAGCATAGCTTGTCTATGTGAGGCGATCAAGCGAGAATGGCCGCTGTTATTATAATGCTGTATTTTTCTGGCAAGAATTCGGCTGTGATAGGTAAAATATATTGAGTTACCCACATATGTCCAAGAAGGTGCACAAATTTCATGGTGGGAAGGCCATGAAAGAAGAATGACTAAGGATGTCTTGGACGATAAATACAATGTCGTATTTCGCTCACAATATTAGACATTACGCTGATGAATGCCAACCCCTTTGTATGTGAGACTTTTCGTTTTGACTTGGTATGACGCTTCATATTGTCTCAATATTGAAGAGAAGCTCGGTTGCTCGGCTCGTTATCTTACATTCCGACCGATTTGATCAACAGACATGCTCATTCTTGCGTTGAATATGTATTTGTCGATCCAACAACTCAAGGATCGTAGGAATCAAGGCAGAGTTGAGATCGCCATTCCTTTTATCAAAAGAAGAGTCATTGGCAAATGCTGGAAGTTATATTCATGGTGGATATGGATATAAATACAGCAGTCTGCATGCGACGCTCATACAGACATTAACAGCAACCAAACACCGAACAAATCAATAACGTCTACTCATTATACAAAAAAAAGAAAAAAAGAAAAACTCACAAGATAGAGCCGTCAGAATGAGATTCACAGCCGCCACCGCAGTCTCTCTTCTCGCGGGCAGCGCAATCGCTGCCCCCGCAGACATGAACATGAACTCCAGTAAGGCGGCCGACATGTCCACAGATGCCTCCTCAATCACCAATATCCGTCTGGCCGACATGTTCAGCGAGCGCCAGATGGCTGTGCTCAAGGTCCTCTCCAAGCACCAACAGGAGCTGGGAATGAGCCAGGAGGAGATGCAAATGATGGACGCCTTCATGGCCGCGCTCCACGGCGACGCTGCCGGTAACGTCAAGAGAGATGATCCAGCTCCAGTTGACGCTGCAGATACTGCTCCTGTCGACGCTGCAGATACTGCTCCTGTCGACGCTGCAGATACTGCTCCTGTTGACGCTGCGGATACTGCTCCTGTTGACGCTGCGGATCCTACTGTCACTCCTACTTCCGCCAACTCCACTGCTCTGGACATCCTTGATGGTGTGATTGCTGCTTTGACTGCGGCCGGCTCTAATGCTGCGACTCCCGTGGCTGGAGCTGATACAACTGGCGTTAACAGCACCGCTGCTGGCGCTCTAGGCTCGTCAACGGGCCTTCTCAGCATCCTTAAGGGCATCCCAGTCTTGGGAGCTCTACTAGGAACTATGACAAGCACTGCTGGAGGAGCAACCTCTGGGCTGGGATCTGCGACTTCTGGACTTTCTAATCTCACTGGTGGATGTGCTGGAGGTCTGGGTGCCCTGACTGGTGGATTAGAAGGCCTGACTGGCGGTTTGGGAGGTTTGAAGGGGGGTCTGGGAGGCCTTACTGGTGGTCTTGGACTGTTGGGTGGTCTTAAAAAGGGCGGCCTGCTGGGCGGCATTCTTATTCCGGGTATTTTGTAAATCGTTGTCTTTGTGCTTGACGGACAGTAAAGAGGTTTGCTTTTAGTATTTGGTGAGGCAAAAGAATGTATGAAATGAAGGAATTTTAGGGTGAGAAATTTGAATCAATATATGATAATGATGTTCATTTGGTTTCGTTTCTTGATGTGTGTTACTGGGGATCATTTAACTGGTAACGGATGTATATTACCAAGTGGCCAAATCTCCGGATGGTACTCCCTAATGGTCTTTTGGTTAGCTCGAATACGAAGATTTAACCGCGCAATACCACCAAGTGTGTCGCTTCCACTTCATCGAATCCTGTTCCGGGTGCCGACGCCCTTTGGTCGCTTCAACCCTTTAGTCAACATCAAGGCACTAGTACAGAATATCAGTTATAAACAGAATTATGCATGAAAAGAATGTTATAAATTCATTGCAGCTTCAAATAATGTCTAATAGGGTATTAAGGATGGTTTGCAGCGTCGCCTAGGATAGCAAACTTTCGCCTCCTAATAGTACTTTCTCCTTATACCGTCTATAGAGGGTAAACTCGTTCACAGTCCACAAAAAAAAAAAAAAAAGACAAGACTCATCCATTCCGCGCCCAATTTTACAGTTTGTATAAATCTCCCAGCCAGTCGGCAAGCATCGCTACCATTTCTTTGGTACAGCTGTGCCCCGTGTTTTCTTGTATAAATAGCCTGGTTTTGCTTTCCTCCGAGGCCATGCCTCCATCCAGCATAGCTTTTCTTCTTTCTAGCCATGATGAAGTATACCGTGAAGGAACTAGTTTGTCGTACTCTCCGTTACACATAAACAGTGGCACATTGGTGGGAAATTCTTCAAGTATTCTCTTATCGTCCTCGCGGATCAGTTCAGCCAGTGCTCGCGGCCATCGTCGTCGCTGCTGTTCGTTCATAACCTTTTCTAGTTGATCGTAATCAATTGTTTCTAATTCTTCTCCCTTTACGCCAAATACTGCAGCGTCAATGCCTAGGCGCTCGAGGAGGAGAGATGTCAAATTTGGACAACCGACAACCATTCCGAAAGCCTCGATTTGGTCACGCGCGGCTAATGCCATACGCCAGGTTGTATGGCCCCCCAGGGATACACCAAGCATGATGTTGTGAAATCGAGTATATTGTGGAAGGTAGGCTGGTAGAAAGTCGAGAACAAGTTTGAAGTCTTGGGTCGCTCCGGATATCATAGATATCAAATCCATACTATATGCCAAACAACAAGTCTCAGCCTCATTCGACGAAATGGAAAGGGAATATTGAAACCAGAATTATCTTTTTGGTGAGTTTGTGACTTACGCATGATTTTCATTGCCGCCTGACCAAGTCAAGTTTGCTTCTCGACTAACCTAGTAAGTGTACCATGTTAGTTGCTGTCTTGATGATAGATCAGTGGATGGTCCATACTTCACGATCTCCATGGTTTCTCATATTCATGGTGACGGCAATCATCTCGATTTTTTTGTTCCTTCCATCATTTCTATACCTATGCAATATTTCATGCGCAATGCCCTCTGTCACCAAGTACGTCCTTGTTCGGTTGTGAGCTAGATAAAGCACACCCACGTCCACTCCGGATTTATTTTTTATCTCCTCTAATCCATAGATATAGATTGTCACGCCACCTATTACTAGAGGAGTTTTGCTAGAACGTGGAGTCGTGCTTGGGAGAGAAAAGCGTGGTTCTAAGCCATCTGGCGTGGTGCTTGGGGAGAGCAACGAATCTGACATGTTGACACGACCTTCCTCGACGTTATTGAATGCATGAACAAGCAAACAGTTAGAATGCTTAAATATCTTTTCAGAAATATAAGGGAATAAAGGGAATAAACGGGAATAAAGTGTGGCTTACGAATAACTCGCTAATTCTAATATACTTTTCTATAGCAATAGAAGAATCGAATATATCCAAGCCGATGCTCATAGAGGAAACGCTTACCCGGCAATTATATGCCGGTTCTGACTTTTTAGCCGACAAGCAAGGGGTTTCGGTAGATTCGGTTATTTCGGTCAACTCCAGTAAATACGCCCGTAGTGTTGACACTAACGCTTGACAGATGAGACGTCTTGGCATTCCGTTAGTGTCACGCACCCCAGATTTTCGATGCAAGTAGCATTTGTGGTTGAGCCCTTGCAGGCCTATCAAATGTGCGCTTCCCGATTGAGTGTCTACAGTTACTCTATGTTGAAAACAAAGGCGATTTAAGATGAAAATTAAATACTTTGATTTGCAAAGAAAGAAAAGGGAAGAGAAGGTATGGATGGAGAACAGTTGCATTTTTTTTTTGTCTACAAATTATACTACTATATGTTTTCTCCATATGTAAACCAATCATGCTATTGTCTTTCCCCCCCGCTACCTTATATTTCAGAAATAATATCCCAAAAGCTCAAAGGGTGTTGTTTAAAGAAATCCAAAATGATCGGAGTAGCGTTGAAACTTGCAAGATGATGCCCAACTACTTGGTTATCCGCATTTGGTGCAGTACTAGGCCAATCGTGTCCGATAACTGCATCGTATACATGTTCCACCAATCCAAAATTGACTCCAGTTCCAAATTTGTAAGACACAGTGTTTGACGAGATTTGCGTTGTGACATTGTGCAGGCCAAGTCTGTCTCTTACAGCCCATTGTTGAATGAAATGCGGAATCGATGGAAGACATTCTTTCTTGCGCTCCCCGCCCTGATATTTGATCGTCGAGTCGTTGCCACCATGAAACTCGAGAAATGGAATGTTGTTTCTGCTAGAGTGACACGGGATGGGCACATCGTTGGGTGCACAAGGCAGCGTATCGATGTAGAAAGCGCCAGAAACTGGGGCAAACGCAGCTATGCGGTGAGACATTACTGGGTCGCAGGCCAAGACATTGCAAAACCCGGCGCCGTCCGACTTTCCAGTTGCAAAGATACGGGCAGAGTCAATACAATATTGGCTTTGGACATGGTTGAGGATATCTGTGGTGAATTGAACATCGTTTATGGTGATGTTTGGAACGCCTTGCCATGTGTTCTTGGTTTGTTAGTTGGTATTGCCTCTAGCAACTGCAACTTTGCATATTCAAGATACATACATTGACACCTTGAGGATAAATTACAAACGAGTTCGTGTTAAATTCCGGATTCGTCATCTGATCTAATTGTAGTTGGTCCTCGGCGGTCCGGACACCACCATGGTAAGACAAGATGGCAGGCGTTGGAGCCTCTGCATGGTAGGTTGGTGGTATAGAGATGAGAAAGTAGCGCAACAACCCGCCGCTTGTGATTGTTACGTTGGCAACGCTTCCAACAGACTGGCCATGAGGTAATCTTTTAAGACATCCTTCTAGCGAGATCAGTGAACGGCTCTTGGTTATCGCCAAGGCTTCACCCAACCCAGCTAAGAATGCAACTCTAAGCCACAGCATTGTGTAAGCAAGTCAGAGACAACAGAATTCCGAATTAGGACGAAACAACAATAGAACAATGAAACGCACTTTCCACTTATGTCAATTGTCTCGGAGAATTGCGCATTTTATGTACGATTGCATCCCAGTCTAGAAAGCTTTACCCCTTGAACCCCCCCATGTTGGGGTTACAAGCCGTATAAGCCGGAGAAAGTTGATCAGCTGTGACTAAATCATGAGATTCTACCGACTTTTGCCTTTTATTTTTAGCCAATACCGAATTCACCGCAAGTATAAGCTCATCATCAGCATCTAACCAGCCATACCGCGCTATATTTTTTTTTTTTTTTTTTTGGATCCAGAGCTAATTGGTGAATTGAAACGTGGCAATGCCGGAAAGTCGGCAAAGTAGCTTGAATGTGCGCTATTGGTTACTTAGCCACCCTACATCGATTGGCTGTAGACATTGCAAAACGCATTTATCATGTCTTGGTATTCTAAATTAATAATAATGTATACCTCATACGATATACCCTGGAAAAAGCACAGCCGTGGCATTATTTGCCAGGAGCGTGTCGGTATAGAATATTGTTACTCGCTTTAGAACTGCGTATATGTTTACTTCTAGTTGCACACACGTTTCTTGAAGAACATCGACTACCTAATAAGACTTGTGTATGTTGCCTTGAATCTTGGGGTAAAATTAAGAAATAATATTAATAATAATAGCTTAATAAAATAATTTAGAAATAATTACTCTGAATCAAAGTACATATCTAAAATCTTCGTTTTGCATATCCGTAAGATCTTCATCAATTGAGTGGAGGCCCATTGGCGAACCAGATCGCTTATCCCGCTTCTTGTTTTCTCTGCGCAGAAGAACAAAAGTTATAGATGCAATGACTACCACACCGCACAAACAAACAAAACTTCCGACAAACCCTGCATGATAAATTGGCCCCGGCGATGCACCGAAAATCACGGGACCAATGACGTTTCCGACACAGTAGCCAACGAAGGTTGACGCGCTGACTGTGGACTTTTCTGGGAAACAGTAAGACACTGATATTGATGTGCAGTATATGCTATAACAGAAGAAGAGAACTTACTTGTATGTCCTGCCATATTTGATGCTGCCAGAGAAACTGCAAGACCGCCAGAGGCAACTTGCACGGCAACTAGGAAAATGCCGGCAAACAGCAGCCCTCTGTTGTTGCGAGGCCCAAACCAACAGATGAGAGTTCCAGAAAGAGAGATCAAGCCGCAGATGACAATGAGCAGGTAACGCGTATTCTTCCATTTACGCGTAATGTAACCCGAAAGAAGAATTGAGGTGGCGGTAATTGCGCCGATGGGGCATGTGAGAGCTAGAGAGTCGAAGTGATCAAAGCCAAAACCGTTGATGACAATGGTGCCAAAAGTTCCAAGAGCACCTGATGGCACACCGGTAAGAAGGACGATGAAAAAGCAGCTGTATAGCTTGTAGTCGCGGAAAGCCTCGAAAAATTGGCTCTTGTTGAATTCATGGCTGACGGTACCAGCATTGTTTCTTTCGAGGCGGCGAATGGCAATGTGCCTCTCGGCGTCGGTCAAGTACTTGCTGGTCATGGGATTATCCGGAAGGAAGAAAAAGAGAACTATTGACCACAGAACCGTGATAGCACCGAGGATAAGGAAAATGGGCTTCCAAGAAGGGAGGGACCCATGAATCTGGCCCAAGCCGTAATTGATAAGAGGAGAGATAGTCGTGGCAACGCCAACGCAGCTGTACCAGAATCCCGTTCGCAAGGCCTGCTCCTCTCTTGTCCACCAAAAGGTCACCAAGACGGTGAACGAGGGCGCGACAGCCGATTCCAGGAATCCGAGGAAGAAACGGTTAAGCATGATGCCAGTATAGTTGAAGCATCCAGCCGTAGACATGAGAACGACTCCCCATAAGAAAGTCGCACATGCTACCACACGGGATGTGGAGTAGCGCTGTGATAAAAACATCATGGGATATGTGCCAACCAGGTATCCAATATAGAAAATCATCGACGCATTGGCGTATTTCTGGTTATTGGTGATGGGGGTTCCATTGGGTTCATAGCCGACAATAGTGGTAAGCTTCAAATCTGCATTGAAATTGAACTGTGTCGCAGCACTCATGACACCCTTGTCGTAGCTTTGCAGCGTATATGTTACCATCATGAGGGGGACAATCCTGTAGACTAATGTAAGATACAGGCCAAGTAAAACAATGTAAGTCATTGGAAAGAATACTATCATACCAGAAGTCGAGTTTGCGTATAAGTCGCTTCTCCTCCTCTGCAGTAAATGGATCATGACTCGGTTTCATATTGGCAGTATCGTCCTCCATCTTCTCAATCTCCTCCGCCCTGTCAATCTTTGTGTCGTCAAGAGATTCCATCTCGCGAGGCTCCATGGTAATAGAACAATCTGCTGTGTAGTTGTCTTGCTGCTGCATGGTATGCATTGCGATATTCCAGCTAGTTCTCGCTGCCAAGCGATGAAGACGTTTTATAATATTGATCCGTTAGGCGTAGCTAGCGTATAGCTTAACAAGTAGCTGATTCTGTCTCGGCAAATTTTGTAACGCAAGGGAAATGCCGGTATTATGACAGCCCCCGCTCTTTTCCTTGATGGCCTGTCATGTTGCCTATCCTTAAGGACAACGTAAGAGGAGAAAATTTTGTGGTGAACCGCCATGGTAGATGGTCAATGTGAAGAAATATTCGGCAGAAATCGAACGCGACTATCGATTCTTAATTGCCGAATTAGCCGTTCTAGCTCGCGACAACAACTTCGTCGCTTGGCGCCGAAAAGTTGGGGTTTGTGGCGTAGCTGGGGATTCTTCATCCGGAGTAAAAGTAAGCTGGATCGACTCCCTGCATTCATCTTCGTTTTCTGCCGGCGGCAAACTTCTTCCCCAGATATTTACTTATCTTTTACCGATCATGGAATCTGGGGATGGCCCATATGTGACGCGGCCCAGCAGCAGCAACCTATGGGGCAGCAGTACTGCGGGTATAGCTGCTCCACGCAATCGTTCACGCGTTGCTTGCCAAGCCTGTAATCAGCGAAAAGTGCGTTGTGATGTGGTTCACACTGGCGGTAACCCATGTTCAAAATGTCAGCGAGACGGGGGATCTTGCGTGATTCTTCCTCGCAAAAAGCATCGGTAAGAGCGGAAGAAAGAAAGGTTAATGGCGGGCAGCTGAGACATATTGACACGTGTGGCTTGATTTCCAACAGACCTCGGAGGAAAAAGGGCGAACAACTGCCGTTATCGGATATAAACCGAGGCGATTCTGGAATCTCATACCCAAAGACTGCTGCTACTGGCAGGCTGTCAGAGCCGCCCATTGATGCTATACAAGGTAGAGACGTTCCAGAACACTCCTATAGCTATGTGCTCTTGGCATCAAGATCACAGTCTAAAAGTAATGTCATGAGTATAGAAGATGATTATGGCCAAGCCGCGCCGGAGGCAGCTTTGTCAGAAGACACCTCATTCACTTACATCGGTAAGCATAATTCTTTCCTCTGTTGGGAATTAGGACAAAGGGGGCGGGGCGAAAAAAAGCTCACAATAAGCTCTTAGGTGATAGACGCGGCCCGCGTCACTCTGTATATGACCTTTGTCATCCTGAATCTCCCGAAGAAACCTTGCATATACCCCCCGTTATATCTACAACAACATCTCACAAACCTCATGAGTTGGAATACATGCGTCTTCAAGGCGTCTTTTCCAAGCTTCCAGATGAGGTGTGCGACGAGCTGATACGATGCTACTTTCAGCATGTTCACTTCGTCCTCCCGATAATTGATGCGCCTGCATTTCTCAACGATTACTGCAGCAATGGCTCTCGGAACATCAGCCTATTGCTTTATTGGAGCATGCTATTGGCCGCGGCAAATGTAAGTCGGCTTTCCAACTCACATGTAGCTGCCCGCGCTTATGTGACGTTCCCTTACAGTTTGTCGATACAGATGTCTTGCGAAAAGCAGGTTTCGCTAGTAGGAAGGCGATGAAAACTGCAATGTATGAACGCGCCAAAGTGAGTGATTTGGAAACTGATGCACAATAACTTTGCAGCTTGCTAAGCCGATATAGTGCCTCTATGATGTCGATCGAGGAACCGACAAGCTGGTGCTCATTCAGTCAGTCATTTTATTGGGCTTCTGGTATACTGATCCGCAAGATCACACTGGAGCTTGGTACTGGATAGGCATTGCCATTTCTCTGTCCCAAAATATCGGCCTCCATAGATCTTCTCGCTTGAGGGGCCGTACAAAGAAACCGCCTTCAACAGCGCGAGAGTCTCTGATGCGTCGCATATGGTGGGCATGTGTTGTCAGAGATCGATGGGTGTCTTTGGCTCGGGGTCGTCCAATGCGAATTCACAGCGAAGATTGTGATACCCCCTTTCCTGTGGTAGAGGACGTTTTGAACGAGCTAGAATCTGTCACAAACCCAGGAAGTGCCAAATTTATTCCCACCGATTCGAGAGCTCTGGCAGAGATGTGGATTCGGCTTGTAAAGATATGCGATACTCTGGGAAACATCTTGAGAGTTCATTATCGTGTGAATGGGATTGTACCTACAATGGCGGAGATTGACAAATATGCACAAGAGCTGCAATCGTTGGCGCAAGACGAAGTGACCTCGGGGGACTCCAGCGAGGAGCTAAGCATTCATGCGCATCAGATCGATTTATACTACCAGTTTGTACCCCAACAACATGATGATTACTTCTTGACAGCAGCTGACGTTCTCCGTAGAGCTTCAATTGCAATACTTTACCGGCCATACGCCTTGAGTCGATCCAGCTCTCTCCCGGTTGGGGCACATTCCCACTGGAGACAAACGGCTACAAGCCGAGCTCGTGAAGCTGCATCGCATACAAACGGGTTGCTGCAGAGTCTCATTGAGCTTGATGCTATACGATACTTGAAGCCAATGATGTAAGTGCCAATCTCTCTCCTGTATAACATCTGATGGGGATTTTGACATTGACAATCATCTGCATCGCGTAGAATAACGGCAATGATTCCTGCTATGCAGATTCATCTATACGACTGTAAATCATCCAATTCTTTAATCCGCGGTCTTGCAGAGAACAAACTTCAGCTTCATATGCTTGTGCTATCAAATTTGAGAGGGACGTACTGGAGCGCCGATGTCATGTACCGACTGTTTGAACGGGCTCAGACGATACTAAAGAAAGGGAGTTCCCAAGCATCAAAAAAGGATAAGAACTCGGACAGTCATCTCAGCCATGTAGCTATCTCTGAGAGCACTGGTGACCGCAGTTTTATGCATGCTCAACAACAATTGCAGTTACAGCCATCACCAGCGCCACAACAGCCTCAGCCGAATGGCATCTCTATGCTCATGACACCAGAGGCCGCAATGATGATGAGCGACCAACAACCAGCCAACCCCTGGTTTAGCGATTCCCCGCACTTTAGCGACGTTGACCAGCTACTTAGTCCTGACTTTTACCTCTCTGAGGATGTTTTTCCGGACTTTGTTCTTGGCTACGAAAACAGTGCCGTCTACGGCCCGCTTGTTGTGGGATCAAGCAAGATGAGTGACGGGATTCTACGATAATGTGTAATATATTCTAGTTTAGTGCATCAGACTCTCTTTTCTCGTCTTAATTACCAGCAATAATAATATCTAGATTACGAGAAATGATGTGGTGACTCTATAGAAGTAGAGTCATGTCATTTCTGGCATCATGGGAGTGCGAGAGCACATGAAACCTACCTCCGCTCTACGAGAATGCTTGGAAGATGGTATCTATTGTTGAGAAAATTGCGATACTATTGAGCTATAAATACCAATGTAATAGATTGTGGTCTAATATCATCCCCATATTTAAATTGGCCTCGTGTTTTACTCATACCAATCTCTATCGTTCTCAATCAACTGGCGCCCGCAATGATAAGTGGCATCGGCCAATCCATGCCCAAGCCCTCAGATCCCACCGATCAGGTTTGATCTCGAAGACCTCCCAGACCCAAACTTCCGAATCAAGGATGCTCCCGAGCAGCGGTGCCGAGCTGAGCGCGCTCTACATGCATACTGGGCACAGGCTGCGAATATGACCAAGGCCGACCAAGAAATCTACATTCAACTGCTGAAGAACTGTTCTTTCGTTGTCCAGGTGGATGCCATCGACGATCCCAGAGAGCATACGCTGTACAAGGACTTGGCAACCAACCCCTCTTGGCCCAAGTACGTGATGCTGAAGGCCATCTACGGCCCAGAGATCCTCAGCCAGAAACTCATGGTCGACCTTGAGATAGATCTTGAACCTATCTTTGGTTCTCTCGATATCAAAGACCTCACCTCGACATACCTTCAGGGACACGTCGCAAAACGCAAGCGAGAGGAGGAATCCGAGACTGAAGACAATGAAGAGATTCCCAGCCGTATTGTCAAGAAGCAATCACCGGAAATCATGCCTTCCGAGCAGACTCCCGTCACTACGACTCAAACTCAGCCCTCTCGGTCCAGTGCTCAGAACATCGCGACTCCCACTCTCAGCCCCACAGTCTCTCCATCATCCTCCAGAGCGGCACGTCGCATCACTATGGGAGAAGCTCTCAGCAATCAGGATGCACTTCTCAAAAGGCGATGCGATGCGCTCGAAGCTTCCGTGGCAGATCTTCGGCGAAAGGTCGACGCGAGTCACATGAATGTGATCGTGCTACTAACTACTATCTTGGAGAGAGTTGGACGATTGGACGAAGGAATCGATGCCATTAGACGCGAACTGGGTTTGTGATTACCTCAACTCTGGATTTTTTATTGGATGGCTACCGTGAGTGCTCTAAAGAAGCCAATGTATCGAAAACAATCGGCATCGAATTTGACTGTCTTATGGATTAGCTATTAGGTGTATTTGTATTATGTTATATGTGTTTCTATCGACAGGATCTAGCTTAGTAAATGGAAAACTCCTTCTCTCTTATAAATTGTCTTGTGGATATGATCATAACGACTCTGGTCGTATCTATCCAAATCAAGCCTCAGTGAACCAGCAACAGAACGCACCGACATCATGAGTTGACCATCTTTATGCATTCTTCCTCGACCATGAATCCGGGAAAAAACATAACCTCCAGTCTATCCAAACAAGACCTCCTGTCATTTACGTAAGGAATTTAAACAAATTGTGTAATATGCTGCTATTCTTCAAATTCCATCGCTCTAGAAATCTGTTTGGTCTACTGTGGACCAAGTGTCGCTGGTCACTTGTGTCACCGAAAGAATGCTCAGATGAGAATAGAAACATGTGTTGGCAACTGAACGATTACATCGCTCAATTAAATGCGCCAAACACAGATGTACCATATACAAAGACCTCTATCTAGTCAGCGACTGTTGGTTACAGCTTACAAATAGCAATTTTTGGTATCACAAAATCGTTCAGAGCTTCCGAAACATGCGGAATTGGCTTTCTTTCTTCTGTATTTTCTCTGTATTGTAACGTTAGATTTGTCTTTCAAGTCAAGGGGATTGATAACATACTCGTTACGAAGGAGAAGATCATCAAATGCAACATTGTTGGTTGGAAAAGTAATGAAACCATCTTGAAAACTGTTAAGCTTATGTAGTGTATATAGAAGTGACTGTGGGGACCGTTTTTTTTTACTTTGTGTAACCGTAACACGATTTAAACACGACTATATTGCTCACAGTGACCTTATTTACCAATGAATGTAAATGCTGCACTACCCCTACGTTGTCACTATCGTGCATCCCATTGTCCGTGTTGTATGGTCACTCTGACGGAGGCATCCGAGAGATGAAATAGGAGCAGCAAAGCTCGGAGGAACAGGCGGGATCTACGGTAACACTTGCAAGGAAGCGAAGCGCTTCCCGAGCGGGGGCAGCCTCCACTCGGGTCGGTGATACACAAGATTGGGATCTCGCTACTTCTACCATAGTAGGGTTAACAACTTGAATAGATTTACACGTAAAATGTTCTCTCAAATGTACAGGATCATAGTAACCAAACGTTGGGGATAGTGAGAGTGAGATTCAATGCGGACCTTTGCCGAGGCGCTGCTTAGCTGATAATCTGACCGCCGTGAAGATAAAAAGAGGGTACTGGGTAGCTGGTAGTTGTTTGAGCTGCCGCATACTCATGCTGAGTTGCATTTATGTACTAGAGAAGTATAGAAGCCAGGGGCCGGCAGGTTAAGCTAGGTTTGGACAGCTTCATCAGCCGTAAAAAAGGTTGCGAGCGTTTACATGTATACTATGGGACGACGACCTTCGGAGCCCAGCTCTTTCGGCCCCGCAGCGTCGCCACCGTCACTCGGATTGCTCTGGCTAGTTCGTACAGTGGCTTCTATAATCGGCTTCCACAAAGTTGACATATTGTGCTTCATAAGGCTCGGCCTATTACGAAGCCCAAGGGTTACTTTACCAGACTCACGAGTTTCGTGCGTACTATATAAGACTGCAACGACATCCTCGTCAAATAATCCTCGATGAATCTACAAGGTAGTATACAAGATCGACACAGCAAAATATCCTAAGCATCAATCACTTCTTTTGCGATTACTATGGGCTACAAGGACAACTATAAGCCTCTCGGGGCTATCACCACTGTTGACGAAGGCGATGACCGCTACATTGCCCGTATCAACGAGGAGTTCGAGGTTGGCGACGGCGACCGCATACGCCTAAATGTCTTTCTCCCTCGCTCAGGGGGACCAAGATTCCCTGTTCTCATGACCGCAACTCCCTACGGAAAAGATGTGTAGGCAGCGCACGCATCATTGACCTTGGGAAATCTCTAACATAACTGGCTTAGGCCTTATATTCACAATGAAGTGTATAAGCAATCTGCAAGAGATATTCCCGAGATTATGAAGAGCAAGCATTTGTGCTGGGAGGCGCCTGCGCCGAGTTGGTGGTGCCCTCACGGCTACGCAGTTGTTATTATGGACCATCGAGGTTCAGGGGCCTCCAGTGGCAAGTCCCGGCGGTTCAGCACCCAAGATTGGGATGGTGAGTGCTTCTAAGTGGTCTCTTCAGGCGGCAGCACGGAAGTACACTTTCTCATGCCAGCATAGATTACGCCATGGCCATCGAGTGGGCTGCAGACCAGCCATGGTCAACTGGCAAAGTCGGCTTAACAGGAATATCCTACTTGGGCCTTAATCAGGTTGGTCCTTCATGAGCGGTTCTATGTCACTTTTTTGCTAACTTTTGGCGCAAGTGGCCAACAGCAGCACGCCAACCACGAGGACTCACATGCATGGTGCCTTGGGAGGGCATGGGTGACTATTATCGCGAGGGAAGCCGCCATGGTGGCATGCATCATGGTGTATGCAATTTTCGAGCCATCCGTTTGCCTTGTTGATGCTAATTGATTGCAGTTTATCGATGGCTGGTATCACAGGCAGATTAAGCGAAACCACTATGGCAGCCAGAACCGGTCGGATGGTTGCTGGGGCCCAACGTCACCCGAGGGCGAGCTCTGCGACTCCGAGCTGGATGAATTGCACCAAGACCTTCCCAAACTCTTGCTTGAAAATGAATGGATCGATGATGAATGGTACAAAGACCGTATGTTTGGCGAAGACTACTCTAGAATTCAGATTCCACTGCTCAGTGCAGGCAATTGGGTAAATTCAAGTGAACTGCTTGTTGTACTTTTCGGGCTGACATTATCTACAGGGTGGAACTGGTCTGCATCTACGAGGCAATGTCTTGGGCTATATGCGGGCGAGTTCTCAGTATAAATTCCTGCGTATACACACTGGGCGCCACGACTTGCCTTACTACCTTGAACCATATATTACGTATCAAAAGTCATTCTACGACTGCTTCCTCAAGGGCGACGACTACGACGGCTGGAAGACTGGTAAACAGGCTCCCGTCGCGTTTGCGGTTCGCCGCGGGACTCAAACACCAGGGAGTATACAAGGTGAATTGGAATACAAGTACCGTGATGAGAAGGAGTGGCCGCTCGCCCGCACCAAGTATGAAAAATATCATCTTACTGCTGACAACATGCTATCAAGGGAGAAGCCCTCCGTTGCCGCTACCTTCTCTTACCAGGCGCCAGCGTAAGTTAATTGCAGATACTTGCATAGATACTTTTACTCATACCGTATGTAGTGGAGAAGGCATTCGGTTCAGCACGCCAGTGGCTGAAGAGGAGTACGAAGTAACAGGTCATGGACATGTCCGTCTTGCTGCCTCCTTAACCGACAATGAGGGCGAAGCCGATCCAGATCTCGACGTTCACGTTGCTCTTCGAAAAATTAACGCACAAGGGAACGAGTCCTTGTACAGCTCGAGCATGGGAACTCCTACACCTGTAGTGTTTGGCTGGCTCCGCGCCTCCCATCGCACCATCGACCCGAATCCATACCCTGATAGCTTCCACCTTCCAGTACCGGTACCAAGTCACAAAAAGTCCGACAAGAAAGAGGTGATAAATGGTCAAGTATACGATCTGCAGATTGAGCTTTGGCCCACAAACGTGGTTGTAGAAAAAGGCGAACGTTTGGTGCTTGAGATCTCGCCCAAGGACCCCGCAGGCGCGGATCCCTTTGCTTGCCACGACCCAATTGACAGGTCAATATTCCCATTTGAAACCATCTTTAGGTATGATTCAAGAACTGACAATCGGCAAGGGACGAGAGAAAGCTGCGCGGAACGAATAATGTCCATATCGGCGAGGGCTACGAAAGCTATGTCGTCTTGCCAATTGTTTAGACATGTGGTCAGGACTAAATTGAGCCGACCCCGAATTTCTTTTCTACTTCCCATGGTTCTTGCTAGAGTATTAGAGTATATTGGAGCAATGGGCAGACTAGAGAAATCATCAAGATTAGTCGTGTGGGTTAGATTCCATTCAGTATTACTTGGGAACATGTTCAAATTTTCCTATTCAGGACATTTGCCGTGGTGAAGGGGCATGTTAGAGGGTTCGGGAGCAGCCCACCACCGACAACACAGAGAGGATAGAGCGCGCTGCTCCGAATTGTTTCACCGTCGTCACTAGGGCTCGTTACACCCTCTCCCCCAGAATTAGGAACCACTGCCTAAGGTAGATATTGACAATAGAGTTACTTTGGGTTGCCCTACCAGATGGTTTTTCAGATTTGCAGTCTCTAACTTACGTTCTTGGATGCTTCCACTCTGCGTTCTGCTTCGTTAGAAGGATATGTCGTTACTTGTATGCTTACCAATGCCCCCATTGCACTTCCCGCGTGGGGTCACCCCGCTCGGGTCGCCGGTGTGTGAAGGTCACATCCAGGTGGCCATGCCGGGCTTGAGGGTTTGTCTCGATCGAGGCTGATGCGAACCCACAGAACCAGGGCCTGGTCGATGACAGCACAGTACAGTG
Source organism: Trichoderma asperellum (assembly GCF_020647865.1). NCBI lineage: Eukaryota > Fungi > Ascomycota > Sordariomycetes > Hypocreales > Hypocreaceae > Trichoderma > Trichoderma asperellum. The sequence continues at coordinate 349,959 of NC_089417.1, forward strand.
CTGCGGGAGTCACATCCCCGAGGCCGAACCCCAGTGTTGCCGCCAGCGGACCGCAGACCCTTGCAGGGCTGACTTTGAGCCTGACCCAGGGGGGAAACAGGCTTCGATGCGTGGTGGCAAGAGTCTGTCTTCTTGTCGTGAGAGTCGGAGCGCTCACGACTACGCATGAGTGATAGTTGGATACAGGGTTTCATTGTTTTCCGGGTTTTGGATCTGCATCTTGCGTTCTACAACCTATTTCGGTGGGCCAAGCTGGCCCGCTTTAAAGCCTCTATGGTTCCTGCACTCGAAGCCATCTCCAGTCTATAACGACCACCATCGATTCATCATTGTCCTCGTCGCCGCTCCATCATCCATCATGGCTGGCCATGTCTGCAGCGAATGCGGCGCGGCCTTTCGCCGAGCCGAGCACCTCTTGAGGCACAGGACGCGGCATCTGGGCCAGCGGCCCTTCTCCTGCCCCCACTGCCGGCGCGCATTCTCGCGCAAGTAGGCCATCTCGTTGCTGGCATCAAGTTTGGAGGGCTGCTAACCGTCTTGGCCGACGACAGAGACACCCTGCAGCGGCATCTCCCACTGCATGAGGGGAGCCATCGAGACCGCCAGCAGAGCAGGGCAAAGCGGGTAAAGCGGGCATGCCGCGAGTGCTCGCGATCCAAGCTGCGCTGCGATGGCCACCAACCATGTAGCCGATGCCTCTCCAGGAACCAGCTGTGCTCGTACCGGCATCCACAGTCTTCCCAGGCAAGTGTTATACCCGAGACGTGCGGCTTTGGAAGAGCCCGACTAACGGCTGCTGGCAGTCATCCAACGATGACCCTCGATATATGAGCACGGCCATCGATCGCTCGCTCAAGAGTGGCCACTCGGATGCCGAGCTGCAGGAGCCACGGCCAACGACACATGGTGCAGGCGATTCGGGCAGTTCCCCGGGCATGTCGACACGCTCTGATGGCCTTCCCACTCCGGTTGTCCCCACGGCTGTGGCCGGCGAGCAGTTGCTTTCCATCCCGTCCGGGTATGGGGCTGCGCCGGAATGCTCAGAGACACCGCAGCACACAAATGCCCTGCATCCTGGCTTCGATTTTGCCTCTCTGGCCTTTGGGCTCCAGTCTTCTGATCCCTACCCGCTCGACTTGGCTGCACAGGATCCGTCTTTCTGGGACAGCTTTCTGGATCTCGGCTCTCTCCATCAGTGCCCAAATGCCGGCTTTCCACAGGCAATGATTCCAGAGATATCCTCCCCTTCGCAAGCAGGTGCTTTAATTTCTGCATCGGACTCAGGCCAACATCTACCGGAGTCTCGCGCACCTGTTCCGAGTTTCCTCGCTGCGAGAGCTAGCCCCGAGCCAAACTTGGGCCAAGCAATGCGGTTCGACGACTACATACATAATGCATGGAAATATCAAAGTGCGAGGATCGGCAAGGGCCAGGCCACCCCTCTCATCATGGGAGCCTTTGACCCTATTCTATCCTCGAGGGAAAAGGACGCCATATGGTGCGCCGAGGACCTGGCCCACGTAGGCCCTCTCCCCAAACAAAAGTACGATCAAATCGTAGCAAATTTCGAAGCCTTAAACGGCACGGCCAAAGTTGGGTACAAGCAGTTCTCGACCGGTGCTTTCCCCTCGATTACCGCTTGCAACGCGTTTATGCAGCTCTTCTTCGAGGAATTCGACCCCCTTTTCCCCTTCATCCACAAACCGAGCTTTGACCCTTGCTACGAGCATTGGCTAGTACTCCTTGCTTTGGTGACGATCGGATGTCGCTACTCGCGGGTCCCTGCTGCGGCTGATTGCGTGGTAGTTTTCCAGGAATTTCTTCGCCGGGCCTTTCATGTCGCTGTGCGTATACAACATCCTTACCTGACCTGAAAAAGTATGAAGCTGAGAATGTGAACAAGATTGAAGAGGACTATGGCGCAACGCGTGAGCCGTGGTTAGCACAGGCTGGCTTACTGAACCAGATTGGTATGCAATTCTCGGGCGACCTCAGGCTCACTGAGTCCGCCCAGTCAATTCGGAGTCTCATCGCATCAGTGTGCCGAAAAGTCAACTGTTTCAACGAAATAGGACGGCGTATTGATGGAATAGACCCAGAGCAGTCATGTACAGAGGCATGGAAATTGTGGAGTCGTAAAGAGAGCATGTGCCGGCTGGCATATTCAGTCTGGGTCAGTCTGTACCACCCTGTGCCTCCCCCTGTTTTTCCATGATGAAAGCATATGGCCCCTGAGATTGCTGTTTGCTCTTTCTCTACCAAACCTCGCTAACGAGTCTTGCGAGATCAGCTCCTCGACAGCCAAAATGCGTTGTTTTTCGACCTGCCACCAATCATCCCGACAGATCTTCTTCGGCTTAAACTTCCAGGTCCGGAGGAGCTGTGGCGGGCTCCTACCGCAGCTGCGTGGCTTGAAGTCCTCCGGAAGCAAGGCGAATGCGGTGAGTCATAAATTCCCAGGTATGTTAACTCATGCTATCGTAGGCGGCTGAGCAATTGTGGTGCAGGAGCAGAACGGCCCCTGAGCATCCGACAGGAGTTGAACAACTTGTACAGAACCAAGACCTACCCGCAAAATCTCGGTGATTTCTCCACCCTGCTGCTTGTCTTGGGCATCTTCAGAACTGCGCTGCGGTATCGTCACTGCCTGGAAGATGGATTCTGGTCACCGCCTGGTTTTACTGCAAATGATCTGCAACCTGATGACACCTTAGATATGGCACAAGAAACTTCCTTTCCAGGCAATAGCAGGGCCATGGAATACCTGCGTATCTTGTGTTCGGGTATTGAGGAGCTGCCCAGGCTGTCTTCGCTCAAGTCTGCGATCCTAATACACTATCACTCGATTGGTATCCTTCTCGGTATATCCTTAGGCGAGCTTTTTTGCTACTGCGGGTACCGCGTATCGAGTGACGATATTCTCGACTGCCAAAAACGTCTCCGGATTTGGGTACGACAACGCGGTGGAGAGGCTCGTCAGGTCGCCTTACACGCGGGCAAGCTGTACCGCTGCATTCGTCATTCCAACATGCATGCGTATTTTGAGGGCCACGCGATGACAGTCTCTTGCCAGGCCCTTTGGATTTATGGAGAGATTTCCGGTGTGCCTGCACAGCAGGACGTTGAGCGAGTGCTTGATCAAGACGAAATAGGCGTGCCAGCAACATTTCGCCTAGACCAGAAGAACAGCCAGCATGACGAGCAGACCTGGCTGAAACACGGCGCCCGGATGCGCCCCTATCTAGCGGGTGTGGGCTGTATCATCGGCCCGGACGGTGCGGCACGGCTTATCCAGGAGGTTGCCCGGGTGCTGTGCGCCGCTTCTGCCTGGGGACGTTGTCAAGCCATGGGAAAGGGGCTGCAGTTGCTCCATCGGATTCGGTCGGCGGCCGCCTCCTGACACATTGAAGTAGGCGTAAGTACAGATGTATGCATTCTTCTGTACGGAGATCTTCTCGCCCCAGGTGCATGGGACAGTAATAGTCAGCATGCCCAATGGATTCCCGGTTTCCCATACATGGGGCTGCCAGCCAGGGGCAGACAAACAGCGGTGATCGGCCTGACTGTGCTTGCAGCCGCGTGTACCAAGGCAGTAAATTGCCTGTATGCGTCCGTTTATACTTCAGCAACTCCATAATGAGCAACCAATAACTGTTACCAACCAATAACCCCGAAATTTCTGATAATGCTGAGTCTGACCAAGCCAGAAGAGAGAAATGACAATTCTTAGATTCCATTAGCTTCAAAACCACCATGGTACGGCTTGCAAGAGGTTGCTTACGCTGGACTACCATCGCACACCATAGGAAGTCGGTGGTGTTTGATCTTAGTTGCCCAAGTAGTCCCTACTTCCATGGTAATCGTGTAATATGAAGTAGAAAAGAGAGAAATTACCAGAGCAATGAATGAGCCAACTATCACTGGTTCCAAGTTAGAACCTGCCAGGATGATTCGACCGAGTATGGATTTGCTCTCCTAGGAAAATGCTAAGCCGACTTCACAGTCAGAGAGTCCATATATTCCTATGCAGAGTGAAACTGACTGACAATTGACGATCAGTTAGGCATCACATTTACCTCGAAAAATGATTGCATACGCCTAGAACAACAAGTATTCTATGGCGTTGCATAAATCACAGCCAAAGATGGTAACGTGAACATAACGACTGGCTCTTCCATAATCATGATGCAAAGGTTTCAAAAATGCTTCAATTTCCTGCAGGTTGTGCCGCCGTTTCTTTTCCGCTGGACACATTGCGTTATCTCTGTGCTCTAGATCGTAAATTTGATACATATGTGTGATTGTAAGGATTGAATAATATGTTTCTGGTAGACAAACCACAGGTAGGAAGAAAACGACGGCAAATGATAACCCAAACCAGAATGTTAAGCGCCAGGAAACTGTTGTGCCATCTCCACAGATCATAGGACCAATTGGTGGTTCAGCTCACCATGAAACGCGAAGCCAACTCCAACGACAAGCGGAATAACCGATACCAACACCTACTTCAAACTGAACTACGGAGACAAGAGCTGGCGGGGGTGTACCAGCACACTATTTACGTCACCACTACCGACAGCATCAGAGGCATACAAGATCAGATTCGGAAAGTCCTCCTCGAGCAGACAGCCAACCCACTCTTCCAACCGACGATGCAGAATCTGGCCGGCATCTACGCCTTCGGTGGGCTCTCCGAGTGTGGTAAAAGCACCATTGCAGAAGCATTTTGTGAAACGTTTGGAACAAGTCAGGCATTCCGGGCAAAGATTGCATACTTCAACAGCAGACTAAGCGAGACGATCGGACGATCGGTCCATGACCTGCCGGAGAAGGAGCAAGCTCTGTATCTGTTCCATGAGCTTGACCGGTTCCAGAGAAGCCATTACAGGCTTCGCTTGCTCACGATCGAAAGCCTCCACCGAGACTCTGTCGCCCAGTATCTCAAGTCATGGCTCGGTGAGAAGCTTCGGATCGTGTTCATCGACACGAAGAGAGCCAGCGGCGGAAGCAATCGCTAGTATCCAAAGAAGAGCTGACCAGGAACGATAGGATAAAACTGAAGAGGGGGGTGATGAATATTCGACCGTACGCAGATTTCGTGTTGGAGAACAATGGGCCGCTTTCCGGGTCCATCTCCGCCCTAATATCATTCTCGAAAGACAGGGGATTGGTACCGCAGAAGGCTGGGATGGTGTGAATAGTGGGAAATTATCGGGAAGAGTCAATTGCTTTGAGGACTCATGATGGATGGTTGACTTCTAAGCTCATTTATAGGTGTAAGTCTGGTCTTCGGCGTCACTTTTGAGAAGACGGTTCGCTGCAGGTGTTATAGGTGGGAAGTAGAGGGGAGCTGTACAAGAACCGGTCGCGAACAGTTCGAAAAGCTACCAACTGGAGATAATATGCCTTGAACTCTATGAAGTGTAGTGGAACTAAACTTGTGAGTTATAATAAGTTGTGCCTGGATCTTCAAGGGTTGATCCATTTGATCTTAGGATGGATTCTAGATTTTGAACGTAGCCCTGCACTGACCCAGCTAAGACAGGCTTATTGACCCTTTTATCTTGATTGTAAATATCACCTCTGTAATAACCTATACCCAAAGTTCGTTCTCGTGTGACCCAGCCAGCAAGCCTGCTTGCTTAAGCCCCTACCTAGACAAGCATAAATCGGATGCGGTTACCGTTTGTACTTGACCGTCATTTACAATCGCTGTGGAAACTAGCCCTTATAGCTTTATTAGGGCCTCCCACAGTCGCATTGAAGGATCATATGTTTAATTTGAAAGTTCTTCTTTGATACTGAGCTTTAAATGATCTTCATAATATTCACTTACTCGGCTTGTGCAGTCTAAGAAAAGCTCCCCATGCTTCAACAGTTCCGGCCCCGGAACCGTCCTGCCCTGGCATCTTTTTATGCCGTCAGCGAACCTCCGGGTGCTCTCTATCTCGTCTCTTAATCCATTTCAGCTTCCTACAAACTTGACAAAACATCATCTAGGCACAACTGTTAGTTAAATGTCAACGCCTTCAACATTTAGTATGACGCAAACGACCACAGCTATATTTCCTTACTGAGCCACAGTTCTTGAATACGGCAGGCGGCTGTTTTTTATCCATCCGTCGGTCAAAGTTCCATTTAATCCTTGAATGATAACACACTCCGATGTTAAATAACAGCTCCAATCCCACGATGTCTGCGTCACTCCTTATAGGTATTCTCCACGAGCTCGATAGCCTTCTTAACCATATCCCGATCCAACTGAAACGTTAGCTTGTCCAGAACGTCCGTATAGCTAAAAAATTCAACCGCGTATCTGTCCTTCTCCATCGTTTCCTTTGGCGATGTTTCCTCATCCAGAACGGCGACGAACCACCATATAAGCTTCACTTGGTTTTCCCCAAGGCGGCGGATTTGCAAGGTAAACGGTTCGCAAAGATTCGTGTAAAAACGAGCTTGGTCGTCCAACTGCTCGGTTTCCACAGCTGGCGGGGCGCGAGTATGCATATTTACCGGAAGGAGGCGACAAGTAAAGCCTGTCTCTTCGGTGACCTCGCGTAGGGCGGCTTCATGGCGAGCTTCTCCGCAATTGCGTCGTCCTTTGGCCAACACATACTCATCACGATTCAAAAGATGAAGTACACAGACCTCACGAGAAGATAGGCGGAATAAGACGCCGCCTGCGCTTTCGACGAACGCTTCCGACGTGTATTGCTCCGACTCGAGACGAGACCCGGCCATGGCGTGTCAGGAATACTAATGAATTATTAGCTGTCGTCAGTAGACGCAATCATAGAACGAGAGTCTAGCGCATATAGGTGGCTCACTCACTTTGACTCTTTGACAGTTTGGTCTTGACGCTTGGCCTGGTGTGGATTAGAGAAAGTGGAAAAGTTCTAGTCTAGTTTGTCCAAAAAGAATGAAAAGGTCAGGGGGCCAAGATAAAAATGATCGGCAAATTAAGCGGCATTTACCTAGCTAATAAACAGAAGCAGTCAAACAAACAAACAAACAATCGAGCAATCGAGCAAACAATCAAGCAAGCAAATAATTAAATATCCAGCCATCAAATACAGAAATAAGTGGCGAAGCCTGACTAGAGCGTTTTTCTTTTCTTTTTCTTTTTTTTTTTTTCCAGCCCGAATGGGATTAAACACTTCTTAAGAGGGTGGCAATAAGTCACGATGATGACCTTGGAAACTATTTTGAGGGGTGCAGCCTGCATTAAATATTTCAAAGAGCCATAATATTTACTATGCCCCATAAGTGGATACTGTCGCTCACCTTCAACCACCCAAAGCACCTGCAGGGCACCCCATAACCTTTTGCTCACCCGTCCCAGCTTCTTTTTTCCTTAAAGCAGCATGCCTGAGTGAGCGTAGAGTGAGCTTCCTCTGCAAATCTGTTGTAACAAGATGCCATTGACCTACCTCTTGGCTCTGTCTGGTAAATCATATATATCGGCAAACAGTGGCTCTTCTACAACATTAGGAGCGACGGCAGCAACGCCGCAAAGGAAACGAAATAACAAGAGTGCAACATATGTAACACACCCCGGCGTAAATATCATTACCCCTGATAGTCAATTACAGAACCAAGCATGTAGAGGGGTTGAACAAGACTAGTTGCAACAAATTTATGACAGAACAGGCTTGAGGAATATCGCCCCAGAAGGCAACGACGACCAAGGACGCTGTTGACGTTGATCATAATGCCCTTAGCAACAATTCTTGCCCTTTTCCCCTAAACCTCCCAAGTCGGATTTGTACCTATCATCAGACCTCAGGATATGCGCCTGGTTGAACATGTTATACCCACAAGAGAAATTTTTATAGGGCTCACAACATCCGTCTAATTTAGGGAACGACAGCTCTCCTATAATTACCCAGCCCTGGTAATAGCTGTTGCCAAGTTAGAGAGTAGAGGTCGTATCTGGTATAAATTAGATAATAAAGACGACGAAAGCTTTTTCCCGATTTTATGAGCCGGTACTGCGGGTCCTGTCAACTCGCCTTCAAGTATTATACGCCCTACAAACAATCATAACAATATTAAACGAAAGAACCATCTTGCTGAGGCTCGCCGACTGTTGCCTCTCTTTATTTAAAGGTCAATATCGTCATAGGCACCCCTGTTTCCCTTCATATAATGTCCAGTCATAAGAAATGGTCGTCAACATTCATTGTCGTCAACGACGCAGCACAGCTCACGAAAGCAATTGCTCTACTTGCCATCTCCAAATCTTCAAATACGTCTACATTATCTGTTGATGATGTCAACTAGAATCGCCCTACGACTGTCGCGGAAAAAAGAAAAGGAGTACAACGTCCTCCCCGCTGAGCCACGCAAGCGAAGGTTGTTGGGGGCGAGTGGAGTTAGCCTGTCAACTCGATTTTGCTCTACAGTCTAACCATCCGGATTTGGAGGCGAACGAACAGTCGCAAAATTCTTCTTGCCTCTTGGTTCTCTTTTTCCTCTTTACTTTTCTATTTTCTCTTTGGATCGTTCGTTTGCTCTCTATTTGTGCCCTAACCTTACGTGCTATGCTAATTAATGATGTTGGAATTTGTATTTAGCTTTCCTTCCAAAGTCCCACGCCTTATGCACGATACTAAGTGAAATTTTAGAAACTTGTATTTTGTCTTTCTTCTCTCTCTACTTTCCTTTCTATAGTACGGACTTCCAGAATACTAGATTCTTTACGAAACTTGTATCTGGCGAATTTAAATGCGCGCTTGGTAATGTAGAGACATAACTGCTACTTCTGTTTCTACTCTATTTGACTTTGTTAAGCTATGCAGTACATACGCTTAATATTTACGATGAGCATAGCCACTAGGCTTTAACAATGAATTTATAGCCGCAAGCAGCAGTCCACGGGGTTCTTATACACCTTCCGACCGACGGGAGCATATCGTCAGAGGATACTGTTTGGGCCACGATGGAACTGTATAGCCACGGATGGTAGCGAGGTTGCGCGCATGGAAGGGGGCCTTCTACTTTGACTTGCTTTATTATTGATGGCATGGCTTAAGTTAATGGTTATTCGGTAACCTTTAGAGTTATGCATTATCTTTTCCAGCTACAGTGTGCACTTAATCTTTTGTTCATGTTCCTCGCTTGTACATGTTCTAATATAGGCAACGTAAACCAATATTCGACTTCCTTGGATAAATTCAGCGTAATATTTAAACCAGTTTGATGTAGCAACTATATCTTAGATCAATGGTTATTAGGTATCCGGGAGATTTTAAAAGATAGTATATCGGCTATGGGATGATATTTGAATTGTTTGGCTATTTCGAAACTACATCTCTAACTTCATACCACATGTACACTCACAGGCAAAAAGATAAGAGCTTTGGGCCCAATGAACTGTTTATAATTTGCTAAATAACTATATGCAGACCATACTAATCTCCAAATATAGTGCGTTGACACTGAAACAACGCTATTGAACGTTTACTCCGAAGGCAGAACGGCGCGCTTTGTAGAAACAACGTCGGTAGAGTTCACAGGTTTTCCCTCTTCAGCAGCTGCGGTGCAAATTGCGAGGCATGCAGCATATGCTGGAAGAGCTTCAGCAAGAGGTGCGCATTCAGCTAGACAAGCAAGCTATTCAGTCAATTAGTTAGTTTCAATCGAGACTTATACAAGAAATTTTGCGTAGAAATTCGTACCGCGGCTCCCTGTTACTCAAAAGTCAGTATCGGCTATTAGCTCTATAGTATGAATGAAATAAAAGTTACCGGAATCCCAGAGGCGCGTTGGTCAAGCTTTGAAGGAATGGAGGCAGCAGAAGCGATGCCTGCGGCCAAAACCGTTGAACAGAGAAGGAACTTCATATTTAATAATAAATGGCCTGATCAAGTCAAAAAGAGTATAAATAAGTGTACTTGAGTTTGCTTTTGCCTCAAAATATGGCTCTTTCTATGATAAGGAAGGGTAACCACGATGCAATATATACTTGTCTTGTATACCTATTCGCCAAGCCATTGTCTTCTGTTGAGCTACTATCTAGATACTGTACTAAAAGGTCAAACTAATACACAATAAAATTATGAATATATCTTGTAAGACCTGCTAGATCCTACAGGAATCGAAGCTATCCTAAATATACTATAGCAGTAGCTTTATTTTAATATTATATTATACGCTGGAAATTATTTTAGCCTAATTCCTTACAAAGTAGAATAAGTTAATACCTCAAATCCCAATGTAATAACTCGTATCATGATGGAATACCTCGTATTCCAATGGAATGTCTCAAATCCTCATGGAATCCTCGGATCCTGGTGGAACCTCGGATCCTAACAAAATACCCCAACTCCTATTTCAGATCCTAGTGGAATAAAATGAAGGATATATCCATAGCTAGCCAATAACTGAATATATGTTTAAACCAAACTAGCTATAATTAGATTTGTTGTTTGTAAGATTGTAATAGAAAAATCAGGCTGAGGACCTTTGTAAGGAATTTTAAGATCGGCAACGCTAGTTCCTATAAAACGTAAAAAGTTGACTAAGATTTGGGGGCTTTACACACGGAAGTCGGCCGTTACATTGGGAAAGGAGGGGGATCAACTCCTCTGCTTATTGCCGGCGTGTTATTTAAATCCGTACAGTGTATTAGAATTGAATTATAAGAAGTAATACTTAGATATATGAAGTGGGGATATAATAATTCGTATTAATCAATAGTTTACATTTCCCTTGTCCGGCTAAAGTATAGATTATTGTTATTGTACATTAGTTCAGAATCCTTATTGCGACGAGACATTAGTAGGTGTGTGTACAATAATATAATACAATGCAACTTACATACTTCTTAGCTAAAATGAAACAAAGATCCTAATTATTAAGTTTTAGCTTACTTTTATGGATATATAACTATCGCATGTAGCATAGTAACATCGTTTTCGCATATACTATTTAAATTACAAATATTGATACTTAATACAGTATATTCGTTATGTAGTATAACTAAAGTATTGAATTTACCATGCAATTTTATTTTTTTGCTAAACCTTTATTATTTATTTGCATTCCCTAAATTTGTAATTTCTATGAAACATTTCTTTTGTAAGCACCTGCTAAAGCCCAAGACTATATTTCAAATTACCTATTACATTATATTAAACAAAACACTTACAATCGCTGATGAATTATTAATCACAAATCAGATCACGACTGCTTTCCGTTTGTCACTGAGACGAACAGCAAACAGCTCTAAAAATGTTTTGCTACATTCAACTTATCTTACTCTTCTTTGTCTATCTCTTTGGGCCCTGTAATGCGGATACGTTACTTCCCAAGAATCATTTCGTGGCAAGGAGAAACTTGAATGAATTGTTGGGGGCTGCCTTTCCAGTCCAGGTTCACATTGCCATCTCTCAAAACAATGTGGATCTAGCAATAGATTCCCTGTTGAAGGTTTCGGATCCAACATCACCAGAATATGGACAGCATTGGTCCGCAGAAAAAGTTGCTACAACTTTTGTTCCCCCTAGACAGAGTACAAAATCCGTTACAGACTGGCTGAGCAAATTGGGTATTCCACCTGCTCGGTTGTCATCATCGCACGCTGGAGGACACTTCTTGATCCGTTCAACTTTGGGAGAAGTCGAACGAATCTTCAATATTACCTGTTCCTATGAGTCTGGCCGGACAAATAAATTAAAATGCACGGACTATACCATCCCGACATCTGTGTCTCATTTAGTCGACTATCTCACAATAAGCGGTCCGAGGGTGCCTCAGTCAACCTTAAACGTCACCAGAAAAAAACGAGGGCCCGAGCTTGGGGCCCAATCAAGGCATCAGACGCAGGACAAAATTAAGTTGTCCAATTCTGCATCAGTAAATTGTAGCATATACACGATCCCTTCATGTTTGACCGAGCTCTATAATATCCCCCCAAACACAAACAAGACCGCCAACGCTTCTAATACATTCGGTATTTATGAGATCGCATGGATGACCTGGCTTCCTGAAGATCTTGATAAGTTTTTTGGTCTATTCCGGCCGGATCTGGTCGGCCAGCGCCCAGTTGTCGACTCGATTGACGGTGGATATCTACAGACAAGTTACAATCTCACGCCATTCAACCTGGAAGCCGATCTAGACTTTCAATATGCTATGGCTTTGACGAGTCCTGCAACAGTATTGGATATTCAAGTTGGCGATGAGTTTGTCTCGGGAGACATAAATAATATGTTGGCAGCTTTTGATAGGTTAGTATCCTCACACTATGTTTCATACCAGTGGCCGTTCAAAACAGAGAAAATTCCATTGACACAACTTAAGATACTACTGCGGATCGCTGGATTCATCTCTCGACCCCCAGTATCCTGACCCGCAGCCGGGAGGTTACAACAAGACCGATTGCGGCAATGTAACGCCACCAAAAGTGTTGTCAATCTCATATACAGATCCTGAAGACAAATTTCCCATAGCCTACTTGAAGCGGCAGTGTATCGAATTCCTTAAACTAGGGCTGATGGGTGTGACCGTTGTCGCGAGCAGCGGTGACTACGGACCAGCTAGTGGCTATTCACCTGGAACTTGCATTAACAACACCACAGGCGTCTCTAACGCCACAACTGGTGAATTTAGTCCTCAATGGCCCGCAGCTTGCCCCTGGATCACTTCGGTAGGGGGAACTCAGCGACTCACTCAATCCACGGGCGGGAATGGTTCCGTCACCGGGACTACAAATGTAATAAGAAATACACAGACGGCAGATGAAGAGACTGCTTTTAATGTCGTTCTACCAGGAGTACAATCCACATCAGGTGGTGGCTTCAGCAACGTATTTCCCGTACCAGCTTATCAGCATAAGGCAATTTCCACGTACTTTGATCGGCGCCACGAGGGTGCACATCTAGCTAGCCTTCAAGAGAACGGATTTCTCAACCTCACGCGCGCTGGTCGAGGTTTCCCAGACGTTTCTGCGCTCGCGTCCACTTATCTAGTCTATGTCGAAGGCGTGCTCGAGACAGTGTACGGAACTTCAGCTTCAGCTCCCGTTTTTGCCTCTATTATAACCCTTATTAACAACGAGAGACTAAACGCCGGAAAGGCCCCAGTGGGATTCATTAATCCAGTTTTGTATGCTCACCCTGATGCGCTGAACGACATAAAAACGGGTGTAAGCCTGGGTTGTGGAGCCAATCCGGCGTTTAGAGCTACTGAGGGCTGGGATGCTGTTACCGGTCTCGGCAGTCCGGATTTTGCAAGATTAAAGGATGTTTTCATGAATATCTTATAAGTCTGAAGTTTGAACTTTGATGCGGAATCCGATATAAATGCTAGTTGTCAGGACAGAACACTAGTAAGGTGTGTCAACGTTATAACCAACGGCGCCAGTGAGTTTATATGGCTGGGTGCCTCCCGAGAATTAGACAAGAGCCAAACATGTCCTCTTGATATGTAAATTGGGGCTGGATTAACGATTGTATCAAAATTTAACTTTACAAAAGTAGTAGAATAGCAGTAATTTAACAATTTAATCAGTAGGCGACGCATGCTAATCCCGCGACGTACTGTAAAACTTTCCCAATAGCTGCCTTGATTCAATCCTCTACACATCACCACGGTTCTCACCATTCTCGCCCAGATCATTTCTTTACAAAACTATAAAACCAATGCTCTCTTATTATTAATGATCTCCAGGTAACAATCACAAGTAAATTGTTGTACATAAGATTGTAACATTCTCCGATACGGTTCTCCACAATTTTACTACGTTATAAGGGAGCCAGTGATCTTCGCTTTCAAATAATTGTATTGCTATTGCCTGGAATATCCGTGAACTTTTGCATTTGATCAAGACAACTAATAATGATCTATCTATGCTCAGTGCACTATCCCTCCAAACAATTGTGTTAGTCCTGTCTGTTCGTCCATTTACTACGTCATCAATCGCAGTTATGTTTTATACAACATGACTATGGGCAGGGAATGGCAATCGAATCAGGTGGATTACAGCCAGTTGAAGGACTGTCGAAATAGCATTTTCCTAAACACAATAAGTCAGCCACTTTTGAGAACTCCATAGTGAATCATGGTTCTACCATCTCCATTGCAATAACAATAGTTGCCAATACCACTGTCTGGGTCGGCTCTGTTTTTAATTTGATTAGAATAATAATAAAAAAAGAATTGGGTGAGAGCAGTAGCCACGAACTGGTTTTCACAAAATCCCTGGTTAGCCGTAACTACGCTAAAGAGAAAAGCCAAGGGCGCGAAGGCGAAGATTCTCATTTTGCCAGAATTTCCAAATAAACAAGTGTTTTGGAAGTAAATTGTAGATTGGTTTTGAAGTTGTAAAAGCGCGAAGATGAAATCTTATTAAGCTGTGGTATAACTTCGAAATGTTGGGGTTATGGCGTGTAAAAGGAAGTGCTTTAAATATATATACTAATGGAGGACATTACGGCTACTGCGGAAGTTCTAGTATAAGGTGGACTACAAAATGTACTATATTTAGTTAAATGATACAAAAAATATATTTTTAATATTTACAAAATTATTTCTTTTTACATATTAATATATAATGTATATTGAATATTTTTTTACAAACTTTTTCTACGATAAATACACACTATTGACAAAATATTATTTTCTAGCACAATCAAAGTAGCACTTTAAAGTGGGTCGCTACCCCCAAAAAATATATATGAATTAGGTACTCCGTAGTAGTCATACCTACATATAAACTAGCAAGGATATAGCCAAAAACAATAAAAAAAATAGTAACGTAATGGGGTCGGTTAAAAGTCCCCTACGTCAGCAGATTTGCATCCTCCTCCTTCAAAACTGAATCCTCTTCCTTCAAACTTGAATCCTCTTCCTTTCAAAATTGAATCCTCTTCCTTCAAGCCCATCGGCAAGCACGGCATAATAGTCTGCGGGGAAGCCAAACAAAATGTTACACTAACCAACATCTTGATTAGAAAAGTACAGTTTATGCTAAATCTCTCACTTGCAGCTAGCAGGATAACAATTATATAATTTTATACGAGAAAATAACATATGTGTATTATATTGAATCTCATGTCCTTTTGTCTTAAAAGGGTTATAAACAAATATCTGAAATGGAAAGGCCAGTCTTTATGCAGCTTTATGTCTTCACTTTACAGTTACAGCGTACAAATAAATAAATAGATCTATACAGCCCACTATACATTCTGCATCCTCAACGCAAACCTTTCAACTACTCACCTATCAAGGCTCTTTTCTAAAATTCATTGAAAAACGTCTTCCATCTAACCAAAATGCTTGCTGCTAAAGTTTTTTCCCTGTTTATGCTGGCAGTCACTCCTAGTATGGGAGCACCCTCCGCAAACTACGCCAGTGATCTAGTCAAACGACAGACGGGTTCGGGAGTAAGTGCACGTTCCATCTACCATTACGCCTTCCCGTCAACCAGGTCGAGCTCAAGTTTCTCAGCATTTTGTTACTGACGCTTGTGTTTGCATTTAGTTTTGTGACCCTGGTTCAAATACTTGCAGATTGTCAAATGGACAAGTGTATAAATGTAATAATGGGTACAATGTAAGTTCAGTACTGAAGGCACCACCCTTATTAACTTAACTTAATTTGACTGAAATCTTTAGTGCTCGATTAACGATGGTGTTTGTTATTACCTCGATGGTGTTGTTCTCTGCGGCGAATAAGAAGATTATTACACTGTATGGTGGTGTATCAACAATGTAGAAAAATTATTAAAAACAGTGGCTGTAGATTAATTAACGAAGTAGATTGGGGAGTTTTCTTGAATAGATATCGTCCTCTGTGATTGTAAAAGATAATGGAGTAATTATTAATGTGCCGCTAACGGTTCACAATGAAGTAGATAGTGTAGTAAGGATGGATTAATATCTATAACTACGCTACCACAATAAGACTTCTCATGTCGTTAATGTACAACTACAGGCCAAGAATCACGTTTAGCACATCTTCACCGTAACTTCATATAGTAGCCTATTAAATAGTAGGGGACCCCTTCCTCGTAGTACTACCACTTCGTGAGCTTTTTACACGTGACGGTGTTCACTTGGTACTTGGTTCGAAATACTTAGCTATGGCCAACAGTATTGTAATAACTAAGAAATTGAGGCAGTGTTTAGGCAGCAACTGCGGGGTAGACGGGCCTTCGCCCAACAACAAAGCGCAAAAACACCGCAGGCCTCTATATCTTAGAATGGCTATATAAGAACCTAAAGAATCGGAACACAAGGCCGGGAAGCTATTACAACTTCCTCAGCTATTATTTAGCTATAAAAACCGCATGTGTGTATTCTTGTTGTTTAGTGCGATATCATGGCGAAAGAATTTAGGAGCCACCGAGAATCACTTGCCGCTTGGAACGCCCATAAGAGCGTAGGCCGTATCGACACCGAATCTACCGTCCACGAGATCCTTCGTCAAGCATATCTAGGATATCATATTACACGCACAGCTCCATCTACATGCGACTTACTAGGATATGCCCGGGCTGGGCATGCTACGTCCATTCTCCAGGTTGAAGATGGCCTCGACGCGACTCGTGTCTATCGTTTGCCTCCTTCTAGGATGGATCAGACACCGGGGAAACTTGAAGATGCTGTGAAATTTGCTCGTTGGAAGTACCAGTGGCAAGGCAACGAGTTCATCGTCTATCAGTTGATCTACGTTAACCAGTTTCATGAAAACACCCCCTTCCTCTTTGTGTTAATTGCCAATACGCCTCAATTTATGCGTGATGGTCATCATGAAGCCACCGATGCACTATTGCTTGCGTCAGGTTCGTGGACAAAAGAACTCCATGAGCAAATTTGGGTATACGACAACTCAGAGTGGATTAAGAGCAAAGGGCTTTGGAAGAGCGTGCAAGATTCTTCATGGGACGACGTCATTCTCGATCCAACGATGAAAGACAAGCTTGTTCAAGACGTCGAAGGTTTCTTCAACAGCCGGGAAATGTATCAAAAACTCAAAATTCCTTGGAAGCGTGGCTTGATTTTTCACGGTGTGCCCGGAAACGGCAAGACAATATCTATCAAAGCGATAATCAACACACTTGCTAAACGACCACACCCAGTCCACTCTCTGTATGTGAAGTCACTGGACGCTTGTTCCGGGCCAAAATGGTCAATTAAGCAGATATTTCGAAAGGCCCGCCGAATGGCTCCGTGCCTTCTTATCTTTGAGGACCTCGATAGCCTCGTTGGCGATAATACCCGCAGTTACTTTCTTAATGAGGTTGATGGACTTGAGTCCAATGACGGCATCCTCATGATCGGCTCTACAAATCATATCGAACGGTTAGATCCAGCTGTGACAAAGCGACCTAGTCGGTTTGATCGCAAGTACCATTTCAAGCTCCCTAGCGAAGATGAGCGCATTGCCTATTGTCGCTACTGGCGCCAAAAATTCAGCGAATCTGATACTGTGGATTTCCCTGAAGAACTGTGCCCCATTATTGCACAATTAACAGAAGAATATAGTTTCGCATACTTGAAAGAACTCTTTGTCACTTCACTTCTTCTACTTGCCCGAGGTGGCGTCGAAGAATCTAGTGAGGTTAAAGACGCTGCGAATAACTACTTTAGCAAGGATACAACGTCCCCGCCAAGTCCTGTAGTGCCTACGGAAACTACGACCGTCAGTGGTAACGCGAAGGAGAATGCCACGGGGAGCAGGTCTTCGGAAGAAGAGGCAAAACCTACAAAGCGGACCGTACCAGAGGTCAACATTCCGGCAGCGCTTCATGGCAATATTCTATTAAGAATTATCATACTTCAGGCCAAATCACTTCTGGAAGAAATGGATCATGGATCTAGTAGCGTCACTCAGAAAGTGAGCGGTGCATCTAGACCACCACGTATTCAACTTCCGTGGACTTCGCTGCTTGATGAAGATGATGAAGATTAGTCAAACGCTATACAGCAATAAAGCTACTACATACAATACATTTTAGTATTGCTATTCCTATTTTCTCGTGGTTGGCATATCACACCGCTGATGCGTGTAATTGGTATCTAAGCAAGCATATCTAGTACCTAATCTGCCTAAGTAGCCATATTCAGTAAGTACTAATAGTATTGCAATAATACAATTAATACCAAATAAGCATTTAAACATTGTAACAATCTGGAATATATACCAAGCTTGCTAGCAGACTAATGGTATATACCATGTACAATGTTTATTTATGTACGGGATAAATCCAATAATAGCTCTTGTTTATTATTCAGCTGGCTCAGTTTAAAATACCTTTCGCAGTTGTAGCTACTAATGTTAGCGGATATAGTACAAGAAGCGTTACGCATACAAGGGAAAATCTTACCTCCAGCAAGCGGTCCCCGTTGCTAACCTTTGGCAACCACGAATATACTCACGAATATCGCTGTTAAGCTTCTCATCTGTTGTACTCCAAGGAATTCTGGCCTCTGCCTCAGTGCAGATGGTGTAGTGATCTTTCAGAAGGCCAAGAATCTTATTAATAGATTGTTCAATAGATATATTATAAGTGTTCATAAAAAGGAGACAGAGATTCTCTAGTTGAGAAACACGCTAGCCACAGAATAATTTGTTAGCCTTCAAATAAATTTTGAAGTCATAGAGGAGAACAACTTACGAATTCCTTTTGTAGGGACAAGATCTCATTTAATAGGATTGTCAGTTTAGTGCATTGCAGAACAATCTCCTCCATGGCTTCATGTTTGCGAATCCAATCTGGAAGCTCAAACTCCATGGCATATTCATTCTGGGTGATACTTGGAATGACTCCAACATCATCAACTCGCATCTGGAAATGATCCCAAGGATTTGGAAGGTGATCTTCCTGGCGCACTTTCTGTTGGTTGCTAACACCATTGACGTAATCGTGGAGCTCTTTTTTCAACCGCATAGTTGAGACAGGGCCAAGACCAGCCCGAAGATCTCTCAAGATGGGATAGAGGATCTCCACGGTGCCTCGAGAGCCAGAAGGAGGTGTATAGTTAGGACTAGGGCCAAGGCAATCATCAATGCACTTATTAGTCTCGGCACAGCACAGAATTGTGCCTTCTCTATCTTCGGTGAGGTCTCCACCTGTATCAATTTCTGTAAAGCCGAGTCAGTATGTATAGATCAAGATATTAGATTTTCATTACCATCGTCCCAAAAGAAGATCTGTACGAACAGTTAGCCAGGCGTTTTTTAATATAATATAATCGATCATATTACATACCCAGTATAAAAACTGAGAGAGAGCCAGCATCTTTTCTTTTTTGCAGTGTGGATAATAAATGCCTGCTAGAAGAGTATAATTTCCTCGAGTACGGTGTTTTAGTTTTTTCTCCTTTGCAACGTTCACACTAATAAAATATTTCAACAACCTTGCTCAGTAAATTTGACTAACAAGTTGATAACATTAAACTTACGTTTTCAGCCATTCATCGACCTTCACATTAATCTCATCAATGTCCGGCTGAAATTCGCTAGGCCACGCAGGCATTAGTTCCAGAATGTTTGGAACAAGAACTTTCTTGTTTAGAGCTCTTCTTATAACCTCTTCGCGCTCATCGAATGGCTTGGCGGCATTATCTGTGATCTGAATGACACCAGGCATACATTTAACCACAATGTCACGTACCAAAAGGACAGTCATCTTTGGTTGATCCATATGGTGCTAGACTGGCAAATAACCAAGGATTTCACTACTTTTTAAATGGTAGTCATTGAGAACTCCTTTCTCTGACTGCCTTTGAGTTGGTACGGTGCCCCCAAACTTATACTTATCCCAAATACCACGTAACAACCCATTCGTTTGAAATGTTATACGTCATAATTCCATGTAATCTTACAGAGTCAGATAATTCATTGATATCATTTAGTCATGAAATCCATCGGTATGATGCAATATTAGCGGGCGTCAAAGCCGGCTATACGCCCATTTATTCTCAATATAGAGCAGGGGTCATCTAGCTTAGAAATCGCTGATGACTCGGTGAAAGGACTCGGGCTATGTTCCAGATAATACAAGAACAAGAAGATTAAACAATATAAATATATAGAGTTAAAATACATGCATGCACAGAAGTAACAATTCGTTAGTTAACATTTATTTATGCATAAAGCGTTATATTAAGGTATACTTCATCGCCTCTTATGATACCTGTTCACCTTCATGTTTACCTGTATATTCCCTAGTTTCTTGTATTAAGTTTATCAGCAGATACGTACCGTTGTATTGTTTACTTAAATGCTAATATCACATTAGCGTGCCAGGGAACTTTTGTAATATATACCTCTCTACGAGGCACAATACCTGTCTCAGCCTCAAACTCACTGTTAAAGTACATAGCATAGCCCGTAGCCCTAGCTACAAACTGATATCATTATGGATGGTTTATCCAGTATTCGAGCAGGCGTATTCAACAGCTAAACAGGCGTATTAAATAACGGAGCAGGCGTATTCAGTAAGCTGCCAAGCAGGCGTATTTACTGCCCAATCCAATTAGCTTTATACGATAAAACACTACCTACCGAAAACCCTGTCATGCGCTCTAATTATCCATAAAATACATAGTGGCGGCTTATCCGGCCCAAGCAGGCGTATTCTGTGTTTAAAACAGCTAAGTTTATGCTGCGTATTGTAACAATACGTTGATACCGATAAGCCAGAGAGCAAAAGACTAGACCAATGATTGTGACGGAACCAGCTACGAGGGTCCTGGTTGTAGCACTTATAATTAGTCCATGTAAAATTAAAAAAATTACAGTGAATTCCTTACGGTATAATGTTTACTGTTGATCAATGCTACAATTTAGTAACGAAGTTCTATATGTAATCCCATAGTAAATAAATGCTATAATCTAGTAAGAACGCGGCAATTTAGTGGGTAAGTGCTGTAATTTGGTGAGTAAGTGCTGTAATATGGTGACTATGTGTTGTAATTTAGTGATTAAATGCTGTATTTTAGTGACCAAGTGCTGTATTTTAGTGACCAAGTGCTGTATTTTAGTGACCAAGTGCTGTAATCTAATGCTGTAAGTTATAGTACGTGCTTTTATAAGCCCTTGCTATTTTAGAGATAGAATATGCCCGCTTGGACACTGAATAATGACCCTCCAGTGTTTTAAGCCATGTAGCTGTGGCTGTATCCCAGACAATAACTTTATTCTCCAACTAGGGCCCGTCTTGTGAGAAGGCTATTGAGTTGAGTTAGCGGTGGTATACCCTCCGTGCGCCTAGTGGCAAGCGTCTATAGTCATGTCCCAGATGTTGATGGTCTTATCTTCAGATGCGTCTTTTCGGAAAAAAAGGTTACGACGTAAAACAAGTTTGATGGATTTTGCTATACCTTTGGTCATACTTTGGAGGATCCGCTACGATCTTGCCGTGCCCCATCTTGATTTCTTTAAAGAAGAGAGCTAGAATATAGCTACGGTTGCGTTATGAATTGTGTGAATTTCGGAGGAGGTTTGCGGGATTACCTTTTCCTACGTACACATGGGCTCTATGTATATATAGGTACTTTTACTTTCTTTTGCAAATTTGGGTTTGAGGTTATGCAGGCAGTAACTCTCTGATAAGTCCGAAGTAAGAATAATTGCCTAAGCGCTTAGTAATGTTGACGGCCTGTTACTCTGAATGCACGGAGTGAATATCAAAGCAACACTACAGAATAATCTATGTCCGATACAAGCTAGATAATTGTCACGATATATAAGCATATCAGTGTAGATGTGGGTCCAGGCTTGTTCAGTTGCCTTAGCTCTCTGATAAGTCCGAATACAACAGAGGATAGAAGCATTGAGTCACAATGGTGAGCCGATTGTCCTGTAATATTGGAGTACACTGAATTGCCGAATTACTAACCCCCTCATCATTAGGTATTTCCTAAAGAAAGAGAGATATTTTAGGGCTAGCTTGTTGTGTTTGTTGGCAGGGAGGCGGACGATTTCGGACTAACGTTAGAGTTCTTGGCTGGTCACCGTGCATTACGTGCGCCACGGGCAAGCTTAAATTCACGGCTCAACCTTTTGTTTTAAACGTCTCAGCTGTTTAAGACAATGCAATCTCTTTTGAGCCGTACATTTATCTGCCATCTACGACAATACACGCCTCGCGAATTTGCTCTTGGTACAAGGACACTTTGCACTGCACAGCGACAAGTCCAATCTGTCGGCATGGGTATCAAGACTGACATCACGCTTTACACCGCGTTAACACCAAATGGGATCAAGGTTCCGATCCTGCTTGAGGAACTTGAGCTTGAATACAAGGTGCGGAAAGACAATGTACCTCGTTTTAAGTAGATTCGGGATATCAAGTTGCTTACACATATGTTTTTCTCCTACTAGTTATACCATGTTAAGCTAAGGGAGAACGAGCAGAAACTACCTTGGTTTCTAGACATCAACCCCAATGGCCGGATCCCCGCTATGACTGATACATGGGTGAACGGAAAGCAGCACCGTATTTTTGAAAGCGGAGCAATCCTTGAGTACCTTGTTGAACGCTATGATAAGGAGAACAGGTTCTCATACCCAAAGGACTCCCCTGAATATTGGGAGGTAAAGAGTTGGGTATGTTTAGGAATGATATGTCCGAAGCTTCAATGGTTGACAGTCGTTTAGCTCTCTTGGCAGATCGGCGGCCTTGGCCCTATGCAAGGGCAATTAGAACATTTTAGGAGTGGGCTACTTCAACATACATTCCCGTGGATGTTTAGACGCTAACTAGGCATTCGCAGGATATGCAGCAGAGAAGATTGAGTACGGTATTAACCGTTATGATAATGAGACCCATCGCCTCTATAACACTATGGAAGCTCACCTGGCTAAGTCTCCTCATGGACTGCTTGTCGGTGACCGCATTACTATAGCTGATATAGCCTGCCTAGGCTGGGTTGCCAACCACGGTAAGATTTTTTTCATCCACGTTATATAAGGTGTCATTCTGTGTAGCTAATTCTAAATTGTGATTGCCTCTAGACCTAGATGGCGTTCCTCTCGATAAGTACCCTTATCTAGAAAAATGGCTGAAGAAGCTCTTGGCGCGCCCAAGCTACGAAAAAGCCCAGAGGATGCTATCATAGGTATGTGTGTTTGTGTCAGAAGTGGTGCTTAGATACTAGTATATATTACTTATCTTAATGTGATGAATCAAAATCTCGAGTTTAGTAGTGTCAAGGTTAGTCGCATGATAAAACCTTTCGTTTAGTTACATTCATATTAGCGGATGTGTTCGCTTAACTAATTTTGTCAATTAATACTGTATACCGCTTCGGACATCTATCCCTCATGCAATGCCAAATGGACCGTTAGCGTAGTGTTATTTGATTAGTCCATCATACAGCAGAACAAAACTTTGAGCGAACGCAGCTTCGAGAGCTCCGTAATCTAGAAGAGGATATTACGGAAATATGCATCACATATCTCTCATTTATTATTTTCAAGCCCTTTTTTATCGAGGCTTGCGATGAGCTGCACTCAAAATAAACGACAGACCATAAGTCTCATCTCCAATGCCGGATTGACTCGATAAAGGAGAGCTGGGGTGAGTGAGGCGTAGCATTTGAACTACAAATTATCGGGCTTTTCATTCCCTGAAGCTCGAACCATAGACAGAAACAAACTTCAAAAACTAAATTCCAACTTAAAGGGTAAGAACGGGCAAAAAGATGGACAAACGGGGAATTGAACCCCGGACCTCTCCCAAGCGGGTCCTTCTCAAGTATTTCTGCGTCGGAAAGATGCTAAGGGAAAATCATACCACTAGACCATTCGCCCAATTGTTGTGATGCTTGGTAAGTTCTTCGCCAAATCGCCTCATGATCGCAGAAGGAGACATAATTGCTATCAGTTTGCGTGGATGCTTCAGGTATACGGCTTTGAGCTGCAACGCAAGTGTTTGGTGTATCTAAATTCATAAATGGCCAATACCATACAACAACACATGCGTACCCATTTCTTCCAACTTGGTTCAATACGTGCCCATATTAAGTCCAGAATCTATGATACGATGTTATTAACAAGATCTCAGAGCTAAGTGGTGGTGTGACATACCAATTACAATTTCTTGGCCAGTCATAGAAGCATTCTTAGCCGCGGAAATGAACGCATCGGCGGCGTCGTCAAGATCAGTCTACCAAGTCAAAGTTAATTATTGGACATTTACTAAGAGAAAAACAATTTCCTCATACCTCGCGCTTCAGCGTGGATGCGCCTTTGACTTTTTCAATAATTTCTGGTCCAAACCGCTGGCCCTATCATCAAACAGGTGAGTGATGCTCGAAAATATTCCTTATATAAAAACACAAAGAAAAGAGCAGCAAGTAAAGTAAGCAAAGGATGGAGAGACAAACCCATTCGGTAAGCATAAGACCAGGGAGAATAGCATTTACTCGAATCTTAGGCCCTTGAGTGAATGCGAGGTTCTTCATGAGCTGCAAC
The DNA here is from genome assembly GCF_020647865.1 of Trichoderma asperellum. NCBI lineage: Eukaryota > Fungi > Ascomycota > Sordariomycetes > Hypocreales > Hypocreaceae > Trichoderma > Trichoderma asperellum. The sequence goes on from NC_089417.1 coordinate 374,391, forward strand.
CCAGCAGCCTTGGAAACAGAGTAGGCCATGCTACTTCCACGATTGCTAATTCCCTGAAAATATTAATCTCTCAAATTAACGCTTGCTCAAATTCACCAATCAGGCACTTCGTGGTGTTGCTTACTGCGACAGAAGAGGTGATCAGATAGACACCTCCTTCGGGATTCGCATTGAAGATTGGCGCGGCTTCTTGTACGAGTTGCAGATGAGACATGACATTGACTGCCCAACACTACATCAGTCGTTAGATATTTTTCTATTCCAGGACTGTCCTCTATTGCACTCTACCTTGTTCCACTCGTCATCAGTTAGTGCATGGAGATCGCCAAACTTGCTCGGCTTGGTCCACCCGGCATTTGCAATAATAATATCGAGTCCGCCAAGATTTTTTACTGTTTCTTGAACGATGCGAACATTGTCGTCTCGTTTTTCGGCGTCCTGTCCGCTTAGAGCATTAGTCTTGACTGATAGCTTCTGTAGAATGTGATAGTGCACAGGCAGTAATTATGGAGATTTCTTACGCCTTGGATGACGAATATTTTGCTGGAATAATCCTTTGCCAAAGTGTCCGCCAATGTTTGGGCTGCTGTTGAATTGGAAACGTAATTGATTGCGACATTAGCTCCCTCTTGGGCGAATTTCTTACAGATGATGGCCCCAAGACCTCTGTCTCAGTGATTAGTATGGCGTTCTTTTCTTTTCCTGTCAGGCGGCAGAGTCATCAAATCGTACCTAGAGCCCCCGGTGACCAGAACGTTTCTTCCTTTCAGTGAGTAAGGCATCGTTTCTGGTAATTTAAAGAAAGAAAGGCAATGGATATGTGCCGCTGATCTGCTCTCGTTGTTATAACCCCGCATACTTAAAGTACCTTATCTTATTCATCAGCACGGGAGGAGGGCGGGTCCGTTCGGCGCTCCACTGCTGAAAGGGCTTCGAGGTTATATTTCCTCTTCCCCCGTTAGGCTTACAAATTTCATGTGGATTATATTAATTCTTGTAAAGGTCACACGCAGGATGCATATTTATAGCTCAACATGTGTCATATATATAATTTGGACTGCTACTTGGAGATATATGAGCAGCAGATCTTGCCTAAAGGGGCAAGCCAGCTTTGAATATCGTCTTTTTCCGATTATGTGATAGCACTGGAAGATCTTACGTTCAACGAACTTTGAATAGGATAAAGTTCTGTGATACCAAAATACCATATGCAAACGGCTTTGAAGAACTGGTTTATTTTTTGGAACTTATGGTGGGTTATAGAGTGGGGATATCGAGATCATGTTAAAGCTCCCATGGCGTTATAAGTGCAAGCCTTTTAGAGGTTAGGTAATACTAATATTCACTCTCACAAGTAGCCACAAGTTTTTGAAGCGCAATTAAATCTGTCGATTTCTTGAACTATATGTTTCTGATATCTCTTCCAGTGAAGAATGCGCTAAAAAGAAAAGGAAAGGAAAGGAAAGGAAAGGAAAGGAAAGGGGGAAATAGAATGATGTGAAGCAAGTATGGTTATAGTGGCTCATTGATCAGACCTCAGCTCAAATAAATTCGACATGATCAATGGCATTTGGCCTTCTTAAAACGCATCTTGTAAAACATTACTTTCCTAGATTCAAGCTTTAGACAGCTCACAGAAGATAATAGCTGCCTAGCATTTGACAGGCTCTAGGTAGCCGACATTATAAACTTCTTCTTCCGGGTTCTGCCACTCAAGCTTCTTAACCTCCCGCTTCTGATCAAAATGTGTAGAACCATATCGCAAATAGGCGGCAAACGTTCCCTCTTCATTATCTTTATTGTGATTTTCCTCATCATCCCATATATCAGCCAGCATCTTCAACGCTATTCCGCCGCTGCCGGGTCCGTGAGGCAGCTTCACCATAGACGTGTTTGCCAGCACAGATGTTACAAAATCCTCAGCCTCCTGCCATTCCTTGTCTGCAATAACATCATTTCCAGATCTTGTCATCGATAGAAGATTGAATTGGCGTTGTGCATCCCATTGAGATATTTCTTGGGCGTAAAACATCTCCTCTCGGGCGTTGAGTAAGAGCATATGTTTGTTATACCATTCTGCACCGTTGAAGCCGTCGTTTGGGTCGCTTAATTTTCTCAGTCGCTCACAACACATGTAATGAGCCACATAATCGCTGAAGGCTTCATAATTAATCTCCACGGGTGTCAAATTGGTCGCACTTGAGGGAGGGCGGAATATAGGCAAATGGCACAAAAGTGGATGTCGATGGAATCCCGCTGCGTTGGTGACTCCATCCCAAAGCGCAACATAGATATCGTGCCACCGTTTGATGAAGGGATTGTTCCGCTTGGTGGCTAGAAATCCATTTAGTGGAGTGTAAGTGTCCGGCAAGTGCATCAAAGCCACCGCACTCAGTTCATAAGGAGACTCGGGATCCTCAATTCGCTTCCAGCAAATATCATCGACATGTCGCAGCAATATTAGGCCTGCATCCATCCACAGGCCTCCATACTTCCATAGCAGAGGCAAGCGCACCAAGTCGCCCTGATGCGCCTTGTGGCCATCCATAGTGCCATCAATAAAAGTCTGCGGAAAGAAAGAGGCATCGATGTAATTGAAGATGCTCGTCTCTGAGCCGTCGACACGATCCACTACATGGACAGTCCAATCGGGACCCAGCCGACGGACCCAGTTAATAACATTTCGCTGTACCCATGGTCGCATTTGAGCAAAGCCAGAGTGCCAGAATGTCCAGATATTCTTGTCAGAGGTGACGGGGTGACGCTTTTGAAGCCATGCTGCGATCTCTTCATCCGCGCGATGGTCAATCTTGTCCGAAGATAAAAGTGTGATTCCATCCGGAAGATGTGTTTTCGGAGCGTCTATTAGCACGCCGACGTCTGCCGACCGAGGAGGTGCTTTATCATCATACATGCTTGCTGATGGTGAAATGGCAATTTAAGAGACAAATCAGTTACAGTTACTCGTTCGCAATCTCTCGATTACGAAAGACGCAGACCTTTTATGGCTCTAATCCTTGGGGCAAACCGTAGGCCAAGCTCGTACAAAATACAACGTTACAAACTGCCAAGTAACAGCAGTGCTTTACACAAAGAATATTAAGCATCGTCTGTATTCGGCAGCGGGGTATTACAGGAGAAATGACCTCTATACCGGAAAATATAGTGTTCAATTAATAGTAGGACTTATTCCACGCCCCTTTCCAAGTCTAAACAGCTGGTCACATTATATACCAATGTTCCGACGTTACTTATACGGAGGAATTACCTAAAACACCTATACGGTAATATTCCTTGCATCTCTGCTTCATTTAGCCACCAAATATGGCGCTCAATTACACATATTGTATCTAAATCTCCATTTTCAAGGAGCTTATTTTTTGTTGTGATCTAATCTGTCCGTCTACCATAGCGAAAGCGTCTCGCGTGGTACGTGATTCATCTCCACTAACCTGAAACTCTTACGTTGGACAGCTTGCTCCGTTCTTGATAGCCCTCATACCCAAATAGCTCGCTGGCTAAACGAAAGTCGCACAACTAGGTCGTCAATAGTAGTACATAGGAGGGATAGTCATTTGAGTTTTAGGGACTGAGTTAGGATAGCGGCCAGGTAATTCGTTATGGTTGGTTCATATGGGTAGCGTCTTCGAATCTAAATGCTATATAGGTATATGCCCGTCCTAGACAGAAAAAATATCTAGATTGAAGCATAGTTCATCCTTGGTCCTATCCTTGGTCCTGCTCCAATTGGAAGAAGGGACTTTTTTTCCGCGCCAGTCCTGTAGGAGTCGAGACGGTTGCACCGTAACGTTGCGGTCTTACTGGTGCCATGCCTTGCAAACTTACAGATGTGGTAAGTGAATCTGCAGACGATCCTCCATAAGTCGCAATTGCTGACATTAGTATAAGATTCAACCATCCGGCCTAGGACGATTTTGCTATGGATACTCCCGTGTGGTGAGCATGCAATCTAGCCGTCTATTAGATCGATCTCACGCCACCAGTTCGTCGAAAAATCTTAATTCGAGAGTTGGGGCAGCTCTAGAAGTAATATTAAATGCCAAGTCATAAATAGGGCGAAATACTAAGTCACAAATAGGGCGTCCCTCAATCCGGAAGGTATTAACTAATTACCTCCGCATCAGTTTAGTTCACCCACCTAGTAGTTTGGCATGAGTTTTGCTTATAAATTCGTGTCCCAAACCCAATGGAAAGTCGAAATAAAAATCCGAACTATCTCCGCCAAAATATGATTACTATTCTAGACCCTATCGGCTTCATTCCGTGCCACAAAAAATGGATTATCTAAGAGACTTTACATATATGTAACTATTTTCGCTCTAGTAATTCCTCGGCAACTTCAATTCTCTGTACTCGAGTCTGTTCAAATAAGGCCATCGGCTCTGAGAGGCAAGTGCATTTGTCAGCTACTTGTATCACATTGACCCTTTCAGACAGCGTTACTGAGATCTATAGCAAAATTCAGTGAAATGTCGGCAATTCGGGTTATGAAGTTTTCTAAATAAATACCGTGCAATAACCAGTATGAAGAAATATACAAACGTTGGCTGGTGTCATTTTCAGCATAAAGGACAAAATAAGGGCCACAAAGTTATTTGATTAGCGATAACAAGCTCCAAAAGGCTTTCTTATACTATCAGGAGCCATTTCACACTTGAATCACTGCCAATATGCCTAAATCACCTATTGAGATCGTCCTAGGAACCGGAAATGTAAGTTAACTATCACGACCATAGCATCCAAAATCACGTCATTAAACGATAATCGACATCAGGTTGGAGATGCATCCAGAGACCCAGTGGCCAAGTTTGACTCTCCAGCAGAAGTTAAGGAGTTTCTTGATGCCTTCTACAAGAGCGGTTATCGCCAGATAGATACCGCCAGGGGCTATTCACCACACGCTCCACTGTCCTGTGAGGCCCGTCTCGGTGCAGCCAATGTCGGGGATAGGTTCGTTGTCGGCACCAAGGTTGTCTCCCGCCCCGACGGGGCTCATTCGAAGGACAAGATTGCAGATAGCATTGGTGGCTCTTTAGATTCATTGAAAGTTGCTCACGTAGATATTATGTACTTGCATCAACCGAACCGAACTGTGCCTTTTGAAGAAACTGCAGAGGCCATGGACAAGGCATATCGGGAGGGCAAATTCAAGCGATTTGGATTATCTAACTATACAGCCGCCGAAGTCGAGCAGTTTATCAAGATTAGCGAAGAGAAAGGCTTTGTGAAGCCAACTGTTTACCAAGGACAGTACAACCCTGTCGTTAGAACAGGAGAAAAGGAGCTTCTCCCCTTGTTACAGAAGCATAACATTGCCTTTTACGCCTGGAGGTGAGTTTCAACGCCACTCTGGTTAAAAAGATTCATAACTGACTCATTCTCACAATAGTCCCGGCGCTGCAGGATTTTTCAACGGTAACCACAAGAACCCTCAAGCTGGAGGTCGCTACGATGCCTCTGTAAGTCGAAAACTCCTAGTCCAAGCCCATAAGCAGAAAGGGGATGGGGCAAATATGCTAATCATTTCTCAGCATTACCTTGGCAACTTTTATACTTCAAAGTATGTCAAGCCGAGCATTGACGCTGCTGCCGACCGAGTGCGAGAAGTTGCTGCGAAGCATGGCATCTCTGGACATGCTGCGTCTCTTCGATGGACTGCCTACCACAGCGCTCTTTCTGCTGAGCGTGGCGATGCCATCATCGTTGGGGCCTCGAGCATTAAACAGCTGAATGAGAACTTGGAGATTTTTGAGCAAGGACCACTTCCGCAGGATGTTGTCGATGCGGTCAATGCTGTCTTTACGGAAATTGGGGATGATGCGATTGCGTATCACAACTAGCATGACTGGGTCATCAGAGATATACACAAGCTGAGCGTGGATCTGAAATATGATGTTCAAGTGATGTCCAGTTTTATAAAACAGATAATATATTGATATAAATATCACGCCAAAAATTATGGCTATTTCGTTGACAAAGTCGGTCTTGCTGCATATGTATACATGTATGTAACTCAGCTAATATGAAGATAGCATACAATGTAGTGTTCAGCCAATAAAGCTCAGATGTAGCGTCTCGAACGCAATTCCCACAAAATTCAACTAAAAAAGGCCTTATCTAGTTAATTTTGATTAGCACCATATTAATTTCTACTTCTTCTCCTATTCATAATAAAAATTGAGGCTCCTTCATCAAGGCCATTATCGCATTATTGGTAGCACGTGACCTCGCATCATGGCGCGTTAATGCCTAGAAGCATCGCGTCTCCCACCGTGAATAGCCCGCCTAGCTTGGTGTTCTGTTGTGCACACTTTATTCTCTGTTGCCTTTCCCTTTCGTCTTTCACAGCCCCAAAATCAATGGAGTTTTGACTGTATCAATTCACCGACCAGAAGACATTCGATTGGCATCATGCCCGAGTTTGCTGGTGAGCTCTGAGATGTCACAAATGTGCTTATCGCAGGCTGCCCCGCTAACCATTTGACCAGAGGCAGACACGATCCGCATCCTGATTGCGACGGACAATCATGTGGGATACGAGGAGCGAGATGCGATCCGCAAAGACGACAGCTGGCGGACGTTTGACGAGATCATGACTCTGGCCCGCACAGAGGACGTACGTTGCACCGACATCTTCCTGGACATCTCTGCTCGTGTGTCTGTCTCCGAGCTCACGCTTTGCAGGTCGACATGGTGCTGCTTGCCGGCGACCTATTCCACGACAACAAGCCTTCTCGAAAGTCCCTCTACCAGGTCATGCGCACGCTCCGCAAGAACTGCCTGGGGATGAAGCCATGCCCGCTCGAGTTTCTCTCTGATGCTGCCGATGTCTTTGAGGGAGCCTTCCCCCACGTCAATTACGAAGATCCCGACATAAATATCTCGATCCCTGTCTTTTCTATTCATGGCAATCACGATGATCCATCTGGCGATGGAAACTACTGTTCATTGGATTTACTGCAGGCGGCAGGCCTGCTAAACTACTACGGCAGAGTCGCCGAGGCGGATAATATCCAGGCGAAGCCGATTCTGCTACAAAAGGGCGAGACGAAGCTTGCGCTGTATGGGCTGAGCAATGTGCGTGATGAGCGCATGTTTAGGACATTCCGAGACCACAAAGTCAAATGGTTCCGCCCTGGCACGCAAACTGGCGAGTGGTTCAACCTGCTTGCTGTCCATCAAAACCACCATGCCCACACGGCCACGTCACATTTACCGGAGAATGTGCTTCCGGATTGGCTTGATCTAATTGTCTGGGGGCATGAGCATGAGTGTTTGATCGATCCCGCAAAGAATCCAGAGACTGGCTTCCATGTGATGCAGCCGGGGTCGTCGGTAGCGACTTCATTAGTACCGGGAGAGGCTGTCCAGAAGCATGTCGCGGTGCTGAGCGTCAATAACAAGACATTTAAAGTCGACAAGTTCCCCCTCAAAACGGTTCGACCATTTGTTACAAGGGAAATTGTTCTCTCTCAAGACAAACGTTTCCGAGGATTAGACACAAAAAAGGACAATCGACATGAGGTTACGAAACGGTTAATGGAGGTGATTGAGGAAATGATTGCAGAGGCAAACGCAGACTGGGAGGCTATTCAGACAGATGATGAGGCGTTGGAAGATCGACCTCTACCCCTTATCCGCTTAAAAGTTGAGTATACCGCTCCAGAGGGCGGCCAATTCGACTGTGAGAATCCACAACGGCTTTCAAACCGATTTGTGGGCAGAGTTGCCAACACCAACGATGTGGTTTACTATTACAGAAAGAAGAAGGCCTCCAGTGAGTTTCTATCTATTGATCTTGCGCTTTTCCTTAAAACTTACATTTTTTAGGCAAAAATACGCAGGCGAACACACTAGAGGTTCTTGAATCCCTCGGGGGTGATTCAGCCGAGACGATCAAAGTGGAAAATCTCGTCAATCAGTTTCTTTCGGCGCAATCTCTCAAAGTGCTCCCACAAGGTCCCTTTGGCGAAGCGGTCAATCAGTTCGTTTCCAAGGACGATAAACACGCTATGGAGCTTTTTGTATCAGAACACTTGTCTGGACAGGTCAGACAGATGCTGGGTCTCGAACCTGGCGATGAGGACCTAAACAATGCCATGGAGACTTACAAGCAGAGAGTAGAGCAGCGGATGGCTACCGCCGGTAGCTTGGGGAAAATGGCACAAGGCGAACGAAAGAGGATACTGAAGCCCAAGCCAGACGGATGGGATTCGGACTTTGATGGTAACTGGGAGAACGAACCTGGTGCGTGGGTATACGAAGATGACGCGCCGCCAAGCCTGCAAGCTACCGGTTCATCGCAAAAAGCACAGTCTAGAGATGATGAAATGCTAGATTTGGATGATGAGCCACCGGCAGCAAAGCCGAAGAGAGCTCCTGCACGAGCGACAAAGGCTGCGCCGACTAAGAAGGCTGCTGCGGCTAAAAAACCGCCCGCTCGGCGTGGCCGAAAGCCTTTTGAGGACAGCGAGGAGGAGGAGGAGCCGCCAGAGGAAGACGTAGTGATGGATTCAGATGGAATAGAGGCTCCCTCACCACCTAAACCAGCTGCAAGAACGACTAGGCGCGGACAGAATGCGAAGAGTACAGCCGCTGCTAGCAAACCTGCGGCAACAAAGAAGACGGCAGCGAGAGGTGCCGCGGCGGCCAAGACGCGGCAGACAAAGCTCAATTTTTCACAGGGAGCGACGCAGGATAAGGCGGTTGAGATTAGCGATGACGAAATATCGGACGATGATGCATTTGAACCGGCGCCGGTAGCGAGTCGGACGAGAAGAAAGTGATGGGAAATTTCATTCATGACACCTTAGCTGCCACAATGTAATGATGTATATAAGTGGGCAACAATTGACGCATATGCACTCGCAATTACTCGGTGAGATCTACATATAATAATATCTTTCTATAACAGACAGTCTCCGATCGCAGCTCGGGCGGTAGACATCAAAAAGTCGGGACAAGCCAAATCCATACCTCCAGCCATCAGGAGTTGAAGCAAAAAAAGGAATTCACAGTTTGGAACTGCTGGCGGTCTCTCCCGCCGGGAATTGAACCCGGGTCTCAAGCGTGACAAGCTTGCATACTGACCACTATACTACGGAAGATGTAACCCGCGCTGTTAGCGCCGGTGTAGCGGATCAGATCCAGTTGTTAGGTGGAGTTGTATTTTTGCTTATAGAGTTTATGCAAGCGCTCCAACCATGTAGAACGCTTGTGTGAAGAATGAGAGTATGAAACCCGACGTCTAGATAAAGGACAACTTGGAGATTTCTTGTTTCCGGCATTCCAGCCCCGCCGTCCATCACTCATGATAATGCTTGGTAGCAATTATTCCGAGGTTGACTACTGTCGAGACAACTGCTTCTATTGCTACCCAGTATACGTGAGCGTTTAACCCGATGTACTGAATAGCTTGAGAAATCAAATTGGATGCTCAAATAAGATACTGGATATAAGCTGTAATGTTAGTTATGTATAAATAATTGTTTTATAATACTCCTTCTTGCAGGCATACTTCCATCTCTTCCATCACCACATGAGGGAATTTCTGAAAAGGCATCCATAAATTACTCCATCGCCATATGTAAAAGAAACTAGCCAAATATTCTCGCAATTTATTTGATGGATCAGAGATATCGGCAACGGCGTGCGGCATGTGCGGCATAGCTGAGACGAGATGATTGCGGCCCTTTGATCTTTTTGATGGTTTCCACAGCTAGCGCAATGTCATAACAGCGGTACCTATCTACCTATGAAACGCTAAACAAACAGTGGCGAATAGACTGTTTCTACTGTGGAAGAGCAAAGTACATGTAGTCAACTACCTTATATTAAACCATCAGGAAATAGATTCCAACCAAACGCCTAATTAGTCTGTTGTTATCACTCATCGCCAAGCTCGAGTTCCTCATGATTTTTCTGCTCCCCGCTTGGCCGGGCAACTTTTCCCAAACAAGGCACTGCTAGCAGTACCGCATGCAAGAGCCGCGCCCTCTTCTCCAACGACTTACAACAAATGTGGAAACAAGTGAGCAGAGGAGGGGGAGAGCTCTATTCAGCTTGAGTTAGTGTTGATGACGCAAAACCTTAAAAGTGGTTGCTGCAAACGATGACAAGCTCCTCTTGAGTCTCCTCACTTTTTCTTTTCCGCTTTTTCTTTGTAGCAAAGGCAGGTCTCCTGCTTTTCTATCTGCTAGTAGTTTGTACGAAAAAGTCTACATTGAAGCTATCCAATCTCCTTGTTGAAGATCCAAGTGACAACCCGTCCCATCCATCACTTACTCCGTAGTCATTATCCATCATGACTATCCGTGTTGGAACCGCCTCACCCCACACTCAGGCCACCACCAAGCTCACCCTCGCGCATCTTGAAGGCATTGCCCGCCGCGCTGCAGACCGGGGCGTCGACATCCTCCTCCTGCCAGAAGCCTTCATCGGCGGCTATCCGCGCAACACGACCTTTGGCGCTGTTGTTGGAAGCCGCTCTGCTGAGGGCCGAGAATCGTTCGCTCAGTACTTTGATAAGGCAGTCGATCTTGGCGATACCGTCGGCGAAGCCAGTGCAGGAGCCGGGTTGAGATGGGTGCGTCGGCAACTGCCGGGATATGAAGAGGGTGGCAAGGGACGAGGCGACGGGACACGAGAAGAGCTGGAGAGAATTGCTCGCGAGACGGGAGTCTTCATCGTGGTGGGATGCATCGAGAAAGCGGGTGGGAGCTTATGGTGTTCAGTGCCATACATCTGCCCGCGAGAGGGCATGGTAGGAAAGAGAAGAAAGGTGAAGCCGGTTTGTCTCCCCCTCCGCCTCTCTTATATGGAACGCTTGTAAGACGTAAATGCATCTAATAACCATCAAACAACCAGACCGGCACCGAGCGCATCATGTGGGCAGAAGGCCACCCATCAACCCTCCGCGCCGTGTCCACCGTCATCCGCGGCCAGCGCGTCAACCTCGCCGCCGCAATCTGCTGGGAGAACTACATGCCCCTGCTGCGCCAGTCTCTCTACAACCAAAACATCAACCTCTACCTGGCCCCAACGGCCGACGGCCGCGAGGGCTGGCTCAGCGCAATGCGCACCATTGGCATCGAGGGCCGGTGCTTCGTCGTCAGCAGCAACATGTGCGTCCCCGGCGAGGCCGGCGGCAACACGAGCCTCCCGAGCGAGGCCGGCTTGGCCTCCATGGCCGCGCTGGGCGACCGGGATGTGGTGCCGATTGACGGCGGAGTAAGACGCGGCTTCGGGACGGCAGCCGGCGCGGAAGGCGCGAGGAGCAGCTCGCCGCCGAGTCCATCCAAGGGGAGGCACGCACGGCGGAAGAGCGTCTTTGACGAGGACGGCAACGAGATTGTGCTGTCGTGCCCTGCAGAGAATGGCGACACCGCCCAAGAAGAGCAGCAGCAGCAGCAGCAACAGCAGCAACAGCATCTTCCCAGAGTACAAGAAAACACCGAGCAAACTCAACAGCACAAACTGGCGGCTTACCTCTCCCGCGGCGGCTCTGCCGTCATCTCGCCCTTTGGCGACGTCGTTGCCGGCCCTCAGTGGGAAGACTCGGATAACCTCCTCTATGCCGACATTGACCTCCGCGACTGTATCCGCGGCAGACTCGACATGGACACCTCGGCCAGTTACGCGCGCAACGATGCGTTCAAGTTGACGGTGGAGGGGTTGGACTTTGATCCGCTACCTTACTGAAAAAAACAAAAAAAAAAGGTGGAAAGAAAGATGGAAATGTCATCACTAGCAATATCTGTACAACTAGTTTGAACAAGCACAAATGGAAAGAGTTCAATCACCAGAGCAGGATTAAAGTAGTAATAGTTGTGTAGATTGACATGAGATTGAATCTTGTCCTCTCTCTCTCTCTCTCTCTCTTTCTCACCTAGTACACTCACAAAAATAATTCGTCCTATCTAGACACGCAAAAATAACCCAAATATTGCTTCCCTTCCATCGGTGATGGAGCTGCAGATACAGACATACAAGAATCGAATAAAACAACGAGAAAAACATTGGTGCTCCTGCCATTATATAACGCCAACTGATGCAAATGCCTTTGTCTCTTCACGCTCCTTTTCACAAGTTGCGATCATTGTTCGGTGGCTGTGGTCTCTGGCACGGCCGCCATCCCTTTTCCACCGCCTCCACAGCGGTCGCCTCCTCCTCCACTTCTTTTCGCTGTCTCTCCAGCGCCGCCTGCGCCAGAATCTCTCGTCGGCTGAGTCCCGCGCTGCTCACCTTGCTGCCGCCCAGCACAAACTCGCCGCCTGTCCAACCGCCGTCGTCTTCATGTACGTCTTCCTCTTCATCCTGGCCTGAGATGTGGTAGCGCGATGATTCGCCGATTGTCCGGCCGCTGGACTTCCAGTCGGCTGCGTCGACCTCACGCTCAATCTGGTGGCAGAGGTCCCAGAATTGTCTGTCATGGGGCCCATGAACGTTGTGGGTGAGCTCGTGGCATAAGGTCTTGCGAATTGTCTTGTAGTCACGATATCCGTCGTGCGCATCAGTCCTCAGACGCAACTCAATCACCTCGCCCTGGTTGCGGTTCAGTCCCAAGATGCGTGTCGTGCCCTCATGCGTTGACTCGGTGTGTGCCAGCGGCTCCATCTCCGTCAACAGCGCCACAGTGAATTTGTGCTTCTTCATTGCCGCCTTGATGCCCGGATCCTCCTTGAGTCGCATCAGCAGCTTCAGGCTGCGCTCCGGATGAGGCAACCCGCTCAGCGGCCGCACTTGCATAAAGGTGTATTTGAGGTCCTCTGGTGATGCGGCTGTGCGACGGCGGGTGGTCTTTGCCTTGGCCTTTGATCGCTGGGCATCGCGGGCGGCCCTGAGCTTGTGCAGCTTGTGACACATGGTCTGCACGGCCTGGACATCGTTTGCGGTCGATCCCATGACAGAGATTGTCTTGCCGGCGAGGTTCTTTACCGAGTACTCGGGGTCTTTGAAGGGGTATTTGATGAACGGCCCCTTGGGCACCATGACTTTGATGTTCTGGATGGGGATCTCGAGGACGGCTTCGATCTCGCAGAACAGATCCATGACGGTGTTGTCGGCCTCCAGCTCAAAGGGCAGCTTCTGGCCACGATGCGATACGGTGATGCTCACGGCCTCGACTTGGTCGGCGGCACTGTCGTCGTCGTCGTCTAGGTCCGACTCGCCTGCGGATGCAGTTGACGGCGCTGCAGCGTCCATCTCGATGGCTTCTTCATGGTGAATAGCGCTGCTGCTGTCGATGTTTGTTGTTGATGCTGATGATGACGATGGCAGAGGTTGCTGCTGTCTTGTTACTGCATCGCTGATGGTGGCGTCTTCGTCATTTCGCAGGGGAGGGTTGGGACGAGTCGCGACATCAGTCATGTTGGGGTTCAGTGTGTAGGTGGTGTGTATTGTATGAGCTTGGTCCCTTTGCTTAAACAATGTTGGGTTAAATTGAAGTCAGAGTAAGTGACGTCAGGTCGGGTCGCCAAATATGTATGGCACAACAAGTAAAATATATATCTATACAGCTACTGAGTAAGATACAGATATAGATGTATGTGTGATATGTAATAGATGGAATGCCTGAGGGAGGGGGGTGTTGATGAGTACGGCGGCTTTTTGGTGATGACAAATGTAAAACAGCTGATGGCCCAGGCTATTGGATGCAAACGCCTCGCATTTATATACTTCACCCTGAAGGGGGTGGCATACGTACACCCGCTACCAGCACTCCGTATTTACGCGTAAAAAGCACCGGAGAAAAAGAGAGAAAAAGTTTGAATCATGAATTATTAAAAAGCGATTTTCTCACAAAATAAGAAGAAGAATCGGATTACTTAATTAGGTATCTATTGTTAGCTGGGCCTATGGGGCAAAGATACTTGGATATTCTGGCATATCCGCTCAGGCGGCTCTTTCCAGGCTGAGAAATGCCATGCCATGCCATGCAGCAGGTGCATCCTGGGGAGCTCCTGCCGCCCTGCTTGCTGCTCCTTCGCGCCTTCCCTGTCGGAGCTTCGGGCACCTTCGGCAGCTGCTTGGTAATACGTCACGGCGGCCTCTGCCTTACCCCCCTTTGATTGCCCCTTTGGGAAAAGGCCCATCGCCGGAACTGCCAAGCCCAAAGCTGGGCGGAGAGCTGCGCCACAGAGCTGCACTGCCTGTCCCGCCACAAACAAGCTTCCCCGAGATTCTGCCACCGCAGCAGGTGGCTGGTGGAGTGGCTTGTGAATCGGATTACATACCGCGGCGGGCCCTTGTCGGACCCCTGCATATCCCCGAGATTTGGGCACACATATTGTCAGCTGCACTGTGGAAAATTCCAGCAAAGCATGAGACTTTTTTCTTGGCAGCAATGAAATCTCGAGATTTCAAACCAGGCCTCGGCGGTTTTTCTTGTCCCGCGGCTAAAACGATTATTTGCAATACTCTCACACCCACACACTTCGAATCAATATGGTAGAGGGCTACAAGTACCTATGCGCTGTCTGTTATACTAGGTATTGCACCAGCTGGAGCTTCTTCCCCGAGAGCACCGATAGTAATATGAATCGTTTCCTTTTAATTTGCCACCCCTTTTTGGCCGCCCCGGTTCCCGCATGCCTGCCGTCCCGGATCACCGGGCCCCGGTCGATGATCCGCCGCTGCCACGATTTCGCTAATGCAGGCTTCCCGAATCAATATCCCAATGAGGGAGCTATGACATGGGCGTAGCATGATTCCTTTGACTCTTGAAGAGCTACGCTGTGGCGGCCCTCGTACTCGTATCTCCCAGGAACCATCATGTGATGTTTTGCTGCACACCCACCAAATCTCAGTTCGCCATGCATTATTACTCGGGGAAGCGAAGCTATCGCGGTGATGGCCAGAAATGACGTCGTTGCCTCCTCGATGTTTGCGTGTTGGGCGACTGTCTGCGTAATTGAGATTCGATACTCAGTCTAAGTCCGTATTGATCTAAAGATGCGAAATCGTCATCCAAATACGCTCCTCTACTTTGCTCGCCGCGGAAAGCCCTTCTTTGACTGCTACATTGACTTACACCTGCATTAGTACCTACTCTGCAAACCTTTGTGGTAATCTTCCCAGCGTGACGCTTTGCAATCATGTGGTCGAAAGCATCTTTCGCCTCGTCAAATGTGAACACCTGATCCAATGATTCCCAAAGCCCAATCTTTTTCCCTACCAGGTCCACTAGAATGTCACTGCTCTTTTGTTAGTCGTCTCACAACTATTCCAACAGGAGAGGGCTTAGCTACTTAGACTAAGACTCTTCGGATGGGCTTAAGCCAGAGGCTGAGCATAAGCTCGCCCGGATTCCACTCTGCTGTAACGCCATCAAGGAATCCAACCGCCACGATTTCTCCTCCGCGGAGAATATACATAGTCAATGTTCGAGGGTGTGGATTTCGGCCCGACGTTGTGGACAACCAGGTCGACTCCCCTGCCGTTGGTTACGCGCTTGACTTCCACATTGATATCTGGAATGGGTTGTATAATTGACACTCGTGACCTAGTGATTCAGCTTCTCAATCTACGCAATTTTGGTAGCCGAGGATGATCCAATGATGGTTTTGATGCTGGCGTCGATGAGAAGGAGGGGCGCAAACATGCTGACACCACCAGTGCCTAGATACACACATTTTAGTTTTAGTATATATCAATGTACAATAATAAACACGATACGAGAATTACTTTCCAATAGAACGTAGCTATGTTTTGGAGATGGTTTCTTCAAGTCGCCAAGAGCAGGCCAGGCAGTAACACCAATTGTAGCTCCCTTTAGAAAGTCAGCAATCACAACACCAACTCACATATACCTTCATTTAATGAATGTCACTTATTCTAAAATTCATGCTGGCGTTCAACATCTATTATCCCTTCAACAATGTTCAATGTCGTCACGAAAGGACTACATTGTAATACCTCCAAACAAGGTAAGCATCGCCCAACAAGACAAAACACAGGCATGTGCTATGTTGTTTGACAAAGCAGAAACCTGCAGACCCAGCGAACTAGGCATCCACAGGATTGGGGTTTTAAACACACACCAGGTTGTGGAGGTAAACATTGATCGCACTACAGGGAGAGAGTTCTACCACTTAGAAATTACTAAATTTGGAATTCAGCGATGACTTCGGCGAAAAAGAAGGGTTTTTAGTCCTACAAGCTTATCGCATCTTATAGATGATAAAGCTGTCAAACTATCCACTGAGTTTTCATTTGGAATCTTATGTCAAAAGGATATATTCTCGACACTCTAGTTGGAATTCGAATCCTAGGCCCTAGGGTAGCCTCAGATGTGACCCTATAGACAAAAGGTAAAGAAAGGTAAGACCACCAAAACAACGCTCTGCATCATGCTTCTCAACTTCAATTTATAAAATTCAAACCCCAAGACTCAAACCAATCGTAATTCATTCAATATTTCATCTCATCATCAATACTCAACCTTCAGCATCATTTAGGACCTCCAACCTCAAACACACCCTCCTTCCAATTCCCCGTCTTCACAACCCCTTCCGGCACAAACGCATATCCCACGTTATGAAACCTCCCAGGCGCATGCTCCTCAATCAACATCAAAGCATGATCGCACGGGTTTCTCATCAACCCAAACGCCCCATTTCTATACTGCTCCCAGCGACCTACAAAGACGGCCTTGTGCGACCCGCCGTCACTGCTCTGTGGCATCACCTCCCAATTGCCCCCAGTTTCAGAGCCAAATTCGTCCGCAGAAGCAGTAGACTCTTGTTCCTGGTTCTGGCTCAGTCTCACAGATGCCGACAAGGCACTAAATCGGAAATACCCATCATCGCTCATTATTCCCTTGGGTGTGTCTGTAACCCTCCAACCCGTGTCCATGACATCTGTAATATCCTTCATGCCCTCTCTTGATTCCAGAACAGGTTTCCGGGAGGCATCTGTCTGAGGAAAAGCCGGCAAGGTTGACAATCGTGGGTTCGGCACCACTTTTGTTGCAATAGCAAGCCATTCGGCATGTTCTCCCCTCGCCAAGATGGCCTGCATCAAAGCAATCGTGGCCTCCAGCCGATCATCATGGCCAAATTTGGTAGTATCCAGCGTCACTCCCATGATACCCATGATGCTGTACACCGAATCTACCGGGTATTTGGCCATACGCATAAATGAAGACCTCCAAATGGCGGTATACATGCCCGTCTTGCCCTTCATGTCAATAGCATCGACAAGCTCCCTCATCTGAGGATAGCATCCTGACCTGTCACCAAACATCCTGATTTGAAAGTCGGGAGATGGCTTCTGAATCGATTTCCCAGACCAGTCAAGCATCTGAAATCCAGTTCCTTTCATAGCCGTCGTCAAGGTGGGGCCGAGAGGGGCAACTGCTGCGACTCCTTTTTCGATCTCCTCAATCCTCAGCGAGAAATTCGACTGCATCATACAATTCCCAAGGCTCCACGAGAATATGCAGTGCACCTCAGGCGGCGCAATCGCCTCCTGAAGCGTCCAGGCTCTCGTCATCCAGTTTGTCTCCTCATTGGGAGCCACAAGGCGCTGAAGGCCGCCCGGCGCAACGATGCACGTTTTGCAATTTCGATACAAGTCATACATGCGCTGAATCTGCCACGCCTTGTCGTCTTCATGGGCTTGGAGAATGCACAGCGCATCCAACCAGATTAGTCTACATCCGTGATTCTCTGCCGCCAGCGAGATGAGCCTCAGCACTTCCACGGATATCGGATCAGCCCCATCGGCGCCTTCAACGTGAATATTCGGCAGCGGAGATTTCGCACCGGGGTGAGCCGGAAGGCCCCTCCAGACGTATGATATCACGGCATACGGCTCTGCGGGCAGCTGATCGAATTCCAGTACATGGATGGTTGACTTGTGGGCGAGCGCGTCACCCTCCAAGAAACGAAATCGGTATTTCGTAGCTCCAGTTAGGGCTAATGGCCGATCATCAATATCACCGAAATTGATGCGCAAAATTGTCCGGCCTGTTGGATCTGCCATGATTCACAGACTGTGCAATTACAACAGAAATTGGAGAAAGAGATGAAAAATGTCCATCGAATCGTTGGGGGGGGGGGGGGGTGGTGACGATATATTAAGGCACATCATGTAGCTGATCAACGTATTGTCAGCATATAGGTGGTCTACTGCGAGCCTAATTACCTGTTAGTATATGCAGCCCAATGTTACTATCGCGGGATAATTGGCGGGGCCGCAACTCCAGACCAATCATTGAGGCCATCTTGCCGTGCTCACAGCGAATATTGGCTGGGTTTGGTGGGTCTGAGCCATCAATAAAAGCCAAGGATAAGACATGAATGGCTAGAGCTCGTCATGATGCTCAGCTTTTGAATCCATAGCTTCTTTCGACCTGCATGGCCACCCATATGATAGCGTCAAGCATGGCTCAGTCTCGCTTCCAGTCAAGCCAAATAGATTTTACGTCTTCATAAGGCATATCTATCTTCCCATTGTCCTCTGTCTCGCGAATAACCCTTCAATGCTGTGTCATGCATGTATAATATGTGATCCGTCTCTTACATATAACCCTCGCGTGCTATTCGTCATGATCGTCTACTCGCTCATGTCATACCATGCAAGTTTCATATTTCTCACGCCATCGTACAAAGAAAACGCCAACTCCCTGCCGCCGTTTCCCTACTGAGTATTTAAAATATCATATCAACAATGTCTTTTTCAATGCTCGCACTTCCTCCATTAATGCTTTATATATATCCCTCTTTCGTCCTATGCGCCCCCTTATCGACTCACGCCCATCTTCTCTAGCCTCTCGCATGATGGCATCTTATACGCATCAGCAACGGCCATCTTCTCCGGATCCTGGTAGAACCATCCCATAGCGTTCTCTCTGAGTTGCCTCTTGTACAAAGCCTCGCTCTCGCACTTATTCCGTAGGTCTCGCACACGATTGATTTCGACTGTACGATCGAGCTGATTCAACTTTGACCCGCTATACGAGGCTACATCAGAGTGTGCGACAAAGTATTTGATTTTGAGATTTGGTGTTGTCCGGCCCACAGTGTAAGGGTCCTGTGGTTTGTCATAGACCATGGGTGGGATGGCGGGTGTAGATGAGGAGCCGCCGGAGAAGATGGATGAGATGAGTGGTAGGATGAAGAACAAGAGAATGGGTAGTAGGCCAAGCAGAGTCTGAAGACCAAATGGTTCTCGTTCAGGTTGTCGGCCCTGAGCTTCTCGCGGTCTTGCTCGGGGCACACCGCCGCCGAACTGGTGTACTCGAATGCCTGGGCCGCCGCCAAAGTTGAAGACGAACTGAGGGCCTGTATCAAACGCTTAATCGTCAGCACATGTTGCCAAGCCAGTATTGAAACCGTTGCAGTAGTAGTAGTTGGTTCTTAGAGAAACTCACCTCCAAAGCCGCCACCAAACGGGCCGCCACCACCGCCAAATGGACCGCCTCCTCCGCCAAAGAAGCGCGCAAACATTTCCTCTGGGCTCATTTCATCGTCCCAGCCACCGCCTCCTGCCGCTGCAGCCTGCCGCGATCCAAAGCCCGAGAACGGGTTCTGTGCGCGAGCGCTCTCAAACCGACTGTCCGGATCAGTGCCGTACTTATCGTACTTCTCCCTCTTCTCCTTGTCGCCCAAGATGCCAAACGCGCGGCTGACCATCTTGAAGGCCTCATCGGCGTGCTCGTGGCCATTCTTGTCGGGGTGCGTCAACAGCGACTGTTTCCTGTAGGCCTTCTTGATGTCCGAGTCGCTGCACGTGGATCGGACGCTCTCAAGGCCCAGGATGTCGTAAAAGGCGGTGGCCTTGCATTTCCGGATCCGAAGAACGGCAGCCTTTTGGTCAACGGTGTAGGTGCGGCCTTGATTGCCCTGATTATGTTCGCGGTGGCGAGCGGTGCCGCCCGCGTCGGTACCGGAGGCTGTGGCTTCTGGCATTTAAAGAGCTTATCTGCGATGCAGTGATGGAGGGAAGTGTCGGTTCGAAGAGTCAAGGAGAATAAAAGGGCGGAAGCGGTGTCGATATCGATAAAATCAGCGAGTTCGGAAGTGTTGAGATGAATCTTCCAACAGCCAAAAAGCAAGACTTTTTTTTCTTCCGATGACAGGCTGGAAGGTGGCTTCTTCCAGAAATGGGCGCCGGCAGCAAGAAAAAAAAAGAGAAGCCGAAAGTGAGCAACTCGCCAAGAAAATCACCACAAATGCAGCAATGCCGTCAAGATATGCAACTCAATGCACCGCAATAAGGGAGGCCCCGCTGCTTGATTCGTCGTCGGTGTCGCTGCTGGTTCGTCGACGCAGCACGCAACTTGTGGTATGCAATTCGCTGGCGCCAACCAGCATTGGACTTTGGTCGACTGAGGGTCTGGCCAGAAAGCCGCCGGCCAACACGTGATGCTGGAGGGAGTCGAGCTACCCTAGACCTGAAGAATGAAATCAGGGGGAAAAGATGATGCTGTAGCGATAAGAATATGAATGAGTAAAGAATATATGCTTTTTTTTTTTATATAGCTATCTGGTAGTATTGGGATAATTCATAATCTCCTGGCAAGTGCATGAGTCTTCCAACTTGACTATGTTGTTGGATTGAGCCAAAGAGGCAGAGATACTATACCATAGTCCCTAGATTCTACTAATTATATTAGAGAAACCCTCCCTATGCTTTGTATCTTAATAGAAACACCATACAATAGTTTCTTATTAAAAAAAAAAACCACTCTTTTTGACGCAGTTCTAGCTGAATCCTGCCAATATTCAACATCGCCATACCGACTTACACAGTCTCAAGGCGTGGGTCCAGCACATGTCACCATCTCCAATCACGTGACTCAACTTCTCTCTAAGATTTCCATACCATCACCAGTATCAACCGCCAAGCCAGCTTCCAAGACCGCAGTATAATCCACAATGCAGCCCACAAGAGTGCTATTAAAGCGCTCCGTTTGGAAGGGTAATTGCTCAATTCACATAGTCCGCTCCCAAAAATCCTACCAATTGCTGACTTGACCACTCTTCACAGGCCCAAACCTTGTGCCGTAAGGCAAACCCACCCCTCCAAGGAAAAAAAATGTGATGAACTGTTGAACTCACTTTCTTCTCTCGCTTGCTTGCTACAGTCTTTCCATTGTCTGGCCCAAGGGACCAAACGACAAAGTCCCTCCCGTCCGAACACAAGCCCGCTCGGCGACCATCCTGCCCAACTTCGTGGGCCTGAAGTTTGAGATTCACAATGGCAAGGACTATCTACAGGTCACAATAACGGAAGACATGGTGGGGCACAAGCTGGGTGAATTTGCGCCGTGAGTATCGTATATGTCAGTAATTTCTGTGAGAACGGCGCTGACTGGAGGATAGGACGCGGAAACCGAATATTTGGGATAGGAAATAGATGAGAAAGACGACATAGACGAGGAGGAAGAAGAAGAGATTGTATATTGTACAAATACTTGTATCAACGCCGTAATGCCACGACTTTTTGCACAAATCAAAATGTTTGCACCATCAAAAGCCAGTACCAAAAAGCAGCTTGTATTTGTATTGATGTTGGATCAAGCTAAATTAAGATCCCGAGGGCCTGCCCATGACAATCCGTGTCCAACGCCAATATCCCCAACGCCATACGTAAATTTCCCGTGTACCCCTCCCAGCATATCCTCTGGCATAGCTGAAATGCCATTCATTCTCCCCCCTTCCCCCATATCTTCTTCATCGGTAAAATTCGCTTCTCTTGACGTTGACTCCATACTCGCCAACCGCCATGCCCAGATCCTCCATCGTCAGCACCGTCCTGTTTTGGCTTCCTCCTTGACCACCGCCACCGAAACCAGGTCGCTGAATTCCCAACGGCCCTCCCTTGCCCTGCTCTTTGCTGCTCGGCTGGCCTGACTGCTGTCCCGGGATGGGGAAACCAGCGGCCGCGCCCAGAGTGCCCATCGGGTTGTTTGTGTTGCTTGACGCGCGGATGCGGCTGTACTGGTACGCGTCGGCCGCGACGTCGGCGATGAACTTTTGCGTGGCGAGCGCGAGCAGACGAGCGAGGCGAGGGTCGGTTTGCGGCGGAGGGGGGAGGCCGGCTTTGGTCATGTAGTAGTGCGTCACTGCGTCGGGGATCTGCGGTGGGTAAGCATCTCGACTCTTCATCAAGGAAATGACTGCATTCCAAAGATTGATCCAAGAGGCAAACGTACTATAGGGGCATAATCGTCAATCTTGTTGAGAAATTCGCGAAGAGAAACGTCCTTTCGCGTGGGAAGCTTGCTCAGATCTGGCGCCGGGGCGATGGGCTCAGGGACAGAGTCGCTCAGCCCGTTTTCGGGGGCAACCTGCTTTTCGACATTTTCCGGTGCGTCGCCGTCCATGATGAAATCAATTAACGGGTTGAAATGATGCAGAAAACGAGTGAAGAGTGTTGCAGATGGAATGGAAAAGTTCACGCTTCAGAGGATGGCGAGTTGAATGATGGATGGAGATCACGTGATAGCTACAATAGGACGATGACGAGCTGCTTCAATAAACGGAACTTGGTTTATGGAAACGACAGCGTTTGCTTCTTGAATTCTTAATTTTCAGCGTTTATTTTCTTCTAGCAGTCGTGATTATTAATAGCGGTTGTAGTCTGCGCTTGGGTTCGCAAATATCGCATTCATCACTCCATGCAGTTTGGTTCCGTCGTCCAAGTTAATATTAAAAAAAAAAAAAAAAAACAGTCAATTGATTGCCCTCTATTTTTTCATGTCCACAACATACATGGCCCAGACTCGTAAATCCTCATATCAAGAGATGACGCCAATTACC
This sequence comes from Trichoderma asperellum, assembly GCF_020647865.1. NCBI lineage: Eukaryota > Fungi > Ascomycota > Sordariomycetes > Hypocreales > Hypocreaceae > Trichoderma > Trichoderma asperellum. The sequence goes on from NC_089417.1 coordinate 397,181, forward strand.
TGACTGCCGTCAAACCGAGCACACCATCAAACGCCGCCAATGCAATCATTTGCCTTCTTGAACACTATTTTTTGATCTTGTAACTTTTCCGTAGCTGTGGAGTTCACCTTTTCGCAGCCATCTACCATTGCCGTAATCCCCCCTGGAGATTTTTACCGTCGGCCATATCGTAGAGTGATGATTTCATCCGGACTAAATCACAAGGAAAGTATCTCGGGGCCCCATTTTATATGAAGTGCCGAGTGAAGTATGCGCCTTTAGACAGGCAGCTTAAACTTCTTGCCCTTGAGGACCTTGTTGTAATAAATGTAGAAAAAGTCGCTGTACAGAATGGTCTGAATGATACCAGCGACAATGGCGATCCAGTCAACCTTATGCTTGGGTTCCGCGATGTAGCGGTAGATCCAGTTGGGAATGTAAAGCGCGCGGTAGATTCCGAGAGCGAACAGGTAGTTGGCAGTGATGGTCTCGGCCTCGCCTGTGCGCTGCAGCATGAACAGCTGCGGGAGAATGGCCACAGATTCCAGCCAAATGGAAAAGGCCCATAGGATTTCGGACGGGGTGTAGTGGTAAGGGAAGATGAGGGCGAGAGCAGCGGCGGCGCCGAGGAGGTACTGCACACGGAACGTATCGGTGTTGACGTCGTTTGTAGGCTTGTAAGCGTTGGTCATGAGGTAGATGATGTACCCTTGCGAGCTTATGAAGAGGATCTTGAAGACGATGTTGTAGTAGCTCTCCGTCGAAAAGAGATCTGCGCCGGGTTAGCTTGGCCCAGCCATTGAGCACTTCCGGTGGCGGCTGAGCTTCATACCGAGGTATCTGGTAAGGTAGACCAGCAGATACAGCCCCTGCGACTTGAAAGAGATGCCCGAGCAGCTCTGCACAGCGCCGAGTTAGCGACACACATGGGGTATAGGGGCGGCCATGTTCAAAGGAGGCAACGCACGTTGAGCTGCACCATCTTGCGCAGCAGGATGAGGATACTCGCTAAATGCGAGAAATCCGCTGTTCCGCACATGTTAGCGCTCGTCGCCATCAATCCCGTCGAGCAGCATTGTCGGCTGCTATCCTATCAACCTACCGGCGATGCGAAAGACGTTTAGCGGCATATTGGTTGCTGTATGCCCTGATGGCAGCGACAAGATGCTGAATTCCGATAGGCGCCCGAGATCAAAAGGAAAAGAAGAGAAACCAGGATCTAACCGATGGGTACGCGATTCGGCGTCGAGATAAGGAAAGGCTCAAAAGATGGACGTTGGTGAGTAGACGAAGAGGCGATAAGATTTGGCGAAGCAGCAAAGAGGACACGACGCGACTGGCATGTCATTGGACGAGCGACGCAGCTCTAGGGAGAAATACAGTGTCAATAGCAGATATCCGCACGGCGATGACTAGCATGGCGGAACACATCTGCCGCGTCTTAAAATAGCAGATTCACCCCCTGGACCCCTGCGCTGCCACTGTTAGTGAATAATGGGGATTTTGGCAGTTCCAGCGGCCTGTTTCGAATTGCGCATCGTGGCGCATCGTGTTGCATGTGCGAGGGTGACGCCGATACAGACATCAGCCCCAAATATGCAATACCCGTCCCTGCACGGAACAGTGTATATTGCGTACGGTATACTTGTGCAAGCGTTGCGGTCTACTTATGTAATCGAACGTGGTCCAACGGATGACATCATTGCATCTTGGAAGAGCATCTCGGTTCGTTTCAATAAGAGTCTTGAGGAATACAAACTGAACCGCTCTGTTGTTTTTAGCAATGGCCGTCATCGTCGTGAAAGCGAGGAGCGTTTTTTGGGCTGAGAAGGTTCCAACTAAGCGCTGATGCCAAAGCCCATCAGAGTAAGTCCAAGAGGACCTAGCAAAACAGTCGTATCAAGTACAATTCACAGCCTCTTCTCTTTTACCTCAAAATGTAAGACCGATGTTCTCAATTGGTAAAGGCTTAGCGCTCTTCTTGAAAGGATCTTTCGTAGGATCTTGATACTCTTTCTCGTCTTGAGTCATGAATTGCCTTTCATCTGCCCTAGACCTAGGTCGTCTAAACACATAGTCCAAGTCTAGTGTATCAATCTCCTTCATGATAACCAAGGATGTACCTCTTACCCTCAACTCAAGCCGTGAGCTTAAATCCGAAGAACTCATCACTGGGGCTCCTTCAACTCCATCTGAGGAGGGTGCGGTTCTCCGATCAAGAGTAGGCAAAGGACATTGGGCGTGGTTATAGCCTTATTAACTACAAGAAGACAAAAAAACAAAAGTCTGCAGTAACGGAATATGGGGAAAAAGAGGGCTTGGAGAGCTACATGGTTTTGCCAAGTGCTATAGAAGATGGGCGAGCTAAATTCGATCTAGGTTCATACATAGCAGCTATCTTTCTTTCAAGAGAGGCGGCCCTTCGCTGGAGTAGAAATGACTAGCGATCTCAGTGGATCTGAAACTGTAATCTGTGAGCATTGCTTTTATGATCTACATTTTCTTTCAACTCTTAATATAAAACAACTATCGCAGTAAATTTGAAGTTCTACTTCCTCATAGTAGCACGAATAGACTGACGGATCAAGATGGGGCTGTTAAACCTAGCCTCCGCGACTAGTAATGCCGCCGCTGCAAGTCTTAAAATTCTCCACTTACTAAGAACTTGGAGGCCTATCGTTAGTGCTATTGCTAGTAAGAATAACTGTGATTTCATCATTTGATCTATTCCTATAAGACGTTTCCAATAGCTTCAACTTCCCCAGGTAGCTGTTGAATACTTACAGGTAATTACCCAATCGGCAGAGCGTTAAGAGCCGTAGAGTTCGTACAGCGTAAACCATATTCAACGTACCATTATCTGCTGAATTGATCGAGGAGGGGTTGGCGGAGTAAAGTCTAGACCTCAAAGGAGGGGCTAGTGTGATCTTAGTAGCGAGCTGAACTGGAATAGATACATGTAGTCCCCAATATCTCCCATGTGAGCAGTGTCTTTCTTGGCTTTCTCTAGAAAAGAGCCCTGCATTATTGATACTGCGGTGAGCTAAACTAAATGTGTGCCGAACACGCAACTAGAGAGAGTTGATGATTCCACAGCTGCGTCTTGGGAATGGCATTATTGATTGATTATCGACCGGTGGCCAGGTGGAACTGGGGCTGAGGATGCAAGGAGACCCCCTGGATCCCAGAGAAGAGTCATGGCCAGCCAATCGGAGCACCATAGCATAGAAAGGCTGACTGCTGCATTGAAGAGTTTAGAGATACAAAAACTTTAGATCTGTATTACCTTTACGTCTCATCTATCTTCAGTTTGGGTGATGATCTTAATGCTGCTCTCGCTGAGGTCGTGAAGTATCCAGCAACTCGATTCGATTACACTGCCTTGAAGCTCCGATTTATGGTTCACGATGCCTCTTCGAAATGACCAGCGCATCCCCTCTGGGACCCCTCGCCCACTGGTTCCAGGAGAAACCCGTCTCTACTCTTACTTCGAACCTTCTCTCACCGATGGCCTTCATTATATTAAAGTTAGCCAAATAATTGAGGCACCAGCAGACCCCAATGAGTCTGATCAAAATACTCAAAAAGACGCAACTGAGGCCACTGAGCAGGCATTCATTGCTGTTGCTTCTCAATTCTCTCTTCAGCCAGGAGCCGTTGACTCAGTCTTCCCCACGCCTGGGACACGCGCAGAACATACAATTCTGCCTCACATTGTTCTAACCGACCCGCATTTGCCATGGAATAGAAGCCCATCAATAGTACATCTTCCTCCCCACAAGGACAAGGAAACGGATCAAAGTCGGACAACATGGCTTGCGTTAATGGTGTTTTCGGTGGAAGAGCTTCAAATGGACAAACCTGACATTGATAATGTCATGCGCTATCTGCCTGAGAATTTAAAGCGCGAACAGAGCGAGACGGGTGCTCTGCGGATGATTGCTCGTGATATGCCCAAGTTGAATGGAGTGATAAACGCGACCGCTTTTAACAATACTTTAGATGCAAAAGAAGCGACCGAGACTACTGATGTGGTCGTATTGCCAGGCCAGCTATTTAAAGCTTTATTCACCGAGCCAGGTGGCGATGCTAGCAAGCTCAATGTGGCCTCTTATAAGCACATGGCTCATGTAAGACATATAGCAACAGACGGCATGGCAAATGCTGGTTCCAAAGACGGTGATGCACTGTTCAGTATTGTCATCAGCCGTCGTACCGGTCCAATTGACTCAGATCTACCCACGTTGATGGCTGTTCACCTCTTATCCCTTGTCTTTGACGAGAATATGCCATTTTCTACAGCCAACGATCGTGTAGCTATGACTAGTCTTCATAGCTGGACCTACACCTGTCTTCCATCAAAGAATGTAGCCGGTACATCTGACCTCTTGACAAACCTAGGGCAAAATTTGAACATTCTGCGCACTGGAGACAATGTTAAGCCATTTGCCTCTGGAGACGATTCCAGAGATGTATCCCTCGCAGATATTATTGAAGCGCGGCAGGTTGAAGGATACACTCTCCTTCGCTCTCGTACAGTTACTGGCGAAGTGACCGCTGCGTTATTTCGCGGGCCTCTTGTGCCAAGGCGAGTCGAGCGTCCGTTACGAGATGGACTTACCATGCAGTCAAATTGCGGTAGTGATCTGGCTATTTTGGATAAAAAGCTTGGTCTTATGAATAAAACCTATTCGAGTGCCTGGCAGCTGGGCAAGACGCTGGCTTTGGCGGATGAACGCTTCTGCTTTGCTCTTTCTCGATTACGGAATGCAGTTCGTGGCCGTGGTTTGGACCGTTCTAAACATGAGATTCATGCTCCCTTTGGAGACGATGGATATGGACCACCCTCAAAGACAGCAGACAGCATGGTAGAACTGGTCAAAGGCCTCTGTGATATCAACGCCAACCAGCATGCATCTAGAGACCCTGAGATATCTCTCGCCCGAAACCGACGGTGCCAACAAGATGGGGAGGAGATATCCCTCAACAGCATTGATATGCTCTCACAAAACTCGACTCACATCTCAAGCCGTATATCATCTCACTCAAACGCAGAAGCTCTCATGTTTGCCACGTCAGATAAAAAGGGTGTCATGTATAACGAGCACACCATAACTGCTAGTCCCGATTACGTCTACATCTACTCTTGGATCCTCGACAAAGTGCATCTTGCCAACGTGCCTGCTCAATATCTCATACCGGATCCTTCATTCCTCCCACAGGAAACTCTCCGCTTCTTCTTCATCGATGATAATTGGATTGACGCATTGATAGATGGGGCTCTGAGTCTCGCAAACCACTGGGGACATGGGACGGATAGAGATGAGCCGCGAAATGCCATCAAGCTTGCTATTAATGAGTGTCTTCGGACCCCAGATGAGTCTCTTGGAGGCTGGCACGTTCCACTGCCTAGATACGGGCTCCTCTTACGCAGTCAACTACTTGTCCAGTTGCCAGATATTACAGTCGAAGCAGCCTTCTCAGAGACTCGAAGTGAACCGATATCAAAAAGCGGAGACGAATTTAGAGTACAAGCCCCTGAAAATACGCCTCCCAAACAACCAATATTAGTTCAGAAGCGTCTTGCTCCAGATACCATGTACTGTCTATTCGATGCCGCGCCACCAGATCTGCGCCGAGTCATCTTTAGAATGCCTCCACATCAACAGTGTTTCAAAATTGGACAGATATTGACCAACAAAAAGCTAACGGTGCCGTGGAAGAAGCTTTACACGACAACGGAGAGGCCAAGCACTGCTCAACCAGGTGATACACTTGGCTCTACTGATTTTGACCCTACCGGCAAACCAGCGCCTATTTTTGACTGGAATCTACGCACGCTTAACCCAGAGTGCTTTGCAACATTCCTCGTTGATCATGAGCGCGAAGGAAGAGAGAAGGAGTTCTCTGATGAGGAACCAACTTCAGCGGTGCTCGGGCTGCAGCTGAGCAATCCAATCTTTGAGCTAGATATTGATGATATATCTTCTAAATAGCCCGATGAAAGTCCCGTTGATCTATTTCAACTATCAACTCCTTCTCGACAAGAACAAGCTGCTCCTTTACTTTCACCTCTAATAGAGGATTAGGTTGCGAGTGAGTTCATTCGACGCTCTCGTCCGCCATTACCGACTTTAAGATGCTCTTTATTATCGGCAATTTTGTTTGAACAACCCTATAAGTGCGCCGATCTTGGAAATTTTATCACTTAACTGACAAATGACGGATTATCAACGTTTGATGAATCCTCTACAATTCAATTTCAATGTATCTGGGCTTAAAGTGAAACACGCAAACACATCCCAACCTGTGATTCTCTTCCAATTGAGATCGCTTCTTCATTAAGAAAGAACGGATTAGGAATTTCTTCATATCCTCTGAAACTAATCATGGTCGGCGTCCCCTGTCGTAAAATACCTGTCAAGGCGAGAGGGGACTCCAGGGTCAAGATTCCGCTTCTTGCCCCTACTGCTGACCCGTCGGTGCCAACGATATTGAGCAACATGCAGTTAAACGTATTCAAGAGATAGGGCGTAGTCGATGGTCTAGATCTGGCAAACCATATTGTGTTCGAACTATTTCCTAGGCAGCAACCGGGAGTCACTGTGAAGATGCTTTAAGAAGCGAAGTAGACCCGTATATTGTGATAACTTATTTCATACAGTATTTTTGTCACGCATACGTGCCTCATTCGCTTCTTTTATCGCCTTTCTTCGCGCTTCTCGCTCCTCATCGGTCGGCTTTTGGGGCAAGATTCCATCTGCCGGGTTGTACCATTGTTCCTCTGGCACTTTGGTGCCATCGACACCATCAAATCCTTCTTTATCTATAACGCTGGGTAAAAAATCTAACACTTGTTTGATCTGATCTGGGTTCAATGCCCTGGCATCGACAACCTGATATTCAGTAGATAATGTACGAAGCACACCGTCTCTGCCAAGGTGCGTGCTACCCCCATTGGGGTCGCGCTGCATATCTCGAACGAAATCCGGGGGAATCTATAGGAAGTCTCATCAGATAGCGTACTACAATTTTTAACTACTTATAAGACACATACTCGGCAGCTCATGGTGCTGCTATTTAATGTATATAGTTGTCGTGTCTAATGGGAATAGTATTCTGCAATGTATATACTATCAGATTATAAGTAAGAGCGATGAAATCTATAGCTATAGGTAGAGTACGTAAATGGATGCTCCTAATTGTAACGAAAATACTATATAATAATTAAAACAGGCAGGCTATGACCAAATTATGAGTCAATATGTTAAGGTAGCAGGCAGCAGCTAAGGGCTAGTGAGGAGTAGATGATCCTTATACGCTTAAATATAGAGTGAGTCAAACAACATGTGACATATATTAGTGGTCGCTACTAAATTAGGCATAGTAATACAAAATGAAAAGTAAGAGGATCCATATGGAGTGTAACACTTTTCCTCGGGATATAGAACATCGTTGGTTCTGCTCTCTATAAATGCCAATATATGTGCATGATTATGAGGGATTTGTTGGTCCCACTGTCTGTATCATAAACACTCAAACACCCTGGGCCTTCAAGAAGTTGAAGATTTTTTGGAATGCCTGTGGTGCAACCTTGTGAAAGTTGAGATTGTGACTAATAGATAATTAGGCTTTTCTGTTTCTTCAAAGGACTAATTGGATAGAATTACTCACCCTGATGGCAAATTGTCAACATATTCAAGGACTTTGGCACCGGTGAATATATCCTTTGTGCCATTTACAACACCGATGCAGTTTCCGCCGCAGGCAGAGACGTCAAACTGGCCTTGGAGAACCAAGACAGGTGCCTTAATTTTACAGTAGTCAATCGTAGTAGCCAGCAGCGAGGGAAGCTCGCCAACTGCAAACGGCTCGCTGGCAACATTATAACTCCATTCAGCAACGCTGTGCTCGAAGTGCGGAGCTGCATAGTAGATATAGGTCTCGGCGAACAAATCCGAGCTGGTGAAGTATCCAGAATCTAGCTTTCCCCACCGCGCAGGGTTCTGTAGCTTAGCAACGCGCAAGCCGGCACCTGCAACGAAAGGGGGGAAGAATTCAAAAGTTCCACTGAAACCAGTCAATACGAGACCATCGATGGCGATATGAGTGGCTGCTGCGGAGGAGATGTAGGAGCCATAACTGTGGCCGACAAGGGCAATCTTGCTAGCGTTGGCTTTGGTTTTGGCGTAATTAACGAGACCCTCTAGCACGGCAACTTCGACCTGGAATTGTGCGTCTGTGAACGCGTTTACTCTATTGTGATCATGTGAGCATGTGCCACTTTATTTGCAGCGGTTTATAAAGTATCGACTCACTTTGGTGATGATCCAACACCGATGCGATCGTAGCTGAGGACTGAATATCCCTGGGCAATAGCAGCATCAACAAAGTTGTATTTCTCACTGCCTGGAAAGTTGGGTCGCCAGTAACTGTAGCACGGAGATCAGAACAAAGCCTCTTTCCCGTTCTTTGCAACCTCAATTTTTATAATGATAGATCAACATATACACTTACAGCTTCGATTCAATGATTCCATGTGTAAGTACCAGCGTCGGTCCTCCATGGCCACACAATGTCGCACCCACGGTGTAAGTACTCTTCACAGAAGCCGATGTGGATCCACTAATGGGAAGAGGGTCGGCCGCTTTACCCGAATCTCGGCGAGTCAAATTGAGAGTTAGTGCAGCAGCATCCCAATCATCTTGGAGCGACGTTGTCAAAATGAACCGAGGGGTTGAAACGGTAATTGGGATCTGAATATCTCGGCAACTGGCTGAAGCTGGCTGGGGTAGTGCTTGAACCGCCGCAGCGAAAATGGGAATTAGTTGGTTGAAGAGCATCTTGTTTAAGAGGAAGACAGATGATAACTCCAATGTTCACTACCAATAGCTGTATAGAAGGCAAAGTTGTCACTCTTGTTTGTTCATAGTTGCCATATTTATACATTTTTAAACCACTATCTCCCCCTAGCACCTTGCTTTCAACTCACTAATACCTCTGTTGAATTGGTAATAGCATGATAAAGCCAGCCTTTGACAATTGTGGCCCTGACCTTCGCTGCTTATGAAATCAAAGGGCGTCTTCCAGTTCAATATCATCGTGCTATACTAAAGCCTGTCGCATAAATGTGCCTTTTCTTATATTCTTTTGTCAGCCGAAATGAGTTATCGGGGTGACTTTACCATAACGAGACAATGGTCACCCTAGTCTAACTTTGGCGGATATCCACATCAGTTGGAATCAGAGGCGGAAAAAGAGATTAACGCAGCCGCCGAGCAGTGGTTTATTATTTTGCCGCTACGTCATCCGCTATATGCAGGGCTTCATAGCTAAAATTTCTTGGTAAGGAACGCCTTACTTTATTGCTATTGTACTTCGCCCTTGCATATGCCTACTAGCAAGGATATTATCCGATTGCATTCCAGGCTGGCCACCCGATTTACGTGTATTCATACTGAGGACACTCTCTGTGAAGGGTAGAAATATGCATATCATCATTATTAATTTCTCAGTAATCGTTGTAACTAGCGTCTACCATGCATGACTACTGACTAAGAGCGCTTCCTCTGTTGCTGTGAGAAGACCCTCATGACTGATGGCTGCGCATTGGGAGGGAAAATCCCGGTTTCTTTGAAGCCTGAGATGATATTAGACCTCGTAAACCCTTCATCGTACATAGCCCGGAACGCTGTGAGGAAATCTGTTTGTGTAAACACCACGTTGTCTTGGAACAGCAATTTCTGCCGCAGTATTTTTTTATGTGCAAGCTTGAGAGGATGAAAAACGCCTACATCGAGAGGCTGAAGGATATGAGTTGAATATGACGGAAATACGGCGACGATAATGTCAAATTTAATGCAATATTCCATAAAATCGAGCCCTGTGTGCTCTACAAAGCCGTCAATAACGAGGAGACGGTAGATCTTTTTATCGTCAGGCCATTGGATTGGTGGAGCTTCGTACGGCGGCGACCAAGGACTGTCAGGATCTCGAAGCCATACGTTACATCCAAAATATTCTTCAAATGCTAGTCCTGACTGCTGTGCTTGTTCTGACTTCTCCCAAGACGACAGGTTAAAGTGGTGAAGCCATTCAAACGAGGTCTCGCTGTTAGAGAAGCCCGTTTCTGATCGGGCGAAGTGGATAGCCTCGTCAGCCCCAACTTCTACTTCTGACCAAGGCTCAGTGGGGAAAGTCTTGAAGATTACCCAGGGAGGAATAGTCTCGCCGGCGGCGTTGATTGAAGCTACAACTGTAGAAGACTCGCGGTTCTTCGGATCAAGGACCTTTGGCTGTTGTGACCGAGTTGAGCGAACGACTGCAACCTCAAGGCGTTCACGAAGGCGGCCAATCCGTATGCCGCACTCCTCTTCATTCCAACACTCTGAAGCACCGATCCGATAGTCGGTGATGATCTTCTTCAACCTATCGAAGAAAGTCATCAAATTCTCTACATTTGAGGCCTCAAGCGATTTGCTAGCTGTTTCCACAGCTTTAACATAGGATTTCTGAACTTCCGGATGTTCCAAAAGCCACTGGCAATACCAATTCTTCCCTAGATCCGCAATTTCGGGATCTCTTCGTCGTCGGAGGTCGTTGGCAGCGGCCACAAGGTGGGCTTTAGTCGCAGGAAATCCTCCTCGCTGTAGCCATTTCACATAGGCAATGAGGGCTTCCTCTTCTTCGTTCGTCAGCGATCGCGGCCGCCCCGGCTGTCTAGGAGTAGGAAGAGGATCAGCGCGTTGGAACGAGGAAATCGCGCGTTGAACTGCTGCCGGGCTTATGTTGAACTGAGCGGCAGCGCTCCGTACGGAATATGCTTTTCGAACTCTTGGAGGTCGATTGCGATCAGATAAAACAGCGGCCGCAGCCTTGAAGGCAGGAGGAAAATCTGCCATTGGATTTGATGCCAATTTCAATTATCAAACGCGCTGTTGTTTTTATTTACTAGAACACGGTATGTAATCTTCAACTAGGCTAGATATCTGCATGTTCCGATTTTTGGGCTGTTTCGGGATTCCCAGAGACACGGTTGGTTCCTAAAAGTGGAACCAACGGGCAGACTCCGTAATCTTTCCTTATTCACTTCTTCTAAATTCTCAGACGCCGTATTTTCGTCTACAGTATTTGACGGACCAGCTGGGCAATCCGATTGGTAATGGTCGATCCAGATTTCCAGGCACCTTCGCTATTCGCCGTGTCGCTCGATTGGCGTCGCTTGGCCTGCATTTCGTCCACGAATCTCGGCCATGTATTGGTCAAAACAAGATACTTTATATGAGTCTGAACACTATCAAACACTGTTACATCAAATATGTCGGGGATTTCGCCCTCATAGTGTATCTTGGGGGTGCTTCGAGCGCCTAGATCGATGGGACTACTGGCCTGGCAGCAGCCGAAGGGAGCAATCTCAATATCGAACGATGTTGCTGGATTGATGGTTTGCTCTCCATATATGCTGCGTGCGGCTTTTTCAAATATGCTTTCAACGCGCTTAATCTCGCCGGAAGATAAGTTCAAGGGAAACTCGGCGTCTCTTGGGCTGATAAAATCGATGTAAATCTCCAGAGCATCGTTGAACATTTTCCTTTTTTGACCATTAGTCTTCTGTGTAGCCCAGAATGATCTCCATTTCGCCGCGCTTGTTAGAAAGGCAATGTTTTCCCCCGAAAAATCTCTCAAAGCAGAAAATTCTTGTAGTGGTCGAGGATTCTCGTTGAGGACGTATTCAAGGGCGCTCATTGTTAGCAGGCGATCGCCCAAGTCTTCGCTAAAGATGTCAAAAGGTGTACTCTTCGTCGTCGAAATGGCGGGTAGAAAGACCCAATTCTCCGTTGATGAAGACGAAGGTGTGAGGGGTCCAGCTTGAGGTGACAGACTCAGGGTCGTGGGTTGGAGAGGACTGTCCCATTTCTTGCTCGAGCGGGTAGTCTTTCTTCTCTGAATCCAAAATTTGATGACTTGGAGGGCTGGAACGAAAACTGTGAAGATTTCAAACATGAAAATGGAAAGATGGATCCTGGTTTGATACCTAGTTAGCACCTATGCCTTGCTGGAGGAGCAAGTGGTCTGCGAGATACCTACCATTGGCTTGGGGTAAAATATTTATTGACATTCTGAAAGGCAGGGATATACGAAGAGACTAGAAACATCGGTGTTGCATGGAGACTTAAAGACAAAAGATTAGTTATTGTAATCGTAATATCGCGGCAATCAAATATGACTTACTTAGAAATGCAGCAGCCGATAGTTTGTGCACGCCATCCCATGGTATCGCGGATCCCCCAAGCGCGCCATAGAAGAATCGGTGCAATCTTGGAAAAAAACTAGTTAGTCACAATGATCGCCTTGTAAGGACTTGTTCTCTACGTACAATCCAGGTCCAAATGACTTGCCACAAAACCGACGGCCACCATTCCCATCCTCGGCCCAAGTCTACAAGTTGCTCTAGGATTGTTGCGCCGCGAAGTTCGGTGCCAGGAATGCCATACGTGGGATGGTATTTTCGACAAGCTAGCCACATGCCAACCGTGAGCAAGACCTATAGATATCATTCAGTATGCAAATCAAGGGTTAAAAAATACTCGTAATAATCGTTATCTAGCATTGTTAATGCGCGGAGTCTCAGACAAACACACCTGGATAATCATGCCAAGACCAATGAAGATCATCGATCGTGCTGTATAATCCATGTTTCGTAGGCGGCAAAGCCATGAGGTTTTTGCGCCACTGCATCCGGATTCGACTCGATGAATTTGACCGGCAAATTGTTTCTGCAGCTTTGCCACGTGAAGGAAACGAAGGTTGGATGCGTGGAACAATGCAACACCCAAGGGAAACCAGAGGCCCATGAAGAAGTACTGGATATCATATGCGAGAACCAAGGGCATGGTTTGGCCGATAGGATACACCAGCTGCGCGAGAATCCAGTACATGTGCAAAAAACCAATTGCAAAAAAAGACAATGGTAATCCACGAATCTTTAGGATGGGCAGATTTTTGTTAAGCCAGCAAAAGGCCATGCCGGCAATGAGTGTGGCCGTCCATGATGCGCACCAAGAGATGTAAAACACGCCAATCTTGTCCCAGTTAGCAGGGCTTGGTGGAAGTGTGTATACAGAGAGTGCAGCCATTATATCGACTTTGGCTTAGGAAGTTGGATGACGAACAGAGAGAAGATAAGGATGACAAAATCTCAAAAACCTACTGAGGATAGTATGACAATAGTAATCAGGTATCCGGAGTTGTGGAGTGGCGTTAAGGGAGGTCTAAGTTTCATATTATAAGACTTCCATCAACGTTGGATCATCATTTCCCTCTATTCTGGCATAGTATGTAGAACAGCCTGCTGTCTCTCCTAGGAGAACTACCAATCGAATCTAATCTTGCTGATCGCCGGGCTAATACATGCTGTTTCACCTCCAGCTGCCAGATTGGTTGAGACTGAGAGACATAATTACTCCATCATCTTGGCACCAGGTCCAAGTGGCTATCGTTTTTGACATCATCTGCATAGCTGGGAAGAAGAAAGCCATCTGAGAGTTACACCACAAGGGTTCTTTTTCTTTTCTTTTCTCTCTCTCTCTTTTCATCACAGCTAGCAGGAAATTACACCGAAATAAGCCCCTTTTAGGGCAAAGGATGCAAGGGGGCCATCAGCTTCAGCCTGTCTAAGAGGCGGTTACCTGGAATCCGTCACACCGGTGATGGGATCATCTAACTCGTGTCTCACAAATAAACTGCGATCCAGGGCAGGGCAAAAAAAAAAAAAAAAAAAACATACGCGGTGGGTCACAAGGAATAATAACTAGGAAGATTGGCCTTGGCATTACAGAGCATTACCAGGTAAGGTGTCATGTGACCCATATGTAGTTATTCCTCCCTCCATTGCTTAATTTAATTAATTTTTTTATTATAATTATTATAATTTAGTTTTAAATTATATTTTATTTATTTATACTTAAGCTTAATGCTTATCAATAATATCACACTCTATTTGAGCTTAAACATCCTCATCCCCGTGACCCTTAAGTATAGTATATTAAAACTCGTTTCCTATATGCAGAGATTATAGCTCACCTAGTGTATTTTTTTTTTCAACGCTCTATCAAGCTGTATACTCCTCTGTACAAATCAGGTCGGAGTGCGTCAAGATCGCTTAATATCTCAATTAACAATCTAACTCTTTTATATCTAATGTTTCCAATTTTTAATTTACATCTGCAAGAAGCGGACCAGGCGGCTGAGAAAATTGGAAAGACATAATACTTGCCTCAGAACGCATTGTATTATGCTAAGTCCAGATAGAAGAGAGATGGAAAGAAAGATTATCGCGTCATCCAGGCGTATTCCTTAATTGGAAATATAACTCTGGTATAGAAACACTGTATGGCAGCATGATTGGAAGTTTCACGCTTCATTTGACGCGCTTTTATCTCGATGTTCATTCGTATTGATTCTTATCCGCAAATTCAAGATACGCACAATCTATTTCAATAAGCCAATAAGGGAAAATCTTGTGATATAGCCCGTATATTTGTAAAATGTTGTTGCTAGAAAAGTAACCAAATGTCACTAATTACATGAATGCCCTGCGGATATTTGCGTATTAACAATTGCAGCCGCTATGGTTTATATCGCGTTTCAAATGCTGCTGTCATTTGTGAGCACCCCCAAAGAAAACCACTTATCAACCTTCGAACTGTGTGAGCTTTGTGGCGTTACAGACCTTGCGCCGAACTTTCATATCTTAGAATACATGGCTTCATTCTGGGATCTGGCATCTAATTCGTGTGTCCACGCGCTTCTCGGCTGCGTATGTAGAAACCAATATATCTGGGCCAAGTCCGTAGGCTGTACCAGATATGCATCAATATTTCGCAGTTTCTCTTCTTCTCCTGCTTGCTCCCATCGCCTCCTGGCTACTCCACCAATGAGATCGCCATCTACCGGCCCATCGACGATTATGTGTGCCGCATGAATTCCTTTAGACTGATACTCTCGGGTAATTATCTGGCAGAGAGATCGCAAACCAAATTTCCCGGGCGAGAAGCTGGCTAAGCCGGGCATGCCACGAAGTGCACCAGTAGCGCTTGTAAAGAGGATAGTTCCTCTGCCTGCGGTAATCATGTCGGGTAGCACACGCTTAGTAGACCAAAAGGCACCATACAAATTGATTTTAGTAAAGTTTTCGAATTCTTCGGTTGTTGTGTCGATTATCGATCTTCCATGAACTCGCCGCGCTCCGGCGTTATACACTAGGACCTGAATTGATCCTAGCTCGGTCTTGATGGTATCAAGGCTGTTGTTAATGGATTCCTCGACGCAAAGGTCAGTAAGGTAGTATTTTGCAGTACCCTCGCCATAATCAATGTCGATGCGCTGGGCCATATTCTGTAGCTTGGCTTCCGAGCGAGCTAGAAGTGCGACGACGAACCCTTCAGCAGCGAAACGGTGAGCGACGGCTTCACCAATCCCTGGGCCAGCACCTAAGATGGCTATAACAGGATGCATTTTTGGATTGACAGCCATATTGAAAGAATTCAGGGATTCTGGGGAAAACCCGGTGAGGTGCGGGAGGAGCTTCTCTAAGCTGCTTGTCTCGTTTGTCCCGGAGATGGGTTGAGGTTTACTGAATGACCCAGGACTTTCTTCTAAATCGTTGAGGAGAAATAGGCTACAAGTTTTAATTAATTTTGAAGCAAAGAAAAGAATTGTTCACTCCCGTCCTTCCGGTTCAGTAACCTTCTGAGTTTGGGTTGGGAAGAATTCTGCGAAGATCTCAACACTACCATTGTGGAGGCATCCTCGGAACTATTCAGAGGCATTATCACGGCAAATGGGCGTCGTGAAAAGAGCTGGCTCCTTGGTATTACGGGATAATTCCAGCCGCTAACTCCACCTTTGGCTGGAGTTTTAAGACAAGCTGTAACTCTCCTACAAAGATCGACCCGCCAACGCAGCTAGTGCCTCGGCGACAAGACTAAGGACGGCCGGGGCATTATGCTGCGGGACCATCTAAACCGTGGGACTATCTAAACCGCGGGAATTCGGCATAAGCTTCAACATCGCTCTGTAACATAAATAGGCAACCAATCGTGGAATGGCTATCTTTGACTTAGTTGGCCCTTTACCCGTACTATCTTCTTCTACAGCTTGTAGAGAGCGGTGGAAGTGAAAGCGGTTTCCTCGTGTACTAATCATGTCTAACAATGTGGTATCCCAAAAGAGAATCGAGGCGTATATCGACTGTGGTGAGTTTGGCAAACCCATGTTGAAGCGGACGCGATACTAAGATCGAATTCCCAGTTTCTCCGTACAGCTTTTACGCGTTCACTTATCTTTTCCGGAACAAGAAGACACTGGATGCCCTAGGAGTTCAGGTAGAGTCAGTAAATTATGAAACCGGCAGGCCAGTCTTAATTAAAGTTAAAGGACTAACCTATCTCGCAGGTTCATCCCAGTCTTTCTAGGTGGCATCAATGTGGGCAGTGGTAAGACAACTGCGCCGCACTATGATGATTTCTAGCTGACAGCATGATAGGGAATAAACCACCATGGACGCTGCCGGCAAAGGCGGTCTACTCCAGGTATGACGGAGAGCGAGCTCAGAGATATTTCGGAATGAAGTTCAAAATTCCATCCTTCTTCCCCATCGTTTCCCTCTTAGTAAGTTGTATTGCGTCTTTACTTAGGAGCTCAAACTAACATACCCTCCTTGGATGTCTCTTCAGCCCCAACGTTGTCTGGTCTATGTGAAGAAAGCGCATCCAGAAAGATACGAGGCTTTCTTCGACGCGTGCTTTAAGACACTATGGCTGAACCAGAAAGATATCTCGAAACCAGGCAACTTGAAGGTCGCTCTCCTTAACGTGTTCGACGAACAAGAAGCCGAGGCGATAATCAGAGCTGCGGATGAGCCTGAGATCAAACAAACTCTTGCTGACAACACGACACATGCCTTCAAAAACCTCGGCGCTTTTGGGTGCCCGTGGTTCTGGGTCTTCGACGGAAAGGGAAACGCGGAGCCTTTCTTCGGGAGCGATAGATTTCATTTTATGTGGCAATATTTGGAGCTACCACACCAAGGTTTTGAGCTCATCCCGCCGACTCAAGTTAAACTTTAAGAATGGAATTATTAATGGTAGAATTCAATATTGCAAGATTTTGCTACTCGTTTAGCGAACCCGGAGAGAATTTTAACAAGTAGCTAGTTCTCCTAGATAACCACAAATCACTTATAATAGACAAATTCATATCTACCTAGTTGCTTAGCGAAGGCTATACTTGCTAGTCACCCAACTCCATCATAGAGCCACTTGATCTTAGCTGTTTGCCCAGTATTAAGACATAATGCAGTGCATTGGTTGAGTAGTCGCTAATATCTTGAACGCCTATATGGGAACTTTGGCATTCATTACTACTCTTAACAATATGCCTAATATAAATGAGTTTTAGCCGTCTTTCCAGGCGCTAATCGCTTATGAGAATACTCAATTTCAAATATCACTCATTACGAAGTTCTGACAATATTATATGGTCGCGGGATGGCCATGGAAATTCGCACGAGCTCTGACTTCCTGAGTATTGGGCCCTCCCAACGGGCAGCACAAAATATTACTTGCTGTTCCTACACTGAATCGCCAGACTTATACACTTCCAGCAGTTACAAAAATCTTCGGGCTGTAGGTTTGTATTCTATCTATCAACTAAATGATGGTCTAATAATCTAGATCATTTGATGGTAGTCGATGTTGATAGTTTATCCTTGTACAATCTGGAGAGGCATCAAATACTTCCGTTACGTATATAAATTAAACCTTCTTGCTTGTATGTCAGGAAAACCTTGATACTTACCTTTCAATTGTTGTGCGTCCAAAAGTGTACTGGAGGACATGTAGCAACATAGTCTATCTCGCGATGAGCATGACAAATAAACAGATAACCCCGCGCCATATCGAGCTAGTTAGGAAGAGAACTCGGCCTTCCCGTGGAAGATATCGTAGTTCTATTAACCCCGTAGCCCGTCAGCAGAGCCCTTCTCGCCATGGCAGTCCCCTAGAAATACCCCTTACTGCCAATGCCCATACTGGTCTGTCAAATCGAAATTCGACAATGGGGCTTACCACTCCTCAGTTGGTCTGCAATCAACCTTTGTCACCATAAGGCCTCATACTGAGAGTTGTCACGGTTGTTTTCTGATCTTTTCTCACTATCTGCTTTAGCTAGCCTATTTAGCAGCCCGAGAAAATGTAACACCGAAATGGAAGTTTTTGTAGGGAAATGCCTTCTCGATTGTAGATCTGTCTAGCTATGTTAATGGTGGCCTTTGCGTCCTGTAGGACGAACAAAAAGTGCTTTGTGGAAATGCGATGACTCTTTTAATATATCTAGCTTAGGGGTTGACAGATAGAGCTGTGGTATTGTGACTATCAGCAGGGTAGATTTGTTATATAGAACGGTCCATTGGACAGGTCCGTTGGGAACGCTGCCTTATAATGGCTCATAAAGTAGTAATGTTGTTTAGTACACCCACAATGGGCATATACGGCCGAGTCATCCGTTGGAAATGTTTACGTTGAGGGATTTTCACCTTTGCTGTAGATGTAACCTGTTCAGCACACTATATTGCGCTTTAGAAGCTCACGTCGCAGCATATAGTGTCTTCACTCTCTTCCTCGAACCTCGCTGGAGTAGAGCCTTATAGCTTGATTCTTGCCTGACGGTAAGTCTAAATCTAGGTGCGGTGTCAAAAATATGTCTATAGCAGGACACCAATAGTTCTTCACACATTTCTGCGGTTATATTATGGCCACCCCATGTCAGAGTATGTTCCCAGTACAGCAATGTCTTCTCTGAAAAGCTCGTGGACTTTATCCCAGCCCTGCTGGAGCCGTACAATGGGCAGGTTAGCAATCCTGGATGACTCGACATCCTCCAGCATCGTCGAGCACGCACCAGCGGCGACATCTGGCTTCGCCGCTGAGTCTGCGTTCGGATGTTCTTCATGCTGCAGTCTAGCCTCGCCGATGCCGATGGCGAATGAACTTGTCGAGACTCTCAGAAGACCGCATTCTTTCAGAGCATGCGCCGGAGGCACTGTCAGGCGACCCCTCTTGCACACAAATCGGGTAACCGCAGAGGCAAATACGACTCTGCTGCCTTCGCTTCTCGAAGTTGTCTCCGGCTTTTCGCCCGCCCATTCGGACGAATGAGATTGCAGCACACGCTGGCCGGCCCTGAGCTTCCCCCTTTGGACGAAGTGCGTCACCGTGTAAATCCACTTTTCGTCCCAACTCGCCACCCGTGTCCAGGTCTCGTAGGTTTTATAGGGCTTGATTTCCCGCTTGAAAGTACACGACACGCCACCGACGATCAAGTTACAACGTTTGCCACCTGAACCTGTTATAAGTGGGCCAAAGATCACACCGCTGTGGAACGCTCGTGACACGTCAATGTCAGTGAAGTATGTTGAATTGGATTTGTGGAGGTTGAAATCAATTTCCATCAAAGGGGCCTTGGTAGTGCTTATTATCGGGAGGAGGATGTGGTGAGGCTTCAGAAGGCGCCTGGCCCTCCGGTTGAGAAGAATCCCTGATCCTAGGGCCTGGAAGAAGCGAAACTGTTCGGCGGTTAGGTCCTGTCCAGAGATATAAGAAACAGTAGTAAATATTCACTTACGTGCCAAAGAAAAGGTAGAAGTTTCAAATTCACAACTAGGAATAGACCGAACACCCACTTCCACAGTCCCATTTTGGATGTTGATCGATGAGAGATATATGTTGGTCTGTTCGTGAGATGAGTATTGGCTACTCTATTCACGCAAGGAAAGAGAGATTGCACCAAGTGGTTTTATTTCGATCAGGCCCGATTGTATGTTCATAGGATAGTGCAGGCATGGACCAGCGCTATACCTCGGATTTTCAGTGATTCAGTCGTCATACCTTTCGGAAACGCAATGCGCCTCGGCAAACCCATCTTCCATTCTCGGGCCCGGCGTGTCAAGATTAATGTCAGCGAGTCCGCCACGCTGTTATGACAGAAGTATTCAACATAGGCGAAGTTGAAAAGCGGCATTCGGCAGACGCCACTTTACGTAGGAAGCGTATGCACACTACTTTAAAGTATACCTGTAGCACACGATGGCCATTTTTAAGGCACCATGGCGGCAACTTACAATCATGTTTCACTTTGTTGTATTCCTAGCGGTCTCGGAATTTGAGTCGTAAGAGCCGTAGGACGGACGTAATTCATCTTGGTACAAATCTGGGGCGGAGAATCTAATCAATCTATGCTAATCCTAATGGGTTTTCAGGATCACTTAGTCCAGCGCTCTATCGGTCAACTATCCGCTAATACTACCTAATACGGAGGATCCACGCTCCATCTGATATTAAATTTACCGAGGCTCAGGCCCGCATCCAGCTGCCACGCTAGCATATATATAATAAATATCGCCGAGGATTTTGAAAAGGCATGACCTCCGTCGACGTATTCAAACATCTGGAGATCATTGGTTACACAACATGGACAAGGTGCTAAGACCTTCAACCTCCTCGGACGTGGACGCCAGACGAGCGCCGAGGAAGCGATCAGCAGCAGCATGTCGAGCCTGCCACGATCGAAAAGTGAGGTGCAATGCGGTCTCGTCCGGACGTCCTTGCGTGAACTGCTCTCTGGATGGAATATCATGTGAGCCAAGAGCGAGAAAGAGACGAAAGTGAGTCTTCAACTCGAGCAAGACGGAGAGCTTGACTGAGCACGACCTACATAGCATAGCACCTCTAGACTCGCAGGCAGGGCAGGAAGCGCGTCTATACCCACGTTCAGGATGTTTACAGCTGGTGGAGTCTGCAGCACCCTCCTCAGAGGAGTTGTTGCATGGGAAGATGGATAATTCTACCGGAAGTCTCGACGCTTCTGCAGCCTTCGACCACCCATTTGCCTCGGCAACTTCGGCAGGGGAGGGCTGCTCCCAGACTCCCTCTCCCGTGAGGGAACCCTCAACTGGGCCGTGTGTTGATGACCACTCCGTTCCCTATCGCCCGCTGAACCACCATTTTAGCCATCACGGCGATGGCCAGACGGTACCTGGTAGCAGAGCTGAGGCACAAGCTCCATTTTATGGTAAGGATTGACCGCCCAGTCTCTTTTCTCTTCGTGTTCTTACGCCTTTTGATGATCTTGCTCCTGATGGCCGACTTGCTAGGGGACCCGCGAGGTGTTGCTTTTGTGGCCGACATCTGCGAGCCAAAACTGAGAAACAATAGCGGACACTTCCTCGTGCCAAAAGCAATAGCCGCCTGTTTGGGTCCCGAGGATCTCGATTACTTGCGTCTGAAGGGTGCATTTTCATTGCCTGAGCCTCCGGTCTGTGACCTTATAATTCGAGCCTACTTTCATCATGTACATCCTTTTTTCCCGATTGTCGACGCCAAGTCCTTTTTGGATATGTACGAAAGCGCCGAGAGGGTAAATTTGAGTGTTCACCTTTTATGGTCCATGTTTTTGGCCGCGTCAAACGTGCGAAGCGATGCTCCATCAAACCCCCACCCTATGGCCCAATAGTCGACCTAACAAAACTCAGTTCTTAGACCAAGATGTCCTGCAACAAGCCGGATTTTCGTCTCGGAAAGAGATGAGGCGCTCAACGTACTATAGAGCGAAGGTAATTACCACACCGCACCATCGGGGCAAACATACTCAGGCTAACGTGTTCACGATTGGCTAACAATATTCGGAAGGTACTTTACGACTTAGAGTATGAAAGAAATAGAATTACTCTGATTCAGGCAGTTCTACTCATGGGATTCTGGTACGCCGACACAGAAGACAGGACAGGACCGTGGCATTGGATTGGCGTTGCAATCAGTCTCTGTCAAACAATTGGGCTGCATCGCAAGCCTGACTCGATTACAAGATCTGTATCAGCCAGTGTTGAACGACTATGGCGTCAAATCTGGTGGGCCTGCGTCTTCCGCGATGCGTGGTTTTCGGTAGGCATGGGTAGACCGATGCACATAAACCTAGATGATTGTAATACTCCTATGCCAGACGCAAACGATTCAGATGAGCTGCTTCGTGGGATACCCAGTAATGTCCGGGAGAAGTATATTCCTGATGGTGCCGAAGACTTGTCCTGGATGTGGGTTGAATTGCTGAGACTTACAGTTGTCCTGGCTGGTGTCCTCTCGGTACATTATCGAGTTGAGCGAGCAAAGCTAAAAATGAGCGAGGTAGAGGAAATCGAACGGAAGATTACAGCGTGCTTTCAGTCCAGAGATGGGCTCAAAAACTCTTACATCCGTACGGTTTCCCTACACGTCTATCATCTTGAACTATATTTGGAGTAAGCATCATCAAATGCAGCTTTTAGTATGAAGCTAAGTCATGATTAGATCCGTCAAGTTGGTTCTGTACCGACCATATCTCCTTGAACCATCGCAAAAGGATCCTTCCGCTGCGTCCAAGGAGTGGCGCTCGGTCATAGAACGGAAGGCTCAGACCGCTGTTGCTAGCATCACCAGAACTTTGGAGAGTCTTATCACCGCAGACATGATAGGTATCTGCCAAGCAATTATGTTGGTGTACACCTTGTTAACTTTCTTACCCTCACTTTCTGCCCGCCCCCATCCCTTCTCACTGTAACTGACTTAAGAATTGGCCGAAGTTGCATCGCCATGGTTCCAGCCATGCAGCTACACCTATTTAACTCCACCTCCGCGAAACCCTTGGTTCAGAGAATGGGCCATCATAACCTTGAGTTCTGTTTGATCGTAGCTGAGGAGCTGCGAAGGACGTATTTTGGTGCAGAGATCCTATATCGAATGTTTTCCCACGCTCGAAAGCAGATCCTGGACCGACGAACTGGAGGAGACATTCGCACGGGGAAACGAGATCCCCGGACTTCAAATGCTGAAGAGCTGACTGCAGACCGACAAGACGATGAAGGTCTACGGCATTCCGAGGAGGAAGATACCTTTTCGTTACCATGGTTCCCCTTGACTAGTCTGGATGATCATGTCGGTAACAGCGAGTATGCCTCCCACAATCTCTGGTAAAAGTAGCTAAAGTCAGGCTAAAGATTCACTGAATTGACAGATTCGCGACACCCGGACTCGAATTTGATATTTGCTCTCTTGCATCTCTTTACAAGGCCACGACGACGAATTTGTATGGCGGCTGAAGTAACCTACTCTAGTATCCTTGCTGGACACAAGCCCTACCGCCCTTTGACGCTAATTATAAGCTACTAATTTATTCTTTTATTATATTTGTAAAATAAAGTATATGGTTTATAGGCCCTCTCATCTGGACAAATAAAAAATCCCATTCAACAGATATGTCCTGTGCAGACTTTTTATACCCAAAACTTGACATTTAAACCTTCCATTTTGGCAGTGGCAAATGCAATTCTCCAAAGCACTGTTATTAAGATACCTCAAGAAAGGAGATCACATCTAGTAAATCTAGTCTAGGTACTTATGCTAGATGTAGAAAATGTGCTGTAGGTTATAGCTAGCTGGAACGCTATTGCTACTTGTTAAGCAGTCCTATATCGTTTGGGATCTTGTATCTTGCATCGCCCCATACAGCCGATCCCCGCAACCGGAAAGCCGCTCTCCCTTGACGCATTGACATAACCTCTAGCCGGGATCTGGGACGAGGGCCATCAGCCGCACTTTGCTTTTTCCATTTCAGTGGCTGCCAGTGCTTGCTATTGGCCTATGATGTTGATATATCGACAGCCGGCTTCCTGCGCATAGAGTCAACATGATGCAGCTTCTGCCCAAGTTCAGATGTCCCACTCGTCGCAGCAGAAGATTATTTATTCATCGTTGACAAAGCATTTTCTTTTCTATTTCCAAGTAATATTCGGTATTGCCCTACTTCACCGAAGCCCGGATACTGCTATGTGACACAAACACTGCGCTCACAAGGCACGCTGACTTGTGCGGCACAACTGGGTCAGGCCTAGTGATAGTTCTATCAACTCATCCCTTTCACTTGATGTTTGCCACAGCAGGCGAAGAGCCATGCGGTTTCTATGCAAGGGTGAGCTTCATTGCGCTGTACATTGATTCGTGGCGATCACTAGAGGCTGGACGGTGTGGCTGCTGCGGTGATCAAATGGCCATGCTTTGAGGCTTGATTTACTCATTAAACGCTAATATGTGCCTGTGTGTACCTGCGAAGGTATCTGTGAGATTATGTGATCTATGCAGTGCACAAAATGGCCAAGCCGCCCATTTACCAGGGAGAATTCTAACTATTTTCCTTCCATTCATCTCAATCCACTCTACATGGACAATCATGATGCCTTTGCAGCTTTCTCGTGTTTTCCGCCAGAGATACAACACCGTATATGGGAATTCTCATTAAACCTTGTACTGATTCAAGTAGCAATCTTCAAACAGCCTCCCTCTCGTAGTAAATAGGTCGGTTCCGCCAAGCTTCTCTCTTTACCAGGAATACGCACCCTAGCCTAGCAAAGCAATGGCTGAAATCCTCGTAACTACAAATAAATCATGCCCTGAAATTTACTCAGGCTCCAATCTATGTACTCTTTCATTAATCGACTATTAGTTAATGTTCTAGTCCTTGATTTATTCAAGAACAATTTTGAGACTGCAACAGGAACAAATAAGATATTCAAAAATAACATCCATGCCTGTATTGCAAGCCACTATTTATAGCAAGCCAAAAATAAATACTTCATTTTTAACTAATTTCACTTCACACTTGTGCTTACAATTACTTATTCATATCGGCTTAGGCGCTACTCTCTACTCCTGACGATTCCAGGTGATTCAGAACTACTTAGGGCGTATCCGCATGGAGTTTAGCAAAAAGTTGGAAGTCTGTTCAAAACGAACAATTCTAAAATAGTTGTCAAGTACTCGTGAGGCTTTCAATGAAAGATTTGAGGGGCAGTAATTATTAAGACTTGCTGAGACGTGATTTTGATACTGGGTAGGTCACCAGTTGGGTGCATGAGATAAAAACTAAGATAGCATCCTGGGGCTCCTTCATTAAAGCATTACTTACCGCCAACCATCTTCATATATAAACTTTTTATTCGTAGCGTTCTTTCTAATGGGGTCAGTAAATCTTCAAACACTTGGTAGAATCCTTGCGTTTCCATTAGTCGTCACCCAATAAGAAAAATCGCGCACCTGCAGCGGCTGTGTCTGCAGGAGATGGTGCAAGGAACAAGGACGATATGCCATCAACGAGCACTTGAACCTAACGAGGCTTGAGAGCGTGGAGATTCCTTTACCAATGCCCAGCTGTGTGTAAACATCGCGATGTCTGATCATTCCGCAACGCTGGCAACATGGCCAATACAAACAAGACTTACTTCCTGGTGTCCTCGTGGGACTTCCCAAAGGGATCCGTCTGCCTTGGCAGCCTAACCTCCAGCCCTGAACAGCCACACATAACCCTGTTCAAACCTGGCGACGGCGACATTGACACGACCACGTTCCCTACTACTAAAGATGACTACACTGGCGTCGTCAGGTCCGAAAAGGGTGACAAGGGCGGGCTATTTTTTCGATTCCTGGACCTGTTTGGGCTCGGCGCAGAGGCAAGCGTCAAGTACGACCGCAAGGCAGTGCTCAAGTACTCTTTCAAGCACATGCATACCGAATGGTTCATCCCAAGCGAAGATCTCGTCAAGAAGGCAGTTCAGAGCAAGAGAGCAGCCAGTCACTTGAAACGAACAACATACGATAGCCCGTTGTATATGATCACTGGGCTAAAGATTGTCGAGGGGGCCAGCGTGACGACGCTGAAAAATAAAGGAAAGGACTTTACGGCGTTTCTAGGAGTGGATGCAGGCCCCGTGTCTGTTGGACCACAAGCAAGTCATAATTCGCAGTCCACTGAGCTCCAGACTTTTAGCAATTCCACGCCCATCGTGTTTGCATTTCAACTCATGGAGGTCCGATGCGACGCCAAGGGAAACGTTAGTACCATGGCGTACAACACTGGGGCACTATTTGGGCTGGATGTAGATAGTGGCTTGCCAGCCGAAGAACTGGAAAAGACGATAGCTAAGGAAGTGACCTCTGAAGTCCTCAAAAAGGAATTTGGGGATGCATTCTCTGCGTCCGCTTCCATAGACGAGGAGGATGGCTCGCCGTGTGTGGTGATTGTCCCAGTGACAGCCACCACGGCGTAGACCATGGGTTGCTCTTCTGAGTACGGCGGAGGGAGAACTCGAAATTGTGAGGTAGAATATCTAAATAGGAGATAAATTGAGCGTAGTTTCATAATAGTCGAAGTATAGCTACAATCTTCTGGACAATGCCCATACCCGGATCTCTTTCCTCCTGTACTTCAACACTTCCAGTCTCATCAATGTCCATTGTGCCTTCATCTTCATCCTCGTCCATATCACCACTAACTCGGAAGCTGAACAGCTGCCACGGCACGAGGTAGTCGTGGGTGGGATACTCCTCCACCATTTGCTTAAACACGGAGAGCATGCCCCGCCTCGTAAGGAGCTTGGGGATACAAGACTTATACTCCTTTTTGTCCTTAAACGTCCACATGTAATCGAGAACCATCGCCGCAACCCCGGCGGCTACAGGAGTCGCGAAAGACGTCCCTGATTTTCGCGGGGGATCCTCATCGTCGTCCAACATATCTGGTGGCCAGGAGGACTCAATTCTCTCCCCAAGCACACAGAGACGCTTTCCCTGGGGCAGGTTTGGGGTAAAGTCGGATTTAATCCCTCTCCCATCTGTTGAACCAACGCAGATTACTTCATCCATGCAGGCAGGGAATGCCACTGGTTGGTTTCCCCCCTCGTTGCTCGCTGCAGCGAAGATCAAGACGTCTGCTGCATTCGCTTTCAGGATAGCACGTCTTATAGGGTCGAGTTGTTTAATGGTGTAAGGGAAACCAAATGAGATGGAGATGATGTGCACCCTTTTTTCTTCCACTGCCCAATTGATGGCCTAGCAGCAAATGATTGTTAACTCTTCGTCCCCAGATTGAAATTGTGAATAACACAAACCTCGGCCACCTGGGAACCATTCCAGCGTTTCCCGTCTACAGAAACCCTCGCCACATAAACGTCGATGTTATCCGCAATCGTCAGAAGAATGCCGCATATGTGGGTGCCGTGTCCGACTTCGTCTATAGGCAAGCTCTGGAACGAACCGGGCTGGGCAAAGTCCTGGTAAACGATCCGCCGCTTCAGAGCGAAAGGCTTCAGGAACGGGTCGTTGACGTTGACGCCGGTATCAAGGATGGCCACGCGAATACGCTGCTCGGGCTTGTTCGGTCGATCTGTCCTGATCTTCTTTGCAACTTTCTTAACTTCGAGGTATGATTTGAACCACTTGTCAGTAGTGGCATCCCTAGGATTCCAGAAGTGAGAAGCCCAATATTAGCACGGTGCATTTTTGAGTGAGCTGATACTTAGCTCGGCTTGTAAGCAGATGAAGGCCGTTGAGTCAACGTTGTACTGATTCTGTACTCGCCCACACGAGATGTATTGGGGGCATGCATTCGGATCTAGAAGAGGCATAACTAGAAAGGAGCACGTACTTGGCACTATCGATGTCACTATCCTCATCATAAAGACTAACCCCGCCAATCAGCCTCCTGTTTTCTCTCTCTCTTCCAGCCGCAGATTCTCGAGTTGCTCCGAACAGCTGGAGTTGGGCGGCTAGGAAATCTTCCAAGGCCCATCGCAAGGGGCATAATATCTTGTTATACACTCCTTCCCGGAACGTTCGGTCTGTCATGGAGGTCTTCGCTTGTCCAAAGTCACATTTCAGACAGTTCCTTACTGCATCCAGGTAGAGGCGCCCCTCCTCGTGGAATGGCCGGTCATGCGGGCTTATAGTCTCATCTGCGGCCCAGCTCAATATAGTTTCGATCACGTCGCGGTCTGCCGCGGCTTCTCCTTCGTCGAGCTGGCAATGCGATCCGTAGACCCTTCTGATATGAGACCAAGGCGCACCAAACCATAGTTCTACCAGGAACCGACAGAGTGAGAGAATTGTTGGGTCAGTGAGGGAGGTCTTTGAGTCGTTCACGGCTGGGCCCAAAGCCCCGGTGGTACGAGAATTGACAGTCCACAGATTGAACTTAATGTCATCACCATCGTACCTAAAATAGATGTCCGTGGAACCCCAAAATTCCGGGAGCCAAGTCGTGGCATAAAGGTACAAAACTGCAGAGGCTACCTGGGTGGACAATTTAAGCCTCTCTAACGTGGTAAGTGATCGTCCACCACGCTCACTAAAGTGTAGTTCTAGCGGAATAGGGGCACTTGGTATCCCAAGAGTGGCTATTGGGTTCATCCTCAAGGACAGACTTGGAGTATTCATGACGAAGTTGAATTTTCCACGTTCATTGTCCTCTTTCTGATTTGATGCAATATATTCACACAGACTCGGTGGCCTGGCAAGCTCTGTATGTTGCGAGCTTGAAATGCCTCCAGTCATAGCTTCAGCTGTCAGGTGCCGTGCAGATTCTGCTTTTACGTTGATGGTGATAAAATCCGCGTCTTCGTCCAATTCAAACTCGTCTTCAGCGAACCGGACCTGCCGACCAGTCCCTCCTTCATGTGTTATATCTTGTCCCCTTTGACGAATCTCCTCTACTTGCTTTACAGTCGAACACATCTCGACGCATTTCCATGCACAAACATCGGCTTCGTTGTGGAATAGGAGCGAAAATTTCTCGTCCACCACTTGGCCTTGAGATGGAGACCACTCAGGTATCTTGAGGAAGGCTGCATGGTTTTGGTGGCATAGGCAGTCGAACCCAAGCTTTGGCCCCAGGACAGAGGCTGCAGCAGATAATTTTGTCCTCATTTTATCGAATCTGGTGGACTCCTTCCTAACCCTTATCTGTTTCTCAACCTTGGTAGAAATAAGTTTTTGGTTGGCATCGCGGAGGATCTTGATCTGCTTTTCGATGGAATTGTCCACGTCCAAGACTGCAAGTATGAATCTATCATACTTATCTTCGCTCCATTCCTCGACCGTTAAGATGGCCTGAATGTGATTAGTTTCGATCCAGACAAAAGATAGTAGTGTCAGCAGAAGGCACCCAGGCGGGTTTAATGGAGTCCATGTTCCATATGAAGAATGCGATTAACCAATGTGACGGAAATTAGGACCAGGGTACGATGAGGTGTATGCGGATAGACAAGATCAACTTTTGATAATGTTGAGAGACTAACTACACACCTTGCTGGAGTCCGGATTGGTCAAAATTGCCAGCGCGTTCACAGCGGCGAGCACCCGCCTAATAGAGTCATTGTAAACCATATATTGTGCCCCCAGCTTTGACTCTAGCATATTCTCCGCAGTGGACCAATCAATCCTGTCAAAGGGCTGGTCGGTCTTCAAAAATCGCTGTACAGCATTTTTGAAGATTGTCTCCTCAGCTTGAATGCCCAACAAGCAATGAAGAATTACAAGCCGTCGTTTAGACTCGGGATCAAAGGTTATGGCTTTCTGAAACCGCTCAGTGATGGCCGTGAAAGTCATACCCGCAAGTTGGGCCGGTGAAGGGGCCATTGCGTTAAAGGAAGCTCTACTATTCTCACAGACTCCCACCAAGACCTTGATCGGCTGATTTATCGTATAATATCTGGGGCCCAAATCGAATCAATTTCCATCGCAAGCTCATCGTCTCTTCAACAGCTTTTGAAACGAAGGATCTGAGGGCCCTCCAGCCGCAGCTACACGACCCCTCACAATCCTGGTTAATTGCATCTGGACCTGGGCCGCGTTAAGCAAGCCAGTCTTACCAGTCTTATTATTGGCCGTATCCATACCTTCAGGCTCACAGCGGACAGAATGAACCTCCGCACTGGCACAGCTGCCATTAAATCGAACCCAGTGGTCGTCGCGATAAGCTGAGCAAAGGCAGCACGATGGACTCCACGATACGGGACAAGGTCTTGTATTGCTCCAAGCTCTTCGAGCAGGCACCGGTGGAGTCTTTTGAGGTACAAGATGCGCGCAAGCGATTCGTGGAATGGTATACCAACATTGCCGCTCATCGAGTGGGCACAGCTTCCCTGGACGAGCGCCTGCGCGACGCCCCAGACATTCGAGCCGGCATCTTACGGTTTCTTGACATTTTGGTTACAGCATTTAAATACCGTAAGTTGACTCTGTTTTAGGGATTTGGATATGTCGAATCAATTCTAGCATCTATGGCTGCTTGCTAGTTCTATTGACCCAACCCTCATTGGAGGGTAGACAACTTTTGCCGACATTGCCATGGCTGAAGACGTTGAGGCTGACAAAGTCACACGTGGGAGCAGACAGCAGGAAAAGCCCGGACTCCAGCAAATCATCAAAAAGAAACCAGCCGCTGGATATATTGGTAGACAAGGCGGCAAGCTCAAAGCCTAGTTCATTAATGCATAAGGTTGTTGAGTCTCTGATTCGCATCTCCATCGCAATTAGGACGCCAGCTTCGGTCGATAGGTACGCGAAGGCAGAAAAGGTCAACGTTGACCATTTCTACCCAACAGACAAAGGTCATATTGACGAGCTGTTCCCAAAAGCAGTGCCGATACTCCGAGAGAGACTGCTGCGGGCAGTACTGAGTCGCAGGAGGTTTCTGCAGTATACCCAAGAGCACAAGGAGAAACTAGCAATGGAAGCGCCATTTCAGCAAGATGAAAAGAGAGACGAAACGCTTCTTGCGGAGGAAAAGAGTGAATTCGCAGACACCATGGCGACACCATTCTCTCCGGACATCCTCATAGATGACATTACACCAATAGGGGTGTCTGACAGCGCCAGCGATGGAGCTGCGTCCGACGTCTCGGACTCATCATCCATCCGCTCTGATATGTCAGCCCGAGTGCCCCCAATGCCGCCCATGGGCCAGGAGGGGAAGCCTTTCGAATGCCCATGCTGCTTCTTGATGATAGAAGCAAAGAATCGAGGGAAATGGAAGTAAGTCGCAGAAGTCGAATCTCGAGATGAGGTTGCAAATTAATAGACAATGCAGGAGACATGTATTCTCAGATATGCGCCCCTACGTATGCACATTCACTGATTGCAAAGAACCAGACCGACTATTTTCCAGTCGTCACGACTGGTATAGCCACGAGCTTGCTTTCCATCGAAGGACCTGGGTCTGTATCTCGGGCTGCTTGAGGCAGTTTACCTCTGAGTCAGCTTATGAAACCCATTTAAGGGCCACTCACGAGGAGTTTGAGGATACCGCCCAAGCCGAGAAGCACGGGGCGCATAGTAGACAACTACCGGAGCCCAAGGTACCCACATGTCCAATATGTGGTGACGAGATACGATATCCCGAACTGATCAGAACACACATTGGTCGCCATCAGGCCCAACTTGGCCTCTGGCCTCTGCGTAGCATGAGATATTTTGACGATGAGGATGACGAGGAAGTAGATGAAGAAGACGAAGAAAATTGTGCCGAAGTTAATGACGAAGAAGATGAAGACGGGCAGGTAGAGCAACAAGAAGGGGAGGGAATTAAAGTGGAGGAGGACGTCTATGGACAAGGCCAGAGAAGAGAGGAAGACGGAACCAAACCAAGCCAAGATACGGCCACTGTGGTAAGAAAAGAATTAGCGGAGCAACAGGAACAAGCCGGCTCCGACTCGCCACCTCCCGGATCTACAGAGGCGGAGCCTGTATTCAGTTACAGTGATTACACTGTAGGATGGATTTGCCCTCTTCCAATCGAACTTACTGCCGCAATTGCTTGCCTTGACGTTAGACACGAGGATATGCCGAATATCCCCGGAGACGACCATAACTATTGTTTTGGTCAGATCAGCGGTCATAATATTGTTATAGGCGTCCTTCCTATGGGCGATCATGGGCCGACTCCAGCTGCACTCTTGGCAGCCAACATGACACGCAGTTTTCCTCAGATCAGGTTTATTGTACTTGTCGGTATTGGCGGCGGCGTGCCGTTAGGCAATCACGACGTTCGACTTGGTGATGTTGTAGTTAGCTACCCGAGCGACACTCACGGCGGCGTGATGCAGTTCGATATGGGCAAGCGGCTCCAAGATGGAGCCTTCCAAAGGACGAGACATTTGAATTCGCCACCCCGAGCCCTGCTCGTGGCGGTAGCATCTCTAGAAACAGAGTCTGAGCTGCGAGGCCATGGGCTCAAGCATGATATCCAATCCATTCTCGCCAAGAATCCTCAATTGCGCAACCACTACTCACGGCCAGACTCGAGCTCAGACAGACTATATTTACCTTCATATATCCATGCGTCGGATGGTCCATGCGAGCTTGACTGCGATGCCAAATACGAGATAGCGCGGCGTAAGCTGGATGAGGACGATGATAGCCCAGCGGTGCACTACGGTTTGATCGCTTCTGGCCACTTGCGGGTCAAGGATGCCGGCTTCAGAGACCAGTTGGCCCAGGAAAAGGGTGTCATATGTTTCGAAATGGAAGCTGCCGGAGTTATGAACAGCTTCCCATGTATTGTGATACGAGGCATCTGCGACTATTGCGACTCACACGGGAATCAGCAGTGGCATGGCTACGCTGCTCTATCGGCAGCAGTATATGCAAGAGCTTTACTACGGAAGATTTCTCTCACCGATGATGCTTTGAAGTCCAGCAACTTTCGTCGTTAGTGAGACCGAGAGATATGAATGGACAGACCAGCAATGAAGGTTGTAGTGCTCGAACGCCGGTCTACATACACAGCTCAGACAAGTTCGCTATGGCCTTGCAGTGGTAGCGATAGTTGACAGTAATTCGGTCATGAACAGATATTGCATATCACTTTAGGAGTTTAAGAGACTCAGGATCCCCAAGCCGAATTTGAGATTGATGTTTGCTTCTGTAGAACGAAAGCTGGCGGCCGAGAAGTTCTCATTCTACATCAAGGCAGCATAAAGTGTCAGAAACTTGGTCCTATTACTCCACTCTAAACTCGCTGGGGTAATAGTAGACCAACGCTTGAGTTTTACGCTCACGACAGTGCGCAAGGAATGTCAATTGCCTTTGAACATCCAGTATCCGTGATGAAGTAGATCCTACAGCATAAGGTGATCCCACGCACTAATGTGGGAGATTAGAATTAAACATTGTACCGGCACCGGTATGGGTCCCAGCCCAACATGAGTATCGGAGTCAAGGTGAACAGCTGCATAGGCGAAGAACGAGATCAATACTTTCACCCCAGCCGACAGCGCGCTAGAAATCCACGAACATATATTTTCAAAGCCTAGTTAAATGCTTTATATCGTCCCGTCCTACCCCAAATACAAATACACCATCCACTATCGTCAATATTAGCTCCTCAGCATCATACTTTGTTTATCCCATTATTGCCCCTTACAGCATAGCAAACTCGGTGCCAGCAGTGGCGTGCTTTACCAGGGTTCGTAGCCAGCTGGCTTCACATCTTTATAGACCATCCTACTCACATAGTACTATTCATAGGGAATCGTCCCCTCGCTGGCCAAGGCAGGAGCTCACGGTTTAGTCCTCGTTGCACGCGACGAGGCTAAGCTGAAAGATGTGGAGGCCGAAGTTCTTCGAATTAATCCCAAAGTCGAGACACTGCTCGTTGCATTGGATATAACGAACGAGACTGCTGTGGAACAATTATTCGCTAGTATTCGGGAGCGATATGGCCGTCCTGCAGACATATTAGTGGCTAATGCCGCTGTAAGTGCTGCGACAAATGGGGGTGGGCCAGTCCTTCATGAAGTAGCTGTTGATAAGTGGTGGTCGGATTTTGTGAGTGGCTTATCTGTTCGAAAATCTCTTTAATATTTACTAATCTTTTACATCTGCTTTGGTGAGTTATATACCTGGATTGTGAAGAGCTTTAGCAGCATTGTTTTCAGATTGCCGCGTTAGTCCACGGATTTTGTTGTCTCCATGTTGCTTCAGGGTATCGATAAAGGCTGCTCCCTGGTTATCAATAGCCTCCACAAGGGTTGCAATCTTAGATATCATTGTAAGCTATTGTTTATATGCTATGACATTCGTGATAAACACTAGCTAGTTGACAGAGTAAATAATGAAGCTGCTCTAGCGAAGTAATAGTCTATTACATGTATTTAGAATCACTGTTGCAAAAAATGAAGAAAGGTCCCTTCTTTGGATTAAATGTATTCCAAAAGCTCTCAAAACCTATCTACCTTGTCATTTTTCTCCAATTCTAATGTAAGACCTTTTATCTTTTCCCTTTATGCGCAAGTGCCATAATCTCAGCGCAGTCATGACCACGGTGAGAATGCAGCGCTCTCCCAACAGGCCAGATTCCAGACTATTCATCAGCTGTAGTGTAAAGATAGGCTTGGGACTCAATGGGTTGGCCACATTTATCAAGGAGGTGGGCAGCCATGAGAGCTTGGCAATTATTTCTCCTTCTGGGGGGACTCTTCGAGATGCACTGGGGTGTCTCATCAGCTCCCACGCGACGCTTTCGTTGCCACCTTCGCTGACCTTTCTCCATTCGAACTTCTCCCTCCTCATGCTTCGCCCAGCTTCAATTGAAAACTGGAACGCAACGCCGTTATTTGGCGTGGATTTTCCAATCATCGTCTCGGTTTGGCTAACTGTTGTCGAAGCCTTGACATTGTCTTTCTTCGGGAGTGGCGGCAGCAAAATATTACTCTCGTTGCCAAATGGATTGACTTTTTGCTCAAAAACAGTGACATCACCAGCTGCGGCAAGAATAGGGTCTTTACGAGCGACGCCGTTGTGCAAAATGAAGCCTCCTCTTGCGCCAAGCGGCTTTGGGCAGAACCAGCCGAAAGGGTGGAATTCTGCCAGGTATAGAACTTCGTTCGATTTCGCATCATTTATTGTGAAAGACTTCGACCATCCAGCGTGCATTATCATCAATGAAGGGAAATGACGGTAGTATAGTGATGGTACATTTTGTAATGGAGGTAGGGAGGTGTCTTCGTCTTGATAAGGGGGCGGCAGGCTTGGTTCATATTCCCGTACGCTTTGGATGGTACCATCGTGCAAATATTCCGTCATAGCCTTAATATTGAAACAATTAGGGGAGTAAACAATGAAGGATTATGACTTGTATAGAGCTCAAGTTCAGAATATCAGCTTAACGAAAAATTGATGGTCAGACGGAATCGCTTCGGTTTCCAGGCGAGAATAAAAGTTTGACGAACATAAACTAAACGGCACGTAGTAGCAAACTCCAACTCGGAATATGAGCCATTAATAATATTTTCTTTCTGTTGGCCCTCAGCTGATGGTCAGAAGTGTGGTCTGAGCGTCGAAAACATCGATATCCCCATAGCACAGCGCATTGTCACTTCTATGAGTTGCATGCGCCAGTGACACTGCTCATCTAAATCTTGGCACTCCTTTGACACAAAAAAGATATAATATGGGTCTTCAACGAATCCACATGGAGCCACGGCAGCCTGTCCACATGAGAGCGAATTACGAGTGTTATGCTTCACAAAAATGGCTGGCACAGGCCAAATTGAATCAAATAAAAATGATATTATACTGAGACTGAACATAGATAGTCAAGCTGAGTATTCTTCCACCGATAAGCTGCACTAGATAGTCAAGCTGAGTATTCTTCCACCGATAAGCTGCACTATTCCCATTCCCTTGACATGACCATATATAGCCATGCATGCTTAGGTGATAATTCCATGTTCCAGATTTCAACACGAATCAGTTCAGATAATCCAATAGGTAGGCTATATAGTACGCATAATACTTAGAAAATTCCATCAGCTTGGTAGTTCGCCTAATAGCCTCGCGTCACTCTCCTCAACCACATAATTCTTTTCCAAAGCCTTGAGCAACTCCACATGCCTCTCGCTCCGTGGCGTCACCTTGAATGGGAACGCCGCAGGTTTCGAAACAGCGCTTCTCACAGGGTCAAACGCCAACTTTGGTTCGAGCACATTGCCCTGCTCATCAACTTTCTTGGTAAAGTCAAAAAAGGCTACCAAGCTAGCTATGTTGAGGAATAAGGCTGTGTCGGCGAGATGTCGCCCAGGACATATCCTACGTCCAAACCCAAAGACGGTCCATTTTGGGTTCGGCTCATTCCGCGGCTCGAGAAAGCGTTCCGGATCAAATTTGTAGGGATCTTTATAGACAGAGGGATCATGGCAGAAGTCCCAGTTTGCCCATACGAGGTATGACCCCTTGGGTAAATCGTAACCTTTGTATGACGTGTCTTCTGACAAGGCGTGAGGGAATCCCATTGGTATAATTGGGAACCAGCGAAGAGCTTCGGAGACTATGGCATTGATAAAGGGCATCTGCTCTCGGTCTGCAATAATAGGCATGCGAGTGCCCCCAGTTACTCGATCGACTTCTTCCTGCGCCTTTCTTTGAACTTCAGGGAACATAATAGCACCCAAGATGAAGCCAGTGATAGTTGTGACTGTAGTTTCTGCGCCACCAACTTGTAACCCCGCCGCTGACCAAATAATAGCATGCTCGTCAGCTTCGTTTGGTTCCTTTGTGTCACCAATGTACTCTCGGACAAGTTTCGCGACATATGAGTCCATGCCTTTATCATTTGCCATCTGTTTACGAGTAAACCTGTAAGGCTCTTCACCCCAAGCTTGAACATGGGCATAATGTTCCCCAGCATCGGCCTTAAATTTCGTGCCAGGAAATCCATCTGGAAGCCGCTTCATTCCAGGTAAGTACTCGACAAGTCGACCAAAAGCATCAACAGCCTGGAAGAATTTGATATTTACGCGATCATTTAATTGTATTAATGGATCATCTCCGTGGGGGTTAATATTATAGCCATATAAGAGTTTAAGCATAACCGCATTTGCATGACTAAATGTGAGTTAGCCAAGCACATACAAAGGCATTGCGTGAGCCATCACTGTTCCTATAATAGCAAAACGTTACATATGACTTACTTTTCTAGGTGTTTGATGACGTTTTCAGGTGTCTTTAGCGTGTCCTGCACCAGCAGTCCTGCGTGTAGCTCTTGTGTATCCGCATACTTGCTCACTAGAAGCTTGGTGCCAAGGCCTTTATGCATGAGTTTTCGGTGAAACTTGAACTCTTTTCCATGTTTAATGATAGAAACAATGCCTCCAAATCCAGCATAGTTGCCAAACTCGAAATTCGGGCGCGTAGATGAAGTGGAACATTTCTTTTCCAAAATCTCAAGTGCGTCTTCTTTGCTGGCAATCAAAATCAAAGGCTGCCCCATGAACGTGATGGAAGCAATTGGTCCATATTTGTCCGTAATTGATCTCCAGTGTACAAAATCAGGAGTGCCATCTGGAGGGAGGTCGAAAATATTGCCGATGAGGGGCACTCTTTTTGGGCCGGGTGGTAGGTTCTTCTTAGGCTTGCGTAATAGCTGCCAGTAGACGATGAAGCTTATTAGAGCTATGAGGGTTTGGATCAAGATTACCGATGTCATTCTTATCAGAAGCAGGCAGTAAATTGTAATATGTATGACTACAGAGTTCAGATAGGTCTCATTTTCGAGGTGCATAAGAGGGTGCCGTTTAAATAGATTATATTACACTTGGGATCCTGAGGCTAAGTATAACTCTTGCGGCTGATGTTGAACCTATAGTAACCGTAACCGTAAATACAATCCATGTTATCCTTAGAACCTACTAACGTCATTAGACTTGGTTGTTTACATCATGAGAAAGAGAGGTGTAGTGCCGACTTGAGCGATTGGCTTGGCTCGTGCCAGATAACATACCGGATTTGAGCCACTGGGAGCAAGGATTGACCATATGCCTGATGTAGTAAATATTGAGTAGCAGCTGTGATTGCGCATGGAATGAGGCTTGTAGGATTATGCAAATGATCTTGATCCAAAAACAAACACATAGCTCCCTAGTACTTGATGTAACCCATCTCATATCACTTTTCCGTCAACAAGTGGAGGGCAAGGCTCTCTCGAAAAGAGGGGTAGGCATTACATCGCGGACTATTTCGCTAAAACTATTACTCAAAGTGTAACATTTAACATAAACAGTGGCATTAACATTATAAATTGTATTGCATATAGGAAAGAATAAGTAGAGATGGGTCACGAAAGCAAATAACAAAGTTCAAACATGAAACCAAAACGACAACAATAACAGTAATTGCTAGCAGCACTCCATATCTGCCTCTCAAAAAGTCACAAAGTTAAGAGATAACGACTTCTCTGGCCAAAACCTAAAGGCAAGCTCGAGACACGTTCCGTTAAATTCCAAAACGTAAGTGGCCAATCCTGTAATGAACAGGACCTGCTTGTTTCATTCATAATAATAACAAGTTATAAATAATTAGGAAACAGGAAAATACCCTTTACTCGTTATCTCTATTGCACACTGTCGTAACCGGTATGCAAGACAGTCCTTATGGGGAGTAGCTTGCTTTCGTAGTATCGCATTCACGGCGCTGTCGTTCACCAATAGCGTAAAGAGAGCATGATAAACACACATGTGATGGCTGCCTTCTCTACTAGCTGAACCCAGTTCATCAATATTCAAGGCAGCCGGCTGTTCAGCTGCGACTATTGATTGCAATCCTACCCCAGATAAGTCCCAAAAAGGAACTCTGTCGTCCAATAAAACAGCCTGTCAAGTCGCACTGCCACACCCCGCAGTGTAAACGAGAAAAAAGGAATGAGAGTGGTCGACTGGGATTTTTTGTCAGACCGGCCTGCTAGGATATGATATATTACAGGCATAGGGGAGTATTGGAGAAGTCTACAAAATTGTGAAGATGAGGGGGAAAGATATGTTACTTTGCATTCATTAACACGAAACTACGTTGTTGTATATTGATATCAGCTCCACCCGTAGTAATAGAGATAATATCCACCATCTACCATTTCTCTGCTTGTTTTGCCTCCCCTCTTATTCGTCCGTCTATTCAATTAAATTAAAATGTCACATCTCGTTACATGGATGGTGACTCAACAAGCCCATCTACCGTTGCGATAATCACCATGTACCGTTTCTCTGCTTGATTTGTCTCCCCTCTTATTCATATAAGAGATTAAATTAAAATGCCACACCTCGTTACATCCATGACAACTCAACAAGCCCATCTAGATACCGTTGCGATATCTGAAAAAGTTCAACATCTAAGTAATACTGACGCAAACATTATCATGCACCCTGACTTTGCTAACAATACAATTCTAACAGTCTTTGTGAGTACCTATCAACGGAGTTTGTCAAACCTACACAGCCAAAAGGAAGCACAGGAAAGATACCAGGTAATCCAAGTACTTAAAGAGTAACCAAGCCAAGTCATCTATACTACCTATTCTAAAGTAACCAACAAGACCCTTCTTCATACCCTCACAGCATCACGCAATCTTAATTACAACCTTGCCAAAGTGCTTCCCCGCCTGCACATACCCCATCGCCTCCTTCGCCTCCTCCAGCCCAAACACCTTACACACCACCGGCCGAATCTCCTTCTCCTCGTAAAACCTCACCATCTCCTCAAACCGGTCCTTGCCGCCGTTGATCAGCCCCTTCAGCGTGACGTTCTTCCGCAGCGCCAAGACATTCACATTCAGCTTATTCCAGCTCGACGCCTTACCCTTGTCCCCGTCATTATTCTCATCCTCCTTGCCAGACACGTAGCCGATGCAGCTGATCGTTCCGCCAAAGGCCACGCTATCAAAGCTCTTGCGCAGAGTCTTCGCACCGCCCACTTCGACAATGTAGTCGGCGCCGTTGCCGCCCGTGGCTTCCAAGACGCGGTCCTGCCACTCCCAGTAAGTACGGTAGTTTATGGTATGATCCGCACCAAGCTTCTTCGCCTGCTCGAGCTTCTCATCTGACGAAGACGTAATGATGACCTTCAACCCAGCCGCCTTTGCAATCTGCAGCCCCGCAATGCTCACCCCTCCAGTGCCCTGCAGCAACACAGTCTCGACCCTTTTCTCTTCCGGATTCTGCCCATATATCTCCACCGCCTGAAAGGCTTTACCAATAGGCCTCATCCAGTTCAGCGCCATCCACGCCGTCACGCTCGCAATCGGCAAGCAACTAGCCTCCTCATCCGTCAGGTACTTGGGCACTTTAACCAGAGTCTTTGCATCAAAACATCTGTACTCGGTCAGAACACCGGGCAGAGGCAGGCCCAGGCCCGTTGCCAAGTCAGACGGCTTAAGGGCTCCAGAGAGATGGGCTTGCGAAAAGATGGACATGACACGTGTGCCGGTAGTGAGGAGCGGTGATTTACTCTCAACAACGGTGCCGCACATGTCAGAGCAAGGAACGATGCCGGCGTTGAAGTCATCGGGATTTGAGTGGTGGGTATACTGGCCTTCGCAGACTACAACCAAGTTAGAACAGAAGGTGTCAACTCACAGCATTTGCAACGCATGTATCATCAACAGACACCGACCAAGTAAATTCACTGCCTTGACATACCTTCAATATCTCGGTAGTTCAAGCTCACAGTATGAATCTTGACAAGCACTTCTCCGTCCTTCGGCACGGGCACCTCGCCCTCCGTAAACTCCAGCTTATCAACCCCATCCAGCTTAGAAAGCCATTGCTTATTGGTCGGTGCCATGGTCACTTGTTAGTCGTCGACTTATAAGTTAATAAGTGTCTTGTATCTCTCTCTCTCTCTCTTGTCTTGACGATTGCATCGACGATTTGATGCGGGGAATCCAAGTTTCAGCGAAGTTAGTGCGACGATAGCACGTCTTATCAATATCAATCAACAATCGCCAGAGAAAAGAAGAAAAAGGAACGAACTCAATTGTTTCGAAAAACAAAAGATATAAATTTCAAAATGCTACGCTTCAGTGGGGTAGTCAACATCTGCCAATCATAGCCGCATATAACCTTCAACTTGCGGACAATAATGCCCGTACAGGCTACGTCATCCGCAGATTTTGCGATACGAGCACTACATCACGACTTGACCCTGAGACAAGAGACCATCTTCCCACATTTAGTGGATCCGATTACCTATCTCGAGAACGAGTCAGCAAAACATAAGCATAAGTAGACATCGTCAACGCTAACCAGGGCTGCAAGTTGGACAGCGTATGACTTTCATTGCGTCCTGTCAATAGGAAGCTTGACGGAATCCCAGTAAAGAAAACTAAATTCGTGCGTATAGAAAATTAGTCAAGAATTAATTCTCCATTGTATGTCGAAGAAAAAGGAAATTTGTGAAGCGAAAAGCCCGCCTGTCTAGGTAAATACATGCACAATTGGATAGAAAATGAACCATTCAAACTCGATTATAACTAAAAAACTAAAACTCCAAGTTGAATTGAAAAGGTAGAAAAAGAAGCTCTCGGTGGCACTAATACAACAATTACAGTCGTGAAAAGAAGAAAAAGAAGAAGAAAAAAGATTTACAAAAAACTAAAACAACAGAAAAATTAGGACGGCGAAAAAAAAAAGTTTTGCCGCATTTTGTTTTTTTCTTTCCTTTCTTTCACATGTTCCTGCTAAATCGTATAGCCCTGTATGAGTTTATAAATTTGCCCATTTCCTCTTTTGCATCTATCTAGGATGCACGGAGTTCTTCTTTCCCTTCACCAATCCCCTCTCTTCGACAAAAAAGAAACAAAAAAGAAAGAATGAAATCTCACATAGATGCATATTCCGAGAAGGAAAGAGACAAGAAAATATCCAAAATATAGTAAACCCAAAAAAATGCTGCCTGGTCAACGCCTCCATAAAAAAAAATTATACCTTCTCAGCGAAGTTGACTTTTTTTTCTCTGTCGCGTTACGCGGGAATTGCCTCAGTGGCGGAGACAAGACTTATTAATCCACGCAAGCAGAGGCAATAAACTCTCGTATAAAGCACCAAAGAGAAATTTCATCTTTTTTCTGGGAGATAATTTTTTTCTTCGCCTCCTCACAAATCATCTCCAATCAACTCATTCATTCCAACATACACATCGCTACTCTCATCCCAAGCCTACCACTTGCATATACAAGAAGCTGGGATGCTCAATTCGTTGTCGTCACGGTCGTATCTGGACGTCAGACATGGGGGTATTAATAAGATTCTTTTTTCTCTTTGGGTATAGGTACTGCTCGTCATCGTCGCCGAAGCCACTCCACTCAGTGCCAATGTGATGCGAAGCACGACGAGGTGGATTCGCTGCAGCTGTCTAGACGTAAAAGTCGTGAAAATAAATGTCATAATCGTCAAGAATCGGTCGTAGGTCTGGTTGAACGAGTACACTCGAAGGGGGATATTCCAGGCATTGCGCTCGGAAACGAATCATGAACGTTTGCGTAACGGTTGCCCATTTGTCGAACAAAATTTTTTGTATCCTGATCCTGTTTTTCCACATTCTCATCGGGGGGTGGCATCATCATCATAAAAACCAGCTACGGAGCGACGAGGGTTGAACTTGGCCAAAACCTGACTCTCTGGGCAACCTAGAGCGAATGCACGCCACTATTTTGATCAGTCGTCCTGGAATCGCCAAGAACCCTCGTCGTCCTGATGAAAATCAATATTACAAATCATAAAAAGCAATGGGTGAGGGCAAGGCGAGGGATGCGACGCAGAAAGCCT
This sequence comes from Trichoderma asperellum, assembly GCF_020647865.1. Classification (NCBI taxonomy): domain Eukaryota; kingdom Fungi; phylum Ascomycota; class Sordariomycetes; order Hypocreales; family Hypocreaceae; genus Trichoderma; species Trichoderma asperellum. The sequence goes on from NC_089417.1 coordinate 439,668, forward strand.
GCTCCGATAACCCCCATAGGGCAGTCCATCAGCTCTCTCAGTAAGCCGCATGCAGCACACAGAAGAGAGCGAGTAGACGCGTGTTGTATTGGTTTAGTGATATCGCGAAGCATTAGTGGAGCTGGTGCCAACACGAGCTCCATTGTCCGAGGAATCTAATATTCATGTTAGCTTCTAAAATCAAGTGGCGTAAGAGGCGTGATCGAACGTACCACTACCGCGCTGCATGTGGCCATTTGCTCGAGTACGACCAAAGCCGTTCGATGTCTCCCATTCTGGGCCACGTGGCTGTCTCTCGGGGGCACCCTTGGAAGTGCCGTTGCCGTTTGCGCTGGGTCGCTGGCTACCAATAGCACCAGGAGTGTTCCGTGCCTGGGGCTGCAGCCCGCTTGCCTCAAAAGGAGACAGGCTCAATCCGCTGAGGCCGCTAACAAGGCCATTGTCATTCTTTGCACCGGGTGTGCTTGGGTTTCCGCTCTGAGATTGGCTGCCGTTGCTGAGATAGTCGCCAAATCGAGCAGTCGAGGCAGGCGCAATACCGCTTAGTCCGCTGCCAGGGGCCAGATAGCTTGATGACGCTTGAGAGGGGCTGGGGGTAAACGAGCGAAGGTCGGCAAAGCTCTTGGCAGCTCGTAGGTTGTTGGGGATTCCAGCTCCATCTGGGCTTCCGGGAAGTTCAAGCGTAGGGCCATGTCGACCAACAAGATGGGCATAGTTGCTGCTGGCTGCTCGAGACTCTCGGTCGGCGGCAAAGTCGAATGTGGCAGCCCGGCTCAGACCGCGTTTGTGAACATCCAAGCTGCTAGCAGGGGGCGTATGGATATCGGCAGTAGGTGAGGGCTGTCGTCGCTTGAGCACAGTAAGTTGTCGGGAATCAGCTTCACCGATGGACTGGTGCTCAAGGCCCATGTGGTGGGCGAGAATGTGGATGGACCGGCGGTGTTCGGGTGCAATTCCAGGAGGGAACACTAAGATTTCACGTGAATCATCTCTTCGGAACATGACAAGTTCGGTGTAGAATTCAAGGGTCTGGGGGTCGTTCAGATCAATATCGCCTATGTCTTGTTCGTTAGTAAATCATGAAATAACTGATATGTGTACAAAAACCCTACCGAGATGAGAAACAGAAGAGGGAGCGGCGGCAGACGGGGTGCGCGCCTGAGCTTGGGACATTCCACCCAAACTCTGAAGCGAGCTCTGGTTGTGTAAAATAGGAGCACGGTGCTGCTCTTCCAGCTGACCTCGACGCTCTCTCTTTTCTCGCTCAATGCGCTCGCGCTCCGCTTCGGGAAGCATCTTCTTGTACTCGACTCGCAGCTTTCGGCCATGAACATCCATTCCATTCATCGCCTCAATAACGATACGAGTATCTTCGGCTGATTGGAAGTTGGCAAAGGCGAGGCCTCTGAAAACTCCGTTATCAAAGTGATAGTTGAAGGCGTAGGGTTGGGGAAGATGCATATCCAGCATAATGGAAGCAAGGGTTTCCTTGCGCACGGCGAATGGGATATTCTTAATAACAATGGCAGTAGGAATCAGCTGATCAGCGTCGTTTCCGACGGATTGAAGGCTGTTGGGGGACGGGTGAGATCCAGGAGCATCAACACGGAGACCACCATTGGACATGGGAGCTCCAGCTAGGCCATTCGAGTAAGACTGAAGGTTAGGCATACCCATTCCGCCATGTTCGGTCCAATTCTGCATCTTGTTAGTCAGTAACGCATTTTTCGCTTTTTCAAAGGAAAAGGCTGTTGAAGGAATTAAACATACAGTAGGCAAAGCAGCTCGACGGTTAACGCTTCGCTGCCTTTGTGAGCCATGCACGGCGCCTCCAACGGTAGCCACGTTGGCGCCGTTGTAGTTCCATGTCTGGCTGTTGTCCATCATGTATCCAGGCATAGCGCCGCCGCCGCCGCCGATGGTATCCATAGCTCGGCTTCCATAGCTACTAGCCAGTCTATCGGAGGAGTAGAGGCTGTTTGAGGGCAGAGGTGCATCGAAGGTTCGCTGCGTCTGGCGGGGCATAGTCAGGCCAGGGGCAAAGCCATAATTCTGTCTCGAGGAGCTGGGCGACCGGTTGGTCGCCGTGCCGTAATCGAGGTAAGTCATATCGTGAGGCTGTTGGGCCATATCGTAATACCGTCCAATGTGTAGTTATTGCGACTACGGTGTGAATAGCGTTTTCCGGAGATACGCAAAGGGGCAAAAAGTCAAAATGATGCGAAATAAATGGGCGGAGAAGGACCACGTAATCGGCGTGACAACGAGGTTCCAGGCCTTCGCACTAGAAAAAGAATATACTCAAAAACGCGATAGAGACGGACGATTAAATGGCAGCATAGATGATGCACAGTCTGGTTTGATCGGATCGTTTCAGTCGTGACGGTCGTAACGTGAGATGGGGGAGCAGCCCAGGCCAACCCAACAAGAGAGCAGTCGTGCAGTCGGCAGTGCAAAGCTAGCTAGCTAGCTCTGTGCAATGCGTAGAGGTAGGGAGTGAAGTCTATAATGAAGAGAAAAATTCAAGATGGCCGAAGTTTGTTGAAGCACTCTTGCTTTTCTTCCTTTCTTCGAAGGCGACTGGGCGCCGCGTCGAGTAATGCAGCAGAATCACCGAGCTTGGTGCTCGCGATTCTTTTCCGAGAAATTACGGTCGAGGAATCTGGGAACGTGGTGTCCCTGCTTCAAACTGTGCCAGCCGGATCAGGTCGAAGATGCGCGGGAGGCCAAAGTCGGATCCAGGGAGCTCTGTATCCGGAGTCCAAGGCGTAATCTAGCACACTCGCGTTCCAGGAGCTGTCAAGAGGTGGCGGCAAAACTGGGCGTCGACTGGCGACTGGCGACTCTCGCAAGCGGCTCTGACGACGTCGTTGGATGTCGCGGGTTCGCAGGAGAGAGCGACGGAGAGGAGAGGTGGCGATGGAGAGGAGAGAAGAGAAGCGAGCAGTACTACGAAGTACGAGAGTTGGAGAGCCAGGCTAATGGAAAAGAAAAATTGCACGCCAGAGCATAATCCTAAGTACGGGTAATAACCTACTAGGGGGGGAGGCTCTTGCCGCCCCACCGCGCTGTCGACTTGGGTGCGCCAGATGGCCGGGGTACAAGTGAGATGATAGGGGCCGCCACCAAGGCGAAAGGTAGCACCGGCTAGGTGCATATGGCAGATTACGGCCCAAAGCAACACCACGGCGCAGACCCCTAATTTTGGAGGTTCCCCGTACCTGGCGGCCTGTGCTAGGGCGCTGGACTCTAGGGCACAACAGTGCTGATGCGCCGCTCGCGCAAAAGGTATCGAGTACCGCCTGCAATCTAATGACAATCTAATGAAGCAAGGGAGCAAACGGCTCTTGCATAAGGTAAACGAGCTGCTGTTATACCAGCGTGAGATTCCCTCTGTTTCTCTCCCCAGCTGCCGTTTTCGCCTTCTTGCACCTCGTTCTTATTGTTGTTGTTCTGTTTTGTGCTGCATCCACCTCCCGTTTCCGTCGGACGTGAAAATATCTGCTGTGCCGCCACTGCATATGGTACCCTCAGCTCAGCAGCCAGAGCCCTAATACGTGTACGTACCTGCGCCTTGGCCTAGCAGCCCCGGCCGCTGGGAGGTTCTCGGTACCGTGGAATAGTCACAGGTTAGTAGGCGGTTTATTGCGATTGCGGAATCTATCGTTTTAATGAATCTACCTCTTGTCGCAGCAAAACAGCGGGGTATCAGATGTACCTGCATCCCCTTCTCGCTTCCGGTTCCGATTTCTCATCTCATTTGCCTGTCATTCTCTTCCTCTGGCTGCTATTTCTTGCTCCCCCTGAACAAACCCGGGTCTTTGGCCATGCTTCGACGTTCTATAATAAAAGAATAAAAAAAATAAAAAAAAATAAAAAAAAGACAAAAGAGGCCGGCCCCTATTTTCCGCGGCTTCTGCTCTGTTTTGCTGCGAAATGACCCAGGCATTGCATTTATTATGATACGGAGTCCCGGATGGAGCCATTGGCTGTAGAATTCGAGGAGAAGCAATATGGAAGAGATGGGGCCAAAAGGGCTCCCTCCCGGCACTGTGTCATGGGGCTTATACTGTGTGAAGGCAACTCTTGCTCATCGCCACACCCTTCAGCTTGTTGAGGTGCACGAAGCTTCGCAGGCGGTGCAAAACAATGGCTGCATGTAACCGGCCAGACCAGGGGCTGCCGGCCATCGGTGGCTTGGAAGGATAATTCGTTGCGGCACAGAGAGAGCTGAGATGTTGACATGCAGGCTAGTTTAGGTGCGTCAAAGGGCTTGAACGGCTGGATACGATGCCCTGCAGATGGTGAAAGCAACATTGAATCGGCCTCTATTCAGTCCCGTCGCCTGTCAGGTTGCCTAGAGTCTGCTCTACTATCCAACAAGCACAGCATCTTCCTGCCCTGCTTCACTTGTACAGGACCGCTTCTGCCTGATGGCACAAGGACTGGGCTGCTGCAACGACAGCTCCTCCTCGCATCATCTGGCACCTAGGTATTCAATAGGTAACTCTATTGCGACGGCATATACTATGTAGGCCACCGATGGAAGACGCGCGGAGTCGCAGGTGCATCCATTCGCAGGCTCCCTGTCTAGCTCCCATGCAGGCGCAGGGGTCGTTTTCACGCTGCGTCAACCAAAACACCCTCCCGCTGCAAGATCACCTTCACGATGACCAAGAGCAATCTTTGGAGAAGCAGGGAAAGCCTCCACTCGATCAGCCGCTGCATTGATTGCACTGCACACACCACATGCATACGAAACACGAATAGAATGCGTCCTTGCTTGATACTAGTAGTATATCCGTCTCTGTCTCGTCCTCATGATCCATAACGTGGTGTTGACAGGTGCTCGATGCTCCCCCTTTCGACCCTCCGACTTCACCTTCGCTCTGCTCCCTCAACCCGTCTGACGTACCGTAACTGCTCTGGAATGCGCCGTAAAAAGCAATTTGCGCCACGTTGCAGCCATCAAATTTCGGGATATCTAGGCACACACGCTCGATCTAGCGGCATGTGGTATGGTGCACCTCTACGCCCTGAAACACGATGGGTGAGTGTAATAAGACTGACCCGGCACTAAAGGGGCGGATGGGCATTAAACGGCAGTTCCAAACAAGACCCCTACTGCGTGGGCGAGCGATTATTTGCATCTACTCCAGGCGCCTCGTATTACGACGCAGTGCTACGACCTGGAGTGGTAGTGATGATTGGCAAATGTTTTGTTTTGCTTGGGGAGGCGAATCGTTTACGAAGTGTCATCAGCCCGAGATCCAGCCAGCCGCCAGCATCACCCAGCATGATATCACGCTACGCTTCGTTTCTTTCGAACCCTTTTTTGCGTGCGCGACCCCTCCAGGCGGCAAAATGGGTGAGAAACCCCGGGAGCACGACAGTACTAGGTACTATAATAGACTCAACTTATAGTAGAGTAGTTTGGACAACGGGACGGCGTGGCGCTCACTAGATCCCGAGTTTCGATTCCTCATTGACGTTCATGGCGAAGACAGCAGGCCTGCCTCGGACATTTAACTATGCTGGCTCTCCATGTCTTCCTTCTGCAGAGAGTCTAGAAATGGCGCTGCCAGCATGGGCCTCTCATTTGCAAAGATTTCCCGCTGCCTGCCCCTTTTTGCTCCTCTCAACCTCACGTCCTTCAGCTTTCTTTTTCCTTCTGACGGCATGTCTCCAACAGAAAATATGGATCTCTAGTGTATCCACCCGCGATCAGGGCTGTCTAGCGAATCGGATTCGTAGCTGGCCGAGTTTGCAGGGGTATGGCACTCGCTGCTGCTCAGTCAGGCGACAAGCCACCATCGCAGAGGAAGCCTCACATGCAGAGTCACAAGGGCCGGCTTGCGTCTCTTCAGCCCACGGCACGGGGACTGCTGAGCAGCTGAGCTCCTGAGCAGAGGCTCCAATGCCATTGATGGATCTGCAATATCGCTTCGCTGGCTTGCTCCGTGCAGTGCGCCAAAAAGAAGCGCTGTACTGTATCGGAAAAGACGCGAACAGGAAAATGCAATTATCAGATGTTGCGCGTCACACGGCATAGCCCACCAATGCCGACATGGCAACTCTCTGCCCTCTTGTTGCTGTGTGCAGTCCGCTATTGTTGTCGTTGCGACAAACATTTGGCCTGAGCCCCTTTCCGCGAATCGGCCCTCCTTGATCTTCCTGAATTTCCGGGGCCAATCTCGTTTTCTGCCATCTGGGCTTCTCTGACTAGAAATCGGCAGCCCGAGGCACCGCCTTTTTTTTTAAAGGGTCCACTCAAGCCCCCCCCTGACAGCTCCCAATTCCGTGCCATTTCCAACTCTGTTTGTATTATTCCGCATTCTGGGATCGTGGGTTTCCAAGTTTATCAATCTACTGCATCTGGGCCCAACTATGTAGCATACGCTCTGAGTCTAATTTGTCAACTACTAACCGTTGCTCTAGCCATGAAAGTGGTCGTCTTGCTTTTGAAACTGCCTTGTCTAGAGCAGACAGACAATAAAGGGGGGAAATGTGCGTGTAAATCAGCAAATCCTTTCTTTTGTCTAAGACAGGCAAATCTCTGCGGCCGATGAAGACGGTGCTTCGCCATCAGGGACACGCAAACACATTTTAAAATTGGCCCCCCTTGCTCTAATGAAGGACTGATGTAGCAGTCTTGTGGCTCCTTGGCTACGGGCATCACGATGTCAACCACGTGTTGGCACTCACCAGTCGTCATCCTACCTGGTACTCTATACTTTACACACGAGTTACAGCCACCCAATCCTTCGTGTGACAATGGCCCTCGATGGGCTACAAACGTACTGCATGCGCATATACCCACACTCCCGCAGTTTGCTTGCCGGGCATTGGCCAGTTTGATCATGCACGTACTGGGGAGCAGTACCTGCAGCAGCCTGCATGTTCCGGCGGCTGGTTGGCCCGGCTCATGTCTGCCTTTAGTCGATGGATGTTGGGACGAACTCCATACGAAGTACGTAGCACCACGGATTGCGCTACGGCTCATTGGGGGAGCACCGACGGATGCCCGGGTATGCACTTGCAGCTTTAGTGTCGTCGATGCTTAACCATGGACGATTGTGCTTTGACTCTGTAGGCGGCTCTCGTTTGACACTTGGACCATGATCAATCTGCGGTCTGGCTTGTAGATGAATAAGGACTGACGCCGGTTGTTCTATTATTGGCGTTTTGTATTCCATGTTTCCTAGTTGTGGACTTGGCCTGTCAGTCGCAGATGCGATTTAACACTAAGGCGTATTTCGTAAGAACCAATCATTTAAGCCATGCTATAGATGCAATGCACTCTATGCCAGCCAAATAAATATTAACTTGCAGTTAGAAGCGCCATTTTACTTCGTTGGGTGGTATTATTTAGCTCTATCGAGGAGCACAAAATAGCATCCTATGTTCAACCGCTAATATAGGGTACGGATATGAAGTCGTGACAAACTGTATTATACCATACACATATACGTCAAAGCAGAGGTATATAATTCAATAAAAATGGCTCATGCCAATGTATCAGCCATGATCATAAGAGACGCATTATGTCGCTATTCTTATTCATTGCGTCAACACAAAATGCCTTGAAAACCAGTAAAAGGTCAAAAACAACAAAGCATAGGCAATAACTCGGATTTATAAACCAGGCACTATACAACAGCCACTCCTTGACGTTGAGTGATGTAAATCGTCTAAAAAATAGGGACATAACTACTAAAAGGCTATATCCAACGAAAAAGGCAATCAAGCATCGCTTGTAGAGACACTGCATTGCATCCAACGCCAACGCCGACACAACCAGACACTTGCCAAAGTACACCCACAAAACAACAGTCCGATAGCAATCATCTCATAGGCAATTTTATAAAACTGCCTAGATGCATATCTTCCTAGCTGCTGTTAAGCGAGAACGGCGGTGTACTGTCCTGCCAGGACATGCATGCCTCTGCAGTAAGATATCCACCTGGCGGGCCAATCTCCTGGAGCAGAGTACAGCCACTTCAAAGCTATCAAAATCTCATACACGATAATCTAGGGCTTTATCGCTCTTACCCTGTCTTGTTTGGAGTAAAGCCGCTTTCGCTGCTAGCATTTGTGTTACTGTTATGTAAGGGGCTCTGATAGGATACTGGCATATAGGTAGTTAGATGCTTTGGATACATGTAGTCTGGGGACGTATCCCCTTTCTGACTTACCTAGTATTTAACATGGAGTATATCTCCATAGCAACAAGGACTGATGACGCAAAATGGGCCCTGCGACTGAGTTCTATCATCATTTTGAGTCTACAATACTTTCTGATTCGGCAAGATACTTGAAATGGCACTCGGTTCGATTATGTGAATAGGTATACACCAGTACCCTGTATACAATTGCAGCACACTAAATTTTTAGAATTCATCGTACAACATTCCAGGCTAAGCACGCTGGGTAAGTAGATAAGAAAGAGGTACTACGGTATGCTATTCACTCAGCCAATTGTATTAGTAAGTTTAATTCCAATTTACCTTCTGCAGATACTTTTTTACTCAAAGAGTACTGTTAGAATAACAGGCTCGGAAATTTCCATTGTTTCGGATTTTGTAAGTGACTGCCTTTCGAGCTCATGCCGTTGTTTGCTCCAGTCAAGCGGGGCAGATCTCAAGGGTTCACCCTGCAGCTTTTTATAATCGACTCGATACTTCTTCCCTTTCACAATTGTATACTCCTTGACTGAAGGTAACTCCCATACGACCCCAAGCGAAGCCCCCCAATTGAGGCCCCAGCCGAGACCTCAGCTGAGAAGCCAAGGTCTCGTTCCTGTCCCTTGGTAGTCATCTCGGGGGATTTTGGAGCGAATTCTGCTGTAGATATGAAACCCATTTTCTCAAAGGCATCCATGTCGCCCCGAGTTAACTTGTAGCTGTCATAAAGGTACACCAGCTGCTGAATCTCAGGGGAGATGATGTTTCGTGGGATACCGAAAGTGATCAAATCATCGCTACAGGTCGCGGCGCAGGCAGATGATGGGGGTGATAGGAATGTAGCAAAGGGACCAAGGCCTAGGGAATGACAGAACAGCTTCACTTTGTCGCCAGACATGATTCCAGGACTCTCAGGACGGGCGTTTTTCGCTGGGTTCCACTGTCCAAGTTCGCTGATTCGACGCAAAGAAAACCGCCACGTTCTCGCTGGTGATAAAACGGGGATGCTGGGTGATAGCGCTCCTCTTGTTTCGTGTGTCATTTCAACTCCTACCATCGGCGGTAGAGACGCACGCGGAGTTGCTTCGCTGACGTCCTGGGGAAGATAGCTCTTAAAAATCAGTGGCGTGTCCGGAATTAACTGCATACTAGTTAGTAGAGTTTAACTCCTTGGGAGAAGTTTGACGTACTTTGTGCTTGAGTTCTTGACTAAAGTCAACCCCTACACTTTCTCTCCATTCATTCAAACTCTGATCCTCAAGTCCATTAGCTGAGGAGACAATAAATATCGCTCTTTCAGCCAGAGGATCTTTTGATGGACAGAGCCTGGTCTTTCCATCATTACTGATCCAACAAAGAGGCTTCCCATCTAATAAGAATGATAGCCTTCGCCTCCAGGGTCGATGGATGGCCTCTCTGTTGCCAATTATAGCTTTGAATAATGCAGGGATATGCTCCCAGCCTGGAAGTTTTCCTATCAGATCATGAATAGGCACTGCAGTTTCATTCTGCGCAAGTTAGCTTGAGGAATCTTCCACATTATTGCTTGTTAAATACCTCGATGACGCGCCAGTTTTTGAACGGACCGACTGTTTGGCACCATTTACAAACGCTCCTTTCGTGTTACTACTTGTAGCTTGTCTGGGATGGGAAGCTGCTTACTCTGAACCCCAGAGAGTGTTTCCTCCCCTTGCACGCATTCCCAATTGTGATAGAGAACTATTTTGTTGTTCATTGGAAGATGAAGATTTACCCTTTTCACTAGAAAACTTTGCTGATGTGGCGACGTATTTGGCATTTAGCTGGACACCAATAGCGTTGCGCAGTGCATCTTGCTGAAGCTCGTCGGCAGTGTTATTGAGCGCGGCTGCAAATTTCGACGATGTCTGCTGCCCTCCAAGCAAAACGGATGTGACAAAAATGTGGCCTCAAGGAAGCGTTAATGAAAGTTAAATATCCTGAGCAAGTGCTGATACTTGCCGAAAAGCTTATAGAATCTCTGAAGTCGCGTATACACTGGATCCTCCTTAATCTCGGCCAATGCGGTCTTGCACCGTTCTGAAAGTTGCAGCTCCTCTTCGTCAAGGAATACACGTGTCCGTGGAAACTTGGAAAGAAAGTCAGCCGCCCGTCCATATTTTTCCTTCATGTGCACATGACTTATGCCATACGTTAAAAGTCGCATAGTACTCTTGGTTACGCGACGTTGTGCCCGATGTTTGGGATGACGACGACTCGCGCTCCCGTTTCCCCGACACGCCTAGCATAATGCCGAAATCGCCGGCGGAACTAATATACACGTGTTAGAGAGAGGGTTGGCTTCATATGTGTGTTGAGAACCGTACACATTCGACTCGATGCATTGTCTGGAGAATGCATTATGGGCAAGGGACCGTTGAAATGCGTTTTTCGTCTCCTGGACGTCTATACTCGATCCATCCTCCACTTGGAAACAGGGATCCTCGGACCCTGTCTTGGAGCTATGAAGCACAAAGGCTGCCTCGAAAGTAAGCCGACAGCAGGAGTGGTGCTGAGAACGCGCCTACCCACCATTCATTCTGGCACGAACAATATCCTGATTCACCTCTCGGATTTGAAAGCCGTGCAGAAGTCTATTAGTGTTGATAATATTTCGCCAATCGGACGGGCTTAAATCTTCTGCATTGCTTGAATATTGGGTGAGAGAGTGTTGTTACAAAATTCTTATCATGATACTTACATAGCACTATCTGGCATATTATCGAACTTGAGATTATCAATGGAGGGATATTGTAGCGCGCTTGCATCTGCTGCGTCTGTATCTTTGCTGCCATTGTCCACATGTCTGTTCTCGGCCTCGTTTCCATCCTCAACATCGTTGTTGTATTTTAATTCTTCCGAGTTCTGGACTTCGTTCTCAAATGCAGCATCAGGGGGTTGTGTAAAATCACTGACTTGAACACTGTCAGTCTCCGAATTTCGCATAGCGTTGTCTTCATTAGAGGGAGGCATAGTGATGAAAAGCGAAACTGTCTCTCCAAGTATTATGTATTGGCTAATGTATTTGAGATTGAATTCAATAATAATACCCTGCTTGTAAAACCAGTCCAGATAGTACGTGAGCTGTTGCCCATTAAAACTTGGAGTCTTGGAATCTGGGCCTCTATTCAGGTTGACCAGCTTCGTGATCTTTAGCGCGGGGCTCAGCTATACTGACGTCATCGTAGTAAAGCCAAACAATGCTCGTTTTGGCTGGTAACGCGAGTTTAAATAGGTATTTGGTGTTGAAACAGTAGGCAAGGTATCTATGCGCCAATGGCTGGACTCTATCTACAAAGAGCCATATTAGCTGGGATTACAGCTGCACCAAACGTATTTGCGTTTAGGGATTTAGGTAACGCTAATGGCCGAATCATCATAGCGGCGTAAGTACTTCAATGCTTGTATTTGTACTGTAGCGGGGTAGCTGTTGTTCGTCCAATAGTCATCCGCTCATCCTAACCCAAAATAGTTGTTGCGTTATCTGCTTCTATATTACCTGATCTGTGGTGTTTGTATCATTAATTCCTTTCTCATTCTATTTCGTACAAGGGGTGACTTGGTATATCGACCACATAGAAGGCATCATCATCTGGCCTGTTGCTCTACATCCTTCCATCTACCCACGCGCATCGGGTCAAGAGTCCGCAGCTTGGTGAGCCAGGTTTGTAGATTACCAGCTCCATCGCTGCTGTCCTCTAGTCGATTCAAAGCCAGAGTGTATTCTAACAGAGCCTCGTAAATCCACTTGATGTCGTCATAATCTTCTGACAAGTCTGTAATCTCATCAATCTCACGCTTCAGGTAGGCGATCTTTTCGCCGACAGTTAAAGCTGGCGTGATGCTCTGTCCATTTCCGTCTCCAACAATTTGAGACACCAGAAACTGATGGTAGTACCATAAGCTTTGATCTTCGGGGCCGACATTGAGGCCTTCCCGTACAAGATCCAGCTCTTGGGCCAGGAAAGCTGCTCTGGCCTTGTCGTCGGCGCCTCGCTGCTCCAAAACTTTGGGGATGAGTAGACTTCGGTTATGCCACGCAGAAAAATTCGACAAGTTCTGTCGAATCATGGCTGTGGTATATGCGAACTCGTCCTCGGCCATGCTCTTGCCGTCTAGTTTGGCGCTCTCTAACTGAGCCACCACAAATCTTCTGTATCCCCAGGCATGGTAATTGCGCTGATCCTTGTTGAGCATCTTGGACACCAGGCCGAGCTCCGTTTCCCATATTTTGCGTGCTGCTGGAAGGGGTAGCCGCAGAATGGCTTGCGACAATAGCCATTGCCGGAAATTCCAGATCCAGTAGCACTTGGGGAACTCCATCAGGAGCGGCATGGTAAAGGCGATTTCGGACTGTAGCACCTCGCCGTCTGACTGTTGGTTCTTGGCATCTGGGGTCGGGTCTTGAGCATCTGGTACCGGTTGATCTGTTGTAGACAGCAGGCAGGATAAGAGACAGCGGCGCCGGACGTTCCATACTGTGTAATACTCGGGGTTGAGACGGAGGAGTTTGGTGGTGAGGTCGTAGAGTTCGAGGCTGTAGGTCCCTGACGCCGCCTGAGAGCGTATCTGGTCCTCGATGCCGCGATATTTGTTGATCTTCTCGATCTCTTGCAGTCGCTGCTCTTCGGTGCGCACCCGAGTTGTGCGAGCTACGTTGTGCTGGAGCAGGCCGCAGCCTTGCGCATTAGCAATCTATGCCGCACATATTGAGGGAAGAATGCGCTCACGCTTGCCATGATGCTGTGTCCGTAAACTTTGCAAGGCGTGTCTTTGGATTTGCAGAGTTGTACAGATATACAGACTGTAGGCGGCTCTTTATCAGCTTATCTGCTGTAGTAGAAGGTGGGATGTGCATGAAGCTCTACCAGTTCTCGTGCCGACATGTGGTCTGTGCGAGCTGGAGTGACAGCAGGCTAAGACAGCAGGGTGCTCGGGTACCTTGGTACCTCGTACTGAGCCACAGTGGTTTGATACGGCTCTTTGGTACAAGTGAGGATAGCCATTACATCTAATCTGTACCCTACGGCAGACCAACGCTGATGCTTTGTTAATATTCAGCTCATTTGTAGCATATAGTGCCCGTGTATTTACAAAAAAAACCTCCTACAAGTAAAAAAAAAAAAAAAAAAAAAAAAAAAAAAAAAAAAAAAAGAATGCTGACGCAAGTTGGACGCAAAACTCTTTTTCCGGCCAAGTTCAGCTACTTGCATCGCACTGACATCGGCAAATAGCCGGGACTAAGCCATGCCTTGCGCCACAGCCTAGCCGCCACAGCGGGACAATGCCAACTCTAGTCGCCGAGTTTAGAAACAGTCGAACTCCAGGCTCACCAAGGCAAGATATCGTCCATTCAAGCCAGCAACTTCACACCGACTTGAACTGGCATGATGACTGCTTTGGGGTGATTGCCTTCTTTGCCTTTACTGCACCTTGCAGCTTCATGGGCCAAGACAAGGCATTGGCAGCGCTGCTGTGATGGCAGCCGAGCTGCATGGTCAGTATATCTCGATGCCATGAGTCGTCCTCAGCACCATCTCTAGTGCTCTAGAGGTGTCTCTGCGGCGACTACCCATCGAGTTCCTCCCTCTCAAGCTGTCTGATTCGACGCCTTTCGACGTCTTTTCCAAAGCGTTGGCCGCCTTGGAGCTCCTTTGGCCGACTGACAGCCCTTTCTCGGCCTGCTACTATCTCGAGCTGCCTGCGATGCGCCAGTGGCGGCCAGCCTTCGGCTATACCCCGGGTTCTCGGATGCGGACATTCCAACCAAAGGCCTCGCTGGTAGGCCGTCAGCACCGCCAGAGGCTACTGTTGGACGGCACCACAGACTGCTCTTAGGCAGCTCAACAGCGCTGCAGCCTGCGAGAGGGGCTGTTTTGGGGGAGGTTGGGGGAGCTCATTCGGCTGGGCGACGGCGCGCCAGAAGGCGGCTGTTCCTTGCAGCGGACCTCCCCAAAGGCGGGCAGAAAAAAAAAACATGACAACAGCTGGACCGCCCGCTTGCGTCGATTTGCTAAATTTCTACCAAACATCCCACTATTTGCTTCGACGCCATCACCGCCTCCGCACGCGCATCAACCTCTGCTCTCGCCTCTCGCCAGTGCAGACGCTCCATTTTCAGCTTGAATCACGAAGCATCTTTAGTCGCCGTCCCGCATCGATACGCCGTTCACAATGGCCGGAGGCAAGGGCAAGTCTTCTGGAGGGAAGAGCTCCGGCGGTAAGACGAGCGCCGAGGGAGCCAAGAAGCAGCAGAGCCACTCTGCCAGAGCCGGTCTTCAGGTGAGTTTCTGGTCGTCGGACAGCGGCAGCAGCAGCAGCTTGATTTTTTGCCCTCTCGTCGCCATCCGCGGCGGCGTCTCCTCGTCCTGCTTGATGCCCAAACGATTTGCGCGCATGCACGCCCATCTGCACCTCATGCGAGTCCCGCTTTAGCCTCCAACCTCCCCGCGATGGCCGAGTTCGACGAGTTTTTTTCCCTGGACGACGTTGACGCGTTCGCCATCTCATCACTGCCACGGCTGCTGCGACTGGGCACGGAAATCCAGAGGCATGTTGGCGATGAATCTCGCCAGACCCGAGCCGCGCAATTGTGTCACCCTGCGGAGTTTGTTGCCTTTGGGTTGCTTGGATGCCTAGTCGCGTAGCTGGGCGCAGGGAGGGGGAGAGGATTTTTTTTTTCTTAGCGGAAACCTTTTGGGACGGGCTTCTTCTACCCATGCTATTGTCATCGAAACCGGGATTACAGCCAGAAGATGTACTGTTACTAACCGCTTTGTTTTGGGCGCATCTAGTTCCCTTGCGGCCGTGTCAAGCGTTTCCTCAAGCAAAAGACCCAAAGCAAGATGCGTGTGGGCGCCAAAGCCGCAGTCTACGTCACCGCCGTCCTGGAGTATCTGACTGCTGAGGTTCTGGAACTGGCAGGAGTAAGTTGCTCTGCATCCTGTAACTCGCTACTTGGTATCATTAACCGTCCGTGTAGAACGCAGCCAAGGATCTCAAGGTCAAGCGCATCACCCCCCGCCATCTCCAGCTGGCCATCCGAGGTGACGAAGAGCTCGATACCCTCATCCGCGCCACCATCGCCTTTGGTGGTGTGTTGCCGCACATCAACCGCGCCCTCCTGCTCAAGGTCGAGCAGAAGAAGAAGGCCAAGGCCTTGGAAGCCTAAATTACCTCTTCTACTCCCGCGCTCGAATCGCTTTCGCTCTTTTTAATACTTTGAATACCTTCTACTTCGAATCGCAGAGCGATTGACGGGAGATGGGCTGGGAATTGTTGAACTGGATGATGCTTTTTTGGTTTTTTTTTTCTGCAGAGGGTATCCGAACCTGTCAATGGGTATGCAACCTGTAGGAGGCTTGGACAACTGTGCAGATTCTGGGCGCACGACAGCGACTCAAAAGGCCGAATGACAGGGCCACATTATGATGGTTTTGTCTTGTTGCCAGTCGAGCAAATGGCCTGTCGTGTGGGTCATGTACAACAGTTGTTTGTGTTTGGGTTTTCTTTTTTTTTTGTTTGATGTTGCTGGATGCAGTTTGGAGATAGTAGCTGATGTTGTTTGATATGGTGGACGAAAAACATCTTGTTGGGCGGCTGGCATTCGGCAGCGCAAGATTATCTTAGGGTTAGGTACTTTTAACAAGAAAAAAAAGGAGAAAAAACAAGCATGAAGTACGGCTCTGTTATGCAGATGTCTGGTCCCGGTTATTGTTTTGTCATAGTTTGCATGAAGCCATAAGACGTGATTGGGACTGCTGCAGTTGTGCCACTGCTGTTACACGCCATGATTGTTTGCTAACAGCGAAATATCATTCTTTATTTGATAAAAATGCCTGCTAATAGTACATGAGCTTTCTATTCCCCCTTTAATAAGCAACTAAGTGTCATACAATTTTTAGACAAACGTGTTGGAAGATGTGTAACCGAAATGTGTAACCTTATAGTGCTGTCCTTGAATGTATGTGTGAGTATATATGGACGCGAAACTTGCTTGCTAGAAGGAAAAAAAGGAAATAAGAAAAAAACGAGGGGACAATAACCTCAAGCTGCATGCTGAATGAAACCTTTAAACATTTCCCCTTTGAGAGTTGACCGCGTCGCGATTTACTTCCTCATCCGAGGCAGTGTCAACGTGCCACTCTTGGCCCAAAAGGGACGGCACCTTTTGAAAGCTTTTGCTGTCTCGAGATTTGTACTTTTTGGCCCTTTTCGCTGTCTTTAGCAGCTTTTCAGTCGTGGACTGTGAGAACAACGATGACGACGACGACGATGGCTGGTTGGAGGGCTTGCAGATGCGTTCGAGTGCTATCTTGAAGAAGCATTCGCTGGGGAACTCGCAGTCTGTGAAGCAGCTGTGGGTGCCGTTGGTCATCTTGACGAGCCACCCGGGCTGTACATGAGCGTGATCTCTCGCAGGGGCCTCTGCATGCTGTTCAGGGGCTTTATCGGCAACGGCCATCTGCTGTTCTTCGTTTGATGAACTCTGCTGCTGAAACAGTTCGCGACGCCGTTTGAAGAACCTCCGCCAACTAGGAACATCGAATACGATCTTGCAGTTCGAGTTTGAATCGTGTCCGGTGTTCCCAGAGGGGAAACATATCGTGTGGGAACAAGAGAGACATCGTTGAGTACAGGCCATAGGATGGCTTTGATGGCATTTGTGGCATTGCCAAGACCAGGTTGTCGGGATATCTGAGCTCGTGTCCATTGTTTTCTAAAGCGTCTATTGTGTTCTAAAGTTGTACTATGGTGGACGAAGATAACAATGATCGAGGACGTATATAGCTTGTATTTGTCGAGGATATCGAAGAAAAGATTTCGCAAATGGTACGGAAATAATGGGAATTGCTTGCTGAAGGAAAAAAAGAGGTAGAAAGTTGCTGATGATGATACGAGTACAAGGAATGAAAAGCAATCGGAATTTAGAAATTTAGTATTGCTGCTTGATAGGTATATATTGGGTATGGAGAAAGCAACAGTAGGCTCTAGGGATTTTGTTGAAAAGTTTGATAGCAAGTGAAAGACGCGTGTCAACTTTGAAAATTGTTGGGCTGATGGCAAAAAGCGAGAAGCAGCCATGTTTCTTTTGACCCACTGTCATAATACATCATGTAATTTTGTATTCATTTTCTCGTTTGTTCTTCTAGATGGATTTATTAGCATTAAAGGGTTCCAACACACGCATGCCTGGCATCTGTTTCTTCATATCATCCATCAGCCATTATGCAATCTCAAACGTGCACTCTCTTATCTAGTCAACATGGCCCTTTTTGTAGCGAGAAACTCAACCGTTTTTAGATAGATAGGTACGTTGTTCTGTACCTTTGAATGTTTAAAAGGTACCAGCCTCTACAAACAGCCCCAGCCTTCAAGCTTCCTTGCTTGTAGGCGCCACCTCCTGCACGCTCTCAATCTCTGTAATATTCTCTCCTATAACTTGCCCACTGACGAGATTGACGCGAGGGCCGGTGAAGTTCTTTCGGCCATCGATGATCCATTGAAAGAGAGAGATTGCAATGATGATGGCGAACGCGACGATGCAGTAGTCTATGAGGGCGAGTTAGCACACATGAATATTGGGGGCCAGATCTATGTATGACGCACTCATGTTGCTACCAGTAACAGGTAGGACTGGAGGGAAGACAAATAAGACTGTGGTGAGCGCGATATACGACAGCGAGATGATGTCTGCTGTCCAGCCAAACCAACTAGGTAGCACCCATTTTCGTTCAGGCAGTTTCTTACGCCCTTGGAGGCAGTTGACCATGATCGGCAGGCCATAGGAAAGATCGAGGGTAACAACAGAGGCCGAGATGATGGCGTTGAACGCGCTTTGCCGGCGTTAGCTGGAGAAGAACTAGAGAATACGTGTGAGGATTTACCTTGATGAGCCCAAGAAGATGAGGCCGAAGATTATGACGACAACAGAGGTAAGAATGAGAGCATTCAAAGGAAGGCCGAGTCTCGGATGGACGCGAGCGAAGAATTTGGATGCGGGGAGGCCGCCGTCGCTGTAATAGTTAGCCAGGCGCAATTATCCGGGTTGTCTCAATGGAAGCATACCGGGCAAATGCGAAAATCATGCGACTGCTCGTCGTCATGACACTAAAAGTCGCAAAAATGAGACATACAAGCGGGAGCCTGGGTTTCAACTGTCAGATTAACCTCAAGAAGGAAGCCTATAACGATATGATAAAGAATGAAGACTAACATAAGAAGGCAAATAGCTCCAGCAGTGTTGCTCGTGGCATGAATCAAAATCTGAAGCAAGGGGCCTGCTGCCGAGCTGATCACATCGTCGATGTTGCCGGCTACAAAGAGTAGAACGATGAGGAAGATGGCGCCGGTAAAGGTGCCGATGCCAACGCAGATGACCATGATCTTGGGACCTTCCATAGCCGCGTTGGGGATCTCTGGTTTGAGTGGTGAGTATGCATCTTGCAAGAGGAATTTGGAGAAAACGGTCACCTACCTTCAATCATATGGGCGACGGAATCCTACAAGGCATTAGTCATGGTGATGACGAGAGGAAGAGATGAACGTACAAAAGCGGTAACACCGAGGCCACCTTGGAGAAGCTGCAGGTTGTTAGAAACGTTGTTCAATATCCTTTTTTTTTCTCTTTGTATGTATTGTGGGTTGTATACGCACCCCAAGGAGCCATGCAATTCCATCAGGCCCTGACATTGTTATTAGCATCCAAAGTTGCGACTTTATAGTGTGAAAGAATGTCAACCAATCAACCAGAGATGGTAGTACTTACATCCTGTCGTGTTGATGAATTCGCGGAACACAAAGTACGCAGTATTATAATTCGGCGAGGCGCACGCGAGAACCGTGATTGACACGAGAACAAAGCCGCCAATAGACCAGATAAAGGCACCGCGGTAGAGAAGCGGCAAGAAGGAGTTCAAGAAAGCATTGATTACGAACGACGCGAGAGTGAAGGCGATATAGATGAGGAACTGGTGCCAACGTTGAGGCTCGTAGCTCTGGCAAGAATGTCAAAAAGATTGTCTTAGAAAAAGGTTGAGGAGTCTTGATGTACCTCGTGGGTGGCGGAGATGATACCGAGAATCAGTTGGCTAGATAACAGAGCATTGGTGGCTACGAGAGCAACCTATAGGTAAAGAGTGTTAGAAATTGCTACTCGTATAGAATAGAGAGAAGGCCTTACCCAGCCGGCGACGTTAACCCAGCCTGTGATCCATGACAGCACCGGCACCCATTTCGGCCAAGAGACTGTAATCTTGTTAGACGAAGCGGATGGTGTAAGTTAGTTGCTGCAAAAGACATACTTGCTGCAACCCAATGGTACTGCCCGCCAGCGCTACATAGATCCAACCAAACGTTGTTAGTAAACCGTGGCCCCTGTCAATCCCTTGCCGAACAGGATCAAACACTCACGTTGGATACGCCGACAGGAACTCAGCTAATGAGGCAGCGATACACAAGTTGCATATCCCCGCGGTGACTAGGCCTGTACACCCACAGCCACACACACACATGCATGTTAGCCAGGACAAGACCACATGAAAGGGGGACTAAGCATGCATGTGCGAACGGCATCTGCATACGACTTATAACTGACCCCAGACGACACCAGTGCTGCCTCCGGACGTTAAGCTGAGAGACAGACTGGCAGACAGAGCTGTCCAAGAGTTCAATACTGCGAATGCTAATCCCAGCATAGATCTAACCACGCATTGAGCTCTTGTAAGCCAATCATGTATGTCGAGACGGGAACTTTTGCCGCGGGACTTGGGGCTCACAAAGTGGAAAAGTTGCGATTCAGCTCGGGCCGGTGACCCATGGCCGCCAGCTGGGCGTCATCGCTATTCTCGTGCTTGGTATATTCTTCGCTCATTGTGTCAAAACGATGAGCAGCTATTGGATACTACTCTTCTCTCATTCGGCAGGATTCAGGGGAGATCACAATGTGCCCTGCATTGAGGGGAGTGGCAGAGGAGGAGAAAAAAAAAAGGGCCAGTAAGTGAGTGAGAGGGAGTGAGTGATCAGGAGTTTATTGTTTTATTACAGAGCGTGAGAACAGAGATTCAAGATGGAGACGAGAGAATATGGGGACCCCATTGCCCGCGTCGGCCAACTTGGCCACGCTATCATCGATGGGGGTCAATCGTGAAACTGAGTCGTATTTTCGTCCATCAGACGAGTCAACGACATCTCAGTTGATCATCATGCTGGGAAGCCCGAACTCGGCGTGCGGAGACAAGGGTTTGCCGGCGCTTGAGACTCTTTGGTTTCTCATGCTATTGCCGGGACAGGCAATAAGAGGGAGAGAAGTGCAGATGGACAGATCCGGTGTGATTGACCGACAAGGCACCAGAGCTATGTGATTAGCCCACTGATAAAGCAAATCCAGCATGAGACTTAATGCCTGGTACTGGAATGGCTATCAGCCATGTACGGTAGATTATCTCGGCCGAGCCCCATGTAAGCCGTTAGCAGCAGTTGTCATTAGCTTAGAGGTATCAAAACGTGGAGACGGTCTGGCGCTCTCCCCGCTCAGCAAGATGCGGGGAAATCGATAAGATGGCTCAAACAGGTTAGCAAATGGCATTTGACTGGAAGAGGGTGAGGCGGAGAGCGCCGTCGTTTGTCGTTTTGGTAGGCTGTCTAATTGTAAACGCATCGTGGTGGAGTTTGGTGGCTCGATGCTTGTTTGATCCGCGTCGTGTTGGACGCAGGGCGTCAAGGGCGCGGCCTCGGCTGCATAAGGCTCGTATCTCAGCAACTATTGCTATTACTACTGTAGCTGCGACGGCGATTTAGTTGATGCCTGTCATTACTTATCTGTTCGGTGGATATGATAACCTGGATAATGTACATACCCATCTATACAGATAAGATTAGTGAGAATGAAAAAGTGGAATGGGAACCATGGTACCTACGCGATGTTTAGATATGGGCGGGTACTCGGTGCACGAGACTCCGCGCGCCATGCTTTCTGAGGTTGCATTGATGGGTCAGATGGAGATGGAGATCGCCAGGTTCGTCGCTGAAGCCGCGGCCTGGGCCTGTGCCGCTTTGACAGCTGTGTTGGTGTGCATGCCGCGATGCTCAGTTTGTATACAGGGTGTACAAGATGCGCATTTGAAACCTCCATTGCACGGATATGAGTGGGCACATTTAGATAATGGTTGGTTGTACAGCCTCCTATTTTACGTCATGGGGTGTGAAGAGAAGTGGTTGGTGGTGAGTAGATAAGGGACGAGGTGAAGCTCTCGTGAAAAGGGAACTATTCGTATAAACTTTTCAAGATAATCTGAATATTACGTCGTTTCTTCGGGTTATGAAATATATGAAAAGATGGCACCGAAAAGCTGCAAGCTGGGTGCTTTAGTCGTGCTTGCGGGATGGCTTCCACTTACACATGCGGCGCCAGCAAGTAGTGGGGGTGAATCTACATGTAGGAAGACGTCTGTGGCGATATTGTGAGTATCTATGCTTGTCAAGTTGGAGGTGACTTCTGCTAATACATACATAGAGGTGCCGGAATGGCTGGTATCACTGCCGCTGTAAGTGCCATGACCCCTCATGCTCTGCAATTCCTCTATTTAATTGCACTGGGATATGATCCACAGACTCCTATCATATCTGACCTCGCTCGCAGCAAGCCTTGCACAACGCCTCAGTGTCCGACTTTGTCATCATCGAGTACCAAGATAGAATCGGTGGCCGGGCATGGCACGGCGACTTTGGCAAGAAATCGGATGGCAGCCCGTATGTGATTGAGTATGGCTGCAATTGGGTACGTACCGCGAGCTCGAATGCATAAACCAACGTTGACAATGGCAAAATATTGACGACATCGACTGTTAGATACAAGGGCTTGGAAATACTAAAGGTCCTCGTAAGTAGCTACAATACCTTTTATACAGCGAGATGCATATGGTCTTGATTGCTGACATCATGCCAGAAAATCCTGTCGACTTATTGGTAGGCGACACCTTCAACCTCGCTTTCAAATATACAAGTCCCCCTACTGCGGGGTCAATCTAACATTGGATCGGTTTTTAGGCCCAAAAATACCACCTCGCCAACACTTACTCAGACTACGATTCCATCCTGACTTACGATGAAACGGGATATTCGAATTATTCTGATCTCCTAGACGAGTATAACGATGCTTATGACACTGCCGCAGCGAAAGCAGGCCGATATCTTGTCCAGAATTTGCAGGATGAAACTATGCGCGCGGGTCTTTCCCTTGCAGGATGGAATCCTAGGCATGGCGATATGAAGAAAATGGCGGCTGAGTGGTGGAACTGGGGTGAGTTGTTCCGAACAGCAGTAGCTATTTGCCTCTTGGCATATGAGGAGGCACGTTAGTTTATATATTGTATATACGCTGACAACTATCTAGACTGGGAAGCTGGATACCCCCCTGAAGAGTCATCCTTTGTGTTTGGCGTTGCGGGCGACAACCTCACCTTCAACCAGTTCGGCGACGCCAATAACTTTGTCATCGACCAACGCGGCTACAGTGCCATCATCACTGGCGAGGCGTCGACGTTTCTAACCAAAAACGATCCTCGGTTGCTGCTCAATACCCAGGTCACGAACATTAGCTACTCCGACAGCGGCGTCACAATACACAACCACGACGGTAGCTGCGTTTCTGCTGCCTATGCCATAACGACCTTCTCACTGGGCGTGCTGCAGAGAGGCACCGTGCGCTTCTCTCCTGAATTGCCGCAGTGGAAGAAGAGGGCAATCCAGAATTTCGCCATGGGGACTTACACCAAGATCTTCCTTCAGTTTAACGAGACTTTCTGGCCAGAAGATAAACAGTACTTCCTCTATGCTTCGCCCACGACAAGGGGATACTACCCGGTATGGCAATCTCTATCGACTGAAGGTTTTATGCCCGGGTCAAATATCATCTTCGCTACCGTTGTGGACGATGAATCTTACCGTATTGAACGACAAACCGACGAAGAGACTAAAGCAGAGGCAATGGAGGTCCTTCGCCAAATGTTCCCCAACGTTACCATCCCCGAGCCCATCGCCTTTACTTACCCTCGCTGGACCTCTGAACCGTGGTCTTACGGAAGCTATTCAAACTGGCCGCCGGGCACTACTTTGCTAGCCCATCAAAACCTACGAGCCAACACCGGGCGCCTGTGGTTCGCCGGCGAGGCCACCAGCGCAGAGTATTTTGGCTTTTTGCACGGGGCATGGTTTGAAGGCCGCGAGGCGGGCGCCCAGGTTGCGGCGTTGCTTCAGGGAAGACCATGCGTGCAGTATGGAAACGATAGGCTGTGTGGTGAGAGGATACATTATAACATGTTGACGGGGACGTCGCCGTTGAGTCAGTATAGCATATTGAATGGGTGGGCTGTGAGCAGTCTCTATGACGGCGATGACTGATAGACTTTACATAAATCACATGCATTTCTGCGTGGTATTAATATATAGCATCTATTAGTATATAATATGAGTTGCTATTTGGGTATACCTGAGCGAATAAAAGAGTAACTGAGTCTCTTATTGAAACAAGCGAGTGTAGCTGCAAGATATTTTGTTGGGGCAAAAGAACTCATCTGGACGATGTTTACTGCTTTATTCATGCTGTCTGCTTTGAACGCAACACAGCATTGCCATATGCAGCTTGGACTCTTGGACAAAACTATCGTGGCAGAAATTTTGGAACGATACAGGAATCCTGGAACAGACAAAGTTCTTTTTCCAAGAGCACAGCGCCAAGCTCACCAACGACTACGCGGCAAGCTAGAAATTTCTACTATTCACAAGAACTTGATGTGATTAGTTAGTGTGGAATATAGTTTTGTTCAACAGAACAGATTTTCTGCCCAAGTACTGACGATGTTTAGAGGCGGCGCTTCTGCTTGCTTTGGCAGGCCTCTCAACAGACCTTCATCTTTGACGAAAGATACGTGCAAAGCGTAGTAGGGGCACATTGAACACAGCCAAAGTCATGGCTCGCTGCATCAACGGCGCGAGAGCTTGAGAAATGCATCCTATCCGAGTCCAACGCCCTGTGCAGCAATCATCCTGGAAATCTGAATTAATGCAGCCAGTGACGTCGATTTCGGTATCTTCCCCGGGCTCTCGGGTCGTTGACATAACGAAACCACCGCTTTTGCTTCAACCAGTGTGCCCCTACCAAGCTGCGTGCGCATTTCAAAAAGGTGAACATCGCCAACGCCAAAAGTCGCGCCTCGTTTGTTTCATCGCGTACATAAGACCGACCGCCTTTTCCTGTCTGATAATATTAACGCATCTTTTTTTTGCAATTGCATAGCCGTCGTTGAGAATTAGGCTTGTTGAGCTAAATGAGATCGGCATTGGCACGAGCGTTGTTGATCTTCTGGTGACCGAGCGGATGGTGACCGAGGTCGCACGAGATCAATCAGCTGGTTCATGTTAAATGTGACCAAGAGAGAGCGCATCCAATGTGTCTTACTAGCTCTTAAATCCTCTGTGTATCGTCTTTCTCTCCATGCTGCGTAAGTGAAATAAATTACGCATCAACGCAAAATAAGTAGCTGAAGCGCAAGAAAACGTAATCGGAAGAGATGACTATCCGAGCACAATGAGGAGCACGAATGGATTCAAGCTGCGCCAATTGTGTGATACAATATCAATAATGCCTGCCTGCCTGCATCCTCGCATGAATCTCGTGACAAAGTCTCTCAGCCAAGCTCTCACCGAACAAGCGAATCGCGGGAGTTTTCGATAAGCGGGCGCATGCCTTGTACATATGATCGCAAGGTGGAGACTAACATAGCGATGATCGCTGTTAATCCCCTGGCCTTGTCCGGCGTCTTCACAGCCTCCAATGCTACAAAATATCTTTTCCAACAAGGCAGTTCCCCGCCGGTTTTTAAAAAGTTCTCTTGGGACCTTTCGCAGATTGGTAATGTTACTCGCCATCACCGCCGGCCGGTAGAGTCCGGACCCTGGCAGAAGGTATGCCGTATCGGGAAGGTCGATCGAATTAGGCAAGGATTTCATTGACGTGCGCTGTAATTTTTTGTTGTTAGTAAGTTGCCATAGAGGACCTTTTGAATCAATTTCATGGAGACCAGCTTAAAATCGCTGGATCGGGGCTTGGAAGACGGCAAACGGCCGATGTTACAGCATCTAGTATCAACTTGGGAAGGTCTCTTGTTCGACTGGGGTTTTTGCTGTAGTCTGCCTGGAATTCCGGAAAGACAAGGTAAACTCTAGGCAGACTTCCTTCCAAAGAATCCTGTTTTTTTATCTTCTTTATAAAGTTCTTTTAATTCTCAAGCCGTCTGTCGCTTCACGCCTTTCCAGTCAGTCGTGGTTAATACAATGAGGAGCAGCTGCTTCACGCCAGACACAATTTTTGGCAGCCGCTCAAGCGGGAGATAAATCTCGGCATAGTCTCTTCTCGGCAGGAATCCGGACCTGACTGCGCAGGCTATGCTCATTGGCGACAAAAATCCCTTGGCATGCGGACCATGTCAGGGCCATATCTGTAGTGCGGCCGGGGTGGAGAATGAACCAAGACGCGGGAGCTTTGACAAGAAGAGCTAGACGGGTACTTGCGTGATACTACCTTGTGAATACAATAGTTCTTCAGAGAACCCGAATTGATTGGTCAGAGGCATGTAATAGAAGACGCGAAGATGGGTATATAAACTGCCCGGTCGACTCGGCCACTCGGTTCTGACGGAGTGAGAGAGAGAGAGCTTGAGTCTTAAGGCAGCCGGCTCATAATCCGAGGCGTCAAAGGATTTCGGTAGCTTTCAAGCGTGGACAGACCAATCCGTCGCAATGCGGTCGTCTAATCCCATCTCCGTGGCAGCGGAACTTCTCCTGCTCGCCGGGGCTGTCTCTGCCAGCACCCCTCAGGACACAAACCCTCCCAAGGCTCCCATTGCACCTGGTGTCCTTGCCTCAAACAATGGTCCTACTCACGGCTACTTCCAGCAGCTCATCGACCATGATCACCCCGAGCTTGGCACCTTTTCGCAGAGATATGCCTACAACGGTGACTACTACAAGGGCCCCGGCTCGCCAATCATCCTGGTTGGACCCAACGAGTCTGCTCTGGATGGCTACGAGGGATACACCACCAATCTGACTCTTCCCGGTGCCTATGCGCAAGCAGTTGGCGGCGGAGCCATCATCATTGAGCACCGCTACTGGGGAGATAGCTCGCCATACCAGTCTCTTGACACTGAGAACATGACATATCTTACAATGGAGCAGTCCATCAAGGATCTCACCTACTTTGCCAAGAATGTCGTTCTGCCTTTCGACCAGAACCGCACCAGCACTCCCGATAAGGCGCCCTGGGTCCTCAGCGGCTGCTCCTACAGCGGTGCTCTGACAGCGTGGGTGCAGGACCTTGCTCCTGGAACTTTCTGGGCCTACAGTGCCTCCAGCCCCGTGGTCGAGGCCATTGGCCCGCTGTGGCAATACTTTGAGCAGGTCAAGCTGGCAATGCCAAAGAACTGCACAGCTGACTATGTCAAGATCGTTGACCACGTGGATAGTATTCTGCTGGGATACAATAAGAAGGCCAAGGACGAGCTCAAGAGCTTGTTCCGCCTAGAGTCTGTTGAGCATGACGATGACTTTGCGGCCGCGCTGGTCAGCGGATTGTACACCTGGCAGGATGTGCTCTTTTCGGACGGCTTCAGCGCCACGAACCAAATGTGCGACTATATTGAGGTAAGTAAAAATATTGAATTGTTTCCTGAAGTGAATGTAAACTAACATGGGTGACAACAGAACAAATGGCCCAACAGCACCAGCCCAACTCCTGGGCCTCATGGCGTTGGTCTCACAAAGGCCCTGGCTGGATATGCCAAATGGTTTACCGAACTCAGCCTGCCAAACAGTGAGTTATATATGTGATAGAGGTGACGGATACTAGATCTAACAACCTGTTAATAGCTTGTTCTAATTACGGATACTGGACCGGCGAGTACGATACCGACTGCTTCAACACGTACAACGCAACGAGCCCCTTGTACACAGATCTCACCCCTAGAAACGCTGCCAACCGCCAATGGAACTGGTTCCTC
Organism: Trichoderma asperellum; assembly: GCF_020647865.1. Classification (NCBI taxonomy): domain Eukaryota; kingdom Fungi; phylum Ascomycota; class Sordariomycetes; order Hypocreales; family Hypocreaceae; genus Trichoderma; species Trichoderma asperellum. Next base: position 466,924 of record NC_089417.1, read on the forward strand.
TGCAATCAGCCGTAAGTCCCGAAAACCGGCTTATACCCCACAGATGGGCATCCCATACTGACAAATTTCACAGCTTCAAGTGGTGGCAGGTCCGCGGTGAGGGCAACCTCGTCTCTCGCCTCGTCACGCAAGAGTACTTTGAGCGCCAATGCGGCCTCTTCTTCCCCAGGGAAGGAGACTACAGCTACGGCATTGCCGAGGGCGCCACCACGTCCGATGTCAACAGGGTTACTGGCGGTTGGTTCAACGTCAACACGCACCGCCTGCAGTGGGCTGCTGGAGAGTTCGATCCATGGAGGCCCGCTACAGTTATGGCAACCAGTCGTCCTGGCGGTCAGCTGCAGTCGACTTCAGCCCACCCCGTGCGTGTCATTCCCGGAGGAGCACACTGCGGCGACCAGTTGAGGCGCAATGCGAACGCAAACACCGCGCTGGCAAACATTTTTTCTGCTGAGGTGGCGACCATCAAGCAGTGGGTGCAGGAGTTTTATGATGAGAAAGGAAAGAATCACTATTAAATGAAATATATATTAGGCGTCGGCGGTATATATAACGATAGATGAACACTTGTAAGACTTAGATGGTCTCAAGCTTATGAATAAAGAAATAATAAATTAGCAATTGTCGCGACAAGTGTCCAAATGCTCCTCTCACTGAGTTATCTTACCATTACCAAACTCCAGGAATGATAGCCCACTTCTTCTTAATCTTATCCTCCCCAAACCTCTCCATATACCACTTCTTCCCATTCACAGCTCTCGGCAGCATCGAGAAAATCTCGTTCACGAGAAACGCCCTGGCAGGAGCGCAGCCCCACCCAGCAGCCATCCAAAAGCCGAACCACTCAACCCACTCAGACAAGTAGTGCGGATACAGCATGTACCGAAACAACCCCGCCTGCGGGATTTGGTAGTGCTTCTCCACGCTGGCGGCCTGGCTGTTGCCGCCGGCCTTCTTGCGGATGCGCTCCTGGCGCTTCTGCTCGCGGCGCCGGATTTCCCGCAGCTCTTCGTCGTGAAAGAAGTTTGACGAGAGGCCGAGGTAGAAGATGCCAATGCCGAAGATGAACTGGGTGACGGAGCACGCAGAGGACCAGGCTTCGGTGGTGGTGGGGCCGTAGGCTGAGAGCCAGGAGGAAATGCAGAGGGCGTTGCAGACCTGGAAGCCGATGGCGAGAGCCCAGACGCCAACGTGGATGGGAGACATGGAAGGCTGGAGGAAGGGGAAGAGAACAGCTCGGTAACAGTAGTGGATGACCTGGATATGATATTTGTCAGTGGATATTCTCGCCATCACACTAGAATGTGTGTAATTGATGAAAGGACACATACAAAGAGCCCGCCCAACACTCGATTCTGGAACGGCAGGTCGTCGACCCCAGCTTTCTGCGGCAGCGTATTCATAACGTACAACAGCGTCAAGAAGCCAGGGCACTCCATCGTAATCCAGGCTATTCGGCCAGGGATGTTGAGTCTGCTGCTCACAGACGTTTTGCCCATGCCATACCAGTTAACAACCCATTGTAGCGAACCACACTGTCATCACGGCAATTAGTGTAAGTTCAACCCATTATTGCCTCTCGAATCAAAAATGAAGAGATCAGAGAGAATATGAGGGAAGCTTACAATTGGATAGCCAATCTGCCACCAAAAAAGCAGAAGCTCGTAATTCTCCCGCGTGGGAGGATACCACCCTTCAATTAGCGACATGACGACGAGGATGGCAGATCCAGCAATATGCTCGACTCGATAAAGCAGAAACAAACAAAGCCACGCGTCACGGAATCATGTAAGATGCTCAATCATGAATCGTCAATCGATGGAATACAGTGATTGACGTAGATGCGTATATGCAGTAGCTCTCCGTAAGCCACAAGCCTTCTGTGGCTGGCGCTTGATGATGTCAACAAACAGCAAACAGCGGCACACAGACTACCCCATAGCTGCATGGCCAATTCTGCCGCTAGACGCCACCTGCCGAATACAGCGCCAATACAAGTATAAGAGATAACAAGATCGACCCCGATAACTGCATGGTGTGCTGGCGCAATGGTAGCGCGCAGTCCTCCTATTACTATCCGTAACAGGGAGATCCAGACTGAGGCTCAGGGTTCGAGTCCCTGGTACATCGTTTCGCCATGATTTATTTTTTTGTTGACTGTAGGCTATTCTACGTTGCATATAATCATAATTGTACATGATTTTTTTTTTCCTCCTCATAGATATTAAATATACAATGAGAGGGGCTATCTGCTGAGTTCGAGATTGGGCAGAATTCCTGTTCTATTCTCACACAAGCATTTATTTGGTATTGTAAGAGAAATATAACCCAAGACATTTGTTCATTCGTTCAATGCGTTATAAATAAAAGCTTTCGTATCAATGCATATCTCGTCATAAAAACATGCTCCTATGCTTGAAGATAGAAAATTCAAAGGAATGTACCCTCCGTATAATAGCTGAAGCCCAGAAACGCCTGCAAAGCATGATATCCCCCTCCCTATCTGCAAAAGTGACAGTCCCTACTACAATCGATAGCCCATTCCCATTCGATTTCTCCGTCATTTCTCTTCACATTACTATACAATCTCTATCGGATTTGCTCGAGGACCCTCCAGAAGCCACAGCAGGTCTTCGATTTGCTGGGACCGAGGCGTTGGTTCGTCGTCCACGAACTGGCGCAGGAGATCCTACACCATTGCTTGTTCGAGATGCCTGTCTGGAAGCTGTAGGGCTACTTTCGTGGTGGTTAGGGTGTCCTGGAGGAGGAACATATGCAGGAACCTGAGCAGCCTGTTCATATGAGGGTGGCGGCGGTTCATCAGAGCTAACCGGTCTATTGACACCTGGTCTCGGAGGAGGAACTAGGGGTCGGACGGTTTGTGACGTTGGTGCGCGTGCAGGCAAAGACCGTTGAGATGTGGAGGCAGGGAGTGCACTGGTGCTATTATTGGCACTATTGCTGACACTGTTGGAACTTCGCCGTGGCGGCGGAACAGGCGTGCTGCTACTTGGTCCGGCCGCAGGGCTGCGCCGGGAAGTACTGTTACCACCGGTATTTCCTCCAGAATTGCCCACAGGGCGAGTAACGGGTATGGGAAGGTGAGCTTGCTCAATATATTGCTCTGAGAGTGCTCGCTCCCGTTGCCGGCGAGCCTGTTCTTCTCGGTGTTTCTGATCCTCTTCTTCTTGTAGCTGCATGGCGAGGGCCAAGTCTCTGTCTTCTTGTTCGGTGCTGGAGCTCGCTTGACCTTGTTCTTCGATAGGGCCGGTCTCCTTAGTCTTGCCCCGTTTGTTGGTGACAGTTGTCCAATTACCACTTCCCTGGTCGCTGTGGCGTTTGCCAGCTCCAGTACTTAGTTCTGCCGTGTTATCACCGCTTACAAGTCGATAGTCCCCAGACATAAACTGGTTTAGTTCCCCGTTGACATCCACCAGACTTTCCCATACTATTTCATCATGGCTCCGGTAGCCGGCATCTGTCACAAGAGTGAGGAGCTGTTGGGTTTGCGGATGGCAGTAAAGCGTTGAAAAGTGGTCATTGCGGAAAAGGATAGCAAATGTACCGGGTCGAATTGCCTTTTGGATGACCTCGATTCCCCACGGCGTCAGCTGGGTAGCCGACTCATTCAAAAATATCTTGATGGTGATGATGTCTTGATATAAATCTTGCTCCGCTTCCGTGAGGCCCTCCTCAGAAGTGGCCAATTTATCCTCTAGCTCTTCTTCGCGGAACAGTAGATTCTGCACATCTTCGTAAGAGGTAGCATGTCTTTGCATGGAAGCACAGACGGCATCATCGTAAGGCGGTAGCCATCCATGAACGAGAGGAATAGAAAAAGTCGCATAGAGACTCATCTCCGCCGTGTCCTCAAAAGTTCCAGGGATGTATTTGTGCCGCTCCAGTGGGTGAAGCTGTGTTAGTGAAGTATGCTCGTATGCGGTGATAACTTCTGGAGTGGGGATGAATCGCGGATTGACGTTCATGCCGGTGTGGAGACTCTGGAGAAATGAGTATAGTTCCGCGACATCTGGCAGAGAGTCCTCTGACGATGTTCTTCGAGGAGACATGAGTTCGTCAAATACAGCATCCAGCAGAAGACTCAAGCTGACTTGCTCCCGTGAACGCAAAACTTGAACCAGTACTGTATCGGGGATATCGTCAGGCGTCGTCATAGTCAGCGCGTTGACTAACGCGACCAGGGGGCAAGGCCCGTTCTCATTCTGTATAAGTATGGGCGACACGCGGGGGTTGTTGGATGAGTTGGGGTCGTGCCAGCGGATATTCTTCACCTGGTACGTTTCTGCCTTGCCATCGACTGGCGGACGTGAAGGAACCCATTTCACACGACCCTCTGTGGCTCTGGGCGGCAAGGCCGGCTTTTCCTCCAGCACTGCTGTCGAGAGTTCTTCTTGCGGCTGTCTTGGTGGAGGGCTCAATGACGGATCTGAGTCTATCAGGCTCCAATCATCCAACTGAGGTGCTTGTGCTGCCGTCAGCTCGGGTACCTTGCCCTTGCCCTTAGCCACATCCGAAGACCCCAAATCGTCCCAGACATGCTGCTCACGCTCGAGGTCATCTGGCATCGCAGGTTTCTGCGACGGAGAGCCTTTTTCATCACGCTCGCTATGAGAATCTTCATCCCATGTCGAGCTTCTAGAGCGTAGGGAGATTAAATCTGGGGATTTCGGCGAAATAGGCACCTTTGCAGGCGGCTCCGGGGTGGAACGAGCCCAAGGATCAGGCTCCGAGTCACCAGGTGCTATTACAACAGGTGGCTCATTTCCTTGGATTGGCGGCTGCACAGCAATTGTTGGCTTCCAGGGATTGTTAGTTCCCGTCTCGTCCAGGCTTATGTGAGAAAGCGAGGCAATGGGTGGCTGCAGAGATGCCGGAACAGCGTGGAGATTGGAGTCGGACGGAGCTCGGTTTTTCAGAAATGGGTTTGTCTCTGATCTCTGTACGCCTGGTCTAAGGGCATCGGGGATCTGGCTGGGCAGACTCAGCTCGGATGGCTGCTTCCGTGCCTCGTTCCACACGCTATCCTCTTCTTCCGGAGAGCCGAAGCCTACGTCGATGCCGCCTCCACCAGGCCGCAGAGACGCAGGAACTTCCTTGCGATGGATGGAGCTTGGTGTAGCACCAGCCGCGGCTGCATGCTGAGGAGCCACATGCTGAGGAGCCACGTCTTCCCAGGCACTTGTGGCCGGCTCGTCTGTCCAGCTGCTGTTCTCCATCGACGGACGGTGCCCTGGTGGCGGCCCAGGCGGGGGCAGAACGTCTTCGATACTGCCGGGAGGCTGCTGGACATACATGCTTTGATGAAGATGATCTGGCGGAAGAAGCTGTATTGCTTTTTTGTCCTCAAGCTACGCCAGCTTGTCGATCAGGGCCGAGCAGCAAGGGCTGGGGGAGAGAATCGAGGTGGGGGAGACGGGTTGGAAGTATGTCGTCACTGGATCAGCGATCAAGGCCAGCAGCGCATGGTGGCGGGAGTATGGCAGAGCAGCAGGAATTGCAGCGAACGCGAGGTTTAGGAGTGAGGAGCTGAGGGCTATAGTATCGGACGAAAGAATGAGTCTTGCATGAGGCTTTAGGTGGTTTTGAAGAGAATCAGGCACTGTGGCAATCGAGGATGTCTGTTTCTGTTCCTGGAGGATTGGGGAAGAGTGTGGCGGTGCGAGCAGCGCTTGTACCTTCTGGAGTGCGGAGGCCTGCCCGCTGCGTGTTAGTGGACGCAAGGATGACGCAGCCAGCGTCAAGCGCCGCGCAATGCATGGAATCAGGCTGAAGGTGGCGATTTATGGTTTGCCCGGCGCTGCGTTGAGATCGTATAATAATGCTGGGTGAAGGGGCCAATAAAGGTACCAGAGCATAACGCATAGTTGTATCAACGCGCGCATTTGATGGAGCTTTCATAGCTTCATAGAGCACCAAGGTACGTTGCCATGGCGCTACACCTGGGGACCTTGATGAGGTACCCGCGGGATACGCCATTGACGCCGGTACACCTCAGCCCGCTGTAAGTACTGGAGCTTGGCATGTACTGCGCTAATACTGTACCTGAGTGATTACATGTGCCGAGCACTCCATTGAAAGGCGTCTTTCTGCGATAAGCCACGCTGGAGTGCTTGTGTGCCTATCTGCACCGCCACACTCTTGATCGGCGTAGGCGACGTATAACTTCACCGGATTTCTTCTCATTCCATTATGAGTCGTACAAAAAGGTACTATTGGCTAGCATTGGAGATAGTATCTCATCAGGAGGGGCCAAGAAAAGTACATGGCCTGTCAAATTCTCGCCTACCTTGTTTCCGTCTATTAGTATGAATGATCAAGGCAGGGCAGCTTCTACATGTTTTGATACCTTATGTATCGTGCCACTCTATGATAATTTGGCCCATAATCTCGCCTTGGACTAATTCTTCACTTATTCTTGGTAAAGGTCCTGAACATCTGGACATCGGTTTGCATGGTGAGATCCTCTGTAGGACGACATGGGCACCGCCTTGAGCCAACAGCTCAGACATGAACTCCGTTATCGCACAGATATATACATGAGCAAAAAAAGCGACTGATCATCTACGTTGACACCCCATGGATACAGCAATGAGTAAACCCTCTTACGGATTTGTCATTATATATTCTTTTACTCACCAAGTGCGCAGAATGATGTACGGAGCACTGAAGATGGCCGGTATTAATACGTTGACAGTGCGACCATCAGAAGGTCTTCATTCCAGAATCGAGGCTATCCAGCTGTTTACAGGTCCTAATTCTAAAGCAGAAGTCTTCATCGCCAATATATCTATCATGAGTGCGGGCCTTAACCTGCATACTGCTTGTTGCAAAGGTTTACTAGTCAATATGCATTTCAGCGCAAAGACTATCTTGCAAATGCACGGTCGGCTTAACCGCTTGGGACAAACGAAGGCCGTGAAGTGGCACAACCTCAAGGTTAAAAATTCTTTTCACGACCACCAGGAGAGGGTAATGCTCACCAAGTATTCACGTCAGCTTTCCGCAGAGGCTAATCTTCCGTCCTGGATCACGGGCTCACTCAGAGAAGCTGTTCTCTTTGAGCTCATGAAAGCCTACTTCAATCATCCGTTTAACCGCTATGCCTGGGTCGTAACCTATGACCTTGATGGCATCAAGATGGACTATTACACGGAGGCAATCATCAAATTGGGAACGCCTGCTCGGCTCTTGCGAAGCTAACAATATCATCGGAAAGAGCTCAGTACTGGACCGATAACGATGAATGCTTAATGTTTGCGCTGGCTAAGCTAGTCACGACGATGACCTTGGATGAATTGCAGGAGTTGTTGGTTTGTGATGAGGCTGTACTTCGCAGTCAGATGGAGGCCAAGCTTGAGGACGTTGTTGCTCAGGTAAAGATTGATGAAACTGTAGTGAACGAGGCGAAGCTTCTCAAACAAAAATTCGACGAACGTGAGAGGGAGTTTGAGTCTGACGAATTGGTCAATTCCGAGGATATGGAGGGCGGTGGTGATTTTGAGGACGTGGCCGAGGTCGAGGAGGAAGAAATTGAGTCAGAAGAGGAGTAGTCAGGTCATCTATTTTCACTTCACATATGAAATCTTAGTACTGATGTGAAGATCATTTCATTTATCTAATTCAACTTTACCTATCCAGGTCAATTTCATGTAGCTATACCAAATCTCCTATACAAACGTTATTCTTCAATGATTATGTGTGTAATACTATTGAGCCAAGAATGTATTTCATTAGAGCATTGCTCTCGTGCTTCAACGCTTAGAAGCAACGGCCATGGCACCAATGAAAATTTTTCGTTTGTATCAATACGTTACAGTTCTGGATAATCCCTTTCTTTGCCGTTGATAGCGATCGTATTTCGCACTTTTGGAGCTCCTACAATAATTTGGAGATGTGTCAGCGTCCTAGCGGTCTAGGGATGAGCTTTATGAGTTGTATTATAATGTATTGTTTCCGTAGAGTAGGCTTCTATGCGTAGAAAATTTTCGGTAAGTCGACAGGTGCAGGAATCTTGGTTATGGAGGAATTTAGAAACGCCAACCATCTCGCCCTGAGCTACGGAGTACAGGGTCCTCGTGATGTGGGGGATACGCGTACTAGCTTAGCACTATACGGCCCGAGGGACGGCCCCATAAGATCTGGTTGGGGCCGACAGCTGAAATTCCATATTCGTAGGTAGCCGAAATGAGAGCACAAACATGGCGGATGTTCTCTGCTCCAGTCTTAATGTGCAGCAGTTGGATTCACCATGAACCAAGCTAGGGACGGGAACAGAGTGCTAAAGAGAAGTAGTTTTATACCAGCAAGACACTATAATTTCCAAGCCTCTGAGCTATTCTGAAGTATACCAGCGTTCTTCCAACTCTAGACGGTGTTGGTGTGTCTGTTCCCTTCTTAGAGAAGGCGTACGCTGGAGCGTAAGTTTCATCGGAAATACGTAAGCCGGAATATATATTGATATATGGGATATAAATACTGTAGCATCAAACTGATCGTTTCATCTCGATGAACTTGGTTAAAGCTTCCCATCTTTAAAGGTCCTAGAAATGAGATTTTATTGATGCCGTGACAATGTCAAGCTAACTTATTATTCCAAAGCCTTAAGGTGTCAAGCGTCAAGCATGTTGATGAATGATTTTCTTCCAATATCGCAGACTCTGGCAGTAGACATCAAGTAACTACATACCGTAATTTAATATAGCTCGCTCTGTTAGACGGCATCCAGCATGTCAGGTTATCAATTCGATCGAAGTGGCATTTGAACGAACTGAACAGGAGAAATCACTCATACAGGCGGTTATCACACTTTTTCAAGCTAATGTTTATCCTGGAATACTTAGATTTATCGGTGGATATCTGGGACTATGGAACTCATAATAGAAACTCCCTTTAATATACTTCCATCCCTCCTCCCGAATCACTCTGAGACCACAGTGTTCATATGTGATCCAGGCACATTGACCCAGTATTCGAGTTTTGTCCTCCTCCGTTCATTTCATGGTCCATTTTCACTAATCTACTTGGTTAGTTATGGATTTTCTATTAATTCTGAGCATATGGGAAGTAACATACAATTTAGCAGCTTGTACCGAGGCTGCCACCGACAGAGCAGCCGACTGGGCCGCAGTTCCATACGTAGCAAGTGCCGCTGATGCAAATATCTCCAGCAGCGCAGCCACGCTTGGCGAGAGTAGGCTCTTCGACGTTGGTGGGTGCAGCGAAGGCAGCAGCAACTAGAGCAAGGAGGACGGTGGCAGTCTTCATTTTGAAGGTGTGTGGGAGTTGAAAAGTTAGAAAAGTAGATTTTCTTGGATGAGTTGTTATTTAGCTGTGGGCGAAGAGTGATGGGGATAAGAGGATTTGAGATACGACCTTGGACCTGATATTTATAGTTTTCGACTTATCGTAAATGCCAGGCCACCATTTCGTATTGCCATAGCTATATGCACGCTTTCAATAATGTGTTCCAACCCATGCAAGGGGGGACCAGAAATTGTAGACTTCAAAAATGAAAATACGCATACTGTGATAAAATAGACGCATTCTCTTTGTTGAGAGGATGTGGATACTGCAGTGTGTAAGAGTGGAGCTGTGTGCTGGTTGTTTCCCCAGTCTCTGTGTTTTGTATCATCACTTGCCATGCTTCCTGTATAATAGATCTAATGCATTCGGTTTTAGGCTTATTCAAAGAGTCCTCGTACTTTTAATGAAGTCTATTGGGGTTACGTTTCAGATCGGGCAAATACCACCGTAAAAGTAAATCCAGGAGCAATATTTAATAAAATACATTACGCCAAGGGGGTAACCCAAGTCTAATATATTGCCCCCCAGAGTGGACTTTGTAGATAATATGATGTAAATTGAAAGATAACTGGTTTCTAGTGCCCCATTGAAAAGTTGTTGAAAGCATGACTTCTCAATACAAAGCGTCTCGTGTTAAAGAGGACGATGATCTGCATATTTCACCTAGAGTAAAAGAGTAGAAGATGGAAGAAATCACTACTATTCTGCAATGTACGGTCAATTGTGATACATCTAAAACAAGATATGGAATGATTTTTTTGTTACAAGCAGCTTGCAAAACAATCTGGACTGCAGAGTGAATAAGTGCATACAATAAGATAATACATACTACACACAACCAATACACGGAAAATATATCGCCGCTTAGTTACGCTATTGCCCTCAATTCGTATGCCGATTATTTCCCCAGTCCCGGGTTTTTGCAAGCCGTTTGTACGGAAGTCGGAATACGAGCAATATCACCACTTCAGGCTATACCAAACACCCGGTAACATGCAGCAGAGTAAGCTGATGCAGACCCTTTCATCAGAATCGGACCTTATTGCTCCACATTGTGACTGCTGCTTTCGGCTAGATCGTTGACAAAAGGCGATGTTAGCGGAGTAGTAGGCCCCTCATTTTCTCTGCCAAGAATGGTCTTTTCTATTATTTTCTTTTGTCAGCCTATTGCTGTAAATAGCAGCATATGTTCAATATTCTATTTACTGACTCACGGGAAAATTAGCTGCTCTCCAGCGAGGTCAACGGGCACTATTAGCAGTTAAGAAACAAAAGTAGTGTTTAATTTATGTGCTATAGACTTCCACAACTCATTTAGATCTATAAGGTGAGATCCAAAAGTCTGTTTCTTGCTAGTCGACAGCGGTAATCGCCAAACTCAGGTAAACGTACATGTAGTCACAGGGGATACCCGTGTAAGATATAAAGCAGGGGGGCGACAAAGCGGCTAGTGCACAGCTGTTCAACTTTTTGTTACGTGTTTATAAATGTTATGTTAAGTAAAGTACATAATAAACCAAGAATACTGATGGAATACGTTTTAGCATAGTTATATATATTGCAGTTACTCATATTATCTTATAAAATTCAGTCAGAACCATTATTCCATTGGTAGATCGTGTCAATGTTTTAAGGTGAGCTATCATCGCGGGTAGCCGGGCACCAAAACCCCTGCTTGTAATCCTTGTCCAGGGAGCCTTGTCAGCATTTACGCACACACTAGATAGGTATTTGCCGATTTGACCCCTCCATGTTAATGATGAGATGGGGAGATGTTCTGCTCAAGTGCGCTACTGTATGGAACGTTGAGGCTGGAACCCCGCCGAATCTCTCTTCATATCGGGTGGTCGGCTGCCTACCCCAGGGGATTGGAATCAGCACTACGGGGTATCTCTCAATTACGGAGTATCCTTCACTAGTCATGGGGGAGGCTAACGGAGTATCTCTTCTCTCACTTGGTTACAGCAACACGCCTATGAGATGAGAAACCTGAAAGAGTATATACCAGTTACGTTGGCAAGTCTATATAAAGCACAAGGCCATACGGCCAGCAATATATACTACATGGCTGCTGGCCTTGCTGATAAAGAGGGGAGATGATTATGCAACGAAAACGATAGGGTTATAATAACCTTACAAATTTGCTAATGGAATATTCCTCATGTCTATGACGAAAGGAACTACTCTTCGTTCTTCGTTTACACGTATTATTTTAGTCGTTTCATTTTCGGCCCTTGGCATTAGTTCTAAAATTATAAACTATTATTCTGCCAACTCAATTCCCTAACGTTGATATTTAGGCAGAAAGAGCTGCACTAGCTAATTTAGCCCCTTGGACGCGGTTTGAGATCTTTTGAAATGCGATATCCCTGGCAAAATCCGGACTTCCATGACTTGGCTTGACGTCAATGGAGAATGGAGAGAATCCTTTTGGTAATTTATTCGTTAGTTACATATCAACGGGGAATACGAGTTAAAATTAGAGTCTTGAATCTTACCGCAATCATCTGTTGCCCCGAGCTGGTCCGGCGGTATGTATTTGCTGGCAAGTATCAAATGGTCGGCAATTTCTTCTGGGGTCTCAACTCTTGGATTGAGAGTATTAATAACTCCAATAAAAGCAACCTGGTTTGATGTATTAGCATACGTACGATCACCACATCTGCGCCCTATAAAACATGAGCATACCTGTTTGACGCCATTGGCATCTTTGCGGATATGCTGCCCAATCTTTTTATATATTTCTTCACGATCCTTCTCAGAAGAGAGCTGGATTAAGAAATATCCCGCATTAATTTGGAATAGAGATGGAAGTAGCTTGTGATAATCGACATCTAGTGAATGCACAGAATCACAATCGCCGCCAGGACAGGTGTGCAGGCCAATGTTAATTCGTTCTTCGGGAGTGAAGCGACTAAGAACCCTGCATATGACTTAGCAAGATATCTTATAGGCCTCAATGCACTACTTATACGTACTGGTTGATCAATAAGATAAATCTTTCAAGAAGCTCGGCGTTTGTCCAAGGATTCCTAGGATCGTTTCTTAGAGCGAGACGACCTGGATGTGAAATAGAAGCCCACGTTAGTAACTTAATGATCCTTGATACTCAACTTTAGCAGATATACCTTCTGTGAAGTCAATCGAGACTCTCTTCGCGCCTGTTTCGAAACATGCCCGAATGTCTTTTTCGCACTGCGTGCAAAAAATTAGCCAGTATGTTATTATGAAGCTAGCACTACAGCTTACTTCATCAATTAAATCTTTAATAAAATCTGCTCGAGGGTAACCTTCTAATTCTCCCTGGAGGGGGTATAAAAGGTACATCATACTCGGTGAAATGACAGCTTGCTTCATAGGATTTGAGGCGTAGGGTATAGACTTTTGGAGATTTTGAGACGCATATGTCGCATATCTAATTCATGAGATCAAAGGTTTTTATTAGCACTACAATTCTCGCAACTTAAAAATAAGAAGATCATACTTGAAAGGCCCTTTGACCAGGCGTGGAAGCTGGCGGTGATGGCCATCAGCAAAATAAGCCTGTTGATGGAGGTTAGCATATATTAGTATTCGATTTCCTCAAAGAAGCATACAAATAACTGGCCGTCCCCTGCAAAATTATCAGGTAGTCCAGCACCCTTGAGAGTTCTGTATTCATGTGTCGTGAGAATCCCAGCTTATAAGTGAAACTAGTTATCGTCATCCCGACTACTTACTCAACAACAGGATATGTCGCGAAACTAAAATTTCATGTTAACATATTCAAGAAAAGATCATGTTATCGTCTGGTTATGTTTTTATACTCACGAGCTAGCGCGCTGCTCTCCGTCAGTTACATAGGTTTCTCCTGCGGCCTCCATCCTCTCAACGGAATCTTTCGCAGCCTTATCCTGAGCGGCCACAAGATCATTGCGAGTGATTAGTCCAGCATCATAGTCAGCAAAAGCCTTTTGTAAATCTGCCCTTTTATTAGCGCTAGTTTATATGATAGTGAGCACTGGGTATTGTCTTACAGGCGGGACGAGGCAGTGAGCCCACTACTTCAGTTGGGATAATCATTTTGCGGTGTCACTGATTGCACTTTAAAGTCTTCAGTAGTGTCGATGGTTTTGAGCGTCACTAAAAAGAATGAGGGAGAAAGGTAGATCGTGTTTAGAAGAGTTATGAATTTTATGAACACCAAGCTGACAGAAATATTGGTTCAACCCCGCATCAGTAACGTCAGAACTTTGCGACATAGCGACACATCATAGGCTTGTGTCTGATGCCCAGATGCATTAGTTGTCTCATTTATGAAACTAAAATATTTCGACTCCGGAAACGGCGTTATAGTTTGGGATAGTTTGGGGCTCTGTATGAGTCTATAACTCTAGCGGGCACAATTATACTTTTTCTGGTTGGCGGAGATCTTCAGCAGCACCCATCCTAAAGATATCATGAATTTCAAACATGAGACCAAAAACTAAGCCGTTAGTAAATGTGAGATCTGCCCATGTAATTGTATTCGGTTTGCATTGACAAGGGCTTGCTATATAAGACATCTATCGATGCGGCATATGCAGGGTTGATAGTCTACGAGTTTGCACTTTGTATTGCAAGACAACAATGATAATATTCCACGAATCATTAACTGTCTAAAATATACCTAATAACTCTATGCTGTTATACTTTGAGCTTTGTAGGGGTTTTACAATGGCAGCCAATTGCATAATGATTTCGCCCTCAAAAGATTGGAGTGTAATCTGTCGACTCCTCACGGAACTATTTTTAGATGAAAGGAACTGATATCCTCTGGCCTGATGAATAACTTTGCTTGAAAAGCCCACAATTATTAGGATCTTATTATGTGTAGCTATATCTTATGAGTTCAATGGTCTGTGCGCAACGCGTGAGGCAGTGGGCTGGTGGTTCTGTACTTATTCAAGACATCATAAAGAATGGCAGTTTGAGACTCGAGTAATCTGCAACTGCTGAATTTGCCGCTATAAGTGAACTTCCAAGGAAACAGATCGGTGTGAAGCGCTAACAGCGAGCTAGTCTAAGTCCCAATATGAAGGCCGCCAACAAGACTCCGCGATAGTTATGAGTTTTATAATAAGAGGGATTCAAAGGGAAAATTTTTTGTCTTTCATTAGCTTTGTTTTGACGTACACAATGTTTTATTCAAAGAATTCGCTAGTTAGCAAGATGCAATCAGTTTGGCAATCATGTCTTCCAAAACCTGCGCCGATACCATTGACGCTAAATCCTGGCTGCCAGGGGTGCATGAACCATGGGCGGGGTGAGGCAGAGCAGTCAGCCTGGCTATTTCGTAAAATCCAGTAGAATAGGTTGATTGAATCAAATCTACATCATCTGGGTTGGCGTTCTTAACAAAGTCTATCGCCTTGAATGAACATGTTGCGGAATAGTCTGCAGTATGGCGCTCGACGACTTCTGACGACCTCTACACGCAGGTCGAAACAGGTGGACTTGGTGTGCCCAATCTGTTTCGACTTTGGCTTCACGCAAACTGCATTTCGCGGCACTGTCGAGGACGATCCCACATCAGACTCTTCCAACTCTAGACCACCAAGCCCTAGAAATGGACAGACCGAGAAAGAGATTGTCAAGGAGACGCCCGATAGCCCTCCGAAGAAGACAGCTTCCGGGATATCTCAGAGTAGCGCAGTGGGGAGCAAAACACGGTCTTCTGTCAACAGGTTGACCAGCTCGGAGATTATGAGGCATAAATTTGATAAGAATATCGATACCATTTACACTATGCCTATTGACAACGATATAGTTGAGAAACGAGTTTATGACATTCTCAGCGGCGAAAACCCAGACATCAAGGAGAGTGGGTATGAAGAGGCGAAAGCCTTTGTCAAGGCTGAGCTCATTAAAAATAAATCCATCCCATTCACATATTGGCTTGAGCAGCCTTGCCCTGCACATCGTGATACCAAAGGCGAAACCGCACCCTGCGTAACCTTTAGGCGCGGGCTTCACGACTATATGATGGCAGCCAGTGGTGGATATGCGGACCGTCAACAGTTGATGAAAGACTTGGGATTTATTAACACAGGAGGATATTCAGCATCTCAGTGTCTGAGAATAGGGCATATGAGTGCCGGGGAGATACCAACACACGTGTGGTCCGTCGAGCCCTTCCTCAAAAACGGTACATATCTGGATAATTCGATCATTGACAAGTGACATGGCTAACACGTTTGGTATGCAGAAATTCCATCGCCGTGGAGACAGCCCTGGTATCCGGACCGTGGATTAACCATCTTTGAACGACCTGACACTTCTGGAAACACCGCATCTGAGCAAGCTTTCCAAAAGGCTACCAGTTGGTTTCGTGAATGCAACGATACACACTCAAGTTGCTCGCTTGGAGAAGTTTCAGAAATGCCCGAACGAGTTCTCGATATCTTTGCTGAAGATACCATCTCTGGTGTCAAGTTGATTCACACAAACGGCCAAAAAGCAAGATATGCTTGTCTAAGTCACCGCTGGGGAAAAGATACTTCTCAGACAATAGGAATGAACATCAATTCCTTGTGCAAGGAGGTTCCATGGGATTACCTTTCGCCCACGTACCAAGATTCTATAACCTTTCTGCGAAAGTTTTCGAAATGGCACCAGGAAGAGTATGGAGAGCCTATACGCTACATTTGGATCGACAGTTTGTGCATCGTACAGGACTCCAAGAGTGATTGGGAGAAGCACTCTCTCAAAATGAGCGACATCTATTCTAATTCCTCAATTACTTTAGTAGAAAGCCACGAGCTGGACACTGCAAAGAGATTGTTCCAGGATTCTTCCTTTAGGGATATTTCGAAGCCGGTTTCTATTAGAGATGCACAAGGCAACAACCATGAACTACATTTCCGAAAGCCAATTCATCATCCCACCTACATGATCAACGATGGTAGCGTCCCCGTCTGGAAAAGAGCATGGGTGTTCCAGGAACGACTTCTCTCACACCGTCTCCTTATTTTCGGACCCGATGAGCTCTCATGGCAATGTGCCAGCCACCACAGATGTGAATGTGGCCTCGATGAATCTGAGTCGCAGACTGTGAAGCTCATGAAAGAATGGGGGGATAATATTTACGTACCAGAACGCTCAGCCGGCAGCAGGAGAGATATGCAACAACTTCTTGGTGATAACCCCTCTCACAGCCAACTTCGTCGCGCGTGGAGACACGTCATCGAAGCATACTCTCAGCTCGACTACACATATCGCAGCGATACTCTATACGCTATAGCCGGCCTTGCAAAGAACTTTAACTCAAGATTAGGCAGCAAGGATTATTTCGCAGGAATCTGGTATGAAGAATACCAAGAGGGCGAAACAGAAGATTTTCAACCACAAGCTGAGACAGCGCTGGATCTACTGTGGAGATTGACATACTTCAAAGACGCCGAGAGAAAGGACTTGCCAGAGCCTGCTGTGCCTATTTCATGGAGCTGGGCCTACCCCGAGTGCGCAGTCACGTATCCGTTTGTAAACGATGAAGCGACTAACCAATTCTCGCTGGTAGCTTCTATTGGCGGCGCTCAGAATGTTCCAAAATTGCCCGACGATCATGACAAGCCGCGGGACTGGGTGAAAGACGACATGTATACGGAGGTGCCTCCTTCGGCAATTGTCATTATTGGGCCTATTTGGAAGACAAAAATGACTGCAACAGCGTTCTCATTCACAATCAGCAATACAGAGTATCCGGAATACACCTACTATTTGGGAGCCATGTCAGCTAGTATACTCCAGGAAAGCGCTGTTGGGAGAGAGATTGTCCAAAGGAGGATCCTTCTCATGCCCCCTCAAGAGGAAGATGAAAGCGACGAATCTGCCCTTCAGAAGATGCCTCCCTTGGTCTTTTACCCGGATAGCATGCATGACGTTATCACCGAGTCGCTTTACTGCCTTCCTATAGCGAGTTTCAAGCGCCTACCAATTAAGAGCACTGTGAAGGAAAAGACGGTATTTGCAGCTCTGGTTCTCGAACCTGTGGGACACAAGGCAACTACTGAGGGCTACGATCCGGATCTATCTCATAGAGACGTTTCGGAATTGGTGTTTCGAAGGGTTGGGTTGGCATATACGACAGATGGGGGCTGGACTGATCAGCATGATAAGCTTTTGGAAAAGTGTCCTGTAAATCCTGTCTATCTAGTGCGGTAAATAATTTAGTAAAAATTATAGAATGTTTGAAGACGGAAGTAGTAGAAGTAGTAGAAGTAGTAGAAGTAGTAGAAGTAGTAGAAGGTAAAAGACATAAATAAGCCGTGTTCTATTAAAGTTCTATTAAAGTTCTATAATTGTATTACTCATTAAATACGAAAAGAAAGAGAAGAAGAAAGGAAGAGAAAACATTACACAATCATCTGTTACGTTAAATAAGCGAAACGTCAAAGCCATGATCTTTAATATCACCAAGCAGGCGCTCCAAAGGCTGGGCATATGTAACATCGTCGTTCCCATTCGGGGCCGGGTGGTGTACACCCGCCATTATAATCCCGGCAGGGCGCCTCTCCATGTCCCACACACAGGAGCCAGAGTCCCCTTTGAACGAAAACGCCGTTTGCTTCTGGCCAGTACTGCTCAGCGATGTTATCGCCCATTCCTCGCTGTAGCCTTCCATGTGTCCATCCAAGGTCTCCTCTCGGCGAACGAGAGATTTCAGGGTGTTTCCGAGGCCAATCGTCAGCTCTTCACTGGCTCCATACTTGACCATGACCATCGCTGGCTCGTCGTTCCTGGCATTGTTAGCAGGCTTGTAAAGCTCACTCATGGGAACGACGTCATTTGTAAGCGTTATGGTGCAGTCCCTTGGTATTGGCACCATTAGTCCTGCCAGCTCCTCCCATCCGCGTGTATTTCTGAATAGAAGAGATGCAATTCTGTCATGTCGTCCGACAAAGACCTTGTTCTTGAGTGTGCCGAGCTGAGCCTGGTGGCGGCTGGGCAATAGCTCAATGAGCGCCCAGTCTCTTTGCCATGGACCGTTGCCGGGAGCCTCTCGCTGAGCTGGTGCAAACGCAAATGCTGGCGAATAAAGAAGCGTGCCAAACACTCTTGAGGAAGAGGCCACGTACGGTCTCATTTTTCTGACGAAATCCTCCATGTCGTCTGCCATTGTTTCGTATGTGGCTGCTGATTCCGTATCATCACAATCTCGGAACGCTTGAGCGTGATTACGATCGTTTTTAACGTAGAGTTCATATCGCTCAAGTCTTCTACTGTAAGTAGGCTGGTCTATTTGAATGACTTCTCTAGACGGCTGGAACTCCTGGTGGCGATATGATTGAATGCCCTCAGTCTCATGGTTTACTACCACATGCCTACAGGTCAGGGCCACGATTTTAGGGTGATTTTTGGTGTTAGATGACTTGAGAGCGAGGTATATGCCCTTGGTGCCAGATCTGGCATCGTCATCCTTCATTGATATCTTGGTACCGAGGCAGTCGGACAGGTCTGCACTGTCCTTGCAAATATATTGTGTGAGACCCTTGAAATGCGCTGAAAAAAGTTGGAAATGGTTTGGAGTGTCGGCAGTAGTAGCAGATCTAGTCGCAGAGGGGGCATTGCCGCATGAGGTTACAAGGCTTTCGCGTATTTCGCAGTGAATATTGCTGATGCCATGTTCTTCCAGAATCTCCTTGCATCGTATTGTGATGGGGTGCGCCTCGCTCCAAGTCAGTGACTCTGGTTTGACGGATACCAAGAGAGTTGTATGGAATTCTCCTGTCCAGCCAAGGCGTAGGATATCAACCGCTGTCCAGTCTGAGACGCTGACGGCTTCTAGGATCTGGATCCTAAGAGAAGATGTTGCGTCGTTCCACAACCGATGCAGCAATGGATCGCCCGCAGCAGGCCGAAGCGATTTATACATATTTACGGAGGGTGGAAAAGTTGTGGTGTCGTATCGGTGCGGATTCTCCCAGGCATGTGTGCTTGAGCGAGCAACAAGCCTTGGGCAAGAAGGAAGCCCGTAGTAGTAGAAGTTCCTTTCCTCGACGCTTGGCGGGGATGGCGGCTCCATCATCAAATCGGCTAATTTTAATAGGGTATGTGTGTAGTCGTCAAAATGTTAGTAGTAGAAGTCGTAGAAGCTGTAAAAGAAGTAGAAGAAGTAGAAGTATTAGACGCAGTAAAAGGAGTAGAAACTGTGGGAGCGATGGGAGCAGTCGAAATAGTAGAAGCAGCAGGCACTAAATTCACACATCTATTATTAAGTTTAGATCCAAATCTAGTTGATATATGTGTAACTTACTTATATACTTTACGGTTTTACTCCTACAGGCTATACATCATTTTAAAGAGCCACTGTATTAGACAGTAGTCGAAATTCTCAAGCGGTTGGCTCTGAAGCCTTTTGCGAGCAGGTGAAGACTTTTTGTCCATGTTAATCCATCTACTTACCTGATAGGTGTCGCCTTATCTCTACGTACCTAGGCAAGTTGACAAGGCAAGAGGCCACTACTATTTACTAGGCATCCAGAATGAGATGGATAAGATGAATGAGATGTGCGCTTACAAGGATGTGTATGAAGAAAGTTAAAGCGTGCCTCCTGCAATAATCGCCCACGATAGAATGAGCACAGACATAGGGTATGACAACAAATATCGGACGACGAATACATCGCAATATGCTGGGCTGTAGCAACAAAGCTTTGAGACTTTGGTTCGTCGTACATTCAGTCTGTAGAATATGCAACCTCCTCCGTGGAAATGGGGCAACGCAAGTCTCTTCTCATCCTATCCCACATGGCATGCGACTAGCAGAAAGAGAAGCTTTGCCTACTTTACAGCAAGATTAAGCCGTCACTGAAATTTGAATTTATCATCCTGTTTGGCGGATTACTAACTTTGGGGGGTCTTTAGCTAGCATTGCATACGCAGTGTTATATTGGGCCAGAAGCTCTTTCTCCATTCTCATATCATGTATGGTATAGGGAAATCTGACCAATCCAAGTTATTTCGTCGTCAATCTGATGGCCCGCAATAGCTGCGCGAGTCATTCTACGCGCTTAGAGTGGGCAAATCCGTTATTCTCGCGATATTAAGCGCCGCTGGTTCTTAGATCTGACCTTGAGGAGACTCCACTCATCCATGGTCAATCGGCTAGTGTAAGTGGCGTTGAAGATTCTCCAAGACCATAGCAAATCAAATAAATCCTATGAACTCATTTAGATGGCACTCCGATTATAACATAGCAGGCACGAATATAGTGATCCATAGATGCCCTACGGGCGAGGACCTTGGCCATACGATGCTATACATACGCGCGTGGCTTGCATGACCTGAAACTACGAATCAATCAGATCTCAACTATTAGCGCTTTTCATAGCTTTGAGATTCAACCCTTACTACCTATTATACATGAGGATCTCCAGATGGCTGGATATAAAGCACTACATATTCCCCATGACCTGGGTGAAATACAAAAATATAATAATTATTGTTATTTTCTCCAAACTCTACCAGCCACAGCGAAGTTTCTTGTGAACACCCATCATCATTTATCATGGCACTTCGAGACTCCTTTACAGTGGGATGGATATGCGCCCTTCAAGAGGAATATGAGGCGGCTTGTATAATGGTAGATGAGGAACTTGCTGGTCCTGAATATGCAGAGCCCAATGACAGCAACACATACTTCTTTGGTCGCATCGGCGGGCATCGTGTCGTGATCGGATGCCTCCCAGCAGGTCGCTACGGACTAACTCCTGCGACTCGCGTTGCGCAAGACATGATGCGCTCTTTTCCCCAAATCCGCTTCGGGTTGATGGTCGGCATAGGAGGCGGCGCACCAACTCCGGCTCAGGATATTCGCCTCGGCGACGTGGTCGTCAGCGTACCCAACGGCAAGCTAGGCGGTGTCGTTCAGTTCGATCTGGGGAAGCAAGTCGGTGGCCGCCTTGAGCGAACCGGCCATCTAGACGCCCCTCCGACAGAACTACTTGGTGTTCTGCCGGAAATGCGTCTTAGACATGGCAACCCAGATCAATATGGAGGCGTTGATGAGCATCTAAGGCGATTCGATGATGATTCCCGTTTCCATCGACCAGAGCTGGATCGTCTATTCCGCACAGACAGCGCACATCGCGGTGCAAAAAGGGATTGCTCGGAATGTGACCCAGATGGCCTCGTTGAGCGAAAGCCTCGCACCTCAACGAGGGCCATTGACGTCTTTTACGGTACAATCGCATCTTCAAACACAGTCATGAAGAATCCCCAGATCAGGGACTCTTATGCCAACGATCCGGAGCTGAATGTGCTGTGTTTTGAGATGGAAGCCGCTGGCCTTATGGACAACTTCCAGTATCTTGCGATCCGGGGTATATGTGATTATTGCGATGTACACAAGAATGACGATTGGCACTTCTATGCAGCCGCAACAGCTGCTGCGTATGCCAGGGAGCTTTTATATGTAGTAAAACCAACCGTAGTAGCGCAAATGCAAAGCTGGGAGAATTGATGAAAGTCTTTTATAATGTATTTTTAGTTTTTTTTTGAGATAGTATCGTATCGTGGGAAATAATAAATAAATACTTCAAGAAGCAGTATACCTCTTCAAATTTCACAGCAAAGACGATGACAACAACGACGACGTTGGTGAAGAAAATGGTCAGGCGGCAGATCTCGCCAGGGCCTATAGATGTCTTGTGTGATGCCAACGCAAAAGCCCACACTCGCCTCTCAAGTCCAGACAATAATGGTTCTGAAGATACCGTCCGAGGTCAAGGCAGATCTGCTAAAACAACAATGGATTCAGCTATCCAGCCTTACTTTAATACCGACGCACTGGGTAGCCAAACATGGCGCGCCACGGCGTCATCTAAGCCTTATCAGCCACGCATAAACCACGTACCTCCGGCCCAGGGCGGCGGCTGAATCTAAAGTTCTTGGAATAGAGGTTTTTGGCTTGTTGATGGCGTTATCGAGGATATTTTGGGATATTGGTCACGCGACACAAGCCAAGCTATGGCGG
Source organism: Trichoderma asperellum (assembly GCF_020647865.1). Classification (NCBI taxonomy): domain Eukaryota; kingdom Fungi; phylum Ascomycota; class Sordariomycetes; order Hypocreales; family Hypocreaceae; genus Trichoderma; species Trichoderma asperellum. The sequence goes on from NC_089417.1 coordinate 489,242, forward strand.
ATAGTAATTAAGAGAGACGCGGTAGATAATCAAGAAAGACTCCTTATAGATCACGTACGGCCCATAAGACCACACCACATGGATAAATCTGTCTGTTCAACCACTGAATCAACAACAGCTCAGCAAGTCATAAGCCGCCAGGACATGAATGCCGCCCACCACTACTCAATATACCCCAAATCCCGAAACGCCCTCTCCAGAATCGCCGCAACAACCCCATCCTTGCGCTTAGCATACTCATTCACAGTCTCATTCTCCCTACGCGCCGCCTCCGCCGCCTCCCTCTTCACCGCCGCATACAGCTCCCTATCTTCGGGCGTCTTCCTTAGCCAGTCCCGAAAGATCTTGTGTCTCACCGTCTCGGGACAGTCCGGCCCAAAGATGTGCAAGTTGGCAACCGGCTCGTACGCGCAGAAGAAGCGGTGCTGATGCCACTTGGGCTCCCGGAACAAGAAGTCAAAGCCCACCGCCTGCAGCTGCGGCACGTACGAAGCCTCGTCGAGGACGTCCTTGACGGTCAGATCGATGTCGATGAGGGGCTTGGCCGGCAGGCCGGGCACGCTGGTGGACCCGACGTGGGAGAGCTCGACAATGGTCGGGCCCAGGGCGGAGACGATGCGGTCTCTGAGCAGCTCAAAGGACTGCGGCCATGAGGGGTCCGGCTCGACGATTTCAATCTCGTTCTTGACGCGGCGGAAGGCGATTCTCTCGGCGTCGTTTGGATCGAATGGATAGGTCTTGATGATGGCTTCGACAGGCACGGGCATTTTGGCTAGTATGATGAGATGTAAAGGCAAGGGATGACAATTCTTGACAATGCTGAGAGCACTGTATATATATTTTGTGCTATTATACTAAAATTGAGTTCATTAGTCGAAGAGGTAAGCTAGGTTTTACTGTCTCTTACAAGTGATTTATAAGTAAATCGTCCATCGTTTCACATTCACAACTACACTCACTCACCCTCTACTCAACTCTCATAACAATCCAGCTCCAGATCCATCCGATGAGTCACCGGCGACCACATCCAATCATGCACCGGCTTCAGCACCAGCACGCCCCGATTCCACCGCCACCCCAGCATCGGCACCACCGCGCCCACCACCAGATCCAGCACAAAGTGATTCGCCGTCGCGACCACCGTCACAAACATCGCCGCCGGCCACAGCGGCGCCAGCACGCGCACCACCGCATGCGGGCTGAACCGCGCCAGACACACGCCAAACAGCAGCGCCGTGCCGAAATGCAGGCTCGGCATCGCGGCAATCGTCAGCCTGAACCGGTTGTTGGTCCACACCGAGCCCGCCTGGCCCCCCGCCGCGGCGTCGTGCAAAACATCCACGAAGCCGTACTCCGGCGGCAGCATCCGCGGCGGGTAGCACCGCCACAGCGAGACAATCGCAAAGGCAATCGCGTTGTCCACGGCAATGGTGCGGCGGATGCGCCGAAACACCGCCGGCGGCAGCACCGTGTAAGTATAAATGATGAAGACGACGCCGACGATGATGTGCGAGTGGTAGATGTACTGCAGCGCGGGCATGACGCACGCGTGGTTCGCGAGCATGTGCGCCTGAAACGACTGTTCGAAATCAATGTGGAGGACGCGCTCGACGGCGAGGAGCTGCAGGGCGTGTTCCTTGGCGAGGGCATAGATGTGAGGATAGCCGGCGATGGCACGAGCTGTAAAGGCGCGGCTGAGTTGATATATCCTATAGATACAAGTAATACATATCAGTTTCCACCCATTCTTGCCATCTGCTTTGTGAAAAAAAGTAGGGGGGTTGTCAGAAACGAACCAGTACGTCAAAAGCCAATACCATATCTCGATCAAAAACGGAAACGTGCCAAAGATCCACGACAGCTGTCGAAACACGAGCAGGTCCGAGCCCTTGTTCTTGTTCTTCCTGCGCTCGACTGACGAGACGTCAGTCCTCTTCTCGCCGGATATGCATTCGGGTATGGATTCGATGTCACGCTGACGATGATGATGATGATGATGATGTTGATGAGGTTTCAAGCGCCGCCGATTAATCAGCGTTCCGGCTGTAAAGGCAAGAGTGATGGCTATTGTTTTTTGAAAAATATCAAGTCCGTCAGCATTACGAGGTGAATATATTTGTCTGGAAAACTAATAGGCAAGTTGGGTATTTTGCGTTGTTGCTGTTCTTGACGTACTCGCTGGTTCAATAACATCCTTGAAGAGGCCCATGTTCACACGACATACACGTGTCACACTTCTTCAAAACATCAATTCCTCAGAAGGGGGGGGAAAAAATAGCAAGAAAAGGAAGAAAAAGAGGGAGGCAAACAGTCACGCGAGCAGAAAAAGCTTATAGGTCTGTATATATGTTGCCGGCCATAACTAAAGACTCATCATATATGACAGGATAACGAGGAACCATGATATTAAAAGTAAAATGAATGACGACACATCTACATCGCCACACACCCCGAATCTCTCTTCTTACAACTCTAATTTCAATAAGATATTCCATCTCTAGTATTTCTCTAGTATTCCCTCCCTCCTCCTCTCTTCCATTACCCCTTTGCCGCCTCATCATCTCGGCAGCTACGGAAGTATCATCGATGCCAAGACTCGAGCCCACCCTAACAGCAAATCAACTTCACTCCAATGCAAAGCAAAGCAAACCCTATAATCAAGGATTAATAGTGTTTGTTAAAAAGAGGTCAAATATGCTTTTATTCTGAACAAGGCACTCGTCAGATTTCACGGGGCTTAAAATACCATCACAAACACACCCCATCTTCATAAGCCAATTCAAGTGCCTACATGCGAATATAACTTCCAGACGCCCGCAGAATACGTATCCACGCACGCGACGAAACACCAGCATATATCCCAAACCTGCTGCGTGACGTGTGGCATTACGTATGCGGCACGGCATTTTTAACTTTTCCTCGCCCGTACTGTAGGTGCGGGTAGATAACAATCAGAAACTATAAAACCACCGCTGCTTTGCAAAAAATACAACGATAGACAGGGGTCACAACTCAAAGGAAGAACAAACATTTGCGTGATATAGTGTGAATTTAAGATATTACACATGATATTCCCCAAGTCCATTTTCTCTACTACAATGTACAGTATTCGACATGAAATTAAAAAGAAGTTATCGCATCATGCAACTGGGCTTTTACGTTCGCGTACGCCAGGCAGTATATAAAATAGAAAATAAAAAACCATTATGAAAAAAACAAACAAAGCCATCGCTGCTGTCGTTTAGTAAAAGTTGGCCAAGATGTGGTTGGACGTTTGCACAATCCACTCGAGCTTGCCTCTGTCAAGGTTGGCCAGGAAGGGATCAGTAGGGAATCCATCCTGGATGCCAGCAATCAAAGGCTGCACGCGGGCAATGAGCAGCTGCATCGTTTGCGACATGCTCTTCATCACCTCACGAGACATGTCGTCATCCCAGTTCTGTAGTTTGCAACACTCAAGGTTAGCATATCTGGCAAACATGTTTCGAAAATAAGGGGGAGAGATATGGAAATATACTCACGTAGTTGGGCAGGCTGGCGCCAAACGACCTCACAGCCATCTCAATCCATTCAACCTCCTCCTTCAAACGCGGGTTCGGCTTCAAGTCCTTGGAGATGGTCGCAATCACGACCAGCAGCATCAGCGGCTGCAGGGAATCAAATTTGCCCGGGGGATACCGGCTAAGGCAGCGGCGGAAAATCTCCGTCTCGCGGCCGCTCTGGATCCATTGGATCATGGCGTCCTGCAGACGATTCTCGGCAATGGCCGTCTCGATGACTCGGATACGCTGCACAAGGTCGTTGTCTGCCTCGGCCTCAGTCTTGTTCATCTGGTTGGCATAGGCACCGGCAAGTGCAGCCACGTTGTTGGCGGGTCCGACGTGATCCGAGGGGGCAGCAGATCCATGGGGGCTCGCCATATGTTGAGATCCGCGCATGTATTGAGGGCTTCCATACTGCTGTGGGTGGCTAGGTGCCTGGCTAGGTGCCTGGCTAGGTGGGAAGCTTGCGCGTTGGCTAGCCACAGTGTTAGCGTAGCCATGGGATCCAATGCTGTGAGCAACGCTGGCAGCGTGCGGGATATTGATGCCGCCTGCAGCAGTAACGACAGGAAGCTCAACAGGCTGTTGCTTAAACTTAAGGAACTCGGCCTGGAGCGACGACTGCGAAGCTGCCATGGTGGACACCATATCCGACAGCCGGGTAACATAAGACAGAAGCTGGTCGATCTTGTTGTTGTCCGCGGCATGTTGCGCCTTCAGCTGCTCGAATTGTTCATGATACTGCTTGTGAATGTCAGTGGCCACGCGCTGAGCCGCCTGGGTAGCAATGTTGTTGAACGTGGGCGCCAAGCGTTGCGAGATTGTGGACAGCACCTCCTGCTGCACGCTGGTGGTAACCACATTGCTGACTCTATCAGAGATGGCGTTGATGAAGTCGTTGGATCGCAGCGAGCGGCTAACAGCATGGGGTAGGGCACTCTGGATCTCCTTCTGCACAGACGAAGCCATGTTGACCTGAATCTTATTCTGGACCAAATCAGCCACGGCCTTGCTGGTCTTGTCACCAATGGAGGGTATCACGACATCAGTGAACTGCTGGTGGATCAAATTCTCGAGCACTTTCTGAGTGTTCTCGTTCAAAATATCCGAAACCATGTCGAGCAGTTTCAGCTGATGCTGGTTGAAGCTCTCATCCCTGACGCGAGCGCTGTCGTTAATCTTGTTGTGCAAGTTGTTCATCGAGACCTTGAAGGTGTCGGATACGGTAGCTCCGAGCCTCGTCTCCAGGCTGCCAATGGCAGAGTCGAATGCCTCGGATGAAATGCCACCAGCGCCAAGGCCGTTGATAGCACTCTTATTGGAAGAGGCAGCAGCCTCGCCCTTGTGCGCTGATGCCGATCCATTGGCATTTGACTCGGCATCCTTGCCCTTCTTTTTGCGCTGCTTGCGCTCAGGCTTCTCGGGATGGTTTTCCTTAGATGACTGTCCCGGAGTCTCAATCTCTCTGGCGTCGTTTTTGGGCTTGGCAGGAGTGGTCGCCTGCTGTTCGATGCCCCGAGGAGTAGTTGCTGCTTCAGAAGAAGCGGCCTGGGCAGGCTGCTGCAGAATCTCTCTCGTCGCAGACCGAGTGGCAATGCGCACTGGGGTGGTGTGCTCGGTGGTTGTGCCGTTGGTAACATCCGTCTGCACAGGAGTCTTGAGCTTAGACACCGTGACAACGCCCTCAATCACGGCATCGACAGGATCAAGCACCTTGTTGTCCTTGGACCATCCTAGCTCAGCCTGCTTGATCATCAGACAAGCAACGCCCTTGGAATGCATGGCGTACAGCTCAAACAACGTGGGCTCTTCTGTGTCCTGGACCATGGCGGGTGTGGCAAGAATGTCCAGGCTTCGTAGAATGCCACGGTTGGCAAAGGAGTACTCCCGAACGCCGCTAATGACAGCAGTACTATCTGGCTGGGGAATAGAGGGGTCCTGGCTAACCAGCTTCTGGATGTACTCGGCCTGAGATACGTTCTTCAGGTTATACTTAGGAGCCGAAAGATGCGCAAAGTAGACCGAGTTGCGAGTTGGGTGGCCGATGATGATCATGCCGCTGGCCGGATGGTACATGACGCTGCAGACGGCATCGGATTCCTTGCTGTGAGGCAAGTTGAACTCTTGAACAGGCTTGCCCAGAGCAAGATCCCACAGCTGCAAAGTATGATTCTGCTTCATGCCAACAATCATGTACCTCAACGCACATCGCTTCTGGTAAGGGCGCTGCTTGTCGAGGAGTAGCACAGATGTAGGCCAAGCCTTCTCGCCCTCTGGGGTGCTAGCCAGAGTCATCAAGGGCTCCTTGATCTCCAAAGCGGAGTGAGCAGGGGCGGGGTTGCGAGGATCTGAGCCTTCTTTGACGGCAGTCAGGTCGCGGACGTCCCAGAACTTGACGCGGCCAGACTTGTCCAGTGAGACAACAACAGAGTCGTCCTGGCTAAAGGTAAAGTCCTTACCAGCCTTGCCAGTGTTGATCTTGAGGGAGCATTGGCTCAGCAGTGCCTCAGTATCCGCGACGCGGTCATGACCGGGCTTGAACAGATTGTTCTGCAGAATAAAGGACGGCCAGATAAAGTGGATAGACTTGCCGCGGCCGACGGCGAAGAACTCGGGGTGGTTGGTAGAAGCTCGGGCGCGAGTCTTGAGGGCACCACCAGGAGCGTCGCCTTCTTGAGAGTTGATGGGAGGCAGCGCGAAGCCGTACTGCTCAAGATGAGGGTCCTCGAGGTGATCCTTTTCGCCGTCCTTGATCTGGACCCAGTAGACGGTGCCGCTGATGCCAGTAGCGATAATGGCCTCCCGGGGAACGCCTTCGTAATCGTGTGGGGTGACAGACATGGCGACGTTGAAGATGCGGTCCTTGGTGTCTCTAAAAACCTTTGCGTCCTTGCCATCGTCTTGACGAATGACACGTAAGCCACCCTGTTTAGACATGCCGTGCGTCATGTAGGACTGAGAGGCAGTGTACAAGTTGCGGTCGATCTGGTCAAAGTCCTTCTTGAGGTGGGCAACGTCCATGATTGACTCTTCACGGAACTGAGGTCGAGGCTCGGTGGTGTCCTCTTGAAGCGTGATGGAAATCCATGGCTTCATCGGGAAGTTGTAGACCCTGACAGAAGGAGCTTCCTTTCCCTCGATGACGACAATCTCATCCTGATCAGCGCTCTCCCAGCTATCGGCAATTCCGTGGTTGTCAATTTCTCTAGGTTCGGGAGCCTCTTCTTTGGAAAGATGCTCCGCAGAGGAACCATATCCACGGTGCTCGTGATCAGATTTGATCTCATCAATCGTGTGCTTCTCAATGGAGCGAGTAGCATCAGAGTAGTTGGATGGCTGAACCCAGTCGCTCTCGTCATGGGGTCGGACGGTGGCACTATCGGCATAGTTGGATACGGTTTCGCGCTCAGCTCTGTCCAAGGCTTCTTGGGCGTCGCGATCGGCTCTACCGGCGAGATCATGAACAGCCTCGGAAACAGTCTCTCTGTTCTTATCAATGTTGACAAAGCTACCAAAATCAGAAGTCGTAGGCGTCTGCTTGATGGACTGCTGGGTGGAATGGTGGGAGTGCTGAGAGTGATGCGAATGGTGCGATTGATGAGAATGAAGAGATGAAGCCCGGTCAAGGCTGTGCCTGAACTGCTGGGGAGGGCTCTGCAGAGAGCTTCGCTCGCTGCCGGCAAAGGGATTAGACCCTGCTGGCGAGCTCTGATCCTTCTTCAAGATGTGGAATGCAGGCGGAGGGCCAGACCCGTGGACACTGCCGGTACTATGAGGCGACATCTGGTTCAACGTGCCCGCCAGCGCCTGGTACAGAACCGACACATCTGCGGGGTCCTTTGGTGTAGGAGAGAAGATGGGGTTGGCGTTGGCAGTGCCGTGCCCAGCAAACGCCTCGACCTGCTGCTGGTACAATTGTTGTGGATGGTATGCGGTCGGGTGCTGCTGCTGCTGCTGCTGCTGTTGAGAGTGCTGCTGCTGGGTCTGTTGCGGGTGATGGCCATAGTAGCGGCTGCTCGTCTCTGACAGATGCTCCTGCGATTGTGGGGTGTGTTGGTTAGAGCGTGAAGACTCAACCAGCAGAGGCTGATCGGTCTGGCTAGGCTTGGGCCTGTTGAGGAGATTGAGCAGGTACGATCTGGTATCAGGGGGCGGCGTTCCGCTAGCGAAGGGATTCGCAGGCTGGGCCTGGACTTGGGGCGGCGTGGGAGCAGACTTGGGCTCGTCAATCTCGTGAGCGCCTCTCATAAGGGCAGCGAGCAGGCCCGTAGGATCGGCCGCCGTGGGGGCAGGCTGATGAATCCGGGTCTGGAACTGGTTCGAAGACTGCATTTGGAGATGTTGGATACGCTGGTACTGCTCTTCGTCGTCTTCGTCGTCGACTTCATCGTTTTGCCTCTCAGGCTGCTGCTGCTGCTGCTGCTGCACCGACGACGGCTCTGGGTGGGAATGAGACTGGGAGGGCGAGTCGCCCGGCTGCTGATGCTGCTGGGCGGATGATAAGGATGCTGGCAGCGGAGCCTGAGCATGAGCCTGAGCTTGACCCTGGCCCTGACTCTGGCTCTGGTTCGACGCCTGCAGCGGCTCTTTGGAGCTGCCGGGGCCACTAAACTTGAGCAGGTTCAGCAGATTGGCGGTTCGCTCTGAATTGGGCCCGACGCCGCCAGACACGGGCGGAGTTGGTGCAGGAGGCAGATCCATGATGGAGACGAGCTGCGAATTGGGAAGCGACGGAGCGATGCGATGCAATGCAGAATTGGTTGCCGCTGCCGCGTTGCGCGAGAGAAGACGTGGAGGCGGGAGTGGAGCGGCCCGACGCTGCGTGTCTTTTTCTTTTTTTTTTTTCTTTCTGGTCTGGTCTCTCGATTGGAGGGGCTGAAGAAAGTTTGTGGCGATGCGGGGAGGAGACAAGATGAGGGTGATGGCGAGGAGGAAGGATGGAGGATGGAGGTGAATTTGGGAGAAACAAGATTGTTTGTAGGCGCTTCGTTGAAAGGAGTACGGAAAAAAAAACTTGGCCCAAGTCAGGTCACAATTCACTCCGGCCGTAGCGTAGCACAAGGCAGCCTCGCTATGGCGGCCAGCTAAATCTCTTAGTCTAGTGCGTGCCTCTGCCTCTGTTGGCCGCTAGCTGCGGAAACAAAGATGTGCGGGAGGACGCCTGTTTGCGCTAGAGCCTCCGCTGGAGACGCGCCTGTAAATCCCACCAGTTTGCGGCGCACGGGCTGCTGAAGAGTTTAAGCTCCGGCGGGTTAGTCAGCAGGAAAAGCCCAAAACCTCGTCTTTTTGCATGTTTGGAGATGTTATTATGCACGACAAAGGGTCAACACGGGGGAGTCCAGACGAAAGCAACTCGCTCGGGAAAAGAAAGAAAATTTTACGGGACCAGGTTATTTTAGTCACCCTCGAATTAGGCAACAAATCAACAAAGGAGAAAAACCAACAAGGCATGTCAGTGCCTTTATGCGTGCACTAGCATGTACCCACTGCTGCCAACTCACACGCACACACACCTCCCAGCACGTCACAGATGCCCAACCACAAAGCCCGAAGCGAGACAGATAAGGAATAAAGCAGCGGCAAAAAAAGGTAGTAAAAAAAAAAATCAAGTAGTACAGAATATTAGTTCATCTAAGTTTAGTGAGAAAAAAAAAAGAACAAGAACAAGAAAAACACAATCCTTGAATATCGCTTTATACCCAACACCAAAAGGCGGCATGAAGGACAAAAGCGCAAGACGAGGAAAATGCGGTGTCGAGTCCACCACAGCCTCGTGTGGCGTAACACTAGCTCAGCCTCACCATGCCTTGAGCGCCGGTAGAGATTATCTCTATCTCCAGCTATCTTGAACCTTTTCTGCGACAAAACCGCCAGCAGTAATATTGTCCATCTGGCATAAGATTAAGACAAACTCCCCATTTTTTACCCATTTATTGCTTATTCAGGGGATTGATTCCATTTTCGCATCGTCTCTGAGCTGGCCTCTCCATCACATGCTTGGCTATTCAACTTCAGTAATACCACATCACAGGCCTCGCCACTCTCGACTTTCGCACGCTCAAGGGAGCTGGGCTTTCAACGTTACAACTCCCTCCTCTACTCGGCATTGATCTTGCCCTCTTTTCTCTTCTCTCCCTATCTTCACATCGCCGCCACCATGTTCTGCCTTCGAAGGTTCGCTTCCCCCAGTTCCGCCCCCCAAGCATCTCAGTGCCATTCATCCATCCCTTGCCTCTCTCTACGAAATCATCACAGCTAACACAACAAACCAAAATCCACAGTTGGCTCCCGCTCCTCTTCATCCCAACCAACGCCTCGCCCGCCTTCATCCTCCTCTTCTTCATCTGCACGTACTTCCTCAACCGCCCCTGCGTCTACTGCTCCGTCCTCCTCCTCATCCTCTTCCTCACCTCGTGCAACTGGTCCGACCGCTGCTTCTTCGACCTCGGCAGCAACTGGTTCCAGCCCCGGCCGACCGTCCCCGCGCCGTTCCTCGAAGACGACCTCATCGCCCATAACGCCTTTAACGAGTCCGTCGCCGACATGCTCAACTCCACCGCAAAGGCCGCCGCCCGCGCCGCCGCCGAGGAGATTGCCGTGCTGAGGAACGAGTGGACGGGCGTCGGCTTCGAGTGGCTGCGCAACATGCTGGGCAAGCGGGAATGGAGGATCGACTGCATGGACATTTACGTCAGGCTGTGATGGACGATGATGGCGAAAAAGCGACGGCGACAACGGCGACGGAGCACCGAGGCTGGAATCATGAACACACGAATATTTAATTTGATGACCTTGGGCGTTGGACAGAAATATGTAGAAAGAAGAAGCGGTTTATAGATTCTTTCGTTTCGCCAGCGCAAGGATATGAACATACGGGCTACAGCATTTTGTCTATTATCATCATTGTTTTTTTACCTTTATTAATTGGTTTCTGCTACCTGTAATAATACACGGCATCCATCACACAATTGTGCGCGCGTCTCCCCAGCTTGGCGACGGGTACCTATCGCTCGGGATGACACCTTTGTGATACAGCTGACGTAGCTGCGGCGGTTAGTGGGGTCCCTGTACTTCTTCAGCGGCAAGCCACAAAGCTAAGGCCTGTGAAACGTGCATGAATAAAGGAGGATGCCGTTGAGCGCCTTGATGTTTCAAAACGTAGACATGGTCGGCTGTGTCCAATGCCAAGACGGGGGATTGGATATAAGCATGAAAATAAGTCTATTTGTTGCTTCATCCTACTCTATATAGGTAAGGTAGAGAGAGAGGCTCGGGTATAATGGGGCTTCGCGCAAACAAATAAGCCACCATCTAAATAGATATCTGGGCACTAAACAATATCCAAGAGACTTCCATTGTACAACAATCATCCAACGTTCCAGTCTTATTACAAGTACGCATCTCTCTCAAGCTAACTACAGAATTTTCCAATCCCCAAAATAAACATAATCATATTCGTCGCGGCATATTTCCATCTTTCCAGCTGTTACTTGCATACTTACATCATTGGTATTCTTCATCATTCGCTGGTCAAAATAGCAGAGAGAGAGATAAGAAAGAGAAAAGGGGGGAGAAAATAGAAGCAGAGGAAGAAGAAAAGTAAATTACCAGGGGAACTTGAACGGAGATCCCCACTCCCAGCTCGAATGTCCTTGTCCATGCATCTCCTCCTCATCCTCAACATAATTCTCGCCCAAAGTGAGCGTCTCGCCCGCGAGCATCTTATCCACAATAGCATCTTCGTCGTCGTCGTCGTCAGAAGAAAAATCCGAATCCGCAAGTGGCATGTCGGTACGTGCCACAGTACTCATCTCGGTGACCGTAGCAGTCATCCACTTCTCAACGGTCTGCGGCTCCACGGCAGGGCAGGGGTTCTCTCCGTCAATGTTGACTTGGGGCGTGAATAGGATGTCATCCACAGGCGAGGTTCCACCTTCAGCTCCGGCCTCTCCCTCCAACTCTATTCCCTCTCCTTCGCCTTCCTTCAGGACTGCAGTCGGCACCTCAGAGTCGGTAACGACCGGCTGGAACGAAATAACATCATCAAGCCGGTTGCTGACGCCACCCCGAAGCGCAACTACCACGGTTAGAGCACTCAGGAGGAGGATTGCAAGGTTTCTCTTATCATCCAGCAGCGCCTTGAAAGCGTTGACAACCACGTCGGGAAAGCTGCCGGGGTTAAAGCGCCGCTTTTGCTTGCCAGCAGATTCTTCTTGGGGCGCGAATCCCATCGAGGACCGGCCGCCCATGGAAGTTCTGGCGGAGTGCTGGCGAAATTTTCCAGAGGATGTCGTGTCGTATGAGGTCTGTCGGCGGTGTGCCTTTTCATCCATAAAGGACTCTTCGCCGTCATTCATTGTTTCTTCGCGAACATGGTCATCAAAGTCCTCGTCTTCCCGCTCATCCTCTACATCTTGGATGCGAGATGATATCGGTCGCCTGCCTGCTCTGCTCTTGGAGTGAATGACTCGGTCCTGGCGCGCGGCAAGATGGACGAGTTCGTCCTGAAGCTTGGCGTCCATCATGGGTTCCAGCTCAATGTCGACTCGCTCCATCTCCTTCCAGCAGGCCTCCCACGCACCAGCCCTCATCAGTCCGTTGCTAGCATAGACCTTGACGCGATAAATCTTGCCGGCACCGAGGGCGTCCACTGGGATCTCGGAAGAACAGGTGGTGCACCAGTGAGTCGGCTTCTTGTCATTGCTGGGGAGCATCTCGCCGTCCTCATCAAAGGCATCGTCGTCATCGCTGTCGTGCTCATCAGCAAAGGGCATCTCGTTGGAAGGGCCAAGATAGTGGCCGCATTCCAGGATGCGTGCTCGTCGCTTAAAGGGAAGCTCCAGAGCCTCGAGAAGGCGCTCTTCCATGACCTCAAAGTCGTTTTGGGGATGGGGCAAGAGGACACCGCGGTCTTGGATCGTGTCACCGATGGTGTCCTGGAGCTCTCGCCAGGCCTCTCGCAGCGTCTTGACGCCCTCGCTCAGCTCGCTGGTCTTGGCCTCGTCCAAGACTTCGCCCCATGGCCATCGCAGCGGCAGCAGAGTGACGTGCAGAAGCACCAGCGGCGGGTCGTTCTTCTTGAAGCGCGGCGGGGTTTTCTTGGGCGAGTACTGCGGCGGCTGGCTGCTGCCCGGCGAGCCTATGCGAGAGACGGTGGGCAGGGCGCTGCGCCGGCCAGAGCGAGGCTGGCCGCCCGAGACAGACGGCGCCGGAGAGTTCATTTGCATGGCCTTGACCGACGAAGGAGACCTGAAGGGCGGTCGCGGCGCACCCTTGGCGGTGGGCACAAAGTCGGCCTCGGTCTCGTACTGCTGGATGTCGGAGATGCGCGGGGATCGGGCGTCGTGCGAGCTCTTGCGGGGGGCGCCCTCGGACACGGAGCCCATGGAGCTGCGCGGGCTGTTGTCGCTGAAGACGTCGTCCTCGTTGTCGTGGTGCGAGCTGTTGTCGCCGCCGTCCACGTGGGACATGTCGCCTTCCTCGTCGTCGTAGTGGTGAAGCACACTCTCGTCTGCGTCCTCGTAGCGGTATTCGTCTTCCATGCTAGGGCCACTGCAGGCTGGGTCGTTGTGGATGTCAAAGTCTAGACCCTGTGCCCTCGACTGCCGGGGCATGAGGGGGGTGAAGGAAAGTAAAGCTTAAAAGAGGACGAGCCGAGATTCGCTCGCCAGAGGCTGGTTGGTTTATTATGTACGGATGCTCGAATTCGCTAACCCAACAAAATGGACGCCCACAACGCTGGACAGGAACAGCAACAGTACGATGTACAGTACACGTGAACGTATGATATAACCGTCCCAAAGACAGCAAAATGAAGAAAGAAGAAGGAAAAACACCACAAGGGGGGGATCAGAGATTCCCCAATGGAGGTGAGATGTGACGGCCAAATATGGAGAGGGCTGCAGTGCGTGCAGATGTGGCTTCGCTTGGTTGGCCCAACCTCCTGTGGCGGCCTGGTTGGGATATTTGTTTACTCCGGTTGCCTGGCCAATGTGGAGCGGGCCGCCCATATCGCGGGGCCTGATTGGTGAAGACGCCACTAGCGACCAGCCCCTGGAGCCTGTAGACGCCCAAGAACGGTGCCTTTTCTCTCAACAGCACTGTCAATTGAATGATTGACTGCTGCAGCTACGGAACATGCAAGGAAGAGAGGGAGAAGAAGCAAAGCATCTCTGAATGCATCCCATCTTCTGCGCGCCAATTGAGTCTGTTATTCGTCGACAGCAGTATCAACGCCATTGTTATGTGCTTTGCAGCCTGAAGCGATCACATAGATGCCTTACAGTACAGCGATGTTACACTCCCCCTGTCGCTGGTCCACAATTCCAGTTTTCCCAGCCAGGGGGGGGCATGAAACGGACGATTGGCAGGTAGCAGAAGCAACAACGACTTGTTTATTTCCTGCGACAATGGCAGCATCAGTTTACGGTGCCAAGAGCGGTTAACCTGGGGATGATGGGCGGCAGACTCATCCTTTCTCCCGTACCAAGAATTGCTGGGCAAGTAGGAGTAAGGAGAACTGTGACAAGCAGAGTTCATGCATGTAGTCACTCTCCATCTGGCTACTGCTTGTAGCATGACGTGCTAACCTCGACAGAATAGCGGGAAAAAAAGTGCCAACGCGTATCCTCCACTCTCACCGCCAAATCGATCAGGTTATATGCTCTCCATCTTACATAAGGCAACCAGAATATAGGTGGGCACATGCTCATAGAGTTGACAATGACAGCATTCTGTAGTACCTACTAGGTAGGTATATATAGTAGTACCTATATAAGTCCCATTGTAAGTGACAGCAGCGTGAGTTGACCGCTCAACTCTGCTAAGATGAACCTTCGCGGCATCTCCCGCCCTGCCGGTCCAAATAAAGGTGTGGAGCTGTCACAAGACAGATATTACTGCTACAAACCCCTCTGCGTCTTCTATACTATACACCATGGCGATAATAATAGTAGCGTTTTGTAAGTTGAAAGCTTAAATTAAGCCAAGATTTCTGCAACGGCCAAGTCCCTGCATATAGTTGACACTGGGGTTGCTAAACTGCACCCCTACATCGGCAACTCCACAATCCGCAGTAGTAAGAAGCTTCACGGGAGCTATCCATCCATATTACATGTTTTGACATATTGAAAACTTTACCTATTGGCATTATACTTTACAGCTTTATTTTTCCACGCCCCAAAGAAGAACAAAACAAGACACCCATGGACCCAGCCCATTCATTTGCTGCACATATAGACACTCAAAAATTTATGTACAGCTACTAATAATACACGCAATCCGTCATTTTCAACACCAAGCCTATTTCAGCTCGTCGGCAATGTTTTGCAGCAGGTTCACGCCGCCAAGCTTGTTCTGGGTGTAGCGAGCGTTAAACTTGATCACCTCCTTGACACGGCCATAGGTAACCTGGTCAATCTGCAGAGGCTGGGAGCTAATGTACCAAGTAACGCCCTCGGTGCAAGGAGGAGTGGTCAGTGAGCCAGAGTAACTATTTCATTTTGAGTCAGCTTCAAGTTTAGCAAATCTTGTATAATTTAGGCTTTCAACTTACGTGTAGATGGCGTTGGACGTAAGGTGGCTCTCCAGCGCAGAAAACACGAGAGGTCCAGTCTCGGTAGTGTGGCCAGGAGTCGCAATCTCCTCAACATGCTTAAAGACGGAGGACAGCAGAAGGTCGGGCACACCGAGAGCGATCAGGAAAGCAACCACAGCAGTGGACTTGTCTATTCACATGCAAGAAAAAAAAACGGCATTAGCATAAGCTCTTGGCATAAGACCTAGATTGAATCCCATGACTGGATTACCAGGTACAGCTCATTACTCACCAGGGGCAGAGAACACAAAGTGCATCTCCATAGGGTGATACTCAGAGTTGATGCGGTGCTCGCTAGGAGTGTGGAAGTGAAACTGAGCCAGCGTGTAGTCCTTGCCATCGGCCTTGAGTGAGCCGTTGACGGGCACCTCGAGAGTGCTGCCCAAGTTCTCAAACTCGCTTCCAAGGGGGGACGGTTCCACGCTGAAGGAGATGGAACTGCCGTGGGCGGTAGCGATGGAAGAGTCCAGGACGATAGGAGACTGGTGCTGGCCGGTGGCACAGAGCTTGTTGGCAGTCTTGTTGAGGCCGAACCAGTTCAGAGGGCCAATGAGGTCATTGTAGCCAAAAGTGCTGACCGGGACGGTGCGCTCTCGGGGATAGAGATGGGTTCCGTAATCACAAGCTGCGAATGCCGGGGCGACCAGCGCGAGGGCAACAGCAGTGAACTGAGCGAGTCGAGTCATGTTTACGGACAGAGTTGAAATTCAAGTATTGGAGTTTAGGACGGACAACTTCTGAAGAGTATAGTTGACGACGAAATCAACAAGACGAGCGGGATGCGAGCTCTAGATGTAGTTCCGCCAAGAAAGGGGATGAGCTTGTAAAACGTCTTATAATCTCGGCTGCGACCCTCTTCAAACCCCCCCGGCCTCCCATTCAGCCTCCCCCGTCTTCGTCATCGTCGGTAATTGCAGCTCCTCGCAGGCCTTATCTTGAAGCTTAACTCACGGAGCAGGCGGGCGTCCAAGGCGAATGCCGGATCCTAGAAAACCTACAAGAAGAAGCTCAGCTCCACACTGGTTTTCTACGCGATACCGATCCAGCGGTGACTGACTCTCATAGCGTGCTGCTAGAGACTTCTTTGGATCAAATTGGTAATATCCTACCGGATTCGATCAAGGCGTCCAGCTTAGATCCGGCGATCTTCATTTGTTACCTCTTTGGATGGCTACAGACTAATCGGATATCCGTGCCGTGCGACTCTCTCTCGACCTCAGCTCTCGGGCATCGTGGGCGTTGGAGAGGCTCGGGTTAAGCTTCAAATGGCCAGCTGGTCCGCTGTGGTGGAGCTTAGTTGACAGCCATAGGTTTTTTGAGTTCGGTCAATTTCCACGGAGCAAATCCCTTTATGCTTAGCATTTTTGGGGGGGTTATTCTTTTTTCCCTCTCGTTTCGTGGGGGAGCGCGCATCACATACTAGGCTCTCCGATAAGGTATGCATGGGTATTAATCTTACATGTCAATTATGGAAAAGACCCCTTACAAACTATCGGTTTCAAAATAAACTGTGCGTAAAACCAAGAAAATGGTTTTCTTAACCTTGGGGCGGCAGTAGTTGTAGGCCCGCGGACTTCTAATTTAGCTCCAGATTGCCAATGGCATGTGATGTTGGGGCTTCTCACTCTCCGGACGGGCTCTAACGGGTCAGCAATAATCATCGTGACTGTGCTCCGTCTAAAATGTCTGCGGAAAACTTTACTTTTTTAATTGGTGCAAAAGA
Organism: Trichoderma asperellum; assembly: GCF_020647865.1. Classification (NCBI taxonomy): domain Eukaryota; kingdom Fungi; phylum Ascomycota; class Sordariomycetes; order Hypocreales; family Hypocreaceae; genus Trichoderma; species Trichoderma asperellum. Next base: position 506,103 of record NC_089417.1, read on the forward strand.
TGTCTGTATAGTCTAACTTATTTCGATATATACAGTGGAGCAGGAATAGGTTATTTCTCAGTCGCCCGGATATATGGCTTTGTCAAAAACAAATTTCTCTTTCATGATGGTATCTCACAAGAATTGGTGGGCTTTTAGATATCTCTGAAATGTTTTGGTTTAATTCTATTCATTAGAGCTCAACAAAAAGCGCAAAGCGCACTGATATTTCGCAGCCATTTGGTGCCTTGGCCATTCTACAACCATTAAGTGCCTAGTCGTAATAATTAGTATGTGATCTTTTGTATATATATTATTATTATTATTGTTATTGTTATTATTATTATTATTACTATCTTATAATAAGTGCTAATACTTTATGTTCTTGGGATTGGCCGTGACCTATCAGCTTTAAGTGTTAAATTAAGGCTGAAGTATAAACTGCAACTATGCCCTCTCAGTCTCAAGATTCCGACTAAAAGATGTAACCTTTCTTCCAACATCAAATGGTTAATATTGGAAATGTCGTCATTTTATCATAATGCAGGCTCATCACAGGCAAAGATTCCTCCTCTTGCAGTTGCAAGTCTAACCCTTTCACATCAGAACAGTTAACGCCGCTGAGACAACTGCGGTATCTTTGGCGATTCTCCAATTCTGTGATTGTCAGAATTGATCTATTCCATTTTCATCTGTTCTGTTCCACCTTCGGCGACATGTAACAGCAGTATGTGACTAAATTGTTTGACATTTGGTCGCTCGCTACCTAAGGAACGCTATTAAGTAAACATGCATGTTTTGCATCTGTTCATGCTCTATCGTATTCGTCATAAAGATTGTCAGCCAGTTCCAAAGGCGTAGCTAGCATTCAATTACCGGCCTCTATAAGTGGCAAATCTTTCACTCTATCAAAAGTCCTATTTTGTGAATAGCCATCCCTTCCTGTTACTTCTCAGTGTCCACCATTTACAGCTCGCAGTAGTTCTGAGTAACGGTGACAATCTCAGTTTTTGTAGGCGTGTGAGCGGTGACAGTGGTGGCAGTGATGCCCCAGCAGGAGCAGGCAGAGGAGTATCTCTTAGCACCGTCGCAAGCAGAGGCATAAGCAGGGACAGCCGTGGGACAGACAGTAGCGGCGGCGTAGTTGACATCGTTCTTGGGCTTGGCGGTAATACCGGGGTGAACAGTGACGGTGATGGTGGTGGTTCTTCACATCCAGTTAGCAGCAGTATTGTAATCCGATATACTCCTTTCACTATAAATGGCACATGTAGTTCAAAACAGTGAGTGAATGGGTACATACGTAGCATGGGGGGTGACAGTAGCTCGCATAAAGCTGGAGCAGTCGGCCTTGCGAGAGGAAATAGGCAGCAGACCGTCGCGAGTGCCAGTGACGGCGCGAGCACAGTTATCGGCATTGCAGCCGTTGGTACGCTCGATCACGCTGGCCATAGCGGCAGCAACGAATGACAAGACGATGGAGGCCTTCATCTTTGCGGTATTCGACGAGTATGGTTGATACAGTGGGAGATGGTAGGGAGACTTGAGTTGCGATCCGCTGGGGTGGATGATGATTGGCCAACACAGGAATACAGAAGAAGGGACAAAACAAAGGCAAGACGGGTAGAGAGCGCCACACAGCCACTATATAGTAGTCGGGGCCGTATAGAGGACAATTGGGCTCGGGGCCGAATTCGAATTTGGCCGGCAGGTGGCCGCTTTGGGGATTCACAATGAACTAAAGCAGCGTATTCCATTCTTACAGGCCCTCGTCGGCGCGACCAGCCGAATCAAAAAGCATGGCCTCCCCGTCACTTCAGCTCCATCGCGGAAGCTAGCAGAGGTTCCCGAGGTTGGCCAGCTCTTAAAAAGCCTCGTGGCTGATGTCTCTCCACCTATCGGGGCCTCTCTATCTCCCATGAGGCGGGAATAATCTGGGGCTGACGAGTGTCAAACGGCCCATTTCCGGGACTTGGTGCAACTCATCCAAGCTTGCGGAGTGCTCTATCTCAGCTTGGAAGATTGCAAAGACGTGAATCCGTCGGTGGCCGTGTTGGGAGAGTTGGAAGCGGGTGCATTTGCTGCTAGATTGACCAGGTTCTTTGTTCCCTGCATACCAAGAAAACGACCCTGGTCAATATTGGTATTAGTACGCACTTTATAGCGGCGATACAGCTACAAAATCCCGTCAACATCAGTAGGTGACTCCAGTCTGCTATCCGTACGATCCGTTGGCACGATTACAAGACCATGGCAGCTGGAACAGGAAGACCCTGCTCAGAGACGCGTACTCTTGATTCCATCCACCGGTGCTGATGCTTGTGCAAACATGACGATTTGCTTTGGCTGCAGGTGCATTAGACCAAGGAGAGAATCAATCGTATTTGCCCAGCGGTCATAGGGCTCTTTGTCTCAGTCGCAGTATCGGATCCAAGCTCAACTTCCGGGACCTAAACTAGCAATTCATCAGTGTCTGCTCAACCTCTACGATTCAACACGCCAAGTCGCTCTTCGGTTAAACGGCAAGTGAACATTGCCATATTACCAAATATCCAGATGCAGGCATGCAGGAACCGGGCATAGGAGCCAACATTTTTGCCTCGTGGCAAGGGGGGCTTTGTATTAACGATTGGATGAAATTAAAACGCACTCACTGTTGGGTAACAACTTCAGCCTATACGAGCACAAGTCCCTTGAGCAGAACCACCGGAATGTCTCCAAGACAAGGGATCAGAGTAAAAACTCCAGATGCCAAGATGCAAGCTCAGGTCGGCCTCATGCCGTCATCAATTGGCGTGGCCTGATGAAGAAATTGGCACGAAGGCTCTGCTCTAGCGGTGCTGGTTAGCCCCGATTCCTTCTAGCGGGAGCCTAAACTGCAGGTACTGGGACGCTAACAGCGCTGTATTACCCGCCGTGGCCGGTTTGACAGGTGCCTCTATTGGCCGATGCGTGTGCTGGGATGCGAGCGTAATTTATCGGATGGAGCCCGAAATGATATAGGTGCATTGGGGCTGAAGAAATCAATCCGCAGCGGGAGGGAAATAGGCAAAAGTGAAGAATGGAAGAAGCAGAGAAGTAAAAGTTCCTCGCCAAGATAGGTAGTCAGGGGATGGATACATGTATCCTCACTTTGTGCCAGTAAATAAAATGCATCTCTCTTATAGCAACATCCACGTGGCAGCCCTTGCCGGAGGGATTGGAGGTACTATTTTGGAAGATGAGCTTTTTTGCTCGTGTTGTTTTTACCCACAACGGGTACCTAAGAGAAGATATACATGTTGGCCACTGATGTCCAGAGCATTCTAATAGATACGCCTATAAAGGTACCAAGAGCACCAAGACAAACCGTCATGACAGAAGGATAATAGGTAGAACCATTCTACCGTGGAGCAACAACATTGAAGTCTGGTCTCTTCATATACTTTCTCTTTGCTCTTTGGAGACAACCAGGTTTTAGTTTAAGGCCTTGAATCATCTCCAGCAATTGCTCGGTTTCAGGGAAATCCGTGAAATGGAATCTCTTGACTGGGCGGCACACTCGGAAGCCTAGGTCGCTCTATTTGGTGTAACGTAGCTTGGCCTGGGCTCGAGATATATTACGTGCACAAGCTCAGCATTACTAGATGCAGCATTTGCCTCTAACGGCCCATTAAAACTCCATGGTATATATAGAGGACGTCTACTTCATTGTCGCCAAACCCATCTACACTCGGACCAGCTATTGATTCTCTCATCACATCCATCTAGTGTGGAACGCAGATCCAGATGCACAATTTGACCCCATCGGCAGTATCCGAGCCAGATCGGGCAATCAGCACGCCCATCGATCGCTGGGACCCAGCAGCTCCAATTGTTTGATGATCAGCGAAAAAGAAACTTGTGTTCATCAGTAATCCAAGAGTAGCATGGAAATCGAAAGAAAGGAAGAAGAAGAAAGAAGAAGAAAAATGGTCGACATCGTCAAAAGCCATCAAAGGTGCATCCTACGCAAGTTTTCTTCCTTTCCCCATTGCGGAATAGGCAAAAAAAGAATTTGCTTGACCGAGACAGGGGTCGAACCTGCAACCTCCTGATTTACTTAATCGTAGTCAGACGCTCTGCCATTGAGCCACACGGCCTATTTGATGGAAGCCGACTGTCGGTATTCACATCAAGAACTGAGCGCCAGGCGCTGAGACTTGCTGTTCAGTGATTTTGCCGCCATGAAAAGACCATATGCACAATGGGGTGGCTGCCCCAGCTACTAATCAGCGTGAGAGTCCTCATCGCCTAGGGAAGAACACGCGGGGTACATGCAGTTTCGCTTGTTAAGCTGCAGCGCTAATAGGTCTAGTGAATTACTGAATTAGCTGAAACTGCATCTTCACTTCGTTGCATCATATGAATTGATACAGTTGAATACTCGATTCTCACCCTCGTGTAAAGGCACTTCTCCTGCCTGAAATGGTCGCCTAGCCAAAAATAATTGACTGACGAGGACCACCCCGTTGGATTTCTTTTATATTAGACGCTCCTTTACATGGTTAACTTGCTCTGTATTGGAGCTTTTAAATAATTTTTACTACTGGTACCACTCTATACCTAGTAGGTATTACCTCAAGTAAAATTTCCTGCCTCTTCTAGGGTAGTATACACTGTCTATATCGCGAAGCCTTTCAAGGCAGTTGCACTTTGCGGGGTAAATATGTAAGGCACATAATATACGTTTTACACTTTTCCAGACAAGAGTTATTAAAATAGTTGTAAAAAATAATTTCTTACAGACCGCAATTGCTTGTAAAATGATCAAGCCTTATTTACTGTAAGCAAAAGGGAAAAAAGATCAAAAAATTGACCGAGACAGGGGTCGAACCTGCAACCTCCTGATGTACTTAATCGTAGTCAGACGCTCTGCCATTGAGCCACACGGCCTATTTCATGCATATCGGTTGCATTATTCCCAACTAGGAAGCTAGCTCTTGCCTGTTCAGCCCCTCTGGTAGTATTTTTTCATCCTAAGCATATCATGGAAGAAACGCTAAATGTTGAGCAATACTGGTAGTGTAACATTAACATTATCTATTACATTCTCTATATTCTATTTTAAACAAGCTTTACTGCTATTCCCATACTCCTGCCGTGTACTATATATGTATGTATGTAGCATGAAATCAATATGTGCCTCGCTGTATCATATGCAAAATAGCGCCGTATGCAACCGCAATGCAGTTTTAAAAATATTCAAACCTCCCCATTGAGTTCCTCCTCTATGAGCTGAAAATTCGTATCCTGGGTATTTAATAGAAAAGGTTGGAAATGCTGGTGGTATCATAAATGTCAATTGCTCCCCTCTCTGACGTGGCCCATCCGTACTCGACTCTCCCCCAAGGTTTCTGGATAGGTTATACCAAGTCCAGTTCGTCCTGCCATATAGCCTCTGGCTCCGTAGAATCCGTGCCATTCCTCGTCATCATCATCGAGACTGAAGTGCTCGGGAGACACATTCTCTGACTGCCTCAGAAGACCTATGCTCTTCATCCATTGGTATGCGAGGGGCGGCCTAACAGCAACCCTCGGGAGATCACTCGGGGTATATCTCGGGCATAGTGTATGAGCGAGTCTGCTGCCAGGCTTTCCGCAGATGATATTCCAGCCAATTCTTGCGCAAGCGAGCACGCTTCGAGTTCCGAGGATATGGCGCTGACCGGTGATGGTGAGCTCAATAGCCTCGGAGAAATAGCATTAATTGGTGCAGGCGACACAATGCCCGCATGCGCCGGATTTGGAGCCGGGACAGGGCGGCGATTGATGGTAGGCCGAGGTAATGTTCGGAGGGGTATATCAGTTGAACGATCCTGGTTCTCTTGGACACGTTCTCCCTGAGGGTTGCCGGCTGCAGCAACGTATAGACCGTTGCGGCGCTGGTTGTTACGACGAGCTGTAGATCTAGCTTTCCGATGAGCTTGTGAGCGCCGTAATGATGACCGCCGCATTGACTCGATGACAGAATCCTCTCGCGAATCTCTGCTATCGGTATCTGACGATGATATGCTGGTTGGCTTAGGTCTTGATCTCCTTGTGCTGGTAGACTTGGATGATCGAGGTATCTTGGCTATCTGGTCAGCTAGCCTGTCAATGTGCCGGATCAAAACACAGGCCACAGCAACCACTAATGCAAGAAACGCAGCAGCTCCTCCAATTATACCCCCCAACTGTGTCGATGACAGGCTATCCTGGCTGTCGCTGCCACTGTTGTCCGTCTCAGCTGCTGAAGACGCATATTCTGGGATGGAGGTGGAAGTGCTAGTGCCGGCTGCTTGGCTGGCGCCATCGCCATTCATTCGACCCTCCAACCTGCTAAGACGAATTGGAATATCTGAATTCTTGGCGCTAACGACCACTGTTGCAAATGTGACCGCGATACTAGTTGATACGCTTGTATTGATGGCCGTTGTTATTGTCGCCGCGATTGGTTGTGTAGATTGAGGTGATTTCGTCACGCGGTGGACTCCATCATACCGTCTGTAGTCCAAAGCCCCCACGACTGCGCCAAAGAAGGTCCCAGGCAGCAACACGCTGTACAAGATTGGCGTAGAAGCAAGCATCGTGATGAGCAGTAGCCGTAAACGACTACCTGGAGCAGGCCAGTGTAGTGAAATGAAATGAGATTTCGTTGCTCATTCGGGTTGAAGAGAGCGATCAAAAGTAGAAGGTATAAGTAAGACGAGATTTGTTCAAACAGAAGAGTTTCTCTAATAGTTTTGGCTGAGAGCCCAATGTTTCCTTTCGTATTTTATGTTGCTGGATATAGTGAAGCGTCCCCGCCACTTCTATAGATATAGCCGTACGCTGCGCTGATGGTCCACTCGAAAAGTAACGAGGGGGCCGCGATTAAATGAAAGAGACATGATGCCAGTCTCTGCTGCCGCGACAAACGAGGCTGAATATCGAGGCTGTAAGCTGTGAATCAGACGAAATAAGCGCCTTGAGATCGAAGATCCCTTGCATACGGGCCAAACACGCGGGCAGGCGGTGGAGATGACGGCTAATTCCAGCAATCGAGAGTGCCCAAGGGCGAAAATTTGAAGAGGATGCCGCTGAAGGGTGGTTCCATTGCAGGACTCAGCACTGAGGCTGTGATCTGCAGTGTGGCAGCAGCGCTCCATCGCACCCGTCGCGCGGATGCATCTCGCTCCATCGCCATTGGCTGCCAAGTCGTGGTCCCCGTGGCTCTCGCGTGATGTGCCATCTCGACGTTGTAATGGAGGTGCTCTACCCCGCCTGACTGGCTGTGGATATTGGATGCAGCAAAAGCTCTACACAAGGCCGCCAATAATACGACGGTGCGGGTGTGCCAAAATTAGCATCATGACCCGTAGACCTGCCTGCCCGTCTGCAAGTCGGTATCGACAGGCTCGGCACGCTGGGGTGCTGGGGCGCTGGGGCTAAGCACTCAGCATCACTGCAGGAGCCCCTCTAGGAAGTTCACCAGAAGGACGAACGGAATGTCAAAAGTGGTGCTGCCGTATGTACGAATGTAATATACGAAGAATTTGCATAGGTAAGAAATCTGCGGATTACATGATGAGGTCGAGGTGAGGTGCTGCTACCTGATCTGACAACCTGAGGCAGCGGCCGGAATATTATCTAATCCCGACTTGCGACGGATGGTGCACGGCCAAGCCACAGCTCATCAGAGAAGGCTCGACAGCAGAGCCACGGCAAAGTTACACTCTGAACTCTGCAATGTCACCAGGATCAGAACATCAGATGCCGAATCACTCATCAAGAAGGACCAGCCAGCGAGCCGGGCTCCATGACCGAAGTACATATTTGCACGTACCGTGTGCAGGCGCTAGACCGGGATCCGGCATGTGGCGGCGACGGATCAGAAACGTCACAGACCAAGATGAAGGCGCCGAAGTGCTTCCTAGCATCCACTATTAGTCTACCCCCTAACGAAGGCATGATCCTCGGCATCACGTCGCGCGATGGCAATGACAGGCAGACAGACGATTGAGATGGCGATTCCAGAGAGAGACTCGGGTCGTCGTCCTTGGATTCAGGATATATTCTGGGCGCAACATGCTACCTGGCCGACACGCGGCCACCCAGGAACTGGCAAGGCCTTGGATACAGGCATGGGTATGGGCGGAGGGCCTGTCATATGATCCATGAGCAGCGTCTATACGTGACATGATCTCGTAAGTGATGTTGCAATATTGCGGCGCCTCTTGGAAGCTTCGAGCTAATAATGGCAGAAAGCAGCAGTAATACCCTTCTACTTGTACGGAAGCTTGCCGTCTCCATTCCTTACACAGCAGGTACAGTGTTTTTCAGTTACATCGAAATCACGGACTGCTTCCAGGCCCTCGGTAGTTTGACGCGAAAACGTGGAGAAAAAAAAACCCTCGTCGCCCTCACTAGCCAACCCGCTTCCCCGCTCTCACGGTGCAATAGGCCGAATGGCGGACTCCATCTTCATTCACATTTTCCAAGGCACGCCAGGGACCTTGCCCCCTTCTTGCCTCCAAGGCGTCACAGTGACCAGTTATCCCAAAACTGGTCAAACCTCCGTTTTTGGTGCGGAGTAAAGGTAGAGCGCGAAAGTCGTCTTGCGTATAATGCAATACGCTTGTCTCTGCGATTCATCGTTTTCGCAGTAGTAGTAGACATCTCTGCTAGGTTCAAAAAAATGCTCGGCTGACGGAAGACACAGGGCTGCACAGCATAGCCAAAGCTCCTCTATTGAGCGTCTTTAGCTGGCTCCTCACCCATGCAAGATAGCAGAAAATCACCTACCATAGTACGAAGCACCTTTGGCAGCCTAGGGTGCTCCCCATGCGAATCCGTACTGTGTTTAAAACAGCGATCTTCAGGCCTGCCTGTGCCAACCCCGCATGCTAGTCCTGCCTCCACTTTTTGCCTCCAACGAGAACTTGGTGCCTTGACCTGGCTTAAGCCGTGTTGAGAAACCACGGAATGTGGTGAACCGTACGGATAGCGTGAGGTAACTTTTTCAAGGCGAACAAAGTGGGACACTGTGGAAGCGTCTGGAGAAACGGCTAATCCTCCATGTCAAGACCGGCTTCAAATCTGCTGACCTTTTCCCATCATCTACAATTAAGTCTCCTCTCTTTATCTACTCCATACGCTTAGGCCGCTCCGACCGTTTCATCAACCAAACGTCCCGTCTACAATCTTATTTAACCCCTTTCTCGGCATCTCCCGTCTGCCAAAAAAAATCCGCTCTCGAAGCCGCTGGTTGCCGGCGATCACCACGTGCAAAGCAGCCCTGTACTCCTTTGTTGGCAGTGTCATTCTGGCTAACGGCCAAGTTCCGTTTGTTCTTTTTACATTTGGATCAATACTCAGAAACTGTCAAACCTTTGCCGATCTGAACCCTCGATTCTGAGTGCTCTTCCACTCTGAGTTCTGTAGGAGTAGGTGATGGGCTACTGAGGACTTTCGCTACGCCATCTTTTCAGCGCCATATCTTCTTGAGAACCACTAAGCGAAGCTGTCAAAGACATGTTGTTGTATACTCGATTAGCTCCACCAAAAATTCCAAAGCGCCGTTCTAGAGCTGGTAAGCTAAAATCCGAATTCGCCGCTCTCTTTGAGCGATATGAGATAGGGGTCTTTTACTAATTGCCGTTGTGACTGGATTTGAAGGATGTAACTATTGGTGAGTTGGACTCTGTTTACTGTCGATAGACAGAAGCATAAAAGCTAACACCCATGTTTCTTGCTCTCCTATAGCAAAGAAAAGGTAACATCTCATCTTACTGCAGGTTTCTACTCCTGATTCCCTCTAACGCCATCGTAATAGAAGAAGAAGTGCGATGAAATCAGACCTATATGCAGTCGCTGCCAGGACCATGGGCAGAGCTGTATATATGAGCCTATTAAGCCGCGCCAACGGCGGAGGCAAGATTCTTTCGACGACTCATCAGTGAATGCACTTTCCTCTGTGGTTTTGGAAAACAATACGCTATCTCGAGCCGCCCAGAAACGAATGTCTTTTGAGCAATGGGAAGATGCTCTTCTGTGGTGCTCCGACACATATCTCGGCAATGATCTCACCGTGGATGGCCGCATGCAGCAGCCGACTTTAGCTAAATACGGTGAAGATGTTGCGGATGAGATATTTACGACATGGGCCCCTAACACAATAGAAAACGATGGCTGTTTGGATATCACCGGGCTGGATTTCGATGCGGTCACGAGCCCTGCAAAGCAGGAGACGGAGCATGACGATGCCGATGACGATGACGACAACCAAACCATCACCCTCATCGACGATGAAGCTTCCAACTCTAACCCGCACAATTCTTCTCTCGCAGTGGTCGCCTCCACATCGACTGCACCTTCTTTCCCCGCCATCGAACTTGTAATGCCCGCCTTTGCCGAATTTTCTCGACAGACAAATAGACGAGCGCTGATTGATCACTTCGCCAATGTGCTATCTCATCTCATTGTCCTACGTGAAGACGAAGGCAATCCGTTTCAGCAGCTTGTTTTACCATTATGCCAAAAGAGTCCAGTTGTTTTAAACGCTGTTTTTGCACTGGCTAGTGCTCACATGGAACACCGAGGCGTACGAAACAACGAGAAGAGCATCCACTTCCACAACCATGCCATCCGTGGGCTGTCTTCTCTGATAGCAAAGGGGTGTGATTCAAGAAGAAATGAATTATTAGCTGCCATCATCCTGTTAATTTATTATGAGGTGGTAAGTTGCCATTGCTCTTTGCTTCTTCCACGGCACTATCTTAACCTTGATACAATACAGCTGGTTCAAACTGGCCGCTCTAATATCGTCGACGGACACCTGCGAGGTGCTGTAGCTATTATGTACAATAGCCAAGCAATGTCTGATCCAACCGCAGTTTTCTTAGAACGAGTGAGTTCTTTTGCAGCCTAGGGGTCGCCAGCCTTTTGTTAGCTAACTACGGCCATCAAAAATATAGGCCTTCCGGTTCTATGACGTTATCACAGCACTATCCTTTGGCTCTACCCCAATCCTGCCCGCACCAGACAGCGGAAATTTTGCTCCATTCCCTCCCGTTGACTGCCGTGGTGCTACAGTCTCCGCAGGAGCTGATGCACTACTTGGAATGGCTACTTCTTTATGGCCCATTATACACCGACTCTCGACTCTAGGCGACTTGAAGCAAGAACTCCATTTGGCTGAGCTACGAGGCGATGCTTCAAACATAGCAATACTTCGAACGGAATTTGCGACGACGGCTTCTGCAGTGGAGCTTGCTCTACAGGAGTGGGCTCTTCCACCAGAGGAATCTTCGCCAAACGAGGAAGAAAATGTCACCACAGCCAGCAAGCGTATGCAGAGCATTGTAAACAGCGCAATGGCATATCGACATTCTGGATTTGTTTACCTTTACCGAACCATCTACGGCCGTTCTCGGCGGCATGCCGTTGTGCAACGCCACACGCACATCAGCCTTCTCCATTGTATTGGAACCGTGAATAACGAAGGACCCATGGGCGCTCTGCTTTGGCCACTCTTTGTGGCCTCGTGTGAGGCGATTGATCCGGTGGACCGAGAGATGTCCCGACAAGCATTTGCGGCTGTTGGGCAGCGACAGGGAATGACCAATATCGAGCGAGCAAGGTGTATAGTGGAGGAAGTTTGGAGACGAGCGGACAATGGCGAAGATATCGAAGAGGAAATAATACATGTTGATGAGCGAAAGAAGGATTTATGGAGGAGAGTCAGCGAAGATATGGGGGTATCGGTTGTCTTTGGATAGACACGATGAGCAGCGCGAATCTTGGGAGCGATGACGCATTGCAGATTGTATAATGAAAGCTTTTAATACCACGGCATGGATGGGAGCGGATTTCAAAGGAGTTTTCGCTTGTTTTTTCTCTCCTGAGACTACGACAGGCTGAATCAGGCGAACAGGTGATGGACTACGTCATTGCTAGCTGGCTTCAGTTTCATATGAGGCGTTGGAGATGTTATCACGGTGGACAGACGGACGGGGAGTTGGAATATTCAAAGAGCCCTTCCTATAGCGAAACAAACGAAACTGATGCGTTTTTTTTTTCAAGAAAGGACTCAAAACCAGAAGAAGCATTATGTATAAATACTGTTAAACTGTTAATTGATTCTCATGGATATATCATATACCGGCTGCAGTATGCCTCCAAAGGAAGTTGGTTGACTGCAGGGACTATTTGTCTCAGTACAGTGCAAAATAGGCACTGTGTACCTATCTGCGCATTTCTGTGCGAGATGGACTATTCTAGAAAAAATAGAGTTTTAGAGTTTCCTGTGTCCGAGTGCCACGACGTGGGAAGCATGTTGGGACAACATGACAGCATCTACGCTGGCCGTCAGATGTGACTGGTTGGATGGCAGATACTAGCAGAGGGCTAATAGTGGATTTGAAGAGAAATAAGCACTATGGGATCGGACATGGATCTATTTGCGCGTGGCAGGGAGGCAAAAGTCTGCGACTCCGAGATGGCTTGCGTTGCAGCGCCAAGTTTCGGGCCATGCGGCTTGCCAGCCCCCTCGTGTTGTCAAAAGGAGGCTGCAGTTGGTGCATGGCAATTGCGGGCAGTAATTGCAATTATGGGCTCTGCTCTACCCACAGCATTAGGGGAAATTTTGGAGGTCACAAGATCAGATAAAAAGATGGAGAAGCAAATGCAAGTGCAGCATTGACCCTTGACCCTGGAGAGGAGAGTCGGTCTAGTGCAGGATCGCCCTGCATGCCAAAAAAGCTTGAGCGATGTCGGTACGGAGCATCCGTAATCCAAAGGCTGGGAGAGAGGGATTAGCGATCTGCTAAAGCGTGGGATTTGTGGGCAGTGGCCATAGCTCCCAGCAGTAGTAGCAGGATGGAGTTTGGAGACGGCTGTTGCAAGTAGTATTTTAACTGGAGAGGTGCCAAAGACATCCATGGGGAAAGCTAGCAGCAGTGCTATGTGCTTAGTATTACTGCTAATAGACTCCGTGTTATTATTAGTGGTGTTGCTACTTGCTAGTAGATGCTATTGCTGTCTCGTATATGGATATTAGATTCACCTGCCATAAGAAGGAGAGGGGGAGGGGGAGGGGGAGGGAGAGAGGGAGGGAGAGAGAGAAAGAGAGAGAGAGAGAGAAAAGAAAGGGCAGAAGAAGGCTAGTCGTTCATTAGGCAGAAGAATAAAATACGAAAAAGCGGGCATGTGAAGCCGAGTCAACACAAGCCCACGACGAACACGTACGAATCCAGTTAATGTTGCTTTACAATGCTTTAGTTGAAAAGCATCAGGCCACTAACGGCTAGAATAGCCTGAAGGCCGGGCCAAGAGAATACCTAGTTGCTAAAGGCATCGTTCTTCGCTTTGCTCGTTTCTCAGCCTTTCCTTACTGGGCATTCTTCGTTGGCGATGCCTATTTAGGAAGTTGGTTGGTGTTGGTTATTGGTCATTTCGACGACAACGTCGAATGGAAGTGCCGCTCAAATCAGATGCTAAGGCTGTAACCTCCAAAGCGGCCGGGGTGCTCGATGCTACCCACCGGCGGGATGCGGGGGTTTCTCTGTCGGAATCGGAAGAGCGGGTGTTGGGGCAGATGCTGTGTAGCGTCAATTCTTGTATTATCAAATGCCTTGTTTGGTGCTTGGGTTGAATGTGCTGTGCGTGAAATGCTGTGCCTGTGCCATGTTCTACTACTGGGGTAGGACAAGGCAAATGCCAATGAACTGCTGTCAATTGTGAAACTGTTCATCATTAGAATGGCTACGCAAGATAAGGACGCCATCCGGAGACGAAGCATGGCCAAGCTTTTTCTCGATAATTTAGCTTGCATAGAGGGGGCCGATCGTGCAAGTCAAGCAAGCATCGATGTGTTGCTGGGGCCGGGGGAACTTGTCAACGACGGTGCAATTTCTGACGTCCGACCATGTCAAAGTTGCAACTGCAATCGATGCTTTGGGGTCAAAAGAAGAAGAAAAAGTGCCATTCCAATCTAGATAAAACGCCAAGTAAGCGATGGAAGACTTCTAGAAGCCGTGATGCCAAAGCGAGACGCTGTTGCAGACCTGCGGTTGGCTGCGTCTCTGGCCGGATCCGGGGCACGGCACAGGATGCAACTCGGCAGCATGCGACTCGCAGTGGGTACCGGGTACCTGAGTCTCCCGCTAGACGCCCATCTGCCGCCGAGTATGGAGTACCTTGGCTGCGTACTAGCAGGTACGTCAGTGCACGCGCCCCGAGCAGGTTTTCGGTTGGCCCGCGCCAAAGGCACCTACTTTAGCACTGCTGGAGCGTGCTGCTGTGCAGGGTGCATGAGCGTGCTAAAGGCCCTGGAACTCGCCTCCGCTTGGCGCTGTATTGTGTGCTAGAGCCCATTTTACCCACAGGCAAAACATCCATCAATGGCACCAGACCCCATTCTTTCCAACTCCATCCCACGAACAATTTCAGCCCAGCGAATCTGTCGTGACCCATATGCATATCCATATCCCTATTTTCCAGCTTCGTGTTTCTATTTTTACTCGCCCATACGTGCCCACGCCCTAATTAATGCCATAATCTCAATTACGAATAATACCTTTGCTCCTGCTATCTGCCACCGCCCGTCGATATCCCCTGCTTAGAACAACGCCTAATCGTTCTCCCGTCTGCTGTGCAACCCTCCACGACCTCGCCAAGCTCCATTCGTCGACACGATATCGCCAAATCAAGCTCTCCGGCGCTTCATAGACTGCTAGACTTGCGCCCAATCTCGCTCCACCGTCCGCCATTTGCCGCTCCCGCTCCCGCCCATTCTCTCGAAAACCAGACGCAGACGCAGAGCCCGCACATGTGTCTTATGCTCCGCATCATCACCGTCATGGTCTAGCCATGACCACGCTGCTCAACAACCGGCCGGATTCAGGTCCCCCGCCTCGCCCGATCCGCTTTGTCCATAACCAGGGCCAGCCGCCGTCCAAGCGACGCAGAATCAATGCAGCGTAAGTCCCCCATCTGTCTCGCATCATGCCTGCTCTTCTCCCCCATATGTTGCCTGGTTTGCCCCTCAACCGGTTGGAGCAATGGTGGCGAATATGCAGCGGTTTCAGATACATGCCCTTCCAGCACCAACATGGCAAACGAATAAACAAGCATTCCTGCTAACAACGGCCCTTCGTTCTTCTTGCGACACAGGTGCCTGACCTGTCGAAGGCGTAAGACAAGATGCGCCGGCGAACGACCGCAATGCTCGACATGCACCAAGAATGGACACCAGTGCCTGGGCTATCCCGAGGATAGGAGAGATGGCATCGATCCCTCAGGACTGAGGCCGGGCGACGAAGACGATGCGCCAAACGAAGACTTCAACCAAGCAGAAGACGATGGCGCTGTGGCAAGGAAGCATGCTGGTGCCGCGTCCGAAACTCGACCAACGTCATCGGGAAGAGACAATGTGCCAGCAGCGTCTGCTTCCGTTTCACGACCGCCGCTGATTTCTAGAACATCCAACATTGCACCAAGCATCGAACTTGGTGCCGATGGCAATCCAAACGATATAGACCCACACCAATCCCCTGTATTCAATCACCAGCATCATGTGGTGAGCCATCACCAGGCTCATCCATCAGCTGCATCCGATGATCTACCCAGCTCTCCCACTCTCCGGCGGGTTATCCCCAGCCGTCGCATCCCTTATTTCCGATACTTTGGCTCCACGGCCATTGTCCCAGGATTCAAGCAAATGGTAGTTTCCGTACGCGATCGGCGGCGGTCTACTGGAGGCTCGCATTCTAACCCTTCGCTCCAGTCCACGCCCAGTGGCGTCATGGCCAGCGGCTCGGCCGTGGATAGCGACATTGTCCGCGAAGACATTCCGTCTTATGATCCTAATAACCCCGCCCCAGTCCATCCCCTCATTATCCAACTCGTCACCGCATTCTTCATTCATGTTGGCTGCAACTACCCTTTTCTCAACAAAGAAAAGTTCCTGCGCCATGTCAAGGACAAGCGCGTCGAGCCGATCTTGGTAGATGCCGTATGTGCCATTGCGGCGCGCTTCTCAGACAACCATATACTCACTGGTGGCAATGACAAAATGCCCCGAACAGAGAGGGGCCAAGTCTTTGCGCAAAGAGCCAGACAAGCCACTGTCGATACTTTCCCTTGCCCTTCTGTAGGCGCAGTCCAAGCCTGCCTGCTCATGGCATACGAAGGCTTTGGCGCCAACCAAGATAGCGCCTTGTGGATGTACTTGGGTCTGGCCATACGCATGGCAGTCGATCTTGGTCTTCAGAAGTGCGTCGGAATCCAGTATCAGGGCGAGAAGGACCCTTGGTATACCCGACATCGTAGCCGCGCCAATGATGATGACCAAGAGAGCCCCGAAGCGCATAAAACTGACGCTATCGACACGCTCAGCCCGCAGGAGCAGAAGGAGGTGGAACAAGAACGCATCGACACATTTTGGTCCGTCTTCATCTTGGATCGAGTCATCTCTTCCGGCACAGGGCGGCCGGTAACCATACGAGACGGCGATTACGAGCTTGCTTTTCCCGAATCCAACAATGACTTGATGACTGGGTGGCCTAATCCGTTCCCAGTCTTTGTCAAAATCATCAACCTCTACGGCCAGGTGTGCGATGTTTTGAACAATCTTCATAATGCCCAGGACCTTACCCAAGATAAATGGGATCAGCTATCTGAAATGGAACATCGGCTGACGAGAATGTACAAACACTGGGATCCACGGCTTCAGTTCAACGTCAGCAACTTCAAGACATACCTTGGCATGGGCCAGGGCACCAATTTCATCCTCCTTCACTTTTGGTTTCACGCGCTCTTCATCATCTTGCATCAGCCAACCCTTCTTACCCCCTTTTGTGAATTGAGAAGCGAGCTTCAGCTCCTCTCTGATAGCCGTGAGCTGAGCATGAGCAGCGCAAAGACGATTTGCGACATCTTATCCTTTGCCGATCTCATCGACCCAAAAAGTTTCATCGGTAATCCCTTCACCAATCAACCCATCTACATTGCCGCATGCGCCTTTCTCATGGAATCCAGCGCCACCAATGCGTCTGAAGGATCATCCAGAGAGGGAACACCACCTCCTGCCTCAAACTCCAACACAAACCGCTCCCGGCAGCAGGCTAAGTCTAATACCAAGCAATCTCGGCATTCGCTCCTCGCTTCGGCGGCGAATCAAAACTACCAAAAATGCTACAACTCCTTACAGCAGATTCAGTCATACTGGGGTGGCGTGACGTACATTCTCACTGTTTTGGATCAAAAGTCAAAAGGCAAATGGGACTGTGAGACATATACCGTGGAGGAGTATGAGAGCACTAAGCTGCCGCCAGCCCGGCCGTCTATCGGCGAACAGCTCTCTCGGCTGGAGAAGCAGTCGTCACCAAAGATGATGGCCGGTTCACCGATTGCTTTCAGTTTATCCGGAACAAACCATTCGCCGAATTCGAGCCTGACACTCATGTACCAGGCATTCAACTCCAACGCAGGACCTCCTACTGGATTCCCTCCCACTTCTCACACCATGGCGAGACCGGCTAGTGAATCACCAGGGAGCATAACCTACGACACTATTCGACCTACAATGCCAGGGGCGGGGGCAATGTTTTCCCCCCCTATGCCACAGCCAAACATTTCGGCAATCCGACATTCTCCCCGGCGGTCGGCATATGCTACTACGAACTCAATGAATGTTAGTGGTGTGGCCTCACGCAATGTAATGAGCTTTGAAGATATAAAGGAAGAAGCCGAAGAGCTGCCTGCTGGTTACGCAACTTTGGGTCAGGGGTCTGGGAGATATGATGCTTACAACGTATCTCCGGTCAATGGATCAAGAAGCATGATGAACTCGACGGCCGTGACTAGTGCTGCTGCCACGGTGGGCGGAGCACATAACAACTTGTATTATGCACAGAATATGGCCTACCATGGGCCGTGGGGTCCCATTATGGGCAACATGGACGCCATTACGTTTGACAGCCAGGATATTGACATTGGAGCCCTTGGGCTACAACAGCCGGATCTTATGGGAGGGTGGCTGGAATACATTCCCAGCGATGTGCTGGGAGGATTATTTGATGAGCATCAAGAATCTGGATAGGCGGTGAATAGAACGCTATGAAATTTCCAGGCACTTAGTTGCGCCATTCCGTGTTTATTCGATATCTATTGACTGATGACGGCAATGGCGCATTTCTGTAAGACTGCTATGGTGGGATGGATGGACGATGGATGGATGGTGTTTTCGGCGCTTGGTCATACTAGCGATGCAAAATCTGGCGCAGTGTTTTGGTAAACCGTGTTACAAGCATATACGTAATGTCTACAGCATTTTTGGATATCAGATTTGATGATGTGCAGAATAGCCGGATGCTATCTGTTATTGTTACTATTATTTCGTGTCATGTGAATGGACGTAGTCAAACGCTGCATTGCTGTCTATATATATATATATCGTATATGGAGAATTGTAAATACCTAGGTATGTTCTTATTATCGAGTACAGAGAAATTCAAAATGTAGAAAGGGAAGGAATTGAAATGACTGCATTGGTAGCCTATTTTCTTGTTTCAAAGAAGAAAAGAGAAACTTTCCGTCAGATTTTGTGGTAGGATTGGCAGAAGGTGTAATAGGTCTCGCGTAATTATATAACTATGATAAACGATTGTAAAATATAATTATAATTAGCTATAGGTAAGGTAGGCTTTAGCTGACGCCAAAGCAGTATGTGTCATTGTCTGTATACAGACAGTATCGTTACCTATTTTGCATATATTAGCCTGTGTCGCTCAAACTCTTGACCAACTTGGCTCTGGGCCTCTCCTTGGTACTTTTCTTTCCCTCTCTCTCTGTCTTTTATTATTATTATTATTATTATTATTTATTATTTATACAAAAGAAGAATGACTCCATAAACTCCTTTTTTTTTTTTTTGTTTACTTTTTAATTTTCCTTGAATTTTGGAGTCGAGGGGCCATCTGACGTGCATTGGCAAGGATTCTCCCGTGTTTTGTCCGAGGCGATTAGCGCTGGACCCTGGATGCATTTGGAGCTTACCCTGCATCTTATGTAGACGAAGAGGCGGGATGAGGTATTGTGATGCAATACCTGGAGCGGTGAATATTATTCCAAAAATCTAGATTTTATATAAAGTAGAGTTATTTAGCATTGTGAATATGGGTCTTACCCCAATTGATTCAAAAGAGGTTGTAGATGCGGGTTCAACAGCTGCTAGCGTGCTAGCTTCCGCCTCTTAGCATGGAGAATTCGACAACTAACAACTGAAAATAGCATCAGCTTCTTCAATTTTATAGCTACTTATGCCACCCCCCACCAATCAACCAGCACATCATTCATGATGCCCTCAACAAGCTGCATGTAGAAAATTAGAATCTCCTCATCCATCGCCACCCCCCCATCCAATGAGGATCCCGCAATTGTCGAGCCGCAGGGCCACCACTGCCCGGCTACTGACCCGTTCACCATCTCCATCCTCAGCCGCATCACTGCTTCCAGCCTCATCACCACTTCCATCCTCTGCCTCTCGCTTCTCATCTCTCACAGCCCCAGCCTCGCACCCCTCCAACAAAGTCCAAATCTACACGTCCCACTCCAACGACCCCTTCCTCAACCTCTCCGTCGAGCACCGCCTCCTCCAAATCACGCCTCCCGACTCCACCGTCCTCACTCTCTACGTCAACTCCCCGAGCATCATCTTTGGCCGCAACCAGAATCCCTGGCTCCAGGTCAACCTGAATCGCCTCACCCAAATCGCGCAGCAGCCTTCCCGCGTCAGCTGGACCGATTCCCCCATCCAATTGGTGCGCCGCAGATCCGGAGGCGGCGCCGTCTTCCACGATGCCGGCAACGTCAACTTCAGCGTCATCTGCCCGCCGGAGCGCTTCGACCGCGACAAGCACGCCGAAATGGTTGTGCGGGCGTTGAAAGCGCTGGGGAGGCCGAACACGCGCGTCAATCAGAGGCATGATATTGTCATGGATGTGGCGTCGGATGTAGCGCCCGATATGGAGACGTATAAAATCTCTGGCTCGGCTTACAAGCTTACACGTTTGAGATCCCTGCATCACGGCACTTGTCTCCTTCGAAGTCCTAACCTTGCCAGCATTTCTGGGTTATTGCGGTCTCCTGCGCTGGGGTATATTGATGCCCGTGGCGTTGACAGCGTGCGCAGTCCAGTGAGGAACATTGACGTGGACAACCAAGAGTTTAAAGATGCGGTGGTGAGAGAATTCGAGAGCATGTATGGAGACGTTCATTTCCGCGGCGAATTTGATGACACGGCTCTAGAGGTGGATGAGATACGAAAGGGCTACCAGGAGCTGAAATCCAAGAGCTGGATTTGGGGCCAGACGCCGAAATTTACGTTTTCGACGCATCCGACGGAGGAGGATCCCCGGCCTCGACCAGAGCTGCCGTTCGATGTAAGTGTTTATACTGTTTATCTGGTTGATATGTAAATTACTAATGCGCTATTCTAAGCTGAACATTCATCTTTTCGCAAGACATGGCGTTATAGAAGACATGAGCATCAAGCACAGCGACGGAGCCGCCATCAACGGACTGGATGCCTCTGTGTTTCACGGGACCTCGGTATGGGAGATTACCAACTGGACAGAGTCGCTTAGACGAGCTGGACTAGGGGACGGTCTCAGCAAAGAGGCGGGAGAGTGGTTGAATGGGGTGCTTGGCGCGGAATATGCCAAGATGGCATTGAATGAGATGTAGATTTTTTGGCTGAACGATATAGAGGCTTGTATGAATAGAAGTATATTTATTTATTTAATAATAACTTGCGATAGTCTAGTCAAGGAATTTTATTAAACCTTTTAACAACTCATTCTCCTTCACTATGTTTCTCTTGTTCAGTAATGTCGGTATGTTTTGCTGGTTCAACATCAGGGGCCTCATCTCAAGCTACCAACGGGCAGGCGATATACAGTACGGCACATCATCATCTACAGCAACGCTGTGTTTAAGGTCACCCTCCGGTACGTATTATTATTATCCTTCCTTGGGCCCTTCCACTCAATCTCCCAGTCGCAAAAATTAAGGAAGCGAGTCCTGATCCATCGCACTGATAATGTCTCGCCTAGGGATATCACAGCCTAGAGATGACAAACTACAGGATATGAGACGTAGAGTGTATTAATGGACTCATGATACATCACCTCTCACAAAACATCCAGACCTATGGCAGGAAAGCAAAAAAGCCTGTTTTGCATGCTCGCAATCTTGGCATCATCAACCTTGGTGCTAGTAATAAGCAACACCAAATCGCGCCCTGCCTCGCCAATAACCTGCGCGCGTCACATTCAACACCATGGACGCGTATCATCGGCATCGGCACTTGATCCCAAAACTCACGCAAGCTATCCGGCCCTCTTCCCATCCACCACGTTTAGTCAAAAGGAAAGGGGCACACGTGCTCTCAAACGAATGTGTATGACAAACCTGAGTCACGGACACTCCCACGAAGAGGGTAGGTAGTAATCGCGGCGGAAAAGGAGCCGCCCAAGTTTCAAGTTCGAAGCCATTGTTCTCATCCTTCCAGCGTTGCGGTTCGACCAATAGAGGCTGGCTGTAATAAAAATCCCATTCCCTAGCGTCACACACAATGGGCGAAGGGCCAAATTGTGATACTGTGTGCCGCACCCAAGCAAACGCCCGTTGTGTATTACTAGTAGGCCGAATCTAAGCCGTCATGGGGGCCCTAAAAATAGCCAGCTTGCGCGAATGACAGGTTCTTATTCTACGACAGGACCTATATGTAGGTACTGGGCATGAAGACAATCAAGGCGTTCCATTCATTCTTTGTTCCCGGATTTATTTTCTGATTACCAAATGTGTGACCATGTCCAGCTCTGTCTCCACAATAGCTCCCCGTATTAAATTCCATTGTAAATAATGATGCGCCAATATCACATGCTTCCACAAATCTGCGAATCTGTTTCTCGGGGGTGTGGAGCGTGTTTTTTGCCCGAGAAACTGTATAGTCGATCTTCGACTACTGCTAATGCAAATGTGAGGTTTCGATTATTGCTTGCGACAGCTGCTTGCGTGTGCAAGAAATAAATCTCAGAAACCCATGGGGATCGCCTGGTGCAGAGAAAAAAAAAGAGTTAGCCATTAGCCTTGAGAAGTGTACAAGTTCCATCAATCATCATCAAGGTACGTTTTAGATTATCGATTAGGGGATCGACAAAGACCTACCTGTTTAGCTCCCGTCCACGGCGTCCAAATCTCAATGTCATCGTTACTCAACATCGGGCTGCAGAGAGCTGGACCGCACAATGTCGCGCCAGTCAACATCGGGTCATCCTCCTGTCGAGACGATGGCATCCAGAGTGAGTCTGCGGTAAAGGTAGCTCGCCCTGGGAAGAAAACGTTGTCTATCCCTGTAGCGAGAGCGTTCGTGGGGCGTTTCAGCCAGTTCGAGGTTGTTTCAAGTTCCTCGCTTAGCAGAGAATTACCAAGACAGTCGAAGGAATCGTCTCCGCGGCCAAACAGTGACGTATGACTGGCTATGTATGTAAATGAGTTTTTGTCGGTGCCCGCATCGTCGGGTTCGTTTGCGTGTCTGTCGTCAGCCCATATTGATGATGGCGGCATCGGGCTCGCGAGTCTAGAGGATAACGCATAAGTATCTGTTCCAAGTTGACGAGTCCACAAAAGACTTGCCGGTGAAGTAGGCGACACGGCCGCGGGTATTGCGGCCATGTCTAAGGGAGCCGATCCGCACCGGTGACAAATTGCAGGCGGCGGCGACCGAGCGCTCGGAGACAACGTGGTGTTTGCGTTTGCGATTGCGGTTGTGGCATCGACGCCTTGGTGCTGAGACACGGCGACTCCCGCGCGGTGCCGCAGCATCATGGCATCATGGACGGGATGCAGCACAGTCGGTATGGCCGGTGCCAGCCTCTCGGATGTTGCCGCCGGGTCGCCGGCAGACGTAGATGGCTGGGATAGGAGCCGTTTGTGGGCCCTGCGCTTTCGTTGAGAAGCGACAAGCTGTGATCGCCTGCGCTGGAGCCGCTCCTCTGGCGTGATGTTGAGTGACGGGCGGCCTCGCCTCCCCATATTGGAGCAGGCTGTTTGTTGAGCGAGCGTTGCGCGACGTCTCTACGCAGGTAAGGTACTACCTCGGTACTATACTCAGGAAGCCAAGTACAAAGTACTTGCACTACCCAGTAGCACGTCGTCGTGGTAAGAATAGCAGTTATCGCAGATGGAGGCGTGATTGAGTTTGAGTGCGCAGCATGAGAGAAAACCTGATTGGAATGACAACGGGACGGGAGAGCCGGGGGGACTTCTCCGGCAGAACAGGCTGCAAGGATCCAACAGGAAAAGAGGGGCTACGGGCGCGTCATTGGCTGGGCCGATTATCTAAGCGCAACAAGCTTCAATCAGCCATCAAGCCTTTGCGCGCCTTTGCAAGCCTCGCAAATCAATGATGTCGGCGCCAGCCAAGATATGTATGTAGCTGGGATGGCTGGATAGATAACCACAGTCTCCTTATCGCACAGTGCACTGTACAAGGCGCACGGTACGCATCTGCAGGCTGCGGCCCTCCAGCACGCTGATTGCAGCCTAGCAGATGTGACTCGTCACTCGGCCGTCACAGTGCGATCGTTCAATTGGCCGCGCCCCAGCACTTATCTCTACCTTACCTAATTGCATCGCCTGTCCCACATGCAGTGCTCCGACTTTCGCCTTTGCCCACCACCACGGCCAGAGATAAGTGCGCAGCGCCGCGCCATGATTCGGCCGCGCTGCGAGATTAATGGCCCGTGGTGACGTCCCTGGCGCGCGAGGGACATGCGCGGGCTCCACTGCTGAAGGTACGCGGGCCAGCTGCGGAAGTGGGAAGTGGGAAGTGGGAAGTGGGAAGAGGGAAGAGAAGGGCCGCTTTGCGATGCGCTGCGCTTTTGCTCGTTGCTGCGCGCCGCCATGCTTTCTGCATGTACGAAGATGTACGAAGATGTACGAAGATGTACGAAGATGTACGAAGATGTACGAAGACGCAGAGACCCGGCCGCAGACGCAGAACCATGGGGCGCGACTGGGGCCGCGGCGCTGCAACAGGCTATTGGGGGGAGAAGTGGCAGCCAGAGTCAGTGGAGGACGATCAGGATAATAAGGGGGCTGCCCAGGTATGTGCCCGGCAACTACCTAGTAGACAACAGGAAAACAGTACATATGCAGTGTTTACATACAGCAGGCATGTGCTCCGTAGTCGTTGCCCTCAACCACGCACATCGGCGATTCGTAATGTTGACAGACTCACAGAACAAAGCATCCGTCCGTTGCAAATGCTCGGCTGCTTACAAGTAGTGCTGCCACTATTGCTAGCGGAAGGTTAAGAAGGTTTAGTGCTAAACCGATCGCTGCCACACTATCAACAGCCAAACGTGCTAATCGCTGCCGCGCTATTGATCTTATCTCTGGTACTTTGGCCCCAAGTACCCGCTCCCTTCTTCCCAGCCGTCTGCCTTTGCAAGCCTCGGCTACCAGCGCTCCTCCTCCCCTACAACGCCGCCTCCTAGCGCTGCCACCATCCCTGCCAAGGGTACTGCGGCACGCGGTACTCCGTATGCGGCCGGCGCCCCGCTCCAACTCAGACTGTGCTAACCGCAAATCCGCTTTTGGCCAGCCCGCTCCAAGGCCGTTCGCCGCCTTCATGCTCGCTTTTTGCCCCATAGCCAATCCAACATTGCCCACTTAGTGAAAAGCAGAAGCAAGACAAGACTCGACCTTTGCAACTCGAAAGCCCTCAGCACGGAGAAGCGTGCCACTGATAGACACCGTCGCCTGTTCGCTCGTCGTTTCCTCTGTGCCCAGCCTCAGTCTCTGCCGCTGTCGCATATCCTCGCCTCGCATCGTTATCGCCTGCTTCCCGCCTCGCCAACCGCTTTGGTGCTCCTCGCCCGCCAGGAGCCCCTCGACGCAATCTGCACAAGAGACGATGCTTCGTTAGTGAGGTGCCTCCCTGACCAGCGCTGTGATTCGGCTGTATTCGAGGCACTCTTCCTTCTCGCGAGCCGTTCCAGACAATCCTCACGCTCCCCTCCTCGAGATCACCGACAGCACCTCGCTGCGATCTTTCCTCCTCCGCCATCATGGACAGCCAGCAGCCGCAGCCGAAGCCGGCTCTCTACACGCAGCTGTCTCAATTGTCTTCGCTTCCCCTGCGCACCGCCAGCAGCACGCCCACGACGTCGCCGGGCCTCTTCAGCCCGGTTGCCAGGCACGCCCATCATATCCCGACCTCGTCCCTCTCGGAGAGCAACACGCCTGCTCCCCCGTTCGACAGCCCCTACTTGCACCCGCTGCAGACTCACCGAGTCAGAGAGTACGTTTAGACAATCTTCTCTTCTTCTTCTTTTACATTCTCTTGTCTTCTTCTGCAATCCTCGTTGAATCCCTTGTTTTTTTTTCCCCCCTCAACAGCAGCATTGCAACATTACCATTCTGCTGCCGCCCTTGAGACACACTAGCTGATTGAATTTTTTCCCCTCCAATTACAGGACCCATAAAGCTCTCATCGACTCAGACGTCGTCACCGGCCGCAAATCAATCAATCAATATGAGGTTATCGAAGAGATTGGTCGTGGAATGCACGGCAAGGTGAAGCTGGCCCGCAATCTCGGCACCAGCGAGAATGTCGCCATCAAAATCATCCCGCGCTTTTCCAAGAAACGCCGCCTTGGCAAGCTCACGGCCCTGTCCCCCCAGGACAAGACCAAAAAGGAAATCGCCATCCTCAAGAAGATCAGACACCCCAATGTCGTCGCCCTGCTTGAAGTCATTGACGATCCCGAGCTCAAAAAGATTTACATGGTGCTGGAGCACGTCGAGCTGGGCGAGATTGTATGGCGTAAGAAGGGACTGCCCCATGTCTGCCTGTATGAACGGAGACGAGCCGAGCGCGAAATGCGCGGAGAGGCGCCCACCATGGAAGAGCAGCTCTACGACCAGATGCTCGAGCGACGACAGGCCATCAAAGAGATCAAGCGAGCCAAGATGGCCCAAAACTACAGCGGTCCAACCGAGTTTTGGAGCGTGGAGCACGGCGCTGCCGACGACATGATCAACGGGAGCCCTTGGTCCCGTATCTCCTCCAAGGACGACTTTGCTGCCACCGAGGGCTCCATGTCCCAGCCAATCTCCCGCCGGTCCTCTTTGGCTCCCTCCCGTTCCTATTCCAACTCGTCCTCGCCCGGGACTTCAGGCTTCCATCCCAGAGAAGAGGACGAATGGCAGGATGACCACGTCACTCCCGGCCCCTCCCAACCAGCAATGTCCACAAGCGCACTGGACGGATCCATGTTTGGTTCCTACGCGAACAACGATGAGACCATGAGCTTCCGCGAACGGTCTCCCAGCATGGCTGACTCCATCATCTCCCACATGTCCTCCATCGACTACAACCCTCGTGCACACGACCCCTTTGCTGACGACTTTTCGTATGTCCCTTGCTTTACCTTTGACCAGGCACGATCTGCTTTCCGCGATACTGTGCTGGGCCTTGAATATTTGCACTACCATGGCGTTGTTCACCGTGATATCAAACCTGCCAATTTGCTGTGGAGCAAAGACCACCGCGTCAAGATTTCCGACTTTGGTGTTTCCTATTTCGGCCGACCCATCCGTGATGGTGAACCCGATGATTTGGTATCCGAGTCGGAAGCCCGGGATTTCGATGATGATCTGGAACTTTCCAAGACCGTTGGCACCCCGGCCTTTTTCGCCCCGGAACTTTGCTACACTGACCCTGACGAGCCCCAGCCCAAGGTATCTGAACAGATCGATGTATGGTCCCTTGGCGTGACTCTCTACTGCCTCATCTACGCCCGTATCCCTTTCCTAGCAGAGGACGAGTTCCAGATGTTCAAGAAGATTGCCACCGAGGAAGTGTACATTCCGCGAAAGAGATTGAAGCCCGTGGACCCGTCAACCTCCCCAGCAGTAACATCACTTTACAAGCGCCAGAATACGTATCCTTACCGCGATGACAACGATGTCGAATATGAAGATGTGGACAACCTTTTGTACGATTTGCTGCGCCAGATGCTCACCAAGAATCCAGAAAAGCGAATTCGCCTCAAAGACATCAAGCGGCACCCTTGGGTTCTCCAGGGACTCCCCAACCCAAGGCAATGGCTGGAAGAAACTGACCCAGCCAAGCCCACAAGCGGGAGCAAGATTCTCGTCAACGAGAGGGAGGTTTCTTCTGCTGTCGTGCCTCTCACCTTTCTCGAACGAGCTCGGTCTGCCGTTAAGAAGACAATTGCAAGAGTCGTGCATCCATTGGTCGACCGCAGCGAAAGTCGCTCACGTCGAAGGGCCACGAGTAGTGCTGCGAGTTCCGGAGGCGATAGCTTGCCGCGACCTGTTGCCGTCGCCGTGCCACCACTTCCTGCCACGAATCCCCCCACTCCTTACATTGATAGGCGCCGCAGCCTTCACACAGGCGATTTCATCCCCCCTTTAGACAAGGACTTTTTGTCAAATATTGACCCTCGCTTTTCTGACTCTGTGACGGCCAATGTTGGCGGGGAAACTGCAGCTTACGATCCAATGGCGACTGTCTTGCGTCCCCTTGAAACACCATCTGCTATCACTCGAGGCCGCTCTCACAGCGAACTGGATGAGGCGGCAACGTCAGAATTTCGCCCTTCTGCCAGTCGCGTAAATAACCGCAACGGAGGGGGCACTATACGGGCTAGAAATGGCCCGCAGTTCTTGCCTCTTACTCCTCACATTGGTGGACCTCACACAGTCCCTGCTACTCCCTTGTATGACAGGCGTACTTCTTTCCAGCTCGAGCTGCCGAGCGCAAGAGCAGAGCTCAATGCCCTGGGACAGAGCACTATCCGCTCCCCTTCCGCAGACCGTAGCCTCTTCGTGAGCCATGACAAACGAGCCACGCCTCAAGTAGCTCTCAACACCGCCGTCGCCCCTGGAAGCATTCCAAATTTGCGAAGTACGCGGTCGATGCGCTCCGTTGATCTGGGGAGAAATAGATATAGCTACGGACTTTCATCCTCCCCATTATCCTCGTCGCCTCATACCGTGCATCCGTCTACATACCAGCAGCACAGGCATCTTCAATCAGACCCAAACTTTCATCACAACAGACTCCAGGAGCGCCCAACTACCGCTCACCGTGTGGCCAATGGCATTGACATCAAATCACCTTCTACACGCTCCTCCACCGTCAAAGGCCCTGGCCCCGCCTATTCTGCCTCATATGTAAGCGAAGATGGCTCAGTGGACATGGGTTCGGAGAGTCAGTGGTCACGGATTGCCAATCAGGATTGGCAATCCGACGCTCAGTCACGCCGAGGCACTATAGAAATTGCCAAGACGGCGAGCACGGATTCCATGGATCATCTCGGAACGCCACTGACCAGTCCAAGCGAAGCTGCCAGTCCTGTGGTCGCTTGCCCACAAGCAACTAATGCATCGCAGCGAATGCTCGTCTTTCAGTCTGATCCGTCGCTGCCAGCCCTTCTCAGTGGCGCCAGCTCTGTTTCGGCAGATTTAGAAGGAGAGCTATTGCTTAGGCCGGGAACAGTAGGCCCGCAAGGCACGTTCCTAGATACCAAGGACTCACTCACTCCTCCCGCCTTGCCAAAGGAGCCTGTCAATGGCTTTCCCATTGACCAAGTCTTTGAGAGCCATAACTCCATGGAAGGTGTTCGACTTCGGGTGAGCACTGATGATACACGCCCACCAGCACCAACAAGCCATCCTCACAAAGAGGATGAAGAGCACGATGATGATAGCGATGAGGGACTGCTGTTGATGGCTAAGCCTAAGAAGCGACCACCAGTTACGACCAGACATCGGCCCTTTGAGGCCAGGCGACGCGACACGAACATGAGCACAGCAAGTGATGAGACTGCTAGGAGAGTCGACATTTCTCCAAGATCATGACATAAGGCATAATTTGGGAGTTTTACTTTGGGTGGGCCGACCAGAGCGCTGTTCGATTCTTCTTTTTTTGTATTTCATGTGAACATTTTTTTGAGCGAAATATATATACAATTTATAATTACTGGACACAAAGAGAACTCATACAAGCGCTACTGGCAAAGGCTGGAATACAAACAATTATGAAGGCAAATCAATGATGGCATCATTTATTACTATCATCATCCTCATCATCATCACTATCACCACCATCATCACCATTATCAACAACACATCATTATTATCTGCATCATTAACAAAAAGGGACGGATAACCGGAGCTTCAAGGAATGGGCCTGGAACAGACATTATTATTGTTTTCCCTTTTTTTATTGAATACCCTTTGCTTGAATACTGGAAGGAGTGAATGAAGGGTAAACTTGGGACAGGTGGGCGTTGTGCTTTTGCTCTTTGCATTGCATGGGAGGCTTGCTTGCTTGAAAATAAAGAAACAGAAACAGAAAAAAAACCATTGCACGCACCCCCTATATCTTTTGGAAATTGGGAAACCCCATTGCTTTCGCTCTTCTTTTATTTTTTAATTTTCAGGCTTTGCTTGCTTTGCGATGAGGGGCTGAAATAGATGGGGTCTTATTTCCACTTCTTTTCCTACTTTTTGTTTTCTCTTGATTATGAGATTGAGATTTTTGTCAAAGTGTGTTGTTTATGGAGTATTGGGATGATGGAGTCCTTTTTTTGTTGTTTTTATTTAGGCCGTGGGTGGCATGGAATCAATGGTAATGCTTGATATGCTTGAATGCAATAGAATGATATTAGTTAAACATCGGTAGCTACTTGTGTAATATGAATGCATATTTCTGCTCTACTTTGCTGGATTTTGTTGTTCCTCTCGCTTTCTTTTTTTGTAATGATAATGAGCTGGGAGGGTTACATGCCTCTGACGGTCATCAGGCGGCGAGGCGTTCCTGCCAAGCGGATGTTAAACTTCCATGGGTATATGATTGGTGCTCAAGTCATGCAAGTGATGACACCGCTCTTTCCTTGCGGTGCTGTTCTTATTGCTCTACGTATTCGTTTTGCGGCTGGGTCTCCATTTTGATGCATGCAAATTCGTTGGTGCCTAAGGCGATGCGATTGTGTACGCCGTTGTATACGATTTTTCTTTTCAGGCAACACATATACATCACCAGCGGCAGCGAAACACTTGCTGCCAAGTGCTGATTTCTTGTCATTTATATTGTCTTCCTGTTGTTGCTTTTTCTGTCCTTTTAACTACATCTCAGACTTGGGCGATGAAGATGCATGTCTGCATGCTTTGCCCTCCATGTCTACTAATGCATTTCGACTCAATGGGCATGTAATATATGCAATGCGCCTTAGCTGCAGCCTAGATTACGGAGGGAGCCTGCAAGGCATTTTCTGCTCACGCCATGGCGGCCCAATTCACGATATTTTGAGATACTTTAATTTGACGCTGGTGCACCTTCTGCAGGCCTTCTATTCAATTTGCAAGAGTTTACAGCGAGCATCACAACGATATCCAGAAGTAAACAAGGCTCGCATTTTGACTGGTTGACCTCAACCCTCAATCCAGTCTTTTTACAACCGAGATTTTCATCATTATGCGCTTGATCAATACTGAAACGTTGAAGTTGGAGGAATTTTCAGATGATAAACCTCCCAGCTATGCTATTCTATCGCATACCTGGGGCCCTGACTTTGAAGAACTCACCTTCTCTGATGTTAAAAACGGAATAACCGACAAGCCAGGCATCGGATCGATCAAGTTTCGAGAGTGCTGTAAGCAGGCGAAAGCGAATTCAATTAATTACGCTTGGATCGACACCTGCTGTATCGATAAAGCTAATTTGGTAGAGCTTGGCGAGGCGATCAATTCCATGTTCAGATGGTATAGCCTCGCTACAGTCTGCTACGCCTATTTATCTGATGTTCCTGACGGCGATGATCCCTCCGATCAAGCATCCAAATTTCGGACAAGTCGGTGGTTTAAGAGAGGATGGACTTTACAAGAGCTTCTTGCGCCTAAGCACTTGCGGTTTTACAATTCAAACTGGCACTGCATAGGCACCAAGGGGAGCAGAAGCACCGTCATCCAGGAAATCACCCAGATACCGCGCCAGTTCATACTAGGTGTTGCTGAATTGCACACTGCCAGCGTTGCGCAGCGCATGTCCTGGGCTGCGCAGAGAGAAACCAAAAGGGCTGAAGATCTTGCATACTGTCTGTTAGGAATATTCGGCATAACAATGCCAATGATATATGGCGAGGGTGGCAAGGAGGCCTTCTTTCGACTGCAAGAGCAGATTATGAAGACGACCAGAGATGATTCTATCTTGGCATGGGGCCTACTTAAAGACTCGTCAATAAGCAACTTTCAAAAATCCGTTGGTGGAGATATGTTCATTCACGGAGACATATTGGCAGCCACTCCGTCGGATTTTGAAAATTCTGGGCATATTGTCACTCGAGAGCAGGCTACAAATCCTTTGCACTCACTTGATATTTTTGGCGGCAGCCTTCGCGTCTATTTGCCGCTGCTTACTATTGACAATACCAGTGAGACTTTCGGACTGCTCAGCTGTGGGCCAAAGCTTGATACACGACAAGTAACTGCTATCCCTCTTGCCAAAATAACGTCTGCGGCAGCAAATGAATATGTGAGGCCAAAGGGAGCTTCTGCAATTCTTCATCCGAAGCCTTCATCCGATGTTTTACCTGAGCTTATTCACATCAAGAAAGATGGCCAAAAAAACATATCGACGAAGAATCAGCAATATCTGTTTTATGATGAAGACGTATTTGCCAAAATTGGTTTGGTTATAATTGATGTGGTACCCCGGGCCTGCTGGGATGATCAACTGACCCTAATTTCGCAAACAAATATTCTCAATAACAACGATCCTGGCCAAATATTAATCCGATTTCGTCAAAACAAAGAACAGTCTCTCGATTTTGTAATAGTAATCGACTTCCATCAGCCAAATTCTCGCACAGACCAACTATGTTGCGTTTTTACATGCCACAGAAAGACTGCGCTGGATGAAATAGCCGGAAAGTTTGACCGAAAGACACTATTGGCACTCAGACAGGCAAATGCCAGTAACGAACATGTCCACCTACGCATTGAACTTGAGCCTATGGAAGGGAATATAACCTCTATCACACCCAAAGCAATGGCCAGCCCGTCAAGCTATACTATTAACGCAACAATGGCGTTAGAAAACTTGGATACAGTGCTAGAGTCAACAAGGCTGCTGTGGGAAAGGAAGAAAAACGATACAGACATAAAGGAGCTGAGCCAAAGAGCTGAGAATATCAAGAGTCGCTTAGGATACATTGAGGAAGAGCGAGGGGCGATAGAGGGTGAAGTCAAACAACTTAAAGCGAAAAAGAGATTACTTGTTAAAGAACAACAAAAAAAAATTCAAGAGATGCAGCGTTTAGAGGAGAAGCAAGGACATATGAGAAAGAGACAAAATGAGATAGCCGAACGGGTGGTATATAAGAAGAAGCGGCTGAATGAATATTACCATACCAAAGGCTGTGAAGATGGCTGGACACAGTTGCATTCAGCCATGGAGATTGATGATATGGATATAATGAATCTGCTATTCGATGGGACAACCGATATTATAGCTGCAGACAAGCGATGGGCACGGTGGATTACAGCTTCGAGAAAAGGAAATGTCGATGAAATTCGATCGCTTCTCGACACTGACGAGACTGAGCTTGAGCATAAAGACGGCATATTTGGGCGGACACCACTTGCTTGGGCAAGTATGAATGGCCATCGAGATGTCGTTAAGCTGCTTCTCGACACGGAAAAGGTGGATATTCACTCGGAAGATAAATATGGAGGGACGCCACTGCGCTGGGCCTTGGAGAGAGGATACTACAACATAGTACAACTGATGCTCCCAAGAGACAAGCCTGACTTTCTACGCAAACTCCGTGGTCATATTGACTTTGTTTGTTCAGTTGCCTTCTCGCACGATTCGAAATTATTAGCGTCAGGGTCAGAGGATTTCACTGCTAAGCTCTGGGATAGCACAACTGGTGAATGCCTAAACACGCTCCAAGGTCATAACCATAATATTGAGTATGTTGCCTTCTCGCATGACTCAAAATTGGTAGCATCAGCGTCATATGATAAGACCATCAAGCTATGGGATAGCACCACTGGTAAATGCTTACACACATGCCAAGGTCATAGTGGTGGTATCCAATCAGTTACCTTCTCGCATGACTCGAAATTGGTAGCATCAGCGTCACTGGATAGTACCATCAAGCTCTGGAATAGCACAACTGGTGAATGTCTGAATACATTCCAAGGTCATAATGGTTTTGTTTATTCAGTTGCCTTCTCGCATGACTCGAAGTTAGTAGCGTCGGGGTCAGGTGATAGTACCATCAAGCTATGGGATAGCACAACTGGTGAATGCCTACATACATTCCATGGTCATAGTAGCATAGTTTGTTCTGCTGCCTTCTCGCACGACTCGAAATTGGTAGCATCAGCGTCATGTGATAAGACCATCAAGCTCTGGGATAGCACAACTGGCGAATGCCTACATACATTCCTTGGTCATAGTGACTTTGTTTGTTCAGTTGCCTTCTCGCACGACTCGAAATTAATAGCGTCAAGGTCAGAGGATGGCATTGCCAAGCTATGGGCTAGCACAACTGGTGAATGCCTATACACGCTCGAAGGTGGTTATGTCGGACATTGTTCAGCCCCCTTCTCGCATGACTCGAAGTTATTGGTAGGAGTAGGAGGTAAGGATATCTTAATCTGGGATATATCAATAGTGCATGATCTCGTTACCAGCTCATGGTATCAGGATTATTCTGCGGCTAGAGCAAAGGAAATACCCCAAGAGAAGAGCGAAAAGTAAATTGAAACGGGTATTAAAAATTGATAGTCGATTTGTTAAAAAAAAAAAAAAAATAGTATAGGGAGGACATGATGCCGCTTCAGAAAGAAAGATTGAGCGGATGAAACATTTTCGCTGCGCAGAACGCATGAAGCGAAGGTAGGGCGCTAAATAGCCACTTCATCGCTTAAATATTAAGATAAAACAGTCTGCTGAAGCAGTA
The DNA here is from genome assembly GCF_020647865.1 of Trichoderma asperellum. Lineage (NCBI taxonomy): Eukaryota > Fungi > Ascomycota > Sordariomycetes > Hypocreales > Hypocreaceae > Trichoderma > Trichoderma asperellum. The sequence continues at coordinate 540,137 of NC_089417.1, forward strand.
GAGGTAGTGTTGCGTACTATTTTTATATGAATGTCTAAGAAATTGAACTCTAGAAGCAATGATCGGGAATTGGCCACCAGCTATAGCCATTTAGATAAAAATACTTCTTTATTTTGCATTATCTGGGTATATCAGTAACTATGATACTAGTTCTTCTTTTAGTTTAGTGAGAAATAGTCGTAATTATGAAACAAATGTATCTGGAGCGAACAAATTGGGAGACGAAAAAAGAAATGATATAAGCTAATCATGAAAACTGGACGTAAATCGCCAATACGGCTAATAATAGAGAAATCACAATGCCAACTGGCTTTAATAAAGATGGCCGTGCATGTTTCTGAGAGAGTATCTCGTTTAGAGACGTTTCAAGACGCAGGGCCATGTTATCGCGACCAAACAGAGACCGCACACGCTCTTCACCATCAGCGCCCATGCGACGAATATCTTGGTCAGGCATCTCCAATACATTACGCATGACGCTCGACCACGCTTCAATATCTTCAGGGTCGCGCAGCCAGCCGGTTTTCGTGTCTCGTATTGTCTCAACGGGACCGCCGGTGTTGGCAGCGAGAACGGGCACGCGAGCGAGCATGGCCTCGAGGGGCACAATGCCGAAATGCTCATTGGAGGGAGTGTAGACTAGGAGGCGAGCTACGCGCAAGAGCGAGGTTTTGATAGAGTTTGGTATAGAGAGGAGGAAGAGGACGGAAGCATTGCTGGGAATGGAGGAAAGAGAAGTGGTGTCGAAGGATGTGACAGTGTGATGTTTGAGAGACTGGGAGGAGGCGAGGGTCTCGAGCTCGGTGTGGTATTCGACGTTTTCGGCAACTCGAGGATCGTAGCCACCTGAAATTTGGTCAGCGTCAACTCTACGCATAGATATAGAGAAATAGAGGATATAAGACATAACATACCTGCTAGGATAAGACGCACTCCTCGGCGGTCCGCCTCAGGAATAGCAGCAAAGGCCTTGACAGCTAGCCCAATGTCCTTTTTCCGCTCGAATCGATTAATACTGAGAATGACCTTGTGCTTGCCGCCAAGCAATGCTTCATCACTCCCAGATGAGTTGTCCTCCTTGACCGTTGTGTCCACGCATGGATACACAACTTTAGTGTCCACCTTTTCCTTCAACCGCGGCCACGTCCTCGCAACAACGCCCTTTGTAAACTCCGAATTGACAGCAACAGCCTGCGCGAATCCCATAGACCACTCCTCGATCCAATCAAAAGGTAGTCGGTAAAGTCGTTTCAGCGCGGATTGCCGTCCCTGCGCGAGCAAAAGGTCTGGGAAGTGGCAGTAAAAGAGAATCGGCGCATCGGGGGAGAGGAAGCGCAAGAGCGGAAGGCCGGCGGATAGTTGGTCGACGACAAAGGCGCGGGGCTTGAGAGCTTGGAGTTCGCCGGAGAGGGCAATCTGGACGAGGAGCTGGAGGTGGCGCAGGATGGCGCAGACGATGGTGAGGCGGTTGAAGACGGACATGGGGATGGGCCATTCGCCGTGGACGCGGACATCGAGGGTGCCTGAAGTGATTGAAAATCAATTAATGATTTTATCCTACTATCAATGTTTATACAAGTGTGCGCTGCCACTCACCATCGCGGCATTCGTCAAAGCAGTGGTTGCGATCGCAATGGTTGGTAAAGATGACAACGGGGTGTCCGCGCTGCTGCAGCCCAACCGCCGCATCGACTACCAGCCGCTCCGCACCGCCAATGCCCAGGTCGGGATGGAAGAAGACGATTGTGCCGTCCTGGGCAGCAGGCCGAGCGTCTGCTTGCAAAGACATGGCGAGAGAGTCGGGATGGAGGGGTTTTGGTGTTGTTCAATCTAGAGATGGAACTTGGCCTTTTTGGAATTTGGAGCAAAAGTTGGAGCTTGGACGACAGGTACACTGTGGGGTAAAGCGGTCTAGGCTGGAAGCAGCTTAGTGGGCGATGCGTGTTGCAGCATTCCGGGAATAATAAGGGACGCAAGGCGTGGTACTTGGGGCGAAAGTACAGGGAGCTACTGAAAGGTGCAGGCTGGGAGCTAAAACGCGGCACGGGTATCACATGCGACGACATGCCCCGGATGTACCGCTTTATATATCAGCAGCATGCGTGATGGAGATGCTCGGATGGGATTGTTTAATAATCGCAGCTGATGCCGTGGTAAACCGAATGACATGTCAAGGGCTCAGAAACTACAGCAGACAGATGCTAATACATACATTGATACGTTGTTACAGCATAGCGTATGTAATTTCATGAGCTTGGGGTGTCGTCAACTAAACCACGCCCCGTCTCCATACCTGTAGACAAACTGCCGAGGTTGATGAGCTGAGCTTAGCCTCACCCTCAACCAACTGCCATAATCCTTCTTCATACTCATAAGCCATTCTCATTCTCATTCTCACTCATCCTTTTTTCACATCATTTTATTTCATTTCTCACCAAAAGTATCGCCATCATGTCCAAAACGCTCTTCACCGTGCCAATCCCCGCCCTCGGCCCCCATCCCGGCGGCTCCATAACCGTCACCGAGCCCTCACCGGCCGTCTATCTTCTCACCTTCATCTCCCCCCCAGACAACCGCCTCACCTCCGCCGTGTGCAAAGCCCTCCTCGCCGCCCTCGACCTGCTCGAGTTTGGCGGCCACCCGCCCGGCGTGCTCATCACCACCAGCGGCATCGCCAAGTTCTACAGCAACGGCCTGGACCTGCAGCATGCCATTGAGACGGAGGGCTTCTGGGCCCTGTTCTACTCCGTCTGGCAGCGTCTGTTAACGTAAAAATCTCCCAACACAAAAAAACAAGTCTTCATCACCAAGCTAACAAGTTCCATCACCAGCTTCCCAATGCCCACCGTCGCCCTGCTCAACGGCCACGCCTACGCCGGCGGCCTCATGCTCGCCATGGCCCACGACTACCGCCTGGCCCCCTCCCCCAAGGGCTTCATCTGCCTGAACGAGGTGCTCTTCGGCGCGCACCTCCAGCCCGCCATGGCGGCCCTCTTCCGCGCAAAGCTGCCCTCCAACGCCGTCTACCGGAAAGTCGCGCTCGAGGGCCACCGCTTCACGGGCCAGGAGGCCGTGGACGACGGCGTCGCCGATGCGCTGGCCCCCGGCGGGGTGGAGGACGCGCTCAAGTTTGTGGCGGAGAGGCAGCTGCTGGAGAAGCCCAAGAAGGGCGTGTACGGGACGATTAAGCGGGAGATTTACAGGGATCTTGTGAGGGAGCTGGCTGGGGCCGGGCTGGAGGCCGAGGAGAGCCGGTTCAAGGAGGATATGCGAAAGGAGGCGGAGAGGCAAGAGTTTGGAAAGGTGTTTGTTGAGCAGTGGCGGAAGGAGAATAAGGCGAAGCTGTGAAAGCGTGTTTACTACTAGACAAAGATTTGTTAGTCACGATTGTAATAGAAATAAATAAATAAATTTATACATATATATATATATATATATATCCCTTCTTGCTTCGCTCAACTCGAGACTCACATCTCATCAAACCTCACCCGCCATGTTCGTCAAATCCGCCCTCCTCAGCCTCGCCGCATCAACTCTCACCTCCTCCATCGGATACCACTCATCCAGCCTCCCCCCCGGCCGTCCCACAGCCTTCTCCAAGTCCTCCTCCTCCAAGCCCAGCATCATAATGGCCACCGCCACGCCGCTCAGCCACGCCCACACCATGCCCTCTCCGTTGAAGCCAGCAGCCAGCCACTGTCCAGACGCCCCCTTTTCAAAGCCTCCCTGGATCCTTTTCGTTTTACTCTTCCTCGACGGAACTAACACATCCATCTCGGCGGGAAGACTCCCCACAAAGGGCAGCATATCCCCCGTGAACCCCATGATGCCCGTCCACGCCCCCTTAAGCTCGCCGCCAACACCCCATCTCGGCTCGAATATCGTCGCCATGCTCCCCCTCAGGTGCATCAGCGGAAACGCATCCGTCCGGCCATCGTCCCACACGCCAATCTGGTCCAGCCCCTCGTCCTTGCTCCGAAACAGGCCTCCTCCCAGCATCAGCTCTCCCGCAGACCCGTCCTCTCCATCCGGCCGCTGCGTCACATAGTCATATCCATTGCCGTAAATGACAGACCATGATCTCCCGCCATGGCACACCGGCGCAAAGGATTTTCCAGGACTCTGCGCCGTCATGTGGCCAATCACACCCGTCAAGCAGCCCCTCAGGGCCGGATTCAGATGGCCTGTGTAGCCGTTTGTGGCGTGGAGGACGTGCTTTGCGCGGAGAGTGCCGCGTGGCGTGTGGACCGTGTATGGCGTGGAGTCTGCTGTGGCGGCATCGCTGTTGGGCGAGATGGATGAGACCATCGTGTGTGTGCTGACGGCGAGGTTTGGATATCGCTTCATCAGGTCGTTCCAGGTGCTGGTGACGAGACGGTACGGCCACAGAGCACCCGCCTTGTACGAGACTGCGCCGACAACATGCTGGTTCACTCCAAACTAGAGACAGAGATATTCCTCTCGCAAATCAGCTTCAACATCTTATAATGGCAATGCTTCGAGCCATCGTCAACTCACCCTTTCTCTCGCCTCATCCGCCTCCCACGCCTCAATCTCACACTCGGGCATCCACTCCTTCAACTCGTCCGCACGCGTCTTCAGCTTCTCAAACACGCCTCTCTCAAGACACACGTCCACAGTCTCAACCTCCCTGACCTCCCCCCACGGCATCTCCGCGCCAACCTCCTGCAGCACCTCCAAATGCCGCATCTTCATCCTCACAATCTTCCTCGCCTTTTCCTCGCCCAGCGTCCGTCTCAGCTGCGCAAACTCCTCGTGCGGCACGCATTTGATGTGTCCGCCGTTTCTCGCCGTCGCGCCGCTGCACAGCTGTCTTGCCTCCAGAACGACCACTTGCGGCGCTTTTGCAGGCGATACTGATGAAGAAAGCTCCAGCACCGTCTTTGCAGCCGCGGCGCCGGTGATGCCACTCCCAATGATGACCACATCAGCCTCCGCGGGCAAGTCGTCTTGAATGTCGCCAATCTCTGGAAATGGCGGATTTTGCATCCAGTAGGACACCGTCGGGTTCTCGGCGGGGGAAAAGGGGCCAGCGTGGACTCGCTGGAGGAGAGACTGGTACTTTGCGTTGAGAGCCGAGAGCGTGCGGAGAGCGCTTGTGACGGTGGTGATGCCGCCCTGGAGATACGAAATGACGGCGCCCATTGTTGGTTGAATGCACTGATTTCTGTCTTCTGTCTCTCTCCCTTGTTTCAATTTCATTCGCGACAACAGCGATGAAGACGACCGTTTCAGAAAAGTTGACAAACAACTCCGGGGCTGTGCTCTTTATGCGTGCCACCTATATTGGTATTGCTCCCGGGTTTCAACTCGGCCTGCATTAGCGGCCGACGGCCGATACAACAGACTCCGCATCTGCATCTCGAGCCGCCACCAATCACTTTTTTCTCCTCAATTTTCGTCAAGAAAAGCTCATTCATTTCAATTTTTTTAATCTACCGCTCTAAAGTATCAATCTCGTTCCAATCCAGACAAAAACAAACAATGGCAAAGAAACGCAAAAAGCAAAGGAACCTGCGCCCCTAGTATTCGCCTCATGCCGTTCCGTCCATCCGCCAGTCCGCCAAAGGGAAAAAACACATATAATAAAAACATGTAGAAAAGAAAAGAAAAGAAAAGAAAAGAAAAGAAAAGAAAAGAAAAGAAAAGAAAAGGGGGGGGGGGGAATGCTGATAGTATGAACAACGTGGTTCAAACGCTGAAACAAACAGGCGTCGGTTGGACAGCATTTATTATGCGGAACTGAGGGGGATGCTTGGCCCAAATCCGTAAAATGAATGGTGCATGGGGTTTTCCTTTTCCTTGGCCACCTGGCCATGAATACTATCCGAATTGACTCTTTTAAAAGATGAAACCAGCCTTATGACGACAAGGTATAAGAAAGAGAAGAGAAAAGAAAGAGCAAGAAAAATTCTCAAATAGCATGCTAGCATTACAAGAAAGCTTCATAGATCGTCGTCATTCGCTCAAGCCCAAGTCGTTGATGAAACTTCAATGGCTCATCACGCTGACACGCTTGGTCTGGTATCCATTGTAAAAAATCATAAACAGCATTTCGTAGTGGCGTCAAAAGAGACAATGAAAAAAAATAGTGTAAGGCGAAACAAACCGAAGAAAAAAAGAAAAGAATGCAAAAGGCAGAGAGGTATAGAACAGAGGCATCGCTGGGCAAGCTCGAAATGCAGCCAGATTCCTCTGCATAGGACAGATTATACACTCATCATCCCCTCATCCTCCTCGTCCTCAATAGACAACATCATTGAGTCACCGCCTTGGCCTGAGCTCCATCCGCGAGGATCAAGCCCCAGCTCGGCTCTCGTGTCTCGCTGGATCTGCAAGAAATATTTCCTCAGGCTCCGGAGGCCCTTGAGAAAGCCAGGGTCTGGTTGGTTGGGGTGCTGCGGCGGGCATGGCTTGTCCTCTACCTTATCCAGTGGAGTGAGGCTGTTGGCAAAGTCTGCTATCTTGAAATCAATCTCCCGCTTCTTCTTCTTCTTCTTGATAGCAGCTTCTTCGGTATCGGTCGCCGCATCCGTCATGGACTCGTATGCTGTCTCGTATCCCCCATTCTCATCAGTCGCATCGCCGTCATAGAACATGAGGAGACTTGCAGCATAGAAGCGGTAGCCGCGCAACTCGCTTACGATTTGCTCTAGCTGTGAAAGCTTTCGCAATATGATGGGGATATGGTGAAGAATAGAGTGCAAGTCAACACCGTTATACAGAAACTTGGTAAGGGCGGCCTGAAATTCGTTGCCAGCCTTCACCTTTCGGCCAAAGTACTTGTCTTGGAAGTCATACGTTTGAGTCTTGGAATTCCAAACCTGCAGCCCGCAAATCCGCACTCCAAGCTCCGCCGAAGTCGTCCTCTTGCACTTTTCTTGCTGGGATTTCTGCTTGCTAGGAGAAGCCTCAACGCCGTATTGTCGAGTCCCCATCTTGAGATCCATCATGCAAGGTCGCTTCATGCCAGCCGTGAGATCTTCCAGTAGTAAAAAGTATTCTACTCTGTCACGCTGAGTCTTCGCTTCCTTGGGGTTGTTTGGCCGAAGGACTGGTCCAAATTCCACAGGGGGGTGTTGCAAGGCATCTGAAGCTACAGCCGAGTCCTCTGTAGGTTCAGGCTCCTGAGCAAGGATAGGGGCATCAAAGACTACATCTTCAGTGCCGGGTCCGTTGGCGGCTGTGGCATCCGCTTTTGGTGCATCTAGTGAAGCGTCCTTGTCTTCTCCCTCGCGCTTGTACTCCATGCCATCGGCCTCTTCGTAATACTTCAAATCTCCGCGTGAGTCGCGCACATCCTGCGGCTTTCGCCGAAGTCCACTTCCAGAATATCTTCGCTTTTTCTTTGCTGTCACAGGGTTGGCCATTAATGTTTCTGGTTCAGGAGCACTAGTACCCGTGACATCCTTGACTTCAACAGGGGCCTCTCTTTCGATTGCAAGGTGGCTAGCTTGGGACTCGGGATCGCTCATCTGCTGAACGAGTGGTGTCAACGGTTTTAGAGAATTGGGCGTGGTCCTGCGGGTTTCCTCATTCTTGGTAGGACTCTCAGGGGCTTGAGCTAGGTTAGGATCCGAGTTACTGGTTCGGAGTAATCGCTGAAGAGTTGGCAGAGGAACAGCTCGCTGATAAGGCCGCCGATGCTTCTGAACCGCAATCGGCTGTTTAAGGAATGCATCATTGAACACTTCATTGCGCAGTCGCTTATTCACCGTTGTAGCCCCCCAGCTATTAGGCCGCTCTTCCATGTGGGGTCGCACGGGGTGTTGAGACGCAATCGGCGCTTCTGAAGAAATCTTGGAGAGCGACGTACTCCGGCGGTGCGGTATGTCTAATTCGGGCGTCGGCTGGAGAAGGTTGCGAGGAAGGATGTGCCAATTATCGTCAAAAGTTACGGTAGGGATGGGTACATTAGAGCTCGCAAGCGATTGGCTGATGACGCGCGCAGGGGTGGAGGGAGTCTGTTCGGCCTCGCCGTTACCATTTGAGTCGGGATGGCGTTTATCAGCCATTTCATCTTTTCTAACGGTGCTCTTCCTCCGAGGCTTTCTCTGAAATGTTACATTCAACACTCCAATGTACCTAGAAGCCATAAGATTAGCATTCATTCGGCATTTTAAATTACAATTCACAGCGTGAAAAGACGGGCAAGATAAACACTAATTTCAATGCAGGAGGCAGGAGGCAGGAGGCAGGGAGAAAAAAGAATAACAAAGAGGGATATAGGGATGCCGGGCATTGGAGATCTAGAATTAGGGAAAGCTTATTAGTAACATACCGGGGTAGGAATGGTAGCAAGTCACGGTGATATCTCTCAATGGTTTCATAAAACTCATTTTCTCTGTTGCTGAGCTGCTTACAGACGGCTCGGCGAGAGAATCGCCACAGGGTATTGTGGCCACCAACTTGGTGCTTGTATGGGATCAGCTCAATGGCTTCTAGAGGTCGGCGTGCGTGATGCTGATGGTCATGGACATGGTCTTCATGGTGGGTCACGGCTCGGGGTTTGGTAGGGGTAACTTGGTTCACTTCGGTCTCAGTGTCCACGGCAGCTTCGGTTGGGACATGGATTTCCGCCGGGAGAATCTCTCCACGGCGAGAAGCTAGGCTCTCACGGGATGCAACATGTGACACCTGATAGGAACTGTCATCCTTTTTCTCTTCCATCTCCATCTCCGGCTCAGGCTCATCGGCCTTGACCAGCCAAGGATGACTTTTACTCAGCGAGTGCGACCTGGGCCGCCGAATCGCATCACCATCGCTACCCTCACTCACGCTTGCGCGGCTGTCATCGAGCTCCTGATGGGGCAGGAACACAGCCGACGCAATCTTCTCCTCTCCAGACTCGTCTGCTTCTCCATCGCCTTCGGCATCCGCCTCTAGGTCAGATTCGGCATCCAAGTCGGCGGCAGTGGCATTGCCGTTGGCATGAGCGGTGGCATGTTTGTGGATGTGACCGTTAGCATGCCCGATATCCGAGGTTTTGGCATTGATATTGGAGTCGGCCTCGGCGCCCGCATCCTTGTCGCCGGCAATGTCTTGAAAATTGCCGACCTCGGAGGCGTCATGTGATGTCGGCTGCTTCTCCACTTCGGTGTCGTGGACCGCACCCGGCCCCACCTGAATTCCAATCGGTGGCTCCAGCTTGGCCTCATTATGATATATTGGTGATTTGTGTGTAAAGGTAGGGGCACTTTCGCCACCAGTTTCTTCAGCTTGCTGCAGGGCAGAGCTACTTGCTTCTTTCGGCGAGGCAAGCGCAGGCCGTACATCAGAGGCGCGTGATGAAAAAGATTCCGCCCGCGTGGATTTTTCTGGCTGCACGCGCGAGTCTGCGGCTGGCGACGTCTTTGTGTTTTTTTGCGGCGACTCTTCGGTTAAAGTAGATTCCTCGTCTATTGTCGGCACATGCTTGTCGCGGTGGGAGGCCTTGCCATCCTTCCGACGTGCCTTGTCCTCCGGGGGAAGGCCCTCTTTGAAGAATCGCAAGCTGTAGCTGGATTTTCGGCTTCGTGCATTGTGCTCAACACCTGCAATGGCTTCGGCAACTGACTGCTCAACCAAGCCATCTTCTTCGCTGCCATCGCCAGAGCCAATGGACCATATCTTTTCCGTCTTCTCGGAATTATCAATCGTTTTGTGTCGTTCCTGACGTGAGTCTTGTGATCCAGACTCGTCTCCTGCATCGGTAGAGACTCCAGTAGACAAGGCAGCACTGGTATAGCTGCCATTGGTAGGCGATACCGAGTCATTGCGGTGTGATGAATGAGGTAATGGTTGATGGTGATGTTGTATCTTGGGCGGTGACTTGGTGTCGTGGTCCAGCGATGCTCTCCCTCTGGTCCGGTCTAAAAATTCTCGGTGTTCTAAAAGCATGTCTTTTGCGTGGCTCAGGATGTTGTCCGATTTGAATGACGAGGATGGAATAGCACGGTCTCGTGCAGGGATGGAAGAGGTAATCGGAATCGTTGTTGTGGCGGTAGCCGTCGTTGTTGTCGTCGCCATTGTCTTGGGCTGCGATACGCTCCGCGTCAGGGCGCCGTCGTGGTCGATGTAGTCTGATGCATCTCGGGATTCTGTCTGGGGAGTGGCAGGCGACGACCGAATAGGCCTTGAGGGCAGCTGGTCGGGCGCTGGGGAAGAAGAGGCGGAGACCGGCGTGGATCTGGTCGACTTGTCTGCCTGTGTCTGTGATTGTGTCTGTGACGAAGTGCTCGTATTGGGCGTCGAGTTGGTCCGCAGGATGCCTCGAGCAGATGCCAAGGCTTGGGAAAGCAGGGAAGGGCCCATCTGTTGGCGCTGGCGGGCGGTGCCGCTAGGGGCAGGCTTTATAGGAGGCACGGCAGAGGAGGAGGTAGACACAGAGGCAGAGACGTCTCCTCCGGCCGCAGAGGCGCTCCCATCTGCGTGGTTCGCACAGCCCAGGGCCGGGGGGGCATCCGCATCATGGTGGTGCGGCTGCCGCTGGTCCTGGCGGTCGGGTCGGACGGGGGCCTGGGGGCTCAGCAGCGCAGCAGGTGCGGCATTTTCGGCGTGTGAAGGCGAGCTGGACATGGGGAGGACATCTGGCGCGGCAGAGCGTCTGCGTGGGAGGATTTGATTCGGAGGGTTGGTCGGGCGTGAGACGCTTCTAGAGGTTGCAGAGAGGAAAATGGAGTGAGCGCCAGGTTTTCCTGGCAGGAGAAAACGGGGGGAACTCAAAGCAGCGCCGCCGGGTGGGGCCTCGATGGCTGGAGGCCGCTAAACTTACAGGCGCTGGGCGGGCGGGTACAGGTACAGGAGCCGCCTACATGGCGCTGCTGCAGCGCCGCTGAGCGCTCTTGAGGCGATCAGACACGCCCCCGACAGGCCCCCCAAGCAGCAAGCTGCCCGCCGAATCATCCCCACCGCCCAGCAGCACGTTGGAGGTTGCACGACGGCGACTAGCCGCAGGGAAGATTTTCCAGGGGCGGGGCGACGCTGTCAGTGGGAGGGGGCTGCTGAAGCACAAGGCGCGTTTGCGGGGTCCTAGTGGTTCAAATGCGCTTTGCTACAGGGGCAGTTGATGTCAGGCTTGTGATGGTGTGTGAATAGACACATGTGCAAGGGGTGTTCTTTCATGTCTGAATCGATCGATGCTTGCGAGTATGCGTATTTACGATCTCCAGTCAATTCAATGGCATTAAAAGAATGGTATAGCTGCTTGATATCTACTATATCTCGTCCCTGCCGCAATGTAGATGGAGGTACATGTACATACGGAGAATCAGGCACCCAGGAAAGGTACCTACCTAGTAGTAGGTTTAACATGAGAGATTGTGTAAGTTTGCCTCGGTACAGTAAGCTCAAGATGCCTGTCTGTCGTGTAAGATTCACTGTAATATTCAGGAGACGGTGAAATCATCCATAAAGATAGGCAGATACACATGCTTTTTGCGGCATGCACGGACGAGGTCAGGTCGCGTACATCGGCGCAATATCAATTGTCTTAGGTGAGTGCTTGGCCGTCTTATCTCGCCAAAGAGAGCTATGATAACGCCATCCATCCAGCAAGCACCACGTATGTACGAACAAGCAAGGAGCTCAGCAGCCACAAAGGAGGACAGCGCATCTCGGCTGAATTGTTTGTGAAATAGGCGGTTGATGAATGCAAAATGCACATGCGCTGTATCCCACAGATGCCGCGTAAATAAGGCATCGTGATCTCTCTCAATATCACATGTACAAGTACCTGCCGCCCTTGGGCACCATGCGCCGGCTCTATCTGATATCAGGTTCTGTATCTGGCCTGCCTATCGCCGCCCTGATAGCGGGGCTTCCCTTTCTGTGCAACACAGCGCGGAGAAGATGCAACCTCCATGCAACGCACATATCGTGTCTCCTCCACACTGCAGAGATAAAGGTCGGTGAGCGCCGGCAAGACGCAGAAGCAAGCGAGGCGATGGGGTGTCCCATGCCGTGCCTTGTGTCCCTGTGCCATGTTTGGCACCGCCGCATGCACCAGCTTTGCGCTACACGAACCGCCAACGACCAAACATTGAACGCTTGGCTCGCCGGCTGAGAATCCCGCGCAGTCGAAGGGAGGACAAAAAGTCAAAGGCATTCAGCAGGAACAAGGCCGCTAGACTGAGGCTAGCGATCGCGGAATCTCTCCCACCCGCCGATTATCTACTATCTGGGCGGGACCATCGTGCCCTGGTCTCGCTTTGTGATAGGAACCCGACACCCGGCTGCTTATGGAGGCCGACCTCTTCTCGAATCATGCGTCAAGCCCTCGTCATGTTCAGGCCTCGAGCTTATCATACAGGCAATGATACAGGCATGGAGTGTGCAATAGTAGTACATACTAAAAATGTTAGCACTGCGAGGAGAACACTAAGAAAAGGTTGTGGCTTGACTGCGCCGGTGCCCAACGGCGTGTGGCCGGCAAATTTGGTGTTTCCAGATTGATTCCCGCAGCCTGTCTCAGACCCGCAATCAGAGATAGCACGTCCCCGGCTCAATGCATTCACTGCTTCTGAAATCCAGCAAACGAGCAAGATCCTCTAGCAGAGCAGTGATTTCTGTGTCGGCTTAGACGGTCACGGTGAGTCAATGCAGCTCCAATGGCGTGCACGAGGTCTGCAAGTTGCCTTCATCTCCGCTGTTCTTTGGTCATTTTCCAGAAGCATGGACGTCACCGCAGCCCACGTGGAACAGTTGAAACCGCCATCCAGTCAACCCACGACCTGTTCTCTCACCGACAGCATAGCGGTGGACTAAGTGGGTTCTAGCCCGGCATGGCCAAGGCTTCCCCGGAGTCTAGGTTCCGGTACAAGGAATAGTTGCAACAGACAACAATCTCAATCGCCAAAGACTGGGGCATGCGGTCAATGGCCAACGATCGTGCAAATTTGCGACCGATATGCAGCCCTACCTCTGCCATGATGGACGGCATTTGGTGGCATGGCTTGTGCGAGGCGAGCTCACCGGTAACGCCACGCCACCAATTGGAATGCAAATCGAACGCACTCACACTTGGCTACTGCCGGGCAACCAGACCAATTCAAAGTCACCCCGGAGTTGCCGGTGTGCACGATGCGTTTTCTGTTCAACCACTCGTCCGCATCCTCGTCACCGACACTGCCGGAAACACACAAAGAACAAGTGGAAAACAAACAAACGGCTAACGGTTACTTTCCCAAACTCAAAATAGGGTGCCTGGATAAGAGTGCCTGGATTTCCCACGAGCTACCGAGCTCAACTACGGCTTCTTCCTTATCCCACGTGCGTGCTTCAGCAACGCCTGACTGGTGTATCCGCCAGCAACACCACATCGCACATCCTTACGTATTGTCAGACCGTCCACGTCACAAGTTTGAGGCTTGAGAGTCAGACAATGCGGACACATCTGCGGCCTTAGAGGTGCCAACAACGGAACACCAAATTTGTGGTGTCGCCGATCTCCTGGATCTCAACAAGGATCTCAATTTCAACTAAATGGTCAAGCTTGTTGTTGCTACCACTAGTATAGTAGTAGGAGTAGGTATAGTGCTGCTGCTTCTCTACTAGTATTCTGCCCCCAACAGGCAAGCCAGGAACAAATGTCACCGTCGAGCCTCTCCCGAGCTACCGAAGGGCAGGGCATTCTAGAGCATGTATGGTCTAGATGAGCGGTCTATTGCCCCAAGGGCACGTGGACGGGCTACGCAGTCAATCGCTTCACGTCATTTAGCACGTGAGATGATGGTTGAACAGAGTTGAACAGAGTGCAGCCGTCGTCGTACTCGTATGTACGTGTCACCTCATCCTTCGACAAGTTGCATGATCCAGAGAAGCGAATTGGTTCGCAAGCCAAATCTAGGCATTGGTCTCTGTTCGATACCATATGAAACGAGGCGCTACACAGGACACACGAATGTTACTGGACGTCGATTAGGGTTAGGTTGGCCGAGACTTGATAACCTTGAAAGGAAAGGGGGAAACGAGTTCGACGCGAGCTTGCTAGGTGGAAATCTGCTTCTGCCAATTGAACACGATACCGCCTCCATTTCTGTTTCGTAACAATTTGTGCGCCCTCTCATCATGCCGGATGTCATTCCACTCCATCGGCTCGTAACATTTCCGACGTCACCAAGCGTTTGCTCTTCTTTTTTTAGAGTTTCACTCGGGTGTTTTCCTACAACTCATCCGGTGTGCGATGCAACGACGACAGCGAGGTCAATCTGTCAGTTCTCAACATCTCAATGCAGAAAACTGCTTCAAGAAAATGGGGTTAGAAGATGCCATCTTCACACCTATCCAGACACATGGCGCAGCTAACATCGACGAGGGTGACATTTCCCATCACATCCAAGCTACACCTACCCAACAGATCCTCCATCTCTCACCCCCTAGCAACAGTTTGGGTAGGTAGCAAGGCCAGGGTATAGCCTACCTAAATTGACCCAGGTACCTGGGAGGGGGGGAAGGGAGAAAAACTGAAATCAACACAAAACTTGCGTCAATAAGACGAAAAGACAACAAGCAACATAAACAAAGGCCAGCCGGCGTTGCTTTTCCACCAGCAGAGCACGCCACGTTTCTTGTCCAACCACACTCATTGGACCAAAGGGACGTCTGTTTTCGGAGCAGTGGACGGACCCACTGCAAGATGCATCTCACTACAACTCTGGATATGCCCAATGGCCTTTTTTATTTTCGTCTTTTTGCTTTTCTTAATATGTACGCCGTTTCCCACATGTATGCAGCATGCACGGGCATGTATGTGAGGTAATGGCAGTAGCTGCTCACTGCCTGGTGCGGTGCGCAAATAGCTAATGGAGTAAGTGAATTTTCTGGCCAGGTGACTGATACTTGCATCGTCTGCCCCATGTAGTGCCACTTGCTATTACTTGCTTCTCCGTAATTCCAATGCAATCTGTGCTTTAATTTGGCTTTGTTTAGTTTGGGTATTGGGTTCTTACTGTAGCTTACCCTAGAAATTTCCTGGGGAGGGGGTGTGAAGACAGAGTTAGAGTTTTCCTAATAATAATAAAACGGTGTGGCTGTTGATAATTTTTTGAGAAGAGAAGTTTGGCGAGAGAAATTAAATTAATTGTAAGGATGTTATTTACCTATAATAATGTCCTATGTGAGGTGAGATATCGTGTATCTGAAGCGTCCTAGCTATTTACGTATTATACGTATGACAACAGTAAGATAGACTAGCGTGAAGAAAGAATAAATAAAGAGATAACACATCGTTACATTCCAACTAAACGTACATACGTGAACAATTCACATGCCATTAAATACTAGGTAGTACCCCATCACATCTTATTCAGCAAGACAAAAAATCTTGCTGCCAAGAATTTTATCCTAGAGATTTCATCCCATCACAGGAAAGCCATCTTTTACATGTAAGCAGCCATCCATCGGGGTATATTTCTCTCATATCCACATCTAAGCTACTGCTATTCTGCCACTTTCAGATGCCAATAAAAAGGACTCTGCCTCATCATTTCTCCGAAGCTCTAGTATTTGTATAGAAAAAAAAGTAATGCACATGCTGATGAGAAGGAAAAAACGTATACGCAAAGAGTAAAAGCAAAGGGTGACAAAAAAAGTACGCTCGCATGCAATATGCTAGATACATGGTAAAAAAAAAAAGACCTTTTCTCTTCATAAATAACTTGGAGCGGGATAATGAACAGATATTGGACACATCGTATAAGCGACTGGCCACACACGATGCTGAAAGGCCGTGAACACTAGTCGCGGTATGCAGCATAATGATTGTATGAAAAAGAGGGCTTCGGGTAACATGTTTAAAGGAATGATGCAAACATGTCTACATCGTCCTCAGAAGCACGTTCTGTCCCCTTTGCGCCACTAGCTCGTGTCTTGTCGGCTTTTCGTGCCTCATTTAGCTCTGCATCGACATCCCAGACTTGCAAAAAGTCGTCCATATCGTTGAATATGTCCTGAACAATATCGGTGGGGTCCTGGTCGTCATAGCCCCATGTTTTCGTACTAAAGCTATTCTTCTCGGCCAGCGATGCATCGACGCTCTCCGCCGGGCGTTGCCTGTCAGGGCTAGGAGACCTGTATTCTGGCACAGCAGGCGTGCTTTGAGGGTTTATGCTCTTCGTACGGTCGGCCACAGCAGCAAAGTGAAGACCAAATTTTAAGTCTCCTTCCATGAGCGAATCGGAAGAGGAGCCCATAGACGGCGGGGGAGGCGGTGAAACTGCTCGGTCTCTGCCTCGTATCATTGACGATGACGTGTCCGTCCCTGATGGGGCATCCTCTCCGGAGATGTCGCTCCCTTCATGCGGTAGCGGAGCCCAGGAAACTCGCTTTTTGGGTATCGTACTCCCCCATGACCTTTTCATGCAAGACAGCAGGGAGCCCTGTGTTTTAGAAGCAGTTCCACTCAAATTTGGCCCAGAAAAGTAGAGTCTTTGGCGGCGAGGGTTTGGAGAGGGCGACATGAATGTTGAAAAAGAAGCAACAGCGAATTGTGGCTCTGGCGTAGACGGTCGCTTTGGTGTTTCCTCGGAGGGCTCAGTTAAGATATTTGACGGAGGCTGAGACATGTCATCACTTTCGGCTGGTAGAACCTGGGTTTCAGCGACGGCTTCAGTAGATGCCTGGGTCTCATCTTGATGCTCTTGTTGGCCTTCACAACTGTCGCCATCTGCCATGGGGGCAATCGAGCTAGGCTCATTTGGATTTTTCGGTGCGTCTCCGTTCATTAGCGGCTCAATTATATCCGAATTAGCAAGCTCAATGGGGATAGATCGTTGTAAATCAGTAGATAGCTCCGGTGTAGTGAGGCCCGGCTCATCTTGTTCTAAGATACCAGGTGGCACATCTCCTTGAGTTGAGTTCACCACTTCTACAGGTGCGGTAACCTTGGCTGGAGGCTTATCAGAGTGCGGTGTTGTTGATGAGACTGAAGTATCACGATCCATCAGCTCTTCTTGGGCATCGTCAAATGTAGAATGATCGGGCTCACGGTCCTTGTCTGTGGCAATCTCGTTCGGGCTAGGATGCGATGCCGGAGGGCAAGTATTCGAGGATGGCGGCGAAGTTTCTTTTACTTCTTTCTCTTGCTCATTTTCATTCGATTGCTGGGTAGCTTTTTCTTGTGAGTAGCTTTCATCTGCACTCGCTGCTCGTGATTTGCGTAGAGATGACATGTAAGGCTGAACCATCTTCTTGAGAGCGGGCCGTGAGTTGATTCTACCATTTCGAGGGCTCAGAGACCGAAGAGGTGATGACTTATGAGGACTATTCGACTTTGTGGCGCTTCTGCCTGCTAATGCCTGACTTTTGTTCTGCTTGGGTGAACTGATTGACGGGTTTTCACTGGGCACGGGTTGCTGTGAGTCTGATGAAGCCTTATTGCCAGATCCAGAAGTTGGTTGATCGGATCCCTCAGTATCATCGTATATCAACGGGTCAGCCATTCGTGAAGACTGTGTACCGCGAAACGGCTTGAGACGCCCACGAGGTGTATCATACTTGGATATTGAACTATCCGGATGATCCCTTCTTTTAGCCTTTGGCGTTTCAATGATACTCTCTTCCCTTGATGGATGCTCTTCATAACTTGGTCTAGATGTAGGAAGATTTGGTGGAATCGTATCTGGTGTAGTGCTTATATGGTCTCTGTTGTTGGCGGTAGAAATTTCGGGAGATTGGACTTGTTCTTCCCGTAGCTGGCGCTCTATCAGAGTTGCATCGTCGAGATCTTCACTGTTGTCATCATCCACGCCTAGCATTTCTAAATCTGCCAAGCTTGATAGGTTTGTTGGTGTTTCAGACAGTGTAGATAGGTCACCTGAAGACCGCCGGCGGCTAGAGAATATGCTTGATGCAACCTTCCGTTTTGTTGGCGTTTGCGCTGGCGAGACAGAAAGAGGAGAGGAAGCTCCTCTGGAGCTCCTTTGAGAAAACGGTGATAACAAGGACAAGGATGAATTCTCATTCGGACGCAGAATCTTGCTGGTCAGGTCTTTCTTAGGAGTCCTGCGTGCATTGGCCAATAAGAAATCAACGGAGGAACAGGTAGAGATGGTTTCATGATGGTGATCGTCATCTGTATCTGTATCTGCATCTTCGCTTGACAAATCTTGTGATCCAGCAGGGGGAAGTTGTGACGTGAGCTCTCTAATATGGGAATATATTGACGAGCTGTCGGAAGTGGCTCTGGTCGTCCTTGCTCCTCTTTGACTAGCATCCCTCTTGGCTATTAGATTCTTCTTTGGCGTTGGAGTTTCGATTTCGGTTGACCTGGTTCTTTGCCGCTTATTCGCGACGCCATCTAGCGTCTGTGATGACATTGATTTTCTCTTTGGGGATTTTGATGGTGAGTTTGTTGTCCAAAATTCATCACTGCTTCGTGAAAGAGGCACGCTATTGTCTCTCCGGCCGTGTGTCGTGCCGCCTGTCTCCTGGGGGCGTGAATAAGAGCTAGTGAAGGGCGCCTGCTTGAGGCTTTCCGGACTAGGAAGAGCGCACTCGGCATCTTTCAGAGCTTCTATCGCATGTTGCTCGATAGACGCAGACGGGGCAAGTCGTTTGGGAGTAGAATGCATATTTAAATCGTCGGATACACGTGGATTTTGTGAATTGGCGGTACGGTTCTTTGATCGCCACGGGTTCACCCAACCAGACTCTTCTTCAAAGGGACCCTTCAACGTCGCAGATAGCAGCAAGGGAACGTTGCCATCGAGAAACCTCTGCCCGGCGGCTTCGTACCTCTGCCTGCGCGCCTCCGCATTGTCGTAGTCTTCATCTTCTGACCCTTCGTAGTAGATATCCTGCGGCTGCAAGACCGCCTCGCAGTAGATTGGAGCTCTTCGCAGCATCATGGCAGTGGCGGATACTCAGGCATCAATGTCGAGAGCGGCGGATTGGCCGAGGGAGAGAGTGGCAGCGAAGGTCAAGTATGCTGTATATTACACCGCAGGCTCAGAGCCATAGACTCTGAGAAACTCCTCATCTGCGCCTCACTGTGAATTTGGTCTGAGCTGTGGCTGTAGACAAGCTGAGGCTCGGCACCTGGCCAGAAAATTGCAGCTGCTTGGGAAGCTCTACTATGGAGATTGAACAGCAGTTAAGGCTTATCGCGTTGTCACGTGAGAGCGCGGGCGCGTCGCGTGGGTCATAAGTGCATGTACTTAATTGGGCAGTAAAGCTTATTCCCTCTGCTCACGAAGTTTCCTTAGACCTGAAAATGCCTTGGGTATGCGTAGATGGTCAATCGAGCCGTAGTTCAGAGAAGATAGTGTAGAGTGTAAGTTACTTGTATGTCTTTTTTTTTTTCTTTTTTTGACTATTCAAGGGAGAAGCAAAAAGGTAGAATTTCTGCAGCATGCAGATAAAGTGCATCTTGCGTTCCCGATTTCGCTTATGCGGCAAAGTGCAGAAAAGAGTTCATTAACACAGAGTGGCTGCAGCCGAGAGTTCGGGCGCATCGTTTAATGGCTTGTTGCTAAAAATACAGATTGCAGGTAGGATGACGCCAGGTTGCGAAATTTCGGCAATCTTAGCAAAAGCCCTCTCTTTCTTTGTATTGAGCCGCATCCGCTTGTCATTTAATTCTACGGCCTCCCTCCTGAAAGCCAGTGGAGAATACATCATGATAGATAGGACGTAGTAGCAATTATATCATAGATACTCCCTTATCAAAAGGTGCTATAAACAGCCATATTCTTTGCAAACCAAGAGACATCGGAGTCAATATAGCGACGTGATTCTGCTGCGCAGTTGGCACAGCAACCCCCGCCGCGGCCAATCAGCATCCCTGTTTTGGTCTCCCGTTTCAAGCTCCAGCGCGCATCATCGTTCCCTAACGGTCGCTCTAAGCAGAATCCCCTGCATCTGCGCTGGGCCCCCTCCCCCATATCGGCATCCAAGGCTCCAAGCTCCATCTTATCTCTTTGATACTTATTCTGCATCTTTTGTGTCCGCCGATTCTGTATTGCTTCCTCCTCTTGCGCCATCCCGCCTGGCAGAAGTGCGCGCGCTTCCAGTGCTTCACCCATCGGACGCGACCCCGCATAAACTTTTTGTATTCGCTACCTATGGCGTGAAGATCCCATCCCCCCTGTTTTGAATATATCTATCGGCCGTCACCATGTCGCACGCTTGGCTGGATTCGCTGACGGAGGACTGGGTCTCCCAGCCCGGGTCCTCGCCTGTGCAGCCGTCGCCCGCGCAGTTTGCGCTGGTGAAGTCGTCAGCGAAGAAGAGCTCGGCTTCGCCATCGCCAAAGCCCACGCCCAGTCGCATACCGCGTGCGCCCTGGAGACACCCCGGCGCAGTTGTTCCCAAGCCGCAGGACAAAAGCATGACTATTTTGGAGGGCGATCGCAGCCCGAAAGGAAGAGGATCGCCCAAGAAGCGCCTGTTGAAGTTTCCCGCCGAGCGCAAACGCGACGACAAATTTCTCAAGCGCTCGCCGTCACCAGCATTTACCGGATCGGTGGTTGTGCGCAAGAACATCCCGCAGCAAAGCCCCGACACGCCGGGAAAATCCAACACGCCGGAATGGAAGCGACGACTTGTACACGGCAAGATGCAGTATGGAGAGCAGCGCGACCTGTTTAGCTCGGCAGCCGTTGGGCTACAGGACATGTTTAAGCCGCCGCCCTCTAGCGACGCCGACGCCGACTCACCCTCACCTTCTCCTTCTTTCTCTCACAATCTCGACTCCCCGTCGCCAAACCTCGAGCCTCCATCGCCGAGCCCTGAACTGCCACCCCTTCAATCTCCTAGCACAGCAGATTTATACGAAACAGAAATGCCGTCGAGCCCGCCAGCGCCGCAGGCACCGACAATTAACTTGGAATCTGAGGGAGAGGCCACCACTGATGGAGGCATCTTTTCAGAGCAGATCACACCGAGTCCGAGCCCTAGAAGGCCTCTACGGGATATTAAATACAAACTCAACGTCGAAGAAGATTCCGACCTGTCATTTATGAGCAATGATAGTCATATTGACCTCCCTGCGCATCCCGACGAGCACGACGAGGAACACGACGAGGAACACGACGAGGAACACGATGAGGAATACGATGAGTATGAGGACGAAGAGCACGACGAAGAGCACGACGAAGAGCACGACGAGGACCATGACGAGGACCACGACGAGAATCACGACGAGGAATACGACGAGGAATACGATGAGGAGCACGACGACGAGCATGATGAGGGACAAGACGACGAACACGATCAGCAACTCTCTCAAGACGATAGTTACCTTGCGATCCCCTCCTTGATTGACGGCGCATCCAGAAAAGCCAGCGGCCAGAGTTATACAAAAAATGAAGACTTCAGCCCCATTTTGATCGGCAGGCAAAGCAATGACGACGGAAAAATCGAATTCACCCCTCTTGAAATGCCTGCAGATGAACTACGACAAAGACTCGAGCGGCTGCAACTCAACCAGATGATCTTGGACCCTTCACATAACGCGTCTGATAGCGCGGTGGATGCAAAACCACCAAATTCTAATCCGATGGATGGCTACGAACACGAATACCACTTCGATACTTCTCATGGAAGCAGTAATTCGTCTGGTGGGTCATTGCGACATCACGCCCTGAGCCCTGACTTGGGCGTGGATTGGTCGGAAATGCTGGGCGAGGATTCACTGCAAGCTAGCACGCCGAAGCAGTTTCCAAGTCTGAGGACTCAAGAAGCCGACTCGAAATTGGCCAGTGGCTCGCTGTTTGACAGCCCCGATGTGCCTCGGGCTCCGTTTCCAAGCCCCATCAAGAGGCAAGTTCGTGACACTGGCAGCAGTCAAGCAAACTCAAACCCCTTAAAGCTTTTTGGGCCATATGACACCTTTACCAATCAGACTTTGCTTCGACGCATCAGCCAGTTTGAAGAGGGCATGTCTGGTAAAAACTCGCGCGAGAGCTCGCGTGAGAATTCGCCAGAGGCCTCGCCTTTTACACCTAGTCATAACCAGAAACAATTCGATCATACTCCCACGCCAAATAGATTTGTTAGTCATTTTGGAGCTGGTGAGCTGGAGGGGTACGAATTCACGAACGAGCTGTCTCACTCACCCGCCGAGCAGCATTCCAGCCCCCTTTTCAAGGAGAACGTATCACCAAATCCTCCCTTGGCTGCCAAAGGCGCCTTAAAGCTTATCCCTCCAGAATTATGGCTCCACGAATACTCTTCGCTGCATGTTCGCAGGAATCAGAAAACCTCCCGGGCGTCCTCAGCTGCTACTGACAGTAGATACGATTTTATGTCGTCCAGTTCACCTGACAATTCTGCCAGTCCCCAGGATGAAGCCTACGACGAGTCCTGGGCGACAAAGCGTGATTATGGCTCTGAATCCAAGCGGCCTAGAACATCTCCTACTAAACACCCAACACCGAAGCGCCGCCGCACGCTTCATCGATCTGATATTGCATTTGGTAATGAAAATTGGAAAGCACTTTTGTCTCCCAAACGCGAAAAATTCCTCCGTGGACTCGCAAAGCAGCGGAAACGCTCGCAGTCCGACCGCTCTGGCTCTGGTGATACTCATGACGTGGGACGAGTGTCTGGGGCCCAATCTCGTTCTTCGGCTGCCACTTCAAGGTCATCACAAGATGATGTTTTTCAGGGTAAGTCACGTCGATCGACGGCAAGGTCGGTTAAGGAAGAGGCTGAGCCGAATGCTCCAGGCGAGTCTGAGCGTAAACCATCTATACGAACTCAGGATTTCGTGGATCAGGCTGCACAGATCATGGCTATGATTCGCAGCCAAGTCAGCCAGCCAGGGTTGACAAGTCTTGAGGAATCTGAGTTGGAAATTGGCCATACTACGATGAATGCGACGGTTGAAGAATCAGACGGATCCACAGCTGAGCCCTTCTCCCGACCGCCAAGTCGAGACGGAAAACCAATACCCAGACGATCGAGACAGCAAGAAGATCCTGAAGTTGTAAAACGACTCAAAAAGTACCAGGAACTGAGTGACATGGGTGATGTGATTACTTCCTCAGTGAGGTCAATGGGTCTTGCAAAGGATGCAATCCGTGCCGCCAAAGAAGTTGAACGAATGGTTGATAAAGCCAGCAACCGTGCTCGGACAGGCGGTGGTGGTTCAAATTTTGAGTCGGCGAGTGAATCAACGAGCCCTGTACATGACTTGTTCTCCAGCACTTCTGCCCGTTCCACAAGTCATATATTTCCCACCTCTTCGTCGAGGGGCTCTGAATCACGCAAAATGATTGCTCCCGAGAGCGTTTCGCATCTGATTCCAGACAAGATAGGTGGCATGTATCTGGATAAGCAAAACAATATTTGGATTAGAAACAAAGAATCGAAGAACTCTGCAACATCTCACGCCATGGGCTCTGAGGACAGCGAAGAAGATCCATTTGCCAACATACCCGATCTGTCTGTTGACATGACGGAAGAGATGCAGCATTTGAAGCAGACATCTCGAGGCCGCGACGGAATACCTGTGCCCAAGGATGGCGGCTCTCGACAGAGCTCAGCGCAATCGCATTCGCTGAAGAGCTACACAACTCTTGCAGCTTACGAGCCCCTTGACCCTGAGGTAGCAGCGAGGGCCAGAGGAGAGATTGAAAAGCTCGATGCTCAGCCCGGAGACAGTATCAAGAGTGCAGAAGAAGTAGGAGGCAGCGGCTTGCCCGTTCTTAAAGCGAAGTCGAGTCTTGATGCATTGAGCTCTAAGCGCCGTAATATTACCATCTCGTTCACATCGCCCATTGCGTCCATCGTTTTGGGTGTGCTGCCAGAGGATATTGAAGGCCTGGAGGACGACCCGGAGCCCGACACATCGATTTCTCCTCAGCTCCAGGCAGCTCCTTTCAGCACCCCAAAGAGTGCTATACAGGGCTCCTTGCGAGGACTTCGTTCTGGGTCGGTGTACGGAACCATTTCTAGCACCAAGTTTACCCCTCGGCCCGTTTCGCGAATAGACGAGCAAGATGAAGAGAGTACGGTAGAGGTGCACAACCAGAAACAGAGTCCAAACGAAAGCCAAAACCAGAGCCAGAGCCAGAGCCAGAGCCAGAATGAGCGACATGCTAGCTTTATAGGTGACAATACGTCACTGAGTCTGAAATCTCTTGAAGGCGGACCAGGCCTTGGGTTCCTTGTGAATCAAACTCCAACCCCGGCAAA
This sequence comes from Trichoderma asperellum, assembly GCF_020647865.1. Lineage (NCBI taxonomy): Eukaryota > Fungi > Ascomycota > Sordariomycetes > Hypocreales > Hypocreaceae > Trichoderma > Trichoderma asperellum. Next base: position 564,275 of record NC_089417.1, read on the forward strand.
CCGTCCCATCTCGATGAGAGCCGACGACAGCCTGCTCATTGGCCGAAACGTGGGAAAGTATTCACTAAGTCCCCTCTCAGAGTTTACTATGAACAATGCGGACCGGTCCTTCGGACTCGAAGTGAGCTATGTCATGGCCAACAAGCGCATGGCGACGGGCGACGGCTCAAAGAAGGTGCTGTCTATGACGATACGAGACCTCGTGGAAAAGCTTTCTGAAGCTGAGCCGCATGAGCCATATTGGGAGGATATGACCTCTCTCGCTCTCCCAGATAAACAACTGACCAGCTTACACATGTTGAACGAGTTTTGCTCCAAACTCATCACCCTAGATGCGTCAAAAAACTCTCTGGGGCATCTGGATGGAGTCCCCGAATGTGTGCGAGACTTGAAAGTGTCCAACAACATGTTGACAGAGCTTACGTCGTGGGACCATCTCATCCATCTCGAGTACCTTGACATTTCTAACAATGAAGTTAAGAGCTTGTCAGCGTTGAAGAGGCTCATTCACTTGCGAAATTTAAAGGCCAATAATAATCTGCTGACAACCTTGGATGGATTGGATACTCATGATGGCCTTCTCAATCTAAGAGCGCGAAACAACTTCATTGAGGAGCTAGATTTCTCCATGGTCAAGTGGGGGCGTTTGACAAAACTCGATGTGGCTTCAAACAGGATTACATCGGTTCGAGGCTTGCATCTGCTCCCGGCGATTTCCAAGCTCGATGTTTCTGACAACCAACTTCAAACGCTTGTTTTTGAGAAGGCCAACAGGGCGCTACAAGATCTGGACATCAGCGGCAATGACCTCGAATCCTTGGATGTTCGAAATCTTGGCAACTTGCGTACACTTTATGCCGATCGGAACTGTATCAGTCACATATCTGGCTTCCGTTACGCTCGTCGGGTGGACAGCGTCTCTCTGCGTGAACAGCGAGGCGATGACCCGCTCGAGTTGGATTTCCTAACTAGTGCCTGCGAGATAAGAAAGCTGTACCTGTCTGGAAATTATATGCAATCATTTACGCTAAAGACCGATTTCCTTAACTTGCAGCTGTTGGAGCTCGCAAATTGCGGGCTAGAGGTGTTGCCTGATGAATGTGGCCAATTAATGCCCAATTTACGAACACTGAATATCAATTTCAATGCTATTCGGGACTTATCATCTTTGCGTTTCATCCCACGGTTGAAGAAGCTGCTGGCGGCCGGGAATCGACTTTCAAATACGATGGCGGTAACGGAGCTTTTGACGGATTTCCCTCATCTCACTGAGCTGGATCTGCGAGATAACCCCATCACCCAGGGCTTCTATCCTCCCGTCCAGATGCTGATCAGCGCGGACAAGCTGGGAAGCGCCGACTCCTTTGTGATGCCAGATGCAGATGTGGAGAGAGATAGGGCTTTCGCGAAGCGACGAGATGAGACTACAAAGCTGCGTCGCCGTCTCTACGAAGTGGTCTACGTTGCTAGTTGCAAGCGCCTTCGCAAATTAGACGGCCTAGCGATTGACCGTGAGAAGATGTTGACCAAGGATGTTCTCCTGCAAAGACTTGTTGACGATGGGCTTTTGCCAGAGCTCGAAGAGACTTTGGTTGACGATCACGAGTCTGCACAGCAGCAAGAGCAAGTGGCATCGCGGCCGCGTAATCCAGCTAGAGGAGAGTACACTCAAGAAACGACGCGCAGTCGATGGAACGCTGAAGATAGCTTTGCATAAAAAGACGGAGGGCAAAGACTCAAAAGAGAGGAAGTGAACGTACAAAGTGACGAAATTTAAAAAGTAATGGTAATTTTTTTTTGAGGGGGTTGTTGTTTTTCGATTGGGCGTTTTACTGGCATCTACACGAGGCGTGTTTGGATTCTTTTTAGGGATGTTTGGTTATGATGATGGCAAGGCAAAGGAGCGCAAAAAACACTCCCTCCCTCTCTCTTTGATAGGTGGCGTTTTGTTACAAAGAATAATGGCACAAGGCCAGGCCAGGCGCTTGTAGGTCTATGATATATTGACTCTTTTTTTTAGTACCTTTTCCTTTTCATAGTCTTTTTTCTCTCGTTGTTTTTTTGGAGCGTGGCTATGGTCTGCAAAAGGGGGGAATAGCTAGATGTTGTATGAGTACGGAATACTAGGGAGTAACATGATGATATCCTGTATCGATTTTCTTTTAGTCGATATTTTTTTTTCTTCTTTGTTTTTATACAATGACCTTGATTGTTGAGTTATTAGTAATAGAAGTTTTCTTTTTATCTACTAATTTTTGGGATACTTTAAATTGATGTTTGTCATGACATGCGTGTATCAAGGGGCGTGTTGCATGAAGTACTGGAAAGAGATTTGTGGTTGAAACAACCAGGCTGTTCTCTCAGCTTGCTCCGTATTTGCTTGGGACAGGTCATAGTGTAGCATATATAATAGTGTATCATATTTACACGATGATGAACTCTTACTTCTTGTTGACTCCAGCTTAGTATTATGTGTGAAAGATTGCATGGGAGTAACATCCAAAGTAGTGGCACACGTCATGATCCAAAACCTGGTGATTCAACTGTAGTATCTTTGAGTTTAGCTTGAGTCGGGCTGAAATCAATCACCTTTGACTCTGGGATGGCGATATGCTTGGAAAGATAGGGTACAGCTTGCGCGAACCATGCGCTTGCTTGTCTCATTTCCACAACACTTCATTTACCGAGAAGTTTTCCTGTTTATTGTGTTCTTCGTCGCTCTCAGTTTCCTTGGAGTATTTGGCATTGATTGAAGCAATCGTCGGAGCAGAGATTGTTACACTGACCTGAACTTTGAACTGACTTTTCGTGAGTATTTATCAGTCATTTTCGTTGCAGCCAACAGCCGATGAGCTCTTCCTCGCAAAAGAAATGACCATGGCTATCGTAAAGAGCTTTCAGTTAATGCAGAAACTTGGTCACCCGTATATTTTTTTCAACCGTAGATGCTAGACCCTCCGTAGGTTCAGGATCCTCTGCTCTGATAAAGACTGAAGGGAGAGAGGGAATCGATGTGTTGCCAATCATCAACGTTTCGACGTCGGTACAATACTCTTTCGCGTTGGGAATTCCCCCTGATGCGCCAATATATACTCCTTTGATGTTAGCAGATCCCATCGACTTCAAATGATGAGGTGGTGAATTTGTTCTTCGCTATGAAAGAACAAATGAATGGGCAGGGCAGTTTTAAAGATGGCAACCAACGGGATCGATTTTGGGGGGCATGCGGCCCGAATCGTCCAGCTAACCCTCAATTGTTCGGAATACAGATCAACAGGCTAGACGGCAAATAGTGGAGGGGCAAAGCAATAGTTCACAACGATAGTTGCTCTTCAATGTATTATGACCCTCCCTCAGATCACCCGCTATGCTATATGCAGTAGCGACCCTGCGCCTAGTTTCTCTTTCAGGGTCTAGTGCGTGGAATACGGCCATAATTCCAGCAGTTATTGATACCCAACACTTTCAGCTAATGTCCAGTAAACGGCCGAGTTCACCTGGGGAAGTATTGATGCGCCAAACAAATAACAGAATGACTTTGCGTTAGCGCTGCTTCTGAGAGGCGTTCTTGGCATACTAGCCAAGGGTTGAATAGACGAGAACCCTGCTAGTAGCTCGATGAGGTTCTAGATCAGAGACGTATAAATCCAACCGGCATCCAGCGAATGGATTGGTAGATCAAGACACGTTCGGCCAAACATTGCTCGACTGCATATGGGAATCGCCTGATTTTCTCATTGTCTCGAGAGAAACGAGGCCATAGTGAACCTCGAGGCTCGCCTTGTTACCAGTATCGTTTGAGAAGTTTTGTTTTGCTCTCACATAGCCAGAATGTCGACTCTTCTCCTTGCCCCTTTCGATGCTTCCATGTGCCTAGGCCAGGGCTACAACTCGTTCATGCACGCGCCCTGCATTTGCGACGCCGTCGACATCAAGAATGCTACCTATATTGCATCAAAGGAGGGTAGCAAACCGTCCCAGACTGTTTCATACTCGGCAGAAGTTATAGAGAAAATGTCTGACTTTGTTCGTGCCATGAATATATCAGCAGGCTCGTCAATCCGAACAGGCTCTGTGAGTGTTTTTGGCGGCGGAAGCAGCATCGATGAGATGAAGTTTGCCGAGAGTGATCTAAACGCAGTCATCTCTGTCAAGGTTGTCAATGAGACTCGCAATTTTCAGGACAACATATCCTTCAAAGAGATTGGTGTCAAGAACTTGGATAACGCTCAATTCCATGAAATCTATGGTGATACCTTCATTTCTGGGTTCATCGAAGGAGGCGTCTTCCATGGTATCATCAATATCAAATCAATTGATGCCTCCAAGAAATCAGAAATCAAGAACAAGCTCAGAAGCCTGTTCAACGGCACAAACTCGGAATGGTCACCATCGTCGAGCGCGGATCTCATCGAGGCACTCCGACAAGCCGACGTCTCAGTGACGGTCTATTGGTCTGGAGGCAGCATGATCAATCCATCGAATGAAGAATGGAATATCGAGTCGCTTATTCGTGCGGCGAGCGCCTTTTCGGACAAGGTGTTGAAGTGTCCACAACGAACTTGTGCGATCTTGACAAGATATGACACTTTGCCTGATTTCGTGGTTTGGTCACGCGGGTTCAGCCCTGCCATCTGCGTTAGACAATATGAGGGTGCCCGGGGATTCGCGTCCGAGTTGCTTGACATGTACATGGAGTACAAGGGCAACCTCTTCCTTTTGAATGACGCAATTCACCATCAAGACAGATACGAGAGGAGCTCGCGACCTGACGGAGTTGACATGGCGTTGAGCAGTCTCATCGAGGCTCGCACATCCTTGCGTTTCGAGATGATCAAGATTGTCAGAAAGATTGAAGCACTGTGAGACCTTCCAGGTGTGAATGTCTGCCAACTTGTACTAATGGCTCTCAGTGACAGGGACCCCGAGATGGTCAATGATCCGCTTGGAAAAGGGGATATCACAGCCCCAGAGCTGTGGCGTGCAAGACTGCCAGTGAGTATCATCACATTGGCACACTAGGATTCAGTACATCAACCTGACGTCAATGTAGTTTAAAAAAGATGACTCGGGCGATGCCATGACTTAGAATGTTCTTGAGTCATTACTTCAGGGCCATCCTAAACAACTGGCGGCAATGCCTTCACTAAATTAGAGAGTTGGCTGTCAAGAATGCCACGAAATGGCCAGACTGTCGTATCTCGGGGATATCGTCCGGTTTGCAAGTTAATGAAAATGAAAGTTCTTCTCAATTCCAGTGCAGTCTTGGCCATATTGGATGGCCATATCATGCGTGGAGGTGTTTACGAGGGAAAGCTATATCCGCGGGCTAAGCCTCCATTACCTATCGGAAAAGACGGCAGACCATCACTGGTAAAGTCCACTGGACTCTTGTTTAATTCTGAGGGGGGTTTCGTTCGAATGTCCTGGGGTTAGCAGGAATGGAAAACATGGTACCGCTCCTCCAAGGTGTCTTTGAGAGGAGTCTAGATGCAGTACGAGGGCGACAGCTTTGAGAGGCTAGGTAGGCTTCGTCTGGGGATAGTACAGGTACCCTGACTTGAATCCCTCAGAAGTCTCTCGTTTGAGCTACCTTTTTAAAATCTTTTCTCTTATTAGAGAAATATTAGATTCTTAAGTAAATATGTTATATAGGCCAGCTGTATAAACCGTACAAGTAATACCTGTAACTACCCAGTTAAAAGAGGTAAAGACTTGACTAATGGGGATTGCTTATTGTGTTGAGTCGTTTACTGTTTCGGATATTATTTTGGTAATTAAGATATAGCTTGTAAGCGCAATTTTAATATCATGGCAGCCGCATGTGTCCACTGATTCAAGCGTTCTGTGGTGATTAGCCAAGTGAGGATATTATGGCTTAATTGTTGAAAAACGTGTAAGACATGGCCAGCACCACTCTAAATTTACAAATAGCATTTAATCATGCAAGCGGATGAAGCTACATTAGCAGAAAAGCCTTTGATACATGTAGTCCTGTAATTTTGAAACATGGACCAAACTGGGGGAGATTTGATACTCACCGGCGACATCTGCACGGTCTACAAGAGGAAAAGTTGCCGGATCGTAATATGTTTTGCGATGCTTGGCAATGCCTCATCTAAAATATGATAAGCTAAGCATGCCCTGGAGATGCCAATGGCTATGAGTGCCTATAATATGTGTTTATAAGTTTTCAGAGAAGCAATGTAAAAAAACGCCCATTTCGCTCCCAACTTTGCTGTAAAATCTAGCAGTATCGTCAGCTGCTGCAAGCGGTGGGTGCGCGCCCTAGCCTATACACGTACAGAGCTTGATACATGCCGCTATAGACCACTCCGCAGGCGGTGACGCAGTTTCACAGCTGACACTGAAGACTTTACGGGTGGAGAAGCTGCAAGGCGTTAGTTAATTGGATGCATTAATTGCTTGCGGTTCGATGACGATGACGAGAGAAAGTGGGGTGCCGAGTGTGGGCTGCGTGCAATTTATATGTGGCACATGTCAGAATCATCAGCGGCGATATATCTGGACTCCGCTGGTGTTGCCTGGAAGATGTAGAGCAGGAACTTCACATGGACGAGTCTTGATAAAGAGCTCAAGAGATTTATTTATTTACTTAACAAGACCCTTTTCATGTGATGGGATATTACCTTGTTTATACTAATATTGGAGCTGAGTAGTACTAAATGCTACTGACCGTTGAAAGGTTCTTTAGCGCACGCGTCTAGTCCCGTTACAGGTGACCGCCACCCAGCAGACACCGCCTGATGATGCTGCTAAGAATCTTGCTAAGACTTGGGCACCTGTAAGGCCCCAACAGTGGCTCGTGAGTCCGTCTCAGCTTTGATAACGACCCAAGGCTGGCTTTGGCTCTGGTTCCTGTCTTTTGATCCGCTTCAGGCGAGTCGACGCCGAACCCCGGGCCATGCAATTTATCTAAACGAGGGCCATTTTTAGGTGCTGTTACTTTCGCCTGGCTCTTATTCTGGACCGTGAATTCGCCAACATCAGGAGCTATACGAGCGTGGGAGGGCTGAGCGCGTACCGATGATGAGATGCAGTCTTGGGCTCTTGTCACCTGTCCGGTAAATAAATAAAAATACAAGTAAAAGAAAGAGAGGAGTCATTCATTCGTCCAGTTCATCCAGTGCCAGCTCTGTGTTTTTGTCTTTCCGCCTTTGCCCCGTCTAGAAATGACAGCAGCGCCATCTTTAATTTACTTGCCTCCCTCGCTACCCACAGCGTAACACGAGCCGGCGCATTCTTTGCGGCATCACATGAAACATTGCAGCTAGCGCTCCATGCCATAATCGCCATAATCCGAGTGGATTCGTCCCAAGGTTCTTTTCTTTTTCTTCTGCGCTGTCTAGAACGTTGATGCCTGGAGCCCCAAGCTGCTGCTGCCTTGAAGCGAGAGAGAAGCAGAGAAACGTGCCTCACTCTCTCATAATAACAGACTGAGAGACTATTGAATTAATCAAAGTCAACGCCTTCTTCTACCAATCCTAGCCGGCTGCTACTAGCATTAATTACTGCCTATCCTGGACCCTGGATCGGCCGCTAGTGCCCGTTAGAGCCCAGCTGCCCCAGCCAAATCAAGTCATCCATCGGTCACCGTCGAGTGATGCCCCTCGGAAACTGCGCGTAGCTTCTCCATTCCTCCCGGGGGCAGCTCAGCGTCTGCTTGCACCTCTCTTCTGTTTCTTTCTTCTTTCTCTCCACCACAACAACCACCCGCACTCTCACATACACAAACACCAATCATCAGGCGGACTCGACGACGACGAGACAGACGCTCCTCTGCTGCGCCCTGCAGAGAAAGGGAGGAGCATGGACTTGTCCGACTCGGTGGTGGCCCCTCCGCTGGAACGATCCGTCTCGCAGCAGAGCAACACGTCGTATCGCTCGCATCGCAGCATCCGCACCGGCCGCCATCGCGCGCTCCTCAATCACCACCTCAGCAGCTCGGCCAGTAGCATCGCCGAGAGCGACAAGTCCTTGACGAGCTTCCCCAGCTTCTCGCCCGAGCTGCCGGGCACCGACCGCTTCGCCGACGACCACGACGACGATGCCGACTACAACCAGCTCACGGCCGCCATCCGACAGCCCGACAGGACCGTCCGTGCCAAGGAGCTGAGCGGCGCGGGCTCCTCCATCGTCGACAGCCTGACGTGGCGCAACTCTGCCCGCGAGGCCCTCTTTGAGGATGCGCCGCTGTCGCAAACCGTGCCCGGCGCCCTACACAAGGCAGACGACAAGCACATCGAGCGCTTGATTGCTCGACACGGCGCAGTGACGCTGGTTAGGCAGATTGCAAGCGATCTTGCGCAGCGAGATGCACAGATATCCAGCCTGCGGCGGCGGGCCGATGAACGCGAGAGGGCATTGAGGAAGATTATACGCGAGTGTGGCCTGTCCAGCCTGGAGCTGGAGACGAGGCTGAGGGTGGTGGAGACCGAGCTGCGGAAGAACGGCCACTTTTCAAGAGATGGAGGTGGACTCAGCGATCTGATGAGTGACGCCATGGGGGGCGCAGTGACGGAGAGTGCGCATGGGGAGACGGGCATAGCAGGCGCCACGATTAGAGCCAGCAGCGGTTCTGCCCTGCCCAGCAGCTCTGACAGCGTCAAGGCACCGGGGACCGTCAAGGGCTGGAAAGACTACATCTGGGGCGGCACAACGAGGAGGACCAGCCTCAAGGATGGCGCGCCCAGCAGCAACAGACCTACTGTGATACGATCGCATTCCAGCCTCGCCCAGCGACCAGCGCTGCAGGATGACCTCTTCGACCCTCCCGCCACTCCGACAAGCAGCGGCCCTGCCAAGAACTCTAGCCGGCCGTCTAGTATACACTCGGCCTCCACTCCCGATCGCAAAGGTTCTGCATCGCTTGCAAGCCTGGCGCTGAGGCTCGTGGCCGGCGGCGCTGTTGCCAGTCGTGAGGCAGAAGCCAGAGGACGTGCCGTTAGCAGTGCTGCCAGAACAGAGACGACCAGGGCAGGCTCGGCGGCTAGTAACCACACCAACCGTTCATCCCGAGCCGTGTCTGTCGCTGGCGGCCCCAAAGCATTGATGGCAATGGGGAGATCGACGCCGTCCAACTCCTCAATCGCCGGCGTATCGAAATCCCAAGCCCAAGACCCGCGGGGGAGCGGCGCTGGAAGCTCGCCTGGTCCATCATCCTTGCGTGCAGACAAGTTTGGGCCCGTTGAGATGGACGCCATACTGCCCCCAGAGTCTCAGCCTCCAACGCTCACGCGCATCTACAACAATTACCCCAACAGCGAATTTCTAACCGATCGGTTTGGCTTCATCTACGACCAGCGACGCAAGAAACGGCAACGGGAGGCTTCGCAGATGGCACAGCATATTTCAAACGGCCACCGCAGAGAACTGCTAGGAAACGGCCGAGCAGGCATCTCACCCAACATGCTGGACGACGTGCCGAGTTCCAAGGTGAGCGTATCTAGTGATCCACGGCCAGGGAGCCCAAGCAGCCAGGAGGAGAGGGCTGCTGGTGAGGACAAGGCGAAGCGCTGGCAGGATTACCTAAAGATTGCGACCTTTCCCACCGAGCTGCTGAGCCATACGCCTGGCATAAGCGCCACAACTGTGTCTGTGACCGAAGGCGCCGACGATCGAGCCAGTTCGAACTCCAGCCAGCGGCTAGTTGAGCGCTCAGCTCGTTCGCCTGCGATAACCCCGACCGAGTCAGGGCTCGTTCCCCTGGCCAGCACGACGACGGCGATTGACCACGAGACTACTCTCACACAGCCGCCATCTGAGGACCCAACTCTAGGGACGCTGGTCAAGGAAGATACAGAGCCGGTAAAGCTGCTTCTTCAGCAGCTGAGCGATCTGCACGATGCCCTTCAGCGAGATAAGACTGCCCAATGGAATGAATTTCTGCGCAAAGTCAGGGCCGAGAGGCAGCGTGAGGGCGAGGCGGCGCTCGCCGCTGCGACGGCAGCTGCCGAAGCTCGATTCGAGCGCCTAGGGATAATCCAGCCCGAGGAGCAGGTGGCTGATGGAGAAATGATTGGCATCTCTAATCTGGGCAACAAGGGCAAAGTTGGACGAGCGAAATGGAACGGCTTCAAGGCGCTGGTGTTGGGCGGCATCCCTGTCAGCTATCGGGCAAAGGTGTGGTCAGAGTGCTCAGGGGCAACGGCGCTGCGTATTCCTGGCTACTACGAGGGGCTTGTCTCTCAGAGCGGGGAGGATGACGACCCTACGGTTGTGAGCCAGATCAAAATGGACATCAACCGGACGCTCACAGACAACATCTTTTTCCGAAAGGGTCCTGGCGTGCAGAAGCTTAGCGAGGTGCTGCTGGCATACTCGCGACGGAACAAGGATGTGGGCTACTGTCAGGGGATGAACTTGATTACCGCCAATATTCTTCTCATTACGCCGTCTGCTGAGGAGGCGTTTTGGATTTTAGCATCGATTATCGAGAAGATCCTTCCTCACGGGTACTACGACCACTCTCTCATATCCTCGAGAGCAGACCAACAGGTGCTGAGGCAGTATGTTCGGACGGTTCTTCCCAAGCTGTCAGCGCACCTCGACTCGCTATCCGTTGAACTCGAGGCCCTGACTTTCCAGTGGTTCCTCTCCGTGTTTACAGACTGCCTCTGTGCCGAGGCTCTCTTCCGTGTCTGGGATGTGGTGCTGTGCACCAACGATGGAAGCACGTTCCTTTTCCAAGTTGCCCTGGCGCTGCTCAAGCTCAACGAGAGCAATCTGCTGCGGTGCGACACGCCGGCTGGAGTGTATACTTATATCAACCACCAGATGACGGAGCATGCCATTAGCATTGATGGATTGATCCAGGCGAGCGAGGGGTTGAGACGAGTTGTGAGACGAGAGGAGGTGGAGCAGCGGAGGGCGGCGGCTATTCAGGCTGAGAGGGATATGCTCGTTGGGAGAGATGCTGGAGGGGACAGTGCACATACAGATACGGATGCGACGGAGACTGCTGGTGATGGTGATGGTGATGGTGATGGTGATGGTGATGGTGACGAGGACTCAAGCTGAGTCTGAGTACTGCATTTTAAGAGGCGGTGTTTCACAAAAAAAAGGGGTTGAAAAAAGTTCTGATCAGAATGGACCGGGGATTGGAGCACGAACGTTGAATATGATACCCATCACAAATTGTAGCCTACGCTGCTACAACTGCCTTTTTTTTTACCCCTTTTTTTTTCCTTTTTTTTTTCATCTTATACCATATCTCTCTCTTTTAGAATGTCTTTGGGGAGGGGCTAGCGGAAGGGAAAGCACACGGGCAAGCAAAAAATACAAAACACTGCGTTTTTTTTTTCTTAAAAAAAAAAGGATAGATTTGGACTTTTGGACGAAATTGGTTTTTTTTTTTGTTTTGTTTTCTTTATTTTTGTAATGCTTTGAGGATGAGTAGTAGCCTTTGGTAGCATTTAGACGATGAATATACTCAAACACACACACACACACACACACACACACAAACACTTTCATGCGCTGGTAGAAAACACATTTACCTGTTTTAGCTGCTGTAACTTTGATAATCCATACTCGAGTCTTAAGGATGGCACATAAATATCTGGACAAGTCATTTATATTCGTTTAGTAAAAAAAAAACGTTCACTTTGACCACATGACAGCCAAGTCTGGCAGCTGGCCGCATATCACGACCAGCATCACACATTCACCTGGCGTTCACTTTGCTCTCACTTGGTCGCGGCAATCACGAAACGCGTCAACGTGTGTGCTTTGTTTTTATTTACTTCTTCTCTCTCGGCCAATCACCTGTTTGCATGCGCCGCAACTCGATGATAACTCCCCTCATCATCAGAGACGCTCAACAACCAACATACATCGCTTCAAGCTTCCTTTGCCCCATTCCACCAACTTGTTCATTTTTGCTGAAAGCGCGGCCAACTAAACGACGATTAAACGATGCAAGACGTTTCTGAAGAGCTAACTGAAGAGCTCGCCGAGTCTATCGACTCTTGGAGGCACTCGGTTCCTAGTCGCATGGAGCGCGAGGATCCTTTCCTCGACGATGGCTTCATAGCTCGACCGAGCACTCGCGTTGTCAGTAACCTCCCCCAGCAATATCCTCTCTTTCTCAATATGCCAATAATTTCATTCCATTTAGACGTTTCGTGAACCAGAGAGACCAATGCGCCGTCCATCCACTCGCCTCGCCTTCATCCGCGACGCCATCCCCGTCTTCAATAGGCGGCCAGTGACCCCCTCCGACGGACTCCTCCAAGGACCGCTGATAGAGCGCCCCGAAACCGCGCTGGGAATCCGAGACGACGATGGCGATGAGGCGGCGGGAGCAAAGAACCCACGGCGGCGCAGAGGCGGCCTTTTGGGCCTGTTTAGCCGCAAGAGAAAGCAGCGTAGCCCGTCGCCGTCGCCGTCGCCGCAGGTGGTGCTGAATGTGCCGTTGACGATTCATTTCTTGTTTGTGGGGGCCAAGTCGGCGGGACAGACGTCCTTGTTGTTGTAAGATGAGCTTTTTTTTTTACCTTTGGTTCTAGCTTTTCTGGTTTGATGTTGACAATGAAACACAGCCGCGCACGTTATGGCCAATTCCCAGACGTAAGAACAAACTCCTTCTGTTATTGACATTCACGTTTATCAAATGTACATATGCCATAGATACTGACTCCGCCACTGCATGCAGTCCAGGGCCATTGCTCGCACCTGTTACGAGACATATGTCAACACTCGCATGTACGACTCCCAGCCGGTGCGCGTCGAAATGTAGGACACTTCGGGCGCGCCGGACTTGAACACGGTGGAGCGGCTGTCGTATGTGCAGTGGGATGCCATATTCCTGTGCTTTGACATTCAGCAGAAGCCAACGATGCATGCCATCTTGCAGTGGGTGAGTATATAAAGCCGTCTGATGCTCGTTTGATTGTTTGGCTAACATTCACATCACCGTCTCAGTGGCTCGAGGCTGTGCAGGGCGGCTTCCTCGCCCAGCAGCATACAGAGGTGCTTCTTCACTTGGTCGGCCTGAAGAAGGACGCTCGCGACAAGTGCACGGATCCGAGGCACAGAGTTCCATGCCCGTTTGATTCGGACGACTTTGTCCCGTATCCGACCTGCTGTGTGATCCCGTCTGATGTGAGTACATGTTGTGTGTGTTTGCTCTGTTGAGCCCGCTTTACGAAGAAGACGCACAACTGACAGGGGACACTTCTTTTTCTTCCATGATAGGCTGCTTGGCATGCTCGTCGCATCCGAGCTCACAGGTATCTTGAGTGTTCTGCCATGACGGGCGAAGGGGTCGACGGTATGCTTGAGGATGCTGCGAGAGAGGCGACCAGACGGGCGATTGATATGGCTCGCTTCATGCAGATGGCTCATCCTAACAAGAGACGCATGTTCTGATGTACCTCGCGTTATGCGGATAAAGTCGTGATTTTTTGTGAAATTTGGGGGGTATCAAAGGTTTGAAAGGGGGTTTCTGTGGTTGAAGGATACGACACCTACTACATACCAAACGATGCCGTATATGACAGACGAATCTTGCCTTCTTATAGTCTAGGAAGAGGCCAGTAACTTTTTTCAGAAAAGAAAATTATTGAAATTGTTGAAAATAAGAATAATTCGAACCAAGGACATGTATATTTGAATCAGAAGAAGAAACTGGAGGAATGTTGCAGTTGCGGTGTTCACCGAGAGCACGTGGGTCTGTGCGCTGAAGCTTCGGTACCTGAACGCCGCACTGCGAACAAACAAGCATTCCGTTTGACCGTAGACTTCACTTCAACCATCACCGAGCTCGACTCTTTTTATTCTCAGGAGCCACTCGTTTAACCAGCTCTGATTCTCTGTAAATAAAAAATGCCCCTCTCATAAAGTTTATCTCGCTGTAAGTGATTCACACCACCCGCCAATCTCACAGCCGCTCATGATGCTTACAAAAACGCAGACATGAACGTGTCCACATGAAATCTCAATAGCAGAGGCTGCTCCCCAGCGCTTCATCATGGCTCGCTCTACAATCCTCTTCTTGGGCCTCGCTGGTGCCGCAGCCATCGGCTCAGCTGCCTTTACAATCATTTCCTCGCCCCTCCTTGGAAGACGCAGCCTCTTGACCATTGTCGCTTCCGGCATAGCTCTCATCATCTTTGCTTCAGCAAGTCTCCCCAGACATATATCAAACAAAGCTCAGGCTAACCAGCAAAAAATTTCAATCCTTTTAGACAAGACACATTCAGCTCCTCTCACATCGCAGCTCCAAACGAAATGCAAAGCAACAGACAGCTTCTAATTCACAGCATGGCGTCGGCATTCCTCAGCCGCCAATGGACTACAACCTATTTGTCCTCGGCTCAGGCGGGCACACCAAAGAGATGCTCATGATGATGGACGACGGCTTCTACCATTTCGCAAACTCTCACCGCCGCTACCTCATCTCCAGCGGCGACTCCATGTCAGAGAACCACCTCGAGGACTACGAACAGAGCCTCAAGACCCTGTGCAAATCTCACGACTCGTCATCCGGCACCTACGACAAGCGCATCGTCACGCGCGCGCGCAGAGTCCACCAACCTCTCTGGTCAACGCCCTTTACGGCTCTGCTCAGCATTCTCGACATCTTCCCCGCTCTGCTCGTTTCGCCAGACAACGAGGTTGGGAGGAAGCTGCGGTATCCCAGCCGAGTCTTTTCCAACGGGCCGGCTACCGGGTTCTTTGTTGCGCTGGCGATTCATTTGCTGAAGATGCTCTATATTGTTCCAGAGACCTGCATGAAGGTCATATATATCGAATCTTGGGCTCGGATATCGACCCTAAGTCTAACGGGCAAGTTACTGTTGCACACCGGCATAGCGGATGTCTTTGTCGTACAGCACGAAGAGGTGGCCATACGGTATGGCGTACAGAATGCTGGAGAAATTGTGTTTAATTCTCGCCGCTTGGATGATATAGAACCAAGCCCCGTCAAATGCTAGCGGACTTTTTGGCTCTTCCCTTTTAACCTTTTTTTCTTCGCCTCATTTTCTCCATCTTCTCTTCATACACATCATATAATACAAGAAGTGCCAAATCTGGCCACCATCCACACACACACACACATCTATATGCCTCTCTCTATTATGCTGTTGCCGGTACAGGCTGTGCCTCCGCCTCTGCGCCAGCCTCCTCATCCTCCAGTCCAAACGTCTCAATCTCCGAGCTTGCCCTGGCCTCCCGGTTGGCCGTCTCCTTGCCGGCCCAAATCTTCCAGTTCTCAAACTCGTTGTCTTCGAGCTGCATACCAATGTCCAGCCTCGTCTTTCCAAAGTATGCGCCGACATAGCGGGCCTCCTCGATGGCTATCCTCTTCTCGATTTCCTCTTCCTGGCGCAGTCGGTAGAATTCTCGGCGGACAATGTCGTATGCTTTGCGCTTGCTCATGTTTTGGTTTTCCATTAACCACAGTTGTCGTTGGACCACGCTATTAAAAAAAATTAGTTTGATGTTGCTTCTTTCTTATCCACACATCTTGAGCGTTTAATATTCACCTTTCACCCGTCAGCGGAATACCAGGCTGTCTTAACCCCTTGCTCCAATCGCAATGCTGATGATCCTTTCCGTCCAGCTCCAGCACCACCCTCGGCCTCGCCAGCTCCCAGGGATGGTCCTTGTAGAAGCTCGTCCGCAGCGCATCTTCGGGGTAGGCAATGGTCTGGGGGCGGAACAGCTTCTTGGGCTTGGTCGCCTTGGGGTTGGGCACGCGGTGGCGGGGGGTGACGTTGCGCACGAGCGTCTCTGACGGCGGGACCGAGTTCATGACGGCGAACCAGGGCGGCGTGGGGACGTTGTAGCCGGGCATGAGCTGGTGCTTGAGCTCTTCGCTGACGGCTCGGTAGACGCCCGCGGGGCGGATTTGCCTGCCGCCCATGATGGGGGATTTTGCGGTTTTTGCTGTGTTGTGTGAGAGAGTTGTTGTGGAAGAGGGGGGTATAGAGGCGTTGTTGAATGGAGGCGTATGAGTGCGAATTGGATTCGCGAATGGAGCCAGAGAGAGGCGTTTGGATTGGAGTTTGTCGTTAATTCGATGCTTGTTAGTCGTGCGATGGGATATGGCAAACTAGGAAATTTTGGGGTCGTCGGCGAATCATTCGGCCGGACCCGCGGGTTCTAACGTATCAATCTTCCTCTATGAATGTTTAAGCCATTGAGCGATGAATTGTTACTCAATGGGATTATTTACATGTATAATTGTTGCAATCGTCCCTGTAAAACTTTTCCTTGCGAATGTAGAATCTACTTACTTTATTGCAGCTTCAAGGTGGTGAATATAACCTCTTTCATTCATGCCTCTAAGCTTAGTCATCCATCTTGAAAATACATCACGTCACAACTTGCACCTTTAATGAAACGATTCTCTCATGTAAAAACTCCCAGCTCTCAACCCAGTCAGTCTTTTGTAGCAACATTAGCTTCAAACCCACCCTCAGCATGGCTTCCAAAGGAACCGCCGCTGAAAAATCCATAGCTGACCATCTCACCGAATGGGGCTGTAAGTTCTGCCCATCCCCAGTTCTACACGCCCATCCATCCTCTTACACACACGCAACACCACACACAGCAGTTCATACCACACACTAACATCTCACCAACAGCTTCATCCCTTCCCCCCTCCCTCCTCGCAACCCTCATCACCGCCCTGCACGCGCGCCCCCTCCAGCCCCTCCCCCTCACGCTCTTCACCCCAACGCTCCTCTTCTCGTCTTACCTCAACCTGTCGGGCTACCCAACCGCCAGCGCGGGCCTCGCCGCCGCCTGGTCCGGCCTGTACGCGCTGCTGGCCCTGCGGAGGAGGCAGCCCCTGCGGGCCAAGTTCAGCATCCGCGGCGTGGTGCGAGGCACGGCGATTGGCTTGGGGGCCGCGAATTGCGTGGCGGGCGGGTGGGTGTACATGCATGGCAGTAAGGATCGGGATAAGAAGGCTAGGGAGGAGAGGAATCGGTGGGGGCAGTATGATGATAAATGATGGGAAACGATATGAAGAACTGGATGCCAACGGGGGAAAGGAGTGAGAAGGTGTGATGTTTATGGGGATGAACGGAACAACAAAAAAAAAAGGAGAAGAAAGGAGTATTCCCTTGTACTATTACCAACATTGTTGCTGGGCCTAAAGAGATGCATACATGTATATTATTATGACACAGAATGAAAGAAAAGACAATTCACACAAACAAGACACTTTGCATTGTCAATACATACTTGTTTCGTATTGATGTTCTACCTACAGGGGCCAATGGTATCCTTTCCATCAAGGCCACCAAATTCGCTAACAATCGGCCGATCTCAAGCAAAATAAAGGGTTGGCAGTCTTAGGTATTCGCTGCGTTCAGCCAACACTATCTATACAGACATCTGAATATAAAAGGACACAAAACCTTTGTGTAGTATCCATAAAATCCCATTCCTTCCGATTCACAGCGCCAATAATAAAAGCTGATATTGACAAAGAGAAGAAAAAGAAGAACAAGTTGGACAAGGGAAAAAGAAAAAGAAAAAAGAAAACAAAAGAAAATAAACGCCCATTTCGCAGATCATCTCAGCTCTTGAAGTTTCTGCGAGCCCAATTCCGCCTCCCAATCTCGATAGAGAGGATTTGAAAAGTACAAATCTGTACACCGTGATAACCGGTCCTTACACACAACACCAAACACTAACAATTTCTAACAAAAAAACCCCGCTCTGTATCTGCAGTAGTATCCCAGGACTCTCTTGTCTCTCTCATCTTTGCCGATGATTCTGTTGGATGAACTTTTGAGAAAAGAAAATTAAAAGCAAAGTAACGTTGGACTTCTCGTCATGTGGGTCATGCCGAGTGAAGCTATTCAACAAAGCTACTCTTTCCCCTCCAAAATCGTTTGTTTTGGGGGGATTATCTCGTTATGTTGTCACGGGTGATGACTATCTGAGAGCCAGACACCACCCAGATGGTGGCAACAAAGGCAGTGAATAAAACAGTCCTCATAAATGACCGGACTTGAACCGGAGTGAATCGTGAGCTTTCGCCGTGGAACGACCGAAGTGAGCTGATATTCAGGGAGCTAGGCGCAAGTGCGGTGATGTATTCGACATCGCATTCCCGGATCTTCGGTTCGGCATAAGTCTTGTATTCGTCAACGACGCTGTCGAGGTTCCAGCCAGACAGCTTGCGGACGGCGGCGACGACGCATCCGGTGCGGTGTTTGCCGTGGTTGCAATGAACCAGAAGAGGGTAATTTCGGCGATCCAAGACAACTTCGAGGATGGAGGACATTGTGCTTGAAGGAATAGCCTCTTTCTTTGTTCCCTTCATGTTGAAAACAACTTGCTGGATGCCATTGGCGCCGATGAAGGACTCGAACTCGTGGTCGATCTCATCTCTCTTAACCAGTGTACTGTAGATAGCCCGTGGTTAGTGATGCGATCCGGTAATATGAAAACAGAGACAGATGGAGAGGTAAAACATACACTACCGTCTTCAACTCCAAGCCCTTCAAGAAGCCATAATCGTCTGCCTTTGGATAACTGCTTCGATATACGCCAGGCACAACCACTCCAAAGTTGACTGGTCGACCCTCCATGGGAGCCAGGGGAAATTCCGACGCAGGATTTGCAGTTATTGATATGACCGATCCGGTTGCTGCAGCGGCTGATGATATTATTAGTATTTACTAATTCCCAGGGGATTCAAGAATAGAGGCGGCTTACCAGAAATGGTACCAGTTTTAGGCGACATTGAGGAGGATGTCTGTTGGCTGGTCGCTCGACGCTGGAAAAGAGGGGTGGCGTTTTCTTCGGAGCGTAGCGGTCCCTCTGCAATATTCTGGGGTTTTATCATCCTCGTTTCCAAGGGCAAGCCGTCAACGACAAGACAAGATTCGTCAAGCCGAGTAGGGAATGATTCGGAAGAACTGAAGGGCGCTGCTATCTCTGGCGAGAATAGTGGGATGCTATTGTCGGGTAAAATGTCCAGTTCCATGCCGCCTTATATGCGCGTCCGTGTTTGTATGTCTTTGTCTCCGTTGTCTTGTCAACTAAGAGAGTTCTCTTTTTGTCTTTTTGGCTGGTTTGATTGCACGTATAGGACTCTATATCGTTTTGGACAAGGTTCAGCACAGCAACACGCGCGAATGGCGTCGGAACAGGCGGCGTGGTTTGTCAAGAAAGGTATGGATTCTCGAGAAATTGGCTCCAAAGAAAAGGTTGAGGGCGTCTTCTTAGTTCAGAAAATAGTTTGAGAGATGGAGAAGGGATCAATGATTAAGTAGAAGTGACGTGGATGGGGTTTGTTCGTGGTGAAGATTTTCTGAGTTCAACTTTTGCTCTAGTTGAATAGGCGCGGGGTGGGCAAAGGCCTACAGAAGCGTATTCCGTTTGGAAAACGAGAGCTGGAGTTGAGAGGCCATCTTGTCCAGGGTTTATGGAGAAGCGGGAGAGGTCAATGTAAAGTACGAAGAGCTTCGGTCAGGAAGAACAGGCAAGGTCGCGTGGGCGGATGGTGGGAGGTGGGAAGATCGCATGCCCTGTCGAGACGATGCTTGGAGTGCTGTGAGTGTAGCTGGTTGAACTGAGACCGGGGGGCTCAGGTTTCAATTTTGGGGGGGAATCCTGTCGACAGGCGAGCACAAGCCGTAGCTACCGGGCCAGCAGATACTTGGCGGGTACGTGGGCGGTACCACGGCGCGGTCGCTGGAGACGCCGCTGGAGCAGGGCAGTACAATCCAGCACAGAACGGCGTCGGCGTTACAGTGGTGTCCCACCCCGTGTTGTCACTGGCTTGGTCTAGGCCAATACTCCGTGCAGGCCCAGAGAAGCAGGTTTCGGGCCCGGAATTGGTAGCATCACGGTGGGGAGACAGGGCAGCTCTTCCACACGGTCGCTGCATGTACTGCGTAGGTACTCGGGCGGTAGAAGGGTGGGGTGCATTGCATAGCGCCTCGGGGGAGCGTCTAGTGCATTCGCCTTCGCTGTACAGCACAGCATGGGCCTGTGCGTTTTGTGCGGTGGGCCGGGCATACAGTGCTGGGAGCACGCTGAGGCTGCCATCCATCTCCGTGCCGGCCAGTTGGGTTCAGGCCATTGGGGTCAATACTAGCGTCTCCATTGCAAGTCCTGCTCTTGGATCGCGGCTGCAGCGGACATCTCGGTGGTCCAGAAGAGGAGAGACAAAGGCCTAAAAAAAGGACTTGGGCTCGCGAGGACTGAGGCCATCGCATATATTGTGCAGGAATCCGCGGTTAGGTACCATTCAAGTCCCCTTCCCAGGCCATTCGCAAGCATCGTTCTTGTATGCTACCTACTACTACTACCAAATTGATACGATTCACCTCGCCCTTTGTCGTGCCTTGCAGGGGAGGCTTACGAAGCAGGAATGATTGACGCGGCTCTACTTGCTCAAGCAGCCTTAGTCAATCCAGAAATCAGGTCGACCGGTCGAATTGGAAGCATCCGCGGCGACGTTTGTGGCGAGTCTCGAGGGATTGTCGCAGTCTGCATGCACTGCGCAAACCGTCCATCGCTTTTTTTAGACATGTGCCTGATTTGTGTGTGTGTGTGTGTGTGTAGTCATCAGAGTGTCCGGCCGTCCAGCCTTGGGCATTTTTTGTATTTGCCCTTTTACAGTCCATATGGCGCTTCTAGACCGACGAAGTACCTACATCGGATTCAATAGTAGCTGCAAGTCTGACCTTGGGCTGCATGTAATGATGATGCGTGGAGGTCGCAGAAGGGCTCACGCGACTCAACCTCTCTCGATCCCGCAGCCGTTTGCCTCTCTCTCTTGACAGCTCAGCAATTTTTTTTTTTTTTTTTTTTTTTTTTTTTTTTTTTTTTGTAAGCCATCAACTTTCTTTGCTCCTTACCCTGTTTGGGGACCGCGTTTGCTGCACCACCTCTCGAGAACGTCTTAGCTGGAAACGCCACTGAGGCAAAAACCTGGAGGCTAAAGCCCGCGGCGCAGGGGGGCCCCAGCCTCGCCAGCTGCACCTAATTGGACCCTGAGACGCTTTTCGTCATGTCATTCGGTAACCCGAGATTTGCTGTGCGCCGACAATTCGCTTCTTGCTATGCACAGTAGCATATGCAGGTATCTGCGCTTGTGTTGCGAAGGACAATACGCCGTGCTCTGCCAATTTCTGAAAGCGGAAATGACGCACGCGGGAGGTCACCACAGGTCACGCGTGCAGGTAAGAAGCCATGTGTTGTACACGCCAGTACAAGAAAATAGGAAAGCTAAAAGCTCGGGGCCAACAAGGGCCTCGTACGTCAATGGCGATAGGCGGGAAGAGAAGAGCAGAAGAAAAGGGAGAAGCTTCTCCTCATGCAGCAGTGGTGTCTCGCCCCGCGCTGGCTGGAGGAGGATGAGCAGCAATAACAAACAAGCACGACTTAAAAATAGCCAGATGCATGATGCCATCGATTCTCCCTCCCTACCTCGATTCACCAAAGTCAATTCCAAGCCACAAAGCACGGCACATAGATCTCGACCTCGAGCGTGGAATGCACTCGCTCACTGGGGTCCATCTCAGAGCACATACATAGTATTTCCCAACACGCAGCTAAGGGGTGCTGCCAAGTGCCCGCACGGTAAGGGGGCTCCCATGTGGTTCCAACAACTGAAAGTGATAGAGAGAGTGCAGAATACAGAGTGCAGAAAACATGCTGCTGCAGAACCCCCAACCCCCAACTTTTCAATTTGGCGGTTTGCGCTAAGAGAAGTACTATACGTGGACTGGGAACTTGGAAAGTGACATAAGGTCTAGTGCTAACATAGTCTCCCCACGTGCAAGTTATACTCGATTACGAATGAATTCTTCACAACTCCACGAAGCAATGCTGCCCCGTACTTGTTTTCCGCGGGAAAAGCGCGCGTATTTTCCACTTAAATGCCCAGATTCAGAATGCTACCAAAATAAAAACTTTTTTTTGCATATCGTACGATCCGGCACGCTCAATGCATTCTGTGGCCACTTTAATGGACCCTGAGCGCATGTAAAAGAAAAGAAAAGAAAAATACCATGCACCAACCGAGAGCTGTGTCGTGCAACCTTCCTAACGCGTCATGCAATGCAGACCACAAAAGCCAGCTCCAAGCGTGCATAAATATCATTCCCATCACCACCCGGTATTACATGTCACAACAACAATGATGAGCACCTGGGTAGGTAGGTACATGTAGGTATTACTGTTGGTACTAGGTAGTAGTGGTACTTTGCAATACCGCTGTGCCTCTTCAGCCGCAGCCCGCCGGGATCTATAATTACATGTCCAAGTATGTACTCATCTGCCGTTCCGAATGCTACGATACATGTCCAAGAGGCGTCACCTGATGACCGATGTTGTAAATACCCCGTAAAGTGTCTACCTTAGAGGAGGAATAGGGGTTTACAAGATCTGAGCAATTATAGTAGTCAGTAGTACGGAGTACTGTAGGAGTCGCTATTTTTACTCCATGATCAGGGAGAGATGGCATGGCCAGCAAATGATTTGCTTTGCTGCCGCTGCGTATCCACAATCCGTAATTGCGCACCTAGACCAGATTGATAAAGGTGAGGCCATTGAGACACGCGCAGGCAGACTCGGCAGTACGTACGAGTACGCAATCTGGGCCTTAATCTAAATCTAAATAGAATGCGCAATTGGTTCTAGCCGTGATTCATTCTTCGCCTTCCAAGCTCCATCCCGCTAGGTACCTCCAACTGGGTGCTAGCAGCACTGCTATACTGTATACTACCAGTAACTGCAGGCCCGAATTACCAATCCGCTTTATTAATGCGCCAAATTCTATAATTCCCTTTTTTTCCTTTTTCAGGGACCGACGGAGTTCGGGGCCCTTGAAGCCACAGTGTCGCAGATTCTTCTTGGTAGTTTATACTACGGGGAAATATCTCCGTAAATTAGGGCAGCGGAAAAGGGAACAATCACTACTAATTGCACGCGACACAGTACCGCGACTTGCACCGCTATATCCGCATCTGGGCTTCCCCAAGCTCTATCCCTGCGAAGCCTCTATCCCGTACTGTATCCCTTTCACTCTCCTTTTTTTTTTTTTTTTTTTGTCTTCCTTCTTTTTTCGCCGCAGTGCAGTTTCAGCCAAAGCAAAAAGAAAAGAAAGAAAGAAAGAAGCCAATTGGGCACCGTTGTGCATTCCGCAACAAATGCAGCACCGAAATTCCCCCCCCTTGTCGCTGGGCCACACGCGACAAGCTACCAGTTTTCGTCACCGACGACACGGCTCGACCGCAAACTAGTGATGGCGCTGCAACCGGGCATCTACAGCTTTGCTTCAGGTTTTGATGAGGCGTTCGGCTGCAACGGGCCGGTTGGGAATCAGGGAAGAAGGCCGAAGCAGTAATTAATCGCTGCTGCATAATTGCCGATGCTGCCTTGTCGGAAGATACATGTAGGTACTACTATTGGGATTAGAATTTTGAGGGCCCCAAATTTGATGCCCGTACTGTATGCACACACACGGCCGTCTTGGAGCTGCGAGGCCGATCCGGCGCCGATTTTGACGGCGGTGCTGAGAACTGCACACCATCTCCTCTCGTTCTTTTTTTCCGTCTAGTCTCGGTCGCGCAGCTTGTATTTCCAATAAGCCGTGGCCACCACAAAAAAAAAGTCTCCGCAAGCTTGAAGCGGAAATAAACAGTGCCGCCGCCAATGTCCGAGTCAGAGACAGGGCGAAAAGAGCGAGGAGAGTGTGTGTCGTTGTTTTTGAGTGGCCTAAAGGAATCTTCAACGATCTCTACTGGCGGCAAGCTGTAGATGCATGCTAGTAGAAACCTTCTGTGGCATGTCGTCGTTTCCCGCCCGTGGTTTTGGGTTTCTGCCATCACCTGTTACTGGACCATACCAGCATACGTAGGGGCCCAATATCCGGATCGCCTTCATTCTCGCTGTCACGAGACATCTCTCTCACAGTACGAGTAAATACTTGTAGCTTAAGATGAGTGACTGACGTGCAGATGCAGTGCCTCTCTTCAGCGCCCGCCAGCATCCACGGAGTCTGACGCGGGAGCATCGTAAGCTGCGTGTTATACGTAGTCCATGTCGCCATCATCTCATGACCCGGTATTTGCTGCTGAGCCTTGCGCAGAATACAGGTAGTACCTAATATGGAATAGCTACTGCACGGAGAAATAATCGCCAGCAAGCATAAAACTCCATAGAGCGCGGTGTATCTGATCAGATAATTGCATTCGTCGCACTCATCGTTATCAGATCAATGGCTGAGGAATCCATCCTCGAAGATCCGGGGAGATGGCACTCCCGCTACGCTCGCTACGCTCGCTACAACTCATACACGTATACACGTATCTCACCTGAGCATCCCCAGCATAGCTAGAGCTTGGCTTAATATGATCCAAAAGATCTAAATATGTAATATGTGCATGCCATAGATTCATCCTATTCGCCTGTGCATCTAATCATTCTCCGTGCTCCTACCAACTCGCCTCTCCAAAGCCCATATCGTTGCAATGCGCTAAACCCAGCTCACCCATGATCGTCTCTTCTGCTCTCCCCGACGTATTTCCAGAACAAAAGCTTACAGCTGCAGGCATTCCACGAAGTATGTAGTATTTCCCGCCATTCTCCAATGCCGGATCTCATTGCCGTCCCCAGCGGGGGATGAGAGCCTCTGGATTGCCGGCTTCGGGATTCACCCTCATGTGCCTTAACCCTCGACTCACTCTTTCGCATGCTCTTTTTAAAGAAGCAAATACAGATTACAAATGCGTATGATTATCTCGGTTTTTACGCATCGTGATACCCAAGCTGTAATGTCTGCGTCTCATTGCACTGCTTCGCCTTGATTTTCTCCTGCTCCTTCCTATACGTAGAACCCCCCGGCCATGTCAAACAACCACCAAGATGAGCTTCACGCTGCCCAAGTACAGCAAGTCGTTGCAGCCGATGCGGGCGTTTTCGAAAAATCAGTGTTGGAACCAGCAGCGGAACAGATTCAGCCCCCGGCTCAGACAAAAACTCAAGACGACAGCGCGCTTATAGATGGCGGCGCCCGGGCATGGCTGCAAGTGGTGGCTTCGTTTCTGCTCTACTTTAATCACCTGTACGGCTCACCAACCACCAACTGATATCAACTACGTACAAAAGATCCCTAGCCCTCAAGAATCATGTGCTAACTTTCGCCTTGGTTTGGCGACCGCTCAGAGGCTTGCTCAACAGCTTCGGTGCCTTCCAGTCATACTACGAGACAGACCTCCTCAAGGACTCCTCGCCCTCGGCCATCTCATGGATCGGCTCCATCCAGATATTCTGCCTCATGTCCGTCGGAGCCATCATCGGCCCCTTATATGACGCAGGCTACTGCCGCGCCCTGCTCGCCGCCGGCACGCTGCTCGTCACGCTGGGCTTCATGTTCACCAGCATCAGCACCACGTACTGGCAGATCCTGCTCGCGCAGGGCATCTGCCTCGGCCTGGGGACCTGCTGCCTCTCCATCCCGTCCATTGCCATTGTGCCCATGTACTTCAAGAAGAAGAGGGCCCGGGCCATGGGCCTGGCCACCGTGGGCAGCGGGCTTGGGTCGACGCTGTATCCCATCATGTTTCAGAATCTGAGGCCGCAGGTGGGCTTTGGCTGGACTGTGCGGATCATGGGCTTTCTGGCGTTTGCCATGTGTTCGTTTGCGTTGCTGCTCATCCGGCCGCGGACCCTTGCGGAGAAGCCGGCGTGGCAGGCGAATGGCTTCTCCATCAGGTGGTTCTGGGACGCCTCGGCCCTGAAGGAGAAGACGTTTCTGCTCTACAGCATCGCCATCTTCTTTAACAACCTGTCGTTTTTCAATCCGCCCTACTACTTGGAGAGCTACGCTGTATCGCACGGGATGCAGGGGTCCGCGGTGGCTGCCTATCTGCTGCCCATTCTCAACGCCTCGTCCCTCCCTGGCAGAATCATACCGGGCTTCATTGCCGACAAGGTTGGTTCCTTGGACACGTACATTGTCGTGTGCGCCCTAAGCAGCACGAGTGTCTTTTACTGGATCAGCGTGACAAACGAGGCTGGTAATCTTGCGTTTGCTGTCTTGTATGGCTTTTGGTCCGGCAGCGTGGTGTCACTTGGATCAGTTGTTTTGGCATCCATCACTCCGGATATGAGTCGCTTGGGAACGAGACTGGGCATGGTGGCTATCCTCAAGGGGATTGGATCCCTCATTGGCCCGCCAATCTCGGGTGCAATACTTAGGAGTACTGGAAAGTATATTGGCATTCAGCTGTTTTCGGCGTGTGGCATTATGCTTACCTCGCTTCTGTCCATGGTTCTGCGTCTGGTCATTGCGAGAGCGCTGTTTAAGGTTGTGAGGGATGATGATGAAGCATATGTGAATGCAAATCAGCAGAAGACAAAGGCAGCTGCTTTGTCCCGGCCTGTTGAAGATGAGCGTGCAACTTAGATGGCTGAAATTATATGGTATCTTGATGATTTGAATATCTCAGTGCATTATTTGGGTGGTTCGGGATTTGTGACATGTCTCGGGATAGAGACGATATGAAGCCTTTGGTTTATATTGGCAACCTGTCAATTATTCTCAAATCTATTTGTTTATGTTTATTAACGCGGTCAGAATGTACTTTAGATTCGTGTTTATAAGTTAGATAGACGGATGATCAACTTGTTCCGCAACACAGACTTTTAAAGCTTTCCCGTCTACTTCTCTATAACTGCGAGATAAAAGAATACTCAACTACTGGTTATGCCTCCCAATTCGAAGGACCATTTTCTTCACAGGGGAATTTCTTATGCTACATATAACCAACGCCTTCATCCATGTCATCATAAAAGAAATGTATCTCACGCGTGTACTATGTATATCGCCGGTAGCCTCGTCACCCTTCTCTCCCATGACACTTTATTTTATTTTTCAATTTATTCTTCGTTTTTATTTTATTTTTTTAAAAAAAAAACATTACGTTAATATATTTCCTATTATGCGGCTCATAACGCATGTCAAGCAGGCGGATCGTATCACAACAGTACTACAGGATCATTGACCCTTGTCCAGCTGATGAGCCGATAAAAAAGTCGAAGGATTCACATTAATTAATCAGCATCCTATTTTACTGTGAAACGCAAAAAGCAACGTTTCTATAAGCCAAAGAAAAAAAAAAGAACAACCAAATATATATATATATACTATCTATATATATGCAGCACCGTTACATATCGAGTCACACACACATTTTTGCCCCGAAATATATCATACAGCATCCACACCCTGCTTATTAAACTCCTTGTTGGAATATTCCTCCACAAACATCTTCAATAGCAACCTAGTCTACAAGGCACCATCTGCACGCACTCACCACTCCCCCCTGCAAGGCACCCAATACGGCAAACACACCCTCATCTAAGCAGCCACGCTGCATGCAACCCCCCCTTCTCATCCAATCACCACACGGAAATTATAGTCCGCCTGCACACGACTTTCGGTGCCTATTTCTACTAGCACGCAGTGCATACATTGGCACCCAGCGAACGCATATACGATGATAGGGTAGAATACGACAACCCAGTACTTAGTACGTGCGTAGGATGGCGTACATTGAGGCGCATTTCCCACGCACGTCGTATGTGTGTGGGGGAGATGTCACATTTCCGCCCTCTTCCTCTGTGTGACCAGTTCGGACCAGTGCCTGGGCTGAATCATGCCTTTTTGACGTAGACATGCGTTCGTCCCAGTATCCGCATTCTCGTTTACCTTGCTCTTTTTCTTTTTTCTTTTTTTTTTTTTTGTTTGCCACTACCGCCCCAGATATTCGGAATCTTGGGGATTCTCATGTCACGGGTTTTGGATGCGGGTGCCATTTTTCAAGAGGCGCTGGATGGGTGAGATGTATGAATGTCACTGGAGAAACACTCGTAGACTCATAGGCCACAGCTTTTTGCGAAATGAGTCAAATCAAGATCTCGTGACGATATCTCCATATGTGTCTTTTCCCCTGGTAGTGATTCATAAGATTTTCTACTACTACTACTACTACTTTGCTGCCTGTGAAAGAGGACATGTATGGTAAAGAACATGAGGTCATTCAGCCACTTGCTTGTATCAATAGCAAAATCAAAGGGTAACATCAAATCGATTGATCTAACTAGGCTCCAAAGATGAAAAATATGATGAAATAAAAATAAAATAAAATAAAAAGCATCTATGCTGTGTCCAATTCCTTCCCAATATCGTCTAATCATGAAACCATTAATGGCATAGCGTCTATCGAATAATACATGGCCTAATCAGGTAGTTTTTCTCCCCAAGGCTGAAAGCCAAGGTACACGTACGCTGCAGGAATGCTACGTCATCCATGCAGGCACATGCGGAAAATATGCAAGTAGGCAGAAAACGGCAACGTAAAAAATATGAAGAGAAAAAAAGGAAAAGCGAAAGAAAATGAGAATGAAAAGGAAAAGAAACAAAGACAAGGAAAATATTGAAAGGGGGTAAGCCGAAAAGTGGTGTCGTAATATACAAAGGGCTTGGGGTATTCAAAGTATGAGTCTAGATGCGTCGCATCACTCACTTACACAGCCACGAGGGCTAGCTCTAATATGGCATTTCGCAAAAGCAAGACAAAGGGAAAAGGTGCCAAAGGAAATTAGACAAAAGTAATAGCAGAGGAAGCAGAGAGGCCTCATCACTGCTGCTGTCCCCAGTATCGGGGATCGTGCTGGTGCTCCTGGTACTGCGAATATTCGTCATAGTTTCCGTAGTACTCGTCCATGTCGTATTCTTGCGCATGGGAGCTGGGCGTGCCCATGTAAGAGGAGCCGCCATATTGGCTGTGGGAGGGCATATCCTGCCAGCTGCCTCCGGCACCGTGCTGCTGCTGACCGTAGTAAGGGCTGCCACCGTACACATCAGAGTTCATGGCACCGCCGCTGCCCTCAAGTGACAAGGAACGCAAGTCGAATCCGTCATCAGGGCTAAGCATTGAGGGATCCAATCGATCCAGGGCATCGCCGTAGCCATCGTCTCCTGATCGAGACTTGTACTTGCTGCTGCTGGATCCCCCATGGTGAGAATGCTTGCTGCTTCTGTGTCCTGAAGACTTGCCGGACCGGCTGCCGGGGCTGGTCTCGCCGCTGGCAAGCTCAAGCCCGCCGCGGCTATCAGTCGAATTTCTACCGCTAGATCTTCTGCCTCCTCTGCGAGAGGGAGAGCGGGTATACTCGCAGCGCAGACGGCTTGCAATGCAGCGTTCACAACCGCTCTTCTCGCCACTACACTTGAGCTAGAAGGGGGTTTGATGTTAGCGCCAGATTAACGACAAAGTAAGTGGTTCAGTGGCTTTTGCGGTGTATTACCTTTTTAGCGTGGCAGTTGTTGCATGCTTGATGCTGACTTGACCGGGCAGAGATGGGGTCAGAGGCTCGCCTGAGCTCCTGGACACTGTTGGTCTCAGGGTCGTACTTGAAGGTGTTGAACATGGCTACAGACTTATTATCTGTTGAGGAGAGCCTAATGTGTGTACCGCTAGGTAGGGGGTGCAAGTGTGATGACACTGATATAAAGAAAACAAAAAGTGTCTATTTGCTTTACTCAGGCTATTGGTGTAAACGAGAGAAAGGATGCTGAGGCTGTTGCGAGCTAACAGAGTTTCCCATGAATATATATCTTTGGTCAATAGTAGGACAATGAAGCCTTTCCTGCCAAGTCAAGTAGATGCACAATCGGCCAAGCTGAATGTATGATAGATGCTATGAAGACGTTCGATGCAATGGGTCAATTACCTGTTAATTCAGGCCGAACAAAGGCCTCTTATATCTCGATAGCTATGCTGGAGGATTGATCGCAGCCAGCCAGGCAGCCGCGGGCCTTCTCCACCGGACAAGTCGTCTGGTTCGGGACCCCTGGCACCCCTCCACGATCCCTCCACTCCGACTCGCCCCGAGCAGACGAAGAGGCCATACTGATGACACAGTCCAGATCTGTCCGGCGTCTGTGCCCAATACGGGAGCGCCATCCCGTTTGGGCAATGGAGGGAGTGCCAGAGACACCGCTGCGAGGCACGACGGGGCGTGTGAAAAAGTCGCAGCCCGGCAGACGCTGCAGACGCGCAGCTGCACATCATGTGTTCGTGGGAGAAGCGAAAGGCTGAGATGGATGGACAGCGCCCAAACTGCCGGCTCAGTCGATGAAGTAGCGCCGTCTTGCAGGGCCAGAATCCGGACGCTACGATTGGCCAATTGCCGCCTTTGTCAGCAGCTTCTGGCGGCGCCGGTGGAGAAAAAGGTAATGAGTGGTGGGTAAAGTGGGCCGTTTGCCCGCTAAAACTAGGCTCCCGCGGGTGGGGCTGCAGAGACGGAGCAGCATAGTGTCTATTCAGTACACGTATTGCCAGCAGCGAGGCTATCAATCTCGAGGTGCATATAAGACAGGTAATGCATAAGATGTATATGTGTATGATACAATGGAGAAATTAGAAGAAAGCCATCAGCAGCTAATGGCGCTACACGACGAGCAAAAAGAGGAAAAGAGAGAGAGGGGGAGATAGAGGGAGAGCAAGAGAGCAAAGAGTAGCATCCCAGGCAAAGTAAGAGTCACACCTTTAAGAGAGGGGTGTATTATACAGCATAGATAGATGCGTTGGTAGAGCTGCTGTTCTGTCCCAGCCAGCTAAGGGCCGGGCACTAAGGTAGCTCAGGTCCCATGATGTCTTCTACCGCAGCACAGCGGATAGGCACAAATTCTTTCTTTTTGATGCGATATTTGGTGCGAAATCGCCAATTGCCAAGCCCGGGATGACTCCATGCGTGATCCGCCTAGGCAGTTGGCACGCCTGCTATGCCTACTCCAGTCGCCCAAATCCACACCCAAGGTCGAGCAGGATCTGAGACTCCAGGCGTGGCTTGTGTACGACAACAAAAGTTCGCAGGGGAGGCACTAATACGCTGCCTTTACGGAGCTCGCTACCCGCCCTACCAACGAGGCATACATACGGGCTTGCCATTAAACCACGGCAACTGGAACTAGACCATGGTAGTGGCGGTGCATCAGCGATTTGATTGGTATAGCTCCATTGCCGTCCGCCGTCTGCCCCATATGCTCCTGCATGCGAGATGAAAATAAAGTCGAGGTAAAAAGGGAAGCGAGGTCCGGTGAGGCTGTGGCACATGGGATAGTGAGGTGCTGTGTGGCTACGAGACGAAGACCTGTAGCAAACTAAGGCAAAAGGCGAGGTCAAGTGAAGCGAGGCTGCGGCACATCATATCCCGGCAATGAGGTATTATGTATCAAACTGCGAGATAAATAACAAATATTGAGGCAAAAATGAAATAGAGTTCAAGTGAGGCTGTGGTGTATTGTATCCTGGAAATGAGGTATTATGTTGCTTATACCCGAGAAGAATGAAGACAGACAGATGATTGGTTTGTTCGTTAAATTTGACCATGGAACGCCTTGGTCGAGAACAAGCGAGTAATTTAATTTTGTTTCGCATACACACGATGCCACATTTCCTGTTTTTCCTACGTGCCATGCCTACCGAGAGTATTGCATCGCAAAATGTAAGGTACGCATCCCAGCGACCACAGTGGCGGGATTTCCATTGCCGCGATCGAGGCCCGGATCTTCCTCGGCATGACGCATACAGCCCTGTTGGATTCAGCAGTCTTCCCTTTCATCCTTTCTTTCTTTTCTCTCTCTCTTGTTGTTGGTGTTATTATTATTATTATTAAAAAAAATAGAATAGCATAAGAAAATGTCAAATCCTCTACCAAAACTAGTTGACCGAGAACGAACGCGAGCGCGACAGTAGCACAGCGCATCGCAACACAGCCATTCAACGTGGCCTGCGCCGCTCCAGATTCTACCGTGCGAGCAGCCCAGCTTTCCTCTTCCAGTAATCTGGAGTATAGCCGTACAAGTAGCGCCGCTCGGTATGGCTGAGCCGGTTAGTGGCGTGGCTCCTCCGGTTCGTTCACCCTGCTACTGATTCGCGCCATTCCATCTCCATACATGGCTGTGGAGTGGGTGTAGCACGCACTTGGCCGATATGCTGTACTACGTGTACATGTTCTCTTCTGCATCCTCGCAGGATAAGCCCGTAGGGCTGCAGCGGCGTACGACGCGCGGTGACGAATGTATCTTACTCATTCGTTGTTTAATCTATGTCTGTGAACCCCTATCAAGCATTGTACTCTGATTACGTATGTAGGGTGCGAATACAAGTGAGACTAGATGAAGGCGCGTTGATCTGCTAGGCGTGGCAATCTCACCACTGATCGTCGTCCATCTCGAGAGGAACAGGAGATGGCGCTGTGCTGATCCGCAAGGCGGTTGAAGAGCTGACAACCTTAGCCAGCTTTGATCGGATCCGGCGTCTAGCTATTTGGTGGATATTTATAAGACGGCGACTTCCATTCGTAGTAAATGACTCCTCGATCACTAAAGGGGGATGAGAATGCCTAACCAGTGCGCCTTAAAAGCGTCTTTTTTTTAAGCAAAACAAGAGAAAAAAAAACAATACCTTTTCATGCTACGACAGTGGATAATAAATACCCTACTCGTCAAACAGCCATATATAAAGTATTGCTGCACTATATTTTGCTTTTCATTTTGGAAAAAGCAACTATAAAAAGGAGGAAAGGCTGTCTTGCAAAGTATACAATTCCAAACATAAGCCAAGTCAGAGTCCCGCTAAGGGATCTTTGTCTCATCCATCCCCCCTGGCTTTGAGCTTACCAGATGCACATGTAGCGCAGCCAAGACTTTCTCCAACCTCAAAACGAAATACTACCACCTCGTATCGAATTGTCTTATGTTGTCTAATTCCTATCTACCTCGCATCATTTACATACTGCCATCACAACATGTACAATACGAGAAAAAAGCTCTACAAGATATAACAGGCGAATAGCCGCCATCAATACGAGCTTTCTTACATAGATTCCGTTCTTTTTAAGTGTGGCTGGCCGACGCCACAGCCGGGGCCTCATTCAGGGTAGCCTTTTCAGTCAGCCCGGATCCGAAACTGCATGCACGCACTCACTTGAGCATCTACGGCGCCCTAGTCTGCCTGTGCTGTACGCACCCCTTCTTTTTTTAAACCATGCATGTGCATACTCTTGCATTCTAGTTGAATGGCAGCAATATCATTGCATGGTCTCCCTTGCTTATACGCATGCCACCACCTGCATGCTATGCACGGCGTCGGCATCTATCACGTCCCAATACGAAGTTTGATAAACTTAAATCCTTTAAGCAATTTCTACAAGCAACAGGACAGGGTTTCTAGGCACTCGAGGACACGTGCCTCCTGCGGACGATCTGGCAGAAAATACTTGTCTAATTTGCCGAGGCTATGTACGGAGTATAGCCACACAATTATAAGCAAAAACCATGCAAAAAAGTATTCTCGAGTCATTAACACGGGAGAAACCAAACAAACATGCTGGGGTGGATGGGCCCGTGGTCGGCGCTTCTTTCAGTACATGCAGTAAATGCCCAACTACTACTGGACTAAGCAGAACAGCAAAAAGTTCCCGAGTCTAAATCAGACAGAGTAAATGCATGAATTGATTTCGGACAAGTCTAGAACTAGCAACCCCAAGTAATTTTTATTCAGAGCATGAACTGACAAGAAGCCATTTAGACCAATTCTAGTGCCGCTGTCAACTGCTGTCAACTGCGGCTGTTTGCCCACCCTGCTGTGTTGCCTAAATAAAAGTGGATTCGTGAGTCACGGGTAGATCTCATTTCAACAACTGTACCGTAGATGTGGTTTACCAATCAAACAACCCTGGTTCTTGTTGTTTGCATTCTTTAATCGTGGCATAATCATGTGGAGAAACTGCTTTGCCCGGGAGATGAGCATCGGAGATTTTTTTTTTTTTTCTTACAGTTAAGTTTCATGTATGGTGATGCTGACAGGTGGAACTATTTGGGGGTTGCAACTCTAACGGCTGCGAACTCATGCAATCGCTCTATGAAGGGGCGCTTGTAAACACGGGGTTGGGTCTGTTAATATTCAATACACCATATGCTCTTCTGGAAAGGGGCTGTGCAAGTTGTAATGTGATGAATTATCTAAACTGAAACCGTGTTTTTCTCTCTATCTATAACGCCTAGCAACATATATCATGACTTCTCCCCTGTCTTCGTCTAATCTGCCTTGCAACAAGCAACAAACATTTTAACCAATACGCTTAGTGATGATGATTGTGATTGTGACGGTGACCATGACGACCATGGCGATGACCGTGACTGTGGCCGTGACTATGGCCGTGACTGTGGCCATGACTGTGGCCGTGATCGTGTCCATGACTGTGGCCGTGATCGTGGCCGTGATCATGTCCGTGATCGTGTCCATGATCGTGTCCATGCGCATCTTTAACCCTGACAATGAGATTGCGACACCCCTTCTTTAGCTCCTTCAAATCGATATTGTAATCCAGTTCCTCAATGGAACCAGTATCCCATCGCACAAACACTTCATTTTTTTCTATATC
Organism: Trichoderma asperellum; assembly: GCF_020647865.1. Classification (NCBI taxonomy): domain Eukaryota; kingdom Fungi; phylum Ascomycota; class Sordariomycetes; order Hypocreales; family Hypocreaceae; genus Trichoderma; species Trichoderma asperellum. The sequence continues at coordinate 598,739 of NC_089417.1, forward strand.
CTTCGCACAAGATAAGATCCAAGAGGCAATATCATGGCCGGTGGCTAGGGGTGAGACCTCGATAACATACGACTCTCCATAACGCCGCCATCTTTTGCCATTAGTATGATCTATTACCCGGAGGGTGAAGGGTTTGGGAGCTTCAGCTGGCGGCTGAAGCGGAGCATAGACGTATTGGCCATTGATGCATGGAGGAGCAAGCACATTCCGCCAGCCGGACATATCTGTGGCGCATGGTATCGCACGACAGCCATCCACTATAGCGTTCGGCGAAGAAGTGTAGAAGCACACCAATTGTGGCCCCGATTGTTCTTCCTCTTCGAATATTGAGACATGTCCGTTGCCAGGCCTATGAACTGCGTAGAAGTTGCGATCGTCAGATCCATGATCATGATCATGATCGTGATCGTGATCGTGACCGTCTGCTTCGTCGCTATCATATTCGTAAACTCCGTAGGATCGTCGTCGTTCTTGGCGGCGTACGACGTGCCTGTAGTAGCTGCGCTCTGACTGTCTGCCGTATCGGCTCATCATCTTTGTGGTTACTTTTGACTTTTTCTTGAATAAGTTCAACATATATTTGATTTGAAAGTGAGAATGAGATTTAGACTGAGGCGATGGGTGCAGCTGCTTCAGTGCGGATGCGAAGATTCATTTTATGTTCTTTTCCATGGTGTCCTCTTCCACTTAAGTATTTGCACTTGGACGTCTTGGGCTGAAAACGCCTGTTATTTTTGGAGACATGCCACTCCACATCATCAAAAGCTGGACGTAATAATAGGAATACAAAAAAATGATGGTGAGCTTTTGACAGCCTCTCTTTGAAGTATTTTGCTTGTGTAGCCTTTCTGTTCAGCTAGTAGAGTAGAAGTAATCTAGTTAGTGGGGTAGAATTTCGCAGTACGCATCATCCAAGAAAGAAATCCTTGTGTTCTCATTCTGCTGTTACAAAGAGTGGTTGTTACTATTCAGTACTTGATACAGCCCAAGGCAGTGCTTTTGCAGAGCCGTGATTGGTGCCGCCATCTCCCCAACACAAAGAAGCGCTTATACGGCAAAGTATGGGTTTCCACGTGAGCGCATTAAATGTCAAAGAACAAAAGGACAAGATATTTGAGCTGCTAGTTTAGTCGCGCTTTCAATTTCACTGCTCCGACGAATTAACGAGAAGCGAATTTATATGTTCAAGGTAGTCTAGATTTGAGAGACAAGGCGGCTTCAACAAGGAGCGGCAACTCTCTCGCCAATCGAAAGCCCCGGAACCAAAAAGAACCCGAGGCGTGGTTGGCGTTATCTTTATCTGCTTTAGAGCGGGGCAGCGCCAGGTTCGGTCCCCCATACGCCACCCGGAAAAAAGGTGTTGCCCCCCCGGAAAAGGCCAGCGAGGCTCCCCCAAAAAAGTCTCCAGCGGCGCAATTCCATCCACCTTGTCCTTTGGAACATCCATCCCTCTCCCACAGGCCAGCATCGAGGCGCTTCTTGTTTGTTGTTTGTTTGCAACTCTTTTTCTAGTTGATTTGGAGCATTACTGCGCTTGCAGTCGTCGTCACAATGGGTATCAGTCCGCAAATGTAAGTACCGCCGAGTCGAAATGCTTCCGTTTGTCGTGGCAAAAGGAACAAAGGGAAGAGAAAGAGAAGGCAGCGAAAAAGCCTCGTTGTCGCAGGTCATGGCGCGAAACAGTTGCCGCGTGACAGATTCGCATTGATACAGCTCGCTAACATTTGGCACCAGCACCAATCTGATGATCATCCTTGGTATGATGCAAGTCACCAAGAGGATCCCCTTCGAAGATGAGAATGTGCTCAACCTCGTTCGCGCCATCTACATTGGCAGCAACGTCATTATCGCCGCCATCTACTTCTACATCCAACTCCAGATCAACAAGAAGAAGGGTAAGGACAATTTCCAATCCTTGGACGGATTCTTGACGTTTCCTCGCTTTGTCGCTTGACCATTCAATGATTGCTGCTAACGCGGGCATCTCTTTCTCTAGACATGACCACCCTCAAGTACGTTGAGCCCGCGCCGATGGGCTCTTCCGAAGAGGGCAAGCTCGTCACCACCACGATCTGCGCCTACGACCTTAACCAGCTCCGCCAGGCCTGGCGTGGCCAGCTGATGGGTATCGCCATGATGTCGTTTATGCACCTCTACATGAAGTATACCAATCCCCTGGTCATCCAGAGCATCATCCCCGTCAAGTCCGTCATCGAGAGCAACCTGTTCAAGATCCACGTCTTCGGCCAGCCCGCCTCTGGTGATCTCAAGCGACCTTTCAAGCAGGCACAGGGCTTCATGAGCGCTATGCAGCAGGGTGGCGGCTCCGTCCAGAGCGACAAGAAGGCTGTCGAGGCCGCTGAGAAGGCTGGCCGCGGCGGTGCCAAGGAAGAGTAAAAATTGGGTATTCACAGGTTAGACATGCGATGTACCATGTTGGAGCATGCCATAAAAGTGGCTCTTTTGGGCGCGAATTCGGATTTAAAATCGTGTATTACCTTTGTTTGGGAAGGGAATATATTGCCTGGCGCCACGTCTTGGACCATATCTATTAGCTTGTAATACCTAATTTCTTCATCTTCCTCATATTATTCTCCGCGGCAAACAATTCGGCTCTGACGCGGCAGATTCGAGATGCATCCCGATTCCTCCAGCCATCTTAGCCATGCTCTAGTACTATTCGTTTATTCTTCCAATCTCACGGATAGACTTTTCTACTTTGCGCATAGCTTAGTACGATTCTTTGAAAGGCTACTAAATTACTAACCTACATACATATATACTATGTAGTTGGCGCCAGGCTCTCGAAATACACGGCAACTAACTATCGTCGTCTTATGTAATGTCTATGCTGGAGCTAAGTCACGTTATCTCGCGTTAAGTGGCGATTTGTCGTCGCGACTTTTGCCCCTCCCAAATGGCGTCAATCGTGTTTGAAGACTCTCACACTCTAACGCAGTCCTATAGACAGGCCTTTGACCTGCCGCTCTACTTTGGTGTTTGACTATACTCATCATACACTGTTATTCCCTTTTGTTTTTCTTAATTTTCTTGCGCATCCACAATGGACCGTCCAGTCACGCCTCCGGCTCCCTCGGACAGACCCAGAACTGCTTCGTCACAGACCCCAGAAATGGTCAGACGCATTGTATGTTGTCCTCCGGCGTTCATCGACGAGTTCTTTGGCTGACTGCGTCACTCGGAATGTCATAGGGAGAGAGTCGACTTCGTGCCAAAGCCATCCGCGAGCAACGGGAGGCCGAAGAGAGGGCGGCGGGGACTGCAGTAAGACTGCCCAAGTCGGCTGCTGGATTCATACCTACAGAGAATGTTCACGTTTCGAAACTTTCAAATGGAAAGCGACCTTATACCGACATTTCAACTGGCGATATTGCCGGGGGCAACAACCGTGACGGTCGCAATGTGGGCGATGAGGCGGCCTTGAAACCAGCGCGCAAATTTACCAAGTTTGTAGACTACAATATGAGCTCGATGACAGACACAAAAGGCGGCTTTCTTTCCATGGAAGACGACCCCAATAACTATGCGTTGGGCGCACAGAAACCAGGACAGACAGATGAACAGCGGCCAAAAGGAATGACCATCCAAGAGTGGGAGAAACAAAAAACGATACAAAACCTAAAAAGACTAAAAGCAGGGCCCTTTGAACCTGGCATTAGCGTTTTGGATGACCAAAAGACGAGAAAAAAGTGCAGAGAGTGCGGTAGCCTGGAGATAGACTTTGTATGGGAAGAAGTTTTTCATATTTGTGTGTGCAACAACTGCAAAGATAAATACCCCGAAAAATACTCCCTATTGACAAAGACGGAGTGCAAAGAGGATTATCTTTTAACAGATCGTAAGTCAAATTTAACGTCTCTTGCACCAATTTTCACAATTCTTGATACTAAAGAAATGCTTGACAGCTGAGCTGCGAGATCCTGAATTACTTCCTCATCTGAACAAGCCAAATCCGCACAAATCTCATTGGCACGACATGATGCTCTTTCTGCGTTTCCAGGTAGAGGAATACGCCATTGGTACCAAATGGGGCTCAGCAGAGGCACTAGATGCAGAATATGAACGACGTGAGACACAAAAGAAGGCGCGCAAAGAAGCCAAATTCAAGGAGAAACTACTGGACCTGAAGCGAAAGACGAGAACCGAAGCGTTCCGACGACAAGCTGGGACGTTAGGCAACAAGAATGGGGCGCCGAGCAAATTTGGCGATGCCGTGGGAGGAGGAGGCCGGCATGTGCATGAATGGGGACGGACAGTCGAGAACGAAGAGGGGATGACAATCAAGACTTGCGTAACGTGCGGAATGGAGGTGGAAGAGCTGGAATTTTGATCCAACGATGCAGCTTGGCGAATGAGCAACTGCAGATGGGCCCAACGACATGACCTGGCTACTATGCAGCATCCCCTCTTGAAATTCAAGTTTCTGCAAAGTCTGTTGACGCCACTACAAAGGATTTGGTCATCATTGGACCTCTTACGATACTATAAAGCCAGACCAATGAGTCAAACTAGGGCATAACTTGGGTTTCATGTGAATGCTTTCTCCTTGGCTGCCTAAAAGAAGCTCATCCAACAACAACTTCAAGCATTTGTTTGCCAAAACCTCTCGTTGGCCTAGGCAATTGTTACCAGCTCAAGACTGAGCAGCCAACTACAGAGTCTTAGGATCATTCATTTGAGGGCCATTGAGCGGCCTCCTGAAACGATGAGAGAGCTATGAATCGGGCCGATGTCTGCTTGATGCAGCATCTTGATGTTATGCTGCAACGGAAGTGGACGAATGTAAAAACACAATGCAAGTTGTTTTGGACAAGCATTTCAATGCTGCAGGAACGAAAGCAAACAGTCCCATCAACACCATGATTAGAGAGCTACCTATTCCTCTCTAATCGAGATGTGTAGCGCTGATGTGAAAGTTGTTGTATATACGACTGTTGATGGAGAACCAACTACGTGTATCTCTGTTACCTGCTTCTGAGTATTACACCAGCACATACAGAACTTTCAATCGACGGCTACTAGACACGGCTACTACTACTCGTCTGCAGATGCATGTTGGGAGGGCTTTACTTCCGGTGACCAACACTCCGCTCATAATACTCCGCACGGATCAAACGATTGTGGATAGGCTTGACTGGTGCCGACATCATCTATTAGATGCGAAAACGAAACTGAAGATGAACATGCGCATTCCATCACATACCAATCACTCATGCGCGGCTCGGAGAGAAAAAAATGACAGGTAACATTATCTCTCGCCTCGTATAACTCCTTTTGGCACCTGGCCTGCCGTAGGGCTGTGCCACGCTGATTCATTCCCCATATCGGCCCCCGTGCTGCTACACCGCACAAGATACAGAGTAGAACCACAGAGTATGTAATGCTACTTTACGATGCACGGAGCAGCAGCAGCGCAGGGAACTCGTAAGCTTATGCTCGGCCGCCGCAGAGACCACCCGCGTTACCGGAACGAATAATCCTATACGTCTTATGCGGCAATCGGCCGCTACTGCAATCCTTGGTAAGGCAGATTCGATCGGATACTCTGGCAACGTTGCGAGTTATGCGCTATTCCCTGCATCCGGTAGATTTATGTACACTTCATACTCAATATTACTATGAAATTGCGATGGCTTAGAACGACTGACCTGCAGCTTTGACGACGAGCCACGTCTTGTGGTTGGATGATGTTCTTGGTTGATAGATACGAACAACTGTGTGCCGCTCGTTTCCTTTTGAAGTGACAGGCTATTAGGCAGCGGCGTTCGTTGGACGTTAACTTCCACCAGGTTCACGGCTGTTGTTTTTGCGATATTCACTTCTTGTTATGCTCTTCTGTCTTTGCCTTTTCGTGCCCAGGTTCTTTTTCTATCACATAACATACATAAGAATATGCGCAGAGCAATAACAACAGCGTCCGGTCACCTGGTTTTTCTGTTTGTAAAACGAGATTAGGTCATTTGGCTTCTCCTTTGTTTTTACTTTGTTTTCCTACTAATCTCAAATCAAACCGGCAAGTCCTAGTAACCATTCGTTTTTACCACACCACTTTGAGTTAAAAAAAAGTCACATGAAAATGATCAACAAAGCAGCGATTGAAGACAATGCCAACAGTATGTGCAAACTATCCAATAGCGGACGGTCCGATAATACTGCTGCAAACCGAGTTCTCCACAGGGCCAGCCAGCACGACCAGGGGGTAACAATAAACCCGTACGTGGCCTTGCAAATCGGACCTGGTCGAACGCTCGGTTCCTGATGCGCTCAGGGCTCCATCTCTCCATTGGAAAGGCGGCGTATAACGCCTCCATCGAAGCCGCTATTATAACACACACAAATTGGCAATACCACGACTATTACGGAGGACTGCGCTACACTTACTCAGGGAGCGCCACTGCTTGGCTTCCCCAATATTCCCCACGCGCTTGCGGCGCTGGAATTTCAAAATAGTTTCCTGCATTGGCCTTAGCACGGCCCCATTCGAGCAGCTGTGAGGTGTGAGGCGTGGTGGAGACCGGTTTTAGGCAAGGGGGCCGCTTTACCACAATCTTATCGGCAGGCCTGGTCATGTTGCGACGGTGACGGAAGTCTGGAAAACTGCTGTTGTTAAGGAGAAGGGAGGCCATGTTAGAGAAGCCCAGGGATGGAGCACGGGCCGGGGTTGGTTAGCCCAAAGAAGGGTTATGCCTGCACTCGACCAGTGCCTCCGTAGTGCTCACGGCTTGTTCCACACCCTCGACTGCGACGGGCGGCTGTCCTGAACGTGGGATGATGCTGAACGCTGTGACGTGCATCCCGTGCTTGTTGTCCCCGGCATAAGGCTCTTCCCATCGGTAATGTTAGCGGTGGCGTCGTCTGTTGTGCTACAGCAAGTGGAGCAGCCGTTGAGGACCTGGGAAAGCCGCCGGAGTGCAAGCTGCTGCTAGCACCAAGAGCTGTACGAGGTACTTGGCTGTGGCCCTGATGCTGTTACATACAAGAACAGGGTGCATCCCACCTCCTTTAGTATTCTGCCTCGGCGCCTTTTGATACGGAGAATGGTGCCTCGTCACTCATTCATATAGGCGCTGACTTGGGTATTACATGGATGGACGGTAATCGGGCTCGCAACACCACTTCCAGATGGGATTGGGGGCGATTGATAATTTCGGCGCCGTGGCCAATCGAGTTAACTGGTCACTAACTGCCGTTGCTATTTGTTTGTCCAGCCCTTTTGAGCTCTCTCATTCTCTTTTTGCCAGTTGACCATTATTGCTAACCCGAGGTCTTCTCTCCTCCGTTGTGTGTAGTTATCGTTGGACTTCGCCTCGTCTGTCGAGCAACCTTCTCTCGGGGCACCTTTGGCCGTCTCGGCCTCGATGACCTGATTACTTTCATTTGTCTCGTTATCCTTATCCTCAGCTGCGTTTTTGCTAGCATTGGCATAAACTACGGCTTGGGGCAGCATGAAGATACCCTTGACGCTCGAAATTTAAAAGAAGCTGTCAAATGGAACGTCATCATCAACGCCGTCCTTATCTGGTCCTTTTCTCTTCCTAAATTCGCCATCGTCGCCATCCTCAAACGCATTCTCGATTATGGAACCAAGACGACTATTCTGTTCTGGGGTCTCGCCCTCACTAGCCAGGCCTGCTTTCTTGCTACGTCGGTATGGTGGTTTGCTCAGTGCACTCCCGTGGCTTATCAGTGGGACAAGTCTATTGAGGGGACATGTGCGTCTACAGATGTTTTGACAAAGTTGGCATTCGCGACGTCGGCGTTTTCAGCCTTCCTTGACCTATTTTTTGCGCTCTATCCCGTCCCCTTTATCATGAGGCTCAACATGCCTCTGCGAAATCGAATCGCCGTTTGCTTCGCTTTTGGACTCAGTGCTTTGGCATGTGCCGTGTCAGTCTACAAACTTGCGGTTTTCGAGTCTGTCTTTGACATGATGGCAAAGGACCGGACATGTGAGTGCCAGCTGACTGAAAGGAGAGAAAGAGCCATTATGTGGAGCGAGAGATGGAAAGAGCTCTAGTACTTCGGAAAATCATATGCTAATCTTGATATACTGCAGATTCAGTTCCCTATCTCGATATATTTGGTGTTGCCGAGGGGGCCTTGCTCATCATCGGTGCATCACTACCCACACTGGGTCCTCTCTTCCGAGTCATCAAGTGCAAGGTCACGACGTACGCAAGTAACCACAGCGCATCTCATCCTTCGGGCGATCGCAGCCAGAACAATCCTGGAGCCCATAGCAACAGCTGGCTGCACAAGCGGGGCCACCACACATTCGACGACGAGGAGAATGTCTCGACGACAGGGATGCACTCCAGTGTTGATGACATTCCCCTCGTTTCCACAGCGAGACCAGTCGCGAGATATCGTGAAGATCCCTTCAAGGATGGAATGTCCATCGATAAACCGGAGGGGTACTAAGCGGCCGCCCCAAAACGCTGGGCCAGGGATAGTGTTGACGATCATCTGACAAACGACCCAATTTACGACTCATTGCAATTTTTCTTTTGTATTTCGTGGATATTGACTAGCTTCCCCCTTCCCTCTCTACGGGCTAAAGAGGGAGGGCTTGGGATTTGGGGATACGGGAGGCAACGAAGCCTAGCTCAGTGGGACGGAATCCCAAGTTGACGCATTGGCAATATTTTCTTTTTTTTGTTACTATTTCTTGTTTCGGAGCATGCGATGGAGACACCGGCCTGTACGGACTTATTGGTGGTGGTCACCAGGACAGAAAGAGAGGAGAGCTTGCAGCTCTGCAGGGGGCTAGTCAGGTACGGAGTTGGATTGCTGGGATTCAATATAAGGTGTAATGTCCGCATACAGTCGAGCTATCATCATTTCGGGAATAGGGCGTCGGGAGTTGTCATTTATTCTCTTTGAGCCCCTTGCCACCTTTACCAGCTATGAGGATGGGAGCTAGGGCCGGGCTATTCGCTCCGACGAACGGGCGTAATTTCTACCTGCTGGGGCGGTATCTCTGGTGCTGCTGCGGGCAAAAGAAAAGAAAAAAAAAATGTTTAATAACTAAATATGGAGGAGCGGTATTGATAGAGGTTGGCTGTTATAGAGGTATCAGTTACTAAGAAATAGCAAATCACACGCGTGTCACAGTCACAAGCTGCCCCAGGTTTAAAGCTTAAACGGAAGGATTTCAATGCTGAACCAGCAAATCGTGGGTAAAATACCTGCACGGTATGTACGCTCTCTCGCCTCGGCGAAGTGCCCTCTCTCGCCGTGCGGAGCCCTGTATCCCTGCTAGGTGGACTCAAGCCGCCGTTGTAGAAGCTAAGCAAAGAGCTGCGTGGGCCACGCAGGTACCAGCACTAATCGTTGGCTTGACAGGGGGAAGGGAGAAAAGAAGTCAAGAAAGCAGGGGGAAATGCAAGGTGAAGGAGGCAAACAAAGAGAGAAAATATCCGTCGCGGTACTGGCATGCACGGATGAGCCATTATGGGACTTTTGGATGCTTGTCTTGGGGCTGAGAGCTGATCTGAGACAGTTCCCGTGTAGAAAGGGTTATTTGAGATGAAGGATAATATAGGACGTGGCTGCTGTGCTGCAACTATTGATTTTGCCCATACTGCTACGAGTATGACTTTGATCATATATCAGATGCCAAGAGGTGCTGTCTGCTCGTATACCGCACTTCACGCATGCTACGACGGGTAGTAGTCGCCGTTGGCGGTACGGGTAGAGGCTTAGGATAGCGCAGCCATCTCGATGACGGCCGGCTGTGCCTCGTAATACACAGTAACTATGACATAGTACAGTATGCGTGATACCTATAATAAGTAATAGCTAATAAGTAATAGGTAGAGGGCGTCCGTCCCAGTCCATAGTGAGCGACAGCCTACCTACCGCATTAGGAAGTGCGGAGAATTCACTAATATCTAGGCGCGCACAGTCTCCCTTTTTTTTTTTTGCCTCTCTCTCCTTGCACGCGCGTGTAAAGGTGGTATCGCTGCTACACTTTTTCGTGCTTTTCATGCTTTTTGAAAGCACTGACCATCACACATTCAAGGAGTCCCCGGCTAAGGCCATATCCGTAGAAACCCGTTGTGGTTGCGACGGAGGAATGCTTGTTAGATGTTAATTAGCGGTGGACTTTCTTTTCTTTTTCTCTCCCGGGTTTGGGAGCAGGACAGGATGCTGGGCTGCTGTTTCTTGAGTTTGACAGAGCCTCGGTAGAGGGAAAGCTATATAAATTCCTCCTTTGGCGTGGAGACGGAAAGGATGTAAACTCCCCGCAACATATGGGGGATGTCCATATTCCTTTACAAACTGACCACAATGGGGGCCTCTCTCTTGTGAATGGCCTCAAACCCCAGAGCGCAGCCTCGTTTGCGAAAGGTGGCGAGTATCCGTATTGTGTTCGCCGATCAAGCTGAGCGCATCCAGGCGCTCGGTGCAAACCCCTGGAATTCGCCATCATTATTGGTGTTTAGTAGTACTATATAAAATTGCTCCATAGTGCGGGGAGACCAAGCTGGAGAGCAGCGGTCCGACTACAGCTCTTCTATCTATCCACAACGCCTTGTCGAATGGACAACAGAGCTGGAGTGGAGGGAACCGGCTTCTTGGTGCGGCCGAGGATTAACTACGTAGCGAGCTGGTATAGCTGCGGCTATCGCTCTGACAGCTCCACGACCCTGGTAGTACTAACGAGATAGTGTAAATATTGAAGCTGTAATCTTCTTCGGTAAAGGGCATGGCGGGCTCTCTCCAGGCGAGAAAACGAGTCATGAGGAGAGAGGGCTCGATTGAGTGCCCTGCATTCCAGACAAGCTACTGCAAGAAATTACAGCTAGGTTGGAGAGGAAATTATGTGATAGATCAAAAATGGAATGAAAGAAGAGCAACGTTTTGCTAGGAAGGAGCCTGATTTGCTGGCTATCGGCGGTGACCGAGTTTTGCTTTCTCCATCGACCAAGTTCCCGGAAGACGGAATTCGGAGTCTCCTCTTTCTGTAATATACCGGTAGTAGTAGTATACAATATGCCCCCCCCCCTCCCCCGTAGGTTTGCTGGAGGTTGATCCATAATACTTCTCACGAGACCATTTTCATCGTGGAGTTTCTCGGCTTAAACGAAGTCGGTTCCGCCGGTATCTTGATGGAGAAGAAAAGAGGGCATCACATCTCGTGGGACGTGGAGTTGAGCTCTGATCTTTTTCTCGCTTGGCACGTGGCGTGGTGTCTGTAATTGTTCATGATCTTCAAAAAGCTGAAGGCGTTATTCATCTATCAATCTTGATTGTACCCATCGTGAGATTTAAGAATGTGGGCTTTGTGAGGGTGTTTTGGGGTTGAGCCTCATGCTGGGTTTGTGGTGAGCTAGTTGCAGCACTACCCGTTGTGGTTTTTTTTTTTTTTGTGTGTGTGTCTTATAGATGGGGAGATGGTCTTACGCGCTAGAGACACTGTCAAAAACGTCAAATAATATAACGACTGCCAGATAAGGAGCCAACTACACAATACATCTCATGCGCAATTGCATGGGCTAAATTCTTGACGAAATCCATGGCTAGCACTGATCAGTTCTCACATTGTGCTGAAACTGGACCCAAACCAGGGTAGCCTGTTCTAGATTCGAAATTGCAGAGCGGGAAATCGACCCAGCCTTAAGCTGGCTCTGGATGATCATTGAGGCGGTCAGTAGAAGTGCTCGTGTTAAATTTGAAATGGCTGTTACAGGTGAAAGATCGGGGGAGCCACAGGCGGTGGAGTCTTCGCCATGGTACTGTAAGTGAGATGGTAGCATTTGCCTCGACCTCTTGACTCGAGCCTCCTGGGGCACCCTCGCCGTATCCCTGCTTTGCCTGAGACTAGGAATCGCTCTTCTCCGGAAGGGGGAATTCTAGATGCTTGAGAAGCTGAAGAGCGGTTTCATGACATGAGATGATGTCAAGATATGTGATACTGTGACATTTGCTCCGCGTATAGTTTGGCTAATAGACATTTCGAAGTGGTAGCAAACCCCAACTTACTACTACTACTACTTACTTCTATACTGCTACTAGGAATCGTATGCATACGTACTGAGGCCTACCGATGCAATTCTGCTGTATTCAGCTGCTAGGTGGCAACTACAATGCCATTGTTTTGGCTAGGGTCGTGATTGTATTGTCTGCGTACTCCGTAATGTGCTGGATTGAGCTTTGGCTTGAGACTTGAGCAATTGAAAGACGCTATAACAGATGTGCCATACAGATTGATAAAGTGCTTTGGGCTGTTTCGACGAATAGCTGCTAAACGTAGATGTTATGAGGCTGGTGACTAGATTATCAACTGGTGCAAAAACGCCTCTATTGGCAAAAGGGCTTGTAGTCACCCGTAGTATTTGTATGATTAGCAGTATTCTTCAAGCGTGAAATATCATAGGTGTATCAACGTTGTTCCGCAATATGAGTACGATTACTCCGTAGAAGCACCATTGGATAGCCGCATTCCATTGAGTTGCATCTCCATTGCTTTAGTCTCGGAGATAATTGCCCATCGTTAGATAACGAAACGATAGCCATTACTGAAGTGGATTGCAAACGTCGAGACTGGTGAAATCATCAACACACAAAAATACGCTCAGCGCGCATTCTAAAAGGTCTACGGGGTAAAGGTTTTTGAATTACCTAGTGTCTTACATAGTATTATCCTTATGTATGTGTATATTCACTGGTTCGATTTTTTTTTTTTTTTTTTTTGGCAGACCGCTTAAATGGCTTATCTCATAGTTAGATAAGCCATCTCAAACGCCATATCGGGATAAAATTAGTTATAGCTATTAAAAGTTGAATAGCAAATATTATTGGTCACAAATAGCTTCCTGGTCAATTAGATTCGAGTCATGTGCAAACTCGAGAGAGAGGGAGAGAAAAGGCTGCCATTCGGCTTACCTACGGTGAGCATAATCAAATATGAAAATAGATCTCTTCCACACGCGTATTCTATCCAACTACACCGGAACTGACCTAGCAAAAGCTGTGCAAAGACTAATTGCGCCTTAGTCACCCTATCGATTATTTCCCAAAGCGGAAAACGATCAAGAAATCCATCAAACAGAGTTTCTATTTTAAATCCTATCTGGAGCCCTACGCTGTCGAAACTTGCACTTTTTGTTTTTGACGCTATCACCTAGTTGAGAGGTTTCTAGTAGCTTTGGAAGAGAGTGAACGGGTACTTGATAGGGCTGACAAATGCATCGCCGAAGAAACTCGCGGAGATAAGCTACTAAGTCTTATGCCCCCTCGCGACGACTTGACAAGAGCCGAAGGGCTTGTGCCGTGACAACGGCCGAATATTTCTTCGGTGCCTTTTGCACAGACAATCTATTTTTTTTTATTTTTTTTTTTTTTTATAAATAGAGGTAGGGCGGAATCAAGAAGCTGAGGTCATTAGGCCTGCAGCAAATAGAGGCCGCGGTTTGGGAGTTTGAAACCCGTCAAAATACGTCACGATGGCCGTGGTGGTCAACAAAAGCGCGGTGGGCGCAAAGCCTTCAACAAGACCCTCAAAGCTCTTTTGGACACCGCCATGGGTGAGATGGAATCCAGAAGGAAACTTCGAAATGACTTGGGCTTTGACATGCCTGTTTGGATTTGTACGACTCATGTGCCCCTTTAATCAGTTGCAATGGTGATGCTCATGGATAATTCTAGGTGGCTGCGTTTAGTGTCGCCAATCTCTATTATACCCATCCGATTCTCCATGTCTTATCGGAGGATTTTGATATTTCAGAAGAGCGTGCCTCACTCGTTCCAACGCTGCTTCAGACTGGCTATGCCGCTGGCTTGCTCTTCATCGTGCCCGTTGGAGATCTTGTGCCTCGTCGGCCGATGATTATCAGCTTAGTGTTTGTGACGTCCATGATTGTAAGTTGCGATTCCTTTGATGGTATAGAATTTGGTAACTGATAGTTTGAACATCAGTGGCTTGGCTGTTGCCTAACGAAAAAATTCGAAGTCTTCCTCGGCTTATCATTCGTTGTTGGCCTCTTCACCGTCACGCCGCAACTCATGTTTCCCTTGACGGTGCGCTATGCTCCCGCCCGCCATCGAGCCACGATGACCGCCATTGTAATGTCCGGGCTTGTATTTGGGATCCTGGTCGCTCGTTTGTTTTCCGGCATTGTGACTCAGTACGCGGGTTGGCGCGTCATGTACTGGGTGTCATTTGGCTTGCAGCTTGCGATTATCCTTCTCGTCTTTCTGTTCATGCCTGATTTTCCTATCTTACGGCCTGGTGGGTCGTATCCCGGCGTCCTTCTCAAGATGGTACAGTTGCCTTTCCAATATCCCGTGTTGACACAGTCGTCACTGGTTGCCTTTCTGAACATGGGCATGTTCACTTCCTTCTGGACCACTTTGACGTTTCAGCTGGCTGGCCCTACTTTCCATCTGTCGACTCTTGTCATTGGTCTTTTTGCCTTGGTTGGCATGTCGCCGATTGTATTCAGCCCCCTATTCTCTCGCTATGTGATGATACATCTTCATCCAAGCGCCTCCTTGATCATAGGGCAATTGATTTTGATCACAGCTGCTTGCATAGGAACGTTTACTGGCACATTTTCGCTAGCAGGACCCATAATTTGGGCCTGCATAGGAGACCTGGGTAGCAACATTACAACTGTGTCCAACCGCATGTTGTTTGCACATGTCGAACCTACTGCGCAGAACACCGTCAACTCAGTCTACATGGTGTTCACTTTCTGCGGCCAGCTTTTTGGAACGGCAGTAGGAAACAAGCTGTATGCGGACGGCGGATGGATTCGCAGCGGTGCTCTCTCCATCGGTCTTGTAGGTGGGAGTTTGGTTATTATTCTCCTTCGAGGACCGCATGAGAAAGGTTGGATAGGCTGGAGTGGCGGCTGGGAAGTGAGAGCGAAAAGGCTGAAGCAAAGAGAGGCTGAGGCCACTCAGGTATCATCTGCCACAGAGAATCCACCTGACGAAGAGGCGGCTATTCAGCAGGAGACTGAGGTGAAAGAGAAGTCATGAAGAGAGCCATGACAATATTATGAGAGACGACTTCGACGTAATTAATATCTGAGTATATGATTAATTCATAGAGAAAGAGTTTGGGTTTTGAAAAGCATTTTAGTATAAAAGTATATAGCGGTAGTTGGGCTCTAGACGGACAACTCTTCCTTCAACATACGAATCCCACGTGAGAAACGATATGTCTTCAAAGTTTTACTTTCACGTGTCTCATGATAGTTGTGTAACTTGGATATCTTATGTGTAATTAAATACAAGTCACTAGAGCATTACACAGTAGCTCTAGGTGGCGCAATAAGATACAACTAAGCTGCGGATGAATGAGCCGAGGCAGGTCAGGAATAACGAGACTGGGTGGGGGTTAAAAAACTGTGTCAAATAGCATAAAAGGTCAAAAAGTGGTCATCATGATGACTGTAAATTTCCATTTCCAAAAGACGCGCTCATAAAACCAAAAGATAAAGTAAAACGCTGCTCCAGATTTTACACAATCAGTGATTCATAGTAGAAAGGCTCATGACAATTCCAACCGTTAAACTAAGTGCAACTCCAGAACCTACAAAAACCTGCCATTTCTCGCTCCATACATTCGAGCGAAGCAGCCATGCCAGGCTCCCCAGCGGAAAGAAAAAGCCTATCAACATGGCGCGGATCATGACGTCAAGCACATTAGACATGCCGTTCAAATCATCTTCTGTGGAAGCATTCGCAGACGGGAGTCCTCCAGCGTTGTTGTCGATCCATGCGTCTTCCATGTTGCGCAACGTGTCTGGCGAGGGCATAGCGTCTGGTGCGAAGCCCTCTGTGCGGATCAGAGCAAACTGCGTGCGCAACGTCTCGATTTCCGACTGTGTGAAGCCTGTCTGGAGGAGACGATCGAAGCCTCGCGGACGAGGGCGCGTCCATGATGAGGGATGCCCGGCTTGCTGAGACGAGGCCGTACTTGATTCATCCGGGGGCTTGGCAGCAGCAGCTTGCTCCTCGGCGAGTTCTTCAGGGGATAGCTCATCGCCGATGGAGCAATTGACGTATATCCTCACGGGGGCCAGGCCATGATCCGTGGCTTTACCCTTTCCTTTATACGAGCTCTTTGAGTCGTTGTGATGTGATACTGATGATGATGGCGGTGGAGGAGGCGGTTTGATGACAGAACCGAGGGCTGAAGCATCTGGAAGGAGGCGGCCCTGATGGATGAAGCGAAGGCGATTCCGCGAGGCGAGACGTTCTCTTATCAGGTTCTTGAGAGAGAGGACAGTTGTAGTCTGTGGAGATGGGATGTCTAGGTCCAGGTCTGGTAGCGAGTTGGAGAAGCGGATGGTGAGATGATACGGCAGAGATGTGGTTGAAGATGCTGGTGTCAGCGGCAATGCGGGCGCTAAGGCTGCCATGTTGGGAGCATATCGGTTGGCGATGCGCTTTATAATCCAAGCAAAATGGTTCCTAGATTATACAAGACAGCTTAAAACTTGAAATATATGAAAAGCCGTAGATGCAGTGGAAGCCAGCGGGTTGTTCGAAGCAGCGAATGAGATGGTTCGGCTTCGCTTATGATGGAGGACGATCCGACGTCGTCACCGTTCATGGCAGTTGCAGATTTAGCGGGGCCGTGGCCGCTCCAGGGCCCTCCGGCTTGGTCTTAGCGCTGGTGGGCCGCTGGAATCTGCTGCTGCCGCGACTGTTATTGCGCTGACCGCCTGGCAGAATCGCCAGACTTTCCAGAAACTCCAAAAAAAGCATCGAGTCGCTTCGTTTCTGCGGCTGCAGCTCTGCCAATCCCATCGCCGTCACTCCCGCCGGCCGTCATCACACAGCCTGTCGATTGTCCTGCAGCTATTTTCGAGCATCCCAGCGGCAGGGCAGGGCTCATCATGATGCGCATGAGGGGGAGGCTTCTGGCCTGCTTCTACTGCGGGAAGCGGTCATCGATCAGATACGACGGACGGATACGCGACTTTCTATGCACTTACTGCGAGGCCACAAACTACCTGGACGAGGTCCGCGAACACCTCTTTTCTCTTGATGTGCATGGATTTGATATTTGATACTGACAGAGTCTTGCGAAATTAGAATGGCGACATCACGGATCCGCCTGCCCTTGAATCGTCAACTCCGAAGCAATTCGCCAAACAGTTGCCTTCCCGGCCTGCATCACCCACAGACAGCATCTTTTGCGAAAAATGCCTCAAGAACCAACGGTTATTTACAGCATCGTTGGCGCAGTACCTCCCCGACGATCCTTCTCATCCAGACTATGCCGAGCTCGAGCGCAAATACTATCGATACCGCAAAGACTTGGAGAAGCGCTATCCCCAAGTTTGTTCAGACTGCGCCAAGCGAGTGGAAGATCGCATAAACCAGGCTGGTTATACGGCCAAAACAGACCATCTGAGGCGGATGATGGAAAAGAGCAGAGGCAGAAGAGTCCCCAAGAGAATGACATCCCTTGATGTGGCAAACGCCATGGGACGGTGGTTATGGTGGGGTGGCTTGGTTATTCAGATTGCTTGGCATCTGGTGAGCGTATCATACGTCTTGGAAGCGCAAGCGACGAGCAAGGACGGCATGGTTGACCCGGACGATGAGAGCGCCACCAAGGGGATGATTTCTTGGCTTAGCTACCTGCGTGGCTTCTTGCCGGCGGCCGATACCCTGATTAGATGCAGTATAAATACCGGATTTCTTTCGGCTTGGTGGAATCCGCACTTTGTGCAACTTAATCGCGGCTTTACCCGGCATCTATTGGGATTCACGCAGTGGTATTGCTTTCAGGGGCTCATCATCTTCTTTCGATACATCTTCCGCTCTGTTCTCCATATGCAGGGTGGTCAAGCTCAGTCCGACAGGGCGCAAATCAGCGCGCATTTCGCAATGGCCTGCATTATGGGACTGGTAAGTGATAATATTCGTTTGTGTATTCTGATATCGCGAGGTACATCATCTAAACCGAGTTCAATTTCAGATCTACTCGCTTGCGAGAAAGTCTATCAAGGTAGATACGACGCCCTTATTCGGCGTGACTGAGAAAACAGTGTCTGCGAGCCAGATGCCTAAACCGACACCTAGAAAGAAGATTAGAGAACCAAAGACGCTAGCTGAAGCACTCACCGAGGCCCTCGAATCGGCAAACTCTTCACCAATGACGATGAAGAAACCCACTCCAGCAAGAGCTTGGGAATCGATAGATCCTTCACCCATTAAAAGACCTATGCCATCAAGGGCCTTTGAAATCGACTCAGCAACTTCATCTCCAACCAAAGAATTCGCACCGCGGCGATTCCAAGAGCTATTACCGCCTTCTCGTGCCGCAAACCCATTTCGGACGACTCATGATGAGCTTTCTTTTGCTGGCTTCAGCATATCAGACAAGTCCCCTCAGAAAGGCCTTCGATCACAAGACCCTGACGCGATGGATTGGTCCCCTGTACCAAAACAATTGCAAAGATCCCAATACCGTGCCTTTCAAGACTCCCCTGTGCCATCTAAGCTTGGCGCACGCCCGTTTGGTCAATCTCCTACACAACCCGATGCTGGACCCTTTTGGTTCAAGGTACCAGCCGCACCAACAAACCCAGCACAGAGGCTCCGCAATCTTCCAAGTGCTCCACTATTTAATAGAGCGTTCTCAGAACCAAGAAGAGAGGAAGGAGATTTCGGGTTTGGAAAGCACCGGCTGGACGAAATGCGAGAAGAGCCGTCTAGAGCGAGCAGCGTGGACTTTAAAGGCCCTAGTTTCTTTGCACCGGAAGATCCCGATGATACGGATGCACTTGCTGATGCTCTTGGCCAGAGCTTTACTTTTGCAAACGATGCGGATGAAGAATCTGATTCGGAAGAAACTGTCGTTAACGAAGAACTTCCCATTCTCTCTAGCGGGCAATCCTCTCATAAATACGACCTCTATTTCTTGGTCACTATGTTTTTACTTTGGTTCATCCCATTGATCGCCACCGTTCCTTATTGCAAAGAAGCACAACTCACAATATTGTCTATTGCTGGTATTATCGCTATTCGAAGCATTGGAGGAGCTACCCAGCAACTCTTGGGCGGTGACTCCAATTCGTCTGGCCTAGCCATGTTTATCGCTTCAGTTACAAGTGTGGGCGAGCTAAGTGCTCTTTGTTGGACCGGATGGCAGCTATGGACCGACCAGGGAGACGTTTTCCAGCATGGCGCGGCCGTGTTGGCGTCTATGCTGGGACATCAAGTATTAAGGGGCATTTCTTTAAGACAAAACTCATAACATTGGACTGTATAATTTCTGTTGTTGTTTTTTCCCCCTCCTTCTTCTAGCTGATGAAACGGAGATGTTGGATATAATGGCTCCACTGGTTGATAAGACCGTAATGGTGGATGGATGGAAACTCATTTCATACAAGCGCAGCATCATGGACGATAACGGCGTTTTTTGGACTAGAAAAGGTCATGGCATTTTTGGACCTCTGCATGTGTAGATAGTGACAAGGATAGGAGAAAAGGGCTATTTGTAAGATTGGGAATTGATTGGGCCTAATGGAATAATGACAACATTGAGATTTTGGATATCTCGACGACAACTCCATTTTCTGCCTTGAACTAGCTTCTACTCGTCTCTGCTAGTGACCTATAACTGATGAAAGGGGTGTTCATGGTTTTCGTTG
Source organism: Trichoderma asperellum (assembly GCF_020647865.1). Taxonomy (NCBI): domain Eukaryota; kingdom Fungi; phylum Ascomycota; class Sordariomycetes; order Hypocreales; family Hypocreaceae; genus Trichoderma; species Trichoderma asperellum. The sequence goes on from NC_089417.1 coordinate 618,388, forward strand.
ACATATTCGGTAAGAATCGATGGTGGATGTATTGCTATACTGTGTAGATGGCGAACAACAACTATTGACTAGTCGTAATACTACTATAATCTGATTCCTTGGCTAGATTCGCAGCCGAGCCTGTCCACCTTAGATCTGACAACAACCCCGCTGAAAGACGAGGGTTGTAAGCTTGGCCCCCGCACTTGGCTCTACTTCAACCCCAGGCAATACATAGAAGAGAAGACGGGGCTCCAAGTTCAATAAATCCTGCTTAGTTCCAGTCGCTCACTGTTTGCCTTGTAGTCATAGTCTTTAATATCATCCTCGATTCTCAGTGTTTAGAAAATGGCCTCATTAGGGTCAACCGAAGGAACGGTCCAGTTCCGCCATTCGTCTCTGCCTGGAGGCTCTGCTGAGACTTGGTATCGAATTGTTGGCAACCTCCAGCCCGACAGCACTCCGCTGATTCTTCTTCATGGCGGCCCTGGCATCCCGAGCATCATCTTCTCAGACGTCTTTGACAAATATGCAGCTCAGAGTGGCAACCCCGTGATTGTATATGACCAGGTTGGCTGCGGCAAGAGCACGCATTTCCGACAGACGCGACTGGACACATCGCTTTGGACTCCCAAGTTGTTTGTGGATGAGCTGGAAAACTTGCTTGGAGAACTTGGGGTCACGACTTTTGACTTGTACGGGCATTCATGGGGCGCTCTTCTGGCAGCTCAGGTCGCCTCCACGGACCGCCCGTTTGTGCGACACCTGCGGAGGCTGATCCTGGCAAGCGGACTGTCATGTTCCAGCCAGTGGGAGGTGGCGCAGCGTGCATTGTTGAAGCAGATGCCTCAGTCGGTGCAAGACGCCATCGAGAAGGGAGAGCGTGAAAGGGACTACCAGTCTGCGGCGTACCAGGAGGCGATTAATGCGTACTACCAGCAATTCGTGTGCAGGACGTCTCCGTGGCCGGAAGCATTGAATAATGCATTCGCTGAGGCGGGTAAGGACGACACGGTCTATTTCACAATGTGGGGACCATCAGAAGTTACAGTAACTGGCGGCTTAAAAGGTAAGTTAACATATATGAGCAGAGAGGGAATTCTGTTGTGTCTTCTTTATTAACTTGAAGTAGACTATGACTTGCGGCCCCAGCTTCACAAGATCAAGGTTCCTACTCTTCTTATCAATGGCGAGTACGATGAAGCTACAGATGAGGTGATGAGGCCGTTTTTCACAAATATTGAAAAGGTCAAGTGGGTTGTAATGAGCAATGTTGCGCATGTCGCTTATTTGGAGCAGCCTGAGAAATACATCTCAATCGTGGCTGATTTTCTCACTTAGAGCGCTATAAAGCTGTTTATATAAGTATGTATATACAATTGTTATAAGTTAGAGTAAAAGATCTCTTGCTTTGTAACAATTCATTGCAAGTGATTTCTCTCATGGATGTCTACCACTCCAGTATTTCTTAATAAACTCCACAACCTTGGTTGTTTTGATATCCGGAAATTCCGCATTCAAAGATTCTCCCTCAGGAACGTCCAGATGGCCAGAAACAATTGCCATCCCTATACCGGCAAACATGGCGAGCACAAGCGGATAAGCATCAAATTCCGGCGTGCTATAAAGCGCAGCATGAGCCTTGTTTCCTGGAATCGGCGTCACCTCGCCACCTTTCAGCTTCTCAACCGAATCGTACGCAACGCGGAACTTGACCCCTCGAGCTTTTTCTGCTGCTCGCAGGATCTCGTGGAGAGAGGCTTTATCGCCAATGATCCAAGAATGCTCTTTCCATGTGCCTATCTTCATGGAGATTGCGCGGCTGACGAATTTGGCTACGTCGGTTGTGTGTGTCCATACCACTTGGTCGTCACCGCTGCCAGGGATGGTTGCTTGGCAAGCTTCAATATCGACAAATGGCACTTCGGATGGCATCGTCGTAGGGGCCCATGGCTGTCCAAAATAATCCATAAAGTAGCCATTGTGAAAAAGCGTCCATTCAAGATTTGGGTGCCTGCGCAACTCCTTTACAATGTTTCGCTGAAAAGCCAGCATTGGCATGAAGCGTTGGTATCTGCCAGGGTTAAGTTAGCCATCTTTGGTGTGCGTGCAAAATGATGATAAATATAGCTGTAGCCTACTCTTCATCTCTTTCATAGTCGATCAAATATTCGCTTGGGGCGAATCTCTTGACGGACTCCGACTTGTCGCATGCTCTGATCAGTCTTACTTGGGCATCAAAAGCTTCGGAGCTGGCTGGTGATATTGTCGACAGAACAACTTCGATTTTGTGCTTGTCCAAGACATTCTGAATCTCATCTTGGTCATCATAGGAGATGACGATGATTTTCACGGCTTGAAGGTGATCGAATACTGATGTCGCCTGATGAATGGTTAGCGATTTATGAGGGGTAGTACTATCATGAGGATGTGGCTCACCTTTCGCGTAAAGACGAAAACTTGATGCTCTTGCGAATCAACCAGCCCCTGGACAATTGCCCGACCAACGTGTCCAGTTCCTCCTGTGACAGCGACGTGTACCATTGTAACGTTATATAAAACTGAGAAAGCGTTTTGAACAAATTGCCAAGAAAATTTAACGGAGAAGGAGGATATTTACTTTAATGGAACTGGTTCTGGCTATAGAGCGGGGAAGTCATCCCGCACCTTCATTGTACAGCGGGCGTCGAAAACCTCGCACGAGCCGCTAATGGATGTAACAGATCTACTATGGCCTTTTATATCCCCCTAACGTTCGCTATTATAGGAGAAATGTAAGATTTTAGGCGGTAAATGAGGTGAAAGCGATCGCATATTGTAGCTCGAAACCAGCCCTAACAGGTTGTAATCGAAAAGAGAGTAATCTGCGACTAGTTAAGTAGTTTTTGAACCTAGAACTTCAGATTGCTCTTCCATTCTCGAAATCTGCTTTTATATATTGGGGAGAGTAACATATAGTTTGTTGCCGCTAAAAAAAAAAAAAAAAGTGGTTAGTAGTAAATCTAGCATCCCAGCAATCAAGAGAATAGTAATGGGAGAAAGCAGAGGTGGAGAAAAGGTAGGTGTAAGATAGAGAAGTAGAGAAGTATAGGGATAAAGAGGCATTGAACAAAGGGAATGATAAGATTCTCAAATGAGTGAACCAAAACAAAAAAAAATTACAATTCCCCTACTCATTTCTCGTAACAATGATAGAAGATTTTATCTAAGCTCGACTAACCAAAGTAGTAGTATTCGTGTGATTCTGCGAATTTCCTTTGCTAACATATCTGGACCCTAGCTATGATCGAGTATCACGAATAATTTGCTTGTACCAAAAGTGTATCGACTAACACGCCACCAGGGAAAGTGGCAATCGATTGACTCGATGAGCTGTTCAGCTCGATTGTCAAGATTGAAGTTTATCTATCGAGATCCAGTAAACTTCAACTTTTCTAGAACTCGGAGCTTTCGGCACGCTGGTGGATAACTTTGGATGCCGCCAGTCAGTATTTGGTGTTAGAATCAACTGGTATGGCCAAAGGCTATCCGGCTGCAGACTATTTCAGGGCATAGCACGAAATAGGCATATCGGAAAATCAATCCATATGCTCTCTTTCTTGAAAGGAGATAATGCTGTAATTTCCTAAAAGAAAGGACGCATTGCTTTATTAACATGATAGACATCCATTTACTGGTGCATGCACTTAGTGGTATGGCTGAATTACATCATAATGGAAAGGGCGAGACATAAAGTGGAAGATATTGTGATCTTAGCCAAGTTGAATACACCTCGGCTATAGCTTCTGTTCATGCTCCGAGAGTATGAGAATTAATTGATTCATAGAACTTGCTAACTGAGTAAACTTCATGCTCAGAGGTCCAAAACCTGCCTTTGCGATGGCTATGGCGGCATCTCGGAGGCTCGGACAATATCGAAAGCTCTGGCATTTTTGCTGGTATTTTAGCGCCCGAGAGCGACCCGGCAGAGCAACACGGCAGAGCGACACGCCTAATCATAGCACGGAACCTCGGCGCAGCGCCACAGCATCATGCCATCAGGAGGTTTTCTGGAAATTCCATCACGATATTCACACCCAAGGACCTTGAGAGAAGCGAAGCAAGCGATGCAAGCGAAGGGAGAAATTGACATGACGTTACCTGGGAGTTCCGGGCCGAACAACAGCTCGGCGAGCTTCAAGTATATACGAAGAGATGGGAGTATATATTGGCCTCTTTGGCCGTTATCAGGAACACAATTCATATAGCCATAGCATTCAAACAACTCTCAACATCTGTGAGATTTCACTCAACTATAAACACTGCCCAGTCACAGCAAACTTGTTCAAAAAGCATCAGTTCGAAGCAGATATAATATCTATACTTTCTACTCAAAACTTCGTCATGCCTGCTGCTACTGATGCCCAGTTTCAAGAAGCTATCATACCTTCAACTGCTCTAAAGCCTGAAGCTTCAGATCCCGAACCTCCTCATCTGAGCTTTCGCTCCTTCGTCGAAGCCCTCCGCCAGGACAAAGACCTTGTGGATATCAACGAGCCTATCAATCCGGATCTGGAGGCTGCAGCAATCACTCGCCTCGTTTGCGAAACCGACGACAAGGCCCCTCTATTCAACAATGTTATTGGAGCCAAGGATGGCCTCTGGCGAATCCTAGGAGCGCCAAATTCTCTGCGCAGCTCTCCCAAGGAGAGATTTGGCCGTCTTGCACGACACTTGGCCCTACCTCCTACTGCCTCTGCCAAGGAGATTTTCGACAAGATGCTCTCTGCTCACAGCATCCCTCCTATTGAGCCAGTTATTGTGCCCACCGGACCTATCAAGGAGAACTCTATTGAAGGGGATGATATCGATCTGGAGGCTCTTCCAGTGCCTATGCTCCATCAGTCAGATGGCGGCAAATACATCCAGACTTATGGAATGCACGTCATTCAGTCCCCTGACGGTAGCTGGACCAACTGGTCAATTGCCCGGGCCATGGTAAATGGAAAGAGGACAATGGCCGGCCTTGTTATCAAACCCCAGCATATTCGGAGAATCCAAGATCAATGGCGCGCGGTTGGTCAAGAGGAGATACCCTGGGCACTCGCCTTTGGTGTCCCTCCTACCGCCATCATGGTCTCGTCGATGCCTATCCCTGATGGAGTCAGTGAAGCCGGATACGTGGGAGCTATCGCTGGCGAGCCCATCAAGTTGGTCAAGTGCGACACCAACAACCTCTATGTTCCGGCCAATTCGGAGATCGTTCTCGAGGGCACTCTTTCTACGACCAAGATGGCGCCTGAAGGACCCTTTGGAGAGATGCACGGCTATGTTTTCCCAGGAGATAGCCACCCAGGACCTGTGTACACAGTCAACAAGATTACGTACCGCAACAATGCCATCATGCCCATAAGTGCTTGCGGCCGTCTGACGGATGAGACTGTAAGTTTTTTCAAACCATCTGCAGCTATCAAGGCTTGGAAATTGACCTATTACGTCTAGCAAACTATGATTGGATCCCTTGCGGCTGCGGAGATCCGCCAGCTCTGCCAGGGGGCCGGCCTTCCCATCACCGATGCTTTCGCTCCCTTCACCGGCCAAGCCACCTGGGTCGCCCTCAAGGTCGACACCGAGCGCCTCCGAGCTATGAAGACCAATGGTAGAGCCTTTGCCAAACAGGTCGGCGATGTTGTCTTTGCCCAGAAGCCCGGCTATACCATCCACCGTCTCATTCTCGTCGGCGATGACATTGACGTCTATGATGACAAAGATGTCATGTGGGCCTTTACAACTCGTTGCCGCCCTGGCACAGATGAGGTGTTCTTCGAGGACGTCCTTGGATTCCAGCTTATTCCGTACATGAGCCACGGTAATGCGGATGCTTCCAAGGGCGGCAAGGTTGTTAGCGACGCTCTCCTTACTGCAGAGTATACCACTGGCAAGGACTGGGAGGCTGCTGACTTTAAGAGCTCTTATCCCAAGAACATTCAGGATAAGGTTGTCAGGAACTGGGAGAGACTGGGCTTTAAGAAGCTGGAATAAGCCATGGATAATGACTTGTTCGACCTATAATTAGATTATGAACTATAGATTGTAGACTAGGGACAAAAGAGTATAGAGAAAAGGGTTCAGGGGAAATATCATAATTTAAAATTTTACTCATCTATAAGTATTTTCTGGTATGCTTTCTTTCTCAACATTACTACCGGACAGCTCGAACTTAGGTTAAATTTTGGTTGAGTGAGCAAAATTCATGAAGATGATTTAGCCTTATAACCATTTTCACCCACTTTTACGCGTCCAAGAATTCTTCTAATGTGTACTCTTATAGTGATAGCTATCCATAGTAGGGTATATCCTGCTATGGCCATATTGCCGTCCCCTGATTAGCTCTAACACACTCCTCCGTAAATCAATAATAGTTATTATAAAGACGTTGTACATAGCGTTGGCCGAAAACGCAAGGATGTAACCTGCAGTGCATCGCCGGCTCGTGATATCTCTTTTCAGTGGCCAATCAGCCGTACAGCAAAATATCCAAGAAGGGGAGGATTAATCCATGCTGACTCCACCACCACTGCAACATACCCATTCAAGATAAATAATCTCGTTTGTTTTCTCATGAGGTACTGCAGCAGCTGTATAAGTCCTGACATGCGCCGCGGAACCACGCGGCGCATGTCAGGACTTACTAATAGTAAGCACAATTTAGCAACTCATCAAGAATAATGTCCCAATAGCCACTGAGCTCTCATCCACATCCACGCTTGAGAGAATATCAGCTCGCATAGCTGCTTTGCACCAAGCAGCGATTATTCTATCTCTAGCATCTTACCGATGATAAACTACATACGGAATTGCTTAGCTCAAATGTAGCCAGCACTTTTCCGTTTCCCCGAGCATTCGCAGCATGTAACATGCCACTTCTGATGACAAGTATAATGTATGATGCGCTCCTAGATATTACTAAGTACTGTAGGAATAATAATAAAAAAAGACTAACACGACTTTAGACAGCATATCGCATCTCTTATTCAAGTAGTCGAGACTTAGAATTGCGAGCGTCTGTTTAATTTTGCTTCCTGATACTAAAGTCTCTATGGTAGCTACTTTACCCAGGGCCTGCTTTTTGCTGATATAGGACAATAACAAGGTTAATTAAATGGATGTACACACATAGATGCAGAAGTAGCCTGCTTTATGGGTTACCCGTTGGCTACTAAAATTGGAACCAACGGGTCACGTAATGCACTACAGACCAACCCTTAGGCAGTCTTACATAGAATTACAAAGTGAATTCTTTGTTTCCTAGCTTGCATATTGGTTTAATAAGTAGCTTCAATATTAGTAAAGTGCATCCTTGTGTATATTTCATTCGCGTAGCTAGAGGATTTCTCTTTGTATTACCTATTGAAAGCTAATTGACTATTAAATACCATTTCTAGTTGATAACCAGGGATATCCGCTAATTAATTTGACAAAGGAATGTCATACGTATTACTCAGCTGTTTCCCTTGCATTGTAACGATCCTTTATACCGTTAAGCCAAACAGGGCAAAAGGTTAAACAAATAATCGCAATTGTAGCAATTACTGTAACGCAACCAGATGCTTATGAAGGATTCAGCTGGTGCAAGGGACCAGGTTGTAACATGCATGCAAAAAGTCGTCAGCACTGCTGCAGCAAAATATCTCGAACTAAGTAGTATACCATATGAATTTATTACCTAATGGCGTTCATGAGATATTTATATTACTAACGCTTTACTTCACCAAATATAATGTACATCAAGGCAAGATTACACTGTGATCCAGGCCGAAATTTTCTTGAACAGTATCAATCTACTATTGTAGTTTCCCTTTACAACGTTAGTATTCATGTATAATTAGGTGAAATAACTTCGATACAAAATACTATAAAGTAGAATCATTCAACTTTGATCGGTAAAGGCGTAGCTATATACAGTTTCTATAAATCTTGATGTATTCTCCCTCAACTCGCTGCCTAATTTGAAAGCTTGAACCCCACATATCCGGTATCTGATATATCTTTAATGAAGCGTTGGTAGGTGTGGAAGCCACCAAGCCAAGAATGAACAGGCACATTTGATCCTTCAACAAAGTCACCGGTGATGAAAGACTTGACAGTTTTAATCAAACTGCCGTCTTCTATCTCGAGGCATTTCTTCAGCCAGTCTTTCTTGGCTTGTTCTTCGGCCTCGATAAGGATAGTCTTGTTGTCGCCGTTGTCTTTCTTCTTGGCTTCTGCCTTCGCAATTAGTCCCGCGATGAAGTTGCCCTGAGCCTCAATCACAGGAGGGATATTGGCAATTGGTGACTGAGGACCGATGGAGAAGAACATGTTGGGGAATCCGACTTCGCTAAGCCCGAGGTAAGAAGTTGAGCCGTTAGCCCAGGTCTCCTTCAGAGTACCGTGCGTGCCAGTTGGGTTGATTCGTTTAAGGCTGCCGTCCATAGCTTCATAACCAGTTGCCAGAATGATGACGTCCAGATCCCACTGCTTCTCAGTGGTTAAGATACCCCTTTCATTAACTTCAACGAGGGGTGTATATTGATAATTAACAATGTCAACATGCTTCTTGGCAAAAGTCTCATAATATCCAGACATAGTGACAGGGCGCTTGACATAGAGTTCAGTAGGCGTTAGCTTCTTACGCTTATCAGGGTCAGAGATATACTGGGCAATTTTCTTCTCGAAAAATTTGCACAGCTCTCGGTTGGCCTCTTCGTTTGTAACAATGTCCCCGAAAGGTCCATACATAAATGCGACGCCATTTGTTCCGTTCCAGAGTTCCTCCCAGATACGCTCGCGCTCCTCTGCGCTGACACTCATAGTCGGAGTACTCTTGAATACTATGTTCTGTCCAATAGGATGATTGTCGACTGTCTCCCAGATCTTATCCCAGTTTTGATTGACCCGTTCTCTTTCCTCAGCTGAGATGGGTCCATTATTGTGAGGCACCACATGCTGTGACGACCGCTGGAATGAAACTAGATGTGAAACTTCGTCTGCGATATTGACCAAGAGCTGAGCTCCAGATGATCCTGTGCCTATAACACCAACTTTCTTGCCCTTGAGATCACGATACTCAGGCCAGTCACTGAGAAGGTTAACTCAGCCATAGTATTCTGGTTCAAGTTAATATTCAATGAATTTAACTTACCCTGTGTGGTAAACAGGCCCAGCAAATTTCTCAAGGCCTTGTATTTGGGGATAATTAGGCGTATGTAAATGCCCAGTAGCCAATATAAGGTACGTGGTCTTATAAGTCTCGCCAGTAGAGTTAAATGTAACAGTCCATGTAGATGTAGCAGCATCAAAGGAGGCTGCTTTTAGCTCAGCACTTAACTGAATGTGCTGCCCTAAGTCATGACTCTCGATAAAATGTTTTAGGTACTGTAGGTTCTCTTTCTGAGTTAGGTAGCGTGTTGACCATGGGTATGTATTTAGCAGCTCTTCGTCAGCCCTGTACCTATATATTTCACTGGTAGTATCAGTGGTAGCACCGGGATACTGATTCCAGTACCATGTGCCACCAACCTCTGGAGCCTTATCGAAGGCCTTTACAGAGAGGCCGAGTTGCTTGAGTTTAAAGAGATTATAAACACCCCCAAAACCGCAGCCAACGATAATGGCATCAAATGTGTTAGACATAACGAATAATGAATAACGATTTTCTATGTGAACTTAGGATATCATAAAGGAGGACCGTTGGCATTGTTGAGAAGAGACACTAGTGGGAAGGCTGGAATATATACTGGCCCTCCTCGCAGCAGCTCATCTCACCTTACAGAGATCCTGCCCCACAAGCCGAGGCTTCCCTCTTAAATACCTGAGTAGTTGTGGCTGACTTGCTCAATCTCAACAAAGCCAATACTCGCCTTAAGATCTCACGGACCCCAGATAACTCCTAGAGAGCGCAATTGTCCAGACGGAAACCCCCAGAGACCCACCCACCCCCCTGAACGGTAACTCCTCTCAGCACTGTCATACGATGACAGAGGAATCATGGCAATCATAATGATTATGTATTGAAATCAGTGCAATCCTATACCAGACTCGGAAATATCAGTAATTGTGGCTCAAATGCCGATGGGCACCCCCTGCTGCACAATACGACTTGGCTTAGTCCAAAGAGCACTATTCCCATCGGGGAAATATCAACGCTTAATTCATGCTCCCCGAACGGCTAGATCCGTGATTATTAGCCTTCATCAGCCTTCAGAAGGGGCTCTGAGGGTAAGCTGTCAACCGTTAGCCAGATCCGGAGTTTTCGGAAACCCGTTACACCCCTTAGCCGATAAGATAGAAGGAGGAATGTAAGCCCTTTATCGGCCATCTTACACCGGCTTCTCTCATGGGATATCCGACTACTAGGTATACATGGACAACGGTCCGGACCGTGAGATTTAAGCTAATGGTCTAATTCCGATGTACAGTGGGATGCAGTGATTTTTCAATCCTTGTCAGGCAGAAAGTGTAAACTAGTCTGTTTAAATAGGTAGATATATTACGCTGTTTTACAGCACACTGCTATAATATAGTGAACTAGCAGCTAAGCTATGGTGAGTAAAGCGCTATAGTATAGTAACTAGATTTATTCTAAAAACAGCAAGCAGCTGCCCTCCTATTGTAGTTAAACTAAAATTATAGTATTGCGATATAACTTTTTAAAAGCCTGACAAGGATCAATAAAAAAAATTACTGCATCCCACTGTAAGCAATAAGTCCACTAGTAAACCTACCTACTTGTTGGTTCCACTTTTAGTGAGCGAAGGAACAAATGGATTTATACACAGGAATGCGCTATTCACTATGCAAAATTATAAGCTAATCTTGCAAAAGAAAAATATACTTTAAATAAATATAATTAAAAATTAATATAATATTATTTTATATTTTATTATTTTATATAGCCGGTTAGATTAAGGTTAGTAATTATATTAGAGTTAATAGTTAGTGATAGTAGTATATATCTTAGGGTTAAGTTAGGGTGGCTAGGTTAGTGTATCTTAACCCCTATCCTTTTTAGGATAATTTTGGAGGATGATTACACCAGGATGGATAGCGCATCCCTAGTCATACCAAGTAATCTAAGACATTGCTGTCTACTGTACCTAAGGCTGCTGATTATACTCATTGAAAATGAACACTCCTCAATAACTTGGTTAGTTTTGAAGCTATTTGCAAGCTATCATACTAGAGGATATTAGTTTTCTACATTTCCCTTCCATTCAGCTAGATTGTCTTTATATTGTAGTTGTTACTGATTTTCCATTGGCTAATAACTAGTCAAGGCATTTCATTGACCACATCATAAGTTACTGCATTAGAGTATTAGGTTCCTACTTGGCATCTTGTGACAGCAACCTAGTGTAGCTGCAAAGTGTATTGTAAACCCGAAAAATCGCTCAAGGAGCTAGTGATGGGTATTATTATATGCAAGGGGGAGGGTTAAATACTATACTGAATCCCTGTAACTATCCCGTATTATTAGAACCCAGCTAGCTGGAAAAAAAAAAGGTACTAATAACTTCGTAACTTATTTGTAAACAGAAGCTTTTATAGACTTATAAAGGAATAAACCAAAATAAATAGCCATAAGCAGTAAGTATAATAAATTACAAACCGCGAATATTATAAAATGGGTTTGATAGTCAAAAGTACTGTTATAGTGGGAAGCACTATCTTACGATTCCTTTACCTTCTTTGTTAATAATGTGTTACTCTACTATCAATTGGTCTGCAATAAGTATGGCGCTTATATTCGCTATTCTAAACAAAACACTGCTTGGATTAAAATCTTTGTCAGTATAAATAGGGAGCTGTGACCTATGCTCACTTGAATTTTAGGGTACAGCATTGGGCTTGCAACTTTCTCACTCTTTAACTGGTCAAGGGTAGATATTGAGAAATATTTATTGACAGCCTGCGTTTGCAAAGCTTTTCTGTACATTTCTCTTTAATGCTGCTTAAGTGCTCTTCTTGTAGTTGTACGATTCGCTCTATATAACATATCACTCAGCTATACTTGCTAGCGTCGGGCTTTGCGGAGAAATATCTGCTCAGTGCTGATATACGACATAACGCTTAACTCTGATGTGAAAGGCTGGGAGTATCTCAGTATAAGCCAGCTTCTACTTGTATACAGTTAGGCGTGGCAAGCCTTGCGCACGGTATCGACAAAACCACGCTGAAAAGCGAATGTACATGATTTCTCGATTCGTGCTGAGGAAAGTTCTATTAGTACTCTATTGGTACACAAAGAGGCAGATAAAGCATTGAGTATCAAAAGTATTTTTTCGCTGACGCCATTTAACACTTCAAGGCTGCTTTGCCATCCAGCGCCAAAGCAGTATCTATTCAATGCCAGCTGCTTTCAGAAGTTCCACTATGAAACCAAATGGGGTGGTTTTAAATAAGCAACTACTCTTTTGAGGTCAAGGCGGCGTTGAAATGCCATTAATCCTTATTGTTATAGCATTTTATGACTTGAATCGTCATACCTTGCAACGTCGAATGATGCCTGTTTGTTTTGGTAATGTTTCCAATCAGGATCGAGCCTCGTTCAATTGTATGTACGTACAAAGTACACATACGCGCTTACTTCAAACCCCTCATTGGCTGCGTAGTTTTTGAGGCAATCTATAATGGATTCGCCGTCTGCTATAATTGACAATCTAAAAAATTGGGTTAAAGGGATTACACACTAGCCTTGGAATCAATGCTTAGCTGACACCGAAAATACATGAAAAGTTTAAAGAACAAGCTGAAGATACCTGAGTACCATCAAGTCAATCTCGCATGCGGCCACTTCATTGGCCTACGCTGTATCCCAGCCCTGTCCGAAGTGCATTCCCGTAAAGTCATGTAGTTGCCCTCTGCAGTATTCTCTATTGCTTAATCGCCGTCCATAATTGGCTCTATTGATTTCAGCCGTAAATGTGGAATATCTTATGGGTAACATTTAATCTGGAACTGGGCAGCTCACCTATCTATCAGTGTCGCACATCGTGGCCATGGCAGAAAACGCAAGGCTGTGGCTTGCATTGTATCGCCGACTTATCTCTTTTCGGCGGCCAGTCAGCCATAGAATAGTCCAGGTAGGGTGGTATCCATGCTAACTCCGCCGCCACCGCGGCGGCTCCTCACGAGCTGAACAATCGCTAGATTCATTTTCTCGGGAAGTTACCGCTATTATAAGAAGGCTTGCAAACTGTGTGGTATCACGACGCAAGCCAGGATTATCCATCACCGAAACAAATTTTAACAAGGCATGAAGTAAGAAAATGACGGCTAGGCTCCTATTAAGGCTGTGACAGATACGAACTCTCAAGAAGGCCGTCGATAGAGATCAACGTAGTAACAAGGGCCATTTCATACCGAGCTATTAGTACTCTATCTCAAGTGACTTTGTCAATATGTAGTACTAGTCGTGTTTGTTGCACGTATCGTGCATGCATTGAACCTGGCTAAAACCAGCTTGGACTGAAGGCAACCAACACCCTTTCCTATGCCTGAGTATTCGCAGCATGCACAAAGCCTTTTTTTTGTACGACACGGTTCTAGTAAGAATATGGCTATTCGCAATTTAGGCACCGCATCTTGTCTCTCATGCAATAAGTTGATACCCGAGGCTGAGAGTCTGTACAATGCTATTATCAACATTCACATATGCTTCGTAGCTACCCAAGTCGTGTCTCTGCCGCTAGTATGCGATTAAATGTGTCGAAGATCAGCCCCGAAACGACTCTGTATAGTATTGGGGAGGCGGCTCCTATTTTCTTCACTTAGGTGTTAGTTTGTCGATGACTCGATAGTAGCTCTCAAGGCCGCTATGCTGCCATGCCTCTCTGTTCCCGTAGATAATTTTCTCTTCCTACAAAAGGAACAAAGGTCTGCATCGACGTCTGCTTTGACCATTTCGTCATCATAATTTTGACCCTTGTTTTCAGCCAACATCGATGATACGTCTCGGTGAAAGCATGCAAAACAAATGCACTAGTAGCTAAATTTAGACAGGGATTCATGTATATTACATGGTGGGAATCTTGTTATTCAGCTCTATGTTGTGCACACAGTCCACATAATCCTCAAAATGTTGTACGGTGATTATACAAGGCAGTCTAGACAAAGGATTCATTTCATATTGCTTGAATAATAGAACCATTTGCCTTACATATGCGTATGAGTTGTCGGCAACGCTACTATTCAGCCTATGATGAGCTATCACTCGGTTCAATATGTGGACAGTGGCTGTAAATCGTCGCCTCACCGAAGCCTCCCTTTATTGGACAAAATAATCTGGGAATGGTTACACCAAAACAAAATCCCGCGCATCCAATTTATGTCTATAAAACATATAATAGTCCTTTCTGTACTCAGTAACAATGCCCAAAATAAATACACTTATACCTGCTCTCCGACGCTTATACTCGTATCGACTATATATAACACGCATTATTGTAGAATCAACATTATCTTATTTCATCTCAATATCTTGATTCAGTCATTACATCATCCGCCATGGCCGAGGCGAGCTCTTTGAGGAATGCACGCGGTGTTCGAATTCTCGCTCCACCAAGCTTGACCAGTTGTATCGACATCGTTGATAGAACTACCGCGCCATGTCACAACGACAGGCCAATGCGTGGAGCTATAATTTCGTTTGATTTCACATACTCTTCAAATCTATTCTTTGTCCAGAAAGAATCCGCTCCCAAATTCAATTTAAATTTTACGATTCAAATTGAAGAAGAATATCATGTACCCATTGAGATACAAGCTGTGGAAGCCAACCACTTTAACCTTGAGAACAACATGGCAGAACTACTAAATGACTCAAAAAAATTCCCTACACTCAAATTCGAGCCTCCGAAAGGTGGTGCAGTCGAGGCCCAAATGTGCCCGCCCATTAATTATGGCAACTGGGGCGACAATTATGTCAGGTTCATGGTACTTTCAAACGTTTATCCATCAAACATCAACGTATCGGTATCGTTGTCTACTATAGATGGAACTCACCAGCTTCGGCGCGCTTTTACCGGTGCCAGTCGCCCCTATACGGCATCATCTCCCAACGAGAAAAAGCTTCGCGAACTCTTATGTTGGACAGCAGGGCTAGGATATATCGAATTGTTTAAAGCATATCTCGATCAATTACCACTTGGAATTGAGATGGAGGATGCATTTGGCATGACTCCGTTTTCGTGGGCAGCACGAAATGGCTGGGCTCCAGTAGTCCGACTGGCACTGCAACAAACTGGTTCCATTTGCGCCAGGAGAAGAACTACTAGGGGACCCGCCCCTCTCGAAGCTGCAGCACGCAGTAAAGATGAAATCATTTTTATATTATTTCTTAAGTGGCTCAAATATCTCGAAAATCCAATAGCAATAGCTGCGACAACTGAGTCGGACGAAATTCCTGAAGTCGTTCCCGACCTCAATGACGACGATATTGAACGAGAGATTCAATCAGCGGTCCGCAATGAGCAAACAGTAACAATCCGCAAATTAGTCGAATACCTCCGCGATAGGCAAGGTGGACAAGCTCAACAAGACAAATGGCTGACCGCGAAGATAGTAAAGGCAGCGGAGGAGGGGGACCTTTATCTTGTTCAGGCTTTGAAATCTTGTGGTGCAGACGTCAACTGCGAAGATGAAAACAAAATGACCCCACTTATGGGCGCAATAACCAAACGAAAAGCCAAGGTTGCTAAGTATCTTATTTTTCAAGGAGCTACGGATAGTCAAAATCATGCATTGCTTACTGCTGTAATGAATAAGCAGCACAGCACGATTCGAGCACTACTCCAGGTCAAAACGCTGATGGAAGGAGAATCAAAGGAGGAATTGACTCGAATTGCAAAAAAAAACAAAGATTCAACTACTCTTATGCTACTTAAACTAGAGAAAGGAACCGAAACGTTGGCAACACACAATGATTTACATCCACACGTCGACAGGCTCTTCCAAGCAACAGTGGCTGATTTCTCAGAAGATCAACCCCCGAAATTTACTGAGCTTAGTGTGCATAAGTTAATGCATAAAGATCAAGATTTCTTCGACTTAACAGACGAGTCTAAGTTTAAATGGTTTCATTTACCTGCAAATAATGTAAGTTGCATCGCTCTTTATAATGGGTTGATTGCTTCAAATCAATTTACTTTTCTTACTGATTGCTCCCTAATAGATGAAGTGGGCTGAGGTAAGTCATGCATATTTTAATAAATAGGACAAAAGCATATTTGCTAATTAACATAACAAAAAGGCTTTAATCAGCAAAATCTACTACCGAGATTCATCGTTAGCTTATAAAGTCCTAGAGCAAAAGCGATGGATGAAGAGACAGCACGAGGGAAAAGATGGTTCCTCACATGCACGTTTCATGATGTCAGCATGCCATGATTTCCAAGAGGCCTTTAAGAGCAAGAAAAGTAAGAACTTACTTTCTAATTTTCTAGATTCTGTTAAATATTTAGCTCATCCATTTTCACAGAGATTGCGTACCAAAATGGAGACAGACATGTGGTTCTTTTCGTTAGTACTGCGATCAACCAAACTCATTGCTACCGATGCATTAACTGACGTAATATGAAAAATAGATGCCCTATCTCTACTGGGACGAGGAAATGGCAATGAAAAGAAGGTCGAACTTTCTTGCTCCATCCTCTCGAAAAGTATCGCCCCCCTCTAGCATCGCGATGCCTTCAACCAAGGACTCTGCAGGAGAGTCGCTCTCTAGCACTGTGATACTTCCCGTCAATGGGTCTCAAGATGCATTACTATCAAACGATAAGACAAAAAACGATAAGTCTACTCTGAAGGAATTGTCTAAAAGAGAATCTTTGCTCTTAGAAAAATATTTGCTGTCTGAAAGTGACTTCAATAAAAGTTCTCGCCACGTCCTCCATGTTCGACGGACTTTGGATCAATCTCTATACCATAATTTAAAAGACACGACGGTTAGAGATGGTGACCAAACTGTTCACCGATATCAAGAGAAATTAAATGAAGGCAAACGACCAGACGAGGTGGGCGAGTTCGCCGTTATTATGGTAGATCAGCTTTGGCTATGGATTCTTCTCGGCCCATCTGGAAAAGCTCAGGCAGTCGTAACATGTTTTCCGTCCAGAGATTGGTTCGACATTCAGAAAGAGCCCGAGTCAAGGTTCGAGAGATTAGACCCACAACGAACCACTGACGTTTTACAGACTACCAAATCCTATATTCAACAAAGACCTAGCGCCGTGAAAACACCTTATGACCTTGCGGGCGTTATTACCAGCAGGTGTTCTAGAGCGCTTTTAGATCACTCGACTGATATGCTTGACTTTGCAGAGGTTTATGAAAACTCCATCAGTGACATTGTTCGTCATATCCTCTATTATACCCTAACCTCATCTGGAAAATGCCTACTGACGCCGTCCAAATTCATTTGGAGTAGATGAATGAAGAAGTTTTGCTCTTCAATACGTTTAATTACCTGATGCAAACTCGTACAAGAGAAATAAGAGTACAGCTAAACGAGAAAGTTGATACAAGAAAGACTGATCCCAGTCCAGCAATTGGTATCGTGGAAGAAATATTGGCTCTGAAACACAGCAAAAAAAGTGTCGGGGAAAAAAAACAGTGCTGTCTAAAATATCGCCAATACACTCGACATACAGAAATTCCAGATGAAAACGAGATTAAAGGACGAGGGATAAAATGTGAAAGCGAGGAGGATCGTGTTACTGGGCTGATTGAAAAGTTGGCTCGGTTTTACGTCCTTGATATATCCAGAGAGGTCGCTCTCCTCAGACAAATCAAAGACATCCAAGATGAATTAGAAATGATGGGGAAAATATTTTCAGATCAAAAAGAAGCTCTCGAAGCCATGAATCGGATTATCCACTCCATGATACAGTCGAAAATGGATCCTGGTAACGATACACAGGCGGGAGCCACGAGCACCAAACGCAACTTACGAGAAGATCTTAATAATCTCGGGCCAGAAGGAGATAATGACGACATAATCCATGACTTTCGAAAGGACTACGAATGGTCAAATACCGTAGGTTCAGACATAACAGACGATTCAAGCAGTTTTGTTGGAGACGAGTATTTATTTGCATACGAGCGTCAAGGGCACCTCGATAAAGAAAGGCAAAAGAGGAAAGATTTCACGAATCAAGCTCAAAGTGAAATATGGAATTTTCGCCATCAGAAAGGCAATCTTCCGCTTCGTACTGTTGATCGATTTGCGGACCAGATCAATAAAATGAATGAGCGAGCAAAGAATACCAATTCGGCGGTGTGTCTTACATTTTCTTTGTCCTTTCTTTTCTTTTTTTTTTTTTTCCTCTTTTTAACAAATTGAAAATGGATACTTTGGTGTTTAGCATGGGCTTGTCCCAATTTTTTGAGATGAAGGAACTACGCTAACAATATATTGTCAATAGCTGACTACTCTCGTTGACTTAAAGCAGAAACAGAGTAACATGATCGACACTCGAACGGCACGGCTTCAGGCCGAACAATCCCACAAAATGGCAATGGAATCTGAAAAGCAAGGTAGAATGCTTATGGTATTTACAATTGTTACAATTGTCTTCGTGAGTTTGCAATATCCCTTTCAACAAGAATTCATTATCACATTCTAACTTGGAATGTCTCATAGCTGCCCTTGTCTTTCATCGCTGCCTTCTTCGCTATTCCCGTTAAAGAGTTCAGCAATAACATCTTAACATTGGACTTTGTGTCGAGAATTACTTGTAAGTACTATAAAACTTTAATAATAAAGCTATAGTCCTTTTTTTCTTTTGTCCTTCTCTCTCTTTATTTGACTTTATACATCAATATACTTGTATGTAGAATGTGTTGGAGATAAAAAAAAAACTGACCATAACTTACGTCTACTAGTCCCAGTATCCGCAGCTACATCGATTTTGTTCATTGTAATTGGATTTGCAGCTTCTAAATGGGACTGGGTCAGAGATAGAATTGACGAACGCACGCCTGTTCAAACGCCGAGAACAAGTCTTCTGGAAGTGTAAAGCAAGGGGGGAAAAAATGCTTTAAATGAAGCAGCTTCGGCAGAATTATGACATAGGAATATGTTAGGCATATCTATAAATGCATAAATACAATAATACGAAATACAACCATTAATAAAAATGTTTATGCCGAATTATGAATGAACAACTCGATGCTAATGCGATACACGCATTTCCTCATTATCAGACTAAAAGAAAGAGAGACTAAACAAAGCTTCCATATCTTAATATCGCATAAAGCCCCCAGCTTCCCTCCGTATCTGCCAAATGAACGAAGGATCAACGACTTGGATAGGCAGTTTTGGATATAAATGGCATCTCCATGGGATCTAATAGCCTCCTCAACATGCTCTTTCCGTGTATCAAGCCTACAAGATGGAAGTGTTGATGCAACATTCTGCTATGATTCAAGTATATAAAGGCTCATATCTAAGTTTTATGTCCCACTCCATGTGTTAGATGGATAGTCTCCCCATCCACGCAATATATAAATATACTGGCATGCTCCTTTCCGCCATTCCAAAGCACAAGCATTCGCATCTTAGGCATTTGCCGTACAAGATCCCCGACCAGACAAAGCAAAGCTTCGATCTCGCCGCGCTTTTCATAGTCAGTGTGTAGGAACTCCGATGTGAGCGACATGGACTACAACTCTGGCCAGATCCATGTCGATTGGCATATTCGCAATATCTCCTCAGCGGTGACCATGGAAGAAACGACAAGGTGATGTAACTATAAGCTGCCTGGAGCGAGTGAGAGCGAGGGAAAGTGAGAGAGGAGATGGATGAGAGTCATAATATACTAGAGCATCCACATCTTTAGACTGACTTTGGGAGACTTCTCTTTTACCTTGAGCCTCAAAATGATGATGCGCCGGCATGATATCACATAATAGACTACACAGTTACACTTGTTCAATCTCATGTAATTCCGGCTAGGGGAAAAACAGCTTAAACTAGCTATCAGTTTCTAAAGTAAAGTGAAATAGACGATGCGTCCATCATACTGTTTGTCCAATTCAGTCATTTACTTCTTCTTTGCAGAAACCTTCATGGAGGTGAATGCCTCTCACGAGTCATGAATGCCGAATAACTCTTCAACAGGTCTTTTCAATACTGAAAAATGCTAGTCATCTACCATATCAAAAGAGATATATATATATATATATATATAAAAAGCTATCCACGTAGACTGGCAGGCAAAAAAAAATACATGTTTTTCTTTTAATCTACCCCCCTACTCCTTGAACTCCACCAACCATGAATGATGCCAAGCAAAGGAACCCAAAAAAGAAAAAGAAAAAAAAAAAAAAAGAGGTATCTACTCCGTACATATGACTCTTAATAACCGACTTGAATGCCGAGAGAAATAAAATGCTTTCCCCTCTCCCCTTTTCTCCAATAAATAGCAAGAGCACCCTCTGTCGCGCTTACAGATACAAGCTCTGGGCAGCTACGATATCTCTCCTGATCTTTCCTAAGCTCTCCTCAAACTTCTTCGTCAGATCGTCATTGCCCATAACCTTTGCGGCCTGGGCCATTTGTCGCAGAAGCTCCTCGAGACGGCGGAAGATACGAATAAACGAACCCTCGTAGACGTTTGCCATTTTGCTAGAAAAGAAAACATTATTAGTTTACGAATAATCCATAAAAGAAGGAGACTTGACTGAGATATCGTTACTTACCAAATCTCAACAAACGGCCGTCCCTGTGCCCACGCATATATCGTCTCCATAAGCTGCCACTTCAAGCTCTGGGCGTATTGGTCCTCGTTAACATCCAGCTTAGACTCCTGGCTAACCTTGGCAATCAGTCGAGCCTTGGCCTGGATCTCGCGGTAAGGCTTCTGCAGCTCTTCCTTTAATGCTTGGGTCTCAATCTTCTCGTCGAATACGAAGCAGCTAAGAACAGCGGCAATCGTCTCAGGAGTCATCTCGTTGAAGAATCGATCAAAGAGAAGCTCCGACAAGAGCAGTTCGTGGCCTTCGGTGGAAGAAATCTCGCAGGCAACACGAGCCTTGAGCTGAACGACCTCGGCATCGTTAATGAATCCGAGACGGCGCAGGACACGCTTTCTGGATTTGAGCTCATCCAGCTGTGCAATGCTATGGGCCTTTGCAATCTCCTTCTTCTTCTCCTTGATCTTTTCCAATATCTGAACCTTGACGTGGTACTGATCCCACAATGAAGGAAGCATAGGAGACATGTGAAGTGGGTTAGTTACAAGTCTGGACTCGAGGACCTCAATTTTTCGGAGAAGCTGCTTGAAAGATTCATCTGAGATATCCATGTTTTCAAGTGGATCTAAGATGGGCACGCCATCTGGGAATCGGCGCTGTACTTCGCTCAAGGCCTTTGCGGAGTCTTTGCGATCGTCATCGGACTTCAG
Organism: Trichoderma asperellum; assembly: GCF_020647865.1. Taxonomy (NCBI): domain Eukaryota; kingdom Fungi; phylum Ascomycota; class Sordariomycetes; order Hypocreales; family Hypocreaceae; genus Trichoderma; species Trichoderma asperellum. The sequence continues at coordinate 639,792 of NC_089417.1, forward strand.
GCCATCCTTTGGCATGAAGATTCGGATCTGGCTGATGGCTTTGATGCATGTAAGGAGGCACGGCACGACTGCGAACATGCCATCATCGTTGGTGGATGGCTTCAGGCCGGGTGGCATTTCACCAGATGGCTGGCCAGGAATAATTTCCGCACTTGACTTGGAAATGTAGAGAAGGACTTCGATAATGTGGGATTCTTGGGGCGGGTAATCAGGCTCGCCAAGCTTGGGAGCTCGTCGCTGGTATTGATCAGTGATAACACCCCAGCCAAAGTCGAGTCCGCCACCAATCTTCTCCACCGACTCCTTAGGGTTGTGGATCTGCACAAGGCGGCCAGGCTGTAAGAAGGGTAGGCAGTAGTTCGGGTGTTGAATGACAGCTCGCATATCCTTTGTGTATGTGTTCAGCTGTTGTCTGATTGTATAATAATCCTTCACTGTGGCCTCATCTGGTATTGTCAGGGCATCCCTCTCCTGCTGCAGCTCCATCAGGTCCTTCTCGAGGCTTGGAACGCTGGCAGCGTTCTGGAATTGATGGAAACATCTCTCCAGCATAAACTCAGGAGAGATGGCTTCAATTCTGAGAAGGTTGAGAATCATGTTGTAGCCCAGGTAGAATGCAGAGTTAAGTCTGTCCTGCTGGCCAGTAACGATCTGCTTAGCCACATCTGGCTCAAGCTTGTCGTCAATCATCATGATAACAACACCTCGGGCATCAAGACCACGACGACCAGCACGTCCAGCCATCTGAACATACTCCGATGACGTGATTGGTCGGATATTTACGCCATCCCATTTCGTAACTTGAGTAAAGACAACTGTTTTGGCAGGCATGTTGAGACCGATGGAGAAGGTCTCGGTTGCGAACAAAACTTTAATCAGGGACTCCTGGAATAAAATCTCGATTGTCTCCTTGAGAATCGGCAGCAGACCAGAGTGATGGACACCAACACCCTTCTGCAGCAGAGGCAGCAGGTTCTGGATCTGTGGCAGTTCTCGGTCTTGTTCTGACAAACTCTCAATAGCACTCTGGAAGACCTTGTTCACCATGGCCTTTTCTGAGTCATCGTTGAAGTTGAGGTTGGAAATCTTGACTGCCATGTTTTCAACCTCCCGTTTGGAGAAATTGAAGACGATGACAGGGTTAAAATTCCTCTTAATCGTCATTCGGATGATCTTGTTGATGTCGGAGCCTTCGTCAGCACCGCCCTTGTTGGTTTTCTTGTTCTTTCCTTTTCCTTTCATCTTGGCGGTGAAATCAGCAGGGTCAGAGCCCTTCTTCTCTTCAACTTCGGCCATAACAAGGTTGAAATTCTCCTCGTTGAAGTAACCCTTCTCATCCACCACCATTCTGGCGCCTTTTCCCCCAGCAGGGTAAAAGTAGTTTTGTAGCGGAGTAGGTCTGAAATCGGTGTAAACGACGTGGCAGGCCTGGTGGTGGATCTTGGCAATCCATTCCGCAAACTGGAAAGCGTTTGGAATGGTGGCAGAAAGAAAAACGTATCGGACCTTGTCGGGAAGCATGATGATTGTCTCTTCCCAAACCACACCTCGAGTTTTGTCTCGCATGTAGTGGATTTCGTCAAACACAACCCAAGCAACTTCGCGCATAATCTCAGAACCGCGATACAACATTGATCGCAAAATCTCGGTGGTCATGACCAAGCAACTTGCCGTGGGGTTGATTGTAACATCACCAGTCATCAATCCAACATCTCCAAAAATGGCCTCAAAGTCTCTGTATTTCTGGTTACTCAAGGCCTTAATCGGACTGGTGTAAATGACTCTCTGGTTGCGCTTGAGACACTGTGCGACCGCGTATTCTGCCACCACCGTCTTTCCCGCACTGGTGTGTGCCGACACCAGAACACTTTCATCGCGCTCGATCGATGCAACAGACAAGCTCTGGAAAGGATCCAGCTTGAAAGGATATGTTCTCGCGGGCTCTTCGGGCGACTTGTGCTCTGAAAGAGGGATGTATTCGTAGTTGAGATCAGGTGGAAGAGCCACCTGATGCTGAATATTGTGTGACAGAACGAGCGACGCATCCTGTGAAACAAATGTTGAGGCGCCCGCTACTTCTCTTGACTCTGCCGTCTGGAAATTGTCCGTCATGACCGGCCCAGCCTCTTCGGCCTTCTTGCGTCGCTTCTTGTCCTGCTTATCGGGCGCATCTGAGTCCTCCTCGCCCTCAGACTCCTCGTCTCGAGAAGCCTCGGCAGCGTCAGCCATACCGACGTCTGCATCGTCGTTTGTCGCATCCGCATCCGCATCCGCGTTGCCATTCATCGCTTCGTCGGCCTTGCGCTTCTTGCTCTGGGCTCTGCTACGGCTCTTCTGAGGCGTTCTTTCATCTTCGCTGTCGCTTGGGGCCTCCGCCTTGCCGTCGAAAACATTAAACATGTCATCCATCTTGCCGAATCTGTATCTTAATTGCAGCTATGAATAAGCGGAAGGGTATGCTGAAATTGGGAGAGAAAAAAATGGTATGCTTAAAAAAAAAGGTGTCAATCGATTCTGGGCGAATGTGGAGCCAGTTCCTGCAACTTTTGCGTGTCTAAAATCGCAATGGAAAGCTCTTGACAATAATTCAAAATTCCAGGTTGATGACAGTATGAGAATATCAAATCAACCACATTAGCCAGCCAAATTAGCTAGACATTGAAGTAAAATTCCACTTGGAAGGTGTAGATCCTCCAAACGGTACCAAGACGCAAAGATTGTTTGACGAAATATTTCCCTGAAAAGAAGTGGATTAGAGTGGCAGAAAAGAAAATCACCTTGCTTCTGGGAGAAGGCGGTGAGGCGCATCGAGATCCACGGGTACTTTGCGCACACCGTCTGTCTCGGCGCAATTCAAGTACCTTTGCAATAATTCTCCGTACCAGCACTTTAGCCATTGCATTACATAAGCCCATGCTTAAAAGCTACAGCTGCACGTGACTCGCAAGCGGCGTTTTGACCTCAATCGAACGATATTGATTCGGGAAGCTTATACTGTGAAGAACCATCTCAACTCGCCTCAACTCGCCCACGTCTCACCAATCTCGACGTCCCGCAAAGGTCAGCCTCATCCCAGGCACACAGACATTGCTTCTTCAGCCCACAGACAACTAATTGGCCCTCGTTACAGATGATCGCCCGCGCTGCCACCCGCACCACCTCCATGGTCGCCCGCCGAGGCTTCCACACCACCCGCCCTCGCATGTCCTCTCCCTACCACTACCCCGAGGGCCCCTACTCCAACCTGCCCTTCAACCCTCGCAGCAAGTACTTCGGCGCCGGCTACTGGACCTTCATGACCGTTGGCTTCTTTGCTCCCTTCGGCATTGCTGGTGAGTCGAGAGCTACCCCACCATGCGTCGCGGTTTTCGGCTATGCGATGCGGCTAACAGGCAATTTCAGTCTACCAGACCTACAAGACTCAGTAAATTGCTGGATCGATTCGAAATATCGTTGTGGGTTGGATGCTAGGCGTCGTGCTGTACGGGTAGCGAGTTGTTGGAATGGAGTAAATAGCTCGAATAGACGTGAGGCCAATTGCAGTCACATATGTAAAATATCTTTTGTGCCAAATCTACTTTGCGACCAGACCTCTCTTGGGACTACAAATTTGGTTGATACTAATCATGTCATAAATCGTCTTTTTATACCACAATAGGGTTTGTCTATATGTTTGCCTTGTATGTATGCCATCTAAAAGTACAACTACATGAATGCTTATATACAATCACATCGCTAGAAGCCCCCTCATAACCATGACGCATCCTTCTTACGTCGCTGCAGCTGGAGCCCATCATTCCGAGTAGACCTGAGGTCTCTGTCATGGAGAATATTCTCAAAGAGTGCCTGCATGAATTGGTGACGGTCCGGCTGGATATCCCACCTTTGAGACATGGACTCAAACGTCTGGATGAGTGCCTCGTTGGAGCAGCACTTTTTTACCGCCCGCAGAGCCCAAATAACTACCCAGCGGTCTATACGAAACTCCTTTGCGTAATCATCGTGAGCCTGATAAAATGCTGCCAGTATACCCTCTAGGCGCTGCTCTGACCAGTCCGAGCCGGCAAATCCTCCATGTGCGTAAAACCCTTTGAATAGGGCCAGGAAAATGGTAGGATGGATGGATATTTTCAGATGCTTCATCTCATCCAGGTATTGAGCAACTTTTTGGAGATTGCCCACTCTGATAGCATAGTGATCCACCAGCAACTTGTACGTGTGCGAATCTGGTGTCAAGCGCACATTTGTCTGAAAAGATTTCTTCAGCTCTGGATGTTTCTTTCCCACTCGTGTAAACATCATAAGAACTTTGGTGACAACCTTGTTCATCATATAGTCCTTTTGAGGGATCTCAGACGCCATATGGTGATCATTTCTCATCCGCTGATATGTCTCTTCGGCGGCTGACTCTTCACCACATCTGAGAAGGCCTGAGATGACGCAATTGAGAACGACGGTATCAATCATCTCGCCAGATTCGACCATCTCCCGGTATGCAGCTCGAATCCCACCAGAGTCAAGCTTCAATCCAAAGTAATGGATGAGACTGACATGGTGAAAACGATTAAACTCAACTCCTCTAGTCTCCATCTCCTTGTATATCATATCAGCCAGCGTGAAATTCCCTGCCTTGGCGGCAACATCAAATAGAACGTTAAACGTCACGTCGTTTCCCATGATTTTGGCTTCCCTTTCCATTTCTTTCCAAATTCTCAGCGCAGATTCCATCTCCTGCGTCGTGACCCTGGCAGTATACTTGGTCGCAAAGGCTAGAGCGTAATTCCACTGCGAGCGGCGAAGAGTAAGCCCTGCATTCTTAACATCCGCAACCAAAGCGAAATAACGCAACATGGACTCCATGTCACGCTTCTGAGGCGTTCCCATCACTCTCAAAAGTCTATTCCGCCATTGCCACGTGAGACACAGCATGCGTGGCTCGGGAAGCTCCGAGTATAATTTGTGTATCCCATCCAGAGAGTAGCGATTCGGATGCCGCAACCTTTGGCCGATGGCAGTTTGAAGCCGGCCCAATGTTTCTTGCGTCCCATCGTTTGTCATGGCCGTCTCGTCAGAAGAGGGATACTGCACATCGCTCTTCTTCTCAGACACTCTCAGCTTTGGCCCGTCTGGCGCAGCATATCCACGCCGGTATGGATCTTTGTAGAAATCAAAATACTCCTCCACGCTGCCCACGTCGGACTGGTCGACGTACAGCAGCATCTTTCCCTTATCTTGGCCTATGGCGGGAGGCGGTGGCTGCGGCCGCTGTCGTGTGCCTGAGACATCAGATGCGGCGGCTGTCCCGTAGCAGCGAGCGGTGCGTCGTGGGTTCTGCGTCGGTGCGGTGCGGTGCTTTTCGAGGCCTGGCACAAAGGTCGATAGCAGCCATTGCGAGCTCCTCGGACAGGAGAGCGGCCGTGGCTGGCGCCATGTTACCGGCGAAGCTGCCGGTCTTTTTGGAGGAGCACTTCTGCTTTTTCGAGGCTCTTGGCCAGCCACATTGCGGCGCAGACTGGCTGCCACGAAGCCGGCCGATGATCGGGTCGACAGCACCGCACCGCAGAAAGAGCCGTCCACTCGACCGGGGAGTTTCATGAGCGGCTGCTCATGATGCCGCAGCGGTTTTTCGCTTGGGGTTGAAGATTGGGGTTAGCAGGCCGAAAAAAGTATTGGAATCGGGATAATTGCAGGTGGGGCCCAGATGGTGGGATGTGTTGCGAGCTCCAGCCAATGAAAGGGCGGGGCGGCTGGTATGTGCGAATATGGGAAATTTTCATACAGCGTGCCGCATTTATACACAGAGATTCGCTCAATTCAGAGCTAAACGGCAATTGATAGTTATAATGAAGCAAATTATATACAATTATTATTCGTTCAATCAACTGAAACTCATTTTTAGCGCATCTTCTAGTGCATTTTTAAGTTGAATGCTCTATATTCCATACGCCAGTGCACATACGTATCATCATGGAGCAGCATACGAGGATCCATGCAATGACTGACCAATATATTAGCATTTATCAATTAGATATTATTTCTAGCCATATTCTAATGTCCAGGTTCGCTATCATCGATGTTATCTTTATACATAATTTATGCGGTAGAGTTGGTGGGAGGCGCCGGGCTGTACAGCTGCTGGCCGTCCTTCTTGAATCCAGCAATCACAGCTTGGCCCCTTTTGCCAACCACCCACTTGGCGAAGTCACTGGCCACCTTGGGGTGAGGCGCCTTCTTTCCAACAAGGAGGTGAGCAGGGTTCAGAAGAGCATCGTCGGCATTGTCTGAACCAGCCTTGTAAATGACAGTCTGGTTGCGGAGCTTGGCATCCAGAGACAGAATGGTGCCTCTGTCAGTGATGGTGTATTCATCGAGAAGAATGGCAGCCGTGAGAGCCTGGATCGGGAAAGCGATGTATTGATGGTACCAGGTAGAGTAAGCAGTAGCCCAGGGAACCTTTGAAACAACTGTTAGTCCATTGGATCATGAAATGGCCAAGGAGATGGAAAATAAGGAGCCGTCTAGACTTACCTGGCCGATGCTAACCCACAGCAGGGAGTCCTTGATATTGGTGGCAGACTTGTCATAACGGCTCAGGAAGCGGACCGGTGGTGTAGTCTGCTCATTCTCAGCCACCGTGTGGATCTGAGAGAACATGGTGAAGATGTCCATCGACTTGGAGATGTTGGCAGGGTTGGACTTGGGACCAACGAGGAGGAAATGGTCCCGGAAAGCATAGTAGCTCGGAGACAGAGCGATGCCCTGGTCGATGGCAATCTTCTCTGCTGCCGGGCTGTAGGTGATGCCAACATCAATGAGGCCAGACTGGAGATATTCGATGCTGTAGGTGGTGTCACTCGTGTACCACGCCACGCGGAAGGGCTTCGTGCCATTGGAGACGGTATCCTTGATGTAGGCATCCGCGAGGGCTAATACAAGAAATAAGACGTCAGATACCTGCATCTCAAGACAGCGGCTCAGGATTGTGAATAATATTACCCTTGATCAAACCGCTTTGGCCAGCACCACCGTTACCAATGGCCAGCTGGATCGAGCCATTGTTGCCCTTGATTCCTCCGTCATAAATGGCATTAGGGCTGATAGCAGCAGCCGGAGTCGCAAGGACAAAGGCCACAACGGCAGCAAGTTTGCAGAGGTAAGCCATTTCGAAAGATGCTACACTATCAAGAGCTGGCTGAGCTGTAAAAAGACTACTACATGATGATGGATGAAGCCGCGAGGCGACTGCTTTTAAATCGCCTACAACGCCATAGCTAGAGATTGGGGCCCCCAATCTCATAGTCGGTATAACCCAGCCTGTCTCAGATTCATCAATCTATGTAGTACACAGCTTCTTTTTTTCAACGGGATCGACTTCAGCTCAGCTCTTTTGAGATGCTTTGGACCCGCTGCGATTCAGGCCCTGGTCGATGAAGCTGGCCTGAATGGAACGCGCATGATCGGCCATCTGGGATAGTGAGCGACTTGTGCGGATCAACTAGATGAACAAGCCAGGATTTTGGAGTCTAAATGGCCCATGGGAATGCGGTCTCTGTGATCTTAGTGGTGATAGGTACAGGCTACCATGCATGTCTCAGTTGCTTGGGGCCTTGGCAAGGGAGTCCTACTTGGTTACGACCTTGCGTAACGCTGCATCAGCCATTTGTACACTTATGCTGTAGCAATGAGAAGAAATTTTAAGGTAAAAATTAAGGGTAAACCCCACGAACAACCTCTACCTCTACTTGGCTCTACGACCTACTTTTAGGATAGGCTCATTAGATCTATGAGATTAAGAGCTGTGGAGAGCTGTTGAGTGGACTACGTGTAGTGTGTCCACAATAGTCAATTTCGCCAGAAGAGAGGTGCGAGTCAGAGAAAGGGGTTTGGAAAAGGCCTCAGCAAGTCCCGAGACCGGGATATTCTCCACTGGCTGCCGGGCTGTCCGTGTAAGTCTAGATAATTCCTTGTTCACCGATACATTTTTTCCCATTCTGCCTCATTCTGTGCTATGACGCAATTAAGATCTAGCTGGTAGCATACGATTAGGGGCCTGCCCGTGGCTCTCACGCGAGCGAGAGCGTGAAAGGGCTGATAATGTCCGACAGATCAGCTCTTCATTTTGCTCAACAATAGTTATATGTTGTATTTAGTACAGTCCGAGAAAAGGGCATGCTTTACACAAAGTAGATGAGATAACAAGCTGCAGCTCTAGGGTAGTGTTGGCGCATGCGTACACTAAGCAACAAGTAATATTTCGTAGGCAGAAATATTACCATCGTACGTAATTATGCTTATGTAGAGTCAGGGGCGGCGCTTTCGTATTACTAGTACTCCCAATACCCTGCATGGCTGTGATGCATTTCAGCTAAACTCCAACCCTCAGCTTTCTCCAATACTGCAGCATGGTCGGATTAGAAAATGATGCGAATGCTCCATAGGTCGCTCATAGGTCGCAAATAGTTCCAATTCCGCAGTCATGGCGTTAGGATTGGATCAATATATACTGAAACACATTGACGCTGGAGCTTGACGCCGCCTCGCATGCCGTTTTCAGCGAGCCAACGCGACCCGAATTGTCAACCAGCGACAACGCAGAGTAGCAACAAAGCCCCAAACAACCCGTCAGATCGTGGGGGAGACCCCGGGAAGACACTGTGGGCAAGCCTCTGATTGGCTGCCACGGACAGTGGAGAGTGTCTGCCCAAAGACGGGCTTTTGCCCGACTTTCACATGTCAGCAACCGCCGGCCACAGTGTGACAAGACCCTGCTGTCTGCATCGTCGTCACGAGGACGAACACAGCACAGGCCCAGAGGCCGAGAATCCAACCGAGCATCTTGTATTGACGTGACATGTGCCTGTCACAAGCCTGGCCTGGCCGATCTAGGATCCTTATCCCACATCTCTCGTAATCGTTACCGGCTGCTCCTTTTCTGTGAACTCCATGTCTTCCGCCCATCTCGCCGCGCACTCCGTACAGTACATCACATAACACCTACCAAGCTGTAATAGTAATTATCGCCACCGTCGACCAGTGAACCGACCGTGTCCAAGAGGCTGGCCTCAGTTTCGGATCGCGAGCTCCGGATGGCTGGATTTTGATGAAATCCTCATCTCATGAAGACGACCGAATATACTACACTACCCGACGATAACCACTTCTCTCCAGAGAGAGAGAGAGTGTAACAGTTTGCGAAGCTCCAACAGCGTGCTCGGCCAGGATTGCCGCGAATTGAAATGATACGTCATTGCGTCTACGATCCGTTTTTATAAGAGGCCATCGCACCGGGCCTAGACGTGCGCATCACATGTATAATACTACACGCTATAATACCCGGACATAGATCAATTGTTTTTCTCTCTTCGCTTGCAACATGATAGATCACGTTCTCGGACGGCCGTCGTCCAAATCAAGGCGCCTGCAAGTTCTTGCCGTGCTATCTTTCTGGACGTTTTACCTCTACAAGTACGTCTGCATCAGGATTTGCTCAACAGCAGTGGCAGAATAAAGGCATCTCTAACCGAACAGCAGAGGCCACAAGCATGGCCCGTCTTTTGCGCAGAATGTTTCAAAATTCCTCTCTAGGCGGTTAACAGTATGGCAGACCGCCATCATCACTATGCTCTATCTCTATGCTGCCCGCAACTTCAGCGCTCTGGTCGGCCTTGCCAGTCCCGAGCCCATGGCCAACATGTACGACCCAACTTATTACCGGGCCACCTGGGTGTTGACTGCACTGGATGCTGGCTTTTGGACTGCCATGAAGATTCGAACCAAATGGCTACGCGATATTGCGAGCATTGTCTTCTCCCTCTATTACCTAGTGGCCGCTGAAAAGGCCGACGAAAAGGTCCGCAAGGTGCGTGGAATGATTACGGTTGACCACCTGCGAGTTGCGTGGAACAAGGGAACAACTCCGTACTTGGGCTTTCTTCAGCGTCTCATGCGGCCACGATTTACGAGATGGCCGCCAAGGCAAGTCCGAATTCCGCGACCCACGAATAGCGACTATAAGGAATATGTCTCTGCGTGGCTTTACTATGACGGGCCGCTTGCAGACTTGGAGCACCATAATAGACTAATCCTGGATATACCGGGTGGTGGGTTTGTGGCTATGGATCCTCGCTGCAATGACGACAAGCTGTTTGCTTGGGCTGCGAAAACAGGCTTGCCCATCCTCAGCATTGACTACAAAAAGGCACCGGAATATCCATATCCATATGCGTTGAACGAATGCTTCGATGTCTATGTAACACTCATCAAGTCTCGGGGCAGATGTATCGGTATGTCGGGCAAAGAGGTCCCCAACATCATAGTTACTGGAGACAGCGCAGGCGGAAACTTGGCTGTTGCGACGACGCTGATGGTGCTCGAGACTGGAATCAGCCATTACCGACGCGCGTCTGGAGTTGGCAAACTGCCGCCCCCCGACGGACTCGTCTGCTTCTACCCCACGCTGGATATGAATATTGGAAACTGGATGTCAGACGAGCAGATGTCGCTGATTCGAGATCGGAGAATGAGAAAGACGAATAAATCCATCATGCGAAGGAAAAGCATGCAGTACAACGATCTGGTCGGCACACCGCATCACTCTGACAACGAAGACGAGTCGCCCCCCACAGAGCCATCTCCCGATGGAGGCACACGACCTGAATACTGCCATGCCGGACCAAGATCGCTCAGTTCTTCACGAGCCCCCGACGAGAAGAAAGAGGGAGCCGTATCCCATCGTGCAGAACCCATGAAGACTCGCCTGGCAACTGCTTCGATGATATCCTACTTCAATGATCGAGTACTCACTCCTGAGATGATGCGAGCCATGATTATTCTGTACATTGGCGCTCATAACCGCCCCGATTTCACGCAAGATTACTTCCTCAGCCCTGTGCTTGCGCCCGAAGAGTTGTTGGAGAATTTCCCCAAGACATATTTCATGACTGGAGAGCGAGATCCCTTGGTGGACGACACAGTCATCTTTGCGGGACGCTTGAGACGTGCAAAGGAGGCAGCCGCACGACGGGAGCTTTCCCGCTCATCACGCCTGGATGAGAACTGGACGTTTGACGACAAAGAAGTCACAGAGGTGCTTCTAATTCCCGGTACTTCGCATGGCTTCATGCAGTTTCCGGGCGTTTACCCGCCGGCGTGGAAGCACTTTGACCGCAGCGCAGCTTGGTTCGACCAGCTCTTTGCTGATGCAGAGAGCCAGAGACTCGAACAAGCCAGACGGGCAGCTCGGATCAAGAATCAAACCCAGACCACGAATGGCGCATTACGACGGCAGTCAGTTGCGGAATCCAGTGGCGATGAAGATAGGCCGCTGGAGATTAGCATGACCAAGTTGTCTCGCGGGAGGAGCACAACGCAAAACGGAGACGCCAACGGCCATTCACCACTGCCTGGTTCTGCTGATACCACGGAGTCGAACTCGCCGCTGCCGGTTAATGGCGACAGGAATGGCAGGAGGGGCAAGAAGTCGATTCGAGGCAACAAGAGCCTGGTCAAGTTGGCGAGCTCGGAAGACTTGCTGGGACGAAGGATGCATGGGCTGGCGAGTGGATTGACGAGCACGGGCGACGATGAATAATAATTTCGGAATGAATGATATGGAACAACAGCCGAAGACGACGATGCTTGTCGAGCCATGTGCTGCTTTTTCTTCTTCTTTTTCTTTGTTTGTTTTGAGACTGTATGAAATACCTACCATAGAGCGCGCAAGCCATCTAGTATCATTTTTGTTTCTTCTGCTTTGGGCTCTGCGAGGCCGTATATATAGAGCGTCGCTTGGATGCCGCCAGAAAGCAAAGAGCTGTAGTCGAAAAACTGCAGGATTTATTTTCATTTCACGTCACTGACCGTTGTCTGTTTGGTATGATTTGAGTGATACAGTTACAAACTGGAGCGGTCGATTGTCTTCTGGCACCACCACGTGTAGCAGCGCCACGACTCCACGACTCCACGCTGTTGTTGGTGAAAAGGATGAGATGACAGCTCGCCTAGTAACTCGCTTGACAGCACGACACAGCATCAAATAGTCTGCATGTGTGTCGTGTCCATGTCCATCAATCCATCCATCCCGTATACATCCGTTATTTGCTCGGAACAGCGGCATAGCACACCGGCAATATCTGGTTTCATCTCAAGTCTCATCCAACGCCATTCGCCCGCCCGCGCATAAAACTCAGGAGCTCGTTTCGCGATTGCTCCTGCGCGCGGCCCGGTGATCTGCGCCAACAATACACAGCCCATCTGCATCTACATACTTGGGAGACAAAACAATCGAACAAGCAACCAAAAAAGCGCAAGTGCCACAGAAAAGAGCCTAGGCGGAGCGTCCGGCCCAGCAAAACACGAAGACGAGAGATGCGAGAGCCCGGGTCGCCGGCACATCTGATGGGATCGGCCGCGACCAAAGGGCCAAGCTTTTCAAAAGCGTCGACATCATTCATTTCAGATGGGGGCTTTGTTAGCCGTCAGATCCGGCGAGCCTGGTGGGGGGGGGAGCGGTCTAGTGTGACAGGGATGGGGATAGGTCCTAAGCATATTGGTACGTATGATGCAGACAAGAGTCTAGGGAGGGGGAGGGGCAGCTCGAGAGCCAGGTTTTTTGGACGAGATGAGGGGCAACGAGATGGGAAGCTTGAAGCTGCATTGCTTTCAATTGTTGCGACAGAGTCAAGTACCTGAGCAGCAGTAGTTGTACGAAGCAATACGTAGCTTGATTGCCTTTTTCGTAACTGTTACCCGTTGTGGCTGTTCTAAACCGGGCGTCCCATCATATACACAAATTGACCCGCCGCTCGCATGATATAAGGAGCAACAAGACAAAGAGAGAGAGGGGGTGCAAACAAAGAAGGCTCCTCCAAAAACACTCAAATGCATCATAAGCGTCAATTAATCTGCTGCAAACAAAGCTCCAGTTCGAACTAATAGCGCGCGGCACTGCCCATTGGAGCTCCATCCAGAGCCCACCGGCAGACAGCGTTGTAGCTTTCAGCGTTCAGAACTATCCTGGGCCATTCGTCTGTGGCTGGCTGCTGCTCCACGGCCGCGGAGGCAGCCCGTCATTGGATGCTGAAGCCATGCGAGCTGGGCTTGAGATGCGCTTTCGCGAGGCGAGGTTTGCTGGGTACCCCTCACCAGGCCGTGTAAGTGCTAGTTAGGAGCTGCTGCACGTTGCTATTCGCAGATGGATGTCACTGGAGTCGCGGCATGGAGCTCGTGTTGCTATAGGTAGAAATACCCAGAACGTCGTCACTGCTCCCTCCCACTTGCTCCTCTTTCTTCCCTCCTATATTCCTATATTCCCCTCCTCCCCATTTCACCACTGCTGATTTGATTCTTCTACTCTTTCTCTCTTATTTCCATCTTCACTCTTCCAATACTCTACCCAACTAGCTCTACATACACCCGCCATCATGGTCCATCTCAGCGCAGTCAACCGGTCTGCCTCGGTCAGTCCCGGCCCCCAGATGGCCCCGGCCGGAGGCTCCAGCTCCCTCGCTCCCGAGACGGCCCTCCACAAGAGCCTCTCGCAGGTCAAGCTGTCCAGCTATCAGGATGAGTTCACCACCAGCGTCTACGGCTCGCAATTCGCCGGCCAGGATCTGCCCAAGCACAGCATCCCCAGCGGCGCAATGCCCAAGGACGTTGCCTACCACATGATCAAGGACCACCTCAGCTTGGACAACAACCCCAAGCTCAAGTAAGCTTTCTGAGGCTGCCAATTGAGTTTAGAAGCTAATCTAAGTATTTAATCTGTAAAAAGCCTGGCTTCATTCGTCACGACTTACATGGTATGTCTTGCTATTCAGTCAAAATCAATTGCTTCCAGCGTCTCACCAGTCCCTCGCAAAAATGTATAGGAAGAAGAGGCCGAGAAGCTCATGACCGAGGCCTTCTCCAAAAACTTCATCGACTACGAGGAGTACCCCCAGTCCGCCGACATCCAGAACCGCTGCGTCAACATGATCGGCGAGCTCTTCCACGCTCCCCCCGGCGGCGACAGCGTCGGCACGTCCTGCATCGGCTCCTCCGAGGCCATCATGCTCGGCGTGCTGGCCATGAAGCGCCGCTGGAAGCTCAAGCGCCAGGCCGAGGGCAAGCCCACCGACAAGCCAAACATCATCATGTCGTCCGCCGTGCAGGTCTGCTGGGAAAAGGCCGCGCGCTACTTCGAGGTCGAGGAGAAGTACGTCTACTGCACTGCCGACCGGTACACCATTGATCCCTCGGAGGCCGTGAACCTGGTTGACGAGAACACCATTGGCATTGCCGTCATCCTGGGCACCACTTACACCGGCCACTACGAGGACGTCAAGGGCGTCAACGACCTCCTGGAGGAGCGCGGCCTGGACATCTCCATCCACGTCGACGCTGCCAGCGGCGGCTTCGTCGCCCCCTTTGTCCTGCCCGACCTGCAGTGGGATTTCAGACTGCCCAGAGTCGTCTCCATCAACACCTCCGGCCACAAGGTAAGCATTCCCATCTTGTCTGCACATCATCTTTGCCCATCCATGCCTCCAGATCGCCAACTAACCTCCCACCCAAAAAAACAGTACGGCCTCGTCTACCCCGGTGTTGGCTGGGTCATCTGGCGCTCCCACGAGTACCTCCCCCAGGACCTCATCTTCAACATCAACTACCTCGGCGCCGAGCAGTCCTCCTTCACCCTCAACTTCTCCAAGGGCGCCTCGCAGGTCATCGGCCAATACTACCAGTTCATCCGCCTCGGCAAGAAGGGCTATGAGTCCATCATGAGCAACCTGACCCGCACCGCCGACTACCTCACCGAGGTCCTCGAGCGCGACGGCTTCGTCATCATGTCCGAGCGCGGCGGCCAGGGCCTGCCCCTCGTGGCCTTCCGCTTCAAGAGCGCCGCCGAGGGCGGAAAGGACCGTCACTACGACGAGTTTGCGCTCGCCCACCACCTGCGCTCCCGGGGATGGGTCGTCCCGGCGTACACGATGGCGCCGCACACCGAGCAGCTCAAGATGCTGCGCGTCGTCGTGCGGGAGGACTTCTCCAAGAGCAGATGCGACATGCTCATCCATGACATCAGACTCTGCCTGGGACTGCTGGAGCAATCGGACGTGGAGACGATCAAGAGACAGGAGGCCTTTATTCGAGATCACATCGCCTCGCACGGCAAGAACAAGCAGCAGGCCAGACACCATGCCTCGAAGCACTACCAGGTAAGTTTTGACAGCTTCGTTGTAGCCTTTCTTTTCCTCTGGATATCTTGGAGCTGACCGAACCATCTTTTAGGGCGAGGGACACTCGTTACAGGGCAAGCATGGCAAGACCCATGCCATTTGCTAAATTAAAAAGCGTATGCTTCAAAATTCAAAACAAAAGAAAAAGTTCAATGGGTACAATAGTACATGTTACATATATTGAAAAAAGGTTATCCTGGCCACATTATTTCATTCCAACTTCACTATACATGAGATGTGACTGTGCCCAGCGTATGCTAGTGGGAGCGTGTTCAAACACCATGACTGCTTTTTTATATGTTTTCTGTAAAAATAGGAAAAAAACTTTTATACACAGTAGGACCTCCTACCAAACTAAATCATGATCTAAGCTGCCAAACATTTATACAAGACACTCAAAACAAAAAGGCCAAAAGAGCATAAAATCTCTTTTCCCCTACTTTAGGAACGGGTAGCAGCAATCGCTTCCTCCAAAATATCCAGTCCATGGTGAATCTCCTCCTCAGTCATCACCAAGCTCGGCAAGAAACGCAGCGTGTTCGTGCCCGCCGTAATCACCAGCAGGCCCCTCTCCCGGGCAGCTTTCACAATCGGAGATGGGTCCTCGGTGAGTTGCAGGCCGAGGATGAGGCCGCGGCCGCGCGCCTCGGTGATGAGCTCGGGGAATTTAGCCTGGAGCTTGGCGAAGCGGTCCTTGAAGACCTTTGACTTTGCATGCACGCCCTCGAGGAGTTCAGGCGCAGAGAGCTTCGTGAGGACGTGGTGGGCAAGACGACAGGCGAGGGGGTTGCCGCCAAACGTGGTTCCGTGGTCGCCGAGCTGGATCTTCTCGCTGACGGCCTCGGTGACCAGGACGGCGCCGATGGGGAAGCCGTTGCCGAGGGCCTTGGCCGTGGTCAAGATATCGGGATGGGCCTCCTTGGGCAGATCGCCGTGGGCCCAGAGCTTGCCGGTGCGCGACATGCCGGACTGGATCTCGTCGTAGATCAAGACAGCGCCAACCTCGCGGCATCGCTTGGCGAGGGCGATCATAAACTCCTCGCTGCCGGCAAAGATGCCTCCCTCGCCCTGGATAGGCTCGACAATGACACCGCAGGTCTTGTCGTTGACAAGGTCGTTGATTCCAGCAACATCGTTGTAAGTCCCCTCCTTGAAGCCAGGCACCATCGGCGCAAATGGCTTCTGGTACTTGGGATTATGCGTCGCCGACAGCGCTCCCATCGTACGGCCGTGGAATCCGTGCTTGAACGAGACAATGTCGACCTTTTCGCCCGACGGATCGACAATCTTGCCTGCCTTGCGGGCGAACTTGATGGCAGCCTCGTTGGCCTCGGTGCCGGAGTTGCAGATGAAGACACGCGAGGCCTCGTGCATGCATCCTGCCTCGAGCGTCTTTTCGACGAGCAGCTTGGACAGCGCGCCGGTCCAGGGGTTGTAGTACAGGTTCGAGGCGTGGATCAGCGTGCCGGCCTATGCTCCAGCTCACATGTCAGTTTATCTGCTCAGCACAAAGGGCCCTCACTATTGTCGGATGACGCTACAAACCTGCTGCGCAATAATATCCGTAAGCTCGGGGTCGCTGTGGCCCAGCCCCGTCACAGCAATTCCGGCCGTGAAATCAAGGTACTTTCGGTTCTCAATATCCCAGAGCCACGAGCCCTCGCCCTGGACAAACACCGGCGGCGGGCGAGCATAGGTAGCGACCATGTACGGCGCATAGTCGTTGACAAGGGCCGCGCTCGGAGAATCGGCCGCAGGATCGGGATTCGGCAGAGCTGCATCTCGCTGCAATTGCGGTAGGTGATTATTAGCTTCCTGTAGCAGATAAAACAGAATTATACATCCCAATTGATACGCCAAACGTGCTGTAAACGAGGTGGGCTGAGTGGATGGGAGAGAGAAATGCCACAGTTCCAACGGACTCACCTTGATGGCCTGCTTCACACTATCAGACAAGCTCGCAACCGCCCTCGTTGACGAAAAGAATCGTCCACCAGAAACCCTGGCGCTTGCAGCCAAAGAGGCCGCCTGACGCCCAGCGAATACCCTGAAAGCCATTGGATCTGAATAAGAAAAAGTATTGAAGTGGAACGGATGGACAGGCGTAATGCCAGCGCTTTAAACTTTGCGGTTGGGAGCGATATAATTTCAGTCGCGCGCCCTTCAATTGCTATCGATAAAAGCTCCGCTATCGCTGCTCCCGCTGCAGCCTCTCAAAAAAGTATTTGTGACGACACTTATTTTTTTTTCTCCCTGGCGCCATTTGAGTCATTTGTTGCAGGCCTCTTTTTTCTAGGAGCACTGATAACGATGGAGTCATTGCTTTGCATTCGTTTAAATGGGGCACCAAGCCAGAATATGGGGGCCATTGTGAGTCTAGCCTCTACGCAGAGTCACCTCTGACCCTGGTACCGGAGGCCTGCAGATATCACCGCCAATTACATCAGTACGTCCATGATCGCCGAATATCTCTACAGCTGGTTGGAGAGCAAAAGATGATAAACATAATGTCATGGCATTATCAATAGGAGAACCCAAAATAAAAAAAATAATACAGCCTCTACAAATTCCGCCCAAAACAAACGCAAACGGGTCTTAGTATGCAACCAGAACGCCGCCTTGCCAAATAATGATAATAATGACAAGAGCATCAGGGAGGGTAAAAATAAAAAGGGGAAAAAAGAGGAAAAAATACCAAGAGCCCCAAAGCATTGTGCATTGTATAGCCTTTCTTTGTTTGCAGCCATCGAAATTCATATCGCGCCTATTTCCCATCCATTCGTCAAGCACCGTGCCATGGAGAAAAATTTATGTAAATCCTCGTTCACTAGACGGCGCTATATCCTCCCCGGCTGCCAGCGCCCTGGACAGTGTTCAACACTCGGCGTGTCCAGTCCTTGAGGAGGTAAGGAATGTCGCGGAGGGTATCTCCATGGGGGAGCAAATCCCAACCCCGTGCGCCGTAGCGGTTGTAGTTGAGCCAAGAACCGAAAATGAGGTATGCCGCGATGCCAAGGAAGACGCTACAGAGGCCATTAGTCACGGTTTCAACCGTCTTTCTCAACATAGAGGGGACGCTGCACTTACATAATAACGAACCAGGTGAAGAAGCCCCAGCTGGCGCTGGAGTCGCTGGGCTCGCGGTCATCATCCTTTCCTCCGTCCTTTCCTCCGTCACGCTTCTCACACGCATACTTGGTGTACCAGGTAAGTCGGAGAATGTCGACATCCTTCTCTTTGGCATAGTCCTCCCAAATGAGGGCAGCATTTTCGTTCTTCAGCTGATGCTCGATGGCCGAGTCAGTCTTTCCATCGTCGTCTTTATTGTCTCCGTCTTTATCGTCCTTCTCCTTTTTGTCATCCTTGTCATCCGCTGCTCGTCGCTTTGTCTTGGGGGCCTTTTCGTATTCATCTTCAGAAGTCCATTCGCCCTCGGTGCCCGTCTTGTCAGGATCGCAGATAAACTCGATGACGGCCTTCTGATTTCGTCGCTCCGAGACTGGGCCGGTGAGAGGGTGTTTGCCGCCCTTGAGAACTAGTCGAAGGCCTTCCTTCTGGGCATCGGAGTTTGAGTCGCTGCTCTTGAGCCGCGTTGCCTCGTAGTCGAATTGCGATCCGCCGGCATTTTCCAGCCCTCCTGCGATAGCAACCACCTGTGTAACTGCGTCTTGATCGCCCTTGAGAAAATGGGAAATGGCACAGACTAAAAGGGGTCAAGTAACGTTAGCCGAGCAGTTTGAGCAAGGGGAAGTCAGAATAACCAGACAATATCTATCTGTGCCTTACCTCTGGTTCCATTCGGACACTCGTCTTTCGTCTTCGCCTTCCCGCTCTTCTTCAGCGGCTGGCAGATATCCACGGTCCAAGTGGTGTTGTAGTGGGCGTTCGTGCTAGCCTCAAATCGCGACGTCACTACCGAATGCGGGCCTCCAAGCGGCGAGAGATCAAAGTTGTGCTCATCCACTCGAATCTTGTTGCAGCTCAGCATGGCCGCCGCATTCAAGGGCGCCAACAAAAAGGATAACAGCAGCGCTGATGACCGAGGCGGATGCATCGTGACTGTAGAGCAGCAAAAGGGCCGGGGTTGAGAAAAGACAGGGGCGCCGCCGATTTCGAGAGATGGCGGGAGAGACAAAGAGAGAGTGCGGCGATAAGGACTGGCGGCAGCACGATGCTGAACTCGACGCTCCTGTAAACGGAAAACAAAGGGGCGATTCTAGGCTCTAGAAAAGAATGACTGCAAGATTCTGTTGGAAGAAGGATGCACGAGATCTGCTTGCACGCCGCTGGTTGATCACGTCAAGCTTTCGCGAAAGCGAAACGGGGCTAAAGCTGGAGTTGACGTGACCAACCTCTGCTTCCGTCATACATCCCGACGAGGCCGCAAGCACGTGACCGTCGCCGCCAGCAATCTTCAGCGGAAGCGCATTCCCACAGGGTTCAGCAATAAGCGCAACATTGCGGGTGTGCGGCTTTTTCGGTGAAAAGGGGTTCATAAAAATGAACTTGCGAAAATGTGTAAAGCCAATGAGATGTTGCTAAAGTTGAAATGAATAGAGATAAAAGAAAAAAAAGTGCCCAGATTATACGTAAAATGCGGTATATCATAGGTTACTTACAAGCGGCGTAGCTTAGTAGCTCCCATACACAGGGCTCATTAGATAGACTTGTATCACAGTAATGAACGGAAATCGATGAAAAAATAAATTGCATCTTTCGTACAGCCATAGTGTAAAAGGTGCCTTAATCTGTACAAATATACGTACTCAGCCCTTTCGACCTCCTATTACAACTAATTACCCTCCACCAACGCCAGTTGCTATTTTAACGAACTCATTAATATCATGCCCAGTATAACAGTCGATATATATATAACCCGTTCTTCGTGAGAAGAGAAATGAAAACGAAAATGATGTAAAAGGGAGTAAGAAAAAGAAGGAGGGGGAAAGAAGAACAAGAGTAAAACAGAAAAGAAGAAAAATAAGAAAAACAAGAAACAGCGATAATACACTAAAGCAAGTTCGTCGGGGGTTAACCTGCCTCTTCCCAAGTAAACATCATTCCGTTGATAGGGGTATTAGAACAGACTTGCTCAAACGCAGTAGTCCTTCGTGATGCCGAAATTATAAGCCTCCCTCCCTCCGTAACTCCAGATTTAAGAAAAAATAGACAAGCCAACAACCTCCCCTGCTCTCTTGAACCTTACCTAGAATCCAAAGCTGGCTAAACTCAACTTTTCACATATCCCAAAAAGGCATGCATTTCGTTTTGTACTTTCGTAACTTCTTAAGGCTCCTTCAGTCGTCGTATGGGGGCTTTCCCCCCTCTCCCCTCTTTGCCTTTTCGCAACTACATTCCTTGGTGTCCCATCATCCCACCCATGCCTTGCATCGCTGCCTGCTGCTGCTGCTGTTGTTGTTGCTGAAGCATCATCTGCTGTTGCTGCGCTCTCCGTTGATATAGTTCTCTGACCATTTGTGAAGCTTGGGCGAAAGAGGACTGCTTAATCTTATCAACCGTCTCTTGTGGAACATTTTCTGCTCCGCCAAACTTGGAAGCTGCCCCAGCCATGAGGCGGTTGTAAATGACGCGCGCCTGGTTTTGCATCTGAACTTGGACGGCAGCCTGCTGTACTTGCTGAGGAGTTTGTCCTTGGTGCTGCTGCTGCTGCTGCTGTGCCTGAGCCTGTGCCTGTGCCTGAGCCTGAGCCTGTGCCTGAGCTTGAGCTTGAGCTTGAGCCTGTGCCTGAGCCTGTGCCTGTGCTTGAGCCTGTGCCTGAGCCTGAGCTTGTGCCTGTGCCTGTGCTTGGGCTTGTGCCTGTGCTTGGGCTTGAGCCTGGGCCTGAGCTTGTGCTTGCTGTTGCTGTTGCTGTTGCTGTTGCTGTTGTTGCTGCTGCTGCATCTGCATGGCCATCAACGCTTGCATGTTGGCGGCATTCACGTTGTTACCATTCATCATCTGGCCATTAGCTTGCATCATGTTGCCCATCTGCCCACTTAACCGGCCCATCTGAGCCATCCGTTGTATCTGAGCTTGCATCCCTGGAGCCATTTGGCGCATCTGAACATTTTGCATATTTTGTAACTGCTGAGCATATTGCGCCGCCCACTGCTGCTGCTGCTGCTGTGGGTTACCCATGTTATTCTGCTGGGGGTGCGGATGTTGCTGCTGTTGCTGAGGCTGTTGAGGCCCATGCTGGGACTGCTGCTGCTGCTGCTGCTGCTGCTGCTGTTGCTGCGCCGCCATCATTTGACGTTGCATCATTTGCATCATCTGCGCTTGCTGTTGAGACATGGGTTGGCCTTGTCCAGCAATGTTCATGTTATTAAAATTGCTATTCTGGAGAGCGGCCGCCATCTGCTGCTGCTGATGTTGCTGCTGCTGCTGTTGCAGCATAGCTCGCTGTTGAGCAGTGAGTTGGGCAATCATTTGAGGGTTGGCTTGAGCCATGCCTGGATTGTTAATCATCATGGGCTGGCCCATTTGGGAGTTTTGAGCCATCATGTTAGGAGGAGGACTCGTTTGGGTCATGCGAGGAGTTGCAACCATTGCAGGTCGATTAAGTGGAGTAGCATGAGACATATTCGGCGTCGTCTGCGCAATGCGCGGTGTGCCGGACGGATGACTCTGCTGGCTGTTTCTAGAGGACATTGTATGTGCCATAGGGACTGACATCTGTGGGTTTTGCACAACCGAGGCTGGTCGAGGAGGGCTTGCCGCCATGCTGGAATTGGTTTGCTGCATAGGAACACTTGTGACCATTGGCGACGACATATTTTGGGGTGTATTCTGCCGGACAATTGGAGAAGATACTGGGGCTTGGGATATTGTTGCTTGGAACCGTGCCTGGGCTGGTCCAGATATGCCATTTGGCATCGTATTCTGCGGACCGGTCGACACAGCATTTGGCATGGCGTTAGGCACCACCGCATTCTGAATAGGATGAGCGTGCTGCGCCTGGTTCATTTGCTGTTGGTTGTTATTAGCCTGAGCAACAGGAGTTGACGCCGCGGCTCTAGCGGCCAACGCTTGCCGCTGCGCTTCAGCTTGTTGACGCAGTTGGTTTTCTCTCGCCGCAGTCTGTTCACGCCTGACCCTCTCCATGTCTGCTTGTCGCTGAGCAGCTTCTGCAGCAGCTTGTTGCTGTCTCTGCAACTGTAGCTTCCGGTCATTCTCTTGCTGCTTAAGTTTCTCCTGCTCCCTCTTCTCGGCATGCTCCCGCTTGATGTCTTCTATGATGTTGAACCGCTCAAATCTAGGTTCGAATGCAGCAGCACCAGTTGCAGCATCTCCATCTGTCCCACCGCCACCTTGAGCGCCCGTGGCATTTGATGCCAACCGATCGTCCAAAACCAGCATGTAGCGCTCCAATTCTGCTGCCGCTGCCTCGTCTGCAGCCATCTCCGCCACTGTCCGCTTGCGAGCTTTTGGTTGAGGAGGGGGTTTGCTGTGGCTGGGATGGGACATTTTCTCTAATAACTCAATGGTTTCCTCAATGCTCTTGGTTGGCTCAAGGTAAAGAGGGGCGGCGGTCGCGAGTAATATCTGTCCTTCAACAGCATATATGTTACTGCCATCTATTTCGCTCTTTTCTCGCTTATTCTTCTTCGCAGGTGGCTGCATGGTAGATGTGGTTGGGGTGGGTGGTACCGCTGTCGCTGGCGTTGATGGAGGAGCCATCGCAGAGCTGTCTCGTCCCTCTCCTGCTCCTCGCGGCGTCGTCGCCTTGATATAAAGATCCATTCGTAGACTCTCGGGCGTTGGATGAAGAACAACGGTGAATATTTTCGGCTTTGGGGCAGCTTTATTAGTTGAGGCATCCGCAGGCACACTGGAGGATTCATTTTCAGCATCCTTCTCATCACTGTCCGCTGCGTCCTTGGAGTCGTCTTCTTTTAGCTTTCCATTCGTTTCATTTGGATTCAGTTCCTCTTTAGGATATGGCACATAGGGTGAAGGCGTCAGCCATTGGTTGTAGTTGTGTATAGATGATTGCACGACGGCATTGGAAGCCGACGAGGGTCGCTTAACGTCCTTCGTCTGGGCTACTGATTTGTGATCATAGATCTGTACAATGAGGCATCCTTCATAGAAGGGCACATTGCCTTGAATAAAGTACGGAAGGAGATCGTGGGGTATTGTGCGATTCTTCGTATGCTCAAGAAATATTCTCATGGGCGACTTATACTGGAACATGCCATCTTGGCCATCGAAGCGGAAATGGTTCGGGTGCAAATGAACAACTAAAGATGGGGGTCGCCCGGCAAACTTCTTTAAAATATATTTATCGGTCACAACTATGCATATGTTAGAGGTCCCAGTTGCACTGATATCGCTGCGCCACAGAAGATGAGGATCCTGTACCTGCAGGTCGGGGCTCGTTATGAGCCGCCTCGTCCATGGCGAAAAACACCGATCGTAAGCCTGCGCTGTTTCTCGAACTTCGCCCTGACGACAGATTTAGAGTATCGCGACGGGCTCGGTTATTGGGCCGCACAGTCGAGGCAGTGATGGCCCGATCGCTGGCCGAGCTCGGCGCCGGCTTCGCGCCAGGTGGCTTGATATTGGACATGGATGGGGAAGGCGATGATGTGGACGATGCAGCTCCGTTTGTCTGGATGCCAGGAGGTACAGGGCGCTTGATTTTGCCTGTAGCGTTCTGCTGCACCGCAGTGGTGGTGGTGGTGACGTTGGACGGCGCCATCGTGACCCCGAATGCACCACGACGGCGCGCGTGGGCTTCAGGGAGATTGTTGCCGCTTCTTTCCCGCCGCGCCTGCTATGCGTATAACCCGGCGTCTATGGCGAGCGTCTACGCCTGCGCCGCAATTGCAGTCGGAGTTCCAGCCGCAGTCGATAACGTGAATGTTGGAGTCGCGGCGCGAGATGGGTGGGTTGTGGAGACGATCGCTCAACGTGGATCGGCTGGTGCAGAGGGCCAGGGGAGGGCGGCGCAAGAGTATAAAAGTCAGCAGCGATGCATGAGCAAGCAGTATGTCGTGTGTCAGCAGAAACGAGAGGCTAGGGAGAGTTAAATTTTGCCAGCGACTTTGCCGTTGCGCTCAAAGGACGTTGCGAGATGTGCAACGGACGTTGAACCTGACTGACCAAGCTGGGAGGCTCTGTCATCACGTGACTCCCACTTGCTGTCAGCTGCCAAAGTTTATCTAATACAGCCAAAATATCAATTGCTGCCACTTTATATAGAGCAATTCCGTGCAATCTATGAATCCAGAAATATTTCTCATGAGTCGTATGCTGCATCCTAGTCATAATTGAAGCGCTGAATGAGCATAAGCTGACTATTGTTGTCATTTGTTACACGCCAATTTGGCGTACAGTTGAAGTACATCTCAGCTTTCTCTCTCTTTGTTTACATTTGAACATGTTTCGGCAGCAGAGCCCTAGCCAGTGTCGACGACTTGATGACACATCAAATGCTGTCATGCGCATTATAATGGTCTTACTCAATTCTGATAACTAGTTCTTACAGCAATGGAAAGAAAAGGTAGGAGATTTAACCATGCTGGCGCCAAATATCTACTACGTATACCTACCTATGCACATAGGTAGGTATTTACAGATATATTGCGCTTTCCCCATCTCTCTTCTCCTAAACACAACCGCCAGAGCAACAGCGTCGTTGTAAAGTAAGTTTTTATATATAAAGCACTAATAAATAAAGCAATCAAATAATCGGTAATGGTATATACAAATCTACACAACCAGCATCCCTGGTACATTCCATTTCATTAAATATCCTGATACATACCATCAAACATAACTCGCACGCCTGCTTTACTCACGACCTTGAACTCTGCGTGTCCAATCATCATTCACGCGCACGCTATCGACAACAACGATGCCTCGTCCACGACCAACGCGTTCGGGGCGCTGCCACCACTTCTCGGGCTTATCAGCTCTCTCAGTCTCAGATTCGCTATCGGCAAGACCACCGGATCCGTCTTCGGCGCCTACAACCAAGATGATGTCGTGACGAAGCCACGTTTGAATGTTGGTGATATAGCTGCCGTTGTCACCAGAGAGAGACTCCTGGAGGTAGATGATGTCAGGCTGCAGGTGGCGAAGGACATGAGTGTGGCCATTGGGCGTGGTAAACGGAAGAATCATGGTTTCCTTATCAACAAGGGCCAGTGCTTCTGAGTAAACGGCGTTGAACAGAGTGTTCTCCGGGGTAGCGCCAAGGCTAGTAGCAAAAGGTTATTAATACTATCCAATAGACGAAGACACGCGTAGAGGAGCAGAAGACTTGAGACTTACACAGGGCTCTTTGCCTCGGGTGTTTGAGCTTGATCATATCCAACGTTAGAGAATGACGAGCTAACCGAAGGAGGCGGGCGATTACTCGTAGTGGCATCAACCGTGCTATCCTTCAAGCTAGGAGCGTAGATGAGCACGAAGAGCTTGATGGCAGACAGGTCATTGTGGCGAGGAATGTGGTTTAGAATAGACTACGATGCCGAGTTAGCAGCCAAAATAACACAAGCTGTTACACAGGTGATAAGCATCAAGCACTTACAGCATGTTCATGAGCAATGTCGTCGTCGTCGTCTGTAAATTGGGAATCGGCAGAAATGACAATGGCAACCGTCTTGCGTTTCTTATGAATAGACTGAGGAGGTGCCGGACCCTTTTCTCTTCGCACTTCTCTCTCTTCGGGCCAGGCGTTCGAATCATGTTCAGCTTTGTCTTCCTCACGGATCGAAGCCAGCGCCTTGCCAACGGCAGCGCCAGCCGCAGCGACACCAGCAGCAACAGTCTTTCCAGGGTTTGATGTGAACGCGCTGCTCACTCGCGACCCCCATCCTGCTGCATTGCCTTCTGCCGCCTCGGATCCAGTCGCATAGCTCTGGTCGCGTTGACGGTCCTGATCCGACGGCGGCGCCATTCTGCGCCTCTCCGTCGAAGCACCATATGCTGGATTCTCTCCATAGTCTGCATTCTCATAGTCCAAGCCGGGATCCGGCTCCGTGGTGTGGTCTTCGGGACTCTCCTTGCGCTGGCTCCAGACCCAGGCGGCGAGACCAGCCGTGGCGACGGTGAGGGTGACAGCAAGAGGCACCCAATGGCTCCAGACGCCTCGCCGCGAGCGGGAGGAGCCCCGATTGTCGTAGGGAGGCGACATTTAGACGGAGGAGCGTAGCATCGCTTGCCAGTGCTATAGCAATCTGCCCAGCTGAAGACGGCGGATTGTGATGATGCCCAATCCTGGTCACGGTAGAGAGCTGCAAGACGCCGTGTTTTGCATACAAGTACAAACGAAGTGGTTCTTCAACAGCGGCTGAGTGGGGGAGGACCTGAAGCCGGCTGCGAGGTGTGTCGCAACAAGTCCGGTGGCTGGGGGTTCAGCTGGCTTGGGGATGTCAACAATGTGGAGCGCTCTCCGATCTTCCCAGCAACGCGCCAACGCGGGTCCCGAGGTTGCAATCGCGGCGTGGAGCAATTTAAATCCCGCGCCACCGAGGCTGCACGCACGTGAATGCTGCACTCAGATTGGAGCACTAGGGCGACGTGCACTAGCCACATATTGGGGCTGCGCCACAGCTAAATTCTACATCTCAGCCTTGCCTTGCTATGACTCTTCAAACTTCAAGGTGGGGGAGAGCTTAAAGGTATTCACAAACCCTGGTCAAATCTTAACCGGCTGCATATAACAGGCCATATTCCGATTTTGATTTCATTTGAGCCCCATTAGAGACACGGCCGCAGTCTTCCTAAATTGGACAACGAATCACCCACCTCGATATCCGCATTCTGCTTTCCTGTCCGCCGGAGGGGCTCTGAGAAGCAGGATGCCTCACGCCTTGTCGATGGCCTCAACCGGGCTTCAAGCCCTCATTCTCTGTGGGCCCGGGTCTTCGTTCCCTACGTTCACCTCCAATCCAGATGAGAACCCCAAAGCTCTGCTCCCCATCGCCAACCGCCCTATGGTGTGGTATCCTATTGACTTCTGTCTCCGCACTGGCATCACAAGTAGGTGATTTTCATTTCCTTGGCGGCTTCGTTTGTCATGCCTGTCTCATTGAATCGGCACTTGGTGGCCCTGTATTGGAGAATTTGGCCCTGTATTGGAGAATTTGCCTTTTTTTTAATGAGTCAGAATATTCTTACTCGCTCATATTATTCACCAATGTCTTCATCTCTGCGGCGAGAGTGAAATAGATATTCATATATATTGAAAACATAGCTTGTTGTGCAGGATAATGGCTGACAACTCTCAGACATAACTCTCATCTGCCCTCCATCGGCTTCAAAAGCATTGACAGCCGCTCTAAACACCAATCCCTATCTGACGGCGCTGCCTCTGCCACGGCCAGACGTCTTGGCTCCTGCTGACCTTGACCAGAATACTGGTACAGCTGAAATCTTGCGGCTGCCCGAGATCAGGAAGCTAGTGGTTGGCGATTTTGTTGTTCTACCTTGCGATCTCGTTTGCGAGCTTGCTGGCGAGCAGCTGCTCCAAGCATGGATGGTTAAATCCGCCAGCCTCACGGGCCTCCTAGGGACACGGCAGCTCTCAAACGGCCACCAGAGCAGATACAGCGGAGGTCTTGGCGTATGGTATGACACAAAAGCCAGCGCCCCAGTCAAAGGCGAAGAGACAGACTTCATCTCCACGGCTCCTCTACCCTCTTCCCCAACTGTCTCTCCGAAAGGATCCATCTTTCCAAACGTATCAAAACTAGTTTACTCTATGCCCACGGATTCCTTCAACGATCTCACCGAGGAAAGAAAAGCCATTCCAATCCGGCACGGTCTGATGAAGGCTAACCCTCGAGTTCGCATGTACACGAATCACAGAGACGCGCATATCTACATTTTCCCTCGATGGATCCTGGATTTTATCAAAAAGAATGAACGCTTGGAGAGCATTGGTGAGGACGTGATAGGCTGGTGGGCCAAGGCCGGATGGCAGTCTGGCCTGGCGGAAAAGCTCCAGTTCGGCGAGGTTCTGCGCAGCGGCGATGATGACGGCGAGGAAAATGAATCTGTTGGTGGCCGCTCATCTCCCACTGAGTCCACCCCTGACAACCAGGACAACTCAAAGGCGGCCACTTCAACAAATACCACTACGGATGACAAGAACGGACTTACAGCAACGACATCAGCATTTGAGCCCCCATCTATCCTTGCCTACATTCACTCCCACAAGGAGGGAGCAACAGGTTCAATAGTCCGCCGCGTTGATACGGCACAGCTCCTTTTGGCTGTTTCTTTACAGCTAGCGAAGCTACCTTCTCTAGAGGAAGCAGACGCCGAATCCGTGTCGCCCTTTGCGCACCCTAGGAAAGTCGCTTACCCCGAGGGTGTGAAGCCTCGTACTACCATCACGAAGCAAGACAGTCTTATCGGCGAAAACGTTACCGTTGAAGAGAAGACGTCCATCAAAGAGACCGTTATTGGGGCTGGTTGCCAAATCAACGAAGGAGCCAAGCTGTCTCAGTGTCTTCTCATGGAAGGCGTTGTTGTTGGAAAGGGATGCAAACTCACAAGATGTATCCTTGGTAAGAGGTGTATCATTGGTGCTGGTTCCGTTCTCACAGACTGTGAGGTGCAGGAGAACCTTATTGTCGAGCCACGGAGTAAGTATCTTCACTTTTTGTTCAGCGAAATTTTTATAATGTATGCTAATATATCGTCACTACACAGCCGAGGACAAGGATAACAAGCTCATGAGCTCTGAGGGTCTCGAGGCCACAGAGGCGGAAATGGAAGAGGTCCTCAATGAGATGGACGAAGAGGTAGCCGCAACAGGGGAAGATCTGGATTTGGAATAAGGTGTCAAAAGTTGGCTATAGAAAAAAAAAATAAAGTGAAAATTTGTCTATTTTGATGAGTGCTGGCCTACGCGTTGACGAAGGTGATGTCTAATACCCTATCCTAGTGAGTCCATGAAACTGATTGACAGCTATCATAATATATAAAGAACAGCGGTACACATATCTTCACTCGTCTTGATCCGTTCTGTCGCGGCAGAGTTGCACACCACAAGATAGAATAACACAGGCAGCGTCGATCAAAGCTCGCGCCAGTATTATCGCAGAGCCATAAAACAGCTACACCATAATCCCAAACCTACCCTAGAATAGCAAATTCCAGTTTGTAAACTTACCTACAACTTGCTGCCTGGCGACTATTCCAGGCGGTCACCCATCGGTATCACAGACTGAGACATGCATAACGCCCGATGCTACACTGATCACCTTATCAAGAATCATGCCACTCTCGGACATACCAGATACGCGGTTGCGGCTGTCAAATCCAATCAGATACGCAGTATAATCAGCTGAAACAAAGAAACTACTAATGCGAGTATGCGTAAAGTTTTCATCGCGGAGGCTTCCGCCGTGGTCGCTTCTCCAGGTTCGTTTATTCCCGCTTGTCACACTCGCTAACAGTTGTCGTCCAAATCCAGCGTAGCCCGTCAGACCACATTTACGTCAACCACTCCGCTATTTTCTTTTCTTTTTCTTCTTTGCGCTTTCACTCTCTCCACTTACACGCATTTTTTTTTTTCGCTGGCAATCGAGCTGTAAGGGAACATCGGCGCCAGGCCCGCTAGGACAAGCAATCCACTCTGGGTAGCCCCCATTCGTCGTTAGAATCCTTCGAATCTCGGCGGATTAGGATGCGCTGCATCGCCTTGTGACTTCGTGCTTTTACCAATAATTCTCCATCCGGGTTACGGGCATTACACAAGTAGGCAGACCTGGCGCCAGAGCCGCAATGACGTCCGCTCAAGGGAGAGACCAACATGATTAGCACCGATACTACCATCACAACCTCGCCGATAAATCCGACCTGAACTGAAACATTACTTGTCTAGACCTCTCTGCACATAATGATGGCCTGATTTCTCCTCCACTTCCAAGAACTCTTCTGCGCATGTCAATCGAAGAAAGGAGGTCCAGGCCAGCAGACGCTATCGCCAGCAGCAGCGCGAACCCGGTTCCTGGTATGAGACTCCCCCGCAAGTTCTTCCCAGGGGCTGATTTCTGCCTCGTAGGTGCCTGACAATGCGTCTGCCTCGTTCTAAGAGCTTCCCCTGGATCAACCACTCAGCTCATCTGGGTACAGACATATCGCCGACCTCACTCATGCCACCGGCTAAGCTGAAGTGAACTGGCTACTACGACTGAGCATTCAGTTCCTAAACTCTGTCATATATCATGCGGCTAAGTACGTATAGTAATTTGGGTTAATATAAGGGGCGTGTAGTTGGGTACCTTAGTAGTAATTATAGCATCTGGTCACAGCATTCCCACGACCACCACCCTAATCGACATCCGCCACGGCATAAACAAACATGCTACGGCCACGCCATGTCTCCGCTGCTAACATCAAGGAAAACGTACCTGGCGAGCTTTCCATGTAGATTACCAAGTAAATGGTACTCTGGCGACTTGGAAATTCCAGTACCATGTTCTCGGCTCCGTTGGTCCCTATTGCCTTCGTCCCTGGGTCAGATTTTCATAGCACTAGCTCTTTGAAGTGTGCTTTGACCTGGTGCCTGGCGCGTCTCTGTGTATCGCCTCTGCCAACGATACTAGCAGTATTAAGAACCAGGCTGGGCCAACATCATGCGGCTAGACCCCTAGTAGCATGGGTCGCCCAATGCCGAGCATGGGGTAGCACTAACAGACGGCTACGATCATGGGGAGATGCTAAAATTTGTTGTGATGGGGACGTGCTTAGACACTTTTAAGCGCAATCGCGCGAATCCCCTGGCCGAGGTCGCCGAATATGTCTGAGTAGCGCGGCATGATGCACATCTGCTCCTGGAACACTGACACATATGCCTCGACCACCGCTCCGCTCGTTTCTCTAGGAAGCGCCTCAGTCACCACCCCACCAGTAGCAAGATCACGATTCTACCGGCAGGAGGAGCTTCATTCCCCCACTTTCCAAGGGCGCACTGAAGCAGCTGAGACTGCGTGTTTGGTTTACAGGAAGTGGGAAATTGAGGCAATCAGTGTGAGCTGAGGATCCGAAAATTCGGAATGCCGAAGGCATGGCCAGCTAGCGAGACAGTATTAGCATGCCTTTTGTTCAAGAATTTGAAACCGAGAAATTGAGTAGTCCATATAGACGTAGCCACAGTACTGTCTTTGGTACAACCGATGATCATCAGGGTCCATCAAGCTGATCATTGCCGGTTACCTACGAAGGATGGTGAAGGAGAGCAGTGTGAAGAGGGACGGACCGGGCGGATGGCGCATTGGTGCACAGCCAGATTCTGGGAATGTGCTGGGGAGAATCGGGATGGGCGGATGGGGTGCGAAGTCATGCTAATGGCCAACCAACTCGTTACATGACTTGATTATTTCCGTAGCATTGCCTTGAGGGAAGTCCAGGGGCAGTGTGAGCGCGCGTCCCCAAATTGTCAAGGCGACGGGGGCGGACCGGCAGACCAGGATGAAACGCTTGAGCAGCAGCCTCAATCGCACACGAGTACCAACAAAGCAACTCTAGTCTCTGACAACATTGGCTCATCCTGTTTCAGCAGACACCGCCCATCGGCTAATAGAGGACCAGCCAACAGACAGCTAGAGACATGCATACCTAGCCGTGTATCACACTAACAGAGGAAAGAACACGCAAACACTGTCCAGCTGTGATGTGATTCGTTATACTGGAATCGGGCGACGCGCACTGGCTAGATGTGACGCACCATATATATTTCCCTATGAGCTCGAGAGAATCTTGGTTGCCTTGGCTGATACCCTGACGAGCTGAACCGGAGACCAAGATCATCATCATGCTGCATGCCGAGCCTATATGCAGCGTCTCTATCATTTCTAAATCCGGTCTGGTGTAGGGGGAAAGTTGTGATATACCTAAACAGGTAAATAGGGCGAGGAGAAAACAAACAAAGAACGAAAGATAGGATGGTGGTGACCGTCGCAATACGAGGCCTAGCTGGGAAAAAGAAAGAAAGTAGAAGAAAAAGAAAGGGTTTGGCCGGAGACTGAGCTATCCGAATCTTAAGGCTGAAAATCAAGCTGCAGGGTATGCAGCCACATGTTGAATGTGACGCGAGAGACAACAGCTAGATATGGTAAGTTCATTGCAACCATCGTCGAGTCAGAGTCTCTCATCTTGAAATGAGGAGATATGATTCTGGGCCAAAATTTCGCGTGAAGGAGGAAATATGGCTGCTGCGGACACCAATAACATGGCTGCACACACTGATCCACGTCTATCTCTCAGCCTAGCGGCGATCCATGCGTATGAAGCTTGGAATATGACGAGTCGATTATTTTGCTGCCCACTTGGCCGCACTCCGTCGCCAATATGAGAGGACCGGATTTAGGTCTATAGAAGTGCAAATTACAGCTCATTTTCTGTTCTCTCTTTTGTGGTAATTGAATCGGAAATACAACGCACTAGCTGCCACTTGGAGACGCGTGACTGATATGTGAATGCGGCCATAGCTGTCACACTGATGCTGCATGAACTGAGACATACTCGCCCCCAACATCAATATGTGATAGCGCCTGTCGATTTTTTTTAATAGCAAAAAACCGACGAGTCGGTTCATCGAGACTACCATGCTACCAGAGCGCATTACCCGACAGCAGCCCAGAAATCTGGGTTTGGGGTTGGGTGTAGAGATATCGGACTACTTATTAGCAGGTAGTACCAAACGATGTGCTGTGATACACCCCATGGAATGTTACCTGTAGCCGACGCTTGATATTAGGTAGTCGTTGGTCGATTCATGGAGCGAGAGTGACGCAAATATGCCTTTCTTGAAACCATTCATGAAATATAAGTGAAATCATGAAAGAGCACCAACCCTAGCGCTCCAGTGAAGTCATGTTGCGGTCATGGAACAGCAGCTTTCGGCAAAAGATCGAAATCAACCGCCAGGCAGGCACACAGCTTGGTTACACAGCATCCGCGGATGATACCCGTATTAGCACTGCTACTACGGCTTAGTAGCAGAGCATAGTACCACTTTGGATCTGGACCGGATCTGCGCCGCTGATTCAGGCTGGCGAACAATAGCTTCTTATTCGATGAACTTGATAGAGGAGGCTGTACGAATACTACCTTGGTGGTTAGACTGGCTAAACAAGCGCACGGGAGACTGTCCCTATTTAGGCATATAAGAGTGCTTTTGCAAAGCACAGCAATTTAGCTAGTTTTGAACCTTGCGTGCTTTCAAAAAGGCTAGGGTCGTTATCTGCCATCAACAAGCTCTCAACAATATCCAAGTCGCTGAGGACACTTACCAAAACGGAGCCTTCAATAGCACTTGGCCTCAAATACATTTGCCGGTACGAAGCGTATTTACTACTGTATCTGCTAGGCCCTCTCTAGCTAGAAACGCCGAGTAGTCTGGTGCTCTTCTGAAGCCTACCCTAATCAAGTCGACAAGCGGTTAAATGGCGCGAGATAAGAGCGAGTATAACGAGAGCGTGCCATATACTAGTGGCGGTAGTGTTGCGAGGAATTGAGTGACAAATTTTGCCCGATATCGAGCTACCGCTCAAGACTCAAGCATCTAGAGTCGTTGAAAGGCAAGCAATACATGTTTAGTTGCTAGGAGGGGAAACAGAACTGACGCCGGCTGAATGAAACGTGATAGCACAAGAGCTGCAAGCCTGTAACCAATTTGGTTAGTGAGCGGTAGCTACGGTAAGTAAGGTAGGGGTCACCTACATGTCGTATTAACCTGGAGAAATTATGGGTACAGGGATTGTTCAGAAGGGAGATACGGGAAAAATGATAAGTCAAATGCGCAGCACAATCTAGCTGAAGGTGAAACTGGTGTTGCTGTGATGCCCATATGGCTCCCAGAGAAAACACGTGGCTTGGCAGTGCTTCGTCGAGGCACTCGGCAGCGCCAAATCGTGTACACAAGGCACTGTGGATAACTCTAAATGATTAAACTGAATCTCTTCTCCCTGATTAGAGGCTGTTTTAGGGCCGGAGCTGGAGAAATCGGCGTGATGCGCTGGTCATCTAACTCCCTGCGTATTCCCCTGCGCATTAGCAAAGTCGCATCTTTCGATTGAACGGCGCATATTGACTTCAGTTTCCAGGCGAATGTCAAACATAAAATATTACACCACTCACCACAGGAGCCAGGGATAAGCGGCAGCGAATCAGCGTCGGCGAGGCTCCAGTTCGTTTTCACCTCCCTTGGCCGCTGGCTGGGGCAGGCGGCCGATCCTCGTTTGGCCGGCGAGTTTGCGAGAGACTTTATCTGCATTAGTCTGCGACGATAGGTCTTAGTCGACGCATCTGCTCCGTAATCAATAATGATAATTCTGACAGTCAAGATAGGTACAAGCATGAAATGTAGGGCGGATGCGGTCGGCGAATATGAATGCGCGTGTACAATGGCTGGTACCTGCCGACTTATCGATTATGGATACACGCATCCCCCAATGAAGGCATACTAGTACTAATCTGCAATGTTTGCCCCGCTTAGAGCACTGCGTGGAGAAGAAGTCGCTCTGAACAGCCTTTATGCGCAAATGGCATGCAACAGACACCCTTCTTTGAGCACATCCAGCGTCCATCCAGGGACCATCCGGGGACCATCCAGGGACCATCCAGGGACCACTCTTGCGAAGCGGTGCCGGCAGTTGTGGTTGGGCGGGCCCAAGTGCGTTGTCCCTTACTATATTGGCCCCTAGAGACGGTCCGTCGAAAACCAGGTGCAGCCAGCTTCAGGGACCGAGCCGTGAACTCTATCGCTAGTGGGCACCCGTCCTCATGCTACTGTATGCCGTGGAAGAGAGCGAGCTAGTGCTGGGACGGCCTTGGAGTGCCTGGCAAAAGACGGCTCCTGGAGTGGGTTCTGGCATATGACTCTGGGCCGCCAGTTCTGGCCTCGCTGGTTTACCCTCACGAAGAGGGCTGGGTATGTGAGACCTTGTATGAGCGAGCGTCAAACTCGACTCCATACTGTATGCCATCCTTTACTTTTTCCCTGATTGGATTCTGCCACACGCTTTCCAGCACGATGATGCGAAACAGCTCTGGTCTCGACATGGCATGGCTGTTTGACTTTGCCTCGTTGATTTGTTGCCCGCAGCCTCCAGCCCTCAAGTTGCATTTTCTGGCACGGCTGTATGATGGCCTATATTGTGGCAGCTAATGCTACGAACTTTTGCCACTCGCCTGGCCAGTGGCAAAGGCAGATATTGTCAAGCGGGAACCGCGCTGAAAGCCGGCTTGCCCTCCCGCTTCTCTACCTCTTCATAGCTGCTGATAAAGATACCCATTCATTTCCCCTTGACGTACACTATCTTCTTCTTGGTTGGATCAAGACTTTGACTTGAACTTTAACAGCTGTTGAACTAAATTGGGCCTTTTTGGCCTTTTCCCTCGCCTTGAATCATTATGGTAGCTGTTTCACCTACTGACGGAGTTTAAGCAGATGAAATTGTGGCCTTTTGTGCCCACATTCCAAACGTGCCTCTACGTTCCACTTGAGGTTCAGGACCATCAAAGAGTGGAGTCACATCTAATGTATGATATGACTATCGAGACATAATCGGGGAATCTGGAGTTGACACAATAACGAGACAAAATCGACCTTGTGCCCCGCGGAGGTAAACCTCCTGTTACCATGTGGGTTTTACACAGTGTATCGCAAGCAAAGCGCTGGTTATTCACACATTGATGACACCTAATGCCAGACAGAGCTACTAGTACTGCTATTCGATTTTGCCTGTATTCATGTATGGGGTCTAGCTGCATATTAGTTTTCCAGAGATATACAGGGTATAAAGTATATGGGGAACAGCACAGACATGGAGCAATGCAAGTACAGGCCAGATGAGATCCGCCCGCTAATATGGCCCAACGTACTAATGGCTGGCAGCAGATCACGCAGCGAGACCCTGGCCAACCGGGCACATCCGATCGTGGCCCACTTAAAGGTAAAGTGTACTACTCATAGTAAGTGGCCTAATCAGGAAGGGATGGATGTATAGCTAGCAACGGATTGCTTGCCGCGAGCTGGCTTGGCGACACCGCCTCGAAAAGTGATAGGGACTTGTGTGGGCGTGTCTTTTTGCTTTTGCTCGAGTTGGCCTGCTTATTAGTCTTGGGCCGATGCCCAGGGCATTCAGCTAAGCTGGCCGGCATATTCAACGCCTGCTGTCCTCTATCCCTGTCTTCAGGCCACATGCAAGTGCGTGAAAAGCTGGTAGGCAAGTAGTACTTGCTGGGACCTCAACCGCTATTGTACTCGATAGCTGGGTTCGTGTTCTTACACTAACTTGGCGCATAAATGGATCTCATATGCACATATGCATTTATTATACCCTTGTTCTGTTTGTTGTCGCTGTACATTTGTCCGCTTGGCCCAGCTTCTAGCTTCTAACCAGGTCTGTTTGCTCCTAACAGCGGTACCAAGCACCCTGCCAAGTGGCAGATCCCCGCAAGTAAGGCCACGATCGTTTAGGAGATACGCTATGCCGCGGGTGTCTGCATGGCAGGCAGTAAGAGTGGCCACCTACACATACTATGTACATGGGGACGTAATAATACTAGTACATATCGCTTACCATTCGAACGCTGCCTAGCACGAGTAGGTGAGCGATACTCAGTGAGTAGACAGGGCGCAAATTGAGCCCCCCCCCTTCTCCATCTATCCCTTGACACGCCCCCCCCAGCCTAAACGGATAAGAGTTGAGATGCCCAAAACACGACAGACTACAATATACGCCGGCGATAAAAGTCCGTCCGTAGTCGCCCTCGCTTGATATTTGATTTGGTCTTGGGCACACACCCCTTTAGATCGGACTTTATCGAGATCTATCGAGTCCTCCTTGGCCTTGGTGAACACCCATACCGCGCCCACATTTCTTTTTCTTCCATCTCGGTGTCACTATGTCACTGTCTGCCAAAAAAACTCTCGCTTTCTGGGGATTGATCTGCAGGTTGGCTTGTCTCAGGCCGCTAATGGCATATCCAGGGACCATTCCAATCCAAGTTCTTGTATATCTTCACCTGGTCTGCCCTCGTAAATAACAAACATTCCCGACCCAGATCCCCATACCCCCAAGTTTCTGCATGATCAATCTTTCTTCGCTGCCCGACCGTTCTGCTTTGCTTGGAGTACTATCTCCATATTGAAGGGATTCTAACTTACACTCCTTCAATACTCAATATCCAGCGATTATTCCTCCTCCTCTTCCTCATCATCATCGTCATCACCATCACCACCATCATCATAGCATCCCTGAGTTGAAGCGTGTTTGGACTTCGTTCTCAAGCAGTGTTTCATCACTCATTTCCCTCGTTTATTCTTATTTCGCCCCCAAAAATTACATATTCCAAGATGCAGCTCGCCGAGCCATACCGATTTGAGATTGAGGACTCTGGCTTCAATCTGGCCATACAATGCCCACCAAACGGCAGTTTTTCTTCAGTCTCTTCTAATTCATCTTCTCCGTACGAGGTCTTCACACCCATCTCTCGCCGTTCTACACCTAACGAGATCAGAATGGACTTTGACGGCTCCTATCAGTCGTTTGCAAGTACACCCACACCGCCTTCGGTAATGATGCATAAGTACATGTTCGGTCCCGTGAAAGCGGAGCACGAGCGTATGTCTTTCTCTTCCTCCGACGGAACTCTTTCTCCTTCCACACCTCTCAGAAAAATGACCGACGTTATGTCCCACGACTATATGCTCGACGTGAACAACATCAACTCACACTCTATGGGTTCCATCTCCCCCTCAGGCCCAGTACCTGTCTACACTGAAGCACCTTTACAATCAACATCCTACATCATGACACCTACCCACAGTGTCTCTCCCTCAGAGATAGCGGAGAATAATGGAACTGCATGGTGCAGCAATGACAGTCCCATCTCTTTCTTCAGATCAAAGGGACAGTCTCCGCAGAATGTCGAGCCTTTGAACCTTCATCAGCGATACTCAGAATCGCCATTGGGACGGACGTACTACCAACATTCCCTACCTTTGTCGCCGCACAGGCTGCCAAGTCAAAGAGACCAGGTGAATGCTTGGAATGCCGCAATAACCAAGACGGCGGATCTTCAGAGGGAGATTCGGATGCAAAGAAAGGTAGTGCCTGAGAAGAATGATCCAGGCTCATACGACGTTGTACGAAAGGCAATGTGCAAGTGTGACTACCCCAATTGCCACAAAGCCTTCAGAAGAAATGAGCATCTGAAGCGTCACAAGCAGACGTGAGTATAATCTACATGATGAACGAACATGCTGAAACAGAGTGCTAATCAGTCCATTAGGTTCCACGGAGAGGGTCCCAATCGGTTTTCTTGCGAGTTCTGTGGAAAAGACCAGTTCAATCGCCAAGACAACCTCAATAATCATCGCAAACTACATGCCCGCCCTAACAGCCGCAACCGCGGAGTTGAGTTCATCGCTGCTGCGGTACCAGTCATTGAACAAGAGGAGCGAAGCCGTAAGAGGCGAGCGCCTCCCAAGTCAAGACTGCCAGCAGCTGGAATGCCAGCTGAGAAGCGTGCAGGCAGCTACTAAGGGAATGGCTTATCCTGGCCCGCTCTAGACATGGATTCAGACGACGCCTCGAGCCCCATTCCATACAATCTCATCTATCCTCCCGCCCAGTGGGGCAAGCCATACCCGACAGACGCCGATGCGTCGGGAACGAGCTGGACGACGACGGGCTTGTACGGTGGCGGGCTTGTCATCGGGTAACAGCACAACATATATTTTTCATATGTCTCTTTTTTTTCATGCAGTGGATATCACAGTCTCTGCCCCCGGGGGCCAATTTTATTGGTCTCCTCTAATTACGAC
Source organism: Trichoderma asperellum (assembly GCF_020647865.1). NCBI lineage: Eukaryota > Fungi > Ascomycota > Sordariomycetes > Hypocreales > Hypocreaceae > Trichoderma > Trichoderma asperellum. Next base: position 678,813 of record NC_089417.1, read on the forward strand.
ACACCTGTCTGGCAGCTACGGCTCCAACGGACAGCTTTTCTTTGTCTATCTCAACACCCGCCACACACACCCTTGGGCAGCAGCATTCACAAAAAAGAGCAAAAAAACAAAAAACAAAAGCAACATCATTCAGACCTGGCATCTATTGGGAAAACATGTTCCCGTTAATTTTCTTATCATACTATTTATTGTTTTAACCAACGGTGGGAGAGGAGGACATACTGGGGGGGAAGGGAAGGACACCGGCGCCTTTTTCTGTGGATTTTTACAATCTTGATATCCCAGGTGGGAGTGGATGGATACGTATATGGTTGATGCTTGGTTCTTCCCTTTTTTCTTACTACTTCATTTCATTTCATTTCGATCCTTTATACACCAACCTTTACGGCCCCTGCGGCAGTTGCCACTGGCCCCCAACTATTTTTTTTTACTACCATTGTTATTATCCCTTCCCCCATGTCTTTTCGAAGGACCTTGCGGACCATTTTCAGTTTTTATTTTACTGTGGTCAGGAGATACGCGTTTGATGTTTTTACTGATACCAAAGGATACACGAGACGGTATGGGTCTATTATGGAACTATTAAGATGTCTTAGCAGCATCTAGAATTCATCCTTGTGTATTGGCATATACACTTGACAAATGTATAATATAGTAGTATTGTGACGAATAAGAAGTTTGGCTCTATAGAACAACTCTTTTGTGCTTTGGTGTCTTTTCCTCGAAATCTTGCTCACCGCTTCTCTCTCTTACAGTAAAAGGCCTTATGGCCACTACTATTTAGCAGCCAAGTATATTAATTGACGCATGCAAGTCTACGGATAGCAGCACTTGGCTGACTAACCTTTTCAAAAAAAAAAAAAAAAAAAAAAAGGCTGCCTGGAGCACCTCCATCCCAGTGGTACTACATGCCGGTATGTCTAACGGCCTAAATCGGTGAGCAAGGGGTGGGTAGAGGAGATAGAGAGAGAGAGGAGGATGATAAATGGAGGGGGCCGGAAGTTGGTTTCCCAGCCTCCAGACGCGTTCGGGGCTGGAAGGAGAACAAAAGAGGAATAGGAATCGGAATAGCAGTATAGGCGACTGAATCACAGCAGAAAAAAAGGGGGGGCGAAAAAGAGAGAGAGAGAGAGAGAAAGAGAGAGAGAGAGAAACAAAATACTAGCGAGCTAAACGGGATTGGGTGAGCACCAAAATCACGGGCGATTCTCGGCGACCAGTGAGAGCATCAACCGCGCCCGAATGTCTTGAACTCGCAGGAAAGGAAAACTTAATCGAAGAGAACTTGTTTTTTTTTTACCTGAACAACGGTACAGACAGACAGACGAAGCCTTGGGCATTTTTGGGCTGGGCGAAAATAGTACTTAGACTACTAGTAATGCAACTAAGCCTTCACCGGTTTTGAGGTGCTGGGGCTCCATGATGCGTGCGTGCGTATCCATGAGATCTGCTTGCTTTGGCGAAAGTACATGTGCATTAGTACCTAGCAGAATAAAAAGGCTGGCAGGGTTTTCGAAGCTACGCGCAGATCCTTGAATCCTTACTACTTACTGTACTGGGGGTCTTTCTTGTTCCTGTACGGTGAAAAGAGAAGAGCGGGGCGTGTGTGGGCATTTTGCTTTGCTCTTGTCTTAGATCTGCCTAGCCACCACATGTAGGCCATACTGCTGCTACTATCTATCTTTGCTAGGGATACGAATGTGTATTCGGGCATGATGAGAAGGGGGGCCTCAGAAGAAAGACCAAGGGGAGAGCAGAGGTGGGGGAGCGGGAAGAGTCAAGTGAATTTGAGCGAATGAGAGAGGGCGAAGTGTGTTGGCAGCTGTGCTAATCAAGGTGCTTGTGCGCACATGTGAATGTCTTGGAGAAGATTTAATGCAAGGAGGATTAGACGACGTTTTTTATGCATCTAAGTGGATATACATTCTGAGATGATCTAGATGAGGGAGGAAGAAAAAAGGGTCCCTAATAACATAGAGTTTTTGGGGAAAGGGAAGCTTCGCCATGGGTAGTATTCGATTTCCGGCAATGCGATGTTCTCTCTCGGTCGGGCATGTGAAAAGCTAAAGGTACAATTTCATCACGTTTTCTGTTATAATCGCGCGAGTGTCAATATGAGTGAGCACATGTGTATGAGCATGGGCGTTGGTGATGTGGCTTTATGATGACACTTCGCTTATGTATATGTGGCCCCCTGTCCGATAATGACAGCCGAAAGTAAAGAGGCTGAAAAGAAAAGAGACGTCAACTCTATTTCTCATGTCCGCTCAAAACCCCGATCGTTAGTGTGTTTAGCTCAAGGGCTGAGATTGAGACGAGCAATACAAGTAGGAGGGAGAGAAATTGCCAAGTCAAATCGGGATATTGGTTGAGAACTCTCCACGTAGTAGTAGGTGAGTTTAGTATTTTACACCTGCTTTGGCACTACCGTCAGTCAAAAAGTTTAAGGATGATCGTCAACGCAATAATACTGCAGAACTACCCCTTTTTTTGGGTCTTAGTGCTAGCGTCTATTAATGAAATAGAAAATGTGCAGCGGCCAAGAGTTTGTCTATGGGCAAAACATGAAGCAGATTTCATCCCCCGTCGAGAAATGCGATTTATCGATGCAATCATGGCTGTCTGAACACAGTCTCAGACACAGGCTGCAGATAAGCCCACACACGGGGTTTCTGCACGGCCGTCTCATACGGACCTGTTTATGCAAGTGTGTACGTGCATACGAGTACCGGTAGTATGAGAATTATTAGCCGTGTCGACTCCGTACGAGCCATTCAACCAACAAGGACCTGGAGAACCAACGAGCAACAAGGGAATTGATTTGCCTTGGAAGCGTCGAAAGAGGTTAGAGTATCGCAACCTGGGCGCTAAGGCCGTGCTGATCATTGATCTCTGCGATAGCAGGAAAGAAAGGTAACGGCACGCTCCCAAGCCAAGCTGTCGGGTCAACTTTTCTTTCCTTTTTTCTCACCGTTTTTGCATGTCTGTTGCTATGTGAACTGTTGCCATCCATAGTGGTGTTAACGACATGTTAGCCAAGAGCGCCAAGGAGATGGCTGCCTGGTTGAGCGCTGGACTGTTTAATTTCTCTTCCTAGCGTAGTTAAAAAAGCCACCTCACTATGAGCGATCCGTCATGACCCGTCATCTTAGTTAGCCATCTTAATGGGCATCATGAGCTGGGTTCACCTTCACCGGTCGGGCTCAGCAGCGGCTGGAGGCTTACGAGTTGTATGACATGGCGGTCTTAGCGAATTTAGCTCCATGAAAAGGAATGCCGGAACCGTTCCGTGCCGTCGGGCTGATGGGTGTTGGTATGACGCTTGGTCCATCTGAGTCCAGCCTAACAAACAGCTGTACGTGCTAGCATCACATACGAGGACGTATGTACGAACACGCAAACACACGTAGAACATGGACAAGACAGGCTTGCCGCTGGCCTGGTTGATGCATATCGGAGGTGCCAGTATCCAGGTCAGAAGCTGAACTGTACGTAATTGCTCGAAATCCGGCATATATGCCTCGCTCATGTGTGCGTCGGATAGGATCGGCCTCGTCATAGGGCAGATGGAGGCAAGATGGGCGTCATGATAGGTTGCGAGCTGAGGCTATGACGACGCCGTAACTGCAAAGTCTGAGCGGTGAAGGCTGCCCGAATTCTTGCAAGTGAGGCTGATGGGCTGTTTCAGTTGCCAATTGGCGGTATATGGCTCAAGACGGCCGTTGGCATCGGACTGATACATGGCACTAGGATGGAGGGGGCTTAATCCGTCCTATCCAGCTCATCGATGCACTGTATTGGCTAATTAGTCCGGATACATGCATTACACACATCGCACACGTGCGAGATTTTCATACGCTATAGGCTCCGGCAACAAGAAAAAGCAATTGCAGGCAAAAGGCATTCCGTCCGGCCGTCGGTGGTGGTTGTGCGGTGAGGTTGAAACCGCGATGTTTGATGCTACGCAGAAGCTTTCGCTTCGCAAGTTTAGCGCTCGCTAGGCACAGCTGCCGTTGTGGCGCGTGGCGTGACAACGATGTAGCCGCTATGGAGCAGCCATAGGGCAGGTCCACAGTGACATGGGCGTCGGCGTACGGGGCTGAGGTTACGCAGCAGAAGCAGCATCACCTGCATAGAGGAGTACATGATGGAAGATTGTGCTTGTGGAGCAGATACTGCCTACTAGTACCGGCAATGGAGCAGCTGCTGTTGGGTACCAACGCACAACTACAGCGATATGGCTGCCATGTGTAAGGCAAGGTACCTACCTGTAGCTGCGGTGTAACCTGCACGCTGGAACTGGGCAAAGAGTGCCACCCCGTAGAGCTGCATTAGGTACCAGCTGCATTAGGTACCAGCTGCATTTAGTAGGTACCAGCTGTGCTAGGGGCCAGCTACAGTATCAATGCATGCCATCTCAGGTGTCTACCATTCAGCAGCACATGCATACGTCAATGTATCTCTCTCACCGAGCCAGCGCAGTCGACTTGGCACCGGGGCGCTGACTGCAGCCCTCACTATAAGCCTTGGTCTATTGCGCGCTGCATGCTGCATGGATGCCGTTCCCATGCTGTGCCATTCTTCCATCGCATGTACGAAGCCGATCTGCTTTACAGGTGCTGGCAGCTTGCAAGTAGGTACCTACATTATGCACAGGGCTAATATTAGATGGCAGTTTAATTGCCCCATGCAGAGTGCATGTACCTGCCTACCTAAGGTGCTTACTAGGTACCATGTAGGTATTGACAAGCTACGCCTGCCTGGTTCTGTTGTACATGTATGACAGAAGGAAGCACAGGTTACACACGGTTACACACGCCGTCCAGCGTACCTCCTGTACCTAGCCGCTACGCCGGGAATTTCGCATCATCGCTGTTAGATGGCCGCACTCCCAGGTATACCCAAGGTACTTGCACTGCTGCTGCTGCGCATGCCCCATAGTAGCAGCGCTAATATGCGCAGCTCCACCGCTCTTGCCGCGCTTGACCCAGCATTGAGAATGAGATGCATGTTTGTCTGCCATTCCTGGGCCATGGCAAGCACGACTTTATACCCGAGCCGCGCCACTTCCCGACTTCCCGACCCCCACCGCCCAGACTCTATTAAAACCGATGACGGCGTCACTCCCCTTGTACCTACCCAACCTGGCTCTTTACTGTACACCGGCATAAAAGAGTTTTATGATTCTACAATCATGGTCGAAGCAACAGTGTATAGAAGAGTTTTTATTTCAGCTGATAGTGTAATAATAGTATGCATGATATCCTGGAGCTGCTGCGCGGATGTTGACGCTTATACAGTTCTCTATTTCCTCTGCTCCCCACTCATCCAGGCCCTTTCTTAGATTTGGGTCCCGTGCCCAGCCCGCAAAGCGGTAGCTTCCGCAGCCTGGCTAGCGCTATCGGTGCCAGCTGCCGCCACTGCCAGCCACCACAGGGCCAGCGCCACGTTGGGACCCCATTTTCGCCCGCGCGGCTCCGGAAACCTCCAGGCTGAGTTCCTTCTCGCATCCACCGTCCAACGGCAGCAATATCGCATGCCTAGTCTGGCAGGCTAACTACCGGCCGGATGCGCCTCAAATGACCGCTGCTCGCCTGAAACATGGAAGTGGACGTGCTGCCATCGTACCAGCAGGCCACCTCACGAGGCGACTGGCTGCCGCTGGCGGCTCCATACATCGCATTCACCGACTATCCATCTCTCTGCTGCGTCAACCGCCGTTTCTGGTCCGTCTTCGCGCCGAGGATATGGAGAGACCCCCGTATGGCGTCTGGGTGTTTGGGATGGAGAGAAGACAGTGGTGAGTCTATCAAGCACTGGCATCAGCATCGGAGCAGTGTCAGAAACTAGGGAGACCATCAAAGTGACAGAGAAAGAGAAAGAGAAAGCAAGGAATGGTGAGAGGTGGACAAAGCTGAAGAAGGAGAGAAACTAGAGAAGGAGGGGAGTGTAGAGAAAGTAGATGAATCAGACAACGTAGAGGCAGACTAGGCAGTAGAGGAAGAACGTATCGGTGCTAACTGTTCATTCTGACAGATGCCATATCCTGGTGGATCGCCTTCATCGATCACAAGTTGAGCAGGCTCACAGCCCATACTCGCGCATTGGTCCGCGTGCTAGATGCCAGAGCAACGGCGGGAGAGTTCAGCTTGTATCTCGGCCTCAGGGAAAAGACTGTTATTCGAGCCTTGGAGCTGTTACCAAATTTGCACAGCCTTCTCCTTGATAACAACCCTAACGTGGAAATGCGCTTTCAGCGCAGCGACGCCACCATTAATGATCAGCTGAAAATCTCCATGTTGAGCGTCCAAAATTGTCCAAATGGAGTCCCTATAGGACTCATTAGGAATTACTCCCTCCGTGGACTAGTTTTCCTGGACGTATCTGGCATTGCTAGTGTATCTCCGCAATTACTACACCCGGTATACTTGCCTGAATTACGTATCCTCAAGCTTCGCCGTCAAGGCATCAGCTCCACAGCATTTGCTGCTTTTTCAGCTGTTCTCGGCCACCGCTTATGGAGCCTAGACTTGAGTAATAATAGGCTAACTGACGACGCTTTTCAACACAAACTACACGCCATGTTCTCACACAATGACCTGCGATCAGACGCCCGTGCTCAGGCGGAGGGTACTTTGGAGAGGCTCCCTGTTATCACACGAAGCCATGGCCAGTTCTTCATGCTTCGCGAGTCAGCTCAAAGCATTCTGTTTGTTCCCGACGATAGATATCTCGCGGATACTCCCCCATATACCGCGACTAATATCGCTACTGCCAACAACGTCATGACACGGTCCGACGGCTCTGCTCCTGTACGCTCGGACACAGCCGACGGTGTCATACGCCTCTTGTCTCGACATGACTCCACCGACGCGGTACATCACATACCAAATTCAGGCCTCACACACCTGCACCTATCAGGCAATCCAATCTCTGCATTTGCAGTGGAAAGGATGCTGCGGGAATCCTATGGCCAGCTGGAGCACTTCGATTGCGATTCAATGCGTCTATTTCCGCCAAGCCCAGTCAAAGGACACCCGTTGTGTCCGTCCGATGCAATCCAATTGGACGGCTTCTCGGGTATGTCGCATATCTTTCGCCCTGTGTGGTCTTCCAATCTCCGGTCTCTCAGGATACATCACTCGCTCGTCACAAATATCCCTACCCTCTGTTGTAGTAGATACTCCTCCATTGAATGCACATACTTGGCAGAAATGCAAATACATCCTCGTCTCAATCTTGCCTATCCACTGGCTTTTATTCCGGATATGAATCCCCGGTTGGAGTCTTTGACACTAACTTGTGTCCCCCGCCGTTCTTTTGGGCCACTCGTTCAGATATTGGCATTATTTCTTCAACAATTGGGCCTGCAAGAGTCCCACGTGACAGAGACAAACGAAGCTGAGGCGTCTCGGCCAGGGAAGTCGCCGCGCTTGGTGCGCGGCCTGCGGAATCTGACCTTGGAAATGGAACCGGAATCTTTAAACGTAGAGGACACTGAGGGACTCATGAACTTTGACGAGACCCCATTCAGCTTTTTTGACAGTCCATTAGAGGAGGTGCCATCGCCGCCAAGGCCCCATCTAGATCTTTGGTCCTGCCCTGATATGAGTCAGCTCAAATCCCCGTTGACCACTGTGCAGCCGTGGGACGCATATAACCCGTCGCCAAGAACCCCAGATGGAGATGCCATGAAAGACCAATGGGTGCTTCATCAGCCAGAGGATGGAAGTAGTGATGCAATAGTGGTCTGGGCTGGTAATCCTGAGGCACCGAACGCCATCGTCAAATTATACAATTATCTAGTTGTAAACTGTGGCTTAAAAGAGGGTGCAGGGCCCGTCAATCTCACTCAGCAGAAAGCCGGGACTCCCCGCGAATGCCTCATTTTTCACACTGTTTGGCTCTATGCTTCTTTGCCCCGGCGGATTCAACCACCTCAGGGCATTCAAGATGAGATAAAGTCTAAGGATGTGGCTGCTACATTGCGTCAGCTCCAGCTTCCCGCGCGTGAAGCCTTTGGGCGAGCACGAAAGGCGGACCCCAACACTACAAATTGGTATTGGCGGGGAAGCCTGAGAATTATAGACTCGGAATAGATGCCCGATTCTGCTTTAATTTTTTGCTGATGAAAACGATAATGACTAATAGAGTATCCGAAATACACACGCGGATGGAAACAGTCTTGTTACATGATACAAATAGAAGCAATAACGGAGATTGTGTAATACAGTGTGCGTTATAGGTTATGGTGGAGTTGTGTGCTTGTGGTTGCATGATTCCCTATCTTTTTTGCCTCCTTGGCAGAGTCGCATATATTTCACGGAACGTAAGTCAACATGGCTTGAGACAGCTGACAGGGAATATTAAATCCAGTGTTTTCAGCGATTGCCGAGACATGCGCCGTCCAGCTTTCTTCATCATGCTACCACTGCTGGCATGCCAATGAGAAGCGCTCACAGCGCCTACACGACCATTTACGCGCACGGTTAGCACGGCTATTTTTACACTTGTGTTACCATGTACCTTGGTTACGACACAGCACGATTCCTTCGCTCGGTGTCGCAGCTGGGCCATCCGGAGAAGAAGCAACCGACGTGCACTGTCTCTAGACAGAGTCTAGATGGTCGTACGTTGTAGAGCCTGCAAAATCGCATGTCTGGGTTGTCGGAGCTAAGCAAACGTGCTCGTATTCTGCACCGGAGAGAGCAGATGCCGGATGACTAAGGGGAAAAGTACAATCTGTTGTATTTTGTGCGATGGCTGTTCCTTGTGCTTGGCTTTGAGATCGGTACGAGAAGATTGGTTCTTGGCTGGTCTTGGGGCCACTGCTGCCTTCATCTGTGGCTGAAACATACATCTTTACCGAAAGTGGTAGTAATGGTGGTAAGTACTACTCCTACGGGACCAGAGCCAAGTATGATGTGCGAATATAGGTGCTTCTTGGCCTCTATTTGATAGCGAACGGCGGTGTTTGTGGCGAAATGATGGGATTGAGATAGCGTGTGGGTGGGTGGGTGTTGATGTATGAGAGCGAAACGGAGTTCTTGGACCGTCTAATGCGGTGTATTGGACTGTGGACCCTGGGCCTGTCTCAACCGTTAATTTCGTCTTGACGGCCTGCCTGCGGAGTGACATGTGATTGATCTGTCTGGATAGTCACGGGATGGAATGCCGAGCGGCTGAGAGGAAAGGAGGGTGCAAAAGTGCCGGCTGCTTGGGATTGGATAGCCCGTGAAGATGGCCCCCGTACTTTTCGAGCGTATTTCAGCTGTGCTGCTAAACTAGCAAGCATTGGAATACTACTACGTATTTGCCTACGTGTTTAGCTTGGAAATGAAGACGTTTGATTCGCTAGGAGTAAATGCGGCTGGGGAGTTGGGCTCATCTGCCGATGACCTGGTCTGAGGTGATTGGAGCTCCAAAGCCCGTATTTGCGATAATGGTTAGTTAGTTGCATGTCCAAATTAGCCAAGAGCGTAGTAATGCCAGCATTACCATACTAATGAATATACTAGACTATTACACAATGAATGCACAAACCTAGCAAACCGAGATACAGTGGCTCAGCCAATCAGCTCGCCATCCGACTCTTGTTTTCTCGCACACCTTGTAAGAGCCAATCATTTTAATTCTTTTCTTCCTCTTTAGGCAACTCACTTTGCAAACCCGGTGGCGCTTTTTTTTATTTTTTATTTTTTATTTATTTATTCATTTATTTATTTATTTATTTGGTTTCTTTTCTTCTTAGGAACAAATAGCGCTCAAGTTTGGCTATCTAATTTTTATTCCTTGACATGGGTGGGTGGCATTCCGTGTCTGGGCGGCTGGAGGTAACCTGCCCCTGAGTTCTGCGCCGGAGAATAACGCCGATAGGCGTAGGCGAAGAAAAAAAAATTAACTTAGGGGGCTAAAACGTGTCTATTGCAGGGGATTTTTCAATAAACATTGCTTTTTATCGTTGGATTTGTTTTTTTCTAATAGTTCCTTTCGGAGCTCGGAGAGAAATGCCCTTCTCCCTGCCGCTGAGGGGGGTTTGTTGGGAGGTGTGACCGGTGAGGTGGTGGCTTGATGCAGCTTATCGGAAGGGGAATAGGATAAAGATTTAGGCGTCCTTCGGACTAAGTTGGTTTTAAATTGGATGCCTTTGCTTTACTGTGTGTGTGTGTGTGTGTGTATGGGTGTATGGAGGATTAGTGGTGGACGGGCACTGAAGAGAGTTTGCTTGCCTTTTGCTGCCTAGTTCTGTATGCGGGCTGAATATGTGGAGGCGGTGAAGGAGGGAAGAAGCAAAGGACGGAGGAATTGATAGAAGGATGGATTGCAGAGTGCTTGAAGCATTTCAGTACTATTCTCCTTGTTCAGACTCAGAGACTAGAGTATGTGCGTAGTTATACACGCAACAACATTCATTTTGCTAGTATGAGTAAACTAGGAATATAATCGTTTCCACATGTGCTATAGGCAGGAGATTGGTATAAAGAAATCGATTTAGTTGACCCATGACGTGGATATGGATTGTCATTGGATTAAGCAAATAATAATAGCTAATAACGTCCGAAGCCATGGTATGTGTCTCTTTGGCTGAGAAGTGTTAAAAGTAGCATTCAAATCAATCAAAGGGCAGCACGAAATAGATCGTAATTCGGAGCTCTAACTAGAAGTGACTGAGCTTCATGCATCGTCAGTGGCTATCAAAGTAAACTCCTTCAGTTGTGAGACTTCACTACACAATTCATCCAATCGAAGGGACGAAGCCCCATGAATTTAGGATTTTCCGTAGTCAAACAGTATTTTTCAGGTATTTCAAGTCTCGTAGTCGGTGATGTTTATAAACCACAGCTAATAGCGTCTAAAGAAGAGCTACCCAATGTAGATGACAGTTAGATAGGTGTTCGTTATGACGATTGTATCTTACGAGCAGAGTAATAATATGAATCTTCCGCAGAAAGACATATTCTGTGTTATTTGAAATAGCGCCAGGGATGTGCGTCGTAGACGATTTTGCAAGATAGAACTTGGCCCTTTTCATCTCAACAATACCTCAGATGGGCAGCTTTGAGACGTCGCCGAGAGTCAATTGCCAAGGGTCTTCTTTTCAGTAGGTTAGTTAGAATACTTTAAATTATTTTAAAGGCCGAGGCACTTTGCTTCTACTAGAACATATATGATCCTTCCAGGCAGAGTTCAATTAGAAATATAATATCCCGCTGAATGAGCAGCGGCAAGTACCAAAGGATTTTAAGATACTTTACTAATGCTACTCTTGGCACGTCCTTCTGTGGATAGCGGTGAGATAGCAGACGGCACTAAGTAAATGGGTATCGTCAAAGACGCGTGAGTGCGGGTAGAAGATTTGGCTCTGGGAAATGGTGTTCTCAAGTAGCTATCGATAATAAATTCTGCTTTGATAGTCAAGAAAAAGAGGAGACGGCAAAGAAGCCCTATCAAGGTTACCATCTAATATATTACTCTGTAAACGTGTGAGAAATGTGAACCAGTGCTATGTGTAGATTCAGGGCGGTTTACCGTCCATTTTGCTATTCATAACTCTCTTACGACGCTCGTCATGAAGATGAGACGTCGAAAGAAAGAGAACAGCAAGAGAGTGCTCAGGCCGTTTCCAGCTGTTGCGAGACTTGAATGCTATACTAGACCCGTTTACATTAGAAGATACTATACTTTCGTTTGCAAGTGTCCTAGACAACCAGCTCACAACCTTCTCTTGAGTGGAAAAAGACAGTGCTATACATCTTCGGCGTCAAACTATACCTAAAGATCATCCCAGATGTCTTCCCTGCAATAGCTGATTTATTTCCACATATATCGATGGTTTGAGAATGAGATTACAATTGTAGATAACAAACTTTTGGAAGAAGAAGCTTATCACCCTCATTACTATCGCTCTCTAATAGATCTCCCCTTAACCACATTGCTCAAGTCTCCTACAGGAATCTGAATTGGAAAATCGACAATGGCCAGCGCAATAGCTAAAAGGATGTACCACCCAGCCAAACACGTCACAAAAGTCGAAGCACCAGCGCCCTACATTATTGCACACATCGAATCAGTCTCTCGTCGCTCTCTGGATTAAGCATTGAGTCAGGTATGACATATATCAAGAGCGTACGTACCACAAGTAGTTTGTGAGCATAGTCAGCATTACCAACAAAGTCCTCTGCCATTGCCCAGAACGCTCCTGTCAAAAGTCCAAAAGCAATCGTCAGGCTGAGAAAGATGACGAAGAAGGCAACGTTGGTGCGTAGCGAGCAGACGAGGAATATGATACAGAGTAGACCCATGAAGAGAAACCAGAAGCCTATTTATTCATAACAGAGATGGTCAGAGAACACTTTATATCAAGATAGGAAAAGCACAAAATAGTAGGCGATGGGATAAGACTTACCTAAACTGGCATTGAAGCCAGTTGTTTTCAGTCCCTCTGCACCAGCTTCATTCTCGCCCGCGAATGAAGAGAAGGCCGCAAAGGAAGGATTTAACACTCCGCCGTAAGAAAGCCAAAATGTACCAAATGTGCAAAATACAACGGCGGGGAAACTGTTGCCGAGAATCCATTCGAGAAGGCCGCCGAGGGTCATGAGGATTCCGCCTTGGAAGAAGTACACGGGGCTGGCAGATATTTTCCACCGTTAGTACAACTATTCTCTCGTTGAAAAAAAAAAAAAAAGGTATAGGATAAGAAGCACGTATACGCACATTGTTGCCGCGCCGTCACCACCTGCACCGCGCCAGCCCATGAGAGCGCATGACAATGGCGTCAAAGACATGAGGAAACCGACAAGAGCACTGTGCAGAGCCACAAGGTGAGTACATAGTCAGTCCACTTGAGCAAAAATGTTTATCAAATGCGGCAGACGCCAAATGGGTGTTGTTTTTTTTTTACATTGGTGTTGGATTTCCAAACGTATCTCTCAGCTGTCCCTTTACTTTGCTCTGCGGCGCCAAATACAGCTTCTCAAACAGCTCGGGCGTCATGCTGATGCTCGCTGCGGAGCGGAATCGATTGAGGGCATCCAGACGGTCGGAGTCGGAGTCGACATTGGCACGATTGCCTTTTTCTTCTGCCATGGTGAAACGTTTGTGATGTGAATGATCTCGGGCGGAGAGGTATGTGTAAGAGTGAGATCGATCAACCTTGTTTCCCGCTGTCTTGTTTCCTGTTGTCTATCAAAGGATGAATAAGAGCTTTATGTTATTGCCCAATACTGTTATACATTTCCATCCAGCCTGTCAGCCCCTTATCATCAACCTTGCTCTCCTCCTTTGTCCCGGACCCAATAAAAGCCACGCAGAACCTTACTCTATGCCATTTGGCCCCAAACTCCGACTATCAGCTACTTGGAGCTCCAAATGTCGGGAGCTGCCATTTCCCGGCCGCCCGAGTCAGCATGGATAGATCTCACCTACATTATGCTTTACCCCAGACCTGTGTCATCACGTCGTCCCCAGTTCCTCTTCCCCGTACTAATACGCTCCCAATCATCAGGCCATCAAGCCCTAGCCCATCAACCCTTCAGCTCCAATCCTTCCAAACCCCCACACCATCATTATCCTAGCAAGGTAGTCTAAACAAAGTCAATCAATCTCACCGCACATACGGAGGTACAGCCCCCCCGTCCACCCATTCCTTCCAATGGCGTCCATCGAATCTCCTTGTCCAACTTCGCCGTCTTTCCTAATATAGTAACCCATCTCTATTTTGTTTACCCCAGATTTCCCGACCAGATCCACTAGCCAATCCACTTCCCGCATTCTGCCCCTCCATTCCCCACTCCCCACTCTTTTCCGCTCGCCCGAGGGTACGTACTTTCTGCCTCTCAATAGATTTTGGTGGGTCCAGCGGACGTTCAAATACTACCAGGTAAACAGAGCGTTACGAATTGACTAGACAGCTGTTCGAAAGACATTTTAATCAAGAATGGTGTGAAATTTATGGAATATCCAATCACGCTGTGACCCAAAGGCGTCTTCTTCAAACATTGCGACCATCACCGCTCTATCATATCCCACGGATCCAGGCATCATCGTCGCCCAAGTCGAGCTAGAGCGCCTCTCGTACGATGGCCATGCAAGCCAAAAAACGCCCACATCCTCCATCGTTTCTAGTTTGGGTCTTCCCTAATTAGATCAGGTAGCACTTCGTGATGATTGGCCAATCCTAGGCAAGGAAGCACTGCGACATGTTGGCTTCACCTAGTCTAACTCCTTATTTGCCGAATAGAGTCCCAGCTGCTGTTACAATGCATACTTGTGGGAATTTAGATTCATCCTTCCTTATATCCGTATTGACTATACAGAGCCCAATATTCATATTCTCGTGTTCTGTATCATCCGCCTGCTTGTAACCGCCCGGGCACCACTCGAATGGGTCGAGCGAGATAATCTCCAGGCGAAATATGCATCGCTTCCTTTTTTTTTTTAAAAAAAAAAAAAAAAAAAAAAATACTGTATATTTTAACCGTTTATTTTTTATAATTATAATTTTTTTATTCCTTTACTATTAATAATAATAATTAAAAAGACTGGTCGACTGGTTAATGGTAGAGTTTTCGAGTTGTTGTTGTCATTCTGTACCCATCATCATCTTCATCTCATAATCTACTCAGTAGATATCATGACATAATCACACATCTTTAATTAATAAGTGCGTACAAACAAGGTATGCACTTATAAATCCGTTAGTAATCTCCGTGCGCAATATCCATTACCAAGATGCATAAACAAACATCCACCATCATCTTATCGGCAACGGTCCATGCTGTCGATTGTGGTACCCCGACGAAACTCCAACATAGCCACCGCTCTTCTTCAACATCCTCCCCCAGTTCTTCCTCGTCAAAAGATCATTCAGCTCCTTCACCAGACAGCACGCCGCCACCACTCGAAAGCTCTCCAGCTTCGGCTCATCCAGACGATTGGTCTTGTCCGCAGACTTGTCGTTCCCAACAGTCATGCATGCCCAGGACAATTCTATCGCGTTCATTGATTTCCTTTCACCTATTTCATCGTCATCGCTCATAGTGGATAAGGCATCATCTGCATTGGTGGTACTCCCGCTGCGATCACCTATGAGTTTCACGATATGGCTCATGACACTATCCATCTCATCTTTCAACTTAATTGACGAGTCTCGCTGTCGCCTAGTCTGGCTGCCCTTGGGGTTTAAAATTGAACCACAAAAAGCTTCCACCTCTGTTATAGGGACACGAGGGTTGGATGAAAATTGCCACATGTTATTAGAGACGGCTGATTCGTACCTAAATGCGTGCAAGTTAGCTACTTTAATTGCGAAGCGAATCCACAAGAGTCTTACAGATCGCGAATTTTCCAAGCGTGATCAATCTGACGCATATAATTAATATCCAAGGTGGAATATCCTTCTTCCCTCAAGGCAGTCCGCACATGCGTGTTTAGTTGGTCCCACAACGACGGACCGCTCATATCAACTGGCCGTTGGACATCCTTAGCCCAGATTTTCTTTTCGTCCACGCCGCGGTACAATTCGCCTAATATCTTTAATGACCTGTAGTATTTATATTTTACCATTCCCATTCCGTCTTCATCGTCTTCGTCATCGTTTGGATCTCCGATGTTGTCAATTTCACCACGATCATATAGACGAGTTGGGGGGCAGGAGCGAGACTAAGTAGGAAAAAAGACGGAAGTTAGAAACAGGTAGAGAAAGGTACAGGGATGCTAAGAGAAGTTTGAGATGCAAACTCACAAATCTGGCCGCATCCGTGGCGGCTTTGGCATATCTTGATGCTTCACTGAAATACCAGTCTTGGAGTAATCGACCGCAGTTGAATGCATCTCCGCGAGCTTGACACAGTCTGCGCTTAGCGTCCCCTCCTCGCAGTAATCAGCCATCATCTGATGTCTGGTGGCAATTAAACCTAGAATGTCTGCTTCCATAAAATTCACAAAAAAATCCGCAATATCATCGCGCGTCACCACCCGATCCAGTTCCGGCGGTTTCACTCTTGGATAGTCGGCAGGGCTAAAATATTGTTTGGGGATTACGAAGGGATCCCAAAAGACGCTGTACAGGTCTCCATCAAGATCTCCCCCGCTTAACTGGCTTGGTAAATCACGACTCCCTTTCTGGCTGAAGATGACGCAGTTCTTTAAATTGCGAAGCGGATGCCCCTGTGGTGGTGTCCTCATCTCTGCAAGTTGAATATCTCCAGGATGAAGGGCAGGCGAGCGTGTTACGAGAACTGTCCCATCTTTGAGCGACCGTTTGATCCGACCCTGGATATTGTCGTGGCTTTCATCAAAGGTAACGTATATCTGACCTTCTTCTAGGAAGCCGGTTTCATCCATAACTCCAAAAAGAGTGACTCCCATGTCGACTGGAATCCGGGCCTTATGCTTCAGCAGCCGCAGCTCTCGCAAGATGGTATGATCCACGACCGACTTCATAAACCTTTCTCGCCGGTAATCGATTCCAATTGCACTTAAGTATCTGATGAGCCTGGGGAGGCCTGCAGTGGTACCAACCAGCTGATACTTCAAAAAGGTGCTAGTATTTGCTGCTGTGGTAGTGACATTTCGCAGGACGTTGAGAGCTTTATTCTGCTGATCTATAAACCACTCAGAATTTGTTCCCATATCCTCTAAAATCTTGATGGTCTGACGGTTCAAAACTGTGCGCATCGGTTTGGAGGCAGTATCGCAGATGCCCATTTCCGTCTGATCTTTGCTGGGAAACTTCATCATGGATTCTTTCCGCACACAAATCACTTTTCCATTTAAACGAGAGTCAAGTGAAAGCATGCCCTTGATCCCTCCTAGCCGGACTTGAAAGCAGGTGGCCTCTGACGAGGCCTTTGGAAGCTGATCCCATACCTCCTCCATGGCATCCCACGAGATGGTTCCGACTCCGTCGCTAAAAACTCGTTTGCCATCTGCAGTCTTCACGTCATCGATGTAATCGATGTTGATGCCACATTTTAAGATTGGCACAGCGTAAGGAGTTTCGGAAAAAGCTTGACCAATGCGCGCTGCGCACTTTGCGGGAATACGAATATCGCTAAAGTCGCCGAGTGATTTGATGATGGTGTCATTATTTTGAAGGTTCAATGAATCATCAACAAAGGCTGCCACAAACCATGCGGAGTGTGAGCGTAATGATGAATGAGAAAAGCCCAAGAATTCAAATCTTCGACCAGCAACCAGAATTCCGTCTTTCAGAATCTTTCTGTACCGCTCAAAAATCATGGTGTTTTTCACGTTGGGGGTCAGGGCTAAATCCTGACCATCTTCGTCGCCAAATATGACTCGCATAAAGTAATCCGAGTGATTTGGAAACATTCTTAAGACCCTGTTCATGCTCTCGGCATCCGGACCATGCAGCGTAATGCGAGTTGGGGTGACCATTGCTTTCAAAATCCAAGCTTGATGTCTAGGTAGTTGAGCACCATAGTGTAGGACTCGTGCTTGATCCTCGTTGCGGAGAGCCCGTTCAGTTTCCACGACAGTTGACGCCAGCTCCCCTTCAAAAAGATCTCGAGGCTCTACTCCAGGACATGGATATGGAATTTTCTGAAACAACTGTTTCATGGCATCAGTGGTGAATGGTAGCGGAATGCCCGATCTCTTGCAGTCTCTTGCAACTGAAGTCATGAGCTGAAGCAGTTTGGTTGCAATCGCGGGATGTAAATAATTGTTCCACACCAATGCCTGGAGCTGGAAAAGGATGACAAAGGGCAACAATGTTGTTCTCCCCGAAGCGCCAGCACTCCTAATAGACCCCTCAAACCTACTCATGCTAGTAGTGTAATCATCCTCAAAGGGCTTAGGGTTCCTCAATACAGGCAAATTTTGTCTCGTAACAGCGATAACATTCCGAGACCTCAGAATTTCTAACGTTTCCATATAATGTGAAGCAAGTGTTATTTGGTAGACCAGACAATGAGCGACATATTTATCGTGAGCAGACCAGATACTTATATGCGTTTGCCGTTCCCATTTCGTAGAATGTGTAGCATATACAGACTGCAGAGATGTAGATTCCCCCATCTCATAAAATCTTGGAGCCTCAATCAAGACAAGAGTCAACGAATTATCAGATGCTCCGGCTATGAGATCTTGAATAGTTTCATAGGCAATATCGACGCGAAATTCCTGCCCAAGCATGAGTATCAAGGCGCGGCGGCCAAACTTTGCTACACCTTTGACAGCGACACTGCTCTGCTGGACAAACATCAGAGTATCGGATTCGTTTGCAAATATGTTTTTGCCGCAAGAGATGCCACGGATAGGCGTGCTGATGGTGGAGTCTTTTGAGTCGTTTGAGTCTTTTGGGGCCTTTTGGCTGCGATTCTCAGCCACTTTTTTCCGCTGTTCTTTCATGTACTCCAGATGCTGCAGCAAGTATTTATCGACTTTTCTGTTGCTCTTCTTGACAAAAATGGGAGTCTTGAGTATGTATAGTCTTGCCACAGCCTTGGTCCCAGACTGAGACGGACCCTTGTCATTTTGGAATATTCTTGGCTGTGTCAGAATATTGAGGACGCTCTCGTGCTTTTTGAGAAACTCTTTCCCGTCAGCTTCGGACAGCAAAGTGATCCAGGCATGAGTCTTTCTTTTGGGTTTATCGCAGAACCAATCTATAATACCCAAGGCCTTCGTATAGGGTTCAAGCTCGGCTCTAAGCCTGTCATCGGTGAGGTGGGAGGGCACATTGGTTAAGAACAGCTCCATCGCGGCGTTTGTTGGAAACGCCTTGATGGAATACTTCTTGGACTCATTCAAAGGACAGAAGAGAGGAATGCCCTGAAAGAAGGAGAAAAGAGTGAGGGAAAACAGCTCGACCCCTCTTCTTATTAATGCCTCTCTGTACCACCTCAACCAGGCAGTAGACGACACTAATGTGGGAGGCCAGCGAAGCTCGCGGAGGATGTGAATGGACTCTGGATTCGATTTGTTACAGCCGTAAAGCGCGTGATAGCGTCAATTGAGGGGTTGATCCGGGCTCATCCCACCCGTCTGCTCCACCAGGCGTGCCATTGGCCCAGGCCAGCGAACCACCGCAGCGCAGATGGCCAGAGGTGGGGTTGCATACAGCAAACGGGGATTGTATATGTCGAAGATTCTTGGCTGTTTGGCTGAGAGAGCTGATGGTGAGTGGCCAGAGGTCTAGGAGGCTGCCCGCTCGTGGCCTCTACATGCGGTGGCCATTCATAGTGGGTTACCACGACGTGTGGCCATGATAGGCGAGGCAGACGAGACGAGAGGCAGACTGGCTGATGCCTAATCGCCGGGACTGGTGATACTGCGCCATGCTGCGGCCCTTTTGTCTCCTCTCTAGATAAGGCGAAGCTGGGGGATTGGTGCAACAATGCAACAATGTTGGGGATTGTGCTGCTTTCCCATGACGCCGCGTGAATGATGCAGATGATGAATAAAGAAAAGAGTCGAGAAGTTACCTACCTCCTACTAATGTATTAGTAGGCAGCATGGAAGCTAATGTCTACCGCAGTGCCGCTGTAGCTCCCTAGCCTAACAGCCCCAGCCCAGGGCAAATCGGGGATCAAATCCAGGCACTTGCTGGCACTTTCCGATGGGCATTTGGCAGGTGCTCCATAATCAATACTAAGTTTTATCTCCCCGGTGGCTTGCGCCAAAATCCACGTGGGGGGCGTCCAGCTCCGACCCCAATTGCCGAGACATCGCGGGGTTCGTTTTTTCTTCTCGAGCGCCACTTTCTTACTGGAGCATTCAAAGGCTACCTAAATGTTTATCCGGACAAGATGTTGCGCTTCGAAAAAGGCTCTCTCGGGGATTTTCTCGTCTCTCCTTGTTCCTATATAAGGAGTAGATGATATCCGGATACGCATCTTTTGCTTCATCTTCTTCCCCTCTCTCATTTGCCAACCGCGGACACTGCTCTAACAAAGCACAAATCACCCCACAATGGCAACCCCCGGCAACCTCTACGTCACGATGCAGCCTCAAGCTGGCCTCTCGCTCGACCAGTTCCACGAGTGGTACAACAACGAACACGGCCCTACGCGATTACGCCTCCCACAAATCTTCGCCAACGGCCTGCGCTATCGAGCTGCCGACGGCCAGCAGCCCGAGTTCCTCGCTACCTATGATGTCACCGACATGGCGCATCTCGAGACCGAGACGTACCTCACGTTGCGCGCGAATCGATCCCCGAGAGAGGCTGCGACAATTGCACAAGTAGACGTTTCGCGGTACTTTTACGACCTCGTCCATGTCAAGGAGTCGCCTCTCTTCATGCCGGTTGAGAAGTTGACAGACGAAGAAGCAGAGGGCCTTGTGGCGGCAACCTCCGAAATCACCCTTAAAGACACGCCCGAGGCAAAAGACCTCTTCAAGAAATGGTTCATCGAAGAGCACGTCCCAATGATCGCCGACATTCCCGGCTGGTTAAGGAGTCGTCTCTTCGTAATCTCGACCCTCGAAACGGACCAACCCACTAAATTCCTGAGCTTCCACGACTTTGCCAAGGATAATGGATTACTGGCTGCAGTGCAGAAAGCTGCCACCGATGATTCCTGGAAGAGCGACGACTTTGATAACTCCGTCGCGTCTAGGAAGAGGCGCATCTACTCTCTCTTCTACACCTTTGGCCCTGCCCCGCGAGATCTCGACCACTTGTCGAGACTGCCCCCAGCAGCATCTTTCACTTCAGCAGACTCCAAGACATCTACGACCGCCAGCTCAACTCCCGTCCTCACATCATACATCACCACCCCGGATTCCCTCACTATTCCCTACCGCCTAGAAGGCAATCCCTCGCCAACTGCCCCCACAGTCGCCTTCTGCAACTCCCTTCTCACCTCTCTCCACATGTGGGACGCCTTCATCGACATCCTCAAACTCAATCGTCCAGATCTCCGCATCCTCCGCTACGATACTCGCGGCCGGCATTCCATCCCACAACCCCCCGTTTCAGCAACTCTCCACACTCTCACCGACGATCTCCTTACCGTCCTTGACGCCCTCCGCATCCCAAAACTGTACGCCCTCGACGGCGTATCCATGGGTGGCGCCACATGTCTCAACTTCGTCCTCAAATACCCTTCTCGCCTAGGCAAATTCATCGCTTGCGACTTCAACGCCACCTCTTCTGCCGTAAACTCTCAAGCGTGGAAAGACCGCGTTGCCATCGCCGAGCAGGATTCCGGCCGTGGTATCCACCAACTCGCGGAACGGACCGTCGCCCGCTGGTTCCACCCAGTGTCCATGGAAAAGCCGGACCTCGTCAAGCGGATGACCGAAATGGTTGCTGGAAATAATGTAGAGGGGTTCAAGCATAGCTGCACCGCCCTTTCGGATTACGATATGAAGCCTGATATGCCTTCATGCTCTGTTCCGGGACTGTTTGTCGTTGGAGAGGGCGACGCTAATGGAGTGCTGGTCAAAGCAATGGAAGGGTTTATGGGCCTGCTTGGACCAAACGGCACTGAGCTCAAAATTGTTCCCAACACGGGCCATTTGCCCATGTCTGAAGACCCGGATGCATTTTGGGAAGCTGTAAAGGGTTTTTTATAAAATAGTAAATTGTAGACTTTTCTATAGAGATTTACCGTAGACGCATCATAAGTCAGGCAACTGGTGTAATAAAAAAAAACTTGTAATTCAACTCGTTAGGTAACAATAATAGTCATCCAGTTCTTTAGGGTATTTGTTTAACTCAATCATTTTATCGTACAGCTCGCATGCCTTTTTCGTTATTTCTCTTTTTCGTTTACCATTGCCACACATGCAGAAGAAGAAAGCCCGCATTCCGTCTGACGCCTTGTCCTCTAAAGCCCAATCCATGGCATAATCATCCAATCCGACAAAAGAAAGCTTCATCTCCAAATTATGATTCCATTTACGTCTGCCTCCTGTCAACTGTAAAGGTAAAGTCAAACGAGTTGTTTGGATTACCGAATATGAACGGCACATTGGCCGTGAATGCATTGGAGTTTATCAGCTGTGCATTGCGTGACTTCTGGCGCAGGAGTCGCCGCCGACTTCGACGCAGCGCATGATCTTCGTAAAGCATGCGCTTGTTACGGCCCTTT
This sequence comes from Trichoderma asperellum, assembly GCF_020647865.1. Lineage (NCBI taxonomy): Eukaryota > Fungi > Ascomycota > Sordariomycetes > Hypocreales > Hypocreaceae > Trichoderma > Trichoderma asperellum. Next base: position 700,883 of record NC_089417.1, read on the forward strand.
TGAGCTGGTGGCGTGGGCTGCGCTTTGAGTGACAGCGGCGGGACTATATCCCACTCGCAGGCCAAAATGCTGAATCGCACCTTTTCAGGGTTTTCGTGGCGGCTTAATCGGCTGGCTTTGGCATAACGAATGAATCTGTCCTGCAGCCACGTCTGCATTTTGACAAGTTGCGGCTTCACATTCCAATGCTCGTCATTTGCCTCGTAAAACGTTCGGTTGCCGCATTGATACTTGCGTGTGGGTAGTTTGCCTAGTATACATATCTACGTATGAGAAACAGAGAAATCTACCATTCTTCACACGAAGCGTGGCACTCACCGGGACCGGCATTTGACTGTACTGGTTTGCGCAAAAGGAAATAGTCCACAAAATAAAACTCTTCCACGTTGGGCAAATGTCTCGCTAGGAAATGGTACAAGTGCTTCGGATAGATGATGCCGCCCGTCGTATCATGGACGAGTCCGCACAGCGAGCAGACTGTCGGCAGCGGCTTCTCCTGCCACTGATGGCAATAACGCACTGCTACTCGTTTTATGTTGTCCAAGCTGGAGCAGTTGGGATCGATGTCGTAGCCGCACCCGCTTTCAAAGAGCTCAGGAGGGAAATATTCGAGGTAGATAACATCAGACGACGCCTCCAAAGCCACCAGCTTACCGTTGCTCAGCTTTAGGACGCCGTCTTTGGCTATCAAGTTGTCAACTACAGCCTTTGACTCTCCGCAGACTGTCGTCAGAGCTGCAATCTGCTTGTTGAGGCCATGGTAGCTGGAGATGTCGGACTTTTGGTTTGGATATATGGGTACCAGACGGGTGTCCCACAGCGGCTTGGGAGTTACTTCATTTTTGACCTCGTGTGCTATCTCGTCGTCGTCTTCTTCGTCGTCGTCCTTTTCGGTGTCCTGCTGCTGTGTGATCAACTGCGCCAGTCTGTTCAACGATATCCACCTCCAGTGTCGGCCCCGACTCTCCAGCTTCACAAAATGCATCCCCGGCGTCGAAACGGACTCACGCCATATCTGCTGGCGGATTTCAGGCGGAAGGCGGGGGAAAGGCAGAAACGTTCGGTACTCGTCGGGAATCTCGAATTTGATGGGTGCGCCGCTCATGTTGTTGAGCAGGGGTCGGGATTTTGCGGCAGCAGATGAAGCTCGTGGGTGAGGAAGCTCGATGTAAAGCACGGAATGAGCAGAGCTGTGAATGAGGGACGTTTGTAGCGGCTTGCACTGAGCCACAGAGCCGAGTGCGTAATTTATGTGGATTGTGCAGGATGGAGAAGAGTTAGAGTTAATAGGTATTTGCCTGCGTGCGAAGGCTGCCCAACGCAGCTCCGGGGACCTTTTTGGGTAGGAAGAGTGTTTAAAATAGTCCACCCGCCGGTGACGTACTAAGAAGCTGCATGTGCCTCTGCGTTGGGAAGATTTAGATCGGGGAATAAAAGCCAACGGTTGCTTGCAGCGAGTGCAGTGACGAGTGTGGGAGGGGCGAGCCGTTGCTGACTGTTGCTGCAGGCGTCGCTAGCTGAAATGACAGTGATGATGTTGGAACAAATGGTGGTAAATGTTTGGTGGTGGACGAAGAGAGCTTTGAAGAGGGAGAAGAAGAGAAGAGAAGAGGAGGAAGAGCAGCAGACGTGAGGATGAGGATGAGAGGAATTATTTTTTTTGGAGCCGTGAACCAGCAAAGTAAGTACGTACTTCTTGAGAACCTCAACGGCACCCTGCTTCGGCTGGTAAATCGTTGAGAGAAGGAGTCATTCGCGCGCTTTCAGGCATCAACAGGCGCCATGTGAACGCCAAGTTAGGGGCGCATCTGGGCCGCTAAAGGCGCCACGGAGGGGGAATAGGCACCCAAGTCTACTTTCATAGCATGGATGTTCGATGCCTGCCGCTATCAACAGACGCCCGCTGCAGACGCAGATGCTGGGCAAGTGCTACTGTACATGCAGTTAGCGCTGCTGGGTGGGCTAAACACAACGTACCTAAGGCAGTGGGCACTAGGAACCTGCTATAATGAATCGCGCATTCACAGACGTGGCGGTGCGCCACTCAGAGCTTCTCGCATGATGAGGGCTCGATTTACAATCCATTACACTTTCACTTGGAGCATTGAATCAGAAAAATTGCACTCTAGATATCAGAGCCAGTAAATTCCTACTACTAGCGAGATGCAGCACGATAAAGCTAAAGCGATTTCCCCTTACAGGGCTATATCTACACCCGGCACGACTGTGAGCTGGCTGGGTGGATAAGCATCCAGGCGATTTTCATCTGGCGTTGCAGCTGCGAGAAACACAGTAGATTTATTGAGAAGAATAAAAATGCATCAACAAAAAGACGAGCAGCGGGCTCATATTCTCATTCAGGAGCAAAGTGCGCCCACCGCAGTATAGAACTTCCCCATCTGAGCAAACAGACCGTCCCAGCTCACTCCCTGAATCCAGCAGTCACCATAACATAGAAGCTGAGAGATGCACTGCAAACAAGCAGAGCGAATGCTAACACCAAATGTCAAAGCATGTGATGCATCGTGACACGCCCCATCAACGCCATGCCGATTTCCCCGAGAATTCGGAGCGAAATCCAGGGCTGGTTCCAGGGATCTGGTTCCTCTTCCAAGTGCGAGTTTACAGCCACGGAAGGGAGGCAAGCGGGACGGGAGAAAGAGGGTCTGGGGCGTGCATCTAATCAGCCAAGTGGTGTGTGCATAGTACATATGTGTATAATCCATGCCCCAGATGGGGCGCTGATCGCGTATTCTTGCGCGATTCATGCTACCAGACGCATAAAACTGGGGATAGAAGGGAACAAGGGCTAGTGATTGTCCTAGGTGAGTTGCGTGGTATCTAGAAATGTGTATCTGACCTCTGATGAGTACCGAGAATGCTTACTGCAGCTCAAGGAGGGATCAGTTGTAGGCAAGGAGATTCCGTGCTACACAGCCTAGACGAGGACGTTGAAGACCTGGTCACGGCATCTTGATGGCGCAGGCAGATCCGGCTACCAGCAGCCAGGAGCTGATCGAGACGTGGCGCCAAAGCGAGAGCAATTCTTTCTGGAAACCGGTTTAGCAGGACGTTGCGGCACGGATATGCCCTAACACAGACACGACGTGGAGACTTGAAGGCTGTGGCGACAGCACCGATACCTTCAGCGCCATTCACCAATTCAACGTCTAATTTTGGAGCATCCAAAGTAAATGCTCACAGTGGTTAGCAAGACAAGAGAGAACAAAGACGCAAATAGGCGCCAAACATGCTATGCACTGCATGCTACAGTATATCCTATGCGTCGAAGAAAAGGAGATTGGCCTGAAGCAAAGCTATAAATGGTACAATCTTACCCGCATGATTCTCAGCTACACGATCGATCATCGCTAATATCATAGTTGCTCATTGTGGCCCCTATTCGCCTTACCTAAGTCGACTGGTTTGCTAATAAGGCCAGCACAGTAGCCCACAACCCATTTCGGTGTAGACACGAGACTTGGCGTAGCTACGAAAAGGTATGTAGCCTGCTCTGTTCTTTCTTCAACATGTGTATACTACTTCTGTTTACTGTCATCTATATTAGTCCAAGATGTGCTGTCAAATCAAGTTCTCTCTGCATATGTGTCCTTCTGGGTTTTTTAAACTTACCTAACGGACGCCAAAAAAAATGCTGCTTCGTCTTCTTATAAACCAATCGGAGTATATCAAGTATATCAAGTATATCAAGTATATCAAGTATATCAAGTATATCAAGTATATCAGGTAAAGTTTTATATCCTCTCAAGCGGGGGTCAGAAAAATAGGGACCGCAAAATGAATACGTACGTACAAAGCTACAGTAAGTAATCGATCGCTTTTCACTGCGTTTTCTGTATTTACACTACACTGCTAGTTAAGCATCTCAAATTTTGCATAATACATTAGTACATGGCGGGTACATGACGGTGCTGTCATGTCTTTATCATCTTCTCTCCCCGTCTCGAGCAGTAGCAGCATGTGCGTATCACCCTAGCTCAACCTATCATTTATGATATATGCCCTTTTTATTCCGATACCCGCATCTATGCTCTATCAAAGGCCAATAAAAGTTTATCACATGTGTATATACTTAAAACGACCGCTAGTATCTAATAGCGGGTTTTACCTAGCTTGGGCTGCCGATCTATTTTAAATGCCAAGCAGCAATACTAGCTGCCGCAGCGATGAGAGCATGTGCCGTGATGCGTCGTTGTGTGGAAGATACGACGCAAGATGCGCCACGTGTCTGCGGATCTCAGCTGCTCCAGGCTCTGTAGCCTCGTGTTGAATAGACAAAGCTGCTAGTCCTGCTAATTTTTTGGCCGCCGCTTGGTCAGGCATTATACTGAGAGCCGGTTTCGGATGTTGTACGAAGAAGCTGCTATTTAACACGGAAATGAATCAAGACACGACGCTAGATTATGCATATCGTAAACGATCTAAGACTTTGACCTCAACATATAGGACAGTATCTATAGGAAAATACGTGGTCCGTCTGGTCCCAAGAGATGAGCCACTCACCGGCAGACTAGTAATCAAATGAGCGACCATTGATGCATGTTCGTTGTTGAATTTGCTATCCTCTTCTTGGTGGCATTTCCCTACGCCTTGGGTCTCCCAATTGTATAATTTTTGGGGGAGGGAAAGTCTTGATCCGAAACCGCGTAAACATAATATTCAGCTAAAGATACGGACTCGATGTTGTATGTAAATAATAGCGAGATTGTATATCGTGAAAATACCTGCTCTAATCTCCCTCTGTGATTATATGCCCGCTAAAATAATTATTAAGCGCAGTAGCATTAATGCTGCTCTCTCATCACCGTAATGGCCAATTATATGATGTTAGTAATCAACTCCAAAATTTCCTATTTCAGAATGTGTAAGTGGATACGCGGTCTGTGCTGATTATCGACATTAGTCAGAATCTTGGACTAAACTTCCTGACAACTGGCCACCAACGCTGCGCCTGCTATATACCGTCACAGACATCTTCTTAGCAAACTTGAGATGTCGAAGTCAATGATCATTGTCAATCATGAGAATGGTAGGCAGCCGGTCCGCAAATGGACCGCAGCTTCAGACGCGAATCCGTCGTTGGAGAAGCTACCAACCGGCGGCGAATCCTAATTCCGATAATGGTTTGGACGCTGATGAGACAACACCGCGGACGTCGTCTGGGCCATCAGCTAGACCGTTGAGAAAAGGGCTTGAGTTGGAATTCATTAACATTGCACATCCTCATGATGCCACCTCCTCAACCGCCATTTCTAGCATTCGCTCACACGCAGCACGAGATATTCATGCTTCGCGTCGCGCGTCGGCCTCGCAGCCGAGGGTTGAGAGGAGAATAAGAATGCGAGTGGAGACCGACGGGGACTCTCATTTGAACATGGCTTGGCCAGTAGACTTAATGATTCCTATTTACAACGACTTGTTTAATTGCTGTGCGCGACCTATAACAAAGCTTGAGCATTTTCTTCTCGCATATTGTAAGTGTCATCCGGCTGAGTAGCTTTGAATTCTTTCCCTATATGCCACTAACTCGCCATAGATGCAAAGTCAGTTATCCCAAACGCTCGGATTTGGTGTCCCCATGGCGACGAGGAGTCCTTGTTCCTTGAAGGTGTGAGGCTGTATTGGCTCCCCTTTGTAATCACAGACACTGCCTTGTTAGCTGGTATATTTCTATCCTCGTGTCGTAATCTTGCACTCCATGGGTGTCACGCGGAAGCAAATTACGACTATTCTCAAATTGCAACGATGTACAAGCTCGAGTGCATCAGATATGTAAATGCAGCTATTGCCGCAGAGAGACCAATCATTAACGAAACTATAATTGCGATAACCCTACTGCTGTGCGCAGATGACGTGAGTCTATATCGATTCCTCGAGAAATGTGGCGAGATAGAATATCTAATAGAAATATTGCATAGTTTATATGCAAGAACCTAAATGCCTCAGTTCTGCATTTTCAAGGAATAAACAAAATGATAAAGTTGAAAGGAGGCTTATCAAATCTCGGCACTAGCTGGTTTTTGGGAAAGGCTCTTGAATGGTGCAATTTGGAAATGATCCTGAAGACGGACTTCAAAGGTTAATCATCTTAAAAGTACAGGGGATAATATATGAAATCCCTAGTTATTTGTATACTAGTTTTATGGTAACAGAGCTTCTTTCAAAACTTCTCCACATAAGGAAGCAAATCTGGCTCCAGAGTCTACAAAGGCCGGTGCTGTATATGTAAATGCAAGAGACTGCTGGCGACCTGCACATAGATTAGCTTCAGTCCAAACTGTACTTAGCTGCTCTAAGGGAAATTATGGTCTTATGGCATAAGGTTTCACCTTTTTGTTTTCGATACCACCATTGACGGTGAAATGCCTGGCCCAAGGTACATCAAATATCCCCATCAATGACTGCCAAGGTAACATGCACTCCTCAATGTCCGAATTCTCGAGCACGATATCAAGCCACAGCTCACTGAGTGAACTTATCGACTGCCATAGTGCTGAAAGAGACCGATTCCCGGAGCGAAGCGGTTGAACCAGTTACGAGGAGTGAAGAGGGGGTGAGGAGATGACGGAATCTCAAGTTGTGAAAATCTCATCTTTTCCGCTATTCTTGACTAAACAAACAATTACAATTAAAGGCTTTTGTTACATGACAGCAATGTCTTTGAAAGCCACAACAGTCACTAATGGGCCAATCATCTGGCTAGTGAATGAAATAATAGCCCGCAACAAGAATTGACCTCTATATTGAGCGAGGATGCTACGTTATAGCTAGAGAAGATAAAAGCTTATTGCTAGTGTTGCATATGCTGAGATGACACCCATTCTTATATTGGTTGGCTAGTCCTTTGGTGTTTTGTCTTATGATATCATCCCCTGATAATTAATCCATCATGAATTTGATCTGATGCGGTTGATATTCAGTATCTATAGGAGGCTGCTTATATTCTCGCGAACTGTATCCTCCAAACTTTTCCAGCCATCTTGTTGAGCCCACTTCTTTAACAGCTTCAGTGGAACACTGTCATCGGCCGTTACGGAAATTGCCGCCGATTCCGGGAGATCGCCAACAAATTCATGGGTCGGATAAAGACGTCGCAGGATAGCCAGGACGTCATTCCAATTGAAAGGGCCGGCCCAGGCTTGGATTCTTTCTTCCTTGGTGTCCTCGTCGAGAATGGCCGCGACATGGAGGACTGCAACATCTCTGACATTAACATAGATTACTGCCTCATGCTATTAACACACTGGGTAAAATGAGAGGGTCGAAGTGAGACTCACATGAGGGCATCATGCTAACGGCACTTGTGTCACCCTTGTACAATCCGCTCACCCAACCGGCTGTACCCCTTGCATGGCTAGGGTGCAGCACAGTACCCATCGTGGTAAATGGGCTCACAACATTCAGCACAAAGTTGGGCTTTTCCTCTTGAAGGAACTTCCAAACAGCCTTCTCAGCCTCCACCTTACTCGCCATGTAGGTAATCATGCCACGGCTGGCATCGTATGGTGGTGGAGCCCACGCCGCTTGCACAGCCGCATCGTTCCAGGTGTCACGGCCAACATGTCCCGATGCACCGGGGACAGGCATTATGGCAGAGCCAGCTGAAGATGTGAACACGAATCGTTTAACGGAAGGCTCCGCAGCAGCCGCGCGCAAAAGCGAAACAATTCCAGACACAGTTCGTGGAATAACTTCATTCGGGTCCGGGTCCATGTTCGAGACTGTGGCAATATGAGCGATAGCTGCAACCCCTTTAATGGCAGCACCAAAGGCATTTGGAGCTCCAAGATCTGACACCTGGACAAGCTCTAGATTGCCAGCCGCATGCTCAGCCGAAAACACCTCATCTTTGAGCCAAGACGCCTTAACGGGGTCACGAACTGTCCCACGCACTTTATATCCCTGGGAGAAGAGTTCCTGTGCCACATGTGTCGCAATGTAGCCCGTGAGGCCGGTCACGAGGACGACGGAACCTTTGGGGATAGCTGTAGTCAGTTCAGCCATGATGCTATAGATTTATCAATTGGTGATGAGATTGGTGTCTGATGATAATTTAATCTTGATGAACAAACTCTTTCCCTCCGCGATCTATTACTCATACTTATATACATTAATTACTCCTCTCTTTACCAAAGATACTGCTCCCTGAGCCGCCTTGCTGAGCAATCAGTTTCACAATTAATAATTATCATTCGTTGTTATAAAAGGCTCAATAGATTGATAATCACGGGCAAGTGTTCCGTAGAGTAAGGAATCTTAGCCGGGGATCACATCACGAAGCTGACTAGCCACATCCACAGTGACCGACACTCAAACATTAGCGTGATTCGTTGCTTCAAATGTAGCTCAAATAAGAATAAAGCCGTGAGAGCATGAAATAGTTAGTATTATTGAGAAAAACACACCCGAGGTTGGAAAAAAAAAAATCGTCCGAGGAAGCGATGGAGAAATTACCGTTCTAGGAATGTGTGCAAAGAGTCCCTCTGAGAGTCTGTACTTCTTTCAAGACTACGCTGACGGATTTAGACAGATAATACAGATAATATGCCAAATGCAGGAAGTTAAACGCCTGCCTAGCGTATTGTACCTCGGGTGATGAATAACATAGTGTTTGATGGGGGAAATTGCTAGTTATCACATTACTGGCTTGGAGAGCCGCCACTTGATCAATCTTTTCCGTAGTCTGAATAAGCAAAATTATTGATGGAAGTGTCATTTACATCATATATCTTCAGCCTGTTTATTGAATATCTAATGTGAAACAATGAACCTGTTGAATTTGAACCAAAATGACAAGTTTTTTTTACATGGCCAGGGATCGAGATGGAGAGTTCGTACATGGACTGTGTCTATAACTAAGTCATGGACTCATTGACAATTTCTGCGGAGCGGAAATAAATTCTCCGCATACCAGATGCTTGGTAAATAAAGACACCTAGCCACATCACTGTGCCGAGAAGTATTCAAGGAATTACACAATAAATGAAAAGAGGCTCTCTCTCTTCACCTCCTTACGCTTTGACGGCCGCCAACTGGCTAGGTCGGAGCGCCAAGACTTTTTTTTCCTCTTTTGGAAGCTGTACTATTTTAGCCGAGCTAATGCCTTGCCTTGACTAGAATACCGTAATCACCAAGGGTAGCTATTTTATCCTAGCATCATGCTAGAAAAGAAAACAGCAATCCACTACCGAGTTTCGCGAAGGGATACGGTAATCTAGTCTGCAAGCAGTCTGATTAGCATAGCAAAGCAAAGCTATTTCCGACCGGACAAATCAGGTCGGGACATAGGATGTATTCGCGGGTTCTGGCTACCAGCTAATGGCAGATGTAATGACCAACTTACATTTATCTAATGACGGAAGAGATGACAGTAACAGGATGATTATATATCTATCCCACTTAGAGAAAAGTACATAGATTTCGGAGGCAGCTCAATTATTCCATTACGTGACTATTTTCTCGGGGTCCAACTTTAATTGTAGAATATTGGATACGAAACACAGTACCAACATGTAGGCTATTGTTCTGGCAAAATCCCTTACACAGATTCTACAATTTCAGGACACATCACCCTAAAACCATTATCCTACGTCCTAATGGGGCACCTAAAATTCTTATTTTACCTCTAATCTGTCTTTTCTTTCGTTGCTTCCATTACTGGACCTTCTAATGTGCTATAAGCGTAGATATTCTGAAAGTTAGTCTGTTTTTGTTCCAGACGGTTTTGGAACTGTGTTTACATTACTATTATCATTATTTTAATGGACACGTGTGATTTAATATCCACTGATGAAGATCAATGATATTACAGCTTGCTGCTAATAATGCTAGCAGCCAATGCGATGAACCTATTTCTCTGCTATTTCCGATGACAAATAGCCTCAAGAGCACACGCGGACAAAATAGCTATGCTGACGAACTCCGCAGCGGAGTGGAAATGTCTTGAAATACTTAAACAAATCCTAGTAATGTATACTGTGTATTGGCGGCCTAAACTTTGGCCGCTGTACTCCGTAGCTGCGAACATATCCATCGGCTCCGTGAAAATTTTGACATTTAACCTGCTGTTACATCTCTTTTTCTTCTTTTTAAGTCAGCTTATTAGTTCTTGATAGGCTAGTCATTCATCATATTGCAGACTGTCCGCCCAAGAGGACCTTCACCATGTCCTCCAAGCCAGGATCTCAAACAGTAACAAGCACTAATGACAATACAGACGACGAGACTAAACAGCCAGTCGAAACGGCAGAGCCTTCAGATCAGCCATCAATTTCTTCCACGGCAGTGGCTTTTATTCTCTTGGGACTGAGCTTACCCGTTTTTCTCATTGCCCTGGACACTTCCATTGTTGCTACAGTTGGTACCCCCATCACTAGCCAGTCTGATAGTAGAAACTGACTAACCAATTTGTGCGTCGTTCACAGGCTATTCCTTATATCACAGATCGATTCCGATCCACGCAAGATATTGGGTGGTACGGGAGCGCATATTTCCTTGCACTGTTCGTTTCTCTAGACGATTTCTATTGTATGATATATTGGTGCTAATATTGGTCTACCCAGATGCTCACTACAGCCGATAAGTGGTAAACTCTACGCGACATTTTCTCTCAAAGCAAGCAAAGCTCCTCCCGTAACGTTTATGCGAAAAGTCTAATCTGACCGCCAGTAGTGGACATTCCTCAGCTTCTTTGCTGTTTTTGAGCTCGGCTCTCTACTATGTGCCACGGCTGTGAGCTCTAATATGTTTATCGGGGGGCGTGCTGTTGCAGGAGCCGGAGGAGCAGGTATCGTTTCTGGTGCCTTTTCCATTGTTGCATTCATTGCTCCACTCCAGAAAAGACCGCGTAAGAACTGCATTCTTCCAATATCTGCCCCCTGAAGTTAACTCAAAGAAATTAGTGTATATCGGATTTATCTCCTCGTTTTTTGGAATTGCGACCGTAATTGGCCCTCTGATCGGAGGGGCTTTCACAGAACATGTATCATGGCGATGGTGTTTCTACATCAACCTACCAATCGGTGCAGTAGCCGGCCTGGTGTTGATATTGGTCTTCAACCCGCCCACGAGAGCAATAGAAACAGAGCCCATCGCCCGCCGCATCCGGGCTCTCGATCTTATCGGTGCATCTCTCTTCATTCCGGCAATCCTGATGGCTCTACTTGCGCTTCAATGGGGAGGGTCCACATATGCCTGGAAGTCAGCGACTATCATCGGACTTTTCCTCGGCTTCGGAGGTCTCTGTGTAGTCTTCGTCATCTGGCAGGTTTACAAAGGCGAAGAAGCCATGCTGCCCATGACCATACTCCTCAACCGCACTGTTGCTTTCAGCAGCCTGACTCTAGCGTTTGCATATGGCGCAATATTTTCAGTCGTGTATTATCTTCCAGAGTGGTTCCAAGTCGTCAAAGGGGCTGGTCCAATCAGAAGTGGCGTCATGAATCTCCCGACCTTCATTCCGCAAATCGCGGCCGCCCTCCTATCTGGAGCATTGGCCCCCAAACTAGGTCCTCTAAACCCCTGGGTCTATATTGGTTGTGCTCTCATGGCTATCGGCATTGGTCTCTATGGTACATTTGATCTCTCTACGCCCTCCTCACATTGGATAGGCTATCAAATCCTTCCGGGCATAGGATTTGGCTTGATGGCTCAAATGCCCGTTGTAGCGGTGCAAGCATCCTTGCCGACTTCGCAAAGTCCTCTTGGCGTTTCTACTGCTACTTTCTCTCAATTCTTTGGCAGTGCCATTTTTCTCGCAATTTCTCAAGCTGTTTTTGCCAATATTTTCATTAATAAGTTGACGGTGGACATCCCCGGTGTTGATTTACAGAGCCTGCTTGCCAGTGGCTCAGGGGCTATTCGCGAGCTGGTGCCCCCAGACGATTTGCCCGTTGTTCTGGGGGCATTTAACCAGGCTCTCGTAGGTACATTCTATCTCTCTGCAGCGGCGTCTGCAGCTGCGGTTCTGATATCGTTTGGGATACCTTGGATCAACATTAAAGGAAAGAATTTGGTTATAGAGCCCGGAGCATAACACAAGGCAAAGGTTCATGTTCATGCTTTCCTACTAGTAGTGACCTACAATGAAACCGAGTTTACGAAGTGCAGTTCATGCAGCAAAGAAGTTCGCAGCTTCATATTCACGAGCTTATCGACTCGTATCAAATATATAGCCATTTTGAACTATCACCAGCACATACGACAATAGGTAGTGGAAAATTCGGGGTCCCGTCAAGTTCTACAATGCGGTTCAAAGTCTTCTATTTTTGGCTCCTCGGCTTCCAAAATCGGAAATACACGGCCCCTGCGTCCGCAACCTTTGAAACTGAAAACTATTTTCTTATGTGACCTACTTGTTTTAAAACGGGCCTTTTTTGAAGCAAACTGAACCCCCAACAGTTCAGATACGTACTTGTATCATTCTTAGCCATTCTTAATTTTAATTTTAGTTATTTTATTTATTTTATTTCTCAAGAATCCAACATTGGTTAACCCCAAAACAAGGAACATTGCTACTTACACTCCCTTTGAGATACCCTTGCCACATCCACCTCCATTTCATGCTACGTGTTCCTTGACTCCCCCCTCTTGCCACCATGTGTGCAGATTGCGGGTTGAGGGGTCTGGATACCAGATAGCATGTTTTCGCAGTTGGACTGAATCTAACAGAATTATATTCACGGGCGATCAAGTGGAATGACGGGCCAAGGATGAAATTCTTTTGCGCTGGACTGGAAAGCGCAGCGAATGGAGCGGACGTCACACCGGGCTATAAGACATTGTCAGGATTCAGTTGTGCTTCAGGACACACATTTTCAAGCATATATATAACTTTTTATATAGTAAGTTATTTTTATAAGGTTAATAGAGGTTAATAATTGGCTTATGTTAAGTTTTGTAAAGTTAATGCTGGATTATAGTTAACTTATAAATAATTAGCTGTTGGTCTATATTTAATCCATGGTATGCGTTATTATAGGATGATACATTATAGCATTATCCCTCCTTAAGAAAATTTTACCTGGCTTTATTATTAATAAAGTTAGTTTATTAAATATATATACTATTATATATGCCTTAAGCAGTATAAGTGTCTTTTATTAAATTGCTATAATAAATAAAGCTGGTAGTCTTATATCTGCTGTTTTATATAGCTTTTGGTCCGGCAGTGTAGTGTTACTTAAGTCTATTGTTTTAGCATCTATTACTCCGGATATAAGTCGCTTGGGAATGAAACTGGGTATCGTGGCTATCCTTAGGGGTATTGGATCCCTTATCGGCCTGCCAATCTTGTGCCATTATGTGTGCCTAAGAGGGCGTAGCTGCAGAGCTTCCCAGCAGCACGAGAGAGGGAGGAAGCTGTCAATCACTTGACTGAGAGGCTCTGTACAACAGATCTTGCCTGGCGCCGCAAAGCGGTCCCTCTGTCCTGGTAGGTACGTGGGTTGGTAGTCCCTTAGTAGTAGCAGAGGGGGTCAGGTCATGGGAGCTATTTCTCGGACAGCCATGTACTGGATTGAAGAGTACCTACCGCTACTGCCTGTGAGAACACCGCAATATTGGCAAGGACGGCGACATGGAAAGAGTTAATCGACTTGTCCAAGGATGGACTACCTACATATTCCCCTCGCGTCTCGATTTTCTTCTCTTTTCCTCTTCTCCCATCATCACCACCACCACCACCACCACCGCCTTTGAGGCGTGGCGTCTCGCCATTCGGCGCGAGCAGGCGGCCCGCGCCGTCGAACGGGCGTTTGTCCGCGGCTTTGCCGCTCTTTCAACTTAAGTCCCTTCTTTTCTTATGTTCCTTCTGCGCAACCTTGCACAATCTGCCCTTGCACCAGTAGATAGGCCGGTGATGCTTGGTCGAGTGATCGAGCGGAGGCACCACTGTCCGAAAGTTCTGGAAGTGGCCCAGAACGACAGTCAGGCACCTTTCCGCGGTGTTCTGGATAAGTAGGCAGCCCGAAGGAGCTTGTCGAAACCAAGACCTGACTAATTGCTTGTATATAGCCGTCAAAGTAGACTTTGTAGATTCTTAATTCGTCACTTCTCTTTGAACGGATCCTTTAAGTGCTTGCTGTGTGCTCATCGATTGTTCTCGTGTATAATTATATCTGTCTAGACTGTCAAGGAACCAACAAAGCTCTGCTCTCTCTTAATCTGCTGCAAAGAGATAGGCCGGAGCACTGTCTCTGACAGCTTCAGGCTGACAATCGCATCAACATGTGACGTGATGTGCTCGTTGACCGCCTCATATACCACATCAACGCCACCAGGATATCCACCACGGCTGCGTACAACCCCCTCCCACGCCTCAATCACTCGAGGCTGTATACTCATACACCATGTTGCTCGCCAAGTAACAACAGATTGCCGCAAATAGCCAGGGATAAGCTCATACTTGAATAAAGTTGCCAGCCCCTCTCGTCCATACCATATCTCCATCATCTTGAGCTTGGGCATGTAACAAGCTGCAGATTCTGCTGCTTGGAGGAGATCCATAATCTGTGTAGGACATGTTGTGGGTGCTAGAAGCTGTGAAGTAAGGGTAAGATGGCTTAGGTTTGGCCATGTTGAAAATTCAGAGAAAAACTCTGCAGCATCTACCATGAATGACGCCGAGAGGACTTCTACGCCGACATTCACTCGGGCAAGCTTCTGACTGAGATGAATAGTGGGAGCATGGGCTGGCCAGCCTTCTCCTAGAAAGTAGAGCGGGTATTGTTGGTTGGAGTTTTCAAAGATTGTTAACTTGCCCAGCCCTTCGGTAGCCGAAAGAAGTTCAAGCAACGCTGTGAAAATGTTAGTAGCTAGCAAACTTCAGTTATGAATTACTCACATTCATGCCAGCTCTCGTGCATCTCGCTAAACCACTGCATCCATATCTCATAGTGGAATTCACGTAAGCCAGAGAGGTGAGAAAGAATCTGGGAGACTGTAAACGTCTCCCATCGGCGATAATTCTGTAGCCTCATTTCAAGGCGTGTCACAGCCGGAACCATTGGTGTCTGCGCCCAACACTCTCGTTCATCCTTAATGGGGAGCCAGACATTTCCAAAGAGACGCTCAAGACTTCTTTCTGGTGGGATAGACCCCAATACAGTCGTTTCCCATCGGTGTTTGTCGGGCTCCTCGCTTCCGGCGATCGACATCGGCTCGACCTGGTGTCCCGTAGCGTCGGGCATAAAGGTTAGGTACTTGAATGCGTGCTCGTTATCGCTCTTCGAGTACAGGCTAATGTCGAGGGTCAGGTTCCCATTTGGCTCCCACGTATTCAAAGCTGTGAATAGCGACTGGAACGATGCCAAGATGAACTTGTTCTCGCTGTCGCTTGTCTGCAATGCTCTAGGATCCAAAGAATCGCACTTGCGGCAGTTGTATCGCTCAAGCTCTATGCAGAACCATATATAACGCACATGATCCCGGTTGCGCAGCGTCATGGCGTTAAGTTGGGCGATGCGTTGGGACGTGACTCGTATATATGCAAAGATGTGTGGCTCGATAACAGCCTGCCACTCCCGTGACACGACAGCAGCATTGGATAATCTGCAGTTCTTGTCATCTGTCAGGGCTTCGAGAATCATGCACTTGATTTCGGGAGGGAACTGAGACCAAATCATCTTGTAGTGTGAATGGTCTGGGATGACTTGTTGAGTAAGTTGATTTTGTCCAATGATTGCTGGCAGAAAAGGGTAGTCGGCTTCTTATAGTTGAATTTGTGGCGCATTGTGCTTTTGTCGAGGGAACCGTGGAAATCTTTCTGTGAGTCAAATATGTGCAGCCTTGAAGGTTACAACCGCGAACATTGCAACCGTAAAGTAACGCATCCTTAGACAAAACTTTATTAAGGAAATTTAGGTTGTTCCCCGGTAAAAGCTTGATACGTTGTTTGCTCTGTGCTGTTGGGCGACGCTTAGATAGGTGGGTGATGCCGGGATTGACCTGGCTGGATGAGGAAGCGCCTAACTTTAAGGTGAAGCCTTAAAGTTGGTTACTGAAAGTGGAACCAACGGGTATAGAAAATTGGCATATTAATATAATTACGGAGTACAGTTATGGTAGATTAATCAGGACCGCCGAGATTGATCGCAGTTAGCCAAACAAAACAGTAGTGGAGTAAATGAGGGCTCATGCGACCATAAAGGGGGGTCCTGCCAAGTCCTCGTCTCAGGGTCAATGTCATCTCCTTTGGGCATTAGTAATAGCTCACGTCTTTTTTGTGTGCCTTGTAACATGTATGTTATACATCATCTGCCTTTATGTCGTTATATTTACGGCAATAGTATAAGATGTGTGACATGTTGATTTGTGAGAAGGGGATACAATCTCTATTTAGAAGCCAAATTGGATAACGAAAGGTAGAAAGAGATGAAGAAAAAAATTTATCATTTTAGAGGTTATCTACAGAGATCACATTTAAAGTCAAAGCGAGGGAGCCTACAGAGCTGTAACAGCTGGTTTAATGAAAGACTACAGGTAGTCCACAACCCAGCTTTAGTCAATCGCCAACACTAGCTGGTTTGTATTAATTTATATCTGCTATTTAATAGCCGGGCAGATAATATTAGAAATATATTCAAAGACTCATTATAATAGTTTCCATGGTTAATACGAACCCGTAATTTAACCACGTAATATGAGTCGAACTTCTATGCCTCCCCCTCAAGCTTGCCTTATCACTCACTACAAGTACCCTGTCATTTGCTCACCTGATGCTACTGCATATACTCAAATCCCTACCATGTTGAAGTATATAAAAGCTACGCATACCTCCTTTTGCAAGGCTTCACCGTCTATACGCCGTCGGCGCTGGTATGCCTTTCCGTTGCTGGTAGCCTTGTTGACTCGTGCTTGTAGCGATCGACTCCCTACGGAGGATTAGCATTAGTTGACTAACATGATACATTGGAGATGAGACCGGAAAGTGTCTAGGATGAGCACTCTTGGGGGATAAGGGTGGGGGGGATAGCTACCTTTAGCAAAGCGTAAAGATATGGGACATAGACCACCGTGCTGTCTCCAGTATTTCCTTTCTCGTCTTGACCAGAAGATGTAGAGCTGGCGACCTTTTCCTTTTCCTTTCTGGCCGTGGGCTTAACCCAGACATTTCCGAGAACTAAGCAAGCCAAAATACTGAGCCCGAGTATTGGTAGGATGGAAATGAAGGCCCATTCAACTCCGCTGCGGCCTGCTTCCCTCACAGTGGCCTGCAAGGCGCTAGGTAGATCTGCAATGGCGTCCAACGACTGGACGTCCTGAGCATTGACACTCCCAATATTTTCGCTACTGGAAGGTATGGAAAGAGAGGAGATGGCTGAAGTGAACTTGGAGTTGAATATAGCGTTCATGATTGTCAACCCTAGGGTGCCTCCAAAGGGCATTGCAAAGCGCATAAGTGACATGGCTGGTGCCAATCGATCAGGCCACACTCCAGCAACATGCAGAGAAGCAGGCATAAAGCGCAAACCTGTACCGGCACCGGTTAAGACCATCATGCCGGAGACAATACTGGACCGGCTCGCTGAAACGGCCCAGGTCAAGGCGCCGAGCCCGGCCGCTTCCTCGACGGAGCCCAGGAGCAGCGGCCAAAACGTTTGGCCGGGGGATCGGTTGCACAAGTACATTGCTGAATAAACGCCAACTGCGCATAGTGAAGTATCATGTTAGTAACAGCTCAGCATCTTGGGCGCGGATCATGGAGAAACTGACTTGCCATTCCTGGAATGTAGTATAGCAACTGAATACCTGCCTGCGAGGCGGGTTTGCCCTCGACTAATGTGAAATAGATTCCCACGAAGTAAAAGACGGCATACATAGCTGGAACAGTGAAGATTAGTCTTCGTCGGAAAAATATGAAGAGAGAGCGCAAGAAATAATGATATGAAGAGACTGAAGGAGTACTTGGTTGAACAGTTTGGGGGAAAGGGGGTCGATGAACTCACCAGCTCCAGCAGAGAACTGAATCACGGCTATAACGAATGTATCTTTTCGAGAGAAGAGATCTAATGGCAGCATAGGTGACTGATGCGGAAACAGCCGTGACAGTATCCTACCACCCCCAAAAGGAATTCGTACAGAAAGAAGACAGGCAGCAGAGCGCCCCCGACGATAATGGGCGCTAGGACCTGTACAGAGTCCCATGAGAAAGTACTCCCTCCCCAGGAGGTGCCGAGAATAATGAGACCAACAGCGAAAATGAACAAAATGACGCCGCCTATATCAAGAGTTGCCATTGCTGGGAAGATGGCAGACCACTTGGACTTCTTGTGGAAGTGGGTACCTTCTAGCAGTTCGTTCCGCAGAATGAAGAAGAGAAGTATATGGGACGCGACAGCGATCTGTAACGTCAACCGTGATCTAGGAAGTAAAAGAATGCAGCCATGGGCGATCTTCACTACTTACTGGGATGGAAATGACGAAGACATATCTCCAGTTTGCCTGGAGAGTCACTATGTGTTAGCGATGGTGATTAAGCCTAGATAACATTACGAGGGCGGCATGCCACATACGTCTTTCAAATATCTGCGAATCAAAACTGTTAGCTTTTGGACTCTGATTTTGCATACCGGCATCAGACCGTCAGTGATGATGGCTTGTCGGGCCGCAGCGAACGAGGAAGCAGGCCAGTCACTTACCCGCCAATCACCGGACCTATGGCATAAGTGCTTCCGGATACGATGGTGAAGAGAGTGTTGTTCTTTGCGTTCCCTTCCAGCGTGACTTTATCGGCCAAGACGACAAGAATGATGCTGCTTAATCCAGCCGAGGACAACCCTTGCAACGCGCGGCCCAGTAGGAGCATGCTCCAGGACTGAGCTGCGGCGCAGAGCACACTGCCAATCACTGTAAAGAATAGAGCCACCTGTAACGAAACGTGCCGGCCAAAGACATCGGCAAACTGGCCATAGAAGGGAATGAACGCTGTCGAAGTGAGGGTGTAGGCAGTCACTATCCAATCGAGCTGGTCGAACTTGTCTGCAATATGTGATCAGATTAGAATGTGGTATCGACAACAGCAACAACAATTGTGATATGATTCTAATACTCCGGGTTAGACGCTGTACTTACCGAAATGGGACGCGATGAAGGGCAATGCTGTCGCGACAACGGTCAAATCCAATGATGCTAACAAATATGGCAGCACCAAACCCGCAATCAGCTTGATCCGGTACTTTGTGCTATTTCGCTCGGGCTTCTTCGCGCAAGCGCAGGCCTGGTTTGGTTGACCCAAGGCGTGTCCCTCTCCATCCAGGGGCTCAATCATGAATGTGCCAGTCGAGTCACCGACGTCTCTCTCGGGGACATCATGTTGGGGACACCATTTTGGGTTATTTTCTACTAGAGACTGAGAAGGTTGGTCCATTATTTCTTGAGGCGATACTCGGCCATAGGCATGGAGGTCTTCGCGATCGTGAGCCTGCTGACGGTAGTACTCGTATTCGCGCGCTGGTGGCATTTCTTCCGCAACAACCATCGTCGAGAGAAGCTTGACTGCTCTTTGAGATGTAAAAGATGGGCTGTGGTGACTCTTAAACCGTCACAGATGAGGGATCAAGATTTAAAGAACATAGTTTGAATGTAGTGTAAGACGCGAGTGCGATACAGAGCAGGACTTGTTTACATGTATATAGACAAGTAGACGATATTTCGGCCACGCATATCCTGTTAACTCAACAAAAGATACGCTTAAGGATGGCATACAAAAATTTTGATAAATACGAGCTTTGCTCGAATCGAATCACTTGCCCGAATCGTTTTCTCGAATCGCTTACTTAAAACGGAAATACGATGAGAGCCGTAGTGAAGATCGCCTGTCCATACAGACAGTTGTATCAACACAAGCATTGCCGCATATGAATGCCCAAGGCGCAATTTGCTTGGAAACAATGTATACGTGTAACAAGAGTAAAGTTCTCTCGTGAGACTAAACCCCCGGATGGTCTAAAAAAATCGCCATATTATAGTCTTACATGGCCTCGCGATCTTCTTAATTAAAAAGCACAGACCAGCTCGCACTAGGTTTCCTTTTTGGGAGAAGCGTTGGGGTATTCATACACGCAGGCATTATCATTGCCCGGTTAGCGGGGCCAAGATCGCGATGGTTTTAATCTCCTTTCCCAACCCATGAGCGTCATAAATGTTAAATAATCGTTTGAGACTAGTCATTACGAAACTGTCACACGTACAGTCACCTAATAGCTGTTAGCTATTTTAGATCAAAAGAAGTAAGCACAGTTTGTACAGCCGCTTAAATTGATATCAGCAGGGCTCTCAGAACGCTTCCGCTTTAGGTCTGATAGCAAGGATCGAGTGCATGCTCATGTGTGTAACACAGAGTAAGCCCTAAGGCTTTTCAAGTTTTGCTCTACGGAAACTCGGCTTGAAAACCAGATGAACCCCTCTGGATTGTCCCTGACTGCAAGGATAATGAGCGAGAACGCTTGCCTTGCTTGCTTTGCTTGCGAAGACTAGCGGTCCCAGCGATGAGCGTTTTTGGGATCATGGACAACACTGAGGAGTATTCCTGTTAGTTTAATGAGTCGAGGTCTAAGCCTGCTTGCCAGAACCAAGTATGATCAATTATTACATTGGCATTGGCTGCATCCAAGGGGCTTTCGACAGATGGGTCAGTCAGCCTTCCAGGTGCCTAAGCCTCAACCGTCCTTGGTTTGTCGGTAGTTCTAGAGGAGATATAAATACTCACTGGCACTCCATCCATTCTAGCAGTTATTGATCGGTATATTAGCTGGACTATCTCTTCGCCCCGTCTCAGACAAATAACGCCAAGAACAAATCCGAGCCAATCCCATCATGACTCTTGCAAAGTCTGGCCTCGCTCTACAGCTGCTGGTGCTAACAGGTGCCGCTAACTGCCACCCAGCTCCTCATCAAACACCCGCTCCAGAGTTGAGATTTCTGTATCACCTCAATAGCTCTCTTGGGGAGCCGGTCTCTTTTGGTCCCGGCCCAAGCGGTACCAAAATGTCTATTCCTATTCTAGGCGGGACTGTTGAAGGCCCTAACATCTGCGGTACGTTTTGCCATATCGACTTCCGCATCTTGGCCATTCAACATACTGACTGCATACATTATCACCAGGCGAAGTTATGAACGTTGGTGCAGATTGGGGGACTATTGACGCGAACGGTACCTTCAGGGCTGACGCTCGCTATCAGTTGCGTACCAATGATAGCGCAGACATCTTTGTACATGTCACCGGCCCAACACAGCCAAACGGACAAGTCTTGAACCATATCACGTTTGAGACCGGCAGCGACAAGTACTTCCGGTTGAACAATATCGTTGCCGTCGGCATATCCACCTTGGGACAGACCACAGTCGCAGTTGATGTCTGGGAGATGGTCAATAAACCTTGATGGAACACTCTGGACCGGAGGATATAAGTTTGACCTAGAATGCGGCGCGTTGAGTAATCTCGGTTGATATAAGATAGCTCAAGCACTTTTCTTTTCTGTTTGACTATTATTGAAACTATAAGTACCTGGTACTTTTCGAATTTGTGTTCTTTGGAACACTCTATCCTGTATGTTTCTTCTATATGTACTAGTATACACTCTAGAAAATTGTAGTAAACAAGAAGTCACATCTATTTGCTCTGATTGACTGGTCATTTTATTTGGATCATAGTGCAAA
Organism: Trichoderma asperellum; assembly: GCF_020647865.1. Classification (NCBI taxonomy): domain Eukaryota; kingdom Fungi; phylum Ascomycota; class Sordariomycetes; order Hypocreales; family Hypocreaceae; genus Trichoderma; species Trichoderma asperellum. Next base: position 722,561 of record NC_089417.1, read on the forward strand.
TAGATTTATAGATGATTATACCCGAAATACCATGGATCCGTGGAGTTGGGCTACAAAGGCTTCGTCGACGAGGCCCGGGTGACTTAAAGACTGCACATTGTGAGGATTATAGAGCTAAATCTCTTAATATTCACGGTTTACGAGGTCTTGTAGAGTCTGCTGGCTCACCAAGTCGGCAACAAACGCTCCATTAGTATCAATGTTATTCCCTTCCTTCAAGACCTTGAGGGTTGATGTAATTCGATAAAATATCTACTGATTAACTAACCTTATATACTTGTTCATACCTATCTACAGTCACATACGACCATAGGTAGTGGAAAATTCGGGGTCCCGTCTGCTCCCCCATAGACAAGCCACTAACCGGCAGATTAGTAGTTGAGTGGGTGACCATCAGCGAACACCGGCTGTTGTATGTTTTTTTTTCTTTTCGTTTTCGTCTTTTAGTTCGTTTAATTGACTGCTGAAATCGCATTGTTTATCTAAAAATCAATTAACTCCTCTAATGACCCAAGCGGAAAATGCAGAATTTTGTTTCAATCCAATGGCACATATCCAACAACAGACCAAGTCGACCCGTCGTACTTCACCTCTCTTACTTTTCCATCCACCATATAATAACAGCGGGCCATATCGTACTTGGATTGTATAGGGGTCCAAACATAATCGGTCGCGGTAAGGCACGTTATATCAGTTCCTTCGTCGGGACTTCCGAGAGTATCTGGAGTTGATGAAGTCTGCCACCCGTTGTTATCGTCATTCTTGGTCATTTGGAGAACAGTATCATTTTGCCATAGAATATAGAAATTCATGAGGCTGTGTATCACTCCAGCAGTCTTGGGGATAGCAAATGCCCCGATGGCTGCTTGAGGCGGGATGGAAATGTCGGGTGGTGCATCTGCAAGTCTACGTTAGGTACAAATTGACTGCCAGAGATGTTTTGTTATATCTCACCTGGAGCTGCGTCTACACTAGCATTCTGCCTCCATTCCGCATAAAGCTTCTGGTCACCTCGTTGGTAGATGAAATTGGCGCTTCCGGTCCTGGATCCCCACCAAGGGACTTCTGCCAGTGCTGAATGATTTACGGCTGAGAGGTTCAAGACGTTGTGACCCCAATACCTGCGTATTGAATAATAGGCTTCTTCTATTCCATTCACTCCGTTCTGAAAGATAACGCTTGGCCAGTGTGCCGCAAGCCTCGTGTTCATGCCTGCTCTTAAGGCTCGCGCGGAGAGTGTCCCTTTTGTGTCAGTAGTCTTCCGCACGGGAGCTACTTCCTCTTGGATTGCCCAATTGTTGAGAAAGCCCTCTTTTCCTTGATAGTATATATCGATTTGCGTGTAATTCTATGTGATACAGATGACATGTAGCACATTAGCTATGAACAACGATTAGAGAAGGGGGGCGCAAGACTTACGCTGGTGGAATTGACCTCATCTTTGAAGTAGAATGTGGAATTGTAACAACTAGCTGCAAGTGGACTACCCATCCTAGGTGGCGGGTCGGTTTGATACGTTGCTACCGTAGACCATTTATCATCGCTGGAGCTGTAGCCGGTCATGCGTAATTGGCCATCATTTCCCTGGTAGAATAGGCGGATGTTGTATTGGCTAGTAGTTTCCCACCATCCGGTTACAGCTATGCTTGAGTTGCGGGCAATGGAGTTCGGCGACGATGACGAAGGAGTCGAAGAAGGGGACGAAGGAGCACTCGAAGACCTCGAGGACGCTGCGGAGTTGTGATGATGTCGCGACCCAACAACACCGCCAACCACGGCTGCGACTATTACCACAACCAGGGCCACGACTGCGACCGCAACCCATATTATTCTCCTTCTTCTGGCATTTTTCTGCGGCGTGGGAAGTTCAATTGCCGGTACAGCCTCATTCTCGGCTTTTGTCTTGACGCCTGAGCCAGGCAAATCGTCGGCGACCACCTCTAAACCATCATATCCGCGGAGAAGCTCAGGTGCAGCGGTGCCATTTCCGGAGGAATCGACCTCTGGCAAAACTTCAGGCCCTGTGGCCTCGCTGAAGCGTGATCCCATGAGCATCAATTGGGGCGCCTGGAAGTCGTCGTTTCTAGGTAGGAAGAAGGCAAAGAAAAATAGGACAAGAGAGGGGAGGGGAGAAGAGAGGTTGGAAGAGGAGGATTCAAGACATGGCGTCGCGTGTCGCAGAGAAACCTGCCAATGGTAAGGCTACTCAGGCGAATTCAGCCTGCAGGTGGCTCCCCTCAAATCCGAGCGAGGCTCATGTAGCATTATTCCACTGCCAAGCTTTCGCAGCTTGGTGAGCCACTATGTATGAGATAATTTTGCAGGGACGCGGTGCTGAAGGATGCAGGGAGCGCCAATTGCAAGGCTGTGAGTGGTGATGCAAGGCTTGGGATCAGCGTCAGGATGCCCAGTTACAGGGTTGATGTTGCATCAGGCCACCAAGATAGGTAAAGTGGAAGATATACTTAGAATGGGTGGGCTGAGATGGGACGATCTTAGCTGAGTACGACTCAACGTGTTCAATGCCAAGCCGGATTAATACCATTGAAAACCACATGGATTTTCCCCGCGCACAACAATTAGATAACACGCCTCTTATAAATAGTCCCTTCTCCCTCGGGCGCAGGATATTACTAGTTGATGTTCAATATTGAAGTGGTGAACAAGCGTCCACAGATGCCGCCGCAGAATCCCACGGAGTACTTTCTTCTAATTGGAAGCAGACAGATTGTGTACAGTGGGTCGCGCAAGAAACTGTAGGCGCATTATGCCAACTTAAAGAGGCGCGATGGTATGTGTCTGCTATAAATTTAACTTATACGTATAGGTTAAGTATTTATTATCTCATTTATTATATCATATATTATTAGCATCTATCATATGACTAGTGATACCTGTTCAACCTTATCTAAGCAAAAGAGGAGTAAGAGGGCCCTTTACTAGGTATGCTTCAAGTTCTTACCTGATTTTACGTTGATGATAGGAACGATAGGATTTCTTGAATATACGCAGGGCTTGGTGGAGGAGAATCATATTAGTAGGTATTATCGTAAATATTGCAGAGAAAATATAAGCTATCCGTATCATTGTCAGATACATGTATACAGTATGCATAGTCAGGTAAATGATTTAGTCTATCTTCCTCGCGATGTATTGTATTAATTCAAACTCTTGGAAAAGTTTAAGAGGACGTATTCATTGAACACCCATTTGCGTGTACGATATAATTCGCAATCCTACTACTATTTTTAGGTCTAACAGGACGAGGTACGTGGTCTTAGCTTTCACTTGGAAAGGAAAGAAGCTCTTTAGTAATAAGAGTTATAATCCCTAGTCTGTTTCTCCAGCCCCAAAGACATAGCCTCTAAACTCTGAATCGTCACACTCATATTCGTCAACGAGGAAGACGAGGCAGTCCTGGTGGTGCGACGTTAGGATAGCCTCTAGCATGTCCGATTCTGCTGACGCTGACTTTGCGAGATTGGTGGTTCTTACTACCACCGTTCGTGTATGAAGCATGGGTTACAGCATTAGCATTAGCATTAGTCAGTTCGTAGAGGGAAGATTGGATGGTGATCTCCCGAGTACAGTCAGAATGTTGTCAGAAGATATACCACTATTACCGGTTCAGCCCGAAGCTAACTGGGGAAGCGTCACCAAGCAGACCCACCATCAGCTATAGCTATTCGAGCCTACAAAAAAGTCTACTGCCTGCTATTAACACGGGTACGAGCGCAAATCTAAAAAGGAGATCGAAATAGGGACAAGCAGAATAGGATGATAAGCCGAAGATACATATCAATCTTATCAGGACATTGCGCAGTGACCAAAGGGCTCCGTATAGCATTATTGATGATATGAATTGCTCATCAAGGGCTGATCATACGGACTGTTGTGTGTGAAAGTCTCAGCCATTCAAGATATACAAGTGGTTAGCGTATCAACCCGTGTCTGAGAAAACTTAATACACCCACTTTATCATGGTGCTTGCTTCGGGCTTTCCCCTCCCTCTAGTTTTTTGCCAAAATATATGTAGAATTATCAAGATTGAGACTTCTATCACATAAAGATTAGGTCCAACAATTGCAAGATCGCTGTTTGTATCTGGTGGAATCTGAAGCAACAAAAATAAGCAGTGGCTGTAACAAAGTCCAATGTACGCAACGGGAACTTTGGCATCGTCCCATAATCATGTAGTTTAAACAAAAGAACAGCTGATAAAATGGTATGGCACAATGAAAAGACGAAGTGTTTACAAAAAATAATATTCATTGTTTCGTAAGATTCACAGTGTTTTTGTATCTATATATAAGTATCTATAGTGTTCAACCTCAAAAACGGCTCTAGTGCCTGTCAAGCACTGACCTCTGCGCCAACGGATTGTCTCGTGAGCGCCAAGTTGTAATGCGCCTCGACATCATGGTTGATATTCTCCTCGCTAGGATAGACTGTCGAGATGTGCGGGGACACAAACTGATTGGTGGCATTGAGCTTATCCAAGAGAGTGGTCGTAAATTTGTCACCGTCAATACTTCGATCGTGGCTTTTTTTACTGTTCAACATCACCGCTCCACCACGTGTACTCTCTTCATTATTAACCCCAACCTCTGAGATCTTATCTTCTTGTAAAAGAGGAGTTGTGGGGGCTAGTGTAGGTGAGGTCAGCGTCTGGGTAACGTCCTCACCGCGTCGGATGCTTGCTCTTGCTGAGCCATGATCTATCAATGGTTATCATCCGAAGTTTCTGTACTTAGACGAGGGTACTTACTTGGGCGCACGGCACCATCATACGTTAATTCAATGCTCACTACCGGATTAAGACCTCGCATGCGTTGGATATGCGATGCATATACAGCACTCATGATATTTGCCGGCACGCTATGATCGTCCAAGTTTGATGCCAAGTCATCAAAAGGCTTCTTGCCTTCAATGAAGTCCAATGCTTCCCACAGGATCCCTCGTTTGACGTTCTCTGAGTAGATTCCTGGGAGTTGCGAGTTATAACGCCGGTCTAAGTCAGCAACTGAGTAGCTCACCAGCGGCTGTTCCTCATCAAGTAGGTCGCAGTTGCGAAAGACGTGCACTTCAAAGTGGTTATCTGTGCCGATGGTGGCAGTGCTGGGCTTAGATCGATCATGTTTGTCATTGGCTTGTCGTGAGTCGATAACAATGGTCTGCATAGGCCCGCTCTTGATTTCGTGGAACTCGTGCTTGACTCTGCCGATACCTTTGTATAGATCCGGCCCGGGAGTGACCCAACTACGGCGGGTGAAACCGTTATGCTGGAGATTGACTTGAGCGAGGCATATCGGCTCATTATCTTGTATAAAAGAGATCTGGAGAGCGGCATCGATCTCTCCAAATTTCGGCGACAACGTTTGGATGTAGCGATCTGTATACTTGCATGAGTCGCCGTATGTCTTGTCTCCAAACGCTTTCATGTAATCATTGTAGTTGAATGTCTTGAGGAACCCGGCAGGTGTCACAAAACTGCTTACGACTTCGATCCTGTCGGGTTTCTTCTCTGCGGTCCACCCAGATTTGACGAATCGGTACACCATATCGAGGAAATGGTAACCACTGTGAGATACTTTTCCGTATCCGTTATTGAATGAGTGATACTTTTGATCAACAATCTCCGTCGGCAGCCGCCACATACCGTCACAGTGCGTAGAAATGATATTTGTGACTGGCGACCCGGATTTCTCGGTGATTTCTTTAATCATATCGAACGTGCAGTACATGCCAGGATGGTATCGGCGGTGGCTGGTGACGAGGAAAAAAGTACGCTGGCGCTTCTGAAGCTCATTGTAGGCGGTCAATAAGTCTTCGTAATCCTTGGCAATTCCTAGTGCTTGGTCCATGTCGTGTATGACATTCTTTCTGACGGTAATAGGCTTGTCCATGATAACATGGAGGCCACGACTAATTGCCCACAATCCGTAGCTCTTGTGTGCAAGCGGCTCAGTCGAAATAATGACACAGTCGATTTTGAGGCGAGCAGCAAGGTTTGCCAACGAGAGTGAAACATTTTCCGGCATGGCTCCAGAGAAGAAAGGGACGAAAAAGAGTTCTGCCTCGGGGAAAGCCTTGTTGCGGTGCTCAGTGATTGCTTCCGCATTTTCTTCAACGTCGACGGCGCAGACAAGCTTTGCTCGACCATCACCCTCCAAAGTTTTGAGATGTGGAATATAGATTCGTTTGGCATGAGGGCCGACGCCGACGAGCAGAAAGCGCGTAGGCTCCCTTGAGGCTTGTTCTTCTCGCTTAGAAGGCATTGCTTAAACGATGTTGATTTGAGCTTTTTTGTAATTGCCTATTTAGGGAGAAGGCCGTATCTAACCAAAAGTTAGATAGCATAGATTGAGATCTTGGTAAAGTAGATGTTTATCTTGGAATTATAAGATATAAGATCGAAATATGTGGAAAGAAATGCTACCTTAGCTAACAACTCGCCATGTACGGAGTAGTCATTTACTACATGTAGTCAGAGCTCGCACAGTGCAGAAATGACAACATGTGGGATTCGCAAAACACAGTCAGCCCAATCAAGTTGCTCTTGAGCAACAGGCTGTCTGCCAGTAAGTCGCGGATTATTTCGAGCTGTCGCCGGATAAACACGGATGAACTGGGTGTGTTGGACCATAACCCCAGCAGTTGTAACAGGGGAGGGACGATACCTACCAAGATTTGATTCTGGTGCCAATACAGCTTTTGTGGTGTATGTGTTTCGCATCGTTTGCTCGTGATGACTTCTCAAAAGATTCAAGTTCGGTCGACCGACGATGGAGGTGGGAAACTCACTTCAGCTTGAAACGACCTCTGCTAATATGCAGCAGCGCTACTTTTGGAGTGTTCATGGCGTCTACTTAACAAGCCGATCAATAAAAGCCTCTGGCAGTCGCTGGACATCGTTTTCGAGCACCTTAACTCGGCCGATACGGCCGATCATTTTAACTACCTTAAAAGCGCGTATAGTATCCATATCGACAATGAAAATCCGGGCCAGAGCGTCCAGCCCGAATCTTTTGGTTCAGCCAGGGCGTTTCAGTTCTTCCTGCAATGTCTTCGCGCCACGACTGCATCCTCTGGGGGGCGTCGAAGTGTGGTGAAGCTTATCGTCCCTCTGCAGAAGGGACATATAGTGCGGTCGGACATTATTCCTCTGCGTCTAAGGGACTCTCAATTTGTGGAAACTGCAGTGTCTTTTGCAGAGCCTCTCGAGAGCTACAACGGCTTAGCAATCACATCCTCAGAGACCAGCAACCTTGTGGCACTCTTCTCGGCTGCAACAGCCGGCTTGATCTTGCACCATAATTCTGAGAACGAATCAGGTGAGGGCATTGAAGCACTGTCTCTCGCCGTGGAATCCGAGCTTGACAATAGACTCTCGTTTCCCTGGATATCGTCTGAGACTATTCGACGTCGAACGTTGGTGCTAGTAGAAGGAAGTCGCGCGCATCCCGAAAACGGCGGTGTAGGGCCGGGCATTTATCTCGCAGCCGGAGCCCTTGGCATTAACTTGGTCGTCCTAGACAACTCAGGACACTGGTTAGAAGGGCCGGAATATGCGCACTGGCGTGAGGCATTTATCCCAACTAAACTGACGGACCCCCCAGAAGAGGGTTTTGCCGATCGCATTGTCAAGTCTGTGAAAACCTACGGCAAGCCAGTGGACGGCATCATAACGTTCTGTGACTCTTATGTGACCCAGGTTGCTCAGGCCGCGCAGCAACTAGGCCTTCAGACTGCTTCACCAGATGCGTTGCGCATTGCCACGGACAAATATTTGACAAGCAAGTTTGCAGGGCACCAGGCCTATCAGGCATCTAGTCCAGATGAAGCTCTCGAGATTGCCGGCAAAAACGACCTTCCCTACCCTCTTATCATCAAGCCATGCAATGGATGGAGCTCGGAGGGGGTATTCCGCGTTGATTCTCTCGACACTCTCACAGCAGCGGTCAAGTCCATCGACACATCTCGTCATGGGTCCGAGTTTGTTATAGAGAAATACTGCTCAGGGCCGGAAGTTGATGCAAACTTTGTCTTGCTGGACGGTGAAATCCTCTTCTTCGAAGCGTGTGACGATTTCCCCAAAACCGCCGACTCCAACGGTCCCAGCGTCGGGTCGCTCAACACCTTCATTGAGTTGAACAGTGTATACCCATCGGCGCTGCCCGCTCACGAAGTCGATGTGCTTCGCAACAGCTTCCTGGACACGCTAGTCAAGCTCGGCCTGCGGAACGGCATTATGCATCTGGAAGGCCGCGTGGAGTACTCGTCGGTTGACTACAAGATGCAGGATGGAGTTCTCGATTTGCACCCTCGCGACACCGCAGCCGCGACTCCAGAGCCCACTGCCTGGCTTATTGAAATCAATCCACGTCCGCTCGGTATGACGGGCTCGCAGGTCATTGAATCGACGTACGGAATCGACTATTGGGGATTAGCCATGCTCATCGCCGTTGCAGACAAGTCTCGCGCCCGCTTCCTTTCCCAGCCATTCCAGCATGGAGCCCAGTACACATGTGTCATGGTCTTTATTCCGGCTGACTATCCCTCCTCTTGCCAAGGCATCTTTGATTCGGACGATATCTGCGCTGAGCTGAAGGCCCGTAGGCCGGATCTTGCGAACCATATTAGCCGATGTGGGTGCCTGGTCAAGCGTGGACAGAAGGTGCCGCATCCGAGTTCTGGAGTGAATAGCTTTTTGGCCTATTTCAATGTTTTCTCAAGAAAGGGAAGGAGAGAGGCCCTGGAGTTGGCGGATAGGGTGCGGGAGGAGGTTCGCTTTTCATTTATTTGAACCAAGGCATAGAGCTGTTCTATACCTAGGTACTTATTAAGTATTAGAGTAGTGGGTGTATCACAACCCTACTTGATTCGAGCATAAGACCAATAGGTACTCTGAGCAAGGCTATAAGCCAGTTCAAATTATACTTGACTCCTGCCGTCACTGTCGAACATGCTTCATTGGTGAACCGAACGCACCCAACCAAATGCGGCTGACGCCTTTCTGATAATATTTCACAAAAATATGTGTCTAGTTTTTCCCTCAGAATTAAATTAAACAGGTAGTTGTTGCCATCTCTCCTACAACAATTTTCATCAACTGCCAAGTAGACAGTATTCTAAAAAAAAAAAAAAAAAAAAAAAAAAAAAAAAAAAAAAAAAAAAAATGAATCCTTAACTATGTTAAAGTCTCGCTTGAATGAATGTTACTTTGACTTTGATATAAAGATCAAACCCAGTGCTGTATCTAGGATTACCTCATCCACCAAATTTGTCTCTTAGTGTAGAGCCTGCATCCCAACCATCTCCCAGTATTTCCCTCGCCTCTCCATCAAGTGCTCGTGGCTGCCCATTTCCAGCAACGCCCCATCCTGCAGCACGCAGATAACATCTGCATTCACAACGGTGCGAAGCCGGTGCGCCACCATGATGGTGGTCCTGCCCTTTCTGACAGCATCCATGGCTGCCTGAACAATGGTCTCAGACTCGGTGTCCAGCGCTGAAGTGGCCTCGTCGAGCAGCAGCACTTTTGGCTTTCGGAGAAAGGCGCGTGCAATGGCGATGCGCTGCTTTTGCCCACCGCTGAGCATGCTTCCGCCAGTACCTACAGGTGTGGACAGCCCTTCACTATCATGTTGTCAGATTCTCTCGCAAACAGGATGACATTGACTGGGGGGCACTTACGGTAGCGACTCTACAAACTCTAGAATGTTGGCCGCTCTGCACGCTGCCAGAACGTCGTCATCGCTTACTGCGTTCTCGGCCAACCCGATGGCCACATTATCTCTTATTGTGCCCGAGAACACGATTGTTTCTTGGCTAACAAGTGAGATGGTCCGGCGGTACTCGTCCACATCCAAATCTCGAATATCCTGTCCATTGATAAGAATCCGTCCGTGATCCGGATCATAGAAGCGCTCGAGTAGGGATATGCACGTGCTTTTTCCACTTCCACTCTGACCGACGAGGGCAAGAGTCTGGCCTGGCTTGATTGTAACACTGAGCCCATCGAGAGCACGGCGGTTTGGCCGAGTAGGGTAAGTAAATGACACATTGTCAAAGTGAATTTGACAGGTGCTGCTCGTCTCCAAATCTTGTTTCTCTTTCAGTTGCATTTCGTCCGCAGAATGCCTACTCCATGCTTTATTGTTGATGCTAGGCTTTACGTTCAGGATGCGCTGCAGTTCATCGCTGGCATGCATAGCTTTGCTAGCATCAGGCGCAAAGGTAAATATGGATCCAGCGATCTGAGACCCTGAAATAAGACTGACGAAACATATATAGAATTGGAAAGTGGTGTACTCCTCATCTGCTATGAGGGTTCCGCCATACCAAAACGCCAAAGCAGAGCAGAGATAGACAAGAGATTGCGACGCGGCGTACAGACTAGAGGCAGAGAGTATAGAGCGAAGAGACTTGGCTGCTTGCTTTGCTAAGAAGCCGTCGTAACGAGCCAGAGCATATTTTTCAAGTCCAAGGGATGCGACTGTCCGCACTGAGCGGACAAGTTCTCCAGAATAAGCCGCTGAATCAAGTCCACTCTGTCTAATCTTGCTATCAAATGCCGATAGCATCTGCAGCCGAAGCCAGCCACAGGCCACCACGACAGGCATAGTAGCAGTGCAAACAAGGGCTAGCTTCCACCCTACAGCTAAAGAGAGAACGATGCCGGCGATAATCGTCGAGATGAATGTCAGGATCCCGCCAATAACAGGACCGCCCATTCCGGCAAGGTCATTCGTACTCTTCGAGAGCAGGCTTGAAAGTGCGCTAGGGGCATTCTTAGCTTCATCGAAGAAAGCCATATCTTGCGTCATGATGGACTTAAAACAGGCATCACGGACTCGGCGTGAGAGCTGTTTAGTTGCGTATGACAGCGTTATGCCAACAGCCATCCAGAAAATGAAAGCAGCACCTGCCATGGCAACGTACAGGCCGGACCAAAGCTTTGCCTCGTCTTGAAGATGAGCATATTGAGCAGGTGGCAAACCAAAAGCTGTCAAGAGTTTGGCGAAGAATATGGATTGCCTGTGCCAAATGGTTAGCTAATGCTGCGATGGGAGAGTTAAAACGAGCGAGAATACGAACACGGGAATTCCTAAACCGGCAAGGATAGCACAGATCATCCCGAGAAGTAATACTTTCCAGTCATCTTTAGCCATGTTTCCAATGAAAGCCAGTGTGTGTTTCGCACTTAGGCGCTGGGAACTGTTCCCCGATTCTGCTGCCATCCCTGCAGTTGAGCTGCGGTGCCGTTCCTCTACTTCAATAATCTTCTCATCGAGATTTTTTGCTGACATCCTTTGTGAGCCATTCTCAATGTCATCGATGGAAAGGCGATTGTCGATGTTTGCTTGTTCTTTCCCATCTTCAATTTTTTGCTTCTGCACCAACGCAGAATAGACGCCGTTCTTTGCAATGAGTTCCTCATGCTTTCCCTGTTCAACAACCTTGCCTTCGGCGAGAACAATAATGTTATCAGCATTACGGATAGTTGACAGACGATGTGCAACTATGATAGTTGTGCGATGCTCTGCCGCGGCATCAAGCGCTGTCTGTACTACTGCTTCGGACTTTGAATCCAACGCAGATGTTGCTTCATCAAGCAGAAGGATCTTTGGGTCCTTGATCAATGCTCGGGCTATGGCAATTCTCTGTCGCTGCCCCCCAGAGAGCTGGAGGCCCTTCTCACCCACTTGGGTGTCGTAGCCATCGGGCAACATCATGATAAAGTCATGTGCATTAGCTTTCTTAGAAGCCTCTGTGACTCGTTCGTAGACTTCGGCTGTTGATAGCTGACTCAACATCTCAGAGCATCCGTACTGAATATTCTCAAATATAGAGGCACTGAAGAGGATCGGATTTTGATCGACAATGGCGATATGGCGCCGCAACCAGCCAAGATTCAAAAGTTGTATGTCCCGACCGTCAAGCACTATTACCTTCAATTAGCAATGAACACTATCGACCTGGTTCCAGGATGATACATGCAGACTTTGCCACTCGTTGGCTCGTAAAATCGCTCTATCAATCCCAGAATACTGCTCTTTCCGCTTCCCGATGGGCCCACGATAGCTGTCTTCTGCATTGCGGGACAGATCAGGGTTATGCCGTTTAATATCTTCACATCATCCCGAGAGGGATACACCATTCCAATATCCTCCAACTGGATATCGCCCACAACTCCCTCAGGCTCTTCTCCTCCAGCCGACAATGGGTCCTGGGGTGACTGTCTCGCAATGGCTTTCAGAACTGTGCCAGCGATTGCGATCCCGGATGTTAATGCTTGGGCTGAAGGAGCGATTCTGGCGATGGCAAACGAGCCGATAGTTACGGCCAAAGTCGTTGTCGTCACCTCTGCAACGGAGACCTCTCCTTTGACCAGGAATTTGGAGCCCGCCCAGAAGGAGAGTGCGTAGATGAGACACGGCATGGCATTTGACCAAGCGATTATGGCCGAAACCGTGTTCTCTGCTTTAGCATCCGCCTTCGCCGCCTGATCCAGCGCAGAGAGATATCGTCGCGACAATAACGGTTGGATTCCGAAGGCAGTTACATGCCTTACAGCGCTGATGGCCTCCTCCGCTAAGACGGACGCCTGGCCGTAAATTGCCATGGCCTTTTTATGGTGTTTGACGACATACGCTCCACCGACGCTTCCCACCACGATCATGGTGACAAAAAAGGGAGTGATGATGAATGCCATTTTCCAATACATTATAAAGGCGATGACGAAAGCAGCACAGAACTGCGCAACGGCAGTCAGCATAACTGAAACCTTGCTTGTGACAGCTTCTTGGACGACACCCATGTCCGACATGATACAGTTTGTTATTTCCCCCGGTCCAAGTAGGTCAAAGAAGGCCATATTCTGGCGCATGATTGCCGACAGATATGCAGTTCGTAACGCCCGAGCGATGCGCTCTCCAGAGTAGTAGAAGCCAACAGTGGATACATATGAGAAGCCGAAGAGTGCGATGGCGAGGTAGACGTAGTAGAGGCTAAACGTTGATATCTTGGACCGCAGCTCGTTGGCGGTAACAGTTCCAGCGGTGAAGCCATCGAATACACCAACAAGAAGACCGTAGATGACCTTGAATGGATGGTAAGCAAGGAAAAGAGACTTGTCTCGAGCATCACCTACAGGAACCAGAGGATTCAGGGCGCCAGCAATAATTGCACATAGGGAACTAATCGACAGAATGACCTTGTCCAAAAACGTCGCATATACAAAGACATGGTTGCTCTTTTTGCCGTCGGTTTCGAGGCCATTCAACTGGCGATCCAAAATGGCTCGTTCATGGCCGTCCAACTGCAAGGTGGCCATGATGGATGCGTGTGGCTACTGAAAATCGAATGGAGTTTCTACAGACTCTCAACAGCTTGAACAGCGGTGCGGTATCTTCCTTTCGAAAAATTGGGAAAAGCATTCAGACCTGCGCGGTGCCGACAGGAACGAGGGGGTGCCCAATCTGGTGGACTAACATTTTCTGACTCCTTTCTTACTGTACCAGGCGTCCAGCAACCTCTCATTGGGCGATAGCATGAAATTGCGTTGGCCGCAAAATTAACTATTAATACAACAACATTGATAAAAAAAAAAGTGCCCGCAATCACACCATACTTCCAAATTCGGTACTCAATGGCCTCCATATTCCAGCCTGTTCGGCAAAATGGCACCAACCCATCAACTGCCAGCAAAGTGCTTCATCCCAACATCTACACGCCGAACCCCAAAGTCGTTTCAGCAAAAGGCAGTTATATAATTCTAGACAATGGCTCGAAGATCTTAGATGCAAGTGGGGGCCCTGGTGTGGTTTGCATCGGCCATGGCAACACTGAAGTAAGAGATGCCGTTGTCGCCCAAATGGATCGGCTCTCTTATTGCCACAGTTTGACGTTCGCCAACGAAGCAGCTGAAGACCTAGCTAGAGAGATTGTGGATTCAACTAATGGAGTGATGGCTAGAGCTACTATTATGTGTTCAGGTGCGTAGGATGCCGGTAAATCTTGTTTGTTCAAAAATGAAATAGTGGTCTAACGCGAGAACAGGCTCTGAGGCCGTCGAGGCAGGTTTGAAGCTCGCGAGACAATACTTTGTCGATAAAGGAGAGATGCAGAGGGTGCATTTCATTGCACGCAAAGGCGCTTTCCACGGCACAACTCTGAGTTCTTTGGCACTGACAGCAAAGGCAGCGGTGCAGAAACCGTTTGAACCCATCATGTTGAACGACAACGTCTCTTTTGTTTCAATGCCTAACCTCTATCGGGGAATGCATCCTGGCGAGACAGAGGCTCACTACGTTGACCGGCTTGCAAGGGAACTAGATGAAGAGTTTGAGCGCATAGGGCCCAGTAGGGTCTGCGCATTTGTTGCGGAAACCGCATCTGGCACCGTAGGTATCCCCGTAGCCGAACAGATGCCGTTTTGTCGATATTCATTCTAACATGATGTTGAGTCTATGGGTTGTCTCACCGCGCCGTCGGGATATTTCAAGGCAGTTAGAGAGATATGTGATAAACACTCGGTACTCCTAATCCTTGATGAAGTCTTCTGTGGTATGGGTCGAACTGGATCAATGCACGCGTGGGAGCAGGAGGACGTGTATCCTGATATCCAAACCGTCGCCAAGGGCCTTGCGGCGGGGTATGCTCCCATTTCTATGCTCCTCATGAACCAGAGAATTGTCGATACTATTCAAGCCGGTTCTGGCTTCTTCAATCACGGGCACACATATAGCTCTCATGCTGTAGCTTGTGCCGCTGCGTTAGCCGTCCAGCGTATCATCAAGCGAGACAATCTCCTCCAGAACATTCAGACGACCGGAGATTGTTTAGGAAGAGGGCTGAGGGCAGCTTTGGGTGATCATCCACACGTCGGTAATATCAGAGGTCGAGGACTCATGTGGGCAGTGGAGTTTGTGAACGACCGTAAGACAAAAGAGCCGTTCCCTCTAAAGGAACGCGTCGCAAGTCGCATAAAGTCTGCGGGATTGAAGGATCCGTGGAACATTGCACTCAACGCAGGTATGGGCACGGCGGATACCATTGCTGGCGATCACATTACGATTACACCGCCTTACAACATTACTGTGGAAGAAGTTGAATTGATCATCGATCGTATAAAGGGGGTAGTAGAAGAGGTTCTCGGCTCAAAGCCTTAGACAATGCATACATAGATCAATATATCTACCATGCTATAGACCCGTGATCGAAGGTGCGAAATCCAGCATCCTTCCCTGGGGTCATTTGTGCTATCTCATCGAGAATTCCTTCCGTCGACGCTTCCAAGGTGACTGGCGCCTTGTCCAATCCTTGGGCAATGGCTCTCTTGTTTCCAGTCTCGCTTTGAACCCATCTAATTCAGGCATGAAAATCAGCAAGGAATCATCACATCATTTTTAAAGACGGTTACTTACCCAGGATGTATTACACACACTGCAAGCTGTCCTTCCAGCTCTTTTCCAGCCTTCCTTATCAAATAGTGGCCTGCTGCTTTGCTTGCACCGTAGACAGCGTTTGACCACCGCCCCGTCTCATCAATCCCAGAAACACTGCCAGCTATGCTTCCGATCAGCACAAACTTGGGTGCTTGAGCACGCTGTAGTAATGGCCAACTTGCTTGCAGAAGCTCTAGGGGCGCGAGCGCATTAACTTGAAGGCATTCGAGTAGGTTCTCTTGCTTTGTCTCGAGAATAGACTCTCGAGCGCCTGTGGTTCCTGCATTGGCAATTACGACATCAATATGATCGATGTTTTGATGAGCTTGTGACAAGGAAGACTGTAACTTCGCCGTGCTCAAGTTTGGCGCGCCATTGCCTTGAGTCTCAGGGGGCCACGGCTCTTGAGCAGCAGTTACATGTAAGATTGAGGAAGTTGGATTTCGAGGAAGAGCCTCAAGCTCGCTTGGAATTGTAGCATGACGGGTAGAGGCGATGACGATGTGGTGTTGCCTCAGTAGGAGGGCTGCAACGAGTGCAAAGCCAAGTCCTGTGAGACACGGTTAAATCTGGTCCAGTATAACAAAGTGCACCGGATCGTACCTCGATTTGCACCAGTGATCAAATAGACTGTTTTCTCCGCCATGTTGAGTGTCTCCCGTCTAAGTGGCGCGATTGTCGTCTCATTATCGGATGTACTTATTGAGTTGCAAGAACATAATGCTATCTTTTAATTCATAATGTCAGGCGTCTTTGATCTGAGTAATGGTGAAGCTGTCTGACCAGCACTCGCTGATTGGCCGTAGGATGACCGGAATCTGACTATGCCCCAGTTAGACGGCAAGTAACTGCCCACACCCCCACCTACATCCCCAAAGCCGAACAGTGATTCCATGTCGAGTTGTACACGAGCAAGTCTATAACTGACAATGCGAAATCGGCCCTTTAAACCCGAGATCTGGGAACAAGCCAGCAGCTTCTCTGGTGGCTATTAGTGCCACGTATCGCGGCGCGCAACTGCAAAAGTCGAAATTTATAGCCATCGTACTAAAGAGAGGGCGCCTTTGCTTCTGTATTGCTTGTTTAGCACAATATATGCCACCCATAGGCAGCTGAACACAAGTTCAGGGCATGGAACAGTTTCAGACAGTCAAATTTGCCGCTGACCGGCTCGTTGCCCCTTTCTGCATTCTTTTAGCATCCGTACGTGAAAACAGAGTCGTGTTGAATCCGTTCTAACTGTCTATAGTACGTCTGTTACCTGCTTTCCTTAGTGGTGTACAACGCCTACTTCCATCCACTTGCCCGTTTCCCTGGCCCGTTCTGGTGGGGCGCAACACCGATCCCATATGTATGGCACCAACTCAACGGCCGTCTGCCCTTTGTATTCTCGGAGTTGCACGCAAAGCACGGTGATGTGGTTCGGGTTCTGCCCTACATGCTCTCCTTCCGCGATGCAAACGCCTGGAGAGACATCTACCAGATCCGGCCCAAGAGGAAGTTGCTCACCAAAGATCCATACGTTATGTCACCTGGTAGCGAAGGTGCATACAACATTATAACGAGCTTTGATCCCGCAGAGCATGCAAGGTTTCGAGAACGGTTGAACCCGGGCTTCTCGACGCGGGCGTTTCGAGGGCAAGAGCTTATGGTCATGACGCATGTTGATGAGCTTATCGAGAAGCTTCGGGCCAAGTGCAGCAGCGAGGAGGCACAAGATATGGTGAAATGGCCTGCTTTATTGTACTTTGACATCGTTGCAGATTTGATCTTTGGGAAAAACCTTGGCAACGTAGAAGGTGAACACCCACATCCATGGCTCGACGGCCTGTTCGGAAGCACGATGCGCCTCATCACGTATTTCAACGCGGCACGACAGTTCCCGCATCTCACCCCGTTCTTGAAGCTTTTCTTTCCAAAGGATTTGATGGACCAGCAAGTCAAACATGCAGCTTTCACCCGGGATAGTGTCGATGAGAGAATGCAACTCAAGGAAGGCAAGGCTTCAAATAGTCACGACTTTATGAGTTACATACTCCCATACGACGAAGCAACAACCCATATGAGCATGGCTGAAATTCGTTCCACTTACGGTACGCTGATGATCGCCGGTAGTGAAAATGTATCAACAACAGCATCGTTTACAATATATCACTTACTCAAGAATCCTGACGCTCTTCGCAAAGCCACAGAGGAAGTGCGACAAAGTTGTAAGCGTGACGAGGACATCACGTTTACCTCGATTGGTGGGATGAAGTACCTATCTGGTGTTGTTAATGAGTCGATGCGCCTCAACCCAGCAGCTCCAACGACACAGTCGAGAGTTGTGCCCAAGGGTGGCGTTGCTGTCTCGGGTAACCTGGTGCCCGAAGGCGTAAGATCTAAGATCTCTCCCATCAGTAGGCATATCTGGAGACTGACTGCATAACAAGGCTAGAGTAGGAGCGCCACCCTATTGCATTAACCACCATGCAGAATTTTTTAAAGACCCCGAGTCTTTCCTTCCGGAACGATGGACGGATGACCCTCGGTTCTCATCTGACCAGCCGCAAGTATTCCACCCATTTCAGCTTGGCCCGAGAGCCTGTGCAGGAAAAAGGTACGTCAAAGCCTCAAGCTTAAACAATTTGTGTTCTAAGACCCTCTCCATTAACATAAGAGGATTACCTATAGCATCGCATTGGCAGAAATCCAGCTGCTTATTGCAAAAATACTATTCCACTTTGACATTTCCCTGGACAAATCATGCGCAGAATGGTCCAAAGATATGAAAATCTTTCATCTATGGCAGCTTCGACCCCTTCTCGTCCATTTCAGTATACGTCAGGGTTGACATTCAAGGGCCCAATATTGTGCAGTAATTTTACTACATTGTGTAATGTAGAGAGAGAAAATATGACCTGTATATAGATACAACACTAGAATATCTCTCCTATAAGTCGGTCAGAATATAGCATGAGTGTGTATTATATTCAGAAGCCAACCTACGCTGTATAATCTACGTGAATGCCACTCTCATAATCAATGGTGAGGCTTTATAGTTGCTCTTAGATCTGCGCTGTTGCATCTACGTAAAATGTATACGGTAAAGTATGGGTTAAGACAACATAATAAACACTTTCGAGCATAGTGCTTTTAGCCAATCCAGTTAGGGCTTCCTGAAAGCACATAGCCTGTGCCTCTACCGTATAATAAAAGGATTCGCTCTCTCCCCGGCACTTTAAATCCCACGCTTTGATAAAAGGACAAGTCTCTTTTAATTTACAATAAAACCCATTGAGCGTCAAAGTATTTATCCCCACTCGTATAACGTTCTAAACATAGTCGTTACTTAACTTGTTTTGTGCAACCTAGAGTTCCTTCGGCGAAAATGGGTTTCTATCAAGTACTTGTACACGAAACACAAGCACCTACACATATGGCGCAAGTTGGCACGGAAATTACGGATTAGATGCCGCAATATTCCCCTAGCGCTGGAGTTCTCCCTAGCGCTGGTCTTTTCCCTAGCGCTAGTCTTTCTCCTAGTGCACGATCACCCCTGGATACTAGGTACATGTTGAGACCGCATCGTGCATATGTAGCAGTCCAAATATTGATGTTGCCTTGGATCTACTGTAGGTAAGTATTGCTTCTGTGTGTATGTAAAACAGAATATCGCTTTTCAGAGGCTTTGAGCCTATATCCCTTATAATCCCCAAGCGAGATATCATGTGAAACCATGACCATAGGCCCCCAGCTGCCCCCTCACGCCCAAACAGAATCTACAGCTTAGTCCTCATCAAGGCACTGCTTTAGCATGGAAAAAAGCTTCCCCCGCGATGTGTTTCCTGAACAGCACAAAATCAACATCAGGGCGAGTGCTTGCTGCACATCTTCCTGCGTTTCTGCGTATCCATTTTCCGTCGTCAGCGAGGAAATGAGTGTCCATAAGTATGGTGCCTAAATCTCAAGTCAGCGCATATCCCTCCCCTCATAAAATTTCCCAAGGCAATTAACCTCTTGCTGGAGAGTAGCAATAAGCAAAGCTGAATTTGGACTTTCTCCTTTGCTTTTCTCCGGTAGGTCATGTTTCTCGTAACTTTCCATGAATTGCTGGAGCATGAGGGGCGACACCAGCTTTTTCCTCTCAGCTGCTAATATGCTCTCGGCAGACCGTACAATCTCGCTCTTGTACCCCTGTGCCTCCCACTCAGACCAAGACATCGCGCTCGCTCTCAAGTCTGATAAGACTGTAGGCAACTTGCGGTTCCGACTTAGGCGCTGCAGGCTAGCGAGTCTGGGAAAAGGACGAAAGTCTGAGGTATAGTACTTGGACATCACGCTCTCTAGGTCGTCAAACGCCAATCGATGCACGACCCCGACAAGATATTCTAGCCGTTCAGTGAGTGATGCATTCTCGTTAGGCTGCTTCATTCCAGACTCGACATGCTTTATGCTGTACTCCTTGGGATCTCTCGGAGACTCAACGTCTGACTCGAGAAGCTCTGGTATACGCGAGGCATTTCTAGTAGACTCTACATTGGATGAGACGCTGGCATCTGAAAAGACATATTTAGTGTCCCATTCCAAATCATACATGATATCCGAACTGTGACTATCCGATCCATTACTCTGGTGTAGCGTAGTTTCCGCCAATAGCTCTGGACTTCTACCGCTCTCGTCTGCATGGCCTGTATATATAGATTAGCACCAAGAATGTACACATAGGCCTAGGCACTCAGGGATGGAGGGTGTTCAATACTTGATGTCAGATTTCTGTCCAATTTGCCATTCGAGATTGCTAACGGGTTCTGCTGTCCTGAGTTGCTTGAATGCGACGGGACTAACGACTGTAAGCCGTGGCACGATGCCTGGGCTAAAATCATATAGTCCATCTGCTCGTTAGACATCATCGATGCTGGAGAGGCCATTAGTTGGTTCGACATTCTGCGTTGAGCATCAGCAGCGGATCGTTCAGCTAGCTGGCGTTCCAGCTCTTCTATTCGTGTTCTAAGATTTTTTCCTGGCCATAGATCAGTCAGATCCTTTTGAAAGGCATACATAGTTTGCAAGTAAGTGTACGGTAATTTCTCTGGGCCAGCCGGTTCTGCAGGCGTTTCCGAGTTTTTGGATCTGAAATCTCTGACCAGTCATCATCTTTAGAAGCCATTGCTTGGTGATCAGATGTCCGTAATATCAAGATGGGACGAAAGTAGGATATGGATGGAAATCTGGCATGATTATTAGCAACGAAGGCCTGATGTATTGAAATAACTACTCGTCTCAGTGGGGCTCCATCAGTGTCTGGATAGTCACTAGGTGGAGCGGACGGCATGTCCCGACGAACGAAATGCTACTATTATTTATCGATGGTATCATCCTTGCCTACAGGCATTCTCCAGGCGGGGGAATGCAAGGATTCACAGAATCACGGCATGATTGTGTGTTGTTGGTAGATTTTGGGTTTTTGCAAGTACATGACTCGCTGTAAGCCTGAATTGAGGATATTGGATTACAATACAAGGGCTCTGGAGAAGGGCTAGATATGGTTGTAAATTTATACAAAATTCAATGCTATTAAGAATTTTAAATATTAATATTGTAAATATTTATAAATTAACAACAAATAATATAAGTACTTAGTGTTAGAACCTAGTTTCTTATAATACTTAAATCTTATAAATAGCCGGTTCTATTACAGTAATTCCTTTACATATAATTATTAACTTAATCTTCTATCTTTATTTAATTTAATTAAATAGTATAATACTTTAACAAATAATGATCAAATAATAGTAGCCTAGGGTTTAATTCCAGCTTATTGTATATTGCAAGACTGGATAACCCTGCTGCTGACGACTGCTATAGTCAGCGCTACAGGGAGCGTTTATGTAGTCGGGCGCCTTGAGGGTTAAAGCAGCTATTGGTTATAGGGCTTGAGGATAAGCCCTGGAGGGAGAGAGCATTGTATTACTGTAGGATCCCTATAAGTAGTTGACTCCATCACAGTAATTGCCACAATTGCGATTATTGACCTAATTTTTTTTAACAGTATAACGGATCGTTACAATATATACACTGTGGACTACTTTCGCCCACATATAGTACAACCTCGTCCCTTAAAAGTAGCCGATTCCGTTATAGTAATTGATATAATTGGAATTACTCTAAGCTTAATGTTTTGCCTTGTTTGGCTTAACGGTATAACGGATCGTTACACTTAGACTATTACCCGAATAGCAAAATCATATTGCCCAAATGGCAAAGGCTCTTCATATTTAAGTTAGCTTAATCAACACGTAGAAAACACCTAGGCCGAATTAAGGAGCTGTAATAACCCATTGGTCCGTTCAGCCAAACCGGACAAAAGATTAGGCCAATTGTAGCAATTACTGGAATGGCACCAGTTGCTTATATGGATTTAACTGCTACAAGAGACCAGGTTGTAACGGTAGCCAAGCCCGGGAAGTATGAAAGCAATCAACTTTCTATATACTACAATATGTCCGACTTTCTTCCCATATTAAAATACCTTCTTAATTGAACAATTTTCATTTTAAATAGGAAGGTGATTAAATAAGCGCTAAAATCTTACACGTTATTACAATCCAATATTTATAAAATGTATACCTGCAGATATACTATAAACTAATAGATCAATTACAAGGTAAGTTAATACTAGCAGAAAGCTAACCTAAGGAGCGTATAATTAAATTTTACAATTTTCTTTATAGATTTAGAACAGCCATGGCTACACAGTTAGCCATCAAAGATTAAATATGGCTTCTGCATTGGCCGAAACATCTCTCTCCAATCTGGATACCCCTCTATCATACGATACCACGATTAAGGGGCTTCAGCATATCGCTTCATACGACTGGCTTGAGGGATACTTACCGACTATCTCGGTTCCAGATAGGATATCTTCTGCGCTGCCTTGATGAGTAGTTCTAATGTTTGAAGTGCTCCGCCTCTTTGATTCTCACCGCCAGTGCCTCCGAAGCTAACGCCTGATTCTAGGAAGCTACATACATGTATTGACCAGAGTGCGGCGCGAAACCCCCGCTGTATGGATCTAGTTACCGATAGGAACAATATCCGCAAACTCTTGCGCTTTGTTCAAGAGCCCTCCTCTGACGACTTCGAGATTCAAGTTGAGATCGCTAGTAACAGGGCAGCATTATTTTACAGGCATGGAGATCAAGACGAAAGACGCTCTCCAGGATTTCGGCGGAACAAATTAACAGCTAGAAGTGGCAAGCAAGAATGAGCACTGACTGGTCGCCTATACTCGCTTTAGGACATAAAGAAATGGGAGAAAGGTGACGACATGAACAAGGTCGCGGAAAGCCACCAGTGCGCCACATACGAAGTCAACAAACACAGTACCTGTTCTGGGGCGTGTCAAGAGAGACACCAACGACATTGCAAGCCGTCAGGCTCGGCTCCATTACCAACTCATCACACTACATCTTTTTCCGACATTGTAATTTATGCAATGCAGGCTGGAATACGGCAAATTTTTCGCCGCATGCCGATGTGCTCCTTCGACTACCAACCTCTCTGTGAAACACTCAAATCTCGAGTCATTGATGTACTTGTAGGACGCAAGCTACGTGACAAAATGGAAGGTTTGGGGGAAGGAAAGCATGATTGTGGTCCATATGAGAGAAAGAAGATTGAAGGATCGAAGAATCTAGCACGCGGCTCTGCCTTTAGGTTCCTTTATATCTTCATTCTCGATTTTCCGAGGTCAGAAGCTAGTGATCAAAATCTGGCCCACAACGCAACCACATTTGCGGTCTCTCATCGTAGAATTTCCAAACACAAGACCAGGAAGATGGTATGACAAGCATTTGAGATGCGTTTTCCGATCTCGTACAAGCAGAAACAAGGTCTAGACAGGTGATCCATCGATAGCCCTTCTCGCGGAAACCCGAAGGAGGAGTAAGAGAAGGATGTAACTACTGGGGAAGGCGATATATATAGCTCTGGTTGGTCATTCTAAAGCGCAGTCGGGAGATTGATCGGCGTCGACTACCGATTTTTGCGTGTGATACCGACTGTATGCTTGGATGGAACACCTTAGGGGTTGAAGTTTGCTGAGATCCATAGCGTCGAATCAGCGATATATGACATTCATTGTCCAATGAGCATCCACATAGATACCAGGGCACAAAGAACATCAGATGTGCTCAATATCTTAGCCCCTCCTTAGGATCAATTGACTTAGAGTTACGCGTATCACCGATTGTGGGTTGTTCGGCAGACATCTTGATGCAAGTCCTCACAACACTTACCCTTTTGCATTCAACATCAGGCTTGTAGCGTGTGTACTGCCCCGCTCTTGATCCACAGAGCTCAGCTGCTTGCAGGGTTGTGAGATTTTCGCCTTACGTCTTTCGTATAAGGTAGTAACGAGAACTTTCTTTTTTTTTTTTTGTGTTCGTGTGTTTTGTAATACGAAATAATCCTACTTTTTTTCTTTTATTTTGTCTTTCATATTTATTTCGTCTTTACATACACGCCGCCTTTTTACTTAATCCAATTACTAGCGGAAATTGCTTACCACTTGTTATATTCAGTAAAATAATATGAGTAGTATTGTTGTTATGCCAACCAAAGATGAATTCTTTCGTCTCCTATAGTCTGGCTATAAAAACAGTGGTATTAGTATTTGTCACTAACTTACAACACTCGGTACTTATGTATTAGTATAAATACAATCCCACGAATCCTCCATTAAGTCAGAGAGCCACGGCTCTTGGACCAAACTCATCATAAAATCATCCGAAATCGTAGTATCCTCAGCTGACCTAGGAAACACTTCAGTAATATCTTTCTCGAGGTTTAAATGGGCCATGTTTTTAGTCATCTCTGTCCACATCAACATCTTGACCGTCTTAAAAAAATGCGGCGCTTTGTTCAACAGTCCTCTGTTCAGCCCGTCATTCTCCACTATCCCGGCCATTTCCAAGGCGCGTTCGGCTCTCTCGGAATAATGATCAAGAATTCGAATCACATCAGCGCGTTTCCTAGTTTCGATTAGGTCCCAGCCAGGTTCGTTGAGCGTGTTGAGCTTGAAAAGGACCACGAGGCAGTGAGTGAGTTGGGTGAAGTTGTCAACTGTGATTCCAACCCAGTCAGGGAGTGCCAGATTGCCAAACAAAGCCAGTAGATGCTCAATGCCGATTAGAGCCGACTCGAGGTCTTGAAATCTTTGAATGTGAGTTCCATTATGTTGATTGCTGCTTTCGCTGCGTCTGAGGAAGAATTCCTTTATTTTCAGCTCTGTGCTGAGTAGATAAGACAGTGTGACTCCTGGAATAATTCAGTTAGACTTATTCAAGTATTTATTTAATCCTACTGGAATGGTTTTATACTCTCTGATTGAAACTGTGCAGGTAAGTTTTGCCTGATATCATCAAGCTGCCTAAGCAACACCAAATATAGCATTCTAGACGGTGGGTTCAGGCCTCCGCTTTCCGCATTCTCGGTTACGAGACAAGTAATCCGATTTGTGATTAATTGGCATCTTATTTGAGTCGCTAAAAGAATGTCGAGGCTCGTCTGAGTACCTTGGCTCAAAGTTCGAGCACAATCCTCCAGATACGGCGTCCAATCGAGTGGATACGTTTTCCTATACCCTGCCCACGTACTAGTTCCCGTTAGCTAGATGACGTTTCATTTTCTACTTGATGCTACCCACGCAGAAGTAAGATGAAATAGTGCAGCGAATGTGCGACGTTCCTCCATGGTCCGATCAGGTCTTGCGGATGTCTGGTGGGCTGTTAGACGGCTAGGTCTGCCACGTGGTGATGTTCCACAGTGTAGGTCGAGTTCGAAAGCCATCGACACAGCCATCTGGGTAAGCATAGTCATGAAGGGCTTGTCTTTTTTAAAGTGATGCGACCTGAATTAATCAGTCCCTAGCACTAATTCAAAGACTTCAGTGTGATAAATCATTTCATACCAAGAGGAAAAGCAAATTATGCCGAGAAGGAGATCCAAATTTGCATATTGTTCACACAGGACCCGTCGCGATATGATTTTCCAAATATGGTCTGCAAGATCGAATTGTCTCGAAACGACTTTTGTAGTCAACGCCATGATGACAAGCCAAACGAAAGGTTTCTCCCTACGTAAATCGAAAGCAGATATTGTGGTTGGAATATTAATGAATGGAAACATGGGGATAAAAGCACGACGAAATGTTGCTAATTGCTCCTCAGCCTCCCACTTCGTGATACTATCAAGAGGTATATCAAGCGCAATTGGTGATACAGGACTAAGCGCCATCGATGGTGGGTCATTTGGGGTCTCGGTAGGCCGAAATAGATGAACGACGCTTTCAGTCGTGTCAATAACGACCTCTGGGCCACGCGCAATCGATGGAAGGATAGGATCGTCTGGCGATCTCATTGTTGATGGGGTATCGTCAGTACTGGGCCTAGCTTCAAGGATTCGTTCGACGGGCTGTTTGGCGGACGCCTGCGAGCGCAAAAGGGATATCACGCTGTCCAGCTTCTCTTCCAGCAAATTACGATGTGGCGGCGAATGCGCTAACCGAGAGGGAGCCCTTCGAGCTCTGCGCTTACGTATAGATATCGGCTGTTCACAAGCCTTGGCTAGACGATGACACCTAGAGGCTCCATTAATTACATGCAACTATTCTAACTCTGGGCGAAGTAGGTCAGAAATGGCAATGCGCCCTCACCTCTCACATCCAGAACCATCAGACCGATAGAAACATTTGCATTTGGCTCGGGAACATGCCACGCATGCACGTCCATATGGCGCTGGTGTCAGTGACTCTGCTGAAGTTGATTGGTGGAGTGCGCTGGGCTCCATCGCTTAATCCCAATCGAAATCAATTCCGCTTCGTTTAGTTCTGCCAGAGCAGGATTCTTGCATCGCAAGCTGTGAGCGATACGAAACAAAACCGAGAACGAGGGAGAGCTGAAAAGCCGCGGGAGCCGGAGACTTGAAATCCACGGGTTTGGTCAACACCGGCCCCAACCCCGCGGATTTGGGAGATTCCATGCCTTGGGGATTGGAGTTGTGGCAATATCCCATCAGCTAGCACGACTTTGCATAACGCATGTACGGCGAGAGAATGATATATAAATGGGGGAAGAATCATAATACTCAATGGCAATAAATTCAAACTACAAACCCTTTTTTCTAACATCCATTAATACTTGTTACTAAGTCGACCCTCACCATTCGTATTTATATTCTAAGCAATCCCCTTTTCCGTTACTATTTCTCCTTATAACTCCAACCTCTTTAGACTTTAATCTCTGTTTGCCATTCCTCATCTGCAATTGAAACCAGCAAATCAGATACCCATTCTGCCTCTGTATATAAAAAAAATAATGCCTTTCACAAAGCCTCTCAGCATCGCTTCCGATGGTTATGCTTCACAAACAGCCTGGCGCGACATTCAGAAATTTCTTCCCGAAAGACTTCATTTCACGACTGAACATTGCCCTGTGGAAGAATGGTGGGAACACAAAGGATACAAACTACATCTGGATCGATGGCGTAACGCAGCAGCCAAGATTCGGTTGATCCTGCACCATGGCGTTGGAACCAATGGCCGCCAAATGTCGATGATTCTCGGAGTACCCCTGCACAAGGCCGGCTTCGAGCTTGTTGCCATCGACATGCCTGGCTACGGCTGTACGGAGGCGCCTAGTGGCCAAGTTTGGTCATACGATGATTGGGTTCAGCTATCGAGCGATTTCATGGACCGCGAACTGGAGGCAGACCCGCGGCCCATTGTTCTCTACGGTCTGAGTGCCGGTGGAATGCTGGCCTACCATTCTGCCGCTCTCAACCAGAAGGTCAAAGGCATCATTGGCATGACTTTTCTCGACCAGCGCATTCAGCAAGTCGCCGACACTACCGCAAGAAACATTGTCCTGAGCCGTGTTGGATTGCCCCTCACTCGCGCTGCCAACGCAACATGTTTCGCACGTACCAAGATACCCATGTCGCTCGCAAGCAAAATGTCGACGCTGGTAAACAACGACGATGCCTTACAGATTTTCCTGAACGACAGCACTTCAGCAGGTTCAGCAGCCTCGATGCATTTCTTGGCAACTTACTCTCAATACAAACCGGCGATAGAGCCAGAAGCCTTTGACTTGTGTCCCGTGCTCTTAACCCAGCCTTCGCTGGACCGATGGACACCTTTGGAGCTGAGTGAACTGTTCCTGTCTCGTATTACCAAGGTGCCTGTGAAGACTGTGGAACTTGAAAAGGCGGGTCATTATCCCCTCGAGGAACCTGGACTGCAGCAAATGGCAGATGCTATTGTCGAATTTTTAAACGGGTTGAAACTGTAAAGCAGAGGCAAATAATTTAGAAGTCTCAATCTCCAATAGAGTATCGTATTTATTTTCAACGACTGAATCTATATTTGTATTGTAATCTATTCTATTCATCTGAGTACAATATGTCACTAAAGCGATATATTCTTTAGCCTGCCAGAAATACATGCTGGTAGGTTACCATCTGCATCTGACACACAAAGCCTTTAAGTACATCATAGTCTAAACAAGTCTGCATTTCACACACGATCTCATCAAAACATTGTCTAATCATCAATGCGCTTGTTTACCAGCCGACCTTGCACCAAAGAATTGGACATCAAAGGCGCGCAACTCTCTGCGTGTGCGGGTTTCCGCTTCAATCTCTGCTTCAGCGTCGCACTGCACCTTGCCAAACCCCAGTGGTGGACGCTGACAACCGTGTGCTGTCTCCTTGCTTTTGTCAAGAAAACGATTCAGGCTATAGCTCAGGTCGTCAGGAACGCGAGGACGGGCATCGGCTTGTGCAACATTATCGGTGGCAGCCAGAGGTTCGTTGGCTCTGTGTGATGGGCTGGTTCAGTGTTAGCGTGTACATTTGAGCTACGGGAAAATGGGGATGCCGGAGACAGGAACCGTACATCAGAATGCTATATTGGCAATGCACGATCGGGGAGAATGGGGCTTAATGAGACGAAAGAGGACATGAACCACAAGTATTTGTTCAGGTTGCACTTACACAATGCTGTCACCGCAAATCGCGTGTGTAGATGAGGTAGGCATTGGGCAAGATTGGAGAGCGGTTGAAAGCTTGAAGACAAACAAGTGCAAAAGGTCAGCTGCATTCACTAAGTTATGGTTATAGAGCAATATGAAGCAGATTGGAGAGGGAATAAAAAGGGGGTTTGATCGGGTTTTATATTTGAAGAGGATAATAGATGACAGAATGCTTTTTTTTCCAAACTCCAGCGCGAATGGTGCATTCTCACAGATCAATGTTGCTCAATGTCATTTGCACACCCACGAGCATGCATGAACTAGTGCGCCACTAATATCTGCGCCAAATCCTACTACTCCGTTCTTGATGTAGCCAAGTGGAGCACCCTGCCAGCGCCATGAACCTCAAAGCGGTACAAGTTGGCGCTTGTATAGAGACCTGCTAATTATTTGTTGAAGTATGGAGAATGAGGTTGTGATACTTAAATACATACCTAGAGATTGGCCGGTATCTCTCAAACACCACAAATTATACCTACAGAACCTACTGAGTTATAAAAAAGTCATATAACTTAGTATTTACGTTTTACACCATTCTAGAGTACTTTTCTTGTTTTTAATTTAGAGTAATTTGCCAAATTATCTACTGGACAAGGTGTCATTCTATTACTCATTCTCAGTTATATGCCTGCCCGTACCCGGTGAACTGCCAATCTAGCGTTTGTGACGCCGGTAACATGTACATGCAGGGACGGGTGAATGGATCACGCAGAGCAGAGCAGCAGCGACGACAAGACCAGGCGGGAGGTGGTGAGGGTCTGGACCCTCGACCTATACGCATCCGCAGCAGAGTTCGCAGGGACGAAGCACAAAGCTCAGCATGCTCCGCCCTGGCTTGTCCGACGTCGATCCAGGATGGCTGGGCGAGATAGTTGCCTGTCTGGTTGCCTTTATGGTGCCCTAAGCTCTGCGTGCCCATGCATGCATCCATGCATGATGGAGTGCGAATTGAAAAAGAGCTAGTCAGCATCGAAGTTGGCGCCCATGCACTAATTGCTAGTTGCAGATTCTGGGTTGGCACATAACCAAGGGTGTGCACGGCGACAGAATCGCATCTCATCGCCCAAAACCAAAGTGTGGTTCTCCACCCCTGAGCCGGCCGCCGCCTCGTCCTACGGCATGGGCGATGACGACGATGTGTCAGGGAAACCTGCAGACATGGTAGTGGGCTTCGCTTGTGGGGGAGAAAAATTGCTGATTCAAACAATGGCTTCGAGAAGATGTACAAGCGAGACCAGTACTCATTTGCCTCTTCCGTTCTTCGCCCTGCCCTCCTTTCTATACTCTTGCATCGACTGACTGCAATCGCCATCTGTCTCCAGTCCTTTATATGACTGGCATTTTAGTGCGTGCATCCGCGCAGCCTGGCTTTTACTCGTTAATCTTTTCTCAATCTTTTCTATTTGACTTGGCAAAAGTTACTATTGCGGTCAGTGCAAATACCAGTTACATCATGACATGTTTGTTATATCCAAGTACAGACCCTCAAACAAAAGAATTCAAAGCGAGCCTCACTACTTATTGACCACATGTCATATCTCCCGACACAGTTGATAAATTGAGTCCTTTCGGGGGGGCACGTAACCTGCAAAGCGCTGCTCATTAGATACATGTAAGCTCGATCAAGGCTAATCCGTATCAATTCTAGCCACCACGGCGCCTCCTCCGCAGCACACCCAAGCCAAAGATCAAGGTCGATGTCCGCCCCGCCGCCCGGTATAAAGCAACCAACAAGCTCAGCCGAAAGAGAAGGAAAATGCATGTACGTGCAGTCACGCGCTTCCGATGCGAAGCATGGCAATTCTCCTGCCGGCCACAGATCTGCACAGCACTGCACTGAATAGATGCAAGATGTCTGCATGTCGTTTCGTCTCTTTTGAGTGCAAGATATAAATTGGCGTAATACGTATACGTAGGTATTGCGGTAGTCCAATGTCACAAGCCAGCACCATAGAGCGTCCGGGGAAGTAAAGTCTCTCGCAGTAAACACATTCAACCACCAGCGCCGAGTTGAACAAGAGCATAGACGGGGACCATGGCGCGATGATGCCCAAAGGAAACAATTAGATCATTCCAGCCCCCCAGTCGACCTCAGCAGCGCCAGACAAGTCCTCGGAGCAGGTACATGTTATCAAAGTCTAGATTTTCTTTTTTGCCCAGCATGTCGCACATCCCAACTCCTCGGGAATCAGGCCTGGCCTCAGCATACGGCAGCCTTTTCTAGCCGTGGCGCACCACTCAAGGATGCTGTGGGTGGCGAGCCGCGCACTGGCTACGCTACGGAGCCGTCTCTACTACGTGCATGTACAGTAGCTTTGATTACCATTTTAGGCAATTTTTAGTTGCCTCGCACTTTGTACCGCTGAGAGTATTAATCAGGCATGCAGAGCACTGATAAGCTAGAGTAAACAGGAGACATGATAAAATCTCAGGTAATAATTTGTTCGCAATGCATATAAATGACCATTCAATGTATGTATATTGTGCCAATTCACTTTTTACACTTATATTTCGCAGAACGGCACTCTGTCAATATCCCGCATATGCTCAGTTGTGTGCAGGGCTGCGGCCCGCAACGGAATTGCCAAATTTTGCATCAAACTCGCGAAGCTTCACAAGCATTTTCGATTCTGCTTCGGCCTTATTTGGTGCTTGTTTCATACCGGGCGCCGGAGGTTGGTCTTGATCAGACAGAAAGCGGCAGACGCTAAAGGTGGGATCTGCCGGGACCAGGGAGATGGCGGCTTGAGTGCAACCCACAGTGGCTGGGGAAGAGGCATCGTTGTGGCTAGTAGTATATACTTGGATTAGCTCAGGCCAAAAGAATGATTCGAACGGTAGCTTGTAAGGAGACGTTGGACACAGATAATAATGGTTTACTTTGGAAAAACATAACAATCGTAGAGAATATATAGTAGTATTTATACTGGCCGTACCGATAACGGTTGCTACTCAGTCTAATACAATTCCAAAAAAAAAAAAAAAAATAGTACTTACACATTATCGTTATGATTAGCGTTATCAGCCATGGTAGAAAGCGAATATCCTAGTACAAGCAAATACAGGGCAGGGAGCCAGATCAGCTAAACTGTGGTCAATACACAGCAGACAAGAGAACAAGGGACGGGCTGATGACTGCAGTTAGTTGGTATGGTTAAGAGTCGAAGAGAGTAGACGGGGAGAACAGAGGGAAATGTAAACATTTAAATAGGTAGGCCAAAGGACGAAATGGCACACCGATACTTGGATTTCCATCTCACTTTTCAGCACGCATTAATGCCTCGGGAAAGTCTAGCAGCACGCACCATTAAGGCGTTCAGCGAAGAAAAATACACGCTGCTAGGCAAGTCAGCGTGTATGCAATCCAATCAGCAAGCGTGGTGGTGATCGGTCAGCGTGCTGCACAACGGTAGGTTATGCACGTATAACTGTTAGTACTCGCCCCTCGGAGGTTCTATCAGGCATACTCCATGTTATTAGCGCCTATCGCCAGATCTTGACTGGACGGGTCCAATCGCCGATGCGTCGGATCCGAGCGAAGTCGGGACGGCAGACTACAGCTGTTCTCTCTTTCCCTTTATGGCAACCCCGCCCACGGGAGCCTACTACTAGTGTTAAGCAGCAAAAGCCCGCCTTAGGGGTGGTGGCTTGTCCAATAGGTACATAAATATAGCCAAGGTACCTACTAGGTAACCATATAGTATGCATGTATCTACTGACGCCATATTACAAGGTAGCTATTTAAATAGGCTGTGCAGTAATACGATACATAGGTAGCTAATCTACTTGTCATAATTTTCAATTCTACCAAATTGCCAAGATAAGATAAGATTGGCCGCGGATTGTCACTTCAATGTTGCTACACTACTATCCAATGTCTCACATCGAAGTCGGAATGAATGAGCAGGTGAGGCTTAGCTCCAGATACCAAGATGTGCAAAAGGAGATTTCGAGGTGTCGCTTTCGATTATTGCTGAGGCCAAGATATCAAGGTGATGATCGTTGCGTAGAGCCTTTGCCTCGGCGTCATGGCCAATAGGCTCTAGGGCGTCCTAACTATGTAGCTTCATATTCCATAGTGCAGGGATAGCAGCTCGCAGCATAAGCTACTATGAGTCTTTCTGTTAAGGGCGCAAGCCTTAAGACAGATGGTAGAAAAGTACCTCGGAAAAGAAAATCGAGGGGCTTGAGCAAAAAGCCGCATTCTAAATCCCCATTGTCAATATAGCAGCAATTCTGCTTAACAGGCTTCTTTATTTTCAAGACTAGACCAGTATAATAAATGCTGAAATTGAATGTATATTTCTTGAAATAAATACAACTAATAAGTATGTGTGGCCTAAAGTTTGACGTAAAGGCCAGGGGGAAGCAAGGCAGTAAGCACACGGAATGTATTTCAGCCACAAGCTGGCGGCGCGGAACATCCAGGGAAGAGAACATCGAAGTCTCTCTCAGTGCTTCCATCTGCTAACCACTGCCACGTAGCTACATGTAGCAAAGAGCGCAGAACTGGCGGGGCAGGGATGCTCCAGTCACCATTTACAACGTTTCGCTGTGACCATACACTGCCCGCTGCTCACTTCAATTTCTTTTAGATTTGCTCTAGCGTGGCTGAGCCCGCTATTGTGGATCGGACACGGCAGATCGGCGGCGCGCTCCGTTGCGAGATGCGGCTAAGCGGTCAAGTGCCCATTTAGGAAACTTTTGGCTGCCTTGGGCACGTGTGGCTCCGTGCAATCACATGCAATCAAAATCAAAAGGCGCTCATACATATAGGTATCCGGTAAAGAAAAGAAGACAGAACAAAGACGTAATGAAATCCTAGGCTATCCTTTATTCGCAATGCATATATATAGTTACTTGATACATTATATATATGTATACTATGCCAATTTGTTTTACACACTCACAAGCAGCAGAACAACACTGTGCGAATATCGTGCATGTCTTCAGTTGTGGCCGACAGGGGAATTGCCAATTTTCGCATCAAGTGCGTGCAGCAATACCGACATGTTCCCTTCAGCTTCGGCTTCGCCTCGTACTGGCCTCATACCGACCGGCATAGGCTCTTCAAGAAATCGACGCATGCAAAAGCCTGCATCCTCGTGGACGAGTGGGATACCGTCTCGTGTGCAGCCCTTGGACGGCGGGCGTTGGTCTTTGTCGGAGAGAAAGCGGCGGATGCAAAAGGTTAGATCTTCAGGGATGAGAGAGATGTTGGCTTGTGTGCAACCCTGGGTGGCTGTAAAAGAGGTATCGTTGTGCCTAGCATCGAAACTGGTCAGTCAGGGCCATGGCTATCTAATGAGGACCATTTGTAGGCTATTTTGGAAGGGGTTGCTCAAATCCCATCGCTGCTGTTGCACGGAGGAAACAATAGTCAAGTAGAAGAGGCTAGCTTCCAATCTTGGACTGGAGACCTGTACTAGATATAAACAGTGTTTGTAATGGCGACAGCAACAATAACACTTGCCAAGTCCAAAGCAAAAAGTGGGAGGAAAAGGTAGGAAATGATAGCACCTACTGGCTGCCATTGCCATTAGCGTTAGAAGCCATTTTGGAAAGTTGGGTACATGCAATGTTGCAGCACGCGCGGGTGTACAAAGTTGGAAGCGAAATACAACAAACAGGAGAATGGGGTGATGATTAGGGTTACTTTGTAAGATAGCATAGGAAAAATGGCACAGAGAACAGAGGCACAAGGAATTATATATACCAGACTAAGCACAAGATGAAGCGTTTTTGTTCTCCCGATGTCTTTTACTCCTTTTATTTAGCCAGGCGTTGCTACGCTTGGAATATGCAGCGCATCCATTCCTTCGTGCCAAGCACCGACTCTGTCGGAATCTTCGCGTTTGACCAAACTAAAGGCGAACTAGACATGTTGACGTGTGCCTTTAGCGCCAGGCTGTGCCGGATCTTGGGCAAGATGCCCAGCTAGACGGCGGATGAAATGGATTGGGCAACGGGCACGACATCGGCCAGGACGCTGAATGATATGACATGACGCTAAAGCCGCACGGAGTAGACGCATTGAGTGCTAGACGGACGCTAGAGGCACGCTAGAGGCACGCGCTAGGGGCAACGCTAGCATCAAAAAGCAAGGGATGTGAAGGCTGATTGTTAGAGACCAGGTCCAGGTGGGGGAAAGAAAAGACGGCTGAATTTGGTGTTTTTAGTATGGAGATCACTTCTTTGCACCGCATGCCCCAGGCAGGGAGAGCCAAGCCAGCGTCCGGTCGAGCATTACGCATAGCGTTCTCAATATCTACATGTAGGTGCGTGTATATTGCTGAGCACTTCATCTCACACAAGGCGGCAAGAATCGGGGGTGGAGGCAGCCGATCAACTTCAAACTTCTCTAGCGTTTGTTGCCCGCCCTACAATCCGTCACCGGTGTGTCCCGCCTCCATCCCCCGTTCTTTCATATTTCTCGTGTCCCATTCCCTTGCCCTGCCGTGTGTTTTGAAAAATCCAAAGACTCCATGCCAGATTTTGGAGCAATTATCGACTTGTCGCCTTGCCCCTATGGTGTGCTGCCTTGGACGACAAGCTCGCATTCAGCATGTAGCTAACCCCTTCTAAAGTCGACATTCCCACGAAGAAATCCATCAAAAATATAGACTTTGACAGGCGAATAATGCGGCTGCTGTTCGGCTGCTTACCACGTCAGTTCATGTATTCACGACGTGGCAAGAAGAATCAGCCTCTCTGTTTTGCCGCCACTGAAAAATGCACCGAGCCCATTGTTTACGAGCGGCTCAGATGATATCCCTGCAGGGGAGGCATCCTTGTCCCAGATCCCACAAAGATGGCCAAGATGAAAAGCTCTAGTAGACTCTCAACACACATGAGTTAACGACTGGACTCGGCTTGCTGCATGCACCAATACTATGTATGTATGTGCATGTACCCATCTCTGATCAAATCGCCATCTCTCTTATGTACTTGTAGGCTAATACGTGCTGCTTTAGCGCTTGCGCTAATAAATCTGGGCGCATAAGCCTTTCAGTTTTTTCTTTTTTTTTCTCCGAACCCTGGCCCTGTCGCAGGTCACTTGTCTGCAGTATGACAAGCAGCGGCATCAGGCACTGGTCCCAAATGTTATACCGTAATGTTCAATCCATATTAAGTGCTGTTGGTTGGTGGGTGGCAATACTTTAGTAGTCTCTCAACGGTAAGCTGGCAGACAGACTGTTTTGTCTCACTATCCATTACCAAACAGGATAGCCTAGCTACATGTAAGCATTTACATGGATATAGCCAATTATATAATACACATTAATCCTTATTGCTGCCAGATTCTATTGTAGATATTGAAATAAGGAATTAACAACAGAGTTGGCGAATCCGCAATAGCTACTCGTGTGTCAGCGACGGGGCCACGCACCACGCGCTATATCTATAAACTGTCGGGCTGCGGAGGGCATATGATGACAGGTCATATTGGATCGGCCAGATTGGACAGCATTAAATCAGATATATTGCGTTTCTAAAGCTGCAGGCATCCACGTGAGGTGAGCTGTGAATGGCTACATGTACCTGGGCAGCTCATTTGTTTGCCTTTTTGCAAAAGTTCCTATACTCGCACTGTACTTCCAAGAAGACGGGGGAAGCAAGAGTGGCCGCGAACCACGTGCATCTATGTAGCCCTTCCTATGAAAATCGAACGTATCATTACAGCTCATTAGATAAGCACAGTAAATGTCGAGACCTAAACTCACGAACAAAGCACGGCTATCCTATCTCCACCCCGCTGCCGCCTATCGGCGCAGGGGAAAATCCTCATGGCGACTCTGCGCCGTTTGTTTAAAAAAAAATTGCTCTGTTTTTGCATCCAGGGGGTGTAACTAACAGTAATCTCTGGGAGATTTTGTTTTCAATAAGCTGCTAAGGTTGCTCTAGTCGCTGCTTTATGTTTTCTGCTGGTCTGTTTATAGTACACCGCTCTTCAGCCTCTTGATCATTCTAAGATTGCAGGAGACACTCCCGCATGGCCATCCATAACGGCTAGCCGCAGATGATATACATTGCTGCATACGATCGCTCAATGATTGAATACTGAACCAGTTACATTGCATCGTATTATAAACGCTCCAGAAACGCATTGCGGTATGTGCCTATTAATTAATCATCTTGAGATAGATTTTAGGCTTCATGCGAGTAACCTTGGAGGATATTTTTCCAGAAGCTAGCAGGAAGATGGAAATTAAAACAAAAACGTGAGAGGCGCCGGAGCCGTGAATCCATGAGG
This sequence comes from Trichoderma asperellum, assembly GCF_020647865.1. Classification (NCBI taxonomy): domain Eukaryota; kingdom Fungi; phylum Ascomycota; class Sordariomycetes; order Hypocreales; family Hypocreaceae; genus Trichoderma; species Trichoderma asperellum. Next base: position 759,340 of record NC_089417.1, read on the forward strand.
CACGAGTATAGCAACATACTCCCTAGCCATGTAGTATACCATGTCGCCGGTGGGTGGTGTGGGAGCACAAAGCGCAGGAAGAGGGACGTCAGCTATATGCCGTTCAAGTGTGTGTCGGCGAAGCAAAGTAGGGCTGCATGATCATAACGAAAGTTGAAAGGCACGTCGGCCAAGGCAGGACCTCAGCTCCAGGGTGCCAAAAAGAAGAAAAGACCATGACCCGGGCTCCGCCTCGGTCGACACGGCATTTTTAATAGAGCGGGGGTGTAAAAACAAAAGTCAATGCAACCCAGACGCAAAACGTATTTAACCTCCGTCCGGCTAAGCGGTGAGTGCATGTAATAAACATACTAGATTAAGTAGTGGGCTGCTAAAATGACAGTAACGACGAAACGCAGAATCTAAGATGATACTACTAGCTGGAGAGGCTAAGGGCGTGCGAATATTGAAGGTATGGCGCGGCGGCTATCGGCTTTAGAAGGAAACAAAGACGGAAAGGGGGGAGAAAGAGAAGAAATGGGAGAACAACGGGTACGGGCGAAGAGGAAACGCCACCTTGTATCTGCAATGGCGCTGGAGCTGAGCAGCACGATACATGATACATGTACTTGGCGGCAGAGGTGGAGACAACACCCTTCTGCCTAGTTCTCTCTTGTCTCGAGCACTTATCACATCTCTCATGCTTCAACAAGCGGCGTTTTCTCCTCTGTGACATGATGGTTCTATGCAAGTAAGGGTATCTGCCAAGTACCCTCGCATTCGCAGCGCCTGAGGCCTGGTGAGCAGCTAGCGAGCAGCGCAGGGAGAGGTAGACAGCTATGGATGTTCTTGTAGACATTTTATGAATCCCTCAGCAGCCCAGAACCATAGCCAAGGCATCCGCACCATCTGTTTACGGACTAGCATAAGCGGTCTTCTTTTTTTGGCCGAGTATATACTCCCTACGTGTATACCAATTTCCTACAGCACAGCGTAAGGCTTATAAGTATTTGGCTGGTAAGTGCCATACTACATGTTGGATGGACGCAGAGGCACTGGCACTATGGGTCTCGCTGCTTGGCCATATCCGGCTTTCCTTGTCTGCATCTGTAGCACCAGACCCTTCAATGACTTTGAATCTCGTTTCCCATAGCGCATATGCCGTACGGCGCAAGTATAGTATTTTTTTCTGGGGCGCAGCGCCGCCCGTGCTTGTATTGCTGGTCTGGTTTCCCCGCCAGGGTCCGGATCCATGTTCAGTCGATGTCACATCACACACCCCTCCCCTGCAAGCTATTTGGCCGTTTAGACAGACTCGCAGCTGATCAAAGTCTTGTTGCCCGGATGGGCAAACCTTGCCTTCTGGATGAAGACCATATAAATCTGACTCTCCTTCTTCTCACTTCATTCATGAATATAAGAATGAATAGAGGCCAATACAAATTTGCTTTTGTTCCATTCACTCCATTAAACATTTTTTTCTCTCCCCTTGTCTTGGCTTCTACTAAACTGTTCGAAAATCGACACGAGAATGGCTTCAAGTTTTACCTATACCATGCTCAATGGCAGCGACAGGTAGGTGTTATTTTACATAAGAGACATTTCATTATTTCTATCCCTCTTGCCTTAGACAAACAATGTGTGCTTTTTTCAGATGTCTCATAATCCCTAATACTTCGTGGCGATCATTCGTTAAGTGAGAAGCAGCAATGCTAATTTCAATCTCTATACAGTGCGAGCAACCCCGCCTCAGCTGCTAGCAAGGGCGACTCCCAACGCGCCCGTCTCCACTGTGCCGATAACATCAATCGCTTCCTGGTCGATCAGGATCAATGCGCCCCAGTTGGCCTTGGGCCTGTTCAGACACAAGACGAGACCAAAGCTGCGGGTGAAGCTCGCGCATCGGCAAATATTAGTGCTTTTAATAGGCAGTTTGGCTGTGGCAATACGCCCCCAGGGACTAAGTCTACGCAAAAATAAAGCAGCTGCTGAGAAAAATATGACGATGAACCTACAATATGTAGTTATGGTGGAATGATGATGATGATGATGATGATGATGATGTTACATACATGTATGTATATGCTATTCTCAGGGAGCGAGGAATATTGTTCGTAGTAGTGGCGGTAAATATATAAGGATGCAGCCCTTTTGAAGGTAGCCCACCCCTCAATGTCTTGTATGCATGGATCTGTGCATGCGCATGCTAGCACCGTCAACCACAGGCATACTCGCATCGTTTGTGGCGGGGCGGGACCTATAGTAGTTTATAAGACCTTTCATACAACTACCATCAACTGCATTCTTTATTTTGGTCACATATCTCTTGATATAATCGAGGTTGAATTAATTCAGCAGAAGTAGCAGTATTGTATATTGCGGCTGTGCTATGCACAGAAAGCAACGTTCTGGATGCGAATCGTAAACACACACGGTTCTTGATACATTGCTACTGAGTATTGTATTGCCACCAAAAAAACAGGTACTCTGTGCCGACGAAATGTTTTCTAATTCACTTTACCCTTTTCGGGAAGCCTGCCTCTTACACCAGGCAACCGCCCTCCGAATGCAAGCCGCCGAATTAGTCTTCGAAATAATAGTGGGGATATTGGGCCGTCAAAGAGCAAATGTACGCCTTTAATTTCAACATACACGCTACTCTACGCTACTCTATACTACTCTAGCCGTACCAACGCTAGCACGAATGAGAGCAGAATTTCTTGTTTTCTCTTTTCTCTCTTTCTTCTTTCTAGAGAGGCTGATTCCGAGTCACCCACGAATCCTTGATCGGCGCTACGTCCGGTGTACCCAAAATCCTGACGTACCTACAGTAGCTATTTATAGAAGCTATCTGGGCTTTTAACTCTAGTTCAAGCGGACTCACTATAATTGAGCTGCGGTGGGATTATCTCATATGAAAAAGTGAAATGGCCACAATCGGGATAATGCTTAGGCAATCTTGAGGGACGGTTAAGGAACACCACCTGCTCAAGTTTTATTTAAACCCAGTGGTCCAAGAGCTACATATTGAGCATCTGTGGTTGCTTCTAAAGGGACATGGAACCCTCGAATATTATACCAGGATTAGAATGCAAAGCAAATGTCGGCAGCTTGACAGCCTACTGTAATGGCTTCCGGTAATTGGTCTTCGAGCCTCAGTTTATTGCTGGATTGCATAATGCAGGGTCACGTTAGGACGTGCATGAAATTACTTGTAGAGGTTACCTAGATACAATATACATGTACATATTGGTGCAAGAATCGCTCACTAGAAGGATATATACCTACCTACCTACATAGTCCTATAGTATTTGGTGCCTGGGAAAAGGTACATCTCGATAAGTGGAATATCATATCAGTTGGATGCCCCGCAGTGGGCTGCATATGTGCATTTGGGAGGGGCTGGAGACAACGTTCCCGCTTTAATCTCACGTTTGGCGGTGTATCTGTCTCGCCAAACTTCGTCTCTGCCTCTCCTCCTCGCAATGAGAGATGTCAGAAAATGATCCGATAATTCTTACCCGCCAATATTATATGTAGAGCCGATAAAATGAAGTGAAAATAGGCAAAAATCATTTTATTCTACATTCTTGCCAACAGCAATTCTTCACTGTCGTAGCGATTCGTTCTTATTTTCTTCGATTCATAGAGCAAGCCTTGGCGCCTTTGTTTCATTGATAACTGTGCTCTCGCAAAGGCTTCTTGTGTGATAGAGAGTAAAATTGCCTAGGATAAAACATCTCTGTGTCAGTAGGCTAAGCCAGTAGCTACAAAGACACTATACATACCCAGAAACGTGAAACGAGACTTAAAAGGAGGAGGGGGAGGAATTGAGATTCATTATATATCCCTGTAACAACCGTGTTGATGTTGAAGTATTAGCTGAATGATTACATAGACGCAAGCATCTTCTCGCTGAGTGGCTCCAGTGTTTGCGCAAGGGTGAGTTTCGATTGTGGATTTGCTTTCATTGGTTGCTAGTGGCATCAATGATCCAATCGACGTCCCTTACCTTTTGTATGCTGTAACTAAAGTTCTGTAAAGAGAAGAGCCTATTATTGGCTCAGATAGTCTTGGTAGAGTCGATCAATCGCCACTAGTCTGCGATCTCTGTCGTGGGCTCATTTAGCTTTGCTACTTTCGTCACTAGCGGTAGCATATCACTAAGATCATAGACTATTTGCTTCAATCATTTACAAGCTTGGGTCTTTATAAGTAAGTTGGCGTTTGACATATATAACATTTGTTCAGACCACCGCAACATCAGTACCAAAAGTCGAATGGCTTCCTTATACTTGAGTTCTGGGGGCGACAGCCTTTTCCCCCTCCTCTTTAACTTCCATTGATCTAATCCTATATAGCTCTAGGGTGATTCAAGCTTTCTAACCATCTACTCCGTACATGCATAAGCTATCGCAGGTGCGTCGGACCCTTGCATGGAGATTATACTAGCCTGCCACGTGTAAGTGAGCTCACCCGGCTCTCGGATATCGGATATGGAGACCACGGAAGCAAATCCGTTGCGTCACACTGAACGTGCTTGTATGCACAAAACGTCGAATCGGAGCACAGGGATGACATAAGTACCAAGATCCCTTACCTCAGATGCCAATTCAGCCCAATGAAAAACGTATTGGAGAGTAGTTTGTGTCGCGCGGTACGGAAGACAAGGCATTGGCCAATCCCGAATACACAGCTGCAACATATCAAGATAGTGCAAATAGAGATATACACAAATTACCCAAATAATTACATATGTACTGTATAACGAATAGGTAAAAAAGGGTTGAAACGCCTAAACGTTGCTCCAGCTGTGCGCTGCGCATTTACATGCGCTTACATACACAATGCAGCCGAATATGCAACCATAAAATCTCGCATCTGCTTTGAATGCCACGCTGCATGATCCAACTGTCATCAATTGGAGATATCATGTGTGTATGCGAGCATAAAATCCGGGCTAATTAAGCGCATTAGGTCGACGGCCACAAACGCCACGGCGTTCTGGTCTGAGAATAAACGTGTCAAATCAAGGCTAGAAAACAGCCTAGTAATTTCGGGTTCATAAGCCACAGGTTTATTTTTGCCAGCACTGCTATATTTAGTTGCTCGGCACGTTCCGGTATTTCCAAAGGAGCATGTCTAGGTACATGCACTGCAGCCCCTCTCGCTCGGCGCCCGTCGTATTCAGATAAGGTACTCGTAATACTATTACTACAGTGCAAACATCCCCATATTCGCCAGTGAAGGGCTCTAGAAGCGAGATAAAGCCCTTGGAAACATCCGGTACGAGTATGTCCCCCCTACACTTGCGCATGAGTGTCTGCCTTATCATCTATTGACCTAGGCACCCTTCGAGGCAACCCGTGCCAAAGTAGGTACATGTATACTCTGGCAAAATCCCCCCCCTCAATCTTGCGCAAAAAAAAAAGTTGGGCTTGCAATATTTTCTGTGCTTCTGCCGCACTTCCCCTACGCTCACTGAATGGCGCAGAATCTCACATCGCTGCATCTTGCATGTTACTGCCTATCACACTGCAGTAGCTGATCCATACCTCGCCACTCGCTTGGCTGTGAGGCCACTGAGTGACTGGTCAAGGTACGACGTATCGAGTGCAAAACGCAGAAGAGGATGGCAGTACAGGCCATCCGTACCTTCGAGCATATACACGCTCAAAATCACTCTCCGAGCAACGCAAATTAACGATGCCGCCAACGACTAGTTGCTATCAAGATATCTCACCATCATCCGCAGGAGAGCTTTATTAGATATATACTTTCTTTTATTCTCATCCTACAAAATGATTGCAGCGGTAAGAGTAAGAGTATGCATACAGAGAAGTCACACGGGGTGTACGCCATACGCATCAAGCTCCGTCTTGGTTTGGCCAATAGTCAGAACCACAGCGTATATTTAACGCCGCTAAAGTATTCTAATGCAGCTTAAAGGAGACTCGGCAAATGTATATGATAATGTACGAGTGCCTCGCACTAGACTTCAAATGCTACAAGGCAACACAGCTAGTCGGAGCGATTAAATAGCAAAAACGACGACCTTCCTTTTCGCTTGCTTTACGTGCTCTCTTTAACAACAACTTCATATATCCTTCTAGTCAATGGTACACTGCTAGATTTATCTCCTCGGTTTATATACCAGAGCTTCTCAACTCTTTTCCTCATCTTCTCTGAAGATACACTATCCAGATCTTTGGCATTGTCTTGCACTCCATAACCAAGATGGCAGATAATAATCAGGAAAGGTACTGTACAACACATGTTCAATTACTATGCTGTCCTACGAAAACATGATACACCATTTGTTCCTTATTCCCAAATAGATTCTGTGTCGCTACATTGCCAAACATGTATCGATGGTCACGTCCTGTTTCGGCTTTTTTAGGCCCGTTTCATTCGTTTACTGGTTACACCATATTCTGTATCCTACAATTACCGCGTCTGCCAGCCCCTTAATCCTAACAGTGAGAATCTCAGGGCCCCAAACCTAACGCCCTGCTTTGTCGCACAAATTCCCAACGATCCAAGTCATACTCTAAATACTTTCCTCGATGCCAACCATACTGATCGGAAGGAGACCGGAGATGAGAGGATAGCTCGTATATACGCGCAGTTGCAGGAGCTTGATAGACAACTTGATCCACACAATGAACAAAACGGTCCTCAATAGAGTGGACGTAGGGGTGGACTGTGAAGTAGTCACATTGTGCTGAAATCTGATTAAGCCAGGCATTTATAAGGGCGGCATACGAATCTTTGATGAAATTCACTTATGGTAGTTTGTTCAAGATGCGCATACAGCTTAGGATATTGGTGTCAATTCTACGTAGCTGAATACACACAATACACACTCGTTTCGTGTTGTCGCATGTTAACAATAGTCGCTACATCAAATTATTGAGTATGTTTTTAAATATGCTACGGGTTAAGACGGTTACAGCGAAGAACAATGCGATTCCGAAGCTAGGCCAACCGTCCCCTCCCCCGCAGCCGTAAGCGCTTGGTAGTTGGACTCGAGGTTGCGATAGCCGTGACAATACCCACAACGGCTCGGCAGCTGGGCTCGTAAGAACGGACAGGAGAATTGCGGAGGTCAAATCTCGAAGAGGAAAAGCCATTGCCGCCCCGATATACAGTGCCCTCCAGACTCACTTTCAAAGGCGCCATATCGTCTCGACCCCCCGTAATAATGATTGTCTATATTGACTAATTTAGGGATGTGATGTCGCTCGACAATACACAAAAACTAGATGTGGCTTTTCTAACCTTAAACAGTGTTTTTAAACCGAGTCAAATATTTGATAACCGAAAGATCCTTACATTCTTGAGTCTAGACTCCAACTTGTCCAGACATAAAAAGGCATCCAGCAGCATTGGTACGCCTAATCGCCTCTCGTGCACCTCCTCCTACATCATCCCTCGTAAGTGAGAGACTAATATCAGCAACAGCCACACGAAACACTAGTTAGTGGGCTCGTGACATCCGTGTGGGGGTGATGAGTCCGGAAGCTGCCCCTATAACATCGCATCCTAGTTCCTTCAGCATATGTCTCTGCCAACAGGGTTGATCCCACCGGGCTTTGGTTGGATTATCTGCTGCCACGTCGCCAAAGTATTGGTATTCCTCTTCACATCTAAGCGCCTGGCCTCAGACTCTGCGACCTAGTGGACTCGTTTCTTCGAAAATGTAAATGCATCGTTCAGCGCTATACTTTCTGCCTCCTGCTGCTCGTTTTCGCGACGAGTGGATCTGGCAGTTCGTTGTCGAATCGCTCGTCACACTAATTGGAGCTAATCGAGCAGAGCCGCACAAGTACATATACCTATTTCTGTGTGTTTCTTAGCACCGTATTAGTTGGCTCGATACATCTTATACAACGTCTAATCCACCCTGCAGTGGTCACCTGTACAAGACGCATATTATGCTACCCCCAGCTAACAGCGCCAAATTTTCTTCATCCCTCAATCTTATGGATCCATCTTCGTAAATCTAAAGGTGTAGAGTAGAGTAAGGGGGTTTAGGGATCTGCTCAGCTATTTTAATGCGAAAGAGGTGGTTCAGGTAGTCCACGACAGCGGCTCCAGAGCCTTCACAGCTTATTCACTCCTTGAAACTTTTTCTCCGTTTTGAAACATTATCATCCATATCGGAAGGGACCGAGATCAGGAGAGTAGCGACGTAGACCTATGCCAAGATTCGAGTGGTTTTCTGCCCCCTCTTGCCATGCGCCATGTAACGGACTCTGTGAAGGCGCCCGACGCTTCTCGTGTTGTCTTATTATGGTAGCTCTCTCTAGATTTCTAGGCTCACGCCTGATTCGTAGATGATGGTGGTTTTATCGAAATTCTCGACTCGGGCTCGTTGATGCAAACAAGGCGTCCAAGGCAGACATGACAAGGCGTAGCAGATGCTTCTGCCTTATGCATGGGGCATGTAGTTGTTTGCATTAAGGAAAGGCAACTTCCGTAGAGCTCGTCAAAAGGATCGTGTCGTAGTAGTGAAAGCGGTGGCGGAGGCTGTTAGTCGGAATTTGCAAATGATGTTTCTCGCGAAACGACTGGGTGTAGGCTTTTCATAAGGCGTACTGAGATGCATACGCCGTCGCATCAGAAAACCGCAAAGGGCCGCCTTCGAAGGTTGCCTCCGTGTCGCTCATATCCTCCTGTTTCTGCTTGGTGGCTTTCTGTCGCTATTTGATTGCTTGTAATATATTATTAAATGAATACCCAGTCGTTTCTTCCTACATAGATTCAGTACCAACGCCACAATAGGTGGATAACGACCATGGAGATAAACAGGGAAAATAGCGCATTGGTAAAGGGATTTTCTTGTAGAAGAGCGAGAAATATGTATGCAAGAATCATAAAAAAGAAATCCCTCAATAACCCCGCTTACAGGGCTGGTATAGCTTCTCGGTGATCCGTTTGCGATAACTCCAGATTTCTGTTATTCGCTAGATACTCCGCATAGACAGACTTTTTTATTTTTGTTTTTTTCTAGGTATTGGAAACACTCTGGTTATAATCATTCATCGCATTATGCTTGATTTCAAATCTCAGCCGCATTTTAGCGTTTAGGCAGGCCTTGTTTTCGGTGTCACGGCTACCGTCCGTGTTGGTCTTACTGCAAGGGAGAGCCTTGTGATAAATATCAAATTTAATCACATGCAGGCGATAGGCTTTTTTTAATAGGTCATAGCACATGTTTATTGAATGGCGCAGTGACTATCCAGGCAGCAGCTAGTAGTATTAAAACCGAAAACAGGGCGAGATTAGTTTACCATGAGGTAATAAACGCCTTGCACGTCTAGAATGTAACCATCCTACCGGCCATGGCCTACACCAATACAACGTTTTCCAGCTGCCAGCTGCCTCGTAAGTCTAGCAAGAGATTTATTCCCACTCAGCTGACATCACTGGAGTCACCGAAGGCCCAATTTGAAAAGGGTCCTTGCATAATGTGATAGAAAGTAAGGCTTGCGTAAAGCCTCGTTAGTTCATATCAGACCATGTCGATTACTGGTCGGGCCAACTAAGAACAAGATAAGTTCGCTTGTGCATTCCCAAACATTACAATATAAGTCTGAGAGTGCACCTCTATAGCGAAAACTATGCCGGAATTTAATCACAAGTAATCATACTAGTTATCATCCACATAAAGGCATAGAGCCATGATAGATAGAATAGCATTATCAACAACTTATTTCGCAGATTTGATTCATCCCGTCTTTACTAAGAACAATGATATTATATGCCTTGAACCCTATTTGTTAAACCGTACGATTTGATCTGCTGCGTCATACTCATCATACTTTCCCCATCAACCACCACTGACGATTTGTCTTAGATTCGGCCGCCCCCATCTATTGTTTCAGTACCTTGTTACCTTCAATATATCGTTCCTCATAACCAAATGTGCGGTAGCTTGAAATCGGGTCAATGAATGTAGCTTCGTCGGGCTGGACATAAGACTTGTAGAATGGGTCGGAGAAGGCGTTCTTCAACGCGTCTATGCTCCGCACAGTGAGCTCAACGTAACCATCGTAACCCACGACATTGTCGCTCCCCAAACCAGTCCCGACCTCTTTGCACTGTTCGCGAATCTCTGACGGAGTGTGAAACTATGATTCTAGCTTAGTATTTGCTCAAAGCGCGTGCTCTTGCAGTTGCATTGCGCACCTGAACATAAGTAACTACACCATGCTTTGCAAGCCATTCATTTACCACTGCTGGGTGTTTCTCCGTCCAGTAAGAATGGAACTCCTCTTCGCTAAGACCAGGCTTGCGCTTAATAAACATTGTGAGCTTGAACAGCCCTGCTGAAGTCATCGTAGAAAGGGTCGTGGAATGAAGTTTAATTTCGCAACAGCTAGGCCACTGTTTCAACCCAACTCTTGTGGTTGCAACAACGGACCTGCAGGCCAGGGTAAGTCGACCTGGATCAACTATGGACCGAGGGCTCAATTACACGTAACCTAAGCTCGTTTACCTGTAGCATGGAGTAACCCATCCAGCGCTAGCATCTTGTTTACCGTCCAATCCTTCAGCTTCCGTGTCAAAAGCGCCCCTGCATAAATGTCTACGAGGAGACAAGCCGTACGGCCGAGGAGAGTCTCAGCAAGGTGGCTTCTACGCGATATACAAGCTCGGCCCAGCCTATTCGACGCTTTTGGTTCCTCCCTTCTCCATGTTCCCTCCCACTTCATTCATCAAATTCAATAGTGGCCGGTCAGCCTCCATTACGTTGTGGCGCTGTAACACTGCGTGCTATTTCCTGCTCTCGTCGGCCAAATCTGGGTGCGACGCCGACACGCCGGTTTCTAGGAAGCCGAGTAACTGAGACGGGAATAACACAAACTCTCTATTATGCAAGTCTTCGGCGTCCAGGCAGCAGGGAAAAAAAAAGATCCCGAAAGGATAGAACACATTCATACAATCTATTGGCTCAAATGCAATCCAGATCAGAAAAGTATTGTAGCTGCCTGCTTTCTCGGAGATTTCTACTTTTATTTTATAGTGCTGCCTGTTCTAGCCTGCAGCCCACTAAAGCCATGCTCCCATCCGGCATCTCAATGTATTGATGAACTGGCTTCTATTTTGTGTTGTGCACAAAGCTTCTATCAGCTACTTATGTATACCGTAGAGATTATTTAATATATTCAGGATTTTCTCCCTGAATGTGTAACATATTCTCGTCCTTGATGGATGTTTGAGAAACGAACTCATCAAGTTTTTGTTGGCCGATACAAGGCTGCAATGTTTGCTGATCATTGCCCACAGTAGGTATTCTTGGCTCTTGCTGCAGGCACAGCCATATCTTTACTGTATAATGTCTATAGACCAATAGCAATTAAAAGAAAAGAAAAATGACTTATGAAACTTCAAGGTCAATTAGCGACTTCAATACCGTACTCTACTTGCAATAAGCTCTTAAAAGGTGTGCAGGCACAGTATGACAAAAAAGAAAAGAAAAAAATAGGATCCGCTATAGCCATAACACAAGACTATTTAGCACTAAGAGCGCTCCAAGACAGGGAGTAATAAATACGTAGGTAGTATTGGTTATAAAAATCCCGCCCTGTATGCAGTAGCCACGACAGTAATAAGAGAAGGACATCCAATAATAGGGCAAAGGTATTTTCAATTTCGCCCTACAGCTACCTACCAACGCTATTGCCAACAATACTCGTCCCAGCTGCGTGGTACATGTTGACTTTTAGCCACGTTTTATGTTATGATTTAGGATCATTTCTCTAACTCTTCAAACTTTGATGCCTAATATTTAAACAGCAAAGATCGCCATGATTACTGCACAAATGATTCTGCACAAATGATTCTGCACGTCATTCCATTCAGCAAATAGCCTCATCGACTCACCAGAATTTTTTTTAAACTGGCTATGCCGGATGTAGTGGTATATTTCAGGGCACTTTCCCGGCGAACGCGTGGGTTATAAATTTAGCATTGTTCCGGCAGCATTGTCACGCAGCAAATAGTAGCTCCGGGTGCAAGTAGTTATTCCATACAATTGACACCAACGTGTCTAAATCCATCACTGAGCAAGGATGCTTCCCGATCGAGCAAGTGCGCCGGCACAGAGTGCCAACCCGGGAGAGTGGCTTGCCAGGATAGTGTACCCTCTCTCTTTAGGATCACACATGTGAGCTTTGCAGTATCGAGACGGCGTCCACAAATGGTCGATAAAGAATATATAATGCCGCTTGTCCAATTTATCCAAGAATTATGCTCATCCGCAGTACCTATCGTCGAATGTTCGTCGAGTGCACAGTTTCCATCTTCATCATACAGCTTGTACATCTTAGCATCCGCATCCACCTTGTTCCTCGTAACATCTTACAAGCCTCCAGAGCCATGTCTTCTCACAACGCTGTCTATTATGGCAAGTCCAAGTAAGCCCCCAGCCCAAAGTGTCTTGTATTCCTTTTTTGTCTTCTTCTCACCCACTTCGCCTTCTCAAAGTAACATGCCTTGCCTTGTCCAAGCTTAGATTTGCTCTATGTTCGCTTGATGTATATGCACATGCTGATAAGCTTATACAGGGACAAGCCAGGTTTCGGTGGCAAGAATTCCGCACTTCGAAAGGTCCCCAACCATCCGACCTATAACATAGATCGATTCATTGGCCGCAGCGGGCAGATCGTCAGTCACCAGCAACGCCAATCGCCAGGCTCAGGACGTGCAGAGGTAGAAACTAGAGCCATAGCAGCAAGACAAGCTAGAGCCACCGCAATTTTACACGCATTCGATACACAGTTCAGTCATTCTAGCAAGCCTCCAGAACAGTAGGGCACTACACACATACACTGCCAATCTTCCAAGCCGATTCAAGAAATAAAATTATACCTAATGATATCGGACGTTTTGGAAACGAGGCTCCAGTGGCAGGAACCTGCAGCATTTGTCACAGCAGCCGCACAGCATCTTCTCCAAGTCGCATTTTACGATCCAATGGAGTCTAGTGCGAACTTATTCATGGTTTGGCTGCTCCTCGGAGTGCCCGAATGGTCACCAACAACAGAAGTATATTTACTTGACCTGGCAAGGCGAGTCTTGACCTTGCAGGCAGATTGAGTGGAAGGATTGGAGGGTTCTTTTGCGTCCGAGATGGTGTGAGGAAGATAATGGTCCATGGCCGGTACGTGGATAAACTCGTACGCGGATATTTAGAGAACCACGATGATTCTGGTAATTAAATACATTAATGTGTGATTGGAATGGGATTAAAGAAAGATAAGCAATATAGAATACGAATCTATGCAGAATTTGGGCGGCTTCATACATGCTTTGCTCATTTGTGGAACACAATGTAAAGAGTAAGTAGGGTATGTCCAATATAACGAGGTCCCTTAGTAGTTGGACATCCAAACAAGAACTTTCGGGTCCCTCGATTACATCAATTGCAAAATGTAAACTTCATAGATGAAAACTTGCCATCGCACTTCAACAATCACATAAGCGCGTAATTGGTTTAGTGGTAAAATTCTCCGTTGCCATCCGCAACGTCGGGGAGCCCTGGGTTCGATTCCCAGATTACGCAACAAACCTTTCTTTTTGGAGTTTATTCATTTTTTGACGCTCTTTTTAAATCTCATTTCTGGTAGACCAAGTATTGCAACAAAGCGGCGCGTAAGCAAACTGCTCTGGATGATTGTCTGGCCGCCGCGTCTGTCGATTCGCTTTCCTTCAATGCGTTCTTTTCAGCTACATGTACCTAATGTGACGCATCCGGCTACAGTTAGGGATGCACCGTCGCGGGTGAGAATAAGTCTACTTCTCAGCTATCTGGGATAAGCAACCCTCCCGTTACTGCATTTGGTGGTTTATTATTAGGCCGACATGCATCGGGCTGAGACCCCTGTGATTAATGGATCAGTAGAAAATTGGCCCATCGTAGAGTTCGTGTAGCTAAATGGACATTCAGTTTTGTCGAAACTCTCAATAGTTCCTCGAAAGTATTATTTACTAGTACAAGGGAGATGGGTGGTTGGTAGGAAGGATTGGCATGCTGACGAGGACTTCGGCAAAGCCCGATGTAACCCGCTGAACAGCGGCCAACACGTATGCCTCCACCAAACATATTAGCACATGATTCAGTTCTACATATACGAAGACGATTAACTGGCCAGTGTGTGGAGAAGGCGGCATATCAGCCTACCATCTGTTGGGTCCAAGCAAGCATACATGGTTTAAGCAATCCTCCAAGCGCTAAGACGAGAAAATTCATCTGTTGAATGGGTAAATGGGAAAATGGGGACCTTTTTGTCGCAGAGCCGCAAGGAAAGGCAGAGCTTTCTTTCGACTCTAACATCCCCGAACATTGTTCTAGGAAAGCATCAAACGCATCACAGCCGAGAGCCAGACGCGTCACCTCCGTATTCAGCGTCATCATTCCTTTAGCCTGGAGCTTGAGGATCTTGGCTTGAACGAATTTCGGGCCGCTAGGGGTTAAGTGCTCTAATCTGCCCTAGTCAGTGTCACACCTCGTTCCTGAAATGTATACAAATAATGATCAAGAGCGTGGATGTGTGAGCGTATGTTGGTAGGGCACTATTATGGAATATGGTGCCTGCACACAGCAGCCTCGTCACCGCAGCACGTACTACTACCTGCGTGTAAGTTCCGAGAAATCTCAAAAACACCTCTCAACTACGGCGCGCAAACGAAAAACCAGGACTCCCCAAGACAGGGTTCAAACGACTAGTAGCACTGTTTTCTCCACCTCACTATCGAGCGAAAGCGTCTCTCGGTTTAGGCCCACCAGCCAATCACAGAGCCCGTCGCTGCCTAACTAGGAAAACACAGCCCCAGTCCAACAGCTGATCTGTGCTCAAGCCAGGGCCAGGGCGACTCTCATCTTTTGTGCTCTCTATGCTGCCAGGGTGGTAAATACTAGTACTAAGCCTCGATTCTAAGGAGGAAAGAAAAAACCAATTTGGGACGTTGTTATATAAAATGAGATAGGCGGTAGCAAATATTTTGGAGTGACTCTGACATGATGTTCATTCTGCTATAGCGCTCTGGAAATGCAGCAACACAAGTACGTCAAGACCTCACATCCTAGCGTACAGATCTGATAAAGCGAGCATCTTCAATGTACTCTATTCCGGCATAGTAGCAGTATCTTACGCTATGGCGGTTTCACCAAGTGCATGTAACGAGGCCGCACAATGTATACATAACAGGAGAGGCATCATGGTAGCAACAAAGGGGCAAGAATTCTTCGTCAACCGAGGTCCAATCATCGTGACACAAACTGGAACAATATAACAAAGAGACACTCTTTAAGAAAATGCCAATCATTCTAACACTTGATCCAAGAACTATCCAGTAGTCTATTATGATATGCTCTACTCCGTCTTATCATCATATTCCTTCATTCTAAAACCCAATGAAGAAAAATAAAGGTATATGGCACGAGCCTCGCATCGCATCTAATGCTTCACATGCTCCTCCAACAAGTCCAAACCCCGATGATAAACGCCTGAAAGAGTACAAGGAAAAGCTCAAGCTAGAGAAAGAGGGAAAAAGGAGAAAAGGTAAAAAAATTTAAACAAAGGATATCGGCGCCAGGAGAGTAGGTCTTGAGCGTCTCTTCCTTCAGCGCCATCATGAAACCTAGTTTCACCCCATCCACTGCTGCAAACAAAATGGACTCTGCACCGCGCCAGCTTGCCCACTCAAGAAAGCTCGACAAGCCAAGTATTTGCCATACTCTGCCGGATGGCTGTACTTTGCCAGCTGAATATCGCATACACCAAGCAAACTTCGGCCGTAGGCATCCGTGACATGGACATTGGCTCCTGCCTCAGTCAAGACTCTGATAGCGAGCTTTCGGTGGAAACGCACGGCAATATGTAAGGCAGTTTCTCCAGCCCTATTTCGCGCCTTGATATCGGCGCCTTTCGAAATGAGTAATTTTAAGATGGCGGGTCCAATCTTATAGCCGCCATCCTCCGGAAGCGCCGCAACGAAAGCCATCAGAGGGGTTTGGCCAAACTTGTCTCTGTGGTTGGGGTCTTGTCCAGCATCGAGCAAGCTTTCCAGTATCGAGAGACGAAGTTGCAGTCTTTCTGTGGACGAGTCGCTCAAGTGGTGGGAACTTCCCGGACTAAAAAATTGTTCCGCCTCCCCTTTCATGTCGTGCTTTTCTGCTAGGCTGTCCAAACTCAGCGTTGCCATAGCAAGGCAGTGGAGGCCGTTGTGTCCATATTCGTCTTCCCAATGCGGACTTGTAAAGGACATTCTGATGTTTTGCAAAAGCTGACTCTCTTGCGATATTTCAGGATAGTTACTCTCTACAAGGTCAAGAGCAGGGTCGGGTATCAGGACGCTCTCGTTCTCTCCTCGAACTTTTTCGTAATTGAACAGATTCTTGTGATTTGAATTCACCTCGCGGCTCACTTTGTGATTAACCGGAATACACCCAAATCCATCTCGTACCAAAAAATCGTAAAGGCCAATATCATTCCATTCATATGGGAACAGGTTTAGCCTTTTGAGCACATGGAGACTAGATTGGCCAAGGCAGTCTCGCGCGAACAAGTCGAATCCTTTTGCCTGCGCAATTCTGACTAACTCCAGAACTAATTGTTGATTCCATCCATTTGAAGGATTGAGAAGGTGCATAAATGTCTGTCCGGCAGTGTTTTGCATGTTGATTGTGAGGGTACATGTGCCCATCTGAAGAGCTCGACATAATACCTCGGGATTACCCCAAATCCCCAGGAAATGCAGTGCCGTGTTTGCAAAGCAATCACACGGCATATCATCGAACTGGATGGATCTCAAAGACAAAACGTCGTTGGCAAGAGCTGTCAATCCATCGGGCGTCAACCAGAAGAACTTATCTGGGGTTGGGTGGCAGCCCCACCAGTATCTCCAGGCCGTTAATATTTCCGAGGCATTTACCGAAGCAAAGCTTTCATGACTGATAAAGTATCCAGGTAAAACCAAGAAATCCTTGGGAGCGTCAGGTATTTTTCTAGTCGACTCACCAATCCAATCACGACTGGGATCTACGCGCATGTCCTGCTGCGGAGAGGGGCTTGGCTGATCGAGTGCCGGCGACGTGAACCTCTTGACAAGACGCTTGACCACCTTGATATAGGGTTCCGTATATTCCTGAAGATGGTCTCTAAAAGTCCCCGTAGTCCTTGCGCTCGACTCGGTCATGAACGTGGTTCGCTCCAGGAACGGGATAAATGGGCTGGAATCCTGGCTATCGTCCACGGAATGGACTTGGCCTCTGCTACTTTCTCCCGGGCTTTCCCCTGGAACGTCAGGCATGGCACAAGGCAGTGACATTTGCGATTCTGAGAAAGCGTCGCTGCTGCTGTAGATGGAATCTGAGCAAGCGCTTGGCGATGCGCCGACCCCAAGAAAGTCGCTCTTTCCATACAATGAGGGATGGTCTTGAGGGCCCAGATGAACAGAGGAGAAGTACATTTCCGATGCTTTTTGAATCTGGGTTGGCGAATTGGCCAGCTCGGTGATTCGCCGCCCCATATCTTCATTGTCGTGAGGATGGAGCCATCGCGGCTCCTTGTCAAAGAAGGACTGGAGTTTTTTGTTCGCAGAACTTTGCCTGTACTTTTCTTAGCATGGACGGACCACCCGGGCGTATATAAGATAGCCAGGCGCCTAGCATTTCAGAATACTTGGCCAAGCTGGAAAGATGGACATACTTTATGGTCTTGTCGGGAGAATGGGCATTGATAATGGCCCGAATCTTCTCGGCCGGGAGCGTGGTATACAGGTAGAGCCTGGCCATTTTACGCTGAGCAGACCAGGACCATGCCGAAGGGCGGCCATTTGGAGTGGTCGGCTGGCTGTTAGGCGACGACGATTGTGTTGGTATCACCAACCTGGTTACCGGACGCTGGCTCATGGTTCTCGGCCTCTTGCAGCTCTAGTCTTTGAGCGTAGGCGCGCGCGAAGAAGCTATCAGGGCCCAGTTCAGAGTTCAACCAAGTAAATAGACTCAGGAATGGGCCCCCGTGCCCGCATCGACGATTCAGAGAAGACGGGTGTTGGGTGTCTCATGCCAGTTGGGCTCTCGCGATATTTGAGCAGCGTCTAGGGATGGCTGAGCAGGCAAAGAGGGCCGTCGAAGGGCATCGACGGAGCTGTGCCACCACCGTCCCATTGGAGACTTGCGCATCTGGTCTCACGGCCGGCCACGGTGCATCTCATGGGCGATGCGGTGCAGCTTTCAGCGGTCATCTTGCTCGCTGCTCATGTTGGTTTGCGGCGTTGCGCAGCGTCATTGGCTCGGGCAAGACTGCGCCTCGCATCCTCCTACAGCCGGCCGCTGGGCGGGTGTGGCTGGTTCGGTGGCGGAGCACGACAGCACGGAAAAACATTTCACTACTGACATCACGGCCCCCAATTGCATGCCTGAGCTCTGCTGGCCAGCGGCACAAACTCGAAGCTTACGGCCATTTTCTGAGGCTGCAACAGGCAACAAACCCAAGTGTCGCACCCAACAGCAAGGCTCTCGGCAAGCGAGTGAGGCTTCAAGGCCATCAGTCAGCGGCCACGACGGTCATGCGGCGCCGGCTACGTTCGGCCTCCAAGGCAGCAATGGCGCCGTGCTGCTCACAGAAGACCAGTTACTATTGGGAGCCGGCTGTCCTACATGCGGTGCTCTTTGTGGAACTCACTGCCGTATGTGCACATCTGACACAGCGGCATAGCACAGCGGCATAAAGGGCAAAAGTGATCACGGCATAATATTCTGCATCTACGGCACAGCGAATTCTTGCTGGCCACGGCGGGGAAGACCACTGGAGGCCACACTGCGTTGCGTGCTGCAGGTGCTAGCATCTTGCCTCACAACATCGGCCCCTGCATGATGTCCCAAGTTTCAAGCCTGGCAAATGCTGGGCTCAAGTCCACTTTAATGTGCAGCCGATATGCATACAGTATGGTACTGATCCTCGTACCTATACAAGTGTACTTTGCCCATAACCCTGCGTGGAGCAGGAAAAAGCAAGAAATAAATAGGGAGATGCTTGTACTGCATACAAATACGAGTTGCTGTGCAGGGCAAGGGTCACGACCACACGAGGTCTCCATAATAGCCAGGATGCCAAATTCAGCAAGCAAATGTTGCAGCACTGGCTGTTCCCAGGCTTGTTGCTCCAGAGAACAGGCTCCCCAGCACAAAAAAGGCAAAAGGAGAGAAAGACATTCCATATAAGGGGGCTTCGAACTGGGCAATGACTAACGCAAGCAGGATTCTGCGTGACTCGCACCAGCCGCCGGGGCTTCATGATTCCCTGGAGAAGCGAGCGGTGAAGAAGACGGACTGCTCGCGTAGCAAACCAACGGCGTTGCCCAGGTATGGAGCGCTCATTCAGGCGTGAGTGCAGGCAGAGAGCACGGCATCTCGCTCAATCCAGCTTGCTGTGGAGCGCTGCTGGGCAAGGAGGGATGGCGCGAGAGTTGCGGAGTTCGGAGTGTGTTCTACCGCCCACCATGGCTATCCAGTCTCACTGGTGCGCGAAAAGCTCATCAGCGCCCGGGTGCCTGGCTGCTTGGATCGGTGATCGCGCAGGTACCATCTGGTCCCAAATCATCGAGTGTCGCACTAGCAATGGGCGATCCGAAGGCGCCGAAGCAAGTGAGGGCGACATGCATGCCGGAGAACAATGACCGTACAAAGGAGGATACTTTACAGCTCGTTCATGTTCATTCTGCCAGCTCCACAGCATTAAAAGGTGACAGTAGCCGGGAAGCCAGAAAGAAAAAACGCCTCACCTCCACTTGGCCAGGCACTTAAGAACGCCACATCCGGCATCCCGCTGTCTGCAAAGAGCAAGTAAAAAAAAAAGAACGCGGGACAAACGCCATGAAACACCCGCCAGGCCTTACGTGGACAAGCTCCCCCACCCCGGCCTCTGCCCCTGGGTAATTTAGCTAACACTAAAGCGGCAGACAGATCCTGGAGGAGGATCCTCTCTTTGGTGGGTGTGCAAAGCACTCCCAGTAAAGTGCTTTTGGTACCTGCATCGGCATGTGTCAGGTAGAGTGAGTGACGGTTTTCTTGTGCGTGCGTGGCTGTTGTTAGCATGCGGAGTTATACGAGCACCTGTCCAGCGGTCAAAGTACGGAGTACTCTGAGAGAATAATCACGTACTGTGCAGCTCATTTCGCAGATACGAATATATTCCGTGGTGTATGTCAAGGATGCTGCTGCTGCTGGCAGGAGAGGTGGTATTTGCCGATCAAAGAAGAAGGGAAAATCGTATGGTGCTGATGCCACATCTCTCATCACATCACAGACGAACAAGGCCAGCAGCTGCAGTAGTCCAATACCTATTCCTCAAGAGTACAAACCTGTTTTTGCTCCTTGCTCAATCATCCCCTAAGTCTATCGTCCTAACTGGCTAGGTCTATCTCTCGATCCTTGCAAATGCATTCCATCCCTCTCGGCGAGTACCGAAAAAAAAAAAAAAAGCATACGATACCTTCATTCCTCCGCGCAAGATTCTTTCCTCCCAGTCACCGGATTCTAACCGAAAATAGTAAAGCCGCAGAAGTCGCACATTGCGGCGTTTTTTTTTTTTTCCCTTCCGTCGCTTCTTTTTTTGTCTTCACGTATGGAGCCCTTGTCTAGCTCTTTGTTATTTTTCCTTTTCCCCCCGGTGGCGGGCGACACCTTGTTTCAGCCACCAGATCTGACTAAGGGCCCGGCGGACGGAACGTTGTTGCCTTTCTGGATCCCCTTTTGGATCCGGGTGCCCGACTAGCATCGAGAGCAGACAAGTCTGGGTTTTTAGGGCAACGCTCTTTTTGACAACGGTCAGTGCTTGACAAAATCACATTCGCGACAACAATAGCAGCCGTAGAGTAAACATTGATTTGCGCAGTTTCGCTGAATGGTCAAGAATACTCCACCTAACCTACGCAAAAGCAAAGATCACATCTTAGGTTGTGAATCGTAACCCTCAAGTCGGGGAAGCTCATGCATCACCCAGCTAGCTGCTGAAAGTGGACAATGCATAAAACATCACACCATCCTACACACCACACAGAGGCTTTTCACTCCTCCATCCTTTGAGCTTGTAGACTGATAATATAGACAAAAGCACGTAGAAAACATCATAAAGGTAAAGAGAGGATAATTTTAGACTGCCATTCCATTCAAACTAATATAGAATAAGAAATAAATATGGCGTTCGTTACCATATGTAGCCCGCTCTATGTATCCAAAATCTACAGGACCTGGCTTGGCTAAGAATAAAGCAATAAAAAAATCCTTCTCTAAATCATACTATTTACACGTTGCCGAACATTATGACATGGTGACTCCCAAGTGTACATGTTCCAGACCAAAAAAAAAAAACACTTTAGCTTATCCAACTTACAAAAGGAAGACTGCAGCAGCGGCGATGACAGCGAAGAGGCTGCCACCAACACGGCCGGCAGAGTTGACAGGGATACCTGAGGGAGAGCCCGCAGGAGGACCGCCAGCTGGGGGACCAACAGGGTTGGTGCCGACAGGGGAGGCGGGAGAGACAACCGGAGGGTTAGCCGGAGGGGTGTACACCGGGGAACCAGCGGGAGCAGTGCCAACGGGAGGAGGAACAGCGGGGGCAGTTCCAACGGGGACCGCAGGGTTATAAGGAGGAACTGCCGGGTTGGAAGGAGGGGCAGAAGAAGCGGCCGGAGGAGGCACAGGGACCACGGGAACGGTGACAGCGGCGGCAGAAGAGACCGGAGGAGTCACAACCGCAGGGACGGTCTCGGACACAAGAGTGGAAGGGCCGTTGGGGTAGACAGTGGTTGTGACAGCGCCAACGGGGCAGTTGGGGGTTCCAGGAGGGCATCGGGTGATGGTGAAGGTCTGGGTGATGTAAGAGGTGGCGGTGGTGGTGGTGGTAGGCTCGGCAGGAGCAGAGTTACCAGGCTGGCCAGCGGGCTGAGTGGGGTGAGCACCCTCAGAGGCGGTAACAGGGCAGATGGTGGTGTACAGAGCAATGGTGTCGGTCACAGTCTTGGGGCGCGTAGGGCAGTTGGTAACCTCAGGAGGGCACTGAGTGATAGTGCGGACAGAGGTAGTGAAGACAGTGGAGGTGCTGTACTGAGGAGCGCCAGTGGTAATGGGAGAAGAGCCGCCGGAGGTCTGAGCGGGAGGAGCACCACCAGCAGGGCCGGAAGGAGAAGAACCAGCAGGGCCGGAAGGAGAGCCACCAGCAGGGCCGGAGGGAGAAGAGCCAGCAGGGCCGGAAGGAGAAGAGCCAGCAGGACCAGTGGTAGCGGGAGAAGAGCCACCGGAGGTCTGAGCAGGAGGAGCACCACCAGCAGGGCCAGAGGGAGAAGAGCCGGCAGGGCCAGAAGAGGTAGGGTGAGCTCCCTCAGACGCGGTAACAGGGCAGATGGTGGTGTACAGAGCAATGGTGTCGGTCACAGTCTTGGGGCGCGTAGGGCAGTTGGTAACCTCAGGAGGGCACTGGGTAATAGTGCGGACAGAGGTAGTGAAGACAGTAGAGGTGCTGTACTGAGGAGCGCCAGTGGTAACGGGAGAAGAACCGCCGGAGGTCTGAGCGGGAGGAGCACCACCAGCAGGGCCGGAAGGAGAGCCACCAGCAGGGCCAGAGGGGGAAGAGCCAGCAGGGCCAGAGGGAGAAGAGCCAGCAGGACCAGTGGTAGCGGGAGAAGAGCCACCGGAGGTCTGAGCAGGAGGAGCACCACCAGCAGGGCCAGAGGGAGAAGAGCCAGCAGGGCCGGAAGGAGAGCCACCAGCAGGGCCGGAGGGGGAAGAGCCAGCAGGGCCGGAAGGAGAAGAGCCAGCAGGACCAGTGGTAGCGGGAGAAGAGCCACCGGAGGTCTGAGCAGGAGGAGCACCACCAGCAGGGCCGGAAGGAGAGCCACCAGCAGGGCCGGAGGGAGAAGAGCCAGCAGGGCCAGAGGGAGAAGAGCCGGCAGGGCCAGAAGAGGTAGGGTGAGCTCCCTCAGACGCGGTAACAGGGCAGATGGTGGTGTACAGAGCAATGGTGTCGGTCACAGTCTTGGGGCGCGTAGGGCAGTTGGTAACCTCAGGAGGGCACTGAGTAATAGTGCGGACAGAGGTGGTGAAAACAGTGGATGTGCTGAACTGAGGAACACCAGTGGTAACGGGAGAAGCACTACCAGTGGTAACAGGAGCAGTCTCAGTAACAGCAGGTCCAGTCTCGGTGCCAACGGGAATGCTCTCAGTGCCAACAGGGACGGAAGCAGGGCCAGTAGGAACAGAAACAGCAGGGCCAGTCTCAGTGCCGACGGGGACGCTGTAAGGAACGGAAGCAGGGCCAGTAGGAACAGAGACGGCAGGACCAGTCTCGGTGCCAACGGGGATGCTCTCAGTGCCTACAGGGACGCTGTGAGGAACGGAAGCCGGGCCAGTGGCGGGGCCGGTAGGAACAGAGACGGCGGGGCCGGTGGTAACGGGGAGCTCGCTACCGGTGGTCTGGGCAGGACCGGTAGGGACAGAGACGGCAGGGCCGGTCTCAGTACCAACGGGAACGCTGTAAGGAGGAACACCGCCAGGGCCGGTAGGAACAGAGACGGCAGGACCAGTCTCGGTGCCAACGGGGACGCTGTAAGGAGGAACGCCACCAGGACCAGTAGGCTGGCCAGGGTGGTTCTGGGTAGAGCTCTCATCGCAATCCTCGGACTTGCTGGGGCGAGGGTGGCCGCCGTTGCCTCCAGCAGGAGGAGTAGGGCGTCCAGCGGGAGTTGTCACTGGGTGGCCAGGGAAGTTCTGGGTCTTGGTCTCGTCGCAGTCCTCAGAAGACTGGCCTGGGGGAGGGTAGCCACCGTTGCCTCCAGAGGGAGGAGTAGGGCGTCCAGCGGGAGTCGTCACCGGGTGGCCGGGCCTACCGGGGGTCTTGGTGGGCTCGTCGCAGTCCTCGTCGCCAGGAAGACCGGCGGCAGTGGTAGGGACGGCGGGCAGAGAAGTAGGAGCGGCAGCACCGCCGGTGTGGGTAGCAGTGTAAGTGATGCATGAGCAGGCAGAGCTGAAAGCATTGTAGTCGGGGCAGTTGGAGTAGTCGGTGGGAATAGCCGCGTTGGCTGTAGTGGTACCGGCGAGCCAGCTAAAGCAAGCAGGAGTAGCCTCAGCGCTGAAGCGCTCATCGATCAGGTTGCGGTAGCAGTTGTTCTGCTCGCACTCGGGGAATTTCGTGGCATTGGCCGCGCCAATGGCGATGGCGCCAACAACTAAGGCACCCTTCATGATTAACACAAAAACAAGAAAGCCTCTTTTGAAATGTCTACCTGAGGGTATAAACGAATGAACCACTCAGGAAAGAGGAAAAGAAAGTAATCCAGCAAAAGAATGTGTTGGGATAAGGAAGGAAAGAGGGTTCCAAATCCGGGGACTCTGGGACGGATGGCAGCCTTATATGTTTGCAAGCTTGCAATCTTCCACTCTTTCCAAAGAAAGGAAGAGCCTGGCTGGACCAAGGAGTGCCCATAGTGCTAGGCCCGGAATACGAAAATAACCCTGCACGGGTGGTCCAGGTGGTGAAGCCGAAGACGCTGTGCTGCGTGCATGATTTGAGAGGAGGATCCAGGATCCATCTCCTTTGAGGTGCAGCCGCAGCCGCCGCCACCAACAGGGCGGTACATCAGCACAGGTGAAATGGTACCGGTACATGGCACGGCAGCGTCTGCATACTGTGGTGTGGTGGCGCGCGAAGACCCGGCTGTGGAGCCGCTGGTGTGGTGCCAAACTGGGATGACAAGGGGAGAGGGCCAAAAAAGCACCGCCAGCACTCTGAACAGAGTACAGTACGAGCACACTCGAAGCGCAGAAGCGTGCTTCTCCACTCGGCGCGCCCCTGACTAGGTCTTTAGCGCAGCAGCGTTTCCGCCAACGCAAGTGCAGGGAGGGCCTTGCCAGCGTCTCGCGGCCCATTGACGACCAGCACCTATCACTCGGAATGGGGGCTTGTTGACCAATCCTTTTCGCAACTTGACCACTTCTCGGTTGTGTCGACAAGGCATCTTTCGCCGTTGCTTGCCCGTCCACTTGCTTTCCTTTTGCCCTCGTCGTTTGTTTCTTCGTTTCCCGCAATCTCAACCAATCTTTTTTGGGCATTGGGCAGCCATGTTTAGCCGTGCTTGCCCTGTCTTTGCCCCCATCTTCCTCGCGGGGGAGTCTCTGGAAACAAGCACTCATCCATCGCAATCTCTGTCAGGACAAAACACCCCAGTTTAGTTAATACGGGGAAACGTGTCACTGTAGTATTTTGTTCATAGTGCAGTTGTATCTGTGCTTGTAACGCTCGTAAGGAGTATAATACTCCGTACTACTAACACCCCATAGTATTAGTAGTAGCAGATAACCGTAGAATTTCCTTGGAAATTGAGTAATACATACTAGGTATTCGCACTTGTATCAAGGGACAAACGGTATTTTCCTTGTATTTTTCTCCGAGCGTCCCATGTTCCACAATTTGGATGGCCCCTATGTGTAAAAGTGCGCCGATACAGTTTCCATATTGGGCAGCAGTAACAATACGGAGTTGCACTTTGCAAAATTGCTATCAATAGCAGCCATACGCTCGTATACCTGCAGTATCGGAGCCAAGGTAACATGTCATATTGTGCTGCATATCGCCTATTGCCGTCTAAGAGTCAACAGGCCACCGGAAATGACCAACAAGGTGGCAAGCCTAACTCTCTCTCTTCTTCTAGACTCATTGGCGAGATTCGGAGTCCCGCCATATCGGTGATCCGAAATTAGAAATCATGCAGAGCCCTGCTTCTTACACGGCTCGGCGGCAGATGCGGTCTTACATAATCCAGTTCACCTATGAATGTAGTTGGTTTTGTGCTTTGCACGAGTTGAAGGCATACACGCTCCGTACATAGAAGGAGACAGAGATGGGAGACATGCAGCTTCCTAACAGCATCGATAACAGGCATGTAAGCGCCCGTTGTCTCAATTACCTACTCAGCGAGGGGCCATTACTGCGTGTCTTAGTGAAGGCGTCATAGTCGACCTCGCAGCCGTTTGATAGATTAACGCCATTATCATTCCTCCATCTTCACGTAGGGAGAATGACGATGTCTAACATAATAGCGTGAGTTAGCTGCAATGCTGTGATGTGGCGTCTGTGCTCCGCTCAAAACGGTCGTGACTTGGGCCTTCTTGCGCGTACGAGTAAAGTACTCGGGAGCTTGTAGGCAAAAAAAGGCCGCGTTACTATCCGTATTTTCGCTGCTTGCGTATCTGCATGTCATTTCGTTCAGGTGGACAGAGTAGCGGCAGTTGTTTCCGTCCACTCAGACCTGCAGCGGCGGCAAAGACACGGCAAGCTCTCCAGATCCCTCACCACCTTCACCTGTTGTTTCTATTCTTGAGCACGATCGTCCCCCCACCACACTCAGTTCACTTCGGGCTGGCGGGGAACCGTGACGTTGCAAGCGCTCTCTCACTGCTGCTGCCGCTGTGCTTGTACTCTTGAGAGTGCTGGGCAGTGCCAATACGATGCAGCTTGCATGTGCGAATGCGCGTTGCATCACCGGAAAATGCACTGGATGGGGGCAGGCCGCCAAGGCGCAAAGATTGCTCTCAGCGTGTGCTGCGCGAAATGATTGGCTGTGGTTCGTCCGTGAGCCGTGGCGGTTTGTGCGCTGGAGCCGGGCAGTACTTTCGGCAGCTCGTGCGGCGTGTCTCTTTGGCCAGTCAAATTGGCAGGGGCCGCAGCTGCTGATGGGCTGTGCTGATCTGTTTGGCATTAAGCAAGGGTGGGGGAGTCGAGTCGAGGAGGGATGATGCCGGCTGGAGGACAAGACGATGACGCCGACGACATCGACGATGGATGAGGATGAAGATGGAAGTGGAAGGGCGAAGAATGCGCGAGCGGATTCGACACCGAGCACCCAGTACCTGCTTCATGCTGTCTCTGATTCCCAGCACAGGAGACCGCAGGAAGCTGCGATGCAATTGCAGCGACTGGGCAGAGAGGCTCTCATGCACCAGACACGACTGCCTAGCGCGAGGTTTTGGCAGATCCAAGCAGCTAAAAAAAGCCAATCTACCTCACACAACCGCACCAAGTAGCTCCAAGGTCCGGCCGCTGCTCTGTAATACCCTCATCTCTCTCCCTGCTACTCCGAGCATCGATCGCGCATCGCCTTTTCCGTCGGTACGATCGCTACGATCCAGCCAAGTTATTCCCGCCTTCCAAGGCTTGGTCTTCCACGTCCGCGGCTGGGAGTGGGACGCCGATCTCGAAAATTTCATGCCTGCCGAGTCGCACAATCCGCACACAGGACGGAGAGGGACTGGGTTTGGGCTTGGCTTCACCAGATGCGAATTTTCGTGCTGTGCGCCCCCAGGTGGATCTCATGGGCCGCATAGCATCATAGAGGAGGCCTCGCCTTTGAGCCATTTTGTCCACCAGCTAGTCGAGGCTTGCCAAAACCTGTTATCCTTGGCGCTGGATGAAGTACTGTAGGCTTGCGTAGGTAGTTGAACCCTCCTCTTTGCTGATTGATTGTGTCGTTCGATTATCAGCGTGTGCCCCGATGACAGCACAGCACTCCTAGGGCCATTTTCCAATTTTATTTTTCATCTTCCCGCGTGGTCTGGATACGAGGCCCAGCTCCATATTGCACTGCAGCCACCAACGCTTCATGCAGCTGAGCCATCCAGTAATATTCGTTAGATCTGCCATCCTCTGCTGCTGTGTTGTAGCTGAATTAGATGGGCTACTGCAGCTGTAGTTGCGTATGTGTGAGCGAATGCTGGATGCCTCAATTCCCACCGCAGCCATCGATCCATACAGGGTAGTTCCTAGAAGCAGGAATCCCAAAGGCCGTAGTACGGAGCACAAAGACACGAGATCCACTGCCCAGGGCCCGCCATTCCGCATCCCGTATTCATCGACAGGAGGACAAGCTTAGCTGCATCCTAGGCTACCACCAGCGCTGCGGCCTCTGTTTGTACGACGGCTCGCACGAGCGGGTCACTGCTATATGGAAAGCTGGAGGCTCAATGGGTAATAATAGTATCAACGCCTCGTATACACAGTCACAACTCACATGAGCAAGAGGCTTTATATTGCCTGCAAAAAATTAGCATCCGGAACCCATCGTATTAAGCTTATACAACCCTAAAACTTGCCATCATGCATTGAAGACCACTCTCACACGAATATCCGCTTAGAGAGTTATTTTGCCAACTTCCACTAAGACCACCCTCATTCTAGCAATATCCTGCGTGTAAAAGGGTGGTTTGTAGCCCACAGGCTCGGCATTTTCGGGTAGCCACCTTCTCCAGTCATCGTGCCCCATCTTCTACCATACCCAACATCATCGTGATGTTACTTTTTCGGCTCCGGCATAGCCCACCTGTTGTGGCCCGACCGCCAGGCCGTCCCTATGCGTAGAGAGGTGGCGAACGGGGCGATGGAGCGACCGGCTTTGTGGTCTGAGGTCCCCACAGCCAAATGATGCTACTGTCAGTTATCCCGATGAATTCAGCTTTGTGGTTTTCAGGATCATCCTTCAACATGGTGCCCGTACAGTATGTAGAGTACAAGGGACGAAAGAAGCTTAGCCAGAAGTCTAGCTCAAGAGATTTTCTTGTTCTATGACGAGCTGAGTTGCTCATTTCTCTTCATTCTCCGTCTTTGGGTTGAATTTGTTGGCTCAGCAATGACAATTATCGCTGATGGACTCTCGATCGATCTGTCGTTGGGTACAAACGGCCGTGGCCTATCACCATTTGCGGCCAACACGCCAGTTGAGAGACGTTTTTTTGGTCACCTCAGATTCATTCGGCCAATGGGACCCTCAGATGCTTGAATAGTCCGCTAAATGCCCCGTGCCTCTTGGGCAAATTTGGCGACGGTGAGCACAGACACTGCTTGATGCCTGAACTGGAAATCACATTCGTTGCCAACTCATCTCGTTCGTATATACTCTCATTTTTGACGGGGATGCTGCAATGATTGGATTCCAGAGCGAACAAAGGAGCTTCGTGTGACCAACATTGTGCCATGTTGATACAGAGCTTCGCGGACGCTGGCCTCCATGACTTGTATGGGGCTGGCTTCTTTACCTCGATTTGGAGACTGACTGACTGAACAAAGCCTTTCACTTGGCATATTCTATTCTGCCTTTATCTTATGTCAGTTTGATGGACAACGATAGCCTATAGGAATGACCGTATAATGCTCGTGTCTGTCTAGAAAGCCTGCCTAAAGAAGGACTGAATAGTTCTTTCTTCCTTTCTTTTCTTCTTCTTCTCTTATTCATATGTTAAACACATTATAATAGTATCCCTGGAATACCATTGTAAATATCGAATTATCATCCTTTAGCTTGCAAGTATAACCTTGAACGGCTGAAAATGCTCTAATTTTTTTTTTTTTCAAGTTAGCATTGCTATAGAGCCGAGATGCAGAGAAATTGAATACGGCCTGACAGCAACATATAATGCCAATTGGCTTCTTAGTATCTGATTGACAACACTGCTACGGCCGTATACCGCATTGTCATGCGTTTGCTGAGACGCTCTAACTCAAATGAAGCAACAACGAATATATCGAGCTCTAGCTATTGTAAAGAAAAAGAAACTCCATCTGTATACCGATCCCAGGTCTCATATCTCATCCCAATAGCCGTGCTCATATCGAGGAAAAGAAAATAACCAGTCTTGGCGGATGTCATCTCTGAAGTGGCCCTTTTTTTTTAATATTTTTTTTTGACCTTGGCAGCGAGGGAAGCATAATGGAACTGTGGGTATGCGAGCTTGTCCTGAGTTTCCAGAGTCCACTCGTTACTCAAGTGCGTATACGTCAAGTCGCTAGGTCTAGATCTAGCGGCCTACTCAGCCGTAGTTATTGCAACGGCAATTTTCCGGAGAGTAGACTCCAACTGTTCGCTCTCTATGGGATCCAGCTCAAGATTGTCCACGACGCGGATTTCGAGACACTCCACCTCTACCGCCTCTGCCTCAGTAGCAAAAAAGAAGTCTTTCTTCCTATATACATTTATGGGGGATTTGGGGGTCGGAAGGACCTTTGGGATGGCGATTCGCAGGGGGGGTTGTTTAAAGCCGCGCGGCCAGTCTGGCTGCTTGGGTACTTCCAGGTGGAAGAGTGCAACCTCTGTGGGAATATCGCAAGGCGGGTCTAAACGACAGCCCAGAAATGGTTCACCGAGTTTATTTGGCTTCAAGGTCCGCAATGATACACCTTGAGACTTGACCCATTTGGCAATACGTTTGACATGCGCGTTGTCATTTTCGCCGCTGCGTGCTCGAAGTAGAGATGCTACTTCTAGGGCGTCTACCCATCGCTGAGCATCTTCAGGCCCGGAGGGATGCTTTGCCTTTGCTTTATTTGACAATTTATTGATATATGGCATTAAGCCCTTGGCAGCGGCTTCGATATAAATCTCGGATATCAAGGGGGCGAAGTCTTCTGCAATAGCCTCCCTATCGCGGATACCACTCAGCTTGGTCTGAGCTTCTTCTGTAGCACCCTGCGCCTTATTTTCAGCTACTTTAAGGACACCTTGAACTTCTACCGCAATCTTTCGGATGTGAGGCGATGTTTGAGGCTGTTTCGGCAGCTGGAAATAACCCTGGGCAACTGACAGATCTATTTCTACCAAGGTTCCGATATCAGGTAGGACCACTTCGGTGGTCTTCATGTTGACAGCCATCAAGTAGGCTGTAGGAAGCCCTGTAGCGTCTATGCCGTATTCCTGCTTGTCGTTTTCTGCTGCAATCCATTCTGAATCTGGGAAGGGAATCAAGAGGGATCGAAATGGACGGCTTGGGGTATTGTCTTCTTGGCGTTTCTCCCACTTAATTTTGCCAAAGGGACTCTCTTTGAGTCCATCGCCAAAGAAAAGTCGCCAATCACGTCTCCAATCTTGATAGAAAGGGAACGTGATCCAGAATGAAATATGGCTCTCTTGACTCATCGGCGAGAGCATCGATTTAATGCGACTAACGATGCTTCGCGTCGCCGTTGGCTGGCGGTGAACTTGCCGCCAAAATGAGGATGGGTACTCCACGACAAGTTGGTTAGCTTTTGCCTCAGCGGTGATACAGATTATCTGGGTGCCTTCGGGCCGGACGAAAGTGCTACTAGGCGAAGGAGCGCTATTATATTGAGGATCAGGTAGTCCCAATCTTATGAGGTCGAAATCCAAGCCATTCGTAGGATCGATAACAGTACTGGAGCTAATATACGTAGACGGTATGGTGAACAAGGCTTTCATAGTAGCCGTGTTGGCTACTTGAATAAGATCGGCGGACAACGGAACTCTATTTTCGCTAAATGGCAAAGCGATGATCGCAAAAAGATGCCATATCTCTCCACATTTGATTTGTAGCTTCATGAGAAGCAAAGGCGCAGCAGGAGTTCCAGCCCGAGCTAGAATTTCTACTCGAAGTCCAGGAGAGTCGTCTGTTCCCATGGAGCGAATATGCTCGAGATCAAAGCCTGGTAAAATACTGCCGTTGACATGAAGTAGAATATTTTGCCAGTCAGATTCGGCTTGAGAATGGCTTGGCTCTTCATTGAGATTGGGCTGCAAATCTTTATTGGCAACAGCTGTCCCAGTGACAAGGGATTCGCGCTCCATAGCTGCGATGGGAGTAACGATTAATAAAGCGCAATATCTCGTGCGTGAGAATGGCGACAGTTCACAGCATTACTCGTAAAGAGAGGAAGACTAGAAGAAGATGAGATTCTACGGTCCAAGGCTTCGTGTTTCTGGTGTTGCAAAATAAATCTGTACGTGGCTGTCACCTGATTTCAGTTATGAGGTACGGAAGGAGCGGTGCATGCTGTGGCGGCCCAAAAACGACTGCCGGCTGGCGGCCAGCGACGATGAACAGCGTGCAAAGGGCGATACGGCAAACTTGTAAACAGCTGCAGGCCTCTATGCCTGGGCTTGATGCGAGCTATGAGAGCTGGTCGCCATCATTTGCTTACAGGTAAAGATTCTCACGCTTTTCTTGGCATTAGACACACAGAGATGCTCCCCAAAAGCTTCAATGATCCTTTCTGTAGCTACGGGCTTTCCAAATTAATATCTACCTAGCTAGTGGTTGTCAAGTTTGAACAAAATCTACACAAGATGACTATCGATGTAGCGAAAAGACTGCTCTTATAGCAAGTTGGTAGTCATGTCTGAATAAAAAGCAGAGGAACAAATCTGAAATTTGGACTGGAGATCCAATTAGCTCTAAATAATGGACTCCAGTGAAGCACTTGATGTTGAATGGAAAAAAAGTCTGAACTATCTTGCCACAGCATTAGCATGAATTACCAGCGTGGATCGTATTCTTTGTAGGACGATTTCTTTCGGTTGGCGAGAGCGATGCCCTGGAATGCGTGTTCAAAGGCTCAGCGCCGTATCTGAGCTTCTCTTATCATTATCACTACACTTTAATACTAGTGTACAGAGAAGAAGGGGTTAATTTAAATTAGTCGTTAAGTGAATGAGTCTGTATATGGGATAGTCGAGCATAGTGAATGATAGCTAATGACGTACATCCGCATAGCAGTATTGATGCCATCAGAGTATCAGGAACCGATTGTTTGATAATACTTCACGTGGATCTATTCCAAGAAGCAACATAAGAGAATAGAGCTTATAGGTATGCCACATGACAAGTGAAAGACAAGGCAGCGAAGAACCAAGGATAGGCACCTAGTTACAGCAAAGTGAAATCATAGCTTATGCAAGTGAATTGCGCGTTGGCATCTGTTCAAGATCGTCGGGCTATCAATAGTCCACCACCGAATTTTGGTGTAAGAGCCTAAAGCTACATATTATAGGCATAGTGTCAACAAACATGTATCATCGATACAGAAGAACGTCCAAGAAAAAGCGTGTCATGTAACCAGAAAACTCCAGTCTATTAGATAACGCAAGAAGATTGACTATTATACAACCCTTAGCGGGGATGCCGGTGGTCTGCCGATTCTATACTCTACTCCAGGCAATCAAGAGATGTATACCAGCGCCTGTATCTAGGCCCTCTTCATCAACCCGATAAAACAATCGAACAAGAAACCAAATCTCTCTAAGGTCTCGGCGGAAATGGAAACTGTTCCCTTTCTATATGTAACAGGAAAAACTCCCAGCAACCAAAGGAAAGCCCAGCTCTTCTGGGCAGTACCGTATATAGCTGCCCCCTCTTCGAAATCTCAGTCCATTTTCACTCGTCCTTCCAAAGCCCCATTTTTGTCATGAAATCATAAAATATTAAATTTATTTGGCAATCTCAACACCGCCAACGGCGCCGAGAGCCTTCTTCAGGTCACCGTAGATGGCGAACTGACCAGCGGTCAGGGTTCCGACCATGAAGAGACGGGCACCAATACCGGTGTAGGAGCCACGGAGACCGAGCTCCTTGCCGATCTTGATCAGACGAGAGGTAGTGCCCTCACCAGGAAGGCCCTTGGTCTTGTTGATCTTGGAAAGCATGGTGTCGGCAGGCTGGGAAACGATAGCAGCAGCGAAACCAGCAATGAGACCAGAGCCCAGGTTGGCAGTGGTCTGCATGCCGGCGGACAGGTCCTCCTTGGGGAAGGCACGGAAAACGGCCTCAGAGACCTTCTCGAACACGACAAACTTGGCCATGGTGTAAGGGATCCTGGAGATAATGTAAGCGCAATTCCGACATATGAGGAGCTTAATTTGGCTAGGAAACTTACTGCTTGAAGAGGATGGGTCCGAAACCGGCGTAGAAAGCACCGATACCCTCGTTCTTCAGCATCTTGGAGAAACCACCAACAAGACCGTTGGCATAGGTGGGCTCGGAGACGAGACGGATACGGGTAGCCTCAAGAGGGCAGAGAGCAATGTCGGCGAAGAACTCGGCGGCGGCAGAGGAGGCCAGGTAGATGGCAGTGCGGTTGTTGGAGGCAGTCTCAAGGCCGAGCTGGTTGATGAACTGGGCCTTGAAGAACTCGTAACCACCGAACTTGAAAGCACCCTGCAGGAAGTAACCGGCGAAGGTAGGGCCAGCACCAGTCAGGAGAGCGCCAGCACCCTCATTCTGAATAACCTGGCGGAAGCCACCGACGAGGCCGCGGTTGTAGGTAGCGGGGTCGAGCTGGATACGGGTCTTGACGCTGTATTGCAAAAGGAAAACGTGTCAGCCATAAACAGTCCATCTTCACATGCAAGAGAATGGCGGTAACGAAGCCGTCACCGCCAGCCAGCCAAAGGCCAGGGTGATCTGGGCTTCCACCATCCTCAAAGAACAACTCAGGAAGTATCATCAAACATACACATCGACGGGAGTCAAACCACCGTGGGTGACGGAGCAGCAGACGGCACCAGCGAGGGCGAAACGAGAGTAGAGAGAGAATCCCTCGAGCTTCTTGGGCTCGGAAACCTGAACTTGAGCGGCAGCCATTGTGACGAAGGGAGTCGAAGCAGCGAACAAACACTGAGTGGGGAGAAAAGAGAAAGTCTAGGGAGGGTCGAAAGATCCGACGTGGAGAGGTTTGAGGTTTTGTCTGGGGAGCGGTGGTGAAAAGCAGCGGCTTTTGACTGAGGTCTTTTTCGCTGTTCTTCCCTTCTCGCCGGACGCTAGTCTAGGGGCAAGAAAAAAAAAATTGTTGCCAGGGTGGGTTCGGGAACACTCGGGTAATTCGATTGGACGGATCAAAGGGTGGGCACGGGCCATGATGATGTGGCTGCATCAGCCACAGGTCCCAGGGCGATGTCGAAATCGGCCTTTCCGAGATACCGAGATTGGGGTGATGATGAGGCTGAGGAGAGTTTGCATTTTTTATCTAGAATTTTCTGGCCGGTCTGTCCTGCGCATCACTATGTCTATTCTCTCATCTATTAGTATCATGAGTGTCAGTGCCTCTATGTCTCTGATGGCGGTTATCAGCTAGCCATTATTCCAGCAATTTCCTTTCCGTGCGTTGCTTCGGCATCTGCCTATCAATACCTGAGATACTAATCTTTCCCGTGGCTGGTGTCGTGTCTCCCGAGGCTCTCGGAGCCATTCATCTTCCTAGCCTTGTCAACGTGGGGGCCTTTTGATCGGCCCCGCTAATCGCAGCTCGAGGGTATTAAGCATAGATGCATGCAAATAGCCGATATTAATGCAGTAGTGAAGTGCCGACGCAGAGCAAACTTGCACCAAGTAGCAGCGCCCAGTTCGGCCATGCCGGGTTTTGCCGGTAGCCTATAATATAGAAGTCAAAAAGGTGTACTTTGAATATATTATCTTTCATGTATTTTATATTTCTTTTTGTAGGGTCCAAATTAACTTTTTCAGTAGTAAAATTTTGTATGGCGGAGGTACGGTAATGCTGCTTCCGACATTGCATACCCAGAACTCTACCTAACATTCGGACATTCTCGCAAAAGGTCTTCCTTTCACTTACGTTGTTTAGTAACATATTATCTAACAGAGGCGGTATAATTCCCCGGGTTATTATTTTCCGACTTGTGGAGAAGCGAGTGGTTGTATTTCCCCATATCAAGTGGCTAATAGATGCATGTCACTAAGTCTGGTAATTCATGACTATCTATCTTGAACGACAAACGCAGGGATGATATTTAGACTTAGAGTGAGCGGTAATTAGAAATAGTGTCATTCTAATTTTCAAGCATCTTGTTAATCATTATATTGCCCTATCGTCTTCTAAGGGACCTATTCATTTTGGCATGGTTGTTGTAGCATCTGCCGGGTATGTTCCCGGCTACCCTACTGCGTATTATACCGAACTATTTTTAGACTTCGTTAGTACTATCAACCGACCAGCGGAAGAAATCTCTACTGATATCAGCGAATTCTATCTCACGCTGCAGCCGTGCGGTGCTACGCAGGGAAAGTGCTACAAGCAGTGAATATAAGCTGACCGCATGACATTACATGAATCACACATATCGTAGCCATCGGGCTTTCCAAAGCCTAAAGCATAAGTAAATCCATTCATTGGTAAAAATGACGGGAATCATAGGGATGCAATATTTACAAGATGCGCTGTATATAAGGCGAATCGAGGTTATATAACGTGCAAGCTATTTCTCCGTTTGATATAAGGAGTATTTTTTAGGGACATGCATTGTCTTGCACTCCAGCCGCCTCTTCAGCGAGTCATTCTAATCCGATGTGTCTCATTGGCTGCTGCATATATGACGCAGAGTCACGTGGCCTCAATCGGCCCTTTGCTGAGTCGCAAACCAATGCCCTGGATACAGCTGTATGTATATCCAAGTCTTGCATGACTTTGGGCTCGAGATGTATGGGCGTTGGTCCAGGGAATTCCTGCCAAGTAGAGAATAAATATAGGATTATAAGATCGGGAGGCTGAGCAAACTTGCAACGCTCCCAAGATGATTTCGCGGCCTTTGTCGGCAAGCCCCGGCACAAAGTGATTATCAAACGGTTTGCTAAGACTTTGCTCCTTATCAGGACCGGCGTTGGGTCGATCAAGCTTCCATCAACCACGCGGCTGGCCAATTAGCTGGGAGTGAAATTAATTGGATTTATGGTGCGCTCATTGACACCTTGATCCATTCATCTCCTTTATCGGCGCCAACTTCACGATGTACCGCCGTGCAGCGACAAAGCAGCTTAGGCTGTCGGGAAGTGCTGCCTTGCGGGCATCATGGGCTTCATCAAGCGCATCCAAGCGGCCACTTAGTCTGGCTGCCAATTATAAAAGTCACGCATCTAATCTTACACCATGCGCATCGATATGTCGAAGCTTCAGCAGCACGACTTCTCTGCGGAGCAGTTTCGATGATGACCAGGGAACCTACAGCGAGTCCGATCATGAACATGCTGTCATCTCAACTTTTGATC
This sequence comes from Trichoderma asperellum, assembly GCF_020647865.1. Classification (NCBI taxonomy): domain Eukaryota; kingdom Fungi; phylum Ascomycota; class Sordariomycetes; order Hypocreales; family Hypocreaceae; genus Trichoderma; species Trichoderma asperellum. The sequence goes on from NC_089417.1 coordinate 796,163, forward strand.
TCTTTTCCATTGGCATTGGCCCTTCATCGTCCCATACGGTTGGGCCAATGCGAGCGGGCAATATCTTCGTTGCAGACCTCCTGGCGGCTGGCTTGCTCCCAAAAGTCGACAGAATACGCGTAGCTCTCTACGGCAGTCTTGCACTCACAGGCGAGGGCCATATGACGCCGTCTGCTCTTCTGCTCGGCCTTGAAAGCGCCAACGTCGAGACCGTCGACACAGCCTACGTGCCTGAACGCTTTGAGCAGATCAAAAAGGACAAAAAACTCTTCTTGGGCCATCAACTCCCAGATGGCAAGGGCAAGGAAATCGCGTTTGACTTTGACCGTGACTTCAAATGGGAGTGGGGCAAGAAGCTGCCGCTGCACAGTAACGGCATGCGCCTCATGGTATTCGACAAAGAGGGATACATGTTGGCAACGAATGACCTATTCAGCGTGGGCGGCGGATTTGTTGTCAATGGTGCCTTGTCAATCAATAAGGCGGATTCGGAGTCATCCGCGAAAGATGCCGGTTTGGGACTGTCTACAGAAGCCCACGGCGCGCATCCATCTGACCTCGCCGAGAATATGTACTACAAGGAGATTCGGCGAGAAGATGCAGCAGGAGATCGAAGGACTGGACAAGAGATCAAGCCAATCGGAGACGCTGCCGGTCTGCTTACGTCTGGTGCTGATGGCGGAGATGCTCTCCCCCCAGCCGCATCCTCAACCGATGAGGCTTCTTCGTCTGGCGGAGCGCACGGCCCTCAGCCTCGATATCCTTTTAGAGACGCAAAGAGCTTACTAGCACTGTGTGACAAGCACAACCTGACGATCGCACAAGTCGTGTACGAGAATGAAAAGAGCCACGGTTACACAGACGATGAAATTCGGGACAAGCTGTTCCGAATCTGGGAGGTGATGGACAACAGCATCTTGGAAGGCGTCCAAGCAGCTCCAGATTCAACACTACCAGGCAGTCTGAAGTTGCATAGGCGAGCACCGGCGTTATATAGACGACTCACAAGAGGTTTATATCCTTCCTACACTACCTCGGCAAGCAATGCTACAGAGTCAGCTCAAGCCCAGTTACCGCTTGACAGTAAAGAACCGTCGCCTGGTTCACAAATGCCAGGATCCTTGACTACGGCGCCAACCCCTTCATCTTCTCCAACTGGCCGAAAAGACATGGCTATTAGGAGAGCGGCAGCTCTACGCACCCATGGCTCCTTTTCTCACCCAGTGCTGCCATCACCTCGAAGACGCACGACATTCCCAGCTAGTAAGTAGATGCCATCTCAGGGATAATCTGGAAATGGTAACAGAAACTAACTCAAGCCTCTGTAGTGGACTATCTTACGGTGTATGCCATGGCTGTCAACGAGACTAACGCAGCAGGAGGACGCATTGTCACAGCTCCAACAAACGGTGCAGCTGGTATCATCCCCGCAGTGCTCAAGTATACTGTCGAATTCGTCAGCGACGACCCCGAGCGAGACATTTTGTCCTTCCTCTTAACAGCCGCTGCCATCGGTATGCTTTATAAGCGTGGTGCTACCATCTCAGCAGCCGAGGGTGGTTGCATGGCTGAGGTAGGCGTTGCCTGCTCCATGGCAGCCGGCGCATTCGCAGCATGCATGGGTGCTAGTCCTCAAACTATTGAGCAGGCCGCCGAGATTGGAATCGAGCATAATCTGGGCTTGACGTGCGACCCCATTGGCGGGTTGGTGCAAGCGCCATGCATCGAGCGCAATGCCTTGGGTGCCATCAAAGCCATTTCGAGCGCCAACCTGGCTCTGAGCGGCGAGACTGGCACACAAAAGGTCAGCCTTGATGATGCCATTCGGGCCATGCGCGTTACCGCGCAGGGCATGAGAAACGAGTTTAAAGAGACGAGCTTGAGTGGTTTGGCTACAAGTGTGCCACTTCATATTCCCGTCAGCGTGCCCGACTGCTAAGGTCAATGGATGTTTTATATTTGATAGCGCAATATAATAAAGAGAGGCAGGACGACAGTTTGGCACAGTAATTAAGATGCTGGAAGGTTTTGCTACGATCCATAGGGTATCAGGAATTCCTATCAGCCGTAATAACTTACTAGTAGGCAACTCTTGGATTCATCTAAAAGTTTGAATGTCTAGAGAATCATTAGTAAACGCTCCAGTATCGTTATCTAACAACCTAGGCCACGCCGAAACATATTTGAGAAACATATAGCATTTGTAAAGGTAGAGGCAGTGGAGGCAGAAGTATTAAAACAGTTGTAAATTCGCGACAGAACCATGGTTGGAGTGCTGGATAATGGAAGTGGTGCGTTTAACAGTTCCCTTTCTTCCCACAGAGAATCTATCGCTGGGGTCGCTGTCGCATCTCATAGATCCTGGTCCAACCAGAACAAGCATTTTTCTGTTTCTAAAAGTAACATGCTAGCGTAAACACCAGTCAAAATACATCTACAATTTCGCAAACTTAAAGGTGTTTATATTTAGATACCTGCAAGTAAAGTACTTTGGTGCGCATGAAACACGGTCAAGGCATACAAGGTACTTGAGTACCGCATTTCCTACAATCGCAATCGAAGCAACAACGACGCAGACATAGACCCCTGCACAGCCACTACACACCAGCCGCGACAGCTGGTCGACAAACCGGGCCAACAGCCCTTCTTCTACTCCTCCTGTCGAGCCTATTGGAACTCAGCTGGTAGGCCTCCCACAGAATCTGAAGATGTTTAGGCGCCCAGTGACGCACATAAGGCAGCAGGCGCTTGGTGAGGGGCTCCTCGTTATTGCCGCAAGGCTTTCACGAGGTTCAAGGCATTCACAAGGTTCTCTGCCTATTTATTCACCTGCTGCTGCCTTCTGGCTTTACAAACTGTAGTAATTTCTTTTGCATTCTTTTGTCTGACATCTTTATCCAAAATGGCCAAGCACTTCCTGAGTTCAGAAATGCTAGAATATGCATTCCATCATATATTCTTACCCCCTAAGCTACCAAATGGAGACGATAGATCTCCTGCGAACGAGTTATGCCTCATTGAGCTGGTCAGAGATTCCTTGACCGAGTTTCTACCAAAGACAGATGCTAGCAACCATGACGCTATCAAGAGTGCGGTGGCCTTGATGAAAAACATGCATTATGTCACAGGTCCAGACGGATATCTGCAGGAAGATGGTGTGAGAGCCGTGTTGAAACAGATAGGTCCTCATAGTATGCTCTTGTGCGCTGCCTGTCTACGCTTTGCAAATCGCTGACTTTACTCTTTCCATAGGTCCTTCAAAATCCCTTGCATCATTGCATATCACAGCTCAGAATGCAGGCGTCATGCTTCGCTTGGATAATGATTCTGTCACATTCGAGATGTTCGAACTTTGTCCAACCAGCGGGTCTGTCTACTCAACCAAAGGACGCCTAATCCGTCAATTTCCCGCCGTTGCGGTGTGTATCCCTGTCAACATCTATGCAGAGGATGATTTCCAAGATGTCTTGGCCAAGACTCTCGTGAAGATGAGCTATCAAACAGTCAGCGAAGCACTTCCAAAAACTAAGAAAGCTAAGCAATATCATGCCGAGGAGCGAGATACAGTCGACCCAAAGATAGTTACAGAGCTGTTATATGGCTTCCTACGGGGCATAGGGAGCGAGGCCAACGTAGCTGGGATCACAAAGAATACACGAGAAGAAGTGTTGTGGGAGCAAAGTAAACTTCCTTGGAGGCGATCTGCCGTATGGCTTCTCATTCGAGTTTCTCTTCAGCTCACTATGGACCGTGTTGCTGTTGGCTCTGAGGAGCTCTACAAATCTTTCATCATTTTTCTTTTGTCTCGGGTTCTTAACGCTGCAACAAATGACATGATGGTTAGTGAAATCCTCATGACAATGTCAGCCAAAATTTCTCGACGCCTTTTGAAGTTGGGGCACCCCGCAAACGGGACATGGTTGACAGATGTGCACGAAACTGTGTCCATTGCGACGAAATTTGTAGATGACCGATGGTATCAAATACGAAATGAAGCTAAGTCGCAATTTGATCTTACAAGCCTGCAAAATCTCAACATGGCTGGCGATACAAGCATATCTATCCCAGGACTGAAAGACTTCATCTCGTCTATATCGGAACGTCGCAATGGCAGCCAAGTATCATCATTCTGTCCGAAATCGGGTATTACAGCCTTTGGACCCGAGAAACTTCCTAGTATCTCGGGCCAGATCGATAAAAACGAATGTCCTTTTTATCTTGCTATGGTAGAATCGTGGGTGGCCACACACCTTAGCGATTGGATTAAAAAACACGTCGGAGACGACTCGGCTTGCATAGATCTATTCAATTTGATGCAAAACTATCATGCAGTGGGTAGGGGTTGGTATTCAAGCCGCCCAGAAGGAGCATCTAGAATGATTCTTGTCATTCTGGAGCTCTGGGTTGCTGCCGATAAAGCCGCAATCCATGAGTTCCCACAGCTTGAAAAATTTGAACATGAGATTCCTATCGAAGTATTTCAATCTCTGCTGTTTGGATTCAGAAGAGATATGGAAAGGCTTCATCTGGTTCAAACATACCTCACAAAGCGGCGAGATCTTGCGCGACCAAAAAAGAACCTGTCAATTTTCTCCTCTTACGGCCAAAGAGGGTCCTTCCCGGTTGAGTACTTTTCGCAGTCGCCAGCCCACCAAAATCTTCTCATAGAGATTGAGGCGCGAGCTTACCTCGATAAACAAGCAAAGTTGGAAGAATACCGATTGTGCCGCGCTCAATACGAGACCTTTATGCGACATTACGAGCAAGGAGTTTGTGAGAGGGATGGGTGGTGGGAGGATGGGGTTTGGTATACTGAGCACGCTTCAGACTGCAAACGTTGCGCGTACCGTACCAAAGCCGTTAATATGTCGATAAATGTTTACGAATGGCCCCTTTCGAGCTCTCCACGTGAGGCTCAGGCGACGGTCTTTGAATTGGCCCTTCCCGACAGCTTCGGCGCATGGCGTGATGGGACCCTTTATGTTATTGACGATGTTCTTCAAAGCATGTGCTCTCAAAACGAAAAATTAAACTCGGAATATCCGTTAAGATCATATGCTGGTCTCGGTGAATTCTTCCGGTCTAATTCTAGGCGGCGCATTCACCTCTTGTCTGAGTCGAAGCCCCATGTGGCCACTCACCGGAAAAATATTAAGATTGGCCATAGCACTGAATCGGATGTCTGTGTGAATAATGGACTTCAATTGCGTTACTTCGATGAAAATAGGAGAACTTTTGTTGAGACATTTACCGCTTCTACTTGGTTGTCTGAACTCTGTACTTTCAGGCTAGGCAAGGATTTGAACCAATTGAAGCGTTTTCTTGTTCGTACCCACGATGAGCCAACCGGCGAGGCTCCAAATGCAGTTATTGCGAGTCAGGCCTTTTGCCCTGAAAATATGTCTCTTGGCGAGTATAAAGCTTTAGCTACGCTACCATTTGGATACCGTCTACAGTGGATGAGTATTCTCACTCAACTCGCAATGCCTGATGTCGATTTCAATAAATTTGAGACTGCAATATTCCTCCTACAGCTCAGTCTTCAAGCAGGGCCAAACGAACATTGTACAGTTGAGAGATGTGCACATGGGCGACTGACGGACGCAGAATTTGGTCGGGCAATGCTCGATCAGCTTCAGCTGTGCGTTTCTCGTATAAAAGAGAATTGGGAATCCCACACTGCCATGTGGATTTTTGTCTTTCTTGCAGCTCGCCTTCTATCGATGACTACGACGCCTGACTTAAATCTGGAAGTTTTTAACCTCTTGAAGAAGTGTAGAGAGATATCTTACGAATGGTTGGCAAGGCTACGCTCAAGGGCGTATGACTCGCCTAATGAAGATGAGAGGGTTCAGTTTTTACAGATCGCGTTTCGAGTGTCTCTGTTATGTGCAGACACTTTTAACGTGGACGATGAGCTCTTGGCCTGTATACTAAGTGAACCTCGCCAGGCGGCCATCTTGATCGAAATTTCCATCAATATAAATAACAATACTTCATTGGTGGAAAAAGACCAAGATGAGCTTGAGAAGATTATGTATGATAGATGGATTTTTACGATGCATCGTTCTCGGCCTATGCTCTCGGACGAGATTCTCTGCGGCGGAAATTCTTGTCTTGATAGAGCTATAAAGCGATGCTGGCCAGATTTCAGTCGGATAGGCAAATGGAGCTTGGTTAATTCCACTTGCAGCTGGCTTGAGACAGTATCTGCTGAACTAAAGATACATGTCAACCTCCTTACCGGAGAATTGTTGGTAAACGGGAGCCCATTATCTCGCCTACCTCGCAAATACGAAGTCCATAAGGATTATCAAAAGTTATTTGGGGCCTTTGTACTGGATGTCATGCCTAGTTCTTCACATGGAATGAAATTTTGCAGTTCTAAAGATCTCGAAGGCTATGTTGCACACTTCAGTATGGAGGATACTTTATTCTCCGACGAAGATCTGATGGTACGTCTGGATGGCCAAGATCCGGTATTAGATCTCATCCCATCTCGATTATTTACCGGGTGGCTACCAAACTCATTCATCGATGATTATACCCATTGGTACAATCAAGCTACGGGGAGTATTGAATTTCGTCCGACAGGTGACCCATGGAAGCCATCTACCCAAGGTTGGATTTTAAGCCAGCATAAACGGCACTGGAAGCTCACACGGGCTGGAAATATATCACTTCTTTCACCTGGTAGCTCCTCTGCCCGCTATATTGCATCCATATTTTCACCACTCGACACTGTGTTGCATTTACATATGCTGCTTGACGCAAAGACAGGCAATCTTGAGATCAAAGTGACTCGGCTACAGCTTGAATTCACGCTGAAAAAGGGGGAATCGGTTATCGTATCACGGCAGTTTCGAGGGATGCAAATCGATTCTAATCAATATATTGGCACGTTGATTGGATTTAACAGTAAGCTTGTGATGAAAGACATTCACAATTCAGAAAATAGGATGGTGATTATCCCCGAAGGAAACATCGACTTCGAAGCGATTTCAGAGGGTCACGTGCATGTGGACGTGGCTTATGGTACCGCAAATCGCGTCCAGAGATACTTGATTGACAATCAACTCCGTCACTTGGTTGGCAATGCCACGGCTCAAAGCAAGCTATATCTTGCTTATATACACGCACTCACTTCTTATTGCATTCCGGATCCCTTTTTGGGTAGGACCGGAACTGAAGAGAGCCTCTCAATTCTGGCATCTGCGTCAATACGATCACTCGACTGTCTAACCCCTGACAATGTGCAGGTACTGCAAGTTATCGCCAACCTCTCTCCTTGTCGGGACTATTATCCAAAACATATTAAGCATATGCAAACGGTCCGATGGTCGCCTGTGTTGAGTTTTATGGCTCAAGATTCGCGATTCTATAATGTTGTGAATAGCATCCTTGATAATGTTTCAGATATGAGCTTCTTGTATCCGTCTGATGAGGCTATTACGGTTGAACTCGCTCATAACGAAATGGATCTTGTTCATCGAGAAATTTTTCGAAGTTCGCGCTACCAAGTGTCTGGATTTGGCGCTGAAGACTTCAATGTGGATTATGATGTTAAGTACTCAACTAGAGATCGAGGCCAGTCATCGGCCGGGACTACTTATACACTCGAAACCACATTTCGCGTTCATAATAACATCAAAACCGTGGGACAACGGGCTGGAGAAGGATTTTTGGACATTTTGTACGACCTTCTTTCAGGGCCTGAAGAAACTTTCGCTTCCCAGAATATACCTGGCACGCAAGAGATTCAGTATGGCGCAGAATGGCTCAGTGACCCAAATATGTTCCTCCCTGCCTACTGGTGCCGATTGCATTTCGCTTTCCAGACAAAACCGTCCTGGATTAGCAAATTCCAGACCATGATCTGGCTCGCGACATTGGCATACTCCTCGAAACGCCAGACGAGTGTTCTCCAGGCTATAATGATGCTTCCACTATCGACTGAATTAGCAGCCGTACCTTTACCCGTAGGGTCGGCATTCAAGCTAAGTGAAGGTTATACAGTCAAAATGTATCAGCTCGAGAATCTTGTGCGTAGTGCGACTAGAGATTTCGGCCCTGGCTGTCCCGAGATGAAATTATCCCCATACAAGAATGAATCTCAGAATAACACACGACAGCGGCGAAAGACCGAGTTCAATAATGCAAAGGGGAGGGCGGTTACTTCCTTCGTCAACAGGCTTGCCATACAATGGCCGAATTCTGACCTAGTCACGCCCAATGAGTCTTGGTTCACGCCCTATATAAAGATTTCAAGTGCAATGGCGCTCGTTAAACAACAATGGCGAGTTTGGCTTGAAAACTTACGATTTAGAGAGTATCTTGAGAGATTTATACTCACATTCAATGCTGTAGAATTGGGGAATGTATATATTCCTCGGATATTGCGCCCTATCTACCAAGCCTCAGCTACTCGTCCTCGTGGATATGTATCTATTGATGACGTGTTTTGTAATACATCGCCCGTCATCGGCAATGCTGCACTTCTAAATCGAAAAGCCTTACAGCAAGCAGCGGATATCACAGAAGAGGCGAACAATAAGCTAGTCGACCTTCTTGATCACTTGAGTTCACGAATCGAATTCGACTATGAGCGTCAATATATTTCCGAGTTACGAAAAAGTCTTCTTGATCTCGGAGGTCTTACTACGATGCGATTGGAAAGGAATGATATTTCCTCGCGTAGTATGACTTTTGAGAATTATCTACAGCAATGCAAATCGTTCGTTCAAGAATGTTATGGCAGGTTGTTAAAAGCCGTTCTACCGGAATCAACTTGCTCTCATCTAGGCCCAGACGATAGCAGCACGATAATACGATCGATCATTTCAGCAGCTGGATTCCATCCTAGGGCTTGTCCTATTTTCTTTTTACAGCAGCTCGGAAGGCATCGGTGGCCCTCTCTCACCGAAGCATGGCAGAAGACCATTATTACCTACGCAATTGCAATAACCAGCCTTCAACAGGCTCAACGCCTAGTAAACTTGCAAGATAACGAAGTTGATCTCCTCAAAGAACTTGAGAATACCTGCAAAAGGGAATGGGATCCATGCCAACATCCAGAATGGTTACTTTTGGAGTGCGAGAGTGGCATCATCATCCGGCATGTGCAACATCAAATTGCTGAGCAGATGATTTCACCTCAAGACAACGAGAACGCTGTGATGCAGCTCAACATGGGAGAAGGAAAATCCTCTGTGATTGTGCCAATTGCAGCTACTGCACTCAGCAACGGCTCACAAATCGTACGTGTCATCGTTGCTAAACCGCAGGTTAAGCAGATGCATCTAATGTTAATGTCGAAGCTCTCCGGCCTGTTGGACCGCCCAATATTCCGAATGCCCTTTTCACGAGCAGTGCAGATGAACGAAAACAAGGCAGAGATTGTAAATAAATTGGCGCGCCGATGCATGGAAGAAGGCGGTATCTTACTGGTCCAGCCAGAGCACATTCTCTCGTTCCAGTTAATGGGACTCGAATGCGCGATCAATGGACGTAATGAAATTGCTCGTCCTTTATTGGAAACCCAGCGTCTTTTCAATGTTTCCTCCAGAGACATAGTTGACGAGAGCGATGAGAATTTCAGCGTCAAGTTTGAGCTAGTATATACCATCGGCAAACAGAGGCCAATCGAACATACGCCTGAACGCTGGGTGGTAATTCAGAATGTACTCTCTAGATTTGCTCGAATCTGTTTGCAGTTGAAGACGTCTTTCCCAGAGTCCCTTGACGTCGATGACCGGTATCCTGAGAGGTTTCCTAGAATCCGAATTTTGCGTTCCGATGCTGAGGCGGCTATTTTGACTCGTCTTGCTGAATTCATCTGCAACACAGGCATGTCTGGGTTTCCAATTGCACAGCAATGTACACGGTTGCGAAACGCGGTCAACCACTATATCAGCAATATTGATCTGAAACCGAAGGAGATTGATGCTGTTGAACAAAGCTTGTTTTGGGGTGAGACGACTGCCGACAACATTCTATTACTTCGCGGGTTGTTGTCGGGTGGAATACTCTCTTTTGCCTTTGGCCAGAAGCGCTGGAGAGTCGACTACGGTACGCATCCTAATCGTGAGAAGAAAACTAGATTGGCCGTGCCATTCAGGGCAAAGGATAATCCCACGCCTCGGTCAGAATTTAGCCACCCAGATGTTGTCATTGTCCTCACATGTCTGAGCTACTATTATAAAGGTCTTCAGGATGAAGAGCTTTTTGAGGCATTAGAGCTCCTCGTGAGGTCAGATAACCCCGATCTCGAGTACCGGGCTTGGGTGGAATCTGCGCCAGGATTGCCTCCTTGTTTTAGACATCTAACGGGCATCAACGTTCGAGATCGCACGCAGTGTATTAGTGATGTTTTCCCTCACCTGCGCTATTCTAAAGGATGTATTGATTATTTTCTTTCACGCATAGTGTTTGCGAAGGAATCCAGGGAATTTCCACACAAACTTTCCGCCTCAGGCTGGGATCTTGGCAAGAGAAAAATTAATCCTACAACTGGCTTTAGCGGCACCAATGATTCCAGGTATATACTGCCGATGGATATAAAGCAGTTGGATCTACCAGAACAGAATCATACTAATGCGTTGGTGTTGAACCATCTTCTTCGTTCTGAAAATGGTATCATGTTAATGCCAAAACATATGAAAGGAGCTAATTTAGAAAGCGAATCGCTTCTTGAGATGGTATCGCAGATGAGCTCAAAGACTAGAGTCATTCTTGACGTAGGCGCACAGGTTATTGACCTTGACAACCGTCAATTTGCCGAGGCATGGCTCAAGCGCTATCATGAAGATGACAGCGTTCAAGCTGTCGTCTTCTTCAATGAAGCAGATGAGTTGATGGTTCTAGACAGATCGAACAAGGTTGAGCTCCTACAGACATCGCCATTTGCTACTCAATTAGATCAATGCCTTGTCTTCCTTGACGAAGCACATACGAGGGGCACAGATCTGCGACTGCCTACAAATTATCAGGCAGCAGTGACGCTCGGCGCGAATTTAACTAAAGACAAACTTGTACAAGGTAAGGAGTGTATATGTCTACCAACATTATATGTGATTTTGTTGCTCACTCGTATAATAGCATGTATGCGGATGAGAAAGCTTGGACGAGGACAGTCGGTCGTGTTTTGTATCTCAAGAGAAATTGAACAAAAGATTCAAGCACAGCGGGACACCAAATCTTCTATGGCACAAGAAATCTTAGTATCTGATGTTTTATGTTGGGCAATAACCGAGACTTGGCGCGACCTTCGACGGATGGTCCCGTTATGGTTAACGCAAGGCGTCCGATACTACGAACAAGAGTCTATTTGGAACGACGGGGAACAATATTCACATGATATGGAAACATGGGCCAAGAAATTCCTTGAAACCGAAGCTCAAAGTCTCAAGGCTCGCTATCGACCAAAAACTGGCTCTGAATCAGCTGAGCTAATTAAACGAGCTAGGCCCGCCGTGAAGTTTCAGTTTCAACGTCGCTGCGAAGAATTCGGATTGATGAATTTCTGCAGTTCATCACTTCAAGAGGAACAAGAAAGGGAGCTTTCACCCGAGACTGAGCAGGAACGCCAGGTCGAGCAGCCTTCCCCTGCTCTTCCCGAGAAACATTCATGCCATCCAGATCTCCGCTCTTTCATTAAGCTTGGAGGATTTCCGGTAGGATCGGACGCGTTTAAACCTGCCTTCCAGGCTCTAAAGAGAACTTCGGCAGTCCAATACTTCGATATACACGAGTTTCCTACGAGCATATGGGTGACTGAAGACTTTTCTAAAACTGTCAAGATGGAGAACATACCAGACAACGGCATGGACCTCTTCCAGCGGCCAGTACACTGGATTTTGACAAGTAAATTAGATTCTTCCTCTACCGTTAGCCGTCTCGTCATAATAAGTCCGTGGGAAGCGCATCAGCTTATGCCATATATTGAGGCATCTGAGGCAGTCACCCTGCATTTATATGCGCCGAGGAGTAATCTTGGATTCAGGCCCCTGGATCAGTTGGTGTTGTACACGGTGCCTCATAGACCGAAGAAGTCAGTCATTCCGCCTGGAATGATGGTTGAACTGAACATCTTTGCAGGTCAACTATATTTGTCGTCGTTCGAAGAATATATCGAAGTGTGCAATAAGCTGGGCCTTGCCTGTAGCCCTGCTGATGATTCTGTTGTTCTCAGACCTGACGGTTTCATCCCACCTGGGGTAAATAGTGGGAATCTTGTGAACAAGTCCGAATTCAAAAAGAGTCCTGTGCAGTTTATTAAGGTATTGGTTACGAAAATTCGACGGAACTGTGAAGTTGTTGAGAAGACGCATTTAGGAAAGATATTGGACGGGGTTTTGTTGACAGAGGAGGATTTCGAGGAAGATGTTGATTGAAGTTTGCAATACTATATTATATTGATTTTTTTTCAACTTACTCAATTTGCTCTGAGAGATGAGAGGTTACTTGTAATGTTATTAGACGGTGTAGCGCTACTGTATCTGAATGGAAACTAGAAATTGATGAGTACCTGATCATTTCCATGTAAATTCCATATGGAATCATTATTTTTCTTCCGGGTCATGTAGAGGAACAAGTTGGGAATTGTTTCATCTGATAATGCCGTACCAGGCCTCTTGGTGTGTTAGTCGGATTTGCTACAAGCACCAAGGTACATATGCCCCTGCGCCACCATAAACTTGGCGCCGAGCTAGCTTATCCTTATCTTATCAACCCGCGCCGATAGCCAAAATTTCTTCGACATATCGATCCCGCCAAAGGCCAAGCCCAAATTCCATACACCAGAAATCGCACCTTTTGCGCCCCGACAGTCGCAAAAATGGTGAAACGAAAAGTCGCCGCGCTCGAGAAGATCGATGCTGACTTGTAGGTTCAATTGCATTTACATGCGCTTCCAGTTCCTCGTTATGCTAATAATTGTCACACAGCGCGAGTCTTCAGTACAAAATCCGGCGAGACCCAAAGTAAGCTCTTCGTGACCGTCTCTCCATCTTTGCTGCGGGCTGTCGCTCACGTTCCTCTAGATCTTATAAAGATGATTTCATGAAGCAGTGGGAGCAATATGAAGCCCAGCGCGAGATCTTCTTCATGTCACCGACGACGGCCGCTGCCGACTCGGTCGAGTCTTTCCACAACATGATCGACCTGATTGCGCACGTCGCCGACTGCTATCCCGAAGAGACTCGCACGTTCCAGGACGATCTGAAGGCCATTGTCTCCCAGAACCATGAAACGCTCCACCCTGAGCTGAGAGACAAGGTCGTCGGAAGTCTGGTGCTGCTGCGACGGAAAGAAGTAATCGACTCAACTGCTCTGCTAACAACGCTGTTTCCGATCCTCGTATCCTCGCGAAGCAAGTCTATGCGCGCGATGCTCTTCCAGAAAATCCTCAACGACTTGCGAAATTCAAACTCCAAGTCTACAAATCATCCGCTGAACCGAACTATTCAGGCGGTGCTCTACAACCTCATCACAGCCGATCGCTCTTCGCCGAGGGCTATTTGGGCCATTAAGTTGACGCGCGAACTGTGGAAGCGACAAATCTGGACGGATGCGAAGCCGGTAGATATCATGAAAGAAGCTTGTTTGGCCGATAACGAGAAAGTCATTGTCGGCGCTGTACGATTTTTCCTAGGTGGCGACAAGGAGCGTGAAGAGCTTGAGGACGAAAGCAGCGACGAAGAGATTGATTTGGCCAAAGTGAGGCATCAAATCACCATCAATAAAAAATCAAGGAAGCAGAACCAGGCATACAAAAAGGCAGTCGACAAGGTCAAGAGGCAGGAAAAGAAAAAGTCAAAGCCTCACCCGCTCAACTTTTCCGCCCTGCATCTGCTGCACGACCCTCAGGACTTTGCCGAAGAGTTATTCACAAAGCACCTGCAGGGTACTAAGAACAAGCTCTCACTGGATACAAAGCTACTCATCTTGCAGCTGGTCACCAGATTAGTTGGTCTACACAAGCTTACTATTGTGCCGCTCTACTCGTGGTTCATCAAATACCTTACACCCAAGCAACAGTCCGTCACTTCAATCCTGGCATCTCTAGCACAAGGTGTACACAACTTGGTGCCTCCTGATGCTCTGGAGCCCCTGATCCAAAAGATTGCAAATGAGTTCGTCTCAGAGGCGTCAGCCTCAGAAGTCGCTGCCGTTGGTCTGAATGCTATTCGTGAAGTTTGCTCCAGACAATCTCTTGCCATGACGGAAACACTGCTGCAGGATTTGGTTCAGTACCGCAAGAGTAAAGATAAGGGTGTCATGATGGCTGCCAAGGGTCTCTTGTCACTGTACCGAGAAGTCGGCGCAGAGATGCTCAAGAGGAGAGACCGTGGCAAGGAAGCCACCATGGGCTTGAGTTCTGGAGGGATGAAGCAGCGCAAATTCGGAGAGGAAGAAGTCGGTGGCATCGAGGGCCTAGATCTTCTTGCTAAGTGGAAGGAAGAGCAGCGAGAGAGGAAGCGCGCTGAAAAGGGAGATGGAAGCGATGTCTCTGATGACGAGAAGGATCCAGAAGATGGATTCAACTCTGACGAGTGGGAAGTTGGCTCAGAGGACAGCAGCGACTCCGGAGAATGGATCAATGTCGAGCACTCCTCAGACGAAGAAGACGAACCCGCGCCCAAGAAGCGAAAAGGAGATGGCGACGACGAAGACAAAGAAAGCGCACAAGACGCCGCCGCTGAGCTCGAACGCATGACCAAACTCGCCACCACCACAATCCTCACCCCCGCCGACCTCGCCAAGCTTCAAGAACTCCGCGCCGCCTCCTCCGTCCAAAAGGCCATGGGCAGCAAATTCCGCAAACAGCAGAACCAGAACCCAGACGGCCACGTCGACGACGGCCTCACCGCCGAGAACATCGAGGCGCCCATTCGCCTCCGCAAGCTGACCAAGGAGGAAAAGGTCGCGCTCGCCAAGGAGGGCAAGCCCGATCGCGAGGAGCACAAGAGCACGACGGCCATCCGCAAGTCCAAGAAGGAGGCTGCGGGAAAGAGCACGAGCAACAAGGAGAAGCAGCGCAAGAAGAACTTCTTGATGACGCTGGGCAAGGCGAAGAGCAAGCAGAAGAGGAGCTTGGTCGAGACGAGGAAAGTCTTGAGAGGACATGTGGAGAGGAGCACGAGAGGAGGAAGGAGAAGGAACGGTACATAGAAGATGTAATGTGGGGGTTTTTTGGGCTTCGATTTATGTATCGGGGGAATAGTCTGTTCAGTTTCGTATATACATCTATACAACGAAGCGTGGTGTTAAGTACGTAGACAAGAAGAGGGAAAAGGAGAGTACAGCGGACACAGAGTAATTAAGACATTACAAAATGAGTATCAATGTTGTATATTTGCCATAGAATCATTATATGCATAATATGAAGAGAAACATGCGGTAATACTGGTATCCAATGAAATCCACCAACCCAAATAACCAAAGAGATAAAAACCATCTCCATCAATCCAATGCCCAACATCCTTTACTGAACGTTGGTGACTACAGGCTTCTCGTGATCAATCTTCTCTGCAATCTCCTCATCGTGTGTGTGGCCCTGGGTGCCAACATCAGTCTCGCTGAAGGCATCGACAACATCGCGATACGCAGGCACAAAGTTGACGCAAAAGGCATATGACCAAGCAATGACGAAAAAGGCAAGAGGAACAACCATGCTGATGCCATTGCCATGTCTCTCTGCTGCTACAAAGGTCAAGGGTGGGACACAGGCGCCACCGACAACACCACCAACAATGAAACCACTGCCACGCTTAGTGTGTCTGCCAAGACCACGCATTCCAAGAGCAACGATGGTAGGGAAGCAGACAGATTCGAAGAAGAGAACGACGTAGAGCATGGCAATACCAGTGTTTCCACCTTGGGTAGTAGCCGGGCAGATGAAGATGATACACATGCTGATAAAGACAAGGAACACCCATCGTGGCTTCACGAAGCGCATGATACCACTTCCGGAGAATCGGCCAATGGCGAAAGCAGCCTGAGCACCGGCGAACAGCTTTGAGCCGAGGCTGCTTGAAGTGCCTGGTCGGGTCGCTACAGCATAGTTGATGAAGCCACTGGCAATTGCAACTTGAGCACCAGTGTAGCAAAACTGGGCAAGGGCAGCGTGGAAGAGTCTGTATTGCTTCCAGAGTGGTTTGTCGTCTGAGCTGCCATGGGCTTCTTGGGCTTGAAATTCCATATCTAGAAGTGAAATTTTCATTAGCAAGCTGTGTTAAGGGTGTCCACTACAACAAGATACTTACCAGCATTTGTGATCTCGGGGATCTTGGCGAAGAAGAACAGCGTTGCCAGGAGAAGGACAAAGACGACAATCGCCAGGTAAACCCATTGTACGTTTTGGAGAGCCTTCTCGTCGCTGAAGTTGAAGAAGACGTACGAGCCAAGAACGGGGGCAATGACGGTACCGATTCCGTTGAAAGCTTGCGAGATGTTGATTCGGAGTTCAGAATACTTTGGTGGGCCGCAGACTGGGGTAATATTAAGTTAGCAGGGGTTGAAAAGATGGAGAGAGGTAGGTTTAAGCATAATTGACTTTGGTATTGTGACATTACATACCTGTGATGAAGGGATTGGCGGCAGTTTCGAGGGAACCAAGGCCATTGCCGATGATGAAAATGGAAGCGCAAAATCCTCCAAACGATTTCGCCTTGATGCAAGGGATGGCGATAGCAGCGCCTACAGCGTAAAGGAAGAGACCCCAGATGAAGACGGCTCTGTAACCATAGTGGCGAAGAATCCAGGCGGCATGACCGAGCGAGGCCAACGGATATGCGCTGAAGAGACTCAATGTTAGCCAACTCTCCTGATAAAGCGCGGCGCAATGGAATGTGTATCTGCGCGATTAGAAAGAGAAACTCACCCAAAGTAAGCGGCCTGAAGACCAGAAGAACGCGCTTGGTCGATATGGAGCGTGTTCTGGAAATGCTTGTTCAGCGTGTCGAGCAGGCCATAACTGAATCCCCAGAGGAAAAACAGGACGGTGACAAGCGCGAGAGGAAAGATTGATTCTCTGAGAGTGAGCTCCGCAGATCTTGTACGGCTCTTGTCGTTGGCCTTGAGCGACCGGCTCTTTAAGAATGAGGCGCCCATGGTGATGAACTCCAATCTGGAGGATTCCACCAAGTGAGAGAGGCGGTAGAGAGAGAGAAGGACGAAATTGATGCTGGGACACTCTCGATCAAAACTGCTCTCCCGCGCTGGGAATGCGACCCTTTTGACTCAATTCGGTTGACCAGCCCCTCACATCACCGGCCAGGGTTTACTTTGACTCGTCAAGGCAACTTCTTGATAGATAGTGCATGTACATTGCATTGCAACGCTGCTGTCCCTGGCAAAATGTGGACATGATCATCCGGCGCATTACCGGCCTCAAACTCCAGGTTAGTACTAGCCTCGTCGCCCTAAAAACTCCCGTCGGTAAAATGGCTCCTCCAACGAGCTGCGAGATGCCTCATTGCTGTGGGTTCTTCGCGTCTTTTTTTTAAAGTGTGGCGTCTTAAACCCCGACTTATTGGAGGCGACGCAATAAAGGAGAGACTGTCCGCTTACGGTGGCGTCCTTCGGCTGCTAGCGAGAATTTCCCCCGACAATAGCGGTCGAAACTCCTCCGAGTTCACTGCTAGCAGACAGAGAGACGGCAGTGATCTGTACGCGCATCACAGCCGCCCACCCGTCTTTAGCAACTCTGGAGAAAAGACGGGTCTCGGAGGTGGAGGTGTCTGGGATTGCTGGGGTTGAAGGAGGCGGGGAACCTAGAATGGCTGGCCATTGGCTTGAAGCGAGGTCTAGCAGTCTGGGGACACTGGATCTCGAGTCAAAGCTGCCCCGACATCCTGGTAATTACGCGCTGAACTGGGCGCAGGACACGAGGAGGACAAGATGGGCCGATGGCGAGTCGCAACGATGACGGCAACTGTAGGCTGCCGAACAAGCCCCCCAGTAGTTCCCCAGATATCATAGAGATCGTCACTGTGACTCGACCACAAAGAATGCCTTGACGTCGTATTGTACATTCCCTCTGCAAAATCCATGCGGGGAGCTCGCAGCACTGCAGCGTCGCGATCTGCTGGCGCTAGAAGCCTTGGAATTTTCTATCGCGAGTAGAGACGAGAGAAACAGGTTCCCCTCACCGTTCGTGGGGTGCTAAACGCTGCTCATGGGCCGGTAGCATCTGCATTTGCGCTCCCACATCCAATACCGTGGCGCTGTAGCCGCATGTAGCCCCTAGCTGGTGCCTATATTATCCTCGCGGGGGTTGTCAATCGGCTAAGCATAAGCATATTATCTGCGTGCGGAGAAGTTGTGTAGCGATGTGGACAAGTCTTCACACCCATTTCATCCCAAGGGTTGACATACTGGAGAGTAGTAGGAGTTGTCGTACATTCTAGTAGATATAGTAGATGGATGAGATGCTACAGCAGAAGATGAAAAAGTCCCGACTTCAAGCAAGGAACCATTTTCGGTGCCTGAGGTCGTGGCTGCTAAGACGCAGGCGCTGTAAAGTGCTGCTTGACTTTCCACTCGCAGATCACCGCTTATCACGTGCGGCCGCCAATCTCTGGACGTGTCTTGTGAGAAGTACCCCTGTATTGCATACCTCACACACGGCTGTTGGTTCCAAGAGGCGTTTCGGCTATTTACCTTGATACGTTGCCGGTGGCTGACTCGCTTTCCATCCATCAGTGAAAGCTCCCGTCGGCTTCATTCCAACGGGTCCAAGCATCTCTTCCCCAGATCTCCAGCTCTTTCAGCCCCAGAAGCAGGCCGCAACTCTGGGGCCCCGGACCATGCCGATGAAACTAGAATCAGCCGGCTGGCTAAATTGGCGAAGCCTTATATTGTCACCCTACTCTACGTCGATGCCAGTAGAGGCGTTGATGGCCTCCCCCAAGCGGGATGTTACTGGACAGCCTTGCCTGGACCGTGATCGGCACGAAGCGACCAGCCATTGACGACTGGCTATGAGAAGCCCCATGCATAAAATGCGCCACACCAGTAGCTCGCCTTAACCACAGCCAAAGAGAAGCTATTCATCAACTCTGCCGCCTTATGGCGTCGACTATTGCATCGTCAGCTGTAATGCAGCCTTTCAGGATTGGGTTACTTTGACTGTAGCTGAACGGTGCAAGGATGAATAAAAAACGCTAAGTATTTTGAGATTGCCTGATTTGATCTCGTGGGCCATCTGGAAGCTCTGCCTCATTCTCCCGTCGGCTATCATGAGCTGAGACTTCTAGCTTGAAACGACTACTACTGCTTGTTAGTCATCGAGCTACACATGACTTTGTCAGATGGCCTTTGTATATCGTATTCCGTCGCTCAAATATTCTTTATCTTACTTTGATATTTCCTTGCGCCAACTCTTCTAGACTCATATTTTTTGTTCACCGCATCGTAAACTTGAGGCTATCCTATCAGGGCGACTAACACGGCAGCAAGATTATCTCGTCGGGTAAATGAGACCTGTCTGGACTTTCTCCCGCGCCACTTCATAATAACTTTATGATCCATGATTGCCGTCTATTCATCCAGCTGAAAATTAAGCGACGCCGATATGGATTATAAGTATTTGTTGCCGATACCGTTTTGATACAAGAGCTATAGAGACGGAAATGCACAAGCATCTTATCGAGTATAAAGTGTCTGTAAAGGAGTTTAGTGTTTGTGAAAATATCAAGTACTATACTATCAGATTTCCTAAGAAAATGTGCTTTGAGGATATAAGTTGGGTAGTCTAGCTCTGTTACCGATAATTCGTCTTCATCCCACTAGCGATGAAGAATTTGGAGTATGTTTATGGCGACTGTGACAATTAACCTCTGGAGTAATAAAATTGTAATCAATTTGAACCATTGCTACTGTACATTATCTGCTTCTGCTCAGCGTCTTCGGAGCGGAGATGATGTTGGACCTTAAGAGAAGGAGAGAATTAGCCTTTCATAGCTATACTGATCACTGCAAGATACTTCAGAATTCTAGGCCATTTGGTATCATGAGTGGTTCCAACACTAAGGCGACAAGCGAATCGCTGTTTATAGGATAAACCCTTTAAATCGAGATATACCTAGTATTTTACTATACTCTAAAGCAATCCCGACGGCGCTCCAAATTTGAAATGCGATACAATCAAGCCTGATTCAGGGACTTGTCGGCCCTATTAACATTTTATTCGTAGATATTTAACTAACAACCAAAAATCTACGTTGCTAAATGTGTCTGCTTAAAAGAAATAACATTTATATGCAATATCCAATGATACCCCCCCGTCAAAGCATTCAAACATCGACCCACCTCGGTGAGTCGACATGCGCCATGGTGGGGCCGTTAGTGGACGCGGGGCTCACCGAGGCCAAGTCGGCGCTTCAATTTATTTTTTTTTTCTGCCGAGACAAAATTTCGACAAGACCGAGAGCTTGTTCTTCAGCCTTGCCGAAATGTCCAGAAACACGGTGCAGCCCAATGGATGGGTTGCAATTAGATTGCCAAGTGAAGTGACGCGAGTCCTTCAGGTTGTTCCCAATACGTGCGCCTCTCTCCCTTCTGTTCTCTCTGTCTCTTTCTTCCTTCCTTGATTGCCTCTGAACTGACTGGAACGACAGAACCATATCTCTAGGCAAATACGGCTCTTTCCCGAGTAATCTTCTAATCGAACGACCGTTCCATCTCACCTATGAAATCCAAGATAAGCTCGAGGGCGAAAGCTTTCCTCGACTCCGTGTCGTTCCCGGCAAGGAGCTCAATGCTGATAAGCTCGCCGACGTGAGCGCTACCGAGTCCGCCGACGCAGACGAGGTTATCGAGCCGGCAAATGGAGAGGAGCTCACCCTTGTTGACGAAAGCGGCAAAGTTGTCGCGCGATCCACCCGCGAGGTGATTGACGAATCTGCACGCCAAACCCTCACCATGGCAGAGATTGACCAGCTGAAGAAAGAGGGCGCGTCGGCGGGCAAGGAATTGATCGCCAAGCTCATGCTCTCTCACACAGCGATTGACCAGAAGACGGCTTATTCGCTAGCCAAGTATAAGCTGCTCAAGGAGAAAAAATATATGCGACGCTTTACTGTCCTGCCTCTTGATGTGGCCATGCTTGGACACTGGATGCTGTTCGAGAGAGACGCGAGCAAGGTTATGGAGATGCGGCAAGAAATGATTGGCTTGCTAGGATGTTGGGCCGATGTTCACTTTGGCGGCTTGCCAATCGACGGGGAACAAGGTCCCCATGGCGGACGATGGCTGGCTGTTGATGACACAGGTGGCCTGCTAGTTGCAGCCATGGCCGAGAGGATGGGAATACTTCATGCCGAGCCATTAGAAGCAGAGGAGACGGCAAAACAGGTAGCCGAAGAGGAAGAGAACCCAAAGACACAGCCTGCCAACGATGAAGCAGAGGCAGAGGCAGCAGAGTCATTAGCCGTGTCAGCGTCTCCCAAGGCCCAGCGAAGCAGACCCAAGCGACCCCGAAAAGACGATCTGGATGATCATTATGCTCTCACAAATAGCATTACCCTCATTCACGCCAACTCACAACCCAACCTCTCTCTCCTCCGCCACTTTGACTACGACTACAGCGACCCCAACCCCCCATATCCTTACCACCCGCTCTTCACCAACTTGCTACCCATATCCTGGCTCCAGCTGCTGGATCCAGAATCCGACCCTACCTACTCCGAGCCAGTACCAGAAGTAGAGTCCGACGTCCTCGCCTCCTGGAAGACCAACCGCCGCGCAAATTACCACCGTAAGCGACGGCGATGGGCTCGCACTCGCCAAATCGTCGACGCCACCCGAACAGGCGGCTTCTCCGGTCTCGCCGTCGCAAGCACCATGGATCCCATCTCAGTGCTGCGTCACGCGCTCCCTTTGCTCGCAGGCGGCGCCCCCGTCGCCATCTACTCACCGACAATTGAACCCCTGACGCAACTGGCGGACTGCTTCAGCATTGGCCGACGAGGCGCCTGGGTTTCCAATCCTCCGGCCGAGGCGGAGGGTAAGACGGCCGTGGAGCTGGAGAATTGGCCGGGCACCACCGAGTTCCCCATCAACCCGGCGCTGCTGATCGGAGCGCAGGTGCAGACGAGCCGGGCGAGGAGATGGCAAGTGTTGCCCGGCCGGACACATCCGTTCATGACGGAGAGGGGCGGGGCGAGCGGCTACGTGTTTACGGGCTGGAGGGCGATCCCGGCGGAGGGAAATATTACGGCCAGAGGCAAATTTAATAGGAAGAAGCCAAGGACTGGATAATCATGGTAGACAAGTGCTGTGGGAGAGAAGCATGGATTGAAGTTGGCGACGGAGTGTATATGAGAGTTTCAAGTTGGAATCGAAATTTCGAATACCCTTTGCGTGCATGCAAAATAGGCCCCCTTTCATGACGGAATTTCCAACCAGGCGTGTACAACGCTGTTTAAGATGCAGTAAAACAATAATAGTATTCCCGGTCTAGATGTCTCCAAGTACGAAATTCCACTCTACAACGACTTGCCCATAAACTTTCTCTTCGTGAAGCTCAACCACCACTTGCTCGGCTTGGTTTCGTCTTCCTCGTACACTCTAGCCAGTAATCGGGTGGCAAGCTCCTGGCGGACCTGCGCCATGTACAGCTTGAGCTGCTCTGCGTCCTGTCTGTCCCGAGGAGGCTCGTACATCTTAAATTTAATGTTAGTCTCTTTCACCGTTCAATCGTAACGAATAAAGAAATAGTAGAGGCGAACCTGGTTCAGAGGGAATGCTGGGTCTCCAGGAATGGCAAAGTTGAGGTCCAAAGCCAGGTTGTTGACCTCCTTGCCGGCATCGCGAGCGGTGGCATTGGGCTTGATCTTGGTCAGGCAGTCGCTCACAAACCAGATTCCGTAGACGAGCAGGCGGTCAGCCGGGCCCTTGATCTCGAAGTTGCGGAAGAAGGTGTTTGCGCGAAACAGGCGGAGGACCTCATCGAGGATGTCGTAGCTCTCGCTCTCGATCTCGGGAGACTCCCAGGCGGGCAGCGGCGGTGACGGGAAGGGCAGGACGTAGGCGGGACCGCGAGTCTTTGTGCGGAGAGGGAGGAGGGGGAAGTTGCCGATGAGGCGAGGAGGGTTGGGGTCGGAGTTGAAGTCGGAGTTGTAGGCCTGGCAGTTGGAGATCGGATTAGCAAGAGTTGAAGATTCGAGGAGAGTCTATAGGAGACGCCGAGGGCAAGCAAGCACCCGGCAATAGCATCACCGGCAATGCGACCTGCAATCGGACGAGCGCCGTCCGGTCCTCTCCGTCAACAAGGCAATGCACGTACCGGCATCTTGAACTGCAATGGCGCCGTGCCGCGGAGGACGAAGCTGCTGGGAATGAGGTTGGAAGCACGAGATGGTCTGCGCTGCGGTTGGCGGGGCTCCTCCTAAGACACACAGCCAGATCAAAGACCCATGGAGCTGTCGTCAACTCGAGTCGCCAAGTGGGGCCAGCGCCGAGCTCAGTCTTCTCCGTGCTGAGGTAAGCGCGGGCCACACGTGCCACATGTGCCACAGCGCGCATGCAAGCAAACAGCGAGCCCGCGGCTGGCACCGCCACACAGCATCTGGCTGCCTAGATCACGTGAGTTCGCTCTACGGTCGCGCCGCCTAGGAGCTCCCTGGCCCGACGCGCCCGCTTGCCTGCGGCCCAACAAACGTGTGAATATTTATTAATCGATTAATTGCCCTGCGCGGCGCGTTTGCTGTATCAAGAGCTGTCTCACGTTATTCCTCAGGCCCGGATTTGTGTCCTACAAAAGACAAACGACTCCCTTTTTGCCCCTTCCTTCATTCACGATTTGTTATTTCCCTTGTGTAATATTCCGTCATCCCTGCGCACGCAAAATATCACCACTTGCGGTTTCTCATCTCCAAATCTCCCCTTCCCCCATCTCTACTGCTAATCCCTGCACTTTTTTTTTTCTTTCCTTTTTTTGCACTTCCAGAAAGAAAGAAGGACAAAAATTCCGAATATTTGGAGAAAAAAAGCAAAGATTTGCGGGGAAATTCAACAGGGAATAGACGTGCAGCAGGCTGTTGCATTTTTCTGTCGCGTTTAACGCGGGGAAGGGCCCTCAGCCATTCAGAGACAGACGCATGGTAAGATATGAATCACGCAACACGAGATGCTCGTCTAGGAGCCGGGTGGCTTCCTCACCTTTTGATTTTGAAGGAGTAGAGGGATATTTTGCTCGCTGCGGTCTTGCTAACGCATTTTCGTAGCTTCATGTTTCGTCAAAGCGCCATCGTCGCCAAGTTGCGTGCCCTAGTGGACGATATGACCAGCAGCCCCTCCATGCCGCCATCTTCCGACCCCAAAGAAGATGACGACAAGGTCATAGAGTCGCCTGCATCCACTCCACCAACAACGCAGCAGCCCAAGTTCGATTCATCACCTCCACCGCGGCGAACTCTTCCATCGCGACGTGCAGCTCGAAGGCGCCGCCCGCAAAAGGGCTCCCTTCGCGACATCCTCCGCGAGAACTCCGGGACTTCGCTCTTTGTACGCCCCATCGGTTGGACAGATCTCCATGCCAGCCTGCTAGGTGTGCGCTTCTGTGAACTGCCGGCTTGCGACACTCCACGGCCATGCAACCTGCCAGGCTCTCCGCCGACGCAGGGCCATATGCGCCCATCGCCCACCATTACCAAGCTGAGTGACGCGCTGACAGAGGTCTTGTTGCTCTCTTCGGGGCTTCCAAAACCGACTTCTACTGCCGTCAAGACTGTGCTGATGACGCTGTGGCCTACTGCGTTTGCAAAGTGGCAGCCGTTGCCGGATCTGAACATATATTTCGGTGACAAGATATATCATGATGTGGTGCGTGTTCAAGCATTGTGGAACTTCCCCTCACATCCTTCGGCCCTATCATCGCAAAGCTCAGTTGCAACAATACCAGCACGACCTGTAAGCTCGTCGTCAAGTCCGCCTGTTCACTGCACTGCAAACTTGCCGATGCTGTGTTACATTGGGAAGTACCAGCTTGCATCAATACGAAAGTGCATCTTTCGGGTAGCTACCGGACCAGATAACAACCCAAACATCCCTGTCCAACGGCTGCAGCAACTTCGCGCCAAGCTTCTTATTCCAGCGGATGCTGATAAAGATGCGCACTTCGTCGGTATCTTCTTGGCCATGGCGCAGAGGCATTTCTATACGCCCCCGATACGAACTTCGACAAGAGAATCATCTTTGGGACTACAAAAGCTTAATTCTCGTCGGCCCGACTTTCAAGATGTCAAGATGAGAATTTTGACGCATGATAATGAGACCAGCGAGTTCTTGGTCTATACGGGCCATGTAACAGCTCAATTTTTGGATCGGTTTTTCGATCCTTCTGGTGCCTATTATGACGAGGACGGCACGATTGCGGGGATGAAGGTTGAGTTTACCCGCGTTCCCATCTGGCCCATCCTGGGGCTGCGAGAA
Organism: Trichoderma asperellum; assembly: GCF_020647865.1. Taxonomy (NCBI): domain Eukaryota; kingdom Fungi; phylum Ascomycota; class Sordariomycetes; order Hypocreales; family Hypocreaceae; genus Trichoderma; species Trichoderma asperellum. Next base: position 821,600 of record NC_089417.1, read on the forward strand.
CGACTAGGCAAAGCTTTGGGAGAGGATATTGTGGGGTCATTTGATTCAAATCAAATGGAGACGTGGGAGGATGATAGCTCTGGTTCTGGATCCGAGTCGAGATTTTCAGACTCAGGCGCTAGAGGCGCAAACATCAAGCGGAAGCGGAGAACTCCGACAGCGTTTGATGAAAACTTGGATGAAGAATCTGACGAAGACCAGCCCGCCATGGGCGACAAGAAGCGGTGTCTGAGCGAGGAGAGAAATCTTGTCGGCGTTGTGGTTTAAGGCAGAAAACAGCTGTAATTGGTAATGCATGGACGTTGCCATCGGGCGCTAAAGGCAGGGCTTACGACTAAATGTAATGTTTAGATAGGAGGGGGCTATATATACCAAGCCAATTTGGCGCAGGGTTGAACCAGAGAGGTCTCTTAGACTGGATTGGCGGTATCTTGGGAGGACAGCATTTGACTTTTACTCAATCCGGTCTGCGGATATTACAGGCAGATATCCCACATGGTCTGAAGGCTTCAGTTTCGGTGCCGAGATTTCAAGATGGTGGCAAGGCCAGACCATCTCTTCATCAGCAAGGCACTTGACGACTTTGTTTTGTATTCTTTTTGACAAGATAGGCATGTAATGATATCATTGATGAATCGATTAGATTAGATATAACCATGGAAATGTTGAGCGAGTTCTATGGCGCTGACACCGTTATTTTAAATGCAATATTCTGTTTAACTACCAAATCAATACGAAATCCAGATTTTCCTGTAAAGCAATTATCATTTTCGACGTGCATAAAGTGAAATGGAAAAATTTTACTAGTAGTGTTATGTCGATTGTGGTGGAACAAACGGGGCGTTGTGCCGTGTGTTCTTTTGTGAGATGATGTCTTGAAGAATGCACACATTGCACAACCTAATCTTTGGCCGCATGAGGTTTTTATTATCACGTCTCTTAGTAATATATTACATATTCTAGATACTGTACTTGATCATTGTGTTGTCCAAGGTAAACTGCTGCATTAGACCGAGTTAACACCCATGTATCTTGGCATCTACATGTAGGCAGCATCAAAGGCAAAACAGGTGAAGCATGTGACTTCCTTCCTGAGGCATGCATTAAAGAGCCTCTTCTCTTTCTGCATTCCTCCAACCTCCATTATCAACCTCCATTATCAACCTTGCAATATGTTGACTAAGACACCGAAAAAGTCTTACGGTAATACGTAAGTGAGACAAAGCCGTGACTGAATTAGCGCTGGTGGCTTGCAGCATTGCCATGTCGATGCATCTACACGGCAGACACTGCCAATGATATTGCCCAGCCAAGACCAAAGTCCAGCCTCAACGCTACTCTGACGGCCAATCGCATCGTGAGGTATTTCTCTCCGCATCCGTCGTTTTGTGCCTGAGCTGACCGGTATACCTCGAATAGGCAATGGGAGCTAATTCGGGTATGCCACCCAATACACAACTGACCTCGGCTCCCAACCTTATTCATGCCCCTGTCTGTGTCTTTTATCACCATAAACACCATTCTTTTTTACATGTGCTCCCAATAGCTTCAAGAGCTTACAACTCCTCGAGGCTCGCCTACGACGACTCCAGCTTCCACTGCCCACCCCCCTGCTGGCGTTGCACTGCGCCCCGCACTTCTTACCCCACGGGGAAAAATTGGACTTCAACTAGGAGCTTCTTTGCTCTTCTAGGCAGTTCAATAGGACAAATACAGAGTACCGGCAGCTGTCAAAGGCGGGGTTTGAAGCGTTTGCAGCATCAGCAAGATGGCCGAAGCGTCGACAAAAATGCACCGCCGCCGCGTTTTCAATGCAAGCTCCACAGATATATGGCACGAGACCATCCATAAGTGAGGAAGAAGGCCCTTTTTTGTCCACCTCCGTTCTCGTCTTGCGGCTATGGGCTGCAGTGTAGCCCTTCCTTGCTTGCATTGTGGCCTGGCAGCGGTTCTTTTTACACACGAGAATGAGTAGACGGCCGTTGCTTATCAATGTGATAGTCTCTGTTTAACGCCAGAGCGGATACGTTTTGCTTCCGCCAAGAGGCGTAGTGCCATTTTCAAAAATCATTTTTTTTCTCCAAGAGTTGCTGGATGGGTGGAGATGTTCATTATCCGACCACGCATTGAACCATGCGGAAGGCAGGAACCCAACCTGAGCCAAGAATTTTGCAGAGATTTTTTGGCCTACCATGAGATGGCCTCTTGAGAATTAGTCTCACAATTCCCCGCAGAGGTCTTTTACGGCGTGAATGACCCGTATTCGTATGCAGTTGAAAATATATAAAAGATGGCGAGTACTCTGAGTCTGAGCTGGGAACCATCCAGTCGTCGAGTCTTCTTCCCCATCATCTCTCTGGCAACGCCTTGACCCTTCGAGATGAAGTTGACTACTATTCTGCCGGCCCTTTTGGGCTTCTTTTCTTTGGCTGTGGCAGCCCCAACACCAGAGACTCTCGAGGCTCGGTCTTCAGTCAGCGTAAAACTAGCCTCTGGAACCATCGTCGGCAGCTCCCTCTTAGGCATTGATACCTTTAACGGTATACCCTTTGCTGACCCTCCGGTGGGCAACCTCAGACTTGCTCCTCCTCAAAAGCTATCCAAGAACTTGGGAACGTTTAATACGCCCGTACTTCCTCCTGCGTGCCCTCAAATGTTTCTTTCGACAGGCTCGTCAAACATTCTGATCAAGCTGTTGGGAAGCTTCTTGAACTTTCCTTTCTTGCAGCCCATCACTGGCCAAGAGGACTGTCTGAATATCTCTGTCCAGCGGCCTGCAGGCACCAAGGCCGGTGACAAGCTGCCAGTGGCATTTTGGATATACGGTGGAGGATTTCAGCTTGGTGCCACAGTCACCTATGACGGCACCAGTCTCCTCGCTACTGCCATTGCTCAGAACCAGCCCATTATCTACGTTGCTGTCAATTACCGCGTTGCAGGTTTCGGCTTCCTTCCTGGAGCTGAAATCCTCAGGAATGGTAGCGCAAACTTGGGGCTCTTGGACCAACGCATGGGCCTTCAGTGGGTGGCTGATAATATCGCGGCCTTTGGCGGCGATCCAGACAAGGTCACCATCTGGGGCGAGTCTGCCGGTGCAATGTCTGTTTTTGACCAGATGCTTCTTTACGGCGGCAATGCTACGTACAATGGCAAGCCTCTGTTTCGCGGTGCCATTATGAATTCTGGAACTGCCGCACCAGCTGAGCCTATCGACTCTCCAAAAGCTCAAGCCGTGTATAACAATGTTGTCAACAAGGCCGGCTGCAGCGGAAAGGCGGATACTTTGGCATGCTTGCGTCAAGCTCCTTACAGCACGTTCCTCAATGCGGTTAACTCGGTACCAAGCATCTTCTCCTACAACTCTCTTGGGCTGTCTTATTTGCCACGCCCGGATGGCGTTGTCCTTGAGGATAGTCCCGAGGTTCTCTTCGAGCAAGGCAAATACTATCCAGTCCCTATGATTGTCGGCGATCAGGAGGATGAGGGCACATTGTTCTCTGTGTTCCAGACCAACGTGACCGACACCCCGAGCCTTGTCAACTGGCTATCCACGTACATGTTCTCCAATGCCACAAAAGCTCAACTGACTCAATTGGTGAATACGTACGATACCGCTATTTCCAGCGGTAGTCCTTTCCGGACAAGTATTTTCAACGAATTTTACCCCGGATTCAAGCGAACGGCCGCGCTTCTCGGCGATCTCGTTTTCACGCTCACCAGACGCATGGAACTCACTACTGCCGCAAAACTGAATCCCAGCGTGCCCATTTGGTCTTACCTCTCATCTTACGACTACGGCACCCCCTTCCTCGGGACTTTCCATGCTTCCGATATCTTACAGGTGTTTTACGGAATATTGCCTAACAATGCCATGTCGAGCACCAGAACATATTTTTTCAACTTTATGTACAATCTGGATCCAAACGTTGGGGTGACAAGATACGCCAAGTGGCCCAAGTGGACGGATAACCAGCAGCTTATGTGGTTCCAATCTTCCAACTCGAATAGTCTGCTGGCGGATAACTTCCGGAATGAGAGCTACCAGTGGATTGTTCAAAATAAGGCTGTTTTGAGAGTGTAAATACAGCGGTGATGGGCGGGCTTGGCGTTTAGGAATGGAATTTATGTGAAAAACTTGGGATCTGAAGGGTTGGGACTGGATGAATTTACGTGTGACTTATGAATAAGACAAATGAATGAATATATATGTGTATGAATGAATGAACTGGTAATGCTACGTGAAACTATTTTGGCTTTTATGTATGTGTCTTTTATAGAGACAGGAGAGACAGTAAAGACAGTAGAAATTAATTAGATATTTACACTTGTAGAATTCCCTATCTATTTTCGTCTCTAATACTTGGCAGTGTTAAAAGGAAGCCTCTATTGTCAATATGTCTTTAACTAAACCTGGTTAGCACCCAACTATGTCACTTCATGTATAAGCTCCCAGGCACGCAGTTACCATCACAAGATGGTATCCAAACAGTCCTTTTATTTCAGCTCCAAAAATGTTCAATATTTCCAATGGCGCAAGCTAATGCGATTGCATTCAACATTGGCGCATTCATCTCAACACTCTTCCTTCTCGAATTCGGAGCCGACAAGTTCATCGCCCATGCCGCCGCCATCGCAAGCCGCATCGGCGTCTCTCAAGTGACGATTGGACTCGTCACCGCGGGCGCAGAATGGGAAGAAGTAAGTGATTTTTTTTTCCGGCACTCGATGGGCTGTTTTTGGAACAAAGAATCCATTTTGCTGATGCGAGTCATCCACCCCCCCCCTTGGCCCAGCTTGCGGTTGTTGTCGCGTCTCTGGCGCAGGGCCGCCCGTCCCTGGCCATTGGCAACGTCGTTGGCTCGGCCATCTCCAACATCCTGGGCGCCTTCTCGCTCGGCCTGCTGTGCTATGAGGGCGGGAGCGCAGTCGAGTTTGATAGGAGCGCTCGGATCTATGCCCTGTTGACGATTGTGCTGACGACGCTGGTGGTTCCGGTTATTTGCTTCCCGACGAGAAGTGTTTGGCTGGTTTGCGGGCCGCTGCTGGTGGCTGTGTTTGGCGTTTATTTCTTGCTTGTGGCCGTGGCGATTGGGCGAGGCGTCCTTGTCGCACCGGAGGACTCGGACAGCGACGGCGATGATGACGATGAGATCGATGCAGGCTCTGTGGGGAGCGCGACTGGTCTGCTCTCTGATGGCTCTAATCCGAACGTGAGACGGCGCCGACGACTCAGCCATCACGGATTCTACCTCTTGTTTGGATTTCTCGCCATATGTCTCGCCAGCTATGTGCTCTCCCAAGCGGCAATCAACATCGTCGACCAGCTCGGCATGTCCGACGTGCTCTTCAGCGTCATCATCCTCGCCATCGCCACGACGCTCCCGGAAAAGTTCATAGCCGTGATGAGCGGCTACCGCGGCCATGCTGGGATCCTCGTCGCCAACTGCGCCGGCAGTAATATTTTCCTCTTGTCACTGTGCTGCGGCATCATCATGACAGACACGGGGGGTGATTTGAAGGGGGAGAATGTGAAAATGTCGGAATTGGCCGTGTTGTGGGTTTCAACGGCTGCGTTTGCGGCGACGGTGTGGTTTGGTGGGAGGGTTGCGCGGTGGATTGGCGGATTGATGGGTGTTGGTTATGTTGCGTTTATTGTATTGGAGTTTGCTGTGATTCATAGAGTCGTGGATTGACGTGCCATTCTCGGATCTGGAATTGAATACTAATAAAACTGGTATTTTCAGTAATTATATTACCATCAATCATCTGTTTTTTTTTTCTCCCCCCTACGTATGGATTAGGCAAATCCTTTACTTCCCCTTCACCCAGCTACAAAACAAATGTTGATAAGTAGCTATATAATAAGCATCTATAATAGCGGTAGAAGCATCTGACAGAAGTAATCAAAGTACATAGTCGAAGTGGTAAAAGCGTTTGGGTAGAAGTGGTATAAGCAGCAGAAGTAGCAGACGCAGCGTGTATAACTGCATATAACGAGCATTATACATTATGATCATCTTCCATAAACAACAAAAATGATAGACTCGTTTGCTGTTAATCATACCGACGAAAGCTTCAACATGGTGGATTCCGGTGTACTTGCCTCCAGAGCTCTTTGTGCACAATCTCAATGACATGTGGACCTCCATCACTACATGTACCTGCAACCATTCCGAATAGTCAATAATTAACCCAAATCAAAGGTCTGAAACCTCTAGAAGCACCGGATGGCTCGTCATTCTTCAGAATAGCAACAATCTCACCTAGGCGAAGAAGTTCATGCTTGTCCCATTCGCGTGGTTGATTTCCGTCGGGTACAAGGTCGTAGTCTTCTTCATCTTCATATTTAGCTATTTCCAAAATCAGTCAACTTTTCAGACTGGAAAACAAACATGCTCTCGGTCCTTCTGTGCAGGTGTCCCATCTTCGCATGCGCAATCGCATCCGTTATTTCGTACCACTCATCCCCTCTCTTCATGCTGTGATCTAACCTTTCATCATTTTGCTCGTTCCATTTTAATGCTCTAAGCAGCTCACCTTCTTGTTCATCAAACTTGTTTAAACCAATTCGTTCAATATGGCGCGGATTATCGTCCAAACAATCGGCGTTATCCAGCTGAGAAGGATCTATTTCATGGACGTCATGACCGTGGCCAAAATCTGAATCCATCAGCTGCAGATAAAAGTCCATCATTCCGTGTACCTTGCGTTTTGAATTATAAATATCCTTGCCAAGGTGAGATGAAATGTTTTACCAAACTTTCTTTCAGAAGAGGTGCTTTTGTTGGTGGAAAATCCGCCGGGCCTGTAGCCCGCATCCAATACTTCTGGCATAGCAATCGCAACATGGCCATTTTCTCGGATCTCGTCTTCCTTGACCACCATCCATGGCGTGACCCTTTATAACAGTTAGAGCTTTCATCCTCATCAAGCATATAAGAGAGCATTTCTGCTAGATGCACACTAGACGGGGCCCTTGTTTTCTGTGCCATTGCATCGGATTTCATCTTGCTTTCACGGAGAGCATTTCCCAAGTCGAGAATTGCAGATCCTGGTCCCTCTTATAGACATAGACATGTGTGGTCACAGGGAAAAAGCGGTTGAGTTGGAGCAGAAATATTAAGTTATTGCACATCAACGCCGTATAACAAGTAGGTCCAGGAGCCATTTCATGAGATTTTCTTCTTAACAGTTAGAGAGATTTGTGTATTTGCAGGTTTCCCGTATATTCCACTTTAGAAGCCATAAAAGTTTGATTGGTAGGAGTAATAGAGGTAGGAGGAGAGCAGAGGAGAAATAGCAAAAGTAGTAGTAAAGTCTAGTACCAGTGGTCGAGGCTTTAGAAGTGCTATTAATTGGCACCATATGTAGAGCCGATTGTTTGTTTGTTTGTTTTATTACTGGCATTTGAGCCACGGCTGAGCAACAGGACAGGAACAGCCGCTGGTTCAGATCGCGCGTTTACGTTTCAGATGAAGAAATAAAAGTGTAGTATCAATCTAAATCTTGGGGCGGCGGGCTTGTTTCCTCCATTAGTTTCTGAAAGTCTTTATACCCCTTGAGTCTTACTAGGTAGATAAAGGGGGTGTGGTTTGCCCATAGGTCTTTTTCCAGCACATCTCGTAGAAAGGGAGAGGCCAAAGGCAATCATAATCACAGACTTCATAGCATCATCATGATTTCAGACTTTGTGACCACTAAGTGAGAGATACATTGTTTTGAATTTAATTACCCCTTATTTAAGCTTCCTTTCGCATTTATATATACAGCATGCGCAAAGCATGTTAAATATTGGGATTCCACAGGCTAATAATTTTTACGCTTTTCGTATCGTTTAAATGTATCCGTTAGTCGACAGCCACTGCTTCAGTGCAGCCGAGTCACGCTTCTTGTACGCAGCCCTGCCCCTAATTCTGTCCTTGGCCGTCTCCAGCGTACGGTCAAAGCTGTGCGTGTCCTTGTCCTTGAAGAACTCCTCAACCTCGTCGAGGACCGCAGCGTCAGTAAAGGTCTTCAAGCTGAGGCCAACGAAGCGGTCGACAACAATGGGGTTTCCGAGCTTGGCGACGACAAGGTCCCAGTTGTTCTTCATAAACTCCCACTGGATGGCACGGCCGCTAGGGTGAGCGGCCAGGTTGCCACCAAGCACGTGCATATCGGCAGCAGGGACGGAGTTCTGGGGAGGAGAAGAGTTGAAGTTGAAGGGGACGAGGTTATTCTTGATAAGATCGGCATCTTCCACAGTAGCAAGGGAAGCGAGGGCAATGAGCTTGCCGTCGATAGCCTTGGTATTGAACCACTCCTTCTTGAGGACTTCGACGTTGCGAGCGGCATTGTCGGCAAGACCAGCGCGCCAGACGACGCCTCGGAGAGACGGGTGGATGGGGTTGGCCTCGGGGTTTTCAACCCAGGCGTTGAATCGCTTGATACCTTCCGCCTTGACCCTGTTCAATGGTTAATAATGCTACTTGCTTTGTCGTGTTTATGCGCTCAAGAGAACAAACAAACAAAACAAGAGAAAATTTACTTACTCGGGGTGGCCAGCAGAAATAGCGTTTGCAAGGAGCTCCTTGCGCAGAATACCGCCGAGGTAGTCCTCGCCCTCTGGGAACTCCCATCCAACCTCCTTAACCTTCTCATCAATCAGCTTGACGGTAAAGTTGGAGAGACCCTTCTTAATCTCCTTGTCCTCTTCAAAGACAGATTTGAGGTCACTGATGCAGCCAAGAACCTGGCTCCAGACGAGGGGGTGAGTCTCCTTCTGGAAGCCCTGGATAAAGGTCAGGAGGGCTGAAGAAGAGCTGTTGCCGGCGAAAGCAAGATCCGCAGTCGAGCCAAGGGTGAAAATCTTGTCCTCAGTGCCAAGCTTATTGAGCTGAGTGCTCAGCTTAGCCAGACGGGAGGGAGGGTAGGCTACACGGTAGAAGCCAGTTGCGTTGCTGTTGAGCTTATAGAAATCCTCATCAATGTCAAGGATGGTATCCTCCCTCTTGGTCAGGGACAGATCGGCAACGCCAGCCTCACCCTTCTTTCCTGCCACACCAAGGGGAACCCACCAGGTGGTGGTGTCATCTTCGGGCTTGACATCACCGGTAAGCAGGAAACGGGACTGCTTGATGGCAATCTGTCCGGGCTGCTCTTCAACAGTCAGGACCGGGTGTCCAATCTTGGAAATCCAAGGATACATGATTTCGTTAATGTCCTTGCCGGAGGCCTCGGTCAGCGCATCCCAAAGGGCCTTGGTCTTGGCATTGCCATAGGCGTGAGCCTTGAGGTAGTTGGAGACACCCTTGAGGAACGTCTCAACACCGAGATGGCTGGCAAGCATGCGGATAGCAGAGCATCCCTTGAGGTAGCTGATGTGGTCAAAGATCTGGTTCACGTCGAGAGCGTCACGGACGGGCACGTGGATGGAGTGACTGGCACGGATACCGTCAAGGCGGAAGGCACTTTGCATGCCCTCGTTGACGAACTGAGACCAAACCTCCCATTCAGGGTGCAGGTGGTCGACGGCGTGCCATCCGACCCAGGTAGCGAAACCTTCGTTGAGCCACAACTCATCCCACCAGTCCATAGTAACAAGGTTGCCAAACCATTGGTGAGCAAGTTCGTGAGCAACGACATAGGCAACAGAGTTCTTGAACCGGGCATCGGAAGTCTTCTCGTCGAAAAGGACCTGGGTAGTGCGGTAGGTAACGAGACCCCAGTTCTCCATGGCACCGTGGGTGAACTCGTGGACGGCAAGCAGATCGGACTTGGGAAGAGGGTAGTCAATGTCGAAGATTTCAGAAAAGTAGTCGATAATCTTGGGTGCGTGCTGGAGAGCCCAACGGCCCTGTTCCTTCAGGCCACGAGTGGTGTAGACACGGACGGGAATCTGCTTTCCATTGTATCGGCGGTCGGTCAACTGCTCGATGTACTCAAAGTCACCGACAGCCCATGCCAGGAGGTAGGAGCTCATAAGAGGAGAAGTCTCGAAAGACACTACGTGCCATCCTTCCTTGGACGGCTTGATCTCCTTGACGGGCATGTTGCTCAGGGCGACCTGATCGACAGGGATCTCGACATCAAGGTCGTAGGTGGCCTTCAGGTTGGGCTCGTCGAAGCAAGGGAAAGCTCGGCGGGCATCGCAGGATTCGAATTGGGTGCTGAGCATGTAGTGCCACTCGTCGTCGTGGGGGACCGAGGCGGCGGGAGTTTCGGCGGGCCTGTATTTGCTGCGGTAGAAACCAGCCATCTCATTGTTGATGATGCCTTCGAATTCGATGACGACGGAGGCCTTCTTGGAAACGGGGATCTCCTGGTCAAAGGCAATGGTGACACGCTGGGCCTTTTCGTCGTAGGAGACGTTGGAGGACTCCCACTTCTGCTCAGACTTTGTGTGGTCTACTAGGACCTTGGCATTGTGCACCTTGAGCTCGAGGGAGTTGAGGACAACCTCCTTGGTAGGCTTGACGATTTCGGATTGGATGCTGTCATGGATGAATTGTGTTAATTGGCAATTGTAGAAAATGGGTATGCAGAGTAGAGGAATAAGCTGCAGCTGCTGAAGCTACCACAGCTGATGGGCGGTTACTTACGTCACAGTGCCCTTGTAGGTCCAAGCCTTGAAGTCGAGGTCGCGCAAGGACAGAACATAGTGAGAAGGCTTGATGTTGTCGGGGAGAACGTCGCGGTCGGTCATTTTGTTCGGATTCGCTGCTCTGGCGTGCGCAGAGCAAGATCGAGAGGGTATCAAAGGAAGATGACTATATGGAGGAGAGAGGGGAGGAGGGGCAGCAAGTTAGTCTTTTGAATGGAGCTCGTATGTGCCAATTACCTAAGCAGTGCTGAGGCAAAGTGCGTAAGACGTTGGTGGAAGTTGCAGTGGATAAGAAGATGCCGGAAGAGGGAAAAAAAAAAAAGAAAGAAAATGATTTGTAGGGGAGGCTTGGCCGGATTCAAAGCTCCAATCCGAGTTGAAGCTCGTCCCAGCTCTTGCATTTTTGTGCCTTTAGCGGCCACCAAGTTCCGCATTGAGCCGCTGGCCGTTGCGGGGCACCGCGGCGTTTGGTGCGGAGCCACTGTTCGGAGCTCGTTTTTTTGCAAAAGTGCCGTGCGATGGAAAAAGATGCCGAAAGGGGGTGATGCATTGAAATTGGAAGGTGGAAGGTGGAAAGGTGAGCGCTGAATATTGAAAAAGGCGGGAGATTTTGTTGTTCATCCTCGCATTGATTGTGCCTTCAATTTCATTTTCTCTTTTTCGTCCTTCTTCTCGTCTGACCTCATCTGGCCGGGGTTGGGCACCACCAGCTTCGGGTCCCGGAACCGTGGCTTGCCGCTAAGCCTTTGCGTTGCTGCGCCTAACCCACCAATGTGAAGGACTTGGACGGCAGGATGTAGCGCCGAGAGGAGCCAATCAAATGATGGCAGCAGAAGAAGGCGGCTGCGAGTGTTTGATGAGGCCATGGATGAGGAGGAAGATAGCAAGACGCCGGAAAGCAGCTGGGCGTTTGCCTTGCGGATTGGTGAATGAATGGATGGACGAGGCATGGTATGGAATGAATGGAGTGATGGATGATATGAGAGGGCAAAACAATAGAGAAAAATTAAAAGACATACCTTCGAATGCCAACCCCAGAAGAAGGAGACCAAGATGAACCAGAAGACGATGAGAACAGAGACCGAGACCGAGAAGAAATTGATACTGACGACACGGGCCACAAGGCTGAAGACGCAGTCAAAGAGCCATGAAACCAACGCCGGGTCTGAAAAGCCGCTGCTCCTCGTCCCAGCCCAACCACGCCCGCCGTGCCACCAACCCTTGGCCTCACACACCTCCATGCAGCAGCAGCAGCAGCAGCAGCCGATGCATCACCACCAGCAACAACCGGCCGCAGACTAGGAGTCGGCTTCGGTGCAGTGGCCGACGCAGCAAGCACCAGCCGCCTCGTCACCCACCCGCTCATAACGGGCAAAAAAAAAAAAAGATTTTTTTTTTAAGTAAAAGAGATGATCTTCCCACCCAAGACGTGTGTTCACCTCATGACAAAACAAGAAGAATAAAAGATTGTGTTTAGCTCAAAGGGTGAAATAACCCAATTGAGCAATAATCTTCCTTATGAGGCCTATTACAAAAAAGATATGATATACAGGTACATAGACCTTAGTGTGTAGGATAGAAGTTGAGAAAAGCACCAAATTCCCGCTTTCTGGCTCCACTATTTTGAGAACAATGGTCTACAGTATATCAGGCAATTCCTCCCAATCAGCCAACAACTCCTTCGCAAAACGGGCACTTTTGTAGCCCATGTGTCCCGCAAATCTGCCAATTGTGTGACAGGCAGCGCATCATAAATAGATATACAAAAGGACCTTTACCAAATTGTACGTAAAAAGTGCAAAATCCTCCCCTGATCTCCGCTTCGGCTTCGGCTCTCATCTGCAGTGTTACCAAGCCGAGAGCCGAGATCAGACGCCAAGTCCGACTACAAGCGTCTACATTGTTGGGGCAGAAATTAAGCAAGCTTTCTCTTCAAATCATAGATTCTTATTCTCATCTAGATCTAGACAAAGAGAACAATTTAAAGAAGCAAAAAAGTATAAAGGAAAAAAAACAAACAAAAAACGCTGTCCTCTCGCAAGCATATACCTATACCTATATTAAACATGACAAAACCAGAAGATCGCTCTCAAAGGAACCCATATCAAATCAAGTAAAAAAAAAAAATGATGATGCGCTTGAAAATAACATGGAAGAAACAAAATGATAATGAGAAAAAAGAAAAAGTACCATCAAAAGACGCTGCTAAGCACCTGCTCTACCCAGAATGGCTCCTCAGTTAAAGATGTGCACACAAACAAGTAAGCATATGATGATAAGGTAGTGTTTCCCGTAAAACGCCGTGTTGTAGAAAGCTCTACTCAAGAGCCTCAGTCTCCAAGAATCTCAACTAGGAAAATGGGGAGAACAAAGAGAGAACAAAAGAGAGAGTATGATAAATGAAGAACAATGCAAAAGGAAGACAAAAGGCAGAGACTAGGCAAGCGCCCTGATTCATCTATCCTCTAGCAACAAGGCGAGGCTAGATACGGGGTATAGCATTGGTATAGATGACAATGCAATTCAAGCATTTGACTCTTCCTGCTGTACTTTGGCCGCAACAGCATCCCACCACTGGCTGTGAGCTGCTCGATCAACCGCTCCAACCTTGTCCAGCAAGTCAGACATTTGCCTAACATTCTCAACAAACTCGGACAGTCCAAGACTGGCCAGCTTCTCGCCCGCAGTGTTGGCAGCCTTGACCTTTTCACTCGCCGATCCGGATGCAAGACGAGCCAGGATATTGCCTCGTAAACGAGTGAGAAGGAGTCGTAGGACTGGGTCGCGCGGCTCCGTAGATCGGGCAGACATCTCCCGACTCGCCGTCAACACCTTGGTCACCAAAGCACGCAGGTGAGTCTTGGTGGGAAGGGGCATAGAGCGGCCCGCCTCCAGAGCAGCCATGACACCGTCAACCGCCGTGTCCACCGATGCGTGATTAGCCTCGAGGACAGCCATGACACGAGCCGCTTCCGTCTTCCACGCTGAACGTACATCTCGTTTCATGAGATTCTTGCATTGCAGCAGCACGGCACCAGCAGTAATGATTCGCTGAATCATGATCGACACCTGGTTGATGCGGGCCTGGTCAAGGCGCAGCATCTCTGGAATCTGCTCCGGGCCAACAGGGGTAGGTTGTGTAAAGACATCCACAAGCATCTGAGCATAAATCTTGGAGGCAGTTGGTCGTGACTTGGGGTGGTTGATGCCCTCGACGTCCCGTTTCTGAACCTCAGCCATTACCTTGGCCCTTGCCGACCGCCATGCTGCTTCGGCAACCGGTAGATCATCCTGCTTGTCTCCTTGCTCCTCAGCGAATCGTTTAGACTCATACGTAGCAGCTGACTCAATCAGCGATGGGGCCGCCGCCTTAAGCAGGTAATTTATGTAGTCGCAAAGCAAAACATCGACAAAATGATCCAGAGCTTCAATCTTGTCAATCACGCTGCCGTTGCTCAGTCTGTTTTGGACCAGATCCTTGAGCTGGTCATCCCGGAATGGCGCGCAGAGCTTGGGCAGAAGGGACGCCATGGCCGAGAAGAACTTTTCGTATGAAAAGCTCCCCATTTCAAACTGCTTGTGCGCAATTTCCACGTCCAAGATTTCGCCAATCAGGTTGTACATGGGGTTTCCCTCCTTCAAGGGTCGCTGGAGCCGGTCCTTGATGTGGCCGGCCCTGAGCATGAACAAACGGAAGTTCGCCTCCTCAGGGGCATCGTCCATAGCAGCCCTCATATGAGCGTACAGTGGCCGGGAAACGACGGCCTGCTTCTCTACATATTCCTCGGCTGGAATTTGGTACCTCTTGTTAATGGCCAGCTCGTGTACAATGACGCGATTGTCTGGAATCAGTCCGTTAAGCCCCGTCTTAGTTGTTGTTGTTGCTCTGGCCTGACTCTTGCTAGCTGGTGTTGACGGAGGAGTAAGCATTTGTGAATCCGACGAAACAAAGTTGCTAGCTGCTGTCGCTTGAGCATCTCCAGACGCATTTTCGCTGTCAGCAACTCGGGGCTTGGTATCGCCGAGTTTCTTGACCCTACGTGATTTTCTGGCTTCACTTATTGCCTGGAAAATCATCTTCCTTCCCTTCTCCGCACCCGCCAGCTGCTTTATCCTAACAATTAGCATAAGCTGGCTGTCTTGGATGCTCTGTTGATAGAGCGCCGCGGCCGCTTCGTCCGTAGTCTCCTTGACAGTATGGAAGATGGCATCCAATTCCACAATCTGCATCAACATTACTTCAATAAGGGCGTCCGAGTCTCTGGACTTCCAAGCTATAAACGCATTGTAAAACGCCGAGTATGCCTGTGGAAAGGTCGTCTGCAGTGAAGGGGGCATGGTGTACCGGTTAGCTGGCGTCAGCCAAGCCAGAATATTTTCAAAGGAGATCAAGACATCCTTTGCCTTATCGACCAAGTCCTGCAGCTGAGGGTTATTCAAGTCTGTCGCGGGCAGTCGATGGCCGGCAAATAGCGCTTCCTCATCTTTAGCTTCGGCCCCTTCATCAACGTTATTTAGCACCTGGTTAGGATGCCCAAGAATGAGAAATGCGCTCAAAAAGGTGCGAACCGCAGCCATCTCCTCGACAGAGCCT
This sequence comes from Trichoderma asperellum, assembly GCF_020647865.1. Lineage (NCBI taxonomy): Eukaryota > Fungi > Ascomycota > Sordariomycetes > Hypocreales > Hypocreaceae > Trichoderma > Trichoderma asperellum. The sequence continues at coordinate 836,776 of NC_089417.1, forward strand.
GGTTCGCCCTCCTGGAGGCCACAAATCCTCAGAAGCTGTGATGTAATGAGCACGACGTGTGGCTGAGCAAGTAGATTGACAACAGCGTCAAAGGATGTATCTCGTATCCCGTCAACACTGAGGCCAAGGGCGTAAAACTGTTGGATAGTCTTCTTTCTCGCACATCCGCGCCACCAGGTCTGGATCTTGGTGGCTGCCTCGTCGTCACTCAACGCCGGACGTAGAGCCACATCCTTTGCAAGGGGCAGTGCCTCGGCAGAAGACTTCTTAGCAACGACGCTCTGGCCCCTGGCGCGCTTCACTGCGGATTTGTTTAGAAGCTCCTCTCGCCGTTTCTGCGCTTCAGCCATGCGCTCCTCCATCTGCGCCTTCATCTTTGCAATTTCTTGCTCGCGGCGCTCCTTTGTTGACTCGGCAACCAGCTTGGCCTTTTTGACCTCTTCGGCGCAGTTGGCCACGATTTCAGCCAAGTTGCGCTGTCGTGCCTGTTGCGCCGCCAACGCACGTTCCTCCGAGGCGGTTTGTCCACGAGGAGCCGCCTTGGCCAAAGCAGCCCTCAATCGAACCTTTTCAGCATGAGCAGCCCTATCAGCTAGCCGGGCCCGGCGGTCCTCTAGGAAGTTTGTGCGTCGTACATGCTGTGCATTATATTTGCTCTGGTCGCTGTTGCGGCGGCTGGTGGGCTGGATGGATGAGCAGCGGGAGTGGGCGGAAGACATGGAGTTGCGGCGCGATGAGGCAGCTGAATCCCTGCGGCGTGTTTGCGAGGGTCGGTAGAAGCGAGCGGCGATTCGTGGGGGAGGCGTAAAGATGCGTCTTTCGTTATCCTGCATGTCTTCTTCCACGGATGGCATGCCAAGAGCAAAATCCATATCTATGCCCAGGCCTAGGTCGTCGTCTGAGAATGCGCAGTCGGAGTCTTCAAAGTTGTCCACGGGGTCCGTCAGGTCAACAGAAGAGCGACGCGCGGCGTCTGCCTCGCTGGTTTCGGCCATGGTGAGAGTTGTAGTTGCGACCGTAGGTAGATGTTGCTGCCAGTTCCGGCGGGACGGCCAGTAGCCTCTTTATAACAAAATACGAAACCAGCAGGCGTCGTCTGCAGCAGCTGGGGCAATGGAGGCCAATCCCTCTAGGCCACCGCCAGTTCGATGAGTGTATGTATAGACAAGGTAGGATTAGATCCAAGAACTAAGTATGCGCGGGGTGGTTCTTGTAATTTCGTCGGACAAGGCAGCGATATAGAGAGTGTGAGGTGGTGCGCCGCTTCGTCCTGGTGCAAATACCCTTTTACCAGGCAATGCTAAGAGAAAAAAAAAATCGAGGTATGGCTTGTGCCAAAAGAGGATTAAACAATACCAACAGGAGAGAAAAGCGAAAGACAGACAGAGGCCTCACTGCAAAGAGACGCGATGTGGTATTAGAGGAAAAGGCCGTCAGAAAAGGCCCCCGGTCCGAGTTTCACGAGCTCTGCATGCATACGAGGCTGGTTTCGAAGGAGGAATCGACAGAACAGGGTGGTGAATCAACGATGACGGATGACTGATCCGGATTTACAGAAGGGGAAAGGCGGTGTCGAGGCGGTGGAGGGGGGCGGTACCGGTACCTGGGCGCGAGTCGCCTAGCAAGTGCCTGGAGTGCTGCAGATGAGATGCTGGAGCTTGCTGCAGGTCATCTTCTTGGGTACAGAGAACCTAGCAAGAGAGCGCAGCACTGCTTTAGTTGCGGTGCCTGTAAATGCGTACTACTACTACTACTACTACTACCTTACATACATGTCTGCCCCTTCAGAGCGCTCCAGGGGCCATTATGCGCACCCGGCTCTGTACGTATGCACAGCCATGCATGTCCTATTTATTATCGGGTGTACTCCGTATTGTTCACTGATTACCAAGTAACATTGAAGTGCTCCAAGTGGTATCACCATTCAATCTCAGCACAGCCCAGGCCGCCAAGCATCAATCAAAGTACTGGTACCTGGGCACTGAACGTCATCTGCGCAGGCAAAGAGGTCATGCAAGTGTATCGAGTCAGCTCCAGGGCAGCTTTCGACTGCCTAATTGGCCTCTCGATAATCCTTGCTAAAAAACAACGGGCGCCTAATAGGCATTCACCTGTGCTTTGAGGAATACGAATTAGGTAGCACTATTGCAGCAAATGCCATCCAGGCGACAACAACGATATGCAGGAGGGCGTCAATTGCTTTTTACTGCCATCAATACTCGGCTCGGCTCCAGCCCAACAACTGCATTATTGCAGTAGTAGCAGCAGCAAGTAGCAGTACCTGTACCTCATAAACAGCGGGGGTGTTAATATGAGACACCCACCGATTGATTGGCAATCACCTTCCATTCCTTTCCACGCCAGCCATCCCCAGCACTTCCTCATCTGGTGCACAAAGCAAGTCAAGAATCGGGCTACCGGGTTTCAGAGCAGAGGATTGTCATATCATGGCATTGCTCATCTTCCATGGCATGGGAGGAGCTAGCATCGGTCATGTTTCTCTTCCCGGCCCCTGGGCGTTGGGCAGTCACCGCGCAGTACCGTACTTGTCTGTGTACTTTCTCGCTGTACTCGGCGTGTCAATTTCAATCTAAACCCACAGCTCTCTTATTCAGAACCCCCCGTTCTATTAATAGCACCGCCGTTCCGAAGTTCAAATCCACATGCTACTTTATACTACTTCGATGGAGCACGGCAGAATGAACGAATAGAAGAAAAGAAGGGGGCAAAACATATACATGGCCAGTAGCAGATCTGGTTGCCTAGGTGTGCTTTTACAGCGTGTATGTATGCTATTCCCCTGACGCGCGCGCACACCGTTGCCCAGATGCAAGCACGATATCAGATGGACCCCTACCCCAGAAAATCAGAATAAAAAAAAAAAAAAAAAAAAAAAAAAAAGAACATGCGCGTAACTCCGGGAAACCCGTGCTCGAATAATAAAGCATGTACAAGCTGACGTCGACACTCTACTCACGCATATCCATATCCATCTAATCCCACACGGCCAACTCTCATCCCATATCCGCTCCGCCGGGCCACTTTCGCCGTCCCCGCGTACGCCGCAAGACACAGAGGCATGCATGCATATGCACGTCTTTCTTGTCTCGGGCCCATCACCTCCATGCGCGCAACGCACGCGACCGACCCCCCGTCGACAGCCCCGACTTTTTTTAATCCATCCCTGGAAAGCTCACTTTTTTTTTTCTTCCCTTTTCTCTTGTCTCATTGACATGCACGTCATGTTCCCACTTTCATTGCCGTTTAGACGTATTTTCTCGTAATACAAGCGGTAATGGCTTGCAGTGAAACCTATAGACAATAGCCAAACCTATATTAGATGATAGCCATATCAAAGCCTTTGAATTTTTGCTATTTCGTCTTTATGAACGACGAAATATATATCTCAACATCATGTTTTCACAACTATAGAGCAGTAGTAATGTGGAACGAATTATCAAACGTGTAACACTAATTCAGTCCCCTTGGGTTTACCATCTTTCAAGCAAAGATGTATATATAATATATAATATGTACATATACTCTGTAGTTGTGCGTGTGTGTGTGTGTCTGTGTGTTGTGTTTTACCAATAACCATGCCATGCCATCGTATTTCCTCCCAGTCGACCATTTACGCTTCCTGTTGTTCCGCGTAATGCATTACTCTTCCATAAAAAAAGAATTGAAAAAAAAAAAAAAATAATAATAATAATAACAATAAAGTTCAATCCTTGCCAACGCCGGTTCCCTTGCTGTGCCTGCTAATCTTTTTGCTCTGCTTCTGCTTCCGCTCTACTCATACTAATGCGTAAAACTCTTTCTGGCCCCAAGGTTTTTACCCGCAGGCCATGATGCATTCTAGAAATTATTGTGAAGAGAATATAAAAAATGAAGAATAGTAAAAAGTTCAATCATGCGAATTGGTAGCTCTCGCTACGGGGTCGTCTGCCGTCAGGCCCTACCCTTGCTTTTTCGTGTAGTCGATTGACCCATTCTAGGACCGTCTCGTAGCACAGCACATACTGTTGTAGGCTCTGAACCATGCTGATTCTCTGCTCACGGAAGTCTTCTACCGTCTTTTGGATCAAGTCAAGTGAATCATCTTGCATCCAAGACAGATCAAGGGATGGGTGCTCCTCAATCTTCCTCTCCTCAAACGTGGGCGGGTGGCCCAGATCGAATTTGAAGCTCATCTGCCTGTTCGTCATGGGGGAAATGGCATCATCAAAATCTTCCATGGGCACGTCGGCTGTTGACCCTTGCGCTTGTGGCTGTCCTCCCGCTAGTTTGGATAGTCGTTGGCGTTTCATCATGTCAATCACGCTGTCGACAGTGCAGAAAGCTCCTGTCCGGCCACAGCCTGCAGAGCAGTGGACCAGCATGGGACGACTCGCGCTATCGGCTTCGGGCTCGTCATACCAAGTAATTGGCGCAAGGCCGTTGGCAATCTTGCTGGAACCCACAATCGAGGCCGTTTCAACAGGCAGAGCCGCCCGCTGCATGACGTTGGCGAGCTCCACTAAAGCGAGGAGGTGAGACGGCTGTGCCGGCGCTCCAAAGTCGGGCCATGAAGAGAAATGCAGATGCGTAATTTCTCTGATAGGTTCAAAGGGGTGGGCTGAGTGGCTGAGTGAAAACTTCCGAACGGTGACAAACGTTTCGGGCTGTGCTGGAGTAGGGTTCGTTGCAGGCGCTTCCAGAGTAGTGGTTGTGTTTGCTCGTTTTCGGCTAGCCTCGCCCGATGACATCGTGCTTTGGGTTGCAGCAGCATTAGATCGATGCTTGTCAAGGTCAAGAGACGCCTTTTTCTCCGATAGCTTCCTCAGCCTGATGGGGCCGTATTCACGGTCATTCCAATATGTGTGACACTTCGTTTGGCCGCCTTCAGATTCGGCAGTCAACATGATAATTACGCGTACATCTTGTTCCCAGATAACGGACCAGAAATCCTAGAAAGATCAAGATTAGCTGCTGCCAAGGATATTTCCCCCCCCCCCCCTGTTCCTACAAGGCGGTGCACGATACTCTCTAGTACTTACCTCAAACGTGGCGGGCAGAGGACCCTGGCTCGCAATATACCTCTTGTTGCTTCTGGAAGCTGTAAGATGACTGGCATTAATGTAGTCACAAGATCCCTCGGGCTTGTTCTGGAGCTTGACGCGAGCATGCTCAAAGGGGAGAATGTCCTTGTAGCGATTTTTGCCTCCCTTCTCAACACCACAGAGCTGGACTCTGCCGTTCATGGCGGGATTGTGGGACGGATTGTTCTCATTGAATGCGGCATACGCATTCTGCATCCGAGTCTTCTCATCCTGCTCAATCCGCAAAAATCGATCCGACACCTTCTTGCCATGGTCCGGCTGGTCTGCGGCATCGCGAAGCCACTGAGGAAGCACCTCTGGCTCAAGCCCTTGTGGCCAAGAGACATCTCGCTGGCCTACGCCATCTGCAAGATCCATATTCTGACGAATATTGGCAAAGAAAGGGTTCTTAGTCGTAGGTAGCATGACGCCGCCAATCACAGGAGCCAGACCGCCAATGGGGCCAGGGCCGGCGTTTGATTTCGATGAGTCGCTTGATGAGCTGTCGATTAAGTCGGGATTTGTGCCTTGCAATCCTTGGAAGCCACCTCTCAGGATGCCCGTCTCCCCCAAGAAGCCCTCATTAGTGAATTTTTTAATCATATTCTGAGCTGCAACGGTATCACGATTATCTGATGAACGAGCATCATAAACGATAATCCAGGATGCGTCACGCCACGTGCTAAACTTTTCTCCCGCCGCGTCGTTGTTTTGGAACATCTGCTGCAGCTTTTCGGTGTTGTACGTCGCACGCTTCAGCAGAGTGGTGGGTATACATAGGTTGAGCGCTCCCCTAATTCGGGAAGCAGCGTAGTTTGTAGAAGAGCGTATATCTAGCAGTAGGATGTTTTCCTCGTCTTCTTTTTCAATAAGCTCCTTGAGAGCAGCGGCACTGATCATGGATGGCTGTCCAGGCTCCAACTTGGTTGGCATGGTGACTGATCTCCTGATCTCCGACATCTGGGGCGAAGGAGGCTCGGGTCGGTGCTCCATTACAGACAGTCGAGGATCTCTATCCTCAGACCGAGTCAAGCTTGTCCGGGATTGGATGGGATCCATGGGGCGCGGAGACTCAAACCGTGGAATGCTGCCTGGGAACTGCATGGTGGGCAAAGATGATTCCGAATTCCGCTTCGACTCAGATGACATATAGGCAGAGTCTTGAAGGCTAACTTGGTCAATATCCATACGACTTGGCGGGTGATCTCTGGCAGAGCTCAGGGCACGAGGAAATGAGCTTTCAGAGCCTGTGTCACTAGCATGTGTGTGCCATCTGGGCGGCTGGGGGCGTTTAGGAGCTGGGGGTTGGATATAGTGAGAAGTCGATAGGGCAAATGAGGCTCCCCTGTTCAGGTCAACCTGCCGCCTGAAGGCCTCAAATTCAAACTCCGAATTGGCCTCGAGGGTAACAGGCTTAGGAAGAGCAGCTGCAAAAGACTTGACCGAAGATGATGCCGGACTCCAGTTGTTCCCCAAGCCAGAAGATTCTCGGGGATCGTGGGTAGAGTCGTTGACAACCAAGCCGAAGTAGTTGGGACTTGATGGACGCACGTCAGGTCGAAGCGGGGACAGCTTAGGCGGGTGGTTCTGGCCAACGGAATATGATGCGCGGGGAGATGATATGGGCGTCGTCGACATGCCGCCATTCAAGCCAGTGCGAGACGACAGCGAGAGGGAATGTGAGTGAGAAGTGATGGGTGCATTGGTCTTTAGTGTGTAGTGGACCGGCGTCCGGTCGCCGGCTCGAGAGTCATGCATGGCCTGGGCCTGGTGGTCAAGTGGAGGCGTCGATAGCATTTAAGATGGCGTTCATCGGCAGCTGGAAAGGCCTATAGCCAGGCTGATGCTGTGAGGTGAAGTGAAGGAAAACAAATCAATGATGAATAACAGACGAGGAGAGGCTTTTTTTTCCTTCTCGGTACCAGTGTCCCCGTTAACGGTGTCGAAGTCAGCTAGCTCAGGGCCGGTATTCCTCTTCTGAGTCGTTGGCTGCCGTAAAGTCGAATAGAATCAAGTAGATGGACGAAGAGTGATGAGTGGCAATCGTAGATCCTCGGTGGCTCTTTAAGTCGAACGTGGTGGCAAGAGAGCCGAAACGAGGGTCATAGAAAAAGGATGTGGCGCTGATATCTATAAACAGATGGGCGAGTACACACAGCCGAATGTGCGGTGCAAGGAAAGTGATCAAGGAGGAGTAGCAATGATGACAAGCTGGGATATGGCTTGTCTGCCGCAGGATCTAGATCGTGCCCGGCAAGACAAGAGGAAACGGATGACAAGGGAAAGGGGGGGTGCTCAGCAGAAGAACAGATGATGCTTTGCATACGAGGCGGGAAAAGATGGAGCAGAACCAAAAGCAAGAAAGACGAGTGAAGCCGAGAGAAGGCCCAGAACTTGGTTTGAGCCGCCGCCAGTCTCCTCGGCAGATGCCTCTTGGGTCCTGGGGAGAGAGATTGGATGAAGGGGGCAAAAGACGCTCTGGTGCTTCTCGTGTTGCAGAGTAGAGCCCTTCAGGTGCTTTGGAAGGGCCTAACGTTCTGGTGAGGATCCCACCCCAGGCGGGCCTTTTCGTCAAGATTAGCGCGCAGAAAGAAGGGGTTTTTTTCATGGGATTTTCTGGGCGAAGGGTGTGTGTGAGATTTGGGGCGAGCGGTGGGAAAAAGGGAGACGACACAACGCAAAGCTGCTAGCATGAGTACCGGCGTGTACAAGCAGCGGCAGCGGCAGAAGCAGCAGCAGCCGCTGGACGGGCCACGAGAGGGCAAGCTGGGAGTGCGTGTGGGAGAGCGACAGGGGTCGAGCAGCATGTACTGCAAGGTACCGCTGTGGGAAGGGGAGCTGGTCGTGTCGCGAGAGCGCAGTGTTGACTGGGACGGTGCGGCGCTGGTACTTGGCGGTACTCGGCGAGGGGGTGGATGTACCGAAGCATTTGGTGTGTCTACAAGGCTCTGGTATGATTCTGATGATGGATGATGATGATGATGATGATGATGATGATGATGATGATGATGATTGCCCAAACCAACCGCGTACGAGCACCAATGTGGCCGTATAGACAAGCAGAATGTGCAGAGGCTGAAGGGTTTTGCGGGTCTGGTCTACACTACGCAAGGCGTGGCGACGGCCTGGTGAGCGATGCCAGCAGCGGGCTGGTGCAGCAGAGGTACAACGAGGTACCTGGCCCGGGATGACGGCGGTGGTCCGGGGCTGGAAGAGAGAGTCGCTGGACGCTGATCGCGTGCGGTAGGGATCGTCGCTGGCGGAGAGAAAGAGAAGGGTCTGGGCCATGGCTCTGGTTTTGCAATCCGGTTTGCCAGGACAGGATCCGCGAAATGGGGGGTGCGCATTAACCTGCTAGCAGCAATCGATATTGCTTGCTCGCATGCTGCAGTGCTGTGCAATATCCAGGCCGAGTGAGGGGAGACGCTGGGCTCTCCGGTTTTTTTCTTTTCTCATTTGACTGGCAACGGGCTGCTCACCTGAGAAATGTCCTACTGTACAGCATGCCAGCACAAGATGGCTTCTTGACGAAGCTCCCTCCTCCTTGTCTCCCCGTAGCAGAACATACACAGCACAAAAAGAATCTCGTTGCTCTGATTACTTATTTGCGTTAACACACCAGCCCCTAACAAAATCAATCTCCCCCCAGGCCGGCCATCGATCCATCCATTCCGATACGGGCGTCTCCTCCTCCGTTAGGGCCAGCCAGGCCAGTCCTGACCCATCAATGAGACAGCAGCAGCGTCAAGCATTCGCAAAACGCTGCAGCCACCGTTCCCGACACACAGGCACACAGGAAAAGCTCCTCCCCCCGTTTGGGTCGACCGTCGAGTCCCAAAGGAGGCTCCACCACCATCGTCATTGCGGCGCCAAAAGTTCAAGGGTCCCCGCTAACAGCCCCCCCAATAGGTCCCCGTAAAAAGCCCCCATCCACGGCGCCAGGGCCAACCAGAGAGCGGGTGGCGCTGCCGCAAAACGTCACCGGCCCCTTTGAGTCTTGGTCGCTGCGAGTCTAGACTTTTGGAGCCCCAAAAGAAAAAGCGGCTCCGCGATGCTCCGTGTCTCTACATCCCTGTCGCGTACCGCCTTGTAGACGCTGCGATACTTTGGACGTCCAGCTGCTCCCCCATGTTTTCATCATGGTTGCTTCAGAATGGCATAAGACTGCTACATAGTAGCTCAACGCACGATTCGAGATTGGAATTGCTTCACGAGCAGAGTTCGAATCCATCACAAGCCTCCATGTAGAGAGCCGTCCACAGCCCAGGCATTCTCTCCCTTCTGCTGCTGCTGCTGCTGCTACTGCTTCATCTCCACCAGCATCGTCACCAGCACACGAAGAACAGAGCACGAAAAAGCAAGTGCTGCAGCTAGCATCCCGTACTCGTGCTACTGCTACGATTACTCGGACTGGGCTAGCAGCGGTGCCAGCCAGCGATTGATAATCACGGGCTAGGGATTTCGCTCCATCCACCAGCGCAACGGGTGCCTGCCGCGGAAGCTTGATTTGATTCTTGTGCCAATCCAGTGCTCTGCAGCTGCAAATTGCCGGCTGGTCACGCTCACCTCATACACGGGCAGTCGAAGCGAATTGTCATATCGCACAGAAGAGGGCACAATGCTGTTGCTGCTGCTGTTGCTGTTGCTGTTGCTCCCTTTCCCTGCACTGTAGACGGTACCTAACAGCCCTGAAGGCGCCTACTGCGCGGTACCTCGCTGTACTTTGTCCGCCTGTGTCCCGCCTCCCCCAAGACAAAGGCGCGCCAAGGCGAGCGGCCAGCTGAGATTTAAAAACGGGGGAGCACAAGGGCAGCTCTCCTTTGGGCGATGACGTAGCCGTCTCGAAACGGCATAAGGGCTGTAAGCGGCGTCTGTCCGCCTTCCTAAACGGTGCCAGCATCCTCAATGGAAAAGCAGACCACGATGCAGAGCTGCAAATGCAACTCGGCGCAGCAGAGGCAAGGCGTAACCACAGGAAAGGGGCCGTCGAGATGGAAAGATGGTGATGGACAGGCACGAGCATCAAAACATGGCCGCAAGTGGACTATCGATAGCGGTAGCATGTATATCCATGCACGCTACGCGGTACTAACATATACACGAAAAGCTACACACCACACCCTTCACTCTCTCCCTTTGGCAGGCCTCGTCTGTCTGTAAGGCGTGCGTGGACAAGTCAGCGAGTCCCTTGTCTTATGCGGAGTGCTCGGAGCAGTATGGAGTCCCTCAATGCCATTGACAGCTCCAGACCACTGCCGTTTCTCCTTCTCCCGCCTCTGCGTTCCAGACTCGTCCATGCCCAACATTCAGCGTCGTATCCCGATTCCTGTGAGCGCAGCACTTGGCCATCTAGTCGCTCATCTCACTCTTATTACACCGGTGACAAGGCCAGCCGCTCAGATTCCCCAAAAATGCTCACGATCGGTCAAGAGTTGCCAGTTTTTGTGTGCCCCTGCTCGGGGCCCCTCATCTGCCATCCACTAAGGATGCATTGCATCCCTCAGTTTGTGTTGAGATGGTGACCCCAGCAGGGCTTCGGAGCGTGGCTGACTTTTGCAAAGTGCTGTAGTTTCAGGTATCACAGCATCCCTCCTACAGCAGAGATAAGTCTCCGAAGATCAGCAGCCAACGGAGCGAGTATGTAATGGCACCACATTCGGCTGCTCCATAATAACGGCGCATCACTAAAACTTCAAATACGAAGGAAAGCAAGCCCCATAGTCCAGGAACGCTGTGCATAACCTCTTTCTCTCTAGTAACGGTAAGAGCAGGTAAAGCGGGTAGCTGGAACCATAGTCCATATGTCAAAACATGCATATATTTTGCTGCCAATAAAACGCAGAACGAGACGATATTCTAAGAGTATTCCGCAGCTCATTCGTGCTACTGCTGTCATTAGTCCTTTCTACTAAGCCTATGTTCTATTAAGTATTAGAAATATCAGCAAGGGGTGAACCCGGGATTTACTCTCAATGATTTTTTTTTCTGGCCTTGGGCCTGGCCCGATTTCCGAGTCACGCAATCTCTGTCAGGTCACGCAATCGTCAAAACACCATTTTCCCCACAACGTCTCATGAGGTCTGGTGCACGCGAACAGCGATCCCAGCGGGATTGGGATAAAAATCCTGTCTTTGGGGGTTCCAGACCTCTGAAAATCCGAGGCCGCGAACGTCCGAGGCCTTGATGAGAAAAAAAAAATCGAAAATCTCGGTGCATTTCATTTTCAAGATTCTCGTAAGGCTGGCCTCAGCTTCTCCTGCTGACTGATGTACAGTAAACGATTCCAAGGCATTATCAGGTCATTTCAAATCTGCACTAGCATCTTCTCTATTCCCGCTTTGCAAGGCACCATGATTGGTCTATGGCCTTGAATCCGATCCAAGTTAGTAGACTTCATCGCTCGGCGAGAAATAGCGTGGCAGCACCAGCAAAGCAGCTCGCAACGACCACCGCCTGCCCACCACGTCTTTTTTTCTCGACGCACAGAACACCTGGACTAACAACAAGCACCCACGTATCCCGCTAGGCAGCGGCTGGATGGAGGTGCTTGAGGGGGAGGGACCTGCAAATAACGCACGCTGCTGCCCTGTTACTGACGGTTCTCGCTAGTGCCTTATATTCGAGGTTTGGTGTTGGATTGTTTTCGAAGAAACTCGACCACATGTTATCAAGTGAAAAGAAGGTAAAATACTGTTATACCGACCCTTTGTGGCAAAGCTATTGAGATGCTTGGCATGATATCATTACAACTCCTTGATACATACACACATCATCATCATGCGCATCACACGCGCCCCATATCTCACATTGATGATACCTTTTGCTGCTGCTACCCACAATCGGTCCAATAGATCATGAGTAGAGCTGGCAAGACACCAGTCTCTAGAAAATGGAGAAGTGGGGGTGACTCCAGGCAACTGAAGCCCAAGAGACAATGTCCACAGTGAATTTCCCTCATCCGTGCTATTCTCTACTGATAGTTTCGGACACTTGTTAGTAATCTGTAGATACTGCACATTGGTACAGTACTTTATACGTATATATGTAATCATCATCATCATCATGGAAACTCCTCTTTTAGCCAAAAAAAAGGTCTGATTATCAAGACGATGCATCTTCTAGGTAGGTAAAGAGTCCCAAGGCCCGCATATGATGTTAGAAAAATTGAGACATCTAAAAATAAGAGCAGCCTCCTTGTCTCGGCTATGCATGCATTGCATATCCTTATTAAACATGTAGCTAAAAAGCCAATATGTCCATATCAGTCGATATGCTCATTTCATTGAGATCTGCCACACGCATCAGCAGAATTCAACATGTGTCTAGGACAAAACGGTAGATCACCTATAGCGGGCAATCATGGGAAATTTTGTGTTGCGTTTTGAGTAGCACGGGTCGGACCGAGTACATGCATGCATTTTGTCTTCATGCAACAGTCCAGATTGGCTGCCTAACGTCAAAATGAGGGGCTTGACATCTGATTGATTAATTTACCCTAGACTTTTTCGATTCATATTGCTAATTTTGGGGACGGATGCTTTTCGATAAGTCTTGGTATCAGGTGGATTATACTTGCTTACATTTTTAATAGATGTAGGTTTCATATAAAACATTTTCTCTGAGACCCATCACACTGGTATCACTTGCAAAATCCTCTACTGCGCGCAATTGCAGATAGTTCACCACCCAAATGTTTTCCCAATTTCCCATATATTCCCACATCAGGCTGATAAGACGGACAAACCACCTATCTACCTCTCAATTCTCCGAAATTCATTTATGCCGCCAAAATCCGCCAAGCCGCGCCCTATCTACAAGTACATTCTACTCCCTCTTCCCGCGCGCCGTATTCAGTGCTAGATAACGAATCCCCCCCCCCCCCTTTAGTTTTTGCCCCAGAAAAAAACTATTCAGATAAAGCCGTTTTGGCGGCGAAAGAACCAATTTTGCGGAGGCGCCAAAAATCCCCACAATGTAAGAGCTTGTGGTTTTTACTTAGTCATCGCCCTCCGCATTGTAGGCCGATGAAGGCGATGGAGAAGGAGAGGAGGGAGGGGGGATAAGGTGCGGTTTATTTGCGGTTGTTAGAATAAGGGCGCGATAATTGGATTTTGTGAGAGTTGGGATAAACACATTTCCGAGAGTCTTCGCAAAAAGATCTGTTAACCATTGTCGAGACTCTACGGTAGAACAAGACTATATCCGTTAACAGCCAGCTTTGAAGTTTCAATGTTAGTTGACGCACAAGCCTCTCTCTCTCTCCTTTCAGAACACTGATATGAAAAAAGACTCATCAGACTCATCGTCATCTTCAAAAAAGAGTTGAAAGGGGATCATTAGAGCAGGAAGCTTCAATCATGTCCCAATCCCCAGAAGAGCGCCTCAAGGCCCGCAAGCCCGTCCCCAAACCCGTCCCGGCATATCTCCCAACTGCCGGATCCCCCTTGAGCGTCGACAAGGATCTCTACGCTGCAATCCAGCAGGCCCCGCGAGTTCTCATTGAAGAGTTCACCGTGCCCATTCGATCGGGCAGGGCTTGGGAGGCACCAGCTGGATCGATTATTGAGATTAGCACGCCCGAAGGACCGCAGGTTGGTAAGTTACATACACCATGCCATTGCCGTTGCTCTCTATATATGGACATCACATCACTCTCCGATATTGTTTTCATATAAAACCCGCTATATAAGGGCTCAACTCCACAAAAAGCAATTGCATGCCAAAACACTAACATCATACCAAAAAAAGGCGATCTCAACATCTGGAACCGCCACAACCCCCGTGAACGCTTCTGGGCCTCCCGCACCCGCCAGCTTCACTCCACCCACGTCACCACCCACGACCGCCTCTGGTCCAACCTCCCCTACATGCGGCCCCTCGTCACCATCATCTCCGACAGCCTCGCATGGTATGGCCAGGACGAGAACGGCGGCCGCGTGCACGACCTGCTGGGCACGCGCTGCGACCCGTACATCAACACCGTGCTGTCCGGATCGCAGTACGACTTCCACTGCCACTCGAACCTGAGCCGGGCTGTGGCTAAGTGGGGACTGAGAGAGGATGACGTCCACGATGTGTTGAACTTGTTCCAGGTTACCGGGTTGGATGACAAGGGACGATATTTTATGAGTCCTTGTCCGGCTGAGAAGGGCGATTCGATTGAGTTCCTGGCAGAGCAGGATGTGCTCATGGCGTTGAGTATGTTTTGATTTCATACATGGATCCGAGGCTTTTTTTTTTTTTTTTTTTTTTAAGAACGGCAGAATTGACTGACTAACTGCTTCTCACAGGTACTTGTCCCGGTGGTGATCTTTCCCTCTGGGGTTTTGGAAGTGACAGCGAGAAAGAGATGATCAAGGTCTGCCGTCCCTTACACGTCAAGGTGTACCAGCTCCAAGACAAGGAGCTCTTGCAAAAGAGCGGGTGGAAGCCCGCAGAGACCGCCGGATATAAAGGTCTGCATGGAGTGTTCTCCCCTGAAGGAGAGGCCAGTCAGCGAAAATAAGATCAGTTTCGAACCAAGTATAGACATAGAGTATATATATATCGCTGATCTTCATTCATCTACTAGCACTTGAACAGCCCGAGATTTCGAGCGGGAAAATAGAGAGGCTTGTCTCTTTTTAGGTAGTTGTTGTATGATACAATTTCGTTACTCATTTAGCACGTATCTGAAGATGGTGCCAATGTAAAAGGGAGCTAGGGGGGGTTGATACCCGAATAATGGTATAATTCAACTATCCATACAACTCCAATTCCGTTACTGCCATTCTGTTCTATAAAACAAAACCGAGGTCGCGGCATACAATTTTGTGTGTGTGTATTTTTGTATGTATTTGCTTGAAAAAAACGCGACCCAATTACTTCCACAGCTTGCCGAGGGAAACCTCCTTATCATCATGCTTGTTGAGAATCTTGGCTGTTGCCAACTCAAAGTCCTCTTGTGTGACGTGAACTCTTCTCTCACGGAGGGCGTACATGCCCGCTTCTGTGCACACACCCTTCAGCTCGGCTCCGGAGCAGCCATTCATCTTCTCTGCAATCTTGGTGAGGTTGATGCCTCTGGTCAAGTTCATCTTTCGGCTGTGGATTCGGAGAATGTCGGCTCGTGCCTCGATGCTTGGCGGAGGGAACTCAATCTTGCGGTCGATACGGCCGGGTCGCAGCAGGGCGGGGTCGAGAATGTCGAGACGATTCGTGGCCATGATGACCTTGATGTTCTTGGTAGGCTCGAAACCGTCCAGCTGATTCAGCAGTTCCAGCATGGTTCTCTGGACTTCGGAGTCACCACCTGATGAGCCCTCTACTCGAGAGGAACCAATGCTGTCGATTTCGTCCATGAATATGATTGATGGAGCATGCTCTCGGGCCATGATGAAGAGCTCTCGGACCATTCGGCTACCTTCACCAATGTATTTCTGCACCAGCTCCGAACCAGAGACTCTAATAAACTTGCAAGCTGTGTGGTGGGCCACAGCTCTGGCCAGCAGGGTCTTTCCTGTACCTGGGGGTCCGTATAGCAGGACACCCTTGGGCTGGGCAATTCCCAGAGACTCGAATAGCTCCGGGTGCTTAAGACCCAGCTCGATAACCTCCTTGATCTCCTTGATTTGCTGATCCAATCCACCAATCATGTCGTATGTGCTGTCGGGGACCTTTTCTACCATCATGAGCGATACTAGGGGATCGACGGATGACGGCAGCATCTTCTCTAGCTTGTAGCTGTCTGACAGCAGTGTGACTCTCTTTCCGGGGGTAAGCTTGGCGATTTCGACATTATCGGAGACATCGACAACTGGGGTAAGAGAGTAGTTAGTAGCTGTGGGGACGTAGGTGTCTTATAGCGATGATGATGGTGATGACCAACCATATTTGCCTTCGGGATGTACCTTGACGAGAACCTTCTTGGTGCTCATCACTTTGACGACCTCTCCGACGTAGGATCCGGGCTGTTGTAGCAGGCCCAGCTCCTCTCTCAGTAACCGGACACGGGAATTGTAGTCATTGCGTTGGGCCTCGAGACGGCGGAGAGCAGCTTGACCCTTGAGGATCTCTAGCTTCATCGCCTCGATCTTGTTGCGGTAGTACTCGTCGAGCGCCATCTTGGGCGGGCTCTGGGTGGGGTTGCAAAGGGAGGAGGAGAGAGAATCGGTGATGGCGCTTTGGGGGATCTGCTGCGGCCGTGATATGCGTCGTCAAGATGGTTCTCGTATAGAGTGGAATGCGGAATGGTAGGAAGTTGCTGCTTAGTGTACAGACGAATTGGGGCCAAGGTTGAAGCTGCACAAGGCTACAGCTGGTGCTCGTAAGCCAGGCGGCCTGGCCTAGCAGGGCGGGCTGTCGTTGGGCAGCGGAATATCCATCTGCCGGGCTCCGCGCAGCGGGAGCTGAGCTGAGCTGGACTCCGGGCAGTACTTCGGTGTAGCACCGTGCTAAGCAGCCTGTGCACCCAATAAAAGGCTGCAGAATGCCAAAAGCGAGACTAGCTGCTAAGGACGAGGCATGCACGTCAAAAGCCACACCGTTTTAGTCTCAAGCTCCAGCGGCTATCTGTTGTACAGTCGACATGCTAATGTGTGTAAGTGCCTTGCGAATGTAGATGAACAAGATCCATCTCCATCTCTCTACCCACTCAAAGCCCGCCATTTACCATTCACCGCTACCAAAATTCGCCAGAGTACCTAATCTAAAGCGCATGATAATTCTCCATACTTGCTGTATCCATTGGGCAGCAACCGGCGCGTTTTTCTAATCATCTTGTCCATCGTGCCACCGCCAAAGATAAGCACAATGACGTTGTCTACAGCCGCCAAGAGCAGGCCTTGCAGGTCACGAACTGGATGAGCCCCGGCGGATCACAAGATGTGCCAGGCGATAGGTCGCAAAAGTCGTGCGAGCGGCCCGCCGGACGGTGAAGAGCCCAAGGATGCCCTGTTTTTGTTTTTGTTTTTTTCTTCCCCGGCCTTTGTTTTCTCGAGCCGTTCATTGTGACCAAGCAAGGGAGACGCTGCATGCCATGCGAAAAGCGGGCTGCGCGTATTAATAGTGTGTCATCCTGCAGAAGCTCCAGCACAGCGCCTCTGCAAAGAGTACGAGTACGGCTGAAGAGACAAAGGGAAGACATCGCTGGTTGGCCGTGGCTCAGGCGATAAAAGCGATCCGGGCCTATTACTCGGCACTTTGGCACTGTGAAGCGTCTTTTAGAGTTCCATCGCCGGTCGGCCTGGCAAGAGGTGAGGCCGAGCCTCAGCTATTAGCTCTAATTCTATTTAGCGCTGCCTGCTGCTGCTTCCACTTCTACTCCTACCTCGTCCGCTTCCTCTCTCCAAGGCTCTGGCTTTAAACCACATCACCACCGCCCGTCTTCTTTGGCTCTTCCACGCTTTCTCTGCTCACGGCACGCTCCCACCACCCCTTTACGTGTCTTTTCCCCATGTCTCTGATGCTACAAATTCAAGCCACCATCATCGACACACTCTCTCCCTGATCCCGTGTTCAGCGCCCCTCCACACTGCTAGAGCTCACTAGCCCGATCTATCTAGGCCGCTGGGCGACAGGGATACCCTCGACGTCGGACGTTATCTCAGCCTTTTCTTCCCTTTCTATTTGACCTGCCTAGCTCTCGTCCGGCAGGCGTGAGAAGCTCATCGTCAACTGCGTCGCGGCATCGTCGCTGCTCGCCTCGACCGCCATGGATCCTCCGCAGCAGGACAACGCGCCTCCAGCGCATCGCGCCAGCACTTCCTCTGGCATGATGTCACCGACAGACACACGAACGAATCCCCTGTCCAGGCATTCGTCGATAATTGGCGAAGGCGTGCCAGAAAACAGTCAGTCGACAGACACCGTACGGCGGCGACCCGAGGGATATGGTAGGACAAACGATACTGTCATACCCAAGCGAGATTCTGAGGTTGGAGATGCTAACCCGTCAAAGGCACCATCCAGGGGTCATCGAGCATCAGAAGCAGTCAAACACTAGGCGAGCCCTCCATCGATCGCCAACAGGCAGCGCGAAACATTCAGGCTGTTGCAGGCCGTTCTACGTCTGCCGCAGGCCCCGAAAGGAGTCAGTCTTACACCCGCCTGCGAAAGCCGCCATTGTCGCGGCGCACGTCAGCGAATACACCACACAAAGGCGCAGTGTTTTCCGTAGACGACGACGCCCACGAAGTCCAGGCAGACGCCGCCGAACGCCGCGCGGGCTTATCAACGCGCCGACGCCAACAACCTCCCTCAGGGCTCACCCGCATCCAGTCATATCGCAGTGCTGAGGAGGAGCAGGAATCCGAACGAGACGACGAAAATAGTGAAGCGGGAGAAGAACATGAAGAGGAAGAGGAACTACCGTTAGACGAGCATATTGACTGCGAGTCTGAAGGCGAAATCAGCGAAGCCGAAAGCTTTACCCTTAAAGACAGACAACAGGCCATCAACCAAACGCACCCTTTTGGCATTCGAGTTTGGAAGCCTGCGTTGTACAAGAAAGACAGATCGATTCAAAAGTTTGCTCAGGCAGATATTCATTCGACGCCTGGTGGCAGAGTAAGCAGCTGGCTGCTTCTCTTTAACTTGGTTTGGACCATATTCTTTGGATGGTGGATAGCTTGCTTGGCAGCTTTTGGCGCAATCATCTGCCTTTTGTTTGCTGCCGCGCCCAGCGGCCGAGAGTATGGAAGAGTCCTATGGGGTCTAGCGGGCTATATATTCTACCCTTTTGGCAAGTTTATTCGGCTTGAGAAGGACGAAGCCTACCTGGACGAGGATCAGGATGAAGGTAGAAGCATCTCGGAATACGAGCAATGGCAGAACGGCGACCTCGAATACGGCCGCCTATTCTTTGGGCCTGACAGACACCGTTCCATCATCGGCCGCTCCAGGAGGAGCTTGGACTCGGAGCCGCCTAGCGAGACGGAGAGCTTGTTGGGACGAGGACGCCGCAGGGAGTCTAGCGATCTACACCCTCGCTTGAAGCGAAGGCTGTTTGGCCGCGGAGAGTGGAACATCGGCCGCATCATCTTCTTCGTTTTCTTCTATTGCCTTATCTCACCATCGTTGATTCTCGTGTCTGGCATTTGTTGGTTCCTCGTCTTTTGGATCCCCATGGGCAAGGTAACCATGCTGCTATTTGACCACCTTAGGCGACATCCTCTCGCTCTATCCTTCGAGTCTCACATCAGCTACGCTCGAGTGGACGATGCTCCCGACTCATCTATCCTGGTCTGCACCTATCGTGCCGTTGGTTCAAAGTACTGGAAGTATACCATCGATGGTACAAACATCTTCCTAATCAACCTCATGGTCGTTGTGGTCTTTGTCATCGCCGACTGGCTCGTTCTGGACCGAACACTGGGACTAGAGATTCTCATCACGTCGCCCGCCTTCTTGTTTGCTGCGGGCTTGCTTTCTATTATCCCGCTGGCGTACTTCATTGGCCAGGCCGTAGCATCCATCTCTGCTCAGTCTTCTATGGGGTTGGGCGCTGCCATCAACGCCTTCTTTGCTACCGTTGTTGAGGTTTTCCTCTACTGCGTTGCACTGAACCAGGGCAAAGGACAGCTTGTCGAAGGAAGTATTGTGGGAAGTATATTCGCCGGTATTTTGTTCTTGCCGGGCATTTCCATGTGCTTTGGCGCCTTGAAGCGAAAGACCCAGCGCTTCAACGCCAAGTCGGCCGGCGTGACATCCACCATGTTGCTCTTTGCCGTGGTTGGTGCTTTTGGTCCGACGCTATTCTACCAAATCTACGGCTCTCACGAGCTTAACTGCATGGACTGCGAAGATTATGCCCATGGTGGCCTCAACGGCGACGGTGCCGCAAGGGATTGCCGCCGGTGCTACTTTTCGCAAGTGCCTGCTCTCGACGACCGATTTTATCTCGAGGCCGTGCGACCATACTGCTATGCGGCAGCCTTCTTGCTCTTCTTCTCATACCTCGTCGGACTCTGGTTTACTCTGCGTACGCACGCTGCCGTCATCTGGAATGCAGAAGTGGAAGAAAAGAGACATGAAGAGGCCATGCACGCGTCGGCCACCCTTCGAGCCCCGCATCAGCCATCCACGGCCGAAGGTACCGGGGCTGATATACGGGATTCGAATCTCTACAAGCGCATCTTGGGCCAGTCTCTAAAGCAGGTCGGCTTACCAGACGGCTCCCGGCCGAGCTCCACGGCCGCCCAGGATGCTGGCGGACTAAACACTACTCCTCACGTAGTGCCGCCTAAGGGTGCTGCTGATGAGGATCAACCGCTCTTGCGCCCAACGATCAAGGTCCCCGGTCTCAGCCAGGTCGACAACAGCGTTCTCGTACGTGAGGTTGCCGAGATCGCAGCCACTGCGGCTACAATTGCTTCCCGTGACCGATATGCGCATAAGCCGCCCAGCACCGGCGTTGCTACACCGCGGCCGCACGGCGCCAGCCGGGCAAGCCACCTCCATGATGTCGAAGAAGACGCCGCCACTGCGGGGGCTGCAACTGCTCACGCAGGGGGCCATGGAGGCCACGACGCGCCAAACTGGAGCCGCACCAAGAGTACTGTGATCCTGCTAGGGGCCACCATCTTGTATGCCATAATTGCCGAGATCCTGGTCGACACTGTCGACGTCGTGCTGGAGAGCTTTGCCATTGACCAAAAATTCCTCGGACTGACCCTCTTTGCTCTAGTCCCCAATACTACCGAGTTCTTGGTAAGCACAAAACGGATCATTCCCGCCCAATCCCCTGAACCCATGCCCACGTTCCTTTTTCTCTTGTCTGGGCTGACACTAATTGAATATGTCTAGAACGCCATTTCTTTCGCCATGAACGGAAACATTGCACTGTCGATGGAGATTGGCTCCGCATACGCTCTCCAGGTGTGCCTGCTTCAAATCCCTTGCCTGGTACTCTTCTCGGCCGTCTTCCCGAATATTCCTGTGGGAGGTGACGCCGCCATGTACACATTTTCCCTGCTCTTCCCGCAATGGGATTTGGTTACCGTTGTCCTGTGCGTATTCTTGCTCAGCTATGTATACGGTGAAGGCAAGAGTAACTACTTCAAGGGCAGCATCCTCATGCTGACATACCTTGTGGTGGTGATTGGGTACTACTTCAGCGGCTACACCGAGGGAACCATGGGGTTGCAGCGGTTCGACGTGATGGGAGCCGATGGCAAGTACCAGAAGTTTAAGACGATTGGCAGATCAACAAACGGGAGAGCATTCCAAGTGATTTGAGCCAAGACTGTGGGGAGTCGCAGCAGCAATTTTTCCATCTCTTTAGTTTGATAAAATATCCGCCAGGGTCGAACAACAAGCTGTATTTGTCGGGAAGCCTTGTTCGTCTGTGTTTCCTTTGCTTTTCCTTTTCCTCTTACTTCTTGCCCTAAGCGGGTTTTGGGAAAGTGGGTGCTCCATCTTGCAGTGTGGGTTATCTGCATGATTTTTCCTCCTTCTTTTTTGGAGGGCAAACTGCGTAGGGTATTTGTCTTGTTTTGCAGAGCCGGCATGTTCCTTTGAGCGAATCGGGTGCATTTTTTTCTCTCTCTCTTTTCTTTCTTCGCCATCTTTCTTTTGTCATCACTATCCCATATCTATAGCATGGTTTGTTCGAACTTGTTTGACAGGATGGCAGGCTGCACGGCAGTTGCATGTATTTGTGTAATACTTGGGCCGAGTCGCATTTTTGCTTGTTTCCTTTTTTTTCTCCTTCTCTGTCTTTAGTTTTACGCGACAAGCTTGATGTGGCATGAAGTCGACAGATGTATCTCTATGAAAAAAGAAAATCTCTTGTCTTGTCAACCGTTGTACTACTGTGTGTTCCCGCCATATAAAAGGCCACCATGGCCACCATGACTATGTAAAGCATGAATTGATATTAATCCCTGCATGAGCCGCGTGACCATTTGCATCTTTCACTCTCACTCTCACTCTCACTCATTCTGTCTCTTGAAACATGAGCACGATGGCAAGCCCTCCAAAGAGGAATGACAGCCACCCAAGACAGCATGTTCTAGATCTTCTCCACTAACAAGGTCAACCATACTGTACAAGTACACACACGAAGTTCCAGTTTTTCCACTAACGCGGGAGACGATTTTTAGCTCCCGGAGAAAAAATAGGGTCTTCCTTTGCCCGAATAGGAAGCGCTGTGCATATCTTGCATGAGGACCCTGGATAGGGTGGTGGCGGCGCTTTTGTGAGAGCAGAGCAGCAAAAACGATGCTCTGTTTCTATCAGCAAATGGAACTTGGAGGAATGCCCCTTTGCTAATGCTAGTGAATAAAGTGGTGGTTTCATTAGTGCAGCTTTAGAGAAGAATAAAATGGTGTCTACTTAGTAAAATAAAGTGTTGAAGCATACATCTATATATATATATATATATATATAAACACGTGGGAGCAAGAAGAGGCAAGATAGGTATGTAATCTATGTATGCGGGTGGTATAAGATGGCTTTACCGCAAGTTTGCCCAGCCCCATAATTCGTGCGTCCGGCATCGCGATAAGTCGCAGCCAGTTTTTTGGAAGAGGAGAAACAAAAGGAACAAGGGGGGGGGGTTGGATGGATAGCTCAGCTGACTATCTTAATTTTTTCTTTCCATCTTTTTTTAACCCCTTCTTTTTTTTTGTTTCTACTAGTAATACTATACCAGGACTGGGTGATGCTGCTGCTGGGCTGCTGGAGTTGCCCTTTCCGGGCGGCGCATACCGATGGGGGGCTGTGAATTTTTGGTGTTTGCACCCTGTTTTTTTTTTTTTTTTTTAAATAAGCGCCTCTTTCGTGTCTCCTGACTTGTTAGGAGGGAGAAGGCATGAAGTCATAGAAAAGTTTCGGTTCCTTGCTTGATACTATTACTCGATGAGTACTAGGTACTACGAGGAGTAAGTAATGATAGTAGTAGTGGCAGATGCTGCTATGTCAAAAGGGAAAAACTAAACTAATTCGTAATGGAATCCACGGATGATGCCCCCTATCCCGATATACTAATACCTATTATATGCACACTCACAAAGAGCGTGCGGCTACTTTGTTGTATCTGGGCGATGGGCAAAAGTGCCGAAGCCAGGGGTAAGAGACGTGACATCTGACAAGCCGAAACTAGGAAGGATGGAAGATTAACCTTTTTTTTTTCCTTCCTTCCTGTTCTCTTTACCTGTTTTGTGGTTCCATCTTTGGGTATGATCGCCGGGTGTACTCCGTGTGATACTGGGAGGTATCCTGAGGTGGATTTTGGGGGGGGGGGGGGGGGGGCTGGGTATATAAAGCTCGAAGAGATGGAATGAGATTGAGAGAAAAGGGGCGAGCGTGATCGTGATTGTGTGTCTGTCTGTCTTATTTTCGTCATTTCTTGCTTTTCTTCGCCTTCTTCTTCCCTAGTACTAGGAATAGAAAGACATTTAGAGTTGCGGATTCTGGGAAACAAGCTTCATCTTGCATCTTCAATGCCATCTTGGCCTTTACTATATATCAGCTTTATTACATATCAGCATATTCTATCACAACAGGACTTGAGACATTGGCTGTACAGGCAGATAGACAGACAGAGACACATCACCTCATATCAGCAAATCTGTCCAAGGGCTTCCGCCGGGTGCAGCTCAATGCCTACGGTCGAGCCCATCTTCACCGAAATATCCGCCTCGACGTCGCCAACAGTGACGTCGCCGTCCTCGCCAACTCCCACGGTTACGTGTCCCAGCGACCAGAATCTCACTTCTCTGGCGGACATCAAAAGCAGCCAAGATGAGAAACGCGAAAGCGATGCTGCTGCGGTAGTGGAACTTGGTCCGGGTGATGTGGAGGCCCAGCGTGAGAGCCAGAGCCAGAGCCAAGAAGAGCTGGACCTTTCTATTCCGCCGCCTGATACAAGCAAAGAAGCATGGCTCTTCCTGGCGGCTTGTTTTATGATGGAGGTCATGGTATGGGGTGAGTTGATTGAGTGACGGATATCTCGAGTATCGACAAAGATGCTGATTCGAGCAAACATTAGGTTTTCCATTTGCCTTTGGCATCTTCCAGGACTACTACCGCACTCACGAACCATTTAAAGGCTCGTCCAAGACGGCCATCATAGGAACCTGCGCCACGGTAAACCAAACTAAACCTTGACAACCACCCTCACCAGCAAGAGAGATGCAATGAACTGACTTCGCTCTTCAACCCCAGGGCATCATGTATCTCGACGCCCCCCTCGTCATCGCCCTCGCCCGCCTCTATCCCAACCAAGGACGGCTGAATCCCACCATCGGCCTGCTCATGATGTGCGTCGCCCTCGCGCTCTCGTCCTTTGCGACAAACACGACGCACCTCATCCTCACGCAGGGCGCGCTGTACGGCATCGGCGGCTCCATCGCCTACAACCCGTGTCTGATGTACGTCGACGAGTGGTTCGACCGCCGCAAGTGCATGGCCTATGGCCTCATGTGGTCCGCAACGGGCCTCGGCGGCTTCACGATCCCGCTGGTTCTCGAGGCGTTGCTCGGCCGCTATGGGTTCCGCGCCACGCTGCGGATATGGGCGGTGGCTCTCTTTGTGGTGACGATGCCTCTGGTGTATTTCGTGAAGCCCCGTCTGCCGCCGTCAATGACTGCTCACATCAAGCCGCTGGATTGGGGCTTCATGAGGACTCGCGTCTTTGCGATATACCAGCTGGGCAACGTGATCGAAGGCATGGGGTTCTTCTTGCCGGGTATTTTCCTGCCGACGTATGCGCAGGACATTCTCGGTGCGGGTTCGTTTGCTTCTGCGGCTACGCTGCTGGTGCTCAACATTGGGTCGGTGGTTGGGCCTGTGACGATGGGGATGCTGGTTGACAGATTGCATGTTACGACCTGCATTCTGATATCGACCGTAGGAGCTGTTTTCGGTGTTCTTCTTCTGTGGGGTCTGGGCTCCAACATTGGCATTCTGTATGTCTTTTGTCTCTCCTATGGCATCTTCGCCGGCTCATTTACGACTTCGTGGCCAGGCATCATGAAGCATGTCGTCAAGGTTGCTACCGAAAGAGACAAGGCAGCCAGCGCTGGAGACCTTGATGGCATGAGCGTGAGTAAGTATGATCCGCTCATGGTGATTTCGTTCCTCTCCATTGGTAGAGGTGTTGGGAATATTGTATCAGGCCCGCTGAGCGAGGCTCTGATCAGGGGTATGCCGTGGCAGGGCCAGGCTGCTGGAGGGTATGGGAGTGGCTATGGTGTTTTGATTGTATTTACGGGTGTTACGGCGTTGGTGGGATGTGTGAGCTTTGTTGCGAATAAACTGGGATGGATGAAATAGATGGACTTGTATGAGTTTTGTGACTTTGGTTTATATATAACACGAATATGAAGAATGGTATCAATCGTCGACTCACCCTAACGACACATTGGAATATGAGGCTACTTATTGTTAAAAGTGTAAATATATAAACATACGTGTCACATATCCATATGTATATATATTTATATTGAGAAAGAGGCAGTTGAGATAACAAGTGTATCTGGTGCACACTGACTTAAGTCCTATGTATTACAAAATAAGCAAAGCCTAGCATTCTCGTGCCTTGATAATTAAAACTTGGAGTCTAATAAGTCTCAAAATAGCTGATATCCTCGGTCTATGAGCATAAACATATGGCAGTATTTCCTCTATCCAACATGGTCTATGAAAAGTGTAGGTACTTTTTGAGCAAGCCATTCTTTATCCATCTTTGTAAAACGAATTATCCTCTCTTTTCCGTAAAATCCATTTTGCAAAACTTTAGCACCTTTCTGGAGAAGTAGCTCAGCAATGTCTCTGTGACCTGAAACAAGTGCCCCATAAAGCATCTTGCTACCAAACCTTCCCTTCATATTCGGCCAAGGATGCTTCTCAAAGACCATTTCAATAAAATTTATACCTCTACGCCATACCGCAGCTTCAAGTAACTGGTTCTTCAGATGGTAGACTCTCTGCTTAGGATAGGTAGTCTTCTCAAGCAAAAGGCGTATCATAGCCTTATCGCCATGCTCCACTGCGAAATAAGCAGCTGTACCCAACTCAGTTGCTTCTTCAGTAACGTCGGCACCCATATCAAGAAGTTGCCGAGCCACAGCTACATTGCCTTCGTCTGCCGCAATTGTGAGAGGCGTCCAGCCTGCATTGCACATCGCATTCGGATCTGCGCCGTTGTTCAAAAGTAATTGAGCTGTCTCTGCATCGTTGTAACGCGCTGCATAAATCAAGGCATTCCCATAGTGACCATCTAGGAAGTCGGGGTCAGCACCCATGTCAAGAAGCAGCCGGATTGTATCTCTTTGTCGATTTATTACCGCCACTTGAAGCGCGCGGTCACAAACAGCATCATCCAGTTGATAATTTAGGATATCTGGCAGCAGCTTCTTCATCCAATTGATAGCCCCGAAATACGCAGTCAAGCCCAGCGCCGTTGTGATCATATCTCCTGGTACATAAAGCCATCGGTCCAGTTTATCAAGTATGCAGCGTATAGCCTGACCTGCAATCTTAACTTTTGCCGTGTTTGCGAGGAAATCATGAACTATGCGACTGGAAGGTTCTGCCTCGCGCGCATGATATCCCCAGTTCATACACGCGTAGCCATAAAATGGCTCTCGAGGCAACTCATAATCATAGCTCCATTCATCATGAAATGCATCGCTCTCGAAATTACTAAAAGTGAGGTATAAAGCACAGACATTTGCAATTTCGACCTCTGCATTAGGAAACCATTGTTTTCGCATTCGATCAAAGTATTCTTGCGTCGTGTAATGTACTAGTCGGATGATATTGCTCTCTTCGTCAACAGTGACCAATCCACAGCAACTCGAGACTATGACGTCAATTTCTGGGATATTATCATCATCAAACTCTTGCGGAACATTGCCGCTGTCTTGTCCGTCTAGTTCTATATCCACTGCGAGAGCATATTGAAGCTCAACGGTTGTAAGTTGCCTTTTTGCGTGACAAAGCCAGGATAAAGCACTTTCGGCCAAACAGCGGTGACCCGACTTCTGCTGCTTGATCCTCTCCATTGTATTCTCGTATACGGCTCCAAGTATTTTAAATTTCTTGTCTTCACCTTGCTCCTGGCTTATTTGTTGGAATTTTTTTAATGCTTGCTTCATCTTTTTTGGTGTAACCATATCCTCAAGCGTGCCAAGACAGAGCTGGGCTAAGAGAAACCTGGATGGGTGTGAGCACATGTTTAGCTAGCTATCTAGAGTGTGTTTAATACTGACATTCCTTGCGCGATATTTGTAATTTCTGTTTTGATTTGCTCTTTGAGACAATTATCATCACGGGCAAACCTTGGAAGCTTTGGCATTTGGCCTTCGATGTACTTGGATATATCGTCTTGGTTGGCCACGATGCCTACTAAATGACACCCTTGGAACATATTTTTGATCTCTGAAAGTGGTCGTGAAGTTGCAAAAAGATTAACGTCGGCCTTCATCTGAATTTCAAATATTTTTGTAAAAAATGAAGATCGCTCTTGATTTTGACATTCGTCGAGTGCATCAATTACAATAAAGACTCGAGAAAACATTTGGGCTACAACTTGTAGAGTGCTTGCAATTTCCTCAGAGGATGGCCGAGTATTTCTGCCGTTCGAGTCTTTATGCTTGATATAGAGAGATTTTAGAGGCTCGGGCAGCGAAGATCTAGAGGCACACAGCTGTCTCAAGAGACTTGCCAAAATTTTATCAGCAGTCTGCTGGCCTTGGCGGTTGAAGTTATAGTAATTGTATGCAATACCAACCGTTAGATCACTATTGAAGTGGGTATAGAGATGCTCAATAACAATAGCTGTAAGGATAGTCTTTCCGGCACCGGGTATACCGGGGCAGAATAATGTTTGTCTACTTGTCGATAGCCAATCTTGATGTACCTTAGATTCCAAGAGCCATTGCCCGGTACCCTGCTGGCGTCTGGCAAGATAATCATTTTGCTGACTAGAATAATCAGAATCTGCTAGCCAGTTTAAAATTTCGAGATCCTGTTGTGAAATTATATGAGATTTGATATCTTCAACGTTTGTCTCAATTTTGGCTACAGTGTCTCTGACTATAATCCTATTAGGACCAGCTTCACTCTCAAGTTCTATAATATGGGGGTGGACAACCTTGCGCAATGGCCTCGCTAATTTTCTGCTCAGCTTCAATTTTGCTTGGTAGAATCAGGCCGAGAAGGTCCTTTGCATACGCAGCGGCTACCATTGCTGCAAAACCTTGCCACTCGTCATTCTTATGGGAGTCGGAATAATCGCATATACCACGTATTACCAAACAAGGAAAACTATCCATTAGCCCAGCTGCTTCCATCTCAAAGCACAAGACGTCTTTCTCGGCTGAAAGTTTATCTCGAATGAGGGCATCTTTCATAACCTGATTTGCAGAGGCGATAACACCGTAGTGGATTGCAGGGTCATTCTCGTGTTCTGCACGTTTGCGACGTGAGACTACACCAGATTTGTCTTCCGTCACACATTCTGCTGCGCATTCTCCTTCTTTATGAACTACGTTGGGTAGAAATAGCATATCGCTGGATGCCTCTGGTCGTCGAAACTCGTTTATCAGCCTCTTATTCCTTTCCAGGATGCCATCAATATCTTTTTTGAACTGATGTCCATGGCGCCTATATTTAGTCAGGAGGGTTGCCGCCGCAGAACGCAAAACAGGCGGAGGCTTGTTCAAATGTCCGGTGCGTTGAAAGGCCCCTTCTTGGATTGTCTTCCCAAAATCATATTGAAATATACCTCCATCTCCGCCTGAGGGTGCGCTGACCACAACGTCTCCCAAGCGGATATCATGCTTCTTGCTAGGTGCGCCCCCGCCAATACCAACCAAAAGACCAACCCTAATATTGGGAAATGTTCGCAGTAAGTTGGTCGCTACATTGGCGGCGGAGGCTGTTCCTTGATCCAAAGGAAGAACAGCAATAACAACGTTATGTTTTCCAATAGATCCTAGGATATAGCTATTGGTATCGTTTAGCGGTTGGTCCTCCAGGGATTCGTGCTCAGCATCAAGAAATTCTGCCGCTGCAATCTGCTCAGTGCTTAGAGCACAGATCCAACCCACGGTATAATTCTTCGGGTCCGACATTGTACAAATGGCAACTATGTGTTTCGTGTTATAATAGAGTGAAGAACGAAAGATGAAATAATCTTATCAGTTGAGGTGTGGAATTAGGCCAATATTGGGCGCCAGAGGCTGCACGCTGTACTTTGTAGAGGCATTTCTTCCATTGGGCAGTGCGCCTCTGGGATTAGTCTTTGCCGTCATCCAATGATACCAGGAGCCGCCTGCATTGTGCATTAAGTGCGCAAATGTGCTTTACAGGCAAGGCTGAGGCTGAGACAATGCCATCAACCCAAACTGTTCGCATCGCATTATTTATACGATACAGTCTCCTGTATTCAGCTATCACTAGCGGATAAGCATCCGGCGCCAGGAACAATCAGACAATCAGAGCCGCTAAATTAGGCCTGCGTCTATCTGAAATTTCTCCAGCGTGAAATCTAGAGACGGTCTAATTCTGGAGGCAGAACAGAGACGGCAAAATACGTAAGCACGTACAGCAATGGCATGAACACGCTTTTGTCAAGAGCTCAAGAGCCGCCGATGTTTCCTGTGTATTTCACGCCTGTTCAACAATTTTCCTTTTCTAGTTTCATCCTGTGCCTAACAAATCGAAGACTTCTCACGCCTATAACTGACTATTATTTAGATCCCTTCTTCACCATCAGGGCAAGCCCCAACCAGCAACGAAAAGATAGAAAAAGACACGCCTGTCAGACGTCCATCGACACCCACCCTACCAGTGCGCCCGAAGGCATGACCACGGATAGGGTCGAGATCATCAAGAGAAAAAACAGCTCTCTATACAGCAGAAGCACAAGGCAACTACCGCCATCCTTGCGGACAGGGCGAGAGGACCAAAAAAATTCACTCTTGGGTATCGAGGATATACAATCATCAACCAGGGTGGATTCGATGGCTCTTTTGGGAACCAAAGCAAGAGACAAATACTATAGAAATGATTCTCCTGTAGCAAAGTTGTTAGCCATCTTCGAATCCTAAACAGCAATTCTTTTCCTGCAGCCGCTGCTGTGATGGGGAAAAAGTCACTGCAGGGCCACAGTTAGGGGTACACATACTGAAGTATTGTCGACGTAAAGAAGAAAAGAAAAAAAAAATCAAAGCACGGCGGACGAAGCAGACATTTATACCTGCTGTGGTGGGGCGGCCTGACCGCCCAGAACTTTTTTTTTTTTTCTGCCACAAACGAAAAATGTCAACAGACCCACCACTTTCACTTAGCTCGTGGCTTGCAATCTGCGTTATCAAGCTTATCTGCCTAGAGCGACAGGGGTGCACTGCAAAAAAATGAGTCGCGAGATCCTCAGTTGGGTCAGCTAGTGAGAAGAAGTGCCGAGATGCACAGCTGCCGTGAAGAAAATTTCTGCGTTTTGCACTGATTGATGTTGAGATATCACGTAAGAGTAATTGAAGATGCCTGCTATTCTGTGGTTCTTGAAAATTTTCACCGAAAAAGATTGCGCTAGTAGAGAATTTGCCGGTTATTGTGTTTGCCTCGATCAAGCTGCTTCGATATAGCATCCGAGTTTTGCTTGTGATACCGCCAACCTCAGTCAAAAAAAACCAACAGCGATATCCCTTCCAGCGCCACTAAACCATAAAACTGCATCAGTGATTTACCACAAAACAGCCTTTATTTTAATAATGATAATCATTCATAATTCATTCCTCATTGATAAACGGTTCTAATCACGTAAAAATCCATCCATCTGCATAACTTCAGGGTAGGCAATATAAAAATCCTCAACACCATCACTCTCTATACAGCCCTTTCTCATCAATCCACCTCAACACCTCCCCATCAACCATCTCCCCCAACTCCTCCCTCTCCCCCTTCCTCACCATCTCCCTTACCCTCGAACTACTCACACCACTCCCCTCCCTCCCTTCCACCAAATCCACCCTCCCAGCCCACGCAGCATCCCCCCCAACCTCATCCAACCCGCCCTCTCCCAACCCCTTCACATATCCCACCTGCTCATCCTCCCCTCCCCACTCATCATCCGTCCTCATCGTGACCCGTAGCCTCGCCCTCTCGAAAAACGGCCCGAGCGCCGCCCTCATGCCGCCCTCCTCCGTACTGTAATACTTTGGATTGAATATCCGAATCACCGTATCAAAGCCCGCCAGGAAAATCTGCTCCGGCCCTGCGCTGCTCCCCAAGGGCCCGTAGAACCCGCTCTCGGCAATCACCCTCGCCTTGTCGTGGAAATACGGCATCTTCGTCACGGCCAGGTCAATCTCCGGCCGCCCCTCCCCCTCGCCGTCAAAGCTCCTCAGCAGCTCATGCCCGAATCCTTCCATCATCCCCAGCCGCGTCGGGAAACTCGCCGGCTTGGGCGCCTTGTCCGCATTGTTCACCGACAGCAGCAGCATCAAGCGTGCAGCCCCGCCTTCTGAAGAAGAAGAAGAAGCCCACTTGAGGGCCGACTTTGCCATCTCGGCATGCGCCCGAGTCGGTGGATTGAAGCTTGAATCCAGAACCACTAATCTCTGCCGCGGCTTTGCAGTCGACGGCCGTGAAGCTGGCTCTTTGCTGCCGCTGTGATGGGGCAGTGTGCATAGAATGCGGAAGACATCGGGCGATGAGTGGAAAGACGAGAGCGAGCGCGAGAAGAAGTCGACCAGCTGCTTCGGATTTGGACGCATGGTTGATGGATTTGCCTCTGAATCAGTCATGATGCTGCACCAGAATGAGACGCAGGATGACTGAATGTTTGTGATGACGACAGGGGAGTATTAAATGGCTGACTATGAGTAGCATCCGATCTGATCTGAAGTGGCATGAGACGCGGGGCATTTTCGGCATATCAACCACAAAACTGACTAACAGGAGAATAATAAGCATCTTGGGCCACAACAAAATCATTCTATTCTGGCTTCGACGTCACAATTACTATCAAACAGTCTAGCTAGATATATATCCCAAAATTGTGAAAAGGTAAAAAAAAAGGATAGGAAAGAGCAACAATAAAAGGTAACCACCGTCTCATCGCCTGCGCCCGCTCATGGAATGTAAAAAAATCAAGAAGCCTGCTCTGAGCCCTGCGCATCCATCACTCCTCGTGAGAACCACTCAGAAATGGTCGCAAATCGATCGGTGCTATTCTCTAGGTCTGCCTTGAATATCTCATGCCGTCCTGCTCGCTCCCTTTGACCCTCTCTCATCTTGCGAATCACCTCGTTCTCGCCAGCGCACTTTGGGCACTCAATCTCATCATCCTCGCCGCCGCCACGAAGGCACCGCTGATGGAAGCTGTGCTTGCACATAAAATGCACAGCCGGAAGGTCTAGTCCCTGGCCACAGTCGGAGCACCGCGTAGCCTGGAACACGGCAGGCTTGGAGCCTAGGTCCTCCAGCTCACTTCGTCTCTTTTCCGTGTCGGTACGCAGTGTAGATATTCTATGACGGTTTTGAGCAATTTCTTTGCGCTCCCGGGTGATTGTCTCGCGAAGATACGGCTTGATCATCCCCATCGTAGCTACTCCACCTCCGGAATTTTGCCCGACAAGAGTCTGAACGACCTGGAGCGGGGCCATGAGCCCGTCTTTATCAATCTTTGCTAGGATGGCCGCCAACTCGTCGGGTCCAGCCTCTTCTAGCACCCGAGGATCTGAAGTGAGATAAGACAAGGCTGCCGGGTATAGCTGCGGTTCCTCCGGGCCGTACTTCCTCAGTGCCTTTAATGCACCGCGGGTGTCCTTTGCCGAGGTATACGATCTGAATATGTCAGACAACAGCCCAGCTTGCTCCTTGACTAAAACGGTACCGTCTTGGAAGTTGGATAGATGCGACAACAAGAGCACATTTGAGCTCTCCATAGGCACATGCTCTCCCTCAATCAGTTTCTTCGCCTTTGCCTCCCACTCTTCCCTGTGTAGACTTCCCTTCTTTTCATTGGATTTATGCAAGTACATCTCAAACAATGTGGTGTACAGATCACTGCTATGAGCAGTCTTCAGTTTTTCTTCCTCTAGACATGCTTCCAAAAATGTGATGAATTCATCGGGATGGTCGATAAAAGATGAAAATGCCGTTCTCGGCGGTGGGGGGTTGTATTTGGGTATGGGGATATCGTCTTCGTCAGGTACAATGGTAGTTTCGTTTGGCTTCGCACTGCCTGGTGTGCCTGTGGCAGGGCTGATGTATGAAGGCAAGACGAGGAGATTTGTGAGATTCTGCACAGCACTGGCAGCTCCAGCCGTGAATCCTGTACTTGAAGTGGCTGTCCCAGAGACTTCAGCTGGCAGTACCACTACCCGCCGTGGTCGGTAGTTGCTAGTATAGTAATCCACAAAGAGCTTCGTGGCATCCTTGGGACAATGCTCTATTAGAACCCTGGCGTATTTTTGCATGCACGGATACGCCTGGAGATGTTAGCATATCGATCAGCTCGCGTAATAAGCGATGGTCAAGGGTGGCTGCTTACAATAGCAGGATCCTGATGCCATATATAATCCAGCGCTTCATCGTAGCTCTTTGAGTCCTCGATTAGGATATCCACAACAAGCTCGGTCTCGCCATGCTTTTTGGCAAGAAAAGCAGCTTGCTGGTAGTAGCCACCCTGTCGGCACATGGTAATGGCTGTATCCAGATCAAACTTCAAGTCTCCTGGCGCCATAATGAACTCCTCCAACTTCTTGATATCCTTTAATTTGGCATAGCAGTTGAGCAGGAGTGTTGTGTGATCCGAAGTTGCTTTTCCATGGTGATGCAGTTTTTCCAAGTATAAAATCAGATTGTGTATTCTTTGTGTATCCAGAAACTGGTCTCGTTAGTGGCGAACTAAAGTATAAATAAGACACAATATCCGGGTTCCTCACCTTCCTGATAACCTGAGAGGGCTCAGTAGCATCAATCGCTCGAATATATTGGTTCATCGCTCCGTCATAGTCTGACTTTTGGTACAAGTGATCGCCGAATTTGCGGTAGATCAGACTCTGCTGCTCGTTGCTCATCCCCGAGTTCTGAGCCAGCTCGATCGCAAGAGGATACATGTTGCGCTGGTAGAGCATCTCAAGACGCTGCTGAAGTGGCTTCTCATGATATCGGAAAATCTGAATAGTATCCAGTTAGAATTATGGTTATGCATTGAGCATTTGAAAACACATACCTTTCCTTCCTCTGTAATAGTGAGCAAATCCCCCCATAATTCAACGATAAATCGGACCGGAGAGATGAGCGTCTCTGTATGGCCAACTACTCGGAGATCCGCTTCCAAGAGAACAAAGGTCCACGCATTAAATAGGCCGTCTGCTGTCGCTGAACCGAATCTCCTCCGCAAAGCCTCGGGATCTCGGCTGCTGCTGACCGACGATGGGCCTGCAACCGCAAAGTAGTTGTTATGGATGGATATAAGCCGCTTGGGAGATTCGTATGCCCGAGGGGGACCGCGGCCGTCGAGTCTGTATGTATAGAGGGCATCGTCCCTGGCGACGATAATGTCTCCGGTCCTAGGGTCGACCGTCATGCAGCCTGCGGCGCAGCCAGAATCCTCAATGGTTTTCGGCGGTGAGCCCTGCCCCCTTTTGGACAAGGCGAGCTGCAATATCCTCGACGTCGTAGAGATGAAGAGCGTTGTTGAGGTCTCCTGAGTTGCCAATTGGACACCAGTTACAGGTTCTTCCGACTCGAAGACTATCCGCTGCTTTGTTCCCAAGTCGTGGACGAGATCTCCTCGAATGACGGTTACGGCGCCGTTCGCAAAGCCCACAGCGATTTGGCTAAGGTCGTCGAGCGCAGTAAACGCCGATATCTTGATGCAAGAGTCAGCCAACGCATGGAAAATCCCTCAGCCATATCACAGCTACTTACGGGAAACTGCCGCCTCCCATTATTGATCGTCAAGGTGCTAAGGCAGGTCGGCATGTTTGTCTTCTTAACCAATCTGTCCAACGCCCACGCCTTTAGGATCGGTTCACTGCTCATATCCTCCTACATAACCGTCAGCAACAAGAGAGAGCCCCTACTGCGCTGCAAACGACTGCTCAAAGCTCACCGCAACCGTCACCAGCAAGCTCGTCCCCTCCACTTGACGCATGTGCGTGATCCGCGCCTCATGCGCCTGGAACTTCCTGATCACCTTCCAGCCCTTGCCAATGATGCTGACGTATCCATCGCTCGAGCCGAGAAACAGGCTGTCGGAGCCTGCGCAGATGCTGGCAATCTCGTTGCCCTCGAAGAGCTGGCGGGTTTCATCGTCAGGCAGCGCTACCTGCGAGACGTCGAAGAAGTCGAACGACTTCCACTGTGGGCACGGGTGTTAGCGGTCGGGAGAACGTTTGCAAGCCATAGTTCACCATCAGCGGAGAAGAATAGATGCTGGAAGAGTAAACCAATGCCGGTGCTGGCTCACGTACTGAGATGGCCATCTTGTCGCCTTGGAGAGGCGGAGGTTGGAAGAGTCGCAGTAGCGCTTCAGCGCACGATGACGATGGCGGGACAGAGAGCGGGCTGCTGGAGCTGCGCCGAAGCTCTCAACGCCAGGTGCACGCAGCTGGGCTAGCATAATTAGCGCCACAGTGGCTCATGTTAGATACGGCCCAAGTGCCTAAACAGCAGCGGCCAATTGTTTAGGCATGCACTCCATCTTTCTTGAATTAACGTAGATATTAATGGTAATAGATAATTTCATTCTTGAACAGGAAATCAACCTCAGATTATACGCCTGTGCCGAATCTTGTTGCCAGTGACCTCTCTACAAAGCCGATAATAAGATGGTAAGACGCTACCAGAAATATGGTAAGACGCTACCAGAAATATATCTTCCATCGCTTATACTCTCAACTAATAGGATCCCGCTGGTTGTGCTTTAAAAAGCCTGGTCTTCTCTTCTATTCTTTTCACAGCACGAAAAACACAAAACAAATTCAATACTGCTCGCAACTTCCCGTAGGCTAAAGGGTATCACGTTTGTCACATCTTTGAAGTCTCTACCCCCATGGCTGAAAGAGAAAGGAAAAAAAAAAAAAAAGAGAGAGAGAGAGAGTTAGAAAGGAGCAGAAAAAGTCTGGAAGAAAGGAAAGGAAAAAGGAGAAAAAAAAAAAAAAAAAAAACCAGGAAATCCCAGACCCAGCCACGCATATAAGCCTGTCTAATCGAATACGGACAGTACTTCTTCCGAAACGCCTAGTAATAAAGCAAACTGAAAATATTGGTGGTAAAAAAAAGCAAGTTTAGTCCTCCTTGGAATCTGGTGTTAGCGGGATATCCTCTTGGTTCTCGGCAAGGCTCTTCTTAGCAGGTACCTCTCGGGGGCTGGCGAGTGCAACGCTGCCGCTCACACTATCGGGTCGGTTGTGTCCTAGGCGGCCACTTCTGACGCTTGCACCGTCGCCCTGCTTGGTATAAATACTGTTGCGCTCGCTTGGAATGGCTGGCGCCACGCCCGTTGCAGAGTATATGCTGTTTCGCTCTGCCCCCAGCCTGGAGGCATTGTGAATGCCGGATGGATCAATATTGGCGCTGAGAACACTCAGCGGTAGGCTTTCACGACTGCCGCCCCAAAGTGATGAGGGCGCGAGGGCTCGCACAGACGCATCGGTATCCATCGACCGACGACGGCCTCGCTTGCTCGACGAGGCTAGAGTCAAGATGGATGCATTGTCTGTAAGAAGATTATTGGCCGTAGCTGTAGTGTATGTCGTGAGGTGGTTTGGCGGAATGAGATGCGATGGTATAGCTGATGCCGGTGAAGTCGTAGGGAACGGTTGGCTGAACTGGATCGACTGGGTGATGCTGTGAGTTGGCGCTACCGGGGCTTGCCCATGGGGAGCAAATGATTGAATGGTGGTCAGCGTCGTAGCGAGTGATCTGACTGATGGGGAAGGACTCGAAAATGTGCTGTCGCCGCCTCTTCTAGATTCGTGCCCCCCGTTGACCGTCCTGCTTGTTCCTGTCACAGAGCTCGGCGCGTGACTCGGCGCGATGATGGATCGAGGTGGATCGGCTTCGGTCTCGGTTGATATGGTCATTGTCAGGCTCCGCCCTCCTGAAGTCGGTGGTGCATATCCATCTGCCGAGAAGCGAGTGGGCTGATCAATTGTCGAAAGGCTGCAGTCGGTGCGGCCAGTAGCAAACGAGTACGAGCTTTGTCCATTGGGATGATTGCTACTAACGTGGCCGGATTGAGGATACGGGTTATTGAGCTTGGGACCACGCTTGATTCTGATGTGTCGCTTCTGCCGCTCGCCATCGGATGACGACTTGAAATTGGTGAGTTTTTTGACCCATGTTGAAAACGGTCTTCTTCTCTGCTGTACTTGGCGATCTACCGATGGTTAGTCTTTTTTTTTTTTTTTTTTGTTTTTGTTTTGGAATGAGCGCCGCTGAGAACCCAACAAGGGATGCTGCTTGGGCTGAAACGCCCCAATATTTTACGCGAGGCAGGCAACGACGAAGACAGCGGCGAAAAGCAAGGAGACAGTACCGTGAGCCTCTGAGATAAAATCGGTAGTCGCCATCAAGGGCGAAGACTGGGAGTGCCGCGGGTGCGGCTCGAAGGGAGTAGCGGATTTGGTGTTGGCGCGATGGCGAACAGCGTCAGGCTGAGATGGGGATTAAAGATGGAGATTAAAGAAGGGGGAGAGGGGCCTTGGACAAAGGCTCAGACTCGCGGAATCGGCTATCGGGACGATGGTCTCTCAGTCGACCAACGGCGGGAACAAAGGAGCGTGGCGTGCAGAAATATGATGCGAGGGAGAAGCGTAGATGGCAGATCGCGAAGCGGTTGAAGCCCGTCCAACCATCCCGATGGTGCAACGCTAGGAGCAGTAGCGTTGCTTGAGCATCATTTCGGCATTCAAAGGGCAGGGTCCATCACGTGATGCGCCGGGATCACATGGAGGAATGAAGCAGTCGCTGACGATGACGAAATGCTGCATCTGAATTGGGAGAAAGAGGGTCTCAGCCTTTCGCATCTGCGGTTGAGCTAATCTAGCAACGCCATGCCCACGACACACGCGTCTGACGATAGTTGTGCGCTCAAGTGGGCTCCTCTTATTAAGAGCTACAGCAATAGCCGTCTGCGAGTACATCCACCTCCCCGCGTTTCGCCGCGCTGTCCGGAGTACTCCTCCCGCAATAGACCCTGACTCGAAGTGGCGCTTGGAGTTGGTCGACGATCCATGCCCGAAATGGTGGCAAGCTAATCTTACATAAACCCTGGATCCATTTTCACGTCACGATACCCCGTAGATCAGCCTTCAGCTCGCCAGCGTCGGGAGCTTGTTCAAACGTCGGTTTCGGCTTTGGTTTCGACTAGCACGGGCTGCTACTTGTAATGAAGCATCATGTGCCATGTCCATCAGGCCACTCCCAGAGGATGTCGTCGGCAAGATCAGATCCTCGTCAACCATCACATCGCTGAACGGCGTTGTCTGTGGTCTGCTCAAGAATTCGCTTGACGCTGGTGCCACCAAAGTCAATATCTATGTCGAATATGGCCGAGGGAATTGTACCGTAGAAGACAATGGATTGGGCATTGCTCCCGGAGATTTTTCAGAGGACGGAGGACTTGGAAAGTCTTATTGTATGAAAACTAAAATCTGAGGCTGACAGAGTGGATACTAACTTTTGTTGTGTCAAGACTCATCCAAATTTCCGCCTCAGCATGGACTGCATGGCAGGCAGGGGACCTTTTTGGCCTCTTTGAGCACTTTGTCCTTGCTGACAGTGACATCTCACCATCATCGCCATAACTCGCACAACTCCCTGTCGATTCACCACGGCAAACTCTTAAAGAGGCAGACACAATCTGTTTCTGGGGAAAGATTCGATGTGTTTGACCATGGTACGCGAGTTGCAGTTAATGACTTATTTGGCTCGCTTCCTGTTCGCGTTAAACACCGCGCGACTCTCGTCGCAGACCGCCCTGGGCTTGACAAGGAATGGGGACGCCTAGTTCACGATGTTGTCGGTTTACTTGTGGCTTGGTCTTCTGGAGTCACTGTGTTCTTGTGTGAAATCAAGGCACAGCGTGAACTGCGTCTGAAGCCACCGGAAAATGCGAGTATGGTCCCTAGAGCACTACGGTACTTTGTACAAGCTTCATTCGCAGACTCCGGCGAAATGGACTCGTGGGTGCCAGTATCAGCGACTGCTGGACACGTCGCTATCAAGGGCTGCATTTCTCTAACTCCGGTGGCGACACGCCGATCTCAGTTTATGAGCATAGGCATATTACCAATCTCAAACGAGTATGGTAACAATGTTCTCTACGAAGAAGTAAACAAAATGTTCAAAGGCTCAGATTTTGGGATAGCCGAAGGCAATGAAGGGGAGTCGGATAACTGGGTGGGTCCAAATTCTCAGAAGAAGAGCAAAGGAGCAGACCGATGGCCTATGTTTTACTTCCGAATCACGCTCAAAGGGATCGAAGATTCTTTTGATGTAGACGACATATCTAACCACTCGCACGGAGACCTTCAAAGGATTACCGACTTGTTGAGGGCTATGACTTACAGCTTTCTGAGAAAACACCACATGCGCCCACAAAAGGTTCAGTTATCTTCAGACAAGTCTGTGTTTTCAACAACGCCACATCGCAGCACTAAAGCGCCCAACAAGCCTCCATCAACTCAGGCTTCAATGCCTCCATCTTCACAAGCTTTGCTGTCAGATTCCTCTTCCTCCCTGTCAGATAGCCCTTTTGACGGCTGGAGTAGGATGAAGGTTGGCCCACGAACAGAAGCCAAGCCGGCAGAGAAAGCGACGCGGCCTGATCCTAATCTAACCCCTTCAGATACTATCGCAAAAGAGAGGCTAGTTGGAGAAGGTGGAAAGCTGCTTCGCAAGCCGTTCGATATCCCAGATTCGCCTGGTACTGAAGCTGAGAGCATAAACTCCAGTGGAACTGATACTGGGAGCATCTGCAAATGGGGCTCTCTTTCGCTTGTTGAGCGTCCTAAGAGGGCAGCAGAAGATTCGCTGAGCGAAACGGCCAAGCGGTTGAAAGTGAATGATTCAGATGGGGCGAGTGGGAAATCAGAAGAGAAGAAGGAGATGGGAGGGCGAGAAGAACCAAGCGAATGGCTCAAAGATGTTCTCAATTCGTGGCGCAACCCGGTTTTTGAGCCAACGCAGCTCCCTGTACCACGTATCAACGATGAAGCGCCGGCACCAGTGCGTGAGACAACGCTGGTTCACGGCTTACACCGATGCCGGAATGATGGCAATGGAGGAGTCAAATTCGAGGCAGCATCCATCGGTATAGAAGGCCGCGTATCTAGATCAGCCCTGGAAGGAGCGGAAGTCGTTGCACAAGTCGACAAAAAATTCATTATGCTGAAGCTCCCGCTTCGAGAAACGAAAGACGCGCCTAAACCGGGCAGCTCTTGTGCCCTGGTGATGCTAGATCAACATGCTGCGGACGAGAGGTGCCGTCTAGAGGACCTTATGACGGAATATTTCATGGAAGACCCTTCCAGCAGGGTGCTCAGGGCAGCTGTCGAGTCTCTCGAGCGACCGCTGATATTTGAAACTTCAGAGCGCGAACATGGCTTGCTACAGCGGTATCAGGGGCATCTAGAAGCATGGGGCATCATGTACAGGACTACACAACAAGCGGCGGACTATACAATTACGGTGACGGCTCTTCCTCCCAGCATTTTGGAACGATGTCGTGGTGAGCCGCGACTTTTGGTGGATTTAATACGCAATGAGATTTGGAAGCTCCACGACGAGGGCATGATTCCCCCACGGCCGCGCAGTGCTGGAAAGGGGACATTGAATCAATCTTTGACGGCGGACTTTCATGGCTGCCCGAGAGGTATCCTCGAACTGCTGCATTCGAGGGCCTGTCGAAGTAAGTCTCTCCCCTATGTCTTCTCACTAAATGCAAGCTTCATTTTTATCTTTTGCTAACGAATGCGTGTATTTTATAGGTGCCGTCATGTTCAATGATGTTTTATCGGCTGGAGAGTGCGAGCATCTAGTGCAACGGCTTGCGCGGTGCGCATTCCCTTTCCAATGCGCACATGGACGGCCCAGCTTGGTGCCTCTGGTAGATTTAGGATCAGCATGTCGTATTCGAGCGTGGGATGAGGGCGGAGATGTGAAGCAAGATTTGACAGTATGGAAGAGGTGGATTGAATCATAGCATAAAAGCGGCGTGTAATGATTTTCGCATAAAGGTCGTCCGCTTGCAATAGTATATAACCACGGCGGAAGTTTTGCTGCTTGGCACTGCATGTGATGTTATGATGCATTCGAATATATGACATATATAAATTTTTATATATATTTCATGTATAGTACATAGTATATCGTATCCAGATATATAGAAACAGGGGGGGAAACAGCCTTTGAAACTCCCCGTTGCTCACTCGACATGTGTTTTCGACATGAACTCATTAAACAAGACTGGTATCCAACTATGTACAGAACAGCTCATGTCCCTCGCATTGCAATTACGCAAAAAAAGGTGGTAATAAAATCAAAACCCGCCATTATAAAAAACAAACGCCCGCGATGCTCTTTCCGCTTTTGTGTTCCAATGAAAACATGATGTGTAGAGGGAATATACCAAGGATTAAAGAAAAGAGGAGGAAAACAAGGTATACAAAAAAAGAAGCCATTTTGTCCAAGAAAAAAAAAAGGCTGCATGGCAAGAATTTCAAAGAAAGAAGATTCTCTCTAGTCCTTCTTAGCCTTGCTTCTTCTTCTCTTCCTCTTCCTTTTTCCTGGCCTCCTCTTCTTCTTTGCGCTGGTTGACCTCTTCGTCGGACATTTTGACCCATTCGCTAATGTCGTGATCCCAACGGTGACTGCAAAAACAAAAACACGTTAGCGGATAATTTCATTTCCACAGAGAGAAAATCAAATGAAATAAATATCCAATAAACCGGGAAAAAAGAAATGCTGGAAACGAGTGCAGGCTAAATGGGGCTGTGCTGGTG
This sequence comes from Trichoderma asperellum, assembly GCF_020647865.1. Classification (NCBI taxonomy): domain Eukaryota; kingdom Fungi; phylum Ascomycota; class Sordariomycetes; order Hypocreales; family Hypocreaceae; genus Trichoderma; species Trichoderma asperellum. Next base: position 878,813 of record NC_089417.1, read on the forward strand.
GTGCTGAGCCAGATCGTATTTCGGCTGCAGGGCTGCAATGCCAAGACTTCAGCCTCCCTCAAAAATGACGACAACGCTCTCTTTTTTAGGGGGAAGAAGAAGCGGGCGTGACGAAACAAACAAACAAAAAAAAAAAAAAAGGGTCCTCTTCTTCCCCGAATACCATAGATCCAGCAGCAGAGACATGCTTTGTCCCGGAAGGGAATAAGAGAGCAAGAGAGAAATGCAAGAGAGAGAGAGAGAGAGAGAGAGAGAGAGAAAAAGCTAATAGCCAGAAAAGGGAAAAACAAACGGCGATCGCTTACCCTTGGAATTCCTCGACGACCAAGCTCTTGTCGCCGTACTCGTCGCGCAGGATCTGCTCAAAGTTGTAGGGGATGCGCGCCTTGACGCCCTCAAACTCGGTGACGCGCATGGGCCACAGGTCCTGGCTGCCGTAGCGGTGCTTGTTCTTGCAGCTCCAGACGCCCGGGCGGTCGGCCTCGCGCTCGCGCACGCCGGTGATGTCGATGAACATGCCGTTGGTGGTGTCGATCCAGCGCGCGTCGATGATGTTCATGCCGTCGCCGCGGTCGAGGTCGACGTGGTGCGGGTTGATGTCGAGCAGGTACGTCTTGGAGACGCCGTCAAAGACGTGGGTGTGCTCGGTGCGGTTCATGTTCTCGCCGAGCCACGTCATGGTGTTGTTGGACACCTGCACGTCCAGGTCGTAGTCCCACGGCATGATCTGGCCGTTCCACCACCAGCCCAGCAGCGTGCCGTGGGCGAGCCATGTCTCGACGCCGTGCTCGTGCAGCGTGGTGAGGTAGCTGCGGATTAGCTGGCGCAGCACGTCGCGGTGCTCGCCGTAAGGGATCTCGGCCTTGAAGTAGCGCTTGTCGTAGTGGCCCAGCGCGAGGCTGCCGCCGGGCTCGATGAAGTATTTGGGCGTCTTGTCTCGCCCGAGGCGGCTGAAGCGGGCGGTTGGCGAGGCGGCGGTGGACGAGATGGTCAGGGCGGCGAAGAGCAGCGAGATCACGGATGAGGGTATCATTGTGGGCGGTGGTTGTAGGATATAAGTCGTGTAGGTGTGAAGGAAAAAAGAGTAGTAGGAGGAGGAGAGGAATGAAGAGAGGGATAGGTAGGCGTGGAATAGGAAGGCGGAAGATTCAAGCGGGCGTGTAGCAGACGAGAATCACTGCCCAGTCCAGGATGGCATGTATCAGTAGTATTCCAAGCTGGGGATTCCCTGAAGCAAGATCGAATATCGAAATTCGTCAAAAGGAGATAAGATGGAGCAGGCTACTACTAGTCCCGTCGATGTGGTCCCCAAAAATGATTGAAGCAGCGGTAGTATATTTCGGTAGCAAAAGTAGGGCGTTATGGGATCGCGTTATGGGTGTTTCAAAAGAGCAGCGCCAAGCGAATGTAAGACTTTCTTCTGAGTCTTCTGAAATGGAGTAACCAATAAGATGGAAAACCACGAAAAGGCCCGAAAGAGCCACTTGGTCACACAATGAGACGCAAAAGAAAAAAGAAGCCCCCAAAAAAGATATAACGGTAAAAGAGGGCAAAATGGTAAAATAAAGAATTGGAAGAGGAGAAAAGGGCAGACTAAGTGGAAAAGGGGAGAGGGGGAGGAGAATTAGAGACAAAGAGCTGAGATCGAGCTGGGGGGGCAAGGATTGGTGGTTAGGTCGGCTAAGCGGTGCCTTTTGGTGTGTGGTGTGCGCCGTTGAGATGGGGAATAGCGTTTGTGGGCGGGTGTGTGCAGTATAAGCTGGTGCTATTGTTGGCAGTGACAGCAGTGGACAATGGGCCAGAAACCGAGCGTCAACAAAATCGCCTGGGAGGTTATCTATAATTCGAGATTCGAGGTGAAAGAAAGGAAGAAGAGGAAATCAAAGAGGCCAAGAGAAGAGAAGAGAAGAGAGGCCTCTTCTGAATTCACTCGCCCTTAGTTTCCAGCCTCTCCTCTTACTAAACCCGGCCCTCTCCCTCTCATCTTCTGTTTCCTGACGCTGCAGAGCCCAGCCTGACAGCGCCGCGAAATTACGTGGCTTGACAGCAGAATGACGGCGGCCAAGGCGCCGACATTGGGTTTGCGTCCTATCCCGCTCCGGCTTTCTGCTGCCAAAACAGAACATGCACAAAACATGCACACACAGCGCTTCAACCGCTCACACACTCGCCTCACACGGAAAAAGATGAAAGCAAGGGCTGCGTAATCGGCAAGGCTCAATCGTCGATTGATTCGGCTTTCTAGGCTCCTCTCAGCCGTCAACGTATTCCCGCTGCAAGAAACAAACGTGATACAGCATACGATACACACACCTTCTTGTTAGTCCTACAATATCCGTACTACCTACTGTAGGAACATTATAGAGGAGGAAAAAAAAAAGGGACAAGGGGGGACAAGCCTAATGCAGGCGGGGGCCTGTTTGAAGCCCAGGGTCATACTACATACACGCGTTAAGTGGAGCGACGCTACGATGGGAATAAAAATCCGGAGAAGGCAGACAAGCCCTGGGTAGCAGTGCTAACAGCTGCAAAACTCCGCGAAATGCTTGGAATCTGCCTGTGTGCGCGACGACGATCATCCAGCGCGACTTGCCTCTTTGGCCGTAGTGCCATCTACAATACAGCATGTGCAGAGTCAAAAGAGTATAGATGCGCTGCGTCGTTTCTGACTGTCCATTTTGCCGCATGGCATGGCGTTGTCTTTACCTGCAGCCCAGCTTTATTCACTCACTCGCTCACTCATTTCACGCACTCCCTCAGCTACTGCATCTAAAAAAAAAAAAAAAAAAAGAAAAAAAAAAAGAAAAGAAACAAGCAAGCAAAAATCCTTCCCATCCCCCTCTCTCTTACTCTGTCCAGCTAAGCACCACCACAAACTAACGCCCAGCGCTAAGCCTCTCGCGGCAGCCAGTCGTGTGTCGTTCTTCGTTTCCAGCCACACGCGCTCCTTGCGTCATCACTGCGCAAAAGAGGACAAAGCCACCGGCGCCTCGCCGCTTCAGCAGTCCCAAATCCGGTGTCTCCACCAATCACTGCTTCGCGCAAAGGGGGTACTGGGTACCTTGTCGCCAAGAGGTTGCTGCTGCAGAATCCTGCGTACTGGATACACACACACACACACACACACATACACAATCTGTACTATAGCACTACATACATTCTGTAGGTACACAGGAAAGTTGCCCCACTCTAGCCTCGCGCCCGCCAAGCAAATCTCCTTTCTGATTTGATTAAAGCCAAACGGACGCCCCCTAAAATTCGAAAGCTGCCAAGCCCAAGTAGAATAACACTTGAGACTGATCATTTCCCCATTTGCCCTCTAGTCCGCGCACATTCACAGTAAATGAGCACACGACACAGTAAATGAGCACACGACACAAGAAGAGCCAAGAAAAAACAAGGGGGGAGGGCGCACGCTTCTCGCTTTTTGCTGACGAGTTTCTTGCATGCATTGGGATGGAGTAGCGAGCAGTATGGGGTAAAGTGTTGGTTTTTTTGCTTTTTTGCTCTGCTTTCGCTCTTTCGTTTCCATTTCGCCGTCTCGTCTCGTCTCGTCTCGTCTCGTCTTCTCACATGTCGCACCACCCATCCCCGCCACTATCACCGAACAAGAGCACACACACACGCCCCCCATCACTCAACAAAGGCGAAAATAAGAAAGAGGAAAAAAATAAAGTAAAATAATAATAAAATGGCAAATTCGTGCCGGCCGCATGTACAATCGACTAGGATAGCAGTAGTAAAACTGCCATCGTGAGCAATAAAAAAAAATCCACGCGCGCGTCTCCCCACGGGATTCTAGAACCCAGCTTCCTCTTATTGCCAATCTCCACCGTACGCATGCGCATCTACAAAGTGCCTGTCCTTTTTTCCCATCCCATCCCCTTGGACACTATGCCTCAAGCCAGCCCAGCTTGGGAAAAGAGGCTTGCGCTTCGCTTCCAGCGCTCTGCCGCATTTCCCGGGGAGCCCACTTGAGCTGCAGGCGCCTACGCCAGCTTTCGGGACAAAAATGCCGATCGGCCCGGCATTCGTCGCAGCAGAAGGGGGGGTCCAGGCGTTCGAATACGGCGGATAAGCGCTGACCAGATACTGGACGTGGGGTGTTTTGCGTCTGTGCTCTGTTGTTCTATTCAAGGCCGGAAGCAATGGAAAAAGAATAGTCCAGAAAGTCATGGATAGTAGCAAAAAAAAAAAAAAAAAAAAAAAAAAAAAAAAAAAAACAGTTTGAAATATTCCCATGCTGGCTTATTAATATAGAGAGATGGAAAAATGAAGAAAAAAATGTAAAAAAACAACACCCTCTGAGAGGGTTGGCGGATCTCTCCCGCCGGGAATTGAACCCGGGTCTCAAGCGTGACAAGCTTGCATACTGACCACTATACTACGGAAGATGTAACTGACTGTGGACAGCCAGTGTAGCGGATCGATCTTGGAAAATGCTAAACTATCATATTTTATATACTGCAAGCACCATTTACTATCTTCAAACATCACATCTCGCGCAGCTTCACATCTGGGCACGCAACGATAAAGCATCGGAAAACGACCATGTTTTGCCGGGTATCGACGAGTAGAATTCCCTCTTCAATGCATACCTACCTCTCCATTCTACTCTGTACACACAAGTTTATTTATACATCAACAAATTTCGCCACCCTCTCAACCTGAAAATAAAAAAGAATACATGCTTCTCCCAAACGTCTTACCAGCCAATTTCCCAAGGCCATCAATCTATTCATTCATCACCGTCATCACTCATTCTGAAAGAAACAAAAAAAACAGGATGCCTCTTTCTTTTTTTCTTTCTTTGATAAACCATCATACACTATCGCGCAAACACTTTAACAATGCCGTCGCCCCCTCCGCTAACCACCCACTTGCCGTCCTGACTCCATACGCACGTGCAGATGCCCTCTCCTCGCATCACTCGATGACTTGTGATTTCTTGGATACATGACCTCTTCTCCAGACTCCAGAACCGGAGCGAGGCGTCGTGGCCGGCACTCACTAGCTCGCGCCCATCTGGGCTGAGCGACAGACTAGAGATGGCGTCAGGGTGGGCCAGCATGTTGTACGTGCATTGACCTATCGGAGAATATTAGCATTTTCATTCTCTTAGGGGACATCTCAAGTTCAACTTACCGCTATTGGCATCAAAGAATCTCACAAAGCGATCCTCATGGCCAGAGATAATGGTGCCCTCTACGCCAGAACCAGCCATTGAGCGCCCACCACCAGTTGGTCCTCCCATGGCTGGATCTTCCTCTCCACCAATATTAGTGCCGTGATGCTGGTTTCCTTGGTCCAGGCCGATTGTAGTAGCCACCACCGCATTGACGCTCGTCTTTATCGTGCCATCATAAGTCTCCAAGCTGTCCATGGAGCCAACCTGTTCACCTGTCTTGGTGTCGTACACAATGACGGCTGCATCTGAATAGGAGACGACAAAAGTCTCTCCTGAGCCTCCAAGAGGCGTAATGCACGTTGGGCTTGCCTCAGATCCGTCTGTTCTGGACAAGACGTGTACAAGTGTGTGATTAAAGGGCGAATTTGATGCCACAGTGGGCTGGGGAGAGTTGGAAAAGCCGCTGCCAGAGCTCATCGAGTTGCCACGCACCCGTCCGCGTCCCGATGCCGCTCGGGTTGATCCCGGCTGCGGTGAAGTTGGCTGAGGAGGTGCACTTATTGACCAGAGCCGCACAGTTCCGTCTGCTGCGCCAGAGACGAGCAGTATTCGGTCAGGGGTTCCGTAGTTGCTCGTATTGCCAAACACCGCTCCCAGTGTCGTGGGCAAAACACAGAGCGCCCACACAGCGTCTGTATGTCCTTCGAGCGTCGCCTTGGGATCGACTCTGCCACGCTCCCAGACTCGGACTGTGGCATCTTGACCTCCAGAGAAGATCCAGCCATCGCCCTGAGCACGACCTCCAGTAGAAAAGTTGGGGGCGAGAGACCATGATGCCAGCGAGAGAATGGCACCAGCGTGGCCGCGGTGTGTAAAGTTTGCAGTGACGTCCAGATCGGATGCGGCATTGTTAGTATTGGCAGCGTTGCCATCCAGCCGTGGGATGTGGAATCGTTTAATCATGCCGTCATCGCCAGCTGTGCAAATCTCAGGTTCGCCAGGGCTACCTCCACCCGAGAATATGACAGTACGAATAGTGTTGAGATGTCCCCTCAGCCCAAATCGTAGCTTGAAGCTTCCACTTTCAGCCTTTTGGTTTGCGCCAGTCAGCAAATCATGGTCACTGTTGCGTCTCTTGGACATGGAGCTCTTCCTTCGATGAGGCCCTGGAGCTCGATTCGGGGACTTGGTCAAGTAATCTGCGTTTGGAAACGCGTCGGTATCGGATCGGTAAGTAGATGTTTGCGAAGGTGGGTGGCCAGCTGCAGGCTCTGGGAATGAGCCATCGGGAAACTCCCAGCCTTCAGGGTCAGGGGCAGCTGGAGGCTTTTCCCTCAGCTCTATAGACTCCTCTACTATACCCATTGTCTCAGCAGAGTGGTTGGGTCGCGGTAAGCCGTCTTCCACAGGTCGCGTGGTCACTGAAATGGGCGGCTGCTGCTGCTGCTGCTGCTGCCACTCGTTCGAGTTGTGAAAAAGTGACTGCTGTTGGTGGTCGTTTGTGGAGCGCACCATCTGCGGTTGCATGTCGGGAGCGTTTGAGATGAACCTGGATTGCTGCTGCTGCTGCTGCTGCTGCTGCAAAGAGTTGGGCCCGGGGTGTTGTCTCGAGTTCATGTCTTGCATGTGGTTTGGCCCTTGTCGCATAGGAAGCTGATATTGTCGTTCCATGAGCTGCGCGCCAGGCATACCAAAGGCTTCGGCTTCTCGTAGATCTTCTAAAATCGGTAGCGGGGGTGACTCGCGAGGAGGTAGGGGATTCGCTGGTGTAATCATGAGATACATAAACTCGGATTGGCATTGGTCTAGGAACGTCTTAAGCTCTGTTCGCTGGGATTCGTCGTCTGTCTTCTCGACTTCGATGCCTTCAACGCCCGGAACCGGTTGCTTCTCTGATGAGGCTGGTTTTGCAGTCAGCAATGGTTCAAATCCAGGCTCATATCACCGGGGAAGGAAAGGATATCCCACATCGCAGCTTCTCTTGAATCTTGGCGGCACGATCCTTCTTCGCCGAGTCAGCGTCCTCTGCAGCAGCGGTGCCGTTGAGCTGCGCAGCCTGGTCCTTGATCTTTCGTTCAAGGATGGATACGTATTTCTTCAGTGCCTTCTGCGTAGCATCTGCTCTTCTCGCCTGGCCCTCGAGGTTCGCTATCCTCCCCTTCATCTCCTGCTTCTCAATCTCCCAGGCATTTCGGTCGCGTTCGTGTCGGTGCCACTCGGTTTGCAGAAAGCGCATCACGCCCTGAAGCGTATATTCAGTAGCCGGCGGCTGGTTGGACACATTGCCCTGCATTGCGCCGCTTAGATCCATTCCTCCGAGGCCGTTGCCAATATTCGAGCCCATAACGGCACGCCAAGCTTATCTGCGTGGGTGCATCGAGAGGAAGCCGTTCGCAAAGAGGAAAGCTTCCCAGGCTGGGCTTCAGAGAGCGGGATGAGAGACCTTCACGCGCCGTGGACACGCTGAGGGAAGCTGAGGCGTCTTTGTCACCCGCCTAGCTTGTCTGGCAGCCCTTCTGCCACGTAAATCGACCGTTATCGTGGAGCTCGCCTTGTTGAGGAGGTGACGATTCTCAGGTATTCAACAGAAGCTCTGGCGAATAGGTGTCCGTATGCTGTCGCTGGGATCTACTGCTAGACTAGCACGCCGGCCAATCAGAGGGCGCGGCTGTCCGTGAGGCCGCAAGGCATCAACGAATTTTCAACCCCTGAGCGTGCAGCGCTGCTATCTGATGGCGGGGTCTTTTTGGGAACTTTAGAAGCTGCACGATGCGGCATCGCAGAGTTTCATCGATGACGCGCTGTATAGCCTCAAACGAGCATATTGCATACGCATTCGGCTCTATTAGCTCTCTTTTGAACCAATCTCTGATTGTTTCTTTTGTTTTCATTATCAGCCCGCTACTCTTGCTTCCATCATAACAGTAGTAAAAGTAACTTGTCTACGGAGTACAGAGTACACGTATTGAGCTTGCTACTTCAACCAAAAGCCGGACCCACAGCAATACAAGCATAAGACAACAACACGCAAATGTCTCGTCTTTAGCCAAACCCTCACGTTGACCAATTCTTCTTCAAACCAGTTCCAAAGTCTTAATGTCAGCGTCTTGCCACCACTTTGATCCATATGTCTTCCCAATCCCAATTCTGTAGTACCGGCCGTCATTCCGCTGCCGCACCAGCAGCACCCAATAATGTCGAAGCTTCTTTGAAACGACCTTGCCAGTGCGTCTCTCAGCTTGCTCTTCTCGCCGTCCAATGCTACCCATAAGAGCAAGACATAGAATCGGCTCAGAAGTCGTATCTTCCGCTGCAAGGTCAAAGACGACCCATCCTATGGGAGAGTCACCCTGGTCCAATATAAAATGAGCCATGGACTTGGTTGCCTTGGCGTGAGACGATATCATATCCACATAGATGGCTTCAGTAACAGCGTCACCTTGTCCAAAGTCCAAGGTTGTTGTCAGGTTAGAAAGACGCTTTGCTCGCACCTGAAGACTCATGCGCCTTGCGTCGTCCCCGAAAGCAATTGAGTCACACAGATTCTTGGCTCTATCAATCGTCAAGAACCGCACTCCGGATGGAACATGAGCCCATGTCCACGTTGGCAGCTTGAGAGGGTCCGAAATAGCAGCTCCCCCTATCCTTTTGGTCACTTGCCAGAGTAACTGGTTGGGAAGAGACTCTTTCCATACCCCAAAGGCATATTCACATGCAATTTTCTTTCCCAGCTCCCTTCGCAGGCCTTCCAGTGCAATTAGTCTATCCGTTGGAAAAGTCAACTGGCGGTCGCTGTACTGTTCTATGATGTTCTTCCAGCGCGTATTTCGCGATACACTGTAGCACCGCTCTCCCGTCTCACGCTGGGTAATGGCCTTGCAAGACCAAATGAGGGTTCCTTTGGTAAAGAAGATTATGCGCCTAGACAAAAGCCATTCTTGAGTAGCCCATGCACGACTGTTGAGCGCACCGAACTCGGGAAAGGTGTTGGTGGCTGTATCCCGCCGGATGGTTGCGAAAACTTGTACTCTAGATGCATCTGTCTCGTGGGAGAAGAAACCGGGAATCTCTACAGAGGGAGGCGGTGGATGGCGAGCGAAAAAGAATCCCTCCCAGCAACCTGGAGTATGAGAAGCGGCGATAGTAATCTCTGCCTGCTCGTATATGGAGCCCATGCGCTTCGACTCCTTTAGCCAGTCTTGATGGTCATCTTGCACGATACAAAGCGAGTCAATCCAAACATATTCGAGACCAATATTGCGAGTAACTGTAATTGCATCTTGGAAAGTCTTTGGAATCGATGCCCAAGGAATACCTTGGAGATGGCCCTGGAGATTCGCCCGGGTTGTCTTCAACGGCTGTCTCCCAGAAGAGCCCCAGCAATGACTCAAGGTTGCATATCTTCCACACCGGCGTCCTGATGGTAATAGTTTTACACTGTTGCCGGTAACTTGGATTACCCTACTCGGCAGTTCTGGTAGCTGGGACTCGTTTAAGAGCTCCCCCGATAGAGTTTCCCAGCAACATGGATGATCCCTTTTACAAGCGCCCAGCCATCGTTCAACTAAGGAAAAGGCCTCAGGACTTGCTGGTCCTTGCAACTGAGGCCTGCCTACGATATCATGGCGGTGGCGAGGGCCTTTGTCTGATGCTAGTTGTAAGCTAAAACAACCTTGTCTGATATGCTATGAAGCCCACATACGCTGGCCATGTGTGTAGAGCCGGATCTTGGCTTGCAATAACCGCCCAGTAGTTGACTCGGTTGCAGTGACATTCAGCCCCGTCAAGTGCGAACCCCCGGTTGGCGGATCAGGAAACGTTGATCCTTGCGAGTCTGCCTTTGGCTCGAGAACGACAGCATCGCGGGCTAACGAGAGCGCCGCTACTGCGTCGCCCTTGTCCTTGTTGACAACGGTCTGGAGGCTGCAGAGAAGCGCCTCTTGGATGAGGCCGCACAGCCGGCATCTTGTTGCCGACTGGGCCAGAGTAGAGCCATCTCGGAGCAACACCATCCCCTCTTTCGCCCCCAGACGAGACGTCAGGCCCGCCGGCAGCTCTCGCTTCAGAGCGCCGAGGCAGACGGAGCTGCATCGTGCGCATAGATAGCTCCATGATCCGCAAACGGCCAATAGCGATTCACGGACGCAAGCCACCATGCTTCTATCAGATGCGCAAAGGATGGTGGCTTCTGGCCTGCCGTGGGATCGGCGATACTTGGTTTGAAGGGAAAAAACGTGACTTGGAGCCAAGACCGTGCTGCCCGTTGTGGCATGGCGCCCGCTAATTAACCTTAGTGGCTAGCCATGGCAGCCTCATGAAGCTCAAGCTATCCATCTCGTGATAGCTTCTCCGGCGGTGGTGCTGGGAAAATATTCGAGTCAGGTGGATGCTCTGGCGACTCTTCGAGATCCTCTGGGAGGCGAATGGTATAGGCTCTAGTCGTCACGCGGCGAAGCCGATGGGCTAGATCGCAATTGATGCTGTCCAGAACCCAGCGCTATGAACCCTGGCTCAATACTGCTGGATCTCACAATGATGCTCTCCCGCCATACGTAATTTTCCCCTTTTCGTTTTCGCTTCAATCTCACTCCGATCATCGCGTAGTTTTTTCCTTTCTCACGCCGAGCATAGAAAGAGCTTATAGGCGAAGAACTTGTTTTTCTTCTTCTCTCTCCCTCTCGGCCATTACCCGCCCGTAAGAGTGGAATACCCCAGAACTCTCTTTTGACAGCCCTACAAGCTCAGAGTGCCCGGGACAAGGTGTGGCCATATGTAAAACCACCATCACGTCAATGGCGCTGGAATCGAACTATCTGGATGTCAGCCCAGACACGCTCCGGCTGTTTCGGAGGGACCCAAACATTTCAGAGAGTTCCGTTTGGAAAAATCGTAGTATCCGGTTTCTGGGTTAGCTCAACTAGACCCGAGCCACAACTTTATTTCCGTGGTATTTGAATCATTTGAATCTTCACTGTTATCTTACTGTGTGGGAATGGGAGCTTAGCTTGGCAAGCTGGAGCTGGCAGCTAGCTACCTGGTAGTTTTGCAGATGCCAACAATTTCAGAGTTTTCAGAGTTCTGACATGAGGAGCACATCACAAAAGCCACTCAACGCAAATTACCGTGTCAATGCCAACCGGGTTTATTGTTTTCTTGTTTTTTGGTGTTTTTTTTAATTCATTAAAATATTACTCACTCAACTAGGTATTATTACTAGCTAGTTACATTATTATTAATATCTCTTCTGTTTATCAATCAGGGTTTCTTGAAGAGGCTTGACGAGAAATTAACGGTCATAGGTCCTCTCGACAAAGCCATTTTTAATTAAAATTGAAGCCTGAAGAAAACTTGAAGCTTGAGCAGCCAAACGTTTTTTTTTTTCCTTTCGTAATTGAAGTTTCTTCATCCCATGAATGAATCAAGGAAAAACTCTCACGCCCCTCTCGCACCTGGGTATCAAAATTAGAGAGGGCTCAGATCCATTCAAGCTTGGCGTAGATTAGACAGCTGGGGCAGCTGTGTGCTGTGGAGCTGCGACAGGTGGAGGTGCAGTGGTACCAGTTTCTCCAGAGATGGTGGAATCAGGTCGCTCCTTGGTGTGATGGTGCCTGGGTTCGTTGACGGTATTTCGTCGGTGAGCTCTGATGAGGAAGAGTTCAATGATCAGGTTGCACAAGATGAAGAAGCTAGAGGCAGATACCGTTAGTAAAGACAAAAGTGGATTTGAGGACTTGTCAGCTTACAATCCAATGAAAAGCCATGCTTGAATTGCGTGCTTCTTGCTACAGTTACCAGGGGCGGGGAATGAATTGCGGCATCGGTTGTGGCTCCAACTCAACGAAGCAAAGATGAATGCTGTGAGCCAGAGATAGCTGAAGACAAGATGGACAGGGACCAAGAGTCCTCCATACTTGGGGAGGCATGGCGCAATCGATCCAACGAGGTAAACGACCATGGAAATGACGGCCTAGCGAATGTGTGTTAGATGGTGGCAGATTGGTTGTAAAGATGGCAAAGAGAGGGAGATTTACAATGACTTCCATATACACAATTTGAACGTTTCGGTTCGAAAACTTTTGCAAAAGGTTGCCCACGACGGCAGTGACAATAATGGAAGATATAAAGGTGAAGATGTAACAGACGAGCGAGCCCATCCGGAGGCCAACATTGGCGAGACCAGCACCTAACGCCATCTTGAGGATATTTTATGAGCTGTTGTGTTTCAACGATTAATCTTCTGGTGATGGGTATCAAACAAAGAAAGATCTTCTAGTGGTTATTAAAAAAAAGAAGGAAGAAAGAAAAGAAGCACTTGGGCTGTGGAAGCTTTTATATATATGAGATATCATTCCAGCTCCCATGGCGCCTCTACCGGCCTCTACCACACGACACCACCCACCTCACAAGCACAGTGCCGGCCGAGCCGTTGTCAACAAAACGCGAAGAATGCCTGGCTTCAACAAAGTTTGGCCATTATGAAAATAAGAGGAGGAAGCTAAAGCAGTCCAAGGCTGGGGTGGCGTGTTTAAGCCGGTGCTAGCACTGCTGGCAGAGCAGCCGCATTGACTGAGCTAGATGTAATGCTTACATTGGGCGCGGGAGAAGCCAACGCCACATCATGCCGACGGCATCCTGACAGCAGCGCGACCTTCTGTCACAATGAGCGTTGCCGTTCAACTTGCTCAACTGCTCATTTTTTTTTTCTTAGTTGCGCAAAGTGAGCTTCTCCACGGCGCTTTGCCGAAAGTGCTGGCCATGGCGCCGTTGATCGGACACATGCTCTCCCGTCTGCTCCGAGACGAAAGCCGCCGGCTCGGTAAGATGGGAATTCCTCATCTTTGACTGCTTCAGCAGCTAACGGTTACTATTGAAGCTTCAAGCGATCTATTGCATGAAAGCCTGTTACCAAGATCGGCATGCGGCTGGATCGGGAGGATCTGGAGAGGACGAGTTCGGACATGCCGCCAGTTGGCAGTAATCAGTGATATTTCGTCTGGAATACTTGTACTTTATACCGTTTAAACGAAGCCTGTCCAGCTCTGCAGCAGCGAAGCAAGCGAAGCATGTCATGCTCCATAGGTAGCGCATGTTGCTGAGCAGAGATGAATTGTGCTGAGACGCAGGCGAGCATCAAGAATTAGGTAGCTATGGATGATGACATCACCAAAACTTTAACTGCCGCCGTAGACACATGTAGAACAACAAAATAAATATCTTCATTTTATTCATATGCGTAAAGAGGTTATATTACCATGTCATCTCTACACTCGGATGCCTACACATGTGTTGTGGTTTTTCTTATCATATTACTAGTGCGAAGTCAATCGTGGCTTCACAACGTTATTCTTATCGTAGTCGTTTTACTGAGTGCGCATGCACTTTTCATGTAGTGGTTTTTAATCTCTAATCTTTCCATCTTAACGTTGGCTCCATATAAAGTATGCACGTGTATTCGGGGCATTGATACAAATCAGTTTGATGGCTACAGGCGAGCCGGCTGGGACGGCATCAAATAGGTATTCAAGATTAGTTGCAGGATTCTCCAACAGTAGCAATCTACTGCATCAACACGGCCCAGTTGATGAGTTATGGAGGGCATTAGATGGTTCCATGTAAGCAGCTTGAGCTCGGGTATTTCTGGTGCATGCGACTTGTGCTCACTTGGCTACTCATTGTGCCATAAAAGACATGCAGTCTTTGACAATGCGCGGGCATGTGGAGAGCCTCCATGCATATGCACGTCGGCTATCCACTATCTAGCACGTACCCACCATTCCCTCTAGCTCTGCAACCGAATCGGCAGAAGTGGAGTCTTCCTGAACCGCATATCGCGGTGGTGAATTGGGCCAGCGCCAGGGGAATATTTCTGAGGAGCTTTTATTTTCAACAGGCGCGTACCTCCTCTCCCCTAGATGATGATTCACTGTCGGCTCAGTACAAGATTACAGCGTGCTAGGCGCTAATTGGGCACTTGCTAAAGCACAGCAGCAGCCAACGAACTCAATTTAATGATAGGTACTCGTACTCTACAGGGGGTACAGAGGAATACCTCATGCACAAACGGCGGTGCTGATGCCCCGCTATTATTTTGGTTCCTGGCCAACATCATCCAGGGCCGTTTCGAAACGTAACTCAACCTGGCCATCGATCTTCATCACGCATCATGGATGAATCCAACATGCAGCTGCCTACCGAAGGCACTAGACGACCACCGTCAGTTCCATCAAGTCCAGCCGCCTCATCTATTTACGGAATCGCTCGGCGTCATGCCAGAGAAAGCCTCATTATCGAGCCACGCCTTTGGACTAGCCGTCAGCTCGAGCTACTACGAATCTCCTTTGATGAACCCTCACCTGCGCCAAAAATAGATCGCACAGATAATTATAGCGGACGTGGCATTACAGCTCCTAAGAGGGGGTATATGAAATAACATCTGCGGAGATTCCATCTGTTTAAAAGCCGAGAGGTGTATTTTTGCGACATGTTCTGCAGCCCTTCGCCATTCAGCTCTTACTGGTTCGCATTCTTCCCATTGTCTGTTTACATAGTTTTACCTAACTGGAAGATATCACACAGGGATGCCCTTCCCATTAACTTGGATAGTCCCAGCGGCAAAGGGCTCTACTCCACAGCACCCGGCCAAGGCATTTACCTTCGTAAGCCGAGCGCTCAGTAGTTAGATCCAGAGTATCCAATTGGCGCATACGTTGATCGCGGACGCATCGAAGAAATGCGCAAAGAATCACTACACCTAAACACGTGCAACCCCCAAAAGGCTCCCGTCTATTCAATATTGAGCCACAAATTGGAATAACTCAGGCCCGCAAACCCATTCAAAGACCCATATATAGCAGCGCTTTTGATTGCTGTAGCACAACAACGAAGGTCTGTTCTCGAGGTAGAAAAACCGGAAGATTTGTCTACATTGAAGATATACCCAGTAGGTCTCCTGGCGGTCACATGTTATGATAAATTCAGCGCTAATATCAATATAGTCGCAAGTTCTGTTCTCGTATGAATCTAAGAACTACGTATATCTTTACAAAACAGCTATCCCTTCCTCCCTTTTAGACATGTTTGATTATCCTAATATTGCACTACCAGAGTTGCCTCAGATATTGATTCAGGCTTTCAAGATTCCTCGCACGCCCGTTGGTACGTTTCGTGATTGCATTCTAGTACTTCTACTTCAGACAGCCGCCGATCATCCAATGAAAACAGAAGATTAGAGAAAATAAGAAAAAGCAGATCGCAAACCTTGTCTCTCAAACGCCTAAATCTGATTTATAGTAATATACAACTGTACCAAGAGCATATGCTTACTACAGATATTTCGGTGAATCTTTCAAAGAAGGGGAGAATTGGCATGAAGATATACTACACTTTCTTGCCTTTGGGTACATGGAGCTGTTTAATAGATCACGATAGAACAATATAGAACTCGCTCCATTTCTTGGCTTCTATTTTGATTTCTCTTTTTAGTAACTCATTCATCCCAGACTACATAAAATAACCAGAAGAGAGCTTGCTTCATAGTCTATGCTACATTTTGACTTTCCCAAGAATAGAAATGCGCCGCCATTGCCACTTCGTTAGAAGCTAATTAAAGAATATATTATTTAGCACGGTCAGCTACCTGGCACTTGGGATGAAATTTCGAATATCTTAATTTGGTTATCATATATTTTGGATACTGATCTTTCTGTGTCTAGGTCAGTAACAATCCTGGCAACGACCCATTCCATACGGTTTTACGTATTTCAATTCTCGAATAATTACTTCCAAAACTACGAAAACTGGGCTCTGGGAACAAGGGGGTGCTACATGCGTATTCACCTAACTAAATGGTTGGATGTCAAGAACAAGGAGCATCGAAAAGAAATCATTTTTCATACATGCGCGCTTTTGGGATGGGCCAGCAGTCTTCCGTGAAGACGTGCGGTGAAAAAAGGGGGGAGGGGTTTCTTTAGACGTATACAGCTTTTACGGCGAGAAAATTCATATGCAGGTACTGAGCCAATATACTTGTAAGCGCTGAGACTAAAACAAACATCTTAGTGAGGGATCCTGTGGCTATCATCGCGACTCTTGCCCGTAGGATATGATGTATGTACGCACCGGTACCTATAACAGGCATAAAAAGTATTTTAGTTAAGAAGAATTCGTGTACCTTGCCTGCCACCAGTAATGCCAGTAATACCATCATTCCCGGAACTTCCATGCTGCACCACGACTAATACCGTACGTAATACAGGGTTACCGTGGCACAGCACAGGCTGTGTCCCCTTGCGGTATATTGTTTACCCCGCCGGATCGCCACTGCATATAAATTAGCAGGTCAACACCAACACGCACCACTAGACCGTCTGTCTCGACGCTAGGCACGGTTAGCAGACCGCCGACCCTCCTAAATCTTATCGTGGTGGAAATCACCCTCGCCTTAGATTCATCCACCGCCACACGCGAAGCTGCACGAGCATTGCGTTGGCACATGCTCGCCCACTAGAGGTGTCTTGAGTCGAGACTCGTGCCTGTCTGAGGGGCTCCCTTCCGGGCATCTCATGCACAGTCTCTTGTCCCCAAAAGCTCCATCAGTCTCCACCCGCGGCTCGCATATCGGCATCAGCCATCTAGGTTCAGCTCTCGGCTCGGCCTCAACTCTATCCCCCAACACAACTCCAGCTCCAGCACCTGCCACTGCTGTCGCCTCAGTTGCTGCTCGCTGCCAGCATGTCCTCGACGTCTCAACGGCGACGGCGACGAGATGAAGACGACTATATTCCCTTTGGACCCCCATCCCTCCCCAGCACTCAAACACACATGGACAACATGTCCTCAGAAGGCTGGCCGCCGCCGGTGATCATGTCCGACTCGAGCGACGAGGACCTTCGAGAACCCCATCGAACACCCGCGCGGCAAATTTCCCGTCGTAATCGAATCTCGCATGGCGAAGGAGGGCTCATGACCCTGAACCCCGACCGATACTCGCCCGACGTATACTCCATCAACTCCGATCCACCAAGCCAGACGCCGATGCTTGTGGAAGATGACGCCGGATTGCGATCCCAATACGCTGGAAGATATTCGCAATACTACGCTGCGAGTAACCCCCGTCCTGGCCCGCAAATCAAACCACACCTGTCCTCCTTGGACATACCAAGACGCTATGGCAGCAATGCCATCCTCGACATGTATGCGCTCACCTACGTCGGCGACCCGGACCCGAATCTGCTATGTCCTATCTGCCATGACCCCCTCGTCGACCCTGTGACGACTCCTTGCGACCATACATTCTGTTATCGATGCTTGCGCAGAAGCATGGCGTCGAGCCCCGCTGGCGGCGTCTGTCCAATAGACCGAGAGCCTCTGTTATGGACGGACTGCTCTAGTTCGATACGGCTGATACGTACCCAGCTGAATAACTTGATTGTCAAGTGCCCTCATCATGGCAGAGGCTGCGAGGAGGAAATGAAACGGGAGGAGGTAGAACGGCACGCGACTGTTGAGTGCAGCTTCCGGGAGTTTCCTTGTCCAGATACCGAATGCGAAAAGACTGTTCGCTACAAGCCAACTGATGATAAATGCCAGCATCAAGAAAGCAACTGCGAGTTCTGCGATGCCATTATTGAAGAAGCTGACTGCGATATCCACTTGCTTCAATGCCCTAGGAGCAAGACTCGATGTGCGGCCTGCTGGGCCATGATCCTCCGTGAGGACGAAGAAGTTCATCGAAACGTGGATTGTGTTTCCATCGAGGTGGCATGCCGCTTTCAAAGCGTCGGCTGCCCTGTGAGAGTTATACGGGCACACCAAGAACTTCATGCCCTTTCCTGTCCTTTCCATCCAGACTCGCCCTCTGGCGCCATTATACGCAGCCAGCGCGAGATTATAGAAACATTCGGCAATCTGGGGAGCCAGATCCGTCATTTACGAGCTAGGCAAGACGAGACAAGCCGACGGCTCGATCAGATTTCTGGGCCGGTTAACCTTAACCGTCCGGGCGAACCTGGATTCAGGGACGTTCGAGCAATGCAGGATCTTGATGCTGGATTCGGCGAAGTACACCACAACTTGAACAATCTCGAGCGCCAGAATGTGTGGACTGTCAACCAGATTATGCCTGTTCGGGAAGAGGTTGCTGAACTACGAAATAACATCAATATGATTCGAATGCAGGTCAACTGGCTCTTGAGCCGCAGCCGCGAAGAAGGCCATGCGAGACCAACCTCCAGTGGCACCACACGGCCCACGTCAATGGGGTCCGATACGGTGCAGGAGCCACTGCCTCCCATGGTGCGCCAGAGACGGCGATCGACCAGTGTAGACGTTGATCTTCCACGACTATAGATAGCGAAGTTTTTTTGTCAAGTATTTGAGTCATTTTGGGGGTGATGTTGCATTTACGAGCATGGGATGCCATTGAGCAATATACCAATCAGGGCGTATAAAAACTGGGAGACCTTTTATGTTTTTGTTTTATCCCAATTGTTGTGGGAGCCAACCTATATCTACTTATTTATGTCTCTATCAATTCCAAAAAAATATTAACCATGTTAATCTGTATCTTATGTTTTCTAGTACCAATGGGAAAAAAAAATCAAGAATAGCGTTCATCAATACCTTTGACGCCGATTATCGCTGTTGGCAACTCCGCCATGCAGATGGTGGAACGCTGGAGTGCGGCCACGATAAAGGAGAAATCCGCAACTCGGCAACCAAGGAGGAGCTTCTTCCTTCTCCTAAATCTACCTTGAGCCTATCGACGCTGCAATGGTAGAGTCCCCGATTTGGGAATCCCCGCTCGCGGACTTTTGATGAGGCACTGGGCTCACAGAGCACTAATAAATGCGTACATGGCAGCGGAGTTCCACTGCAGACCTACCAAGTTACTAGTAAGGTGCTGTACCGAGTAGGGCTCCGAGGTACATGAAATCACGGCCTCAGACTTTAATATTTTGATTCTTCTTCTTCTTCTCTTCATGCCGTCTTCTTCTGTTAGACTCTGTTGGTTGTTCTTTGAACTCGGCCAGCGAGCGCACATTTTCACATTTTCACATTTTCATTCGCTGCAAGCATCACTAGGCAGACAACGGCAGTATTACTACAGGCTACAGATACGCGACAAACAAGCTGACGGGCTTACTAAATAACAAACGACACGCCGCTGATATAAGAGCAACAACCAATCAATAGTGCTCGTTTTGCAGCTGAACGACATTCGATCTATGTATATGCCTGGTCAGCACGGAGTCCGCACAGCCTAATACAGCCATCCAAGCTGTTTGTCCAATTTTTTTTTTTTTTTTTTTTTTTTTTCACCATCCTCTGGCCCTCTGCTTGAACCGCCGGGAGAGTGAGAAGCAAAAAAGGTCAATCGCCAAAGCCAACATCGAATATCACTACAGTACGGGCCCTAGCGCTGCCTAGGTACGGAGGAGCAGGCCGCTGAAGCCGTCAATCGCTAGCAGGTGGTAGCGGCAGAGCCCCGCAGGCAGACGACATCACTTCTCCACCAAGGGCCGCAGGGTTGCCCAAAGCTGCATCTTTGTCAGCCTCGCCATTCCACCTGCTTCTACGTTTCATCGACGTTGGTTACCGCGAAACCTCCGTTCCGTTTTCACGTTTTTGTTTCGCCCTCTGCATTGTTCTTGTTGGTTTGTCGTCGGCTTCCCTGTCCAGCATTCGGAACTTGGGGATTTCTTTCTTTGCTTCTTTCTGCAAGACACGTCCGCCATGGATCCCAACCAGACGCCCGCGGGGCCTGATGGCCCTGATAAAGAAAAGATGGAGCAGGTAAGTCGTCTCGTGCATCCTCTAAGCCGTCACTGTGGGTGATGGTCCTATAGACGGGGGACTGACCACTGTCGACGTAGATTCGAGCACGACGTCTGGCCAAGCTGGGCAACCCAACCCCTCCAAAGCCCGCGGAGAGCACGCCTGCAGAGGCTGGAAGCTCATCATCGCCTGCTCCTCCGCAGTCGGGCTCTCCAGCCCCCGAGGCCGAAACCGAGACCAAGAAGACCAAGATCAACATCACACCGGCGGCCCAGCCGACCTCAAACCCTTTTGCGCAGCTAGGCGTGCGGTCGAGCAAACCGACCGACCCTGAAGGCTCTACAGGTACTTTTCGTGTTGCTCGCAAGAGGTCCGCCTCTCAAGTTGACGACGTCCTTTCAGCACCACCCCCGCGTAAAGCCACTCCCGTCCAGCTCGAGTCAGATGAGGACTATGCCGATAGAATTCTCAGCCAGATCTTCCGCATAACTGTCGATCCCCACCGGATGACCAGCAACCAGGGCAGCCATCGCCTGACCTTCCTCCCGAACCTGAATCAGGAGCTCAACGATTCTGGGGAGTCTTTGAAGCTGTCTGTTAATAACTTGGATCAGGCTATTATAGAGGCTTGTAGTAGCTGGTCTCCTGATAAGCCTCTGATGCACTATCTTCTCCCGTGTTGGAAGAGAGCTGTGAAAGCAGCTTCATCAAATAAGCAAACGAGCGGCCCCAAGTTAGACCTACACGAAGAGTCGAAGCGTTTGTGCATGAGCAATTGCCTCTTCGCTGTTACTATGCCGGTTTTATATGGGTTAGTTGCAGATGCTTTTTGAGGCAGTCCCTGAGTACCTTTTCATATCTGATACTTTTTTCTTCCAGCCGCGAGCCAAACGCAAATCATGACACTATTGCCCCTTATCTCCTCAAGGGTCCTGTAGATGAGAATGGAATCTGCTTCGACTTTATCAAAGAGGCCATCAAGCGGTTCGATGATGATGAGGCTTTTCCGGCCATCTTTAACGATGCCATGGTTAAGCTCAGCACCCAACTTTCAGGACTTTCCATGAGCGATGAGTACAAACCATACGTCCAGGTCAGTCTCTTAATAATTTCTTCCAGCAATGAAAGACAGCAATTCGCGTATATCTCTCTATCACTAGCTGCGTGACGAACTGACATTGAGTATGTGCAGGCACTGCTAACATATACACGTTTCCCTATCTTAATATCTAATCTTGCCAAGCACGCTTGCTTTAAACTACCTTTATCACCCCACACCATTGAGAGGAACACTATTCTAGGCCCCTTCTTCCGTTTATCTCCATTGCAGCCAGAAGTGATAAAAAGCTACTTTCCCGGGTCGCGTACTCTAGACAAGGCGCGCATTACCAACGCCCAAGACGCTCTACGAATGGTACTGAGGACACACCAAGATGACCTGTTCGTGATTACCAACGCTTTCATCCGCGCAGGACCAGATACGAGAAATCTTACGTTGGACTGGTTTGCCTACATCCTAAACACCAACCACAAACGGAGAGCTATCCAGGTGGACCCTAGAGAGGTTGCTTCGGACGGATTCATGATGAACATAACCACAATCTTGGATCGATTCTGCGAACCGTTCATGGAAAATGATTTTAGCAAAATAGATAAGATTGATGTTAGATATTTTCGGAGGCAGCCGCGAGTTGATATCTCAGATGAGACCAAACTCAACGCCGATCAAGCTGCTGCTGAAAAGTATTACGCTCAAAAGGAAGATGGGGAGTCAAACTTTATCTCAGAGGCCTTCTTCTTGACACTGGCTGCTCACCACTATGGTAGCGAGGCACTCAACTCACAGCTGAAGAATCTCGATCGTGAGATCAAATACTTGGAGAGACATCTTAAGGCTATGGAAGCAGAGCGTTCAAAACTAGTCAATGCCCCGCATCAGCTGAGGTTGTTTGAAGAGACACTCAAACGACATACGAACGTGCTAGAGAAGACAATTGCACTGAAATACTCAATTGAGGGTGTTCTGCTCGACGAAAGGATGCAGAGCACTTCTCTGCGCTTCATGCGATATGTCGCTGTATGGCTGCTTCGTATTGCAACAGGGTCCGATTACAAGCCTGGAACAGAGACTGAGACGATCAGGTAAGGCTCCGGTCCTCAAATTGCACAATGTTCATTTAGTCAAGCTACTTTACTAATAATACTACTAGGCTACCCATTGAACTAGCAAACTCTGGCGCTTTTGCGTATCTTCCCGAGTATGCGCTTCAGAACATTGTCGATAACTTCAAATTTGTGTTCCGGTAAGCATTTGAGGCCAGCTTTCAACTTCATCTCACAAATATGAAACCCTTGAAACTAATCAAACTCTGTCTTCTTGATAGATGGCTTCCTACCATTCTTCCCAGCGCTGTGGGTGAAGAAATGATTGCTCTGTGCATCACTTTCCTTCGTTCTTCAGAACAGATCAAAAACCCATATCTCAAATCATCACTGGTGTCTCTGCTTTTCTCCGGAACCTGGCCGTTTATGCACCTCAAGAGAGGTGTTTTAGGCGATCAGCTCATCTCCATCAAATTTGCCAATGACTTTTTGTTGCATGCCTTGATGAAATTCTACATCGAGTGCGAGTCTACGGGAGCCAATACAGCTTTCTACGACAAGTTCAACATACGATATGAAATCTTCCAAGTCATCAAATGCGTATGGGTTAATGATGTTTATAGACAGCAGCTTATCAAAGAAAGCAAGTAAGTAAATCCCTTCATCGTATAAATTCTGAGCTGCTCGCATATCTGGTAAATTTCTAACATACTACCAGGGTTAACCGGGGTTTCTTTGTTCAGTTCGTTAATATGCTTCTAAATGATACCACTTACGTCCTAGATGAGGCGTTTACAAAGTTCCCCAAGATGCGAAATCTTGAGAGAGAGCTTGAGGATCGCAGCCTATCAACAGAGGACCGACAAAAGAAAGAAGAAGAGTTACAGAGCCTAGGAAGCCAAGCGACATCTTACATGCAGCTGGCCAATGAAACCCTTGAGATGATGAAGCTCTTCACCAAGACATTAAGCGAGGCTTTCACCATGCCAGAGATTGTCTCACGTCTAGCGAGCATGTTGAATTACAACCTCGAGACGTTGGCTGGCAAGAAAGCTGCAGCCGAGTTGAGCGTTTCGAACAGGGAAAAGTACCATTTCCGACCCCTTCAGCTGCTCTCAGACTTTGTCGAGATTTATTTGAATCTTGGGGCATCATCCGTCTTCATCGAGGCTGTCGCGGCAGATGGACGCTCTTACAAGCCAGAGGTTCTGGATCGCGTCGCTAAAATCCTTTCATCAAGACACCAGAAAGACCCCGCAGATATTGCTCGGTGGGACAAGCTCAAGGTCAAGTTTATCCAGGCCAAGGAGCAGCAGGATCAAGCCGAGATGGACCTCGGTGACATCCCGCCCGAGTTCGAAGACCCCATCATGGGAGAGCTGATGAAGGATCCCGTGCTCCTACCGAGTAGGCACGTTGTCGATCGATCGACAATCGTGCAGCACTTGCTGAGCGACCCGAAAGATCCGTTTACGCGTCAGCCTATGACAATTGAGGATGCGATTCCGCAGACGGAGCTGAAGGAGAAGATTGAGAAGTGGAGACTTGAGAAGATTCAGGCTTCAAAGGAGAAACTGGCACAACAAGGAAGTGATGCGATGGATACAGCTGAGGGCTAAGGCTAAGAAGGCTAGAGATTATTATTGCTGACTTGTGATGGATTTGCATGTCCTCCCCCCCCTCCTGCCCTTTCCATTACATACTTTTCCCTCTTTCCATCGATTCATTGTCTTTCTTTCTTTTTCATTTTGGGTCTGGTTAATGTTAGGGAAGGGAAACCAAGTGGAAAATTCATCTGCGGCAAACAAAAAGCGAATCGTTTTGACGAATGATACAACATAGGGATGACAGAGAATAGAAATCATGATTATGTACCTTTTTTTTTTTCTTCTTCCCTTTGGGGTCTTGAGAATTTATTTTTTTCACCTGTACGTCTTGTGTTTCAGCATCAAGGATGGCCATAAGCACTCTTCACTTCAGCCCATCAAAAGTTCTACGCTGTAGCTATGAATAGAAGGTAGATAGATCGAACTCTTGCTTCTCTAGAGAGAATAGAGTATAGGGCATCCTACTGTGTATCGAAAAAAAGGTTCACCTCCGCAAACATTAGCTCCTGGTGGGGATGTAACTACAGTACCTCGGCCTTTCACGTGGCAAAATGTTGGTGGTAGTAGTAGTAGTAGTAGTACTAGAAGGGTAACCAAGAAGTCGGTGAGATCCGACAATCAGACAAAAGTGACCTATTATATACAAGATAAGGCGGTAAAACAACTTTATAATTTGTCATGGATGACCAAATAGCAAGCAGGGCATTAGTAAATTCAAGCCAAAGAAGGCAAAACTCGGCAGTTTAGGCACGGCACGTCCATACAAATACTTAATAGGCATATACACGGGCTTAGAAAAGGGAGGGGGGACGACATTGACGGGCGTTTGGGAGGTCGCCAATACAGGGGGCGAGTAAGCACTGCTATCTATCCTTTTATTGTTCGGCAACGAAGGATTGGTACGGGAAACTTCTGAAACAACAAAAAGAAAAGGATGAGACGGGGTGGCAAAATGCGTGAGCGCGAGAGCATTAAAGCACAAAGAGATGAATGAAAAAAGAGGCCTCTTACAAATCACAGGCCAGTGGCCCGTTTATACGAGTAAGGACAGGTCCGCCCTCGTGGCCGGGTCGCTGTACACTTAACTCCGAATATTGTGCTGCTACCTAGTAGTAGTAGGTAGTAGGATTTCACACAATCAAAAAAGTAGGTCAGAAGCCAGAGGATCTGCCCCAGGGGGGAGAATACGGAGTGAGATAAAAGGAACTAGGCTTCCGTCTTTTTGCACGGAGCACTTCCAGAAGCCATTTGCTGACACCTTGACAGGAATATTGTCCGATGAGCCGACGCATGCCTGCTAGGGAAGCGAGCGAACTTCATGCATCGACTTCATCTTGAGCCTCGAGATCGGTTTGCTAGCCGGTGGCCAAGCGCAACAATCGGCAGCCACTCCCGGCTTAGAAGCAATGCGGCTTGTTTTAGAACCGTGTACGAAGACTGAACTGGCCCTATGTTCTGTATTGTTCAGTATTCCGCACAAGGGCGGCCTAGTATTTGCATGTAGCTGGCTTTGTATCTGCCGCCATCGCCATTTATAAACTCTCGGATAAGAACACATATGTAGGGCTAGGAGAGCAATCCGGTACACGAACCCGTAAGCCTTACTCCTGGCAGGCTTTCGTCATTTCGTTTCATTGTGCTAGGCCCATCAGTGGATTGAAGGCTAATAGATGCCGTACCATTTGGTCCGTTGTCCCCGCGATTGAGGGGCCTCCAGATCCAGTTGTAGTACAGTATGCACTACCAGGCAAGACCCGGCAAAAGGCTGTTGAAACGTGGCTGTTAGTAATAGCGGAGGGCCAGAAGGAACCTGGTGTCCGATCACGAAGCAGCAAAGAAGAGGAGTGATCGGTAAAAATGACAAACAAGAAGCTCGGCCAAAAACCTTCCGAGCTTCCAAAGCCCAGCAGCTTGGATCATGTTCAGGCGGCCTGCCGTAAATGGAAGACTAAGGCAATGCTTAACGACAGACTAAGCAAGTCTCAGTGCCAGAGACTCCACATCTTCCCTCTTCCCACACAGCACTATCAAGACTCAGCAGCCTGTTCTGGTGCCATCGTGGGGGCCATGGACTTAGCCTAACATGGTAGGAAGCATTCTGGGTGACCATGAAACGCACAGCACAGACCGCAAAGCAAAACTCCGCTCTCTGTTGCGAAGTTGCTTGTAATGAGCGTTGCGCAACGTGCCGGGTCAGGTGAAACATATCGTGACTAGCCTGGGTGTGTTCCGTTCCGTGCTCCGTGCTCGTAGCATTATCTCGGCTAAGCCTCCGTGCTTTGCCGCAAGTCGTTTGCCGCACCAACTCGCCGACGATCGACAGATAGTGTCGCCCTGGTCTCTTCAGCGCACGCAAAGTGGCTAGCGCCATCACCCAAGCCCAGCTGCAGTCAGCAATCTTTGGCGTTTGAGGGTCAGTATTGGTGTTCTGCTTGTACTAGCAATGGGCCTGCCCACCCCCCGTAAGGACGACACAGCGCGGAAGCATTCTCCGAAGCACACAGGCGCTTAACGAATCGGCGTGCACATACGTAATTCGGACATGGGGATCTCTTTAATCTCGGACAGACGGCTACAGGCTGAAAGCTTGGCTTGAGGAGGTGCGCATTGCGACGACCGCGATCAGAAACCGGCAAGCAAACAGCCCTTGCGCAAAGGTCTGTGCTGGTGAGTACATGCACACTCCCCCCATCCATACAAATGAGTCGGGTGCCCTCCCAGCTCGCACAGCTGCTCCGAAGCGGTAGTGCTTGTACGAGCAGGTGCTTCGTAGATAGACCCGTAACAGCAGCATGCCCTTTGCCTCTCGCCGGCGCATTATTCGGCTTGCATGCTTGCATGCTTGTAATGTGAGCGTGCTGCGCGGCATACACTTCCTCGCGTGATGCGCCTTGTGTCCGTACGGCTTTTGTTTAGCCACCCCCGGACACGTCAGACGACTGCAACCCTACCAGCCTCGGTTGCTACCACGGAAGCTTAGGTCTTTCAGCTAGAGATGCGAGGCCAAAACTGCGACCGCCCTTCCCAAATTGCCAGCTCCCGCGACAACCCTGGCTTGGATATCTGCTGCCAAATGATGAGACAGGAAGAAGCGTCTATCTTCGGGAAAAGCTGGCGGTCTAAGCGAGTCACATGTGTGGCATCAAAAGGATCCATCCTATGGCGTGGGTAGTCCCGATAAAATCCACAATAAGAATGCTAAAAGCAAACCCTAGCTCGCTCGCCAGGCCTTCTCCCCAGGACGCCAACATCCGGAGACTGTGAGTAGCCGCCCGGCTTTGGCTAGGCTGCGAGCAACACAAACAGGGAATCCTTGAGCTTTCCCCACAGTGCACCACGTCTCCGACGCTAGGAGGCATATTTCGCCCCAGTTTCAACTCATGCGAGGACATGCACGGTATTCGGTGCTTTGTACGAGTGTGCGTACTTGTAAATCCAGGTTCCGATCTTTCGGAGGACAGCCGGTATACCTTGCACTGGCAGGTTTAGTACATACTTGTACTATGTAGAATGGCACTACTCGTACATGCATGGATTCCATCTCGAAAATGCTCAACTTGCTGCAGAGCCGGAATCTGGCACAATCGTTCATGGCTTGCTCCCTTGTATGTATTTCAGTTACCGCAAGTGCTGCCGCGGGGCGCTTTGGTTCTGTGGGTTAAACCTGTGTGCATCATTCCCGTTGTCTGTGAGGTGTTATCGCAACCGTGGTTCCAACAACCACTTCTGAGGCGCCGCTCACTCCACAAGATGCTTTGCGTCGTGCGTCCCGCACAAATCAGCTCTGGGCAGCAATGCCAGTTGCAGAATTCTGCCGCCTTGGGCATTTAATGTACTTGTATGACTAGTAACAGTAGCGGTAATATTAGCAGATGCAGGCCATGTGCTGTAAATCGCTCAACGCGTGCTCCTGGGATCTTAAGAGGGTCCAAGGACAATGCGCTTATCCTCTTTGTCTACTCGGAATGTGGGCGGACAAGCCATTGTTGCATATAGCTCGGTAACCCCGGCTCGGCTCTAAACGAAGCATTCAGCATCCATACGGTAATGCTCCAGTACATACAAGCTTCCGGGGCGCGGCAAGGATGAGGATGGCCGTGATTCGTGCTAGTGCTAGCTGTACGGAGCACTCCGTGCTAGCTCGTCAGATAGCCGTGTGGCTTAATCTAATTCCTTACCACAGCGGTCCTGGTGGCTTGTCAGAGTGCCCGTACTTGTAGATTGGGGACGGGGGCACATGCAGTGTAGCATTACTACTAGTAGCCTAGTCAGCCTTCTTCAAAGTGAACCTTGCGGCTAGAGTAGCTACCTACGTTGTTTCATGCTTTGACTGCTTCTCGTAGTAGCTCATTTCGGCCGCGGCGATGAATTGATAATGAGATGATGACGCCACCTTGACTCTGGTGTCAAGTCCCGAGCTGTGTTCTTATCTCAAAATGATGCTAGAGGACTAAGAAGCGGAAGTGAGTTCTGCTGTAGCAATGAGGCGAGCAGAACGAAAACTGGACCGGATTATACTACTCCGTATCGAATAGTGCCGCCAAACGTGCTTCGCCGGAACGAAATTCTCAAAGCAGACACAGCCTTATGCAAAGAAGCCAATTCCTCACTTTCGCTATACTGGCCTAACTCTGTGCAAACGGTTCGAGACACTGTTTATGAAATAGGTTGTGTACCTATCCGTACCTCACTGGGCATAGCGAGGAGCCATACTACTATTCGATTGGTGGTATCGCCTTTTAAGCGCCAATAGCCCTTGAATGTACGTACATAAGGCATGCTGGAAATAACCGTCGCCTTGCTCTTGGTAGGTTTTGGTCCGAATCGCAAGAAGAGGGTGATTATCTACTGTGCCTGACTTGTGTGGGGCGGTCTAAGACGGCAGCCATGCTTTCTCCGGAATGAACCGACTGACAATACAGATCTAGACATCTAGATATTGGATGTCGGCGTAGGATAGCTGAGTGCCGATCTCTTAAGGGCCATCATTAGCATAGAGTGTAATGCGTGAAATTGGCTGATCAGATGTCACAATGTGATGGTGCTTCGTAGCCTGTATGGATGACTTCGTAGAGCACGCACCAGGTGTCGAACTCCGCCCCCGAGCCTAAGGGAGATGAGCGTTGAGCATCCAGATCATTCCAGGGGATATGATGGGCTAGTTGTCGACGATCACAGACGCCGTACTGCTCTACTAGCCTTGGCTGCGCGCCATACTTTTTTATCCTAAAGCTCAATCGGCAAAGACGACGACAAGGTAGCGGGCTGCTGCCCAAACCGCGATGACAGGCACTAAAAGTGTCATCATGATCAGAAGAGGTACTTCGCGGTACCGCTAGTTGAAGCGAAGCGAAATCTTCTGGAAGCAATGACCATCCTTCTAATCTGTGCTTCTAGATGCCTTGCCAGTCTTCAGCCGCGAGGCCGGTGTTTCGAGTTAGAGGAGATGCTTTTCCAGATGTGGGGCCAGGCGCGAGCTCAGTTGGTGCGTCTAAGGATGGAATGCTGCGCACGTAACCACTGCCCCATCTTCATCTGCAGAGACCCAGTGCTCAGAGGAGTGCTCTGCAACAACTCCCACTAGCAAGCAGAGGCTGGCGCTAGTGTTATCATCAATATGTAGTGCGAGTACTAGTACTTGTGCTGTGCGAATGGCACCTCCTCGAGGCATTCTCGCTTAGCCCTTTATTTTCTGCTGCGCACCATGTTGTTCGTGGATAGCAGCGTCGTCTGCCACTCCTAGCTGTCACTACATGGTGGCGCCTAAGACAGCTCGAGAAAAGCGTCGAATCGGATGATTGGCAGCATTCTGTGACGCTAGACGTAGTCAACTTGGAATATTCACCCGCCCTCTTAGTGATTCGGATCATGAGCGGCTTGGGGGCCAAACCAGCAAGCGGTTGATGAAGAGTGCTACCCATTTGCCGTACTCGTTTGGCCCAGCAGGAATAGCGGTCTCTCCGCCATGTCGCTGCTCATTTCTAATTCGCGGGCAATGGCTCTCAAGATACTAGGGGGTTGCCTAGAAGGGTCAACTAAGAAAGATGGAGATACGAATTCGTCGATATCGACCCCTGGCCTCGGCGACTCTCCTGCAGCACTGCAGATCACTACTGACATCGCTTTTGGTGAACCCACTGCTCCATAGCCATGACGAGATATATGGGGTACTCATATAGCGCTCGACCCAATCATTAGCGCTTCTGTGGGATGTACAAGTATGCTCGCCCATTTTCGACTCGGAGGCAACGGGGGTCTTTGGTGCGCGCGCGCGTGTGTGGAAGCGTACAGTATTTCGTAGGATCTGGGCCGGGGAGCCTCCGCTGATTCACTGCAAGTAGAAGGGCAGAAGTCAGCACCGACACAGCGGACGGGAATGCCTCACAGCCACACAGTAGGTATTGCACAATATATTGGTGTTGCTGATATGTCCTTGGTAATGCAAAGTCGCCTAAATCAGACACGGGAGATGGATTGCTTTGGAAACTCCTTAGTAGTAGCAATCGGTAATTAAGCACGACGGTGTTAGTTTGAAATGCATGGTTGTGGCTCTGAAGCGGCGGCGGTGCGGAGAACTTAGCCTCCTACTAGACATTTTGATAGGAGGCACGAGTCAAGCTGAACAGGCACCTCATGCTGGGCAACAGTTCGCGGAATGCCTGATAAGTACCTACTATACTTGTTGGACTACCTGCCCAATTGTTCCTTCCGCACTTCCCTCGTGGTATACTAGGATTCCACATTTCCAACCAGGAAGGCACTCACTACTACTACTACTTGTAAGCAGTTAGCACCTCGATACACTCGCAGACCGTAGCTGTCACACCGCTAAAGTCGTACTGTCCGTGGCCTGGAATTCCGCACCTGCATGGGCCGCAACAGGCGACGAGCTGGTGCTCTCTTCCACGTGTGGCGTTACCAGCCCTGCTGGATGCCCCGTACAGGCATTTACCTACCTACCTAGTAGTAGGTAGGTATCTGACTAGCGGGGTATGAAGCAGAATCGTACTATGTAGGTGCCGTCGGCCGTATCGCCTACCTGCAGCATGAATATGATACGTTGCGGGTACATGCCTTAGTGCGCTGCAGGGCTACGCTTTACTGGCAAGATTGGTTATCAATCAGGCAAATTTACGGCATCTAGTGCTTCGCAGTCGCCGAGAGCCTTCCGATATGGGCGTCCAGGCCACCGGTGCCAGGCACTACTGTGGACACATGAGCTGACAAGTCCATGTATCTTAGCAGTTGGAAGGCAGTACCTCTAGTACTTGATAGAGCCTCTAAATGGCCCTAGAAAGAGCTACCTACTTGGCTGGAAGGCCCAGGGAAGGTGCAACAGTAGGAACAACTTGGCGTGGGCTCATCGTTCGAGATGCAAGTGCGACCAGTAAGCAAAACGGGTATTTTTACTTCGCTTTTCGCAGACCGGTGGATTGGGAGGCCACACAGTTTATTCCAGCGGCTTGACTGCTAACGAGGACCTCGAAACCCTCGAGGTTCAGACATCTAGGGCTCCATGCGCATAATATACCAAGGCTCGTCTTTAATTACTTATAGCTGCTGTAGGTAGGTGCTTGTGCGCCCCAGGTACTTGTAAGTACAGGAACAGGTATAGGAACAGGTTGGTCGTGATGTCAATCAAGTAAATTTATCTCCAACAGATTTCATCCAGTGAACAGAGCCGCACACCCCTCGCACCAGTCTTGTCAGCCGGGAAAGGTTGCTCATATGTTGGTTCTGAATGACTACAGCAGGTACCAGACTTCTCGAACCTGAGCCTCGTTTCGACAGAACGGTCAATGGGGAGAATGATCCTGGACACCCAAGGGCACCACCAGGCTCTTGGCAGGCAGAGAAGAGAACTGCGCCGTACAAGCACCCTTGAAGCCATCCCGTGTGCTCATCGTGGACTGCTAGATGGACCCAGCGTCTCCTATCGTGTGGCTGGTTTCACACCTCTTTGGTTTTGATCAGTTGTCACATTTCGTCCTCGGCGCTGTTGCCTGGGTTTGACCTTGAGCTCATTTGAGCGCGGCCGCTTTGATGCCTATGCCTATTGTCCCCCTGTGGGTACGGAGGCGGTGGTGCAGATACAAGTACGCAATCACCATCGCCGCCAGACACCACGCGATGGGCACTGTGCACCCTGTGAGTGTGCCAAGTTAGCCCACAACCGATGCGACTTCACCACGGAGTAGTCCGAGCGGTTATGCTGCGCGTCGCACTGAGCGTACCATGTTTCTGGGCTCGCAGCCAGGAAGACTTCGGGCGATCATCAACCCGTTCTGTCTTTATTGTGCAGCGCTTCGCACAGCATCTCAAGCTACTGCGCCTTACTGGCAGTGTTATATAGCCGTGCCAGGGCTTTGTAAGAAAGCTCAGGCGGCTGAGAATCTCGAGGCCATATCACAGAGCCCAAACGCTGCCTCTCTGTTCGACATCTTGCTATTCTCGGTCTTCGGAAAAGAGCTAAACGAAGGTTCTCGGATGAATCTTACTGCTATCTTTCGTGCTAGCCCTTTTTCTCCGCTCTTGCCATTAGGACCCCCCAGGTTCTAGTTCCTCTAGTCTTGGCTCCATCTTGTCTCCCCATCTTGTCTCCGCCATGCCGGTCTCACTCAGATACCTGGGTATTCCATGCTGTTGACCCAGCGGTACATTTACGACATGCCCAGGCACGGCCTTGCGTCACGAAGCACAATTAAATGTTGCAATCTTCCGGAGACTCCCGATCGCTGGCCTATTAGGACGGCGCCACGCGCTCTCTGGCTCGTCTTTGTTGCACATTGCCGCAGAGCCGCCATGGAGCTGAGTGTTGGCCAGGGTCCTCTCCAGCGCTTTGCTCGGCTCACCAACACCCGGCACCCGGTACTCTCTCCCCAATCTGGTGCCTCGGGCACTGCTCCGTATTTTTGCTACACAGCATGCCGATATGCAGCAGGTGGTGAAACTATGCCGCAGCCGCTCGATGCGGGGTTGTTTTCAACGGCCTGCCAGTATGTCAACATCTCTACCATCTTCATCACGTCTATCTAAATCTTAAAGTTCTAAATCTAGAGGCCATGTTTGGGAGGAAAGAAGAGCCTATAGCAGTTTCTCTTTGTTATCTTGTCCATCTTTCCTTTCATAATATATACAGAGAAGAAGAAAGGACGAGAGAGCAAAGGGGATACAGTTCGGCCACATTTAGTTACGTGGTTATCGAAGAGGCTGTATCAAGTCCCGAGAACCGAAGCTTACACCTTATCCGCTCTATAAAGAGCAACAGAGCACGGAGTAATGGGGATTGGGGGCAAACGATGCTTGCAGGGACAAGTATGTACAAGCACGGGGCATTCTTGCATTACTCGTATTACAGACGGCGGCTCACTCGGCTCCAACCCGAATGTTTGCTCCACAGCGTGAAGCAACTCGAGAGATTCGTCACCTTTCGGCGCCCTCCTCAGCGGATACAGCCACGCCATTGGCGCCCACGCGCAGTGCGGCATCTGCTTGTCCTGCTTGCAAGGACCAACCACCTCATGCACGAGCAGACACAAGCTCTAGGGCTTGGCATTCGACTGTTTAGACGGCAACGTGCAGGGTCGTCCTCTTCGCCTGCGTCATTCCGTGAGCAACAGCCCTGCCAGCTCTCCTTGTCCATCTCTTGATGCTACTACGGCACTCTATCGTTCCCGTCGGGGTCCCGGCCGGCGGTTCGGGGGACAGCCTCGAATCGGTCAAGTTTAGGCTCGCCCACCACCTCTTGGCCGCGGCCACTGAAATTTGAATGAGCGTGGTGGGTGGTGACACGTTAGCTTCAGACGCCACGCGCTTGATCGCTAGAGCGAGGCAGGCAGAGGGCAAAAAATGAGCCTAATTTCATGCGAGGATCCCGACTTTTTGGCCATCCTCTGAGAGCGTCCTACCAAGCTAGCACAGAGCCACACAGTACCAATTCATCCGTTTAACCAGGCGAGATGGTTTATTATTGTGGATTTCACTCTGGTTAGGGTACCAAGCAATACTAGCAGCAGTGCTAGTATGGTACTCTGTACTGCTACTGCGAGGACTCGCCCTGGCTCGGCCTAACAAGGGGCTCTGTTGAGAGCGAGAGCGTTGCGTCTTCGTAAGAGAGTATGTTGACCACTACGGAAGAATCCGTCCTACTTGCGGGGTTGATGCTACAGCAATGTTCGTCATGCGGACGCGCTAGAATGCAGAGAAGCACTGTTTGTGCCTAATTTGGCGTTCCAGAACAAGCGCGAGCTCGCGGACGAAAGCCTCGACTACAGTTTTCAGCTTCCACAACCGCCACGTCGGATTCCTGACGTTGCTGAGGATAAGCGCTCAATCTGATCAACAATGACGGACGCTTGTTATTGTTTAGCGGTGCGAGCACACATCAGAATTTCTGAGAGGGGATTTCGGGCCACGCGGCATGCAAGCGACTTGATTTTCCGGAACAAGCACGCAAGTGCCTACAGTGGTGCGGCGTGCCCAAGCAAACAACGTGTGGATATGCGGTGTGCCTCATACTAGGCACAGAGCAGTAGCCGGATCCTACTAGTAGCAGCAGTACCCTTTTCCCAAAGGCGAATCTTGTCTGGAGACGGCAGCAGCAGCCAGTCGGCATCGAGGAAAATTGGCTAAAAAGCTTACCATCCCCTGTCCACGGAGCGCTGGTGCACATCATGTCCCGAAATAGGCGGATTCGGCCCCGGAGGGAGCCACATGCCGTATGAAGCTTGGCAGGCCTGGCCAAATGCGCCTTGATACAGGTTTGAGCGGTCCGTAGATGGGACGACGCGCGCCGTATTATCACCATCGTTGCGAAGTAGTTTGTGTGGCTCGTTCATTTTCACCTCGCTTCTGTGCGTGTACGGAGTAGGGGTAACAGAATACCGTACCGGTGACCGCCAGCTTCATTATCTGTGAGTGGGGTTGGTCGTCGGATCGGAATCGCCGTTTGTCAACCATCAGTAGAAGCTGTTTGGATTCCGTAGTGCGAGTATAATACAGCAAACTTGGCTCTTCGCCTGCTGTGCGTACATGCAGCGAGGACTCTGGGCGACCCAGACGTTTCAAGGATATACCTACTAGGAATTTGGGTATCTGAAGACAGCCATCTCTCGATCAACTGATTTGCTTTGGTTGACTATTCTAGAACCTCTTTTTTTCTCCCTTCTTTTTTTTTTTTTTTGTGTGTGTGTGCCAATCGTCTTTACGTTGCAGCACGCACAGCTGTCTTGCGAGTATGAATAGAGTCTGGTAAGAAGCGTGTCGTATTGTGTTTTCGGGCTGAAGCGGCTCCATATCCAAATCTAAACAGTCAAATCATCGGAAATTAACAAGGGAGAAGAAGAGAAGCTGACGAGGAAGAGCAACCCATGCAGCGAGTGTGCGGCGGTGGTTCGCGGCGCGGCATGACATATGACCTGGGAGAGACCCGGTAGCAGGCCCGATTGATCACGACGGGGGTGGTGCCGTCCCTGGAGTCAATGCAATGCTCCAGCGCCCAGCTGGCGCTCGAAACACACATTAGCCTTGGCTGATCGCGACTGGTCAGTTTCTACCTGTGCTAGAGGGTGGTGTGGCCTTGCCAGCCCCACGCCTGCCAATCCAGATATATTTCCGAATCTGCTTTAATGGGCGGATGACGGAGGAGCACGCATACTGGACTGATACAGTACCAGCACATCGCTGCTGTAACCCGCTTGGGGCCGCGAGGCGATGCCACTACCAGCGTCTACCTGCTAGTATACCTGCACCGAGTCGCCGCCTCCCTCACACCCCTCCTCCACGCTGCTCTTGCTTGCTTCACATACCAGACCTGGCTCTCGTCGCGCGGCATTGCTTGCATCTCGGCAGTCACAGCATCGGCCGCCGTCTTAAAACGACCAGCCAGCCCCTTCCAGGCGTCTCTTTGGCCTCTTTGGTCTCCTTGGTCGCGAGCGTCTTCGCCCATCGTCACCTCCGGCGGCGCACCTTTTGGGCCTGGGCACCAGCTCCCGCTCCCGTGCTGTCTGTTTGTTGCAGTTGCTGAGCGCAGCGCAGACCGCGTCATCGCCGCCGTGTCCCAATTTGCACATGTCAGATGCCGGCTTGCCGTCTTTGCGACAGCTTCACTAAACGGGAGGGCCGCTGTGGATTTTGCGAGCCAAGTCCTTCAACTGCAGTGCCACAGCCGAAGCTCGATATAGATTCTGTCCCATATCGCAGGACAGGACCAGGTCGGAGCCGGCTGAGGCGCCGTACGGATTTGCCCATACCCAATCAATAGTTTGCATTTCGAAGCAGCTTTTATTCCTTGGCTAGCCTTGTTTTCGTTTTGCGTTTCCCTTCTCCCCACTCTCCCCCGTGGCCGTGGTTCTCGCTTCCCTCTTCTCAGCCACTTCGCTCCCAGAACTCGGCGCCGCCATCGAGCCGTTGGTTCTAGAAGACATCGACGGCTGGCGTAATACAGGCCCCCTCGAATACGGCACGCGGAGTTCCTTTCCGCTAGTGCCGAGAGCCAGATCGGTTGGGTCACTCAACTGCCTAACACAGCACCAAACTTAATTCTGCATCGGTAAAGCAACGACGGACGGGTCTATCAACGTTGCAGGCTGGTGGCTTGGTGTGCTTGGGCTTGATCAAATCACCCCGAAGCCATGGCAGAAACATCGCACAATCCTTATCCACGATCTCCCAACCCTTCAACTCGGTCATACGACTCGTCATCTGTCTCATCTGCAACGTCGCCCCGGCCTCCGTCGAGGTACCTTGGAAGCATGCTGAGTGCAGCAGGAAGACCAAACCCGACACCGCCTCAGCCCCTCGGCATCCCAACTTTGCCTCCCGTCAACCAGGGCTTTCCGCCTTATGCGGCCATGCCGCCAACTTCCATCATGGGTCGTGAATCTGTTGCTTCAACCGACTCTCTGGTAAGTAGCCAAGGACTTGGGGGCTCCCAGCTGTCGGGCACCTCAGGCGTGCAAGGGCAAAAGAGGGCGTACCGTCAAAGACGGAAAGATCCCAGCTGCGACGCATGTCGAGAGAGAAAAGTCAAATGTGATGCGACTGAGACGACGAGTTGCTCTGAATGCTCTAGCCGAAATGTCAAGTGCCAGTTCACCAAGGAAACAAATCGGAGAATGTCTTCTATCAAGCAGGTGCAGGATCTGGAGAAACAGATTGAAAAGGTCCGGCGCGACAATAACAACCTCCGTCGGCTGCTGCAGGAGAGAGATGGCTCCATGGATATCGATGTCGAATCAAGAGAGCGATCATCTTCCCAGATGCCACCTCCCATCGAGTCTGAGAGCAGACCGCGCAAGAGGCCTCAACCAGTCCCTGATCTTGCCCTGGCAAGAATGAACCTACGAAGCTTCTCAAAAGGCGTTTGGAAACCTCCGGCGCTGCACCGCCTGTCAGCACCAGCCGTGTTTGATGCTCCTACGCCGGAATTGCCCTCTCGTCAGGTTGCCGACCAGCTGCTAAACACATATTATGTTTCGGCGCATACCATGTTTCCCATCGTTCATTTGCCTACCTTTAAAGCTATGGTTGATGATTTATATAGAGCGAGCCCACCTCGTATGCCACCGGGCTTCTTGTGTTTATTCTTCGCCGTCTTGGCAACCGGCAGCTTGTTTACTACCGAATTGCCTGCGACCCCTGTTACCTTTTACAGGCCTGCCGAATTATTGGAATCGGCACGCAAGGCAATAGATCCCTGGTGCAATCATCACACCCTCGATGACGCAAGAGCTCTGATCCTCATAACTATCTGCCTTAATGAAATGAATCTGAAATCTGCGGCGTGGAACTGGCTGGGCAATGCTGTGCGCGTTGGCCAGGATCTAGGCTTGTATTTCGATTCGGAGACTTGGCCTGTGATTGAAGGAGAAATGCGACGTAGGACTTGGTGGGCGATTTACATTTTAGACAGGGTATTGGCCACCGAGATGGGCCATCCGTTTCTTATTGACGATGCAGATTGCAGCCTTGATCTGCCGGCTGCTGTGGACGACCAGTATATTCGAGATGACGGGATGAGAGTTCCTACCGGGGCCGAACCGCTGACGCATTCTCTTCTAGCCGTTATCCATGTTGTGCGGTCTTACACCTCCATCATGAAAGCCACTGACTCTCTCACAATACCGCCTACACAGCTTGCGAATTTTGATGCGCATTTCAAGAAATGCCTAAACACTTTCCCTCCAGCCTGTGATCCGGCGAGCACAGTGGCATTGGCGCCTCACTTCTTGGCGCCTCTTACTTACTTGTTCCATGCACGACTGCTCCTCCACCGTCATAATTTGAATCCTAGCTGCGATGTCGATACTCGCCTTGCTGCTATTGAAAGCTGTATGCACATTGCGATAGAGACCGCATCGCTGATTAACCGAACGGGATCTCCTGCTGATGGTGCTACTGCGCTTTTAACAACTCACATTTTTCGCTCTACTCTATTTTTGCTATTGACTGGATACTTGGACCATGCCATCACCTGTATCCGAGCTTTGGCGGCAATAGATGCCAGGCGCGATATTACCACTGCCTGTGGGAGGTACCTTTCATTTTTCACCTCAACGTTAAGTGTCAAGCGAGGGGAGTATTCAAGCCATATAGCAAGAACAACATCACCTCATGCCTTTTCATCTGCAAGATCTCCGGTAGATCCATCAACCCTTTTGGTTTCGCTAGCTAGAGACGAAGAGCTTATAGCATATGTCTCCGCCGACCTTCATGCTTCACCTTCAAGATCTTGGGTTTGGAACGAAGGGCACGATCGCGATTATCCGCCCCCCAAGTTAGATGCTATTCCATCTGGCGGGCTTGGACATGCCCTTTTTAGTACAGTAATGAGAACTGGGTTGAGTGAAGAAGAGCGCAGAGATTGGGGCGGATGGTCTCAGCTAGAGACGGCGGTTCGAGCATTAGGAACGACTACTCATGCCATAAGCAACTGGACAACTCTCCCGCCTCCTCAGGTGAAGAGGGAGTCCCCAACACCAAGTATGC
Source organism: Trichoderma asperellum (assembly GCF_020647865.1). Taxonomy (NCBI): domain Eukaryota; kingdom Fungi; phylum Ascomycota; class Sordariomycetes; order Hypocreales; family Hypocreaceae; genus Trichoderma; species Trichoderma asperellum. The sequence goes on from NC_089417.1 coordinate 917,414, forward strand.
CTGCTATTCAACGGCTATCAGATGCCCCTCGGTATACTTCAGAAGTTCCAAAATATGGTAGCGAACCATCGAGACCGACTGCTAGTCCAGCAGGCAGAGACAGGCTAAGCATTGCGAATATCATATGATCACAATGAAGAGCGATAGGAACTTGGAAATGATACACGAAATCTAAGACGAAACGCCGTTCAATTTGAATTTTTCCACTACCTGTATTTTTTTTTTTTTGTTGTTGTTGTCCCTTTATTTTGCGACTTTCTATTGGGTAAAGGGGGTCACGGGAGAAATCACGACTCGCCTTTTTTTTTTTTGAACCTTGGAATTGTTCTTACCTATTGGATTTGGAAAATAAAAAAGTGGTCGCAGGGACGACATTTGATACCAATCTACTCTCACGCATACCCATCGATGTGGCGATTGCATTGCCTCCCCCCCTTTTTTTCATTCTTTGTTACACACGGATTTGGAAAGAGAAGAAGCTTCTTTTTTCTTCTTCTTCTTCTTTATATATACATATACCAATTCTGCCTTTTTTTTTTTAATTCGTTTCTGTTTAAAAACGTTGTCAAGCACGGACGCAAGAGTAGGAGATACCACGAGAGCATTTTTATTGTGCTTTACCCATTTTCTAGCCCTCTTTTCCCTTTCCCTTGTCTCTGTTTTTTTATGATGAAAGCGTGTAGTGCATTTGTCTTGTATGTGTAATGAGGCTTCTTTTCAAGAACACATGCGATATAATAAATAGCCTGTATACTATTGACTGGTATTCGATTATTGATAGCAAGATAATTTCACCCTTACGTACACTCTCACGCTCATCTCAGTCCTTACTCCTAAATGATCACCATCGTCGACCGTCTACTCCAGGTCTGATACGGCGCTTGTCCATTATTTATTTTATCAACCCTCAAAGTATGCGTCTGCAAATGAAAAAGAGCATACAAAAACTCATCGAGATACTGCCGTCGCCATTCGCCCAAGTCTCCCGTCAAATTGCAACTGGGCAAATTTATCATGCAGCATGTCTCTCATCACACCGCCATCATCAACATAATTAGCTAGATTCATGGCCTTCAGCGACCAGCGATGGCATGCATCTGCTTCTCCTCGGACGTAGTATTCGATACCATGGTTAAAGGTAGTGGCGACAAGCCATTCTACTTCAGCAGACGGTAGCTGATTTCCAATCTGTGAAGCAATGAGGTGAGTTTATACTACTGCCGAAAACGTCTTCTCATAAAGGGAAACCTACTTCGTTCGCCTCGCTGGCTATCTGCAATGCTTGTTCAAGAAGCTGGAGAGCTGAAATGTCGTCCGTTCCCAGAATCACTTGAAACATGCAACGAATGTATTTCATGAGTTTCTCGTAATCAAACTTCTCCAACTCGAAAATCTCATTAATTATTAGTCGCATGGTTGAAAACATTACTAGGGGCATATGAAGTTAGTTTTCTCATCCACGAAGTGACATGGACGATTTTATCTACGCGCTAACCTTTTGCCGGGGCTCTGCTTCTCAGTATGCAGTCCCCCATTGCTTTGTAAGTGACTTCGTCTTGGCATGTCTTTGCTTTTCGAACGATTTCGTTTAAGGAGTCCCAGTTTTTCAACGCAGTGGCCGCTTCAAAGTCGAACACAAGCAACGTAGAGAGCTTGGCCATTAAATCTATTATCACGCTTTCATATTGAGTCGTATCAAATTTGATCTCTAACATGGCATCGAATTCCCTGATGTGCCGTCTAGCTTCAAGGTAGTATTGTAATTGGTCATCTACCTTGTCTTCCGTTCGAGCTAGCGATATCAGCGCTGATGAGACAACAAAGTGACAACGCATGGCCATTATTGCTATCTCACTGCCGTCAGATGCGGGTAAATCCTTGAGATAGAAGTGTGAAAAAGCAAGGCAAGCTTTGAAGATCCGGATAGTATAAGGAACCTCCCAACTTTCGCACTTTAAAACGCCCAAATTGTATGCATTTTTTCGAAACCAGTGTAATTCAAACACAGTAAACACTTTGTTATCGCCGTCTTGAGGATTCTGTTCAGCGCATTCAGCTGCTACATTCGTAGAGTTAGCAAAGACTTCGCATGAGGATGTTGAAAATTACCTTTCTCAAATAAATAGCATAAATCGTCGGCATATACCGTGTTCTGAAGATGAACTTTCCCCGTATCGTCATCTTCTTCAATTAGCTGGATAAGGCGTATTGAACAGCGTAATATTGATGGCAAATTGCTCGGCGTCACTTCATTGCCATTCCAACTTCTGATAATGGCTTGAAGTGCCGCCAAGGCACATTGTCTATCTCCTGCCTGTTGTGCCTCGCGGATACATGCATACAATATGTCCCGACCTTCTGAGCAGTCGGAGAGTTTACTGAGATACTCGATGCTCTCGCAGCCAAGCTCATGATCCTGGTCAATGAGGGATACTTTGAATGTGAGGTATCTCGTGAGAAAATGGTTTTTAACATTATCAGGCATAGAATGAAAAACTTGTCGAGCTTTTTCCGTATCTCTGAGATTCAGGGCACATGTGATGAGTTTTCTGCTAAATTTGCCCTGGTTGGCTTCGCCACTATTAATGAATATTGTGTGTAGGGCGATCGAGCACCAAGCCTCAACAACTTCAACAGGATCGTTGGAAACAACGGGTTCTATTTTATTCCATATGACCTTCTATCCAATTAGCACAGATAATGAAGTATATGCGAATGTTTTGGACTTCAACTCACAGAGTGCGCTGCACCAGCGATGTCAGACTCCAGGGGCTCTGAAAGGCCATCGTAAACCTTGTCTAGTAGATTTTGAAGATCTGTCAAGGCTGAGATAGAATCGGCATCGTCCACTGTATTCATCCAGATCCTTCGCACGATAGTTTTACCCATCCATTCACTATTCTTTGATGCAATGACGTGCCGCAGCAAAAGCTCATCCAATAGACCGCGCGCCAGGCGATGGTTTCTTTCTCTCAAATTCTTGAGATGATGTAAGAGAAAGATGAAAGTCATATCGGAATAGTCAAACGATCTAACCATGCGATGGAGTACACCAGAGTAGGCTTCAACATCAAACACTACTTCTGGTGCTTTCTGGAGAAGCTCAAGGCGCAAGTGCAGTACCAGCGGCTTATCTCCAATCTCAGACTCAATATATTCAATCAATTTATCAGCTTCTTGAAAACACTCCTGTGAATCAGTGTCAAGAAGCCCGCGGACGAGTCCTTGAAATATTGCCAATCGCAATTCCAGCCCTCTGACTGAAAGTTTATCCAGCGCTTGACGACATATAATATCATACGCACGCTTTAACCACTTCACAGCCATACCATAGTCTCCTTTTGAAGAAAGATCATATCCAATGCGATGAAACGTATCAGCTATGATCTCTGCAGAGCTAGCATCAAGCGCCGGTCGAAGATGATCAATTTTTCCAAACATGTGCTCTGCAACGTCGAGCCTATCTTCTTTCCAAGACTCTCCAACTTGTTAGAAAGGCATGCCAAAAGTATATGGAAGGGCGTATACATACCATAGCTGTCCTCATTGCCAAATATTCTGCGTCAAGTTTCATTCCTTTATTTTGTCCGATGGAACCTAAGGATTCAACAGAGATTGCTTTGAGACGTTCCATCAACTCTGCAGCTTTTTGTAGCGCTAACCTAGTTGAATCCAAATCTGATACTGCCATGCAGAATTTAGCGAGTTCCAAAGCCAGATTCATAAGATCCACGGCCTCAGATGTGTCGTCTTTCTTAGCTCTGCCTGCACTTCGGCCCAGTTCCAGCATATTCAAGGCGAAAAGTCGAGCCTTGGCGACCAGCTTGGTGTTCTGCCCCGGTTTAGTCGCATCTTTCCCTCTTTTTAACCTTACGCAAAGATTCCATAGATTACCCCCGTGTCGTTCGGCATCTTTGGCCAAATTTGAGGGCAAATGGCCGCCTGAGCCTGGCTGGATTGCATGATGAATCTGCTGAATATGATGACCCGTGTCCGCGATGAGCACTTCGATATCTGTAACTTCTAGGGGATCACAAAGCTTGGACTGAAGAGTCGCGGAGAAATCTATAACCATAGACCCGTTAGATGATTATCTAGGAGCTGTACTGATGAAGGCCGCGACGTTGAGATAAGTACCTATGAAAGAGCGAACTTTTCTTATCCTCGCAGCGGAAGCAATATCCTCGGGAGGCATGTTGACGACGCGAAACGACGGCACAGAATGTGGTGGAAGTTGAGATATGCGAGGTCAAATGCCTTGATTACTTGATCACACAGGTGTCGCACTGCCTGGTATCACAGCAGTGTCAAGAAAAGAAAATGCCAGTCACAAACAATAGTATCACACAGACAGCCATAGAGAGGGAAGAAAAGGAGAAGGCGGAAAAAAAAGGAGGGAAAGGGAAAAGAAGCGAAGTCACTGGGAAATGGCCTCACGCAAAAGTCAGCAGCACCACTCCTTCCTCCTCCCATCAAAGGGAAGCTGCTCCCGCATGCAGGCGCTTCAAAGCAGGAAGCAGGTACTTCTGCACAAGTACTACCTACCTACTATAGGTGCTATACGTGTGTGCTTCTTCATCAACTCTGGCCTCAGCCTCCCTTAGTGCGTGCTCGTTGCAGTAGCAATTATCCAATTAAAACACTACTGTATGTTCAAATAGGTTATGTACCTGAAGTCTCTAGCCAACCCAAAAGGAAATTTTCCCATTTTCATCAGCATCAGCCCCAACAACTCTCCGCAATAACTTCTCTGCAACAACTTCAAGGAATCTAGACAGTGCATAAAGCATCATTGAGATACGTTGAGAGGATAGAAGAAGAACAAAAAAAAAAAAAAAAAAAAAAAAAGACAAAAGCAATATCGAAAATGTTTGCGCCATCAGTCATGCCCAGGAATCCAAGGCGTAGAAGCTCCCTTTTTTTTTTTGTCCCCCAGCCTTTGCTGGTTATATAAACCGGTCCTTCCATACCGTGTCCAATATGTCGTCCTTTTCTCGTCCGAGCATAATAAAAGCTAAAAGTAGCAATAAAAAGTGTTTCATTAATCGGAAAGTATATTATTTCATGATACAGGAGGATCGTGTGGCAAGAAATTGCCAACAATTAGCGCGGGCCTATCAATTTTTTTTTGTCAGCTTCTGGTTTGATGCTTGCTCTGTAGTGTCCGTAGTAGACAACTCACAACTTATGTTCATCACGCCGTATCGTAAAAGAAAAACAGCACTTGATAATGGGATGATCTGAGGAATCACTAGGATTCTTGAGGGAGCACGCCGTCAACAACGTATCATGTGCCGGATCAAAGGCGATGGTGCCAAATTCCTCCCAATATCGCACCATGGACTCTTCCGTGAGGATCTCATGTAGCGCGATTTTGCCCTAAACGATCTTGTTAGTATCTTTGCCTATTTGTTGCCAGAAGAAATTGTGTCGGGATATAGAGGGAGGAGGGAGAAGACACTAACATCTCGCAGCTGATCCACTGGTACATTAATCAGCTCTGCCATCTCCTTATTTCCTCGGAAGATTTCTCCCGTTCTCCTCCAGCAACACGCCGGTACTGCCATACTCGCAAATACCCGATCGTAGTCCATCAGCTGTTTCTCAAACCACATCTCTACGTACACGAGCTGCATGTCCGTCAAGCCCTGGGCCTTTTCTCTAAACTTGGGCCGAAACTGGTTGATCGTCCGCAAAATCTTTTGTTTTGAAGAGGGCGCGATGTGCCCGTCCAGATATTTGCCGAGCCGTGCATAACCGTTGATATAGTTAAAAGGTTTGAGTAAGCCAGCATCGTACTTGGCCTTGAGCACGCGAGACATACGCTCTTCTGGATTATCGTTTCCAGAAGGGTCCGCAGCCTGGAGATAGTATTCCCGCGTCTTGTCTTTGTCAGACCTAGTGGTTTTATTATCGACATTGGGAGGAGGTAGCATGGACCCTCGAATATGTTGTGCCTGTAGGGAGCCACCTGCTGCTAAATCATTGTTACTACCAAAGCTGCCAAGCATCTCTGATGCCCCTCCTGGCCGGTTAAAGGCTGCACTATTCTGAGCTTCATTAGAGGCAATATTGCTCTCGTCGAGAAGGCTGTTGTGTAGAAAGTCGTTGAGTAAGTTAAACTCGTGAGTGACCTCGGGTCCAATCATGTAGTTGGGATTATAGGTATTCATCTCATGGAAATTTTGCGCCGTGAGCCAAGCATCCGAGAAGCCCGCAACTGCTTCGCTGTTAGTTACCCAAAACATCATAATCGTGACAGAGAAACTGGGCTAGAGGACGGGCAAGCATTTTGATAGAATGGAGAAAAAGGACAAAAGAGCGAATTGCAAAGGTAATTAAAAGGGGAAAGGGGGGCTCCCTTTTTTCTTTTCTTTTGGCAGGGCTTACATTGATTCGCGTTACCGTTGCTGCTCAACGCGCTGGACTGCAAGCCCGACGAAGTGTCGGGTTGCACAAGAGACAATGGATTGCCTTGTCCAAGCACGCCTCCAGACCCCATGCCCGAATTTGCCCTCTGCCTGGCGCCATCGAAAGCTGGGGGTGGGCCCATGGCGCTCGAGATGGAGCTGTGACCCAAATCAGACTGCGACATGGTGTCGGAATCATCTACGGAAGCTGTTGAGGCGGTTTTGGCGGTAGCCGTCTTTTTCTTTGGCTCTGATTCGCGGGGCTCATCGTGGCAGAGGTGGCCAATATTTCGCTTAATGCATCTAGTACATGGCCGCTCCTATCCCGGGCATTAGCATGTCGAATCAGAGTGTTTGGCCAGTAGGAAGAGTGGTGGATAGAGAGGGGTCTTGAATAGTCCCATGAAGGCTGCCGTGGCAGACGGGAAGAAGAGAAGGAAAGAAAAAAGAAAAAAGAAAAAAAAAGAAAAAGGAAAAAAAAGAGAGAGAGAGAGAACCCCTCTGCGGAGGTTTATGCAAGAGATGTACTTACAAGATCGCATGTCATGTGCTACTCGCATCCAAGTTCCAATCAGTTAGCCACAGTCCCTTTTCTCTTTTTATCTCCTTTTCGTTACATGTAAAGAGGGGAAACGGATGATATGCCAGCCATGCTTTTCATATGCAAGTAGCATCGCATCACATCACATCCCGTCTCCTCTCCTTCCAAAGCGGGTCAGACTTACAGATCTGCGACAATACACGCAAGCTGCAAAGGCAGAGAGGGAGAGGCCGGCAGCTACTCGTTAGCCCATGCTGCATACACATATACACACGCTCGACATTTGCGCCTCCAGAGTCACCGGCCACATGAATTCGACCGAACTGAAGGCGTGCGGAGGAGAAAAGAGAAACAGAAACTGGCAGCAAAGCAGCCCGTCGTGTTCCAAGGCTGTCGGCTGTCGGCTGCCCTCCTTCTCAAACTCCCTCGGGAAACATGACGATAACTGGAAAACAAAAAGGGGAGGGTGGGAAGGCAAGATCTTGCGTACCGTGGTTAACCTTGCGTCTCTTCTTAGGATTCTTCCCTGCACCTCCAGCCGCATTGCGATCCTTATCCTTGTTGCGCTCGGCCGCATCGCCTTTAGCAGCCAGCCTGCTTCGCTCCACCACCTTGTTTCCGCCTCCCTTGGCATCCATGGCGCCCGACGCCGTGGCCGTGGTACCGGCAGCCTTGCGCTCACTCATTGCTGCTGTGCTCGCTCAAGGTGCTGCCCCCTTTCGTATATGCCGTTTTTGTTTTTTTGTTTTACTATTGTCCTTTGTCTTTGTCCCTCGGAATCTCTCTCTCTCATCTCCCGACTGCTCGGTCTCCCATTGGACCTATCCGCCTCGGAAGGGTTACGCAAACACGACAAGACTGCAGATCATCGAGTGGGAGGGAGGGAGAACAAGACGCCGCAACTGTCGATTCGAGCGGTCCCGATGGCGCAACCAGCATTGCCCGAAGCTGTGCGGCCAGCCCTTTTCCCACAGGAAGGCGACGCAGGGTCTCCCCCGTCAACACACGAGGGCAAGAGGAACAGACGCAAAAATACAGACGAGGAAAAAAAGAGGTCGTGTGAGGTCCGACCACCAGCCGATCCGTATGGCCGGTCTTCGGGGGGCGCAGACAAGCGTCGTCTCGTTCGGCCGGTGTTTCGTGATGAATCAGGAATCGCGGCCCTTTTGCCAGGCAGGAATGGGATGCAGACGCAGAGTTTGGCCAGCAAACCGAGATTTAAGTCGAGCACGAGAGCAGGAAGCGCATCAGCAGGAAGCGCAAAAGCGCAGCTGCGTTGAGGCACCCGGGCCTTGTTCAGCTGGGCGGCCCCCCCCAAAATCCTCCCTTCCGGTGGGGACCTGGCACCGAAGCCTTTTCGTCTCGCGGGGCTTGGCGCTAAAGAACTGGGCGCAGTACCTGCGCTGCGCTAACTACCTAGGTAGGGCCCGCGAATTGCAGCCAGATGTTGGCAGGTGATGGGCGCTGATGGGCGCTGCTGAGCCGCTGTACGGGAATCCCTAGACAGCCTGGAACGGGCAGGCAACCTAACTGTAACCGCCGTAACTCGTAGGGGAGGGGGGCCTCAATGTCGCCCAACCGCCCCAATTTGCTGAGCTGCATAACACACGAACAGGTAACATCCAGCGCGATATTGATGGGTTTTCCCTGGTGGTTGGTCCCTGTCATATTTAATATCCGCATCCTCATTGGACACTGCGATTTAAAGCTTTTCTTCATCTCTTCTCTGCCCTTCGTCCCTCTCATCTAAAGCACGACACCACTAGGAAATCAAGATGATGCATGCTACCAACACATACAGCCTGCCACAACATCAAAACTGTCTAGCAGGCTTTTGAAGCGCTCCGCCGGGCTAATCGCCCTCCCGTCCATATTCCCGGTCCAGGCCAGCCACCGGCCTCACGGGTCGGATGTCGTCGCTTCGCTCGTCCCGAGCTACATGACATACATAGTACATAAACCATGCAAAACCACATGCAGGACCTCGGGAACTACAGGCATGGGTCAAATATTATACAAGGGGCTCAAAAGATGGACATCAAAAAGGGCCTGCCCATGCGCTCCGGCAGTAATCTCTCCCTGTCTCGTAAGAATGAATGAATAATTTAGTAATAGCACAGCCCATTTTATTCATACATACTTGGCCGTAAACAAAGGAAAATTAGGAATATAGATCGGCAACATATAGGTACTATAGGTAGAATAGACAATTGTCTCCGCGGCTAATGGCAGGCTTTCCCCAGCGCTGAGTGCCTTCTATCCGGCACTTGCTTCGACGATTTTCGCATCGCATCGGAACTTCTCGGGTCGGCGCACCTCGAGGACACTAATAGTATTACATAATGCCTCTGTCTTTGACGGAAAATCGCGGGATAAGCCAAGCTGGGATTTCTAAATTTGGCTGAGTTATAATAGTATCAGTAGGGATGTTCAATTTTGAAATTTTGAAGCAAGAGACAACGGATTTTTAATATCAATAATCCTAGCGCTAATATCACATGGTCGCTACATACATGATTGGCATAACGTAGAGACGAAAATGGCCCTCGAATCATAGCCGAGCGATGAGCACGCCAAGAAGGGCAGGGGAAAACAAAAGGGCCAATCAAAAGAAATCGTCCCAGCTAATATCTACATAGTGAGTGCATATGCAGATATGATGCACTGCAACATGCACTTATATCGCCACAAAGAAGCTCTTCTCTCCCTCCTTGGGAGTCACGCGAGCCTTTCTCATAATCTCATCCTCACACATTAATCTGATCCTCTCGGGCGTCGCAGGACTTTCCAACCTGAGTAGCCCTTCGCCATGATCTTCTCCCACCTTGGCTTCGATACCGGCGTCTCTCCGTGCAGCCTTGAGCGCATCTCGAATGGCAAAGAATACGGAGCTGCCCATGAATAGTGGAGGCTCGCCCACACCTCTGCTGCGCTGGATCGTCCGCAGATCTTTCCATTCGACGTCCTTGAGGAGCGTGACGTTAAACTCCTGAGGGATGTCGCGGAAGCCAGGGATCTTGTATGCTCCAGGGCCGCGCGTGAACAGATTGCCGGCCATGGCGCCGTTTCGTAGCCACAGCGACTCTTCCATAGTGAAGAGCCCTAGGCCTTGCATGAAAGCGCCTTGGATCTGGCCGTAATCGATCGCCGGGTTAATCGAATGGCCAACGTCCATCTTTATATCTGATCGGAGGCAGGTCCACGTGCCGGTTAGCACGTCGATTTCTACCTCGGAGAGTGCCACTCCTTGTGTAAAGTAAAAGAACATCTTGCCCTTGTTCTCTCCCCATGTGTACCCAATCTCAGGGGTCTTGTAGAAGCCTTGGGCCGACAAGTTGACGCGGTCGAAATAGGCAGCATGAGCCAGCTCTTTCATCGTGGCCTGCGGGCCAAGCTTCTCTCTATAAGGAGCTAGTCGCTCATTGAGCTGCTTGCAGGCGTTGAAAATGGCATATCCGTTCAAGTCAGAAGAAGCTGACGCAGCTGTTGAAGAAGCATTGGCAACCGTGTTTGTGGCCGTTTCTGAGATGAAGACGTTATCCAGAGGAACCTGTAGAGCTTGTGCAGCAATCTGGGTCATCTTAGTGTGAAGGCCTTGGCCCATCTCAGTGCCTCCATGAGCCACCAGGATGGAGCCATCGTGATAAATATGTACCAAGGCTCCCGCCTGGTTAAGGAAAAGAGCCGTGAAGGAGATTCCAAACTTGGTAGGAATGAGGGCCATTCCCCTCTTGCGCCACTTGTGGCTCTCATTGAACTTGGTTACGGCATCTTTGCGCTCTGCATAGTTTGCTTCTTCCTGTACCTGCTTATACATGAGCGGGACATGCCAATCCGTGACAGCCTGGTTGAAGTGCGTCAGGCCAAGAGGCTCGTAGAAGTTGATTTCTCGCAGTCGGTCAATGGGGATGCCCAATCGGTCTGCGCATTCTTCCATGCAAGTCTCCATGATGAACATCCCCTGAGGTCCACCGAAGCCACGGAATGCCGTATTGGAGACGGTGTTTGTTCTGCAGATACGGCCCCTAACAAACGCATTAGGGATGCGGTAGCACCCGTCAACATGTGTCATTGCTCGCTCAAGTACAGCAGCGCTGAGATCAAAGGTCCATCCACCATTGTTGAAGACGTCGACATCAAATGCCTGGATCTTTCCGTCCTTGGTGAAACCTATCTTGTATTTGCCCAAGAAAGGGTGTCTCTGGCCCATAGTGATCATATCTTCTTCTCGAGTCAACATGCAGCGAACTGGTCTCTTGGTCTTCTTGGCAGCAAGAGCCACTGCAGAGCTGAGAATGATAGATCGAGTCTCTTTGCCACCAAAGCCGCCGCCTAATCTCTTTACACGGACGACAACTTTGTTTGCCGGTACATCACAGATGCGAGCAGCAAATGCTTGTCTATAAATAAGAAGAATCAGTTATAAAATCCCACAAATACCGCTGGAACGGAAATAGACACTTACGCCTCATTTGGATTCTGTGTGCTGGAAAAGATTTCCATTGCTCCATCTTCCGGGCTAGGGACGACCAGTGTTGCATTGGTTTCCAGATAAAAGTGCTCTTGGCCACCCATCCGTGCAGTTCCCGTAAAGACATAATCACAGTTCTTGAAAGCTTCTTCCACATCTCCTGTTTTAATTTCACGATAGAATGGATGGAAGCTGTCGTGCTGGATGGCTTCTTCAATCGTCAAGATAGCCGGTAAATCCTCGTACTCAACCTTGACAGCTCTGGCTGCTTCCTGGGCTTTGGAGGCCGAAGTAGCGAGGATCATAGCAATGGGCTGGCCGGCTGTATGTACTTCACCTTCGGCAAAGAAAAGTTCATCGAAATTGGGAGCTCCAAACCTATTAGCCGAGTCGGAAGGCACATCTTGCCTGTCCACATAGTCGACCACGCCAGGCATGTCGAGAGCAGTGGAATAATCGATGGATATAATCTTCGCATGTGCTCGTGTTGACAAAACCCAGCATCCATACAACTCATTCCTCAGGGGTGGGATGTCGTCTGTGTACTGCGCTTCACCGGTTGTCTGTTTCAATGCGGCCAGATGGGTATTCGATTTGCCCGTGACCTCCTGTTCGTATGCGGCTGCTGCGGTTAGATCAGTTCGTCCAAACGAAATAGATCGCTCGATTTCATCAACAGCTTGCGTATCAACGTGCTCGCTTTGCCCGCCAAGGATAGCGAGGACATCGTGATAGAAGCGGTAGAAGAAGCCGAGTGCCAGCGCTTTTCGATACGATGCCATGCCGCCGGGAACGCTAAACTGAAGATCAAAATCGTTTCCTAAAGCACTCATAGTTCCCTCAAGCGTCTCTAGCTGGGCAAGGTGCTTCCCAACTAGGTACTCTGATGCAGTCTTGGCCGATACAGTCATAGCAGCCAAGCCGCCATAGATGAGATTACAGTCCGTAACAACGCCGTCGTCATCGAGCTTAACTCTTAGCGCCGCAGTGACAATGGCAATGTCGTCGTCTTTTCTCTTAGCCTGTTTGTAGGTTCGGTAGAATTCTCCCTTGGCCGCAGTAACAGGAATCCTAAGCGATGCGATGATGGCGTCTTGAGCAAGCGCCGTCCTTCGGTAGCCTGTGAAGAATTGTGACAGCGGAATCTCCGTCTCTTTAGCCAATGACTTGGCCACCAAGACTGCATTGGCGCCCCATAACGCCGGGTTTAAATCAGATATGGGCGAAGCGGTGGCCAGGTTTCCAGCAGGAGTTCCGACATTTCTGATCTGCCTGCCAGCAAAATATTTCAACTGTTTGAGTATGCCCGTGAACACTTGCGCCCTTTCCTGTCCATATCGTTTGACAGCATCCTCGCAAATATGCTCAAAATCAGTCAGGGTAACGTTGCCACCAATTTCGAGATGGTCCTCCTTGAACTCGTATTGTCGCAGCTCGGGAATGTCGCCCACATAAACCGACACTGGGTACTGCAACGCTTTGAACTTGATCTCGATCTGCGTCTCGGTACTTCCTCCAATAATCTTGGCTTGTGGGTGCACACTCTTGATCTGGAGAAGCTGCTCTAGAGTAACAGGTCGAAACCACTTCTTCCTCTTATTACCAAAAGCGAGAGGCCGTAGTTCGTGCTTCTTCAGAGAAGGGGGGAAGATGAGCTCGGTATCAGGATTGTACTCGATAAACCCTGGAGGCGTAAAGCGTTTGATCGGCTGGTCATTGTTCATTTTGTCCATGCAGCATCCTCCTTCAGGCTTGCCATTCCCATTCTCCATACAGCAGCCGCCACCACCACCATTGGTTTTGGCCTTGCCGCATGAATTCTCGACGCTGAAAGTGTTGGCTGCGTCCAGGATGGACCTATACCCCGTGCAACGGCACAGGTTGCCATCAAAGGCTTCTTCCACCTCATGCTGCGTAGGGTTCGAGTTGTTTCGTAACAAGGCATACAAGCTCATGACAATCCCAGGCGTGCAAAACCCGCATTGACTCCCATGAGATTTTGCTACTCGTTCCTGTGTGGGATGCGGACTCTTGGTGTTGCCAATACCCTCAATGGTGACGACGTGTTTGCCATCGAGACTTACAAGCGGCGCCAGGCAGGCATTTACACTCGCGTGGTAGATTTTCTTAGTGGTGGGATTGTATTGGCTTACAACAATGGTGCAAGCACCGCATCCACCTTCGCCGCAACCACTATCAGTTAGAGTTTGTCAGCTTGGTTCTATAAATGATGATTGACCGCATCTATCAAGATGCAAATGCAATGGCGAGACTTGTATCGTACAGCTTGGTTCCTGTCAGTCCAATTCCTCTCAGGTACTCTAGGACTGTTATCTCAGGGTCAATTTCGTCGAGAACGACTTTGGTTCCGTTGAGGTAGAAGCGGAGGGTGTCGTCAAACTTGGCAGTTAGATCTGCCAGCGTGTCCAACTGCCCGTCTCGTTCGGGGGATATAGCAATGGGTGCCATTGTGATGGTTTGAAATGAGGAGAGGAGAACAGGAAGAAGAGAGTTGTAAAGAGGACGCTAGGACATAGCAAAGTGAAGACGATGATGATGCAGGAGATGATTAGAAATGCAAAGGATCAACCACCAGTACGACAATCCGATTCAGATCAATGCAGTATCCCGCTTGAAATATGGCCGGTCAAGATGACACAGTTTCGTCAACTTGATTGTGTGATGTGCTCACCGGTATGGATGTTCAAGCGCATGTAGTTGTACCAGGTGGCGATAAGGGTTGTCGAGTTCCTGGAAAGAGGCGGTGGTACCCAAGTACAAGTATATATTCCTAGGAACGGCCAGGTTCAGGTCCCGTGGCCGAGCATGGCGCAGAGCAGCCCAACCACGGGTGCCGCTACCCCATACTATATTATGGCTACCTCCAGTCCGGGTACCCAGTGCCTCCGCATCTGCCCATGCCGGTACTGGCCAAGCGGGTAGATAAGAGCACAGCACACGAGCCAATGGACGTTGGTCCTAGCCGGAGACATGTGCGTGAAACGTGGATGATCCGCGCTGTTTGTGTTTGTGGTTTTACTTTGCACTGGGCTGTGCCGATGCCACCCTCCTGTATCCCCGTTTGCTGCCTCTCCTCTCACATAAGTCTACCTCCTGGGGAGGTACACATTGGCGTCATGCCGGAGGCAACTTTGTACGAGAAACCAGGTATCCGGCAGCATTATACGCCGAAAAACTACTAGGTACGTACTACTGTGCTATGTTTCGCATCGCATCGTACGCTACATAAGCTTACCTCGAGTAAGCAAAGTTCTGCGCTGCCGTTGCGCTACGTAATCCATGATAAATACTAATAGCAAATACATACGCTACTAGGTACCACCATAAGGCGCATCTGTTATCCAGTATAGCGCCTGACAGCAGCTGGGTCAAATCTCGTTCCCGCGGCTCTCCTCCGTATCAAGATCGCTATCGCCCCTCACCTGCATCGCCCCCCCGCTGGAGAAAACCGCGCTTCGGCCGGCTCCGCTGCTGGAAGGTCGCTCCACCCATCGGGTAGTTCCACCGTCAATGCTGATAAGAGGGGGGCGGAAATTTGAGGCTCTTGTCATATCCCAAGGTAAAAGAGTGCTAAAGTACATAAATAAACGATTAGCATTAGTAGATTTTGGCATATAAAGTTTTTGGCCGCCCGGCTGATTCAAAGCATTAATGACTCTGTCAAACACGGCTCTGGAAAAGTCGGATATCCCAACTCACAATGTTACTTACATGTACTAAGATCGTCATTGAGATAACAACTTGAACTCATAAGACTTGGTAACTCGTACTTTCACAGATATTTCCCTTTGTGGAATGAAAGTCTATTGTTCCCCAATCTGCCGTTTACTCCACAGAAAACCCCTCCCTTCTATATTCCATCAGCCCTTTACCCTCGTCCAGAAATACTTTAGAAGCATTGTGTATATATATATTTTTTTCTCCATCTATTTCATATACTTCTTTAGTCCCCTCAACCTGTTCTTCGCCTCTTCCAACACCGAGTCCTCCTTGCACACCGCAAACCGCAAGTAATCCTCCGCCATATGCGCATTCTCATCCGTATAAAACTCCGTCGGCGGGATTGCCGCAACACCAACCTCCTGGATCAAGAACCACGCCAGCTTGAAATCTCTTGGTCGGCTTGCCACATGCGGCGGGAAGGGGTAGTCTTCCGGCAGCTGCACCTTGGCCATGTTGACGAGAACAAAGTAACCGCCCTCGGGTTCGGAGTACGGGAGGCCTAGCTCATCCCAGACCTCGTTAAAGAGGTCCATTTTGGCCTTCATATCGCGAACGGTCTCATCCCAGAAGCCTTCGGCATCGGCCTTTTCGAACCCAACAGCGCAAGCCTCTTGTAAGGGGGAGACGGATGAGTAGCAGATACGAGTGTGGGCTGCAGAAACGTATTTGATGAGATGCTCGGGGCCCATCAGCCAGCCTAGAGGAAAGCCATGTTAGTGATTATGAGCACTCGGGATTGTTTAGTAGCATGAAGTTGTGTGTCTCATACCGACACGCCAACCAGTGGCATAAAAGTTTTTGCCAGCAGAACCAACCGTAATAGTCAGCTGCTCGATTTCGGGAGACAGAGTCGAGATTCTGGTAAAAGGCACGTAGAACAGGCGATCATACACCTCGTCGGAGAGAATAATGATCTCATGCTTCACGCACAGGTCGCCAATCTTCTGCAACTCCTCTTTGGAGAAGACTTTTCCAACCGGGTTATCTGTGGCTATTAGTTAGCGATTCTCGTCTCCCATAACATCCGCAGAGGCAAACTCACGAGGGGTGTTGAGGACAATCATCTTCGTCTTGGGAGTAATGGCTTTCTCTAGCTCATCAAAGTCGATGGTCCAGTCGGCTGCTGAGGATGTCTTGACGGCTCCCGTGGCAGGAGGGTGCAGGGGCACATAAACAATCTTGCCGCCGGGCATCTCAATGTTGCTGATGTACCTATTCCTCAGTGTAAGCGACTCTTTGCGTAGCACAAATTATGTTGATGGGCAATACATACTGGTCAAAGAAGGGCTCAAAGATGATGACCTCATCACCAGGCTCGATGAAAGCCATGAAAGCGCTCAGCATACCTAAAATCACCCGCCAATGTCAGAACCGGCTCCAATCCTCTCAACATCGCTTCAATCCATCCAGGTTACCTCACCCTCGTTGGCTCCCGTGGTAATGGTCACTTCAGTTTCAGGGTTGATCTTCCGTCCCCAAAAGGGCGAGTAGGCGTCGGCAATCGCCTGCTTTAGCCTGGGTCTGCCCTTGGTGGGAGAGTACTGGTTGCATTCCACGCGGTCGAGCGCATCCTTGGCTGCATCGAGAATAAATTTGGGTGGGTTGTATCCAAAGAAACCCTGTCCCATGTTCACGATGGGCTGCTTGGGTGACGCAGCAGCCGCCTCATTGATGATGGACCTGGGCCACTCGCGTCTCAGCATTTGTTGTCTCTTGCATGCATACAAACACAAACACACACACAACTTACCACACATCCTGCTTCTGGCCCTCCACCCGCGCCGCGGGTTTAAGTTTCAGACTGCCACTCATCGCGGAATAGGCTCTGACTGTATGCGCCACAGGCCCTCTTCTCCTCGCTGCGAGTGCGATTTGGTTTCGAAAAGTCACAAGAGAAGAGATTCGCAGAGCAGAAAAAGACATTGAAAGACGCGCGCCCGCTTTTTTTCCCTTTCTCGGCAAAAAGAGCTAACGCAGTAGCCGGTGATGCGATTGATATATGGAGAAAAAAAAGACAGAGCTCGGACTTGGCTTATCACCACCCCTCCTTTTGGGCCTTGATCTTTATATGCCGCCTGTAGCCACGCAGGATGACACGGCCGGGACGGTTACTCAACAGCAATTCCGCTCTGTCAGAGTAGCAATGCCTAGTATTTGATGACACTCAAAGGGCGAGCTGGCCGGTTGCGACATCGGCTTGAGCAGGCACTGAAAGCAGCAGGTCGCTGACTAAGAGGGGCTGCGGGGGCGCAAAAGGATCTAGGCGATGGCGTCAAATCCCGTGAAGATTGACGATCAGCCGCGCAGCTGGGTTTACGATTGGGGTCGTGCAGTAGCCAGGGCATGAAGGCTGCATTGGGGGACGTTGCTGGCGGTACTCTATACAAGTAATTCTATTGGCTTGATTATATGCAGCAGCTTGGTAGAGGACATACAGAACCTAGCACATATACTCTGTAGCAGCTGAGCTACCCTAATATTGATGGATCGCGGTTTAAGATCTGGAAAACACTCCACTCATATATAAAATTTATTTTCAACTAAAATTGATTTGAGCGAGTATTATCAAATAAAAAAGAGGCCAGCTATTTGATTCTACAATCTTACACGTTAATATTATCGGATCAGTCCTTTTCGACCGTGATACATCACGACTGGAATACTATACTATAACCACCAAATGTGCACATAGCTCAGAGATAGTTGCCTCAACTTATTTCATGCTATCAAAACGAATCAACACTTTAGTTCCCAACCACAACCATTTCACCATGACCCGAGATACAAGGCCATTCCAAACACCATTTACCAAAACGAAATCGGTCGAAACCCTTCAGGAGATTTGATTCGTAGCCCCTCCGTGCCAACGCTCTCCTCCTCTCCCTTCGTCTCTTCCAGAAGCTTAATCGTCGCTTCGCAGCATTTCTCCGCCGTGATGCGCTCTCTGGCTCTCCAAGTGAGCAGCCTCCCTACAAGGCTGACCAGTCCATTTCCAGGGTTCAGCTTTTGAAGCTCTTGCGCGTGGTTGGCGCATTGTCGAGGGTATCTCGCCAACCCGGCCTTTGTCTTCTCACATTGCGGCCACTGTCCGATCATCCCCAATAGGCTAATGCCCAGAGCCCAGATGTCGTCACTCTTGCCCGCGTGGCGATTGTTGGCCGTCATTTCTGGAGACCAGTAGTTGGGCGTTCCACCAGGAGGGCCACGATACGAATCAAGGAGCTTACAGTCTGCGCAATCCGCCAACGCTACGCTGATGGGGTCGAGACGACGAACAAGGATGTTCCTTGGCTTTATGTCTGAGTGGAAATAATTTCGTCCGTGAAGGTAGGCTAGCGCGTCTGATATTTGGCTTGTGGCTAGAAGGATTTCCCCTCGGCTCATGCCGCCAGGAGCATGGTTGATACGCATATGAAGCGTTCCTTCAGTGCAGAGCTCGGTGATCAAAAGAGTAGCCTCCTCTTTGCCAGCCTCTTTGTAAAGCTCAATAAACTCCAAGATGTGCTTCTAAACGAGCAAAGAAAAGAGAGCAATTAGCTGCGTGTCTTGAATATTTTGCTTTCAAAATATAGTCAAAGAAAGGGGATGGGGAGGAGGGGGGTTCATAATTCTTTAAACAATATACTTACATGAACTAGTTTACGAAGCATCCGTGTCTCTTTATAGAGCTGATTAACCGACATAGACGCCTTACCAGCCAGAATCTGTCCATCTCCAACTCTCTGGATCTTGTAGACTGTAGACCATCCTCCTTGGCCCAAGACACTGCCACGAAGATACTTGTCTGAAGCAAAAGTGCGTTTATGCACATCCGAATGTATTTCATCTTTTTCGGTCCAGATGTCAAACGCGTCGAGATTAGAATCTGGGTTTCTGCTTTGAGAGAACCACGTTCCCTCAGGTGGAGTGTTGTCCATGGTAACAACAGAGACTGTAGGGCGATGGGAATCAGATGCTTTATGTGGGCACAAGGGAACAGAAAATGAATAACCTTTAGATCGCAAGAAACAAGAGAGGACGAAAAAGGATCATTCAGTAAAGGCGCGAGCTAAGTGTTGGCAATGTTACACGATGTGATGGTGTGCATCGATTGATGAAACGCATCAACAAGGGCGAGGCTGAGGAGAAAATAAAGAAGCAGAAGGACGAAGTGAAGAAGAACGGCATAAATACGTGCAGCCAAGCCCGGAACGACTGCAAACGCCCGGGCGATGCACCACCCTCTTCCCTAAAAGACTAGAGTGCCTTGGTGCCCAAGGGAGCACGCGGCCTTGGCAGAAAAATTCTATATCAAGGGCATCTATGTCAGTTCTAAAACCTAGCTTTTAACAATCTGACGGCAAAAGTACATCCATAAAATTTGCGGTTTAATTGCGTGCAAGGCAGATTTATCAGCTGTTGGGTGAATCGATGACCGGGAACACACCCAATATCTCTACAAGCAACTCGTCATGATGAACAAAAGAATATCCAAGTGCTGTTTTATTTACACAAAAGCGTATTATTTCACATTATTTAATTGCAGCAAGTTCCAAAACAACCAAAGTTCAAATTCAACAATCATGTTTGTCGTGTGACTCCTGCAATATGTAATTATAATTATACACTTGAACGTCAAGATATCTCCTTCGCGCCCTCTTCCCTTAATAACACAAGGGAAGCACAAAAACCCCTCGAGAATCATGAAAAAGATCTCCAGTCTTCCGCGCAATTTCAACAACAAATAACGATGTCATCTGCGTCTAGACCGAGCCTTCAACCAATCGCCATATACTCCCGTTCCCAATTAGCGGAATTCCAAAGAAGAAAATTCTGAGTGACAAAGATGTGTCTCTCCAACCAAAGAAGAAAAAAAAATCTCGGAAAATTCACGGATTTCCCATCAATCGTGTCGTTAATGACTAAGATACGTAATCTTGTCGAATCATGATTTATCTCGCCAAATTGATGCCCCTAGGCAATGAGAAGAAAATAAGAAGAAGAAAAGAAGAAAAATACCTAGTTGTACATGCGTACTAGAAAAGGAGCACAATGGGTATGCCTGTAAGAAAAGGAAAAAAAAAAAAAAAGTCGAAAGGAAAACTATTTTTGTCCTCAGCTTGTACTCCGCCGCTGAGAGGCTCTCCTCAAATTCTCCATCATCCGCTCGACAAACTCCATAGATTCGCAGCCTGGAACGTCAGGGAATCCTTCGGGTTGGTGATGCATCGTATTTTGCGCAAAATGGGGCTGAGGAGGGCGATCAGCCATGGTCTGTTGATTAATCGTAGAAGACGGCGTTAGTAAAGCCGTAGATATCTTCATGTCTGGAATTACATTATTGGTGGTAACTGGGGTTTCAATACTCGGTACTGCAATTTCTGTTGGAGTAGCCTCCTCTGCTTTGGGCGTAGTAGCTCCAGGCACACCGTCTTCCGAACCATTCGGTCCCGTGGCCGGTGGTAAATTCGATGACTCGGGCTTTGCTGGTGAAAGCATCGTCGCTGTTTTGCTCTCCTGGGACACCATAGAAAACTTGGGGAGTGGTACCGGAGTGACTGATATTCTTTGCAGCTGTTGTGGCGCTTTGGATGTCGATCCCACAGGCGTTGCTGACCCACGGAGAGATGTCGATGGTGAGGATGGCATAGCCGGTTTAGTGTTGGGAGAACCGTCTTGGGGACTGGACGGTGGAAGTGGCGAAGGTTTGGAAGAGGACTGCAAAGGAGTGCCGGGCGACGAGGCCATAGCGGCCAAGAACCCTGCCGGCAAAGGTACTGGAGACTGCTTAGGTGGAACCTGCATTGCGGATTTAGTCGATTTCAGGGACAGACTGATAGCTGCGGGTAAGCCAACCTTGTACGGCTTGGGCGCGGGGGTTGGCTTGGGCTTGCTGGGCTGCTGAGCCATATTCCTATATTGAGCCTTAATTGCAGGATGATACTGATGGCTAGCGGTTCCCAGTATTGGTGGGGGTAGCGAAGTGGTCGCTTGCTGTGACGCTGCGGAGATTGCCGTTGCCCCAGGTGAGATAGCTGTTGTAGGTGATGCCTGGTATGGTCTAGAGGAGCCAACCGGAGACATGGCAGCCAAAGATGCCCGTCGGAGGAGATCGTTCTGGTTCGCTAGCAGATGTGCTCTCAAATCGCCTTCGTACCCGTTGGTAAACCCGCCCCAGGGTGAATACGGAGTTCTATATTTCGACGCGTCCCTTTTGAAACCTGTTAATCGAACGTATCATATAATAGTGACTGAGAAGGAGACTTGCCTGTTGTGATTTACTTGGAAGAATGGGTACTTTTGATATACTGACGAGTGAACCTGCCATGTAGGCTTGCTATATTGCTGAGGAACCTGTGCCGGTGGAGCAGGTCTTTGGCCTTCCATTGATGATGCTGAGGGTAGTGCCGGCTGTGGAGGTGGCGGCGCTGTGTAATTCTGATACTTCCCACCTGTTCCAGCCATGTAATCAAATCGCTGTACTGTATACGGCTGATACCTTTGAATAGCGGGAGCAGCAGCATTAGCTCCTTGGAATGAGTATGTACCGGGATGATAGTATGTCGACACTGTAGAAGTTCTCGGCTGGTAGACGTATGGCTTTTCCAAACCCGCATAACCCGTAGCAGTAGGGCCATATAGCCCGTAGGCTCTCTGTTGATATACTTGTCGCACAGGCGCAGGTTTGGGGGGCTTTGGGAGCGTATCCAAGAAGTTGCTCTTGGTATTGTATCGCGGGATTGCTGGATCCTCGGTATACTGCGCTCTGGCTTCGGTCGATGTCTTGCCAAGATAATGCCAGATTTGATCTTGCTTGGTAAAGTCGACCTTTGCCTGCTCCTTGTTCGTAACCTCGCTGGTGTGAAATTCTGCCCAGGTAAAGCCACCTTCAACAAAAGTATCATCTTTCCGAGGCTTGTCATCACCTTGCTGGCGCTTGGCATTGAGCTTATCCTTTGCCTTTTGGGAAGAAGGCAGCGGGATGGCATTTGCGGACGCCTTGGGCAGGTGATAATCAGATGGGTCTGGAAGCAGGAGCCATTTCCACTCGACTTCCATCCGATCGCCGTTTGGAAGAACATCAACCAACAGCATTCTCTCATCTGGGCGATTGTCCACCACGGCTCCAGCAAATATTTCGCCCTTATGATATTGCAGCTGACAAATCTCCCCTTTCTGGAGGGCCTCGGCGGCTTTCAAGATACGAGAGTCTTCTTCCAAAGCATCGCCATCCAGCTTCTTATCGCGCTTGGCACGGTGGAAGCGACAGCTAAACTCAAAGGCCTGTTCTTTGTATTCTGTGCCGTCCTCGCCAAACACTGGGACCTCTTGCTCTTCAGTAAACGCCCCTGCTGCTGCGGCGCATGTAGCGTGGTATGCCCTCGTGCATTTCTTCTGGGAGCATTGGAAGCAAGCCCCACGTTTTGATCGACAGAATAAGCATTTGAGGTCCAGGCGATCTTTGTGTATAGCGGAAACGTTGAAGACAGTTTCTTTGCCGTCAACTGTATCAATGTATGTCTCGGGAATATAGAGGGCGCAGAGGCGATGGGCTTTTCTGCCATCGTCTGTAGGTAGAAACTCCAGACTGGGGATGTCGTTGGGGCACAGACAGCAAGGTGGTTCGGCCTTGACTTTAAGTCGTAGTCTAATCTTCTTGACCTTGGTCTTGGCTCCCTTGTCTGCTTTGTCGCGTTTCCTCTTACGATTTGCATCCTTGAATTTCACAGCGTGACCAGGAGGAGTAGGAAGTCCGGAAAGCTCATCGTGGTCCTCGTCCTCGTCCTCGTCGTCGTCGTCCTCTGTCTCTTCGTATTCAGTCTCTTCTCCACGCAGCTTCCGCTCAATCTCGTATACGTTAACCCACACGCTGTCTTGAGCTTGGGCGCATTCACACTTCTTGGCAATTTTGCCCATCTCAAGCCAGGAATCGAGGGCAAAATTGACTGCTTCGGCGCAGTTGTATCCTAGATTATAGCCGGAATGATATCCATAGGGGTACGTGACGACGAACTCGCCGGGATAAGAGACAACTCGGTTGACCTTGATGCCATAGTGCTGTTGAAGGTGTTGCGGTGAGATGAGGAAAGCCTTGTGTCTGAGGAATTGATCACAAGCTTTAGCATCGGCGGGCCATATGCTCTTCATGGCAGCCTCAAATCTTCGGGCATCGGCTTGAGAAATGCTATACCATTGCTTTGGAGCGCCAAAGTGAAGGTAATTGATGCTATACAAATCGACATCTTCGAGATGCCAGGCAAAAGTCGCCTTCCACATTCCAAGATAGAGATATGCGGTATTGACGCCAGGGACTTTGGTGCCGAGAACATCCAGGAGATTTGGTAATTTGTTGAGGTTCCAATTCTCAGTCCTGTCATCAAAGAGCGTGCCCATCAAGTCAGCACCATATAGCGGTTGAGCATAAGTCAATGTCTTCCAATAAGTCCGCTCCAGTTCTTCGCAGCGCTCAGGCGTATAATCGGAAATATCCATCCGGTAGTCGAAATCCTTGAACGCAGCCTCATCAATCACTGCAGATCCTTCTCGGCGGCTGTATTTCCGGCGCGCAGATGTTGATTGGATCTTTGGCTTGCTGGGTCTAATCCCGCCCATTCTGCGGAATTCAGGCTGCTCATCGTCTTCGTAGTCTATCTCGGTGCCCAGTTCCTTTATCGGTTCGATAGACTCCATCACCTCGTCTGCTGCACCATCAGCCTCAACCCTTGGAGATACCGGAGTCATAGGCCGGCTCTCTTCATCCCGCTTGGCCTTGCCCTTATTCTTAGGTGGTCGTCCTCGTCCACGAGTCTTTGGTGCAGCATTAGGATCCGCAGTCTTCGGGGCAGCAGGGCGAGATCGTACAGGTTTGGGCTTATCCGCATTCGCGCGTCTCTCCCCGCGCCGCGCAGGAGGCTGGTGCTCGCTCTGGTCGCAAAGCTGCCTCCATTGCGGTATGTTGTAAGAACGTCCATGGAGAATATTAACCTGGCGGTAAGTGCCGTTCGAACCCATGATATCCTGTTTGATTGGCTCGCGGACTCGGACCTGCTTCACGAGATCGTCGAGTGGTGGCTGTGCATCTGACCACTCCTTTGGCGGAATGACTTTAATAATACCAGACTTCATTCCATACTTGTCAACTTTTGTCATCTGTTTGGCCAAGGCCCAGCGATTAGCGAATAGGGACAATTAAGACTCGCGTGGCTGGCTGGCAACATACGAATCGCTTGAAGTCCTTGAACTGTTCCATCGTCGGCTTGAAAACCGGCACGTTGCCGGACGACCAGTGGTCCGGCTCGATTTCACCAATATCGTCCTCTTCAGCAGCGAGAGCCGGGGGTAGCATCGGCGCATCCTCCAGCGGCGGCTCGTCCTCGAGGTCGCTCAGCTCCGAGTCGCTGGCCTCTGACTTGCCGGCATCGTTGCTATCCGGCGGCGAGTGCAAGAAGGCGGGCTGCAAGGGCACTTTGGCACATTCAATCTGGTCATCGATCCTATCCCGCGTGTCGACAGGGAGAGGCTCAGACGACGCATGGACGGCTGCGTCGATGTCGTCGGTTGACATGGCGGGCGATTTCAGCACGCAGCGTGCGGCTGGGCCATCGAGCGATCGGCAGATGTCAAGCGCAGGCGCAATGCGACCAAGCAGCAGGATCTAGGAATTTGATTTTATTTTTTCGTCCTAGGTTCGTAGAGCGATGCGCAGCGTTAAGATGCTCGGTGTGGGTGTGCGAGATGCGGTGGTGCGTGGGACAGGGAGTTGCGTCCACTGAACTCGTAGTCGTCGTCGTCGTTGCGGAGAAATTCCTAGCGGGTGCCGAAGGGCTGAAACACGCTGTGCAGTGGATGCAGGCGGCTCTGGATGTAAGCGTTCAGTGGGCTCATAACACCTGAGCGTCAGGCCACCTGAGCGCTAAATGCATGCGCTGAGCAGGGATGCGGCCGATGGACTAGGCGGTCGGCCTTGTGTGCATCCCTTAACTCGACGACTGGAGTCTCCAGTTCCAGGCGAAATCTTATATCTGTGTACTCGTACCCTCACTAGTTAGACTCTCACTGTTTGATTTAAGGTATTGGATTCGGAGGCTTTTGGAATACACCGAGCCTCTCTTGCGGCAAAACGCGCAGCTGCATCGATTCGAGCGGAGCACGTGGCCAGCACTCCTAGAGTACTCCTAAAGCCTGATTTACGGCCTCCCAGATCAGCTGAATCCAATATCCAATGGCCTCGCCCTTCTAATGCAAGGGAAAAGCCAAAGATGTTCGGATAAGCGGGTCCGAATCTGCGCCCCCCACACAAACGGAAAGCTGTGAGGATGATCCCTTCTTGATTCTTGTATGTAGCATTCTAGTCTTATCATGCGCATGCTGCCGTAGGATCGCCGTTAAATACTTGGCCTGGGATACGGAATAGCAAAGGTCGCATTCTGTTCCCTGCCTATAGCAGCAGTACGATGGGTGCAGAGAGGAGGAACATGTGCATGTACCTGGCCTTAGTCTTGGCAGCCTTGGACAATTAATTGCCAAAAAAGGGCAGAGTGGTCCCGATTCGACATGGCTGCTGACACCTGAGGCAGAGATGCATGCTGCGCTTGTCCAGATCAGGGAACTTTTGCAGATTGATAAGATCTGCGTCTAGGAGAAAATCTTGATTGAAACTCGCAGATGGACCAAAATAGGAAGCAAACGCATGGCTATCACGAGCGCAGGTTATAGCCATATCCTGCTTCTCTGCAGTGTAAATGAATGGATGTGAATAAAGGCTTTGGCGTCTGCTGTCTCAGATTCATGATGCAGAATCCGAGGTCTTGCCCACCACAGAAGGGAACACATCTCCAATGTCTGACACCACCACACTCACTAACAGAAACACGGTAGCCAAGTATCCGGGATGAGCAGTTGTACAGCTATAGAGCGCATGAACCGAGAAGGTAGGCAGAAGGACACTGAATAAAGATAATTGAAGCACAGATTCATCCTTTACTATTTCACTTACTATAGGCAGAGAGCCCCATCTGCCGACAACGCCTGGTGAAAGCCTAGAATACTACGCCATGGAGGCATCACGGCGCCATTGACCTAAAAGAAATGCAAATAGAAGTAACGTCTCTTTCAATGAGAAAGAAAAAGAAGAAGAAAGGAGATTCTCAAAGATGCCAAAGCCCAATCAAGTGAATAAATAGATACCTTCTTTATATACGATAAACAGACATGATTTCATGTTAGTTGCTGTTTATCAAAAGCCCAGGAATGATCAACCCACTTAAACATTCAAAAAAAAAAAAAAAAAAGGAGAGAGAGAGTTTGTGGCAGTGTTCAACCCTTGCCGACGACTTGCGACTCTCGCACTGTAGCAGGGCCAAAGACAAAAAAAAAAGTATGCAAGACCCTTGTTGACGCCTCCATGCAGCTGGCAAAGCCATCCCGCAAAACCTCAAAAACAAACCCAAAACTCAAAAAGACAGGTTCTAGAGGGAGTCGAACCCTCGCTGGCGGAATCAGAATCCGCAGTCATGACCGTTAGACCATAGAACCCTGACCCAGGTTTGGAATGCGGTGATCCGCTTCCTATGGCGATGGTGGGGATGAGTGTATTATTGGTTATGAAGCCTGGCGTTGTGGGCCGGTGCTGTGCGGGGCGGCACAGGCACATCTGTGCGACCTACCAAGATGTGTAAGACCAGGATACTTGTGAGCTTCTCTGTGAAAAGCATTGCAATCTGTACCGCTAGTAAATTAGTCGGCCGATGGAAATAATTTGGGTTGATGGCAGTGTTGTAATAGAATGCAGAGATACCGGCGATGGTTGCCGAAGAATGCCTCTGCCAACTCGGGCATTCACCTGTCTGTACTATGAGGTAGGTGCTTACTTACACCAGACCCAAGAGATGAGGCATGCGACTCGAGAATAAAGCCATTTGCTCGTTAACTTTTCGTTATTTAAAATTTCTTCACGCGTATTTTAAAATTGGAGAAAGTAAGTAATTCATGGCTTTGAAATTTTATTTTACCGACGCAAGGCCTGGCGTGACGTCAGTGAAGAACACGCTCGCCATTGACTCTCGTCATGGGCGTCAGAGTTGAACCTACCACGCCGCTAGTCCCAGAGCTTGGCCGCAAGCATCATCCAACACCAATCCAACGACAGGATCGGAAGCCTGGGATACAATTAAGCCTCAATCAAGCTCTGCCTTTCAAGTGCCTGTCATATGGCCCCTCACCTCCATCCGCCAGCATTTAGGCCTTCCTGCTACTCCCGTATCGTCCGCCAGCATGGACGACGGACAGCCACCCGCCAAAATGGGCGGATGCTGCCGCAAGAAGCTGCTCCAGGATTCGCCATGAAGGACCCGAGAGTGGATTTTGGCTTCGGTTCTAGGCTGCTTCTATCGCAGCAGCTCCAGTAGCCTCATGCGGGTTGATTGTGATAGATACGCTATTTGATCCTTCGTCAAGGATTGCTCGGCAGCGCATATGCATATGTCAACTCTGACTACACCATTTGATGGGTGGCTGACCTGTTCGTCACGACAATTGGCGAACTGGAATTTCAAGCTCTTATCCGGCCGGAATCTCTGGCAGCCTGGTCTAGATATCCTTTTGTCAGCCCCCGTCTTCCATGGCTACCATCATTCTGGCTGACATAGGATCTATCTTTCTTTTTTCACCATCCATCTCACACACTCGCTTTCCATCTAGAAGCAGCTTCTTCTTGCGCTGTTTCATCCCATCTTCTGAAAGCTCAGGATCCCATTCTGAAGAGCTACACTTTCGCTTGATGACGTAGAGCTAAGCTACCTATAGGTAGTACAGCGACATGGCCTCTCGTTCAAGCTGCGGCCTCTTTTGGCCTATACATGCTCCAGTTCTGTCAATCTTGCTTTCAATCACGCTGCTGTGTCTCGGCGTCTCGGCACAGCCTAGTGACAATCTCAACGCCAAAGTTTGGGCAGTCGTTGCATATATTAATCATGGAGAAAAGACTCCCACTTTCGGCGGCTTGCGAAATGTTCTTACACCCACGGGAGCTCGTCAAATGTGGAGGCAAGGAAGTGCTTTCCGAAACCGCTACTTGGGCAGTCGTAACTCCACTACCTTTTCTAATACAACGGGGAACACAAAGATTCAGGGAATCTCTACAGATGCCATCAGCAATGATCAGCTCACCATCTTGTCTCAGACAGATGAATGGGTTTCTGGAGGTGCTATGGCTTTCCTACAGGGCTTATACCCGCCCAATCCCAACGCTTTCAACAGCCTTGCTGGGGGTCGAGAGGTGGCTCAAGATCTCTTTGCCAGCCCAGATCCGATTGACTATCCTTTGGGAGGTTATCAGTATCCTAATATTGAGACTCTGTCAATGACAGACTCAAACTCCGTTGCGTGAGTTGGCCCAGCTTTCTGAAGGCGATAGCACTTTGCACCTTGTACGCTAACATGACGATAAACGTATAGCATCCAAGGTACTAGCCAATGCTGGGCTTGGGATAGCAACGTAAACGCGATAAAGCTGGATGATCCTATGGGACGCTTTAGGTCAACTCAAAGTCTCTACACGTCTCTCTTTGCCACACCACCTCTCAAAGGCACGATACCCAACGCCTCGGTGAATTACTGGAACGCGTATGGCATATACGAGTATGTAAATTACATGAATACTCACAATGCGACTGTCACAGCTGGGTTAGGATTCGCCAACGACACCATCGCTGTGCTCAGAGCCAATGCCTTCGAATTGGAGCGTACTAAGAATGGGGACACTTTGAAAGATAATCCAACATTCGCCTACAACAACATCTCTACCATTGCTGGACAAACTCTTGCTATGCAGATTGCAAGCTCGCTCAGTGCTACCAGCATAGGGGTTGGCACACCACTGACACTCATGTTTGGTTCTTACGAGCCCATGCTGGCTTTCTTCTCCCTAATAGGCCTCTATTCCACGGAAAATCTGCTTTCTGGCCCATTCTCCACGCTTCCAAACCCTGGCTCGGCCATGATCTTTGAATTAATCGGCACAAACCCGGGTGACGTAAACGCAATGCCTTCGCCTCAAGATTTCATGCTTCGGTTCACATATCGAGCCAATGCCGATGTTGGCGAGCCATTCTCGGCCTATCCCCTCACTTCGATGGGCTTTGATAGCCAGATGATTCCTTATACCTCTTTCTTGGGTCAGCTTCAGGCCTTCACCCAGGACTCTGTACAATGGTGCACCACTTGTCGAGCCATCTTTGCTCCCTGGTGCAGTACAAGCGCCGATGCGTCTCCCTCAGATCCTTCCTCTACCAGTGAAAGCTCCTCAGTGAGTGCACCTGTTGCTGGCGTCATCG
The DNA here is from genome assembly GCF_020647865.1 of Trichoderma asperellum. Taxonomy (NCBI): domain Eukaryota; kingdom Fungi; phylum Ascomycota; class Sordariomycetes; order Hypocreales; family Hypocreaceae; genus Trichoderma; species Trichoderma asperellum. The sequence continues at coordinate 946,892 of NC_089417.1, forward strand.
GTGCCATGGTGACACTGGCCGTGACTGGCCTTGCTGGACTTGCTCTCTACATGCTTGGATTCTGCGCCTTTGGACGTCGATCCAAGCCCAGTCTACGTAGCGGCTCTCCAGGCGGCTTCAAAGGATCAGATAAGAGAGCTAGCGATGTTGATGTCACCGTTACGGATCGCGGTATGCGGCATGAAAGGATTGGCAGCTGGGAGCTGAGAGATGGATCGGGCGAGCCTCCGGTAGGGTCTGCTGATGTAGCGACAGCCAATTTGGGGCGGAATCTGGACGACGACGAAATCAGTCTAACAGGAGTCCAGCCGGTGAAAATCCACGAGACTGTTTGAATGCAGCCATGAGACGAGACGAGACGAGATAATGCGAGATGAGATCCGGCGAGACTCGGTACATGATATCCCACATTTTGCTTCACTTACATCTTTTCGCATCACTGAAAAATTAGGTAATATCGTCCGTCAGACTGAAGGATAGCTTAAGAGCTTTTTTTTACTGCTGCTTCTGAATATCGGTTATGCTACCTTACCTTATAATAATATACCAGTCAAAATTTTTCAATATCCTCGACCCATACAGCTCCTGGTGATAATTACCGTAGCGTGCCAAAAACAGGAATCCCCGGCCCAATACTACATTAATTGGTGCAGGATCCGATCAGCACGGTGAGTCAACGCCGTGACATGCAGCTGTAGGAGCTGGTAAGCGGAATAGCTCTCCACATTCATGCATAGCGCGGCACTAACACTGAACCCGCGATCATTGTCGTCGCAATTTCGTAGAGAACGGCCAAAGCATGCGTCTTCCGCGTTGTGTTAGAGGCCACGGCAGGTTGCCAGTTTCATTGACTCTGCATTCACGGCACGACATACTAGGGGACAGGCTCAGGCGTCTTTCATACAGCGACGTTGAGAGCTCCAAGGCTGTGCCTGGAGTCATCCCACATGGGCGAGTTGCTCAGCCTCATTCGCATCTTCTCTACTCGCGCCACGGAAAGAAGCCTGTCAAGCGTCGCGGATTCAAACTGCGGCCGTTGTTCATGGATAGCAATCCCTGCCGCCCGCCTGAGAAGCCTCATGGCAACTCAAAAGAGAAGCGCTTTGTCTACAAGCCCCTGAGTGACAACCACAGCGTTCGTTTTCTTGTGCTTCAACCGGGATCTGGCTCTGATCCTTTGGTGGGGAGCCTGCAATTCGGAAGCCTTGACTCAGAGGACATCGAACAGCTTCCTCCCTATGAGGCTATATCGTACGTTTGGGGCTCTGGCAGCCGGCAATATGAACTCATCTGCGATGGCGCCGTCCTCCCTCTCACACAGAGCATACACGATGCGCTGAATCGCGTTCGGTTACCGGACCGGCCGCGGAGGCTGTGGGCTGATCAAGTCTGCATCAACCAAGACGATATACCAGAGCGCAGCCAGCAGGTGAAGCTGATGAATTTGGTATATAGAAATGCCAAAAGAGTGCTTGTATGGCTGGGGAGGGATCCGGATGGAGTTGCAGAAGAAGCAGGACAGACTATCCGCTATCTCGACGGTGTATTCAAAGATGAAAAGGCCCATGAGGAGTTCAAGCTCGCTCATGAGGAAAATTTGTCGCTGCAAAGCTCTGAGCCTTGGGTTCCCCTGGCAAAATTGACAAAGCTGCCCTGGGTAAGTACTTACATACCTCATGACACCCCCCTTACTGAAAAGTATCTCCAATAGTGGGAACTATTAGTAGTCTTTGAACTTGTAAGAATGAATCTTCTAACACTGGGGGAAATTTAGTTTCAACGAATATGGATCGTCCAAGAGATTGGAACTGACGCTCCTGCGACTCTGTACTGGGGCGATACAGAGATGGACTGGGACACGTTATCTCATGTGGCGGCCATTCTCAACGAGAGATACTACCACCTTCGCACCCGATTTCTTCTAAACACGTCCAGTATTCGCTACCTCCACAAACGCTTCGTCGAGCCAGACACAGAATACGACCACGACCATAATCGAGGCAACTTTGCATATGAACTCCACAGGGCCAGACATCTGCTTGGAAACGACCCTCGGGACCACATATACGCCTTCCTGGGACACTTTTCCATCAGCAAAGCCGGCAAGGAACTCCAGTCCCTCACCGTAGACTACTCCAAGAGCGTAAAGGACATCTACATCGACGTCGCGGTGCGGGCCCTCCGCGGCGCCAAAGACCTCGTCACCCTCTCGGCCGCACACCACGGCCAGCCCCTCATGAAACGACGAGCAGCATGGACCAGCGAGGATCTAGGCCTTCCCTCCTGGGCTCCAGACTGGCGGCATCTGCCGATACACATTCTCGGCTCGCCTACGGTGCCGCACCGCGCGTCGGGGGACACGAAGCCGGACCTAACCATTGACGAGGACACGCGCGTGATGCGCATTCGCGGCGTTAGGGTCGACGTGGTGGAGAGGATTTCGTGGACCATCTACGGGTCGGCGTTTCAGGTGAGGCAGGACGACGCTCGGGAGAAGAAGAAGAAGGGAGGAGGAGGAGAACGGAAGAGGAGAAATTGGGGAGGCAGCAATGGCAGCAATGATCTTGACAAGGGCGATCATGGCGAGGATGGGTTTGCTCAGCCTCAGGGGGATGATACTACAACACGCGCTCCAAGCAGGAACAATAACTGGCATCATGATGAACAAGGCGTTCAGCAGAAAGGCCGTCCGCCGCCTCTCCACCGACGAAGAACACAGCTCGACCAGAATGGTCCTCGCACGCACGTCATGGAGGTCCTCTGGAGACGCATCTGCGGCTACAGAACATTCAACCTCAACCTCGTATACCCCCCTTTCCTCAAGAACCCCCCAGCAGCCAAATACCATCAGCCTTCATCTTCACACTCCTCCCCCACGCCTCCTCACGATCATCGCAGATCTGCCTTCTTCGCCTTCATCCAAACCCTCACCAACGCCTGCACGGGCATAGATCGCTCGCGCCCTTACTCGTCCATCCCTTCAGAAGAATGGCTCACCAGCGCAGCAGCCTATCTCGTCCGCTACGCAGTTCCATCTTCTTCGTCTTCATCTTCCCCCCCTTCCACAGCGCTATCGCCATCACAAACATTCCCTTCATACCCTGCCAGATCCCCCGGCAGTCCCGACAGCACCTCCAGCATAAGCACAATGTCCAGCTTCTACGAGCGAGCAAACTCCATGTCCTCCTCCTCCTCCTCCCGCAGCGCCACCCCCATCCACGCCGCCATCCACGCCCTCTCCCTCACCGGCGACCCCTTCAAATGGAGCCACGAGGCCGTCCTGGTTACTCGCTACCGCCGCTTCGCAGTCACCCGCAGGGGCTACTTCGTGCTTGGGTCCAACGCGCTGCAGGCAGGCGACGTCGTGGCTGTGCTGCGCGGCGGCAAGGTCCCCTTTGTACTGAGGAAGGTTAGTGCCGGTGGTGATAATGAGAGGTGGGTGCTTATTGGGGAGTGTTATGCGCATGGGCTGATGGACGGGGAAGGGTGGGATGTTGAAGGGGTGGAGGAAGAGGTGTTTGCGGTACAATGAGCTTGGCGGGATGGTCTCTTAGGATTCTTAATGATGATTAATGAAGATAGCTCAAACATACGATGGGATGAATGAATGAATGAATGAATGAGAACACTCCTAATAAGACTAATTGGCGATGCCTCCATGATGCCATTTGAATCTCAGTACTATGCTCGATGAGCTTCTGCAATCTTATACATGACACACAATCACAATGAACACGTTAAACTGGAGATAAAGTTCATGGAAAAGTTTTGGCATTTCTTGTCTGCTGAGCCACTGACCGAGTGGAATAGTTCTCCCTTCCCCCGTCTATTTAAATATATAAATCCAACATAAAGTAACAAAACGAAAGCCCTGCCGCTGTTTTCCGGCCAGCTCCATAGATAAGAATAGTAGAGAGAATAATTTGCCTCTCTAGCGAAAAGGTATGACAAAGGAAAGAAGAAGAAAAAGTGAAGCGACGTTGTCATATGTGAATCCCATCCGTTGTAACCCCAGAAAAGAAAAACTCCGTATGCCGCTCCCTGGCCCATGTTATGCACATTCCAGCCTTGAAATAAGTGGAAAAAATAGAAGCCATGATAAAAAGAAAAGAGAAGTCGCTAATTATAGTAGACCGTGTGGTAAGATTTTTTTTTTTTCTTTGCTTTCGTTCTTGTTTCTTGTTTTTTTTAAAGGTCCATAGTCAAGATCTCTAATCTTGATATCACTGCTTCCATACTAGCACTAATGCTTTGTACTCGGGCCATGGCAATCGCAGCGTTGGCTTCCTCTTCAGTAGCGTCCACAAGTTCAAATCGAGACAGCATCTTCTCGGACTCGATGCCACCGAAAATATCAATATGTGAGAGACTCTCAGTGTCCAACTCGTTGGACTCGGGCACTGTTGATGTAGGCTCCGAGTGGTAGAGAGCAAACTCGGGGTCGGCCTCAAATTCCTCATCGATGGGGCCTGCCTCAGATTGGGCGACTGGAGTCTGCTCAACAGGTCGCTCAATCACAGGCACCTCAACCTTCTCGTCTTCAGACTGGAAAGTCTGCTCGATGACGCTAGGCGCCTTGCCAGACAGAATGCTGGATTCGATGGGGGAGGGAACCTCGGAAGTCTCTACAACAAACACTCGGGGTTGAAAGTTGAAGCCATTTCCGATAAGCGAGAAATCAACGTTCTGCTCAGGAATCATGGCCATGCCAATCTGATGCTGAGAGGGCTGCGATCCGTAAGGGTTGACGTCCTTAACTGAGCGCTGCTCTGGCGATGGCTGGGGCTCCGGCTTGACCTGTGGCGGGGCAGCAACAGAAGGGTTTGCGCTGAGGTGGTCTAGGAAGTTGGAGAATGCAGGGGAGGAAAGGAGCATGCGAGTGAGATCAGACAGGCGCTTGTTCTCCTCAAGCAGAGCGCGGTTCTGGGCACGCAGATCATTGTTCTCTGTGACTTTGGTGGCGACCTCCGCCTCAAGCTGGGAGATGTACTCTGTAGCGTGTTAGCAAATATGTCTCGGAGTGACGGAATGATAATATCATCTTACCCTTTCTTCTTGATCGGAAAGCTCGGGCAGAAACCTTGTTGCGTAGCTGTCTGCGCTCTTTGCTGCTGAGCTTCTTGCCCTCTTCGCTTGCCAAAAGACGCTCGTCCTCGTCCATTTCCTCCTCATCCTTCTTAGCACGGTTGAGATGGGCCATGGGAGAGGAGGGGTCGGATGGCGGAGGAGCAGGCTTAGCCCGCATCGAGTTCAGAAGCTGAGTAATCTTCTGCTCGACAATTGGATCACTGGGCTGAGGCAGCTTGCCGCTACGAGCCTTTGTTTGCATGGGCTGGCGTTGTGCCTGCTGTTGCTGGATAATGTGCTGCTGCTGTCTCTGCTGGGCATGAGCCTTGGCCATGGCGGCCTGGGAGTGCGCACCAGGCCACAAGCGGCCGACGCCGCTAGCCTGGCTGGATAGACTGGGAGAAGCAAGTGCCGAGTCCTGCTCGATATTGCTAGGGTTGACTGTCGGGAAAAGCTGGGAATCGGTCGGTGAGCCGAAGTCCATGATGTCCGACGCTCCCAGGGTAGCCTGCGAAGGCGAGGTGTTGAAGTCGAACATGTCGTTCTCTGATGGGAAACCAGTCAGGTAGTCGAGGCTGCCAAAGTCCTGGTATCCCGCGTTGCTTGATTCATTGACGGCCATGGTGTTTGCGATGGCGCCAGGGACGAAGCCAGTCTGCTGACGATACATGTCATAGTTGTGGCTAGGCCCGCTTAGAGCCTGCGTCGTCGTCATTGAAGGCGTCGTCACGGCGGTGGTGACCGGGCTGGCGAAGGTGGGCTTGGAGGTGGTGGAGGGAGACAGCGACGGCGAGTTGTAGCTGGGGATTCCATCATACTCGGAAAGATCCAGCAGCGCGTCGATGTCGACGTTATTGGGGCCCGACATTGCGGCGGGATGTATTCGATACGAAACGAGACCTGGTGGCTATTGATTCGACTCGATCCGGGTTGACGGTGCCAAAAGTGAGGTCGTCGAGGCGGCTTCAGAAGACACAGTGGGAAATACCAAAAGAGTAATTGAATATGTATAATTCCGCTCGTGAACAAAGTCAGGTTAGATGTTGGAGATGGCGGAGGGTGGAAAATGGTTGAGAATTATTTGCAAGGCAGGAAGAAAGTGACGCCTGGCGGGTTGGGCTTGGGGGAGCGGCGATATTATGGCTGCGGGTGGAATGCGATGGATGGGTGCCTTGGGGACTGGGGGCAGACCAGGAGCCCGGGAACAAGGCGCCAGCACCCAGTGGACAGCCCACTGGCCACAGCGCTGGAAGGGACCGCTTTAGGGGATGCGCGGAGGCCCCTTGGCGTCTGCTGGCGTCTGGGAGGGGTGCAGGGATGCAGCAGGGGTGCCAGCACTAATGGGGCAGTGGACGCGTAAGCCTTTTGGTCCTCAGCATTTAATGCAGTGAGCGCCGTTGCTGAAGCTCGGCGGGCAGCCACAGCGGCGCAACCACTAGGCGCAGCCCGTTGGCCTGTTCGGTGCAAGTGCGCGATGGATCTTTTGCAGCGTTTGCACCTTTGGGCTAGCAGCTGCATCTCCATTGCCTGAGCGATGACGACGCCCGTCCCGCCAGCTGGACGCTCCATGTACACGCTCCATACAGAGTGATACCTGCTTGTGTGCTCAACCGCCGGCCAAGATCCAATCCTGAGGCTGCTTTCGCCGGGTGCACCAACCGAGCCGCTGGCAAACGCAGCACGATAGCCTCGGAGATGGGCAGGGCTGACGAACGACACGACGCAGCGGCCGCGAGGCCAAGCCTTTTAGCTCTCATCAGTACGAGGATTTGACTGCTTAGGTCCGGAGCAACAGAAGTTTACGACGACTGTCCCGGAAAAGAAGAATATTATTGCTTCTCGTCATCTTCCCGGCGGGAGATCTGCCCATCACTTGTTTTTGCACGGTAGATACGGGAGCACTTGCTACTAGATAGACTCCATGGCAGATGGTTCAATGCCTGTTCTTTGTACTCCTGGGTGCCACCCTGGTTGCCAGTCTGTCGCGGGAAGAGCACAAAGACTAGGCCAAGCTTTCTTGCTGGCTTCTTTTTTACTTCGTCGGCGCCGTTTCGCTTGTGCTAGTTGCTGTTGATTTGCTGCTAGGTGTCGATAACGCAGCCTTTATTGTAGCCCGATTCACCATTTCCGCTCCTTCGGGCTGCTCAACACGCCGACGGTTCGTAATCACTCCTCTGGGGACGCCAATAGTGAGCAGCCAAAGATACCTTGCGGGTACTTGGCGCCTCTAAACTCCGGGAAGCGAGTGTGACTGGGCTCCTTCGCAAATCGCAAACCTTCGGTGCCGGATAACGTACCCTCAAAGTCCATCTACAAGTGCCTGCTGGTGAGACCATCTCCCCACAATGTGGTGGCTGTGCACCACGCTTCTCTGCTCAGAGCCATCCAAGACAAATTAGGTGTTGAAATCCTGCTGGAAGAGGTGGCACCCTCGGTCTCCGAGGCGGCCTGGATCACGATGCTCATCACGTGATGCCTCGCGCTCGCTTTCGTTTATCTAAGAGACAGGCGGTGGCAGTGTTTCACAGCGGCGATTCGCTGGTTGGTGCTGCGCTCGTCTGATTGGCTCATGGTGCGCGTCTCCAAAGCCCAACTCCTCTCAAGCATTGCCAAGGTCAGTTTGTTGGTGGATCGTTGGTTGTTGAAACGAAGTCGCCTCGCCATGCCATGTTTCGTTGTCCAACCGTGCGGTAAAGCAGTATTAGGCTGAGAAGCCGATTTCCATCAGCAATTCTGACAGTGAACATCGTCTTATCGCAGCCGTCAAAGCCAGTTCGTCTCCATCGTCAAGGCTTAGCCTGAAGAGAAGCAATTTCTCCCATGATTCAGCTTCAGGCCCATCACCGTCGTGGCTTGGATCCCGTTCCACGTAGCGACATCTAAGCCGCACCCTGCGAACAATGATACTGTACAGGTACCTATGGAATATTACTGCGGAGTACCTAGCACTGCATTTTTAGGAATCCTCTCTCTAAACTTTTTTGGCCATCAAGTGCCGTCTTGCCGGGAATCAGGATTCAAAGTTGCTAGGCAGCGGCTGAGTCGGCAGCGAACTGCTCCTGAGATCCTTTAAAGGCGGAGTCCCTCGTATGAGATGCTCTGAGAAGCATTGACTGAATCAGTAGAACGCCTAACCACTGCTTCTCTGGCGATGCTTTAATCTCAATGCCCTGGCGCGGCATTCTCACATACGCGGTGGCAGCAGTATTCCGCATGTAGTAATACCTGTCCAGCTGAAACCTGTTCAAGGCCAGGATGTGACAGAACACGTGTGATGTTTCTATTTTTGTATTTTGGCTCTGCGACATGTACAAATAAGGCAAATTCTTAAAGTACGAGGTATACTCGCAAATACCAGTACTGCTAGTAGGTAGTTCCACCTACACGACGGCGATGCACTGTTGGTTTCATGGCAGAGCAGATGCTCGTTTGACCATTGGTGACATGCCCACTTATTTCCGCCAAATCTCCATCTCCTTCGAGACCACAACGAAGTGTTTTTCAAACAACGAGAAAATATCTAATGCACCGTTGGCTAAACATTTGACCCATTCGGATTTCTGGAGGATCCAATCATTCCGGTTTCCGCTGATTCGGCAGCCGCGGGTCCTCGAGTGTTTCGTGGCAGTGCCGGAGGGTGGATGGCGTGCGGATCATGACATAACCCGTCCCGTCCGCGATGTCAGTTCTTTTCGAATGGCTATCCGCTTTAGGAAATGTATGATGGGAAGCCGTCAAGGCAGTGATTTGTGATTTCACAGATGGTCGTCCGCCTTGATCTCTATGCCCTTATCTGTATTCCATATCCTTATTCCATATCTCCGAGTAGCCTCTATTCAACTCTGATAAATCATCGTTATACAAGCGATGAGTAGGGACCTTGTTACCAGGCGTCCACGGAGTTACCTAGTAGGTCATATTGTGATACTGTCTGGAAACCAGCTGTTGTTGCGCTTTAGAGCTACGATGAGCCTTTTTTTTTTTTTATCTACATCGCTGGCTATTCCTATCTATATCTGCCTATATTTCAACTATCTCCTTCCAATAGCTTATCATCTGGGCAGGTAGAGACCAATGACACTTGTCTGCGGGAGACTTGCGCAATCTTTGCTTATCGCTGCTACCCAAATATGCGAACGCCTGTCGGAAAGGGAATTTAGTTTTCCCGGAGCTTCCACTGCGCTGTGCCTTATGTAATATAGGCTTCAGACTGCCCAACACCATGAGAGAGTCTCGCGTCCAACTGCCAGATGGTCACGCATCTGGCTCCAGCACCTGATCAGTCGAAGCCCAACCAGCTTCCGGCGGTGCATCTCAAAGCGGCTGATTCTATATTGCGACAGCCCACCTCACGCGTCTGCTGGCACTGGGAACTGTCGCCTTGCAACTGATAACAGTCGCTGTAGGGCTCTTCTCTGCCCATTCGCGCGGGACCCACGCATCTAGTTTTCCACCTGGTCGTTCCCATCTGTTTGTGTGCTGTTTTCGCCCAGAGCCAGACAACCCCTCTTGCTGCCGCTCCCGCCCAGTGAGCGAGATTTATGCAAGATCTCATCGGGTTACCGATGCAGCTGTGGGCGCGTACTGAGCCGGTGAACTGTGCCTTTTTTTTTGCTATGCTAACAATACCTTTGTTCGTGGATCACTACGCTACGTTATGATACTATAATCGTGTTTGACAGCCGTCGAAGAAAAAGAAAAAGAAAAAAGAAAAAAAGATGGGAAGAGGACGCCGCGGCTTGGTACCGGCAGCAGCCTCTGGCCCCAAAGAACGCCATAAGAGATCGCAACGGTCTCAATATCATCATCCCTACTCGCCTCCGCCAGACACTTTCAAGGCCAAGCCATCGCTGCCAAAATCCAAGCACCACTCTTACTTCGAGCTAGTTGAGAACAAAGAGAAGAAGAAGAAGCTCGAGTATCAGGTACGCTTCGTCGGCGCCATATGCAACTCATCTACAGTCGTCTCTTCCGGCTCTGGAGAAGAGATGCTCACTTTGTCCGCAGATTACCACCGAAAAGACCCCGCCGCCCGGATTTGAGTTTGTCCCCATCGGCAATCCACAGTTGACTGCTGCCTGCAAAGAAATATCCCGCGAAAAAGATGCCATGATTTTCATTGTTTCGGTTTGTTTACAATCCCGGCTGCGTTCTTGCCAGTAAAGCATCCATCTAACCATTGCGTTTGCTTGCTCTTTTTAAGAATGCCAAAGGTCTCGACGAAACCATCCTGGCCAACCAGGTGCATCGAGTTGGCCATCATATCAGGCAAGTCATTGTTGAGGAAGCCAAAGAGAGCCTTGGCGGCTCGTCTCATCACGTCGTTCCGGTAACAGACGCAGGGCCTGAGCCCATTCCGGAATCTCAGAGGGCCTACCATGCTCAGGTTGATGCCGCTATCAGAGACTTGTTTCCACGCATTCCCAATACTGACCGCCAGATGATTATTGAGCACTCTTTCACTCGGGTTTGTATTTCCTCGTTTCTGCCTAGTCTCCCGCCTCCCTTTTCCCCCATGTTCCAAAGAAAGGACACATAACGAACAATAATCTCTTCCTTAGGGCTCAGCTAATCGATCCGAGCATCCTGTCGGGTTCTCGGAAGATATTGCACTATCCCGCAGGGTCCAGCTGGCTGTCTTGGCTCATATCAGGCACACTCATACACGGTATGACATGCTTTTGAAAGAAACAACCTGGCAGAAAGCTCGGAAAACCGTAGAATCACTATGTCTCGACATCCTCGTCAAGTGGCGGGGAGACGAAGAGACTGGTCGCGACCAGCTGGATGAGATCCTCCGCGAGGTGGTTGTCATCTCTGACTCTGAAGATGATGAAGACGACGACGAAGAGGAGTCGACTGACTACACGTCAGATGAAGGTGCTGACAATGCCAGGCTCACACCCATGCCTGTGTATCGGTCAGCACCACCCTTGCAACCTGTGGATCGAACAGATCGCTCCCCTCCCCAGTCACCTATTCGAGAAGCGATTCCAGTGCCTTCTTCTCATCCAATTAGGATCGGACTAGAAGACATTGATCGCGGTCGTAGAGTTGATAGGAGGGCTCAGCGAGGTTTCAGAAGATACCGTGCCTGGGAAGAAGCGATTAGACGTAACCGAGGAGAAACGCCCTTGGCGGAGCAGACATCCCCGGATATGGCCATCAGTCATGCTTCATATCGACCATCGCCGCCTGTTAGGTTTTCCTATGACGCTTATGGTCGGCCATATGACAACCCAGATCCAACGGTCCATTCTGGCGGTGTCTTTGGAATCTCCTCTCATCTGGATGGCCATCGGATGCAGCAGCCAGTATATGGGATGCCGTCTTCTTTGAATTCTTCGCCCTACCCTGGCCGAACAGTCGAAGCCCAATCTTCTCATGAAAAGGTAATGTCTGTTGTTCCGTTTCCGACTAGCACGTCTTCTCGCGAGCTGGCGTCTTCTTCGGCTTCCAGTCATTTCCAAGACATGTTGGTACGTTCTATCGAATCTCGTTCTCCGACTGCGCAGCCCACATTTATACGCACCCTGCCTCCTAGGAGTCAAGCCTCTGTAAGTTCGTATGCGCCGCTGGCCACATCCCTGACCAGTATTCAACAACCTCCCAAGTTTGTTTCACATCCAGGAGAAGAAGTCCGTTCTTGGGACCGCCCCCCACCTGCGCATGTAATCACTGGTTTCAATAGATCTCAAGCCATGAGTATCGACGCTATGTCCAGTAGAGATTCTGTCCAATCGCATGATTTGTGTGGCTCTACCTATTTGCATCCCCCTACTGGATATGGAGCACAACCAGCGCCCCCTTTTGCGCACCAGGCACTCAGCAATCCAGGACCAAGCTCTTCCAGATTCCCGGAAACAAGGAGAATCGTTTTGCAAGCAACCCGGCCTGGAGAACGTTCTAATCCTATCCTTATGGAGGATAGAGGCGGGTATTTCGAAAGGGTTAATCCCAGGCCTGAAAGCAGCTCGAGAATCCAGCTACGCCCCGTCCGCCCCTCTCAACCACAAACAGAGGTTGAAAACCGAGGGATTATCAGACCCCACACAATCTTCTCATGGGAGGAAGATTTAAGAAATCGAGGCGGACGCCGTGGCGTCGCCGAAATTGAGGTCAACCCTATCATCGATCCTCGCCCCCACGCGCCCCATATTCGACAATACGCTCCCCATGAATACTTTGGCGCGCCACCACCGGCTAAAGAGGAGGATTACAGAGTACAATCCCGGCGAGTGCCTGGTGGAGATTATGGTGCAGCACCTCCTGAGGGCTACTGGACTATGTAAGTTATAGTAACCTTTTGATTGAAAGATATCTTGAGTATTTTTGTTTTGTGGTGCTCATATATTGTAGACGACAACACGGCGACGAGCAAGTCTCACGACCTCATCACGAACCCGCAGTCTATCATCCCATCAATACACTGCCTCCAAGAGCGGATGAACGGTTTGAAACCAGGCAGGGCCGCCGCCCTTTAGCCCAACCGGCGCCAAATGTAATCATTATCGATTGATTGTATGTCTTTCTTCAGCATTTGACGGATACCAGCTCGTCTTTTTTTTTTTTTTCCCATATTCTATTTTAAGCAATCACATAGCATGCTTCAATCATGATACCGACGATATTGTTGATTAGAAGCTTACATTTTGGTTTGTTCAAAAGCTGGCATGATGGAAAAAAGCATGGAGTGGAGGAATTTTGCTTCATTAAACTCGTTATTATACCCCAATACTGTCATTTTCTTTGTGCCAGATTTTGGCAACGTGGAAGCACCACTATTTGATACCCAAAAAGAAGGAAGGCATTGGCATTGTGTTATTCTTCGAGGAAAGGTGTGGGAAAACAGAGAGCATTAAGTGGGGAAGAGGGCCTGTATAAATGTGTTGGTATTTCTCTGTCAGGAACAAAGCTTGGATGATGGAGATGGGTGGAAAGTTGAATATATACATCTTCTTGTCTTAGAAGACTATATCTATACAGAGCATTCTTTTACATCTTATATGAGTGTGGATTTCACTCTATTCAGTACTGTGAACGTGGATGTGATAGATGTTTAGAGCATGTAAATATATATTGCATTAAAGAAAAACAAAAAAGCTAACCACGTAACCCACATTCGCTCACGTTCAAGAGAGTATTTTTAGTGTTCTTCTCTTTCATGATCGTGTGGTATCCATAACATGCCTGTAAAGCTAGATATTCACCCAAATCATCCCATCAAGTTTCTTCTCATGAGATGACATCTTTTTAGCCCATCAGAGATGCATTATATCTCCTCTCTACTTTGTCCTTTACTTTATTTTAATTTTTCTTCTTTCTAGTTTCGGCCTCCTCTCTTCCCCTTTCCTACACCTGCGCCACCAGAAGGACCGTGTCTCTTCTCAGAGCCCAATCCCCTCCTGCCAGCTGCGATGCCGCCCTTACCGCTCCTCGGGCCGCCGAAAGAACCGCCGCCACCACGGCCTCCACGACCACCACCACGCATAGGTCCGCCTCTTCCACGGCCTCTGCCGCCGCGATCGCGGCCAGGGCTGATGCTGTTCTTGACGGCCACTGCGTCATCGTCGTCCATGTCGTCGCCATCGTCGCCATCCCTGGAGCGTTTGTTGGAGAACTTGAGCTTTCCGCCGCGACCGCGCCTAGCGGCATCACGGCCTTTGATAGCAGCGACGTAGGCGCCAACACCGGAGTTTTCGGGCTGGTCGACCTCCATAGCGCCTTCTTCCTCATCGTCGTCTTTGCCGAGGATGAGTTTGCCATCGAGGTCAGTCTTGGCCTTGGTCCGTTGAGGTTTGCGAAGCTTGACGGGCTTGGTGGTTGATATGCTAGCGAGGGCTTTCTTGTCCAGCAGATCGAGAGGTTCGTCGTCGTCCTCGACAATGTATGTCTTGCCACCCTTCTGGGCCTTCTTCTTAGGTCTCGCGTCTTCTTCGTCACCCTCCCCTTCGGATTCCTCAGAGTCGCTGCTATACAGCGCGCGGTCGTATTCGTTTTCATACTGTCGCTTGCCGTCCTCTTCGTCATCATCGCTGGCGTCCTCGTCATGAGCACTCTTGGCAGCGTCCTTCTTTCTCTTCGCTCTCTCCTTAGTCTTGCGGATGTTGGCAAGCAGCTTCTTGTCAGAGTCAGGGCAGGCATTGTTAATGGCGTCGAAGCCAAAGCGGCGGACCATTCGCTCCAAGATGTGTCTGACCTTGGACTTGAAGTGGCCCTTGTGTTCTTTACTCCAGGTAACCAAGTTGGGCACGAGTGTGGCCAGGCGTGGCATCATCAGCTCAACGGGCAGGCTGATAACAGACACCTTGACAAAACCCAGGCAGCTCTTGACAATCTCTCGGTTATTTGAAGTCAGGAAGAGATCCATAGTCTGCACCAAGTCGGACAAAGTCTGCTCGCTCAGTGAAGACCGGAACTCGTAGAGGAGACGGCTGATAGCGGTGACAGAGGCAGAAATCATGTGAGGGGTGCTTCCTGCAAGACCTGCGCTCACCATGGTGAAGAACTCCTCGATATTGGCAGTAGCAGCAGGGGCATCGCTCGGCATATGAGGTACTTTGCTGTTGTCGATGGTAGCGCCGTTGGCAGCCGCCATCTTCTGTCCCATTTCAACCAGGAGGTCGTATGCGCTTTCACGGGCTCTCTCGTTGTTCTCCTTGCAGCAGATGACAATCTCGCTCAAGACAGCCGGAATGAAATGAAGGTCGCTGTTCGGAATGAAGGGAAGAAGTGCAGAGATGGCAGCAATTCTCTCTCGTCTGGCCGGCGCAGATACCTTCTCTGAGCTAGAGAGGATCAGGGCCTGCATCTCACCGTTCCGCTCCTGCAGGGCAGCCTTGCCAAGCTCAGAAGTTGCCAGTCTAGGGATCAGCTTGTAAGCCTTCTTCTGCAGCTGGGGCTCCTCTTGCCTGTTGATGATTGCCGTGGCAATCTCAAACAGCGTGGCGAAGCTCTCACGGGGGAGGTATGCTGAAATAGTAATGACAAGATCCATAAGCGTCTGCGCAGTGGAAGGCATGTGGTCTTTTGATTTTTGACCTTGCTGCTTGTTTTCTGTTGCCGGCGCACTCTGGAGCTCTCCTGCTAGCATCTTGCTAACGCGATCGAAAGTCTCCATAAGCTCCTGGTTTGGCGTGATGCTAAGGAAGGCATTCACAGTCTGGAGAATGGGGCCTCGGCTTTGGGGGAGAGTCTGGGTATATACGTTGAAGAGGACTGCGAGCATGTTACCAGCAAATTGGCCGAGATATGCCAAATTCTTGCGAGCAGCATCTTTGGTTACCCGGCTCTGCAAAAGGAGATCTTCCTCCTCTTCGATGTTTGCAACGGCTTGATTTGACTCAATCAAGGTCCTCAGAGCTCTGCAGATATCCAGTCTAAGATCAACTTGCTGGTAAAGAAGGTTGGCCAGAATTTCAGCCAGGGGTTGGTCAAAAGATTCCAAAAGATCGAGTGGCAAGTCGCAGTAGCCTGGAAGAGTGGACCAAATTTGCTGCACGAGTGTCTCGTAGATCTTGATCTCCATGGTCTTCTCGGCTTCACCATGGTCCAAAACCTTCTGGAACATAACCTCACTGAGAGGAACCATCTCACTCTTGAAATGAGACAGGTTGGTGTTGCTAGTGTAGTCTCGCAGGATTGGGAAGAGCCATGCTCTTCCGGCCTGACCCTTGACTGGCTTGAGAATGTTCAGTGGAAGGACAGAGAGAACTGCCTCAGGGCCCATTGCGCGGACAGCTTGCCCTAGCACATCATCTGCCTCCTTTTTGTTTCTGAAAGACGGGTTCTCTCGAATCTCTCCGATGGTACGTGTGACGTTGAGCATGATGGGGTTCGCTCTCCATCTCAGGGCGGTGAAAATAGCTTCTAGAACGTTAAATGTTTGTAACCAAGCGGCTTGATACTGAACACTGAGGAGGGACTCAGCCGCCTTTGCAATTTTATCTAAAACTTTCTCGTCAAATATTGAAGGCTCGAGGATAACATTTGGCGGTACGCAGTTAGCCATGAACGAGATCAAGCACTCAGAAGATGAGATTCTGATATTCTCGGAATCAGACTGGAGGAATTGCGCCACCATGTTGAAGAGTTCGGGAAGATTTTGGAAAGTCTCATCTGGTTCAACTTGTGCCGAGACGTCGTAGCCTCGGGAAAGGATGGCAAGCCATGCCGGGACGAGCTGGGTATCGTTGGCAGCTGGGCGCAGCTCCGAAATAATCTCCATAAGGCGAGGCAACTTGGCTGAAGTGACTTCGTCCGTCATTCCCTCAAACATCAATTCGAAAATCTCAAAAGCCGCCATGGTCATGTACTCGTTGCCAGATTTAGCAATGTTCAGGAGCAACTCGCAAAGAGATTCGATCTTGGTGGTTGGCCAGCCGCCGCTCGCCGCAGCAACAGTCTTGACCAACTGAAGTGCATGGATCAATGCCGGATCGTGCGTTGTGCTGGGCGCTTTCTTGCCCTTTCGTGCCTGGATAGCCTGGGCGGCCAAATCTTCCAGGTTCTTCAGCGCAGTGTGCGCACACATGTCTGCGGCCGGGTGGTCCAAAGATGGGGTTGGCGGGGGATTCTTAAGCACTCTCTTGAGCGCATCCATAGATCGTCTCCGGACTTTGGGCCTCTGATCCAAAGCCAGGTTCAACAATCCAGCAACTGCGCGCCTGGGTCCGATCTGGGTAACAGACAGCTCCCATGAAGCGGCATCCTGAGCCAAGAGGAGAGATTCAAGGCATCCAATTGAAGTTCGTAGCAGAATTGGCTCCGCATCCTGCATCAGCAAAACCGGTGCGAGTAGCGTAAGGATCTGAGTGAACTTGGATCGAAGCAGAGGCTGGGGGGCGAACGGGGTGACCACGTCAAGAAGGTAAACCACAGGAGTGGCTAATTCGACATTGATGCCTCCATTGTTCTCGGCCTGTTGTAGAAGCGCAAGGAGAGCAGCAAAGTATCCAGTAGAAGTCGGAGCGGTGTTTTGCTCTTTCAAGGTTGATTCGACCGCCTGCAAGACAACGACAGTCTAAGCGCACACAAAAGTCAGCAACAGAAATCACCAAGCCTGTCTCTCATATGTGCTTTTACCTTCTGCTGGCTCTGAAGACCAGGGGACTTGATCTTGTCCAGCTTCTCGGCCAGAGTCGGAGTCGCCATCTTTTTATCGATTCCGTCGCAATCTCCAAATCTGGTTGAGTGAGAGCAGAAAGCGCAGCGCCTTCGAGGACAAGCAAAAGCACCAAGATCAAAAAAATTCCCTTATCGCAATCCCCGCCAGCCCGATAACGACCATTGTAGTGCGCAGTTGTGGAGAGTGTGGCTAAGCTGATAGCCAGCCACAGGCGTGCCTTATGACAGTATCCGTCTGATCGCTGTATCCGAGCCGTCGACGCACCCTGCGGCCCCTCTAAGCCTCAAGTCTCTAGCTCCAAATAGCAGCTATTGGTCGTCAGCTGTTGAGGGATCCAGCTTTCGCAAGTTCGATTCCGACCTCTTCTTCACAGCTTCGAGGAGCCATGACGTTCCTCATATTGGTGATTGGGGATCTGCACATCCCAGACCGGGCGCTTGATATCCCAGCCAAGGTAAATGCGCAAACTGGAGGCCGGCCAGCTCATACCCTGGAGTAGAGAGTGTTGTCACCGAGTTCGATTGCGCGTTTGTTGGCTGACTTGCGTTACGCTCTTCTAGTTCAAGAAACTGCTTGCGCCCGGCAAGATTGGCCAGACGCTATGTCTCGGTAACCTCACAGACAAACACACATACGAGTACCTGCGATCCGTGTCGCCGGATCTCAAGATCGTCAAGGGCCGCACCGATGTCGAGGCCACGTCTCTCCCGCTAACGCAGGTCGTCACCCACGGCGGCATACGAATTGGCTTCCTGGAGGGCTTCACTCTTGTTTCCAACGAGCCCGATCTGCTTCTGGCCGAAGCCAACAGACTAGACGTCGACGTCTTGTGCTGGGGTGGTACCCACCGATTCGATGCCTTTGAGTACATGGACAAGTTCTTTGTGAACCCGGGAAGCGCGACGGGAGCATTCGTGACAGGGGCAAGCCTAGATGCAGAGCCTGCGTCTCCAAGTTTCTGCCTTATGGATGTAAGATGCCCTTGTTATGTTTCGCAGGAATACATACTTCGCCATGGTGCTTACTATTACCACAGGTTCAGGGCATTTCGCTCACTCTCTATGTATACCAATTGAAGACGGACGAGAAAGGAAACGAGAATGTCGCTGTAGAAAAGGTTACTTATACAAAGCCCGTGGAGCCATCTACCGGCTCATCATGACGCATAATTGAATGGAGAGAGACAAGAGGAAACTCAACTAATAGAGAAGCATCTTAATTGCCGACGGCAGAGGTAGAAGCAGAGTTGATACCCGGCCAGCCCCAGTTATACAAAACGCCTTAGTACTTGTCGATGCACAGGCATATATCACTTACACTAAAAAATGAAATAAAAAAAAGAAGCAGACTTTGGTTAGATGTGAAGTGTCCTTGAGAAACAGACCACGGACAAAACACAGAAGATTCAAAAAAGAGGCCATAAAGATAAATACAAACACCATCCACTAACTTCCATCGCTTGGTATCTCGAGCATGAAAAATGATTCCGGATCGCCTAACAATATATCCCGATTTAACAGTCGTGAAAATCCAGAAACGCCCAGCACGTCTTGTGCTTGAAACACCCCGTTCTTTTTTCCGGTTTCCCCCTTCTTACTTTCAAAGTGGCTATTATATCATCATGCTCCTTCGCCGAGAGTTGTTCCTCTCCCTAAATGATATACCTTCCCTTTCACTATCCTCGTCAATCATCATAGTCGACTGCCTTGAGGTAGTAGTCCGTCTTCGACCCCTTTTCTTCGGTTGTTTGACCTCTTCTTTCTCGTCCGGAGGCGACCCGCTCGTAAATTCGTACACATCGTTCTCTACCAGCCCGCTGCTATCAAGATTGGTGCTTTCGGCGTTTTCCATGTCCATTGAGTTATCGCTTGCAACTTCCATCGCCTTCGGCACTATACTAGAGGAACGTTTGCGTCGCTCTGTAACGACACTACCGGAAAGAATATCAGTGGTCAGGTGTTTTGTTGCCAGCGGGCTTGCCGGAACCTTATCACTTTCTGGGGGAATATCCGTCGCTTCTATCTGCCGCTGGGTTTTCGCTGATTCAGAAAGGGCAGGATCATAGTTGCTGATTCGTCGAGCATATTTCCCCTCTCCGGCTACCGCATCGAATAGCTCTTTGGTAGGCCTTCGCATCTTGACTCTCAAGTTGGGCTCGGCATAGCTGATTGTCATCCTATTCCGCCTACTAGGCCGTGATGTTTCTCCGTTGGACGAGATATCGTTAGGCGGAGGCGTGTCTCCCCGTGATCCATCGAGCAGTGTAGCTAGTGCCGGAGAAGAGGGTGAGAATAAAGAAGACTCTCTAATGGGTGCTGCCGAATCATGCACATCATCCGATGGTCTCTGAGGTTCAGCGGTAAGAATAGGTACAGTTTCGGCTTTGACAGACGAAAGCTTCGTCGTTTTTGGTGGTCTCCCAGGTGCGGCTTTTGGCTTTGCTGCGTTGGTCTTAGCTGCTATAATATCATCGGCTATGGATGATTTCATCTTAGGGTTCTTCTTTGGAGAATTGATATCGTCGTTAGTGCTCTTGGCGGATAGTGGTTTTCGAATGTTCTCTGAAAGATCTAGCATTGATTTCTTTCTCAGCTTAGCAAAATCACTGACGCTTCTTCCATCAGCCTTGTCGCGAATCAGCGTCTTTTCCCCCAACATCTTGCTAATGCTATTCTCATCCGTCACTCTTTGGGGTTGAACATATTCGTCATCGTCTCGAGCTCCAAATTTTCGTTTAGACCCGGCCTTAAGGGGTTCAATTGGTGCATTTTCGACGACATTTTTGGGCTTATTAGGCGGTCGCCCACGTCTTGGCGCTACCACGGGCCATTCGTTGTGCTCTTTCTCCTTTTCTACTTCTTTTGGTGGAGACGTTACGTTGCTTTGGTTGCCGTCTGGTTTCGATAAAGATAGAGCAACTGGCGGCTCAAGTTTTCTCGCTTTCGAGCTGTTGGAAGGTTCATCGTTTTCCTTGACGGACTTTAATCTACTGGGTGAGTCGATTTTGACCGGGTCTTCTTCAATATATTTAGACATTGGTGGAGGACCCAATTCTGGTGATTCAGCGTCAATGTCTGCTTCTGATCGCAGCGCCATGATTTGTTCAGGACTGTGTATCAGTCAGTAATTTTACTCATCTGCAAGAAGTCGAGCCTACTTACTTCATAGATCTCCGAGGATAGCTCTTATTTTCCGCAATATGGCCCAACTCCTCAATATCTTTTGCGATCTCGCGTAGCCTCCTCTGCGATGGACTGGGGCGACTTGCGCTAAAGCCCATTGTCTGTTTCGGCCTTCTCCTTATCATGGGAGAGTGTCTCTTTGCGGGAGGCTCAAGGCCTAATTCAGCAATAAGAGAGCCCCATTCCGTAAGCTGCGATTCTAATCTGGCTTTGATGGCCATTGCGTGATCTGCAATTCTTTGCGCTTCATTGTCTTCGACTTGTTTCTCCAGCTCCAGTATGCGGCTGCGCAGTTCGAGATTTTCGGATAGCATACAGGCGCACTCGTTCTCCAGCTCTCGAATTCGTAAGGCCCGAATGTTATTTGTCTTTGCGAGTTCCCTATTCTGGCGAAGCATCTTCTTGCGAACTGCGCCGTAGTTAGCACACGCGACACTCCAGCTTTTGATGCCCGAGGGCTCGAAAAACAAAGGGAAGACACATACGCGTTTCGATGCTCTCTGTCGGCGCCGGCATTTCGTTAAGCCTGGCCATGGCTCCACACAGAGCGCGCGTATTTGCTACGCAAAGGGCGAAGAGTACGGGTTTGTATACAATGGAGCGAGAGATGCTTGCACGGGCATCAAGAGCGTTTAACAAGTCGGTCTGCAGGACGTCGACTCTGGCGGGATGAATTTGGACATCATTGTTTACTCCATGTCTTGTTTAGGCATAGCGTAGAATGGACATGCGCTAACAGCCCATTTGTACATGCCATTGTACCTACATGTACACAAAGCAGCTCCCGTTGCTATGCCCAGAGCATAAAACGCCACGCGAATTTAGCACTTCAGTGCTGTAAGCCCCGCCAACCCAACAACTAACCTGCACAGGTTCATGTACCGGTTTATTCGACAACTTACTTCTAGTATTTGAATTTTAAACAATCCCTAAGAGCTCTTCTGGTATAGCTTTTAGTCTTACTACACCTTACGGGAAATCAAAAATTCCCTAAATTAGCCTACAGCTTATTACTCCTTAAACAAGAAGATGAATTCCTTCACTTAGACGGCGAAACAGGCAAGTAATTCCTACAAAAAGGACGCCTAGTTATTGCATCTGCCTAGTCCTCAGAGAAACTGGTCTTGAGTAGCTGCAACAAATGATTCCGTGGCCTTTTTACATTATGTGGCACTATGGTCAGTGAGAAAAGACAGCTGCGTTGGGTTTGGCTGCGAGTGTTAGCTGTTGTCTCCTTCAATAAATCTGTTGTATTGATAAGGAAGGGGGAAGCTCTTATTCGATTGAAGCATTCAATAGACTCGGACAGCCTAATAATGCTGACTTATGTTTCAATACTACTTCCTAAGTCAACTTAACTCTAGCAGGAAGGAGCATTAACACGGATTGGTAGAGCAGACACTGAGGAAGCGCCTGAAGCACAATACCGCATGGCTCTCCCCTACCTCCTTAAGCGTCTACATCATTTACAACCCTCAATAGACAAAGGCTACAATACTAATATAGGTAAGTATCTAGTATAGCTAGAGGTCACAGCTATACTGAGTGCCTACTAAGTAATTCTCAACTTTGAGTAAAAATCACTGCTCTGTAAAGCTCATACAGAAGGTGCTGCTAGAGATTAATCCTAGTCCCAGTTACATCGTGCAATGTCCACCTACTTTGTATATTCTTTCTAAGTTCCGTGAAATGCTTCAGGTACTTAGGTACTTACTAAGGTATGCTTTTTGTTAGCAGTAGGAAATAACAACTCATGGAGGAGGAAGGCAGGCTATTGGCAATTATAAAACGCCCAATACATTACCGACTCAAATAGTTCCAGGTTAGGTAATAACACAACCAAGAACCTGTCAACCATGCAACGATACATCTTTGGCACGCTTCTCGCATTGGCCATTGCCCCCGTAGCAACCACCGACGGACTCGACTTTGAGATGTCCTCCACCACAAGTGGAGGCATTGCCACCGAGCACTGCACATCAGTCACCTTCTAGGGCCTTAACGTGACAGTAACCGAGAACGGGATGTGAAACATGGAGACAGTTGTTTGGAGATGCGGCTCAACTGATGCCGGGCCAAACCATCCCCGTGCCTTTAAAGACCAACGAGGAACAGACATGCACGGTTACTGGGTCCGAGAGTGTGACACTGGCGCAACCCCTCAGAGCCGCAGGGCGGCTGTTATAGCTACTACGGTTGATTTAACTGACGGCTGCTATGCAGCGTTGCAGTGGACTTATGGGCTGAATATTGTGTGTGAGTCAAATTAAGCAACACACACCGCTAGAACTGTTAGATTAGCTAGTGGACAGTGGAATTGTCATGAGTGTCTCGTCCAGTAGAATGAAGCTGGGTTCTTCACAAGGTGCATCTAGCTTGACTTATAGGTCAATATACAGTGCATATATAATCCGAATACCAACTATCCGCACTGTATGCCACACCAACATTGTCGCACCAAATCAATACTGCTGCTCCAGGCTAGCTAGTTCAAGGTCCAAGGCTCGAAGCTCACCAGCGCGTTCGCATCTTTGTTTATCATAATCACGATCTATCCAGTCGACCTCTTAGACACTACTCCCAGACTGCCCTACGGCAATAGCGGATATATTCATCGAGCGTACTTCCGCACGCACGCGGACATTGATTGCCGAAAATGTCGTATCCCACCAGGTCTTTTTCGTCGCATATGCGCGCACCAAGCAGTTCAATCGCCTCAGCTCCACAGTCACCAGCACTGTTGGCTCGAATTGAAGAGAAGAAGGCAGAGCTTGAGAATCTCAAAGAGCTCAGAGACTTGAGCGCAGCAGTAGCAACCCAGATGGAAGCTCTAGAAGAGAAACTGTCCACCCTGTCTGACGGAACAGAGGGTAAGACTGGTACCTAGCTATTATTGTAGCGTTGGCTTGATATTAACATACGGGTAGCTATTGCTGCTGTGGTTGGCAACTGGCATAACGTGCTTCGTGCCATCAACATGGCTTCAAGTAAGTCCGGCTTCATCAAGGTTACTATAGCTATAGTTTGCACAGCAGCTTAACCATCCCACAGCAAAGCTAGCAAAAACAGCAGCCGGGCCTGGCCCAGAAGAAGAAGCGTCCTCATCGACAGGGCCGTTACCCCAAACTCTAGTACGCATTCCTACGGAACACGCACCAACACTGCAGGCGCAAGCAGAAGCGGCAGAAGCGGCAGCCGAAGGGGAATCGACGTCAGATCCTTAGGCTAGAACGAGCAGACGACGGTAATTAAAAGAGAGAGCCTTGGACCGACTACTATGAGAATTGAACCTAGGCTCGGTAATAAGCTATCACGGGGGAATAAGAGGCTACCTAGGGATATGACTCCAGGAACCACAGCTCACAGGGGAGCTTGATGGGCAGCTCCATTTTTGGTTTTATGGTTCCCCGGTATGGAAAGTTATTCCTCAGAAGACACCCTTATCTCTGCTGCAAAATATTGAACTCCAAGCAGCGGATAGAGGAGACATCTTCCCAAATGCTGGCAGCACCAGCCATCGATCGGCAGCTTCGCATCCTGAATATTGGTAACTTATAGCGGGGCGGGCGATAAAATCGCGACGCGTTGCCTCGGTCTCGGCTGCGATGCCGCTCGCCACTTCAGCACAGCTACCGGAAAAGCGAGCGACAAAAAAAGAAAAACGGAAATGACGATGGGTCGACAAGGTCCAAAGCAAGAACAGTGGAACATGGCCGGCAGTGGTGGAAGGCGGAAGAGGCCGCACTCATTTAATTTCGGCTCCACCAAAGGCCATATCTGTTTCACCCGCCATCAACACACTCAGTTCATGCAGCTTTTTACGGCAATCCAGCCCAGCTCATCTACCCCAGAAAATCATTTGCCTATGTTACTATGCCCAAATCAGCATCATCAACGCAACCTTGATTTCAGTTCAGCACCACTAGTTGAAATAGAAGAATTCTCGAACATATTGAATCTGGCCCCGCTTGCACACTCGACGGGCTTCAGGGTTGTTTGCGAAATTACATACGTTTTTTTGGTACTGGGCGCGAATAGTGTAATTGATTTCTGTCGTATCTGATAGAAACCCCCTGCTTGCGAAGTTTCCAGTCCACTTGGCCCTCAACGGTTTTTTTCTTTTTTTTGTCTCGGAATCACATTGGCGAAGGGATGGCCCGGTGCAGCGTTGCAGCTACACCGGCGACTGAGGCCGGCGACTTTGAACGATTGCGGAATGGAGGCACATTTGACGTTTGCTTTGGGGCCGACCTTTTTGGGCGACCCGCCAGCTCTCGTGACGTTTACGAGTACGAGAAACTGCCTCATCTTCCGACAAAGCAAATCACCTCGTCGAAGCGGAATTTAGCGGGGGGTAGTGTTGACCAGGATCCCTGCCCAGGTCAATGTCACGGCCAGGGTCGCCAGGCATCGGATGTTGCCTTTGCTAATGGGCTGAAGAAACATGTCGTGGCAACATCCCCCTCGACCCTTTGTCGAGCAGCCAAACCAGCCTCACAGCCATTTCGACGTCGGCCAGCGGTTGATTCAGAGACGTTCCGGCCTCTCGACTCATTGCGAGAAGCATCTGCGCTGAGTGTCAACAAGCACAATTATGAGAACACGGGGTCACCGTCCACTCGTGAATCTCCAGGTGTGTTGGCATACAGTCGCAATCGTTGGCGCTCTCCTTCTCCTTCTTTGCAACCAGTCATTAACATATTTTGCGGTTCTCCTAGAGCGCTTCGCTGAAGTATACGACCTGCTGAAAGACACGGTTACCGAGCGCTCCATCTGGGAGCAGGTTAAGAAACACTCAGCCGGTCAATTTGAATGGCTGATGACCCATCTGCCGTCTCCAGACTCAACCATCCACGACAGCTCCTCTGAAGAGTACGCTACAGGGGACGGGACGCACGGAGTCCACGATACGGTATACGCTTGCAGTCTAGTGTTGCAGAAGAAGCGAGGGCTTCATAGCGACAGCGAGTGCCCGCTCAATTCATATTATTTGCTGGCTACGCCATTGCAGTACAGCGCCAATTGGACTGTGGAAATGCAGGAGCCTCGAATTGTGAACGACGAGGACGAATCTGTTACCTGGGTAGACAGGAGCCGCCCAGGAACGCCGCCAATGAAGGTTCCGGAGATTGTATATGCTGTTGAAAATGCAGTATCGCCGACGTTTACGGCAGTGAGTGATAGAAGCTTTGGCGAGAGCTCATCAAGGACCACATCATTCTCACTGCCGCGGATTGAAGACTCACTGGAGGAGCTGGACCGGCTGGAGGATGAGATAGAGGCACTGAATGACTTTACACACTCTCAACAGCTGCATTCTCAACAGCTGCACTCTCAACAGCTAGTGCTGCTAGAAAAACAACAGCAGCAGCAGCTAGCAAAAGCTGGGACCCAGCCAACTGTAGAGAGGGCAGCCAACGCCTCGAAAAGATCGACCGTAGCATGTGCGCCGGCCACGGTTCGCGTGAAGCCTACAGAGAAAGTTAGTGCACTGCCGCGTCGGTCTACGTCTCTTGTGGTACGGGAGAAGAGCTTAGATGAGCCAACCAAGGCATCTCTGAGCCGTCGGTCGGGTCTTGGCGTGTTCATGTCGAAAGCTGGTAGCACCCTGGCGACGGTCGCCAAGTCATCAATTGGATCATCAAAAACGCCTACAATTCCCAAGTTCGAGTTACCAGGTAAGGCTGTAGCTCGACGCTTGAAGGAAGTTCGTGACGCCCGCGAAGCACAGCAAGCCGCGGCTCACAAGGCATTGGAAGCTCCTCCTGCCAAGCCCAGAACCAGCAAGACTTTGCCCAGGCCTACCTTTGAGCTGCCTGGAGATACCATCTCCCGGCGGAAGAAGGAGGAAAACGAGGCAAAGTTGAAGGCCCAGGAAGAAGAGCAGCGCAAGAAACGGGAATTCAAGGCAAGGCCAGCAAAGCCAAGCTCTACACCCAGCACGCTTCCCCGGGACACGGTGGCAAGTCGGGCTCGCCAAGCCAAAATCCAGGAAGAGACTGCAGAGAGATTGGCTGCCTCGTTGCATAAGGTCAAGCGGCTATCGCTGGGTCTTGTGCGCGATGAGCCTACGACACCCACGCTAATCAAGACGGAGAAGAAGCGCGGCGGGCGTAGCTCCATGATGGCGGCCGCTGAAGAGATCAATAGGACTGTTCTAGCATCATTGGGCAGCTCGACTAAGAATAAGAATCTTTTGTCCATCGGAGGCATGATGTCGCGGCTGAAACCCCGAAGCAAGGAGATCCAGGCACAAGACACTGCAAGCATCAACGAGAGGAAGAGCTGTGAGATCAGCGAAAGACCGATGACAGCTAAAGCAGCCAGAGACGAGGCTGCTGAGCACTCTAGGAAGGCGAGCCGAGAGTGGGCAGAGAGAAAGCACCGTAAGGAGACGTCACCTCTGAAGCGGGAAGCGGAACCGTAACTAGGCGAAGAAGCGATGGCATCACCACTAGACCTTGAGAGGTGCCGCCCATAGTCTATTTTGGCTATTCTCGCTTCCATCATTAGCTGCTATTTCTTTTTTTCTTTGTTTTTCTTTGTTGTCCTACCGCAGACGCTCTGCGTTATCTGAGCAACACCGGTACGACGACAATTATTCTAGACAACTGAGGGGGAGGCCATACAGGCGGCGAAGTTTATTGAGCATTGGTACGGATCGGATTGTACAAATAGGGCATATTCGGCAACGGGAGGGATTGGAGTTTTGGGCATCTGGATTTGGCGTTGTGCGTTTGCTGACGCCTTGGGAGACAAAGACTTTTACGTCTTTTTGGGAGCGATCCCGTAGTTGCAGCCGCGGAGGCGCAATAATACTTACCTGACTAGAGTAATGTTAACATACATTAGCACTTGCTGCTACTGTGTACTACACAGCAGTAGTAAGTTATTAGTAGCAGTTAGATGGAGGACACGGCATTGGAAGATGCAGGGCTGACAATTTGGCGGCCGATAATTGGGCAGATGCGTTGGAGCACGGTGGATGAGACTAAAGGGATCTGCTGGCCGGGCTTGAATGCATTGTTGAAACAATAGACTAGGATTAGTGCATACATGGCTATATCATTTCGACTAGACTAACGGGCTGCTTCTTCTTTTTTTTCTCTTTCTGTTTTTGCGATTGTAGTTCAAGGCAGTTGTCTGCTATTAAGAATAGACGGCAATACATATCAGTTGTGTTATGTTATTTACATGCCACTGTTACAAATTCTACTGTATTAGTATAATACCGAGAGGTAATGACGGATTTATTACCAGCTACTATACAAGTTGGGAAGCAACTATGGCAGGAATTCGGTCCGAGAAGGATGAAAATACAAGGGAAGCGCTTGAAGCGGGAAAAGCAATCTAGACGCCGTTCATTGGCTCGGCTGGTTTCTGGTATTCACTTTTATTGATAAATTCGAAGCTAGGGACGCAGGTATCGTTGCATTTATTCATTCGGATTTTCTCGCAATCTTGCGGGTTTAGTCCTCTTTTTTTTACCCTTTTTACCCTTTGTTGCCAGTTTCCCTTTTTATTCCTTTCCCTAGCTCTACAACTCTTCAACATATCCTCATTTGCTTGGATCAAAGAACCCAGGCGAGCGATCTTACAGAGACTTTATAGCACTACGAAAAGCACCCGGCCGTTGTGCATCGGCCTAAAAGACCCGCCCTAGAAAGTAGGTGCAGTAGTCGGGGAGCTTAAACGTGAATCCTGTCAGCTGTCAGAAGCTTGGAGCTGTTTTAGCTTGGCGGGCAAGAACTCATCTCATCTCATCTGCATCTACCATTACCTGCTAGTAGTAATCTTGTTTCTCGTCATCTTTTCATCTCTTTCTCTCTTTCTACTGGACAAAGACATTGTTGCCATACTCTCTATTCAACTTCATTTTAGACCTTCTCGAGTCTTTTCTCAATAGGATATAAGAGAGAGAAAGACGTACGTCATAAGCCAAACTGACTCGCGTGCAGCTCTGTTGAAGGCGTCACCAACTTCAACTTTCAGTTTTTCAACTCCATCTTGCTGTTCGATATTCACCCGCCAGACAAGGAGCCCAAACGGCACCGCCGGCCATGTCTTCCTCGCCGACCGTCACGGTCAACGGCTGCACCATCGTGGGCGCCTTCCAGCCCGCCTCGGCCAAGTACCCCAAGGCGCTGGACATCTTCCACGGCATCCCCTTTGCCAGCGCCCAGCGCTTCGCCCCCGCCGTCGCGACGCCTCTGGGCGACCAGGCCTCGGGCCTCGTCATCGATGCCTCCCGGCCGGCGCCCTCGCAGCCGTTCCCGATGGCGCCGCACGCAACGGCCGAGGACCCGCTGAGCCTCAACATCTTCCGGCCGTCGTTTTCGTCGTCGACGTCGGTGTTTGTGGTGGCCGATGGCGATGGCATCGGCAATGAGGAGGATGCTCTTGCTGCTGCGGCCGGGACGAGGCGAGACCTGCCGGTGGTGGTGTACGTGCATGGCGGGGCCTTTAACTTTGGCTTCCCCGCGGAGAGGGATCTGGCGTCGTTTGTGGCCTGGGGGAGGAATCAGGTGCTGGTTGTGAGCATTTCGTATCGCCTGGGCGCGCTGGGGTTCTTGGCCGGCTCGCCAGATGTAACGACAAAGGGCCTGAATCTGAATCTGGGGTTGAGGGATCAGCGGGTGGCGGTTGAGTGGGTGAGGCAGTGGATCGGCGAGTTTGGCGGAGATGTTGATGATATCACGCTCTGGGGATCAAGTGCTGGGGCTCATTCAGTGAGTTATGATATGCTGACGATGATTGTGGTGATGGCTGTATACAAATTACTGATATTGATTGCTTCTCCAGGTCGGTCATCACATGCTGAACCCTTCTCCTCTTCCATTCCGCAAGGCCATCCTCGAGTCTGGCTCTCCAACCGCGCGCTCTGTCCTCTCAGCGTCACATCCTCGCAACGTTGGACAGCTAAGCGAACTCGTCATGTACGCCAACAACAAGCCTCTCGACTCCCTACCCATCGACTCCCTCGTCCAGTCTTCCTTCACGGTGTATGCGATGCACCACACAGCCGTGACCTGGCCGTTCCAGCCCGTTATTGATGGCCCTGGAGGCGTCATCCCCGACCTACCGCTGAACCTGTGGCGTGATCTCATCAGTTCGGGCCGCGCAAAGGACTTATCCGTCATCACAGGCTTCTGCTCTCATGAGGGCACGACTTTTGCTCCCCAGCATGCTTCTACCAGCGCCGAATTCCGCTCCTTCTTCCAGAAACTCATCCCTTCCTTTTCAGCAGACGATCTTGATGCCCTCGAGATGCTATATCCAGATCCTCTCATCCATCCTGATTCTCCCTACCGTCAACCTCCCGGTATAGGCGGTCCTCAGAAACGCCCTTATGGCGCTCAGTTCCGACGCATTCACGAGGCGTATGGCCATTACGCCTATATATGTCCTGTTCTACACACCGCGCACACATTATCTAGAGCCGGCGCCCGCGTCTATGTATACGAATATGCTGCGCTATCTTCCCCCTTCAAGGCAGCGTCTCACGGCGACCAACCTCCAGCCGTAACGCACGATCTAAACGTCCTCGAATTCACCCCAGGCCTCGTAGCCACCGCCAAAGAAATGAGCCAACGCTGGATCTCTTTCTCCTCATCTCCATCTGGCACCCTGGACCAAGGCGACGCAGATGAAGCATGGCCCGAGTTTCAATCACCCTTTGGAGACGATGGCTCTCTGCCGGGAGCTGGACTCGGCGAGCTCCTCGTCTTTGGAGATGGCAATGATGAAGCCGCGGGAGGCCGGAATCAGGGCACGCCGGTGAAGACGAGGACGCTGACGGAGAGGGAGCTGGAGCAATGTCGCTTCTGGTGGGACCGCATGGAGTTGAGTCAGGGCATGGGAGAGCGAGGCGCAGCGACAGCCTGGTTAAGAGCGTGACAGCATCAGGGGAAGAGAATAATTAAAAGAGAAAAAAAAAGGCATGAATTGGGGATAGTTTTATCCTTGGAGTTTCAAAAAGGGTAAATATGAAAATAAAAAATGTGTATGATAGGCTTTTCGTGAGTTGAGGATGTAGTGGCTTGTAAACTACCTAGCGATTTGTAGATGATGTACACTGCTAACACATAAGCGAAGATAGTGTACTTGTAGATAGGTCAGTATTGAGGAAGAAGTAGTGCCGTGATGTGTAAATAAAGCTATATAAATCATGGCTGACACAATATATGCGGGTAACTACTACCTATTAATCACTTGAATCTCGCTTTGAAAGAATCAAGAAAGCAAGGGAGAGGAGAGGAGGGGTGTGTTAGCGTTCATCAGATATGGGCATCACACATCAGCTCAGTTGATAACCTGACAGCGTACTCTGCACTCTTTTTTTTTATTTTATATATATATATATATATTCCTTTGCGAAAAAGGAAGCAGCTTTGGAGGAAGAATTAGTCTGCTGATAACGCCACTAGTCGATGCCCTTTCCCTGATCCTCTCGTCAGTTTGCGATTTTGCCTAATTATTCCACTTCTACTTGGGCTTCTCCTTTGTACACCCGCTGTGAGCTCCTGCTCTTCTCTCATGACTGGCTTGAGCTCTGCGTTGATCTCCTTAATACCTGATAGTAGTATTATACTATTTTTCTTTATTATAAGGAGCCATGTAAAAAGAAAGAATATAAAAAAGTAAAAAAAAAAACATGTTAATTTAAAACTCATTAACAAGCGTGGTAGTGACTCTATGATTATTTTTATGAATAGCATAATATGGATAAATACGTAAAAAGGGGGAGAGTGTGATATTTCAGACAAAAAGGCATTAATGACAATGGCAAGTCTGGATAAGAAACAGCAGCAGCAGCAGCAGCAGCAGAAAAATCGGGCTCGCTACGCCTATATATGCATATCGTATTCGTATGTACAAAGCAGCGCGTCTTTCTCTTTTCTGTTTGTTTGTTTTGCTTGCTTGTCATGGCCAATACATGCATTAATAGTACCAAGCATGAACAGTCATGTTTCAACTCCTTCATCCATTTAGCCATGATAGCTGTCACCTTTTCCTCCTGTCATCTTCGCAAAACAAGCAAACATAATAAGCGCGTCCTTCTTTTTTTAATCCTCCTTCCTCCTCCCTCGCCCTTCTTGTTCTTGTCCAGATTATATCAATTCTTTTGCGCATAAAATTAAAATAAATTCAAACTCAAATGCCAATACATGGCATGAGGGAAAATATGCAGCTGCGCCGTGTTATGCTGTGCGGTGCAATAAATAAAGCGAGAGTGTGAATGAAGCGAGCGTAAATAAAAAAGAGAAGAGCCAGATTTCATGGTATGCAAAGCATTATTAAACAAGGTGGTCGCAAAAAAGAAACATCCTAAAACGCCTCTCATGGTCCTTGAGCATCTTCCAAACCCCAGGATATCCTTGAAACACAACGAGCGTTAAAAAAAAAAAAGTATACGAGTCTCACAAGCCGCACCAACTAGAAGTTCTGGGAAATACCAGCGCTCTGTTGGGGGAAGTGGCCAGGATTTTCAACGCGCGCGCTGCGACGTGCAGGATTATCACGGATAATGGGTGGAGCGGGCATGTTGTCGCCAGGATTGCCATAGCCAGTCTCATACGGGCTCTGGCCATATTGATCGTAATAGCCGCCACTACCGCCGTAAGCCACGCCCACGCCCGCATCGGAGCCGTCTGATCGGCCAGTTGCGCTGTATGAAGAAGACGCATTCGAGGCTCCTCGTCTAACGTCACCTCGGTTGTTTGCGGCTGCGGGGCCCATGGCACCAAGAATCTCTCCTTCAGGGTTGTCAATCAATGCGGCCTCGGACATGTTACCGCGAGAAGGCGCCATGTCAGAATATCCGTTGTTGGTGGCGCCAGATATCGTTGTAGAAGCCTTTCGGCCGGTTGAGCCGCCGGCGAGAGTGGTCGATCCCCAGCCACGATATCCCACGGATTCCTCTTCTCTCATCTCATATGAATCTCCGCCAGACATACCGACAACGGGAATTGTAGGATCCGCATTGGGGTTGTAGGCATAATCTTCGACTTCCTTTCGGCGCTCCGCCTCTGCTTGACGGCGCGCGCGAGTCTTCTTCCAGAAGAAAAGCCCAATGACTGCCAAAATAGCAATAGCAACGATGGGTACGACCACGCCAATGGCTACCTTGGCTGTTGAACTAAGGCCGCTGCTGCTGTCCTTACCAGCAACGCCATTCGGGGTTGCCGTAGAGGTAGAAGAGGTAGTTATGCCACTTGGAGAGCCTGAAGGCGTCGTAGTGTGTGTCACGATGACATTAACGGTAGAACCACCTGTGCCCGAGACAGACACGGTGACATCACTTGACGATGGTGGTGGTGTTGTGGTGGCTGATGACGGATTGGAGGAGCTCGGGGGTGTTGTTGACGAAGGGGGGCTGCTGGTTGTTTGGTCCGGCGATGTAGTGGAAGAAGTAGAGTCTGGCGTCGAAGATGGTGACGAGCTCGATGAGGTTGACGGCGGCGGTTCCGTAGTCGGAGGCGAGGATGTTGGAGGCGGCGCAGAAGTCGAGCTCTCTGGAGGAGGAGTAGACGACGGAGTCGAGCTCGGGGGTTCTGTCGGGGTTGAGGATGGAGGCGACGATGTCGGCGGTGGTTCGCTCGAAGTTGGCGGTTGATCTGGCGGCGACGTCGATTTCTCCGGTGGAGGAGCCGAAGAACTGGGCGCTGCGTTTTCCGCTGGTGGTGCGGTCGAACCCTGTGGTGGATCGGTTGTGGCCATGGTGACGGCGCCGACGAGGTTGGTCAGAGGCGTGAATTGGCTGTGTTTATGTGTGATGTCAGCGTGAGGCCGAAAAGGCGCTTAAGCAGGCCAAGAATGTAGAGGTGCAGCGTAGAAAGCAAGTAGCAGTCATCATCATCTTGAGCATCTGAAGTCGACAACGGGTAGTTGCCCGGGTCTGCGCAGATAAGCTAGCAAGACGGAGCCATGAAGCGGCTCGAGGCCGGATGCAGGCGCAGCGCACAAAGTCGGCGAGAATCCAATCACACGCCCAAAAAGAAAAAGATCCAAAGACGTCGGCGAAGCACAACAGAGAGGATCGTCGGAGCAACGGATCGGCCTGATAAGGGAGGCCAAAGGCAAGACAATGAAAGCCGCAAACGTACCTCTTCTGACTAGTCGAGCGTTCCAAAGAAGAATCCAAAAAAAGGATTTTGGCGCTCGCGGAACGAATCAATCAATTCGAACGACGAAACAGATGGGAAAACCGAGCAGCCACCGTCACAGAGTAACAGAGAAAAAAGAAGAGAAAAAAGAAGCGCTGTGCCCAAGATGGGTCTCTCGCTATCTTTCCGTGTCGTAAAACACAAAAGGGCGTCCAGCCGCAGAGCTGGGATGCAGCGATTTTCTGACGGGCCGGCCAGAAAAGCTAGCCTTGGGCCTGGGCTCGTACAAGATTCGCACCCGTTGCAGCGAATGGAACGGCAAGCAGCTGCGGGATTGTGGGCCGCGGAGAGTGGAGGGGCGTGTCTTGCAACTGAGAGACACACGTCGTAGAGTGGGAAGGTTAAAAAAAGAGGAGATGGAGGATTGAAAGCGCTTAGGAATGCGCGAGAGAAGGCGGGAAAAAAAAATAATAATAATAAGGCGAACAGACAGACACACACGAGCGCCAGGCAGGACAGGGAACCGCTGCCAGGGGTGGGCTGAGAGGGAAAAAAAGGATTTGATGACACGAAAAGGCCGAGCCCAAGCCCCAATCAATTGCTACGACAGAAACGCGTAAAAGGCTGCCGGGCTCTCTCTCTCGCTCGCTCTCACTTGGGCCGATGAGGGAAAAAAGACAAGCTGCTACGACTAGCTCGAAGTGGTGGCAGAAAAATTCGGTTTGGGTGGGCTGCGCGGGTGAGGCCAAGAGAAGCTACAGGCGACGATACGAAGGAAACGCCGAGCTGTAAAGTTCTGACGCACCCGAGGGCCAGATGCACCCAGACAAGAGAGAGAGAAAAACGGACGATGGGGGTTGTTCTGGCTAGCGCCACTCGTACCGGATGCGCGTTCCTGCAGTCTCGACCAGTTTTTTCGTTTTCTTTGTTGGCCTGTATTACTACATGTACTTGTGTAGGTGTACCTATTCCCCCCTCATCCTCTACCTATGCTGTACTGCAAGCTGTTGTTGTTCTATTTTTGCTTCTCTGCCTCGCCTTGAGCCGGCCTTTTGGGTTGTTCTAAGGTTTTTGCCTCCCCGAAAGCTTATTGATGCAAAGCTTCTCTCCCCCCTAGAAGGAAAATTCACATGGGAGGGAAAAACAAAGCAGCAGCAGTGAAAACCGCACAGGACTTGTTTAGTACGGCCAGTGGCTGGCGCTGCTAGTAGATCAGGCCAGAGCCACCACCACTCTAGCAGCCCCCAGAGAAATGGCCGAAGAAACTTAGCCTAGCCTTGGAGCGACGGCGCTGGAGGAGGCGGATGGGGCTGTTTTGGTTCAATTTAGCACCAGGTGGACTAGAACCGGCTCTCTCTCTATCTCTCGCTCTCTCTCTCTCTCTCTTTTTTTTTTTTTTTTTTTTTTTTTTTCTTTCTTTTTTTTTGTGCAGTTGGTTGCTGGTGGCTTACAAGAGTCAATTGATGACTTGGTAGGCGAGATTACGGACCTGGGCTGTCACGCCAGCAGCCGGCTAACCGCTAAAGCCAATCCATTCGGGTCTGGGTCAGTGTCAGCCGCGGCCAGTCCCTGTGAGAGCCAAGGAGGCCGCCGCTCCATTTAGCACAGCATGTTTTTTTTTTGCACATGGTGACCCTTTTTCGGGCAAAGCCGCCTGTGTTTATTTGCAGGTCGTATTGCTTGTATGTAGTAGTATAGGTATTCTTCTTCCCCTTATCGCCTTCCTGGAAAACGACGTGCTGTTTTCCCTTCTGCTCTCTTCTCTTTCGCCTCCTGGGAGCCTTGCTTCGCATCAGCGAATCATTTTTCCCATCTTTGGTAGCATTGTGCCTGTAAGTGTTGCGCAACGCTCGCAAACGCGCTGCAAACCATTTCGCTCGCGGTACAAAACCCCCCCCCCCCTCCCCCCTAAGGAACCCCCGGTCATTATTTACGGAGCGGCAAGCTCAGATGATGCGTATCATACGTATTCATTACGCACGGGCTTGGCTCTGCTGCTGTGTCTCACAACAATCAATCGCAGACAAGAAAGAAAGAGAAGAAATGCGTGTGCTCATTTCATACCAGACCGCTGCCAGCAGGATACATACTAGTATGTAAGCAATAGCCTTATCTCGCTCACGCATCTCATCATCGCAATCACCATCAGCTGTCACTACTAGTCTAGTAGGTAGTAGCGCCAAATTACCCTGCCTTGCACATGGCAAAAACACAAGCCGGCAAGGGAACAGAAAAGCGACGGAAATGAAATTTGCACTGCCCGTCTCACCACCCGCCACTGCCACAACAGACGGATCCGTGGGAGGTGTGGATTACTAAAATCAAGCCTAGACACTGTTATTATTAGCGGCCCTTGCACAGTGACATTTCAATGTACCTTGGTGGTGCACATGCTATTCTCCCGCCTCTGCTGTATGCCAAGCTCCTAAGCTGGAGCGAGACAACATTGATACCGTACATCGTAGTATCAGTGTAGTACTACTGTAGTAATAGTCATAGTGGTACTATAATGAGTGATCCAGGTCTCCTATTCCATAGGGAAGCGAGAGAGAGAAGAGACGCCACGATCCCTTACTCCTACTGCTACTATTATTACCTACCAAAGCATCCATAGCAGATGTTAGCGCCGCCGCAAGCCGGTTGCTCCACAATAACGGCCATTAAAGCATCCGACAGCATGAACTCCCTTTCGACAGGAAACAGTCCTGAGTAAACAGCACGTGATGCTGGTTGAACTTCATCCCATCAGTTTATCTGTTTGCCGATCCTGTACAATGAGCTGAAAAGACGACACAAGGTAGAGAAAGATGCAAATTGAATAAAATTTCTTATATTTCAAAAGGTAGCTAATCATATATCATGATAATCTTGTCTGAAGAAAGTCGGGGAAGAGAATATATAAAAACGGGTGAGTGCATCTGATTGACCTATATTGCCTATGTACAGTTTTGTTCCTTCAGATGCCCAAAGAAGACGAGGCACGAAGTGTTGTCGTCACCTGAGATATAGAATTTCATGTGTTTCGGGAGGGTGTTTAGGTTCCAGTGTCCGTCTATATGCAAACATCGCAGCAACAAAAAAAATTCGAAAAAAGGCCCAATATATAAATAAAACTTTCGAAAAGAGAGCTCCGTCGTGAAATCCCTAATTACTCCTTGGTTGGAAGTGAACAAAAATAAAACAAACCTCCCTGGGGAGAAGCCGCTTCGAATGCCGCTGTCTGGTGGCAAGATCATGCAAATGCCGTAAGCAAGAAATGACGACGCTGATACTAAAGAAATGCTAATCTTCATCAAGATTCAGCTTATAACCTTCACTTTCTGCTCCCAATCTAAGGTCGCAGGGTCCATGAGGGCTTCAGCTGGTCGTCCATGGCAGCTGTCGTGAAAACTGTGTCACCTGGAAGGCGACTGATGCGGCCTGCTCCACTTCGGATGGCATTGAGCTGCGTCTGGGAGATGCCGCTTCTGTTACTCCTGATGCTGCCTGCGTCGCTGGCGACCTCAGGATCTCTGAACTTCTTGGGAGGGGCAAAGTCCAGGCCAGTGAAGGTGCTAGATTTTCGGAGCAAGTGTCTATAAGAGAGATGAGTTAGCAAGCATGTCCCACTTTTATCAATGTGATCAATAGTACTTACGGGCTGGGTAGAGGTGTTAGATCTTCGAAAGCAGTCACCAGCGGTGAAGCAGCAGTTGGTGGCTGCAGGAAGGGGCGTCTCTCGCCAAAGGGGCTTTGACTTCGGCCGGCAACGTTATCCCTGATGCTAGACGGGGGAGCAAAATCAGCGGCATTGAAGATGGCGAAAGAATCGTCAGCTAGCTTGGATGGTGTTGGCAGCGTGGCCAGAGCAGCCGGAGGAGGCAAGTTCTTCTTTGGCTGGTTTTGGCGAGCCCATCTGCCAGATGCGGAAGAATCCGGTCTAGGGCCGAAAGCTGATCCGGCGCGAGGACGTCCACCAGGGCCGGGAGAGAAGGTTCCGCCATTTCCATTAGCACCACGGAAGCGCGGGCCGGGGCCACGTGAGCCACCCCGAGGAGCACCTTGACGGCTACTGGGAGGTGGTGTCATGGCACGACGGGTAACAGGCTGGGCATAGGGCATAACAAAGGCGTTGGTGTCGGCGTCATAGTAAGCAGCTGCCTCTAGGTAACCTTGATCATAGTCTTCATAGTAATCGGGACCGCCCTGTCTCTGTGGCTGAGGCTGTTGCTGCTGCTGCTGCTGCTGTTGCAGGTGCTGGGGAGGTTGAGTGGGCATAGGAGGGGGCGCTTCATTAGAATCATCAAAGTACTCCTTGTAGAAAGAACGGATACGGTTGGCGCGGACTTCAGGGTCATCAGACTCCATGGCTTCGCTAGGAGGCAGAGGCCTGAATCCCACAGAGAGTCGCTTGTTGGCGTTGTTTTGCGGAACACCGAGGCCACCGCTCTGCTGAGGAGCGGGAAGTCGAGAGAGAGGTCGGCCACGGGGTTCTTCTTCCTCATGTGCGGGGGCGTCCTCGTGAGGGGGTAGTCCGGGAGAGAGAATCTGGGGAACGTCAGCGGGGCTGACGTGCGAGGCACGACCATTATCGGTGTAAGCAGATGAACGAGCTGAGCTAGGTTCCATGTTGGGGCTTCGGGAGCCGTCGAGCTTCAGAGCAGCGGGAGCAGGAGCCGGGATATCGGGCACTTCGAATTCGTCGGCGTTGAAGACGTCGACAGGGGCAACAGTTTCGATTTCCGGGACAATTGGCTGCACGGGAACCATGACATCGTGGACCTCGGCGGCACTGGGAGGAGGCTGGTGCGTAGGCTTGGGAGCGGTAGGGGTAGCAAAGGGATCCTCTTTCTCATCCGAATGGGCCTGGGGCGTTGTCGGAGGCATGGCGAGGGCACTGGACTTGGGAGGGCGTCTTCCAGAAGGGCTGTCAGTCGTCTTGAAGGATCGGATAGAGCCAACATCACTATTTGCGTATTGGCTAACGGTTCTATAGGGGTCATTTTCGGTTTGGAGGGTTCGAGCATACGAGTGAATAGATTCGCGAGATCCAGTGTTGCCCGGAGGAAGAAGATACGGTGACGAGAGGTTCATGTCCATGGAAAGTCCACCCTTGTGCATGCCTTTTTCAACTCCGCCAAACATGCTCTTTCGCTTCTTGGAGGAAGCATTTCCCAATCCAAAATCCAGGTCCTTGGTAGGATCGTTGAGCTCTTCCAGCCTGTCTCGGCGCATATTCCTGCGGTGGAGGAAAAACAAAACGATGACGGCCACAACAACCGGAATACTGCTCCAATTAGCATCACCATCCGGGACGGACAACTTCTTCGGCTTTAAACAATAGCAAATCACTTACATAATTCCCAGGACGATGGCGAGCGTCGAGTCCGATGGTCCAACTGGTTTCTCACAAGTATTGGAGGCATCTGTCGAAGTACAGCTCGTGCTTGATCTACGCAGCAGAGATCCAACGGACTCAAGGCTTCGGCGCAGGTTCATTCGCGATCCCATCCCAGAAACTTGTGCATCACGCGCAACCAACCCAGCCGTGGCTGGGTTGAACCCTCGAGCTCGTATGAAACTCATCTTTCCCGTTCCTCCTAATCCAAATAAATAATAAAAATTACTTGCTGGGAAGTATATGTCGAAATAAACAAAAAGATATTATATATGACGTTCGCTGACTATAATCGACGTGATATACCGATCGCCATTAATATGTGGATTTTGTTTTTTTTTTTTTTTTGTTTTGTTTTGTTTTGTTTTACACCGATTGGTAGCTTCTCTTTCCAAAGGAAAAAAACCCGCGAACGAGAGAAAGTTGGCCAAATAGCTTTGTCGATCGACGTTCGTCCAGGAAGGACCAGGAAACCAGAAAAAGCGGGTAAAAAACGAATGCAATGCCAACCGGACGGGCAGAGACAATGAGTGACTGGTGCTGCTGGTTCGCAGAAGCAGCGCGCAAAAAGGAATGACTGAGAGCTTGACAAGCAATACCAAAAAAAGAGTGACTGGCCCGCTTGCAGGCGGTTCGCACGATAAATCGCAGTGGTCGACAGAAAGGAAAGACTGGCGATGGGGAGAGGAGAAAAGAAGAGGAAGAGCGCGAGCGAGGATAAGCCCAAGGAGAGGAGAGGGAGACGAAGCGGGCTAGGACGGCGATGGGCCCTGTGCAATAGGCCTGGTGGGACGGCGCAATGTGCAGGTACCAGCGCAGGTACCGCTACAAGCAGCACCGGGTGGGCAGCAGACGGCGTGTTCTGCAGACGGCTGCAGCTGCCCGTAGCGGCAGTCGCCCAGCGTACTGGTACCTGCCCGGGGCCGTGGTGAGCAGAGTGATTGCAGGGAGCCCGGCAGGTTTGGGCAGCTCCCTTCCCCTTGCCGGAGCGAATGAGACAGCGCAGGGCAAGGCCCAGCAGCGGTCCAGGGGTCGAGCGCGCAGGCACATGTACCGGTACCGAGAGGGGTTGGAGATTGGAGATTGGAGCTTGTCCTGCTGTGGTCAGTGAGCTCCGGCGCCGACGAGCTTCCCAGGGTCATAGGGAGTTTAATTTGAGCGGTGCTAGCGCCGGGCCGCCGCGCCCAAGAGACGCAACAGCAACGAATCGCCCGCCTGTGGGCGACTGGGGATCGCCTCCATCGCTAACCCCGTGCCACAGCGGCCAGTTTCTCGCGCATGGCGGCAGCTCCAGAGCGCCAGATGCGAGCGCCAGTCGAGGCGGCGTCCTCTAGCTGTTGATTCAGTGCGTCGAAAGAGGAAAACAAAGGGCCTGGCGAGCTGGGCCTAGCAGGGGCCTGACGCAGGTACAAAGGCCCACGCGAGCACCCCTCACAGTATGAAACATTCTCTACAGCAGGCTGGCTTGCACTGTCCCAGGGCCAGTCTGAAGCAACAGATCCCTGCATCTGGCACTGTGTTTTGCAACTTTTCAGTAGTGCTGCCCCTGACGCTAGCCCAAGAACGCCTTAGCCGTCCCGCCAGCGCGCGTATAGGAGTCCTCCAACAGCAAATTGAACTTATGCATTTGACTCAGCATCTGTGATCTCGCTACTTTAACAGCGTCGGCGTTGCCACAACTCCTTTATCATTGTTGGCAGCAGCATTTTCTGTTTAAAAGCAAAAAAAAACTTAGCTAGCGCCAGCCTTGTATATGACACTCCACATATGCGCCGTTGAGGGGAAGCTGCCAACGCAGAGCTGATGGGGTTTCGGACTGCTCCGTAATACTTGACTTCCGCTTAGTTGAAGAGACTTGGCGGCACCGGTGTGTCAAGTAGAGCTGCAAGCACTGTACCACGATAACATCGTCGCTTAGGCCTATGAAGATGAAGGCTCAACAGCAGCATGGCCAAGGTAACTACTATAACATGGTAATATATTCCCGCAAGCACCTGATACAACACAATATGCGGTGTACATGCTGTTAGTACCAGCCTGTGCGCCCCGAGCTTAGAATTGAATGCACACAGCTCGAAGCACAAGCAACACAACGCCTCGGCCACATTTTCTTCGGAAATTTGTCACCAGATGTCCGTGCTGTGTCAGTGCAGGCATTATCAGCGCTGTCTGGGTCATGAAAGAATAGAACCAGGCGAAAGAGGCACGCACAAACTTGTGTCTGAATTGCTGGTGCTATAGAAGAAATGGCGCATTCGAGAAGCGAGTTCGCCTTGATCGCACTCGCAAGCTGGGTGCCTCTTTGAGCGCAAGCGTCTTCCCAGCCGGTATCCATCCAATAGGAGCGGCCAGAATGCCAGCTTCATTAAACGCATATCCACCGCAATGCACACAGTCTCGCGCAACTGCGGAGCTGCAGAAGAGCTCCATCCGCATCCTGCTTGTCTCCATCCTCGCCTCAAAGGCATCCACCGCAAACACTTGCGCCGCAGCCCCTTGGCCGAATGCAATCTTATCGTTCTATGGGTGCAATCAACTGGTCTTAATATAGATACAGAGCATGTCTTCCGCTCACACTATCGAAATTGCCGATACGCTCATAATACTACTAGTACCACAACTCCTTCGCAGAGTGCGCTTCGTGCAGTGCTGTGAAGATCCGGCCCGCTGCCCGGCTGGTTTGAAAACGAAGCTGC
The DNA here is from genome assembly GCF_020647865.1 of Trichoderma asperellum. NCBI lineage: Eukaryota > Fungi > Ascomycota > Sordariomycetes > Hypocreales > Hypocreaceae > Trichoderma > Trichoderma asperellum. The sequence continues at coordinate 988,447 of NC_089417.1, forward strand.
CGCTTTTCCGATATGAACTCGCCCCCTGGCCACCGTGGTCCGGAGCACTGCCCTGCCGATGAGACGCTCAGGATGATAGTTGCGGAGTCCAATTAATGGCACTAGCAGGAAAAAAAAAAAAAGCACGGAGTTCCAGCGCCGAGTTCCAGCAGAAACAAAGAAAGTAGTGTATTGCGATACAGGCACTGGTACTTGTAATAATCAATACCAGGCACCACGTTCGGATGCTAAGCCGGCGACTAGGACAATGAATTGCCCTAGCCAGGCCGTGTGTTCCATCTCCATGTCTCTCTCCCTTGCCGCATAATGCCACAGGTCGGTGAGTCGCCAGAATAATTCAGACGAAACAGGAGAAACGGGTCTTGACATGCGGAAAAGAAAAAAAGCTTCTGCCGCACGTTGGTTTTTCTAAGACCCTTGGCAAGACATGGGGGACTTCGCTGTGAGTGAGACCAAGACAAGCTTCTTGTCTTTCTATGCAGCCTGGTGGAGGTTGCGTGGAGAGTTCCTCTAGCAACCAACCTATGTCTGGCCAGTCGGTTTAGAGAAGCCTTTTTCCTTAGACTTGACATCAATATTGGCAACGTCGAAAGATCTTTTTAGGCTATTGGCGTTTGGGAGCTCGATAGTCGAGGCATTTTTGGTCCCGTGAGCCCGGTGGCCATCTTGGTTAGGCCTCTCCATTCTCACATTATACGCAAGCACTACTAGTAGGTACAAGTGCCGCATCATGAGGGGGGGCTGCTAGGATCCTAGCTCATGCCCTCTTATCACGCAAGGGGGCAGAAAGCGTACCTGTTTTGGCCATCAGAAAAACAAACAAACGAGATTTTGCTGCCGCAGTGTATGTATCAGTATCAATGGCGAGAGCAGCATGAAAAGTGAATCATGGGTGCCCCCAGCTCAGTGAATCTTTTTTCAAGGAGCGTATAAAGAAACTTTAGAATATGAGCAGCACAGGCATGTTTGGATGGCGTGGAGCAAGGCGGCAACAGACGTGGGTTCTATTCACTTTCGGCTATTTCCATCGACCCTTAACATTCTCCATACAAATACTCCATACATGCTTGTAATCAAAGTATGTATAGTAGTAGTAAAAGTGGTAAGACCTAACAGTGAAGTACCTATATCTCACTAGCAACAATCGTTTTCCGTTTGGGTGGCAAATACAAAGGGGGCATTCCAGAACGATCCATTGAGCAGTGCAAAGATCCCAGAGACGGCAACTACGGCAAATAGCTGGGACTAGTCGGAGTAGTCTGGATCAAGCCGATATGCATTGTGTAGGGTCGTATTTGCGTGACATGTCCATGCTCTCTTGTTCTATATTTGAGTATTGCGAGATCCTAATAGCCTGAATAGTAGTTGTTGATGCATCGTAGCTAAGCAACTAGCCTCGAGAGTTTGAAAGTTTATAAAACTCAGGCGCATACTCAACTAACCAATTCTTCTCAATTTTCGTAATGTCGCGAATATACGTCTTGTCTCCCGTTTCCATTATCTCATAGAAAATGACCCAGTCAGCTTTGCGATTAAACATTAGCGAATTAGGGTGTGCGTGCAGGATAGTGCCGCCCTCGACGTTTCGATAAGTTCCATCCGGCTGCATTCGTGCTGTATGGGCAAAGTAGCCAGAAGTGAGGCAGCGTCTAATTTGTTCTGCCTTGTTGCTTTTATCCACATTCGAGGACGACTGTTGTTTGGACGATAGCGTCTCGTCAACGTTAATGTGGAATCGTTCGAGGTAGCGCTTGAGCTGGGCTCGGATACTGACTGCCCGAGTCAAGGATTTGTAATTGAGGTTATGCTCATGGCAAAATTTAGCCTCTTTTTTTCCCTTCGTGATGAACGTCTGGTAGACATTGAGCAACGTCAGATGATCACCTTCTTCTACAGCAAACTTACGCCGTGAAGACTCCATCTTGTGTCGCTCGCCGTCATGGTAGAACCATATGTTCCCCCCTAGGCTTGTCATGGCAGCAATAGTCAACATTTCGCTTAGGCAGTTGAACTGCGGTGCTGATAACAGTGTCTTTGCCATCATCGGCTCGACTGCTAGTTCTGCCATACGAGACCCAAGCGGATGTGTTAGCTTTGCATACTCATCTAAAGCTCCCAATGAGTACAGTAGTTCGAGTGCCTTTGACATGAGTTCCGACGGTGGTGAGGAAAGGAAATCAAATCGAACCACATTGTCGATACCCAGGGCTTTCAATTGGAGAACGGTTGATGCAAGGTTCGACCTTTGTATCTCTGGAGGGTTCGTTTCCGGTAACGCCTGGTAGGCGGCTTCGTTGTAGAGTCGATAGCATTTTCCGGCTTTGGTACGGCCAGCACGACCGGCGCGTTGAGAGGCAGATGCTTTGGATATGGGCGTGGTTGTCAATGTGTCTATGCCTGTCTTGGGATTATAAGCTCTCAGCTTGACAAAGCCGCAATCAATGACATGGACTATGCCGTCAATTGTGACTGAAGCCTCTGCTATGTTTGTTGAAAAGACCACCTTTCGTGTTCCTTCAGGTGCTTTGTCAAACACAAACATCTGCTGCTCTGTCGAGAGTCCGGCATAGAGCGGCAATGGCTGTAATGGGCCGTGCTGGCTTTCCAACTGCATGGCTCTCTCAGCTACGGCTTGAATCGCATTGTCAATCTCCTCGCGACCCGTCAAGAAGACTAAGATATCTCCCTCGCCTTCTTGGGTGTGAATATCAAAAACAGTATTGACTGCCTTCTCGACATAGTTTTCTGCTGGCGCCTCGAGATATAGAACATCAATAGGATATGTTCGTCCCTCTAGGCTAACAATGGTAGCAATCTCCTGTGGCGGCTGTCCGTCTTCTTGCTTTTTTGCTTCCTGGTCAGAGCTTGCTGTGAAGAATTTAAGAAACTGCTCAGCTTGGAGCGTTGCACTGCTGACGATAATGCGAAGCTCGGGACGCTTCCTTCGAATCTTCTTCAACAAACCAAGCAAGATATCGGTACTGATGGATCGCTCGTGAGCCTCATCCACCATAATGACAGAGTATCGCCTCAGCAGGGGATCAGTCAGTGCTTCCCGGATAAGCAGAGCATCGGTCAGGAACTTTATCCGAGTTGAAGACGAGGTGACATCTTCAAAGCGAATCGAGTATCCAACCTCTTGGCCGACTTCACATCCCACCTCATCAGCCACTCGTAGAGCAACCGTTGTGGCGGCCACCCGGCGCGGCTTGCGCGTAAATGTCAGTAAAAAATTATTTGGATGAAACAGCTCTAGAGAAAACCAGCGCTCACTTGTGTTATTCCTATGATCTTTCCATCTGAACACCATCCAGCGCGTTCGAGGAACTGGGGAATCTGTGTGCTTTTGCCAGAGCCGGTCTGGCCTATGACGATGGTAACCGGGAACTTCTCTACGACATAAAGTAAACTTTCGCGGTATTTTGCTATGGGAAGCAAGGATGGTGGCTTGTGCAATGCGGGGATGAATGACGAGTCGAGGTCGAGGTCTGTCATTGTGAAATGTTTATGTTGATCTCATTTGGTAAAATTGCTGCTAAATAAGCAGCTAGCTGGTGAGATTGACGTCTGTCTGAAGCTCGTTTCAGCTATAGCATCACAATGCTATGCTAGCCAAATTGTTGAGAGAATCGAATTACTTAAAGACGTGCGCCAGCAGCTTCACATCCGTTCATATCTAGCTCTTTCATGGCCTAATCCCAAGACCCGTTGCATATCCAGTTTCTTCGTTTCCGTTGAACGCTTTAGGTAGGCAATCTAACTTACCCTAGAGCACCAAACACCCCAGCCACAGTGTGGCGCTGTGGCTATACACGGCTCATCACTGCCACCCTGAGCTCCTTTATTACAGTGGGGACGTCATCAGCGTCGTGGCAGGCGTCGTGGCTAGCTTTCAACCCCTCCGTCATAATCGCAACGGAGAGACCGAAACTGAAGCGAGATAATTTTCCAGAACACCTCAGCTATAAGCGAAATCACGAGAATCGATCGCATTAGTAACACTCGGCGCGCGCCAAGGGTAAACACAAGAGATCGCGACGATGTCGGCTCCCGTAGATACGGTATATATGATCCACCTCCCCAGACGGGCTGCTTGTTAGTGGCGAGAGAGAGCTTGCGCTGATGCTGATGCTTGCGGTTCGACTGCGCAGAGCAAAGTGACAGATTCAGGCGCCGAATCGCCAACCACAGCGCAACCGCTTGATATGTCAGATGATGAGGTGCAGGAATCCGGAATAACAGGAGACGGCACCGTATCACCAATGCTTGGCTCAAGGCAAAGCTCAGAGGGCCCAACCCCTCCACCAAAGCCTCCGCGTCCCATGACCGAGGCGCAGAAGAATCAGATCACTCTGAAAGAGGCATTTCCGACAGTTGACGATAATGTCATTAAAGCGGTCTTGAGAGCAAGTGGCGGCCAGGTCGAGCCCGCCTTCAACGCTCTACTAGGTGTGTTGCGCGCGAAGACGAATATTCTACGGAAACGCATGCTTACGATGAAACTAGAAATGACCGACCCAGAAGCGGTTCTCAACGAGCCGCAAGAAGTTCCGCCCCAGCAGCCCCCAAGGCCTTCGCGATCCCAGATTGAAGCAGACGAGCTATATGCGCGCCAGTTGGCAGAGCACTACGATAACGTCGGCGCCTACGAAGCTCGCACCTCCAACCGTGGCGGTAATGGGCGCACAAGATCGCAGCCCGGCTACGAAGGAGAGGAGCGAGAGCATAGCTTTATAGATGACGACCTCCCAATCATCCGCGAGAACCTCCGACAGGGATTCGTGGAGACTCAGTCGAAGGTCAACGGCTGGATTAGTATGATGAAGAAAAAGATCGAGGAGAATTTCGACGAGAGTGACGATGCTCACCGCAGCGATGGGCCTCAGTATCGCCATGGTGGGCCTAGCAACAGGAGTACGGATTATGACGCAGATCCGCAGGTGCTTAGTGATGATTTCGCTGGTATGAAGTTCTCGTCGGACGGCAGTAAGTACTTGGTGCTATCATCGTGGCTAAAGCATAGCTGACAATCATTTTCTAAGCCCCTGCTCATAACATCCGACCGATGGCCAATACTGGCGTTTACAGACCACCTCCTTCAGCTTCACCGCGACCAGAGGGCCGAAGAGTGGGATTCAAGGACGAACCTGAAGAGATTAAGATGTATGATGCTTCGCCAAAACTCTCTCCCAAGGGCGAGACCCCGGGCGCAACAGGGGCCAAGGCAAGCAAATGGCAGCCGCTCTCTAGCGTGGAGCCAGATCCGATTACCGATAACGATCCTTTCAGCTTGGGAGATAGTGAGGACGAGGGGGAGACAAAAGAGAAGCCGAAGGATGGCAAGTTGGACGATGCCGAGCGGTTGAAAAAGGCGGCTGCCGAGGCGATGGCTGATAGTCTGGTCGATCCAGCGAAAGAAGGAGATTCAAGCGCAAAGAAGAGCTGATTGCTTGATGAAGATGAAACGGGATGGAGTTAAATTACCTTAAAAGTAATCAATGGCGAGGCTGCTCATGTTTTTAAAATCCTTTATCTGTGCTGTTGCTTTCAAGTGGTAACTGAAATTAAGCAACAGCAATTTCCTGGTGCTTTGGAAGGTTTATTACGATTTTGGGTGACATCGTTTAGTTTCGTACTGTAGATGCTACCTGTTGAATAGGAAGGTAAGATTTATGAAGACTACCTCCATAGCTACTAGGTAGTAATATGCATGACTGCGACGTCTTGAGTACGATTAGCGAATTGAATCTGCTGCGCGCTTGACCTGCTAGCACTGCGCTGATGGGCCGGGTATCTTTTCCGTGCGTGGGTTCTCATGACAAAGAATTGATGGGTACATCCGAGTTATTGAGCGGCTGCCCGCTCTCATATTGCAGCTGCCTCAACGGCACTCGGTGCGTTGAGTCACGTAGCGCAGGACAGATGGCACGACTAGCAAGTACTTGGCTGCCACCCAGATTTCGGGTTGTACGAAGTACATACTTGTGCCTCCAACTCGTGCCATGTGTGTGTACGGTTAATTTGGAGGCCGGGTGGGAAGAGGTACATAAAAGCAGAGCTCGTTCTAGTGAGCTGGGGCCGGGGCTCTTGGGTTTGCGCTTAAATCAACTGCACCTATCGCTCACGCACGAGGTGCAATGCTGGACGGCGATTGGGTCCGGTGTAAAGAACGGGGACGATGGTAGCAGCAGATCCGGCAAAGCATCCCTACAAATGCAGCCCAATGGAGGGGCCCCAAAGGGAATGCTTTGGGGCGCGGAGGATGGCGACGCTAGGACGCTATCTGGCTCCAATACTGCAATTGGTGTAAATCTGTTATGCGGCTAAATGTCGGCATCATGTGCCGACAGCCAAGTCGGTGCCACGGCCCGCAAGAAGTCTCAGCGCCGCATGAGCAACCCTGGTCGATTCTGCAGGACGACCTGCTTCGGCGTGCTAAAGGTGTCTGAAGTACAACCGCCACGGGCCTTATTCGCCTAGTCTCGCGATGATCTAGACAGTCGAGGGCTCTGATGAGTCGCCCCCGCTTCGAAAAGGGTCGCCATACTTTGTGAAAGGCCAGACCAGAGAAGTGGCATTTTCACCAGGGCGAGGCACAACGTGCCCTCGAGACTAGGACCAGCTAGTCAAGTCAGTCCTTCACATCCTTTGCCCTTCACCGAAGCCATCGACCTCTTCACTCTCCCTCCTCTCCAATTGGGTCGGAGCAAGACATTCTGACTAACAAGGACGGCCAGATAGAGACGCCCAGCCAGCCAGCCAGCCCCAAAGGTAGCCAGCCCGTCACACAACTTCGTCACCTCGGCCTGCTGGTCTGATCTGATCAATCTGAACCACCAGCCCATTCTGCGCCCAGGGTGCCCTCATTCGGTAGGCTAGCTACTAAATTCTTTTGCTGCCACGCCCTCGTGACTGAAAATCTCAGTCCGGGGTGAGAGAATCAAAAGAGTGGCATCTGCCGCAGCTCTGCTTCGTGTACGTAAAGAAGCTTCCCCCTCCCCAGCACACTGCCTTGTCCTGCGTCGAGTATTAGCACCATATCCAAAAAGCCCATCCAAGGTTGCGCGTACATCATACAGCACCTCAAACTTGCTCTTGTCCACATCTTCGGCTTGCTCCATGCCGGCTTTCTTACTCTTCTCGGCTTCAACCTGCATCTCAAACTATCCCGGAAGCAGAGCACCGACCTCCGCCTGCTACCCTGGTGGGACAAAGACTGGCCTCTCAAGGTATGAGCCGCGCCGGAGCCTGCTGCTTGCTGTCTGATGGGGCCCGTTGGACTGTCAGCGAGCTGCCGACGTCCATCAGTCAATCGTTCCCCCCACGCGGACAAGTGTCTGGAGACTCTGCGCTGAACTAAACCCCTGCCCTGTCCCTCGGTCACCTCCGTCCTTTCCCGTCGATATAGGCCTGGTCAAGTCGCACAGGTAGCTAATGGTCATAGCAGTGTTTGTTCTTACAGGCGCCATCGCCCACAATACAATCTTACCACCCAGCTCTTGGCTTCCCTCCCAAAGGAAAGGCCTTCAGGCGTGAGATTGTAGCCCGTCTGTGCTGCTTCGGCCAGCATATCCTTCCTTTGACCTGTCCGGCTTGGGCTTTTCTGTTTCTTTAACTCCTCTGCCCCCGCGACTCCCGCCCGCCCCGGGGTTCTGTGTCGCAACATGTAAGTCAGATGGCCGCTGCGTTGTGACGCAATCCCTGCCCCCTCGGAAATAATACCCCAGGCTCACATAGCGATTTGTACCGCAGGAAATTTGGCAAGCAAATTCAGAAGCGCCAGCTTGAGGTTCCCGAATATGCTGCCAGTTTTGTTAACTACAAGGCTTTGAAGAAGGTAAACATCTATTGATTTGCTCTTTATTGGGATAGCATATGGCTTCTCATTCCCTCGTCTTTCCTTTTCCAAGGCGTTTGGTTCATGCTCTGCCTTCTTGTTGTTTTCTCTTCTGTATGAAGTCGCTCGGGACATATGGGAGGCTGATAGAGGGGGAGTACCAACTGCTCCAGGCATCCTTGTCCATGCATGCCTGCACCCTCTGACTCTCTCTCTCCAATCATTGGCATATCTTTCGGACATGTACACCTCCAATTGCTGTATCTTGCATCACTCTTTACTAATACTTGATTCTTACTGCTTTATAGCTCATCAAGAAGCTCTCAGCTACTCCGACCCTTGCTGCGCAAAATGACGTCCACCGCCTGGACACACTGGCCGACTCGCAGGCTGCTCTGCAGGCTAACAAGGCAACTTTCTTCTTCCAATTGGTAGGTCACTGCATGCAGCCATCAAGATGAATATTCCGGTGGACTTGCTAACACCCGAGCAGGAAAGAGAGTTGGACAAGGTGAACGCTTTCTATCTGCAAAAAGAAGCCGAGGTATGTAGACAGAATGGCGCTGTGGTCTAATCCATCAGCTCCCTTAACTATGTTTTGTGAATCTTTTCGTCGCCAACCTTTGTATAGCTCAAAATTCGACTCAAGACTTTGCTTGACAAGAAAAAAGTCATCAAGTCGCGCCAAGGCATCTCGAGGCGCTCGTCCAAATTCACCACCCTCGAAGAAGGTTTCCAGCAGTTCGCCACGGATCTGAACAAGCTTCAACAATTTGTTGAGATCAATGGCACCGCTTTCTCAAAGATTCTCAAAAAATGGGACAAGACATCCAAATCAAAGACAAAGGAGCTGTACCTCTCGCGTGCTGTTGAGGTCCAACCTTTCTTCAATGCGACGGTCATAAGCGAACTATCCGACCAGGCCACTACCAGCCTTCAAGAACTTGGTGCCTGGTCGGATGGAATCCAAGTTAGCTTCGACTCATCTACCACACATGTCGTTACAACTCAGCATTTCGTGGGGACTGACGAAGGAGATGCGGATTCGCTCCTGCTGGATACTGTCATTACCGGAAATCTTGAATCCATAAAGGATCTTCTTGCCAAAATGCAATCGGCTACTCAAGCTAGCGACGGCGACGTTTCTTTGATTGAGCGGCTAACAAGGACCTTTTTGACGGCGATCAACGAAGCTCCCAAGAGCGCTCTAAAAGTCCTTTTGGATACCGGCTTGGTTGACTTACATTCATATGATGATATCAATGAAAGAAACTGCCTACACCAAGCCGCCATCTATGGCAGACAGCACGTACTAGAATGGGGTCTTGCAGCTAATGTTGCTGTGGATCGGACTGACGTTTACGGACGTGTTCCGTTGCACTATGCTAGCTTGCACGGCCGCCTGGATATGCTCGAAGTTTTGTTAAATGGTGAGTCAGAGACAGTAGGCGGCGTTAACTGGTAGGATACACGAGCTAACTTTATCTTTGTTCCTCATACAATAGCCAATCCAAGCACTATTGATCTCATTGACCACGACAACTTCACACCGCTAATACACTCCACCATACATGGGCATGTGGAATGTGTCGAGCGCTTACTTGCCAGGTCCGCTCGCATTGACCCGGTTTCTGATGCGGATCATGTGCCCTTGAATCTTGCTTGTGAACACGGCTCAGTTGCAATTGTGGAGATCCTGTTGAAGCATGGCGCAAAGATTCTTCCTGATGCCGAGGGACTGTATCCTCAGCACATGGTAGCGCGATGTGGACGGACTTCGGATTTACTTCTGCTCCTCAAACAGTATGGGGCTGATCTCGACCAAATCGACAAGCTCTATGGATGGACGCCATTATTGCATGCTGCAAGCGAAGGCAATGTCGAATGCCTCCAAGCACTGCTTAAGCTTGGTGTCGATGCGACAATACGAGACGAAAAAGATCTTCCCGCCATGTATTATGCTGCTTGGGAAGGCCATTTGGAATGTATGCAACTGCTTTCCCCGTTTAACAAACGCCCGAGAGCAAGCCCGCTGGGTGGCCATCCTGCAATTGATATCATGGGCAGCAGTAGTGGCCCCCTGCCCATGTCATTGGATCCAGATGCCATCCCGATCCTAGAGCTGCCACCGCCAATCATCCCTCTCCGACGATATGGCCACAACTTCCTTGATACGAAGACAGTTGTGCAAATCGGCTTCCAGGATGCGGGCGAGCAACCGCTGGTCTTCTTCCAGGACGGAAAATATCCGGCTGCTCGGTTAACGATTTCCTCCAAAGTCTCAGATCTTATCCCAAAGAACATTATTTTGCCATTCCAAGAAGATACCCGTGTTGTTTCGTTCCAAGTTGACAACTTGGAGACATTTTCACTCGATTTCGATGTTTTCCCGGCTTACGGCGCCAAGACAATTGCAAAGACAGTTGTGCTACCATCTGTATTCCTAAACCAGTCTGGCGGCTTAAAATCTTGCCTGCCACTGTTTGACCCGCGGTTACGAGCTATTGGCCAAATCAGCTTTACGACGCAGGTGATCAAGCCGTTTAGAGGGCAGCCCCTCGAGATTACGGACTTTGAAACTTACTGGAAGGCAACAAGCCAGTTCAACCAGCCAACAAACGCTGTTGTCACAGGTTCAAGTCTGTCTGGTGATTACGTCCGGGTATTTGTTCAGTACACTAGCGATGCAGTGCCCATCATCTGGCCACAATGGACTATCTCGTGCGGTGGGCTCGACATCCCTGTCTGCCGGCTTTCGTTTGCGCAATTCGATGCCATCACAGCTCAGAGCGCCAGTCGCGCCAAGCTTGCGAGTCTGGCAACGAAGACGACGGATGATATTGCAGAGATTTACCATATCCTGGCGACTGCAGGCATAACCCTGAAGGACGCCCTGTCTATTCTCCCTCCTGGTATGCATGTTAATCTGCAGATATTGTATCCTAACTCGGAGGAGGAAGAGACACTAGCCTTGGGCCCGGCTCTGGATGTCAATGTCTTTGTCGACTCAATCCTCACAATCGTTTTCGATCATGCTCGAGCTCAGAGGGCCCAGTCACATTCGCCACACGTGGTGCGTTCCATGGTATTCAGCAGTTACAACGCACGATTATGTACTGCACTTAACTGGAAACAGCCCAATTTCCCGGTATTTTTGTGTAATGACTTGGGCCGAGATGAGAAGGCAGTGCGAGCTAGCGGCAGGCGGACGACGTCGATTAAGGAGGCGGTGCGGATTGCCCAGACGAATAACTTTATGGGATTGATATGCTATTCTCGGTTGCTGGTAAGCAAATCCCCTTTCTCTATTTTGTTTATACTTTTTTCTCGTCAAACATGAAACTAACTCTTTATTTAATAGGATATGGTGCCAGCGCTGGTTGATGCTGTCAAGTCACATGGACTTGCCCTTGTTATGGACAAGTCGTCTGATACCCCTGAAGCAAACCCTCTTGCGGATCCTTTCCCTCGGCCGCCTAATGGAATCGACGGAATTTTGAGAGATCATGGTATTTTACGCTTTAATGATTCTATAGACATGTAGACGATATGAGGGTTTTCTTTTATACTGGAATGAGGCGTGAATCTGGGTGCGGTAAACTGTTCCATTGGGTACCTAAGTTGGCATGGTGTGGATGTTATAAAATGAAGAATGAGAGAAATATACTATATTACTATCCTTCCCTAGGTGCTACATGTGGCCTCGGTGCATTATCTATTATTTTGAAAATTCACTTATATAAACAGACTACCTAGTAGTTCTTATCAAGCACCCTTGTACCCGTACCTAAGGCTCCCCAGATCTCTCTCAGGGTCCACGCCAGCCATGACAATCTTGGCTGTTATGACGACAGAGTAGACGAGCCCAGGAATATTGCCCATGCTTACCCAACCAAAACCGCCACCTCTTTCGTCTCCTCTCACTAATCCCATGAGTATCAATAAAGCGACCAGACCCAGATTCAAGTAGGGCAGCGTCTTTTCCAAAGGCGACCGTGTATCAACAACTCCACGACCGAGGAGGCCACCGAGGGAATTACGTGACCGTAGTCCGCCAATAAGGCTCGCAGCAGACGATCCGCTGGGCCCTCCTCCTGCTCCAGCACGGCCAGTCCCACCGCTGGCCCAAGAGTCGATTATTGGAATGCCCGTCTGCGCGGGGGGCAGGCGGTAGAGCAGAAACGCCGTCGCGAGGAGGGACGTAATGCAGAAGATAGCGAAGGAAGTTGTGGCTGGGTTGAGGAGCGGGCGGATGTAAGCGACAATGGAGAGGAGAGGGAGGGCGAGGAGGGTGCGGGCGAGGGTTTCGTTTTGGGAGGCGTTTTGGGAAGCGAGCGTTTGGATGAGGTTGTCTTGTTCTGTGTTTTCTTGGTTAGTCTGGATGGGTTTTATATATGAGGCTTGGATGATGGTCGAAAGGGATGGGTGTTGTGCATGCCTTGCTCGTCCATAGCTTCTGGAGAGTCTGAGTCGGAGTCGTTGGGGTATTGAAAGGTCCGTCTTAGACGGGCGGAAGATGCCATGATGACTGCAATAGAGAGAAAACGAAGGTTATAGAAAGTAAACATGTAATGTGGAGAGTGTTTTTTTTTTTTTTGCGAAGCGGCGCTGATGATTACACTGCTAGAGGTAGCAATGGCAGCACCTCGATGAGCATTGAGGAAGAAGAGCTCCCTCAGCCTTATGACGTACTTCAAGTCTGGTCTGGGTCGGTCCCTGGACTCGATTAGGTAATCAAGGCACCTAAGCAACCGCACTCACAGAATGCGCCTCTATATTAAGATGGGAAGTGTCAATGCATGGTAAAAAGTGGCTGCGATGGAAACATCTGTTGTGACTTATTTACGTCTGTAGGAAGATTTTTGGTGTAAATATTATTCAACTTTGTGTTTTTCAAGTAAAGAACATGGTTGTGCTTCTGAGAAAAAGTCGTGACAAGTCGGTTCAGATTTACATGTGAATGCATTGTTAGTGCAGTTTCGAGCACTATAGGAGTTTCTACATCAAGGCAAATAAAGGCAGTAGAAATCATGTATTTTTAGGCAAGGTATAAGTAAACATCTACTAAATAGAGAAAAAGCTATGGTTAAAAATTACCACGACTGTCCTACTCCCTGTAAATTCGATGCTACAATGGCCGATATCGCGGCGAGTTAGCACTTAGTGCATTAGCTGAATCCTTCAAACTAGCAAATCTCTTCCGTCAACATTAAACTCCAAGAGAACGAAAAAAAGAGCAATTGAAGCAACCATGGCGCCTTCCAAGAAAAAGCTCGTCATCTTCGACTTTGACGGCACTCTCTTTGACACTCATGCCTCCATCTCGCACTGTATCAAGCTCACATTCGATACCCTCCTCACATCACCGCAAGACACCCCCTCAGAGGCAGAAATCCACCGTCTCATCTCTTCGGGCGCAGGTCTACAAGACACATTCCGCACCCTCCAGCCTGCAGACAATGCGGCTACGGAAAAGCTCCAGTGGACGACAGAACTCGAAGAACGCTGGATCGCCACGTATCGCGACTTGTACGCTCAGCACGGCCAGCCTCTGATCAAACCTTTCCCATCTGCCGTCGAGCTCCTTCAGCAGCTCCAGGAATCTGGAGTTGCCATTTCGATTGTCAGCAACAAGGGGGTGGCTGCTGTTGTCACCGCTTTGAATGGCAATGGGCTTGGGGGCGCAGTTGACGAGGAGCTGATTGTTGGAGACAAGACGCCTGGAGCGACACGGAAGCCAGATACGGCAAGCTTTACTAATGTTTTATTGCCGAGGTTGAAAGACGCGAGATATGGGATCAAAGACTTTGAGGGAATTGAAGACGGCCGTGACGTGCTGGTTGTTGGCGACACGGTTGCGGATATCCAGTTTGCGGCAAATATCGGAGCCAAGTCTGTTTGGTGCCGCTACGGATATGGAGATCGAAATGCTTGTGAAAGCTTGAAGCCTGATTATACGGTTGATTCACTGGCTGAGGTTGCTGCTATTGCTCTTGGACATTGATTATAGAGTATCGGGCACAGATTTGTGTTGCGATTTGATGACGGTAATTGCGGCTCACCTTTGGCCAGACTAACTGAAATAACTTGCTGCTGCTTGTTGAATCTTGACATGTAATCTGGTGCTATTTGAAACTATCGGCCTGTAGAATTTGCTTGAATGGCCAACCAGGCGAAACAGGGCTCATCTGACCTGAATAAGCCGAGCGGTAGAGTGATGTCTTTCCCATACTGTAGCATAACGGCTTTGGTATGGCACTCTATCATTACCTTTATAATGGTGGAGGCACACTGATCACTCCAAGTCCATTATCATGGTAATTCTGGATGAGAGGATGCAAGTTTTTATTGAGGTGTCTCACAAAGCGTTGTAATGAGATTCATAAGCCTACGGTGCTATTTGAGGAATGGAGAATAGTAGAGACAGTCTCATGAACATGGTGGTATCGTCCTGCGATAACTGGTAACCTGGGCATAATGAAAGGACGAATTTGAAAAAAAAAAAAAAAAAAAAATTGAATAAATGCGAATCCACAGTAGAAATATACCATGATATGTTCCAGAAAGGCAGCGGCACCTTGATGGCATATGTTAAAAGATGTCCTTCAGCCTTATGACGCCACAAATAAAGGTACGTACCCCTGCTTGACCCGCCCCCACTAAAATTCCTTCAGCCTGATGCGAGAGATGATCTGATCTGACCCTCCAAACCTCTCACTAATACCGGAAAGCTTGTCTCTTCCCTCTCACACCCCCCACACACAAATTCGGGACAATGATATCACAACTTGCGAGGAGGAGATTGCTGGCCGTGGCCTCTCGACGGGTCGGCAGCAGATGCAGCGCCAATTCGCGCGCGGTGGCGCAGAGACGGGGAGTGACGACGACGCCTGCGCCAAAGCCCGGTGATGGACCGCTGATGTCGAGACGAGCGGATCGAGAATTGCCTGGTGAGTTTTTGATGCTTTGATAATGATTTTCAATTTTAAGAATCATGTGAAAGAAAATATGGGGAGAAAAAAGAAAATTTGGCTTTCAATTATACTAAAACGCAAATTTGCACCAGACGTCGGCGAAGTCTCCAACGGCTGGCGCCGCACCTTTCCCATCTTCGTCCTCCTCGTGGCCGTCAGCTCCGTCGCAATCTTCAACTACCAAAAGACGTCGTCGCCCATCATCGCGTCGACGCTCTACGCGCTGCGCACGTCCCCCAAGGGCAACGCCCTGCTCGGCGACGAGATCTACTTCAAGCACCAGATCCCCTGGATCAGCGGCCAGATGAACCAGGTCAAGGGCCGCATCGACGTCAGCTTCAGCGTAAAGGGCTCAAGGGCCTCGGGCGTGATGCGCTTCGCGAGCCATCGGCCCTCGAGCAAGTCGCTGTTCAAGACGACGGTGTGGAGCCTGACGCTGGAGGATGGCACGGTGGTGAATTTGCTGGACGGGGAGGATCCGTTCAGGGGATTGCTGGGAGGCGAGAGCGAGGGTGACTCGGGGCTGTTGTCGGAGGAGGATGTGGCGGAGCTGCAGACGAAGGGGTTCAGGCAGCAGGGTGCGTTTAACCGGTGAAAAACGATATAACCGGTTGTTTTGAGCAGATTCTGGATGGAAACACAACGCGGATGGGAGGATTGAAAAGAGCTGGGGGAGGAGGAAAAGATGGGGAAAGAAAATCTCAAAGAGAAAAGAGAGAAGAGAGCATATTCTCTTTTGTACAAGTAGATTGTTTTTTGTTTTGCCTGATGAGCCTTTGGACGAGGTTGTCATGATATGTATGATGTACTCCTATAAATACAAAAAAAGCCCGCTTTTCTTTACATCTTTCTTCCCTCCCCTTTCCCTCTCTAGTCTCTTCCATGTATGTATTCATTAACATAGAGCCCTTGAAATTCTTCCCTTGCCCATCGTCTTCATCCCATGGCCCTGTCTTAGGTATTTTACACTGTTTATAACCCCCCCGCTTCCCTTCATTGTAAACCTTTACACCTCCGCAACATATGCCTTCCGCTGAGCTTGCATCTCCAAATGCCTCAGCCTCGCCTGCTCCAGCTTCTCCTGCAAGTCAGGCTGTCTCTCATCCAGCTGCTCCAGCGCCTTCACCCTGTGAGGCAGCGCAGGGGCCTTTCTCTTCTTCGAATCCTGCAGCCGCACAATGCGGCCCTTTGGTCCGGGGATCGGTCCGCTGACCAGCACCACGCCCAGTTCGTTGTCCACCTTGAGCACCTTGAGGTTCTGCACCGTTCGGAACTCGTTGCCCATGCGGCCAGGCATCTTCTTTCCGGGGATGACTCGACTACCTCCACCCTGAGAGGGACCTGTTGAACCAATCGTTCGGTGGTTCTTGGAGTTTCCGTGCGAGGCTTCCTGACCAGCGAAGCCGTGACGCTTCATACCACCGGCGAAGCCCATTCCTCTTGACCGAGCTCGCACATCGACGTGCTGGCCCAGCTGGAACCAATCCGGCAGCAATTGAGCTCCCACGGGCAAAAGACCTTCCTGGTCTCGAACCTTGAACTCGGCCAGCTCGGCCTTGGGCGCAATGCCCTTGGCCTCGTAGTATCCCAGCATCGGGCTCGTCACATTGCGTCCTTGCCTAGCCCCAAGGCCAATCTGCACCGCCCAGTAGCCGTGCTTCTCCCTCGTCTTGTTGGCAATGACCTGCACCTGATCCATCTGCAGCACCGTGCACACCACGCGCGTCTTGCCCTGGAAGATGCTCGTCATGCCCTTCTTGATGGCCAGCACTCCCGTGCGCAGAGGCGTCGTGTTCTCGCGGCGCTTGAGGGCGGCGGCCGGGCCGGTCGTCAGCGCGGGGAGGCCCGAGTTTGGCTGGTTGAAGCGCTTGTGCTTGGATCGTGGCGGTGCCGTCGACCAGCCATATTTGATGCCTCGCTGGGGGATATGCGGGAGGAGGAGAGGCGATCGGTTGATTGCGGCGAAGCGTGGCAGAGCCACTAGGATGGGTATCCTGGGAGGCATTGGAGGGGAGCCTCTGTTGTTGCTATTTTTTGTGAATTGGCGGCTGCCCTCTGGGCTGGGAGAATTTGGACGATCGAGTTGCGATCTTGGATAGTGGGCTGATGGGAAATTTTGGCGATTTGCTGCTAGCACTGCATGCAGTTCGGGTATTCTGCGGGCGGGGTGTTTTTTTCCCAAGTGTTCAGCCTCGCGGGGTACGTACTGTTGCTAATGGCATCATTCAAGCACCTTGGTACTAAAGTTGGCATCGTGTATCATATTCCGGACTGTCTAAAGTAACTGATGTATTGTATAAGGGCCGTCATGAGAGACTCATAATCGTGATTCTCGTCTAGCCCTTCACCATCTCCATTATGCATCCTCGCCACCACACCTCAACATCACCTCAAATGCCAGGCCCCCGTCCTCCAATCCCGCTCCCCATCTGGTTCACATTCATCCCCTTCACCTTGTGATCTCCCGGCTGCGCAGCCGCCTCATAAATAATATTCGTCGGCGCCTTTCCCAATCTCGTCCACTCGCCCTTGAATCCCAGGTAACTGATCCGCGACACGTCCTCGTCCCCTTCGCCAAAGTTGTCCACGAAGAAGAGCACCAGGCGCTGGACGCTTCCAAACGCAGAGCGCTTGACGGGGATTTCTTGGATTTCCGACGTCTGTGAGAGCTCCAGGACTTGCACCGGCGTCGTCTCCTCGGCGGCGGCGAAGTCGATGTCGTCACGGTTGATGTACAGGTGCAGGGTTTTGGGGGCTGAGAGGGCGGGTGATGTGCGGATGAGGATGGAGTGTAGCTTGATT
Source organism: Trichoderma asperellum (assembly GCF_020647865.1). NCBI lineage: Eukaryota > Fungi > Ascomycota > Sordariomycetes > Hypocreales > Hypocreaceae > Trichoderma > Trichoderma asperellum. The sequence continues at coordinate 1,006,060 of NC_089417.1, forward strand.
TGCGCAGTGAATCTGTTGCAGAAAATTAGCAAATAATCATAAGAATAAGAATAATAATAATCAATAATTCAGCATATTCATAAAGACTGTAGTGAATGAAAAATCACTGCAACGGGCGTTTGTAAAGGACCATCAAAACTCTTACGGGACCGTCATGAGAAGCTGCTCATCAGCATCACTCTCCAGCTCGGGATCCTGGCTCAGTCTCTCCGCCCACGTCTTCTTGACAATGGCCTTGCCGGCATCTCTGCGCGACTCGTTGAGCGTCGTGATTTCATCAAAGTTGATCTGCTCGTACAGCGAGGACTGCAGCGCGGGCGTGATGTCGTCTGAGTGGTCGTGCTCGCCGTGATCGTGGCCGTGGCCATGGTGATCATGCTCGTCGTGGCAGTGAGACATTCTATCTCGATGTATAATGCACTTGGGTAATCCAATAAATCGGGAGTAAAAAGAATAGGAAATTGGTTGAAACGGTTATTTGAAAAAGAATCGATGAGAATGGAGATGCGAAGATACAACGAGTTTTTTTCGAATTTGATGATGTAGATGGACTGTTTTGATACAGTGAGAACGGCCCCGCAAGTCGCCGTAAAAGCGACTGCAAGTGTTACCTCGCGGCCAACATCGCCACCCTTATTAAGCTGCAATACAATACAATACAATACAATGCAATAGATGCCCATATAGAAATATTCAATATTATTGAGATGAATCCATAATTTATTCTATCCAGTAAACTTGTCTATCCAAAATCATCGCAGCGGGTATCAATGAAAACCATCAAAAATTCCCAACACCAGTAGCCGCAAGCAAGCAAAAGCAATCATATGCTCCGATCCTAATTTCTATTTCTCCAACAACCTTATCTAAAACCACTCTTTCTCTTCTTCTTCTTCTTCCTATCTCCAAACATTCCAGGGACAGGCTGACTCATCGTCACAATCGGTACCTGGGTCTGAGTCGCAGCTGGAGCCGCCTGGCTGGACATGATCTGCATGGGTTGTGGCCGCATTGGCGCCATGGGATTGATATCTGGGAGTCCCTGTCTCATGAAAGCAGGGCGCTTGAATTTTTCTGTTTGAGCTTTGCGCTTTGCTTCCTTCCTCTTGAGTCTTTCTTTCGCGTCCCTGAAGAGCTCCTCATTTGCTCTCGCTAGGCTGGACACGTAGTCGTTCGGATCGACACCGCGCTCTTTCGGCCAGTATGATAGTATTTTGGATCGTTTGGAAGCATCCAACATGTCGGTATCTAAAGATTGAGCTAGTAGTCGAAGGCGTTGAATAGCTCCATCAGCATCGGGAGAAACTGTTGACGCAGCTGGCGATGAAGCAGGCGAAGATCCAATGTCTCTGGAACTTGATCTTGATGGGGCGGTGATTTGGGAGCTAAACGTAAGAGATTCTGCCCGAGATTTATGACCTTCTTCCGCCACCTCTGAGCTTGCAGGCCCAAGTACTGGTATGTTCTGAAACATGATGCCGTAATTGGACAAGAAGGCTTCCCTGGCCAATTCGGCAGCCCATATCTGTTGGACTCGTTGCATATCCTCAGAAATAGCGCCTTTCACCGGATTGAGCCACAGTTCAGAAAAATGTCGCTGTAAATATTGTAGGCTGACCAAGGACATAGAGTCCTCCCCAGTGTTATTTCTCCTTAGCTGGGTGACGACAATCCTTTCGTCAACTTCATCTAGCAAGCTCTCCATCTCTTCTCTCATAGGATCATCGGCTGGTTCATAAGTGGGATTTCGTAGCATCACATCGACTACTTCATTCCTGAGTAATGATATCGTTAGTAATCGCCGAGGCTAAGAGAATCAGAAAGATAAACTACTTACCAAGTCAACAACGGGAGCCTCCCCTGATCGAATCCATCGTTAAGGCACTGTCTGAGAGCATCGAAAAGATGGGAAGGGAGACCGGTTTCTCCCTTATCTATTGATATCTGGAGTGAATTCTGCAAGGCTTGGTATATCCTGCCCATTTTGGCATAAACGGGCCGTGGTCCTGCTGAGATGCTCCGAAGATCATCACTGTTGCTTACATCTTCGACCTCTTCTCTGTTTAGCAGAGCTTCAACATCCTCGGTAGTTATATCGTCTGGGAGTACAAAAGAGCTGGTAACATGCGCGATAGCGGTTTTTCTTCTCTTCTCTTTTTGTTTCTGTTGCCTAACATCAGCCCAGGCCACCGGTGATGTGGGAACTTGGATTTCAAGCGCCCGATCGTCGGATGTGGCACATAAGCAACGTTGCAGGCTGAGATCTTTGCCCAAGAAAGAGAGTTGGTAGAACCTGACTCCTTTTTGATAGTAGTCTATCCCTGGACTCGAAGCCCCTTCCCTGACTGAGATAGCAAGTTGGACTGGATCAACTCTTAGAAACTCGATAAGGTTCTTTGCAGGAAACTCTCTGTCTTCGCTCCCTGGGAGCGAAATGATGTCACGATGCCACTGTGGCATTCTCCCCACAGCGGAAAATGTGAACCAGTATATGCAAAGCTGACCCATGCGCGGATAATATATAAAGACCAGTGATGTATCTCTATCATCATCCGATGCTCGACAAACAAACATCCTCGAGTCGTCATTTTTAGTCCCCAAGTGTGGGCAAGAGAGCAAGATAGACGGCTTCAAAGGGCCTGATGCTGATTCACCGCGGCTAAGTAAATCAACCCAGGTGATGTGATACTGTGTAAGAATGAAAACGTGGTCTTGTTTAACGGGGCTGCGATGAACATCCAAAATCCAATCCAACTTCCCTCTGTCTCGTATTATGCGCCCCAGTCTTGGGAGCAGTATATTTGCATCTAGGTTCAAAACTTCCATTTTCTCATGATTCCACATTAGTAAATATTGCGTAGTATCGTTGCCTCTCCCGTTATATGAGGGAGAAGGCGAGCTTTCGATTTTCTCGGGCCCCTTCCCCTCCACAACAAGAATGCCGTGTCTTTCGTTCGGGTGAGAGGATATAGATGGTAGCTCATTTAATAGGCCATCAGAAATATGTCCGCATTTACTGAGAGATAGCTGAGACGGTCCTTTTCGTTGGCTTTGCCAAGCAGCGGGAAGATCCCAGATGCTCCAATATCCGGTCTCGTTTATAATAGCAATTTGCTGTGATCGGCCAGACGCCGTAGGAATTAAAGCAACGTCAGAATGAGCACTCCCTCCCGTCTGGTGAGAATGGATCGTGAATAAGGGATTTGGGTTGATTAGCGACGGCCGTTCTTGTGCAAAATTACTAACTGACTGAGTCGAAGCTGTTGGAACCTGGCGTAATTCTGGCCAGAGTATCGTGATCTTTGTTTCCTTTTGAACCAGTAGCCAACGATGCGATTCATCTTGCAAGCGAGTCCCGGCAAATATGATCTGTCGAATGGGCAATCCATCGTCAGCCCAAGTTGCTTCTGCCGCTCTATCGGTTGAGTCGATGATCGCAGCGTTCAAGAACGCATCCCCATTCTCTCCCCACTGCCACTGCGCATTTTCCATGCAAGCAAGGCGTAGGATCTCGCCTGATTCTCCAGCGGCGACGGCCATTATCGGAAATTTTTTGACCCCAGATTTATCACTAGGATCAGGAGAATGCCCAATAGCTAGCAGAGGCCTAGTATTAGGGGCCTCGTCTGAGATGATCAGCTCCTCCATATCTTCTTTGAGAATATCTTGAAACGCTGTATTGCCCATGGCTATTTCTGGGTGAGACTTGGATAGCCATCGCTCTTGGACTTGACGCTCTCTCCAGAGCCTCGTGGATGCTTCGGGAAGCTGAGTTCTTGAAGCTGCATAAGACTTGAACGAAGAGCCAACAATCTTAAAATGAGGAGCTACACATAAATGTCAATACTTATTCTGGTGACTATTGATTACCAACATCCTCCCCAACTCTTCACTTACACTTTGAGGTGATCCGAGATGTCTCCAGTATTCCCAATGTCTCTTCAGGGTGCTCGCTCGGAATATATTTCAATATTCCTGGAGCACCCAAGCCCATAAGAGGATCAGGCCACCAGTCAGCCATTATGACTTAGCAAGTGTGTCGAGTGTGAATAAAGAGTGACAATTTTTCTCCGTCATCTCGAATTAACGAGAGATAACCGAGCTTCCATTCGGGGTCACATAAAGGGGACGAAGCGATATGATTCGGCTTAATATTATGATAGGTTGAGGATATAAAATTTGCTCATATTCAGCTAACCAAAATTTTGTTGCTTCAATACTAATCAATTCAAGCTTGTGTTAGTTGAGTTGATCTGATCTTAATGAAGTTCTTTGGCGGAAGTCACGTGATCGAGCTTTGCGCCACAGTCGACCCAGCAACGTTCTATTCTTGGTAAACACGAGCCGGAAACTTGGGGCGATTTTAACGAGCACCAGCAACCTAGTCTTTTGCTCCGTTTGGGCACTCGAGCCTTGGACAATATTCTGCGTCCAAGAAAGCATTTAAAAAAAAAAAACACACAAAAGAAAATACAGCATTCACCATGTCCAACGCTTTCGACCCGGCAATGTCTATCGGCCACGGCCGCCAGACGATGGCGCCCACTGGCCCCTCCATCGCCGACACGCTGCCCAGCATCGACTTTGGGTTCGATGATTTGCGCGAGCGCATGGCGAAATTCACGGCCAAGTTCGATGCCTTTATTGAACAAGGCCGCAAGCGTGTGTTGGAAGAGCGCAATCAGTTCCGCGTCAACATGGCCGAGCTTCAAGGTATGCATGCGTGGGTGGAAAGCTGGGATGCTGGATACAGGGAGATGCAATCATTCTAATGCTAATTACTCTTGCCTGCAGAGGACGAGCGAATGAAGCGGAAGGACATCGAAATCGCACAAGTCAAGATGTCCACCTATCAGCAAACAATCGAGAAGGAGGAGGCTGAGAAGCGCGAGATGGAAATGGCCATTTCATCGCTGGCGGCCCAGCGCGATAGCCACATCGCCACCAGAGACCAATTAAAGGCCCAAATCGCCGAGACCCAAGCCGAAATCGAAACCCGGATCGCCGCCCAGCGCGCATACAACAAGCAAAAAGAAGCACAATCACGGTACAATGTCCCCGAGCTGGACTTTTGGATTTCAACCCTGTGCATGCGGATCGAGGGCGCTGGAAAGGACGACAGGCTCAAGTTTGTGTACACGCACATTGATGAGAAGAATTGGGAGCGCGAGGCGTGGTTTGAGCTGGTGACGAGCTCGAGAGACTACGACGTGAAACATTGCAGGCCGAAACTGGAGCGGGAGAGTGTAGAGAGAGTGCTGGATAAGGTGAATGAGACGAGGGAGCTGGTGGTGCTGCTGAAGGGGATGCGAGAACTCTTTGTGGAGGCGATAAAATCTTGAAAGAGGAGGATTTCGGTTTTCTTGCTTAATGATGATGATGATGTTATTGTGCCTATATGCCAGATACCCGCAGATGATGATTTATTTACATGACGGTTCCTGATGCAAAACTGATGTCTCATACCTTTTTTCGGCTGATAACGCAGAGTGATGCAATGCGGTGTACTGCAATGCAGCAAGTACCAGCGAAAAATACCCACTACCTAGTAGGTACTAGCCTAACTTTCGGGTTATATAACAAAGCTGCAGGATGTCTCCCAAAACCACCAGCAAAAGAATAAGATCAGGACAGGAGACGAGAGAGATTTTCGGAATCTACGTAGTTGGCGGTTTGAAAACGTTAGTATTCAATTGTTTTAAATTTATACTTCACCATATAAAAATCTCTCCATCATTTGAGCTAGCTTAGTTATTGTATTATACAGTAATCTTATTCTACATCTGAGCAAAGCTCAATAAAAGGAAATCCACTAACGGACCACAACTCTTCGTCAATGTCATCCATATTCTGTACTAGCCACCCCTTCTGGCTTAACCATTCCTCTGCTAAATCAATCTGAGCTTTAGTCAACATAAGCCCCGTATGAATGTCAACAAACCTAACATTAGCGATAGGACAAATGCCATACGAGCCAGAGGTTGCCCCCCAGAAATTCATGTAATACGATATGGCCAAGTGCAATTCCCGCAGAGCGGTAAACTCCGTGAACCATGAGCTCGTAAATCTAGTAAATGGTTCGCCCCAGTGTTCAAATTCTCTCCCCGTTGGTACGGTGAACCTAAGCCGCTGAATATCGGCCGCATGCGGGTTAAGGGCGGACAGATGGTGGTGTTCGAGGCAGATCATGTCCTCGTTAAAATTCACCCAAATATACCGAGTCTCGGAGTCGCCAGGTAAGGTAGTGAAGAATGCTTTCTGATATGGAGCGAGTTGACGAGACTCCCGGCAGACATGCATGAGTTCCGCTTGTGGAATCATAGAGGCAAAATAACGGTCCGAGCCTGCAAAACGGTGGCCCTCAAATCGGCCTGGCTTGGGCTCTGTGCGGATGTGGACGAGACGTGGGTACGCTGCCAAGGCCCAGATTTGGCTGCGAATTTCAAAGGGGAGGCGTGAGAAGGACTGAAACGTGGTGGCCATTGTCATTGATGGTTGACTAGTATTTCACATGTGCAAAGAGTCCCACAAGTAAGCTGGCTATTAAGTATGTGTTCAACATCAAAACCAATAGATTGTGGATAATGGCAAAAATCACCGCGAACTCCAGTCTAATCAAAGGAAGCAATCGGTCTGGTGAGGCTGGCTGTGTGCTGCACGATGTACGGGAGGAGCAAATTGTTTTCAGGAGAGTCAAGACGGTGATTGCTATAATTGGAGTAAATGGAGTGCATGTTTGTTTGTGCGGAGTACGGAAGCGGCGCGGGCCCGGGCCTGGATGAGTCAAGCCCGCGTCTTTAACCCGACATCACATGTAACCAACCATTAAAAGGCCCAATGGATATCTTCAAGTCGCCACAGCCGAAATCAGGCATCCAGGTACATGCATACGTTCGTTCTAAAAATGCCCTAAAGCTCATATTTTGGGCGGCTCCTAGTGGCACGTCAAGCCGGAAGGCGGCAGATCTCCCTAGCACGCCCACTGAGCGCGTCTGGCCCCACTATCCATCCCTACCTATCCCAAACAATCCGAGCCGCAAGGCCTCTCTCAACTCGCAACCAACACCATCTAAATCAACTCGCCATGCCCAAGCCTGATAAGCCAGATAAACACGCCGCGGCGTCCCAAGCCGTCGATATTCTCGAGGAGATTGCCGCCATGCTGGTACGCACCAAAGCAGCGCCATCCGTTCCTCACCCGTCCTCTTAATCTCAGACTGACTTTTTCTTTCATCTCTCTAGAACTGTCACATGGACCGCCGCATGCTGTCGACGTGTATCTCATTAATCGAACAGGGCGTCCATCCCGAATCGCTGGTCGTATGTAACATTGATTCCTCCTCCTCCTCCTCCTCCTCCTTTTGCGCGCATCGTATTCAATCTCAGATGTTCTGTCATTTTGCTAACGCCCCCTACAGCAAGTCATCAAGGAGCTACGTGAGATTGCCGACGAGACGAGGCGGGAACAGCAAGAGGCCGCTGTAGCTAACAGCCGTCGGTGAACCAACGCCAACCGCTCTCTCTCAGATGATTTTTTCCTTCTTCTTCTTCTTTTCTTTTCTTTTCTTTTCTTTTCTTTCTTTCGCGCACTATTCGACAAATTTTGAGGGACTTTTCCTCTGTTACGAATGTAATGATGGCCACTTTATTTTGAGCTGGGATTCTATCAACTGTTATTGATGGCGCTTAAGGCATGTTTACAAAAGGCTATGTATTACCACTGAGGCATGAAACTACTATTTTACATGGTAAATGTTGAATTAAACAAAAAAAGACTTGACTCCCAATTTGATGTCTCTCAATCTTGATACTCCAAAAAATGCTTCCTCCTCTTTTTTTGGTTGAGCGAGCCCCTTTTTTTTGCCGTCGATACAATCCCAATCAATTTCAATACGCCATGCTGTCATTTTAAATTCGTCAAGCAACTCCATTAATAAAGTGATGCAAGAAAAGAGAGGGGGAAAAAAAAAAGAAAAAAAAAGGAAGAGAAAGAGAAGAAAGAAATACAGAAGGAAAGAGTGGTATCCCAAGAAGCAAAACTTATTCAACCGCAAAACTCCGCCCCAGAAAGACGACCCTCGTGTATATACCTAGAATACTTGCTTGTCCATACGTCATCATGGTTGTTATCAAATAGCGATTTGTGTGCTATCATCGAGAACCCAAGGCTCGGACAACATGCTAGTTCATTATCTGTGTCCAATCAAGTTGATTCCGTTTTCATCTTCGTCGTCGTCGTCGTCGTCCTCATCATCATCTGCCTCGGGAGCGTCGTCATCGCTGGATTCCTCTGAACTATAGTCATCGTCATCACTGGCTCCATCGTCCTCGTCGTCTTCACCGCTTCTCCAGAAACCCAAGATATCGTCATCAGACTCCCCATCCACTTCTACAACGGTTGACTGTGGTAGATCCATCATTAGGTGTGAAGGTGACATGGATCGCGCATATCTGTCTATTATGCGTGACGGTGGCTCGAGCGCATTGGAAGAGTGTCGCCGTCTATTAGGGCCTGGGATTGCTCGCGGGCCTGTCGTAATAGAGATTCGCCGATTTCCAGGCATGGCCTCTGGTAAGCTGGCTTCTTCTGCAACCGGAGGCTGGTCACCAGCAGCAGGCTGGAGTCCCTCAATATTCCGGCCCATTATCTGCAGCTCTACCGTGTTATACGACCGACAAATTGAACATTTGAGTCCCAGCCAATGATATGCCACAGTGCTTCTGGCGGAGCAATCGTTGCATAGAATCTTGGCTTTTGTGTCACGAAAGTCGGGTGGCATAGGCTGGCTCATAATGGCAAGGTCCAAGTTGCGAAACTGCGTTTCCATGTTGACGAGACTTTTGTTGCAAATCGGGCATTTATATGAGGATTTCATGTGCTGCTCATAGCACTTTTTATGTATACTATGGCCGCATACCATGAAGACTACCCGTTTCGGTGATGTGAACATGTATTCGCCGCAAATCGGGCAGTCACAGTCAGTTGATCGCTCGATACACTTGTGTGAGCTCTCGATCGATGTAGTGATGCATGCTCGGCATGTCTAATTAAGCTGTTTAACAACCGCATCTGGAAAAAAAGATTATTTGAAAGAGTAGCCAACTTACCTTGCAGTGGAAGAAGTCCTTTCCAAGACCCATGCCCCGGCGGCATATTCCACAGTCACTGCAGTGATAGATGGGTTTGTTGGGGCGATTCTCCCAGAGCTTACAAATATTGCAGTAATACTGAGCCGTTACCTCACCGCAGTTGTTGCATACATCAGACGCTTTTTGAGGCGTAGCACATAGCATGCAGAGCATGTTCTTTGTATCTTTGCGGATAAGAGTGTGATCCTCGTTCGCATCATGGCAGAACCGACAAGTATACCACTTCTTGCAGGTGGAACACTGCAGCTTCACGTTCCGCTCATAGTGCTCACATCCTAGCGGGCCTCGGGTTTCAGTAAGCGAAGCAGCTGAGTGCGTCGGCGTTGTTGCGCTTGGTGTTCTTGAGTGCCGGATAGGGGCGTAGGTCGGGGCGATGTCACTTTCACTCAAGACAAACGTCTCCTTGACCGACGGCTCACCCATGACCTGATTTTGCCAGAACTTGAAGGACTCGAGAGGCCCGGTTGGGCTGGCGGGCTCCCATACATGGCCGATTATTCCATCATCCGAGTCGCCTTTGCCTAGGGATGTGGCCGTGGCCATGGACGCACGATAGCCCTCCAGCAGAGTATCGTGGATGAGCCTTGCCTTCTCGCCAGATGAGATGTCTCGGCAATTGATCTCCTGGATGCGGGACCGCAGCTCTCGCATGCCATCGTCTGCCGGGATGGGCCCGCTCTTGGCCGGTGCATTTCTGGGTGGCGTTATGGGAAAGCCAAGATGATCGAGTAGCGGTGCAGTGGGTGTTACCGGCTCAACCGCGGCCTCTTCAACAATCGTTTCCTGGGTTGAAGAGCTCAGAGGCCGTGAGCGTTGCCGTTCAAGTGGGAGATCCGGCCCCTGCTGCACAACATCCTCGGCATCATCCGAATCGTGGACAACATCCGCCTGGACCACCGGAGTCTCTTCCTCCCCGGCTACCGATGGCGCTGCACGGGAGATCTCAGAAAAGCGGCGAGCCTGTCGCAGCACAGGGTTGATGATGAATTCGGAAACCAGGGAAGGCATCGGGATTGATTTGTTGGCGCAGCCGCAACGCCTGCTGCTGAGGCGCAGCTGAAGGACGGGGGGGTGTCTAAGATTAAGTACGAGAAGATGAGGCTACTACCTGGCTCGTGCAATAAGACGGGCAGCCGTGGAAAGGCGGTGATGTCTGGGATTACAAGACAGAAAAAGACGCCAAGTAGGATACGGGACGAGCACAAGTAGGTTCAGCTGCAAGATCAGTCAGACATGCTCGGCTGGTGAGAGATTCCATCTGCTTGGCCACCGGAGGCCAGAAGAAAGGGTAAGGCTTGAAGAGAAGTCGTGCGATGGCCGGCCAGGCGTCGGCGAGATTCTCAGCAAGATATGGCCAGCGTTAATCGCAAGGATGACATAAGGCAGGGATTAGATTAGCAGGCTAGCACTGTATTACTATTCTTGGGCCAACGAAAAAGCTCCCTCTTGTCGCGGGTCTGCACAGAAGCAGGTCTAGTGGCGGGACGCTTGCATGTGATTTTGCGCCATCAAATGGATTTCCAGCTCCAGCCCAACAATCCGGCAGCTGCAGTACCTTGGAACGTACCTCAGTACTTACCACGGCCGGACGGGCCTTATACAGGCGCTCGCTCGGTGTGGCTCAGTCGCTCTCATCTGTGGCTGGTGGCTGCTAGTGTGCCTGGACCGCAGGTAGTGGGCTGGTATGCGGAACGGAAAATAAGAGGGAGAGCTACAACTGGGTACGCACACTACTTGCAAATAGTCCCAGCAACAAGGAACGCCACTAGCCACGCGGCTGAGCACCGGCGCGGCCTTAGCTAGAGGGATTGCAAGGTGGCCAATATTCCTTAGAGCTGAACCAGGGGGGTTTAAGGAAGCTGTCGTATTCTTGGAATATCCGACGCAAGCAGCAATATCCACCACAAACACCTCCTTTGTCATTTCCATTTCGTTTCTGTCCCCTGAGCCGGACTTGGCCCTCAGGATTGTTGCTTCCTCCTCTTCTCCCTTTTCGAATCGACGGTGCCGCGTCGTCGCCGTCGTCGATGTTATAGTCTTTTGAGTCCCAAACTCGTCCAGTCATTACAAATTGTGCCGCATTGGGAGGTGGCCGAGCGACCCTCCCCTTTTTCTTCTCTCCTCCCGCTTCTTGAAATTTTTTCTACAGACTCAATTGATTCTTTGTTTCCACTTGCAACTTCTGGGGACACCAGATAGTTGTCTTCAGAACCATGGCTGCCGAAAAGGCCGCTCTCGCCTCTGGCGCTGACCTGGGCGATGGCTTGAGGAAGCGACAGGTTGCCTCGCAAGCCGCGCCCTCGTCCAATGCAGCCCAGCCAGATGATAAGAAGAAGCTTGCGAATAAGGTATAGAGGCAGCCAGAGCCACGAGACTTGATTGCGCGCACAGGGATTGACTGACAGCGGTTGCAGGAGAAATCCTTCTTCCAAGTGTTTGCAGATTTGGAGTCCATCTTTGCCCCGCTGATCTTCACGGCCGTTGCCATCTTCACTCGATTGTATAAAATTGGCATTAGCGATATCGTGACTTGGGATGAGGCTCAGTATGTACAAGGATCCTGGTCTCTGCTGCTTGAGAGACGCTAGAACGGAGCGGGTTTGCTGATTGTTGTTTGACAGCTTTGGCAAGTTTGGCAGCTACTACATCAAGCATGAATACTACTTCGACGTCCACCCTCCCCTCGGAAAGATGCTGGTAGGTCTCTCTGGAGTCCTTGCCGGCTACAACGGATCTTTCGAATTCAAGTCTGGCGAGAAATACCCCGAAGATGTCAACTACACCTTTATGCGCGCCTTTAATGCCGCCTTTGGCATTGCCTGCATCCCCATGGCCTACTTTACCGCCAAGGAGCTGAAGCTGACCCGACCTGCTGTCTGGCTCGTTACTCTGATGGTTCTCTGCGAGAACTCTTACACCACCATCAGCCGCTTTATTCTCCTCGATTCCATGTTGCTCTGCGGAACCTTTGCTACCACTCTTTGCTGGGCCAAATTCCACAATCAGCGACACAACAGCTTCGAGCCCGAATGGTTCTTCTGGCTCTTCATGACTGGTGTGAGCATTGGATGTGTTTGCAGTGTTAAGCTCGTGGGTCTCTTTGTCACTGCTTTGGTTGGTCTTTACACAATTGAGGATCTCTGGAGAAAGTATGGTGACAGGAAGATGCCTATTGTGAGTCCTTTTTTAGATCCCCTCCTTCTTCTGCTACAGTGATTGAATTGTTCGCTTACAACCCTGTTAGCCTGTTCTCGCCGCTCACTTTTCCGCTCGCGTCGTGGGGCTCATTGTCGTTCCTTTCCTCATCTATATGCTCTCGTTTGCTCTGCATTTCGCTATCCTCGACTCCACCGGTCCCGGCGATGCCCAGATGAGCTCCCTCTTCCAAGCCAACTTGAAGGGAACCGAGGTCGGCAAGAACAGCCCCCTTGAGATTGCCATTGGATCTCGCGCCACCATCAAGAACATGGGCTATGGCGGAGGTCTCCTTCACTCTCACGTTCAGACCTATCCCGAGGGCTCTGGACAGCAACAAGTCACCTGCTACCACCACAAGGATGCTAACAACGATTGGTTCTTTTACCCCAACCGCTACGAGCCGGATTACGATCCCGAAGGTGATCTCCGATTCATCGGTGACGGATCAGTCATCCGCCTTATCCACGCCCAGACTGGCCGCAACTTGCACTCTCACGATATTGACGCCCCCGTTACCAAGTCCCACCGCGAAGTTTCCAGCTACGGTAACCTCACTGTTGGAGATGAGAAGGATCACTGGCAAATTGAGGTTGTCCGGGATGCGGCATCTCGTGATCGCAGCAAGATCCGCACTCTTACTACGGCCTTCCGTCTTAAGCACACCTCTTTGGGCTGTTATCTACGAGCTGGCAACGTCAACCTTCCTCAATGGGGCTTTAAGCAGATTGAAGTGACCTGCGACAAGCAGAACAACCCTCGTGACACTTATACTCACTGGAACGTCGAGGCCCACTGGAACGAGAAGCGTAAGTTATAACTCATGTTTGGACCTCTAATTTTTATGACGCCAATAGCTGACCATTTACCTTTTAGTCCCTGAGAGTGATCCCAATGTTTACAAGTCGCCCTTCATTCACGATTTCATTCATCTCAACGTAGCAATGATGACATCCAACAACGCCCTTGTGCCGGATCCCGATAAGCAGGACGATTTGGCTTCTCAGTGGTGGCAATGGCCCATCCTTAACGTGGGACTTCGTATGTGCGGCTGGGATGACAACATTGTCAAGTACTTCCTCCTTGGTAACCCGTTCATCTACTGGGGCAGCACGGTATCTCTCGGCCTCGTCGGCCTCGTCGTGGTCTGGTACATTGTGCGATGGCAGCGTGGATACAGGGAGCTGGACAACAAAGAGATTGAACAGATCCACTATGCCGGTATCTACCCAATTATCGGCTGGTTCTTGCACTATCTTCCTTTTGTCATCATGGCGCGTGTCACCTACGTGCACCACTACTACCCTGCCCTGTATTTCGCCATCCTATCTCTGGGCTTCTTTGTCGATTGGACCATGAGAAACCGCGCTGCCATCGTGCAGGGCGTCATTTATGGCGTCCTGTACAGCGTCATTATCGGACTTTACATCCTGTTCATGCCCATCTGCTGGGGTATGACTGGAAACAACCAGCAGTATTCGTACCTGAAGTGGTTTGACAACTGGCGCATCAGCGACTAAACTCGTTTTTTATCTAGTATTTCAACTAGGCACCTTCGACAAGCATTGATGGCGAGCATGATTTACTTATATCTTACTTCATGTTAGTTGTCAAAAGCTCTTTTCCCTTTTTTCTTATCGTGGCGGTGGAAGAAGAGTGGAGGATGGGCAAGAGGAGAGACTACTCATTTCTAAAAACGAAAAAAATATTTCATGTAAGATTTTATTTAAAAGGCGCGGGATGGGATGGAGACATTTTTTTTCGCATTAATGAAGAAAAAAAGAGCAACGGGATAGGTAGGATGGATTTCGTAAGTCATATAAAAACGATGATAGGAACAAAAGGGTTGGCGGAAAATACTATAAACCGCATTTAATGCAAGACATATATCTCCCCCCAATCTTGACTTTATGTAAAGAAATAGTTGTGTGTGTGATTACAGGCTTGATGAATGCCAATTGCTTTGAGCATCTACTATTATTATACAGTGCCATGTTCCAGTTGCTTTGCTATGTCATTTTTAAAGGGTCGGTCCTCAATGACCAGAGTGTCATGTAATGATGAAGCCCATCGGGTATCATGTCTTGCTTGCTAGCTTTCCCTCCTCCTTTCATTCTTCCCATGTTGCTCAACACGGCTGTTCGCTTACGATTTGCATTATACAGAAGGAAATTTAAATATGCCAGGAAAAATCAACAACATCCGCCGCCCGACTTGCTGGCGTCAGCTGTTAACCTCACTTGCCGGCTTCCACCAGCGCTGGGGCCTTTGACGCCGGATCTCCTGTCGTTTAGATTATACTTGCCGGCCTGGATGTTCTGGTATATCCTCTCGGCGACTCTCATAAAGGCCTTTTCCACGTTCTCGCCGCTCTTGGCACTGGTCTCGACATACTCGAGGATGCCGTTGCGCTTGGCCCACTCTTCCGCCTCTTCCCGGGTGACCTCGCGCTTGTTGTCTTCCTGCTGTGTCAGATCGGCCTTGTTGCCGACCAGGACGATGACAATGTCCGGCTCGGCGATCTGGCGGAGGTCGTTTAGCCAGTCTGTAGCGTGCTGGAAGGTGGCCTTGCGCGACAGGTCAAAGACGAGCAGCGCGCCGCTTGCGCCGCGGAAATATGACCTCGTGACTGACTTGTATGTCTCCTGGCCGGCCGTGTCCCACAAGCTGAGCTTCATATGCTTCTGAGGGGTGTTGCTGGTATCGCGTGGCGGCTCCGGAAGGCCCCCGGGCGAAGGCGGCGCATCGGCAGAGGACGAGGAGGGAGGGAATGCGATGGCGGCGGGAGTGTGAGGCGGGCCGACGGGCACGATGCGCGAGCCGAATTCAACGCCGATTGTGACGTCGTGGTGCGCGGAGAAGCGGCCTTCGCAGAGGCGGATGGTGAGACTGGATTTGCCACATCCCGAGTCGCCTATGCAGACCAGCTTGGCGATGTAGTCCCAGGGCGCTGAGGAGGACATGTGGGAGGAGCTTAATGAGGTGTGCTGCGCAGTTGGCGCAAGACTGATTTTTTTTTTTTTTTGCGAGGAGTAGCGAGGGAGAGAGAGAGAGGATGAAGAAGAAAGAGGAGCTGAAGAGGTGGATTATAATAAGAATCGAACCGACTGAGACTATTAAAAACCGCAAGTTCCAGAGCTATAATTGCCGGGGTGGTGGTTCGTAGAACGGAAGTGTAATTGAGGTGGGTTCGAGGCTATCGCTGCGGCGAACGGCACGTGCGTGGAGTGCGGCGTGGGAACAAAAAGAAAAGGCCAAGACAAAGATGGTTCTTAAAGCCGTTGACGCAATCGACAAAGGGGGGAAGGGTTGGAAGGCTTTGTAGAGCAGAATGAAAGGAAATCACAGGATGCGGCGGTTGCAAGAAGTACAATTACACAGGAATGAAAGGGACAGAAATACAAGTTCAAAGGGTCTTGGGTTGTAGGAAAAGGGCAGGTGACGATGGCTTGTCACGGGCCAGCGACGACAAGAGAGGAGCTGAGGGGCCTGTTTTTGGTGCTCGGTGTGACCCGTGCGTGAGGGACAAGCTGGAGAAGAGGAGAAGATGTTGGGGGCGGGGATCTTTTCTTTTTGTTCTTTTTTCTTTTTCTTTTGTCTGTTTCTAGCGAGGAAATCTATGACAGAATGCTTGGCGTGTACTCACTAGTAGATCGGATGCCTCGCTGATGATCTTTTTTAAGGCTGCTGCGCTGCAGAAACGTGCATAGATAGCCGGGAGCTTGCCTGACGTTTCGTTTGGCATCTGCATCTGCCGTGCCTAAATTGGCGTTATCAGTGACGCAACGGCGCGATAACGGCATCATGACGAGACGGTGGCCGGCCTAGCGGTGGGTGCTTAGGCCCGTACCTACAGTAGCACGGCCCGGCAGCGGCCTCGTGGAAGAGCATTTCGTGCTCTGCAGCGAGGGAGGCAGCAGAGATGCCTGTGCACATTTTTTACTACTGGCGGTACGGAGTACATGCACAGCTATACTGTAATGGCAGATGCATGAAGCCATCTACCTACTAGGCACTTGTACGTAGGTTGGTATGCAGCCGAGGTGGATCTCGGGGTCTTGAAGCTGTGCTGCGTTTTCCTTTAGGCAGCTTGGGAACACCCTCGGAGGCATGATGGCGCCACTGCTTGTATAAGCCGCAGCCTCAACTGCTCAAGCTTTTTTAGGGCTTGGGCATCCTTCCACTTGCCTTTTCCTCTTCTCAGCTATTATTGCCATCCTTTTTGCGGGCTATTCAACCCTTAGGCATCATGTAACACCACGTAGCGCTGCCTAGTAGATACCTTGGCCGGGATCAAATGACGTCCTCGCTGCCCTTGTGCTCATTCAACACAAGTCCCAGGTACCACGCAGCCTGTGCCATCCCAGCAGGCAGCACCCCCCGGATGCGGATCCTCCCAGAGCCTCTCTCCCTATCGCTGCGCTCCCCGGCGTGGCTGTCTGACTGTACAAAGTACCTCCCTCCCTCCCTCCCTCGTCCATCCCAGACTTACGGGGCCGCCGCCCAGTCACCTGTGGCTCTCGCTGAGGCGCTGACCGCCAGCAGAGTTTAGGCTCTGCGCCGGCGACGGCACGCTCCAATCGTCCCCTAGCCATTCACTAAGTTTTGCGGCTATCGAGGTCACCAAACCGACTCATCCGCCTTGTGTCGCCTGACCCTATTGTTTCTCTCTTCTCGTTTGACTACGAGGCACATCTTTTATTTTTTCGTTGGTGTTTCTCCATCTTGGCGACTGAATAACCGCCGCCTATACATCTTATCATATCCCTTTATGGTGTAATATTTTTGGTCCTTCTTATTCATCTTGGGCTGTTGTTCTCCCCGTTAAATGCAAGGGAGAGCGCCCGTCTTAGTCTTTGCTGCCTGTCCAAGCGTTTTCGTCATCGCCACCAGTCTGCGAGCCGATTCCATCACATCGCCGTTGCAACGAGAAAATAACAGCAAACTGCCGCTCACCATAACCGCAGCTACGCAGCCGTCGAGGTGACAGCCGGACCAGCCTCTTATCGTGGGGGCGGCGGCAGGTGAAGGGCCATCATGTTTTCCGAGTGTGAGTGACGACACTGCATCCTGCGAGGCTGCGTCTTCCCAACCTGCTGCTAACGCCATGTGCTAGACGCCTCAAGATTTCTCGCGCAGTCGCAGTCGAGGCTATCGAACTTTGGCCAGCCAGACAACGATAACACATCCCGGCAAAACGACTGGTCATCACGTCCATCTCGACCCTACCGAGACGCCGGGCGCGGAAATGGGGGCCAGCGGTCCTTTCTTTCTAGGGGCAACCCATATCAGAACGGTGGCGGAGGAGCAGCTGGCGGCAGCGGCGGTTCACGTTTCGGCCAGCTCGCATTCGGCTCGCGCATAACGGCTGCGCAGGATGCACCTCTGTTCCACAGCACACTGGACGAGTTTCGGGAGGAGGATGACGAGGAGGAGCGCGATAGGGAAGCCGCCGACCTCTTTGCGCTGCAGAGATCTCGGCGGGTGGCTGCTGCCAGCAAACTGGCTGATAGTGTTGAATCAGATGCCAACAGTCGAGGCTCGCTCGAAGATAGCTCAAGTCAGTTCGATCACCCGTATCGAGCCCAAGGCTTTGGTCGAGGCATCAAGAGCAGTTGGAATGGAACCAGGAGCTCACACCAAGCCTCCGTTGCAAAGGATACACCGTTAGAAGAGGAGGAAGCAGAAGAAGTTGATCACGACAACGAGGATATCAGATATGGCGGAAGCGATCACGGCGGCGATCACAGGGGGAACATGGTTGATGTCGGTCTTGGGTCGCAGGAGGATCCTGACGAGGATCCGCCGGATTCGTTGTTAGGAGAGACGGTCGATGGCAGCCCCCCAGCTTTCCAGCGGTTCAAAGATCATTCCGGACGAACGCCCCTAATAGCGAGGTCCGCAAGAAGTGACACCGACATGGCCAGCACGCGACACACGGAGCCACCAGAAGTTGACCCAGCTTTAGCGGGAAACATGTTCATCGAAGGAGAAATATTTCGACAAGATCCCTTCTTTGCATGGATTTTCTTAATCTGTCTCGCTGGCATGATGTCAACTTTTGTCCTAGTATGGCTAAATACCTCCCCCAGGAGTAGTCCTGTTGGAGATACCATCTATACAACGCTACAAAAATCCTTCAACATGCTCGCCGTCGATACCGTGGTGGCAGTAATGGTGTCGTTTGTATGGTTGGCAGCCCTGCGGTCCTTTGTTCGGCCGCTGGTTTCCGTTATTCTAATCGCTGTGCCGGCCATCATGTTTTCCTTTGCCATCTTTTCGTTTGCATCATCCTTCAAGGGACGGACACAAAGGACTAGCTTTCAGGACAGCGTTATGAGATGGACAGCCGCCGTCCCTGCAGCTTCGTGCATATTGTGGCTGTGGCTTGTCGTTAAGAGCCGAAGAGCGATTCAGCAAGCCATTGAGATTCTTCAATTCTCCTCCAAGATTCTGGCTCAAAACCCAGGTCTCTTGCTGGTGGGCTTTGGCTGTCTGGCATTGATTGTTGTGTGGACTTGGGTATGGCTGGCCATGTTTACCCGGGTATTCATGGGCGGGTATTTCTCCAAGTCTCTGGCTCAGTTTGTGATCCGCTTATCCAGTTGGTGGCTCGGTGCAGGCTTTGTCTTTATGTATATGTGGACGCTCTCCGTCATCAACGCGATACATCGAGCGACCACTGCTGCGACTGTTTCTCAGTGGTACTTCCACCGCAACGCGGGACCTTCTACGCCTTCAAAGGAGATTGTGCTGGCAGCCCTGAGTCACGGTACGACGACAATCTTTGGTAGCATTTGTGAATCGACGCTGCTATCTCTCCTCATCCGGGCACCGTTAATTTTCCTACCAAGGCGGATAGGCGCAATAATTACAAACGTTGCCTCATTCTGGATTCCTACGCCGATAGTGGCTCTCACAAACCCTCTCACAATTACTTTTGCGGCTATACACTCTCAAGGCCTGGCCACGTCTGCTCGGGGTCTTGATCAGATGGAGTTTGTTTCGGCTGCAATCCCTACTACTACGTTAACACCAAGGGCTCTGCGCCTACGTGGCCAAGGGAACGGCTTATTGCCGTACCGGCTGGCCAAGTTGCTCTTGGTCGCAACACGACTGATTATGGCGACGGGCCTTGGTTTCGCGGGCTGGGTAATTACCGCCAAACAGTTGCGAATTCAGCTTCCAGATGGTGTAGGTGTGCGAGGATCAGCATATGCATACGTGGTCGGCATGATGGCTAGTTTCATTGGGTATTCGGTTATGGGCGCAATGGAAGGCATTCTCAGCGGAATCGTCGACGCAGTTTTGATTTGCTACGGTAGCGAGCGACGAATGGAAAGGGGCCATGGGCGATTCTGTCTTGAAGCAGCGTATCTATTTGGTGAGCGTCGAGGAAGCGGCGAGGACCTTGGATATGCGTAAACAAAGAGTTCAGATCAAAGGCTCGCTCTTTCTTCATCTACGTCCGATGAATGAACTTTTTTTTTGTCTTTTGTTATTGGCGCGTTCTATGCTCTTTTTCCCCCTTTCCCCCCCTCTTTTTTTCTCATCATCATATTCCTCATTGCTTATTTTTGTCTTTGCTTGTTGTTGCGATCTTTGAAATTAGCTGAATCGGATGATAGATTGGTAGAACTGAATTCTTGGATTATTGGAACTCAAAAAAGGGTCATGCGGTGGAGATAACTTTTGCTACGACAAAGCTCCAAGGGAGAAAGGGCAGCAATGATATTTATTTCTTTGCAATTCATATTTTCCATTTATAAACAGATATATTCCCCGTAACCTGTGAAGAGCATGTTGCTGTACAAGTAACTAGCATCTGATGTTACTACTTAACAATGTCAATCGGCTTCAACTAGAGCTTTTGTAGGCCATGTTCTGCCGCAATAGAATTTATATGTTTGTCTAAGACAATGTCATTCCATGAACGGTTAGACACTTTGGCCGAGTGGTTAAGGCGATGCCCTGCTATCAATTGGTATCATAGGCATTGTGTTCGCACGCGCAGGTTCGAATCCTGCAGGTGTCGTTTCATTTTTTGACAAGTTTGGCGATGTACATACATTGGCTTTAAATTTTTTTTTTTTCTCCCAATCGAAGCAAACTAGGTAGGCTATGCATAAGCTAGCTTTATTTTGGGCTATTAAAGCTCTCTCGATTGTTTAAACATTGTTTCTCTTTAGCTGGTGTATATATAGTAGCTTTCATCACAAGCTAAGCTAAGCTTCCTATCAAGCTAGCTAGTATTTCTCACGATGGGTCTCAGTAGCTTCATAAGCTGTCTATTGCTCCTCTCTGTACAAGGATAAAAAGCGTCATTGGTCTAGGGGTTAGGATTCAACTCTTCCATGCTGAAAAGTTGAGGCCCGGATTCGAGTTCCGGATGACGCATTTCTTTTGCTTTTATATTTTTCTTCTTCTTTTGTTCTCTTTTTTTTTTTTACCCTTTACATTGTTTTGTTCATTAATATTGCGCTGTTTTTCAATAACGTCCATGCTTGTGAACACATGTGTCGTTTCTGTCATCCATGCGTACCCTTGCATTGACTCCATTATATCATAAATATTCTCTATGGGTTCGACTTCTTACTTCTACCAACGATCAAGGCAATAGATAGAAGGGGGCTTCTTGCATGTACCATATTCTCTAAATAGCCCATCTAACGGGCAGCGTGTTAACTAATCTTGGATGTACATATGCGCCATCTGTATATGCTACAGCGTTTTGGTATCCGCAAGTCTATCCGCTCGCAGCCCATTGCATTGCATTGGAGTCATCATTCATCTCATCCCCCATTTCTTCTTCTTCTTCTCCTTCTTCATCTGGCAATTCCTCATATACAAACCCGCAATCCACTTCGCTCATCGATAACTCCGCCTTGCTTGCTAGTAAATCCGCGAGGTCGTCTGCCAAAATGGCTTCTATATCCAGTTCCCGCGCCTTATTTGTATAGTGTAGAATTTGCATTAGGGGATCTACTTCTCCCGGGCTTCGAAGTCTGCGTACTGAGCGGGCAAACCCGCCGCGGCTTGCTTCGATGCTCTGCCTTTGATTTCTTTCAAAATAACTGAGTAAATGGCCTGCTGGATCTTCATTCAAGTGTGCCTCTCGGCGGAAGAGTCCCGTTGAGGCATATTCTGGCCCTTGTACGGCGCCAATGGTAGGATTAGGGTTGATCACAATCTGATTTGTGTCTAGGTAGGTACGCTTCACCAAATCAGCGATATGCACGTCTTCGTCGTCATCATACACATCTTCCGGTCCTCCTGGGTTCCGGGCTGGAGGTTCTGGCTCGGGGTGGGGTATAAATGGTGTAGGGCGTCGAAGCTGGCGATCTACACCCGGGATCGTAATGAAATGTGATTCTGGCTCGTCTTCCTTGTCTATAGAAAACAAAAACACCCGGCCCGTAGCATCTCCAACGACTAATTTCCGCAAGTCGGGAGAGAAAGAGCCACAAGAAATAGGACCAGGGGCTTCTAAAAGGGTTCGCAAGTATGGCTTGCGTTTGTTACGCACATTCCACACCCTGACGGTACCATCGCTGCCGCCTGTGTAGAATCGATCCAAATTATTTCCCCAAGCTGTAAATTTAACTCCGGTATCTTCCTTCTCTCGGTCTTCGTAATACTCATCCAAGGGACGGCCGTGCTGTAATATGTGCACAGGTTTGTCCCCTTGAGCTGTGTCCCACACGTACACTTTACCATCTGTGCACGCTGCAGTAACATATGCATGCCTCGACGAGTTTGGCATAAATGTCAGTTCGTTAATATCTGCCGCAAAGCAGTCAAGGTTGTGATATTCAGCATAGGCGGCATCCTGTTTTCTAAACAGATGAATCTGTGTCCGCACGCCAGGCGCCACTTTCAACTGTGAGGGCGAAGTTGCTGCGATGAATCTCGGCAATGTAGGATGCCAAACCACCTCGAAAAAGTTGGCCGTTGTCGCCGTCAAGACAGTGACTCGCTGGCTCGCAGCTGCGTCCCATAGAGTGATCTCTCCCGAGTTCCGCTTATCTTCTGGGATATCAAGGTCTTCTCCAGAAAAGCTGCGAGGAGAGTATCCTACAGCCAGCAGATGCTTGCTCCTCGAGCAGCGGCCCCATTGCATAGTTGCAGGATAATATGCCCACTTGTCAGAGTCGTCGGCATCGGTACGCGTGCAAGAAAAGGAGACGTAGGAGCTATTAGCAATGTCGTTCATATTGACAGTATATACTCGAACAGCCTCGGTTGGGGTGTCGGCCGCAGTAGCAACCCGTCCAGAGCCATCCTTGGCCGCGGCAACAAAGTTGACGTTGCCCTCAAAATGCCATGTGGCCAACGCTGTCATGTTGCTACCAGTCTCGTCAACCTTCCAAACTTTGACTGTTTTGTCAAAACTAGAAGTGTATGCCAAGCCGAGAACGTTGTCGTAATCTGAGCACACAACTGATGAGTAGAGCCACGGATCTTGGCTTTGGCGCATGGCCACAGTGGAATTTTCACCCTTGTCAACCAGCGGTCGCGGAATTCGGTGATCGGGAAACGCTTTCAGCTGACCCAATTTGGTCGAACAAAGGAGCAAGTTTCCAGGCTTGTTATATTGCTGATTATGGCTGTCGGAGTGCACCGTTGTGCCACATAAAACGTTGCCGTCCGGAATCCAGGTGGTCGTCGCAATATCTCCGGCGCAGTTTGTGTACTCTGCGACCAAGGTTAGGCTATCCTCAAAGACCTTTCTAAACTCGTTTTGAAAGTTTTCATATTGGCGCATCGATCCAAACCCTCGATTTCCTTCTATTTCACGAGCCAGAAGCAAGGTTGATAGTCGACTAGCACGCCTACTCTCCTGTTGATGTCGAGAGTTCTGGGAGTTTGGATCTATTGTCAGAATTTGGGCTCGATCAGGTGGTGTCGCCTTGCCCGCAAGTATATCCGAGCAATAATTCCGTATATCCTCAGCCGTTCGATAAGGCAACGTAGTGCCAACGATTGAAGGAACGTTAAACTGAAGACATAGCTGCGCCAAATTTTCAGAACTAGCAGGGGTATCTGGAGGAAGATATGTTGAAATACACGCCATGATTTGCCGAACCTCATCAGAGCTAAAGTCCACATGGTAGACCATTGGACCATTCATCTCTCGTCGTAGGTCACGATATAGGCTGCCGGCGCCTTTCGCAATTAGGTCGCGATCCGATGCTGATTGGTAAGGTCGTTGTTCAAGAGCAAACCAGGCGTTTGATGATGGGCCGCATTTGGGAAGCGGCTTCCAGCGGCTCCAGTGTATTGCAGGTGTAATGTTTTCGATTATGTCGGTTCTCGGGGTCTCCAGCTGTTTGACATCTGCCATGTGCACCTCTGGCGCATCCTCGCCCTGCGTTTGCGGTGGATCCTCCACTGAGAGAAACTGGCATTCGGCGGCTGCTGGCTCTTTGGCTGGAGTAACTTGATATTCCTGGAGAGCAGTGTCAGCTCGAATGAACATGTGTGTATTGACTTCTTTTTTCTTTAATTCCACCTACAGGTCTCCGGGATAGCTCGGTAACAATCATGTTAACCCTGATAGCAGTCCACTCATCGTTGGCAGGCAGCGTATAGTCGTTTTCGTCCAATCGGGAAATAAACACCGGATCCTTGGCAAATATAGAAACGGCCTGTTACCACAGTCAGCCAACATCACCAAGATTGCTTTAACATTCTAAGCATCCCATACCCTTATCGCGATCTCATCTATTATATACTCGGAGGATGATAGGTCCGCCAAGCCACGGCTGACGTATGGCGAGACCTGCTGGCAGGCAATTGATTGCTTCTCAGGCCAGGAAAGGTCTACGCGTCTCTTTTTGAACGGCGGTCCTTCATCCTGGGCAGCAACTCGGCCATGTTGTTGGCGCTGTGCTTCAAGCAAAGGCTGGCTAGTGCCATTTCGACTTCCGTTTGCGATGTGTTCCAAAGATGGCGGCGATGGTGGCGGCGTTTCAGTCAAGTCGACAACCTCAACGACCGGGGGCCTGGAGGGGCCAGAGGTAAGCACGAGGCTCATGAAGACGGCCGGCTCGCCAGAAGTCTCGGGCGAGCATCTCACGCAGGCGTCGAAACGGATCTCGGGCTATATGGGCGCGGTGGAAGAGATATAAGACTTACCCCATCGCGTGCCCACACGTCTAAAGCACTCAGGCTACTTCCTAAAACCACGGATACGTAAGAATGGGGGTCTTAAACACGGCTAAAGGGAAGCTAAAAGATGGAATATCACGTGATGTAGTTACGTAATAAAACTAATACTATTATATTTGCCTCGGTTAGTATTATAAGGCTTATTTAATTATAAATACTATTCCTACTTTAAATCTAGAAAAAGCATTAATTTCTTACAGCAACTTAAGTATATATATATATTTATTAAAACTGCTGTATTAAGCATTATTGACCTTAAATTACCTACATTATCAAGTACAAGGGCTTACAGTTTAATATGGTTGTTTCTGCTCTTTCAATTATAACTAAAGTATAGTCGGATTGAATTGCTTTTGGGGGTCAAATGATGTAACTTAAAGCCTTCTAAAAGCTCCGCTGCTATACGTCGGCTCTGTCATGATGTCTCTTGGCTAATAACAATGCCTCCCTCCAGTTGCAAGTTAACCACAACTATTCTATATCTATGAACACAAAACCATGCTTAGCATTTTTCTAAAGCAAATTTATGCACATTAAACAAAATTAACGGTTTTGTATTGAAGGCTAAGATCAGGGGTATCGACCACGATCGCGACAAACAAGATATGGTTACTACCCTCCGGCATGCAAGATCCGGCGTGACGTTGATCTAGCATGATCCACAAAAAGGAGTTCGCGCGCCGACAACAGCTTATCAGATAGCATCTGAAAACTTGCAGTAGTTAATTTAGAGCAGAATAACATTTATAAATATAGAAACGCTATTTTTTTTTTTTTCATTAAATTTGCTATTATAAGCAGTCTTTATATTTCTTCTTATATTACATATTTTTTATAACCATATTTTTTATAACCAAAACTTTCTTGATATTTCACTTTGTAGCACATAGCTTCCAGTTATACTCTTCAATTAAGTGTTTTTTTATTACTTTAGATTCATAAAGCCTCTCGCGATGATACTCGACAAACACATGATAGCCAAGAAAAATAAATAACTAAAAGAGAAAAGTATGCCGCCGTACGTACTGCAATACAATACCTCCAGCCTCTTTCTATCCACAACCACTATATATCGGTAGGTAGCTGGGTAACCGAGTTGAAGCAGCTAGTAGCTATGCAAACATAAAAACGTAATAAGAAAGTCGCTCAACATCGTCATGCCTATTCATATACATCCCGCGCGGTCTATTTTACAGCTTGGCAGGGCCAGCCTCGGCAGCAATCTCCTCATACATCTTGTCGATCTGGGTACGGAAGGCCCTCGCAGTCTGAGGCCGCTTCAGCTTGAGACTATTATCGACAAGTCAGTAATCCACTCTTGTTATATATATATGCGGCAATGATTTGTAACTTACGTTGGTGTGAAAAGCTCGTTTTCGATGCTGAAAGGCTCGATATCGAGGTAGACATTTCGTACACGCTCAAAGCTGTTGAACTTTTGCTTCTGCGCAATCTTGTTCAAGACCTTGAGGAACTCCTGCTTAACCTTGGGGTGGTTGGCAGCCGTCTTGAGGGCCGCACGATCATCGGCGGTGACAGTCTCGCCAAGAACCTTGCTGGCAAACGGAGGGAAGTTCTCCAGATCGATACCGAAGACACCGACAAGAGTGGACTCCTTGGCATCACCGTGAACATAGGCCATGGCAATCAGGTTGGTGTTGCCCAAGTAGACGTTCTCGATACGCTCGGGGGAGATGTATTCACCCTGAGACAGCTTGAGGACGTTCTTCTTGCGGTCAATAATCTTGAGACGGCCCAGCTTGTCAAACTCTGCAATATCACCAGTGTGGAACCAACCATCGGGATCGATGGCCTTCTTGGTCTCTTCCTCGTTCTTGTAGTATTCGCGGAAGATGGACGGGCCACGGAGAAGGAGCTCACCACGAGGGTTAGGCTTGTCCTCGACAGTGTACTCGAATTCGGGTACAGACTCCAAGCAGATCTCGACGCAGCCAGTTGGGGGTCCAATGGTGCCAAGACCGAAATCTCCAGGGACCTGGATGGTACCGACGGCATATGACTCGGTCAAGCCGTAGCCCTGGTAAAAGTTGTTACCAAAGGCGGCACGGAGGAACTCTTGAACATCGGGGTCCAGCTGAGCGCTACCGCTGATCATGGAGTGGGCCCTATCCAAGCCCACGGCAGCCCTGACCTTGGGAGTCCAGATGCGGTCGTAGAGGAAATGCGTGTTGCTAGCCTGTCCGTGTGGCAGACGCATGTTGGCCTTCTTGGTGTTGATGACGGTTCGAGATAGAGCACCTTTGACACCCTCGGCCTCAACGGTGGCGGTTCGGATCGCCGAGTTGAAGCGGTTGTATAACCGGGGGACAGAGATGAAACCTGTGGGCTTGAGAATCTTCATGTCATCAACCAGTCCCAGGATGTCGCCACGGAAGAAGCCAATGCTGGCGCCTTCAGAAAGGGCAACCTGGTCAACCAATCTGCCGTAGATGTGAGCAAGAGGCAAATAGGACATGTGGACATCCTTATATGTCACGGAACCCTGCAGGCGGCTGGATGAGATGGCGGAAACAGCATTGCCATGGGTGATGACAACGCCCTTGGGCGCTCCAGTGGTTCCTGAAGTGTAGTTGATTGTGCAGATATCGTCCCAGCCAGCGGGGCGCACGGGTCGGCCTGACTTAGCGCCAATCTCCTCGACCTCCTTAAAGGAGTAGATCTTGATGCCATGCTGAGCAGCAATGTTGTTCAAGACAGACTTTTTGGTCAGACCCTCTTGCTCACCCTGCTCCAATTCATCGAGAGATATGATCAGCTTGAGGGTGGGAATTCGAGGCGCCAATTTCAGGAGAGTGGGGATGTGAGGCAGACTGCAGGCGACGCAGGCAAGTTCGGCGTGGTTGATGATGTACTCGGAGGCGTCTGGGCCGAGAGTCTCATAGAGCGACACAGTGAAGAGGGCCTGTGATGCAAGTGCAAGATCTACATATCGAGAGACTGGTTAGTTCTGCAGCTTATAGTCGATCCTGGGGGGGACATTGCAATGCGCAGGTATCAGCCTACCGGTGATTTGCCATTCGGCGCGGTTCTGAGACCAGAGACCGACACCGTATTTATCCGCGTTATGGCCGATGGCCTTGTGGATTTCGACGATACCAGCTCCCAGATTCTTGCGGCGCTCAGCTACCTCGGCGTACGTCTCCCACTCATACTGATCCTGCCATGATTGCGTGGCCGCGTTCCAATGGCGGGTGCCGAGACAGCGCTTGTTGGGGCGCTTCTTGACAGAGGCTTCGAACAGGTCGTTGACTGACTGGATCTCGGGGTAGAACGTGGTCAAAAGTGCTCCATCGCCAATCTTGTGGTGGCGGTAAACGGCGGTGCGGCCAGGGCGCTCTGATCCGGGGATGGCAACGCCGTGAAGAGCCCCGGGCGCAGGCGGAGTTGACAGGGTCTTGATGTACGCCTCTACGTCCTTGGTAGCCATTGTGTCGCGAGTTGTGAGTCGAGTTGGCCGCGTGTTGTTGAGACGAGTTCCTGCAACGCTCGTGACGTACACGAGAATCGAGATGGTGTGAGGGAAAGGCGACGTGCAAGCCTAAAGAGGGAGAGGAAAGGAAATTACTGAAAGAGGGAATAAGGAAAGTTGGAATAGAAAGAAGGAATCCAGATCTGGAGTTGAGGCTGGGAGAAAGGTGGAGGTTTAACGAAACATGGGCTGCTGAAAAAGGATGGCCGAGGGCCTCGGCAGCCCCAGATTTTGGTCGCTGGTGGCTCGCGCAGGAAAAAACCTAGCCAAGTACAGAAACCATTAGCGCTGCGACGCAGCTGCTAATAGCGGCCAGCCGCCGACAGCAGCCCACTGAGGCGTTCCCACCAGCGGACTTATAGTGGGCTCGACGTCCGTGGGCAGCGGATAGATGGCGCTCAAGGTCCTCGTGGCGGTTGGTGTTCCGCAGTCCGTCGGTCTTCGCTGGAAACTAAACAAGATCGGTGAATGAGATGCGAGATGCGAGATCCTCAAGTCTGCTATGCGCGACGACGAAATGTTGTATGAGTGGCATTAAACTCAAGTTGCGTGTCTATCTATATGCGAATAGTATATTGATTGGCAAGTACTGGTACATGTGCATTGATAGCTTAATTTTTTAATTTTTTTTTTTTTTTCGCCCCATGCGATTCTTTGATGTCCCGACTCCCCGACTCCGTATTACCCCAATGCTTCGACAAAACACCTAGGCAGTCGCTCGTAAACACGCCTTTTGTTAGTTGAACATTGACAACTTGCAATCAACGTCAACAACCGTCGAATTTTTTTGCTCTTTCAAGACAAAAACGAATGGAATCGTCGTCTATTCCAGCCAAACGGCGCCGTACAAATTCCGGGCCACAACGTAGCACAATCAGGCCAAAAGTCCGGATCCCGTAGTGACGTCGGCTGTTTCGGGGAATAACCACCACTCGGTGGCGACGCTTGTGCTCCCACAGCAGGCGAGGCGGATCCTATTTCGTCTTTCTGTGCTTCTGTTTATTCTTCCCACATTGTGGCCTGTTTTTTCAAACCCGACTTCTGCACTGGTATTGAGCTGGTGTTGCTCTCCTGTTCTGGATTTCGCAATGCCTCGGAATCCGGGGCAACAGATCAGTTTGTCTGGGGGAGCAACTTGGCGGCCAGGCAGCTTTTGGCTTACTGGCTTCCGCTAAAGCACGGCGGTGGGCCTCGGTCCCCAGGGGGACATCCGCAGCTGTCTGGCCAATCACGTCGCTGCTATTCGACACAGCGTCTTGTTTCGGCATGTGAAACCCCAGACCCTTTGGAGAGTCGCCGCGGACGGGCTTCTGTAAAAGGGTGCTTTGTCCGTCCCCTCACAAGCCAATAGGTAGTTACAGGTAGTGAGATATGTCTCCAGTACTTGTACTTGCGCAGCTGGTTCCGGGCTGGAAACGTGTCCCTAGGTACTTGCGCTTAAATGCTGGAGCCACATTAGTCACAAAGCAGTAGACAGTAGTGCTTTTCCCCGCGTTATCCCGCATTCTGAAAGCCGAGGACAACGTTCATGCTGACTGGTTCTCCCACAACTTCTGCTAGATACCCATTAGGCCTAAGCAGCTGTACAGCAATACTTAGTTGAAGGGGCAGCATATTGGAGTTGTCAGCTGTATCATGTATGCAGTATGTTGGAGGGAACATTGCTGGCACGGAGTGGCATACATGTACTGGCTGCTTACCCTATACTCTTGCAATGCTTCAATCAATTCATCACCACCGCTCAAGGTAGCACGCTTAGAAGATCCAATATCATCAAGATCTCAGAGTCAAAGGCTCAAGCTGTCACGAGCCTAGCATTTGATGTGTTTCATGCACACGACCAAGTTGAGCCTGTTTCGAGCTTCTTTGCCGAGGTGACCTGTGTGCCACGTTGTAATGCTAAGACGAGATCAGTTATAAATAAGCTGTCAAAGCTGCCCCTGTATCACCATGAAACCATTGCATGATCAATTGCATTTGTTTATTTCTTTTTCGTTTGGAACGAATCAGATTGAGGCTATAATGCCAATTCACAGCCACAATTTCATACCTACCTAGACATATATAAAACTTATCACAAGATATCTGAGACTAATATCCTACTTTGTGCAAGATGGACGATCCATTCGCTATAAGAGAGTCGACAATGTAGTATTCTTTAGTATCATACATATTTTTTTTTCTCGGGACGCACATCACCCACATAGCCCTCCATACAACTAGCTCAATTGATCCGCCCTTTTCACCTCCCTTGGACCTGTAATTCAAAATGTCTTAGACATCACCGCTAGTGTGTACGACTATGAACATGAAGCTTTATACCGCTAATGCTAATACATTACCACATCAACTTCTTCTCTTTGGCATGGACGTGTTCTGCGGCTCTCCATAATTTTTCCTTCAAGCTTCTTCGGTTAGAATATTCTCGCCATGTTCGTCATGCCGCGAACGCTCATCATCTGCGTCCGGGCCTTCCAGGGCATCACGGCCGCTGCCAGCATCGCCTTGACAGCATACGGTATGTTTTCTAGCACTAATACCACTTTTGTTTCATTCTAACTCGTCATGTTCACAGTCGTTAATTGGCATCTCCGAGGGCGTCATCTCTCCACGCCGCCTTCCATCAACTTTCTTCTATTCTGTCCAATCTTTACACTCGCCTCCGTCTTCTACATCGAGCTCATGCAGCGCTTCGCACCCAAAGCTACACGCCCTATATTATCGTTGGGCATCGAAGCCATTAACTGTATAATCTACTTTTCAGGCTTTATCGCCGTGGCTATATGCCTTGGTGACCTGGCTTTCTGCAACGGCTCAGTCTGCATGGCTGGCCGTGGCGCTGCGGTTCTAGCGGCAGTTCAGTTCAGCCTGTGGATGTTCTCCGCCATCCTTGCTGCAAAGGAGATCTTCCAGGGCGGTGGAAGACAGATTAAGCTGCCGGGCAGGGGACGTGGCACCAGAGACGTGGAGCTCTGAGCGTTGCACTTTGTTTTTATTTTTCTTTTTGGACCATGTGTCAGATATAGATAGCGTCGAGACTACCGATTAGGTGGGAGCTGAACTGGGGTTACATGCAGGTAGATTATCGTAGCTTAGCGGGCACCATGGCGTTACGATTAGCATGGCTCATGATGACTAGAGGCAGGGTAATGGCTGAGAAGGGAGCATGTTTGGTAAGCAGGTGGCATTTACTAGTTGAAAAGATAGTTATTTCATTGCATTGGGTTTACAACCGGTTCCTTAAGCGAATCTGTAACTCAATCATCATGCATTAGCGGTACTTGTTATTTCTCATGAGATGGGCTGATGTGTGCTGAAGACGTTGCCAGCTCACCAAGTATAAGCAGCCATTGAAGTCTACTTTGTGAGAGCATGTAAAGAACATGGGAAAGGAAGGATAAGCATGGTCAAGAATAAAGGCCAACAGCAGCGTCTACAACTAGCTAATATTACCTAACCATTCACGATAGTCGGATAGACTGTCGGATTTAATACACGTATTTAGCGCTCCACAGCAGTCACACCCACTTGAGCTCCTCTCGGCGTCGCAGAGCCGTCAGCGCTCTCAAGGATTTTCCTGTTTCGCTAGAAGAGGTAATCGGGACTATTTCCATGCAATCCCAGACAAGCCCGATTGATTGGCTGGTCAAGAGTCAAGGACTCGCGTTTGCTGCTTGGCTAACTATCAAGTGCGGTTTTATCAACATCGCTTGACGCAACCATCTTTACACAGGCAGTTTTACAAATATCTATTACTACATTTTATTGCCGCTGTTTAATACCGTCCATAAGCCAGTGCTATGGCAGGAAGTTTACTTACATAAGGGCTGAATAAGAAACAGAAGCCTCTCAGCATTAAAAAGTCTCGAATAGTCAGACCATGGGCAACTACTACTATGTAATTTTTCGCAGCAGACGAGCTAGCTTTCCAGGAAACAAGAATCTGATACGCTGGCTAAATTCGGGGAACCATAACCATACCAGCAGGGAACGGCCGCGGTGGATGGATCCGTTGGGGGAGATGGACGGGCGAAGGGCGAAAACCGGCGGACAAGAGAACGCGGATGAGGGGCGCTTTTTGCGCGAGAACCAGGATCAACGAGTGCTTTTCTCTCTCTCTTGGCTGTTTACCCCTCTAGTAGAAGCACACGGCAGAGGGCTTCTGTCTGCGCCGTTGGTGTGTCAAGAACAGACGACGATTGCGTGCTTGGGGACGGCCTTGGACCCCACCCTCGGCGTGGAGGCTCTTAGAACGCTCAATTTCTGTTTTTGTCAAGCCAAAGGGCTCAATATAGCAAATGGATTCCCTACAGCCGCGGTTTAGTCGCGGCTGGATCCCTACTAGTTTGAGTTGTAGAAGCCTTAGTGAGAGAAGTCAGTCCAGGTTGCGCCGCCACGGTGCTAGCATGGAGTGTAATCTTTGATGCCGGCGGAATGTAGATTGCTTGGTATAAATACGTCTCAGTGGCACACTCGAAGTTTGGGCCGATTCCCGCCCTCTCGAATTAGACTTCACACGCTTTCTCTCTTTCTTTGTTTACACCATCTCTACTTTTTATCGAGTCGCTTTAGCATCAAGCGTTTGGTTACAATGGCGGACAACAGCAAGAACTTTGCGACTCTCCAGCTTCACGCGGGGTAAGTTTTTTTTTTGGTGTTTCCTAAACTCAATTGCTGGGATGACACAATCGCGGGGCAGCAGCTTTGCGACTTCGGCTTACTGGTCAATGCTATGGCCGGAGGAGCTGCTGCGGACGCTGCCCATTTGAGCTGCTTTTGTACTATATTGAAAGATATAAGGAGTAAAAGAGACTCGAGAACACAGCAACGCAACAAAACAAAATGAATTGCGACAACTAACTGGTCCCCAGACACGCCCCGGACTCGGCGACTAATGCCCGTGCGGTCCCCATCTACGCCTCCACTGTAAGCGTCGACTTGCTCAACTCGCCTCGTTGCGACATGACATGCGCGATCAATTATAGTCGTGTATCTTTCTCAAAAACACACCAGAAGCTAACAATTCCTTGTGCGACAGAGCTTCGTTTTCGGCGATTCCGCCCGCGGCGCCAGGCTCTTTGGCCTCAAAGAAGAAGGCAACATCTACAGCCGTATCGGCAACGTGAGTGCCTCGAACTATGCGCAGCCTCCAATTGTCCATTGAAACTTGCTCACGCGCCTTCACAGCCCACCGTCGATGTCTTCGAGAAGCGGATAGCAGCCCTGGAAGGG
This sequence comes from Trichoderma asperellum, assembly GCF_020647865.1. Lineage (NCBI taxonomy): Eukaryota > Fungi > Ascomycota > Sordariomycetes > Hypocreales > Hypocreaceae > Trichoderma > Trichoderma asperellum. Next base: position 1,039,298 of record NC_089417.1, read on the forward strand.
GGTGTTGCTGCTCTGGCCACCTCCTCTGGCCAGGCAGCGCAGTTCCTCGCCCTGACGGCCCTCGCCCAGGCCGGCGACAACATCGTCTCCACGACCAACCTCTACGGCGGCACCTACAACCAGCTCAAGGTCACATTCAAGCGCTACGGCATCACCACCAAGTTTGTCAAGGGTGACGACCCCAAGGACATTGCTGCCGCCATCGACGACAACACAAAGGCCGTCTACCTCGAGAGCATTGGCAACCCCCGATACAACGTGCCTGACCTGGAGGCCATTGCCAAGGTGGCTCACGAGAAGGGCGTTCCCTTAGTGGTAAGTGGCTGCTGTATTCTCTCTTGTCGATTAGCAGAAAAAAGCCCAAAAGAACTGACGAGTAAAATGGCTATTATCAGGTCGACAACACTTTTGGTGCCGGTGGATACTTCATTCGCCCCATTGAGCACGGCGCCGACATCGTCGTCCACTCAGCTACCAAGTGGATCGGCGGACACGGAACCACCATTGGCGGCGTCATTGTCGACTCGGGAAAGTTTGACTGGGGCAAGAACGGCAAGCGATTCCCCCAGTTCATCGAGCCCTCTGAGGGCTACCACGGCCTCAAGTTCTGGGAGACCTTTGGCGCCGTCTCCTTCATCGTCCACGCCAGAGTCGAGCTGCTGCGTGACATTGGCGCCGCCCTCAACCCATTTGCCGCCCAGCAGCTGATCCTCGGTGTCGAGACGCTCAGCCTCCGCGCCGAGCGCCACGCCCAGAACGCTCTGGCTGTGGCCAAGTACCTGGAGAGCAGCCCCCACGTCGCCTGGGTTTCTTACCCCGGCCTGGAGAGCCACCCGTACCACGCAAACGCCAAGAAGTACCTCCCCAGAGGTTTCGGTGGTGTCTTGAGCTTCGGTGTCAACGGCGGCGCCGCTGGAGGCGCCAAGGTCGTTGACGGCTTCAAGCTCATCAGCAACCTTGCCAACGTTGGTGATTCCAAGACGCTGGCCATTCAGTGAGTTGCCCGCCCACCCACCCAAAAGAGGTAGTAATTCAAAATTGTGAGACATAAAACTAATATGGTTTCTTTTCTGCAGCCCCTGGACGACCACTCATGAGCAGCTGAGCGAAGCGGAGAGAGTCGACTCAGGTGTCACTGAGGACCTTATCCGCGTCTCAGTCGGCACTGAGTACATTGACGACATCATTGCCGACTTTGAACAGTCGTTCCAGGCAGCTGGTCTGTAAATACAGAACAGCAAAGATGAATAAAAAAAGAAGAAGACAAAAAAAAATATTAACGAATATGTGTCAAAGCGATGTGAACAAGAAGGATATCTGGCATGAGGCTATTTCATTTCATTAGTACTTCACCTAAAGCTGGCGTTGTTGGAGGTGTGAGAAACTTGGTCGCCGAATGGGGGCTATGCAGTTACTACACAGTCTGCGTTATAGAAACGAATGAGGAGTTAATACCTGTTATGCAGCACATGTATATGCCGGAATTCTGGCTATTGAGTCCCCCCTGCTAGAGCATCGGGACCAATTCCCATAGGTAGATATCACGAGCACAAGCTTCGGCTAAAGCAGAACATGCCTTAGCTCAGAAATCTTTCAACGTCTTTTCAAAGAAAAAAAAAGCGGTCATCTTTTTATTTCCCTCGTTCTGCATAGTACTACGGTTGATATTTTGTGGCACTCCCCGTCGTCATCCTGCATTCTGCGTCCTCGCATCTTGCTTGATTTAGGTAGCTAAGCTGCCAAAATGACGCAGGGCGCTACCAGAGCGGCAACACCTGCTAATAAAGCCTCCAAATCTGACATGTGTAAATTGCCTCATCATCGAAAAGCTTGAGGCCTCCGTTTAAGAAAACTAAAGGTGGACACTGTCAGGCCTACCTATTTAGACTTTTCCCACGTAAACCGATTTTTTCCCCCAACTGTAAACTAATACTACCTAGTTGGACTTGGCAGTCATTGTAAACAGCTTCTTTTTGTTTTCATTGGTTTCGCCATTTTTTTTCTTTACACGACATGGACGATGCTGTAAACGAAGATGCGGTGAGCACGACAATCCTGGAAGCTGGTGAAAGCGCTGTGAGCGAAGCGGGCGACTATTTCGCTGATGAGGATGAACCGTTGAGAGGGCCTTCTGATGTATTTACCACGATCCATCGGTGAGTCTCTTATGTTACGAGTTCTTGGGCCTTTTTACTCTGAGTTGTCACATTTAAGTTTCTTGTTGTTTAAATTCCCCTTTTCTCTCCCTTTGTAACAAAACAGCATGCTGATTGGCCAGCATATAATCAAGAGTGCGAGCCCTCATCATCGCTAGCATTGGTAAGTGATTATACACGCCTTTACAATACAAACTTCCATCACAATGCCATCAGCTAAATAGTTGCAAATATCAGAGGATCCTTATACATCCAAGCAACTGACCAGCCCGCGCATCAATACCCTCGTGGTCCGCCCACTGGTAGACAGGCTCTATGATCCTGATGACACCTCCATAGGTTTGCTCGCCTCAGTCCCCCCCTTTTGCTCATGAAATTGACTTTTGTGATTTCCTGTTATGCCATCGTCTTCTTGTGTCTCGGTTCATGTGGATATAATGTATATAGAATAAGCGCGCGAGAAAACCCAAAAGTCGTCTTAGATCACCATGGCTCACACTGCAACCCTTTGTTTCCCTTAGTATACTGCCTCCTCGCCAACCGCGTCCAATTCCTCAAAGAGCAAACCGCCGCCAAGCACCAGAGCGTCAGCCGCGCGCGCGCCACCCTCTGCGAAGTCGTCGCCACCAAGATCCTGCGCAAGCTCCACGAGGACAACGCGCCCGAGAAGTCGGGCTCCGCCGGCCTGCTGCGCCTGGCCAACGTCCTCGTCCAAGGGTTTGACCCCTTCTCGGGCGCCCCCGAAGATGTTGCCCGCGTCGGCAGATACGCGCACTGGCCGGTGCAGGAGCGCGGCGGCAACGAGGGGAAACTCACGGCACTGGAGCTGGCGATTCTCTCGGAGAGCAAGGCGCTGATGAGCTCGCCGGCGTGCCTGCGGGTGATGAATGCCGTGTACGAGGGCCAGGTGGTGTATACGCCGATATCGTTTGTGGATATCTTGCCGGATCATTACAAGTACCACCCTGTGTCGTTGTATGATCCGCGCAAGGCTCCTCTGCTGAACCACTATCGGTTGATTGTGCCAAAGTGGAGGAGCTTGCTCGAGTCTGTGCAGTTCATGATACTGCTGGGGCTGTACATTCTGACCATGGTGAATCGAAGCAACCCGTCTTCCCTCAGACTGTACGAGAGCCTATTTGCCGTGTATACGGCAGGATGGATTCTAGACGAATTCGCGGCCATCATCGAACATGGATGGGCGGTTCATGCTCAGAAGACGTGGTCATTCTTGGACGTGACCTTTACCATCATCTTTTGCGCTTATCTCTCTGTGCGGCTCTACGATGTCTGGATCTCCGTCGCCCATAGCTTGGATGGCACAGACTCTCTGGCGCTGCATATCCTATGCGTTGCAGCGCCGGTACTGCTCACCCGATTCGCATTCAGCCTCATGCCGGACAACATTGTCTTCATCTCGCTGCACGCCATGATGAAGGATTTTCTCATGCTGACATTCCTCACGCTGTGGTGCGTGGGAGGCTTCTTCCTAGCACTGCAGTGGCTCCTGATGACCAGCCAAGGCTCAGAGCCCAAATGGTACACCGTCGCCAAGTGGCTTCTATGGATCTGGTTCGGGCTTGACGGCACGGGCATCCAAGAGTCTGTCCAGTTCCACGTCGTCCTCGGCCCCGCGCTGATCGTGGCATTTGCCTTCTTGGGAAACACGCTGTTCCTGACGATCCTGGTCGCCGTGCTGACCAACACCTTCTCACGCATCGTGGACGCCGAAGCCGCCGAGATCCAGTTCCGCCGAGCCGTGCTCACGTTTGAGTGCGTGAGGAGCGACGCCATCTTCGCCTATCCGCCCCCATCCAACATGCTGGCCCTGATGCTGATGCTGCCCCTGAAGCTGCTCGTCTCTGCACACGACTTCCACTCCATCCACGTCGCCGTCGTTCGGGTTCTTAATTTCCCCGTCCTGCTATTCATCAGCCTGTACGAACGCAACTTGTTCAAAATCGGCGAGTCAAGTCGGGGCAAGAGGTCGAGCCAGCTGCTTAGATGGCGCTTCACCGGCTTCAACCCTCACGGCGACATCGAAGCCGTCTTTGAAGCGGATCCGCCGCCGGGCGTAGCGGACGAAGCTGATGAGTTGGATGGATTGAGTGAGCTTGGCTTTACAGACGATGGCATCTCGAGATCTTCGAGGGAGATTAGGAGGTCCGTGGTTTTTAGGCTGAGCAATTCGAAGAACAGAGATGAGACGCTGGAGATGCTGGGCAGGGGAGGCAGTCCGGGAGCAGAGGGGATAGGAGGGTCTCAAGGGTAGTTAATACTGTTTTAATGTAGGTAATAGTATTCAGTTCAGCGTTTGTTAATGAAAATAAAAACATGATGCAATTCTTCTTCTTTCCAGCGGTAAATGAGCATCAACGCGAGCATTTACACGCCAGCCAATTACAGGCTTCCACCGCGCCTAGCTGCCCGCTGCTTTGGGGTTGACCTCACAGCTCCCCTCCCAGTGGATCACGCACTAAACCCCAAGCAACCCCCCTCCAAGCCTTATCAATCGCTACACCTCAGCCACAGCTTAGTACCTTAGTACATCCTTGCTTGTTGTAAATACATACGCCATTTCCAACCATCGTCATCCACAACCTCCCGCCCGCTCACCCGCCGAGCAAAAAACCACCACCACCACCCACAATGGAGCTCCCATCCCTCCTCGCCCTCACCTGCGCAATCCTCAGCGCCGCCTCCGCCGCCCAAGTCTCCCTCACCGTCTCCCTCCCCGCCAAGCCGAACCCCTTCCTCCTCCCGCCCACCACCCACGCCACGCTGTCCAGCCTGCACAAGCGCCTCGACGCCCCTCTGACCGCGGTCAACACCTTCAGCTTCCACAACGTCTCGGCCGACTCGTACCTGCTCGACGTGCACTGCGCCACGGACACCTTCCAGCCGCTGCGCGTAGACGTCGCCGAGGATGGCGCCGTCAAGGCCTGGGAGACGTTCCGCGGCAACGAGTGGGCCAACAAGGGCGAGGAGGTGCCCGTGAAGAGCGAGGGCGAGACGTCGAGGGGCTTCAGCGTCAAGGCGCTGGGTGGCAAGATTTTCTTCATGGAGAGACCGGCGTGTGAGTCTGGAAAAAAAAAATATCCCCCCCCTCTCTTTGCCTCTGTTTCTGCTGCTGTGTTTGGATGAAACTAACTTTTAGGATCAGTTTCTGTGCTGAGCATCCTCAAGAGCCCCATGATCCTAATGGGTCTCGTCACAATGGGTATTGTCTTTGGCATGCCGTACCTAATGGATAACAGTACGTACTATATTCTTACTTGCTTTCCCCCCATTCCACTCTTCGCAATTTCTTCAATCCTATACATATGTCCATATATATGTATATCTACATCTATAAGACCAAAAAGGCTGACATCACGAGCAGTGGACCCCGAGCTGCGCGCCGAGTTCGAAGAGAGACAGAAGGAAAGCCCCTTGAACGCCATCATGGGGAATGCCCAAGCTGGACAGAACCCACTCGGCAACTTCGACATGGCGGCTTACCTTGCGGGCTCCGGTAAAAAAGAAGGTGTGAAGAGGTGAGACTGCCTCTGGCGGTCGATTGTGGGAAAGAAATGAATACAGGATGTAGATACGCAAAGCTAGGCAGATAATTAGGGTAGGGATGGTAAAATTGTTGCATTTACTATACATGTTGTCAATTTTGAATAAAGGCATGCGAAAACACCGAGGAGAATTATGTGAAAGTGTGTATCGTCAGTTTGGTGTAATTGGCATTACTCCGTAACGCCATCCTCCAATTCCTAGCCCAAACGAATACAATCTTGTATATATAGCTAAGACATGCAAACAGATAAAGAAAAAAGAAACCGATTGATTACCACCCAGAAAATTCTCCTCCCATGCAAAAAAAAAACTATATATTTGATAGCAATCATATAACTAACTAGCTTGTCTCGCTCAGAACCCCTTACCAATCACCACCACCATCGTCGTATCCGTTGTCGAATCCGTTATCGTACCCTTGGTCGTAGCCCTGCTCATATCCTTTGTCCTCAAAGTGATCAATCGCATCCTCCACCAGTAGAGTACCAACCACACCAGCACCGAGACCGAGAGCAGCTCCTCCGAAGCCTCCAAGGCCACCGCTCTTTCTAGGCGGTGCTTGCTGTTGCACCACCATCGGCTGAGGAGACGGAGCGTATTGCTGAGGGGGAGGGCCGTAGCCACCGCCGTACGCACCAGGCGTTCCTCCGTAGCCTGGAGGGCCATATCCCTGGGGCGGCGGCGGTCCATAGCCTTGCGGTGGTGGCGGTCCGTAGTTCCCATAGGGGCCTGCGCCAGGAGCGCCGGGGAAGCCACTGGGAGAGGCGTTGTGAGAGTTGCTATTCTTGCTCCCCAGCTTGGAGCCGATAAAGCCACCGGCGAGACTGCTCAGTAGGCCTCGGTCGCCGCTCTGCCCCTGCTGCTGCTGGGGAGGAGGAGAAGCATAGGGGCTGCTTCCAGGCGGAGGGTATGGGCTGGTGCTCTGTCCCTGGCGGTATGAGTCGGCAGCGCCACCGCTGTAGCCGCCGCCATGGGCTCGCGCATTTTCTTCGGCCTGTAACCTGGCCGCCATACGCGCATCCTCATCTTCTTGATGGCTTCTAGATGAAGAGCCGGCGTTGTTGCCTGAGTTGCTATAGGGGTTCGTCTTATGGTCGGAAGGGTAGGGGGAGTTGCGGCCGTGGCCGTCATAGCCTGGAGGGGGATCTGAAGGCGGAGCCTCACCCTCAGGATAGACGGGGTGGGTAGGCTTGTCCCATTGGGATTTCTTGGTGTAGAGGTTGACGTAGAACCTGGGAGAAGGATGTTAGTGCGTTGAAGGACGGTGGATCAAGCGAGAGAGCGAGTTTTGCCGTGAAGCTGCACAAAGAGCATTATTAATGAGGAAGAACGTACCATTCTTTATACTGGTCGTTCCACCGGGCGGTCCAGCCGGAAGGGACTTCGGGAGCCTTGGGCGGCGGAGGCCCTGATGGGGGGGCAAAGTCGGACATGAGAAACGATTGCAAAGTTGTGTGCGTCCGGTAAAAAAAAAAAAAAATATAGATGCGTGAGGTATAAAGAAAAAGAAGGAGGAGAGAGGTAGGAGAGTGGGAGTGAGAGGGGGATGAGGAGGAGGGGTGGTTTAGCGTGTGAGCCCCTAGCTAGCTGTTTTGGCGATGACAGTGACGGCGCTGCGGGCGGCGGGATAGAAAGAGCGCTGGGCGGTTAAATGAGCTGCTGGTCGGGGTATCAGGTAGAGAGAGCAGCAGCGGGAAATTATCGGATTCGACCAGCCAAAAGATGATCCTGTTCCAGCACATGCCATCAAAAGAGGCCTCGACTTTATATACTTCTATAGGGCGCCTACTATCCTGCTAGATGCATGCGCCGCAGCGGCCGCCAACCGCCACAGCACACGCCTGTGGTGTCCGTGACGCACGGGAGCCCGCTAGAGGCGGGAGTGCGAGGCGCAGTCGGACGACCACGTATGTGAAAAGAGAGAAGCGCATGGCTTTGCGTGCCGGCAGCCCGGCATGGAACCTGCTGGTAATTCCATATACCTGCCTGGGTAGTGTGTGGCCTTAGCAGTGCCTGCTAGCAGTTTCTTATTCAATGCTTAATGTTAATGCGTACTCTAAATGCACATCTTGATTGCTTTATTCAGCTTGTGCAGTTTTCTGTCCTGTATTTCCAGAGTATATCAAATCCGGGGTTTCTTTCATCGTCTCAATATCAAAGCGCATGCCACCCCCAGGGTCCTCTCTTGGCAGGGACTCCAGCGCAGATCCAGTCCCCGCTAATGCAGCCGCAAAACTATTCCTCAGCGCACAAGAGCCATAGTCGCGAGCCAGCCTCGGTCCAGGCACTATTCTCTGTCGTCTCTAGCACAGCCACATGGGAGGACTGGCCGTGCACTGCCACGAATTCAACAACTCGCTCTCGCTCTCGCTGTCGCCGTGAGGAATCCCGAGGCCTATTCGGCAATACGTATTGATTTCATCAGCTTACTGAGGCAGCTTTCCAGGAATGAACAATATACCACCACTGCAATTTTCACTTTCTTCAAGATTTGCTGCTCCATTAATTCTTTTTTTCACCTTCTGGAAGAGCTACCAACGTGTATAATAGTAGCCAAAAGATTCATGTGAATGAGCAAATTCCACCACTAATTCTCCGTAGCATGCCATTAGTATATATATTCTCTTCTGGAATCTTGAATTCATTAATTTAATTTGGAACGGAACTAGACGAAATACAACTTTAAACGATATTTTGAATCCCTTTGCCCATAGTCTAATTCCAAAGGCAATAGCAGCCGATTAAGTTTAATCCTAAGCATCAATAATTGACGAATAATCTCTCATATATTCTCGTTACTGACTCAATAGCAACATCCATAATCTGATAGATGAGATATACCTGGTCACCAATCTTCTCATATCGCCTATAAGCAGATAAACCTCCGGCATCACTGTTCGGAGCTCCGTCCGGTCCCCGAGGCCGATGTTCAGGCCACAGCCGGCGGTGGACCGTCAACCGGCTGCATCGACCTACCACTCACTGCATCTGTCATTTAACCTTAGCACTTCAAATTACGCACTTCAGTTTGTGAGATGGTCATCGCCATATCTTCATTCATTTCTGCTCTATCAGTTTCCATCTAGAGTAGATCTATAATAGTAATAGTAAAAAAAAATGGTGCATACGATATCAATACACACATATTAAGAAAGAAAAGACATAAGCCAAGTACAGAGACTTTAGACAAGCCCGCTGCAAAAGATTACATGCCCTCCGACGTCATTTCATTTGTCGCGTGTAAATAAGAACCCAAATCTTGAAAACATCCATTTGCCAATCATCGAGCCCTGTTCCCAAACGCCGTCTAATGCTTAGCCGTGACCTTATCACCGGTCAATTTCTCCACATAAGTTTTAGCCCTGTAAAAGACGTGTATTGTTAGCAAAGCTGTAACTGTACAATGTATATAGAATGGGGGAAGAGCTTACATGTCTCCGACAGCAACCATGCAAATCGTCTGCCAAACGCCGAGACCAATTCGAGGGGTAACACCTCGGTAGAGGCCCTTGATGCCATTGTTATCGTAAATGTAACGGAAAGTGTTGCCGACCGTCATCTTCTTGGGTCGGTTGGGGTCGTCCTTCTTGCTCTGCATCTCGACACGGATGACCTCAATAGGCTGGTTCCAAGCACTGAGGCCACCACCGAGAGCACTGGCAAGGATCTTCTCGCCGGGAGAGAGCTTGTCGCTCTGCTGCTTGCCGGTGGCCGAGCGGATCCAGCCCTCGGCCAGTCGGCTGAGACCGAAACGGGATCCCCAGTTGGTCATCTGTCGGATGGCGACAGCATTGACACCCTTGTTGATACCGCGGATGCCCTCCTTGTTATAAATGCTCATAAAGGTCTGGAAGGTGGAGGGAGGCTTGACACCTGAAGCGGCCAGCTTGTGCTGGGTGATTTCGACCGTCTTCATGCAGGTGCAGAAACCCATGGTGGCATAGGCCTGGGCAACACCACCGGTGATACCACCAAGAATGCCACCGCCAAACTCAGAAGCACCCATGTAGCGAGCGTAGTACTCGGCCTCTGAGGCAACGAAGAGCAGCACAGCGCCCTTGGTAGAAGCCTCAATCCAAGCCCAGGGAATAAGACCCTGGTAGACTGTTGAAACAAGAAAAAAAATATATAATTAGCCAAAGGACTCTTTTTTTAATTTATTTCACGCAACTGGTCTTTGCTGTGTTTTTCGCGTTTACTTACAGCCGAGAGGACCACCTCGACCCCAGATACGGCCCAGCGCCGTGGAGAAGCCGTCACCACGGTTGGCAGCCATGGTGGTCTTGACGACCTCGAGGGGCTGGCCAAGGGTGGTAACCTCGAACAAGTTCAGACCTGCGCCGAGCAACAGGTTGGAGAACTTGATGGGCTTCTTCTCGAGCGTGCTGCCCGAGATGGGAGCTTCGATAGCGGCGGCGGCGACCATGACTTCTGGGATGTTTTGCTGTAGGGGGCCCTGACCAAGGGAATAGGGTGCTTCTTCGCAAGGCGTGGAGGAGCGGGAGGATTGTTGATTTCCGGGGTGGAAAGTTGGAGGAGGAAGAAGAAGAAGGGAAAAAGGGGGGTTGTGTTGAGGCTTTGGTGTTACTTGTACTGCTCTTGGAGGGACGACGGATTGCGCGCGACAAGGCTTAGCTCGCTGACTAACAGGCTCTCGTTGAACGACCGGAGCATGTGTCGGAGGGTTATTGGATTGGGGGCGCTGGCAAAAGCAGATAAGCGGTCCTCGGACAGGGAGGTCAGCACAGCAGGATCGGGCAGGATAGGAACCGGGCCGAGGACCGAATGGGGTCTGCTTTGGGAGCTGGAACCGTGATTGTCCGAAAAGCGCTGGCGGCGTCTAGCATGTGCTTTTGGCGATTCTCCGCATTCGCATTGGGGTAATGCCGCAGCGCAATGCCTCTCCCCTCATACTGCGGCGTCGAGTACTTGTACATGCACCATTCGCAGCAGTGAATGCATTGGCACCCCAAGTGAGACTGGTGATATCTCTCCGTGTCTTGTTGTTCACTGCCTACCTAGTACTGCCCCATCAAGATTGCCGCCGCCCTGTACGTTCCTCTCTAATTCCCCACGTTGGGTGTGTTCCTGGCGCCACAACAGCATTTGGGGAACTGCCTGGTATGCGCTCCAGAACCCAAAATCACATGTACCTGCAGTATGGACCTTGTACTGTATATCTGTATATACAGGAGCGCTGCTTAGATACTACAGCCCACAGAATTGGTATGAATGAGCTAATTGAATGATGTAATATCTAATACCAGCGATTGATTAGGAGAAAAATACACACTCTATTATGACTACTACTACTACTACTACTACTAGGTACAAGGTATCCCAAATTGCATACTAATTCAATCCCAGAGAAGGGATATAAGGGAATAAGAAAAAAAAAACTTTTTTAACCACTTCTTACAGGGTATCGTTCGAATCTTTCCCTGCTCTGCTTGCGGTGGGCCGTGGCCCGTGTGGCGCTCAGGCCCGCTAAATTCGGTTTCGGCCAGCCATCTCAACATGTTGCGATTGTTGAGCTCAGATCTGCCAAAGGGGAGCCAATGAGCACTGAATTTTCCAACAGGCGCTCACCACCAGCGCCGGCGCCAATCTCCACAGAGCATCAATCAAAGCTCGCGCCCCATCGAATACGAATAAGAGGGCTACTACAACAAAAATAGTTCAGCGGGCCTCCAACTTTCTAATCGAGCTTGCCTATCCCAGTAATTTTCCCATTGGGATTTAAAGCATTCGAGATGTGTTTCAAGATACCTAGTAGGTAAGGTACTTGATTCTGTGGACTCTGCGCCTTAACCAGGCTGCATGTATTCGAAGTGATATACAATTACTAGGTAGGTATTCCGTGTTTGGAGAAATTCTCGTGCACCATTACGGAAAGAAAGTCGTAAACAGAGCTGCCTAGATGATATCATCCTTGTTGCAATGGTTGGCTCATGGCACTCCTGCGTTGGCTTGCCAACTTGAGGTGGAGTACTAATACCATCTACAAGCTGTTGTAACATAGCCATAGCACCGCCGTCTCCTCCTTTAAAGTCACCATGAGCTCATCTTGTGTCATTACATCAATTGGAAACTAAACAGTTCCGTATATTGTACAATTAAGCGCCGTTCTGGCCGTCGCTGTGTCATCCACAGACTGTCTATATCCCAGTCGGCAGTCAAATTCGCCCAACGGGCTCCAATCTTTGCTTTTCCCTTTTTTCCAATGCTCCCCTAAACAAACCCAAAAAAATCTCCATCTATCGCCACCCTTTTTGTTGTCGCTTCTCCCTTTCTCGACGTCAAACCCCTTACAGCTTCTTGACAAGCTCAGCCCACTTGTCAGTGGAGAAGGACTTGGGGCGCTCGATGGGAGCACCGACAGCTCGGTCAATGATCAGCTGGGGAAGGACACCAATGGCACGGGAGACACCGAAGAGGACGGTGTAGTAGTTGGCCTCGGTCAGGCCGTAGTACTGCAGAAGGACACCGGAGTGGGCGTCGACGTTGGGGTAGGGGTTCTTGGTCTTGCCGTGCTCAGTCAGGACACCAGGGGCGATCTTGTAAACCTGGCTGACCAGCTGGAACATGGGGTCGTTGGGCATCTTCTCTGTAGGGGAATTAGCTTTCTTTTTTTCCTTTTCCCTTGCCAAGGGTTTACCTATTCAACATACCTTGAGCGAAAGTGCGCTGAGCAGTGTAGCGGGGGTCAGTCTTGCGGAGGACGGCGTGGCCGTAACCAGGGACGACACGGCCGGCGTTGAGAGTAGACCAGAGGTAGTCGGTGATGGCCTTGTCGCTGAGGTCGTCGCCAATAGCCTTCTTCATCTCGGTCAACCAGTTGAGCACCTCCTGGTTGGCAAGACCGTGCAGGGGACCGGCAAGACCGTTAAGACCGGCAGCCAGGGACAGGAAGGGGGAGCTGAGAGCGCTGCCGACCAGGTGAGTGGTGTGGGCGCTGACGTTGCCGCCCTCGTGGTCGGTGTGGATGGTCAGGTACAGACGCAGGAGCTCAACAAAGTCCTTGTTGTCGCCGAATCCGAGCTGGTTGGCGAAGTTGAAGGAGTAGTCCTTGTCCTGCTGGATGGGGGCAACCTTTCCGCCCTTGAAGACGTTCTGGTAGATGCGGGAAGCAATGTTGGGCAGCTTGGCAATGAGGTCCATGGAGTCCTCAAAGGTGTAGTGCCAGTACTCCTTCTTGTTGATGCCTCGGGCGTAGGCCTTGGCGAAAGAGGAGGTGTGCTCGAGGGCAGTGACGGCCAGAGAGAACTGGGCCATGGGGTGGAGGTCGTTGGGGCAGTGGTCGATGAGCTCCTCGACGAACTTGGGGATATCGGAGCGGGCAGCCCACTCGGCGGACAGATCACGGACCTGCTGCTCGGTAGGGACCTCACCGGTCAGGAGAAGCCAGAAGAGGCCTGTACGCCGAAATTCGATTTTAGTTCCCACCAACTCAAATATTCATACACGAATAGTGCGACTGTGTTACTAACCTTCGGGGAGGGGCTCCTTGCCACCGGGAGCCTTGGGGAGGATCTCCTGGCACTCAGGGATGGTCTTTCCACGGAATCGGATACCCTCCTCGGCGTCGAGGACGGAACCCTCCCAGACGAGAGACTTGATGCCACGGGCACCGCCATAGACCTGGTCGAGGGTGACCTTGTCGACAACCTTGGAACCGTGCTCCCTGCGAAGAGAAGAAGAAATGTCAGCGATGCGAACAAATTGGAAAAAGAAAATGTATGTATGGCTGCCTTGGGCGCAGCTTTAGATTGTGGGATTGATTCACTTACTTGCGCAGAGTCTTGATCTGCTCAATCTTCTCGGGGAGAAGCTCGGCGAAGCGGTCCTTCAGAGACTATATAGAGGAAGAAGAAAACTTGAGTCAGCCGCTATGCTACTTGATTATGCACATTCCGTTCATCTTGGCCTTGAAGCCCTTGAGCTTCAGGAGGCAACATGTCGTCATGTGCTTGGCGATGCAGCTCACCTGGGCCTTCGCGGAGTAGCAGCGAGAGGCGTTGAAAGCCGCGCCATTGAAGGCGGGGGCGCGCAATGAGGCCCTCAGGGCAGAGTTGCTGAGACGGGTGACAGAGGCCATTGTAAGGATGTTTGGGTATATGGAGGGAAAAGAGGCAAAAAGGAGGGCACGTCGGATGGGTGGGAGTGGCAGAGGTTATAAAAAGCGCAGCGCTCGCCGCCGTTACCACGGCAGAAAAAAAAAATTAGGCCGGCGGTTCCTAGCCAGCCTCGGAGGCTTTGACAAGGTTGGCAAGCTGGGGCCGTTGACCTTAGCACCGGAACTGGGAAAAGCTGTATTAGTGCCTCCTTACATCACCGCAGGCTGCTAAAGCTGCTCAAGACAGCATGGTCGCGGAAAAGTACCTCACGATTAGGGCCAGAAATTCCGGCCGAAGCGACTTATCAGCTATCAGCTCGCCAACAAACGGGCTCTAATGCCGCAAGGAAGGGCCCCCTCCCCCACCGACTAAGTACATTGCCCCCAACCATCTCCATGTCCCCGACAAGAGGCCAGATAGACCTCGGAATAGACGCACACAGCTTTCATGATGCCATTACAGTACATGCAGTGCCAAGTATTGGCAGCTGCCCCGAATTTTAAAGTTGCAAAGGCTCTGGGGCTGGTTGCTGCTGCTACAGAGGAATAGTGCATGATTGAACATTCGTAAAGCCACGTCTCAATTAATTATAAATGCACAATGTGATGAATACCATTTAGATCTGGTCAGCCTGGTGCAGCCATCTATTGGCCCTCAGCGATGACATGCGCCAGGCCTGTGCGCGTCGAATTATTACTACGTATGTACTTAAGAGCCGGCAGTGCTCTAATAATAACAGCAGAGATTCAACGCCAGTGCTCACACGGCTGTAATTGGCGAACGAGCACATGCCAGATTCAAAATCACACCATCAAATCGCGCTGACCCTCGTGCGTGGACGATTTATTGGAAACAGAAGGAAAAAATCGGTTTCGTTACATGGCTACAGCTACTACTTCCCCATACAACGTTGGCTTCCACGGCTGCATCCAGCGTCCAGCCTTGCCGAATCCGCCGTGTAAGCTGTCGCGCTTCTCTCCATTCTCCCGGAAGGGTGAAAGACATCATGTGATGGCAGATGCCGCCCCGGATTGCCGGCGACCCTTTTCTCCGTAGAGCAGAATTAGCCCAAGCCGAAGAGTGCGTCATCGTCATCATGTGTAGTCTTCTTTTGCTGTTTGTGAATACATGTAAGAGGAAATACGCCTCTTCTGCTATCTAGCAGTTCATGGAGCAAGAGCATTTGGAAATTGGGAAAAGTTCACAGCGCGGATAAACTTCGCTTCATCTCCTTCTATCAAAGGCAGAAAATTTTTTACATTCAAGCAAACAAGCTGTAGCCCGGTACGTACCTCGAGATACGTTCCGTGCCCTTTCAATGCAGTGGCCTGAGTAAGGGAAAGCAAGGTACTGCTACTTTTTCACAGCCCAAATGTACCTTTGCAAATGCCGTGATTGGGTAGCGCCTCTTCGTACTTTCCACGCTTCTAGCTCGTACCGCATACGTCAAGCCCAACCCGTTTTTAGGCCCAAACGCGGCAGCCTCCAGCAGAGTTTCAGTAGTGGAAATTGCTCCCTGCTAAATTTCGCGCGACCCGCCCCTCTTCCCTCCTTTCAATTTCTCCTCCTTCATCTCCATCGCCACCCTCAAAACAGGTGCTTTCGGATCTTCCTTCCATCGCCATCCTCGCCATTTTCATCGTATTTCGCACCAACAACCCGCTCTAGGTCGGCCGGAATAATCATAATAATTCTCTTTAGCCAGGCTTGTGGGCAGTCGCCTCCAGCCTCTGTGATTTCACTTTCTTTTCCCTTATCGCGTGTGCGCGGTTCAGTGCGGCAGTAGAAGATTTTTTTTCTTATCTTTTCTCCTCGCGCGCTCTTCTTCAAGCACAACGTACATTGTACACTTGGGACGTTGCTCGCTTCGTACAAACGGCAAAACATTCTCTCTCGTACAGTATCGCGTCGTTTCATTTTCGTAAGAGGACTTTGGATCGATAGTACATCGGTGGAGAGGCAGCCTAGACATCAGCCGTACGACTTTTCATTGAACTAAGAATCTCATCGCACACAAGTGATTCACCGAAGCAGCCAAATAAAGAGATAAAAGACAGCCTGTTTTGCCTTTGTCTTCTTCAAAGATATATTCTCTCGTACACTAGCACTTGGCTCCATCTTGCTGGGATCGTGCCCTGGAGGATCTGTTCAAAGGAACACAAAATTTTGCTAGATCCCAACCATGGCGTCCGCAGTAACAGACTTGGAAGCTGGCCTGCAGGCCATGCTCAACTTGAAGCCCCCTGGTGTATCTGGTTCTCGTATTACTAGCCTCACGTCCCTCTGCGTGGCCAACATTCAGGTAAGGAGGTTTTTATTTTATTTATTGGATAGACATACTCTCAACGCATGTTTTTTGAGCGTCGCCTTCGTCTTGCTGACTTCACCCCCTTGCAGTCCGAATCCGTCCTCATCCAGAAAATTTACACACACTTCAAGAAAACTCCCGGAACACACAAACTGGGGGTCCTCTACGTAGTAGACTCTGTAACCCGCAAGTGGCTTGAGCAAGCAAAGGCTCAAGGACAGCCAATAAACAGCTCCGCCCAGGATGGCACATATGCCGCTGGAGTTCACCGAGTGACGGAACTGATGCCCGTGTTGATGAATGACATTCTTCAGTCCGCCCCAGAAGACCAAAAGGTACGTGTAATTCGAGTTTAATCTGTATGAGTGGTGAAAAAAGAGAGCAGCGCTCCCGCTCGTAGGCGTCTGAACGTGCGCTTCGTTTTTTCATGACATCTGGTGCATCTGGTGAACCAACAGCAAGACCTCTGCATTCATCTTCAGAATCGAATCTCATGAGTGCGGGTCGTCATTACTTGCGGGCGGTTCATCGGCCACCTCTAGGAATTATCTATATGACATCGTATCTGAGGGACCAGTAACTCACTCTTTATTTCTCGCTGTGTAGGAAAAGATCAAAAAACTGCTTGACATCTGGGAGAAGGGACAGACCTTTCCCACAGCCATGATAGAATCATTCAAGGAGAAGGTCAACGCTCCTTCACCACCTAGTACGTCTCCTCGAAATGCTGATCTAGCTGGTCACAATCCTCTTCAGAGACGTGATGCTCCAAATCAGCTGGGGTATAGATTCTATAAGATTAAGCTCGTCTAACATGCATGCAGAATCAACCACTCCCCCTGGCAGCCCTCCTGCCGGATTAGCAGCATCTGTCCAAAATCAGGCACCGCCTAACGGTTCGTCTATCCTGGAGGCATTGGCTAACATGGCTCGACAAAACACCACGGCCGCACCAAGCGGCCAATCTATCCCGGCTCCCGCCGCGTCGTATAGCATGCCTCCTGCTGCCACTAATGCTCCCCCAGCCTCTGTTACTCCCCCCGGGCTATCGCAGGCCCTTGCTTCATCGATCCCACAGCCTCATCAATCGTATCCCCCGACTGCACAACCCGTAAATGTGTCGTCTCTACCTTTCTCGTTGACGCAAATGCTTGGTCAGAATGCACCTCCAGCTACGAGTAACCCACCCAACCCATATGCAGCGGCTGCAGCGCCTCCCGCTCCTGGAGCCGGCGGCGCCGGTCTAGATCCGAACGTACAGCAGCAGATAATGCTGATCAAGGCCCTCGCCGACCAAGGCGTTCCCTTTGATAAGATTCCTGCTCTGATCCAGAGCATGACTGCTGCCACTGCCGGGGCTGGAGGATTTCCTGGAGCACAGCCTCCCGCCCCTATCCCTGCCGCCCAAGGCACCTTTCCACCAGCTCAACAGCCATGGGGAGCAGCCGGTTCAGGCCCAGCACCAGATCAGAGCTACCAGGACAGCGTAAGATCTCCTAGATATCACGGCCGTTCACGTTCTAGATCACCTGAGCGCGGCTGGGGTCCTCGCGGCTCCCCGCGCGGTGGACGTGACTATGGACGTAACTCACCTCCCAATAGAGGAGGGCGTATGGATGATCGAGAGCGGAATGGCCGAGCAGGCAACGATTACCGCCAGCGTAGCCCTCGCCGCCACGGGCGAAGCCCCTCTCCCCCCAATGATTTCCAGCAGGAAAAATGGGTTGAATTCGACCCGTCACTCCCAGCTGGCCACATCAAAGTTCTAAGCCGTACCCTGTTTGTAGGCGGCGTTACGTAAGTCCAAGGCTCATCAGCCTTACCGGCTAAATGAGACAGATCTTGTACTAACCAAGTGTCAGATGTTCCGAAGCCGAACTGCGTGGCATTTTCAGCCGCTACGGCACTGTCCAGACTTGCATTGTCAACAAGGACAAGCGCCATGCATTTGTGAAGATGCTGACGCGCCAGGATGCCGTCCGCGCAAAGGATGGCATGGAGGATGCCAGAGGTCTTGAATATCCCCTTCGAGTAAGTACATATGTCCCGGTACACTACTACCCTAGTGGGTAGTAATACCATGTATGATATAAGCAACGAGCTAACTCCGATGTGCGCAGACTCGATGGGGCGTTGGCTTCGGTCCAAGAGACTGCAGCGACTACTCGACGGGAGTTAGTGTTATTCCCATCCACAAGCTTACCGACGCCGACCGAAAGTGGATGCTTACCGCTCCCTACGGCGGAAGCGGCGGTCGGCCCATTGAAACAGGCCTTTGCGTCGAAGAGCCGGATATTGAAATCGGCGCTGGTGTTTCGTCAAAGGCCATCAGCCGTCGTATGCAGACGGACAAGGGCGGCAGCAACGGCCCCAAGTCCACGCGCCACCGCGAGGATGATGGATCTCGCTGGCGACGTGGTCGTGATGACGGCCACGGCCAAATGGAACACGACAACGGACAACAGAATAACATGGCCGACTTCCCCTTTGGAATCAGCACTCTGCCAAATGGCATGCCCAACTTTCCATCGGGCTTTCGATTTCCGGATCCCAACACTGCTGGAAGGACCTGAACAGAGTATCCTTGATGATACTCGGGAGATGTAATTGATTCGAACGGCCTTGGAAGCTTAACCAGATGGCTCGGGCTGGAGGCGATAGCGGCATCAATCAAGCATAGGGTAAACGGCGTCTGGCGATCGGGTGGCCTCCTTTAGGAAATCGAGACTGTTTCCTTGACCTCCTCGGTCCGGAATGTATAATCTCGTCATTGGCGATAGAAACTATTTGTACTTTCTGTTCTGTTCTGTTCTTTTTTTTTTTTTTTTTTTCTCTTTTCCTATCATTCTGGTTCTTTGGGATGGCGGCATCTTCATACTCTAATCGGATACCTACTTAGGCATAACTAAAAGTTAACTTGAGATTTTATTATAAACGGCTATCTTGTGCCATTTCATCGTGATTTACGTGATGTACAATTGTTTGTTAGGTGAAACTATTGCATATGGTGCTGACGCTATGCAAATTCCTCATCTCAGTCCATCTAGTACTTGTCTAGGTGGTTAGCCAATGCCAGTAAATATATCTATAATGGCTACGTGATGAATTACAGAGACTGCTCATTTAAAGTAGGGCCTTTAGTATATTTAGTATCTTTCCATTTGGGAGTAGTGGAATAGAATTATCTGCTCAGCAGCCTACAAAATATCTACTACTTTTGCACTATATAAATCGCTTGCGCAAATATTTTCCTGCATGGAATTGACATGTCACAGTCTATCTATTAAGCCGAAGCTGCTCTTCCGGAAATATTCTCCAATCCCCAAGAGATCATCAGGTTGCTTGAGAGAGCATCACGTACAATGAAACTCGTATTACAGCTCTGTTGCGTCCCACGCCCAATATGAAGCGCCGATTTGTTTGCCAATGGAAATAGAGAACCATCAACCAGCATTCTTTCAAGTCAGTTTGCTTGAATTACAGGGAGACATCATAGGTTCCTCAAATTCCAAAGCACGCACGCACCTATCCCTTTAGAACCCGATGACGAGGCTGATAATGCTGCTCTCCTCCCTCATGGATAAGTCTGGGCCTGTCACTGCAAGCTTACGTTCTTGTCCAGACTACATTAAATCATGGCAACTGCGTGGCGAATTTCTTCACTTATATGGCCGAGACGCACATAAGGCAAATGCCGCAACAACTGCCACCCGCCGTTCGATCAAATTCGAATTGCGATATACTACAAGTCCTGTTGGGCACCACATTTCCGGTCGTCAAAATATCCAGAGGAGCATATTTGGGAGTGTTCATTTGAAGATGAGGCTGGTAATATCATAAGTTGATAGGGAACGCAAAAGCAGTGGGAGCCTAGACTTGGCTCAGGTACGCAAGAACGAGAAGAACATCGAAAGAACTATTGAGTTATAACTCTAGAACATGTTTGTAGAGGATATTTTTTATTATATTACTTAAGTAAAATGATTAAATCTCTTGGCAGTTTGTTTTTGGGTGTTCAATTGACTTTATACGTACTGATAATTGTTCACCCTGTACCCCTGGTTATTGTTATACCAGAGACCTACCAGCAATACATTGGCTTTCATTCTGTCGATGAGCGTATATTAGATAAAACTTCTTTGACAATTCCTTTATATGCATGGTAAAAAGAAACGAAAGCAATTCGAACAGCGTGATGGGGGTTGGAAGAAATCCACTTCCCATTGTGAGAATTGCTAACAGCTGCTAATTCGACAATCGCCATCACCGATCATGCTATTACTTTTCTTCAGAAGAATTCGGCATATGAATACTATTCTAGGCTGTCGTTCTAAAAAGATCATCTCGCTCGTCTTATTCATCTATCTCATCGCACCCATCCTGGTAATTTCGTTCATCTCATCCGTCGGTACTTTGCCCCGTGAGAAGGAGGCCACACCTTTCTCTGTTTCTTATATTTCATTATGACCAGCTTTGTCCGACGAAATATTCATAACACAATGCGCATTGAAAACTTTTCTTATTCCTCTGGCAGAACAAAAAAGGCGAGAAGCAGTAAAGTATGCTTAACCCGCCGCCGCCGGGGAGTTGCGGAAAAGGTGGGGACAGGGTGGTAGCACCTTTTGAAGCAGTTTTAAGAATACGCGTGAGTGCATTTTAGAGTTAAATTTTTACTCGTGGGTCAAACGGACTGGACAGGTCGTGTGGGAGGGTTGGTGCCGTGTAGACGGAAGAAGTGAGGTGTGGTGGTGGATGTGGAGTTCCGGGGAAGCCGAAATTTTCGAGCAAACATCTTCTCCTGTGCTGCTGCAATGCCGCTCTAAAGCGTTAGGTAGCAACCAGCGGACCAAATCACTCGCAACACGTAACCAGATGAGAGAAAAAGAAGAGGACGGAACACAGCCAAGGAATGCCCGAATATCAACTTCTAGCGGGGCAAACGCCGTCGTGCTGGGTTGGCCAGTGTTAAGAGCCAGGCTAATCACGGACGGTGCCGCTTGGCTTTGACTGCGCTAGAGGATTGACACGCCTTTGTTGTTTCATAGCTCATTGTTTCAAGAAAACTTTTTGCACCTGTTCAACAATTGTTGGAAGAGGATGAGGATCGTCGTGTGGAACACTCTTTGGCTTAGTGGCCAAGGTAGGACGTGTTATGTGGTGGAGAGCTTATTATCAGCTACAAAAATAAAAATTCACTCAGGCAATATCTTGACATCCGAGAGTCACTTCTTGTCAAGCTCTGTTGAGCAACAAGCAAATCAAATTACCTGGGCCGGTAATGTTGCTTCTTGGTGTTCAAGGTGGAAAAGAAACATTTTGTCTTTTCCAGCTGAATGCCACGAGAACCATAAACATCCATATGAGCAAGGGGCCATTTGGGGCACGCGAAGTAAATATCTCAGACCTTCCCATCATGTCAGACAAAAAGTCGGGGAAACCTCATGCGGTTTACACATAAAGGTAGTGTCAAGTATCCACTCCATATGAAGCATTTATAGCTTTGTCCCCACAAGGAAAACTGCAAGAAGCGAGGCGACGCCTTCCATCCAGTTTCTAGAGCGTCTGGGGCGTCTAGCCCATCTATTAGTGGCGCCAAGAGGGTTTGCTCGCTTGTTGGCATTTGCCACAGACGGAGTAGTGTAAAGTTGGTGGACTCTGCTGTCGAAAGGAGAAGCGTGGCTGATGCTGATGAAGAAAATAAAGAGTATATTTCAGGCCACTCCCCACGGGCCAGTGAATAGTTGTACTACTGTAGTTAGTACTCCGTATACTATTTGACATGCACTCCGTATTCGCTGTGGAGAGAGTAAAGCAGGCAGCCCCATATTGTAGTCTCCCATTCTGGGGTGACAATGTACATATGGACGGAGCTGCACTTCAAAAAAGGACATTTGGCAGCATGGACTTTCCGTACTGACTCTCCCAGAGCCAATCAACGCTGCGTCGATACGACCCTCGCCGTTCGGTAGTCGGCCGCAAGCAACCATGTAAGAAATGTCACGGGATCAAGGTTCCTGTATGTAATGACCAGCGGTGCCGCCTATCGCGAAGGTACTGCTCCTATACACGAATACATGGTACGCCGTATTGCCGATCGGCTCAAGTGTCGTCTCCATTTGTTATCGGTCCTTGCTGGGCCAACTCACGGTCCGCAAGCCGGTTGAAAAGTGAGAAGAATATCCCTGAAAATCTGTGCCGTTCTCGATGGCCAATCGGCGTCTTGGCAGCGGCTTTTCCATGGGGCGGCCAACTGAGCTAAGCTGATGAGGTAATGAATGAAAAGGAGAACTGGGGAGCGAAGCAAAGGAGAGGCTGAAAACGGGCAGGTGCTGTATATTGGGCCGACGACGGAATGACGCAGTAATCAAGGCAGACCGCCCATGCTACGGTGTCTGGTGCGCTTGTTGCTTCGTTGTCTCTTTGCGGTGACGCGTTCTGTGGATTACTCGCTACGGGCGAGGACGCTGACGCTGAGTTTGCTCGCTTATAACGGTCGCTGTCGTATCAAACTGTATATCCCGGCGGGCGGTGCTAGCGACAGCATTGCTAGCCAAGGTGCCAGCAATTTCGCCTGTAATGACATTGCGATTCTCGTTAATCGTCATTTATCTGCCTCTTTTTCCCATGCCAGACTCTGATCGATCGCGGAGTCAAGGTAAAGGAGAGCACGAGCAAACGGCCAGCTCACGCTGCGCAATGACCATCCAGTGAGCCCAGACCCTTGCTTCGCCAGGAATCATGGCTAGGGGGCCAGCAATACAGCCAGGTAGCGGGCGACCGAGAACCACACAGTGGCCCTTTTCGTAGCCCAAGGACGAGCAGGGGAAGTGCGGATACTACTAGCTGGGCTGAACCATGACCGCAAAACGATTTTCTCCATATCGCAGGTACCGCATGCGGTGATGGACGATCATTGCTAGCGAATGGCATAGGCATTGCGATTGTATGTAGAGTCGGCAATTATGCCGCTATATGCATATTAATAACGATGAGCCATAGATGCTGCCAAGCTTGATTTGGACTGATACGCTTCGCATTTCACAAACTATAAGTCATTCGGTGAGGTCAGAGAGTAAATGTTTGCTTGGTGCGGCATATCACGCCTGGCCCCTTTCCAGACCGTCTTGGCGGTAGCTGCGCAGTAGATAGAAATGACGAATTACTTGCAGTGTGCATAATATGGGAATTTGATGATCCGGGCGTACATCTTCAGCCGAAGGTCTCGTGGATTCCTTCTTACTGTAGTCGTAGTGCGAAGTATGGAGCGCCAGTGGCGGTATTCTTCTGTCTTGGCGGTATGAAAAGCTCCGTTTTGCTCAGTCTCAGTGAAGTGCAACATGCACGCTTTGACCCGCGGCGGCCAAGACCGTCCTATGGAAACACGGTGGTTTCCGCCCACGACCAAAGGAGGAACTCCGAGAAAATCCCTGGTATAGCCGTGAGAAGACGTTGGTCAACACTTGTGAGAAGGGGGCTGCGATGAATGCGGTGGCTGCTTTTCTGTTGACTGCAAAGGCCTAACAGTGCTTAGCTAGCCGAGGCAGGGAGCGCTTTGGTGGACAGAAACTGCGAAGATGCCATTGCTGTACCCGGTAGATGATGAGAAAACAAACTGTCCGCTTTTTCATAGCACTCGTCTACCTGACTGATCGGCTGGGTTCCTTCGTCTGTAGCCTCTGTGGTAAGTGTATACCGTGGATCGTCTAAACAACTCAGCACTGCTTTGCGGGTCTGTATTGGCCCCCAGTTCTCGACATCTGCATCCCTTTTGTGAAGCAAATAGCATCCTGCGTTATCTCGGTGAGTGACACAAAAATACAGACGCCGATGTTCGCTTCGCAGTTTTAATGTGTGTCGCCTCCAATGCTGCCTCGTGGCCAGCATATGCTACTCCAATCTTCCCACGTAATGTGGCGCTTGTAATTCCATCGCCAGGTAGCATGTCGAAAAACCCGAAGCATTGCATGATGGGAAATGCAAGGAGGCGAGATTTTGTGTTGCTAGTTAAAAATGGCTGCCTAGGGTAGATAAGAGAGTTACAAGACATTATCATCATCATGCAGGCTGGTTTCAATTACATGCATTCTAATACCTAAACTATATCGAGATGCAGATGCGGCAGTGGCGATGAGCGGAAGACGCCTGCCACATGGGAGTGCTACAGCGCACCTGTAGCCCTGTAGCACTTGCCACGCTCCTACAGCGCTAAGGCAGACACTTTCTCTGTGAATGGAGAAGGTGCTTTTGCCATCCATCCTTCCGGAGTTCTAGAATGAGAGCAGAATGTCTTGGCCACAGCATCACTTTGGCGACATTTGACGTATGACATTGGAGATGTGTTATTAACTTTGGGGCACTCACCACATGCGGCAGCGCCGAAAGGGCTCTGTACTCCGTACTTGGCTGAGACTACCTAATTTCAAATGACGTAGCGAGCGGTGCCCATGACGGCGATGAGGATAGGCAATACAGTACTCCATAGTCTGTCACTGGTCTCGTTTCCTTTTCTCTTCATGTCTCGGACCTATTATTGAGTGTTCAAATAACGTATTTGTTACCGGGTAGTAGATGCATGTAAAATTGTACCGCAACTACTACCTACTAGAACATCATGTTTACGTTGCTAGAACAAGTAGAGAGTTGTTGGGCATTCTTATGAGCAGTACCTACTACGATGCATTATACAACTGAGTTTGACCAAGCCTCATTCCCCAGTAATTTGGGCCCGGCCACCTCCGCAAACCTGCTCTGGGAGAGGGTCTACGGGACAAAGATCTCGGTATTCCGGTGACGGGGGCCGGTATCTCGCTTGCTCCCTTTCTTCTCTCGCCTTACCGCTTGGAGTAGCACTCTCTTTGGCTCTCTTTGGCTTTGACTTCCGCTGTTTAAGGAGTCGGCCGAATCGGGTGCGTGCTGTACAGCATATCGCAGGCCCTGAAGCATTTTTCGGATGCCGCGGTAATTGAGCCGCAGGATTCAGCATCAAGACGCTGTGAGCGCCGACATAGGGGATGTAAGGGATGGTGAGACATCGCAAACAGCAATCGCTGGTATCGTCAATCCCGACCCGCGGAGTTGGATGAGACGGATGATACCTGTGCCGGGTAAGGTTGAATTTCATCTACCGTGCAAAGCACCGCTTCTAGGCTGGGATACGGAGTACCTACTCGTACGTGTACTTGGTATTAGCTAGAATGCTCGCATGCTACTACTGCTGGACTAAGACAGAAGCAGTCAAGTACAAGCAAAGCTACGCGTATCCTTAGTCGCTGGTGCAAGCAGAAGTACCCCCTCCATCAGCTTCAAAATGACGGCAGCGGTACTTGGTAGTCGTCATGAGCTCCGGATACGGCCATGAGGAGCACCGGCCCTGCTTGTACCACCTTGCGTCAAGATACAGAAAGAAAACACAAAATAGCCGTAACCTTAGCACAGTTGGGACCAGAGACATAGGTACCTAGGTAATGATGTACTGATGGTATAGACACCAAGTAAACATTGATGGCGAGAGCAAGTAATTTCGCAAAGTGCCATGTTTCAATGCTCCTTCAGGCTAGCGTGCTACGGAACACACTCAAAGTTTTAGCAGCACAGATAAACACGAGGGGCCCAAAAAAGGTTCTTGCCTCAGCCGTGGCCCGCCGTGCCGTACCTGAGGGTACATGTCGGCTTTGGTTCGGGCCAGTGTGGCGTACGGTGCTCTAGGCTTGGCCATTTCGTGCTGGAAGGCCGCTAGAAACGCCGCAGGGGAGCGAGCACCACTGAGGCCACGGGCAGTTCCCGAGGCAAGCCACCACTGGAGCACTAGCTGGGTAATGGAAACGCATTGAATGGATTGAATACCTGGTACATAATGCTGAACTTTAGAGATCCAATGACGGGTATGCTCGGAGGCCATGCACGACAGAACGGGAAAAAAAATCCTGCCGCCTATGACAGGCCACTGTTTGTAATAGAGCATGAAGATAGCACCATTTAATGCCACTGCGGCACGGATAATCCTCGCAGCAGCTGCTGCACCTGGTCTGAATGGTATGAATGAGGGACATAGATTGCAGTCAATGCCGCTCCCTACCAAGGCGCAGAGCAATCAAATACATGCAGCACTTAGAGTCGTGATCGGTGCTTCGCTCTGTCTATGAAGATAGCTGATCTGGACCAAGAATGAAATTGCGAGGGAGCGCCTATGTGGACGGGCAAACAAACAAACAAACAAACAAAACAGTAAATAAAAACAAGGCTTGGCATACGGACTGACGGACTGACAGCTACGATTGCAGGTGCAAGACTGCTCCATGCCAGGTCGAGCACGCGCGCACGACCTGTCAGACGGTACGGTAAAGCAGGGAGCATTCCCGAATTCCTACTCTTTGTTGTTTTGTCAGCTAAGACATGTCACAGGGAGAGAGACTGTATCAGGAATGCGAGCACAGCAGCTGGATGGGCCACGGGACAAGCTTAAAAAAAAAGGCCTGGTGGTGTGTATTCAAAAGACCTCTGCTGCTCCCATCTTGGCATACTATGGAGGATGGAATCCTGCTCTGTAGGCTGTCGTAAAGAATGGAAATGGCACAAGAATGGGAAATGATCCACGGCTGATGAAATGAAACAGCTAGTGTTGAGCAAGCATCATGAATAAGAAAAATCAGGTACTCTAGAGGCGTGATAGTTAGTGGAAACGCCGTCCGGCGGGATACCTTAGATGAAGCAGCTCTGATAGTAGCACCGCTGCTGGCTTGGCTTGGCTTGGCAGGGAGCAATTGCTGGTAATTCCTGGTACAGCCGCAGTACCACGATACCGCGGGAGGCATTGCCGCATTGATCGTCCGGCCAATTGGCGAATAAAAGTGACGAAAAAACAAAGCCGATTGGCTGGCAGAGTACGAGGCTCAAGGGCCTAACCGATCAGTACTGCCGGCAACGCAGGTGGCTGGGGGAAAGAATCTCGCAGCCTATTCCAGGACGTGCATAGAATCCATATGCCAGCGCAGAAGAACAGCGTTCGAAGCTCGGGTGCATACGACGCTCCTCCACTTTACCGCTGCGCTATCGCAAAAGCTGGCGGTGACTGCTGCAGTCGTGTCTTTGGCCCCAGATAGCGTCAATATGGTTTCCCAGCTCCGTCTGGTGTCCCCATGGGGGGTGGGGGGTACGCAGAAATGCAGAGGGACATTGCGGTAAATGCAGGTACCTGCTTTAGTTCGTCGGCCGATTGGGCACTTGTATAAGCTGAAGCCAACAGATGAATAAGTGGCTTAGGATTTTGGCACTAGGGACCATTCCGCATTACGAGTATCATTGGCTAAAGCTGGCGGGATGAAATCAAATTGAGTATTGCATGGAGCTCTTGCTATCATGCTTAGGCGAGAGCATGCCAACATATTTTTGCAGTGGCGAGGAACAGCACAGGGCTCTGAGCACCAAGAGGAGATAAGAGAAAAATGATAAAAAAAAAAAAAATCAAAAAAAAAAAATCCAGAAAGAAAAGCATAACATCCATAGATAACAGCGTCAAACGCCGTAAAGCAACATCGACAGGCCTGGGCCCCCAAGCACGGCCAAGGGGCTTGAGTCGGTCCAAAAACGCCCACCGATCATCAACAAGGTGCGGTTCGTGCAAGGCCCGTCCGTGCTTGGGGCTCGCTGACCGCCGAGTGCTAAACCCCCGCCAGAAGGGTTCCAGCAGTAGGGAGGCCAAGCCTGGCGTTGCTGTCATCATGGGAAGCGAGCAATGGGAAAATGCCTCAGCGAAAAAAGAGCAAGCGAAGGACGAGCAGAAAAGACTCGATTCTAGGCTGCAGAGCAAATTACTGCCAAGCGGGCGACAGCAAATTGGTTCAGCCAAGAAAGCGCCAGGACCGTTAGTAGCGGCGGTAGTGCTCCGTAGCGGGAGATGCTAGAGGCGGATATTGCAAGTAAAGTTGGGCATAGAGTTTTATGGTGACGGCAGAGCAGAGCCCACCTGAAATTTAATGCCCACCAATGTCTAGACTACGACCTATTTGTGGTATCATTGCTGGACGATCCCCATATCTACCTTGGTGCCCATAAGAAGACGAAGAAGAAGAAAGTACCTATTATACTGTGGAATAAAGTACTCAGAGAGTATTACCTTAGTAGGTAGTGCTGCTACTTTGTACAGCTATGCTATTAATTACTTCGTAGGTAGCACATAGTACGTCTTGGTTAGTGCGCTTGAAAGTCGCAATGATACTCTCGTAAGCGCTTGACTATTTTCTCTTGGCCAATCTCCTTTTTGTGATTGCGCTCTTCGTTTGTGTAAGTTGTTGCTGATGCTAATAAGATATGGATACTACGCTATTTTTATTGCTACTGGTCTCCATGTGTATGAAGCACTCGTAGCTGTAACACTGGAAGGAATTGGCGCATGTATGCTCTGCCGCACAAGCAGCAGAATAACGTCGGCACTTCCAGACCAGACTATCCAAGAGGTACATACTTCAAGTCCATATTGGGTGAATTTTGCATTGATCTAGCGGCCTTTGAGGGATACAAACCTGCCCACTTTCGAACATTTCCACGGCAGCATCTAATGACGTGTAGTATATACGTGTATATAGGAGCAGAGAGCAGTCTAAATGTAATAGGCGCGTGTGTAAACGGCAAAACACAGCATCTGGAGGCTAGGCTGGACAACCCTACGGGAGTAGCAAGCAATATACAGTAGTTGATTGTAGCACTAGCACCACCAATACTTCAGCATTGATCATATACAAGTAAGTAGAATGCCTGTGCCAAGTACAAAGCACGGTAGCACACAAGGCCTAGTGTCTCGCCATTGAGCACTTATCGTCGCAGTCAGCGCCAAAGCATTTCCGAAAGGGTGCGGCGTCTCCGCCAGCTGGACTAGCAAGGAATCTATAGCAGCGCTGGGGCTATCGAGGTCCGCTCCTGGGTCAGTTTGGTGCTACTCGGTCGTGTTGTCGAGTGCGGTGAGGCCATGATGGACACTGCAGCGGGCCATTCAGCCGCCACCGACATTTACAGTGCATGCTGGCGGGTCGTTCGTATGGACGGCTGCGTGTCTGCATGTGCAAGTGCTCCATATCGAGAGCTAGCATGTGCAGTCGGTGGGAGAAAAGAGATCCATTGATGCCTCCTGTACTTGCAGAGAGAGCGCCTTACAGGACTAGTAAGGGGTCGGCTAGATCTATCTTCAGCCAAGGTTTGATGCTGCTTGTTCCCTCGCTTGCTTGCTTTTGCCCAGTTAAGCTTTTTCTTTTTCTTTCGTTTCTTTTTTATCCCTCAATACCTTGCTTACATGCCGCTACGGGGGGAGGGAGAGGGAGAGCGACAGCCAAGCCAAGCGGCATACTGTGCTGTGCAAAACAAGCATGAAAGCAGGCAGTAGAAACTTGCCATAAGGGAATTGGCGACTTGTCGTGCCCGTGGAAAAGGGACGGCGACAGGGGCCGTCTGCATGCTGGCGCTGGTACGTACCGCGCCGAGCCCCCAAGTGGCCCCACAGTGCGCGCCTGCTATCATCCGCACCGTCGCCGGCTGCGTGCGTTGTAGCTCCAGGGTACCGCTTTCGCCCTAGCACGGGCCCATGCTGGCGTGCCCCAGTCTTCGCCGTGCCTGGGTCCCGTCAAAAACAAAAAACTGTGGGCTGGCAGAGCGCCTGCGGCAAGAGTCTCGCTCGTCCCTGGGAAAGTCGCAAAGCTGCCATTGAAATAGAAGCTCTCGCCCCGGGTCAGCCATGGCTTTCTCTTTCCCTTTTTTCTCTTCACCCACGAATGCGTTGAGTTAAAGCGTTCCCCAGGCCTCTCTTCGTGCGGTGTTACAAGCCACTTTTTCTCTCTCCCTTGTCCTCTGGACTACATCCTCCCCCCTACTACTTTACTATTTTCCCCTAATAATAATAATCCAATCCTCTCAAGCGTCACCTAGAGAAGAATTGAGGGATCCCCGCGTCATTTCTTCCTCCAATCCCTCGCCAGACTTTCTCCTTCAGCACATTGCATTATAATCACCAGAGTCAGCATTCGCATCAGAGCGCCTCTATCGTTTTAATACTTGGCCATGGCGGACGACAAGGCCGTCGGCGCGCCCGCGCTCGACATGAATATAGAATCGGGCAACTTCGACGAGAAGCGTGCCCAGCCCCCACCGAGGCCATCCCTCCCAAGAAGGATGCCTCCGCTGAAGACGAAGAAGAAGATGAGGACATTGACGCCTTGATCGAGGATCTCGAATCCGAGGATGGCCATGCCTTTGAAGAAGAAGAAGATGAGACCAGTCCCAGCACTGGAGGACGTGTCGTCCCCGAGGACATGCTCCAAACCGACAGCCGACTTGGTCTGACCGAGTCTGAAGTCATCGCCCGCCGTCGCAAATACGGTCTCAACCAAATGAAAGAAGAGAAGGAGAACTTGCTACTCAAGTTCCTTGGCTTCTTCGTTGGTCCCATTCAATTCGTCATGGAGGTGAGTTTTTTTTCTCAATTTGACTTAATCTATGCGACCCATTGGCTGCTGCTTTCTCCACTGCCCTGATTTCTCTCGTCATGCTTCTCGCCAACACTGCCACACACTCACTCGACTTACCAAACCGTGTTCCTCCGACACGGCTTACCCTGCCCTCCAATGCCCTGTTTTTCGCTCTCTTCCGCGCTGGGCCTTGAGCTTAGATTGCTGGCTCCACACGAGCTCTGTGCGGCTTTTGGCCTCATTGGCCCAATTGGCTTGGCCGAGCTGGTTTAAGCCCGTTTCCCTGTGCTCCAAATATTATGATTGTGGGGGGGCAAGAATGCCGATCCACTCAATAAGATGTCACCTGCTCCACTCTTTTCCCAGCCGCCCGTCGATCGCCGATACGCAAAAATGCACCTTAAAACGTTGTTTACGAATACGTGTATCCATGTGCTGACTATTACGAATTACAGGCTGCCGCTGTTCTGGCTGCTGGTCTCCAGGATTGGGTCGATTTCGGTGTCATTTGCGCTCTGCTCCTGCTCAACGCCTGTGTCGGTTTCATTCAGGAATTCCAGGCTGGTTCCATTGTCGAAGAACTCAAGAAGACTCTCGCTCTCAAGGCTGTCGTTCTCCGTGACGGTACCCTGAAGGAGATTGAGGCCCCCGAAGTTGTCCCTGGTGATATCCTGCAGGTTGAGGAGGGTACGATCATCCCCGCCGACGGTCGCATTGTCACTGAGGGCGCTTTCCTCCAGGTCGATCAGTCCGCCATCACTGGCGAGTCTCTCGCTGTCGACAAGCACAAGAACGACAACTGCTATGCTTCCTCTGCTGTCAAGCGTGGTGAGGCCTTCGTGGTCGTCACCGCCACTGGTGACAACACCTTTGTTGGTCGCGCCGCTGCTCTCGTTTCTCAGTCCGCTGGTGGCACTGGTCACTTCACCGAGGTTCTCAACGGCATTGGTACAGTTCTTCTGATCCTGGTTATCCTGACCCTGCTCGTCGTCTGGATTTCTTCCTTCTACCGCTCCAACGGCATTGTCGATATTCTGCGCTTCACTCTGGCTATTACTATCGTTGGTGTCCCCGTCGGTCTGCCCGCTGTCGTCACCACCACCATGGCTGTCGGTGCTGCCTACCTCGCCAAGAAGCAGGCCATTGTCCAGAAGCTTTCCGCTATCGAGTCCCTGGCTGGTGTCGAGATTCTCTGCTCTGACAAGACCGGTACTTTGACCAAGAACAAGCTCTCTCTCTCTGAGCCCTACACCGTCCAGGGTGTTGACCCCGATGATCTCATGCTCACCGCTTGCTTGGCTGCTTCCCGCAAGAAGAAGGGTATTGACGCCATTGACAAGGCTTTCCTCAAGTCCCTCAAGTACTACCCTCGTGCCAAGAGCGTTCTGTCCAAGTACAAGGTTATCGAGTTCCACCCCTTCGACCCTGTCTCCAAGAAGGTTACCGCTGTTGTCGAGTCTCCTCAGGGCGAGCGCATCACCTGTGTCAAGGGTGCTCCTCTTTTCGTTCTCAAGACTGTTGAGGAAGACCACCCCATTCCCGACGAGATTGACAAGGCTTACAAGAACTGTGTCGCTGAGTTTGCTACCCGTGGTTTCCGTTCTCTTGGTGTCGCCCGCAAGCGTGGTGAGGGTGCTTGGGAGATTCTCGGTATAATGCCTTGCTCTGACCCTCCTCGTCACGACACTGCCCGCACTATCAACGAAGCCAAGCAGCTCGGTCTGTCCATCAAGATGTTGACTGGTGATGCCGTCGGTATCGCTCGTGAGACTTCTCGTCAGCTCGGTCTCGGCACCAACGTCTACAACGCTGAGCGTCTTGGTCTCGGTGGCGGTGGTGACATGCCCGGTTCTGAGGTCTACGATTTCGTTGAGGCTGCCGATGGTTTCGCTGAAGTTTTCCCCCAGCACAAGTACTCTGTCGTCGAGATTCTCCAGCAGCGTGGTTACCTCGTTGCCATGACTGGTGACGGTGTCAACGATGCTCCCTCCTTGAAGAAGGCTGATACTGGTATTGCTGTCGAGGGTGCCTCTGATGCTGCCCGTTCCGCTGCCGATATTGTCTTCCTTGCCCCTGGTCTCGGTGCCATCATTGACGCTCTCAAGACCTCTCGTCAAATCTTCCACCGTATGTACGCCTACGTTGTCTACCGTATCGCTCTGTCTCTGCACATGGAGATCTTCCTGGGTCTCTGGATTGCCATCCTCAACCGATCTTTGAACATTGAGCTGGTGGTCTTCATTGCCATCTTTGCCGATATTGCTACCCTCGCTATTGCCTACGATAACGCCCCCTACTCCCAGACTCCCGTCAAGTGGAACCTTCCCAAGCTCTGGGGTATGTCCGTTCTCCTCGGTGCCGTTCTTGCTGTCGGAACCTGGATTGCCCTTACCACCATGTACGCTGGTGGCCAGAACGGCGGTATCGTCCAGAACTTTGGTAACATTGATGAGGTCCTGTTCCTCGAGATCTCCCTCACTGAGAACTGGCTGATCTTCATCACCCGTGCCAACGGTCCCTTCTGGTCTTCTATCCCCTCATGGCAGCTTAGCGGTGCTATTCTGGTTGTCGACATCCTTGCCACTCTCTTCTGTGTCTTTGGATGGTTCATTGGCGAGCAGACCAGCATTGTTGCCGTTGTCCGTGTCTGGATTTTCTCTTTCGGTATCTTCTCCATCATGGGTGGTCTTTACTACTTCCTCCAGGGAAGCGCAGGCTTCGACAACCTCATGCATGGCAAGTCCCCCAAGACGAACCAGAAGCAGCGATCTTTGGAAGATTTTGGTAAGTTTTATAATCCCTCTACTCTCTACTGCGTGCAACACGATTGCTAACTCTACATTTTTACAGTTGTTTCTCTGCAGCGTGTCTCTACCCAGCACGAAAAGTCTCAGTAAATACACTCTATTACATACCCGCAGGCTGTTGTCTTGCATGTTTCCGTTTTTAAATGTTTTAAATGTACTGTATGAGTCGTATCTAAAGATGGACTCGTCTGAAGTGGGATGGGGGCAAACTTCATTCCCTACGATGGTCTAATAGACAGCTAATGAAGACAAAGTAAAAGTAATGTCACCTTGATGTGTGCGATGAAATTGATGTAATATGGACAAATTTTTTAATGTGAAGAGTTGATTTTACTTTTTGAGAGTTGTGAAGTTTATGGATTATTACATGATGAGCTGTATCTGTTGTTATTATTTCGTCTTCATTCAGTGGATCATGGCAGCGTAGCCATATCACGTGATATGACCCACTTTTCCCAAACTTTGGCAGGTTGCCTCATTAATACGCTAGGAAAATAATTGGGAAGCCTCTTTGCAGCGTCAAATGTTATTCTTTCTTCAAAAGATCGACAAGAGTTTTCACTTGCATCCTCAAAATTCTGATTATATGAACACAAATGGTGTGAGTTGCTGTGCTAGCTGTTTTTGAAGATTGAAGATCTTTCATTTCCGCTCCGTAAATTCTTCGACGCAAATACTGGACGAAGTTATCTTTGAGACTATGAGTGCTAGCGCTCCTGTAGAGATACCGGGCTACTACTATGGTGAGCTTCCTGTCTATTTCCTATTTCACTTTCGTAATTATACTACGGTTTTCCTGGGCTTCTTATCGACTAACTTTCTGCGCTATAGATTCGGAGAAGAAGAAATATTTTAAAATTGAAAAATCCCAGACTGCGCCCTCGTCCGCTCAGTGGTCCTCTGAATCTGTCAAGCGGCGCAAAGTTGAAGTCCGAGTTGCCCAGGAAGCATCCAATAGGGCGCGACTGATCAAGAACCATATCAAGCGCAGTGTCTTGAGACATGATATTGTCAACTCGGGGCTGTTTGCCCGTGAGACGGGGCATCAGAGGAACGCTGAGTCTGGAAGGGGACGAGCTGAAGACGGAGACGTTGCGGCGGCGATGTGGGCTCGAGAGCTGACTGACAAGGGCCAGATTGCTTTTGCACCGAGCATGACTTGGAATACGTATCCGCATATGCCCTGCTTCTATGTAAGCGGAGAGGACAGCGGAACCGAGTCGGCTGTCGCATATGCCAGTGAGTTTTCTTGATTTGGCTGATACTCATGGATTGATTGGCTGTGAAAGGCTAAACAAGTCAACTATTTAGCTCTTGATGAGGAGATGTTGGTCGGAAAATATGTCGATACCGATATAAATGAAAAGTGAGTGTCTCTATCCTTTCCCATTATTCTGGCCTTTCCTTGATAGATGTAAGAATACTGACGATGGACATCAATAGGCTGATAAATATACCAGCTGGTCAGCGAGATCCGTCAAGGTTGCACCAAGAGATGATTCACTGCCCGCAGATGTCTTCCATCAAATACCACCAACCATCTCACAAACTTCTACTGACCTCGCGAGAACCCGGTCATGGCCTTGCTTTGATCGTTTTCTCTCCTCCGGTTGATACTGACCATAATGGTGCACGGCACTGGCTTCTTGGTGGGAGTATGTCATGCTCTTTCCCCTCCCATGACATGCGTTGCTTTCTGATTTGAGAAGACATCCTAAGAATCTCATATAAACTATGTTGAAATATCTAGCTAACATTGCATTAACAGCTGATGGCTATCGTAAACTTCTATTCCGACCTTCCAGCAACCCGCATTGGTATGTGCATCAGAGCACACCTGCGCCAGCATCATCCAACCTCCTTTGCGTTGTGGGTACTAGCAACGGCATCCTGCGGGTTCGTTCTGATGAAACGCTCGGTTGGATCTCTACCAATGACGTTCCTCCTAGCATCGACTCGACGACAAAGGTCGATACTGGCCGCAGGAAGCGGCCGGGCAGGCGGGCAAGGGCGCGCCATGGCCCCTGGCACCCCCAGGAGATCTTCTCTCAAGATTTTCAAATCGGCAATCACAACGTGCTGTTTGCGGGTGGTCGCCAGCCTCGGCTCTGGATCTCGGACCTCAGATCGCCGGCAGCCGAATGGAGCTTCGTTAAGCACGGGTCGTCCATTGCTCACGTCCGCAGCATCAATCCGCACCAAGTTGTCGTTGCAGGCCTGCAGAATCACATGTCAATATACGATACGCGCTTCTTCCAATCTGACAAAACTAATCCCAATGGACTGACTATTTCCTCCCCCATGCTTGACTTTCCCGACTATCGCAACGAAGCACATTACCATATCGGCTGGGATATATCCACAGAGCTCAATCTCGTGGCGTCGGCGCAAGATAACGGTACGGTCAAGCTCTTCTCCCTAAGGTCCGGTCGTGTCTTGCGCTCTGGCAGCGCCCTGGAGAGCCTTCGCGCCCAGAACCCGATAAAGGCGATGATGTTTCAGACACTGCCTGGGGAGAAGATGCCGAGCTTGTATGTGGCCAGGGGACCTCTTCTGAGGAAGTTTGGATGTGCGCCGGTTGGTAACTTTGATGAATAACGATTTGGTAATGAATCTTTCTTTTCTCTCTCTTTTCTGTCGGATTGTTGTAAGGAATATATTTGACTTGTTTATTTTGGCGAACTGGCTGATTGTTGTTACGGATGTCTGGACTTGTTGCTGGCTTTTAAGACTAGCCATTTATTTTCACGGATTACTTGTATTATCAACTGTTAAATTATTCGATGTATAGATGGGGTCTTTTGCCGGAACTGATGTATTATGAGACCCAAGTCGACAGATATAGAGACCATCCACGATATGGTTCCTACTCTACATTGCACTCAGTTTACATCAAATACTGAGAAGCCCTGCTTTGGGTGCATAGATTTCAGCCGCACAATCGCATGAGACGAATCTTATGAAATCGTGCCTCGACGGCGATCAATTCTGGTCCGATATTATAAGAGCCCATTGCCAAACTTGAAACGTTGCGGAATGCTAACAAAGACCTCGACAATATTGTGGATAACAGCAGCCCATGGCGTTTCTCCAAGTTTTTCTTTTGGCGGATTTTCTACTCGACGACACATTCGGAAAATCCACGTGATCTCGTGTTGACATAGAAAAAGCAACTTACTACCTATATTGATGATGAGAGGTTGAAGCCCAGACTTGGGGCTGGGACATATGTCTGGTCCTCGCATTAGCTAGCCTATTTCGGCATACCCTAGGCGAAGCTAACAGAAGAATGGATTAGTATCTCATTATACTACCTATTTTCCCTTTCTCTATTACAACTACTACCATGTAAGAGATGCCATTCAGATCTCATCATGCCTAAATGGGTTCAGCAACGTAACTAACGTCAACAATCGGAGTGCTGGGTTACGCCGCTAATCAGAGCTAACTGGATAGGGCATTTGCTATAACATACATTGCTCCGGGGGTGCCGGGGGGCCTTTAAACAGAGAGAGTCGCCGAATAATTACTCCACGGACCTTGTAAGAAGTACGAAAGCCTGTTGTAAAGCAAACAAAAGCTACGAAATTAGAGCAACTATTTCATAGGAAATAGTAGGTTATAGTGATATATAAAACGCAAAATTGTAATTATTTTTTTCAACATCTCTTACAGCCAAATAACTTTCACAAGGCTTATCAATGGCTTTTACAGCTTTCACACCTTTTTTTTTTTTTCCCCCATATAGGTAACTCGTCTACTGCGCCGGAATAATTATTATAGCTTAAATAATTTCCGCGGCTGATGCCCGCACGGCTAAGGCATAGCTCCCTGCAGCTAAAGGGAAAAGGGAAGCTTGCTGTTGTAATCCCCTGCTTGATACATTTATAATTAGTATAAGGCAGCCCTTTGGGGGTTGGAAACGGTCCTCTCCTGTGACGCCTTTTTTTTTTTTGCTTTCCTCCTGTAACAACAACAACAACAACAACAACAACAACAACAACAACAACAACAACAACAACAACAAAGCAGCAGCAGCAGCAGCAGCAGCAGTAATATTAGATATTCCAGCCATGCCTCGCCGCGGCAAAGAACTCTCCCCGACCATGCGATCGCGAATCTGCGAGCTCCACAACGGCGGCTACGGCTACAAGCGGATACACCAGATCCATCCAGAAGTCCCCGTATCGACAATCCGGTACACCGTCAAGAAGGAGGCCGACCGCAGCGACAACAAGAGCCTCTCGCGGCCGGGCCAGCCGCGGAAGCTGTCCGAGGAGCAGCGCAAGCAGATTTACGAGACCGTCATGAAGGAGAAGCCGGACATTACGAACCGCGAGCTGCTGGCCTCGGTTGGGAATGCTGTGAAGTTGCGGGCGTTGCAGTACATTCTGCGGGAGATGCGTGTGCCGGCCAAGGTTAATCAGTTTACTGAGCGCGCTACATAATTTTTTTTTCTCCCTCCTTGTTTCTTTTATTCTACGTGCCTTGCAATCACTGCTGCAACAAAAATACGAATTGGCCAAACTTTGGACTTTGCAATCTCCTTGCAAATAGGAAACGACATTCTACTCTTTATTTAGCCTTGGCTCTTATTTTCTGGCCGGCATTTGCCCTTTCGCGGCCTTTTCTACACCCCCCCCCCCCCCCCCCCCCCCCCCTTTTTTTTTTTTTTTTTGTTTTGTTTTTTAACAATATATAAAGAAAAACCATCGCATGTGCTGTTTTCAGCTGGTTAATGACTTGCTACGAAGATATCTACTTGAATACTGGATACAAGGGCGTTGGCTACGAGGTCACAAAAAACAAGAGATTCTACTTTGAAGGAATCAATGTAGTGGGAATCATGATTGTATGATATGATATAATGAGGTATTAATAAACAGTTACATTAAGTATGCTACAATGCATGTGAGTCGTATATAGCATGTATGAGTACTCCGTATGTATGATGCGCCAATGCCACAATAGTCATCCTCACAAGTGATCCACCCAAGTCTCTAACCCAAACAAGCCGTATATACGTAGCAAAAATTCCTGGTTGATATCCTTCCGCCTCTATCTTCCTTATTTTCTCCTGCCTTCCCTGATTCCCTTGATGAATAAAAGAAAATTATTTAGGGCCTTGCTGCTGATTCGTGCCGTCCCAAAACTTGCACGTATCGACCAGCATGGGGAACGCCTCAGCAAACGCTCTCCCCACCTTCCAATTATCCAAGTTGCGCATATGGCTCTCAAACACGGGATTAATCATAATCTCATCAGAATCCGGATTCCTCAGCAAAGTATGCGCCTCCTCGTAAGGCCAAGAAATGGAGAAGGTGGATGTAAACGGAAGAAACCAATTGTCAAAGTAGAAAATCGAGGGGTCGTTAGCCAGAATGACCCTCTCTCTCATCTCGGGGTATGGCAGGTAGTCCATCCATGCCGGGTGCGGTATGTCGAGCTGGCATGGCAGTGGGCGGATCCACTCCGGTAAGCGTTCCATATTCTCCTTTGTTGGCGATATCTGCCATCGCATGTAAATGAACATGAGGTATAGAATGGTCACCTTTTCTGGCAGGCCGGAGATTTCGGGGAATTTGGTTAGGATATCTGTGAAGACCTTGGATACTGGGTGGCTGTATTGGCTATTCGCCGGGTTGAGCAGAGAAGAAACAGATGGATACCGGGGACCGGTTACTTCGTTTTGCTCGTAGCCCTCAGCGGCGCGCTGCTGACGTTCGCTGCGAAAGTCAAGAAGCAGAGCGTCCAGTGGACAAGTAGGTTCGCAGTTACGCAAAGGTCGCGCATATAGAGGGATAGGTTCTGTGGTATTGGCGGGTTGTGCATCAGGATATGGAACTGCTGGGATAATTGGAGCGTTGCCGTCAAGGCCCGGGCCAGAACTAGGCGCCGGCTGACTTGTAACAGGCTTTGGCAGTATTCCAGAAGCTGGATCAGAACCAGGTGAGGGAATGGCGATAGGCGAATCCCATGTAGGCCGTGGAAACTCCTGGTTCACTTGCGTCCAGTCATGTTTCATAGCCACGTGGTGGTATTCACCAGTATCTTGTGCTCCGTCACGGCCCCTTTGTAGCTTCGGGATGGCCTGGATAGGGTCAAGCACAACGTTGAGATCAAATCGGCCGGATCCAAAATCCAAACCGTGTCGAAGGGAGTGGCCTTGCTGCTCTAATAGAATCCGTGTGCCCTCGTCAGTCGGCCCAGCCAGGCCAACTCGACGAGGCGGTGGAGACGAGCTGCTACCAGCACTTGACCAGGTCTGTGCAGGCGGTTGAGCTGCTTGGTGCTGTGGATCGGGAGCTCCCCCTGCTGGAGATGCGGGATGATAAGGGACGGTGCTCGTGGCCGGCACGGCTGGAGGTGCTGCAGCGAATGGAAGCGCGGATGGTACACCAGCAATGCCTGCCTTTGTTAGACTCATCGAATCAATGCACACACGCGTGTTAATAACGATCGAGGCTAGAGCTTACTTGTACCAACTATGGGCTGCAGCATGCTGATGATGGTGGCGAGCCGCCTCTTGATTTCGGCATTTTCGGCCTCTATCGCCTCTTTGGCACGCACTACGACTTGGAGATCCTGGTAGGGTTTCTGGTTTTCAAGCTCCTGGATGCGCTTCTCGAGCCGCTCAATCTGATTCCTAGTCCGTTCTCGAATGGCCCGTTGAGCTTCACGGTCTGTATAATGAAAGAAAGAGATCAAATCCGTTAGTTACAAGTAATACAGCATGTAGAGATATATAAAGGCGTATAAAACACGCTGGCAGATGTACGAGCCA
Organism: Trichoderma asperellum; assembly: GCF_020647865.1. NCBI lineage: Eukaryota > Fungi > Ascomycota > Sordariomycetes > Hypocreales > Hypocreaceae > Trichoderma > Trichoderma asperellum. Next base: position 1,079,484 of record NC_089417.1, read on the forward strand.
TCTGATCAAATAAGTACATATAAAGGTGCAGTAGTTCCAAAAGTGGTGATGCGAAAAGAAACATTCCGTGATGGGCAAGGGGCTGGGCTGTAAGGGGGAGAGACGTAGCAAACACTTACCGTTTGCCCTTTTCTTAGCCAATTGTTCTGGCGTCAAGTTTGCAACACCTCTGCTTCCCGTGCCGGTTTTCCTCTTCTTGGACACAGTCTCTACCTCGTCTGTTTCCGTGGTTTCCATGGGCTCGGAGGCCCCAGAAGCCCCAGCCGCCGCTGTGCCATTGAGATTCGCCGTTGTTGCGGATGCTAAAGGTGATGCGGTGGCCGAAGACTCAGGCTTGACGGCTTCAATGGCGATGGGGCTGCCACTGTCGACCGAGTCTCCTGCTACGGGACTCGACTTGCCCCGTCTAGCGGATCCGATGTCCATAAAGAATAGGTGGTGATACTAGTATTTGGACGGCAGCTAACAACGGGCCGGCCAACCATGCTCCACGTCCGCCGAAGGGCCGGAGCCTATCCCGGAGCCTGTCCCGGACCCGGGCCTCGGGGGTCTGACGTAACGGTACCTGCGCGTGGGTGTCGATATCTGTGTTAGTGGTGTCCTGGTATCATTGGCGAGAAAAGCGATCCGGCGTAGGGCTGGGTGAGCTGATCAAGATGGGCTGCTCCGTAGCCGGACGGTTCTCCACCCCGGCGTCCCTGAACCAACTAATCGGCCTGGATGCTGCCTAGCCTCAGCTTCAGCTGCAGCGAGAAAGGCAAAAGTGGCAGGCACCTCCGAACTCTGTACCTCTGCCTCGTACTCTGTCAATGGCAGGCCAGCAAGGGGCGTCGCGAGACACGGACGAGCTTTGCTGCATGGGGCTGGTTGGTGGAGATGGACGTGGTTGGACTCCTTGACATCCGGCTGGCCTATGAACAGGCGCTTGCTGAATCAGGAGGGCGGGCGGCCAGAGCATATTGCGAGTCAGGAAAGACGCTAGCGGCTGGCACGTGCCGCGAAGCCAACTGGCACTAGTGGCAGCATCAAGGATTGAGTCTCTTGATACTCTGGATTTAGCGCCTGTATAATTCCATTTGCATCCGTACCTACTTGTGACTGCCACTGCAGCCACTTTGCAGCCGCTCGGTGCTGCAAAGCGATGGATTGGGTCTAGGCATCTGCTATGCCCTGCTACTCATTCAAGTGCCAGCTGAGAAGCCACTAGATGAATGCATATTATGTGCTCGGCAATAGAGTGAGATAACAAGGGGCAAACGCGTTTTTTTTTTCTGGAAATTCATGAATCTATAATAGCTCTTGTTGAGCAAGAAGATGTAAATACCTTTTTTTTTTTTATGTAAGTGACTGTGATTATGTGGTTTCTTAATACGAGACCAAAACAATCTTAACCCTCCTGAAAGGCTTATAAGCAACGCTGTTTACGAGAAGTAAGATTATCGATTACCACTGCTTTTGAATGCTCTAGAAAGCTCCATTTAATAAACGTTTATACTTCGATACGCTATCCTTATTTCAACCCATGTAGATCTATATCTACTTGTATTCACCGCTGTAGGTATTTTAAAACATCTCTTGTTCGTACTTTGTTGCTTAAGAGGGTTATGTATTGGTACATACGTTGGCATGTTACTGCTGCAAGACAGGCTCGATTTAGTAACGGCCGCGCAGCCTGACTTCAATGTTTTTATCGGCGTTCAATTCAATGAGGAATTTTCTGTAGATAGTACCACGCGGGGAGCAAAAAAAATAGACAGGGAATCTTACAACTATAAGCACACAGCTCTATTATTACCCACAATGTATTCCGCTGTCTCTACTGCTTGTATATGATACGATAGGGCTCTTATAAATCTTCATGTTCTTATTTTTTCTTATGTGTGTAATTTCTTTTCTTTTCCTTTTCCTTTTCCTTTTCCTTTTCCTTTTCCTTTTCCTTTTCCTTTTCCTTTTCCTTTTCCTTTTCCTTTTCCTTTTCCTTTTCCTTTTTCTTTCTTTTTCTTTTTCTTTCTTTTTCTTTTTCTTTTTCTTTTTTTACAGTCCTTATTTTGCGGTCCTTATTTTTCCCCTCCCCGATTGGATACGTACCAATAGATACATGCAATTAGACAAGGCACAACCTCCCCGCAGCCAGGCTGACTTAGATCCTTGTTAATGTTCAGGCCAACAATCAGGCTGCAAACATCGTTTCAGTTAAGAGTAGTACCAGCTTCGATTTGGCTTTCTTACAATTTCACGTTACACATTAGAGATAATTTTCTACTCGAATAACGATTTATGCAATTATTGCGACATGGGGGAGACATCTAGCTCTCCTATCTTCACACGAGATGACTACACGGTCGGATGGGTGTGTGCGCTCTCAACAGAATTAACAGCGTCAACGGCCATGCTGGACTTGAAACATGAGCCGCTCAGCATTCCTTCAGGGGATGAAAACAGCTATACGCTTGGTTCTATTGGAAAGCACAATATCGTCATAGCTTGTTTACCAAAAGGCAAGCAGGGGACCACCTCCGCAGCAGTTGTGGCGGCCCAGATGCTCGATTCTTTTCCATCGGTGAAATTCGGGCTGATGATTGGCATTGGAGGGGGCGTTCCTACTGATGATCACGATATTCGGCTGGGAGACGTTGTCGTTAGCACACCGACAAGCTCATTCCCGGGCGTGGTTCAATGGGATATGGGCAAGGCAAAAGAGGGCGGCAGCTTTGAGCGGACTGGGTCGCTGAATAATCCCCCGCGTACTCTATTAACAGCACTGCACCGCTTGGAGACACAGCATGAAATGGAAGGGTCCAGTATTGAGACGTACGTCGACGAAATGATAACAAGGTGGCCAAGGTTGAAGCAAAAATATGCCCGGTGTGAATCACTCAAGGACATCCTCTTCGCATCAGACAACCATCATCAAGTCAACCCAATTGAGGACGGGCGACCAAGACTAGACAAAGAAAATTGTGTTTCCTGTGATGTTGCAAAAAGCCGCAAACGGAAGCGAAGAAATAGTGTCGAGGTTCACTACGGTCTTATTGCCTCTGGAAACAACGTTGTCAAAGATGCCATCCTTCGAGACAAGCTAAACCGCGACCTTGGTGGCAATGTTCTGTGTATAGAGATGGAAGCTGCAGGGCTGATGGATAGTTTCCCTTGTCTTATAATTCGAGGTATCAGCGATTATGCGGATTCTCATAAGAACGACGCCTGGCAAGGATATGCAGCAGCCACCGCGGCTGCGTTTGCGAAAGAGCTTCTCTCGGTAATTTCTGCACATGAGGTGAAACAGATGGATAACATCAAAAGTAAGAAGCCCAATTCTTCCCACGAATGCTCTAGCAATTTCAACTCCTACAAGTGAAGACCATTTATGCAAATTCAAGATGGAAATTGCATCATGGATGGGTCAACAGCTCTTGAAAGAGCTTGAAACGAAATCCAGTGTTGATAGCTAGGTTATATTGAGCTATGGCCCATATATCAAAAGATTTGTGTTAACAACTGTTTTCTTAGCTATTGTTGCCAAAGTCGGTAAAATATCTAAAGACGTGAAAAAGATCCATCAGAATCAGGAGCGTCGTGTTCGAAATGAAATCCTTGAATGGCTCACGCCAGTCAACTATGATGCGCAGCATCATGAGCATCTAAGCCAAAGAAGCCCAGGATCTGGAAAACGGACTTTTGAAGACAAAATTTTCCAACAATTCCTAAACGGAGATGAGAAAACTCTGCTATGCACAGGAAACCCAGGGGCTGGGAAAACAATTCTCACATCCGCTGTTATTGAACATCTCCAGCATTGGCAGTCCAGTGATGATGCATTAGGCGATGAAAAAAAAGTGAGATTGGCAATCATTTATTTTGATTTCATCAGGAAAGAGAGCCAACGAACCATCGACATCCTTGCCAGTCTTGTGAAGCAGCTGGTCCGAGACGAGCCTTCTCTACCAGCTGTTATCGAAAAACTCCAAGACAAATATAGGAGGATACCGGCTGCTTCGCGTTCAGATAAAGATATTTCAGAGTTCTCCAAAGTCCTTAAACATCTAATAAGCGACAAATCTGAAAAGGTGTTCATCGTCATCGACGCATTGGATGAATGCCAGAACACCGATGATTTCCTACTAGAAATATTCACAATTCTGCAGGATACAGAAGCAAAACTTTTTGCCACTACACGGCCAAGTGAGAGTGTTGAAAAGAGGTTTAAAAACGGGCTGTTCCTTGAAATTTCTGCGGATAGTGAAGATGTGCAAGATTATATTCGAGGCCGTCTATCAGAGTTTAAAATTCTGAGCGATGAAAATCTCGATATACGTGATGAGATTAAAACCTATCTCAAACAAGAAATTATAGCGAAAATAACCAATGCCATTGATGGAATGTAAGTTTATTGTTACTACCAGTTATGAGCTCGACTGAAGGGTTTCTAGCTTCCTCCTTGCAAAATTCCACGTGGATTCACTCCGAGCAAAAACAACGCGTGAAGAGATCATCAAAACGCTCAAGATCCTTCCTAGGGGACCTCTTGCATTCCAACAGGCATATGAGAAAACCATTAACCGAATTCGCGGCCAACAAAGTGAGCATCAACAGCTAGCACGACGTGTTCTTCAATGGCTTGCCTGTTCGGCGAGAGAAATCACAGCCTTGGAGCTTCGTCACGCCTTGGCAATTAGAAGCGGTAGCACTTCATTGCCCGACGAAGAAGGATTCGAAAGTTCAATTATCATGATTGAAGTTTGCACGGGGCTAGTGATGATTGAGAAGGAAAGCGGCGTCATTAGACTGCTGCATCATACAGCTCTCGAATACTTGCATCAAAATATGACGTGCTTATGGAGCCTAGAAGGCCCGGAGACTATGGGAAACCTTCTATCAACTCCAAAAACTTCCAAATATGCCATGAAAAAAGTACACCAAGGCATCGCTGAAGCTTGCATCAGTTATCTCTCATTTACAGACATCCAACTAAAGTTAGCTCGATACGGCTGGGGCGTCAGATATATATATTGGTACTATGACGGTTATGAAGAACATAATGGCTTGTATCCATTTTTGAGTTATGCTGAGAGACACTGGGCTTACCATTGGCGCAAAGGCTTCAATGAGACGAGAGTCCCTGATATCATGAGTCAGATGACTGCCGCCTTTCTGGGCAACAAACTAATGGCTACTATACTCGATCTAGACGAGGACAGTGAAGAGGAAGAAGACTGGAAAGAGGATGAGGGCAGTGAAGAGGAAGAAAACTGGAAAGAGGATGAGGACAGTGAAGAGGAAGAAGACTGGAAAGAGGATGAGGACAGTGAAGAAGACGCGGATAGTGAAGAGGACGAGATCAGTGAACAAGTCTCAGGCACATTAACGATGCTCCACCTCGTGGCTTTCCTTGGGCTTACTAGTATGGTTGACTACTGCTTAGATCATGGTCACGATATACATGCTACGACGAGGTTTGGAGAGGATGCTCTATGGTTCGCACTGCAAGCCAAGCATGAAGGGACATCCAAAGCATTGCTGGAAAGAGGCGCAACAGAAGTTGTTGTTGGCGAATTCTCCTCACTAGGTCTAGCAATCAACAACAGAATGAGAGTGGCCGCGGACCTCTTACTGGATGATAACCATGGCGCCAGAGTCAATCCCGGAGTAAAAAGGAAGCCTCTCCGACAACCGAAACTCCTCCCAACTGCGTTAATAATCAGTGTGACAAACGGCCACGCCGAAATGACCGATTTACTGCTATTACATGGTGCAGACGTCAACACCCGCCCCGAGGTAGTGCGAGAGCCTTCTCAGTGTCCCAAGTATCTGCCACCATTAATGGCGACTGCTATGACTGGGAATGTAGCAATGGCCAAGATGCTCCTCGAACGCGGAGCCGATCTTTGTGCCCGATATTGGCTTAATAATAATGGTCGATATTGGTTGACTGATGTTGCCGTCAGATACGACTATCCAGAAGGTGCCACGGCGCTTACGCTGGCCGCAATTGGAGGTAATGTAGCCATCGTGGAATCTCTGTTAAGAGCTGATAATATTGCCGTCAACACTGTGGACGACTCTTACAGGACGCCGTTCTACTGGGCCATTTGTGAGGGAAATTTCTCTACAGCGAATACACTTCTACGCTATGGTGGACGATTACACACTGCAGGCATAAGCTTAGATCCAGGATTGCCCACAGGGGTCTCACTAATCAATGGCCAGCCGAGCGTAATTAGATTCTGGGGCCTAGATAATGTGCACATCGATATCAGTAAGTGATTTTGCTCTGTATACATGTATGTTTTTCAGGCTGACTTGGGCTCAACCATGACTAGCTCACGAATTTTACGACGCATTTTATGAATCCAACTTCATTGAAAATTTTCTAAAGTTTTATAGCACATCTCCTAGCACGGTGTTTATTCCTTGCGTATGTACTTGGCCCAAAGCGGACCCCTTGATCAGGCAAAAAGCTGACATCCCCCCAAGAAGTTGGCCAAGGTTCTAGACAAGGCTATTGCGTGGAGCAGATGCCTCAAAGAAGAAACAGACAGCACCGAGGCAAGCACAAGATTAGCACAGTATATTGAGGGAGAGGGCCTTTGGAAGGACCTAAAACTAGTATGTATCAAGGATGCTACGCAGACAGATCTTGTACTGATACGCTATCCAGCTTGCAGATTATCTTGGCATGGGCTCTCTGATACTTTTTAACATATGGAGGCACCTCCCGCGAGAAGCAATAATGTAATATCCGACTAGAGGCGCTTCTACTTAAGAGTAGGCCAACTCTAATAATTTTAACTCAAAAGAGCCCATCTTCAATTACTATAAGTAGTGTGAATAGATCCGGACTGTTTCCATTAATAAACCCCCAAACCCTTTCATACATCCATCTCATGCCCACAGCTCACTGAGGCCTGCCTAATCATAAGTATATCAACAAAGTCATCACCAATCTCTCTCGTTTATGCTCTATCTTCTCTCCCCCCTTCAAACCTCCCATATTTTACTCCGCAGACGCCCTAGCCAGAGCCTCATGCAGATGCGGCGGGAACCTGTACCGCAGCTGACTCGTGTACGTCGTCAAATCCAAAATCATCTGCTTCAGCTGCTCCACCATCATCTTCCTGGTGCCCTCGTTGCCGCTGAACTGTCCATTGACCAGCTGCTCTCTCTGCCTGACGCAGCTGATGATGGTCCACATAATCAGATTAGGCACGTTAATCGAGACTGGCTGCGAGAGACTAGAGAATTTAGAAGCGTAGGCACGGATTGTGCTGGCGTCGCCGCCTGCCTCCAGAGGGAGAATATCCAAGCCACGGATTTTCTAGTGAAGAATAAACGGTTAGCATCAACAAGTTATAAAACAATAGAAGGATATATAGCATCACAATTGAAAACTTACATCAAGACATTGAGCCCACTGGCTAGCCTCCACCAAGCTCTTGATGCCACTCATCTCAAGTAAAACGCGGCAAGCAATCTTGTTCTGGTCCTGGATGTTGCGGTAGAACATTGCGTCCCGCTCATACATGGTCATCATCGTCTTGGCCAGCTCAACAGGGTCGTCGATGGCTGCCAAGCTAAGGCTGCCGCCTTGCTCTGACTCCTGGGTGTTGCCGCCCCTTGGCTTGACGGGCATTAGGCGCATCGGGTCCTCTCCAATTTCCAGAGAGATAGCCTCGCTAAGAGCACGGCTGACAATAGCCACCACTGCGTCATACTCGCCGGCGAGGTGGTAGAGCAATACCGAATCAGTAATTCGACCATTCTCATCAGCAAAGCTGGCAGCTTGCAAAGTGACAGTGTTGACAAAGTCGTCCTGGCCATCGAGGCCAATCAACGGGCCACGGCCCTCGATAACACCCAGAATGCGTCGGCCATCAGGTCGAATGTCTCCAATGAGCTTGCTGAACTCTCGGGTCTCCAGCACCAGTTCTCGCAATGCCTCGTGGCAAAGGCCGCTATGACGCTCTCCGGCTTCTCCGCCGAGATCCGCATTTAGACAGATCAGTGTGAGATAGTCAACCGCGGAGACAGCATCAGCAGCTCGGAAATCTCGAGTATAGTAGCCGATCATGGGGCCAAAGTTGATTTGTGGAAGACCCTTGATGCTGTGCGTGCGCAAGTCGTTGGAGGCAGATATCGGGTCACTGGGGCGAAGCAGACCGTAAAACTCGAGAGCCAAACCAAAGTGAACTGCATCAACGTAGGAAAATGGGTAGAGATAAGAAACGGCATCCTCAAACATGCCAGACAGGATCTGCAGGTAGAAGAACATGCCACAGCTGCCGTTGTTATCGTCAGAGGCAGTCTTGGGGAAGTGCTTCTGGCCAATCTCCTTAATGCTATTCTGGAGATCTGCCAGTCCGTACGATTCTCCAGCCATCTCCAGCGCCTTGTCGCCTTCTCTAGCCAAGTTGAACTGCAACCAAATCCAGTCGTTAATATCGGTGTTGAGGCCATCCAGATTGCGGTTATTCAACTCAATCCGACCAATGACCTTGTAACAGGCCATGCGGAAGGGATCGATTGTGTTCTCTGGGGCATTTCGGGATCGTTGGATGTATTCGTTTGTACAGCGGTCGAGAAGTTTCCTGTTAGTGATTCTGCGATCTTCACTGGCAGCATAGTTGTTGAGATAGGTCGAAAACGTGCGATCAATTCCTCGGAAGTGATTGCTATTATCGTTGACATACTTGGCAGCATCATTTACGTGACCGGATCGGATCAGATAGAAAACGATGGCCCAAACATACTCGCCATGGATTTGCTGAAGCTCGGTGTTGTCCGGAACCAAGTCCTTCCTGGCAGATCGCAAGCGGATGTATGCCTTGATCTTACTAGTGATATCAGGCAGACCACCCAGCTTGGCCTCGTGAGGATGCTTGGCAATGAGCGACTCCACCTCGCGAAGGAACTGCTTCTCGAGGAAGGCGTTGGCGCCGCTCAAGATGCGCTTCCTCATTTCGACTGAAAGCTGAGAATTGGGGTTTTCATCCAGATACATCTCGGCGAACTGGCGCTCCTTGGCAGTGTTGCCGTTAAGCGACGTCTCGGCATCGGCATCTTCACCAACGATCTCAATCATGGCTCGATAGGCCTCCACAATGTGAGGTGCATGGGGTTCGTGGGACTTTTGCTCAATCTCTGCCAGCTCAGCCAAGATGGGATAAGGGCGTCCCACCAGACGTGAAGCATTAAGGCTGCGGACCTTTTCGGCCAACTTCGATTGTCGTTCACGGAGGGCCTGGTCTTCATTTCTTGATTTGCTGACGCCATCCGTAGCCCGTTCAACGTCGGCGAATTCAGATTGATGAGCTCCAATCCTTGATCGCGCTCCGATAACAGACCGTTGGAACGTAGATGTACCAAACGTGCTGCTGCGAGCATCGCGTGGAGTGCTCCCTTGAGTCTTTCCACGTCGAGACTTTCCAAATCCACCCTGAGACTCGCGACCAGCTGTTACTGAGGTCTCTCTAGGCTTGATGCCGAAATGTTGATAAATACGCTTCCGCTGCGCATCCCACTCCATAGCCACATTATCCTCCAAGAAGTTATCGAAATCGCGTAATGACCGCTCCAAGCCATCTTGAATCATGCTAAGGGTCGTTTTCGTTTGCAAATTCGACAAATAGGTTTCGACGTCGACATCAGCCGGGGGATAACCGTGTGTTGGTCGTTCGGTTCGTGCGCCTTGAATATCGAGCAAGCCGAGGTCTTTAGCCGCAGTACTAGGATCCACGCCCGAGGCGGCGAGAAGGTAGTGAGCCTTTCCATCTGCTCTTTCGGTCTGTTTCGACTGCAGCTTTCTCAAGCGATGGCGCAAGTCGCCCAAGCCCAGCTCCAGGCTAGGGAGATCTTCCATATTGGAATTAACAACGCCCGCCTTTTGGGTCTTCGCAAAGAGGCTGTCGAAGTAGGCTCCTGCGGGTTGAGCTGCCGCGCTCGTCGTGTTGTTATTCTGGGCAGTCAGCGCCTGGCCGCCCAAAAGACCACCCGCCAAAGGCAAGGCCGTGCTTTGCTGAGCCGGGGCAGTTGTCGCAGCTCCAAACAGAGACGGTTTCGCGGCTGTAGTGCCACCACCTAGACCGGTCAGTGTTGAGGCGCCGAATAGCGAAGGCTTTGGCTGCTGCGCGGCTGCATTCTGGGTGTTTCCAAACAGGCCACCGCCGGTTGTAGTAGTCTGCTGGTTCTGGGTCGTCGCCGCCTGTCCAAACAAGCCGCCTGTGGTGGCCTGTGGTGTAGCTGTCGTGGCTGATCCGAAGAGACCTCCGCCAGTCTGTGGTGTAGTTGTTGTTGCTGATCCAAAGAGGCCCCCAGGCTTCTGCTGTTGCTGTTGTTGCTGCCCGCCTCCAAACAGTCCGCCACCACCGCCACCGCCAAACAAACCACCTCCTCCACCTGTCGTTGTGGTGTTGCTCTGGGCCTGTTGTTGTTGCTGCGCGGGTTGGCCGAACAGCGATGAGCCGGTCGTCTGTCCGCCGAAAAGAGACATCGTGACGGCGTTGCGAAGAAGTATCGACAAGACAGTTAATAGAAAAGTAAAGTAGAAAAAAAGTCCCAGAGGGATAAGAAGGGATGGAAAAAGAGAGAGGCACCACGCGCGGGCAATGGAAAGGCAGAGGCGCTCTCGCGTTTGGAAAGATTCAAGGTGGGCAGACGCGCAGCTAGCTAGCCGCAGGTTTAGAATTTTGGCACCTGAATTGGCGAGGCTGAGAACCTGGCTAGGCAACAGATAGCTCGAACCAATCAAAAGCGCTATTGGCTGACGCGGCTGAGAGACGGCCACCAATCAGCGATCGGTTCACCGTCACAATGGCCGCACTCAATAATGAATGCTATTCAATGAAGTGCTTGCCCATTGTATATCATTTATTGTTATTTTCCTTCAGAATTACGCGGTATGGTACATATGGATGACATAGAACGCTTGTTGAAAATCACTTGAGGATAATTATCTATAGGCAAAAAAATTCGCTATGTTTGTTTTTTTGTCTCTATCAACAGGCAAATGCATAATCTCATTACATTACATAGACCAAAGTCGCTTCCAAAGGTCAATTCTATTTCCAAACCGTCTTGTCATCCTTTTATCAGTTCATCACGCTTGCTTCATAGTGATAATTTACTCGTCATCAGCGTCAAACAAGGCTCCCCACTTTTCGACAGCGTTGTCAATCTTCTTCCTGTACTGTTGCTGCGTGTTGCACATGTCGAGGAAAACCTCATACTTGGCATCCAGCAGCAGCTTCTCGCCGACATCAGTGCCGGGCTGAACCAGTCGGCCGGGCTTGCTCATCCGGTCCATAATGTTCCACAGTGTCTCGGGCTCTGAACCATCGTTGAGGTTGTGGCTGGCTGCCTTTGCGCCCAATATGGCAGCTCCGTGAACGACTGCTGCGTTGACGTACTTGGGGATCAACACTGGCATGTTGCACGTTGTGGCTAGGAGATTCATGAGAATTGGGTTCTGGCACTGAGACCCAGACATGAAGATGGAAGAAATCTCATGGCCGGCCTTGTTCATTTGCTCAATGATCTGGCGAGTCTGCATGGCAATGAACTCCATGGTGGCATAGTACCATAATGCCATGTTGTCGGTGCTCTTGTCGCTGTCAAGACCAATCATGGTGCCCTTCATGTTGGCATCTGCAATGGGTGAGCGGTTGCCCCACAGATCGCCATAGAAGAAGTAGTGGCGCCCAAGGTAAGAGACGGCTGGCGCATGATGCTTCTCGGCCATGTACTCAAGGTGGGCGTTGAGGAAGTCGTAAATGTGCTTGTCTTCGGCCTTGGCCAGAGCCATGGTCTCATTGTACGCCGGGTGGATGTCCAGCATGTGCCGTAGCAGCTCTCCTGTTGCTGACTGGCCACCCTCGGCCATCCAGAACTCGGGAATCAGCACATCTCGGTAAGGTCCCCAAACACCGGGGACAAAGACTGGATTTCTAGACATGGCCAAGTGGCATGTTGAGGTGCCTGCGACGGCGGCCAAGCGAGTAAAGGCTTGGCTAACGTCGTTCTTGGGAACATCGGTCTTGAGCTCGTCTTCAGTCAGCTCGACCTTGGCACCAACTGTGCCAATCCAGCCTGCATAGGCATCAATGACACCACTTCCGACGGCAATGCCCTCTGGCAAGCCAAGCTGAGAGGCGGCTAGACGGCTGAGGGTGCCTACGCACTCGCCAGCGCTAGCAAACTTTCCGCTCTGTAATCAAGGACAGTTAGTTAAGAGTGTTCAAAATTGAAAAAGTTTGCTGCATGCAAAGGGGCAGAATGCAGCAGCAAAGAATCTAGACGCAAAAGAAAATAGGCTCACCACCCCGTCGACGCCACCCATGAGGTTGAAATCATCTTTAACCAAGTCACCGAGGCCAATTTCGTGGTAAAAGTCCTCTTGCCAGCCTTTAACGCTGCCATCTACACCCACAGGAACGAAGCCCTGCTTGCAAACAGCGCTGCAAAAGCTGCGCGTCTCGTTACCCGTAGCCAGGTGAGTAAGAGCGTCTGCCAGGTCGTAAAACTTGCAGCGAGCAAACAGCTCAGGAGGCATGTGGTTCTTGAGCCATAGAACCTTGGGAATTTCCATCTCAATGCTCATCTTGCCACCGACATACTTGAGCAGCTTGTGGTTGGTGGCATTGATCTTTTCTGTCTCTTCGACCGGACGGTGGTCTAGCCAGAGAATGACGTTCCGGTCATTGCCATCGTTGGTGAAATCGGGACCGGTAACGGGAATAGGCTCGTCGGTATCGTTGGAGAACACGGACAGGGAGCAGGTGGCGTCGAAGCCAATGCCCTTGATTTGGTTTGGGTTGACCAGAGACTCTTGCACAACTCGGCGCACACACTCGCAGATGCAGCGCCAGATGTCTGTTGTGGATTGTTCCTAAAAAAGAGCATTGAAATGTTAGAATTAAGTGCCATACACACAGGGTTAAGATGTCCAGTCGGAAATGCGTACATAGTAGCCGTTCTCGGGCTGCCACAGCTTGATATTCTCAGAGGCCAAGGCTTTGATATCACCGGTCTCATCGATGATGCAGGCGCGGGCAGAGCCTGTGCCGACATCAATGCCGATGTAGTGGTCCTGTAATTGATTTGAAATTAGCCTTGTAACATTCTATATTATCCGTTTGACGGCGCTGAAGGCTTCGGCTCTGCCAATGTCGTATATGGTTTGCCGCTGAGATGTTGGGACTGGCGCATTAGAGTTGGGGCTAGCTACCTGGATATTGGGAGGCCTGTCCATTGTTGTAAGAACAGCAATTAGCAAAACAATGCACAGTAAAGAATTGGAGGAACCCGAAGGAGGATGCGCAACGGCATATACGGCCTTAAATAGGTAGAATGAATGGAAATACAAAGAAAGGGTTAGCGACTCACTCCATGGCCTTTATGGGCTTGTTGTACGCGTACATGGCGAGGTCCGGTTTCGTTGCTTTTTCCGTTCCCGATCAAGCCCTCTGGGCCCTTTCCCCGCTGATTATGGTGGCTCGCTGGATTCGAATCTGGAAGCAGCCACGAACTAGGTCAGGCTGGTGGTGGTGAGACAAAGGGCATATGCAATCTAGCAGAAACAAGATGGTGGTTGTGTCGAGGGGTTCGGGAAACAAGAGGAGGGCCTGGATATAGACAAAGAGGCGCAACGACGGCCCCTCCACCGCCTTGACAGGCAAAGACCTAGGGGCGTGCGGGAGTGGCCATTGGCCCCCAAAACTGCCAGATTGGAGACACGCCCCCAATCGAAGTTCTCGAGGCCCTTCCGGGCCAATTGGAGCCCATCAGACGGCTATTCGCTGCGCATGTCGGTGGTTGCGGCACGAGGAGAACTCGCTGGATTGGGGCCCTCAGATGGAGAGACCCAGCGCAGGCTCCAGCATTTCAGCATTGCGGGGGGGCGTCCCTGTAGTTGCCAATACCGTAGCGCAAGGCCACTAAAACATACCCCATTGCCCCGCTACCAAGACCCTGTTTTGCCCCTCAACTCCAGCGCTTGGGCGCTGCAGACTGGGATGGACGTCTACTAAGCAGCAATCGATCAACGAGCAGTGACAATTGCCGATCACCTTGCCACTTGAACCGCGGATGAATCTCATGAAGTGTGTTGTAAAGAATTAAAAATTAAAAAAGAAGAGAGAAAAAAACTGGTCCTGGCATCATCAATGATCTCATTGTGGAAACTCAGGAACTTCTACCGAACTCTGCCGAAGACAATACGCCTGATGTAAAGAAACAAGAATAGATTTCGAAGCAGCATCCACTTTTGAAGGAAAAAAAAAACTTCCCCCAGTCAGCAGGTCCTTCACGATAGTTTCCTTTTTTTTTTTTTTTTTTTTTTTTTTTTTGCCGTGTTTGTTTTTTTCTCCTAACTTGCTGCCTAGCGATGATCCTCTCCTCTCCTCACTCGCTTCCTCCGCTTTTCTGGGGCCGCAACCTATCAAGTGCCGTTTTCCAGCTCTTTGTGGCGTTTAAGAGAAACTGATGCCGAGAGAGAAAAGAGGTTGTCTTTGCGTAATTGAATTTAAATTAAAATTGAAGCCAGATTATTCCCCGTATGAGATGCATGAAGTAGCTTCGTTTTTTTCCAAAGCCATCCCACGCCGGAGCCAAATTATACGAGCTCCGATTGCGGTGGCAGAGCGGGATGGCGTTTCTGGAACGTTTGGCGGAAGAGAACAATAAATCAGCCGACGGTTTTTGTTTTCGTGGCGCATAATAGTTAGTAGACTAGATGGTCAACGGTGTCTCTTTCGTATTCAGGTGAAACAGAAACAGCATCCATAGCCAAAACCTCTTAGACATTCTTCCCCCCTTGCCATGATATGACGACGACGATGCTTCTCCTTCTCAAACAGCATCCGCCGCACTCACCGCGCTCCCATCCGGCGCAGAACTCCTCCTCATCGCCGCCGAATCCCTCTTGAACCGCAAATCGCTCGGCGCGCTCCTACTCCTCGTCCTGCTCCTCACCATCGCCAGCCCTTCCTGCCCCATCTCCGCCGCCGCCAGCGCCTCCTCGTTGGCCGTCTCCGGATCGCCCGCATCCTGGCCCGGGTTCGCAATCTGATACTCCAGCATCTTCAGCAGCGTGTACACCGCAAACGACAGCAGCGCGCCCAGGCACGGCCCCAGCCAGTAGATCCAGTGGTAAGCCTGGAACCTGCCCGTCACCACCGCCGGGCCGAAGCTCCGCGCCGGGTTGATGCCCGTGCCGGTGAAGTTCGTGCCGGCCATGTGCGCGATGAAGACGCTGACGCCGATGCCCACGGGCGCGAGGAACGTCGCGCGGTGCTTCTCCACGGCGAGGAAGTACACCGTCAGCACGAGCTGCGCCGTGAGGAACATCTCGATGAAGAGGCCCTGCGCCGTGTTGGTGCCGCTGCCGAGGCTGTTTGTCACGTCGAGATGCCCGGGCAGCAGGCCTGAGACCACGGCGGCGGCGGCGATGCCGGCGACGATTTGCGTCGGCACGATGATGAGTGCTCGGAGAGGCTTTACGGCTCCGACCAAGACGAGTCCTAGGGTGACCTTTTATTAAGAATGATACTCACATCAGCTTATATGAACTGACAAACAAGATGTTGTGAAGAAAAGGGGAATAGTTCAATATCTTACCGCAGGGTTAAACATGCCTCCTGTAACACGGTAAAACACCCACACGTTCACTGCCAGCGCAGTTCCAAACGACGAGGCAATGTACAGCAGCGTGGCTGGATCTGGTCGCTGGCCGGTTGGATTGTTATCAAGAGCCACTTGCGCTCCCATAAAAGACAGAAGCAAGAACATGAATGTGCCGCAGAACTCGCCCACGCCAATGACGAGAGCCTTTTCATACCGCACAGAGAGGGTATGGATGCGATTTGCCATTGTGAAGAGACCCAACTATTTGCAATTATGAGTGTGATATGATATGATGTGCTTCATAAGGGTGTAATTGTGATGCGACTTATATCTCAAATCTTCTGCTTATAGAATCTCATCCAACGCCTAGAATATAACCTCCAAGAGCCATCTTGTTTATATATACTTCACGTGTAACTGTTCAAAAAGCCTTCAAAAAAACGGTCTTGTCTCACCAAAAGCTGCAAGCAACAAATCACACGACTCCCAAAACAAGAAAGGCCAGTCCTTTCACAAGAAGCTTGTGTTCGCCTCCCCTCCATGTCTCACGTAACACCTGTTTTTTGAGGTGACACCCACAACACCTGTCTCAAGAAAGCGCCGGCAAGACGGTCACTTACATCAAGACTTGACTATTAGCCAACAAATTCCGAGCCCATCTTGCCATCGCAACAAAATCGTATATCTGATAATTGAAGATGGAATAATCCATGATTTCACCTTGTTTCAGGCGATACGACAATCTTCTCTTCATCGCTGAATCTCTCCCTAGTACGCGGTCTGTGTGCGTGTAGCCTCTGCAGGATGACGTGGTGGGCTTTTATGCAGCCATCAGTTCAACCAACACTCGGTATCACCAGCGCTGTCAATGCGAAACGACCTTGGACGGATATCAACGGCATTGACGATGGTTACAATGTTGAATTATGCCCGTTACCTGATTTATATTGTGCCAAGACCGTAATCATATTGTTTGTGACAGGAACTTCCTAGATAAATGTTCCTATACATATCTTGATGATATCTTGTAACTGACAACGCTTCAGAATGAATATCAAAGCTCACGAGCCCAGCTCCATCTTGAATGTATTGTTGCGCCAAATCTTTTCCTTATCACCCCTTCAAATAGTATAACTACAAAGACGGCCTCAACTCCCCCTCCCTCCCAGATAGCCAGGCAAGCAAGTGCTCGAGCATTATCCACCAACCACTTGCGGCCACATTTTTCTTCCCCAGACGACATCCTATGAATCGAGCAGGGCAAGAAATGCAAGTAAATTCATATCATACGTAAATTCGTTATTCGTTATTCGTTAATATCATGTGGCTGGTCTTCGACCAGAATCACTACCGTCAGTGTCGCCGCATATGCTTCTCTGATAGCACACGCCATGCTTCAGAGCAAAGTCAGTTTCGGTGTTCAAGGAGAAAGTGATGAATGATCAAACATACCATGTGTTGTGAACATCCGCCACTATGGCGCTGAGCCCCCAATGAGCGCACCAAGCTCTTGCCAGCACCTCATTGTCTCGAACCCCCACTGCATCTACCACGAGCACCTTCTCATCGTCGACGTCCCTATCGACAATGGCTTTCGCCACGTCTGTCGCCGGTGGAGGGCTCGAGGCTGTGCTACTAGGTCCAGAAGCTTGGCCATCTCCATACAAGCCGCCCCAATTGCGTACTCTTACAATCTCGTCCGCCTTTATGAGCTGATACTCGTAGTCGTAGAAAAGGGGGTGTGGTCCTTCTGCACAGGGCCATGCCGAGACGAAGCTCACGTCGTACATTAATCGTAGCGGCCAGGAAACACCATCAATGGCAAATTGGACTTGAGCATCAAAGAGCCGAGGACCTATGGCGCTGCTTTCGTTTGATGTCGCAGAGACTGCTTTGAAACTCAATAGCTCCATCCGCACCGCGTCGACCATGTACCTCGTGCTGTCAAGCGTAGGTAATTTATACTCACGCACAGGATATGTATCTGCCCGTGGCCCTAACGCATCGGACCGCGTGCTCATGCTCTCTACGTCCTCTCGGGCCATTTTCTGCTTCGGCTGCCGGGCTCGGATACGAGCTATCTGAGACCTGCCAAGGTCCACCGTAGGTCTACCAGGTCCAACCCATCCAGCTACCGAATGGCATGTGGGTGCCAGCACTTTACCTACAATGCAGCTCGCCGACCAGTATGTATGACTATTACGATACTGGAAGCCACACTGTGGGTGCATATGTGAGAGCAAAGCAAGCTCATTTGTGGCAGGATCCGGGTCTAGATCGATGAGCGAGTTCATAATGAGGAACGAGAATGTTGGCTATCACCCGTTAGCAAGATATTTTTCAATGACCTCTGCCCCCTCTCGGCTGCTGCTTATTGTGCCGCTACATCAAAATACAACTTACACCAGGAAGTACAAGACCGCTAAAGTAGGCAAACGCATCCGAGCTTATGGAATCCAGAGCGAACTCTTCATCCTTTTGCCTGAGGCTTTCCATTGTTTCCCTCAGGTTAGGCCACTTCATAATCTGAGCAAACTTCTTAAGCTGCTTCACTTGGCGCTTCTTCAGCTTATACCGCAGTCTCACTAGAACGTCATACCATTAGTTTTTGTGTTTCTCGAACACAACTACTCGGTCTCCTTTCCCGTTTCTTGTTTCACCATCGAAAGGGCCGCCAAAAAGGAAGCATGTCACTTACCATCCGCAGGCGAACTGCCATACTCTTCAACTCGAACATTCTCCCGCCACCGTCTCGCGAGAGCCAAGTTCCACTTGATTGTAGGAGGCATCTGTTGTAACAGTTTCTCCCTGGCCCAGTCGTCGTGATGCCGCGAATGAATACGAAGTTCCAGTTCTAGGCTGAGGAGCAGCTGGTGAAAAAACTTGTGGTATTGCTCTCGGTGTTCCTCGTTTGCGCCGTCAAAAATGAAACGAGTCACGACCTGATTCTTTGGCTCTGTGTAATCGATCCAGTCAGGACGTGACAGAGCCATGATCAGATCGGCAATCTGTTTATCTAGCGTCTTGTGTGGGCTTAACATCTTGTCAGGATCCCGCAAGAAGCGCTTGTATAGAGATCGATACAAGAGGCCCAAGTCATCATCTTCTAGCCCCAGCTGCTGCAAGTCTTGCAGTCGCGCAAAGATTTGCTCCAAGGTTACCGACCGCGGTATGACACCCGAGTCTCGCAGCGCAATCTTGGATGGGATGTTGCTTGCTGCTGCAGCCCACTGGTTGAGCGTAACGGTGCCGCCTATACGACCATAGAAGAAGGCATAGCTCGGCTGCTCTATGGTCTCCCAGGGTGACGATACGTGTCCGTGCGCCTGTATCTTCATTGTCATGAGATGCGACATGGCATCGTGCGGCTTTGCAACGTCTGTGCCCCCCCTCCGGCTCTTCGAGCTCGTCACGTACAGCGCATAATGCTGGTCCGATGTGTAAGGGATTGATTTTTTGCGCCCTTTGTAGGTTGGCGCACCACGCGCAATCAGCTCGAGGGCATCCTGGTGGGAAAGCTCTTCGCGGTCTGATGTGGTGACCGGAGGCCATTGCGCTGCTTCGCCTCTGTTCGTCGCCTGCGCTGCGGGGATTATGTGCTTCTTGTCATCGGCAGCAGTATTGATAGTGTTATTGTTGTTGTTGTAGTCGAGGTCAGCGCCGCTACCTCGCTTCTTGCCAAAGCTCATTTGAAGGCGTCCAGACAGCGATTCGTCTGGTCGTCGCCTCGTGGCCGACGTTCTGGGCGAGCGCCCATGGATGTCACTGCTATTGCCGCCCCCTCCATCAATGGTCCGGCGCCTGCGTGGGTGAAGCCCCAGCTCACGGCGCGACAAAACAAGACTATTGCTGCCCTCGCTCAGCCTGCGCTGCTGCCTCAGCTGCTGTTCATCGTGATCTTGCTGTTCTCGTAGCTGCGGCTGCTGCTGGAATTCTCTGTTCTCGTTGTAGTCTTCCCATTCCGGGTCGGCCTCTTCACGCGCTTCTCCGCGCAGCAGCAGATCCTGATACTTGCGCACCACCCTAGACCCTCTCTTCATCAAGCTCTCCCCGCGTAACAGCCCTCCCCAAAACTTGGATTTTTCTTTCCTTTGCTCCATGGCCGTCACCTCTCCTCACGAAAAAAAAAACCTACCCGACCACTTTCGCTAAACGCTTTCTCCAATGGCGCCCTAAGGCGAGAGATGGTAGGTTAAAAAAAAAATTCTCACGAAAAGTCGGTCAATCTCCCCAGTAATACTGCAGTGCATGGCTAGCCAGCTTTCTTCGTTTCCGTTTCAGCGTCTCGTCGGTAGCGAAAGCATCTTAGTCGATTGGGTTTGATGCTTGAGAGGTTGTTCCACTGGCGCGATCCTATATTTGTAAATCGCAGTCGAATATTCACGGGCAACTGGGAGTAAAGGGAGAGAGAAAAAAGAGGGTAGAGGTCAAGGAGCAGTTGAAAGTCGCAAAAGGGAAGGGCGAGAAAAAGCGAGATGTTGAGGCAGGACGCACTTGTACGTACAACATGCCACAATAGGTAGCCGCCCGCGCCTACCGGTGACCAGCATCTGGCAACCACGGCAAACGAATGGCGAGACTTTGGCTGCATTTCTGCTTCTACACAGTGTTCTTATTGGAAACCGGCTAAATCATTTTGGAGAGAGAAAACGAGGAAGAAAGCCAGTACTATTGTAAAACATGGACAATAGCTTGTTTCTACAAGTTTGCAGCAATCTCCATTGCCTTCTTTCATGCCATGCTATGGATGCTGCGATTGTTCCCTCGTGCACAAATCCAATTCTCCACGTGCCCGTCACAACGCGCGATTCTGTTCTCCCTGTATTCTGCCCAATGCAAGCCAAATACTAGCTTTTCAAATAGAGCGCAGCTCTTTAATAGAGCCAACATGAAGTGGCGATGATAGGTTGTGATATTGACCAGCGGTACTCTGCATGGCCTTTTCGGTACCAAATGCAACTGCATGCTGCATGCCGCACACTGCATATAAGCGCTGCATATGACAAAATATGGAGTTTTTACTGCTACTGTCGAAATATAAAAACGACAAGACAACGAAAGACATGGGACAGGGTTAGTGTAGCAAGGTATGTGGAATAAGGCCAGGTGACCAACCACCCCGGTAACTATTTGAGATGCGAGACCCAATCGCCGCCGCCATACCCCGAATTCGGCACACTGTTGGCCAAAGTAGCAGGCATAGAACCATGGATATTTGACTATTGAATCAACTGTTTTTGTCCAATACGAATAAAATAGCCACGATTCTCGCATTGCATCATATTGTTCCTATAAAATAAAATATTAAATTATATCGCAACTCACTCTTTAGAACTATTATTGACAACGCTGAGAAACGCGCGCACACACCTTCGCCTACGGCAAGATGATATCAAAGTACAAGCATATGCATCTACTATAACAATTTGTCCAAAATATCTTCACACGGCCCTTTGAGCTTCTCTAGCCTCGCTGCTATTATACACGGCATGTATGCATGTGCATAGTGTACACATGCACGCTCTTCTTCTACACCAACTCGTCCGTAATGGGCATCGGCATATCCGAGTCGAGATTCTTCATCTTGGCAAATGCTTTCTGGTACTTTATATAATGTCAGCTGCACACTCATTCGTCGATTTCAATCACATAATCCATCGTGCTCTTACCTGAAGAACAAGATTGACAATCAGCGCAATCATCATGGCCACGCTGATGATAATCGGCCCAATCATGTTGTCGAAGTCCTTGCCGCTCCTTTCCACAATCATGCTTCTGCGAACCTGATGGATGCTGTAGCCCCAGATGCCTGCAAACGCCGCAATGGCGATGTACGCAATTCCGATCCACTGCGCAATCGCATTGTCGCCAGCCGCCGAATATAGCGCCAGAGCCAGAGTGCCCTGCAGGATGGCAATGGACTGCCACTTGAGAAAGGTTCGCTCATTGGCCAGCCACACCTTGGGCTCAACCTTGAGCTCCCCTTTGTTCTTGATCCATTGCGTAGGCTCGACAACGCCCTCGGGCAGACGGGCTTTCTGAGCGCGCTTAGCCCTGGCGTATTTGGAGAGAGACAAGCCAGGGAGAACTGATGATAGGGTGCCGTATCCACTTGGTTGCGCTTGGGAAGAGCTACCCTGGCCCTCTTCTTCTTGCGTTCCGTCTCTCCCTTGGGGCCTCTGTCTTAGGGAACGAGACAGGTAGGCCGTGGCATCAGCTGCCATGCGCTCTGCCAAATATGATTTTCCAACAGGTGAGCTTTGGGCTGCCTTATAGGAGCTTGGCACTGTTCCGATGAGGCTTCCCACGGCCATGGCATCATCCGCACGCTGGGCTCGGCGCTGCTCCTCTTCTTCAAAAGCCTTTTGGGGGTCCTTGCGAATGTCGGTTTCAAGATCGCCAAGCCAGAAGGGCAGGTTGTTAACGTAGTCGTCAAACAGGGAGGCAACTCCGTGGACAAATTTGGAGAAACGAGGGGATGGGTGCACCAAGTGGGAGCCCATCAGGTCCTCTATCCAGGTCGGCCGCTTGCGGGTGCCGTCCTCCTTCAATTTGATTTCCAGCACAGCGTAGGGAAATTTTGATACTTCGCTCTGGTTGATATTCGGGAACGGGTACTTCATATTGCTATTATCGATATCGGTTCGGTGCCATTCGTTGGGATCACGGCAAGGCCTGCTCTTGTCCAGAGTGTCTTCGCGGATGAAAGCCAAGTCGGTATCGATTGAGATGCGGACTCGGTCATCAGCAGGCTTCTGGAAGGCAGTGCGGACATAGTTAGCTCTTAACACTGGCGCCAGCTTTCTCTTCTGCTGGAACTCCTGAACCTTAGCAACGGTCGACCTGAAAGCTTCAATCTGTTCTAGGCTCTCGCCTTGCCTCTCCATCTTCTGTATCGCCTTCTCAGCCGTGTACTGTCCGTCCAGGAACTGCCTGATGTACTTGTCCTTGATTGTAAACTTGTGCTCTTCGCTCTTGCCAGTAGCATCGGCTGACTTTTGTTCTACGAAAATCTCCGGCCTAGAGCTCAGTTGGCCGTACCATCGCAGACGAAGAGAAGTCACTTCTGATTGCTGTTCGACCTTCTCCGAGTATACTTCGAACTTGGGGTTGTCAAAATAGAGCGAGGTGATGGAAGGTGAATCGGAAGCATCGAGCTCCTTAGCCGACTGCTCGCTATAAACAAGGGCGGGAAGACGACGGAGAATCAGGGTCTTGACTTCGAGTAAGTTGTCGGGGTGTATCCAAACTGGCAATTGCATGTTAGCAAGCCAAATAATAGTTTATATAACCCGAATTCTACAATGTCACTCACACTTATGGGCAGTATATCGCTCGCCATTGTGGGTTTCTGCTGAAGCATCAAATTCGAGCGGAACCTGGTCGCCCTCCTCCAATTGCTGTCGAATAGCAAAATACATGACAGACAGCTTATTTAGGAGAGGCGAATAGCCTTGTTCAGAGTTGAAGGGCCGCTGAGCCAGGCTCAGCTGCATCATCGGCCGCACCTTGTAACGGTCACCCCTCTTGCGATCATGCTTCTTGACGATCTTGAGGAAGCTCGTATAGTTGATGCTGCTGTACTTCTTCAGGGCCTTGACCTCATTAGTGATCTCGTCAAGCTCAGCCTCAATCTCCTTGAGCTTTGTGGCGGTTGCCTCGCGGTCGGCATCCGATTTGCTACCGCTGCCTTCGACCTCAGCGTTGGGCTCGGCAGGCGGTGCAACCTCCTTGAGCTTCTCAAACGCAGCTTCAACCCTCTGCTTAAGGTTGTCGAAGCGCTCTTGCTGGAATTGGGCGACTTTCTCGAGCTGCACGTTGAAAATCTCATCGCAGAAGCGGCTCTCGTCCTCCTCAGTCCAAACAGTCTCGTCGTCTCTCTTATCCTCTCGCAGGAGGCTTTTGAGCTTGCCATAGTCGACGTATTTGTCCTTCCATGGCGGATATATCGACTCGCGCAGCGTCTTTCCGAAACGCATCTCGCAGATTTTTTTTTTTTTTTTATTTTTTTTTTCCTTTATACCCTCTGTCGGCGGCAATCCTCAAGGGGAAAAAAACAATCGTCGGCTCGTCTCCGTCTCGATCGTATTGGCCGAAGTTGAAGCTTCCGCTGGGTTATGCAGCGGTGAATCGGTGAATCGCGAATTGAGCCAGAAGGAGTAGGATTGGTCAATGCAGATTAAAACAAGATAGGACCTGGAGAGGCTGAGGCAGATGCGTGGTTTGCGGCACGAAGAGGGAGAAACAAGGTTTTCGTCTCGATTGAGTCGACGTAGGCCAAAATTGTTTTTAATTGAAGCAAGGCAAACACGGAGTCCAGCTTTGCCCACTACACGCTTCTAGGCCTTGCCGGCTCGGCTGCTGAAGCTCTGCCCATTATCCACTAAGCCCGCTATACTCATCTCGCCGGCGCCACTAGCCTCGCTATCCGGGGCGCCGAAGCAGCAAAAAAACAAAAAACCCCACTTCGAGCTGCTTGCCGCTGCGGTTCCAAGAGCAAATGCGGCTAACTCGTACCGGCATCCAGCGGGTTTTTACTAGGCCTGCAGGGCCACTGCAGGGCTCTGGAGCCTATCACCTCCCACTAACCAGCACGTGTTGGTTGTTGATGCTTTTGGAACATCAATGTACTGCAGAGCTACTGATGCCAGGATCCAAGCAAAATGACGCAGGCCGCCCCGCAGGCAAAGTTTCAACTGAGCCGATTGGGCATCAAGAGAAGAAAAAAGAAGAAGGGGAAAAAAATCAAATTAGATAAAATCAGGTGAAGATTGGAAATGTCGTTGATGTCCTGACTAGTCGACAATAATTTACAATACACTGTGAGGCTTGAAATTGTCTATAATTTACCGTGCAATAAGCCAGTCAACCCGTCTCGTGTCTTGTATAAATGCATGAACATACGATACGATATTATATAGTGAAAAGTGATGAAGAAAATATTCCAAATCTCTAGAACTTGCATTGCTGATTTCAGATACAAGTCCTTTAGTGCTAATTGCTTTTCTGCAGCAGCACTTGAGATAGGTTGGAAAGCTAGCCCCTGAACACATATGAGAGCGCACATGCATTTAGCTTTCCTAACAAATGTCCCTGGTGCATTCTGTCAATGA
Organism: Trichoderma asperellum; assembly: GCF_020647865.1. Taxonomy (NCBI): domain Eukaryota; kingdom Fungi; phylum Ascomycota; class Sordariomycetes; order Hypocreales; family Hypocreaceae; genus Trichoderma; species Trichoderma asperellum. Next base: position 1,104,212 of record NC_089417.1, read on the forward strand.
CCAATAACTGGCACTACATCTCTTCGATTTCCCCTTTACAGATTCGATGGTGCTCACCACTCTCGTCGTCATTGTCGAAATATTATTCTTTTGCCCAGAGCTCTGTAGTCATTTCCGGGAGCATCATCATCGTGTCTATTGTTTGATCACCAAGTGAACATAAGGAAAGTATGGACACGGACAAGGACGCAGAAGACACGTTTAAACATCTATGCCAAAGATGCCAAACAACAGTCAGCCGAGGTAGCGAGCACATCACTCGGAATGTAAAGCAGTTACGATGCACCTGAACCTTCTACATGGGCATACAGGCATACATATCCACTGAAAGATGCATCGAGACTCACAACCGCTTGGGACAATTACACAAGACATATTTAAAGAACGTATCATGAAAAAGTTTTATATAAAAACTAAATGCTATGGTATCATTGCTCAATTTAGCAAACAAAAGGGAAAATATACAAAACTTAGTAACAACCCCATGACAACATGCTTCATAAACTCATTGCTTTGCCTCCCCCAAATCTAGTTTTCATTCTCTACTGCGCCGCAATCTTGGTAAAAATCTCCTGAGCGGTTCTCTTAATAATACCACCAGTCACAGGCAAGTTGGTGCAAGCCTCCAGGTACAAGTCCACCTCGCGAGCCGCCATGCGACCCTCGTTGATGCCCCAAACAATAAGCGACTGACCGCGGCGAGCATCGCCTGCAGCAAACACGCCATCTACGTTGGTGCTGTACTTTCCAGCTGCGGTCTTGACGTTCTTGCGTGCGTCCTTCTCAATCTCGTCTCCCAGAACACGAGCCTCGGGTCCAAGGAAACCCATAGCCAGCAGGACAAGGTCAGCGGGGAAGAATTGCTCAGAGCCCTCGACCTTCTTCATGTCCCAACCGCCGCTGGGGTTCTTGGTCCACTCGACACGGACAGTGCTGATACCCTTGACCTTGCCGCTACCGTCGTCAAGGAACTCCTCGGACATGATGCAGTACTCACGAGGGTCCTTGCCGTCGTGCTGGCGGACTTCCGTGTGACCATAGTCGACACGGTAAATTCGAGGCCACTGAGGCCAAGGGTTGTCGTTGGCTCGCTCATCCGGAGGCTGAGGCAGCAGCTCAAAGTTGGTGACAGACTTGGCACCGTGACGAACCGAGGTACCAATGCAATCGTTACCAGTATCACCACCACCAATGACAACGACGTGCTTGCCCTTGGCGGAGATGTAGGAGTTGTCGGCGAGCTGGGAGTCGAGAAGAGACTTGGTGTTCTTGTGCAGGAACTCCATGGCGAAGTGAATGCCCTCCAAGTTACGTCCCTTGATGGGAAGGTCACGAGCGACGGTAGCACCGGTGGCAATGACGACAGCGTCGTTGCTGGCTCTGAGATCAGCAAGTGAAGGCTGGCCCTCAGCACCGATGGCTACGCCCGTCTTGAAGTTGATGCCCTCAGAAGCCATGAAATCAGTTCGGCGCTTGACAATACGCTTGTCCAACTTCATGTTGGGAATTCCGTACATCAAGAGACCACCTAGGCGATCAGCACGCTCATATACCGTCACGGTGTGGCCAGCTCGGTTGAGCTGGTCAGCGGCAGCCAGACCAGCGGGACCGGATCCGATAATAGCAACCTTCTTGCCAGTTCGGACCTCAGGGGGTCGGGGCACCATCCAGCCCATCTCGAAACCACGGTCAATGATGGCGCACTCAATTGACTTGATGCCAACGGGGTCGCTGTTGATACCCAACACGCAAGCTCCCTCACAAGGGGCAGGGCAGACACGACCAGTGAATTCGGGGAAGTTGTTGGTCATGAGCAGACGGTTGAGGGCATCCTTCCACTGGTTCTGGAAAACAAGCTCGTTCCACTTGGGGATGATGTTGGAGATGGGGCAGCCGGTATCAGACTGGCAGAAGGGGACACCGCAGTCCATACATCGGGCAGACTGGTACTTGAGCTCGTCCTCATCAAGACGTGAGCTGATCTCAGCCCAGTCCTTGGTTCGAGTGGCAACAGAGCGGTACTTCTCCGTGCGGCGAGCGTACTTCATGAAGCCCTTGGTCTTGTCAAGCACCAGAGCCCGCTTCTTCTTCTCGGCGGAGCTGTCTCCAATGGCCTCCTCCATATCCTGGAGCTTGGCAGCCTTGTCGTCCTTCTTACCATGAACCCCAGAAACGGCGGGAAGGTTGTATTCAGCACGCTTGGCTTCGGCAGCCTTGGCAGCCTCCTCTTCCAAGACACGCTTGTAATCCGTGGGGAGAACCTTCACGAACCGAGGCAGAGCACGGTTGAAGTCGACCAAGATACGGGCCGCTCGCTCAGATCCAGTGTAGTGGTGGTGGTCCTCGATGAGGCCGCGCACGTAGGCAATCTCAGCAGGGTCCTCGAGAGGACCATACTCAACCATCTCGGTGTTGAGCTTGGTGTGGAAGTCCTTGTTGATGTCCAAAACGTACGCAATACCGCCTGACATACCCGCAGCGAAGTTGCGGCCAGTGCTGCCAAGAATGACAACTCGTCCACCAGTCATGTACTCACATCCGTGGTCACCAACACCCTCGACAACAGCGGTAGCGCCGGAATTGCGAACGGCGAAACGCTCAGCAGCAACACCACGGAAGAAGCATGTTCCGGCGGTGGCACCGTACAAACAGACATTACCAATCAGAATGTTCTCCTCGGCCTTGAAGACGGCTGAACGAGGAGGATAGACGATCAGGCGACCACCAGACAGGCCCTTGCCGACATAATCGTTAGAATCACCCTCTAATTCGAGAGTAATACCTGGTGCGAGGAAAGCACCAAAAGACTGACCAGCAGATCCCTTGATGTTGACATGGACCGTGTCAAGAGGCAAACCCTCTCCACCATATCTCTTTGAGATTTGGTAAGACAGTGAAGTACCCATTGCACGGTCGGTGTTGACAATGTCACACTCAATTCGAGACGGGAGACCCTTGTCAAGAGTCAACTCGGCTTCGGAGATCAGCTTGTTGTCCAATCGGACGTAAAGCTTGTGGTCCTGCTTGCGGACGTTGAAGGTGGCGACGCCAGGTCGGAGCCTGTGGGCAGGGGTCAGCAGCAGAGACAGGTCGATGTTGGCGGTCTTCTTGGTGCGCAGATCGTCTCGCATCTTGAGGACTTCAACGCGTCCAACCATCTCATTAATGGTTCGGAAACCCAGCTTAGCCATGATGGCTCGGAGCTCGTTGGCTACATAGTAGAAGAAGTTGATAACGTGCTCAGGAGTACCAGTAAACTTCTTGCGAAGCTCGGGGTCCTGGGTAGCGATACCAACAGGACAGGTGTTGAGGTGGCACTTGCGCATCATAATGCAGCCCATGGCAACCAGAGGAGCAGTAGCAAAGCCCCATTCTTCAGCACCAAGCAGACAAGCAATGGCGACATCACGACCAGTTCGGAGCTGACCATCAGTCTGAACAACGACACGGCCACGGAGATCATTGAGAACCAGCGTTTGGTGAGTCTCTGCAAGACCCAGCTCCCAGGGGAGACCGGCATATTTGATACCAGTCCATCGAGAAGCACCGGTACCACCATCGTGACCAGAGATCAAGATGTGATCGGCCTTGGCCTTGGCCACACCGGAAGCGACAATGCCCACACCGACCTCAGACACCAGCTTGACAGACACACGAGAACGAGGGCTCGAGCACTTCAGATCATAAATCAGCTGCTTAAGATCCTCGATGGAGTAGATATCGTGGTGGGGGGGAGGCGAGATAAGTCCGACACCAGGTGTAGAGTGACGAGTGCGAGCGATGGACTTGGAGACCTTGTGGCCAGGAAGCTCACCACCCTCACCAGGCTTAGCACCCTGAGCCATCTTAATCTGAAGCTCGTCGGAATCGGCGAGATAAGCAGAGGTGACACCGAATCGACCGGAGGCCACTTGCTTGATAGCAGAACGCATAGTGTCGCCATTGGGGAGACGCTGGGATCGCTCGGGATCCTCACCACCTTCACCAGTGTTAGACTTGCCGCCCAATCGGTTCATGGCAACGGCAAGCGTAGAGTGAGACTCCATGGAAATAGATCCATAGGACATGGCACCAGTGCAGAAGCGGCGGACGATATCAGTCCATGGCTCAACTTGATCAATGGGGACGGGAGTGCAGTCATCAAACTTGAAATCCAGTAGACCACGCAGTGTGCAAGACTTGATTTGCTCATACTCGCTTCGTGAGTAGGCCTCGTATGACTTGTCATTCTTAGAACGAACAGCGTCTTGAAGGTTGGCGATGGCAGTTGGGTCGTTGACGTGTGCCTCACCACCATCGCGCCAGTGGTATTCACCAGACTCTGGAAGAGCCTTGATGCCGACGGTGTAACGAGAGGGGAAACCAAGTTCATGGAAGCGGAAGGCGTCTTCAGCGATAAGCTCAAAGGTAAGACCTTGAATACGCGAGGCCGTGCCCCTGAAGCACTTCTCAACAACGGCTTCATCGAGACCAAGAGCTTCGAAAATCTGAGCGCCCTTGTAGGAAGCCAGGGTAGAAATACCCATCTTGCTCATGACTTTCAGGATACCTCCATCGCAAGAGTGCTTGTAGTTGCGAATGAGCTCATCTTCGGACAACTTCTTCTTAAGAAGACCCTCTCTGCTGAGCTTGAGGATGCACTCCATGGCGAGATAAGGGTTGATAGCATCGGCACCGTAACCGAGCAACACGCACATGTGGTGAACCTCACGAGCCTCAGCAGTCTCGACAACCAAAGCCGCCATTGATCGCCACTTGTTGCTGACGAGATGGTGGTGGACCATGCCAGATGCCAAGAGAGCAGACACGGCAACACGATCAGCAGACAGGCCTCGGTCAGACAAGACAATGACTCGGTCACGCGCCTCAATAGCCGCAGTGGCCTCTTTGCAGATCTCGTCCAGATGCTTCAAGTAGCCTTGGACTCCCTCAGACTTGGGGTAGGTCAAGTCAATCGTCTTGACAGTCCACTCAGGGTGGATGGAGGACATGTTCTTGATGGCATTGAACTCGGGGATGGACAAGATGGGGCTAGGAAGAAGCAGGCGGCCACACTGAGAAGCGTCCATCTCCAGCAGGTTACCCTGAGGTCCAACGTAGCACTCCAATGACATAACAATGGATTCTCGAATGGGGTCAATGGGCGGGTTGGTGACCTGGGCAAAGAGCTGTCGGAAGTACTCGTACAGAAGGCGGGGCGAATCGGTCAAGCAAGCCAGGGGAGCGTCGTTACCCATGGAACCCAAGGCTTCCTTTTCGTCAGCAGCCATAGGAGCAAGTAGCAAGCTGACCTGCTCGTGAGTGTAACCAAAAGCAAGCATCAATGGATCCTCCTGGAAACGAGTCTCGTCAGGCTTGGCAGCCAGGTCAAACTTGGCCTCCAAGGTCTCCAAAATCTTGGGCATAGTGATCAACTCGCTGTCGAGCCAAGAGCGGAAGTCGTATCTGTTTGAGACGGCAGCCTTGAGCTCTGCGTCGTCGATGATACGTCCAGCCTGTGTATCAACCAGCAACATCCTACCAGGCTGCAGTCTGCCCTTCTGGATGACAGACTCAGGCTCCACGGGGATGGTACCGACCTCAGAGGCACAGATGATGCGGTCATCGTCCATAACATAGAATCGGCAAGGACGAAGACCATTTCGGTCCAAGTTGGCACCGCAGTAGCGGCCGTCGGCGAATGTGAAGAGAGCGGGACCGTCCCAGGGCTCCATCTGGCAAGCAGCCCATTCGTAAAAGGCAGCCTTCTTGGGATCCATGGAGTCGTTGCCCTGCCAGGCTTCGGGCACCATCAACATGACAGCCTCGGGCAAGGAGAGCACACCGTTGATGGTGAGCAGCTCGAGAACATTGTCAAAGGCAGCGGAATCGGATCCGCCGTCCTCGACAATGGGGTACATCATTTCCAGCTCCTCCTTGAAGATATCAGACTGCATCACACCTTCACGAGCACGCATCCAATTCTTGTTGCCTCGTAGGGTGTTAATTTCACCGTTGTGGGCAGCCCATCGCAGCGGCTGAGCACGATCCCATGAGGGGAAAGTGTTTGTAGAGAAACGTGAGTGAACAAGGGCGAAGTGAGCCTCGTAATCGGCGTTGACCAGGTCATGGTAGTATGAGTACACCTGTACGGGAGCAAGCTGTCCCTTGTAAACAATGTTTTTGTTCGACAAAGAGCAAAGGTAGAACCAGTTGTGCAAACCAATGCTGTGAGTGGCGCGTTTCCGCAGCACGTACAGCTGTCGCTCAAAGTACCGTTCATTGAACTGGGCTGGGTCGGTGGTTTCTGGGGCATTGCCAGAACCGTACGCAGAGGCAAGGACAACGAAGGGCTGAGCAATGATGGGCTCACGAGACTTGGCCGCAGGGCCAAGCAAGCTGGAGTCGACAGGAGGCCGTCGCCATCCCAAAACCCGCAGACCCAACGATTCGGCAACATCTTCCAGTTGCCTCTTAGACTCTTCAAAGGTCTCTTCGTCGGGCTTGAAGAACAGGTTTCCTACGGCATACTGACCCAGAGGAGGCAGCTTAATGTTCTCCTCTCTCTCGAAGTTCTTGATGAAGAACTTGTGTGGGATGGATGTCATCACACCAGCACCGTCGCCATCTCGGGCGTCGGATCCCACAGCACCACGATGGGTCATATTGCACAGTAGGTTTCGTGCTGTCGAGAAAAAATTAGCGATTTGTCTCCCGGATATCACCAATTTCTCCTTTTTCTTGGTGTATTAGTAACTCACCATCGCTAACAATCTTGTGGCTTGCCTTGCCCTTGATGTGGCTAGAATTGGCAAGTTAGCAGAGCTGCACTATACTATCCGGAATGTACGCCAGAACAGAGGACGATGAGGAAGAGCAACTCACCAAGCAAAGCCTACACCGCAAGCATCTTTTTCATAGGATGGGTCGTAAAGACCCTGCTTCACCGGCAGGGCACCAGCCCATGAGTCATTGTTCTTGTCCTGATACTCATACGGGTGGTATTCCTCCTTTTCAGCGTCTAGATGAATTTGTCGGTCGTCGAAATCCTCGAGATAGCCCATGCTAGGCGAGGATCCGTTTGCTAAATATTGGTCGGGTACGATTGACGAGGGAGCCTTCGCTCACGGCTATGTCGTATCGTAGCGTTGAAAAGTGTATATCTGCGCTCAGCACAGATCTGAAGAAGCAGTCTGGAGTTAGTCCACGGCCCACAGAAGCTGTCAATGAGGTGTCGAGAAAGAGGAATTGACGGATGAATAGCGCCCAGGATGATAAATAAGACGGGAGCATAAATAATAAGGATGCGGGCAATGCGGGGAAAAGAAAGATGGGAGAAGTGATGAAATTCCAATGCTGTGTGTGACTGGGTGACGGCCTCCGCTGGTGCCGGATTGTCATCGCTGGATGAGCAGCACAGCTAAAAAGAAGCTTCAATGTACACCAAGACAGGGCTGCGAACGCCTATGCGACAGCCGGCAACAGTGGGTGGGGACCCTGCCTCGGCGCTGCAAGGGGGGCTTGTCTCACTGTGACTTAGCGCTGGCAGCCCTAAGCCCCAGCAGACGAATCCCAATTTTTAAGCGTTTGCGCGGCCAACAGCATGTGAGACGATGACGCTGGCGTCGGGACTTTCCCCCACGATGCCCCTCATGCCCACAAAAATTTGCCCATTGCGTCCGCTTGGCGCCCGGGTCTCAGACCAGCCCGGGTCTCTTGCGCAGTCGACATGAAGAGCTGCTGCAGGTCGCCGTCATCGGCAGAGAAGAGGCAAATGAGGCCAGGTTGCTGGATGTTTTTCCTTTCTTGCCTCTTATTTCTGCTGATATTGCAAAGGGGAAATGGGAAAAGCATTGCATTGTAGGCATAAAATATTGCACCAGCGGAATTGCACAGGGCACCACGAAATGCGAGATTGGCGAAAGTCGCCAGGCCCAATCGATCAGCCCAGAAGAGAAGTTGAGAGTTTGGGCGCAGTAATGAGAGCCAAACGGCGAAATTTGGAGTCCAAAACAATGTCTTCCAATTCGCAATCATCTCGAATTATTCAAACGCCTCTCTCAAATCTCATTTTTCTCCTCCTCTTTCTCTTCGGCAGTCGTAGTTCTCAGCCGCAATTGAGTTCAAACAGAGTCTATCATCGATTTTGGTGGTTTGCGGGCCATCCGCAGAAGCCGCCAGAATCCTGATAACCTGGGCGACTATTTTTTTCGACTTCCCCATCTCGCAAAAGTAGAGTTGGCGCCAGCAGACGCAGCGAACCTTGTGTGTGGACTTTCGCACTTGCTTTTGGGGTAAGGAGGCTAGGGACTGGAGGGAGATTTGGAGAACGACATGGCGGGAGATGGGAAGAGGCGTCAGCGTCGAGCAACTTACCGGCTTATGAAGTTCAAGTGGTATCAATGAGACGCTTTGCGCTCTGGGGGCGTGAACAACGAGCCACAAGGGAGAGTAGAAGAGAAGAGAGCGAGAGAGAAAGTGAAGCAAGCAAAGCAGAGCAAAAGAGAGGGGGAGGGAGGGAGGATGGGCAGAGGAGAGCCTTTATTATAGACAAAGGAGGCGTCCAGAGTCTCCAGTCGTCCGAGTCTATTGCTCAACACTTGGCTCTCTGCCAAGGCATGGATCTCAAGGAAGTGGTCCGAGCAGAATGAGTGTTCGTACTAGCAGCCGCAGAGCAGAAAATAATAGTACATGTCAAGCGGCATGCTAGTCGCTTTGTGATATAGACCCGGACGACTAAAACACCAAGTCGCAACCGACAGTGGGGGGCTGGAGAGCACCAACGCCTGAAATGCGGCGCTGTGAGTGGTGCGGCGCCTCCCAGCGACGAACTGGCATTGCTTTTTATGCGGGCCGATCTGCCCCTCCACCGAGCACATGTCAGAAAACACCGCAAGCTCCGGGGGGTGCGCCAATGGCAATTTCCCTGCGTCTTTGGCTGTATTCATGCCATGGTGCCTCGATTCGTCGAGGGAATACGGGGACGCGGGATGGGAGGTTTCATTCGCTGGTAGCACAGCGACGGCGCCGATGCGCGGAGACAGGCCCCTCCAAACCCAGCAATTATCGTCTCTCGCTGATGTCAATCGGCTGAAGCTGCATCCAAGGCCGCGCGCTAGCCTCAGGTTTGCAGGCAAAGAACTATTACTGCCTGTACAGTAATATCGCTAGTATAGTAGTACGGCAAGCACTATCATGTTGGTTTATACGCTGTATGTCGTAGTGTTGCCGGCAGACTCGCATCTGATGGATCTCCGGCCGAGTGCGTCACCCCCTCCTACCGCGGCGACAGAGGCAAAAAATGGCCCTCGGCTGTATACAAACCCAATTGCTAAGCATCACCTTTCGCACCCAAACCCGATCCTCTCCGACAGCAAGGAATGCAGTCGGAATGCGTTGAGGCTTCTGTTATTTTGGCTGCGTCTAGAACGCTGCTATACGTAATACTAGGCCTCAGGCACCGGCAGCTCCATCGCTGACTTATCCCGATTTCCCAATTGGGCTATCGATTACCCTCAAAAACCAAATTATTACCCCCATAAAACCATTCTATTACCCCCATGAAACTCGCTGCTGTATTTACATTACCCTCAAATTACTTGCAAAAATATGAAAATTTTCTAGCGGAACACGCGGTGTTGAGGCCAGCATGTCAACATGGATTGGTAATTTCCCAGGGCAATAGTTGCGAGCACAACGGTCGGCTGCACCAGGCAGCTTTCCAAGTCCGTCGCTTCTTCTTACAGCCGCCAACCAGAGGCAGGCCCCTCCCTTCAATCTTCGCCTCATGGTTTGCTGTCACAGTCACAAGCGACGACTAATTCCCGGCCCTCTGGTTGGCTCCAGGCAAGCTGACGCTCATCTCAGCGCCTATCTAGATGGCCAGATGGCTAGCAGCAGGCTTATCCAGTCGTCGAGAAATTCGGTTTGCAACATGCTTTGTGTAAGAGAAATCTGAGAGGGCGAGAAGCTAATATTGTCCGAATGCGGCAGGGTTTCCTATTCAACCCCACAGCATCTCTGCTACCTTGCAAGGATTATCCCAGACTCCAAGGTAGGGACCCTGCGACCGATGCACACGAGGATCTGTGGCTGACGGCTTGGAGCTTAGCTGCGCAGCCAATCACACGCGGCCCTTTTCCAAATCCCAGTCGCTGCGTGGCCGATGTCGCGCTCAAGCTTCAACGCCAGCGAAGCATGCTCTTCAAGGACGGGGACCCTAAAGTGGCACCGAGAGATTTGGCGTCCGTGAGAGAGACCCAGCAAAGGAATTGATCTCAGCACCCGTTGCAGTCTACTCAAACAGCGCCATTGTGAGGCGATTGGTGCGAGATTGTGTTGAGACAATGGCAGTCCCCCCAAAAACCTGGCGCCATACACCCATCAGCCTGTGATACCTCACGTCGTCATGGCCACACGTGCCACAGTCCTTCAGCCGTGCTTTGACATGCCTAAACGGAAAGGTTGGTTGCAGTTTCTGGATGCAAGATGGATAAGATGAGGGTGCAAAGCCGGGGCTGGGCATGCGCGATGCAGACACCGACCGGGGGCGCTGGGCCGCAGATGGTTTTTATGGATTTTGCCTGCGCCAGCGGCGCCATGTTCGAGACGGAGAGGCCAAAAGGGAGAGCGCGCAGCTGGAAAAGAAACCTCGCCAGCCAATGAAGCACAAGCGCTGTCGATACCTGCAGCACCAGCGTGCATAGCGCAGCAGAGACTCGATTATGGCGACCCTACTCTTGCGATGCACCCCCATCTGGCCCGCTGCAGCATTCTTGCAATCTGGCGAGCGCAGACAAGTATGTCGACCCATCTCTGCGCGTGGTGGTGGTACTTCGGCCGTGCTCACTCAAAAAATCGACATCAGAAAACTGGCGCCTGCAGCCAATCAGCATCCCAGCCGCGGGCCTGTCGCCCTTATCTCAGGCCAACCAAGATTGCCGGCCCGTTGCCCGAACCTTTAACGCTACTGATAGCGGCAATAATAGCCTGGAGCTACTCGAGACTGATACGAGCCATCTCGCCACAAGGCGAAATGGTCTCGTTTCGAGACATGTTTTCTGCTACCTTACTTTACTGTGCCACCTAATACATGTAGTGGCAGAGCGGCTGTAGCCAAACAGCCTAGTGTACTCCTATGGTTGCACTCACACAAGGCATGGTGACATCCGAAATGAGGTGTTGGCCCTGCTACTTGCGCGTACCCCAGAGGTGCAACCAGTTGTACTCCTACGAGGCTCTCTGTTTAAAGACGACAAGCTTCAGCCGCAGACGCCAACTACAGCCACAGAGGACACAGCCAGACGGTACGAAACAGCTTCACTAAGGAGACGACGGATCTCTCAAAGTTATGCTACCAACCGCCGCTATAGCTGCCTGCTAACCCGGGATTAAGCCAGCCACTTCCAGGTGAGGTAATATTTGGATGCCTGTAATCCAGAACGTGTCAACTTGGCTGTGTTGAAGCCCACTCCTCTCCTTGCGTGCATCGTGCATTCGTTGCTTAGGACAAAATGCAACGGCGTCTACTCGTACTAGTGCTATTTATTCCGTCATCTAGTCCCTAATTAACCAGGGCCTATTTTCCCGAACCAGATGGCGGGGCTTGGGGGTGTGCGTGGTGCTCGTGGTGTGGCCCGTATCCCAGATCACTGGTGAACTCCATCACAGATGTGCGGACGCCTTTAAGAATCTTATAAATACCAACGCGGAGAAGTCTCTTTGCGGCAGCAGCAAAATGTGAGATGGAACGTTGGTGAAGTATGCCCACTACCGAAATCGGCCATTGTGCTGCTGGAGAAGGCTGCGTGAAGATGCTGATCCTGCCGCCCAGCCCTTCGAGCATATACAAGCAGCAACAACTGACTCGAAACGGAAATTTGCCCGCTGCTTTGTCGTACGACTGTCTAAGTCGCCGAAAGAGGAGCTCCTGGGAAATTCATTCTATGAATACGCTGATCCAGAGAAATTAGGACAACAGGCTGGGCATTGCATATTAGTGTTTTTCGGACGGATTATTGCTCGGCCTTTACTAGGCACATGTGCCTATTTTAAATCCATCTGCCTTACTCATCGACGCTGTCCCTCGCATTACTCCGGCGAAATTCCGCCTGTTACAGCCTGCAGTCCGTCTGAACGCTTGGTGGTTCACCGAAGGCGGAGTTACAGACGACAGCCCCCCATGTTGCGACTTTCCACAGCAGGAAAAATAAGGATGGGGGTCCGCTGGTCATCCCGAAATCTCCCGATATCCACTCTGATGGAGGAGGGCTATTCTATGACTCTTTGTCTGAGAAAAGCGCCGAGAAGAGGACCAATACACAAGGAGCATTTAGAATGGCCTGTTGTGTCCGATTGGCCTTCAAGTCATCTCAAGTGCCAGCACTCCAACTGTCGAGTGAATGACAAAGCTGCTGGCTTGACAGTGATTCTCCCACAGGTGTGGGCGGAGCAAAGCCCTATTATGAAAGTTTAGACAGCCAGCTTCCAGAAGCATTCCAGAAACATTCAGTAGCACTCTGCCGAACCATTCGGCAGCCCTATCTCAATACCTATTTGCTGCGATGGCATATGGGATGATTCGTAGTGGCTTAAAGCGTTGTCCTGTGACTGCTCGTATAGATTGCGTGCTGCGCACTCTTAGAGCGCGCTTAAGCTTTTTAGACGCTCCAAGCGCGCTGCGGGGCTAAGCCTATCACGGCCCGTATTTATCAACAAATGCTCAGCTTCACAATCCCCAGCTCAGCATTGATAACTTATCGGCATTTGCGTTCTGATGCGCCTCAATGTTTACAACACTGCCGGATTTCACGCCGCGAGATGTAAGGATACCTTGGCCATCATTCGTTCGCACCAAACCTAGGCGCTGACCGTTAATCTTATCGTGGTAGTCGCACTCGCTGTGGTACTCATCCTCTAGGAATCCTTTCATTCCCCCAGGACCAGTCGATCACCTACACGCGGATCCGAACAGCGGACACCACCATGGTCCGACACATTCACGCCAGCGTGGGCAGCTCATGGAGCGAACACTGCTCGCGCGCCTCGCTGCGGACGAACAAAAGATGCACCGACGTCGAATGAATGTACAGAACTTTGGAAGCACTTGGCTGAAGCCCCCTGGAGTTCCCAAGACTCTACATCAAATGCGAGAGGAGAAGCGCGAACAAGAGGAACACCAAGAAGCTATGAGGAGAGAGCAACTTGCTCAGGAACTGGCAGAAGCTGAAGGTGGCGGCACGATGGACGACGGCATGATGGACGACGTACAGCTTGATGGAGCGCAAGATTTGGACGATGAGATTCCGGATGCGGACGATGCTTTTAACCCAAGCAGCGACGATAGCGAGGAAGAAGACGATGACGATGATGAGGATGTTGAGGACGACGAATACTACGAACAGGCGTTGGACGAACAGGAGGTCTACGAAGATACCGTACGACAGGAAACAGAGTATGAACTAGAAGCCGCCCGTATGAGGATGACAGACGACGCCTTCCGAGAAGCCCTCGTCCGCGGCGACCCAGAAGCAGACGGCAGTGTGTATGGCGGCGCAGAAGAAGAAGAAGACGAGAGCAGGAGCCAGATACTTGACGAGGACGATTTCGCCCACGACGGCACCCTAGACGATGGAATGGCGGGCGACATGGATGCTGACCTCGACGATGATATCCCCGATGCAGATGACGGTGGCTACGAGCATACCGACTCCGAAGCCGAGGTTAGCAGTAGCGCTCAGTACGGAGAGGAAAACGATGACGAGGAGGAAGCAGGTGATACCACCGACCTCAGCTTTGTGCCAGCGCGCTCTACGCTCCTTGAAACCCCTGGTTCTCCTACACTACCTCGTCAAACGGGTTCTCATACTAGGTCGCGCGTAAGCATGGATCTGAGTAGCCTGCTGTTGCAGGACGAGAGCAGTTTTATGACCCCGATAGCAAGTAGTCCTGCTGCGGCGAGGCGGAGGCAAGGTCAGCGGAAATAAGTTTATTGTTATTACTGTTGTTATTTGGTTTTGTTGTATGTTGTAGGAAGGATGGAAAACATAGCTTAGATACCCCTGTCATTATGAAACGTGTTGTATTTTCTTGAGGAGAAAGTTTACTATTAGAAACTTCAGCAAAGAATCCAGTTTAGTGCTCTGGATCGTTATTTCAAATGGATGTAATGGTGTAGATGTTTGTGAGAAATATGAAAGACAAATAATTGTAGCCCTAGTAGTAAGCTTCTTGATGATATTAAAATGATTTACATAAATAGCTCTTAGCCTGTATAAAAAAAAAATTCCACTCGCTTTTATTTCACAGTCAAGACCTCCCCCTTACAAATCATGCAGCTCATTGTATTCCTTTGCGAGAGAGAAAGGATAATCAGAAACGGCAGCAAAAACTCGCCCCCCCAAAAAACGCCAACCCAAGATGCACCTTTGTAAAAAAGAAGAAAATTGTCTTCCAGAGAAAAACCAGAAAGAAGAAGCAGAGAATATGCACTGTTTTTCTGCTCGCAGCCACGGGGACTAGGACAGAAACGTCATCGCTATCGCGTGAATACCGTATAAGAAAGAGGGAGAAGTATGTCGTGGGCCGAAAACAAGTAGAATGCATTTCCACCGCGCCACTTCGTATGATTCGAACTTGAGAATTTTTTTTTTTTTCAGTTCGTTCTTTAAAACAGCCACACGTATATGAACAGCATGGCGACGGCGAAGAAGAAGAGCAGCCACCACTTCCAGCTGACGCCGCTGCGCTGCGCCATAATAAGCATGCGGTTCATGGTGCCGCGGAGGCGCACGCGCGTCGAGTCAAAGGTGTCGTTCATCTTCTCGGCGAGGGCGGAGGACTCGCGGATTTCGTCACCAATTGCGACGGTCATCTATGTTTTGCGCAAAAGCAAACATTGTGTTAGCAACGGCCCAATGTATCTCTTTTTGGAATATCTTCTTTGACCCTCTCTCTCCTGTTCTCTCCTCTAGATATGCCAAAGATAGGATAGTGCCCATGGCCTGACTTACGTCCTTTAGGACCTTGACCTTGCCCAGAATGCCCGCCACCTGCTCATCGTTCTGGCTCTCCAGCTCGTTCAGCACCGCGTCGCTGTACTGCCCCTTCTTGTTCGGCGTCGCGGTTCGGTATGCGCTGGAAGGGGTGCCGCCGTAGGGATTTCCATTCGAAGGGGAATAGCTGTTGTAGCCGTAACCTCCCCCTACGCCGGCGCTGGGAGAGGGAGACGGGCTGGGTCGTCCTCGCTGGGATTGATCGCCCGTGTAGCCTGCGAAGAGGGCGCTGCGCGAGTCGCGCTGGTGGAGAGTCGAGGCACCGAATCTATATATTTGAGATTATAGAATGATTAGCCCGGACGATCTCGTCTTGCAGATTGCCTTGGGGGAGGTGGAGAGGCGGCAAGGTGGCAGTCGTCGAGCGCGCGCGCACATCGTTGGAAAGCTGCGTTCGCGACTAGATGTTCGAATAGGGTAGGCTGAATCAATGACTACTCACCTTTGCGACATGATGATGATATACGTAGAATTCACGCAGCTGCGGTAGGAAAAGAAAAAGAAAAAAACAGCGTATAAAAAGGGGGTTATACGAAGAGAATGAAGTGGGCTCTATGATCGTCACTCCTGTTGAAAAAATTAAATGCCCCTTGGAAGAAGTCGCAGTATTATATGTAGTCGTTTTTTATGGCTTAGGTGGTCTTGACCATGTCCATCGAGAGTGGCGTTAGTAACTTTTCGAGAGGACTAGGGGGGGAGTACGTACCCAGCCACTGTGGTGGCGGTTAACCAACCAGCGCTCTACGTGGCTTGAATTGGGCAGGGCACGTTTTTCTGTGAGCATGGTTTTGAGGACATCCAAAGAAGAGAATCCTTTGAAATCCGGCCATGCACAGCAGTTATTTGCCTAAAATCCACATTCTTGGCGAGCTCCAGCCTGTCCAGCTGCATCGCCTCCAGGGTATGTGCCAGAGCCTAAACAAAAGACAAGGTGAAGCTTAAACGCACCGGTGGGCCACATTTACTCGAGTGTGGGGAATGGCGGGATGCTGCACAGGACAAGGCTCCAGGAACGCGAATGCCAACAGACAGTGGATGGCCTCAATGGCAGCATGTGCATGCAATTTTTAGCTACCTATCTCCGTTCCCTCAAACACCGTATGGTATATAACACGCCCAAATATGTAGCAAATAGCGGCCTCTCATCGTTACATGACCCCCGGCTTAAATACCCAGATCCCGCTCGATGGGCTCCCCGCCTACCTGCGCGGTGAAAATCTTGGCGAATCCATAAACATTAACGTCATAGACATGATGGGCACTTGGTTGTACCAGAGAGTTAGAGGGCGACTATCTTAGCCCTCCATCTCGGTGTCCTCGTTGGGGGGGTGGAAGTCGTCGTCGTCTTCCTCGTCTTCATCGTCGTCCATTGGGGTCTGCTCAGCAGCCCTGGCGTAGTCAATCTTGGCACCGCGAGTGCGGCGTCCGCCCTCAACAATGTTGTTCAGGTCAATCTCCTCCAGTCCATCCTCATCTGGTTAAAAAGGTTAGACAGTCAAAACTTCCCTGGAGAGAGAAATGGTAAAGTGGCGGATGTTTACCTGGCTCAGCATTCTGCCCAAGCGTGTTATGTTAGTTACCTGACAATGCAAACAGTAATGGCATGAGACTGAATGGCCTATTTACTCACATCCTCCTCAAGTTCATCCTCGTCATCGTCATCGTCATCCTCGTCGTCGTCCTCATCCATGGCGGTGGCGTGGGGAACATCGTCCTGAGTGGCCTTTCCTTTGCCCTTGCTCTCAGCAAAGGAATCCTCAGTGTGAGGGTTGGTGACTCCAGTTCCGTCAGACATTGTGAGCACAGATATCACTGAGAGAGTGCGTTGGTAAGAAAGAAGTGTGGGAAACGGTTGTGAGATGAATTGGCCTCGAGGAGAGTGAACGGTGAGTGCCTTGGTAAGTATAAGTAGGAGAGAGTGAACCTGAAGTGGACCGGGTTCTGCTCCAAGCTGTTTTTTGGATCGAGGAGCTCACCAATTGAAAGGCGTCGCTGAGCGTGTAGTAATCGAACTAGTCCATTTTAGTACTAGTAGGCATTGCGGTTTGTTTGTATCTGCCAGTCACGTGCGTGCATCTGGATCAAGATCTATGGTTGCTGGGTAGAAAGACATGGGTGATACAGGCATGGAGTGGGTAGGTAGGTAGGGCAATCGCTGCTGGGTGGCTGGAGGGTGGGTGAATGGATTATGAAATGCAATATCACTACGGAGTACCTATTCTAGCATCGACTAGGTAATCGAGGGGGTGATGGGTACGATGGACACATAGGACTGTGTTGACTTTGGCTGTTTTAGATATCAAGATGCAATGGCAAAGTCTCAGTCGTAATGAGATTAGGTAGATCATAGAAGTTGCGCTTCTGTCAATGGCCGCAAGCCAAGAATTTCATTGCTTAAATTAATGTACGCGTGAATTGTCAACTCTATTTCTCGCCTCCTCCACTCATTGCCAGGAACACCACAATGCCAATCATCCACCAATACCTGTGTATGATTAGGTTTACAAGCCGCTCCAGGGAGGGGAAATACGACGTACTTTTGCAGGAATGTCTTCTCCTCTTCCTCAACCTTCTTGCCCTCTGGTGAGAGTACGATAGGCTTGTTCAGTTCTGGCTGCTTGCCCTTGAGCGCTGGAAGCACAACAGCTTGTGGTCCAAAGTCTCTCGTCTGGCCTGCATCGATCTTCACTCCCTTCAGCGCGGCGCTCAAGACTTCTCCATTCTCATCGATGGACAATATCAAATTGGGAGAGAAGCCCTTGCTGAAATTGTCCACCGAAGCAACAGTCGTGCCAGATATCCACGTCGAGGACTTTGGGTCGTACAGCCCTACACGGACCAGCTGTGTGGACTCAGGGATTTCAGGAGCTTCGTAGGAGATGATAGAGGAGGATGTGGTAAGGCTGGGATCGTATGCGAGCTCTGCAAGGAGGGTGGGTGACTCTGAGTTTTCGACGGGCTGGATGTAGATCTGCGCCGTGTGAAAGTTGGCCTGGACAAGAGCCGCGGCGCACAAGGCCGACAAGAAAGCTATGCCGCGCATGATGGCTGCACAGAAGAGTTGCAGCGTGGAGCGAATGGCGGAGAAATCGGACTGCTGAAGGTCAAGCTGAGGTCTGCTCAGGGACCGCACAATGCCATTAGCTGGCCTTGATTGCGATAAGGTAGGCGGTAGTGGAGCAGCTGCGAGGTACCTTGCTCAGCAACCGGATACGGAGAGGTACCTGGCGGATGGAGAAGGTGGGTTTCTCCAGCACGTGCCGCGGCCCCAACACGGGGACGTCATAGACTGCGGCATCTAGAATGCAGATTCCATCTGCAGAGAAGTACAGACTGGCCAAGCACGCATCTGCCTCTATTATTTCTTGCTAATCTTTGTCCCCAACAATGAAGTTTCAGCGTGTGGCAAAGAAGGCAACCATTTGAACGAAACCCCTTCCGTGCTACTAGCGAGAATGGCATGGCCAACAGAGCCACCCTAAGCTGTTCATGGCTGGCTTAGCAGCTACTGCTGCTGCAAGCACACACCTACGAGCAAGACGCATCACGATTTGTCCCAGCATCCCAGCCATCAGCCAGCAGGGCGGTCGGCATCCCGTGTTTACCGCCTCAAAAACATGGGATATCCCTTCAGCAGTGATCATGGGGTAATGGGCCCCGGCCTCTCCTCGTCATCCTGCCAAGTGGCTGCATGCACACGCCCCTTTCAGCTTGCGTTCGCCGCAAAGATGGCTTGGCTTAGAGCCAATAATGTGTGCCAACTGATGTGCCATCACTGCTCTCTCGTCGCACCATACTCATGAGTCGCTCTATTGGGCTGCAATGAGCGCCCCAAGGATTCACCCTAGCCTGCCCTGCATATATGAGAAGGCTTCCTGTGGATTCGTAGGCTGATTTTTAGCTGGAAAAAATAGCTGTTGGAATCACATCGCTCACCAAGTAAGCAAGATCGCGACATTCTACACCGCAGATAGACATCGACACCCCCCTAACGCCTGGATTCCGAGGTGATTCTGTGGCCAACAAGCGTGGTTGTCAAACAGAAATGCGCCCATGACCCGTAATCTCCCGCTTGACTTGGAGCTGATTTGTGGCTGGCAAGTGCTGGTCTAAGGTTGGATAGTTTGATTCTAACTTGCCTCTCTTCTATATAGCGATGATCGTGAGAATCATACCTGGACTCGTCCAGAGCATTGCATTGCTATACCAATGCCACACTAGCGCATGTTTATCCACAGTCGGGCAAATTTACAAAAAAATGAAGAGAAATAAAGTTACTTGCGCTGCAGCTTTGCGTATGGCAAAGATATGTTGATGGTATATTGATATTGATGCTCTGAAAAAAAAGAAAGTACATGATCTGGTGCTATCAACTATTAAGAGCCGATGGCGAGAAGAAAAACAAAGCAAAAACAAAATAACAATATATATCTGCATTAAGGGACAAACAAGTAAAAAACACCACAAGAAACTTCTTGCGAAAAGCTTCGCTCTTACTGCGCAGTCTCCGTCTTTTCATAGCCTATGAGCCCAGCTATTTGAGAAGCTGCAAAAGTCTCCTATACTCTTCATAGCCCCTTATCCATATAATCCCGAGCGAGGCATATAGAGGCGTATACGTCTATGACGGCGGGTAAAACGCGAAGTAAGACTGTGGTCGAGTCTTGAACAACCCCCCCCAAGAGCACAAGAGTGACGAATGTTGCCCTTGTTGTCTGTGACAAGTATTTGTCTCTCCATTTCGGCTGACTGAAAAGACGAAGCATGCAGTACCAGTGTATAAATGTTGTCGTTGCGATCAGCACCAGGAATATTTCGCAGGGATGCTCTTGATCGTCAAACACAAACAAGTGCTTTCGATGTCGCAGCGCGACGGCGTTACATATCTATCGTCATCTCAGCTCAGAGCGGTGGAAATGGTTGGAAATGAATGCCTGTTCCTACTGGATATGTCCTCAAACATCCCTCATTCTCAGATCCTTTCCTGACTTGCTCTGGGATGATGTTTAAAGTCGCTGTTAACCCCCAAGCAGCCAAGGTATGGCATATGGAATGTCCATAATCATCATGGTTTGCCGTATGAATGACGGCTGTGCGGACTTCTGTCGCCCGGACGGTCTGTTTATGCGTTGTAGCCGCTGGGTAAGAGATGTCTGTCTCATGGCGTTCAAACATAGGCCTAGAAAACGTATCGACGGTGGGCTTTATATACTAAGGCTGGATTTTTTTTCTCATTGAAAGATGATAGAAGATATATTGCACAAAAATTTGGTAATGTACATTGGATGTCGCAAAGAAGAAAAAGAAGAGGCTAACGTATTACCTCAATCACCAGGCCTCCGTACGAATACAAAACAAGTGCAAGATTGTTTGGGGGCCTTGCTGGAATACCCCTCATTTCCTGTAGGATTCGAAGCCAACCATGGGCCATGGGAGTGAGGCGATCACCCTGCCGTCTCAGCCACCGCGCCAAGTCTAGTTGCACTTACACCATTTGGTCCATTATATCTTGACCGCGTACCACACCATATACTCGTACTTCATCATGGTGGGCATCCAACTTATTTCAGGAGGCTGGGAAAGTAATGCGAGACGAACTGCTTTGGGATTACCCCCTTCCAACCGCCATCCAACCCGCCACTGACAGACCCGCCATCAAGATTCCCGCCTACCAGACACCCAACTACAAGACACCCGCCTTCAAAACACCACCCCTCCCCCATCTCTCCGCTCTCGGGCTTTATGTTGGCAACGAAATAATCTCTGACCCATTTTCAATCTCTCGTTATCAACGTCTCCCTTTCATTTTCACTTTCACCTTATTCGAACCCTCCTTCATATCCAGAAGAACGTCGTCCATCTCCCATCTAACCTCGCTTCTTTATTTCCATCTTTTTATCGATACTATTCTTCATATATTCTCTGGATTACCTCACGTATAAACTTCATCCCTCTGGTTCGTTGCGTTTCACATTCCATCGTTTGTTTGCTTGTTTTAAGAGTAGCATAATCTGTATCACATTTGTGATATCTCTCCAACCTTTTCATCTCTCGTAACCTTGTTTGATCTTCAGTCTTCGATCTTCTTCACAATAGCAGTCAAAACGGGATAGCTTGACCAACATCTGCGATGGTCTTTAAACAATGGTTATTGCAGATCAATATTTCTCTCTCGGCGCTGGTCCTCCTACCGGGAAGCCAACAAAGTTATTTTTCCTGGGCGCCGGCGGCGACATTTTCGTGAGTACCCATCGCTTCGATTCTACTTACTTCACGGCTTGTCTAATCCTTATGATCTAAATAGAATACTGGCCGCGTGGGTGATAACTGGACTTTCTCTCGCTTTTCTTCACAAGCGATATCTTCTAGAGTAAGTTGGTCTGTGTGGCTATTACTATTCACACAACGGAAAATAGCGATAGATTGCCTAATCTTTACTGTAGAAACCCTCGGATGGCGGTATATTTGACCTTGCAAGTGTGGTTACCATTTTTGATGGTGCTACAGCCGCCGCTTGCAGAAGCCATCCTCCTGTTGCCCATCTCAATCACAGCCGTCATGATATACCTGGCAGCACCGCGGGACAATCAAAATCTAGAAAATTTACAGCTTCCCATTCCAGTTCCTGGGCCGCGGGGCTTACGATACCACCGGCACCCCCAAGCCAGTCTCCCATTAGGTGGCCAGAATCTTTGATGAAGTATCAAAAAGCCTCCTATCACTCTAAAAGCCTCGCAGACGAAACTCATCATTATTATGGCGATAGAATTGCCATGGCCGCACACCAACGATCTATACGGAACCAATCTCCGCTTCAATTTACCCAGAATAATTTCAATTCTCTGGTTAAGGGTATATATGCCGGGTTTGTTATGGTTGAAAGCAAGTGTATAGAGGTTGACAAAGAGCAAGTCTCGCAAAATGAGTCGAAATTTGCTCTAAATAACAGAAACACACACAATCTAATCGCCCTGCAGAGCACTCTTCTCCACGAGCATCATGACTTTTTTCTTGCAAGCCGGCATCCTACGGTAAACCCGGCTCTGCTGTGTCTGGCATCAAAATATGCAATGCCAGCGTGCATGTGGCGGCACGGCATACATACGTTCTTGGAGCTGCTCCGCCATAGCATACCTTACTACATGGAGCATATGCTTACCTTTATTTACGTTGCCTATACTATGATGGCTCTCCTATATGAGACTGTTCCTACCCTTGAGGACACTTGGACTAAGTGCCTAGGAGATCTGGGTAGTTATCGAATGGCGATTGCGGATGACGACATTCGAGACCGAGTGTTCTGGTCATACGTCTCTTGACCATGGTACTATATATCAGCTGAATGCGATGCTCTTCGTTGCCGAGAAATCTGGGCCGCCGTCTCTCGTGTTTGGTATTACAAGGCCGCCAACCGCGGGCCGCCTGCACCATCACATGGCAATACTGACGCGGCCGAATGCTATACATCAGCTATTCTATTACCGAAAGGTTGTCTAGTTTGTCAACCTCATACGCCATCAAGGATATAAATCCAACATATACGGCTGCCGTCGGTCTTCTGGATTGCTACGGTCGCTCGTCACCGACTCGGCTGCCTGACGCCGCCTTTATAACAGCGCATGTCCTCTTAGTTTTTTCCGAATTCCGAGTTCGAAAGAGTAGTAATGATTACTCTATCCACGCTCTATAACAGCCATTGATGCCGATAACATAGCCAACTGCCTACAGCATATCCGCCTGTCATGAAGTCTTATAACTTTAGCGTCTAATCTGAAGATGCGAATATCCTACCGTACTTTTTCACATACATTTTGCTTGCCATCAGCACCTTCTATATATCACCAGGCCAAGTCCATACGAACTTCCTATCGCCTTACGTCTATCTTCAGGCCAGCGTCGCAGCTTGTTGGGCCGTACCTGCAAAAAAATATCAATCTCATTGACGATGGCTACCGATTTAACCCTGTTAGTTAAATCAAGCCTACTATTACTACCAAAGGGACGAAATATCACTTTTCCCCAGAGGACTACACTTTGCGTGGCTTAATATCAGCTCGGATGGTTTCAGGGCGACCATTTTGATGGCAATATGCTGTCGACGAAGATGAGAGAATGTTAGAAGTACCCTCAATGTCCGAAGTGAGAAGTGAACGGTCTCTGCGGCCACCTTGTCTAAGAAACGCTTAGATTCGACACTTGGATGGCTCTATACTACATTGCAGCCACTGTTGAAGACCCTTCCTGAAGACCTTTACCCATTTGTCTGCCTTTGAAGATAGACGCGGCATACCCGTTTATGCTATGATACCAGAAAACCTCTCATCAACGTGGCGTTTCCTTAAACACTTGAAAGCCATGTCCTACACACCGCATGGCTCTCCTACGATACCGAACCGCAGAGTTTTCATGACGACTTCTTGACTAGCCTTTTTATACCTCTATGCTTGCCATGGACATAGAATCTACTCTTCATAACATGAGCGCCGCCAAATGATAGAACACGATGATTCAAAAACATCGCCTTTACGAATATTGCATAGCATAGCGCTGCTAGTCTCTTGCGCATCTTTTCTGCGCAGAGATGCATTACAGAACTAAAGATGAAGAACATTTTTGCCCCTTTTCAACACCACTCTCGGAAATCCCGAGGATTGAAGTTCTGATACCGCTTGTTGGCGTTTGGCATTACCAGCTATTGACTTTTATTTTTTATTTTTTTATTTTTTTTTTTTTTTTATTTTTTACATCAATTGAGAGATACGCAGCTCAGGGCTGCACTCATGAGCGGCTAGCTGTTTTTTACTTCCCCTCCTGCTATTCAAGATGATTTGCAAAAGTATATAAAAGACTCTAAATTGTATATAGCTTTTTGAGTACATACTCCATTAAGGATCTTAATTTGTATTTGGTACAGAGCATGAATAGCGTGCTAAAGATTTCGATTTCTTTCTATTTTAGTGGATGCTTCATAGTATGAGCGGGTGATGATATCAAATGTGATAACGCAACGCAAAGGCGAGAGCTTTAGCCAATACCCAAGAGCATGTGTATGGAATAGCTGACCCTTCATCCCAAATAGAGATAGTGTGTACTATTTGGATTCGATTCCTATGCGTGTAGAACATATCTCAAAGCCTTAGTATGTACTCCGTATGAAGCGTCATGTGCCTCCCGCTAGATGGAAATTAGATGCAAGAGGGTATTAGTATAGCTTCTGTATTAACTTCAAGTACAGTAGCAACCTGCCTACGTACACAAGGAAATAGATTGACTGCAACCCTGGCAATAAAACGGTATTTGGGACATCCTTTCTTCTGGCTCAGTATCCACTCAAGCACACACTGCCATGATTTCTGCCTTGCCCTCTACTTGCATTGGTGCCCAACCATCTATGTTGTTATAATTCGACGAGCGAGGCATAACATTGAAGAGGAACACCGCCGTGGACAACTTTCGAGATGGAAAAATAGTCTAGTGTATATAAAGATTTAAGAACTGTATCGCTATTTTGTTGAACTTATAGCGCTCCACAGTGCTGAGGAGGCTCGCTAGATAACATGCTACATGGCTCTTGACTCATCCATGTATGAGCCTCTCAAACTGGCCTTGACATAATAGCAAGTTGGCTATTTCGGGTTGGATCAAGATCCTACATGTGGATGAAGGTCATCTAATTTACCTAAGGCTATCTTTTGATCAAGGCAATACAGTGTAATATATATACAAATACCACTGTCATACGAATAAGACTGAATTCTGCCTTAGAAAAGAACTTTATAACCTGCTATAGAGCGCTAAAATTGATAGAACAGAATGTTTGTACTGCATATTTCGACCTGATATACTGACTGAAGAGAGTACCGTTTCCCGCACTGTGTTATAATTGTGCATGGCCGCTGTGCCGTCCCTGTCTGCTGATTCGAGTAGGTTCACACCCCCTACCCTTATAAGCTTAGACAAGCAATAATGCTATCCGGATCTCTAGATCGCAGACCCTTTCCCTTTTCATAGGCATAATCAAAGACAAGACAAGCTGAGGTATAGACATCAATTACTAATGGTAGAAGCCCAAGAAAGACCATGGTCGGGTCCCGGACGAGCGTTGCGATAGGTAGGAGCGTGGTGAATGTAGCAACGATGATTCCAGGCAAATAGCCCTGTTTCCACCGGCGCTGCCCAAAAACGCTCAGCATGCAGCTCCAGTGCAAACAAGTTAAGATTGCGACCATTAGAAGGCATATTTCACGTGGATTTTGTTGTTTGGTGAACAGGGGCAAGCGTACGTGCTCCTGCAATTCCCATCCATCGCATATCTGCGTTTTTTTTGTGTTAAAACATTGAGTTTTTGCCAAATATATATACGTATGGGTTCGCTTGGCTTACAGAATATGATGCCCAACACGACCTGTTTTCAGGCTCCTTACCGAACTGAGCGGTGGTAATATTTAATACTGCCGTGACACTGCACGCCGCAATAATTTTGTATGCCGAGATGGTGTCGCTATCAGCCCAAGTATCTAGTTGGCCCTCATATGTCCATGGCGTTTCTTGGACAGCCAAGTGTTGAATGACTGATTCTCTTTTTTCTGTCCGCATTCAGAGAGGTGCCCTTGCTTTTGCATCAATCTAAAATTGCGGCTGCATAGAAAATCTGGGTTGTTGAATTCTGTTGAATTCTCATGAAGACGGGCTCAGTACATTAAAGGCGGTGTCTTTGATATGAGAATCGAGTCTGAGAGTTTTATGTCACAGAACAGCTGTTGATAATTTGAGGCGCGCGTTCGCTAGGCATGTGCTTGATGGTATTGAAGTGTTTAAGAGGACACAGGAAGTTTGTCTTATTTATATGAGTCTTTTGGGGTCTAATATAATAGGTAGTATCGTACTCTGATTGTGCACTCACCGGAAAGGACTTGAGCTAGCCGGAAATTGGGTCGTTGCCAATTGTCAGACATGCAATCTACCGCAGCTGAACAGGCCTCCAATCCATCTTAATTCTGCCATTAGGCAGACTCGAAGGCTTATACCGATAGTCGAAGATAATCCTTGGCTGAACTCCTCGTCCAATAGAATAGCTTCGCTAAATCTGGAGGGTTACACGACGTATAGGCGGAGTGTTTCACCGCAACTTCGCCATCAGCCTAGGATTATGAACTTTGTACTGGGAAGTATTATGTTATTCAAAGGATCATATCAAGTAGTCTATCTAAACAAATACCAGTCTATTTGCACTCAGACATTTGGATGAATAAGAAACATATATATGTACTATACAAAGAGGAAGGATGGGTATATCTTCATGTTTGCTGAATTTATCATAGATTGACATTATATTATGCTTCTGTGAAGCAAATTTATGTTCAAAGCTATATTTTAATCTTTTACTCCTTATGCTTAAAGGGACAACCACCTTGTGGCGGTGGCGGAGCTTGGCGAATTACTATGGCGATGGCCACGTAGCACGCTCTATTTACAGCATCCCTTGGTAGAAAGATCAATTGATAGGCAAAGAGCGTCTTAAATGCCAAAGAATAGAAGAAAGCCCATGGCAAGGCGCAGCCGAAGGCAGTTTTTTTTTTCCTAGTACTAGGGTTTGCACCTTTGTTCTTGTACGCGTTGATACGAAGATGAAGCTCCTGGGCCCCCTTTTCGACGAATCTACCATTCTCGAATTCTTTAGCTCTTGCCAAATTCTTCCATATTCTCACGTGGAGCTTCCTGACGATGACAGCTTTTCCTCATTTCTGCCCTTTTTCTACCGTTTGCTCCTCAAGGTTTTGTTAGATCATCGCGCTCAATCGATCCCCCACAAGCATATATATATATATTTTTTCACTGCTATTTTCTTGCTCTATTGTCTCATTATCGAATAGAAAAGCGATTGCCTTTGATATTCATTTTGTGCACTCTTCCGTCGAATATCCTGCTCTAACCCCTATGCTATTTCGCTGCTGTTCTTCTGCGAGGTTGATATCATACGGTGTACTCGTGTGCTCGGATATCCTTTCATTGAAGAATAGTAGGGTGATCTCGCAACCCTCATCGGCGAAATTAACACCTTGACTCACAGCTTGTGATCCACGCTGAATGAGCGGGCGGATGGTGTCGGTGCCGCCATCGACAATGCAAAGATGGCTGCTGCAAGCCAATGTCTGCCTCTCACTGCTGATTCTTTTGCCGGGAAGCCAACAAGATAGGTTCTCTTGGGCCCCAGCAATGACTTTTGGGTGCGTGTTTGTTTTACAGCTCTTCAAATCCCCAAGTCACACAATAACTTATGTATATAATAGGATGTTGCTCTCTTGGGGCCTGACAGGCGCTTCACTCATCTTTTTCCACAACAGGAGTATTTTAGAGTAAGTGTAGATCAATGCTTCGATAGCGTAGCGTAGACACATACCTAACCGCGGCTGCAATGTAGGAATCGCCAATGGATAGTCTTATATCCCCTACAGATATGGCTACCGTTTGTGATAGCGCTGCAAACCGGCCTCGGAGAAGCCATCTTGCTACTGCCACTATCCACCACGGCTGCAATGATATATTTGGCGGTTCGCCAAGGTCCCTCAACATGTGAGATATCAAGGCTCCCTGGGCCTGTCACTGAACCTAGGCGTGGTAGGACACGACGATGGCGCAAAGCCGTACTCAAATGACTGGACCTGATGCGAGCAGCCGCCACAAACCGTCGTGATGACGGAACGCTTGGATTGGCTAAATAAAGCAATGATATGCTATAGTTATGTACTGGACAGTATTATTAAATACACTACATGTATTTTTTATTTACAGTTGGGGTGCCAAAAGTCTCTTATAAGCAGATTAAGTATACGATATCTACCCTTATTTTGATATACCGACGCAATCCGAAGTAGCGGTCCTTGTTAGGCACTAACGGGTTGGTTGCTGATTTCATTTTGAATGGTCATGTTTGTACGAACAATTTCGAGAAGGAATTGTTAATTAAAATTCAATTCATATATACATACGCATGCATTATCTCCGTCTTGCCATCTACCAAAACCTCGCCTCGTATCCAACATGCAAGAGTAACAAAAAAAATGCTCCGTTTACAACACCCATAAAACGCCAATTTTCCTTGCTCCCCCCGTGTTTCCCATCTCCCACCATGCTCCGAATAATGAATCCGAGTTACGCGTGTATGCATGTGCTGACAAAGCAAAAGATAGAGACTGTAAAAAACTGCCCTTTTCCCTTCCTAGTGATTCTGACCCACAAATTGTTATGCAAGGAGATGTGATTTGTGTGACCTGAGATGCGAGATGTATGTCGTGAAGCAGCAAAAAGGCCAATGAAATGACGGCTGGTGAGAGAGAGAGAGAGACATAAAGAGAAGAATAAAGTAAGTGAACACAAAAATTAAGGTGCTATGGTGAAAAAGGTGGGTATCATTGATATAAGCCGCTTCTCGACGTTGGCCCAGCTCTTCAGGAGGGATGTTTTAGAATATCTATTCTTTGACCCCCCTTCCGGCGCTCTTACTGCTGTGCAGCATCTTCTTCGTTGTCATCGTCGTCAATTTCTTCGTCATCGTCGTCGTCTTCGTCGTCATCGCTCGACCCATCAGACTCCAGCTCATATCCCGGAGCCCTCTGGACAAGCCCCTGATAATAAGCCACCAAAATTTCCGGATTCGGCACAATTCTCCAATCCACCCTGTAGAGAAATTCAAGCTCGAGGAGCCTCAACTCAGCAACTCGCACTCCGCCTACTCGCGCGTAGGTAGTGTTGTTCCAAAAGGAGTCAGAGAGGCCCTTTGCAGCAACTGTGGCAGCGGTGATCAGGAAGCGGTGGACGGTGAGGGTGTTGATGGTGAATTCCGGGTAGAGAGCGCAGAGTCGGTCAATGTAGTAGACCATGGCCAAAAGAAGCGGTGGCGTGAGCGTGGCATGTCTAGCAAGCCGATGAAGATAATCTCTGACAGAGATGCCCGGGGGGTTCTGCGAATGGACAGCAGGTTAGACACGCACAGACGAAAAAGAGAATGGTGGGAAATGCCGAAGCTCCTGCATACCTCGAGTGAAACCGCGTTAGTCCACCGCTGGAAATGCGAATTGCGTCATTGGTGGCAATCAGCTCTCCCAACATATGTGCAATCAGCTCGACCATGTGCTCTACCGGACAAAACTCGTATTTGTTTGGCAAAACGCGGGGAGGCTGTTCTTCGGGCCTGGCTCGTTTCGGTGCCTGAGGAGAGGCGGACCGTTGAGTCTGGGCCTGGGCTTGAGCCTGGGCCAGATCGGAACTCGAAGCAGTGGCGGCGGGGGTTGAAGAGGCATCTAGAGAAGAAGCCTCGACGGTGGTGCCAAGTCGACGCTTATTAGGCGACAGCGCGTTGTACAGCCGAGCTTGAGCGGGTGAGGTTCGCGTCGGGCCCTGAGAGTCGTCGATGCCCATATTCGTGGATGTCGTCACAGTCGCCTTCGTGGTCGTGGTCGTAGGAGCTGCTAATGGGGAGGCAGAGGAGGAGGAAAACGCATGGGCAGGGGATCGGATGTCGCTTGTCGAGGCCCCGGTACGGCGTGAGCGGCCGGGCGACAGCGCCGACGAGGATGCCGAGACTGATACAGCCTCTGACTCTGTAGACAATCGGCGACGCAGATAGGCGGGCTTCGGGCTCACGGCGGGGAGCTGCGACGGGTGGGACGAAGCAGACTCCTGGGAGGACGTCGACGACGCATTGCGGAAGCTGGTGGGCGAGGCGTTGGCGGAGGGAGAGAGAATGGGGGACGTCTTCAACATGGTCTCCTACGGCGCATCATCGGAGCGCGGCGTGCTCTGGTGCTTCTGTTCGATATGGCTGCGCTGCTCTGCTATTCCTGCCCCGTCTCTGCTCTTGAAGGCCCCTGTGATCGGGGGAGAAGCAACAGCCAGACCGACTGGATGCGATATTCCAAAGAGAAAAAAAAAAAAAAAGGCCACCAGGCGTCCTGAGTCGGAACAGCCGGCGGTAGGCGGCCGGGCAGCGGCTTGCTGGCGAAATGCAGTGACACACAATCCTGAAAATCGTGCAACAGCCAGATGTCGTCTTTTTTCTGAAGCGAACCGAAAAGGCTCACCGAAGCACCGAGCCAGGAAGATCTTATAGTGATAGTCCGCAGTCTAGCTAAACCGATCCAGCGAATGGCATGAATCGGCCGGCGGGACGGACGCAGGGCGAAAGGATGGAGGGGGAGATTGGCGGACAAGTATCTGTACCTGGGGGGAGAGTAAGTATGCGGCTCAACACTACCCAGTAGGCAGGCACTAGTTGTATGCAGTACTTGGCATGCAATTGCAACTGTCGACTTCTGTTCTGCGTCCTTGTATTTTTCGTTCGTTCCCCGTGGCGTAAATGGTGGCACTTCTGTGCTTGGCGAGGCGAAGTGCGTTGATGGTGCCCGCTTGCCAAGTTGCTGCGAGTGGGATTTCGCGTCGAGGGCGTGTCTTTCGGCGGTGCTGTGCTCAATACGCCGCTTTGCCGGTATCTGTACTTGTCGATGCAGATTCAGCAGCAGTGAGACGGATCCCCATCATCAAAAGCCCGCAGCGACGCCTTGGACCTGATGCTCGCTGCAGCGATTGGCCAGTGTCCAGTACCCGGCCGGAAACTTGGGGGCGGGCTCAGACGGCAGGGTGGCTGCTCACATGAAAGGGGGAGAAGAAGAGACAAGACAAGACACAGCAGAGGAGAAAAAATTGCTGTAGATTTTGTCCCTCTTTTTTCACCAAACGGTTTGCGAGACCTAGAGCCAAAACTAAACAGGACGATGGAGCATGCAATACCACCAAGGTGCTCCGTATTAGCCTAGCCAGTCATGTCCGAGCAGTTCAACCATTCATTCTCTGGGCTCATCCTGGGCCGGACCCAGAAGTACTGGTGCTAAGCTTGGCGCCGGTGGAGTACAACTTACGGCGCATCGCAGGAGGGAAAAACTCGATGCTTTCCGAAAACGGAATTCTCTCGGTGTGCCTGTTGGAAACTGATTGTCGTGCTTATACGGAAAACCAGCTGCAATTCAAACAGTCCGGCAATCCATCATGACCAATTCCAAGCAAGACAAAGGTAAAGGAAAAGTACAAGGCATTCTTTGCGTTTTTGCCGGCCGTGTCTTTTGACTCGCACCCGTCCCGCATTGCATGTACAAGTGCTCGGTCCGGTGGGCGGAAGGCGTCACTCGTCTCATCACAAGTGGGCTCCATCATCGATACTTACCAAGTTATGTATGTACTTGATCTTGGGGATGCCACAGACTACGGCTAGACAGCTTTCGCCGTAGTATTGCTACTACTGCTACTCCGTACTAGTATCAGCAATTACTTGTACAATACCCCAGACTGACCCCAGACCACGCCAGCGAGGGCCCATCTGACTGAATAAAAGCAGCCATGATGAGTTGTCGTTTTGGCTGATGTCGGGTCGTGGTTCAACGAGCGCCTGTTGTTGCGAGCTCGTGGTGCAAGGAAGCACGATGATTCGTTAGCGGCCGTGGCCCGAGCCCAAGACAAGACTTCCAGACATGTCTAGCATCAGCAGGAGTTTTCCTTTCCGATTTGTGGCGGCGGCAGGACTAGCAGGGGAGACAAAGCTCTCTGCCCTACGGTGCTACTGCTGGCACTGCCACCACTGGGACGCGATCTTGTTTCGTTTGCTGGCGCATCTGCACGGAGCACTAACATGCCGAGAAGGGCTGTGGCACACTGCGCCTGGCCTCTTCGTTGCAGCCCAATAAATCCTACCGAGCTTGGCGATATTTATGCTCCAAGCAGCTGGCGATAACGGCGCGTTGCAGATCCCGAGCCGGGAAAATGCCGCACAAAGAGCTGTGTCTGGCGAGCATCACGACCCGGAGCTCGATGCCGGCAGCCGGAGCGAATGGCCCGGGATGTTTCTGATTATGTCAAAGCAGCCTAGGCCAATCAAGCTCGGTGTATTTATTATTGATGCTTGATCTGTCTGCTCAAGCAAGACTGGCATTTATACAAAAACTGGTGAAAGTAAGTAGTAGTAGTTTATAGTATTCTGTCTCTTTGCGGCCAGCCTTCCGGGGAGCGAACCTGTGGGCAGTGGAGCGTTTTACCTATGTACCTTATGGATTACGGACATTGGTGCCTTGAACCAAGGTCTGAAAAGCTGAAAAGTGACACGCTCTGATATGCAAACGACGTCTGCCGCAATCGTTCACAAACACGGCCAAAATCCCGGCCCATCTCAATATCGCTCGCAGTGATGGCCGCAAATTCTTAACAAGATAAATGCATCGCCCCGTATGGCCAGTTCTTCTAGAATTCTTCTATACTGTTTTTTTTCCCAACTCGCTCTCCGCTTTCGTCCCACCAAGCGAAATCCGGCAAACGTCGCCTTTTTATGGAGACATCTATGTAAAAAGAAGGTTAGTACGGAGAGATCCGATAAGATAGCACAATGCACGTGCCACGGCATCGGACTTGCCTTGGCGTGACATCTCGTCAGCCTGCAAGACAGAGACGCCGTGTCGACGACATTGGATAGATTCATGGATTGACATCGCCAATTTGTTTACGCCTCTGCACTGCTATCGCTATCTTCATCTTCCATCATCGCGCTCGTAATCTCTTACCCCAGGCGCATTATTGCCGCGATTCTTGTGCATTTCTTTATTTGCTTGCGCATCACGTCTTGCTTGGCTTCGCGAAGCTCAGTCTGTCAGCCCAATTCGCCGGAGCTGATTCGGGATTTCCCTGCTTGTATCGATTGCATCGGCATCATAGTCTATACCGACAGCTCATGCGCAGCTCTACACGCGAAGCATAATAGCCAATCTTGACTCAATCTCGCTAGTCGACCAGAGGCGAGATCCCGGCGCCCTGCTCTTTCTCGGCAATCTCCGCTACAGATCCCACTGCTACCCGCTTGTGTATCCGGCACTGCCATCTCCCATGGCGCGACCCCAGACCTCCCCGATCCTAGCTCAGCTGCGAAACGCCAAAACGTGCCCCGAGCAGTCGACAGCTCTACAAGCTCTGAAGAATGAGATCATTGGGCATCACCAGAAGAAGGAGACATGGGTCAGTCTGGGGGTGCTAGAGCCCGTTATTAAGACCTTGACCTCGGCTCGCCCTGCGGCCAAGTCGAATACCGCCAAAGATGCTAGACCACAGGCATCGAGCCGCCGGTCCCTATCAGACGAAGACGACGTAAGGCTGCAAGCCTTGCAGATCATCACAAGCTTCGCCAAGGGTATGCTTTCCGAGATCCGTCACCTCAACTTCTGCAGGACCCCCCTGCAGCTTTGCTCGATCCTCCTCCACTTAAACAGCTGATACTGACGTGTGATACTACTTTATTTGCAGGTGGCCCTCCCTTCCTACCGTCCGTCCACGCCTCCCGAGCTCTTCCAGCCATCCTCGCATGCACATCTCCCAACGCCAACCCGCCGCAAATCGTCGTTGCCGCTCTCAAGGCCGTTAGTGGCATTGCAGATGCAGCTGCTCTGGCGCCCCCGACATCAGATTTCGATACTCTAGCTCTTGCCGACGCAGTATTTACATCGTCGTATCATCTCGAATCTCTATGTCTCATACTTGCTTCTACGTCATCCAGCCGCCTCCAGCAGACCCAGGTTGAGCTTGTGGCCAGCTTGATATCCCGCATCTGCAGAGAGGAACGGCATCAGCAGGCCCTGGTCCAGTCTGGTGTTTTGGATATGCTCGCGTCGCGCTTGGCCAGCTTCGCCGTCAGCCAGGGCCATGTTGTTCCAGGAGCCGAAGCGCAAGCTTACAGCGATGGGTTGTATGAGGCCTTCCCTAAGGAAGCTCCTCATGGAACACAAATTGGTCCCGTGCTTGCGGCGGTAGCAGCCATTCTTGGAGAGTCAAAGTATAGAGCAACTCGCCTCATCAACTCTCCCGCCATCCTTGCCGTCTTCCCATCCATCGCCGTTGAAACCAGTGGCCTGAGCGGTGCCAAAATCCAGAGCCCAACAGTTATGGATTACTTACTGCCTCAAGTTCCTCCTCCCTCTTCTAACTCTCGCAGTCCACCCCAGTCTCATCACCATTCTTCCGTTAATACACCAGACCGCTCCGAAGCACGAACTCCGAGTCAGACGCCTGGCCTTAGACTTGTCTCCCCTGCTGCCTTGGAGTCGGGCTTGGACAACTCATCCGATGAAGTCGAGAGCCCTTTCATCCCCTGGCTGATTATACAGGCCAGATCATTGTCTGGCTATGGGAGACTCATGGCAGTCACTATTCTGACAGCGCTCTTCAAAGCTGGACTAGGGCGTAAAGGATGGAGAGAAGCCAGCCTTGGCATGCTAATAGTGCCGATTCTCCTTGAGTTGATTACGAAAAATGACAAGGACGAGGCCGAGTCGCAGAGTAGCTTTGATGAAACACAGCACCTCATCTTGGAGAAAGCGCCGGCAACATTAGCCCGTCTCATCACTGACAGCGAACTGCTACAAAAAGCTGCTTACGACTGCGGTGCAATTAAGACCCTGACAAAACTTCTGAGGCGCGCTTATCGCTCTGTGCCTATCCTAGAGGCAGCAAAATACTGGTCTCCCCAGCCTGACACTGATATGGATGTTGAGGGTCCGTCTGCGTCTTCACAATTGGGACAGCTTGGCCAGGATCCGCTGCTCTCGCATCGTGTGAGGCTAAGAGAATCGACGCTCAAAGCCATCGGCGCCGTAGCCTCTGGAAAGGAAGATTACAGGAAAGCCCTGGTTGAAGAAGACTTTATTCCCTATGTAATGGAGTCTCTTACTGAGTACCCCAAGCGTCCTAAGCAAATCAAAGACCGGCTCAAGGATAAACCCAGCGGAGAGCCTGAACCACAGCCCAACGTTTCGTCAGCATACGGCGCTAATCCATTATCCGTCATTGTCGCGGCGTGCCATGTTATCAGGATGCTTTCGCGATCCATTAGTATACTGCGGACGACGTTGGTTGATCATTCGGTTGCCATGCCAGTCTTCAAATTTTTAAAACACCCAAACGTTAATGTCCAGGTTGCTGCCACAGCTGCTATCTGTAACCTAGTTCTGGAAGCTAGTCCAGTCCGCGAAGTTTGTCAACCCCATCTGTTTCCCCTACTTCACTACTTGATTTCCCCTTTTGACATGACGTCTATCCCCCCCTCCTTTCATTGTCAATGACCCCGACACAAGACTGTTAAGCTAACAGCTACTAGCTACTGGCCGAAAATGGTGTTATGAAGATCCTTTGCGAACACGCCCACTCTGATAATCCTGCTCTGCGGCTTAATGCATTGTGGGCTCTGAAACACCTTGTCATTGCCGTTAGCTCCGATCTAAAGCGATCTTGCCTGGAGCAGCTTGGGCCTGATTGGTTGGTGCAACTTATTTGTGATGATGGTCAGGATGCTGTTTCATATAACACGCAACCTAGCCAGCCGTCGGGCGATGATGTGGATGTGGACGTGGATGTGGATGTGGACGAAGACATGGATGCCTCGCCATCTGACGAACAGGTGAGATGGATGTTTGCAGCAAACGGCAATCCGCAGAAGTTGGATGCTTCGAGATCAACCAAGCTGCGCCAAGCGGAAGACAAGCTCGCTAGCTTGCGTGAAAATGAACTTAACTCGTTAAGGAGATCCCGCAACGATGAAGTAGCTGTTCAGGAACAAGGTCTGGAGCTCATTAGAAACTTGTTAGGGCTCGGAGTCGGCCCTTCTGCGGAGTCACCTTATGATATGACAGAAATGATTGATTATTTGTTCACCACCATTGGGCAAGATCGGCTTTTTGACCTGTTATCCTCAAAACTACGAGCCAAGGTGCTCCATCCCTTCTCTCGACGAGCGCCAACACCGGGGCAGGAGACCAGACTCATCCACCCCCATGCAAAAATCATCATTCCAGTTATTTACATCTTGGTCCATATAGCAGCTAGTACACACCAGCATCGACAGTTGGTTGCTAGACAGACAGATCTGCTGAAGCTGCTCTACCAGCAGATCGGCAATCGAGATAAAGAGGTCCGCGTCGCCGTATGTCATTTCGTCATAAATCTTACGGGCCACGACGATGAGAGTGATGTGCAAGACTGGTCTATGAGGATCAATGAGTTGAAGAAGTTAGGATTCCATACCAGGATGGAGTTCCTCAAGCACAACGACAGAGATCTCGACGTGAGAGAACGCGCTAAGGCGGCAGTCTACCAGCTAGATAAGGCGATCGAATTTTAGCACGAAGAAGCAGCCTGGTTAAGCATTTGGCTGGATCTAAACAAGAGAAGTGTGCATCAAGGGAGTGGAGAAACGTCAGGGTGTGAAGTTGAAGATGAAGATGATCCAGCCTTGTTGAGCATCGATGATGAAAGTGGAAGTGAAATCGAACATGAAAGCGGAATCCAAGATGGAGACGGAAAAACAATTGAAGGTGGAGACGAAAACCAAGATAAAGCCGCAATGGAAGTCGGTAGCGAAAATGGAATCGAAGATGCGGATGTAACCACGGTTGAAGGCGGAAACAAAGATGAGGATGAAACCGAAATCGGAGATGGAACCGCAATCGATAGCGAAATCGAAGATGATGAGGAAACTGGAAACTCTACGTAGAAATACTATTTCAACCCTCAATACTTGACTGACGCAGAGGAGAGGTTGGGATTCAATTGACACCAGCGGCGGAAGAACGAAGGGTGATGATGAAGACGAAAAGGGGGGAAGGACAAAGGAGGACAACTCTTGGATCTGCTTTGATACCGCTCTTCTGTTTATCCTTTCTACATCTCTTGGTATTCTTACTTCTACAACACGGGCATGGATATTGGGAGCAACGGCTTAATAATTAAAAACCCACAAAAGCGAAGAAAGAGAATTGGGATGAAACAGGGCATGTTCTAGTGTAAAGCGAATATTTTACATAACTCAAAAATTATAACAGCGAGTCTTTTTTTCTCTTTTTCTTTTTCCTTTGTATTCGCATGCTACATTCTGCCAGTTTTATCTATTGAATCTTCTAGTCTGGACGCTTCGTGAAGTTGAGACGGCAAGTTCGCGGCCACGATCAATTCAAGTTTAACCGATATTAAGTCATACGAATATAGCATACATTGAACCTGCGTGAATTCAAACGTGATTTCGTAGTACAATGGCACCATCTCCTGTTACCCGATAATAAAGGAATAGCAATCGAACAGAAGGCGATTAATCCAGCGGATTGACACAAACGACCTCAAGAGGAACTAACATGTCGTATTCACGATAATAATACATTTTACATATATTAACAAAAAACCATTGCTTGTATTAAACACAGCCCATTACCTCGTCATCTATTTCTGTTCAATGTACCCTATAATAGGCAAAATCAAAATCCATCCGCGCTCCTCAAACTCGACAACCCTGACGTCCACTACACATACAACCCCCCCCTTTCTTTTCTCTATATTTGTATTTTCGACAAAAACATACCCCCCCGGTCATGCACGTTGGTCGCACGTGTGTATATCTACTTCAAATTTGGTTATCTTGTGTTGGTCGTGGGTTAACACAGAAAGAAGAACCCCCTGTCAAAAAATCTCCAAGGCTGTTTAAAATAACACACACATTGTATTTTTCGGAGAACCAACAAAACACGCTTGACAACCAACACCCCCTCCAATTCCAAAAAAGAAAAAAAAAAAAAAAAGAGGAAAAGGAAACGAGATAGAAAGTAAAGAACTAAATACTATTGATGGGCGGTAATTTGAGTTCACACGTGTCTTTAAAAGAAGAAACAAGCTTAATGCAGGGAGGCAAAGAAGAACCAGAGGAATAATAAGAAAAAAAAAAAAAAAAGAAAAAAATCTTTCACACGCGATTTGCTAACTAAAGATGGAGATGAAGTAACAGTTATTTCTGCAAGAAGACTATGGAGGCGGAGTTTAATTAAAGAGAGCCATGCTACCCGGCCCCTCGGTGAAATGATCTCGTCTCTTCCACTGAGACAGAAATTGATGCTATTCTCGAGTACACAGAGGTAAAGGGGACGTCCACAGAAATCTACATTGTCATCTTTACCGCACCAATATTAGCAACACGTAGCGGCGGTATGAACTCGATGTCTAGCCTCATCCGCAAGCCAAGAGACCAGTGTCTCGTTTCATCACACAGACCATACTCGCAACGCACCCCCAAGCTTGATTCCGAGACCAAGGTGGGCATCAAAACATCCCGCACTTGGGGCCTCAATTTCTTCATGGGCAGACTGTCTATCCATGATATTCCACACTAGCAGAAACTCCGGAACGATTTGCCGAAGAAGAATCACGCTTTATCTTTAACGATTTGAGCCATAGTACAGTATATTGTGATAGAATCTCAATCTAATAGCATGACATCTGACAGAGAATGGGAAAAAGGGGGTGAGGATGGGCATCACCCGCTCGTGCATAGGTATGCGGCTTGCTAAGAAGAGGCAAAACTCTGCCGATCAAGAAGAAAGCAAAAGGCGTCCTGCTCAGAAGATGGATGGCACAGCCAACAACCCCAAGATAAGACTCTCAGCAAGATTTCACTCTGTAACTATTAATATGTTCACAGGGCGAAAAGGGGGGCTAAGTCACATGTAAGGCTGCAAGCGCAGCGGTAAGACAGAGAGAGACAGGGCAGCATATCACCGGAGTGTTTTGTGTCCAACAGTTGGAGACAAAGCGTATGTAGGGAGAACTGTTTGTACTACCACCATCATCTTTGTCACTCGCCAAGTTGGTGGCGGGAGTAGTGGTGTTTCAACAGGTTCTTAGACATGCAGAGTCTCTCTGGGACGAATGTACCTCTTCTTGACACTAAGTCGGGTGTTGGATAGTGCTTTGTGGAGCATGTTTTGTATTACTTCATAGGCGGTAACAGGTGAGTCAACCCATCGTGGGGGGTTATGGTAATGATGGGTTGTGCCAGTCTGTTTACTACTTAAAGCTCGCTACCTGCCTTTGAATCTCCGGGTACTTACTATTAGAGTATCAGATATGCCATGTCTCAAGGCAGTATAAGTCCACTGGAGGAGGATTCACCAGCAAAGCTTTGTCGACAGTGGGCTTTAGGCACTGGTCAAGGAGGGTAAGCTGTAGGCATATGGAGTAGACTGATTTCGCAACAACTGGCTTTTCTCTCGGTCATTGAATCATAGAAGGAGTATACCGCCTTTTGACCATGTGCTCCCAGAAACGAAATTGCTTTGGCGGTGACACACAGAGCACCAATAGCTCTCATCTAGCACTGCTCTCTCGACCATCATTAGGAGACTCGACGGATCAAAAACGCCCATTTGAACGAGTCGCTCAACCAACAGGGCCTTGTCAATCCAGCCACCACCACCGCTTTGTGTGCCCCAAAGCTCCCAGACGATCCTATATGACATGGGAAGGGGGCCGGAAACTTGTAAACTTTGAACGACGCTATCATGAGACATGCATAACAAGTGGCGGTCCTGGGTCACGTTAATGAAATGTCAATCCTTGGCTTTTTGTATTTGGTCTAGCTCTCAGTTCCGGCTCTTAGCTGAGCACGTTCCACGTGGTTTTCGTAGACAACAAAACGAACACAGCGGTTGGATCTGAACTTTGCTCCTCTTATTTATGAGTTGAGTGGCTGAATGCTCAAGGAGTTATATCCGAGCTGAGGTTAGAGTTGCAGCTAGTCCAGCCTTTGAGCAGATCTGCATTAGCTGCACCTTTCTTGAGCTAGAAGCCGTCTGGTGCTGGAAATGTGTCGTGTCCGAGTATGAGGAATGAGAGTACGTAGCACACAGTAGAAAGTACTCCGCATAGACAGAGGTTGACAAGAAGTTTGATCGTCTACGGGCTGCAAGCTTGCAATAGGACGGGCGATTATGCATATGTTTAAGGACAGGCTATGGTGATAATTGTGCCTGCAGCTTTGGCTTTTATTTCACGGTAGCACGGCCTGTGGCCCTGGCAGGCATAGACTCAACAATTAAGGGCCGTCAAATGTCGAAATGGATTGCGAGATTGGCGTCGAAGAGCGTCTTTTGCATAAGATTATGCTGGACTCGGTGGTACCGCTAGTGCTGATCAGGTAGCGCATACACAATGCTCATGCTCTGGGCGGCCAAGCCGGCAGCGATAACTTGCTGCGACCAACAACCACACTTTGGACACTGCCTGCGCCAAAGCATCGTGCCACCTTGGTGTGTGTGCCATCGGCAGTGGGCGAAGGGGGGGAAATAGCATCTGCAGAGTCTTTGGTGCGTTTGCGCATCCTCGGAGCGCCAATGCAGTTACAGAGTTGGACGAATAAAACCCCGGCTTACTTGCGAATGCCTGTTGGGCCGCCGTTTTCGCAGAAGTACCAGCGACCGGTCACAGGATCTTTGCTGGGGGCCTCGTTATCCATTGCCCGAGTGGCGACTGGCGCACGAGTCGTTTGGTGGGCTGTTAGAAGCCGCGTTGTTTGCTGGAATGCTCAGCTGAGAGAGTTCCATGGACTTGGTATCGACGGTGTCGGCACTGCGTGTAGACGCCCGAAACCTTGACCCTGGGGTTGGGACTACGAACTGACCAACCTGCGGCTGCGGAGTGTCGCCGCTGCTTACTCAGACGCTTCGTGCCGCAAGGTTCGAAGGGAACCAGTCTGGAGAAGGCAAGATAGTAGGTCATCATGCCATGCTTTGGTGACTACCTACTCCTACCGACTTTGCTACAGTTAGTAGCGTTTGGTGTCAGTCAAAACTGAAGGGGCTGTGGTGAATATGAAATCAAAATTAGTATAGCCGACCTAGTACGTAGTACCTTACCTGCCTGTGCTGCTCTTTTGTGCTACACACTTGGGGTACAGACGCCTAATACGTACTGGCCGCATTCATGGCTTGCTGTCCCCTTGAGAGCTAGGCACAGATCAATGAATGAATGAGTGAGTGAATGAGCAATCAATTGCAAAGTAGCAAGCGGTGCTGGCAGACCTCGAGAAGACTCGGCTGTGGGCCAAGCTCGCCGGGCACAGACTTGGACAGGCCGCTCTGCGAACAGGGTTTATTCCATTCGCCAGCCTAGCAGCCTATAGCGCAACGATGCGAGACACCAACTGGCCCGAGGAGTTGAGCAGTGGTGAGGGTGGGGAGCGGAGCCCGAGACTTGGAAGAGGCGAGGGCGGCTGTCTGGTACAGTAAGGTTCGAGGTAAGGGGCCATCGCGGAACAACGGTCGTGTGCAGCCGGGCGACGCTGATAGGCTCCAACGGTAGCATTCCAGCGGTTCCAGCGGTTCCAGCACCACACGCGGGCTTTCGGACCAGAATCTTGGAGGGGGTGCGAAGCTAATAACCTGTCGGACGCGATCTGGTGAAAAGGGCCGCAAGATGATCTCGGCCGACACGCTTAATGGGGTTGCTGACCTTCATTCAATGCTGCGGCGTGGCATCCGTCTGGAAACAGATCCTTGATCGAAATAGGATGAGTCTGGCCCCCTGGCAAAGCGTTTCGTCGCCGTACATGGTTGTAAGGATATCGTAGATGAAAAGTTGACCAGGGGCATAGCGGGAGATTTCTTGGTTTCTCTTCTCTTTCTCTTTCCGCCTCTGAAAGTTTCTGGAAGAGGAAGCCACACGACTGTAGTTGGAAAGAGCCTCGGCACGGCAGCTTCTGCCGCGATCATCAACACGAAGGTCGAATACAATAGCAGGAGCACCCGGAGTGCTTGGAACAAGTAAGCAGGAGCGCTGCCTGCCGATGCTCCTGCCTTTGCACGCTGGAGCCTTGTGTGCTCTGCAGCAGCTTAGATTTATTACAGGACATGTACTCGCAGCAATAACTGCAGCACGAAAACTCGCTTGCAGCAGTAGGAATAGGTACTGTGTCTTGGCTACGAGCTCCCTGCCAGTTCACAAGTGAGCACATGTACCTTGATCAGTTTTTTTATCCCTCTATATTTATTATTAAAGTGCATCCAAACGAGTACGATACAGCCCATAACTTGCATCTGCCCATGCAGTTACATACGGCTTGTCTGAGCACCGGAAACGGGGCCGGTGTTCAAACAGGTCTTATAAAGAGAAAGAGAGAGAGAGAGAGAGAGAGAGAGAGAGAGAGAGAGAGAGAGAAACGTTTTCTTTTGCCACATCCTCTTCCTTGCAGTATGCACTGGGCTCATCCCTTTGGCCACTGATCCCGCGTGGCCCTGATAACTTTATGCAGCACTACTGTAGCATGACATGGAATGGCATGTAACGGCTCGCTTGCCTTGCTGGAGCTTGTCCCGGTGCGAAGAAAAGGAAAAAAGGAAAAACATAAACGTTTGAAACCCGCCTAATTTCGGAGTGGCTTCCGTTGTATCCCGGTGCCTGCTCTGGGGCCGATCATGTCTTTGCTTTCCTAGGACGAGGGGCCATGGGGGATCCACCATGCTACACATTTCTCGGTGCAATATGAAGGACGAGTCTGCTTGTAGTGTTACACGGCGTTGCAAGAGAATAGAGGTACTATGTGCTGTATGTACATAGGTAGTAGGAAGTAGGAAGGAATAAGATGCCTACTGTATTCTTCTGTGGCAGTTACTGATAACGAAGCCTCGTCGTTATTGGCCGTGTGTCCTGGATGGATGGCATTGTTGCTATTTTGAGATGTATATACTTACAACCTATACAGAGAGAGCATTCAAGTGCACAGACCATCATTTGCATTATCTTGCCTCGGCAAGTTCGACTTTACAGCATGGTACAAACAACGCAGTATTGTGCCTATTGGCCTAGATTGCTGGCTACGATGAAAACGATACTATTAGTCTGGTAATGCCTGTAATAGGTAGCTCCGTCGAGAGTCGTGTGAACAAAGCCAGCCGCGCCGGAGCTTAATCCCAGCGGAACCAAAAGACGTAGGTGGCCAAGATTAGCGGG
Organism: Trichoderma asperellum; assembly: GCF_020647865.1. Lineage (NCBI taxonomy): Eukaryota > Fungi > Ascomycota > Sordariomycetes > Hypocreales > Hypocreaceae > Trichoderma > Trichoderma asperellum. Next base: position 1,147,087 of record NC_089417.1, read on the forward strand.
GAACTTCAGCGCAGCAAGAGCATCAAACGAACTACTGTAACATACTGCACAAGTACAGCATCTTGCATTCTGCTCATCTGCAGAGCAACATCGGGCCTGTATCTTTGTTCTTGTTTCTTTTCTTAGGTTTGCTCAGGCCACCAAGCGCACATCTCGCCCAAGAGGCCCGATAAGCGCTCGGAGCCTTTCCGTGCTTCTTTTTTTGCCTTTTGACGCATTCTGGGACTTTGCCTTGCCTTGTCTGATAGCATTTACGGGGCGCAGAGAGCGATTATGACTGTATTCGCGTGGGGAGCCGCTGGTGGAGGGTTGCAATGGCAGAGCTTCGATTACCAGCGTTGACCAGTAGCATGCTGCCCAGTCATTGCCAGTGGCGATGAAAATAGGCCGCAGCCTTGGAGGAGTTGACGCCGCAGCGGCAAGTTTGTGAGAATAACGTGCTCGTCTACCGCGAGTACAGCGACCTGTAGGTATGGCATGTGGACATGATCCGCGGTATTGCTGCCAGGCGCTCCTCCAATACGATACACGAGGTCTATTCATATCTGCTTGTACGTCAAATTGTCCCGGGTCTTGCTGGGAGCACGGTGATACTGTGTCGCCCACGACATGACTGACTGATTGATCACAAGTACAAGCAAGCAGTTGTGTCACCGTTTTGGCAAATCTCGAATGCGCCACTTGCTGCTGGTTGGAACGAACTGGATGGTACATGATCTTCCTGGCAGTTTACAGGGGTTTCAAGGTCACCATACAACTAGCGGCATTAGCACTTGCAAGTGCCCGTACGAGCACCAGCGAAATGTGTGCCCGTTTGGGGGACAGACGCCCAAGGCACAGCAGCACTACCGGATGAGTGCGTCCAAAAAGCGTGGCACAACTGCTGCAGGTGGATGTCCCGTAAATGGCCCTACATATGACATGTCAGGTTGCATGATCCGACACGGCAGTGCCTCGTATGGGACTGAAGCACGAGATCCACAAGTCCATTTTGTGGCCTCCAGACCCCGGCAGGTTTTTCATTTTGTGTCTTCTGCAAGCCTTTTAAGCCTATTTCATACTGTAATGTGCAGTACCTGCTCTAGGTACTCGTACAAGTACTAAGCAAGTGCAGGTATGCATACGCTGAAGCCCCTCTTTGCTCTCTTTTTGTGCGACTTTGCTGTGCCATGCTCAAAAGAAGAGGAGTGATGGAGGAGGAACGAACACCAATAGCTAGACACAAACTTGGAAAAGCGCACCAGACTAACGGATACTTTGTGCGATCTTACCTACCCAGGGACGGAGATAGGTACGGAGTACAATTAGGTATTTACGAATGGGCAAATGAATGGGCGACGGGTCTCTGGGGGATGACAAGCCGACAGCAAGAAAAAAAACGAGATGCTCCCCGTTTTTCTATCGAGGTGGATACGACGGGAAAACCATGTGTCAAGAAAAGACTGGGGTGTCTAGGCTGACGATGGATGGAGATTGCTGTAGCACTACTGACTACAAACGGTAAGTCGACCAGGATTCTGCGAAATGTGCCAGCAAGGAAAAGGGACTGCAGGCAAAGAGAGAAAGGGCTGGCGACTAGCAGACCGACCCATGGCGGGCCGGCGTCGGCCGAGTGGTTAAGCTTGCTTAGTAGAGGCAGATCCAACTTAAGCTGGCGGCAGCTGCTAGCTAGCCGTAGCTTGTTTGTGTCAGTATGAGTGTGTCCCGTGCAGTACATGCACAAGCATGCACCTGTGGCCGAGAAGGGCAGAGATGGAGGGCGCCTTCTGAGCGCTAGAGACCTGAGACGCAGGCAGCGGGATGCTGGGATTGGATGGACGCTGCAGCACCCGGGGGGCTTGTTCAGGTCACTCCCGGTCGCCCACGAGGCGCTGGGAAGAAGAGGGAAAAGAGGAGAGGGAAAAGCAAGGCATTTGTACAGTACGTGGCACCGGCGCAATTTTGTCAAGCTGGTACTTGGCAGGCAGCCTGCCCGATGCGGATGCTGGGGGTATCACAGACGGCATCACAGACGGCGTCGCTCTTGTCACCCGGTACCTACGTTGGTGGCCGGGCGATCTGGCCGGGCTGTGTCATCGAGCATTGCTAGCACGAGCAGCAGCAGCACCGTTGTGGTGTCTAGCCGGGCCAGATGACTGCTGGGCAAACGGGCCTCCGTTCCTTTGATGCACCATCCAATGGCCGGCCATTCCCCAGCGCCGGTGCCAGGCTCGTGGGATCGCTCTCCCCATTGCCCGTCAAGCGCAAATCAATGGCGCGCGCCCAACAACGCTCCCATCTCGCTCGGCAAAGGACCGCCAGCGAGCGGGTGGGCGACAATCAATACCGGCAACAGGATGCTTGCCCAGCACGGGCCACTCACGGCGCCTGGCGGGGCCCCTCCAAAGCGCTGGGTGGATGCGAGCTCCAGCCAGTCCCAGCGAGTACCATCCGGCCAGTGGCCCCAGCAAAATAGCGCAGTCAGAACGCACAGGCAATGAGCGGCTCTGGTATCACCGACGCCATTTCGCCCGCAGGCCGTGCCAATGGCAGTCGTGCGAGACGCCCGTCCCTTGTTCGGGGCCCAGACCCACGGCAATATGGGAAACCTTGGGAGGTGGCGCACACCCCGGCTCCGTGGCCCAGGTTCTTGTCGCCAAGAGACGTGAGGTATGCTCTGGCTGCCCTCGACGGCACCGCGTGGCCCACGTACCTGTTGTCCTGAGCTAGAGTGCTTACTGGGGCAATGACATGCAAGCAGGTAGTATACCGAGCAGACTAGGTGCAGTACAGACTTATACACTACAGATTCTAGGCTATTGGCGGCGCCTCTTTTTTTCCTTGGATACTATCTACAAGTATGTAGGTATGCTATTTACCCCTTCTTTGCTTTTTCTTTGCCAGGGCTTCGGACTTTGAGGAAGAACTAGCTTTAGGGGAAACTCAGCTGCGCCGGCTACTGCAAGGCAATATTTTGAAGAGCAGCCCGGTCTGCGCCACCAAAGTCGCAATGGTTCTAATGATGATATCGAACACGTTATTGGATGCTGCTTGCTTGCCTGGACGGAGTGACAGGTGGTGGAGCCGTCTGGCTTTCCTTTGGGCAGATTGAACGGATGAGTGAAGGCGAGGGAGTGAGTGATCGACTGGACTGCCTTGCTTGTGCTCGTGCTTGTACTTTCTCTGGAATAGGCACTTACACCGTAGCTCAAAAGCCCGACAAGATTGAATTTTTAGCGGACAAGCACTACCATTACAGGTGCTACGCATGGTGCAGTACCGTACCTGTGCTACGGCACAGCGTCGCCGGGGGGTCTCTAATGTATCAACTGCTGTGTCTTGTCCACCAATGGCGTGGCAGCCGTTGCCTGTCCAGCGCTGCTTTTCTCTCGTCCTGCAGGTTCCTGTACTTCGCCGGTGTCTTCGATTTTCTTTCCTTTCTTTTTGTTCCGTCCTCTTTTTCGTGCGAGGTGCTTAGAAACCACCACATTGTACATTATTATCCTTGCTCATACCATCAGCCCATCGCCTGACTCAGGCCATGCATTTGCCCGCTCGCTTTGCCTGGTCCTTCTTTTTGCCCGCAACACAGGCCGCCAATTTTTCCCCCCCTTCATTTTCAACGTTAAACACGGGAACGGGGTGCTGCAGTAGCGGCACAAGCACAAGCACCGGTGCTGTCAAAAAGCTGCTGGCGAAGCAAACATTGCTGCGACCGACCGTCTGGAACCCGCTGGGGAAGTGCTGAAGTAAAATGGCCGGGCGTGGAGAAGCCGAGCTTGCCACCCCCTCTGTCTGTGTCGCAGCCAATAAATTTCTAGACGCCAGGGCTGCAGCCTCTCATCAGCACGAAAGCTCAAGCGACAGCGTGTTTCTTTTTTGGCTTTTCTGCTCCCCCCCATGTGCTCCCATGTGTGGTGAGAGCAGTGAGAACATGCATCTGAGCACAAGAGACACGGTACCTGCACTGGGCGGGCTGGGCACCTTTGTGGTGAGCTGCAGCAGTCTGTCTCGTCGCTTGCAAAGTCCATAGGTACCGTAGCACCAGACTGCAAAACCAGTACAGGGGCCCGGGCTACACTAGGCTGGCTAGCTCATCCCATTAATAGGTGCAGTACGGCACGAGCACCCGTACACACAAGTATGTACCAGCAGGGCATTTTGCAGCTTGTACCGTACAGCTCAGACATGCCGTTTGGTAGCGGTACCAGCACCAGAAAGTCGCCCGTGAAGAAGCTGGGGAGAAGATCCTTCCTAACGAACCCAACCGCCATCCGGGCTCTCGCCCATCTATCTCCACCCCCCTCTGCCATCTGCTCTGCCATCCACTACCGTCGGCACCATCCACCCCCCCAGCGCTCACCCCCTCTCCACGCTCCTTTAAAAAGAAGGGAAAAACGAAACCCTTCGCGTTCTTTCGGCCAAGGCTTACCTGATTGGTCCTGGCCCACGTCCTGGACATGCCAGGCTCCCTCAGCTGCGACCCGCTCCTCTAGTCCCAGATTCCCGGGGCCCTCCCTCAATAAATGTGGCCCTGGCTCTAGTCGGAACAGCGTCTGCCCAGCCTGGCCAGCATCTCTCAACTGCTACTAGTACCTACATGGTCGCACATCCACTTCTTTCGTCCTCCCGTTGGTTTCTCTCCTCTTGCACCTTCCACGCACACAACCTCGATATACTCCCACGGCCTGAGAGACGATAGACGAGACCGTCCAAGGGGAAAACAAGACAGCTCCATCAACTCGGTCGCTCTCGATACAACCCGTCGTCGCTGCTATACATGATTCCACGACTCTCGACTACCCGCGTACTGTAGTCTGGGCTGAACAACGGGCTCCTTGCTCTCCCGCCCTGACGGTTTGGCGGACCGAGACCGCCTCGAGTCATTTGAAGGTGAGTTGACCATTCTTCATCAGACACTGCTACATTACTTCTTTTTGCGGCATCCAAGTTTTTTTTTCCCTCTCGACTGTCGCTCCTGCTGCCCCATCATCCGTCCTCAAAAGGTTCTCGCAGCCACATTGAACTGTACCACTAACACAGCGAAACAGCCTCTTTTTGATCCACTCGTATTCTTCACTCAATTACACTTTTTTTTTCCCACGCGATATCATGGCGACGCCTTCCAGTGTGGCCTCCTCGGCAGGCCAGCGGGACATGGTCCAGCGAATTCACCGTGTGACTAGAGAGAACCGCCATCTTTGGTACCAGTTGACGGTTCTGCAGCAGCCGGAGCGAGCTCGGGCTTGTGGTTCGGGCATGAAAGGTACGACCTTCAATGTGACAGATGGATGATGCATCGCTCTACTCCATCTTTTCTTTGCGAGAAAGTCTTTGCTCACTCCCTCGTAGCTAACAGCGACCGACGACCCGTTGATCCACCACCTGTTGTTGAACTTCGCATCATCGAAGGTCACTCTGTTGAAGAAGGCAAGGACATCACTTTCGACTACAACGCCAATTTCTTCCTTTATGCGAGCTTGGAGCAGGCCCGTCCCATTGCCCATGGCCGTGTCCAAAATGGAGCCACTAACAACCCTCCCATCCTGACTGGCGTTCCTGCATCTGGTATGGCCTATCTCGACCGACCTACTGAGGCTGGATACTTCATCTTCCCCGATCTCTCCGTCCGACACGAGGGTTACTTCCGCCTCTCCTTCAGCTTGTTCGAGACGACCAAGGAGGCCAAGGACTTTGATCTGGAGCCCTCCGATTCCGATCTTCCCCCCGGTGTTGACTGGAGAATGGAAATCAAGACGCAGCCCTTCAACGTCTTCAGCGCCAAGAAATTCCCTGGACTGATGGAGAGCACTCCCCTCAGCAAGACCGTTGCCGACCAAGGATGCCGAGTCCGTATCCGCCGTGATGTACGTATGAGGAAGCGTGACGGCAAGGGCAGCGGCTATGATCGACGCGAAGAAGAGTATGCTCGGCGTCGGACCGTCACGCCGGCTCCCGCCGAGGATCCTCACGGCTTGCGGGCCAGATCCGTCAGTAACGCGAGCGAGCACCGTGCGCCCTACATGCCACAAGAGCCATCACGAAGACCATCTGCTGCTGAAAGCTACCATGCTCCCTCATTGCACCCGCCTCCTCCACCTCCCTCTTACGACGCACCACCGCCATCTGCTCGTCCTGGCCATCTTGCATTCGGCGACTCAGCAGTGCCGCAATATGGAGCGCCCGCTCCTCCTCGCCCATATGCCCATCCGCAAAGCGCTCCGATCCCTCCTGCCACGCCTACTGGGCCATATCCAGCAGCAGCTTCACCATCTCCGTATGCCAAGACAGACTCGCAGCCGTACAAATACAGTGCTCGACATCCGGCGCCTAGCCCATCGCCAATTCCGCCCATGAGGCACGCCATTTACGACAGTCGGCCCTCAGAGCCATACTCATCGACTGAGAGGCGGCCTTCGCATGCTCCTTACCATCCTTCCGGGCCGGTGGCACCGTACTCTGCACCCTCTCTTCCGCCACTGCCTAGACGCGAGTCGTCGACTCATTCATCCTTGGCGCCCCTCAGGATTGCTTCTTTGGTGTCGCCCCTCCCGCCTATCGAGGCCCAGACGGAGCCTCTTCCCCCTCCACCGATCATGTCGACAGGCGGCAAGAGAAAGCATGACTACGTCTTCTCCCAGAGCACTAAGCCGCTGTACAATGGCCAGCGGCAACTTGATGCTCACTTTAGTCACGGCTATCGTGGAGTCACCCCCGAGCCTGATCAGGGAGTCTACTCTAGAGCCGACGGTCATATCGGCGTCGTTACTTTCAACCAGTACCAGGTATAAGCCTCTTGGTATGCTACAAACTCGACTCCGATGTATGAGTGACTCAAAAATAATGGAGTATTATCTGCATTTTATTTTGATGCGTGATAGATTTCTCATGGGCGTTTTGGGGCTTGTATCGACTATTAAATACCTCTTTTATTATTTCGCAAGAGGACAACATGAATGGGCTAGTGATTTCTGGAGTTGGGGCACGACAAGCAGCTTGAAGCTTTTATAAAGCAAGATGGCTCGACGGAACACAGCAACTTTGATGTGATTTTTTACTTTTATATACATATATATATCATCGTTATTCTTGATTCTTTTCTCCGACAGGTTGCAACAATCATAGATGGCGGGAAAAGAGAGACGTGAATGCGATGAAATAACCATTTACGCTCTACGTTGAATTCAGTACCCATATATTGTGTTAATTGGGACGGCATAGCTGTTTCGCTGAAACTACCATTCCTTATAGTTGAGGTGTTCTTTCTTTTCTTTTGGATGGATCTTTCTTCTCTTTTTATCTTTTTTTTTCCCCCAAATGATACAATCTATTAGCACAAGTAGCTTTTTCTTGCTTTTTCTATAGCAGACAATATTTCCATTATCCTATTATTATCCTTACTATCTCTTTTTATTTCCCTGTTTGAGAATCTGGTTCAACAACTGTTCTGTTAATGCTGGATAATGGGAGGGGAGGTCTGTTTGACTCTCCATAGTGGTTTGGCTTCGTGGAGAGGTAACCAATGCCTAGTATTTTCAATGTGAAGCACAACTTGGCGGAAATATTGAGAATATGGAAATTTCGGTGGTTCGTTTGTTTACCATTGGTACAGCAAAAATTCTTGGAGTAAATGTCATTTATTTTCTTACGATGGGATAGGGTCTTTGAGCAAAGCTAATTCAACAACCGTGGCCGGTGGTTTCTTTGTTTCTTATGTCTTTCTTTACATATACCTATGTAGTTTATAACTGATAAGAAGATTTTGAGAACGATTTTAGCTTTTGTAACATATCTTTTCTTTTCTTTTCTTTTCTTTTTCTTCATGACTAGTGAATTGAATTGAATTGTTATATCTAAGGCACTTCGGAATTGCATAACTCTTGGATAACTCGGGAGCACATCTCACATCTCATAACCGGCACTGTAGCTCAAGCTCAGATCGTTTCAGGCCAGCACAGCCGCAAAGCGTAGTGTCAGTCCTGCCAGGTATATTGCCGCACCCAAGTAATATAATTTAATGACTCTCTACTTGCCTCAGGCTAAAAAAAGGAAAAAAAAAAAAAAAAAAAAAAAAAAAAAAGAGCCGGAGCGAGATTCCTAAAGAGAATATCTATCATGTGGCATGAGCAACTAAAATCCCCCAAAAAGAGAGGGAGGAGGAGACTGGCTTGAGGGGGGAAAAGAGAGAGAGTGTGATCGGTGAAATACCACCCTCGGGTCGGCTACTTTGTCGGACTGTGACGGTATTTTCGAGCACAGAGTGGCTTTATGGCCCGTAAAATGAGTAGGAGAAAGACCAGGGCCATGTGCGCTAAAGGTGCTCTCTTGTGACCTGGGTATATATTGTGTGGCTGGCGCGAAGGAAACTCAGTTCCCTATTGAGCTTGGAGCGCAGCTGATCACGTTCTGATTCCTGGAAGCTTAGCATCTCATTTGTGCAGCGAGTAGGTACCTGATAGCGAGTAGACAGACTTGCAAGTGTCTAAGTAGTTGTCTTCGCCTCCGCATTTTCCATCCCTTGGATGCCCGTCGTGCAGCATCGTGCAGATGTCGGTGGCCCTGATCATGCCAGCACGGCAGAGCAGCTGCGAGCCCGCTCGGCCGGCTTGTCCTATTTGCTGCTAGCAATATACGAGTACGGGGGAGCACAATCAACATCCCTGTCGCCGACCCGGTCCCAATCCCTGCCGGCCCCCTCCTCGAAGATGCCATCCCTGTCCGTTGCCACGACAACCATCACGTGCAGCCAGGATGCCTGGCCAGACGGTGTGAATGGGGCCAGCCGTGGGTGCCATACATAAAACAAAACAGTCGGGCGCATTTCTGCTCCCCAGGCCGCCAACGTACATGATCCTATCTGCAAGTGCAGGAACCGGGCCCGTTCTAGCCCAGCGGTGCTGTCTCTTGTCTGGTGGCTCGCAGAACCAGATAAAGAAGGACGAGCCTCGCCTTGCGGATCTCAGGTTGATTGTAAGTTGTGAAGTGAGAGGAAAACGACACAATCAACCCCCCCCCTTCTCTCACTCTAACCTCGCCCTTTTTTTTTTTCTCTCTCTCTTCTTCTTGAAATCAGCGCCATACAAATGACTTGTCAAGCTAAACCTCACTCACTAACAATGGCCCCAGCTACGATCCCTCATTAAACTTTAAAAAAGGCTTGCGGAGTGAATCCCAATTTCCCCGAGCGCCCGGCGAGACAACAAGACCGAAGACCTGCTACGTATAAGTGTGGGAGCATTCCCCCGTCAAGAAGGGAGGGTGCTGGTCCGTGTTTTGGTTTGGTTTGGCTTTTGTTTTGTTGTCGGTCATACCATTGTTTTGGAGTCTCGAGAGAGTGAAAATAATCCCTCGCTGGTGGTGGCGGCAGAGACGAGAGAGACAGACGAGGAACAAAAAGAAACAAGGTCCTTGGTGACGGAGATGAACGCTTTCTGATTGTTTGACCCTTCTGTTATTTGACATCGCCACTCAATCGTTGGCATCGGCTCTACTGGTTGCGAGACCGTAATCAGACATCTGCGGCCGACGCTTCTTTTTCCTCAATCACCGGCCCTTAACCCCCCCGTCGTCTCTACGTTATCGCGCCTATCTATATATACACCATCCCGCCTGCTCAACCGCTCACCTGCCTGCAATGGGCCCCCCGAAGACGAGGGGCCTCGAGGCGCGGCCGAGCCGCAGCCGCTTTCACGAGGGTTCTATGAATGACCGCGTGTCTGCCGTACCACCAGACCATTTCCTTGGACCCGGGGAGATAGAATCGCTGGAAAGACCATTGGAGGTGGAACTGGAGCAGCATCAGTATAATCTACGAAACGCTCGCCGGTCGCAAGATACTCAGCGTCAGCTTCAGCTATGGTTGTCTCAAGCTCCTAGTATCGCTCCGAGTGTCGCCCCGAGCACCAGCACCTCCTCTCCTTCGAAAAAGGGCATGCTGGGCAAGGTCTGGGATGGCGTTCGAGGTCGGCTTCAGCTCAAGAAAGATACCCCCTCCCCTGAACAGAAGAAGAAGGCAGATTCGCCGCCCAAGAAGCCAGCAACAGCAAATATTTACGACGACAGGCCCACTAGAGAAGAGGCCCTGGCGAGTTATCATTTGTTGGTTGAGTCGGGCTTCTTCACTTCTCATGCCATTCAGTCTACCCGACAACCTCCCCCGCCGGGTTTTGTAAAGCAGCGACCAGCCACCAGCCACCAGGTGCTCTCCGTCTCGACACCGCCGCGAGCACCACAGCCTCTCCAAGCCCCCCCTTCATTGCCTCCGCCTCCGAAATTCCCTCTCAACACCACACCTAAAACACCTAGGAGTACTAGGAGTAACAGGACGTCTTTATCCGCCGTGACCCCGGCGAGTGCCGATTCGAGAGGCACCAAACGGACTGTAAATGAAAGCACCAACAACGATATCCTGATCCACCAGGACGAGAGGGAAAAACCGGAAGTTCCTAGAGAGGCGCGCAAGAAGATCCGTAAGAGTACTTCTAAAGACTTCACTATTCCTGTTCTTCGTACCGTTAAGTCTCGACGGAAACTCACGGGTAGCCGATCAAATCGCCGAAAGAGTCAAGGCAACGCTGGTCTCCCGCCTGTGGTAATACACCACTACCATAGTCACAGTGCATCAAGTCGAGACTCCAAGCATAGCAAGCGTTCTTCTCACTTACTGTGCGCAGCCTCGCCATCATCCGCAGGATCATCACCCCGAAGCTCCCTTGACTCTACATCGTCATGGAGAGAGAGTGGTGAAAGCGTCTACAGCGTTCGGGCCATTGGCTCTGGCTCCAAGAGCTCTCGTGCCCTCAGGCCGAGAAAACCTGCGGCCAAGGCTGGCGCCACTAATACTGCTGATGCTGATGCAACGGAGCCTCTCAAGGTGGTTCCCAATGCAAACCGAGGAATCCCCGGTGTTCCAAGCATTCCCGCCAAGTATACCTTTGGAGAAGATCGAGAAAATGGACAGGCCTGGCGAGGGCTGAGACGGTGAAGACTTCTATTCGCATTAACTACTATTATTGGACTTTGTCGCGGGCGTTGTCGGATCCACATTTTTTCCATCTCAAAATCTGTTTTTCTTGAATCAGCCGGGATTCAATATTTAACGAATTTCTTTTCTCTCTATCACGAGATATGATATGAATTTTTATCGAATTTTTTTTTTCTTTTCTTTTCATATACCCCATCCGTTCGGAGGGCGACCAGAAAATCTCTAGAAAACACCAAAAAAATGGAAGAAAATACACAAAAAACTCAACAACCGATGTAATGATCCAACAACCGTCTATGCTTCCCAGCAGCGCAGGCGGAAATTTTATCTTTCGTTGTTAACAAAACATGTCTTGATTTGCAAGGGACGTTGTGCTTTGTTACGGTATGTGTCACGACAAAAGGAACAATATATGAAACTCACGTATATATACGACTTTGACGACATTTGTGCAAATATGCGGCAAGCAGCGACGGAACAAGGGAGGATCAATAACAAAAGGTTCAATGGAGAGATGGAAGAAGGGAGAAGATGAGAAAGAAATGTCCTTACCTGTCACTCTATCTATATATGACCCTGCGGGAAACGGGCATTTCGTTCTTCTTTTTCTACTGGGAAATCCTATCCTTTTAGGATCTTCTTTTGTCTGAAAGCTGTTTGCTTGCTTTTGAAATTTTTTGATTTTCAGTTCGCAAGAGGGGAAAAAACAGAAAAGGAAACCTGCTATTCTTTCAAACATTCGTTTACATATTCGGATCTCTTTTCTTTTCTCGACCACGGCCCTTTCTACCTCCCCTACATAAGAATCGGTGATGTTAGTTACATCGATCGATAAGGGAGGGTAGGAGAAGGCTAGGAAAGAGAAAGAAGGATCTTAATAATGATATGATGACTTTCTTAAGGGGGCGAGGAAAGGAGGATGATTGTACTAATAGGGTATTGCTTTTTTAACTTATTTTATGAATGACAAGAGACATTACATCAATCTTTCGTGTTGTGTATGCTGTGTTGAATTGCCTACTTTTGATGAATGATTCTATTGATTCCTAATTTCCATTTAAATGTGTGTTAAACACCTCTTGAGATTCTGGCAGACGAAGTTGTCTGTAATACTGTCCTTAATACTAGAGATAAAACCCGGGTTTGTATTTCTTTAAATAATAAGAAGAGAACAAACAATCTTGGCATTCACTAGACACACATGAGATCTATTTACAGTAGAAGAAGTTGTAGTTATCGTGAAAATTCTTAAATTGCATGTCTATCCTACTATCCAATAGAGTGCACGGGTTTCTACCTCAGCACAGATAAAATTAAAGATAGACAGAGAGAAGAGAGAAAAGCAAACCAGCAGCATTAAATAGAATAATTTAAATCCCTTTTTGCGTTCTCCGAGCTTAGCAAGACAGAGAAGACGAAAAACGGAAAGAAAAAAAGAAAAGAAAAGAAAAGAAAGGGGGAATCCCCTTTTGCGTTCTCTAATCTTAGCAAGATAGAGAAGAGGAAAAACGGAAAGAAAAGGAAAAAGAAAAAAGGAACAATCTGTTGCACCTCCCTCCATCAGCCAGCCCCATCTATACCAAGCACGTTGCTCCCCTCCGACTCCTCCCTGTCCCAGTATCAATCCAGCAAATAATAAGAAAACACCCTCACCCCTTGCTATTCCCACGCAGAACGAAAGCCGCTCGTTCGCCGGCCCATTTCTTTGAGTCCATGTCACTTGGACATGAGAAAAGGTGGTGTGAAAAAGAAAAAGAAGGAAAGAAAAAAAGAAAGAAAGAAGTCCCATATCCATATTCATGCATTCTTCCATAACAGTAGTGTTCCCATAATAACAGTCGTCTCAATGTGAAATGAAAGCAAAAACATATAATGAATAAAGATATTCTACATAAGAGATGCTTAAGAAAAAGGGCCAAAAAAAAAAAAATAACGGGGGGCCCAGTAAAACAATAATTTCCACACAACGCGAAAATAATCGCTAATAAGATGCCGGTAGAGAAAAACATCTCAAGCATAGCAAACTCCTTTCCGGAAACGAATAACATCTCGGTTCATTCCACTTGTGCGCCAAGCCAATCCACAAACATCCCAAGATAATCGAAAAGAAGAAAGTAGGAAAATCAACAACAATGTCGCCATCATGTTAAGCCAGCGCGAATTTCATGAGCTGACCGATCTCGAATAGTGCGTGAAGCAAAGGTACGTCCTGCTACAACAATAGCCCGGATAGTATCCCAGATCAAAGCAAAAAGTCCAGGGAACCAGTTATAAAGCAGCGCGCAGACCATAGCCAAAAGGAGAGGGATCTATAGAAGAGGAAAAAATCGGTCAGTATATAGATTTCCAGTATTAAATAGCGAGGATGGCTTTCTCAACCACTTACCCAAATAAAGAAGAGGTTCCGATCATTGCTAATCTTCTTTAGCTTTTGCTCCCGAGCTCTCAAAAAGTTTTCTTGTTGTTCCTTTGTGATAGCATGCTTGCGTCCAATTTCAAGGATCTCCGGGATCTCGGTCGTAGTGACAGATTTCTTGGCCACAGTCACTGACGAGTGCTGCTGCTGCTGCTGCTGCTGCTGATCGTATAGCTTCGAGTACTTCAAGTCAGCCTCTGCTTCAAGAGCCGCGCGAGCCGCCGACTGAATCTTAATGTCTTTGTCCGCTTCAGGATAAATGTCTTCGTAAGCAGGGGGTGCCGCCGATGCACCATTCATGTATGATGAGAGATCCCACCAGCGACCATCTACCTTTGCCTCATTGTCGCCGTGGGTATCTGGGCGGTTGCCGGTCATGTTGGGCATCAGCTGCTGTACCCTGCGGATAAAAGGCGCTTGCTGAAGGTAGGCCTGGTAGTCGGGCAGAGCCTGCATACCGGCAAAGGTTGGCATTTGAGGAATCTGAGGGAGATGTGTAAAGTTTTGGAGCTGCTGGGAAAGCTGCTGCTGGAACTGCAGAAGCTGCTCTTGGACCTGGTTCTTGAGCGCAGCCGCCAATGCCGTGGTCTGCGTCGCTACACTGTTATTAGCGTCATCGACAACAGCAGCAGCAACTTCTTCTAGCACAACGCCCTTGTCTAGTCCGATGCCGCTTGGTCGCCTCATCTGGAGGAGGTCATTATCATCCGAATCTTCGTCTTCAAAGTCGTCGGTTGTGTACTCGGGGCTTTCTTCGCTCGGATCCAAAGAAATGGGTTCTTCGTGAGTGTGGGCTCTAGTCAACGGTTCCCACAGCGAGCGCAGAGAAGCGGCACTGCTAGAGGTGCTCTGAAGAGATCCTCCGCTGCGGGAGCGGTTGTGCTTTTGCGTGCTACGAATAGTGCGAACGACAGCTCTCGACTGGGCTACGTCGACGGCAGTTAGGCTCGATAAGCTTCGGATTGTTGGATCAGCTCCTGCAAGCAGTAGTCGTCGCGCAATTTCTGGGTGATTATAAAGAGCGGCGAAATGCAGAGGAGTGAAGCCACCTCTGTCACGGACATAGGGGCTTGCGCCGCGGGCGAGAAGAGCAGCGACCAAACGGTGATAGCCCTGAGAGCAGGCCAAATGTAGCATAGTGTGTCCAGAGGACCCCTTCAGGTCCAGCTGCGTCCTGTGAGGACTGTCATCCAGATCGATGAGGTCAAGAACTCTGAGAAGCTGAGATTCAAGGTGTGTCTCATTCGGCGCCGCCTGGTGGTATACAGGGCCATTGCCTGACGAGCCACCATTAGAAGATGGCCCATTGCCCCAGCTTGAGCCGCCATCGTTTAGAATCCTGTGTGCAAGTTCATTCACGTCGACAGCCCGGCCGGACATCTTGTGGCCCAGTACAGCAAGAGCGGTACGGATTAAGATGTCTTCGGTATCATCGATATATTTGAACATTGGGGGCTGCTTGGCGATGGGGAAGCCAAGCGCTTCTTGCCGTCCGAGCGTCACAGGGACTGGGCCCGCAACTGCAGAAGGAGGTAGCAGGCATACCAGCGCTTGCGGTCCCCAAAAGGTGGTTGTAATAGCCTTGACGCTGCCAAACCAAACCTCATGCCCTTGGATAAAAGAAGCTCCAATGACGGTAACCTCGATGCCGCCCACCTTGGGGCCCTCGCCAGGGATAACCTTGTGGACTATAGGAATTGCCACCTGCTCGTTTACTGAGGCTGGAGGCATCGCATAGAGGCCACGGCCAATGGGCTGTGAGAACTGGCCAGAGAGTTGGCTAAGCGATGCAGAGTTAACGCCATTCCGGAGCCCGCTAGGGCTAGGAGCACGACTGGGATGGCTGGATGTTGGAGCAGAATAAAGCTGGGCCATGGCCAAATTATCCATGCTCTCAGAGCGTCTATTGCCGAAAAATGGGACTTGTTCGTTACTATTGGGCGTAGTGGGTCCATTCGTAAACGGGATTTGGGTGTTATTCATGGTGCCAAACATTGCCTCGGGCGTCGAGAAAGTGTGTGGATTGGGTGAGAAGGGCGAGGTTGCGGCAGACACGTGCTGACTCATGTTGTTTTGAGCGGGCACGTTTGGCGAGGCATCCATACGTGTCATGGTTAAACCATTGGGTACTCTACCAGAAGCACTCGATTTCCTCTTCTTGGCAGGGCCGCCCTGGCTAGGCGAAGGAGGCCGTGATAGGGACCGCCCAGACACTCCTGCCGCGGCCATGGTAGGAGTATTTTTCCCAGATGATGGAGCGTATGGGGCAGCCTGGCCATTGCTGCTTTGCATTGCGGAAGGAGAGAATGCAAAGGGAGAGCCCGGCTGTGTTTGCATCCCCAGATTGTCGGTATCCATGGGCTGCTGCAGTGAAGAGCTCGAAACGGCTTCTGACATGGCCGGCTGCCCCAGCTGCTGCGTCATGGGGTTAGTCTTGTGGTCATCGGTAATCATAATCGGGTTCGACATGGCCTGCGCAATGACGTTGTCCTTCCAGTCTTTGATGGTGAAGATGACGTTGAAGCCCATCTTCTCGCCATGGTGGCGGCAGTAGCAGGCAATTCGCATAGGGGCGTCAACTTGCATGGCGCGAGGGTGTCGATTCTGCTCTGGCCGTCCATGGTTGTCCAAAATACCATTGATGGGCTGCCAGTCTTTGATCTCCGAAGTGTTGAACACAACGACACGGCGCTGCTCATCCTGGCTCCACATCTGATCTTCTTCGGGTTTCTTGACCTTCTTCCTGGCCGCTCTCTTGCGCTCTCTTGTGATACAGCCAGCACAGATGCGAACGTCGCCTCCTTTCTGTGCATTGAGCGGATCATTATCTTCCGGGAGGTAGCCCTGGGGACTCGAAGCAGCCCTCTCCAAAGCTGCCTTTCGCTTATCTGGCTGATCCATGGCACTGGTACAGACCAAACTGACAAAAAGTTCGAGGGTATCGGGAGACTTCTGCGCAGCAGGCTTCGCCATGAGTTTAGGTTTAGAAATTGTGTGAGGTGGCAAATGCAATTTGGTGATCCCTGGTGGGAGCGGGTCTAGTGCCATCTTTATGGGAATCTGTGTCTCTACACGGGACTTGAGGGGTGTCGGGAAGATTTTGAGCTCATATCCCCCGGTAAAGTTGTATGCGGCGGGTTTGTTAATGTCATTAGCACTGCTTTGCTCGCCAATGCCGTTGGAGAAGTTGATGCCGTAGTTGGAATTTTCAGTGAAAAGAATGTTGTCATTCTTGAATGGCGGGATGCCTTGCGGAAATAATGAAGTTTGGATTTGTGATACTTGGGCATTGAAACTCGAATGGCTGGGCAGTGTATCCGAGATGTTTGGCGGAGAGTTCAGCGATGTTCCCCACATGGCATGGAGACCTCTTGGGGAGGGTATTTTGAATATAGCGCCCGCTGGCGATCCATCATGACTAGTTACCATGTTCGACATTGGCGACAATTCTCGCGACGCCTCTCTGGTTTGTCCCATGGATGCCGCTGAGTACTGCAGTAAAAATTGTTAGCCCTGGGTCAGCAAGGTCACCAAAATTGCATTCACGTACCGAATTCTTCTTCTGATGCCCATCATGCGTTGGTATCGGCAGGTCCACGTTTGCCGAATTGTTAGTCTTGATGGCGGGCATGCTGGGAGAAGGAATGGTTGCGAGGCTGCTCGGCGTGTTGTCAAGATTTCCCGAAGGGGCTGGTGGGAAATCAAACGCATGGCCCATGAAGGTATCTTCGCGGTCACCACCAAAGCCGGGAAAGATAGTCATGTCCAAGGCTTCATCTTCGCGAGTAAACGGATAGGCTGGGTCGTCCTCGCTCAAGTCGGGAATATCCCGGTTTCCCCAATCCATGGTGTCGTCTAATTCGTCGGTCGCTATTATGTCTGCTGCTGGTGTCTTTGCCGGCGTGCAGCTTCCTGTCCTTTTTACGGAAGCGGTAGAGTCCGAGGAAGAATCTGGTAATGAGCCGTTGGGCGAGTCGGGGAAGCCAACGTTGGCGATTAGCTCCTGGGGATTGAGAAAGGCTTTCTGCTGGTTTGACCCAAGGCTTGCTAGGCTTTGCAGGTCGTCTGGGGTGGGAGAGAAGCGCAAGAAGTTGGAGGCCACCGCAAGTTCATCGTCGGACAGATCCCGGAATTCGTCGTCGTGCATCGAAGACGCTCCTACAATGAGCGGGCTGCTAGCACCTGGTTGTGCAGTCGGGGTCATGGCCAGCTGGCGTCCACTGTCCACGTGTGGGTTGATCGATGTAGGCGGCTGGCCGGTAAGGTTGGAGTGGCAGGTTGAAAAAGGAAGAAGCAGAGGCTGCGCGGCAGTTTTGGCGGTGCGCACTATTGGAAGCAAGGCGATCTTTTTCCACGCGGTACTCGCCAGCGGGGGTTTGCTAGTGCAGACAGTCGCTGTGGGCAGCCGGTTGTACTGTGGAGTGGCGGCGATTGCTAGCGCCAGGCGACCCAGCGAGTGCGCTGGTGCTTTTTCAGGGACCAGCCACAGACGCCTCCTCTGAGTCTCTGATAAGCGAGCGCTACTTGGCTGCTTGTATACTGCGCCGCACCCGAGGTCGCCCTCGCACTGTCTTTGGTTTGAGTGAGACGAGCCCTTGTCTATGCATATGCACCCTTTATAAAGTCAATCCAGCAGTATCATTATCTCTCAGGTACATGCGATGCAGCACGGTGCAGAGTGCTAGGGATGAGCAATGCAGCCCGTTCGTCACTTTGGCCAGGGCCTACTGCGGCCTGACCAATGATCACGCGGCGGCCACGTACATTGCTGGGTAGCGCATGTAGCTACTGCGACCTGCTGGGTAGTCGGCCGCGCTCTCCTATATCATTACTCCTACCGCCAACCACAGGCAGGTACCCAATATAAGCGGCACGTCTCCCAGCAATACTTCCGGAGCTTTGCAAGAGGCAGTAGCGGCGAGGCATGAGTACTTAATCCCCCTACAGCACAGTATAAATTCAGTGCAGACAAGTTGCTCTACAAGCAAATAGACCGACCTAGAACTCGGCATCGTCAACTTCCAAGGCTCCAGGCCTCGCTGGCCGCCTCTTTCGCACAGCGGCTGCCTACTGACGATGAAGCTGCTTCACCAGCCTGCCATCTCGTCGTTCCCCAACAATCAATGCTGTCATCAGGCCGAGTCCCCGCCCCGGTCCTTCATTACGCAAGCCCCTCCCGGGGAATCTTGAGAGCACCAGCCCGTCCCCAAACGGCAGGCCTGCCCCGATGGCCCCGGGGACCGCGGGTTTGCCGATCTGACAGCAGCTGTCTTCCATCCAACTCTGGCACCAGCCGAGGTGCCTGGGAGCTGCTTGTGCCTGTGCGTTGCAATTGTGCGACTATGACTGGGCACTGCGTAGCTTTCCGCAATACATACAAGACAAGCCCCAATCACTAATCATGGCTGCTCCAATCACCGCTCGCCAAAGCGGCCTTTGTAAGCTACACACGGAGTACAGAGATTCTGCGTTCCTCGTCTCTCCCACTTTGGGCTCAAGACTTCCCAGCCGCCACAAGCCTCAGCCTCGACTTAGATACCCATCAGATATAATTTGCGTACAGCCCAATTCAAGCCACTGATAACCGTATAAACTTTTACCCAAGCCTTCACGTGAGCAAAATTCAGAAACGTGCATCAAATATGCTTTGCGGACGTTTTCAAGGGATCCAATACTCCACGATACTGCACACAAACAGCCTTGTTGCGCGCCGGCACGTTCAAGCTGTCTCTCTTCAGCAGCATCAACCACCTCCTACTGGGTATTACCCGTCAATATTACCAATATGTACCAGCAGCGGCGCCCAGAAGCTCCAGCCCTCAACGCTTCTTCCTGAGGTACAGGAACACCCACTCTTTAACCCGCAAGTACCTGCATGGTACCTCAAGCCGCTGCAATGGCCACCGCATAATGTCCGTATCGGCTCCGTACCTACAACAGCCAAGCGAATCTTGCTCCTCTATTGCATCGCATCCCCAACGAAAAATAATGACTCTCACTCACAGCCACATTGCATTTCGAAAGCCCAGATTCCACATCATTCGCGCAACGGATATATCGTCGCAAAAAAAGAAGAAGAAGAAAAGCCACCGAGTAGAAGAAAAAAAAAATTAATGAATAAAATAAAAAATAAATTACTGCCACTTGGCCATACTACTACCTAGTACTAGTAAATCTGAACAATGGTGGTGGCGCCCATGGCGAGCTACTGTAATTTTTCTATTTTTTTTCTCCAGAGTTTCTCAATCCGCCATCCACGTTTGGACACAACTATAAATTATCATTCCCACTTGCGTGCCGACGTACCTACCTGGTTGAAAAGATCATGTTTCCGGAACCTACCGACCTAAGGTAGTTAGTACTGGTAACCAACTCTACTCAACACAGAGTTTTGTCTATGAATTGATGATGCCGCCGTGTGACCGATGCGGGCGTTCCTGCAGCTTGTACCTTGCCCTAGGTTTCAGGTGGTACACCAGCAAGCTTGACAAGATGATGGCTGTCGATCTCATGTACATGCAAAAAAGTTTAAAAAAAAATACGAAAGACTCCATTTGCTTGGAATTGAGTTTTATATAGAGAAATATGAATTAGTGAGCAAATTGCAGCGGTCTGGCCGCCATTTGGCCACGTACGCCGAAGCATCTTGGAGCATTTCTCCGCGTCTTATATCCACCTACATATAGGTGGATATAATATCCCCTCATCGCATTGAAAGCCACCTCAGATGAAAGCCACCTCTGAGGTGGCGCCTCGAAGAGGTCTTTTACTTCTTTTATCTTTATTCCCTTTCTTTTTTCTTTATATCCTTTTATATACATATATATATATATATATATCCTTTCTTTTTGTATATGTGTGCGTGTATGAGTGAGTTAGATACCTACAACATATCATTGCGCTATATCAAGTACCCTAATAGAACTCATCTTGCACATACCTATATAGGTAGTACTTGCCTATTATTTGATAGTCTCTCTATAGTTAGCTTCTCCCGCCAAGTTTCGTCAATTTCCTAATTAAGCAATATCTATGGTATCATACAATGGCTAGAAACCAAGATACGCTAGGCAATTACTGCAACTATAGATGCTACATACCATGCCGGAAATCAGGAGCACCAGCTCAGCTCAGGCACTCGCCCTTCCCGAGTTTCAAATATTGTTCTCTAATAAGATATCTTCTGTCGTTGATCCTGTTGTTCTTGTAGGATTCACCGTAAATAAGGGTAGGTAAGTCCGTACAACGACCTCTTTCTTCAAGTTGAACTCTTCATAGAAGTTCACTACAGATGCATATTAATCCAACTATAAACCCTCAGCTCTGCAAAAAGAGAGCCAACTCCATATAAACCCCCATCTCGCTTGTAGGATTCAGACCGAGAACGTCCCCGAATCTAAATGAATGGTCACCAACCCATTGCATTGAAGTGTAAATTGGATTTTAGCGTAAATATGCTTGGTTCCAAAGATTAATTCTCTGCCGACTTAGACTCAGGAAGTTTGTCACCGGACGGCGGCGCGCTATGTTGTGGACCTTCAGATGATGATGAAGCCACGAACTCTACCAGCCTTGGTTCCGGCTCGTCATAAAACCGGATTTCACGTCTGCGGGCCGGCATTGCGTCCTCTTGCGAGGAATCATCCTCGCCACTGGCGCTGGGCCTAGGAGGTACGGTATGGAGCATGGGATGAGGCTTAGAGGGCCCAGAAACAGTTGCGCTGCTCAGAGGATGTCCGCCGGCGGCGGCATCGACAGTAGTTTCGCCGTCTCCCTTTTTACTAGATAACCACTTAGACACGGAAGATATGCGTGAACCTATCCGTGAACCTATGCGCGAGTTGCCACCACTGTTGCTGACGTTCTCACTCAACACTCGAGAGATTGTCCGAGGCATGAGATACCCTATTTTACCAAGGGGAATGCTCAATCCATGGACGACCTTGCAAAATCAAAACCATTAGTTATTGCAGTGCGTAAAGGATAGTAATAGCAGTGAGAATGAAAACTTACCACGCTGCAAACAGTGAGGAACCAAACCACAATTCTCACCATTTCGCCTAAATCCTTGACGTCGCTTCTCGGGTTGCCCTCTTCATCACTCAAGAACTTTTCGATGAACTCTAAAGTAATGAATAGATAGAACACTGCCGATACGCCGATGGGGCCAAAGAATCCAACAAAGAGAGCCTGGTGCCTCTCTGTGATTTGGTGGATCCATTTGTGCAGGCCATAGATCCAGGGCAGCCGCCTCACGAGCATCACAAGGATACCAAGCGGCACTAGCTTGTATATAGGGATGAGTGTGTTATGGCGGAATTCAGTCCACGGCAAGTATGCTCCGTACCAGAGAAAGATGGAGACGTTTAGAAGCATGTCAACCGTAGGCTGCAGCGAGTCATCCAGCGTTTCAAGGCGGAACCAATCATCCCAAGTGAAAGCATTTCCGGCAATGAAGCAGGCCAGAACGTCGTCTGTGCCGATTAGCCCGCATGTGCCGAGAACGAACAATGCCAAGGATACGGCAGAGACCAAAAAGCTCTCCCGATCGACGTAGTTGCGTCTCACAGCCCAACGGAGCAGCTCTTTGGCCACCAATCCCACAACAGCGCCGTAGATGACGCTCAAGATGATGGTATAAGCCCAAGTATACGCGAACCAGAGCCCCATGGCCTCTCCGGCTCCACCAAAAGTAGCACCAGAGCCGACAAACTTGATCAGATACAAGGAAAAAAAGAGAAAGGGGTAGCCTAACCCGTCATTCGCACCAGACTCAGCAACGATAAGGTTCTGTAGTTCCTTGGGGATGTTGTTATCAGCAAACTTCCCCTTGACAATAACCGCAGACAGCACAGGGTCCGTAGGCGTGACACAGGCGCCCACGGCCAGGGCATGCAAAAAGTTTGGCATCCCAGCAAGGGCCCAGACAAGAAAGCTCGTAGTGAGCCACATCAAGGTCATCCCAGGGCCGAGCAGCAGCATGAGAGACTTGCGCTCCTTCCAGAGATACTTGCTGGGCAGTTGCACGCCCGCAATTACCAGCTGGACACCCAGAACAAGTCGAGAGAAATTGAGCGTGATGGTTCCCAGCCGCTGGTCAATACATTCGGCCTTGCTGATGGTAGACGTGCTGCATCCAGCATAGGCATCTGGCCGAATGAAGTCGGCGCCATGAGGGCCGAGGGCAACGCCAATGAGGAGAGATATGACTGCAGCGCCCCGCTATTAGCCATCATGCAGATGCAGGTCTAGAAAGAGAAAGAAGTCCTCGACTATCGAAAAAAATCATGTCTCGGACAGTCCAAGACACGTTACTCATGCAGGCGGATGAGGGCCGCTGCTGGTTTCGGTTTTCCCCCGCAAAATAAAATTGATGCAAGGAGATGAGAACAAGCAAAAGAAGGAGCAAACTTACGAGCTTCAGATAGGTAGTAATTCTCCTTCAAGAGGTACGACACCAGCCCAAACAGCGATATGAAGCCCCCCAAAACAGCGACCACAATGTTAAAGTTGGACAGCGCCAGCGGCACAGCCCAGATGTTGTCAACCATGGCGATAGCGCCTCAGCTAAATGTTAGCAAATCGAGAATCGAGTTGCCGTAGTGACTAAGACAGCAAAGATCATTCTTTTTTCAAAGAGTCCCCGGGTCCTGGAAAGCTTCGAAGCAGGGCCTCTTCGCAGTCTCTGGGAGGAAAGCCCTTTTCCGCAGACGAACAGGCGTTATCCGACTGAGTGACGCAATAGGAAGAGTCGTATTAGATGACGCAACCCAGGTTCAGAGATAGGTAATTTGCAGGAGGAAAAAGAAAATTTATCCAATCGGTCTCTTAACTATTGCATGCAGCAGCGGAACTTTGCATGAACCAAGTTCCGCCGTTTCGACGTCAAAGGCGAGAGCAAAAGGTTGTCGAGCCAAGTAGCCAATAGAGGCCTGCACCCGGCCCAAGAACCCCGGTAAAGTGGCGTCGACCGGTGAGCGCGAAACCCCCCACAGGAACAGCACATTTTGGGGGCCAGTCCGCGAAGGATGTGAAGTTTTTTAATATCGGGTCCGAGTCAGAGTCACATCCCCTGTGATATGCCAAGCCAAGGATGACAAAGAGAGTCCGGCAACTCTCCGGAATTCTGCGCGAAGGCGGTGGATAGAATTTGAGAGAAAGAGAAAACCATTCGCAGTACGAAATTGTGTTCATTTTTAAGGTAAAAATAATTGCTACCTTAATGCATGTATGACTAGGAGAAGCTGCTAAACCTACTGTGAAACAAGCAAGTATTACCAAATATAAACATCTTGGTATCAACCACCATCCTTCAAAAAAAAAAAAGGAGATGTAAAATATAAAACTCCTATCCAGGGCTCCATCCAGTTGCCGTTACAATCATTAGTGTCCCATGCCCAACTCCACGGTATGCTATTTTCCCGCCGTAGATCATTCGTATCTCTCCCTCGTAGATCGTATATTGCAGCTGCGCCTGTCAAAGGGTAGACATAACACCCGTTGCTTAAAACCCAACTTCATCATCCCCATCCACGGCGTGGGAAACGCTGTGTCGGTGTGCGCTCATCATGCCTTATCATGGAAGGTTAGCGCCCATGACGGCCAGCCGATCTGCAGCAATGTTGCCATGATTTGTGGCATGGCCCTTTACCCACTGGAAGTAGGTATTGCCTCCAGCCTTGGTTCGCTCATCTATCTTCTTAAGGATAGGCCGTATAATTTCATGATTCTTAACATCATCGCCGTTGGCTGTTTTCCAATTCTTTTTATTCCATCCAATAGGCCACTCAGTTACACATTTGATGGAATACTGGCTGTCGCTGTAAATGCGAACGGTCTGGGCTGCCGGTACAGATTCCAAAGCCCGCAGCATAGCCATGAGCTCTGCTCGCTGGTTGGTCTGCTTCTCGCCAGGTAATTTTTCTGCGAGATTGCGGGGGTCATTTTCTCCAAAATAAACGCCCAGCCCAGCGCGGGCGCCCTTTCTGCCGTTGGCTAGGCTGCTCCCATCGGTATATATGTCGAGGACATCCTCTCGAGGCTTAGTGTCAATCTCATTGTCCCTAATGATGGGAGTGAACTTCTTGATAGTGAAGAGCTGTTCTTCAACCTCCACCTTCTGCACAGGCTCCACCTTCTCTCCCAATGCCTCTATCGCCTCCTTATTGCCAAATTGTCGGATGTATGCCACGGCCTCTGCCCTAGTTGAGAAACGCTTGTATTTGGGACCCTTGATGCCCGTGATGGCCTTTTGAGCTTCCGACCAGTCTGTGAAGATGCCTGTCGGGTCGCCAACGGCAACCGCGTAGAACTTTTCGGGCTCATCTGCCACAGCGACTTTCTTCCCAGCGGCGAAGGCTTCGGCGTCTTCTCTTGAGAGAAAGGATTTGACTAAATGCAGGATTACAACGATTAGCTATAGTTTTCTCTCTCTTTTTCCTATCCTTCCACCGTAAAATGCAATTCCAGCATTGCAGTCACTCGTCCGTATAAATAATAGATTCTTTTTTTTTTCCGAGAAAAAAAAAAAAAGGTCACTCACAAACAGCGCCCTTGAATCCAGCCGTCTGAGCCTGGCACTCCGCGTACGTCAAGTACACCCCAGGGACGAAGCCCGCTTGCACGGAGTAGTATTTCTGAACATTTTCCATCTTTCTCTTCTTGGAGGCACTTGATGTCGCAGCGCTGCTTGAGGCTGGCCGCTTGTTTTTGTTGCTGGGCATGGTTTCAGGCATGGTGGTGGTGGTATCAGATATACCACCGGAAGGACCAGAAAACGCGGAAACAGGCGAGTCGGGGCTCAGCTCATAATATTGTCGCGCCAGGGTCGGCGCTGCAGTCAATTGCGATTGCGGCCTGACCGCGGCCTGCCACACCACAGGGTACAATCGGCGGTGGGTGGCGGCAGTCCGAAGAACAGCGCTTGTTATGCCGTTGGCGATGCTGTTCGCACAAGGCTGAGGGCGAAGTCGCATAAGCTTCACATCAATGGCATGGCGAATCGCCAACGTCGAGGGGGCCGGCCGGGGCTTATGAACGGGAGCTGGAGCCGGAGCTGGAGATGAAGGCCTGCGCTCGGACAGTCGGCGAGAGAGGCGAGAGGCAACGAAGCGAAAGGGGGGGGGTTTTTTTTCGTTTGGGGGGTTTCTTGTTGTGCCCTTGGAGCAGAGCAAGGCAGAGCAGCCGCCAACGGGCCGCGTGATTCGCGCAAACTTTGGGAGGGGCAGCGCTGCCCGCTTTCCCGCACAGCGCGGTGGAGCCGCCGCATAGCGCCTGGTCGCATTTGCCGCGATGCTACCCCAGCAAAGTGAGGCGCCCAAACCCTGCTGTGATCTCTCGGTGTTTAGGGTAGCTTTGGGGCATCTCTGCCGCCCAGCCCTCCAAGCCTAGGCCCATGACCGGCTGTGTACTGCTGGATGCGTCTGCCGCTGCAGCTCTTGGTGGTTCATCATCAACATGGTAGGTGACTTGTCCATGTTTCAAACTCTCAGTTTTCAATATCAAAGAGGCTGGTTGTTTCCGGGTCAAAACTAAGGGACCTCCTAGGCCGCCGATACATATGTATATGTACTACTATCCATCCGTCTATCACGTTGCCTTGGTCAAGCCGCAGGTTGCCAGTTATCAGCCAGTCATTGTCCTTCGCCTGCCACTGTATCAAGAAATTACATTTATATTCTTACTTTTTTGCTCTCCTTTCTGTCTTGTTTCCGTTTCAAAAAAAACAAACATAAATTAATAATCATCTTTATCCGTTCTAGTCTGGTCCGTCAGTAATCCATTCGCCGTGCCAGGCTAATAAAACCACAACTTTTCCATTGACAAAATAACTCGATGCCGTGTACTTCGTACCGAGCCCCTTCAGCGAATAGAGGATTATCTAACCCGTCTTCTGTATCTTGCAGCTCTACCCTCTGTCGTCGCCAACAGCCTTTAGTTGTAGTAGTATGCATTTTCCATGATAAATTATTCGTACAAAAAGATGCGGCTGTCCGCAGCAGCAACAACAATAGCGCATCATACCTATATTACAAGCACGCCACGCAGCTAGGGCGCGCCAATATCGCCCGGGGAGCTTGGTTGTCTGGCACTGCCTTAGCCAGCAATGGCAGTACTGAGTCTCATATCGTCCTTGGAGGTGGTAATCCTAAACGTGAGTGGTTGGGTCGACAGGGGGGAGGTCAGGTACGCCGTCGCCTTCCCACTCCCATGCCAGCAAGCTCCAGTTGAGCTCACGTCTCCAGAAAAGACCCAATCCTCGTCCACCTCCATCAGGACGATCATCTGCGCTCAGGCCACCCGTGCGAGGCATATGGCAACAGAACACTGCCTTCCCCATGCGAGAGTGCAGTACGGCCATGGAGCACGCAACACAGGGCTCATGGGTGGCATAGAGCTCTAGTCCGTGACATAAGTAACCATCCTTGTTTGGATGCTCTTGCTTGAAGCACTCCTTTTCGAGCTCAAGCATAGGCGTGTCCTGGAAGGCGTCAAATTCTAAGACGGGGCGCTCCATTGGCTGTTCAGCGACCGCTCGCTCGTACCGGACGAGTTTCTGAGCCACCATGCTCATAGCACGCAGGACACAGTGCGACATTGGGTTGTTATCGAGACCGAATCCATTCTTTTGATAATGTCTCGCATCTCCAGCAAGCCCAACAAGCTCTGCACCTTTTTCACTTCTTTGAACTATCACGGCCCCCATAGCTTCTCCAATACCCGCTTCCTTAGCCTGAAGGGCAACACGATGTGCCAGTGCGACCCAAATTGGTGCGTCATTCTTAATGTCTTCTGTGCCACGGGCGAACATTCCCGGATGGGGGCCTAGGGGATTATTCTTGCGGTAGACTGTTGGCCAAAACTGTGCACTCCACATAGCGGCCTGAATTTGAGACGTTGGTGCCATCATGGGAACAGGGATAATGCTCAAGAATGGCTCTTTCTCAACTCCTTCTACTCCAGAAAGCAGCCCAATAAGCTCATCACGGGAGAAGTCTTTGGACTCGCCTACTACGACATAGATCCAGGTTGATTTCGAAGTGTGAATTTGCCGACCGGTTGGAGTGTCATTCATCAGCTGTGTCTTCAGGTGAGCCGGGAGGTCCGCTGGCTTCGCACACCTTCGCAGGTGCGGTAAGGTATTAGCATTACCGGCATTGCTCAAGTCGCGCAAGAGTCTGGAAAACGAGTCAGTATATTGGAGAATGTATAAGAGATTTCATGGTATAATGTGAAATTTGCAATCAACCGAAGGTTATTTTGCCAAGGAAGCTATTTAAAGAGAGAGAGAAAAGAAATAGAAATGGTCACTTACGTGACAAAATTATTGGCAGACTTGGTCGGGACTCGAGTGATGTACGCGTGCGAGATGTAGTGATCCTGATAAACCTCCTGGTCCGTTTTTAGGGGAATCAGAACGCCCAGAGGGAGATTTTGGGCTCTAAGATCATCGATCATAGGGTTAGGTAAAGCAAGCCTTCCCAAACGGACATCTTTATTGTTTGCATTCTCAAGTTTCGCGTTGGCGGGCTCGTCAAAATAGTCTTCCATTTCAACAGCCATTTTGCTCTGGTGAAATTGAAATCGTCTCCGCCAAAGAAAGCGGAAAGGAAATGCCTTGGAATAGTTATTGGCAAACAGCTGAGTTCAGCTAGTAGGAATGTCGTTCAGTAACAGAGAGATTTGAAGTACCGATGGACAAGCGCTCCTATGTTTGCATTCCGAGCGTCGTGGCAGCTATGGAGAAATGCCAAATGGATGTCTGTCGATGCTGACGATACGACAGCAGAAGAAAACTCTGCCTTGGCTTAGTTGTTAGAGTAATGTTTGGGGCCGTCTTTGATACGCGGAAGAAGCAGCCAGCAGGTAATATTTAAAGTTGCCACAAGTTCTGATGTTTATGAACCCCAAGTCTGAGAGGAAGGAGCCAGTAGCTCTGTTAAATGATCAAGCGGCTACTTCTCCTGCTTGAGATTTAAGCCGATTTGCCTTGGCGACGACAATAATAGCTTGCTTGCTGGGAGAGGGCGATGCTGCAGATGACTTGAAATGGCCCTGAATGTAGCTCTTATGGACGGGGTAAGGTTGCCCTGAAAGTACCTTTTAACCCAGACTCTAAAGAGCTACTCTCTAGGGGCGCTTAAGCGGAGTGATGAGTTTAGACGAGACCGCCTGCCAGTTCAGAATTTTGGTGGGAGAATCTCGCTAGAGGCTCCGTCAGAAATATGGTCTACAATCGACTTTTCATCCTGTGGTGAGCCGAAGATGGCAGAATTTGCATGTTACTGCATCATGTGCATGATGGAGAATTACCGGGAAAAGCAAAGGGCAGGGAGAAAATAAAGAGACATGAATAGCTTACCGGCAATATGTCAGAATATGTTCATGTGCTGAATGACCAAAGCAAAATGGGGTTTTGGAACTCTGAGCGTTTGAGGAATTCAGATAGTCAAGATGCCGCTGAAGATTGAAGTTGAGGAAGAGTGGGGAACAGTCAAGAAAACGCAGGCGCTGGTTGGCCACAAGATCGGCAGGTACAGCGCCCCACTTAAAATTTCTATTTGCATCTCATGGCAGATTCACTTCTGTTTGACTTTTTTAGAGGATGCTACGCTGCTGAGCACCGAGTGAAATGCCAAGTTGTGTGCATGAATGCATAATCTGGGGCAACCCTCATTGCAAGTACATTTGTTATTTTATATAGTAACACACAGCAAGTAATAATGCAAAAATACATCTGATTCTACTAGATTGTTGACATGATCAAGTTTGGCTCCAAGCAATTACAGCAGTAGCGTTTGAAACGCGGCGGTTCATGTGATGGCAGTTCCTGCCAAACGACCTCCACCGCCTTGAAATCTTGCAGCCGCAGCAGCTGTGCCTAGCAAGGTTAACAGCCTCCAGAAGATTTTTTTTTCTTCCATCCAAGCCATCGCTTTATCCACCAGTTAATGCTTGCCGCCACTACTGCTCCTAGCCAACAACTCTGTTTTCTTCCTTTTCAAGCTCGGGCTTCCCTGCACTAATTAGGCAATGGGGACCGCTGCAACGCCAATTGCGGTATCCCACTCAACTCCTCTCAGGTGCCTTCGTCTTGACCAGCAACTCTTTTAATATCGGGCCAAGCGCCAAAAGCTGCACGTTGCCCT
Organism: Trichoderma asperellum; assembly: GCF_020647865.1. NCBI lineage: Eukaryota > Fungi > Ascomycota > Sordariomycetes > Hypocreales > Hypocreaceae > Trichoderma > Trichoderma asperellum. Next base: position 1,176,614 of record NC_089417.1, read on the forward strand.
TCGGAACATGTCCTCCCCTGTCAGCCTTGCCCCGATCGCCTCACTGGTTCTGATTCAAACGCAGGAACGTTGATGGTTCGTGGAATTCGGGGCTAGCAGGCGTCGTGCCCCCACGCTTGGAGCTGGAGGAGCTTGGCCCCTCATTTTGCATCTTGCAAATATGCGCTTGTCACAAGAATCCCTTATCCGCCCGGCTTTATTTGGAAAGCACGCATGCTTGAGATCAATGGCGTTCCATTCCTGGGGCACTACGCGGGGTATGATGGGAGGGCAATTAGCGACAGTGGCGCCGTCTCACCAGCTCTACTCATACTCTGAAGACTAGGCATTAGGTGGCACAGAGGAGCACTGCGGAGCTGCAGGCAGTAATATTGCAGACTCCGCTGGCCATCTAGCTAATGGCAATAGTATAGGAAATATGATGCAACGTTTGGTTTTGGTGGTCCTGCCGAGCCCACCGAGATCGTCTGGACTTGACGATCAGGGTCTTGCGCTGATTTGCTTTGCGCATCTCGCGCTTGGTGCTGTTTTCACGAATGGGGGCCACGCACCAGGCCTGACCTTTTAGGCGCTTGGGACGCCGTCCAGCGGCAAATGCTCCGGAGATGCTGTATGCGCACTCGGAGTCCGAAGCGCACGCATTCACTAATATTACAGCTCATTATTCTGTTTTGTCAGCCGTGTTAACGTATCTTCGAAACAGGACATTCGTCCTTGATCCTTTTTGGAGGGATTTGGAAAGCTCCTTATGCAAGCAGGCCTGGAAACACCAAGCAGAATTTCATCCTGCGGCAGCCCGGCATCTAATATCCAAAGTAGACCAGGAGCGTGTGATGGCACACAAACCACACAATACATAGTACGGCTTACAAACACGTGCTTGTTTGCTTCCAAATACGTTTAAGAGCGTCGCTTTTGCTGTCAAGCCTAGCGGACAGCGCGGTACGAAGTATATTTGTAGATTGTGGCGAGGTTGGCCAACGGAGCTGATATGTTACGGTGACACGTTCTCCTACCGTCACCGACATAAGCGTTGGCGTGAGGCTCATTTTTGGCATACGATTATAGGTACACCATGAAATTTTGGCCTGGCTCTCTGAGCTGGAACAAGCCCTGGAGGCCAGGTAATGCTCCGCGCGAGCCGCTGGCTTGAACCAAGGGGGGATAATCGCGGGATCCTCTCAGACGTATCAAAGCAGCTTACTTTGTGCCAGCACAACACAAGCCCGAGTTCTTTCAGCTGCGCGTCCGCTCATCGACACGGCACATGATTATGTGCTGTTCAACAGCACTGCCGCTATGGCGCAGCGATCGATACAATAGACACAAGTATGTCAAGGGGCTGGAATGGGTAGCATTTCCCGCCTGACACGATTGTGCAGCGATGCTGTCATGCCTGCTTCGCCATCAAGATGCGCACGTTGTCTCATGACTGGCAGAGGCAGATCCCAAGAGCGCAGCGCTGCCATTGGCCGTGAGCCAAAAGGGGCAGCGGCATCAATGATACGCCTAATAAGTGGTATTACGGATTACGGCTGAGGCACCAGACCATCATTATCGGTCAGGCCTGCCAAGAAATGGTGAGATATGCGGCATGCCTCTTGGGCTATCATATTACTACTTGCCGTTCATAGCGGCATCAATGTCTTGGGATATTACCATGGCGTGAAACCATTTGGCTAAACAGCTGGTGCTGAATGGGGCAAAAGGAGGCGCGCACTGGCTGGCAAATTAAGCATGCGATGCGTAGCCATGTCTCTGGCCTGTCTGAGTCCCTCCCCCCCCCCTTCATCTCATAGGCTGCTTCTTGCTAAGCGTGTGCTACGGGGTCTCACCTTAATCTCAACGACTAGGCTTGTTGAGACCAATTTCATGTCTCAGCTATCGAGCGTGGGCTTGGACAGTGAAGTCAGAGGTCAGCGACCCGTGCCTGTTCGGTACAGGTACGAGTACGGCGCAGGCTCAGGCAGCCACGTACTCGTACCAGTGGCCTGTGTGATGCGAAAAGGGTGCTATTGCGCTGGTCTGGTCCGATATTAGCAGCTCGTTGGCGTGTGAAGCCCCCCTGTAAACACCATCCGCCTCACCATTCACCTGGCGGAAGCACTAAAAGTGTGAAAGGCATGTTGGTAAGTACAAGTATGCCCCAACGCGGCAACAGTATACGAGCTGGGTAGCCTGGCAATGCATGATAGCACCGATACTTTTTCTCCAAGGTTAGCACGCACAGCTGTTATGCGTCTCTCCCTGGTCCTGTATGACGTCGGCCAGCCTGCTAGTGTGATGTAGCACTACTACTAGCGAAGCAATGCATTAACAGGCTTTTCAACAACAGGCTCAACAAGTTTTATCTTCCTTTTGTTCTCAAATGCTACTAGCTGAGGTCACGCCCGCAGGCTAGGGCAGCAACCAAGGGAGTCTGGAAGTGAGAGAGGGCAGATAAACGAGATGCTTCGTAATTGCGCCAAAAGAAGGGTCAAGCATCGCCAAGCGAGGGCCAAGCAAGGCTGGCGCGGCCCATCTTGGCACATGTATGCTTGTATCACGTCGAGCCGTGCGGTGACAACCCATAATTATTTATCAGATTTGCAATGCATGCAAGTTTTACGCCCATTGCCTATTACGTGAAGAGGAAGGGTAATGGCTAGCCTGCTAATCACGGCGCCTACCCAGGTCCGCATCAGCGGCCTTGACAAGCTGACGACGGAGATGTACTTTGTGCTTTGGGTGAATTGATCCGTGGCGCCCGGTGTGACTGGACGCCGCTATCGGCGATTCGAGAGACGGTTGAATGAGGGGCTTGTGGTGTTCTGGGGAAAGTCCACTGATACCGACTGGAAGACATGGGTCTTTGTCGCAGTTCTGAACGGTTCTGCAAAATATCAACAGCGGATGCCTGATTTTTGCCCTGCAGGGAGAACAAAGGAGCATGACGAGATTACGAACTATTACATACAAGCAGGACGAGGTGCGCTTTTGTGGCAGATGGAGGGGCCACGGATTGTGGTGAGCGTGACTCGAGGCTTTGGAGAATCGAGACAGAAACCAAGCAACCAGGCCTCGTGGGGGTCGGACCTCAACTGGTGCAAAAAGACAGCTCCAGCCAGCCAGATGAAGGGAGCAGCACAAATTAGCACGTGCTAGCGAACAGAGGCTGCCGTGAGTTGGGGCGGGATGCGCACACCCACTTCGGGTTCTTCCAATGGAATGGCTAAATTCATGGAAGGCAGAAGCCAACTGCTATACGGGGAAGGGCGAATTGGAGAAAGGCCTGAAAGTGGCGAGGCCAAGGAAAACCAGCAGAAGAGATCATCGCTGTTCTATCGATCAACATCATCGATATCATCATCTGCCACGCTGCATCATTTGTCAGCATCTGGCTATGTCACGCTGCTGCGCCGGTGAACGCAATTACGTAGCCGCAATCTATCTCCCTACATCTCCCTGGAGCAATCTCTTCTTCACCTTTTCTACTCTGCGGCACAGGCGTGTCGCGGCTAACGATGATTAGCAAAGATGGGCTTGAGAGGGGCCATATGATGGCGGCGATGTGATCGGGGAGCCAGCTCCCGAGCAAAGGCAGCTGAGCAACACCGGCACTGGAGCTTCCGGCGGCTTGCAGGTAGGCTTGCGGTTGGGTGGTTGCGCGCAGCGTGCTTCTATTAATGTAAATCGCGGGGAGGGAGGAGATCCAAGGCAACACCACATCGATCCTTGGAAGACGATGACTGGGACTGGGGGCCAGAGCTACTGTAGGAGACTTGAGAGAAGGATTGGTGAGACATGGAGGATGTGCATGTACAAATGTGAACACAAGCACAAGGCAGGGAAGAGAGGAATTAAAGGAAAAACCGCCAAGTGCGCTAAGCATTGGATAAGAGAGAAGAAGAGAAAGAGAGGGAGAGAAAGAGAAACAAGCAGAGGCCAATGGAGGCATTCGTGCTCCCGCTGCACATTCATCACCAACCACCACGAACATACGCGAACATCCAGTACATGTCATAGGCCTACTGTAATACAGCAAGTAGTAGCGGATAGCGGGAGATTGCATCAGCCACCGAAAGCCAGGATGCACGCCCCAGGACACACGCCCCTGCGAGGGTGTAGCCCAAAGCGAGGGAGTGGCCTTGAGGGGCCGGTCATCTCTCGGCGCGAGTCCGATCACAGAGACCCAGAATTCAGTCTACAGGCACCCTAATGAGGCGCCACGGAGGGTTTCGGTGCTTAATCGAGAGAAGAAGAAAAAAGAAGCGTTTCTGCCTTCTTCTGTTTTTGTTACTAGGGCCGCTTCTTCCGCGGTGGCTTTGTGGCTGCAGGCTTAGGCCAAAGGAGTTTAGGACGGACTACTGCCGCCCACACGCTTGGCGAGAGACGGCTTTTTGTAATATGAGAGCGAGACGGAGATGGGATGTGGGATGTGGAGGCAGAGAGAAATATGTCCGATATAGAAAGTAGTGGTGGACGGTACTACTTACTGTAGCAGGTCGGTGGCATGTACGAGTAGAGCAGAGTGGGCTAGGCTAGGCCTTTGAGTAGCAGCAGAGCGCCGTGGTACATCCGGAGCTCCATGATAGTACATGAGCGTTTGCTGTGGATGTATGCACGGAGTTGGGACTGCCAGGTGAGTCGTGCTGTAGGCGGCCAGCCAGCTTGTGCCTTTTTGGGGGTTCGAGAGTCATCTGGGCCATACATATGGTATAAAGCCCTGCTCTGTTTCTCCCCGTCGATGCTGCTTTGTGTGTTGGCCCATGGACTTTTCTTCACCTTGGCCTGCCTTTCACTCTGCATCTCGTTGAACGAACAAGGCTACTTTGATACAAAGCTCAACTAACGCCCAATCGATTGCCTACTATCTATATACTTCGGTGCTTGCCTCGGGGCTTCACAGGCTTCTTGTCCCGTGTTCAAGGTTTGCCCTTCGCGGACTAGGCATCAGGATAGGCTTTCTCATTGCTATTCGCTCCTTTGCCTATCTGCTTCACGCCATCATTATCGATCAACCAGCTCAGGTACCGGCTGGCCCGTTGTTCCCAATATATCTCCGGCCCAGCAGCTGGGCGAAGCGGCGAACCACAAACCTGGAACGTCACCTCACCTTACCTCACCTCACCTTATTTCAGTCATCTCTGAGGCTCGCGGCTCGGCTTCGTATTCTCGAAACACCCAAATTTAGGAGCAATCCCATCTCGTCGGTCATCAAACACTCCTTTTCTGGTGGCCATATAACGGGCTTCTGACGTATGTTGGCTCCAACTCACACCTGATCAATCACCCGTGTTTTTGCTGTTTTATTGTGGGCTGGCTGGCGATTTTGTTGTATGAGGCGAGCCCGCTGCCCTATTATGGATCCCAGCTTATCTTTGAGCATCCTACGAAGTACTATTTAATTCATTTCATGCACAAGTGCCGACATGATGCTAACGGTATTTATCACACAGGTCTGGCAATATTTATTTATTTGTTTTCGTCTGCCTGTTGCCAGCATCGCTACTCACCCAGCCTTCAACGACTTCACCACATATTACAGCATCTCGCTCACTCTCCCTTCCCGTGCTCATCTCTCGCCTAGTGCCAGCTTATTTTCCCCGTCGAAGAAGGGCAACGATCTGCTGCTCGCACCGGATTCGACCACAAAGTGCCAGCTAGCCCCACCCCAACGCCTGTGCGACGTACCGGTACCTGTGGCCGTGCCCAGTACCTGGCTCCTCTGTCAGACTGCCCATTCCTGCTGCGACAGGCATAATCGCCCGCTACAACCGCCAAACCATCCCCCAAGCGCGCACGCCCCAACCCCGAACCGTCAAGTACCGCTACCTGCAGCTCGCAGCACCGGGCCTGTCGCCACGCGTTGTCGCTTCACTGGGTTACTCCCTGGAGCGTCGCTGACACGCCCCCCCTCAAAGAGAGCCTCCAGGGCCCTGGCCCGCTAACCTGAGCCACCCCTTCCAGCGCTCCAGCCCACTCGTCCACCCACGAGCCGGTCTCGCAGAACGCTAACACGCTATTGGACGCACACATGCTGCAGGCCATTAATTTTCCTGCGAGTGCGAGCCGCCTTCCTGGTTCGCCTCCCCCGACGTTTGCGTCAAAACACAGGCATCTGGCCGCCAACTTTGACCTTGCAACTCTCCAGATGCCTTCCGCAATATCTTTTCGAAGAGAAGGTGTGTAGCCCGGTCCATCACTTTTTCGTCACCTAGAACTCAATCCCCATCGACGGGAGTTTGTTTCCAACTTTGATACCTTTTTTTTTTCTTTTTTCGGATTTGCCCACCTTCTTTAATCATCTCTTTCTTTCCTCTTTCATCCCACTATAATTTTTTTTTCCTCGCGCCTCTACTCCAGAACGTCCTGCTTACTTCCTGCCCCTCATCGCAAACAGACGCTGGCCGACGACTCGCAAAGCAATCAGCTCTCGCCAAACTGGTCATGAACAACCGGCTGTTCTCATCGCCGCCGTCACCTCATTCTATTTCTCCCACGTCGACATCGCCGACGTCCCCCGAGCTGGAGCAGCATCCCCACCAGCTGGCCGTGCTGCCGCCCCCCACCAAAGATGTCTACGGCCCTCTCCAAGCTCCCATCCCATCCATGGCCAACGCCGTGCGCATAATGAACGACCTGACAGACACTCCTCCGTACTCAAGAAGCGTCACGTCGACTGCGCCCAGCTCGCCGCGAATGTGAGTGCTTATAAATACCTTCACCCCGCATGCCCCAGCTGGTTTTTTCTTCACGGCTTGCTTCTCCTATGAATCATTCATCATCCTATCTACTATTCACTATCGCCGTATCTTATCAAGCGTCCATGCGATAACGGCAACTTACTAATTAATGTTTCGGATGGCAGTCCTCCCCAGCGACAGAACTCCGGCAGCCAAACCCCGCGAGTTCGACCCCATGCGACGACGCTTAATATTCCGGGCATGACCAGGTCCAAGGTCTCTCCCGATGGACGAATTCCCCAGCGCGACGTGGCAGCCAAGCTTGTCATTGTCATGGTCGGCTTGCCCGCCCGTGGAAAATCCTACATCACAAAAAAGCTGCAGCGCTACCTGACGTGGCAGCAGCATGAATCGCGCATCTTCAACGTGGGGAACCGACGACGTAAGACGGCCGGTCGCAAAGTCTCAATTCATCCCAAGCTGGCCCCAGAACCCGATTGTCTTGATCCTCCTGTTCAAGCCGCCGAAATACTGCTAAATGGCTTTCCGGCTCCTAGCGACGGCTTGAGCCCCCGAGACCGAGGCGAGCCTACTGAGCTTGATCTAAATCAAGCCATCGAGGAGCAGAAAGAGGCCGATCAATCGGCGCAATTCTTCGACCCCAAGAATGAAAAGGCAGCAGCCATGAGGGAGCAGGTGGCAATGGACACCTTGGACGAGTTGTTGGACTACCTCTTGAATGAGGGTGGTGCGGTTGGCATTCTTGATGCCACCAACAGCACGATTGCGCGAAGGCAGCACGTGGTTGATCACATCAAGCAGAGAGAACCCAAGCTTGGCATTTTGTTCATTGAGAGCATCTGCCATGATAAAGACCTGCTTGAGGCAAACATGCGTCTGAAGCTTTCCGGCCCGGACTACCGGGATAGGGACCCTATCAAGTCGCTGGAGGACTTCAAGGCTCGAGTGGCCGCCTATGCCAGCGCATACCAGCCCCTCGGAGACTACGAGGAAGAGCACGATATGCAGTACATTCAGGTAAGTTGACACCACAATTTTTTTTTTTTTTAAGCATTGCGTTACTAACTCGTTCTTGCAGATGGTTGATGTCGGCCGAAAGTTGATTCAGCACAGACTCAAGGGATTTCTAAGTGGTGGGCTCAGCACCTACCTCTCTAGCTTTAATCTCGCCCCCCGACAGATTTGGATCACCAGACACGGCCAGAGCATTGACAATGAGCTGGGCAGATTAGGCGGTGACGCTCCTCTTACCGAGCGAGGCCACTGCTATGCCCAGGCTCTCCATCGCTTCATCACACAGAAGCGAAAGGAGTGGATCATAGAGCAGAAGAGTAAGATGGCGCAGGCGTCATTTCCCCCCCTTCCAGGCGACAACACTCCCCCTTACCCCGACATGTACAGCGATGTCGACGACAAGAACTTTTGCGTGTGGACATCAATGCTGCAACGCAGCGTAGAGACAGCCGAGTACTTTGACGTCGATGACGACTACGACGTCAAGAACTGGGAAATGCTCAACGAGCTGAACTCTGGCCAGTTCGAGGGCATGACCTACGAAGAGATTGCGAAAAAGTACCCCGAGGAGTTCAAGAAGCGTGCCAATGACAAGCTCAATTATATCTACCCGGGTGTTGGTGGCGAGGGTTACCTCCAGGTTATTAGCCGCCTTCGCGACATGGTGCGGGAGATTGAGCGCATCACAGACCACGTTTTGATCATTGGACACCGGTCTGTCTGTCGTGTCCTGATGGCCTACTTCATGGACCTGACTCGAGAGGACATTACCGATATGGATGTGCCTCTGGGTATGCTCTATTCGATCGAGCCGAAGCCTTATGGTATTGCCTTTCACGCTTACCGCTACAATGAATGGCGAGGCTGGTTTGAGGAGCTCCCCAATTACAAGCCTCAGAAGGCTGCTCGTGGCACCGTCTGAAAGCTCTATTTTTGCATTCTCCTTTTTCTCATTCTTCATCTTTCCTTTCTTATTTCTTTTTTTTTCCTTTTTTTTTTAAAAAACTGTCTCTTAAGATATCCGCCGGGATAAGCAGGCCAGGCAATGCATTAGCTGTACAATATTAACGGAAGCAATTTTGGCGTTGGAATGGTACCCGCGGAAGGATCGCGAGGTTTAGGGGGAAATGGACTCATCATACTCAGGGAGAAACAGGACACACAAGCATAACATGAACGACTACAACTTTTCATTCTACAGGAAGAGGACGAGGAGAAGTAGCCGTTGATCGCAAGTGGACGCAAGTCTATTTGTGAACTGGGCACTGAAAATGCCTTATCTGTCTTTTCTCTTTCTTTTTTCGACCTTTTGTTTTTTTTATTTATTTATCCTTTTTTTTAGCTGCCTACATTCATCTTAGGCAAGCTCATGGCGTTTAAGGGGAAACAAGAACGAAGGAAATGTGGCACTTTAGCCGGCTTATGGATTTGATTTTCTTTTTTCCTTTTTCTTCTGTCGGATTTTGTGTGCCGACTTTTGTTACATTTCTGCGACGAAGACTAGACGGGAAAAAAGTAACGTACTCTGTCTTTCATGTTTGTTTGTTCTTCTCTACAGAAGCAAAAAGTATTGGAAGATGTTTTTCTTCGCGTCTAGCTGTGATAGATTTAGCTTTTTACGATGTTGTCTGCGTCTTTTGAACGAAGAGATGAGATGGTATTTTCGCAGAATTGACTATTTGAAGAGAAAATTTTGATATATTGCGCCTCTCTTGCTATATATATGTATATAACGAATAATCTTTGATTCGTTAGTGACACCGGCAAATATGATACTACAAAAGTCCAGTCCATTATGTATCTCGTATAATAAACAATAACCCCTTTCAAACCCTGAACGCCGTGCCATGCAACTACCGTAAGGACCCCCTTTTTGCGTTTTGATATAAACCCTTGACAAGTAACAGTAACCACTGCCCCCATAAGACAACACACATTTTTACTTTTCTCGAGCCAGCACCATCTTTTCTCTCTCGCTCTTGCGTGCCTGGAACTGCTTGCTCGAGTGCTTCCGCTCGTTCTCCTCTCTTCGCTTGATGGACTTGAGCTCCTCGTTCTTGATCTCGCCGGCCTTCTTGATGACCTTTGGCAAGTGCCGGTGGCGCTTGATGCGGTTGATCTCGGGCATGTGTCCGAAGCGCTTGATGAGAGCGTCGTTGTACTCGAGGGCCTGGCGGTGGCGGGCCGACTTGATGCCCTGTCTCTGCGAGGCGTTTGCGCGCCAGATGCGGACGTTGCCGTCATCGGAGCCGGACAGCACGTACTTTGCGTCGGGCGTCCACTTGGCAGACATAACGCGCTGCATGCGCTTGGTGTGGTAGACGTCGCGCGAGTGGCCGCGGTCGCGCTCCCACAAGCGCACGGTGCGGTCCCACGAGGCGGTGACGAGCTCCTCGCCGGTGGGAGAGAACTCGACGTCCATGACGGCGGCGACGTGGCCCTTGAGGACGTTGCGTGCGCGGTCAATCTTGCGCATATCGAAGAGGTAGACGTTGTGGTCCTCGGAGGCGGCGGCGAAGTTGAAGGCCTCCATGGGGGACCAGGCGATGCGGTTGCAGGCAAAGGTCAGGACGGACTTGGTGACGGGCGTGGAGGTGCGCAGGTCGTAGATGACGATGGAGCGGTCGTTGGAGCAGGAGGCGAGGACGGACGTTTCGACGTAGTTGAAGGCGACGTTTGTGATTGTGTCGGTCGAGGTTGGCCAGTGGAGGACCTCTGGGGCGGCGGTGTGGCGCTCGAGGTCGTAGATGGAGATTACGCTCGAGGCGGCGGCGAAGGCGTTGCGCGAGCGGTGGTGAGACAGGCTCGTGAAGGCGCCGGCTCCGAGCCATGACGAGATGGGTGCGGATTCGCTGGGCAGGTTGTACGGGTCGAACAGCTTGATGGAGCGGTCGGCGGCGCAGGTCAGCAGCTTCTGGTCGCGCGTCCACTCGAGGCCCTTGACGATGTTCTCGTGCGCCGTGGCGTGCCAGATCTCCTCGCGGGTGGCCAGGTCCCAGACCTTGACGACGCCGTCGCCGCTGCCGCTGGAGAAGCGCTCGAGCGAGTTGGGGTCCTTGGCGATGGAGTAGACGCCGTCGACGTGGCCGCGGCCCAGCTGGCCGACGAAGGGGGCGGCGTGCATGCGCTCGAGCTTGACGGCGTTGAGGGCGCGCTTGTACTCGCGGGCGCGCTCGAAGGGGTGGATGGCCGAGTCGAGGTTTCGGGGCTGCTTGACGGTGTCGGTGCCGGGGGGCTGCTGGGCCGATACGGATCGGCTGATGGCCTTGATCTTCATTGTGATTTCGTGTTTCTTCTTCTTCTTTTTTTCTTATTCTAGTTTTGTATCAATTGACCTATCGAGAATTGCGTTGTCCGGCTGAGTTGATAATGGCCAATAGAAATTTGGGAGATTATCGGTTTCTACTGTTCCAACATCCCAATTGCAATCAACGTTCGTTGGTGTTTCGCGGGGAGATTTTTTTTTTTTCGTTATCACAAAGGTAGCATGCGCCCGATAAGACGTGGAATTACTAATGTTCCGACCAAGCTTGCTTCTTTAATCGATATGGGTGGCGCGCCGCTGCAGGGGTTCTAGCGGTGCGTGAAGCGCATTGGAGACTTTGCTGGCTCATCTTTGCTTCACTTTCTCTCACGCACGTTCTATCAGAGTCCCGGTCTTTCTTCTAAAGCGCTGCAACACGCCCGGTTCCATATTCTTATTCATTGTTGCATGTGTTGAGAATCCGAGACAAGGACCGAATTCTTCAGCACCTCTCGCGCGCGCCGGAGTCCGGCCAGCTTTTCTTCTCCTCTTCTTCTCCAAGATGGATGCCTTGCACTATGATCCGATGGCTATGGATGGGGAGCCGGAACAGCCCCAGGTCAAGATCTCAGCGGTATGAAGAAAATGCTTCGTGGCTCAATCGCTTCATGGATTAATCTCCTGACATTTCATTTCTCTGTTGCTCGCACCTTAGGCCGATAGCACGCGCGTAGATTTCGAGCTCTCAAGAACGAACCTGCCATTCGCCAACGCCCTGCGGCGAATCATCCAGGCCGAAGTACCGACAATCGCTATCGACCTGGTAGAAATCGAGGTCAACAGCTCTGTCCTGGCCGACGAGTTCATCGCGCACCGACTGGGCCTTATTCCCCTCGACTCCAAGGGCGTCAACGAACTCAACTACTCCCGTGACTGCGACTGCGAACAGTACTGCGAGCACTGCTCCGTCAGCCTTACGCTTCACGCAAAGTGTACCAGCGACGAGATTATGAAGGTCTACGCCCGAGATTTGGTGGTGGATGGACGACATGCGGGTTCTGTTGGAAATCCCATCATCACCGACCCGGAGGGCCTGGGGTGCTTGATTGCTAAGCTGCGGAAAGGCCAAGAGCTGAAGATTACGTGCATTGCGAAAAAGGGAATTGCAAAGGAACATGCAAAGTGGATGCCTACGTCGGCCGTTGGCTTCGAGTACGACCCTCACAACAAACTACACCATCTTGACATGTGGTTTGAAAACAACACCGATCCAGAGAAGGAATGGTAAGCTTATGCTCTCTCTCTCCCTCTCTTTTCCACTCTCCGAGGAATAGTAAGTTATGGGTATCAATCTAACTGATGCTCTAGGCCAAAGAGTAAATATGCTCAGTGGGAGGAACCCCTTCAAGAGGGCGAGCCCTTCAACTACGATGCTGTGCCGAATCGATTCTACTTCGAAGTCGAAGCGTCAGGAACCATGGAGCCGGATTTGATCATCCAAGGAGGTATCCGAGTTTTGCAGCAGAAGATTGGAGGGCTATTAAAGGGTCTGGACCCAAGAAAGTACGGCGGCGACGATGCCGACATGGACGGCCCTCGGAGCCCGGATATGAACATGGACGGCGGCACTACACCTTGGCAAGATGGCGGATACACAACTCCTTACGGAAACAACACGGCGTACGGAGGGGGTAATACGGCATACGGAGGTGGTACTTCATACGGTGGCAGCGCAACCGCCTATGGAAGCGGCACGGCATACGGCGGCAGCTCGACCTCATATGGCGGCTCGGCGGCCGGGTCGGGTAGCGGCGGATACGGCTCAGGACCTTATAGCCAGGGCAGCTCTTGGCAGTAAATGGATAGGGGAGGCGTTTGATGGGATGACTGGGATATTTTTGCTTTCTCTTTTTTTTTTTTGTCAACTCTCGCATAAAGCAAGGATGAGGTTTTTTTTTTTTTGTTCACGCCTCTGGATTGTACAATATTTGGGATCGACAGCGTTAATAGTTAGAGAGGTGAGTGCAAATCTTCTTCTCAAAAAGTTAAAGGGGAAAAAACACAAGCAGACATTCCGGGAAAAAAAAAATAACATTATACAATTTGCAAATCATATTTTAAATCATCTGTTTGTCTGCCTGACTTGTCGGTCTGACTTGTTTGTTCATGCTACCAATCTATCGTTGTATCTATATGCGGAGATTATGCTAGAAATACTACTACATGAGAGAGCACCATGGCCCCTCTGCTATTGTGTTTGTATAGCTACAGTATGCGTGTCTGATGTAATGACACCTGAGAAAAAGTTACAAATATTTGCGAATCAGATAAAACAAAAGCAAAGTCGCCCAAAAGTCTAGCAAAACGCCGCCACATTCTATACAAAGTGCCATCAACACATTCCTCGAAATTTTTCCTTTTCCCCCTTTTCGGCCTCCCTTATCCAAGATACGTTTTTGTCACCTTCCGATAAGTCTATGTTGCCTTTTCGTCCACGCCTTTTACTTTTCTATAAACCTTGCGGTGCATCTCTAGAAAGACGAATGTACAGATGGTGTGTCTTATCGAGGTTTGACGTTAGCAAATCCAAACTAAAAGAGTGTGTATATGGGGGGTTTCGTCAACTTACGGGCCAAGTCGCAGGAAGCTAGGGACCCAGCCCTTGAACATCCAGCGAATGCCCTCCGCTTTGTTAATGTCTCTTATCAGATGGAGGATGCCCTGCTTATGCGACGTGGACATGACACGCGTCTTGATGACATCAATTGGACTTGTTGCCGTGGCGGCAGCCAAGCCAGCCAAGAACGAAGCTGTGAAGTGTGTCGTGAGGGTATCCCCCATGGGGGTGTAGTCCAGCAGCAGGCGCTTGAAGGTGTCGTATGTGGCCAGCTGACCGGCCGTCATGACCGCCGCGCGACAGCTATTCGGCAGCCAGCCGCGGAACCAGCTCAGGGCACCCTCCTCTCTGGCCATGCGGACCATGCCGTCCACGGCGTGCTTGTAGTTGCGGCGCTCGGCGGGCGGCAGTGCAGCGTCGTGCTGCATGCGCACGTTGATGACATCGGCGAAGTTACCGGCGATGCCGCCAACGAAGCCCGAAGCCATGGCCATGCCGATGAGCGCCGGGAAAGAAGGCTCCTTGCCGCCGTGGGAGCGGATGTAACGCTGCTTGATCTCCTCGTAGATGCCGAAGCGGGCGGTCGAGTAGGTGAGCTGGCGGAGCAGTGAGGCGGAGATGCCGCTGTAGAGGCCGAGGGGTCCATCGTTCTTGATGACGTGGGCGAAGGTGCCGCTCATGGATTTGGGGGCATCGGCTTTGCGCGTTTGTAGGCGGACCTGAGGTAGGAGTTAGAAACGACGGGGTTGTTATATTGCTATTTAAAAGACGTTCAATTCGGATGCGCCGTGCCATGATGGGAGCTTTTTTGTGCGCCAAACACCGGCGCAATCCGTATTATCATTATATCAAACACTGCGTACCTTGACTATACAACTAGGTCAGCATGGAGTTGATACGGCGCAATATAGGAGTTCAAGATGACAAGAGAGTGACAACATACTCAAGTCCAATGGATGTGTAACGCAAGCTGCCATACTACTTGCGCTTCCTCCAAACCAAAAGGGATACCGCATGGCCGGCGCCCTCTGCTTCGACTTCTTCTTCTCGCCGGCATGAAGCTGGGCCGGGGAGGCGGCTTGTGTTGCTGAGGTCATCTTGGGGCAATTCAAGTTGCGCGCAACGCCAGAGCGTTTCTGTCAAGGGGTTGCAGAGGAGACGACGACGAGGGACTACGGGGACATTCCGCTGAGGGAAGCATTCAAAAAGAAACAAAGATTTATTTATTCCCGTATCTCGACACAAGAGTTTCCCCTGTCCCGCCTTTTTGGTTTTCCCACGATATCCGAGGTTCTGGGGGAGAGAAGAGATGGGAGGACGGGGTGTGCACGGGATTTGGAGAGAGAGATGGGGAGAGAGGAAGAGATAAAGACGACGATTGTGCACCGACAGGCGAGAGACTGAAAGCGAGAGCCGTGTTGAAAGGCTATTGACGATGAGACAAGAGGAACGAGACGAATCGAAAAAAAAAGATCTGCCTCGTCGGACGTGGTTTTTGGCTTGGCTGCTGATGCTCCGTACTTCGCACATGGAAGCGCTTTATCAGCCCCGTTGATTTTTCTTATCGCGATCGGCTAATTTGCAGGTTCCGCCGGTCAACCGTCTCGGAGCGGACTGCCGCGCCGGGCCGAAAGGCGGTCAGCGCTGGCGAGCTGCGCAAATCGGCGGCACAATTACAGGGCATGCATGTGCTGCAGTAGTTGAATGGGCTGACAGCCAGTGCTGTGCTGTCTCGTAGCCCGTTCTTTGTTTATGATAGGCGAGGAGCGTTTCTGCTGCGCTATGCTTGATTACGCATGGGAGCAAGCATACATAGGCGGACAATTTTTCTTTCTTTTTTTTTTTTAAACCCCGGCTGGCACGAACTAGGTAATACCTACTACCTAATCATACACAGCATAGGCTATTAGTCGGTGAATGTGCGGCTGGCGGGGGTTCCAAGAGACCAGGACAAGACATAACAAAGTCGCATGACGGCTGTCGGACCGCCTCGCCGTTCTCCTCACCGTCCTCTTGCATCTGCTTTCTTCCTCTGGCGTTCGGCAATCTCCATTCGCTACGCGCGTTGCTGCTCCGCTGTTTTCGTAATTATGCTTGCACTGCTGTGAACTGTGAACTGGGCTCCGCATATTGCATGAATGAGTGGCTGAGCGAGCGAGGGCGTGGCACAAGACGGGCGTGAGATATAAACAAGGCACACAACGACTCTGGCCAGCGATGGCTTCAGTCGGCCTGGAACTCGTCTCTCATCCGCCGCCTCATGAATCGTCTTACGACGCGCTCCAAAGGGAGCAAGATGACGCCATCATCAGAGTCGCGGGCTACCATCGAATGGATTATGCCATGCTGACTGCCTTCGTGTCGAGCAGCGATCACTCCGTCGTGAAGTCGTCCATTTTGACGTCAGGCATCGTTCCCAGGATGGGCCTGGGTGTCTTGAATCAGCTCCCCGTAGAGCTGCTGTTTCAAACTCTGCGCCATATGGACATGCAGTCGCTCTTCAACCTCCGTCAAACCAACCTCAGGGCCCGCCAGATTGTGGATTCGCTGAAAGAGTACAAGGCTGTCGTGGCCCATGGTCTGATGGCGTACTGCGCGCTGCTGCGAATGAAGCTCGCCACGCATGTCACGCTGCTGGATTTCTACAGGGTGCTATGTACCAAGGATTGTGCCTTTTGTGGCAAGTTTGGAGGCTTTGTGTTCCTGCCTACGTGGATGCGCTGCTGCTTTGAGTGCATCGAAGAGGATCCGGAAACAAGGATGGTGAGGGTGGCCGAAGTGAGGAGGCTGTTCCGGCTCTCTCGCGCCGAGGTCAGCCAGCAGCGGTCGTTTCAGTCATTTACGGGGCTGTATACCGAGGGCCTATATTCAATGAGGAGATCCTACCAGCAACATCGAATCAAACTGGTGCCCTATTTCCCGGCCATGAAGGAGTTTGGAGACCGGCTAGAGACGGGGGCTGCTCATTCGCAAAGGCCCTTTTGGGATCCGATTCACAACTTCATGGCGTCGTGCGAGCTTCCGTATTATGATCCGCAGACCAAGGTGGTTGAGGAAGGAATCTCATGTGCTGGCTGCGAGAGGACAGAAGACGGGGAGCCCATTGAATTGAATCCTCCGTTTGGATATAATGACCTGTTCGATGAGAGGCCCTGGAGTGAAGTGTTCTCGCGAGAAGGCTACTTGAAGCACTTCAAGATATGTGCGCAGGCGCAGGCGCTGTGGAAGTCCAGCCCGGAAGCTGCCCTCGAGGCCATGATCAAACGGGATACTTGCCAGTATTGAGCATTAGTTGGGTCGGGGCCCTTGGCCTGCGGCGTGTTGCGTATGAGGTTCTTACGCTTGGAGCATAGAGTGTTAAAAGGTGGAAGTATTGAAGCTGAGTCTAAAATTATAGGAGCTGATATTAAAAGTTGAGGCGTGAATGAGTTGTGATTTACAACAAGACAGCCGGGTAGACGACTGAAGGATTTACTTGAAGTAGGTAGTAGTATATGGTTGCATTTCTTGGAGTAGGGCATAACATAGTATAGCGTAGCATGCATTGGTAGTATATAGCGCCTGATTCGAGTTGACATTTTGTATGAACGTAATTCCCAAACGCATGTTACTTGAGTAATATCAATTTCTGTGTTTGAACAACAGCAAAAAATAAAATATATCAGATCCATCCATTTAAGTATTCAAGGGAAAATGGCAAAAATATAAGTTGACGAGAGTGGGACTCGAACCCACGCGGATTGCTCCACCAGGAATTGCTGTTAAGGTAGCCTTAACCTGACGCCATAACCAACTCGGCCATCTCGCCAATCCATTTGATGATGAGCCAAAGGACCGGAATGTGACTATGAAGCTCGAGCTCTAGGGTAATAATATCGCAACTTTTTTTTTCACTTCCCCACTTCGGCGCTGGATATGCGTTTAAGCGGGCATTGGTGGGATGGCATGAGCTCAGTCACTCCAAACTCATCAATGAGAGACGACCGGGTGACGGCCTTTCACGATTAATTTGGCTCCAAGCAATTTTGGGGGGTGTTCTGGCTATCTCTCAATGAGGCCGTAAGAGGGCATCTTATCTTGCAATTATCAAAATGGCATCTGCCAGAATGGGAAGCATGCGCTGCTTCCTCGGCCCCTCATTTAGAGCTCGACAGCTCTCATTGAGCTCAAAACCGTTGCGACAGGGATTTGCCTATCGCTTCTACTCTGCAGGTTAGACAAATTCCGCATAGAGCCTGTTGTTGGGTGAGAAAGAAAGACAAAAGAGAAAGGCAAAAGAATGTCCAGTCTTGATTCTAATGTGTTATTTCTATTATTGGCTTCCAGCCTCAAAAACCAAACCCGAGGATTCAGCATCAACAGTAACTATCCGTGGAGACACACACCCTACAGCAAAGCCGTGGTTCAACGTGCCGCCAAACATCGTCTCCAAGACATCTAGGCGTCTGCATCTTCAGCCTGACCATCCAGTCTACATCACCCGGCAGATTATCCAGTCCAATTTCCCCCAGCCGACATACAAGTACTACAACGAGTACAGCCCCGTGGTGACGACGAAGCAGAACTTCGATTCGCTAGGCTTTCCACCGGATCATCCAGGGCGAGCACTCACCGACACGTATTATCTCAATGAGAAGCTACTGCTGAGGACACACACCAGCGCACACCAGGCGGATACCTTTAGGGCGAATGAGAGCGATGGATATCTCGTCTCGGCGGATGTGTACCGGCGAGACGCCATCGACCGGAGCCACTACCCAATCTTCCACCAGATGGAGGGTGCCCGGTCATGGGACCGTAACAAGGTGCCCAACGGAGACATAGCAGCTGCCGTCTTGGAGGATCTTGAACGCCTTCCAAAGCACGACGTGGTAGTTGAGGATCCGAATCCTCCCATCCACCCGGAACGGAATCCATTGCAAGAGGCGCATCACTCGGCGGCAGAGGCTGAGGCATTGGGAAGGCACCTAAAGCGGTCACTTGAAAACATGGTAGTCGACATCTTCACGAGGGCAAAGGCGGCAGCGATCAAGGACGACCCGGACTTTGTGGATGAGCCCCTGAAGATGCGATGGGTGGAGGCATACTTTCCGTTTACAAGCCCATCATGGGAGTTGGAGGTTTACTACGCGGGCGACTGGCTGGAAGTTTTGGGCTGTGGTGTAGTTAAGCAGGAGATCTACATCAACGCCGGCGTGCCATCGCAAGTGGGCTGGGCTTTTGGCATCGGCATCGACCGCATCGCCATGCTACTGTTTAAGATTCCAGACATTCGGCTCTTCTGGTCCGAAGACGAGAGATTCCTGTCTCAATTCACTGGTGTCTCAGCCAACCTGGATACGCTCAAGCGCTTCGTGCCCTTCTCCAAGCACCCGCCCAGCCCCAGAGACGTGTCATTCTGGATCCGCTCGACGTCTGCGGCTGGCGGGAACGACAGGGCCATCCTCCACGAGAACGACGTAATGGAGCTGGTCCGCAGCATTGGGGGCGATGAGGTCGAGAGCGTGAACCTTATCGACGAGTTTGTTCATCCCAAGACGGGGCGGAAGAGCGTGGCGTACCGCATTGTCTACCGGCATCTCGAACGCACAATGACCGGCAAGGAGACAAATGACCTTCACGAGAAGGTGAGGAACGCCCTAGTAGAGAAGTTTGGTGTTGAGCTACGGTGAAGGGTGACAACGAAGACGGCGATGATTTGAAGAGGAGGATTTTTCAGCTTTCTCCTCATCGGTATGGGGGCTGAGTGAGGCTTGGCCAGCACGCTATCAATTAGTCTTACGTGTAGAAAAAAAAGGGGGGGCGAAGGAGGAATTTGCCGCAGCGAAAACCGCTTGGTGAAGCTTTGATGCCGGAGTAGCACTGAGGCTGAAGAAGGGAACCGTTGGGTGAGGGGAGGGGGGGCAGCCCCGGGCTGAGCTTGGCAAGCTTAATCGAGATCTCGAGACAAGCGGTATATGCGTTGGTTGTCCCGTGTCACATGAAAAACGTGTACGGTGTTAGTTATATGTCAACTCAACCAACCCTGTATTATATTAGTAGTATCACCTATTTTCTTCGACATACCCTCCATACTTTCCATCTCACTTGCCTTGATGCCGTATATGGAATCTGAATACGCGCTACGAATACGGCAATAAGGAGCATACGAGTGTTGAATACAGTCTTATTGGTGAAGAAGCATGAATTCTCCTCTACAAGTGCCCCATAGTCAACCTAGCAACCTAGACTAGGTAGTAGGGCACACTTCAGGTAATCATTGGTATTGCTGCGCCTCGCCGCTTTGACAAGCACAGATGCTGGCTGGGCTCTATTTGATGCCAGAATTCCAGCCGGACAAGGCTGGATTCGGGGCCGACGGTGACGTGGCAGGGGAGGGAAAGCTGCAGCTGCGGCAAGTTCGGCACGATTTAGTAGTGAGCCGGGGAATTTTTTTTTTTGATGGTGAATTGTTGGGGATCGTTAAGCGAAATGAGGCCTTGCTGTGCATACGATGTTTTTTATGCCATCTTGGATGTCGTTGAGAGGGGAGTGAGGCTGAGCCACAGAGGCAATCCCAAATGTGGCTGGATTCAAGAAGGCACGTACGCAGGAGACCTTGTGTGGATGATGAGTCAGCTGTCTCGGTGCAGGTATGCACTGTAATGACGTTTTGTGAGGCATCCCATTGGGCTGGACAGATTGGAACGCAGCCTTTTTTAAGGTTGCCTCGTGGCTTGTTTCGGCACAACATTAATCATGGCTGCCACGACATAGACTTGGCAATGGGCATGTTCGCTCCGGATGTTGGTGAAAAAAGCTTAACGTAAGAGGCTGGGCTTGCCGGGAGCCGTCAGCGCAATGGCCCGGATGGCTGCCAGGCGACAGAGACGAGTGGGAAGCCTAATGGCATCTCATGCATCCTCATTCTAATACAGTAAGTAAGCCGCTCGCTCGCTACATGCCTATCTTGGACGATACGCCTCGATTCCCAGTAAGAAAAAAAAAAAGAAGAAGAAGACATGGAGTCCATCGGGGGATATTGCCCCGAGATGGACACTTGATCGAATAGACTGCTGCAATTATATTAGTACATGCACAAAGGTTCCCCTCGGGAGGAGTCTCGGGCTTGGCTGGGCTTGGAATACTCAGCACGGCACGGCACAGCACAGCACAGCAAACCTAGATGCCATAAAAAAGAGAGTAACTAGGTATACGGTGTGTTATCAACGCCCAGAAGGGGGGGAAAATGACAGTCGAAGCTGGATGGCCTGGTATGACACAGCCCATGTTACGGATATCATGGCAGAGAGGGGAGTCGTACGTAAGTTGTCGACGCTGCACTGCCGCGATGTTTGATCGCCCTGGATCAAAACAAGTGGGTAGGCGGGCACGATCAGACTATGCTATGTACATACTTGAAATCTGAGCACATAATGATGAATGATGACAAAAAAAAACATCAGGATTGGGTATACATCTGATTCACCTCAAGAGTTGGTTCGCAAGGAAGGTCGGGGAGCGAGTGATTGGTTTGTCCCGGGATATCCTTCGATACGTTTATGGAGTGTGACTGCTTCACTCTACCTCCAGCAAGCATCCATAGGTACCTTATCCTTTACATGTATGTACCTAAGCGCCCGGGAAGCGACGGGGGTCTGCGAGCTGAGCTTTGACGGGCAGAGGTTGTCGCCGTGACCTCCGACTATGCGTGCTGCAGCAGCAGACAGTGAATGTGAGGTAGCATCGATATGCAGGTACTTTCGCGCGTTATACTGGATGTGGCTTGACGGAGGCCGGCGGGTAGGCCATGCGACCATTCTTTCGATGCATGAGAGGGAAATCTGGAGATAAGGGATGGACGGTGGACACGTCTGAGAACAGCAGCAATCGCCAGCTTGGCATCATTGCGCAACGCCAGCAGTTCTGGCAGGTTCCAGATTTCTCAGCTGGTAGCCGGTAGAGACGCAAACAGGCGCGGAGGCTGTCGAATCTCTACCTGATTCTCGGCTGTACCGTTGCGCTGCGTCGCGAGGTCGCACAGCCTCAAAAAGGGCACTCTGCGAAGGCGGGGAGATATTTGATAGTGCAGTAGACGGTGTTCCTTTTCGGCAGCTGTACTTGGATGATTCTCGAATGGGTACCTGGCAAGTACCTGGCCACCATCCCTTTTCTGCGCACGATATGCCCCAAAGGCTGTATTTGGCAGGTATCCGACTCGAGGCGCTCTCCGCGATGCTCATGTACCCCCGCTCCCCGAGTGACATTTCCTCCAGGTGCCTACGAAGCGGCCCCAGCATTGAACAAACGCCCTGTCACGGTAATAATGGAGATTACAGTGGCTTTGATGTGTGTGTCGAGCATCTTAGCCACTGCATCATGGCATCAGGTAATCAACCACACGCAGTGCGCCCCATGGCAAAGCGGTGGCAACTCGCTTCCCTTGGGCCAGAAGGAAAATTTTAAGCGTGTTCGCTGAGAATGCGAATTTCGCCCGCAGGCATTACTCGTGGAGTGGTCTGCACTGCCCGCGCGAGTTGGTCCGCTGTTCCCTGCACCCTGGCCTGGGGCACCACCACCCACTAAAACCAGCTAGAGATCCAAGTCACCAGCCACTTGACCGGTGCGTGCGTTGCAATGCGCTGCACGGGGGACCGCAGGCGCTAAGCGTTGGGTCCGAGTCGCGGCTCCACCGGCAGCGTCTGCGCCAATCCTGTACCGCCTCAGTCCCGTGGCCAACTGTTGGTCAACCTTTCGCACTCTTTCCGCCCTCTAGCTTGGGGCGTTTTATAAGAGTCGTGACTCCTCTTCCCTTTCGCTCGCCCTCTCGCTTCATACCATACCACAAGCAATCCGACTCCAATCTTCTCCAGGAGTACAGCTCTAGCTGCTGCTACAGAAATTGCAACGCGAAACCATTGTACAACCAGCTGCAACATTGCCGGCCAGCGTTGCTATAACCAAACAAACACCACCGCCACCTCACAACCACACAGCTCGCTCTTCACAATGGAGCCCACACCTCGCCCCTCAAGATCATCTTCCACCTCTTCTCGCAACAAGGCCAATCTCAGCCTTGATCTCTCTGACCTCCCGCCGTTGATCCAACCTACTCCTCCGTCCAACACTCTGCTCTTCACCAACCTCAACAACATCGACATCTTCCTGCCAGAGAATCTGCAAGAAATCCGCGGCCTCATCGAGAAAGTCGCACCCATACACTCGTTTGCGCCACTCAAATCCTTCCGTCGCATCATCGTCTCCTTCTTCGACATCGACTCTTCATTAGCCATTCGTCAGATATGGGACGGAAAGGCCATCATGAACGAGCGCATCAGACTCTACTTTGGCCAGCCCACCCCTATTGAGATCAGACCAGAGCATCTCGAACTGCCCGACGCCGGCAAGCTCTTCTTCATCTCACCGCCTGCGAGCCCTCCCCACGGCTGGGAGATGCGTCTGGAAGATGCCCCTAACAAGCAGGTCCATGCCGATGACCTTGCTGAGGCTCTAGCGAAGCTGCACCACCGCCCAATTCCCGTCTACGACTCGCCCGTTACCCCAACCGACGGCGGCGTACCACGCTTTGGCACCCGGAGTCGCAGCTCGACTCTCATCTACAAGCCTGACGAGCAGACCAGCCCTGGAATTCCTGCCGTGTTTGTTGAGGACATGACTGACGAGCCGGTCGCCCTGAGCCCGCTTGATGTTGCTAAGCCCATCATGGCTCAAACAGCACGGCCTCCTGTCGAGCTGATGAACGACCTGTAAATAAATTCTTGGACGATGTTAATACGATGGACGAGCGGTTGCATGAAAGTCTTTTTTTCTTTTCTTTTCTTTTCTTTCTGACCTCTTCTCTCTTTTTTTTTTTTGGAGAGCAGAAAGAGGGTTTCGGTTGGTCGGCGTTGTTAGAGATACGATGCATGATTAGATTGGTTGACCGAGATTGTGGACATTGTCTCGTGGTATCGTTCTAATTTGGGCTTGGAGTTTTGGGTTGTCTTTTTTGTTTTTGTTTCTTTTCAAGGGAGTTGGTTGATAAAACACAAAGATTCCCGGCTTTGAATAGATACATACCAATTGCTGGATAGATGGGCACAATATGAGTAGCCTTTATACACGGCTGAATGAAGCCGTAGTGAAATTGAATTCAACTATTCAAGTAGATTATTCTATTTTTTTTCTCATAAATCTTCCATGGTGATTCTTTTGTTGATTATTTGCTGATCTCTAATCCATGGCTGCTTCTAGCGTTGAGCTGTCAGACCCTGGGACCCTTTTGGCCTTGAAGATTCGCGCCATAGAAGCTGCAGCGTGGCAAGCCCCACATCAACCCCCCACCCAAATTGATTTTTCCTCTTGCATGCAGCCTTGCTCTTCGCTAGTATTGCAACTTTTTTTTTATAAGGCGATCGAGTTTGCCTTGTCTCACACGTGCTTCTCAACGATGAGTTGCTCATGTCGTATCGCCGCCTGGCGGACGTTCGCGCGGGGCCTCGCACAAATTCATCGACCAGAAACTTCTCCAGCAGCGCATTTTCAATGGCCGGCCCATCGTCGCGTGACAGTGTTTGGCCAGAGCCGCGGACTTCACTCTTCGAAATTTCATAAACAAGATGGAGCGGCCATGGCAGTAGCCACGGAGAAACATGGAGAGGTGGAGTCACAAAACACCGGCACAAGTGTGGAGGATACACATGCAGCTACGACGAAATCTCTGGACGAGACCACACTACGAGAAGATGTCGAGACGGATAAGCAGTCGGTTGAAAGAACACGGGTGAAGAAGGACAGACATAGGAATAGAAGGGCTGTTGCTGCGGACGATACAGAGTCGTCCATTATCGAGGAGCATGATTCACACGGCACGGTATCAATAGCAAGACGAGAGCGAACGGCCGAATTGACACCCATGGATTTACCGCCCACAGATTCCACAGACGCTGCTTCCACACCAAGGCGAAGAAATCAAGAACCATGGCAGCTCCAAAAAGCAGCCCTCAAAGAGAAATTCCCCGAAGGCTGGCAGCCGCGCAAACGTCTCTCGCCAGACGCCCTGGCCGGAATCCGAGCCCTCAACGCCCAATTCCCAGACATTTACACGACGGAAGCCCTCGCGGACAAGTTCCAAGTCTCGAGCGAGGCCATACGCAGAATCCTAAAGAGCCACTGGCGGCCGTCCTCGCAGGAGGAAGAGGACCGGCAGCAGCGATGGTTCCGGCGCGGCAAGCAGGTGTGGGAGCAGAAGGCCGCGCTGGGGATCAAGCCGCCGCAGAGGTGGCGCATGGAGGGCATCGCGCGAGATCCGGGCTATCACGAGTGGAGCAAGAAGGTGTCGCAGCGGGAGAAGGAGTGGGAGGAGGAGGAGAATCGAAAGTATCGGGCGTATTTGGAGAAGAAGAAGAAAAAGACGGAATTCAAGAAGGGATGGTGATAGTTATATGTGTCCTACATCATGATGGGGCTATATATACGTGTACGAAATACAGGGAGTTGGTGGGAAATGAATTAGACGACGACAGCATGGATAGAGAGACTCGACTCTGCTCTGGGTATATATCACGGCATCACTTGAAGCATGGACTTTTTTTTTTTTTTTTTTTTTTTTTTTTGCATACAGGACATTTTCTACAGCGCTATACATATTCTATCTACATCTCCAATATTGACGATTAACGAGATTAGCTACTCCATAACAAGGAGAGTCCTCAGCGAAATCTAAGCTCTCATCACCGCAAAGTGAAACAGATAACCTTCTTTGCACAGGAGGCTCAAACGCGGGTCAAAGCGTTTCACCCCAAATCTCCGCTTACCAAATCTCAAAATCTCCCCGTTTCCCGCTCTTCAATTGTGATTGAGAGGATCGCCTGGCCAATGAAATTTCAGGGCGTGCAAGGCTGATGCCCCAGGGGTATGTCGCGAAACCGCCAGGGGGAAGCGCTAAAACTGTTTCATGAAAGTGGCATCGTCACTCTAGGTGGCATGTTCTTTTTTTTGCTTCTGAGCAGAGATAAAAGTGCTTTTGGTCCCTCTTGTTTCTTTTTTTTTTTTTTCCCTTTCTCTCTTCCAGACTTGATGATACTTTCTTTCTTCTCTTTGTTTGTCTTTTCGTCGAGTAGATTTTATTTTGGGTGTTGAACTGGGGCTGCTGCTTTTTTCATGTGATACCCTCCCACTGCGGCCACTCTAGAATCGTTATCGATACCTATCCTTTTATTCCCCCCTACTGGACATTTCACTCAATCTCAACTCACTCAATCTTTCAGCGGCAACATCACCATACAAAAAAGACCAAAAGGAGCCTTCACAATGCCTCCCTCAAATTATTCTCGCCCTCCCCAGCGCGACTCCTGGTTCGCCCCGCTCTCCTTCGACCTCATCCTCAAAGTCCTCAACATCACCATCTTCCACCCCTTCATCTGCTGGCTCATCCCGCTATGCCTGCGCGCCCAGACGACCAAGTGGGAGGCGCCGCCCATGGTTGCGGCCTTTGCCTGGGCCATCTTCATCTCCCTCTGCTGGATCGCCAGCGCTGTCAACCAGTTCATTGCGCACGGCCCGTCGCGTGAGGTGGACCTGAGCGAGGAGGTGATTGTCGTGACCGGCGGCGCGAGCGGCCTGGGCATGCTGATTGCGGAGGTTTACGGCATGAGAGGCGCGAGCGTGGCCGTGCTGGACATTAACCAGATGGAGCATACTGAGGCGAGGGGCGTCACGTACTATAAGTGCGATGTGAGCGACAAGGCGCAGGTTGCCAAGGCTGCGGTCGAAATTGAGAAGGATGTGAGTGTTTATGGGGGTTTCCCCTTTCCCTCCAAGATACGCTGTAGCTGACTGAGAATACCATTGACAGCTCGGAACACCTACTGTGCTTATCAACAACGCTGCCATTGTTGTGGGAAAGCCTCTACTCGATCTCTCCATCGACGAGATTGAGACAAGCATCTCAACGAACCTCCTCGGCCCCTTTTACTGCCTCAAGACCTTCCTCCCGGCCATCATCCGCGGCGGCCGCGGCGGCACCATCGTCAACGTCTCCTCTGTCATCGGCCACCTGGGCGCCGCGCAACTGTCCGACTACGCCGCCGCAAAGGCCGGCATCACGGCTCTTCACAAGTCCCTGACGGCCGAGCTGCGCGAATCTCACCCCGACATCCGCACCGTTCTCGTCACCCCGGGTCAGCTCAGCACGCCCCTCTTCTACGGTGTGCAGACGCCCAACAGCTTCTTCGCGCCTGTGGTGGAGCCGGTGGACGTGACCAAGGAGATTGTGGCGGCGATTGACGGCGGCAAGGGCGTTACTGCGGCGATGCCCTTTTACGCGCGGTGGGTGGATGTTTATAACGTGCTGCCGGTGGGAGTGCAGCTTATTGCGAGAAAGATTGCTGGTGTGGATAAGGGAATGGAGACGTTTATCGGCAGGAAGGGATCTGCTGAGAAGAAGTAAGGAGGGTGAATGAAGTAGAAGATGGAGGATAGAGAGAAAGGGCGCGGGCGTCTTTTTCTTTTCTTTTTTCTCTCATCATCTTAAGATCATGATGAGTTGATGGATGTTTAGAGCTATAATAATGATCTACCGCTGTATAGATACTCTCTCCCCAAAATTTTAATACCATTGATCAAAACGCAAAATCCAGATGTCCTTTTTTTATGAAGGGAACAGTCTACAGGTTATTGGTGTTGTATCTTGAATTGAATTGTATGAGATGATATTCGCTAGTTGCTGTTGAAATAGAATGTCACCAATCTACAGACCAGGTCGAAAGCATTGCATTTCATATCAAACGACTGCACACTGTAAATTGCCCAGTATCTAGCTTGAGCGATGCCAAGCGACTCAATAATGAACCACCTTCGTATTGATATCGCCCTCCCAAATTACGTAGCCAAGTATCGCCGAAATGATGATCGCATCAGCACGCTTCGGGATGATCCGAGCCACATGGTGCTTGCCGTTTAGAGCAACTTCATATCCGTGCCCTGCAAGCCAGCCACGTGAAAGCAAAACGTCAAAAAAAAAAAAAAAGTTACTTTCGCTACAGAGCTTACCGGTGGGCTGACATACAGCACAGATAATAGGCAGTAGCATAGCATAGCATTGCATTCCGTCGCGGGCTTATGCGCCAAATCCGTGTTGTGAAATGAGGCACTCGCTAGCACGGCTTTTAGCGCCGCAAAGCTTCCTCTTTCATGCCAGGGGCCAGCAGGGAATCTGCACCAGCGCAGCCACCCCCGGACTGAAGCGTCTTTGGTTGGATGGATAAGAAACAGGTCCAGGCCGCTGCGATTGGGCAATCCCCTGGCTGCGGGAATATCGCAGCAGAGTCGATGACGGCGGAATAAGAGGAGCGAAAAGAGCTAGTAGTAGTGCCAAGCGCGTGGGATTTTGCAACTTATACGAGGCAGCGTGTGATTTGCCCTGGGGGCCTGGCACTTTTGGAGGCGCCATTGGGCTGGCGGAGCTTTTCAGCGTCTCTCGGCTTTGCTTTGCTGTCTCTGCTGCTGCGATGCAAGATGTCATGCTGCAGCTGGGATGAGGTCCGATACACGTCACTGAGACATGGATTCACGCAGCCCTGATGCAGATTGCATTGTGTTTTTTTTTTTCTTCTTTTTTCCTTTGCTTTTTGGGGCAAGAAATAAGGGCATCGGTGCTTGACTGACTCAATCGGGTCCTTTGCCCGCCTGGTTCTTCAACGCCGAACAAATTTGCGTTCTGGCTTGGCGAGCGTAGCGCAACACGAGCAGGACATGGACTAGCAACAGGGAAATAGATTCGCATCGGCCTAGCCTCGTGACCCCCGTGGATTCACCAAAGGCTCGCCTCCACATCCTTGACGTCGAAACGGCTAGTCGCGTTTTGGCAGCCAACAAGAGAGGCAACAATGGCCAAGAAGAGAGAAGAGAGGGCAAAAGCTACTGCAAAAGAATACGATCCCGCAACAACCTTGTTTTTTCTTAGAGCGTAATAAGGCCGTCAAAATTATGGGGGCCATGGGTGCTCCCCCAGCCTGTCGTGCCGACGATGCTTTAAGCAGCGAATCTCATCGTCAAGCGTCTCGCCTTTCCTTCCTCCCATCTCTCGTTTTTGCGGAGGATCTGCTCCTCTCCTAATAATTAATATATCCTCCATCTTCCATCATCCCCCGCAGCCGCTCTTTCTTGCATCACGGAGCACGTCCGTCGTTGCTGATCAATCGCTTTTATTTGCTTCGCTCTTTCGACTGGCGGGCAGCTGTAGGAGAAGTTACCGCCTGCAAACTTCGCTCGTTGATTACCGCCCTGGTCACTTTCCTCTCACTCGCTCCCCTTTTTCGTCGCCGTGGGATATTTCTTGTGACACCGCGCCCAACTCAGTCCTCTCTCGCTTTTTTTAACTCTCTTAATCGAACAAATCGCTGTGAGGGTTTTTTTTTTTTGGTGGTGTGCTGCAGAAATTTTTTACCGGCTTCGGCTCTGCAAACCTCTTTTCTGGCTTCTTGGACGTAGATTTGGATTTGCTCTTTGCATGAGCTTTGTTCGGCATTGACAGCTTCTTTTTTGGTGGTTAGATTTTTTGAACAGTGGTTCGGATACCATTCCGCTTCTTTCGAATCGTTAATTTGCTTGCTCATCTCCCACGATGCGTTGGTCTTCTGCTGCGATTGCGCTTGCTGGCGCCAAATCGGTCGTTGTGGCCCTGGATCCTGTCTCGGTCGTGGGCAACAAGTTCTTCAACAAGGATGGCTCGCAGTTCTTCATCAAGGGTATGGATGCATTGTCGACTCGACAGCACAGTGGATTTGTTGCATCATATTAACAAATCATGTCTCTAGGCGTTGCGTACCAGCTTGTCCCTCAGGATCCTCTCGTTGATACTGCTCAGTGCAAACGTGATGCCAGCCTCATGTCGGAGCTGGGAGCCAACACCATCCGCGTCTACCACGTCGATCCTACTGCTGATCATGACGGCTGCATGAAGGCGTTTGACGATGCTGGCATTTACGTCCTTGCTGATTTGGACACGTTTGATACCTACATCCTTCCTGTGCGAAAACCTTGCTTGCCCATTGAATGAGTCGTGGTGATCTTGCTAACTGTATCCATGTAGACAAACAACTACTGGGACAAGGACAAATATAAGAGCTATGCTGCGGTGATGGATGCCTTTCAGAAGTACGACAATATCTTGGGATTCTTCATTGGAAATGAGAACATTGCTACTAAAAATGACTCTCCCACTGCCCCCTATCTCAAGGCTGCCGCCCGCGACATGAAGGCCTACCGCGATGCTCAGGGCTATCGTGAGATCCCCGTCGGCTACTCGGCGGCCGATATCCTGGAGCTCCGCCCTGCGCTTCAGGACTACCTCACCTGTGGCGGCAACTCGTCCGAGATTGTCGACTTCTTTTCCCTCAACTCCTATTCGTGGTGCGACCCCAGTACCTATGTCGGGTCTACTTACAATAAGCTTGAGGAGTACGCCAAGGACTTCCCCGTCCCCATCTTCTTCTCCGAGACTGGAT
The DNA here is from genome assembly GCF_020647865.1 of Trichoderma asperellum. NCBI lineage: Eukaryota > Fungi > Ascomycota > Sordariomycetes > Hypocreales > Hypocreaceae > Trichoderma > Trichoderma asperellum. Next base: position 1,206,662 of record NC_089417.1, read on the forward strand.
GCATCATCCCTGGTCCTCGCCTGTGGGATGATCAGGATGCAGTTTTTGGCCCGGAGATGGTTAATGACTGGAGCGGTTCCATCGTCTACGAATGGATTCAAGAGGAAAACTCGTACGGCATCATTACCTACGGCCCTCCCAACCAGCCTGCTGGCCCCAACGTTGAGGGTGGATTTTTGCGCAAGGGCACTCCTCAGCCTAAGCTGCCCGACTTTCCCAACTTGAAGTCCAAGTGGGCGACCATCAGCCCAACCGGCGTCCATAAATCCGCCTATGACCCAGACAGTGTCTCAACCCGGGCTTGCCCCAAGTCTACTGCTGGCAGCTGGTGGGAAGTTGATGGAGATGTTAAACTGCCTACCTTGGGCCAGGTACTGGCTGTGAGCCCGAGGCCCACTACGGACCTTGTGAGCACAGACACATCGGCACCTACTGGTACGGCTGTAGTTACCACTGAAACTATTACGGACAGTTCAGGGAGCGTCATGACCAGCATGATGACCATCACGGCTCCGCCATCAACTGCTACTGGCGGGTCTGGATCTTCCACCACTTCTGGCGCAAGCGCGGCTACGACAAGCTCCAAAAGCGGAGCTTCAGCGGACAAGCGGGCCACTGCATTTGGTGCGGGCCTTGTCAGTTTTGTTCTCGCCTTTGCGATCTTGTTGTAAGGTCATACGTATGATACTGCACAGGGACTTGTATTGCCAACATAATATCAGATACCCATCTAATATCTTGCTTTCTTCTTCTTCTCTTATTGATATTTTCACATGGCTGCAGCAACAAGATGATTTTTTTATTCGGTCAAGTCGAACCAATCCTATTGGCTGCTATGGCCGTCTGCGTTTGTGCCATCTTGTTTATAAAAAGGCACAGTTGGTCTACTCGGGGGAGAGGGGGAGACGGGCGGCGGGAGAAGGGGGAGAAAACGCAGGAATATTACAGTTGCTTCTTTTAATGCTCTTTTTATGACGATATATGATTGGAGAGGAGAGATGTTTTACATGACATGTGCACGTAACGGGGCATAACGGTGTTTATATTTAATGCATGAAGATATGTTGTACATCAGCTATCAACGGCCTTGTTTTTAGTGCTTCTGTGATACCTTTAATGTTGACAAACCTTCTTATTCAATTGTCTCTTTGTCCTAGCTCATTGTATAGCCTGTGATCATTCCTTGGGTGGTGTAACATCTTGTATAGCTGTCTTCTTTCCCTCCATCACTTCAATCCGCGGGACTCATGTAATCCTGCCGCTGCTGTGGTACGTGGTGATGTTCGCCGTAGTATTTGTACCAGTAACATTATAAGGAGTTGATGAAGGTGACTCGGCCGACATTGTGGGACTTTCGTCGTCGGAGGGTATGAGCTGGTAGTTTTTGAGGGCTTGATCGCCGATCAAGACGAGGCTGACGATGAAGACGGCGAGGATGAGGGCGCAGAGGAGGCCCATCATGAGGTAGCGCAGGCGGTAGTCGTAGCGGTGCGGGTTTGAGCCCCAGGGGGTGCGGGTGTGTGCTTGGCATTGGAACTTGTCGATCATGGTGTGTGTTTTGTGTAGGACAAGATGTTTACAGGTGTGGTGGTTTGATACGTAGGTTTTCTGTAGGGATATTATAGGAATGACGAATATGAGAAGCTGCATGTAGTATCAATTGCTTCTAGGATGCTAAAGTATGTTGATTACTGCAACTACAGGCTATCATTGACTACCTATGATTTGGAAAGAAGGATGATGCGATGTTGTTGATGGAATAATAGAAAGAGCAATATGGAGTTGGATGGGTCAAGTGCCGTATAAAGAGAGGCTAAACGAAGAGGTTATAAGTCTTGAAGTAGAGATGTATATTGATGTGAATCAAGGTTTTCAAAGAGCATGATGGAATTACTACATTTTGCACATCGGATATTCAATAGACGGGTATTCAGCGAGGAAAAGCACAATATCTATGAAATACAGCTAAGGTACTAATACAAATATATAGAACAATATAGGCCCAAAGGCGGAGTGACATCTCGATCGCCTTATGTAAGACGCCAGTCTTGTCTGATCTAAGCAAGTGCCTCTGGACTGTGTCGCTACTGCTAAAATTTTCCCTCTACAATTAACTACCGTAGGCGCAGGAAAAAAAAAAAGAGGCAATTTACCCACCAAAGCCTTATCGTAGTGACCGAAAATGGTCCAATGAGTGCCCTGCTATTCCGCCCGCCTCTAAAAAAAAAAAAACTGAACAGTGACCGTTGCACGCTATTTTGCTACTGGCCGAAGCTAGGATAAGGATTTTTTTTTATCGATGCACGGCAGCCTTGCTCCGCTACTCAACCTTTTTGGCCATTTTTGAATTCTCGACTCTCAATTAAATTCCCGGTCGCCAATCTGTGCCCATTGTGTATCTCTGAGCAGCTGCTTTTTGGGGCAAGAAATAAGGGCATCGGTGCTTGACTGACTCAGCAAAATTTCTGCCGACCGCCCGCCATCATCCCGCATTTGGCTGATCGGTTGCGAACGCCATCTGAATCTTGTAGTTTGCGAAGGGCCACGATCGACCGATTATCGCAACCCCCCGATTTCCGTCCTGCTGCCGCCGAACTTTCTTAGTCGACTGGCCTTTTGCCCCCTGGCGACGAGAATTGCAGATGCTCCCCTGACGAGCCTTTGTCGAGGCAATTGGCAAGATGGCTGAGCCGGCGCAGCTGCAAGCAGCGCCCAGCGGCTCCCCGAGAGGTAAGAGGATGATGCATGGCCGAAATGAGGATTTGTCCTGCTTGTAGCAATGCGAAGCATGGCAGAGGAACTACAAGAAAGATGTGACTGACATTATGGGTTATTCCTTTTGGCTCGAGCAGAGATCAAGCAGGAACACGAGCACGAACCGACAGGCCTCGAGGGCCTCGACTTTAGCATTCTCGCCGAACTCGCGTCAAAGCGCCCATTCGAGGATGTAACGCAGGACAATCATGAGGAGCGTGAGCAAGAGGCCAAGAGGCCCAAGACAGAGAACCCTACCACAGAGGAAGAGTCCTCCCTTGAAGATGGACTGGCGCTGCTGGTGCAGAATGCGCTCTCCAATGTTGGCGACCTGGTCAGCAGATTCAACGTCGAGCCAGAAGAGGCGCATGGCAGCGATCCTATGGACGTGGATGACGCGCATGGGACCGATGCTCGTCCGGCTCCTGTATCATTCTTGTCAGAACCGGAGAAGTACGTGCGCATTGCGAATACGCATGCGCTAGGCAATCTGGTACGTCCGATGATGCCCGGTTTACCTTTGGCCTCCTCCAAATGGCATGTATACGCTTACTAGAGAGGCTAATCCTTGCTACAGGCGCTTTCATTACTACTGATACTGCTTCAGCAGCCCATCGATGACATGTCGAAGCTGGCTGGAGATGCGGACTCGGGTTATGGGCGCTCGTACGGCCGGTTAAAACGATCTTTCGATGCGACGTGGCAGCTCTTCTCAGACGGCCAGGTGCTGTCGGCCGATGAATTGGAGATACAAGAGGCAGAAGCCCGCACATTGTTGGAACTGGCCAACATTGCAAAGTTTGGGACTTGGTTGGTCGAGGGGGGGCTGGATTCGTTTACTGCGGCCGTTACGCATTTTAATGCCGTGTTTCGATGCCAGCTGTCAGAGCTCTCTCCTGGGCTCTCTCAGCTTTATCTCGGGATCAAGACTCACAGGACGATCGAATCGCTTCTAATACCGGACGCAGACAAATCATTAATAGGAGAGACGATACAGTCTAAGATGATGGAGGGCCTGGAGGAGCCGACAGCGACGGGTGGCGAGTCAAGTTCATCTTCTCAGCAAGAATTATTGGCCGCGGTCAAGTCTCGAAGAGACGTTCTTGTTGAGGATACAAAGGACAAAGAACCAGGTTCGTGATATAGCTTTATGTTTCTTTTCGGTGGCGCCCTGCTCTTTGAAGAGGATCTAACATTCGGATAGGTACCCTGAAAGAGAAGTTTCCTACCGGCGATGTATTAAAGAGCTTTTCGGCGCATGTCAAGACAACACTCGCATCCATGACAGAGATTGGAGAGAAGCTAGGCATCTCGGCGCTGCTGAGCGACGTTGCGAATCAAGAAGCAATACCGAGTAGCTCGGGCGATGGGGAACTTGACCTAGACGACCTTTCTTCATTCTTCGAGAAGACAACCTCGGGTCTAGTGCAAAATGCTCTGGCTGGCTTAACGGAAGAGACCTCTACACAAGAGCCTCTCACGACTGAGAATACCGAGACGCCAGTGGAGGTTACCAACGGCGAGCCGGCGCCAGAAGCACCACCAGCCGCAGCAGCAGCAGTACCAGCAACTACTACTGCCCAGCCTAGCGTTCCCAAGCTGGATCTCATCTCAGATTATAAGGAGCTGGAGGCACTGGTAGCGGAGAGCACGTCAAATTATGTCAAAACGACACTCAACGGCCTCTCTGCCGTTCCCTACCAACCTACAGTACCCCAGAGCACAGGTAAGCCCTTGCTTCCCGTTGAAACCTTTCATGAGAGACCGTTACTCACAATTACATTAGCCGAAACCATGGCAGCACAATCGCCTTATCTGAGCCATCTTCATCAACACCAATCCCATCACCCGTATTATACGTCATATTCGGCTCAGCCACCTCCAGAGCAGCAGCCTCAACAACCTGCTGGGACCCCTGATAACCTACCGCCGAATCAGACGTTTCCCAGTGCCATTCTCTACGATAAAGCTCGCCAGGCAGCGCTATCCAAGTCGTCGGCGCATACAAGGAGAGAAGGACTCCACTCAACTCGACGACCTTGGACTCAGGAGGAAGAGAAGGCACTTATGGCCGGTCTCGACATGGTCAAGGGTCCTCATTGGAGCCAGATCCTGACCCTATTTGGTCAGAGTGGAACTATATCTGACATTCTGAAAGATCGAACGCAGGTGCAGCTGAAAGACAAAGCACGAAACTTGAAGCTGTTCTTCCTCAAGACCAACTCTGAAATGCCGTACTACTTGCAGGCTGTGACGGGAGAACTCAAGACGAGGGCTCCCACCCAGGCTGCTAGGAAGGAGGCCGAAGAGAGGGCACGGCTGAACTCTGAAGAAGAGCAGGCTAAGCTGCAGGGCATCATGGCGTTGGCTGGAGGGCTGCAACACCCACCTCAGCAGCAACAGCAACACCATCATCAACACCCGCAGCATCAGCATCAACAACACCAGCAGCGACAACTTCAACAACATCAAGCCAGACCACCAGCTACTGTAGCGGCTGCGGTAGGGCAGAGTGTAGTGACGCCTGCTCAAGCCGCCAGCGCGGCGCAATCAGCATCTTCCGCACAGCAACATGCCTCACACCTTCACCAAACGACACCCACGGCGACCATGACAGCCACACCGCAAGCCAGCGTGGCACCCACCATCAACCGTAACGGCATGATTCTACCCAATACAGCGCAAATCAAACCCGACACCCAGATGGCGGTGCAGCAGCAAGCTTCACACCCAGCGCCGATAGCTCCTCAACCTCCACGACCACAAACTCAGCTCCCTCCCCAGATTCCCAGACCTCAGGCCCAGCCGCAAATACAGCCTCAACATTTGCCGCAGACGCCGACACAGACGCCAATGCACACACCGATGCAGACGCCGATGCAGACGCCGACGCCGACGCAACAAACTTCACCGCATCAACCACAACAGCACCAACAGCATCAACATCCCCAGACACAAGCCCAACCCCAAGCACATACTCAACAACCTCTGGCTCAAGCCCAGCCGCATACACAGACGCTTGCACAGTCTCAGCCGCAACAGCAACCGCAACCGCAGTCACAACCGCAGCCACAGCTACAGCCTCAACAACTCCAAACTCCGCAACAGCCTCAACAACCTCAACAACAATATCATCCGCAGCCACAGTCTTCTCCCCCTGCTCAACCGACTCGTTCGCCAGCGCTCCCACAGCAGCAAACGACACCAAGTCAGCCCGGGACGCCGGTTATCAACATGCAGCTCCAAAATGGGATGGCAGCTCATCCTTCGCCCACCCCACCAATTGCGTCCACACCAACACCGACTCAGCTCTCCCAGCCCATCCAGACCCCTCCTCAGCCTTTGCCCGCACCAACCTATTCATCTCAGCCGCAGCAGCCATCCACGCCAGCGCAAACAGAGCTACACAAATTCGTGTCAGCACCGGAAGCGCCAATGTCTCAGGCGGTAGCTGTCCAGAATGATGAGGCCGCTGCTGAGGCTGCTTTGATAGAGGGTTTGCAAGCTGCTGTCGCGCAAGCGTTGGCTTCATAAACTCGGGTCTGTGTGAATAATTAGTCGTTTGTGTTTTTTGAGGGCCATAGCTGGCTGGTTTTATGGTGTTGAGTTTTGCATTTCTCTCAGCCATGGTGCTCTTTTGAGGATGGTCCGTTTAGAAGCGTTCTATAAAAAGCTAGTTGGTGTTTGATTCAAAATATTTTTTTTATCTTCTTTGATGTGTATATATATACATACATACGTCGTTTTATTTATGTTACGAGCCAGCCTGAGAGAAGCCAAGGTGTACGAGTGGTGGGAGGATGTTTTCGAGGCTCGAAACTTGATTCGGCCTCTTCAGCGTCTTTGAGCGGATGGTGAAAAGGTATATATATGGGCACTTGTTTGCATGAGCATGAATGGAGAGAGAAGCGGCAATATGGATTCTTTGTTTTACTTTTTCTTTTTTCTTATTTTCTTGTGGCGGAAGAGAAGGGAGGTGAGAGGACTTATGATACCACAGATGGATAGCTATAGCTAGGTTACAAGCGACTTTTCCAAGCAAGTGGATGATACTTGCTATGGAAGAATTAGAGAATAAAAGATGATTGACTTTAGAGCGAATCTTTCTAAATGCGTGTCGTTGCTATTTAATATTGGCTTACTTTTGGATCTGTTGTTGCTATTTAGGGATGTCTAAGGGTATGCCAGTTCGCCATATCATAGAATTCTCTCCCATGTATGAAAGAGATTTTGATTTGGGCCGCTCTCTGAGTACGAAATCGTAGGATAAGGAACAACTGAATATGGGGCTCGGTTCGAAATCCGGCTAGGCATCGTATCCTGACAGCCAACTATTTACGTTTCGCTTTAGAGTGTCTAACTGCGAATAGCCAACGAAACCAGCCAAGACATAGTGTTTAACGTAGATATTTGGCCGATTTTTTTTTTATTAGAGACGGGATTCTTTGCATGCAACGAATATATATTAACAATTACATTATCTGCCTTGTAGTCTAGAACACAACGCAAACAGATGTCGGCATTTCCAACAAATATCCTCCATCTTATGAGCCGATTACGAATGTTGGCATTTTCTTCTATGTTGACGGCGGAACAAAAAACGCCAACTCTCGTATTCGTACACCTACATGTATATTTAAGGACCAAGTCCTAGATAGCTTCAAGAAGAAGGGGAGGGGGGGGGGGGGGGGGCTGCAAAGAGAGTGACGTTACAAGCAAGCGAGGTTTTATGGGAAAGTAAATGGATCCTTGCAGCACACTTCTCGTAAGCAAAAGTTCTAATTATGTAGTCCTCGGCTGAGAGAAACCAACAACAACCCGTCGCATAGCTGCCTGCTGGTATACTCGTCAATATATTGCTCTCGTGATAACATCGCATCCACCGTGTGTGTCTTAACTTGCAAGAGCAAAAAGAAAAGCCATAAATAGCCCAGACTTTCGGCTTGCCCGTTGTAGAAGGCACAAGAAAAGACGAGAATTAAGAAGATATACAAAGAAACTAATCCGATGATCAGAAGAGATTGTCAGAGAAGGCTCTCAGGCAGCCACCTCGCCTTGATTGGCTGGTTGCCGCCGCTGTCGGCGTCTGCGTCAGTCCCGCCGGCGAGTTGATATTGAGACGACACCACCTCTGAAGTACTGTACATACAGTATCTATGTACATGGCTGTAGATATGTAACAGACAAGCGTAATCGAGCAAAAGTGACGTACGAGGAGATGCTTGCCTAGAATAGGGAGCAGGGTTTGGGCCTGAGTGGCGAGGGATCTTGGAAGGTTTGCTGAAAAAGTGATAGCCTGAGGTGGAGGAGTCATAGCAGTGGGCATTACGAAATCGAGAACCCATGAGGCGGGTTGGTGGAGGCGTGGGTTGCCTCTTCTGTTGTGAGGCGTGACTTGATGGTGGTGAGGATTGTGAGGATAGAGGGGGGGAGCTAGGACAAGAAGGATGTTGATGGTACTTGTATGAGTACTTGTGTGTATGATCTGCATTATCTACCTATGTGAGCGCGAGGCGGATTCGACTACTAGTTAGCTAGTTTCCGTCTTTGGGCTTTCTTCAATTGTTACTTTGACAATAGGATTGTGTTTTGGCGAGACGATACTTGTCTCGTGTAGTTGCTACATCGAAACCATGCTTGAGGATGCAGACAAGAGACATTTAGAAAGCTGAGTGAGACCAGGGCGCAAGACAACCATATTTGCCCCCCCCCTGCCCGCGTTGTCCTGCATGTTCGCTTATTCTTCCTGGCGGCACGATAAAGGTCTGATGCCGGTTCAGCAGCTCCAGAAGAACGCCCCGTCTATGGTCCAACGCAAGCCGCAAGTTCAAGGTTCTAAGGGCCTAGTGTGTGTGTGCAAGTTCAGTGTTGGTTCGCATCAGCACCGCCACAAAGCGGGAGCCAGCATGGAATAAGGCGATGGGACGATGGGAATGATGTTCAGGTCTATGATCTAGCGGGCCGGGGGGCGATGGGCTGTGGCGCAGGCAACATCAATATCATCGTAGTGCAATAGCGCCAGGCTACAGCTAAAAGAGGCCACCAGCTACAGAAGCCACAACCACAACGACCCACGAAAATGCGGCTCAAAACGATGGCCATGGCTGGTGTGTCCATTTAGTAATTATACCTTTTACTAGCACATCCTTTCCAGCACGCGCAACGTGGTCAGTCCGTCAGGCCAGACGCGCGTGTATGCAGGTCAGAAGCATCCTGCACTGCGCCCAGCTACAGCGACACAGTGCGCGCATCGCCCACCGCACCCCGCTCTGCAGCGGCAAATGGCCGCCGCGCACCTGTCGGAGCTGCAGCTCCCCTGCAGGCCTTGCCGGAACAGGGCACCTGCACAGTGCCAGCCCGCAGTGGCCGAGGAGGGGTCAACTGACACACTCCCTGTGTACGGGCCGCGTCGCCTGAGCCACGCTCGCCCTCTGGCAGCCCCTACTAGACTACAGTACTAGGTAGGTAGGCAGTTCCACACCACCACCATGCTGCTTCTCGTCCTTCCAGCTGCCTCCCATGGCCTGGGTCTGGCGTCAGGTTTTGGCATCCGTCCAGGAACGAGCCCCGCCAGGGAGCCAATGCTGGGGCGCTGCAGGACATCGATACCGGCGATCGAGCCTCCGGGAGCTGCAGCGTCCCTGCAGTGGTCGCTTGCTCCGCTGCGGCCGCCACTGCACGCATGCCGCGCTTATTCTGCTGCAGCCACCTGGTGTCGGGCATGTGTTGGTCGAACATTACACCCATCCGTCTGCTGTCGATTTTCCTTCTTTTTTTTTTTCATGCAAAAATACAAGTTTGATTTGGTATGAAGAAAAAGGATGCTTTGACAGAGTTGACGGCTGCTTTGTTGATGCTCTACGTCGTTTCCTTTGTCCCTCCTCTTCTGCCTTTCTTCTCTCTCTGTCCAAGGACAAGTTCTAATATTAGCAGGCTTCAGTAAATCCTAGTTTTCATCTCTCTCTCTCTCTCTCTCTTTCCAGTAGCGGATCCCTGGTGACCCGTCAGGCGACTCCGCCTCGTGCTCTACCTCTCTCTCTCTCTAATACTCTGTCTTCTTCTTATTAAGCCACCCCAGGACTTTGACAATAAGTGATCACAACTGAGAGCAACCGTGCTATCAAGTCCCTACCCTCATCAGACTAAACATCCCTATCCCTGGTTGACGGCTTCCTACGCAAGCCACCTCACTAACTCAAGCCACATCTCTTTGATGGTGGTCATCTCCCGTTGCGCAAAGCCCTGCATTTCAACTTTTTTGTGAATCGTGTGTGTCTTCCCGCCCCGTGCCATGCCTTTTTTGACATGCTCTTCCATGTGCTTCCAACAAGAAAAGTCCTATTTCTGGGGGATGCTTATATAGATCCGCACTATCGAACATTCACTCTCTTGGTTTTGTGGCTGGGGCTCATCACTCAACACTTCATATCGGATACAAGCGTGTGCGTGTCTGTCTGCATTTAGTCACCTGGACTGACCGAGTGGCTGGTTTGGCTTTCTAGCCTGCTGTCATACCGAAGTTGCTTGGGGCTATTTCAGAGACACTTTGCATATATACTCTACCTTACCCCATACTCATATGACAACCTTTTCTTGTCGTAAACATACTACTTTTTATCTATTTGAATCCCCTGACTTCCTGAATCCACATCTTTTTATCTTTCTTCATTAACATAACTGATCGTCGAACACCTTGTCTGTACTTGCTTCGACCAAACACTCTCAAGTACACAACCTACTCGACGCTCTTCTATCCATACGATACTACTTTATAGAAGAACGCTGGAACCAGCATTGGAGAACTACAAGAGCAAAGCTTCCAACAACAACGACACGATGACCAAGCGGTGGTTTGTCGAAACCACACCGGAGGGGCGACAGCAGTTTGTGTCCATCAAGAGATCGCGTTCTTACACTGGACGCCACGACCGAGTTCGCGAGATTGACTACGTCAAAGTCAGCCTTGACGAATGGAACTCCCTCGTGGAGAAGGAGCGCAAGCTCGAAGAGATCAATAAGTCGGTGGTGGATGAAAACAACCGCCTCAAGACCACATCCCAGGCTGAGGCTAAGCGCCTCGCCCTGGTTGTCGTTCCCAGTCTCGAGAAGCAGATCGCCTCCCTCTCCATCGAGAACGAGGCTCTCCGTCGCAGCATCGATAAGACGGGCGACAGCTCTTCCAAGCACCACCGCGAGGAAGAGAGGCTGCGCTACAAGGTTGCCAAGTTTGAGGCCGACAATCTGGCACTCCGAGAGGAGAATGCCGCTTTGCGGGAGAAGAACCGTAGCCTCTCTCGGCAGATTGACCAGAGCTTCAGCCGTCGTGTGTCTGAGCTTGTTGCAGAAGCTGAGACGTGGAAGTACCACTACCGTCACTGGCGTTCTCGCTACGAGGAGCTTTTGAAGCGCTACAACGACATCTATGACTTGATGGAGACTCGGACGAAGAAGATGAAGGGCTACGAAGAGAAAACTATTGCATATGAAGATATCCTGCGACGAAACGAGATGATCTAAGACTTTTACGTCTTCTGTATCTCTCATCTTCTACCTTTTCTAGTCTGTGAAACTTGAGGTCGTTTGTGAAATCACCTCGATCACAGTGCCAACCGCAGAGGTTGGTGTGGCTGTATTACTTTGGAATTTTTTTTTTTGTTCTCCGGTACGTGAAGGGACTTGGTTTAGAGTAGAAGGCTTACACTGACGTATCATGTTTTTTTTTTCTTTGCTCATAGACCAGATAGCGCTCCACACTTGGAGCCTTGCTTTTTTCTTTTCCTTTGTTCTGTGTTATTATGAATGATAGGCTTATTGGGAAATCTTGGGTTATGACATTCTCCTGTGTCACTTTTTTTGGCATTCATAATTGCCTTTTTTTTCTCTCTTCTTTTCTTCTTTGATGGATTATTAATGAACATTTTTTCTTTACTATTGTCATTCGCTCGCCATTTCCTTATTTATTTGGTCATCAGACGCATTTCATTTCTTCAGCTTCATTCAGCGAAGCTCACCCTTGTTCCGCTCTCATTTGCAGACCGCCTGCGAGTTATTTAGAGTAGCACAGATACATGAATACACGGCATAAGAAGCCAGTTATCTGGGAAACAGCATTTATTTAGTACCATCTACCTCGTGATGTATCCGGCTGGTGCCGAGTCTCAAAAGTTGGCTCGTTTAGAAGCGTCATGTGAGCTTATTGGCTGTGAGCTTTTTGAAGCTATCGACGTCATCACGCGATACCGCGAGCCTTGCGGAAAAGGGCCACATTTTGCGCATAACTCGGATTAAGAGAGATAAGGGGAAAAAAAAAATAAGTTATTGAAAGAGAGCAGTCCTTAACGTACCAGCGGGGTGTAAAACGAGTCTTACCTGCGTGTAAGTATAATCCACACCTCGGGTAAGTGTCCCTCCTAGGTCGTACGTTGAAAAGTGAGGCTGTTGGCACAATGCAATGACGCGCGTCGATCACTTCTTGAATAAGTAATAACGGATAACTACATACATATATATTGTGTTTAAATAAATTAAAAGTTGATGCGTTGGCTCTCATTGGCTTATTCTGTGTCGTTGCGTTGGCTTGTGTTAGAAAAAGGGCGACGACAACAAAGAAAACAAGCTGGAGACAATGCAAATGGGGCTTTTTAGGGCGGCTACATGCATGAGAGTGGTTGATAACGAAAAAAAGGTGACGACAGTGAAAAGCCCTTTCCTTCTTTTCTTCCTCCTTCTTTTTCTGCTCTGTGTAAGAAGAAGATAAGGTGCAGTTCATTTAGGCATTTAGTCGTAATGACGGGTGTGGCTGGCTACTAGTGGCACAAAGATGCCGCCGCCTTTTTTCTTATGAGAGTTCCAGATAACAGTACCGCTGATGTGGAGCCGCGACTCGTCAACAGTATTCACACTTCTTGTTTTTCTTGCTGCCTTTTTTTTTTTTTTTTTTTTTTTTTTCTTTTTTAAATTCTTCATTTCTTGAATTTCTCTTCTTCTTTGGTGGCCACATTTAGGCATCCAGCCAGCACCCGCCTTTGGACGGCACACGAGTTTTGACCACGAGATTAACCACTAGCTTAGTGGCGCTAGGCATCTAGTGGCAGCGCCGGTGGACCTGCTAGAGAAGTTAGGCCAGGCACAGCGCAGCCAGTAGGTCATTTTTCATTTTTGGTTGGGCACATACAGTAAAGTTAACAACCGAGCTTTTCAGACGTCATGTTGGATACATACAACTCTTTCATTGCTTGGGCCATATTTTCATAGCATTTGTGATTAAACATCAAACGTCATACCGCATTTAACTTTTTTTTTTGTTTTCTGTTTTAAATTCCAACTTGTGAAGAAGCTAAATGAACGCCCCTTGTACCCGCCTTTCCCAAAAGCCCAACGCTGACCAACTCCCCCCATATTGCAAGTCTGTCTGATCCAAACAAAACGCCCAGCCCTGATACTCGTAGGATTCATAAGATCATCTCTCAACTGCCGGCAGCGATAAATGTCAGGCGGTTGGCCCAAAGCCCTCCGAAAGCCTCCGAAAGCGCCAAAGAGACTTCGGCTAAAGTAGCAATTCGTTGCCCATCGTCCATCTGGGTTTACCTGTAATGGTAAATTCTCGCAGGATGCTTACAAGGCTGGCTGGGCGAAACGTCTCCGAAGCCACGCAAGAATAGCAACCTGCGCAGCTCATACCCAAACCGCACCAACAGCTTCCCCTTGTCCATGTTTTGTCGCTCATCGGTTCCCAGCTCTTGCTACCAATTGAACCATGTCCATTCCACGACGAGCTTCGGAGGTGTCCAGGCCGCCAGCCGTCTTTGTGATAACGTTGGAGGCCAGCACTCCATGATCCGAGCCCAAGGATAGGCTTCCACAGGCCTGGCATCCTTGCTCTATCAGTGTCTGGGCAAACCAGGCGGTCTGGAAAACGGTCCATGATCGACCAGTGTCCTGGTAGGAGAGACAGAGGGAGGAGCTGCCCTCACTGTCTGTGTCGACGCAGGTGATGAGCTGTCCGTCTGAGAATCTCTGGTGCTGGTCCATCCCCTTCAGCTGTTCAATGGCTGAACTCAGGTTGGCATTGATGCCCGCGCAGACACCGCTATCTTGACAGCTGCTGCCCAAGGCACTGGCTAGTGTCGCAGCACCGGCGAGGGAGAGGAGGGTGTTGATGAAGTGCATGATTGATTCTTCAGGGATGTTGTCCAATGGCTTGAAGAGATTTTGGAAAAAAGAAAAGTGAAATGACAATTACTCATCTAGTTACGAAGATGAACAATGAGGGGGTCGATCAAGGATGGAGAATCGTGGCTGTCTGTCTCCTTATATAGAACGGTCTGCTAATAATGATTGAGGATGATATCATAATACCACTTGCCTTCAATTGGACTGCGCGGGAAAAGAGAAAAGGGGCCCCGCCGGCAGAAAGTATCTGAACAATAGGCAAAAATAGTAATAGGTAGGTAGTTATTCTGATTTTGTTTAGCTACAGACACTCGGCAGTTTCGTTCTCGTTGCTTGTTCGAACGTACTAAAGGTTTTTCCCGATTAAGTCAATGCTCGCTTATAAACAGCAGTAGCTTTGATCTAGTATTATTGCTCAATTAGGAAAACAGTCTGCTAGTTAGAAAGACCAAGAGTTGGTATATATCGACACTGGTGATTCTTCCTCTTTGCGCTTATAAAAATGGTGGGATTTCCCTTGCTATCAAACCACCTTATTATTACCATTATTATTTTTTAAGGTTATGAGCTATTATAACATCAAATAAGGCTTCTCCACACCGATACAACGGATTGGCACTAACCTACAATCCTAGCAGCCATAGTCCACTCTCAAGGAAACCATTGCAGGGAATTTGGCTATCGGTAGACGGCAAGTCCTCAGGGATTCTCAACGGTTCGCTGTCAAACTCAAAGAAGCACGGGGCCACTCGGTAATGGTAACGAGAAAACCTGGCGATTGATTGGCCAATGCGCTGTGTCCCCGAGCAACTATATTCTCCGTCCATTACCACAGCTTTACTAATGCCTTGATTCAGCTTCGTGTTGTACTAGCCCTACAGCAGATGGCTTTTCAAATCGGTCTACCTACTATATTCAGGTAGTAGTCATTTTACCGCCATCATTAATCACTATATGGAACCCTGATCAAGGTCGAAAATATGAGGTTTTTATCTAGGGATGCATCTCTTTTAGACTTACTGCATCTAGGATTCATACAAATGTAACATCAAGCCAGGTAGGTAGGTATATGCAGTTGGGCATGGAGCAGTGAGATCCATATAATGGGTAGTTCATCAGATAGAATCTACGACAAGATATAGCCCTTGGTGTTTAAGAAGGGCATAGAATAATGATGATATATGACAGCTGATATAAGCAACTTGAGATGATCAAATTTATAAGCCCTTGTTCAATTTATGCTTGTGCTGTTGGGCACTTGTGTGCACAAATGCGGGTCAATGTGCCTGATGCACGTGGCATCAATGTTACATACAGACCAACATGGTATATCTCAAAGAGACATGTTGACTAGATGGTAAGATAGCACTGCTGTAGGTACTATACTATTACGGCTCCCCTAAAAAATAAGGATGCTATTGATATACTAAGCATAGACAGTGTTTTATTTTTAGGTATTGTTCGATGTTAAGGAAATGGAGGCTGTTATACCAGCGAAAACGAAACGGCTACCCTACATTCCTCTCAGTAAGGCATGTATGTATCCGTACCTCGATTTCATAAACAAACATCTTTCTCCAAAGTCCCTGCCCCTTTCCTTTATATGACCCGTAACCTTGGAAGTCTTTGGTGGCATCTGCTTTGACGCTTCTTGCGTCACCTGGTTAGATAGACTGGCCTTGGCCATGCAAATTTTGCTCGTTGACTGCATAGGTAAACGAGACCGTCAAACATGAATAATGTTTGACCTGTCTATTATCCTCCACAGCCCAAATCCTGCCTTTGTTTCTTTTTCTTCCTGCTCGTGACGTACTGGCTGTGGCTGAGGTGGTCTTGATAGGCTCGCACGTCTCTGCGACCCAATCTCTGCAACACCCTGGCGCACATCTACGAAATCTGATTTGCCTTTTGATGTCTTGACTCCAACACAAGGCAAAGCACAGGTAAAACAAGGGCGGTGACATGACGGCAGCACACGGAATTCTTCCCTAAGCTTACCTGTACGACGCCCACATCGGCCTATTCTGGGCAGGTGGTCGGGCATTTTTTCTTTCGGTGGACGTCGGCTCCCAGCAGAGTCTCTCGTCATCAGCCACCACAGCTCTATGCTCCGAAGGCTCACACGCGACACGACTCGGGCCGTTCCTCGTTGGTACAAGTACAAGTAAGTGCGTGTATCAAACGGAGCAAAGGATGTGGGGGAGCTGTGCAGGACACGGCAGTATGGAAGCCAGACAATCCAGAGAAATCCGTTTGTCGTCCATTACCTAACAAATGTCTGACACGGACGGCCAGACGACCAAGTATCCAGTACAAGCCAACCAACGAAACGCTTCTCAGCCATCCGTTCGTTCGCAGGCTGTTCCTTGTGATTCCACAGCCATCTGTCTGCATCTTCACCATCTGGCATCACATTGCATTTCCGAAGGGTGTGACTCACACACTTGCTCGAGTGAATGCGAGATCGCCCGCCGTCGATTCGTGTCTCCCGTGCCAGCACACTGCACGCCGCGGCAGGCTGCAGCGCCGTCCCAAAGTGGCCGTGGACGAAGCTTCCTGTGGCTCGCAGGCCGCTGGGCTTCCTGCATGGCGCACAAGATGGAGGGCCGGAGGGGGACGCAGACTCGAGGCAGCCGCCGCTACGGCTTCGATGCCTTGATGAGCCCTGCTGGTGCGCGGCCAATGGGAATCGCGGGGCGGCGTGTGCGCAGAATCGCGTCGACCCGGGACCGACGCTTTCGTGGCTGGGCTTCTCGTTGAGCCTGCGCCGCCGCAAAGGAGCTTCTGTCTCGACCCCCTTTCTGGGCGAGCGAGTGGCCGACTGGCGCCTGGCGCTCCCATCCTTGGCGTTGTAGCAGATACATGAGCCCGCGACGCCGTAGAGAGGCTGCATGGATGAGACGGCATGGCAGCAGAAATCGCTGGGAAAGCCCATTCGACGAGTGTCGATTGCGCGTCTAGGACTCTGATGTGATTGCCCGTACCGTCTACCTGAGTGTACTTTGCTGACATGGCGCCACCCTCCATCTCGACTCGTCCAGAGCAGTCCTGAGCGTTCGTTCTGTGGCCGCCGGCGACAGAGTCTTTCTTATGCGCACGCCAGGCGTTACGGCTTCGCCCATTTGTGTGCTCTCTCCAGGCAGGAATTGGTGCCCGTAGCAGCGATTCCCCGGTTTCATCCATTTTGAAATCCCTATTTTATGACTACAGCCATCCCCCCCTCTTTTCTCCGATTCTCACCTCTGTTATCAATTTTGCGTTTGTGTGTGTGAGTGTGTGTGTGAACGGGCCTTCCATCTGACGGGCAACCAGACTCGGGCTTGAGATAATAATACCACGTTATTATTCCGCATTCTGCCGGGGGCTGCAAAGAGAGAGAGAAAAAAAAAAATTCTTTCGTCCCTGCCTACTTGATCTTCCTACTTCCTACTCATCTCTTCCTCCTCATCTTCCTTCTTTCACTCTTGCGCATCACTGCTTTCAGCATCCAAACGCATTTACTCAGCGATCTGGCCCTTGCAAAGCCGACATACCGCACCAAGACGACTCCATCCATCGTGTGCGGATCTCGCAGACGCACACAGGCATTTGTGCATCCGGCGACGCATCTCTCTCAGCTGTTTTTTTTTTCTCCTGCGACGTGCATATTCCGCTGCTCCTCGGTGCATATAGCGCGCTTGGGTTGACGAATGAACCTTGCGTGAAAGGGCCTCGGTCGCCGTCGCCTTGCTTGTGGCTCGCCCACATCGTTTCGTTTCTGCTCCTGCACCCCTGCCACCCTCCCAGCGGCCGTTGGGCAGCGTCGCATCCCACTACGGTTGGGCAGTCTGTGGTTCCAGAAGTCGAATCAATTTTCGTCTTCGCCTTCTACGGAGAGTAAAAAAAAAAAAAAAAAAAAAAAACTGCATCGCATCATTGCCAGCCATGTCTCTCCATCAGCGAGTATCCGCCAATAGCGGGCGGAGAGCCTCCATCTCGCACTCGGCGCCTTTTGGTTTGTCTACCCATAATTTCTTACATGTGCCCACTCGCTCAATCCCGTTTGCAGTCACCTCCGATTACGAACAGCGCCTGCTCGATTCCCTCAACACGGCTCATACGGAGCTCAACAAGACCAACTCGGAGAGGGATCGCTATCTAAGTCTCCTCGAACAGGCCAACAAGAAGCTCGCCGAAGTCACAGTCACCAATACCGACCTCAAATCTCAGAATCAGAACTTGAAAGACACCATCGCCTCACTCCAGGAGAGGCTCCAGCGCGGTAAGGAAGAAAGCGAGAGGCTCGCCTTTGAGAATGATGCTCTTGCACGAGACTATACCGAGCTCAAGGCCAAGTACAGCAGCCTGTCTCATCAGTACAATGCGCTGAACAGTGCTCCTCCTCCATTCTCCAACAACGCCACCAACGGCTTGTCAGGGTCGATGCCGGAACGCCCCAAGCTCTCTCGCTCCTCCAGCAAGAAGGAACGTAAAGAGGATCGCGAGGAGCGCAGCCGCGTCCGAGACAAGGAAAAGTCTCGAGATCGCGAGAAAGAGGACAAGCGCGAGCGGGACAAGGAAAAAGAAAAGGAAAAGGAGAAGGAAAAGGAAAAGAAAGAACACAGAGCTGAAAAGGAGCGACTCTCCCGTCGCTTTGAAGAGCGGCGTGTGGTTCCGCCTGCACCCGCCCCGGCGGCTCCAGCGCCTCCACCTCCACCCATCACAAATCGACGGAACAGCTTCATCGAGGGCTGGGGCCCCGCCGGCCGGACGTCGTCAGCCTCGGGATCTTCCACTCGGAGTTACACCAACGGACCCCATGTACCCCACGGACCCAACGGGCACATTGGACACAATGGACACGCGCAAGTGCCTGCTGTCACACCTGTCAACAAGACGGCTTATGCCAACATTTCCCGGACTGCTGCAAACCCAATGACTCCTCGTATCTACAGCGTTGCTGGAAGCACAGCCGCCGTGTTCGATGACGACGGGAGCTACGAGGATGGCAACTATCATGCCTATCCGATCAGCCGATAAAAAAAAGGATTATTCTCTCGGGGCCACTTGCTCTTGCCAGACTAATGTGGATTACACGGAGAATGGCTTGCTATCTAGACAATGGTATGCAAGCAGCGGTTGTTGTGAGGGCTAGTTGCTCTTTCGTTCAGTGGATTGTTTTGTTTTGTTTTGCTTTGTTATACCTATATTATGGTGTCTCCAATTGGATTTTTTCTTTGATCCCTTCGGCCTTACTTCTTGGCTTTTCTTCGACCCCGGAAATGGCCACACACGCAATATTTCCTTCACGGCCCTGGTTCCACTTCTCCGATACCGCCACCGGGATATTCAGCGGGGATGTCAACCGGCTCTCTGCCGCTCTCAGCCCATAAACAATGGAACTTGGACCAATCTTTTCTCCGCTTTGTTTTTTTTAACCCACCCGGCTATTCCTTGGCGCCTATGCAGATTGGTTATTAGCTGCATGGCTGTGGCCAGAGACCGGTATTTTTTGTTGACTGCAACCCATTGAGTCACATCAATCCTGACCCGCTTGGGATGCTGTCAACATAAAATACTTTGACTACAAAGACTGTTACGCTGTCTGCCGAGTCGCCAATATCGGTTACATGCCCGACTGTGTGGGCTGCGCCCTTTTCCCTTCTGCTTACACCACCCTTTCTGTCTTCTTTACTTCTTTCGGCTTCCCTCTTCATTTTTATTTTCCCCTCTTAAAAATTTCTCTTTCTATCAACGGCCAATTCTCCTCAGCGGCCCATCGTATCCTTATCGATTGTTTTATTGCCCTGTGATCAAACTCGTTGTAAGTTGTGGTTTTCCTCGCGTTTGGCGCCGGTGTCTCGTTCTAGCATACCTGGTCCGCCATCACGCCGCGGCTGCTTGTCAGTATGAAGCTTTTCCCTTCTCTCTCAGATGACCTTGCTCGTTGGGCAGAGCTACAGCCTGTCTTCTTCACTGGCTCAGCTGCTACTCACGGTCGTCATGTCAATGTTTCTCCCAAAGGGCTAGATGCGCACTTCTCTGTCCTCAGCCCCAACCAATGCGCCTACATTGACCGCACTGGATCTGGATGTGAAACAATTTCTCATGCCTACGAAAATGGACGCCTCTGTCTCATGTTTATGAGCTTTGGCCCTTCCCCGCGAATCCTACGACTCTTCTGTCGTGTTTCGGTTGTGGAGTGGGACCAGCCAGCCTTTCCTGCCTTGATACGCAAAATTGCCAAGGGCAAGCGAGAGGCTTTTGATGGTGCTCGCGCCGTCATCCTCTGCAATATTTGGCAAGCTCAGACTAGCTGTGGATATGGCGTACCGCGTGTGAAGAAGGGGCTTTATAACCCTGATGGAGATGATGAAAATGGCACTGGCATCGTCAGAGCTATTGATGAAGTCCTTCGCGAGGGGGTTGAGGACGGCGAAAAGCTCGATGAGCTGTCTGTTTTTGAACAGCGGCCCACGCTGGACCACTGGGCTTCCAAGCAAACCAATGACAACAAGATGCTGGGCTACCAGATTATCAACAATTGCAGCAGTATTGATGGGCTCCCTGGGTTGAAAGCGGCAAGGCGTGAAGCCGGGCAGATGCTTTGGGTGGGCGACCTGAAGGCTAGGCTGCAAAGGATCGCCTCCGAAGGCGAGGCCGTCGTAGCAGGATTTTTATTAGCGGTGCTGTTGTATTTTGTTTTTGTTGGATTAGATTTACGTGGGATATTTACGGCTGTGTTTTAACGCTATGTTATGTTATGAGATAGATGGAGGGATGGGTTGTTTCTATTTGCGTTTTTTTTCTTCTTTCTTGTGTATTCTTTTTCTTTGTCTTCTTCACCCCCGTTCCCTACCTTCCCCTTCTTACTCTGGGTATTCATGATGACGCTTTGCCGATTTCTCTTTGTTCTGCTAATGTTATGTCATGTCACAATTGTTTTTTTTTTTTTACCTTACTAAAATTTCCTTTTAGGTAGTTATAGATTTATGCAAAAAATGGTCCCTTGCGGGTAATGAATGATTATCAATTGCAACGAATTCTTGGATTTACTCCTTCCCACTTGGATACTCCTTTCGAATCGGTGTTGTAGTTGTGGGATTTCTCTTCGACTGGTATTTTTTTTTTAAATGCTCAGATCTGCGTATGTTTGGAGTGGGCGTTGGACTCATTCACAGAGGCACCCATCTTTTACAAACTCATCAATTATTAAACGAGTGACATGTAGAGCATTAATACTAAGCACCAGCCTAAAATCAAACATCCATGCTAAGGGGCTAGAGTCGGTAGACTACCTCAAGAGAGACGCTTGTCATTCACTGCTGCATATTTCCAAACCAACGGCATAGATGGCTTTAGCTAATCATCTCCGTCCACCACGCCGGCGATTTCATCTCCCCCAAGAATGCACACGCATTTTACTTTACAGTCTATCCCCCCACTCTCATGCTTACTTTGGCCAAAGATATATATGTGTATGTATTCATATATCGCCTGAGTCAAAATCAAAATCATCCCGCGAAGAAGGACTTTAGCGACGTTTCCAAAATATTTGTCGCAGGGCGGTAGGTTGTGCCTCATTTTGACGGCGTAATGGCCTAAGTTGCGGAAACGTGGTGTGGGCCATTCTAAGGGGGGTTTCTTTGAGCTTCGAGTGACGGATTCTTTTTAGAGTTAAGGCTCATATGGATCGCTGCTTTTGGTGTATTCACTTGGACGCTGGTTATTTTCCTTTCGTATGACGAAGACAATTCAGCAGAGCCAGTTTGAGACACCCTACGGGGTGAAGGATATTCACTGCGCTGACGGGTTTGCTGAGATCAAAATCAGGAATGATAATGGAAGGCGTCGGAAGATTTATAAGTTGCGAATCGCTCAGCCACCGCTCGTTGCCGCAATAGGAGTGCCATTCGTAGAAGCAGGCTGATTGCTGTTAGTATTAGCAGCTCCTTTACCACCCCTCCCACGCCTGCCACGTCCGCTGCTTGAGCTCTTCTCAGGAGCAGCGCTATTGCTTGTAGCATTGGATGGGGCAGCAGCAGCAGCAGCAGCATTGCCGCTACCAGAAGCAGCCGGAGCAGGCTTCTTATCCTTACGTTCGAGAACTTGAACAGTTCCTTGTGCAACGGAAATGGGGCTTGCAGAGATAGCCTTAGCAAGGCCGGAGTGGTCGGCAAAATCCACATACGCGAAGCCCTTACGCTTGTCTACCTCGATAAAAGTAACGGTACCAAATACTTGCAAGGCTTGCTTCAACACGGGTTCGGTGATGCCCTGGGAAGAGTTGGCGTGCTTAACAAAGCCACGAGTGGCGTTGGAAGATGATGCCGCGGCAGATTTCTTTTGAGACCCCGAAGATTTGGCAGAGCTGCCCTTTTGGCCATTTGCCGCATTGGTCCCTGACTTGGAGCTGTTTTGTTGAGTCGCAGAGGCGGCCTCAGCAGTAGACTTGGGTGAATCTGCGTCATTGTTGGCAGCAGGCTTCTTCTTAAGGATAACAGGTGGAGTTGTGGTTGCATTTTGCCCAGATTTTTCCGATGCCTTAGTTTTTTCAGCATTTTTACCGCTGCGAGACTTACGCGCTGGCTGTTGGCTCTTGGAAGAGCTATTTGTCGATTGCTGAGCTTTAGCAGACGCCTGAGTACTGGTTGATTCTACTGGAGCCGATGCAGAGGTCTGCTGGTTCTCCTTTCCTGCCCCGGATGATTCCTTATTCTCTTCGGTGGCGGCCGTCTTAGAGCTGGACTCAGCTTTAGCAGCATCTTGTCGGGCTCGCCGATAGGCACTACCTGGACTGAGACCAAGATCTCGCTGCAGCATGCGGGCGGCGATGGACACGCCAGCACGGCGACTCTTGGGGGTTGGTGCTTCTGTAGCAGTCGCCTGGCTTGCGGCCGGTTTGGCGGCTTCGGCGGATTGTTCGGCAGCAGCAGCCTTCTTGGTGAGAATTTTAACGGGTTCCTTAGGAGCGGCTTTCTCAGACTTGGAACTCTTGCTCTCTTTGCCCTTCTTTTTTGAGCCCTCTTCATCCTTGGACGCAGACTTTCCCTTAGTTGCTGCGGCTTCTCTAGAGTGTTTGGCGCTCTTAGCAGCAGCAGCTTCTTTAAGCTTATTTGCCTTCTTTTCCTTTAGATACTCAATCAATGGGGTGGTGGTGACTTTAGTTTCGGCCGCATCCTCGACCTCCTCGTTTTCAGTAACCTCCTTTGGCTGCACCGGATTAGCGAGACCTTCAAGAAAGGCCATAAACTCTGGGTCTTGATCGATAGTTCCCTGGCGAGCATCAACACGCTTCTTATTTCCTGGGACCTTTTTGTAGATGGACATTTCCAAGGAAGGGGGGCCGATAAGAGAAGGACTAGTGAAGGTGGATTTGGCGTCTTCCCAGGTCGCATTTCGAACGATATCGCTAAGGGGCATGATATAGTCCTTACGCATCACATGAAGGTACGCCCTAGAGGGTCGTGATGGCTTTGAGATCCTTGTGTCACCAATGTTAGTGTCTCAAAGAGAATTTGAGAATTTGAGAGAGAGGGGGATGATATCTAGCTATGATATCCCGAGGACATACTCATTGCAAACCTTGCCTGGGGCGTAAGAAAACCAATCAACCTTGCCATTGCCCACTCCCCATTCAGAGCCCAAGATGGAGACGAATTCGGTCTCAGTCATGCCCGGAGGTAGGCGGCGGATAATGACCTTTTCACCTTCATGAGGAGTCTTGGTCTTGGGAGCCTTTGTCGATTCCGCATCATGGGTGGTGCCCCGACCCTCACTTTGTTTCTCGGCCGTGCCCTTGCCCTTGTTAGGACGAGACGCGCCGCCCTCAGCAGTGGCTTTGTTCTGTGCAAGGCGACATATCAGTTAACCATGCCGGACGAGCATCTCACATCGCCTCTCACCTTGGCAGACTCATTTGCCGAGGCGGAAGCCGCCCCGTTTGTCCTGCGAGACAGGACCTGCGGTGCTTGAGTCGACATTGTGCATATCGTACAGATTTAAGGGATGCAACGTCAGGGTTCTAAAGACGCAGGTGCGAGCATGAAGGCGTCTCGGCCAGCCACGGGTTTTGAGGCCTGGGACAGAGATAGGCAGATAGGGTCAAATGAGTCGCGGCCTTCCGTCATATGAGAAAGCGTGGGCCCACTAAATAAATGCAGCGCATTGAATGCTGGAGCATAAAAAGGAATTTCGTACCAGAAGCAGACGGAGTTAGTGCCGCCTCATTCGAGTCTTTCTGTGGCGAAGATGCGGTTGACCTAATATGGAGCGGTCACGTGCAGCCGAGTAGAGGGAGTCGGTGATGGAATGAGGAATTGCTGCTGCCGCCTTTTCTGTTGGCAGGTCGTTGCATACGTAAGACATGTTGGAAATAAGAGCGTGAATAGACTCATTTAGACTGCTATTTTGTGTAGAGTAAATAATAACGAATAGGTTTTAACATACTCTTGTTATTGATAACGGGCATCTATATCAGACGGCTTTACTTGGGTACTAAGATTAACGATAAGCGCAGCGGCAGTCATCACAGCATACCTAGCAGGCGCTACAGCGAGCGCACAGGCCCCTCCGAGAAAGATCCGGCGCCTGCCTCCCGCTGAAGCGCAGCCCCTGGCGCCTGAAACCACAAGCGTTGAGAGGCCAACCCCACCAAGCGAAGCCCTCAATCGCCGTCATCTCAGGCCCGCTGATAAAGCATCATCCCTTCCACGCACTGGCACCGCGTTGGGCTGAATCAACCCAGCCGTTGCGCCGTTGCCATTTTTCGATCCCCAAGATGGCGGCAAACGTACCTCGACCCGGCCCTGCCAACCTGGGGCCCAATGCCGGCCTGGACGAGTGGCTGGAGGAGGCCAAGCAGTGCCACTATCTGCCTGAGCGAGCCATGAAGGAGCTGTGCGAAAAGGTCAAGGAAATCTTGATGGAGGGTACGCAGCCCATCACCTGCAACTGACCTTTGGCGACCCCCTCGCTGGAAGTAGGCGAGATGGAAGAACATGGAGGCGCTGACATGATGAGTCCCGCAGAGTCCAACATCCAGCCCGTCTGCACACCCGTCACCGTATGCGGCGACATCCACGGCCAGTTTTACGACTTGCTCGAGCTTTTCCGCGTTGCTGGTGGCATGCCGGGCGAGACTGACGTGCAGGCGCCGAAGTCCATGACCGCGGTCATCACATCGGAGGACATCGAGCCCCCAACCGAAATCACAAACCCGAAGCTGAGGAAGAAGCTAAAGTCCCCCGGAGGCGGGGCCGGCTCGGGTGACGCTGATGAAGACGAGGATGGAGAGGAAGAGCAGCAGGGAGGCAACGACGTGCCCGCGGTCAATACAGTTACGTCTTCGCAGAGCGCCGAGACTCGCTTCGTATTTCTTGGAGACTACGTGGACAGAGGATACTTTAGCTTGGAGGCGTTCACATTGCTCATGTGCTTGAAAGCAAAGTACGATACCATCAACGCCTTTTGTTCTGCTCTTTCTCAGCCCAGGGTTCCCCTTAGTGCTGATACTAACACCGGTATAGATACCCAGACCGCATTGTCCTCGTCAGAGGTAACCACGAATCGCGCCAAATCACACAAGTGTACGGCTTCTACGAAGAGTGCCAGCAAAAATACGGCAACGCATCCGTCTGGAAGGCATGCTGTCACGTTTTTGACTTCCTTGTTCTCGCCGCCATTGTCGACGGAGAGCTTCTCTGCGTCCATGGCGGCTTGAGCCCCGAGATTCGAACTATAGATCAGATTCGAGTCGTCGCACGTGCCCAGGAGATTCCTCATGAAGGTGCTTTCTGCGATCTTGTATGGTCAGATCCTGACGACATAGATACGTGGGCAGTGAGCCCAAGAGGAGCGGGGTGGTTGTTTGGAGATAAAGTTGCTACAGAGTTTAACCACGTCAACGGCTTGAAGTTGATTGCGAGAGCGCATCAACTTGTAAACGAGGGGTACAAAGTGAGTTTGACCCTTGCCTACTTTTTTTTCTCTTCTTCTTTAAGCCCTTTATGAGGCTGCTAATGCTCTGGAACCTAGTATCATTTCGACGAGAATTCTGTCGTAACAGTATGGTCAGCTCCCAACTACTGCTACCGATGCGGCAATGTCGCATCAATAATGACGGTGGACAATGATTTGGCTCCCAAGTTTAGCATATTCTCTGCTGTGCCAGATGACCAGAGACATGTGCCCGCAAGTAGGAGATCGCCGGGCGACTACTTTTTGTGATTGGGTAGACTATGAAGATAAGCGAATCGTGAAGAGAGTACAGAGTATACCTTAGATTGGGTTGAGCTGGGTTGGTTTTTTTGCATGTAAACTAGCACACGGGTTGAGATATCCATGAATTTGAAGAATCGACAATGCATTAGGATTATAGGTAGGATGGGCCGGGGATCTGGCTAGCGGAAACGAATAGCAGCGATAAAGTCTATTAGAAATAAAATAAAAAAAAAATTGATAAAGAAATTTTATATTGCCTGTTATTGTTTTGGTGATTTAAACTGGTCCGACTATTTAGAAGCTGGTGGTGCGAAGCTACGCTCATAATACTGCGAGCTAGCACAATGAAAAGTGTAGATGAGCAGGTAAAAACTCAGCTTTCTGAATATTTTCTTCTTCCGTTCCCTTCCACCACACCGATCACACCTACAGACTGACATTCCTAATGCAAATTTGCAAAGAAGAAAAGTCTTGATATATGCCAACTTAAAACTATATTTCGAAACACGCACCATATTTCAGTTTTCAAATCAATGGCGGCTCGGCAGTTGGACGACAAAAAGTCTCACAGAAAGCCCAAGTCACGCTCTCGGCCTGTCAACCCTATCGCTGCGGCAATACAAAGCTGGATCCCTGCAGCACTTCCTCCGTTAGAGTCTGGCGACCAGGATTTACGAAATGAGAGTCTTATAAACTCTGCGCCTAAACGGTTTACGATTTACGAGCCTCTCGCCTTACTCCCGACTGGCAGCTTCACAAGCGAAGCGTGGACCTCTATCTTACGGACCTGCGATGAAGCTGCCTGTAATTCACTATGGCAATCCATCTTGCAGGAGATTTCGAAGGCTGGGCAAGGAGTTGTGACGCATCTAGCTGTTAATGAGGGTATACCGCTGCACAAGGATGGAGAAGACAATGAGAATGTGCGAAGAAGCCCAAGCGGGCTGAGGATGCTCTTTGGAGATTTTGGATCTTGGGAAGGCGTGGGCGAGAATCCTACAAAGAGCGATTTTGAAAACGCCTTTTGGGTTAGGACGAAGCAAAACGGCATATTCCAGACGTGGGCGCCGAGATGGACCATGTTTTCTCGTGGCAACGTCAAGGAAAAGGCAAGGGTGCTGGGATTCAAGCGTCCTATGGCCAAGGGAAGGGAAAACCAAAAAGAGGACAACAGCTGGGCGGTTGATCTGTATGCCGGCATTGGATACTTTGTGTTTTCTTATGCGGCTCTGGGAATGAGGGTTTTGTGCTGGGAGATTAATCCCTGGAGCGTCGAGGGTCTTCGACGAGGTGCTTTGGCTAACAAGTGGAGTGTCAAAGTTATTGAGGGGGATGATTTGTTACTACCAGTGGAACAGCTCCTGGCTGGAGGTGAAAGGATTATTGTCTTTCTAGAGAGCAATGAAAAGGCACAGGGACGGATTGGAGAGATACAGGAGACGGGGCTTGCTAGGAACATTGAGCACGTCAATTGCGGGTTCTTACCCACGAGTGAGCCGGTCTGGAAAAGCGCCTGGGAAGTGACAAAGCTGGCTCCGGAAGCATGGCTACATTTGCACGAGAATGTCGGTGTTGGTGACATCGAATCCCGGCGAGGATCAATTCAAGGGGCCTTTGAGACGTGGGCTGTTTCGGGGGCAAGTTCTAGGACTCCAAAGGTCGAGCACGTTGAGCAGGTCAAGACGTTTGCGCCGGGGGTTTGGCATTGCGTCTTTGACGTTCGTATTACAGGCGGTAGTATATCTAATAATGGTACATGAACAGTATGATTACATCAACTTCGTATCCTGGCATCGTCATCTCTCATATAAATTTCAAATTTCCTCAGTCCCTTCCCAGCATCGTTGGAAGAATCACACAATCTCGATAATGTGTGTCCACTTCAGACCATCTCTTCTCTCATTTCTTTTTTAATTGACCCGCAGAAATTTCTTGGGGATATTCTCCTCTATGATGGCCATTTGGTCCATCTTCTCCAGCTTCTCCTCCTCCTCTTCCATCTGCTCATGTTTCCGGAAGTGCTCAATGTCTTCCGGATGATTCAAATCTTCCAGCTTGGAGTTCTCGTCGTGATACTTCTCCCAGTGGTGAATCTCATATTCGTATTCGTCGTCGCCGTGGTGGCCGGGACCTGTGCCCATGTCCGGAAGCGTCTTGCCTTGTGAGATGTAGTCTGTCCATTCGTCGCGGCTGACGACACCGTCACGATTCAGGTCCATGAGGTCGAGGAGCTGGCGCAAGATGTCATCGCGGCGCTCCCAGGAGACGTGCCTGTTGGATTCGTCCATGAGGCCGTAGGTGCGGAGGAGCTCTTCGCCTTTCCAGTAGCCGTCGCTGTCGTAGTCGTGGAGAGAGAAAAAGGAGGCCGCGTCCCAGCCGTCAGCGTGATGCTCCTCTGTGGGCAAGTCTCTCTGTTAGGAATATGACACGAGATATAACCATTCAAATGATCCGGATGTGTCTGAAAAGCTTACCAGCCATGTGTTTTGTCATCCAGTTGGCGTTTGCATCGACAATTGGCTTCTGGGAGTGGGAGCCATGGGCAATGGCCAGGCCCGCAATGGCAGAGCAGAGGAGGAACGATCTCATGGTGTCGCGCAAGAGGGAGAATGAATTAACTGAGAAGACTGTGAAAGAGGGAGATGCTGAGATACAATGCGACAAGACGCGATGCAATGCAAAGGGCGGCGCAACGGATATGCTGTTCTTCCTTGAATGTCAATGGGAGGACGTTGAGTGGAGGAGTGGCCACCACAGTTATGGAGTACTACTGCCGTACTCTA
This sequence comes from Trichoderma asperellum, assembly GCF_020647865.1. Lineage (NCBI taxonomy): Eukaryota > Fungi > Ascomycota > Sordariomycetes > Hypocreales > Hypocreaceae > Trichoderma > Trichoderma asperellum. Next base: position 1,235,572 of record NC_089417.1, read on the forward strand.
CAGAGCCACAGTGATAGCGGCGTCACTAACGGCGGTGACTGTAGGCCCTGGCTTTAGCGGCGGGGGTGGTCGCAAACAGGGGAGCGCCCACTAAAGCTTGTACATGGTTGCCGGATTAGGCTTATCTAGAATGGATGCGAAACCATGTTAACATTGTCATTAAGTGCTTTGCAACGTCGTATTAGGTACCACTTGATTAGCTTCTACAAGAATGAGAGGAATACGGTAGAGCTGGCACATAGTAATAAACAATCGGTGTAAAGCAATCCTTGAAGCGTTAACGTGGCAGTCCTCTTATGTTCCGTACCTGGCCAATGCCAACAGGCCGACTATATCAGCTGAACCCCGTGATCTCGCGTTTCCCGCCGTGCCCCGCCTCGCGTCTCTCTTCTAAGGCAGATCCAAACTAACATCGAGTAAGAGAGAGCTTGTTCCAAAGCGAGCCCTCGAGTATTGCGTTTCTGCACCCCATAATAACCAACATCGGCGCAATAATAAAAGATGAGCAAGCAAGTCGAGCTCGCTCTCGTCTCGTTGATGCCAACGTATGGCTCCGATCTCCCCACAACCCTAGTCGAGTCTGCCAGCTCCCTGCTGGCGCAGTCTCGACATCTAGCCAGCACATTGAAAAGCGACGAGGAGATTGCCCGTCTCTATGCCTGTGCCCACATTGCCTGCAACCGGTAACTAGCATCTGTTGGACCCCTTGTGAGATTCTTGGCGGCTAATCAGCTGCAATCGCGATAGACTCAAGATTACTCTAGACCTCCCGACAATTGAGCCACGGCCGCCGATCCCGCCCCGAGTATACAAGCGATTATATGCACATCTTGACAATATCCTTCCCAACCCATCAGCAAGCGGGCGTAGAACGCGAAATGCAAGCTCTAGACAGCGAGATGCCGGGGAATCGCCAGCATCTTCACAATCACGGCCTCTTCCTTCACGGCCTGAACCTAGCAAGGACAGCAGTCTTGCCCAATTCAGGAAAAAATCCGGCTTAGATACGAAAACAGCACTAAAATCAGACCGACAAGCACATTCAAGCGTTAGAGAGTCAGATATATACCCCTGGGTTCAGCCCGTTATCCGACACCTATGCGCTGAGCCTGGACACAAGAAACTTGCCCCCTCAATGCTGGCAGGCATGGAATCGATTTTACTACCTGGAGGGCGGAAAACAAAGGATGAGTGGGCATTGGAGCACGCAACTGCGTTATGCGCAGCTGTTATCTTCTTTGTTGCAATGCGGGTTAGGGATGTGGACCAAGATGAAGCTATCCAGCCTGAAAACTATGTCCCTACCCGCGCCGAGATTCTGGGGCAGCTGGATCGAGCACGTCAAGGCGTCACAGTCAAAGGGTTAGGGCCGGATACCCTTTGGGAAGGCTGGGTCGATATTACCGACGATGACTTTGATGCTGCGGTATCAAGAGTCCGCGAAAACGGTTGGCTTGAGGCCGATTGGTATGACGGCATTGCAGACGTCATCAGTATGAGCCTCCAACAGAATGACAACGTGACTGAGTATGAGGAGGGGACGTTGCAAGTCCAACAGCAGAGAGCAGATACCATGTTCCAAGAGAAGTATGATTACTTGAGTGAAAGCCGTAGAGCCGAGTACGAGACGTGGAAGACCACCATTTTAGGGCGGATTTCAGCGCTGTCTGCGTCTATAGAGGCCGGTGGAGGAGATGATACCCAATGAGCAGTTCAAAACGGCAACTGATTATCAACATTAAGATGGCAAGATGATTATATACAGAATTTCCTACCTCGATATAATGTACATGCACTCCGTAACCAACTGCATTCTGCGCAGGTCCACTAGGCCAGTTTGCCTGGGACAAAGGGGTGTCCTGCACTCAGTCCTCCGTCGACAGCCCAAGCCTGTCCATTTATATAGCTGGACTCATCACTGCCCAGGAATAGCACTACACGGGCAACCTCATCAGCATGGCCACCCCGCCTTGTCGGGTTAAGCTGGCCAATCTTTTTCTCATTGCCGCGGGCGCGCGCAGCTTCGTACACGGGCGCGGTCATGCCCGTCTCAATGATGCCGGGGCAGATGGCATTTATGCGGACACCAGTGCCCGTAAGCTGGTAGGACATTGTCTGGGCGAGGGAGACAACCGCAGCTTTGGAGGATGAGTAAGGGGTGCTGCCGGCGTTGGAGCGCAGGCCGGCAACAGAGGCGGTACCAATGATGCTTCCGCTGGGCTTGGGTTTCTGTGGAGATGTCTTCTTCATTGCTGGGGCGGCATATTTGGTAGCGAGGAAAACACTATTCGTTATCGTTAGTTTCTGGATAACCGTTGATGTCGAAAATTTGATTTTGAGTGAAAGAAACGTACCTTAGAGTGTTGACCTTGTGAACGTTCATGAAATCCTCAGCGCTGATATCAGTAAAGATTACGTTGGGGCCTGTAATTCCGGCATTGGCAAAGAAGACATCCAAGCGACCGTAGCGTTCCATTGCGTCGTCTACAACGGCCTTTACTTTGGCCTCATCCGCGGCATCAAACTGACGCGTCTGAATCTCGACATTGGGATACAGCTGGTTAATTTCCTTCTTGTGAGCCTCAAGGTTTGATGCGTCAAAATCGCACAGGTAGATTGCTCGGGCGCCGCTCTCGGCAAACTGATGAGCTGTGGCGCGGCCAATGCCAAGGGCAGAGTTGGCGCCTACAATGGAGATGTTAGAACAGCGCTTAGAATTGAGCTTGTCATACCTCCACTTGACGGGGTATTTTGGACTTCTCTGCAAGGGGATCTTGGAGTGGGACGTTACGTGCCGGTGATGATGACGACCTTGTCTTGAGCTCGAGGCTTGCTGGATCCGGCCGCAACCTTGGCAATGGGAGGGAGCTGAGAGGACATGGTGTGTGAGAAGAGGTGGTACAAAAGACGGTGGGTGGCTGTGGCTGCGTGTGATTTTATCCGATGCAGTTGACCGTGTCGGAGCAGATTGAGGGGACAGTGAGATGAAATACGAAGTATATCTTAAAAATATTCGACGGACGAAGGCTGGACTGCGGCTCTAAAAAGAAGTAAGATGTGAGAAAAGTTTACACGGTAATAGGCAACGATGCTGCATAGAAGCTCGCTATAAGCTGATATCCATATCCGGGGAACAGCGAGACTCCGCCTAGGTGCCGAGGCACAGCCATTGGCGCGCCGAGGACTAAGGCTGGCTGGGCGAGATTCGGTGTGGAGCTTGGATTCCCCCCGCATGTTTAAACGGTCTGCAAGGATCAGATCTTGCGATGGTAGTGGGGAGCGAGGCCCCGAAATACGTGCCTTTGCTTTTGTCTAAAGTTGGAGTTGGGATAAGGAATTAGGGGCGAGACCTGTTGTTCTCTTTAGGTAGAGTACTATGTAGAGCATCAGCCTCAGGCACCTACAAGAAGTACCTCTGTAACAGTTGTAGGTCCACCGTCTCGGACCTGCGCAAATCGAGAACTATGTCATTCATTCATTCATTCATTCTCGTTCCACACCTCCATCTAGGGACGAATGCACTGAGCTGGATTTATGTCCCAGATACGAGATGGCCGGGTCTGAGAAGCATAAGCCATTGATCCATCGGCTGGGCGCCCAATTGGCTCCTTGAGGGGCCAATGGTACATAACAATCTGCAACGCCGTCTCTCTCATTGGATTCTCACAGCTACTCACTTACAAAGTACAGCCTCTTCATGCAAGGGCGACTCATGTCCCCATCGCTCCAATCATGTTCATCTTCTGCGAGCTCAGCTGACCAGGCTCTTCTAGGATGAGCATCCAGACACCGATCCCGTATTGAGCTTTCGCTGGGGTTTACAGCATATACTCCAAGCTAGCGCTGTGCTCGTCTTGCTGCAGCTACACCCTTTAGAAGCCCAATATCTGTTCTCAGGCTCTTTTCACATCTTTTGCCACACCGCTGGAGGATTGTGATTGTGCACCCCGGTGGCGGTTCCATGCATAGGCCTGTGACTCGGTCGCGTAAGCCAAGCTCTGTATACGGACGCCTTGCATCGTTCCTTGGGACCACGGCATGAGAGTGCCAGCTCTTCCAGGGTATATCTCCGCCCATATTCAGCCAGTCCTTTTGATAAAGAAGCCGTATTTGATTCGGTTTCCAACAGAGTGAGCTAGGAAAAACTAGCCGAAGACGTCACATGTGTTCTTCTTCTCCTTCTCTTCCTCTTCCGCTTTGGTCATCATAGTGCAAGGAAGCTTCCTTAGCTGAAACCTCAAAAGGTCTCCCTCTATTGCTAACGAGTGGTGAATGCTAGTTGAACGAATACGAAGTTTGCCATGACTAGCTGAGAGCTTTTTTGTCAACTTGTGTATACCAGCACGCAAATTTTGGGATCCCCACGACACTATCTCGGCCGTTTGGGCGGCTACACCCCTACACAATAAACTTGCGTCTCCCCCCAATTTGTCCTCGGTGGTGTTGGATAAAGCAGAGTTTTTAGGGACGAGAATGGATTATGGTGGCCATCCTGTACACAGTTTGGTTCCACCATTCCTCGCTATCTCTTCTATTTTTCGGTGATCGGTGATACCTTACCTCTTCCCCTCCCTCTATCACTACCCTTAACACGACCTTGGCAGCATTTTATTTGCATTATCTCTAGGCCAAGTAGCTTCTATCTTGCTGCCAAGGTGTAGCCGCATATGAAGCATTACTTGTCATTAATTTTTATGAACAACTGTAACGAAATTGGAGCGAGCACACCCTGTTAGTCCTTGTTTGCTAGGCTTCGCCTATGCCCGAGACTATTGACCAATGCCTGCCTGCTTATCGCAAACAATGATTATACAAGAACTTGGGACATTACGAATCGCATGGCTAACCTTGTCCTACGTCCTACCGCCAACGGATATCTTTTTCTTTTCTTCTATCTCTCGATCAAGAGGAAGAGGTCTAGATGTTGCTCAATTTTTCTTAATTTTGACGTCATTGTGACTTTCATTCAAAAGTTCTGGGGGGAGGGGGGGTTAGGAAACCCAACATTGCATCAAACAAGACCGTATTCTTTCGTTTGATGATTCAATTCTTGATTTATAGTGAATGAGAGAATGCTATTGGCTGGGTTGAGAAAACCCCTCTGCCTGGCGTCGCCTGATTTGAGAAGTAGCGCCAGGGCAAACCCAAGCTCGACTGAATTTATGTTGTACAGGCTTGCTACCAGGCCATTGGGCACCACTGTTACGTGGCATTTTCAGCCCTAGAACAGACCAAAGCGCTTATTTTCAAAAATGGAAGATGCTCAGATTTATCATGGAACAAAACAGTGTAACGTGTTTGCCCTGGGATTACCACGCTGAAATCACAAAACAATTCATTTGATGAAGAGTCAAAAGAATGGGAGGCTGCTGGCTACAGGGCTGTTTGTGTCCTCGGATCTCTGTTTCTCCCATGTAGGCTCCGATCTTCCACGAGGAAGCCATGAGACAGCAGGGGCCCAGAAAGCCACTAGGAAGCAATCATCCGTTGCAGCGGTCGTTTTCCCTACGGGATGGTTCCACGATACACAAGTTCTTGGAAGCGAGCTGATGCTGAAGAGTCTACGGCTCGACCAGGCTGTGGCTCCCTGGCCACACTCCTCTCCACCAACGAAATCCAAGAGAGTATCTGTATGGCTTCCACTCCGGCATTAGCGTCGTTACCGTACCCGACGGCCTCCGAAGCCCATGAACGCTATTGAGCTCTTACAATGCAATCATATCCAAGCGGCTTCGCCTCCAGTCCGAAGCTCATACGAGGCCATCTCATCGGGAACGGTACGCCGCAGACCTGTGTGAGACCCACCTGCATATGGCCCGTCTGCTGCTCGTCCATTTCGGGGTTGAACTTCTCTCTATCCCTTGCCAAAAGTCCATGGGCCATCCTCGCACTTGTATTTCCCTCTTGTACCGATTATTCAACATGTCCGGGGTATATAGTAGGCGTGCGAGCCTCTCGAGGCCATGTAACACCTTGACCCTCTGCAATTCATGCTGCTGAGCTTCTCTCACATTCACTGCAAGCTTACAGAATGACTTAATATTTTGTTCGTCTTTTCCCTATACAATATACGGCACTTGTCTTTTATACGACATTGTTTCAAGACTTTCTCTTTATCACCTGTTTTTTGTTACTTGGTATTTAACTGATGACTTAACGACAAGATCCACTACTGCGAGACTCATATAGATAAAACTCAAAAGGTTCAAAGACGAGATACCATGGACAAAGCTAAATGCACTGACGACTCTCATGCTACTCGAGATAGTCCTACTTGTTCCGCTGAATGCCAAGCGCAGCTTTTGACGTCTCTGGCATCTAGTGACGAGGCGCTTAAGACAGCGTGTCTGACGCTCTCAGATAGACACAGATGTGGTCGAGATGACTTTTATATTCCTTATTATTGTGGCTCACAATTATGCACAATTAATGGCAAAAGAGATGCTGATCAACAATGTGCGTCAAATACATAAAGGGGAATGCACACTTACCGATTTAACTCTTGTGTTAGCAATCATAAGTCGGCTCATCAGCTCCTGTGAAAGGTAGTATACAATTATATGCCATATATGGTAACGACACGCTCACTAACGGGGATTATAGTAGTGGGTTGATCAACTTGGCACTACTTGATCAAGATCGCGATATCTTAGGCGCTCTCCTGGATGAACATGAACCCATTCATCGACAACAGAGGTTTTCAACTACACCAGCCGTGGCTTTCCCAGCTGCAACTGCGTCAGGATTCCCCGAAGAAGGGTTCCATACTATCACAATTAAGACAAGCTTTTCTTCTATTCCCTCCATAGTACACGATTTAACCGCGTCAGGCCTCTCTGCTACTCATCTGGCTATCTCAGTAGAGAGCTCAAAGTACCAACATCATCAGAGGTCCACAGTCGCAAACCAAGTGTCCTCCACCACGAAAGTCACCATTGGTGTATCCGTCATGGTCGGAGTTCTCGTCATTATTGGCTTCATAGGGTGGCACCTGAGGATGAAGATACGCTTTCGCAACAAAAAACGAATAAGTCGTCCCATTAAGCCCATCAGCCCTCCCGCTACGCCGCTCATATCGCCATCGAGCTCACATGCCGCACCACCAAAGGCCCCATTGACGCCGCCTGCACGACTACAAGAGCGCCGTTTCTTGCTTCCAAGGGCATTGAGTCTTCGTCGTAACAATCAGCGTCGTCGATCTGATGGTCCATCTTCACAGGATAAGGTCGGGATGCCATTGGCGCCGCTTTCGCCTCTGTCAACCTCCAACGCGAGACGAAGCCCTGAAGAAGGCGAGCACCAGGGTATAACGTCAACGACATCGATTTCAATGACAAAGTCTCCGGCCAGGCCGCCTAGGGACGACAATCCATCAGAAACTAGCATTTCCAGCGTCTTCAGTCATGTTGGCACTGTTAGAGCTGCATCGAATGTATCCATTGGCTCGGCGCAAAATAAGTACAGCAGTGCCACGGTTACCGAACTCCCAAGGCCGCCACTGCGTGTATATGAGGCACCGCCGGCGGTTGGTCGCTTGACAAGCCCTGGGCCGCCTCCCACTCGGGCGCTACCGAGTCTTCCTTTGGATGGTCGGACAAGTCCCTTGAAGTCGCCTCTATCACCTACCAGTCCGACGCGAAGAGGTTCGCCGAGCATCGCATCTATATCGGGATCGTCTGTTAGTGTAAGTGAAGGTAACGGAGATTCTCAAAGGGTGTGGGAAGGAAATAGTCACAGTGACTTGAGGGGATCGGTAGAGGTGGCTTTGCAGTCACCGAGGAGGGTGAGGCATGTGAGGAGCCCGTTATTGAATGAAGTTCGTTTAGACAAGGTGTTGTGAATTTTACTTGGATGAAGGGGCGGATTGGAAAAGAAGAAAGGAGGATACGATGATATATCAAAGCCGTGGGGTAGTCCAACACGAGCGGCCACAGGCTTTTCCTCGTGGCGAGCAGGATGTCTAACCACGAGATTGCAAAGATCATCCATGAGAACATAAGCATGGAGTTTATACGGTGGGTAGGAGGATTAAGAGAAGGAATACTTGAAGAGGTAAGTCGACTTATACAATGAGCTTGAAGATAGACAGACATAATCCTTTCGATTGATAACTTAACTATGTTGCTCTATGTCATAAGTTCTTTTTGTCTTTTTCATGTTTGTTAAATCTAAATGCCCTTGTCCTTCAATGAGCTGACAGTATCAACCATGCTCTTCTCGATAGGGATCCAGTCAATCTTGAGCAGCTTGTTGGTCTCATCGCAGTTCCACTTGTACGCCTTGGTCTCATCAACGTGCTCTCCGCCCTTGACTTCCGGGCCGGGCAGCCTCTCCGCAAACTCGGGGAAATTGTCACGGATGATCTTTGCAATCTCGTGGTTAGACGTCCTGCTCGCCACGGGGAACAGCCTGTGGCCGCTCGCCTCGGGCAGCTCCAGGGCCTTGATGTGCGCCTCGGCGGTGTCGCGCACGTCAATGTACAGGTCGACGGCGCCGGTCTCTGGGATCTCCGTCTTCCACTTGCCGCGCAGCAGATCGGCAATGCGCTCGTTGGAGGCGTTGATGGCGTCGACCGACGCGAGGCTGTGGGCTACGGGCCCGAGGACCAAGGGCGGGTTGACCGTGACGAGGTCGAAGTTTGGCTTCTCGTTCTTGACAAAGGCCCAGGCCAGGCGCTCGGACTCGACCTTTGAGACGTGGTAGCCCGTGGCGATGGACCGGTTGGCGTCCTTGACCGTGTCCGGGTTCCACGAGGACTCCGAGAAGGTGGTGTTTGGGTCTGTGAAGTGCTCCTCCGAGAGGATGGCGGCGAAGGAGGATGTGATGACGACGCGCTTGACCAACGGCGCGGACCGCTTGACGGCCTCGAGGATGCCCCGCGTGCCGTTGAGTGCGGGGGTGATGATCTCCTTTTGGGCGTCTGTGAAGGTGAAGAATAAGGGGCTGGCTGTGTGGATCACGTATTCGAGGTCGCCGTCGGGGCCGGAGGCGATCTTGGCGACGAGGTCGTCAAAGGCGCTGAGGACGGCAATGTCTGGCACGACGGCGACGGAGAGGCGGCCCTTTTCGACGAGGTCTGCGTGGGCTTGTCGGATCAGGTCGGCCTTGCTCTTTGTGCGGACGGTGGTGATGACGGTGTAGTTTTTGGCGAGGAGTTGTTCGAGGATGTGGGCTGTTTGAGGAAGTTAGCTTTTCTTTTCTGTTCTTTTTCCTTTCTTCTCTGTTCTTTTTCTGCTTTGTTTGGGAGAGATTTTCATTTCATATATCTTGTTGAGTAAAGTATATGAGACTGGATGTAGTGAAAAAAGTTGTATTAAGGGATAGGACATACCGGCGATGAAGCCAGAACCACCTGTTTAGTTTCCCCTCATTAGCAAAGTTGTGTTTACAATCACACAGCAAACACCCGCGCAGAAATAAGGATATACGAGCAACAAGCGTACCTGTAAGAAGAACCTTTGTCATTTTGAAGTTTGATCCCTCGTCAAACAGTTCTTCCTTCCTTTTCAAAATTTCACTTCGGCGCAGCGAAGAGTTTCCAGAAGCTAAATTGTTGATATAAAGATGATTTGGTTCAAAAGGCAATGCTTAAGCACATATAATAAAGCGTGGGGGGAACAAAATCCGTATAAAACAAAAGAAGTAAAACAAAATCCCGTCAACCTCTTTCGGAATTGCAAACCCCCTGATTTCAAATCATGCCATTTTTTTTTCCAATTCTTCATAACATTTTGCGTCAAGCCTCGTCATGTAGCATCATCGCGGGGAAAGGGTCTACCAACAAGGTCACAGAGCAAACCTATTTCCGAATTGTGCTGTAACAACAAAAAAATCACAAGCGCCCAACAACACACCTCCATGAGAATCTACAGCCCCAAAGCGTATAAGAGGGCATGCAGAGACTAGGATTCAACAGCGTCTCCGACTCGTGCGGCCTAAAAGCGGGCCCGGGACCCACTTTTGATGCGACGGTGCTCCGTAGGATGGAGGGAGAAGTTCACATAGTAATCCCGTAGACTAGATAAAAAGTTATATCCGGCGTCTGTCCGGACTTCGGGGCTGTGGGATTAGTATGCAGTGCGTAGTATAAAAAGTATGAAGAAGTAGGTACTACTACTCGTAACGCTTTGGACGCATCTTGAAGGAATAGTGATCTCTCCTTTGGCCAGGATTGGGAATTTCTTTATCCCCGGGAACAATACTCCGTATATACACGTAAATGATATTTGCCTTATGCAGGTACAAGCGCCTGGGAATTCCCAAATCTCACCAGAACTCTCATCCAGGTCTATAGTTTTATTATGCTTCATGCTTCATGGATGGAACAGAGTGAAACGAGAAACAGTCATATTCCGAGGTATATAAAAAATCCAGCGGTGATCAAATGTACAAGATAAAATTTTGTAATACAGTACAGTAGCATTTCGTCATCAAGAAATACCCTCCTCCGCCCTCCGAGAGCCAGCTTCTGGTTCAAATGCATTCATTTCAGACCACGCCTCGCTGCTCCCGGCCTCTCTCTCTACCCGTACGTTTCCCGGTTAGACGTAGCTCCCTCTCTCTCCAAACACATACCATGGTAGGAAATAAACGGGTACAAAGTCATCCACGCCACTGGGACCGGTTTTGCTTTGACCTGCCTTTTCAAATAGTCCGAATGTGGAAAATTATTCCCAATGAGAAAAAAAAAAAAAAAACGCTTCGGCTTGCTTGATAGCCAAGATCCCTTTGTCCACTGCGAAATGAAGAGCTCCATGTACATAACAGAAGGAGGTGTGGGTTTCCCACTTTCCCAGCTCGATATCTATCACTTCATCGCATACCGTATTTTGCTCCGCTATACCAAATCATTCCAACACAACTCAGCCACGACCTTCTCTTTGGCATCGCCAATGCCACCATATTTCTTATGTAGCAGATGATTTAGCAGAAGCTGGAGGAGCTGGTGTAATGGGTGGGTGAGGTTGAGGAACGCCCAGGCCGGGGGGCTGAGGAATGTCGTCAGGGATTGGTAGAGTTAGTGGTCCTTTGGGTACAACTGTCCGGTCAAGCAGCTTCTCTCCCCGAATCACCTTCTCTACCTCATCTTTATCCAGCGTTTCGTACTGAACCAGTGCCTGCGCCAGAAGATCAAGCTCCTTCCGCTTTTCCGTCAATAGTTTTCTCACATCTTCGTAGGATTTCCTTAGCGACTTCTGGACTTCGCCTTCAATCAAAGCCTTGGTCTCAGAGCTGAGATTCTCATATCGTCTGCCGTATTCAACGGGCCCCAGAGCATTGGACATGCCAAAGTTGGTGACCATCATGAAACTCAAATCAGTAGCCCTCTCGAGATCCTATGGCAGTAATTAGCACACATTTTCATATCAAGTCGGTAGGGAAAGGCTTCGCTTACATTGGAAACACCGGAAGTGACTTTATCGTCGCCGTATCGCATCTCTTCTGCCATCTTGCCTCCGAGGAGCACGCGGATGTTGGACATGTATTCGGCCGCAGTGTAAGAGTACTTGTCCATGGCAGGAACATGAGCAGTATGGCCCAGAGAAGGTCCCTTGGGAAGAATCGTAACCTTGTAGAGTCTGTTGGAGCTTTCCTTTTCGAACAGTTGGACAAGAGCGTGGCCAGCCTCGTGGTATGCAGTCATTTCCTTCTCCTTCTCTGTCACCACCATTGACTTTCTCTCTGCGCCCATGGTGATGCGGTCGAATGCCCAGTCAATGTCATTCTTAGAAACCTCACGAGCCTTGGCCCTGCTAGCGCGCAGCGCCGCGACGTTTAGCATGTTCTCGAGATCAGCGCCAGATTGTCCAGGAGCGCGTGCAGCAATGGATTCAAGGTCCACATCAGGTGACAGCCTGATCTTCTTGGCATGGTGCTTCAAAATGGCAATGCGGCCGCGAACGTCCGGCAAATCCACGTTGATATGTCGATCGAACCGTCCAGGCCGGGTAAGAGCCTTGTCAAGAAGTTTGGGCAAGTTGGTAGCTGCCATGATGATAATCTTAGTGTCCGTGTCGAATCCATCAAGTTCTGTAAGCAGTTGATTCAAGGTCTGCTTGGAGTGAGCTTGATCCCTTGGGTTACGCTTTCCGCCAATCGCATCCAGTTCGTCAATGAAGATGATAGCAGGGGACTTGGCCTTGGCCGCTGCGAACAGTTCTCGAACGCGTTTGGCTCCAACACCGACAAAGATTTCATCAAATTCACTTCCAGACATGTAGAAGAAAGGAACACCAGCTTCTCCGGCAACAGCCCGAGCGAGAAGCGTCTTTCCAGTACCGGGGGGACCAACTAGCAGAACTCCTTTGGGCAGCTTAGCACCAAGGTCGGAGAAACTCTCGGGGTTGCGCAGGAATTCGACCACCTCTTGTAGCTCTTCTTTGGCCTCGTCGCATCCATGAACATCGTCAAACCGAGTTGTCTGTTTTTCAGCCTTGACCTCAGAGTCGGCCTTGGCGCCTGGACCACGTCTGAAGGTGCTCAGCGTCTCAATCAGGATTGTCACAGCTGCAAAACACAAGTAGGTGAAAACAATGAAGGTAGCGAAAAACTTGACCCAGCGAAAGACAAGCGACCGAGTGGATTCTTGGACGACAACGTGGATTGGTTCTCCCTTGACGCCCATCGAGCCACTGAGAGCGGCATTAGCGATGGCCTGTTCGTTTCCTGCCCATTGGCCACGGGCAAATCCAGGTGTCGCTGTAGCTGTAGCCACGGTGCTTGTGCCACTGTTGAGAGCAGCCAGTGCCCTCTTGTAAGCGTCCTCAGTACCTGCATTTGTCGCGAAACGGCCAGTTTGATATCTTTCCACCAAGATGCCAGGCATGTTGGCTCTCAAAAGAAGCTGATAGAAGGCGTTTTGAAGATTTGCGTTTCCGGGGTTCCTGTTTGCTGATTCTTCGACAGAGGCTAATTGACTGCGAGAAATTCCATTTGCTGTTCCAAAGCCTCTGTGCTGCATACCGAGTGTTCCGGAAAGAACCCGGGTCGTGGACATTGCGCGTAGCGGGGTTGAGACGGCGGGGGTAGATCGCATGAACAGATTGACCAGAGGAGGCGAGACAGTGTTGATGGGCTGGAAGAAAGGTCGTCGGAGGATTGGATTCGCTGCGAGCAAACCAACCCGACCCAATCCAGAGACGGAAGCGCGAATGTCGGTTGGCGCCATCGCACTGGGGGTGATAGCCTTAGAAACGTACAGTGGTGCTTGTTGGAGGAAATCGGGCAACTGGATCCGCGTCGACTAAATACATCATCAAAAGTTAGATCGATGAATGCGTGTAAATGATTTGCAAGGAGCATGGAGTATTCCCACCTTCTCTGTCGCCTCGGCAGACGACTCTGTTCGCGCAGTCTCGGTTGTAGCAGTCGCATCGATTTGCTGGCGGGGCACGGGGGAAGGTCGCCAGGGTCTCGCAAGAGTGTTTGTTATCGAAGGCAAAGTGTCCGCTGCGGCTGCTGCCATTGACTGTTTGATGACCGGTCAGCACCTGGCTTCGGTTTTCGGAATTCAAAGGGCGCTCAGTTCGGCATGGATGATGGGAGGCGGGTTGGTACTTACAGGCAGCAAACCACCGTGGAACGCCATCGTCACGAATGACGTCGCCTATGTCAAGGCAAGAATTGAATGTTGAATGTCAAGCCCAGCGATAATCGGGAGGGAAGAAGATAAGAAGCAATGAGACGAGTGGCAGCCAATGCTGTCCTGTCGTATGACGTGGTGTAGCAGCCTGTCCGGCCGGGGCCTGGCGCTATCGAGAGGCCCGCCTGCTCCAGCAATGCCGAGAGAAGACTGAGGTTGGAATCGTTTGCCTTTCCAATCGCTGAGAAAGGGAATGGTAGTTGGTCGTGGATGAGGGGATTTCCGAATGCAAAATGCTACCCCCAAGTCCTCATCATGCCGACTGGACTCGCGTTTGGGAATGGGAGAGAACTTGCCACTCAATCGGCTCCAGCATATCGGCGACGATCGGTCGACCAGCTTTTCCGAGCCTTCACCGCGCCTTAGTCAGCTTCCATCAAGGGACCTTGTGACGTGTCACATGATAGAAGCACGTAGAAAAGGCCGGCTTGTCATTCCGTTTTAGGAAATCCTTAGCTCCAGCACTGTTACTATGGTTCCAGGCGGCGCAGGACTGTATTTTTATCATTGAAGTACGTGTTGTTTAAGGATAAGCATTGTTGAAAGTTTAAAATAAATAAATACAGTAAAATTTCATTTCGTTCATATAAAGCTATAACTCATACATAGAATTCCCCATCAATAGCATTACCAATACGTATACCTAAATTTTCATATAACGCGGCTACCACAACCTGGTAGAAAGCTTGTAATTGTACAAAGTGCCGTTTGACAGGCCCGAAAAAAGCCTGCCTACTCCTACTAAACTTCTAATATCTCCTAGATTTGCCCAATTTTTTTATTTTTTATTTTTATTTTTTTTTATTTTTTTTATTTTTTCCCTGTTTACTTTATCTTTTATTTAAACACGCTTGAGACCATGTCTAGTCCCAGCAGCGCATTGACCGTTCAAATAAAGAGAGATCCGAATCCAAACCACGGCTCAGATTTGATCAGCACAGGAGTACTATAGTCCTCTACTGTATGGTTTAGGATCTGCTCTGCTGCGATTGGCATTTTCTGCTGAGAATGATGTGACTGTTGAGAGTATATCATTCCTCTCTCACGTTGCTCCATTGAAGATGCGTTGAAATTGTTTAATAGAGGATAGTTATGACCAATTTCACCATATGGCGGCATGACGAAGTGGAATAGTGAAGTTGTCTGTAGAGCAGTAGCTCCTCTATTTGACGTGTTGGCGAGACTCAGAGATGGGCCTGTCATATTGATTGTAGGTTGGTGCGCTTGCTCAGTCAAGCAGTGATATTGGGTAGCCAATAGTTCGTCGTTGTCAAATAGCTTGTCTATGCCATAGCTATATTCTTGCTCATCCAGCGGATCCACAGATGGTGAGAATTCAGCTGCGCTCTCCTGAAATACCGAAACTTGTGGAATCATATTGTCCTGGAGAGACTGAGGAGTATCTGGCTGAGCAGTTGTAGATGGCGACCGGCTTGACTCTGAATCAGAGGCGCTTTCTCCTCTTGGAATACGGAAGAAATTACGCTGCTGAAGCTGGTGTTCTTGTTTTATTAAGACCTTTCGGCGACAGAAGCTAAATAGAGTTAGTTATGCTTCTGCTTTTTGAGTCAGATGAGAGATCTTACCCATTGGGACATTCTATATGTCCACACCTACGAGGGCGTTTTCTGGTATGTACATGGCGATGTCTGGAAAGGCTTGAAGACTATTCGTATTGTGAGCTTTTGTTTCCATCAATCGGCTTGTAATTGCATGCAACATACATCTGAGAACCTTTTTATGCAGCCAAGGAATTGGCACTCGTGCGGCTTCTCACCGGTATGCGTTCGAGTGTGGACAACGAGAGCACTGCGCTGAATAAACCGCTTTTCACAGCCAGGCGCCGTGCATGGGTGTGGTCGGTCGTCTGTGTGGATTTTATAATGCCTCGTCAGATCTGATCTTCGCTTGAAAGCCTGCAAGTACATTAGTACCCATGTAAGAACAATCAGGCTCGCGCAGCGAATTGTTTCTCTTACCTTGGTACACGACTCCCATTTGCAGCGAAATGGTCGAAAGTCAGGCTCGCACATTAATCTCTGGGAGCTCATTGTGAGTTGCGACTGTATCAGAGAAATGGGGGGTTTGTCTGAGTATGCCCAGTGGTACTGTTTTAGCCGATTGAGGTTGTGTTGGATGGAAGATGCCAGATTTGGTTGGGTTTTATACTCAGTGAGATGAATGAATGTAATGGATGTGACAAAAGAAGGTAAATATGGTTGGTAAACGGGGATACCAGGGAGAGATATATGTACGCCCGACTATATGTACTCTTATCCTCTGCAGATCCTAGGACGGAGTCTGCTAGCTCAGCTGAAGCTGGGAAATAAATGAATGTCTGGGGTGTAAGAGGCCAGTAGATTCAACACCAGTCCAATTGCGGATCCTAGACTGTGCCAGCCAGACTTAATGGACCCAATAGGCGACCAGAAACGAGTTGGAAGAACCTTGCAGATAGTAATCCACTGCCACCGCAGAATTGGGAGGGAAGATCCGGAACTAGCACTACGTAATAATGAATGTAGCCGCAGAGGCGTTGCGTAACGTAGGTAAGAAGGGAGTGAAAGAGTTGGTCTTAATAATAGGCTTAGTGGTGTGTGCTAGCAGGGAGATGAATTTGATAGGCCAGTCGAATGCAAGTCACTCCAGAGTGTTGGACACAAGCCTGCTGTAATGATAGGCTGAGATTGGTCACGCTAGGCTTGGGCAAAGCGATGAGTGCGAGCTTTGTGGTATTGATATAAAATGAGGAGGGAAGTGTGAAGAGAGAATGTATCAAAAAGAAGGGGGGGAAATAATTAGAAGGAATGGGGGGTTGTTTCTTCTTTTTCTTCCAGAGCCGTTCTGACGTCTCATCAATGAAAGGCAAGGCCTGTGGGATAATCCATGATGGTTGCAAAGCGGAGGGGTAAGAAAAGAAGTGATGCCGTATATATAGGTGATGTATGAGGTGCATACCATTGGTTGTGAGAGGTAAATAAACATAGAATTGTAATATAATCGCCGACGTGATGCACTGAACGAAGCAGGGGTTCGGCAAGCGCGATATAGCTATCGATGGAGAATTGATAGCCGCCTCCAAAACGCTAAGCTACATGTAAGTAAAATAGCTACCTAGTATTCTTGGTCACAGCCGTGCGGGAATACATTGGACGCTTTTGACGAAATCGTGTATAGTGTATAGCAGGGGCATCAGTAGGAGGGCAGATCAAAAACTAAACCCCCCCTCCTCTCTCTTTCTTCTCCTTCAGAGCCATCCTAATTAGGCATATGGGAACCTTGAAGGCACACTATCTAGTCATTTCAGGTTAGCTATTGTATGGTTGCCATTGTAATAATTTGGGCTCGGCATATAGACCCAAAACTCTCGCTCGATTGAGTTTAGTATAGACATCAAGATAAGCTCTCTGTTGCAGGTAAGCCGTGGAGGGTCTCGTGAGTGTTTCATCATGAGGCACGGGGAATACGCAAGGTAAAACAAAGGAGGGGAGCAAAACTCAACATGGAGCTCGCCCGCTTCTCTCCAGATAGCTACAATGCGCCCAAGCTAAATCCCGAACATGGCCTCGGAAGTGGAGGACAACCATAAGGACTTCTCCGGGAACTTGATTGATGCCAGGACAAGGAAAATGGCGTGGCTTTGATGCCACTAGTAGAGTATTGGCTAGCGGGCATTCAGGGGTGGAGGCCGGAGGAGTGAGTGGTATTGGACACACATCTATTGAACGAGGTGAATTATACTCGTACAGAGTAGATCGTTTTGTGATATGCCTTGGAAGCTAAGATTACACGCATGGAACATATCATCGCGTACAACATACTCTGCATGTACTTAATGAAGCAGCCCGCACTCCAAGGCGTGTTTTATTTCGATTGGAGGATCGCCATAACGTGGAGTGGCCGGTAGCAAAGGAGAGAGTGTGAGTAAAACGAGGCACAAGTATATTAAAAGAAAAGAAATAGAACCAAGTAGTAGTAGTAGAAGTGGAGACTCCTTGGGAGCATGTGCTATTGAGTGGATGGCATGCTGTGCTTACTTGTATGGGGAAGAGCTATTGCAGAGTGCTACTACAAGTCATTATCACAAAAAGTGATGAGCGCGGACGCTATAGCCTCTGAACCTTGCTATAGCTGTGCATTTACACAGCATTTAGCACGAGGGAGCCTGCCAACGAGATGGATCCCGCCTGTGCGTCGCCATTTTGCGGAGAGCCTTGGCCCGATGTTCATTTTGACAGACCAAATCACCATAATGTACCTAGGCGGGTGAAACAACGGCCATGGGGTTGCCGGATGGACGTGCGCCGGATCTGCCGCTAAACTCTAGTCAGGGCTCACCAAGATGCCTTTCTCCACCCAGACCAGCCCGACTGGGATGCCTGCGTGGAAGAGTGTGTGTGATGCAGCTCATATTGTTTCCCCAGCCAAGGAGGATTTCTTGCAGCCAGCGCACCTGTTTGATTAGCAGGCACTCTGTATGCGGCCTGTACGTAAGGACGTGGTTCTGGGCTCAGCTCAATGAGTATTTTTATCACTTATACCTTGTCTATAGCATCAGCAAATATTGGTTGCTGTTTTGGTGGGTATTACGCGAGGCTGAATCTATATATATGTAATATGTAATATGTAGATACGGTTATGGAGCATACTTATCTAGGTAGTTGGATCCCATGAGGAGTAAACCAGGCCTATTGGCAGCGGCCAAAATGCACGGGTTAATTGGTACATGTACTACATATATGAGTGATAATATCCTTGCTATACCAAATGCCCTCCGCTGTCGCCTCGCTTATATCCACCAAGCACTCTATGCCGAATCATAGTATTGTCATTAGCTTCACGTTGATCTACTGCACTAAGAACCTATATCACACGCTGTACCCTGCTCGGCCTGTTTTTGAGCCAATACCTATTATCCAAGCCCAGTGGATACTCCCACATACCGAAGTGTTACTTGTAACTTATTGATACATCTACTTCATACCTCGGTGCTCCCGGCAGCAAAGCGTGAGGAGACAGAGGTGGAGACGGCGACGTGCAGATACTGAGGGGGCCGAAGAACCAGATGCTCCACCGCGGCTGCTGCGCAAGGCGGCCGGCCGTTGGGTCGAGTTGACAGTGATTGTGTATTCTCGTATATCCTCGCTCTGCTCCTTCAGACGCATCCCTCGCACGCATGGTTCGTATGTGTTCCTGGAGATGGGATTAGTACTCCGTAGTGCCCATCCGCATACAGTAGATGGAGATGGATATGCATTTTACTGACTCCCACTTGAACAAGATGAAGTTGGTGGCACAAGTTCAGCTGGCTGCCGGCTGATGTGCTCTTGATAATTCGATCATCCCAAACTCCAGCTACACCACACCCTCTGTTGTTTTCTGTTTACCTGTTTGTTTGATCCTTTGCTTGTTTGTTTCATAGGGCGAAAACAATGGCAGTGGAAATTATACAGCTTGCACTAAAGCCAAAAATGATGTGCTATTGCAGGCAAAAGGAGGATTTCCACGTGGTCGCTTGGGGAGGTATTTACCACGTGTGAGATACAACCATTCATCCTAGCCATGTTATTAACAACTACTTGTGCTACAGTAGGTACCTACCCAAGCAAGGAGGTACCTCAAGAGGTTTCTAGGGTTGCATTCAAGTACCAGTACCTACGTCAGGCCTGCCGTGCGGGAAATGGCTTCTCCGACCCATGCATCATCTCTTATTAGGTAGTGGATAACGACATGCATCTTCCTGCATATCATTTACTTACTACCACTGCCAACCTAGCGAATACACTCACAGAGCCAAGAAACACAGGCAAGCAAGCGTGGACGTCACTCGCGTTGACGGCTAGGAAGTATGCTAATGCAAATAGATCAGACGACGCTTGGGCGGTAGCATCGCCAGGAACTCCGCCCAGCTATGGAGGAGAAGGATCTCCATCCTTCCCTGAACCCCCAGCTATTTCGGTGATAGGGATTCACGGAGGCAATGCCTAGTCAAACGCTTTGCCATGCTTGCGCCAGGGTATGTACCCGGATTTTTGTTGAACCAAGTTATCAATCAACCTTGCTTTGCCTGCAGCGTCAGCGGCCCGGACAGAGACCCGCTAATCAAGGCCAAGTGCTTGTAGAGCACGCCTGACGCTCACTATTCCCTGAGGCTGGATCTCCGAAGGCCCCATCTACTGTACATACATACATCAACCCGCATGTGTGTCTTACCACCCATCCGACGCCGGTTTTTTTGCCAGTCACGGCGTTGTAGTAGCACAGCTAAGAACCCGCTGGGAAGCGCTCCTATTGATTCAAGCTCGAGAGGGGGTTGGGTCAGTCCTCGGCAGGTAAAATTAGTGGAGAGAGGGTCAAGATCCATGCCTATAATTGTTCTAATATTGCATTAGTAGATCATGGAACCGACCAGGGTTCATTGCCTGGGCTCCATCGTCTCCAATCAAGTGACTCAATGGGCAGTCTCTTAGCCAAATCTTGCCATTGGCTACAGAGTGCTAATCAGAAATGATAAATCCAAGAGTATACCGAGTGAAACGTCGAAAACGGTCCCGCAGCATTATTCCTACAAAGCGGACTAGACGAAAACGCCTCAGAGTTTGTGCGATATTGCTCGCACATTATGCTGCTCTTAAAGCGTACCTATCGGTACAACATAGCTCTACTGGGCGCGAGTGTTGATTCGCCAAAACGTTGTTCTACATGGTCAACTCAACTGAGCACTTTAATTACCCGCTACTCATCTGGAAGCATATCAGGGCTTAGCCTAGACAGCGATCTCGCTCCTAGGAAGGCCGAGTATCAAGATTGATGTTTCACCTAGTTCCTACGTATGCAAAGCACCAGCGCGAAACAAAATGACAAATATAGACAGTACGTCTCGTTCAGGTTTACGAATTACTAGTCCAAGAATGACCTGCGCTGGCAATTGATATATTAACCCGACCGCTGTTATCCACGTGGTGGGATCTAAACGCGGCCTGGAGCCGATCAAAAGAATCACTAGCGAGCGTTTCAGGAACAGTAAATCCCTTGCGGATGCCGACTAAGTGGTGGTCAGCATCACCACTGCCGTCCTGCCTAATGCATCGAACGCGGGCTTACATGCTCTTTAGCGCAATCGATGCCACAAGCAAAAAGCAGCAGTGGAATACCTCAAAGAGCACCTCTAGGATGGCTAGTCGGCTGGAGCGCCATTCGACATTCCTTTTTAAGAAGTATTGGCTTGCTTAGACTGGACACCCATGAGGCAGTGATCGTGCTCCCAGAATCTTTCTTGCATTTCCGCCTGGCCTTTCACTTCCTCCGCATTTTTATCTGTATGCCGGAACGCCGCATTCGGTTATTTTCCACCTAGCTCCCGCATCTTAGGCCGCCGGTGTGTTCATGGCTGCGGAAAGACGCCGACGATGATCACCAGTTGATTGTCTCTAATCGATGCCAGTCTTGGCCGCTGTCACGTTTAGCCGCAGCTCTGGTATTCCACTTTTTGTCGATCTGAAACGCGCAAATCATGTTGCATAATTACCCACTTAACTTGGGTTCTATTCGAAATACGACGTGAATACGCACATGATGCCGAGAACACGAGGAGTCTTATCACCATGACTGCAACAAAGAAGTTCAATTGCCGAGGCACCTGAAACAGGACAGACACTTTTGGACCCAAATGCTTCAACGTGGTTTTAGAGATGAAACTCTTCTCTTAACAATTGTTAAAAACGGGACGAGCCAACTAATCATTGTCTAGGACTTATACAGTGTCACGGATTGGAATTTTGAGGTTGCTATTTACGCTGTGACTCAGGTCATGCAAGCAAGCTCCCTTTTCCCCACTTGTTCAGTGAAAGTGATGTTTGGATGTATGCGTACTAATAGAGGTAGCACTGTTTACAAGTAACCGAAATCAACTCTGTCAAACTACACATTATAGTACACAAAATCTTGTACTGTCATACTGAGGAGCAAAATGCAGCGTTACGATTTACAGTCCTAACATCGAAATATTTATGGCTAAACAAGATCTTGTGCTCGCAGTGGATCTGGTGGTTACTTCAGCAGCAATCAGCAAGAAAGTGCTGCATTGAGCGAGAGTGCACTTAGTATTCCAGCACAACATCGAGTCTATCAAATATCATACAGACTCTAAAGCGATAGAAATGCAGCGTGGTTATTTAAGAAGTATAGTCTACGAAAAAAAAAAATGGTGGGTGAGATATGACTAGGAGACAGTCAACCCCATAATACACTTCTATACCCCTATCAAAGACCATCAGCAATACAAGACATTTAACCCCACGTTCTAGATGTTCAAACTGAGAGATGAATAAAGAACGCTTCTATCATTCATAGCTACCTCCGCTACGCAGGGAGTTATGCGCTTCTCTCTTCTCGCTGTTCATCTGCTTATTGGCCCGGCTTCTGTTCCCAATATTGAACAAGGAATAGTAGCGGTATGTTGAGTAAATTTTCAGCTGTCTGTGTGAGCTGAAATACAGTGGCGGATAACCGTGTTCAGTGGGTTGTCATATTTGCTTTGCAGTATTTGTATGCATGTGAGCACCATTAGACTACGCCTGTCGGTTCCAATTGGAGAACCGCAATGGAGTTCCAAGAACCCGGTATGCGTCATTTGATTGACGTTAAGAAGCACTTTCGTGACCTCCCTTTCTTCTAGTGCTTTTTGTCTCCAAGTCATCATTGCAGCGGTCTCCACTCGGTGAAACTCGTCTGCAAGGGTTACGAGCTGAAGTTTTAGTGGAAATTGGCTGTATTGGATATCGTCAAATCTGGCACCCATGGCTGGGGAGCCGGAACACCAAAGCCCCGATCCATCGCGCTATTACCACTCAGGCTGTGTTACAAGGGGTGGCAGCTCAGACACGGTCAGTCCAGCCTGCTAAGTCAAAACTGCGAGCTGAAACAGATTACCAACAAGGATACTCTTGCCACATCGGACAGTCGCTCTGTGCTATGGACTGTATACTTCAAACCATGGGCGGCAATTACCACTTTGCGGACACATGGCGATTCCGGATCTTCATTCCATGAAACTACGTGGCATCGTTACTACGCCCGTTTTGGGCCGGCAACATAACGAAGCGTCGCACATGCTTTGACAGGTATCATCAAAGCGCCTCCTAGATGGGCTCCATACTCCTTGGGTGTGTGTGCAGCTGCTAGAAGCGTACTCGTGTGACCACCACGTACACGTACGAAGATGCAACGCCGTTTCGGTAAGACCGCTAACGCAGCCTGCTCTCCGTTCGCATAACGGCATGCCTCCGTTGAGGTTGCTCTTTCCAAGCCAACTTCTGATTTACTGAACTCCACCAAAAGAGCCATATATGCACTACGTAGACTACTCTTTCTCGTTTATTGGTCAGTATCGGAGAAAACCAACGGATAGTAGCGTATACGCAGAAAAGTTTGAATGCGGAAATTAGTGAAGAGGAGATGGGAAAAAAAGAAAAGCTCAGCGAGATGTTACGATTCCACGCAGCCGTGGCAAGTTGGAGTGGCTTGCAGACCCATGTCGTCGGAGAATTCCGGTGTCCCCGCCTCGGTTAGTTTAGATCCCGGGATCTATCCGCCCCTAGAAGCTTTTTCTTTTGAGTTTATTCTGCTGACGCTACGTATGTGTATACGCCATACAGTTTACTCGCGGTTGTTGTCAGCGGGAAGAGTGAGCCGCGTCTACGATTGTACATGGAAGTTCATGATACCGGAGGATGACCGGCCGGTATTCTGAGATGGCGGGGTCACTTGTTGCACCGAAACACCGTCTTCGACCCGCATACTTGTATCTGTTTGCTTGAGGCTGCATTCTTGTCTGTCAACTCGACAGGGGACCCCCGTTAGTCAAACAAAGAAGATACGAGCACAGAGCTCTCGAGCAACCTGCGGCTAGGCGACGTGGCCAGCATCTTACCTGTCGACTGACTCTTGGCAGTAGGACTTCTAGTGAAGCCGCAGAAGTCAATAGAAGAGCAACGAAGACAAAAAGTGCATGAACTGAGCTGCAGCAAAACAGTACTAACGTACCAATTGCAGCATTGACGGTATGTCTTACCTATGTTAGGTAGTAGAGAACCTAGAGAGGGCTGCGGATATGCTCACTCCTCTTTTTTTTTTTTTTTTTTTTTTTTTTTTTCTGTCTTTGTTAACCGCCCCTAGAGCATGGGGGCTAGCTTCTTCTCGAGACCGGTGAGGAGCTGAAATCTTTGTTAAACTAAATCCAGCTAGTGAGAAAGAGCCTGTCCAACCTCGCCTGTTTAAGTGTCCGGATTGAATAGACTGCATTGTCTCGCCCTTCTCGTCTAGGATTTACAGGAGGGCACCACTGTGGATGCTTCAGCCAGCCCTCTTTCATACTCTAGTAAGCCGCTTTATTGTACGTTGCGGCGGTGGTGAGGGTGTGTATAGGAGTGTATACTCAGAATCTGCCTTCTCACGTTGGACAGTAGTAGTCAGACTGAGTGTATGTTCTTCCCTCCGCAGGCCTAAAGGTTCATTAAGGCTTGGGAGCTAGCACGTCCCTATTTTTATACATCTTCTCCAAAACTGGATGCTATATAGATAGTCATTCTTACATAGCAGCTACTACTCAGCCGAGGGCCCCAACTATTGCAAGCTGGGCTTCTGCTGTATTCTATGACATTGCGGTTCTCAGGGCAGTGTTTGATAGATCTGCTACGTAGAGCTTATAGTTTTCACACGTTGCTTGTACTATAATTAAATATTTATGAGAATGAACAGTAGAACTCTAATTCTCAGTCAATTATAGGTTTAGACTACCGTGAACGGTATAGGAGTTGAAACGTAAAACAAAACTGTTCTTATTTCATATCGATGCCTCTTTTTGGGCGTCAAAATACATCTCTACTGCCACACATCTATATCATGCAACCATGCCATCTCTCGAAAATATTCGAGCATAGCTCATTAGAGGGGGGAGGGGGAATCAAACCCACTGTGTTCTAACGCAATGCAAGGTAAACAGGGAGGCCGTTGCAGGCTCTCCCAGCAAAAAATTGTTGAAAATGCCACAGAATAGTCATCAAAGTAAAGCCAACACTCGTCTTAACTCCTCTCCCTTTTCCCACCTGTTTTTAGCCGGACACTGCCGTGCTCGTTGTCAGGCTGAAATTCTGTAATTGTTCTGAAATGGGCTGCGCAACAGCAACTGTTTCTTCAATAGTTGGAGTTCCGTTCTTTGACTGCTCCGTAGCGGATTCAGCACTCGTAAGGCCTTTACGAATGGCTAGAACGCTGTCCACAATAACGGCATCGATGCCTTCTTTAACTTGGCGCTGTGATGCTGTTAGTCCAACGATCAAAAAGGAGAAACAGTTGGGGTTCTTCTAAACATACCTGAACCATTATCGGGTCATTATTAAGCGTACCATAGCTGACGCACACCAGTCCATTCTCCTTCACAACTCTCACCAATCGAGGGCTGTTGATCAGGGGCTCGGCTGCGGAAACAATGCCAAGAAGGTTCCAGCGGCTAGCGAATCGGATAGCCTCCTGTAAAGATGATGCTCGGACGTCTCCAACAGGAGAAACACCCGCATCCGTGAGGAACAGGATCGGGATAGAGGGCTGCTTGAAGCTGAGACACAAGCAGATATCAGGGTTGAAAGAGCTGAAGATGATGTGCCTTTCTCCGGCCAGATCGTAGACTTTGGACAGCACAGTATCACAGAAAGAGTTCAGCTCCACTGCATATGTATCCATCTCATGCTCTTCACTTTCGTGGAGCATAGGATACTTCATCTCAATATTGAAGCCAACATGCTCGGGCAGCTTTCGGAACAAGTCTTCCAGCGTCGCAAATGGCGCCTGAATAAAGTTTCCTCGTGAATTGGCCTTGTATCCCTTCTCCTTGAAATCTCGGGTATGCTTCATGCGCTCCTCCATCTCCTGTTGCAGGCCACTACCAGCATAGCCCATAGACTGTGACCGCTGAGGAGTAAGGCTACTGCTACGTGTTCGGCCGACAGTGGATTTTCCGCTGTGGCTTGGGCCGTTTTGGCGATTGTTTGATCTTCTTGACTCGGGGTTGATGTGCAAAAATTGCTCCAAGGTGAGTGTATGAACAGGAGCATCGATACCAGTTTCACTGACTAAAAAGTCGTGATAAATGACAGGAACGTGGTCTTTGGTAAGCTGGACATCAAACTCGACATACTGAGCTCCGAGATTAGCTGCCGCAATGAACGAAGGCAATGTGTTCTCGCCAAGCTGTAGAGATTTATTAGAAGTAATATTCTTTCCGAGGCCTCGATGACCAATAACCATAGTGGACGAGAGCTTCTTCCAGTAGGTCTGCCTTGAAGTGATCTCCATGTTGGGATGGTAAAAGGGCGTAATGACCAAAAAGTTGAAGTTGACAGTTCCAATAATCTCGAAGCTGCTGTTCATGATTGGCACGCACAGGTCACCCTGCAGGTTCATCCGGCCAGTACCAATTGTCGGTTTGACCGAAGACATGAGGGCCACAGCACGACCAATCTTGTTCTTGTTGTTTCCCGAGTAGGTCGGAACAATATCGAAGAGAAGCTTGACCTTGGCTGGATCAGCCGTTGTGAACACAATCGGTTCGGTCGCAATATGCTCGTGCACCGGGAGATCGACAATGGTTGCCTCTCCTTGAGCTCCATCAGCGGTTACCACGACAGAGAGGGCCGTGTCAAGCTGTGTGTTGTGAGCCTCCGCAAGTGGGACACTGTCGAGAGTTACCGCATCCAGCTTCTTTCGGATATCCATAGATCCGAGGCTAACAAACACCATGCTCTTGTTTGTGAGATAACGGTGACCAAAAGTCTTTACAAGTTCAGCTGGTCGCGGCGCAGGGGTGGACCCGTTCGAACGACGGCCATCAATGGATGAGGAGCTCTCTGCAGGGTTGAGCGGTGGAGATGCGGTCACGGTCCGGGGAGTATCAGCCTCAGCGTCACTTGTATGAGCCGCCAGGAGCCTTGCTATCTGCAGATGTCCACGCAAGGCCGCATGTTCCTTAGCCGTCCAACCAGATGCGTCTGGCTTAGAGACATCTGCGCCAGCATCAATGAGCAAATTGACAACTGAAAGCGAACCATCGACCGCTGCAACATGCAAAGGAGTCCAGGCATAAGACTTCTCCGCAATTTCCACATCTGCCTTTTGCAGCTTACTCTCCAAGATGACGCGAGCACACTCATCATGGCCAAATCTGGCTGCAACATGGAGAGCGGTCTCGCCTGTCTTGTCAGTCCAATTGACATTAACACCCGCATCTACAAGCATCTTAACAATGACAGTGTAGTTGGACTTGGTAGCAAGCGCGAGAACGGCACCAGATTTGGCAACAGTCATCCGTATTTCGGGTTTCGCTTCACTACTACCCTCCCATACTTCGCCTTGGAGCAGGGCTTGGGTGGTCAAAGGATGGCCACCGATAACGCTGAGGTGAAGCGGCGCATATCCATCACTGTCTTGCCACTCGGGAGCATCAATTCCATCTTTGACATCGAATTGATTCCACTGTTGCATCCTAGCCATGATGATTTGGCAAACGACGACGAACCCAAATTGGGCAGCATAATGAAGCGGTAAGCGGCCAAGTGTATCGGGGGTTTTCAGAGCGACTCGCTGGTTTTCGGACATATTATCAAACAGAAACTCGAGCAACTGCACTGCTTCATCATCCTTGCTAAGAAGAGCAGATTCGTATTTGTTAATCTCTTTGACCTGAACGGCAGAAGAAACGGCAGGCTGAAGATGTCTGTTGTTGAAGTGCGTGCCGACTGGTACTGGATACGTATTCGAATCCTCGTTTGTGGGCGCAGACTTGGTGCGGCCAATGTGAATGACAAGGCGGTGGATGCAGTTTCGACCATTGATATCCTCAGGCTCATCGAGATCTTTAATGTTTTGCAAAAGATAGGTGATACATGCCCTGGATCTGCTCGATATTGATCGTTGCAAAAGATTGAGCAATAAAGGCTGCGATGAAGTCTCCGATGCCACAACATGTGCGTCCGCCAATCCCTGCTGCAAAGCCGCAACGTCGTTATTTCGAACGGCTTGTTCTAGTGCATCAAGCTGAGCCTGGGCCATGTGGAGGAATATCTTGGCTGATGATCTGCTGAATGAACGAGTAGACCGTTCTGACTTTGAATCATCCATGCTTTGCGCATCTCCCAGCACCGAAAGCCACCGGTTGATCTCGCCAAGCAGTCTGACGACGTTTCCGTCTCGTGCAAAGGGTCTCGGATCAACTTTTGTCGAGATGTACCGATGTTGGGAAGCGATTCCCGGAACCTTCTTATCCGCCTTTTTCGTGATCTTGACAAAACCTTTTCGGTTTATTTCGCCAAACCACTGCAAGTTTCTTAGCTGACTTCTTAGTTCCAAGAGTGCCCCCATAACTTCCTCAATCTCGTCCTGATCCAGAGTCGCGACGACGTCGGGCACGCGTCCATAGCGATTCTGCAAGAGGTCAACACGTCGGCAAGCCTCGGCGTATTTCTTGTTATAGAATGCGTCGACATCTTCAAGGTTGCGGTCGAGGGCAAAGGAAAGCTCTGTTGTGTTTTGAGTTAGGGAAGAGGCTCAGCCTCAGTAAAGGGTATAAGCTTTCAAGACAGCCCACCTGCTGGATCTACGGTTTCGCCATTGCGGGCTTTCTCGGCGGCGGCCTTGACGATTTTCTTAAGGCCCTTGTAGTTGATGTAGGCGCCGGCCCATTCGGGTACTTGATTTCGCGGGAGACTTTGGAAGAGGACTGGTCTCAGTGAATGCCGCCTTTTGGCGGTTTTGGGGGATTTGAGGTCAATGAGCCCCAAACAACTCACTTTCGTCCAAACTTCATCTTTCCTCCCAATCTTCCCGTCTACTCCTTATTTCCGTTTTAGGTATGTTTCTTGTTCTTCTCTCGCCTTACTGCCGATTGGTCAGAACTGCGCGTGGGGGTTTCGGCCAGATTCTTTTTTTTTTTTCTTGGTGATGGAGGGGCAATCGTATCAATTGACACACAAACGGTGAAAGCTGTATTGTGGAGGCATCGAATAGCAATTCCTCACTTACAAAGCAACACCGCGATTCTGTCGGCTTCAGTTGAGTATCAGATGAGACTTGTGAAAAAAAAAGTGTCAGAGCGCGAAAAGTCTTAAATGGGCGGGCAACTGGATTGGTAGGAAGAGAACAGATGCGCTGGGAGGTTCCATAGCAGACCGCGTGATGATCACCAGCCTCCACGTTCCTCAAGACGCTCTAACAAATGCGGGTAACCGCCGAACAATCCATGGCCAGGCGGCGCTGAGTCTAGACGTTCCACAGGCGCAAGGGTAGAGAATGATGATGGCTGAAGCGAGAGCCGGGGATATATGTAGACATACTCAGACTTGCGCTGGCGCTATCGGATATGATAAGCAACAGCAGCAACGGAACGGATCGCCGGTATTCTCGTTGTCCAACAGTAGTTTTGTGGCGTTGAGTCACGAGAACGGCGCGTTTCGTATACTGCGCTTTCAATTCGGCTGTCCGAGATCTAAGCTGTTGGAGCGGCAAAGGTGGCCAAACCGCCCATCGAATATGCGGCAGCACAACAGGGGAGAAAGGCAGTAACGGCGAATGCGAGATTTGGAGGCCACGCCGCCTTTTTCAATTTGACCAGCCTGCGGTGGAGATTGCCATTTCAGAAGGAAAAAAGCTGAAGGCCAGTGCAGCAGAAAATAAGTCGGTTCGATGCCACTCTCCACACCGTCATCGCCCACTTTTGGCAGATTTAAACCTCGTCAGAAAGCCAAACAGCTTCCAATCCACGTCTGCGGAAGGACCCTGAATCGACCTTTGCGCCACTCAGGCGAGCCCACGGTCGCCCCGGTGGAGCAGCTGTCGTACAAACTGGCGTCAAGGCCCCTGAGCGATTCCTTGCAGTAACATGGAGCACATGGAGCACATGGGATGCCTGAGTGGACACGCTTTGCGCCTCGTGACTTGTCATTCGGCATTTTCAGAGCCACGGCGGCATGCCGGTCTTGCCGCCGCTGGGGCACCTACCAGCCAGTCTACGCTGCCGCTGTCTCACTGTGGGCTCGCGGCTGAGACCGCTGGAAGACCGCTGGCTCTAGTGCTGCCAGGCACCGCTGCTCGCTGGGATTTGCTTTTGAAGTTTTGAGCACGGTACCATCAGCACTGTAACCGTTCAAAGGTTCCATTGCTATGTAGCTTTTCCCTGCGCTAATCGCCGCCGCTGCTTTCTGGAGAATCAATCAATCTCATTAGTTCCCAGATCAGCCATTTTGAGCATAAGATCCTCCACAGATGTGTCCAGAACCGAGGCTTGTAGTAAGCTTTAGCATAGTTCCCTGCATGCGTATTAATTTGGCTGCAGCTGTAATATTTGTACAGTAGGTTCCCAGCCCTAGTGTTAGAGCATCTATATGCAGCGTCCCATACATGCCAATTCCTTCTCCTAACCACTTTTATATATATACATACATTTGGAGAATGATTGGTCATTAGCATGAATTGGTCATGACTAGTTCCTCTTCATCATCCCGTCCTCATCATCTTCACATCATGTATAGCTGTTCTCTGAAACACCCCTCTTTCGCCAGGGAGACAGGTCGACCAAGCCAGTAGCATTTGCTTAGGTCGAGGCTCTGTAATTCGAGGCTCAACCGCCTTCTCATAGTCAAAGATTTCCGGTTCTTTCAAATGTGCCGCGTCTTCACCCCGTGCTGGAGACTCTCGCTTTACAGGTGAGTCTTCTTCGAAAAGAGATATAGTCTCTGGGGAAGCATGGTTGTCTCTGAATTCGTTCAAGGCACCGCTCCTCATGAATTCTGCCAGCTCGCCAAATTCCCGGTTCAGCTGAGCGCTTCTTTCCAAGGCTGCCTGAGTAATTTGGAGCGCCATTGAAGCTCGAAACCCAGTTGAGAAATCGGAGTAGAGAAGCTTGCTTTCGATAGAAATAGTTGTCTTTCTCACAAACTCGTATTCTTTCCAAAGACTCTCCAGTTGCAACACTCTGCTTTTGGACCTGCTGATATCTCGACTGTATGCCGATGGCTCTTGCGATGAACATGCCTCCTGGGCCAAGGTGTTGAGGAATTTTGCAAAAGAAGGCCCGGAAACCTTTAAGCTGACTAAAAGCGACTTTGAAGGCGGCCGATCTGTGGCTCCAAGACCACATATATCTAACAAGACTCGTATTCGGCTAGCAATATACGATGTGCCCTCGCCATTGCCTGCTCTAAGTAGCCTCTGAAGTATTGTTTCGGAACGTGCCAAGTTGCCAGTTAGTCGGGTTGCAGCTCTCCAGTCCAGAGCATTGATGCATTCATCCAAGAAACATTTGACTGTATCCAAGCTAATGTTCACTCCGGATTGTATACATGATAGAAAGAATGCGGCGGCTTGGTCGAATAGCTTGAAGTGAAGCAGACCACCAATGATCTCTTCCACCAGAGGCTGAGAGAGCGGGAGATGTTCCCAGATCCAATCTCCGGTGAGAGTTCGGCGTCTGGAGTCTGAAGCCCAAGGTAAGAGAGCCGGGCTCATTTTGATATCTGATACGTGTCTTCTGCGGACTTTTGCACCTGTCCGGTTGTCGAGCCCAGTGATACATGAAAGCGCCCTCAGGAACTTTCCGTGGTTATTGGTGCATTTGTAATGATTTAAGATGGCGACAAAGGTAGATGGTGTGGGTTGTAGGAGTCGGTATTGGAAAAATGAGGCTACTAGCGCCTCAGCAAATGCGTGATGACCAGACTTGTTGAACGCAACAATCAGTGTGTTGTAAGTGTGAATATCTGGTGGGTGTGGTGAAACTAGCAGGTTATAGCAAATTCTGCCAACTTTCTCTTTCATATTGAGATTCGAGGAGGCCACCAAGGATCTCAACCGTTTGTTTAATTGGATGGTATTGTCCTGTGCCCGAGCTGAGTCTATAGATCGGAATGTAAAACCTAAGCCTAGGGTTCCTTTTTCTAGTAGGCTCCTGGCTTTTTGCAGCGAGGGGCCGGATTGGTCTTCAGGGAGAAAATCGGTACGATCCAGAAGTTTTTGAACTAGATGTTCTGTACCCAGGGATTCGCGGAGTAGCTGAGCTTGATTCCGGGGTTCCCGGTAGTATTTTCCTTTTTCGCATTCTTCGCGCATAATTGCACGCTCGAGCCTATCGTAATCGATCTTCCTAGGGGAATTGCGGCAGCCATAATGCTCATGCTTTAGAGCTTCAACGAGATCAGACGGCCCAATAGTTGCTGGTTGGTGAATCTCTTTCATGTACGGGCGATTGCTGTATATATCCTTCAAACTTCGCCAGAGTATGTCCATTTGTCGAAGGCTAAGCTCTGGGGTCTCCGAATCGCTGGAGCTAGTCGGTTTTCGGGAGTCTTGAAGGTCAGCTATTTCTTTCCGGACCTCTTCAATCTGACGGTCCAGCTCCTTCCTGCGGTCATCCTTCCTGACAGCATCTACCAGAGCCGCCGTAGCAAATACGGAGCTATAGCATGCGGTGAACAGCTCGGTGAAGGTCGGCTTGCGGCGAGCAGAGGTCGCTCGCCTGCCCAGGGTGTCGATGGCATTGCTGCAGGCTTTGCACCCGCTGCGAGGAGCCGTTCCGGCTCTGGAAAGGATGGTCTGCATCACCCAGACATCTGCAGACAGGCGTACAAGATTGCGAGAGGAGCAGAGCGCTTTGCAGCCGTCAATTGAAGTCGAAGCTCGAGGTGTAAATCGCCAGGTCGAAAATCGAACGATGCTCCCACTTTGCTCTGCGAGGTTTCTTAGGCGTCACGTGATTATATCTACAGCTCTTAACCCCCACCATGATAGCTCTCTTTAACATCAGCTACACGGCGGTAGCAAATTCCTACCTCTTGAGAAAACAAAAGAGAATCACAACGATTCTTGGAATTTTCTTAATTTATCTTTTCCATATTTGTGCATAGAGCCTCGAATCGTCCCGAGATGTTCGCCCTCACACTCACTGCAGAGCTTTCGGGGTTTGTGCCATGACATTTTGCCCCGCGATCTCACAAAGCGTATCCGCTCACACGAAAAACAGCGTCACCAACTTGCGCCCCGACGACTCCCAGGACAACCCGTTCTGGTACATGTTCAAGGTGCAGTGCACTTCTTGCAGAGAGACTCATGACAACTATGTGGGAGTAAACCGCTTTGTAATCTTGCCTCTTTCTCTATTTGAGTGGACTTTAGGTAGCTCACAGTTCTCAACCAGGAACTCAACGAAATGAGTGGCAGCCGAGGTGAAGCAAACTTTGTTTGGAGATGCAAAAACTGCAAGGTAAATTTCCACAATGTTCTTAAATGAATCGCTTGATATATCCTTACACATTCGATTTTCTCACAGCGAGAATCCTCTGCGTCGATCAAGGCCGCCCCCACAGCCTACGAACAAGGAGAGCCACCAAAGGCGCAGAAACTGTTTGAGTTTGACTGCAGAGGCTTGGAATTTGTAGAGTTTAAGCCAGAGGTATGTCACAGCTTCCAACTAGGTAGTATGAGACTTCTGTTGGCTAACACGCTCCTCTTTGAAGGGTGATTGGCTGGCCGATGGGATTGACTCCGGCACCAAATTTACCGGAATTGACTTGACAGAGGGAGAATGGTTTGACTATGACGAGAAGGCGGGCGAGGAGGTCAGCATAAAGGAGCTGACATGGGAGATTAAGAGGGCGTAATATGTAAAATCAATTGAAGGAAATATAAAAGCTTTATCGATTGCAATATCAACTTGAAGCTGTCTATGGCACATAGCTAGAGCCATTAAAGACACCCCACCAAAGTCATCCAGGTACCCCTACCCCACCTTACTCACCCATTACGGTTCTGACTTTGAAGCTTCAAAGCCATCTCTCCAACTTCGTTTGTGGCACCGCGAGGGTAAAATAAAAAATCATGGCATCCATAGCCGCACATTCCCCGGCAATCAATTATCTTACAGATGCCGCACATATGCTTCGAAATGCAGCTCCAGAAACATCAGCGCATCTCCTAAGCCAGCGGGCAGCGCTTCTCTACGCTCACGACATGGCGCCCTCAGACCTGCAGAGACAGCATGTCTGCGCTGCTTGTGGCCACATCATGATCCCAGGACAGGGAACAGAGCTCAAGCTAGAAACATTGAGGACAAAAAGGACAACGAGAAGAAAAGTGCAATCTTCAGCCTCGGGCAAGACGGCAAAACCTGGTTCTCCGAGAGAGCGGTCTAAAGATCTCTCCTGCGGCTTCTGCGCCAGGATCACCAGAATTCCTCTTTCGGCCCCTGAAGCAGTTACGCGCCGTAAAGCTACCAAGTCAAAGATTCAAGATTCTACAGCAAATACAGAGATCCAAAAGCCGGCCACAGCGAATGCCAGCAGCAAGAAGCGCGCGAAGAACCGCAAGGCCGGGCTGCAGGCTCTGCTATCGGGCCAACAGCAGCGCCAATCAAATCCGCTATCGCTGGCCAGCTTTATGAAGAAATAAACGGACCAGCTCCCTTCAAGTCTCTTCTTTCGCATACACATATCCAGCGATCAACACAAGGGCAACCCGCCATCTCAAACTATTGGGGGAACTATCGCCTAAACGCCAGAGAAAATTGAAGCAAACTGCACTACCGGCCGCTAGACGCTGCGACTGAGCGATGCGTCGGGAACGTTCTAGCGCCTGCGGTTGTCTGGCCTGGCCTGTATGACATAAACGCGCGACCGCTATCAAAATTGCCCCTCCAAAAATTTTAGATCCCCGCCGTCTAGTCAACAGAACTGCATTTGCGACAAACATTTTTCGATTTTTTTCTTTTTTTTCTTTTGGTTTGTCATATTTTCGCAACACTTTGATACCAAAAATGGCCGCCGAAAGCGAGAAGCAGAATTTCTTTGAGCCCATTGGCAACAAGGCCCAGGGCCTATCAGCAACCACAAATGGCGACTCAACAGAGGAGGAGTTTAAGCCCGTGGACGAAATCGAGTCGCTGTGCATGAACTGCCACGAAAATGTCAGTCGCCTTGCCCTTTTTATTTGTCTTTTTTTTTTTCAGCAGCGCTTTGCTTTGATACCGAGGCTAACTCATTCTATAGGGCATGACCAGACTTCTCCTTACCGTCATCCCCTACTTCCGCGAGGTTGTCATCATGTCCTTCGCCTGCGAACACTGCGGCTTCCAGAACAATGAGATCCAGCCCGCCGGCACCATCCAGCCCAAGGGCACACACTATGAACTGCGCTTGACGGCGCTCGACGACTTCTCCCGCCAGGTCGTCAAGGCCGACACCGCGACCGTCAAGTTCATCGAGATCGACCTCGAGATCCCCGCCGGCCGCGGCCAGCTGACAAATGTCGAGGGCCTGCTATCGGGCGTCGTTGACGACCTCGAAATGGGCCAAGAGGCGCGCAAGGAGCAGGCCCCCGAAATCTTCGAAAAGGTTGCCGAGATCATCAAGAAAGCCAAGGCCATGCTGGCCGGCGAATCGTTCCCCTTCCGAGTCTACGTCGACGACCCCGCTGGCAACTCCTTCATCGCGCCCGACCTCAAGGACGGTGTCGGCAAGTGGGAGAAACACGAGTTCGCCCGGACGGCCGAGCAGAACCAGGCCCTCGGCCTTGGAGATACCGATGACAGCGCCGACGCTACGTTGAACAACCCAGGCTACCAGCCAGGCACGACCGCCGACGGCGACATCATCCCCAACGAGGTGTACAGCTTCCCAGCCACTTGCCCCGGCTGCATGCACTCCTGCACGACGCACATGAAGATGGTCGACATCCCCCACTTCAAGCAAGTCGTCCTCATGTCCACCGTCTGCGACGCCTGCGGCTACCGCTCCAACGACGTCAAGACCGGTGGCGAGATCCCCGAGCACGGCGAGAAGATCACGCTCGAGGTCGACGGCGTCGTCGACCTCGCCCGTGACATCCTCAAGAGCGAGACCTGCGGCCTCGAGTGCCCCGAGCTCGAGCTGCACGTAAACCCAGGCACCCTGGGCGGCCGCTTCACCACCGTCGAGGGCCTGCTCACCCAAGTCCGCAACGACCTGCACAGCCAGATCTTCGAGGCCGGCGAGGGTGGCGACTCCCTCCGCTCGGACGAGAAGTCCCAGTGGGACAAGTTCTTCGCCAACCTGGACGATGCCATTGCGGGAACCAAGCCCTTCACCGTCATCTTGACTGATCCCTTTGCCAGCAGCTACGTCCAGTCGCTGGTTGACCCGCCTACGCCTGACCCCAAGATTAAGAGGGAGACGTACACCAGAACAGATGAGGAGGAGGAGGAGCTGGGTCTGAAGGACATGAAGGTGGAAGGATACGAAGAGCCTGAAAAGGAAGAGGAGAAGGCTGAGGCTAATTAAATAAAGAGCATGAATGAAAACAAAAAAAAAATATATACATATTTAAAGGGGCAAAAGAGGATTGGAAAGAGAGAACATTTATGATGATGAAAATAAAAATGTTTACGGGATACAAGACACGGGCTACATGGTTTTAGAAAAATAAAAACTTTTCTTTTTCTTTTTGTTTTCTTAATTACAATAGTCATCCTACGTAACAAACAAGCTCGTTTTTTAAAAAGAAACACCAATCGTTCTTGACAGACATATCAAATTACTACCTAGTAGCATACCCTTAACACTTATGATTCTAGTAAACAGGTAGCTTATAGAGAGCCCTCTCTCCCGCATTTAGGCTCATAGCTCCCATCCCCCAAACTCGTATATATTACCGCCATACCGCTCTCAGAGCTGCAGAAAAGAAAAAAGAAGAAGAAAACAGGGTATTCAGAACAAAACAAAAGGAAATGATTCCGCAATAAACATGATTCTTTAACAAATAAAGGAAAAGCATATAAGAAAGAGAGACACGTTCTGTCGAAACGAGGGGGGGGGGAGGGAAATAAAGAAAGAAAATTGAAATCCCATTATTGGACCTAACACACCCCGTTCCCCCAAAAACGCCACTTTGCATGCATGAGTGCTCGCATTATCCCTTGCCGCTGCGTCTCTCTGTGCGTGTATCTAGCTTGCAGCATGTATATATTCGTTCCCCCTGATAAAGCGTAAACAATGAAATTAAAAAGCAAAAAGGAAAAGGAAAAAGGAAAAAGGAACAAAAACCGAGAGAGCAGACATAACCGTAAACGTAAATCGCAGTTTAGAAAACCGTTTAGAAAAAAACAACAGACAAAACTCAAAGAGAGCAAAGAATCAGTCTCCTCTCATCTAATTCTTCCGCTTCGTCTATTTTAAAGTTCACAGTTCCATTAGGTAAAGACGTGGGATTAATAAATCATCCCTCATTTTTGCAGCAGATCGTTCCGCTTGTGGCGGTATTATATCGCATTGTATCGCACTTGTCTCCGTAAGTCTTGGGTCAGCTCGAGTCCCGGTCATGTCAAGATGGTGCATCCAGGGCCAAACTGCGGCATTTTAAAAAACGATGAGAATCAAGAAGACGGCATTTAGAAAAAGGAGGGCTTCGTAAGAACGCGGTATTCTACGTAGTCTTCCCCATCAATATTAATGATGGTTCCCTGCGAGACAAGCTTGCCAATAAACGGCCCATTCGTCTTGCGCTCATATTTGACACCGTCATACATCTTGGCATCCTCAGCGCCAGCCTTCAGACGAAGGCTCTCTTGCCGAGCCCAGACTTTGTTCAAGCGCTGCATATCTTCAGACTCGTGGAATGGCGGTCTGCCGTTTGTCGCAGGGGACGGTGCAGAGGCGACAACTGCGGCGGCGGCGGCGGCAGCAGCGTCGGCAACGAGTGCGGCCGCCCGTTCTCGGTGCAAGGCATGTCGGTCAGCTCGGCCCTGAGCAGCCTCGACGCGTGCAATCTCTCGGCGGGCGAGCGCATTAGTACGCTCCATTCCGTCGGAACTATGGACACGGTTCATTGCGCGAGAGTCTGGGCGCGAAGGCTCCTGCTCGGCGGCGTAGGCTCTCGATGTCTGGCGCATGTCGTTCTCGTTGAAGGACTGTCGAGGAGTAGTCCGGGATTCTCCGCGGCGCGACTGCCGAAGTTCATGTTGCTGAGCTCCACCAACGTCTGACCGGCCATTCGTCAGATCCGAGTCGTCAGCAACTGTAGGGTGGTATGGGGCGATGGCCTGGTGAACATGTCTGTAGCCCGAGCCGGCGCGAGCCTGGGCTTCATGAACGGCTCTAATTTCGTTGTTGACTCGTTCTTCAGGCACTTCGCCCTGATCTAGTTGATACTGACGAACCCGGCAGTATTCTTTAATCTCAGATCTTTGAAGCGGCTTCAAATGCGGCTCAAATTCAACCTCTTCATACTGTATCCACAATGCACCCGCACCCGTGGGAAAGTTGCCGTCAACAAATCGGCCATCACGAGTTTCACGGACTACTTTTACTCTAAACATGTCATTCTGGCCCAAGATGCCGTAGACAGCGTGCCGGTCTCTGGGGTCCTCTTCACTCGAGCCCTTCCAGAATCCCAAGAGGATGCGCGTGGGTCTAGTGCCTGGAAGCGGGCCATGCAGTTTCGGGACATG
Organism: Trichoderma asperellum; assembly: GCF_020647865.1. Lineage (NCBI taxonomy): Eukaryota > Fungi > Ascomycota > Sordariomycetes > Hypocreales > Hypocreaceae > Trichoderma > Trichoderma asperellum. The sequence goes on from NC_089417.1 coordinate 1,273,731, forward strand.
GGGTGGCCGGGGTTGCAGCGCTGGCTGCGATGGCAGCAAGGGCGAACGCTCCGGCGGGCTATTACTGCCACCGGGATTGATGGAAGCAAATCCACCACTCACGCGTCTCCTCTTTGAATCTAGCCGTCCGGGACTGGATGCTGAGTCGGGCAACTCAAGGCCATGAGCTATGGCAGGCTGAGTGGCTGGATTATCATATGCAGGGTTCTCCTTGACTCGGCGAATCGCCTCTTTGACAGCTGCCGTCTCAGCAGCCTTGCGTTCCTCCTCAGATTCATCTTGGGAGTCGGTGCGCAGCCTCACATACTCCTTAACTTGGAAGTGGTCAAGGCCGACTAGATGCTTAGAAAAGACAACTCTTTCGAAGGTAACCCAGCTGCCACCGGGCCCAGGGGGCATGGGATAATCGTTGCTGACTGGCTCGTTGGTGACGGTATAAGGCTGGATTCGAGTTCGCAGTCGGTCGCGCACGTCTATAAATCCAATGACGGCGTGGCGGCCTTCGGGATCTGGAATTGGAGAGTCTCGCCAGTGGCCCAGCAAAACACCTCGGACGGTTCCCAGACTCTGCCGAGATGTCTTGGACTTGAGACTTTGGCCAGGCACAGCGCCATTGGGAAGCTCCATCTTGCTCTCACTAAGATCGGTGAAGACTGAGTTTCGCTTACGCTTAGGATAGTGGGGGACTACTGGCTCATGCTGAATGTCTGTCATAGTCTCGTCCTCGTCAGAGATGGCGCGAAGATGCGAGGACTTTTCATCATCGTTAGTTTGGTCCTTGACGACAATAAAGGCTTTCGGTCCGCTGGAACGCACCCCTGATGGCGAACGAACGTTGCTGTCCGGCTCACTAAGCTCGCTTTCTGCTTCGTTGTCGTCAGGCGAATGCTTGATATGGCCGTTGGAACGTCTAGAGGGAATGTCAGTGGGAGTTGAAGGAGCGGTTGAGAGCTCGTCGGTCAGATCCGCAGAATCGGGTGACATCTGGTCCATCTTGGCCCGAGAGAGAGAGAGAATAGAATATAAGAAGAGAGTGGGCTAATGAAAATGATACAAGGGAACGATGCAAAGTTGAAAGAGGTCAAGATGTAGGTCTTTGATGAAGAGGAGGAAACTCCGTCTTGATGCTTAAAGCGACAGGCTAACTGGGAAAGAGCAGCGGACAAATTGATGACCCTCGGGCATGAATGAAGCAGATGGAAGGCCTAGGCAGCAGGATGGAATCTTGCATCGGCACTAGCGTTGATATTCTGTCTTGCCAAGCTCTAGAGAAAAAAAAAAAAGAGGAAAAAAAAAAAGGGTATCAAAAACGGCATGTAGAGTCTCGCCACCGCAAATTTGCATCGAGACTAATCAATCTTCAAACACAGCGGCAACTTGCCGATTTGAGAAGCCAACCACAGAAATGCCGGAATCAAATCTGGCAGATCGGGAGCATGACGCAGGAAATGAAGGGAGCGACTGGGATGCGAGGATCACCGTCAGGCCACTGCTGCACAGAGCTCGTGGTGTAAAAGCCCATTCCTATGGAAACACGTTGCACACCGGTCTTCCAATGGGTGTGTCTTGTCCAAGCCACTAGGCCCAGCCAAAGTTTGTGAGCGACAAATCCAGGTAGCTTGATCGGCACGGTCAGGGCGCAGCGGCGTGGGCCAATCAGTTCCCTGGCGTTTCGGCTCACCTTTGGAGAGGCTGCAGGGCTAAAAGCAACAGCGGCCGGAGGGAGAGCGATCTGACGGATGACAAAACACATTCCCAGCTGGGAAATATGGCAAGTAACCAAGAGCAACTCCGTAGAAAGCGGCGTATGTGCGAATTGCGCACGCAAACAGTGTGGTTTCTGCTCAATTGAACGGCCGATAGCGCGGCTGGACGCCTGAGTGCGAAATTGTGCAGGGAAAAAGAAGAAGAAGTGAGGGATGGGCGACGAGCGACGAAACAGCTGCGGTGAAGAACTGGCAGTTTGCTGCTCGCAGTGGTACCTACCAAAAGCGAGACATGGCGGGAGCACCGAGTACCACCGCGGTAACAAGCAGAAAGAGGCCATCGGGCGGCCACTGGCAGGCCCCGCTGCGAACTCAAGCAGAATCCCAACTGCGCTCGGGTGTTCGCAGCAGATTTTGGCAATCCAGCTCCTCTGCTTTGAGTGCTTGTTGCGAGGCAGAAGCAAAGAGGCAGAGGGGCCGTCCGTCGAGCAAATGGGCCCAAGCCGCTGCAGTGGCGCCCGCCTTGATGGACTGACTGCATCAAAGCGCAGCGAGACGGGGCTTTGCTTCTTGCTTTTGCTTGCCAACCGTGTAGTGCAGTGTGATGTAGTGTGGTGTAGTGAGATGCAGTGTAGACAAAAGAAGCAATAACATGTGCGGACAGACAGACAGTGGAATCCAATGTAAATAGCAAACCAGACGATGAGAAGAAAGACAAGAAAGACAAGAAAAAGAGCTTCATATACTCACTTTGGCGCGTTATCCATGGCGAGTCCGTTGATTGTTGGCTCTCGCGGAGGCGTGGTGGATGCTGAGATTGCATTCTCAATAACCGGAGACTGGGATTGCGAGTTGGGGTTGGAGTGAGAACGATGAGACTGAGAGATGGAGTGAGGGTGTGAAAGAGACCGCGGAGAATGAGAGCGGGAATGAATCGGCGGCAGCCGAGGAGGAGGAGACATAGACTGCGGATGGCGATGCGCCACAGAGTCTTCAACTGGCGGCAAAACGGTTTCCTTCTCGATAATGGGATTCAGCAGGGCGGCTGTGCTGAGCATCGGGTGGTGAGGCAGCTCTCGCTTCTCTGAGAGCTGTCGAGGAGACTGCTGCGAGGGAAGACCAGCCATGGTCGATTCCGTCGACGCGAGCGGCGGCGTCCGCGTAAGAGGATACTGCTCTACTGCTAGCCCGTCCATGATAGATATGCGCTGTCCACCTTGTTGAAGGCGAGATCAAGAACGTGGGATGAAGGGACTAGCGAAACGAAATAGAAGATGATTATATAAAAGAAAAAAGAGGGTTTCTCGTCGAGCAGTCATACAAGGGTAAAGGCTGACACCTAGTCCGATAGTTGGAAACGCCGATGGCAGGGAGTGATAAATATTACACCCCAAAGCAGATTTTCCCGACGGGCAAGAGCGTTTGGCACGGTGTGCGTCAAAGAGACTGGAGGATGCTATACTGGAGCCTCTCGACAAAGGAGATACACGTGATAGACGACGACGACGTCGAGTCGATGGCAAGCTGTGCTACAGATGTGAAGAAGAGGGAGAAGGGAAGGAGGGAGGAAAAGATCTCGAAATGGTATTATGAGGAACCAGAGCACTAAGCGTGGCAGTGGCCAGCAGTGGCAGCAATGGGGATCCTCTTTTTTTTTTGGCGGCCGTGGGCTGAAGAGAGATTGTCGGGACCCGGAAAGCAACAAGACTCTGATCGGCTGCGAGTCTGAGTCTAATCGGCCAAGCGACCAGGGGGGGGGCGTGTGTGATGCGCGAGAGATTGAACATGGAATCAGAGCCTGGGCGGGAGGGAAACCACAAAAATAAAGTAGAAACAAGGGCATGAATAATCAGCGTTTGCGCCCCAGAAAAAGATACCTGCGCCATACCTGCACTATTGGAAACGAGGACGAAGCGCGGACAGTAGTACATGGTGTTGGCAACAGGAGTGTCTTTTTTTCTTTCTTTTCTTGTCTTTTTTTATATAGGATTATGAAATCCTCCCGGAGAAATTACCAAATTCTGGAAATGCCTCGATGAGGATTCTAGAGCTGTTCAGAGAGGAAATGATAAATGGACCAACTACTTCTTACATGTATAGTACGTGTGAAATATCCCCCCCGCCGTGTTCAACAGTGGAAACCTTAATCAAAACAGCACACAAGCCAGGTCTCAGCAAGGGCAAAATATAGAGCAGCAATAAAAGGGAGGAGATTGGCTGGGTTGACAGAAGGGAACGTTGACGTGATACTGTACAACAGCACAGAGAACGAACACATTGGAGGGCAAAATCGACCGATGAGGTGAGTGAGAGGCCAAAGAGGGAGGGGGGGTGCGGTTGCAAAAAATAGGTTAAAAGCTGTCTGTCCAGACGGGGCCCCTAGAGAAATGGAACCAGAGAGGGGGTGTGCGAAAAGCGAGCGAGTTGCGTGTCGTAACTGGTAATGAATAAAGTCCAGACACGGTCTTGGTTCGTTTCTCGAGGGATGTACAAGCAATATGTAATCTATCGCTTGACTCGCGGAATCGAGTCTCTGAGACACACAAAAAAAAAAAAAAAAAAAAGCGGCCTAGGCTTTTTCAGAGATGATTCTTATACTTGTTGCCGTATTTGTACAACGCAGAGAGATAGTACCGCCACCGGCCGCAAACTAGACAGAGGCGGCCGTTTGTTCATTGATTCATTCCTTGATCCGCCCAGCTATGCAATGCAATGAATGATGCATGCAGTTTAGCATGGGAATCATCATATCATGTGCGCAGTACAGCAAATACCTACAGTAAGTACATGCACGCGCAGGGTGCATACGATGGCATCCTACAAGAGACCTGTACAGAGGCAGTGTTTGTAACAGGCACCAATGGCCGCCAAGAGCGCACTTGTGCTCGTATGTGTCGAAACTCGAGCTATTACTCATACGAATCGCCGGTTGAAGACATATTGCCGCATACTCACTGGCCAGCACTGCTCTTAGTCGTGCTACTACCTACAACCTACCTACTTAGGTGCTATGGCAGGGCATGGCATGGTAGCATAAGTAGGTACTTTGGTATGGGGCTGATTGGCAGCTGCACGACTGTTGGGAACTTGAACAGGCATGGCATCCATCCATTGGCCTGCGCCTCTCAGAAACAGAAAAGAGGCGCTTGTGCAGCACTTGTGTGCTGCTGAATACAACACGTATATATTTGGCACTCCTTACATAAGGCGAGGCGGCGGGCGTTGGCGCGCAGACGAATCCGCGCTGGGCTAAGAGATAACGGTGGCTCAGCGTGCAGTACGGAGCGCCTTGCTGCGACAGCTCTCGAAAAGCAGTTGCTGTGGATTCATCCATCACATGGGTTCCCAGGTGCGTTTCGGGCTGGAACTGTCAGTTATGCTAGCCTCTGGGCTATTTCGCGCTGTTCACAACCAACCGTAGGTGGTAGTTGCGAGGAGGTTGCTGCAAGGTTGCCAGTAGCGTTGCGAGTTGCGACGTGCGCAGCAGATTAATACTACTATAGGTATACATAGTACAAGTACACAGCCGGAGGAATTATTTCACAGCCCAATTCTTCCGCGCGAGGCCCGGATCGCTCTGCGGATGCTGCGGCTGCCACAAGGTGCCGCAACAATTCACAAGCAGGTACATTCTATCCAAGTACACTGCAAATAATGTATGTACCTACTTGGTGCGCGCTGGGTCAACGCACATTATCGCCCTTTTTGAGAGTCTCTGCAGGAGGCCTGCATGGCGCAATTACAATTGGCCGTTTCGCTACTGCCGACTTGGATTCCCTTTTTCTATACTGCCGAGCTCCGTTCCCAGGCCAGGCGCAACGGCGGGCGCACAGCAAGAGAAAATCGTCTGATTTGGACAAGCAAAAATAGGCGTCTATTCCGGGAAGCAAAACAGATTCCGAGACCATTCCGCGCTCAAGAAACACACCGTACTACCCTTACGGCTATACGATAATACCTACTAATAAGCGGGCGATGGGGTTACCCGAAAGGGCTTTTCAGAGAGAACGGGCAAATATTCGGGGGGCCTATGCCTATGCACAGACAAGATAGGGGGGTACAGGTAGGTACTTTGTTAGGAAGTTGTAGGATCATCGAATCCAGTCAAATCAGACAAGTTGCCTTGTACAAGTAATACCTGGAACCCACAAAGACTGGCGGTTTGCATAACTCGGCGGTTTCACAATGCTAGCAGCGACGAATTGGAGGAGAGGAAGAAAAGAAAAGAAACAAACTACGGAGTAGTCATAAATGATAACAACATAGCACGAGCAGCAGTACTGAATTTCTTTTTTCCTTTTTTTTTTTTTTTTTTTTTTTTTCCCTTTTTTCTCTTTCAGCTGCTTGCCTTTCTCCCTCCCTTGTGTTGGAATGAGGCCCTTGGCTCGGGAACGTGATCTCCACTAGGAAACTACTAACTAGTAATTGCGCCAGAGCTGGAGCCAGGGGAGGGGTGAGGGGGTGCGTGATTCTCAAAGTCTTGTGTCTGGTATCCGTAAAGCGAGAAGGGTCCTTAAAAAAAAGTTGACTTGCGGGCATAACTGATGACGAAGAGAAACACCAAAGTTGGCCCTTTCCGAGGTACAAATTACGCTTTAAGCTTTACTATCGCTTATTATATTCTCAACATTCGAAACGCTAATTGACTCAAGCCTCTTGCTCTTTTTTTTTTTTTTGTTTTTTTTTTGCTTCTTTCTAACTTTTTTTGTTCCTGATTAATCTCGCTTTTTTTTCTCCTAGAAAGAAGAATAAGAAGTAGGAGAAACAGGAAACAAAGCCGGCAGTCAGCTAACCCTACGCCCCCAGTTCAACACTACTAAACCAATACGACAGATTGATTGCCCATTTGTGAGACGCAATTACATACTAGGTACTAACCCTCCAAGTCCGAACCAACAACCGACCGACCCTGTTTCTGTTTCTCCGCGAAATCCCTTTTAGCTAAACCTCCTCCGTGCTAAGAGAAAAAAAAAAGAAAAAAGAAAAGCCCATTTCTTTGTCTCTCATTGGCTGCATCGGCTAATTCCCTTGGCCGCCGTGTACGTTTAAGAGGTGCCCCCTAAATGGAGTACCTTTTCTTTTAACCTTTTTTTCTGTCTCTCTCCTGGCAAACGATAAACGATGCTAACGCAGACCAATAGCCGAATACGTACAAGAAGAAAAAAAAAAAGAACATGTGAACCCCAAGTGTGCATAACTTTTTTTTGTCTTTTGGTCTCTCTTGTACTTTCTAACCCCCCCCCCCCTCCCCTCTTTTCGCAAAGCAACCCGCATGCAGCTCTAGTTGTGCTGTTAGTTGGTCTCACTTTTGTGTCTTCCTTTTTAATCTTCTCTTCCCGTCTTTAGGATTGAGGATTCGATCCTACTTGGCCTTTCGCCCACTTTATCGTCATCATCCATCATACATACATAATAACTTGAACCAACAAAATGCATACATGCGGTGGATAACTACAGCATCTAGATATGCCAACACAGGCCCAAGTCTACCGTACAGTACGAGCATGAACACAGCCTCTTGATCGCTTTGGTCGATTCCAAATCGCCCCGTCCAATCCCGTGGCCGCTAGCACATGCTGCTGCGCTGACGCGATAGGCCAACACCCCAACTATCGAACCGGCCCTGTTCGTTTTTATCTCTTCCAACGTTGTCTTGTCTCTCTCGCTGTTTCGGCTGAAGGAGCCATCCAACCAATGTATTCTGGGCCCAGCTAGCATGTATCAAGCCTAACCCCGTCCCAAGCCCAGCTGGCGACTAGCTCTTCCGTTCGGGCTAACAGTAATAACTCGCTCATCCACAATTGTGATTTGTGATCGGCGTGATGACTGGCATTCTAAGCAGTTTGGTGTTAGCCTCTGCTTCCCCCTACTCCCTATGTAGCCTCGAGACGATTGAATAAAAATTAGCTATTGATTATAAGAATTGCATCTGAGCACCGATTTACAGTAATGCTGCTACTGCTACACTACTCCCTAATCCTGTTAGTACGCGTACCCTACCGACGTCAGCCAGGGTTCTTCCCATGCATCAGCCCGTCCATGCTTATTTTTACTCGATTTCCCCCCCAGAAAAGCAACTGCCCTGACGGTGCTGAGACAACAAACGCACCCAAACAAGGAAAACCAGAGCCCACAATGCCCTGGCTGTCTTTCAACCTCATCCCACTTCAACCCCGGGGCCTGCAGTAGCAGCAAAGCAACATGGCATTATCTTGCACATGCACGGGGCCTTGTCGTTCCCAGGCAATGGAATGACAGCGGGCAAGGCTCTGCCACACCAGCAGTTTATTTCCGATGACCAGGGTATGTACAGATGGAAAAAACACAAATGCGTGAGAAAGCCCATAATGGACCATATAAAAAGGAGAGCCCCCGTAAGATTTCCGAGTTCCAGGTAGCCTTTTTAACCTTTTGGCCCGGTCGCTGCTAGTGGGAGACCAGAGTTGTCCATTGAGGCAGAGAACCACGTTCGAACTCGACTTCCTTGCCAAGCTCGGCGTGGTCTAGGTATTCAGCGGCCACCCTAGGGATTGGTAACAGGGGGGGTTTTTTTTTTCTTAGCTGGACGGGAACCTGGGACGCCGGATAGATAGTTTCCGGTTGTGAAATGCTACTCTTACCTCACCTTCTCCAAAAGGACGCATATGTCCACCTATTGCCTCCAGGGTATTCTCGGATTACTCTTGGGAGCGTTTATTTCATTTAGATATGTCATCGAACTCGATACGATGCCAGGGTTCCCTTTGTATGCCTTTCGAAGTAGCCAATTACAGTAATAGCGCAGCATCGCACACGCTGGTTCATTCTCGAAATAAAGGTTATATATCAGCTAGCTCCTTAAATAGAACCAAGTACTAGAAGGGTTTAAAGAAGCTATGGAGAGACCGGTTGGCTTTAGCATAGCTGACAGTGGGCTTAAGATGGGCATCCTTGCTGGGATAGAGTCATGGCAGGCGGGACTCTTCATACTTGTAAGACATCAGTCAGCGTCTATTTTCATTCATATCGAAATGGGCGATCTGTATGTCGCAATATGTACATCTCCTGACCTTGCTTCTTATTTGAGTCTTAATCAATTGCCTCGTCCTGCTGCATTGAGTCGAGGGATGACTGGTGTGATAATGAGAACATCTTACTCTTTCTTACAGCATATACGTTCTTTCGTTCTGCCAGTTACGGTAAAAGATCTCGAAAATCGCCATCTACTTACATTTGCAGCTGCACTCCCTTGAAAATAGTATTAATTAGCCCAAGATGAAAAGTACGGGGGTTTCCGAAAGCTGACGGGGGGGCGAGGTTTAAACAGAGTAATTAACCTGGGCAAATAAAATTCCCAAAGCATACTAGCACTGCGAATACGTGAGCAATTCCAGACGTTACTATCCAGCGCTAACCATGCTGCTAGCACTGTTGCTATGAACGTTCCAAGGACCCTAAACCAAGTCGTTTTTTTCGTATGCTCTTAGAGGTAATAAGTACAAGTAGATAGTTTGATTAAAAATCAAGACATTGTTCCCTTTTGCAACCTTTCAGGCATACACAAAAGAGAACGAGGCCCAAACGGGATAAAAGAGGGTAGACAGAAGCTGGAAACGAGCCAGCCGAGGACCCGTAGTATCTAGTTTTAGTCAATCAAGATTCATTCGCCCGTTTATGAATAGCAAACAAAATAAAAGACTACATCTAGAGAGGGGCGTAAAGAGCAAGTGTTTGTTTCCAGCAGCACCTAATGATTCCATTTGGTTGATTGTTAACTTACGACTCTGCTGGCCCTGTCTCACTCTCTTCTCCCGATGAATCCGCAGTTGATCCTGGTCAAAGTCCTCGGGAATTCCCATCGGCTATCTCGCTCTATTAGGGGTAAGGAAATACTACTCTACAGCCCATACCCCCCTGGCTTTCTCTGCGGCATAGTTGCGGCAAGTGGACAGCATAGTGACGGAATCTTGACACTCACCATCAAATCATCAATCTGCAACTGACTTGTAGTAATAGTACAGTCAGAGTATACTACATATGTAGTATACTGGTACAGTACGTGCTGGTTTCACGTAACGGGCGCTTCCCTCTTAGCTCCTACCCCACTTTTCTCAAACTGTCAACTATTTGCGAGAGAGCGAAGAGACAAAACTAGAGAGATAGCGAGCGAAGCGAGGCTCAAGCCAATAACGCATTGAGGATCTAAAATAGTACCGGGTGGCGGCCAACACTTAATTTAATAGACCAAGAGAAAAGTGTGCTGTTAGTACCAGGCAACCTTGGCAATCTAGGTATGTAGATGTACGTATACGCGAAGTGTGTCACCCCATCTTCACAACCGATATTAAAATCATGTCGCGTTGGGAACTTTTTTTTTTGTTACCATAACTCTCTCATGCAGCCAATTGTTAGCCGGACAGCTGGTGTTGCCTGAATGGCTGATCAACACGACCTCCCGCAGCTAGCCACTCAGACAAGTACGGTTTATGCATGTACGCGCTGCCTTCATCCGCAAGAAAGAGCGAAAAAAAATTAATAAATAACAAACCCCAAAAGGAGGAGTGCGTCGCATTCGAGGGTTGGGCTTTGAGTGGTTTAAACGCAAGACGGCCCGGAATTTTTTTTTTCTTCTTGCACAGGATCTACAACCCCTCAGGACAACACACAGACACAGTACGAAATATGATGAATTCTGCCTTGATCAATGCTTCGGGAAAAGGAGGGGATGATACTTTTTCCTTGCGGACTACCTAGTAGTTAGTTGACGACATAAACTTTTCTTCAACTCTCTCTTTTCTTGTGTGTGTGTGCCTTTTTTCCCGCTTTCGTGAGCTTATCTAGCCTGAAGCCTAAAAGCTACAAGCAGAGAAAGGGCAAATATGCTAATTAAGCCTGTAATCCTAAATCTTTTATGCAGAAACTATTGCCTGTTTACGGCAAAAGCAGCCGATAATGAATTTGGGCTGAATGGCGAAGAATCACACGAAACAACTTGCTGGACTGCACAGAAGCATATTTCCGCATTATACTTTTGTAAATCCGTCCAGAAGGCTCATGCAAGCTGCAATCGGGAATATGCCACATTCGGCACAACTTCGTACTTTTGTACCTTTTTTTTTTTTTTAAACGATCAAGAAGTCGTTGTGAGACCCGCCATAGCCTCTTCCCTCTCATTTTTTTTTCTTTCTGTTTTTTTGCATGTGCGTGTCGTCCCACCCCTCCTATTTCTCGGTGCGTTATGCATAACATGCGAAATAGTAGGACAATGTACAGCCGTAGCAAATCCTGCATGTTTTATTTTATTTTTTTCGTCATCTCTTTTGCTGAGAGAGTCATCTTACATAGGTATTACTAATAAACCAGGCAAAGACACAGTACTTGCACTTTCTTCTTTTGTCTACCGTAATAAACCAGCTGATAAAAGCCCCTCTTTCGGCTCTCCAGGCTAATCCCCAAACTATGATTTCTCATATACCGCTTAAACGGATCTACTGTACACAAATAAAGGCACCCAACGCCTCTTATATAAACGGAGTCCCTTTTTTGCAAGCAAATTCCCAAAGTAGAAAGCGCTGCGCTTGCAGTCCGTCAAGTTTTAATTCAGTGCGTGCAGGGCCGCCAATCTGACGAGGTGGATCTCTCTAAAACCCACTTCTCTCCGTGTTTCGTTCCTCTCACGCCCCCCCCCCCCCCCCTTTTTTTTTTTTCTCTCTCTCTCTCTCTTGGTCTAACTACATAGTACCTTGTACGCAGCACTTCACAAGGAGGGGGTGGGTGTAATTTTCTCTCTTGGTTATTGGCTTCGTTACTTTGGATATACTACAAGTACAAACAATACTACTCCTTGGCGCTATCTACTAGATTATTGGCACGAAAGACGGAGCGTTTAACTAATTCCTGTTGGCATTCTTCTACTTTTTCCATCCTGTTCTTGTTCCAGAGCTTCCGTGTGCAAAAGTAAGGCCCTGCTTCCAATTCTGGATAGTTACAGGGGACCCAAGGTTGATCTTCGAGCGTTTTCTGCGTCATGTGTCATGCGAGAGCGATAGCGAGTATTACACGAGAGAATAGTCAACTCTTGTCGCAAGCATGTCATTCTACACCCACGACTCACACATGGCTATTTGCATCCATTGCTTTATAACCTAGTGCTTCTCGGCGATAAAGGTGGGTGGATATCACGTCAGAAGACAAGGGAACTTTCCCATCTATACCATATACATGTACATACAGTAAGTAGGTTAGTAGTAGACCCGAGAAGAAGCTACCCTTGCACTACCCAGTTGTCGTGTTGGATACTAGCGCGAAAGAAAATCTACTGCCCGCCAGCGAAAGCCGCCTTGAATAGTGAATATTGAATAATGCCCCGTTTTGGAAAGTGCTGGATCCAGTTTTCAAATCTCCCTTTTATACTAACTAGTAGTATCTGGAGCAAAGCCAACAGCACGTTCGGACTTGGTATCCGTAATAAGCATTGCGCCTATTCACATGAATTGCCGTATGCGGACAGCCAGAACGGCGAGACGCCCAGAAAATTTGTGAATGACTCGTTTAGAACCACACCAAAGGCGCAATATACTACTCGTAGTATTATCTTTTACTGTGCGCGGTAAACACGCAAACCAAATCCATGCACCAAATTGAGGATCCTAGAAGCTTCACTTAGTGCTAGAGCCCCGCTTCAATGTTTCCTACCTGTTTGTTTCTCTTGTCTCAATCACAGAAACCCAAAACGTAGATCGTCATAAATGGCCAATCGTCAACTCTCCCCACTCCAGCAACGACCCAGAAAAATACGCCATGAACTACCTATCATGTTTGCTGTCATGCTCTCGTGAGAAATGCATGTACAAAAAATGTTGCGTTCGAACCAGCATCATGTACGCCGAATACCGAGAAGGAATAAAGGTTTATGCTATCATTAATAACTAATTCAACCAAGGGGTAAGTAAGGAAGAAAATCCTGTCGGTCTTTGGCACAAACTGCCAATTTAACCGACGACCTCACCCACCCCCAGACACGGAGCCCAAAGAGTTGGGTGGTCTCAAAACACCAGTTAACCTCGTATGCAAAGCGTAAATAGTATATCTAGGCAGTAGTTCCCCCTTCCCTGAAACCCGTCTCTCATAGATTGAATTGAAAACCTTGGCACTCGCGAAACTCCTGTTGTAGAATCCTTCCATGAACCAACCCCCTTTAACAAAATCGACTAGTAGTAGTAAATTGTTTAATCATCGTCCTCCTCTTCCACGCCCTCTCCCTCTGCCTCGACCGCGGGCCCCTCCGCGACCGCCCTTCTTTCCTCCCCTCCCAGAGCCTCTATTGTCAAATCGTTCAAACAGCTTCTCTTCCCCGAACGCGCCCTCTCCAAACCTCATAAAATTTACTAATCCCCTATCCACTACAGCCACGATTACATTTCTGTGGCCGTGTTTCAGTCGTTGGTACAGTTTCCCCGGTTGCCCCCGCCAGGCTTCGGGTGCAGGATCATACGGCGTAGACTCGAGCAGTGTTTCGATTTGCTCCAGCGTGGGCAGACATGAGTCAGCCGTGTCGGCAACCGCGATGCGAAAGTCGGGGGTGGAGGGTTCTTCTTGGAGAAGCCTCCCGCGCCAGGCTTCCATACATGAAAGTGTACCCTGAATGGATCCTCTGGCTTAGACGGATTTGGCGGTACAGGGAGAGGTTTGTGTCGTGGAAGAAGAGCTAGTTGCTGGTATATAGGCCGATAAGCCCGGTAAAGTCCTGGGGCGACCAGTGGACCGAAGGGCTGGTGCCGCTGTATCCTATCCTGCCCTGATTCCCATTTGACAAAGGAGAAGAGCCATTGCCAGAGTGTCTGCGAAGGTTCTGTGGATTCTGTTATTGGCTGCTCCAGTGGCGCACGAAGGATGTTAAACCCTGCGCGCTTCAAATGGGCGTAGACTTGATACTTGGGTAGCGTTGTCTTGCCCTGCTCGCCCTCGTAGCCAATGAAGAGCGAATAGGCGGCTTCAAGACTCAGCGGCAACCCAATATCATAATCATCAGGGCCAAAGCCAGGTCGAGACTGTCCTCCAGCAGTGCTGCCCTTGGGCAGAAGGGTCTCAAAGTCCGTATATGGCCACCACAGATCCACGGTGCCTCTCTCAACCAGGTAGATGGCTTCCTCGGGAAGCAGCCATAACCTCCCCACGCCGAGCTGGTCTTTATTTCCAGAGGCCACTCTTCCTATATCCTTCATCCAGCCTCCCTTTTCATGTTCCATGGCCACCACTCGGTCCTTTAACCACATCCCCTCGTAATCTATCGCCTCGTTCGCCTCATCCAGCCAGAAATCTGGGAAACACCAGCCTCTGGCCCACGCATCGCCCCGATGTATCCTCGTGTAGCTCAAGACATCCTCCAGCGCTCTGCGACTCGATTCCAGCGCGCCGTCCTGAGATCGTGTCCCGTGTGCCTCAAAGTCTTTCTCGCCCTTTCTGATCGTCTGGCTCGAGACGCCCTTTTTAGAAAACGCAGATGCAAACAGCTTATAGTCGGGCATATCGTCCTCGAGAGTCTCTTCCGCCGTCGGCGCATTTCCTTCGCCATCCGCCGACACCGGCCCTGCTGCCAGCGGGCTATCGTCGTCGTCGAAAGCCATGTTGTGTCGAGTTTGCTATCCACCCCAGAAAAAAAAAAAAGAACAAAAGTCAAAGCTCAGTGCCGGGTAGCTATGTCGCAGAAATCAGCCCCACGAGAGCACAAGCAAAATTCTGCCCAACTTAAGCTCTCTGTATACTCGGGGCTCGGGGAAAAGACGCTTTAGTAAAACCAGAGCACTTTACAAGGGAAAGTCTTGCTGGAAAAGGAAAGAAATGTAAAATAAAATATACTGTCTTAGCAGAAAGAAGAAAAACCAATATAGAGAAGAAAGAAAAATTCGGCCAAGATGACGATGTTGCGCTTCGTTGCGATTCAAATCTCACTAAAGGTGGGGTGGATAGAGGAATTCCTTGCGCATACTTTTGTAAGTCCTTGATAAAGTGAAAGTATACTACCTACCCCAACGTTAACACGTGATGGCGAGTCTGGCCGAGTGGTTAAGGCGTTGTGTTTAGGTAGTCTAGGGTTCCCCCACGACAAATACTTGATCCGCAATGGGCATCGCCCGCGTAGGTTCGATCCCTACGGCTCGCATCGTTTTTTTGTCTCTCTTATAGAGCTTTATTCATATACATACATACAATGAATGCCAGCTTTGATATGAGCTATTTTTTTTTTTTTTTTCAAGTTCAAATGCTCTTATCCTCACGTCACTCGCATTTACTGTAAAGTATTTTCAACATTTTATATCGTAATGGTTGGGATGGATTAATCCTCGTGCCTCCTCCGCTAGCTAATAAAACAAATGTACAGCACATCTAAGCCA
Organism: Trichoderma asperellum; assembly: GCF_020647865.1. NCBI lineage: Eukaryota > Fungi > Ascomycota > Sordariomycetes > Hypocreales > Hypocreaceae > Trichoderma > Trichoderma asperellum. Next base: position 1,288,810 of record NC_089417.1, read on the forward strand.
AATTTTCCTCCAAACTCTCAAGAGTAATATATACTACAGTACATGTATTAAAATTGCAATATCTCGTCAACTTCGTCATCGTTGAATACATAAAGAAGAGAGAGTGTGAGAGAGTGAGAGAAAATAAGAAGAAAAGAAGAAAAAAGAAGTAGGTGGGCTAGCGTCCAGTTTTCAAGAGAAGCCACCCTCCTAGGTCCATTCCAGCATATATATCTGACACATTGCTCGTGCCAAAAAAAAAGTTGCGCTTATTGCCTCCAGCCAATATGCAGGCTTCTTCCAGAATGAAGCCCTCTTTCCATAATCTCCCTCTCGGACTATGAAGCGGTCCAAGGTCGCCTTGAAACGCCATGCACTATATCTTTGTGTCAAATAGAGAAATAGCTCCACTTCCCACCCTCAGTGAACCAAAATAGAAAACAAAAACGCCTTTTTCAAATGGGTATATGGTGAACCATGTGTTGATAGCCAATGGTAATTCTATGTAAAAACCTCCATGGCTAGTAATGTCGCCTGGACATCGTTTTGCGTCAAAATGTGTTGATCTCGCAGTCCAGCCGAATGAATGAATATAACGCTTATCTGCTTTTTTTTTTTAGAAACGCGCTCAATGTGAGCAAATGCGTGCAGTAAGGTATACGTTATGTAATGCTCTTCGTGACGCAGATGTAGTCAAAGAGTTATCCGCTTCATACTGAGCAAAGTGCCTGGCGTTTTCTGTCGGTTTTCGTTTTACCGTGACCGTTGAGTATATTCAGCAGGCTAGGTTTGATTCATTTGTAGAATCAAGTTCATCACTCAATAAAAGGCTTCTTCTGCCCTCCAACTGTACACAAGCCCAAGGCTCGCAACGCATCTCGATCGTTAGCCAGGACGATGGAACGAGCTGGTACCATGGGATTGTTCGGATCGACGTGTGAGGCTTCTCTAGCCGCGATTTCGATAGCGTCCATTTCCTCCTTACAGCCTTGTTGATCGAGGGGGCAGATGACGATTGGTTGCCGTATGTGGAGGTCTCTAGCACCACTTACTTGCACCTGCACACACGTCCATGTAAGTATAAAGCTCAGCTCCATCTTTGGTTGGGAAAAAGGGGGAAAGAAATTAGCCGTACCTTGATGCTGAGGTAAAATTCAATCTTGTATAGTGTTGATGATGTGGTGAAGGAGGCAACCTCATACTGGGGAAAAGCCGGCCTACCCCTCTTGATAATGCCCTCAGAGTCTCTCAGGTCCTTCGCGGGGAAAACCAAGCCAATGTTGGTCGCGTATCCTGCTTCTGGCAATTTTGTCTTGACTACCTGGACCTGTTTCGCCAGCTTATTGACCTTCTTCGTCGGCTCGTCTCCTTCTGGATTAAAGGTAATCTCCTCTTCTATGCCTAGCGTGATCTTGTCTATGGTCACCTTCTTGGCCTTATTCCACCAGTCAAGGTTGGGAGCGATTTTGATGTATACGGTTATGGGGTCGTTGGGGCCGTAGCTCCAGCGTGGCAGGTTGATTGCGAGGTGAACGAGGTTATCGCTGGTAATCTGCCTTGTTTCGGGTTTGTTGTACATTCCAAAAGTTGACAGTGTATCATATCGTAGTAGGGGCAATGGGAAGCTGTATCGGTATTGATTGCTGTGGCCTTGTTGCACCGTCACGACTAATTCATAGTATGTTTCAGCGATTCTGCTGGGTAGCTGTAAGGATGCCGGTGGTATTCTCCGATTTGTCTCCTCCCCGCCTCTTCCAAAGGGTATGAAGATAATAAAGGGCAGGTCCATGGAGTAAACATTTTCGGCATCCTTGCCTGACGAGCATCTGAATAGCAACACCTCCTTGCCAACTACGTCTGTTGTCTCTTTTCGGGGTGCACCAAGATGTCGCTTGGTTAGACTATCGGCATCGGGGTGTATGGTTTCGCGTTTCTGGAGGCATATTCGCACCAGGGATACCGGCACAGGCATGGAGAAGCCCTGGCCCGGCCGAATCTCGACCTTGCCCTCGATTCGCGGCTATATGTTAAGTCCGTGTTAGTACAAGCTTTGACGTTCAAGTGATTTATGTGCGCTCTCATTCTGCTCGATACCGCATTTTCGGTCCAGAGGGAAGGGGATTGGTAGGGGGTAGGCAGTCGTCAACGTACCAGCGTCGCAGAGATGCCCGGATATCCCACCAGGAAGCTCCTGTTTGGAGGGCCGGAGACCCGTACGCTAGCTGGCGTAGTAGCCATGCTATCGTCGCAGCCGCTGCGGTGGAACTGTGGGTTGTTGCCGTTGTTGATATTGCTGTCGTTGCTGCTGCTGCTGTCTCGGGGATTACGAATGCGCTCAAGGCGGCAGAGGCGTCAGCGGCAGAGCTGGAGGTTCAGCTGCGGTCAGGAGAAGGTCGAGGCCACGGTGCTGGTGCTGTGCGCTCTCGGAGACGTGGGATTCGCTATCTTTGGTTCCCCCAAGGCCGGGTCGCCAGCAGATGGCCAGCAGGCATAAGCTGCTCGGTGAGTCGCCGTCACGATACCCTATTTCCGCACAAGACACACACGCACGCACGCACACACACACAAGAACAGGCGCTCGGCGGGTCGATGCGAAGGTGGGGTTGGCAGGCCGCGGCCGGGTGGATTTTCTGGTTCACAGGGCTCGAGCCAGCGGGATCGGATCGCCTCGACCGGGTGGTTCTTCAGCAAGGACTCAGCAATCGAGTTCAAGACGGCGTCAGCCTCGGCGCGCCGGCGCTGGATTGTGTCGATGTTTGCGCAAAGGAAGGCGACGGGCTGGCTGGACGGCGGAGGTTTTGACGCAGCCTGGAGAGCACAGGGCAGAAGCAACGAGTGGGTGTGGTTTAGGTAAGGCGTTCCAAGCAATGGCGACCCTCGTCAACAGCTGAAATCGGTGGCCCGGGGGAGCCCAGTTGCATTAGCTTCAGTGGAGCAGCTGCAGCGGCTCTGCGCCTGTTGTAGCGGCTGAGGTTGAGAGCTCAGCGTCGCTGAAAGATTTGCGATGGATGCACCGTAATATTGACCGCTTGTGAAAAAAAGGCCGGGCTGGCGTGTATTACGTCCGGCGAGCTGGCCTTGTGTCTGCGAGTAGTGAGCGCCGCAAGCAAAGAATACTGCGTGGACTTGGAAGCAGCAGCGCCGTATCGACGCAGCACCTGCTCGCACTGAGGAAGCAAAAGCCAGTCGTGGTGATTGAGCTTGGTGCGATGGAGTTGAACCGATTGCCTGTATTGGAGCCCCCGGCCAACGACTGAGGCAGGTTGGTGAGATTGCTCACAGCACAGACAGCGCAGCGGGGGGGTTTGCGCCGGACCCGGTTGAGATGACGGCCTGCGCCTCTTACGAAGCTTGCCTGAGCTTACTGGTGCCGACGGTGCGAATTATGTCCAATCACAGCACCCCACAGGGACCTGTTGCGAGCAAGAGCAGCGCAGAGCAGAGCAGACTTGGCAGAGCAGATATCAAGCCATTTGATGGATGCGTCCGCTTGCGGGTCAGCCGATGGCCGTTGTACCGTGCAAACACAGTGAAGCATCTGTCAGTCGCCGAGGGGAAACGAAGCGGCTGTGCGACGTGATGATTCCAGCACGGCAAAGGAAAAGAAGGTTTGCGATTTGGGAGCGTGGGCCGTGCAGATGCGAATACCTACCTCATGTTGGCAGCTAATATGAAAGAGCGCTCTTTACCTACTAGACCTACTAGAGGTACGCAACAGTTAGGGATCCATTACATTACTACAGGCAGGCATTCAACGGAGTGTAGGTACACTGTAGTAGCGCTCGTACTGGCTCTGTGAGGCTCCATTTGAGACATTCCAGGCCAGCAAAATACCCCGCGATCAACGCCGTATTCAGGGCAGAGCACGCATCCGCTGTGGCTGCGTCACGTCAGTGAGTGTAAGATTTCAAATAGTGCCATGTCGTCTCTACAAGTACTACCAGACCAGAGTTCTTTTCTTCTTGGATATATTTAGAAGGGTGCCTATCCATCTAGGTATTCATAGCATGTAGTAATATATAGCATGGAATACCTACATTCCTGCGCTCATACTAGCATCAAGGCTTCATGTTTCTACTTCCTCTATTGCTCTTTAATTAGTGCCAAGGTTTGTTTTAATCTTATTTACTAGCACTATTGCATCTTTGCAGACAAAAGTACTGTCCGCACTGTCCAAAAACGGGCAATGATGGTGCGCGCGCTTCGTATGCCCATTTACTATAGCAGTTCTAGGTACTTCGTGGCCGCGCCTCGCGCATATCCGGCTTATTCGCATCTCTTGAACGAGGTCGTGGACATGGCATGGCCCTGTAGCCGTAAGATCTGTATGTAGAGGCAATATTAACGCTGGTCGTTTTGCTGGACCGCGTCACCATCCACCGTCCTGAGACCTGGTCCCCTGCACCGCCGCCAGTTCTTACCGCAGCGACAGGGGGTTCCAAGGCGTTTTCCCAACCAGCTCCATAACGGCAACGGTCAGAGACGCATTAGACGCGCTGGAGTCTGTGTGGCGAGACAAAGAACCTGATTTCCAACCCCCACAGCCGGGCTTCAGATACTAGTGTTCTGACTACAGAGCGGATTGGCAACACTAAGCGCTTCAATCCAGGCATTGTCGCGGCAATCCTGTACATAGTAGCACGCCAGCGCGCGTGGCCCTGCAATTCTGCCGTGCTGTAAGAATAGACGGCCAAGTCAGCCTTGCTGGATCCTCCAACGTATTAATTTAGACCCCAAGACGAGCAAAATGCAAGGCACCAGCACCAGGTAGCGCGCGTAAGACGTCAAAATCCCTGCTCCAGGCCATTATTAAGTATTACTATTCTGCTCGGCCGTCATCAGCTCATCACCGTCTTCTTATTGCCTCTCGCCTTGTTCCCCCTTTTCCCTTTTCTCTTGTTCCGTTTCCAGGCATCTCCAACACCGCGGGATTTGGGTCACATCTCGCAATGTAACCCCTCCACGCGAATCCGGTGGTGGAGGTACATGGTCTGGGGCGGGCCCTGACTGTAGCGTCCATCTGGTGCCCGTTGCGGCTTAGCCTGGGCTGAGCTTCGACAGCCACTTCCGAAGCTTTGGGCCATGACGGGCGACTTTTGTTTTGACGTTGCGGCTCTGCTCTGAATATTCATTGAATAAAGTACTATTACCACGCGGTGGTCTTTTTTTTTTTTTTTTTTTTTTTTTTTTTTTACCTGACCGCCTCATTGACTACATACCTAAGCTTTGTGATGAGGACTCGGCGACAATCACCGTGTCAACGTGCCTTGTGCTAACTAACTCCATGTACAACGTGACAAAACCGCAGTATGGCTGATTCGAGGTGGAATTTGCCCTTCATTTGAAGATTGTTGGCGGGACCCCAACCGGATTGAACGTGCAATTTGTTTTTATATCACCATGGTTTATTCTGCTATTTACGAAAATTCATCATTTGTATGGCAGAATTTTTTTTTTAACCTTTTTCCATTTTATCTAACTTGTTGCTGAATCTCACTGCAGCGGCGCGGTGAAGACACCCTGATAGGCATGTTTGTGATACGGCAGAGGCAGCATTCACCTCCTCTTCTCTGCACGTTGCCGATGAGCCTATCGCCTCTAAAAAGCCATGATTCCCATCTCTCCCTCGAACTTCTTTTTTCTCCTTTTCCTCAATTTTTTTCTTTGCCGCCCTTCATGCTTCACCATACACTGTGACGATATCAGGTATATGGTCGCTGCGTCTATCGAAGTTCTCAAGATTCATTAAAGTGTGCTTGTCACTCCCAGGAAGACCACAACCCTTGCATTTTTATATGCATAGAAGATTCACATAGGAATACTTTATCAACCTATTACAGCTAGCTGGTATGATGTCGACTTCACTCTGTCGGAGAACCATCGAGCTCACAGAGATGTATATGAATGGGCTCGCGCTTGTTTATAAACCATCGACATGAAGACAGTCAATGGTAAAGAAGGTCTCCCAACATCCATGTTCGACTGGCAACAGAAAGAAGGCAATGAAGGCCATTCGCAAAAAGCTTCGCCAGCAACAAACATATTCTTCATTAACATCAGCGACGGCTCGGAAAGGTCGTAAAACGCATTATACATAAACAACACCCACGCACGTTATATCATGGAATTTGTCGCAAGACTGGCTGCAATGGCGCCACTCTATTCAGCCAAATCCTCCAAGGCCGAACCTTTTATTAATGTGGTAGGCAAAGGAAAAGGCGAGAAAACAGGAAAACATCATCAACTCATATCAATGGGGATGTATGCTGATTGTCACAGGATACAGAGCTTCCACCAGCAGAGGAGGGAGGAAGGACTAGTAGTGCAGTGGGTTACGTGACAGAGCCCATACTGCTCTTTAACCCAGATCTGTTCGCCAAATTCGTCCTAAAAGAGGTACGAAAGCATAGGGAAAGATCTTTATGAAAATGATGATGTTGGTAATACGGAACCAGAAGGGAAATTTTATAATTTATAGGGTACGAGCCATAGGCGTTATACCTATCGCTAGCCATAGCCCAAAGCCCGATCGGACAGATTTACGTCGATTTCTCGAATCATTGAGAGCTTTACAACCTTACCATAGTCGAACTCTTATGAACTCTTGTTTAGCAGTAGCAACTCGGAGAAGAAGCGGCATCAAAGGATTCAAATACTCAGGGATGCTGCGGTCGAGTCTCGGAAAACCACTAAGGTTCCTGCAAGATAGAACATTCATAGGTGGGGATGCTTGCTCCGCGATGGTGTCAATATGATAGACATTGCTGGGGCTAAAACTGGGGGTATACTTGTCTTAAGATGGGGAAGATTTAGGAATGGGAGACGCCAATTGATGCATCACACCAACGTATCTAGGTATGGTTGAGCCGCCAGAGAAACATCACTCACCCTTTATTTAACTAGAAATAAAGACAACTTTAGCGAGCGTACCGAATCGCTTTGCCATAGGGAGTCCACGCCTGTATTGCCTTATTCTGCGCAGAGGTTCCCACCCAGGCAGACTGGTCATACGGTCTGAACCCCCCCCCCCCCTTGATAGTCATGGTGCCTGCACAAACCCCCCCTTCCATCTACGGAACGAGAATTCTTATCTTATGGTAACCTTATTACGGTACTGTCGGCGTTATCAGAACTCACAGCCCTGGATATGTGCACATGGTTGGTTGCCTATCCAATGAATTACTTGATACAGTGGTAACAATGCACAACAGGCCACCACCATTCATCATTCATAGACTCAGTGTTACACGCCACTATGCATTGTACTACATACAGTACTATCTCATACACGCAAGTTGAATGCTATTCAAAGATTGAAAATAGACAGACTGCGTAGCAATACTCTTAAAACTTATTGTATATAGTTCTGTCTGTGTGAATATTCATTTTGGTCATGGGGTTGGCTGTGGTGCCGGCTGGCAGCTTTCCAAAACACGTGTGTATATTGTGAGTGTTTCATGATTTCCGTCAAATTCGACAAAGTAAGAGCAATGGTTGCTTTCCACCTCATTTTCAATTTGGTCTAGCGCACAAAGATTTGAGAACAATACGCGATGGGACCGTGTTTCTAGATTCGTTCACCGAGTGTGTGATGTTGATAGTGCCCGGAGGAATGTGCCCAGATAAAAGTGTGCTAATCTGTCGAATCATCGCTAAATCTCGCATCTTTACTCCCTACTTCTGATATTCTCTGGCGTGCTACTTTGTCAATTGCGAGAGTCAATAGCAATATGCCAGAGCTGACCCTCCATGTCCCTGACGGCAAATGGAGTCGGGGCCTTTACAAGAATGCCCGACTCCTCGGCTTTGCCAACGCCACGAAAATATTATAAGCTCATTTCGCAAGGCCTCGGCCGTCGTTGCATTTTGCTGTTAGAGGCAGGACCTCCGCAGCCAGACTCATTGTTTGTGAAAACAGTCAATCTCGTCTACCGGCCTGCTTCGTCTTGTTTTTACTTTCCATCCCTTGTGATAAAACTTGGGATTCGCAGTGACTCTCTATTCAGCCAGCGGGTTTGCGTGTATAGTCACCTTTTCGATTCGAAAAGGCTCCTTCGGGCGGCTCTTCTTGTCCACCTCCACGGCCTCCATCTTGGCCAGCGTCACCAAGCCCTCGTCGCCAATCACCTTGCCAAACACGGTGTTCAAGCCATCTAGATGGGGCGCTTTATCGAACGTGATGAAGAATTGCGAGCCGTTGGTGCCGGGGCCTTTGTTGGCCATGGAGACGAAGCCCCGGCCGCCGTGTCTCAGCGCGGGCCGGATCTCGTCTTCGAAAGGGGCGCCCCATATCGACTGGCCGCCCTTTGGGTTTTCGGCCGTTGGGTTGGCGGGCGCTCCAGTCTGCACCATGAACTTTGGGATCAGGCGGTGGAAGGGCGACTGGTCGTAGTAGCCGGAGGCGCAAAGAGCCAGAAAGTTCTGGTGCGAGGCACGGGGTGTTAGCAGCTGGAAACCATGTGATTGCGGGGGAAATACTGTGAAGGGAGCTTTTACCTCTGATGTCTTGGGGACGCTCTCGCAAAAGACCTCGATCTTGATGTCGCCCAGCGACGTGTGAAGCGTGACGGACATTGTGGCTGGTGAGTTGTGGTTGATGGACGTGCAATATTTCGTGAGCATTGCTGCGCGGTGCTATTTGCTATCTCAAGTGGTAGCTAACTCGATTAGGTAATCGAGCTCTATACTCACAACTCTGTTTGGACTTCCAACGATTTCGAAAAGTACTGCTGTTTAGGGGAATATATTTTGTTATTACAAAATTACGACGTGATTAATTAAAAATAAATACTATGGCTGCAGCATGTGTCTATAAAATGCAATAAAGTTCCATTTCGCTTAAACTCTCTTTAAACCCAACACCATATCCCATTCTCATCATGATTCCTCCCTTCTCTATACTCCACATCTAACTGTTCTATCTCTCATTCTATCTCATTCTCCTTCATTCATCTCTCAAAGTTTCAACTCTCTAAACATATAGATTGCTTCTCAAACAACAGGTGGTGCCCAATCAAGCACTCGTGGCTCCCCCATTGTACGCCACTCCCTCTGCTCCTGAGGTGTATCTGCATACCTGACGAGGACGACGAAATCCTTCCATTTCCGAGCCTCGATATGCCTCATAGCCGCTTTCACGTCACATAGAACGGCGGCCTTTCCTGGGTGCTTCATCTTTACTTCGAACGAGTTTCCCTTCTGCTCTACAGGCAACAGAACGGCCTCTTGCTCTTCCGTTAACGGGGGAAATAACCCTCTTGCTTCTGCATCCAATCCGCTGGCAATAAACATGCTTAGCTTGGCCCATCCTTGATATTCGGGCGTGTCGAATTGCGGCTGAGACTTTCCACGCCTGGATGTAAATCCAAATGCACACTTCAGTCTATCTAGGAGCTTGCTCTCGTGCTTTACCCCAGGCTTCCCGTCTTGCTTTCCTTCAAGCCGCTGGAGGGCATCTTCTCGGTTGCGTCGTATCTCTTCTTCAATATCCACAGCATCATCACTGTCTGACGTAGACTGCTCATGGGACTGATGATGTGCGACAGGTTGTTGCGACTGCTTAGCAGAGTCTGTTTGTTTAGTGCCATGACGCACCGTTTGCACAGAGTTAGAAGGCGAAGATGTCTTAGTCGAGGCATCCTTTCTAGAACAGCTTTTGCCAGAAGCGCGAATCGTTTCCAAAGACGAATTTGAGTGCGTAGTCGAAAGCGACCAGTGGCTTTTGAGATTCAAAGTCTCGCCCTCGCCACGCCGTACATCTGCTTCTCCATCATACTCTGTTTCAGTCGTATTTTCTCCATCACATTCTGCTGCAGACATAATAAATTCTCCATTGTTGTTAACCTCGTCTCCTTGACCAGAAGAGCCCGAATATGGTACGACCGGCGTATCAGGGAGATGATCGACCGCATGTCGCCACATAAGCGTATCTCGAAACCTGATCTGGTACTCTTGACACTCCCATCGAGCTTCCGTATTCCCTTGGATCCTAACTGCCAAACATATTCTAAGAGTCGGCGCAGTTTCGGAGGTGGCTTGAGCTGCGTCAGCATCCGACTCTGAAGAAGGGCAAATGCAGCACAAGTTTCCCAACCCCATCGTTAAGGCTTAGAATTGTTCAGCTTTTTTTTGCATTTATTGGAGGATAGTCAAGTAGCAGGACTTCCGCCGAGTAATTACATCTATATAGAGTCGCCAGTAATTAGCAGCATCAACGGCAAACAAAGAAACAAGTTACACAAAGCCAGAAAGGCCAGAGACATGCTTGGATTTCTCCCGAACAGGTCTGACATACTCTCTCTGCAGTTTCTAATTTCCTCACAATAGCAAATCACATCTATTCATTTACTCATGTCATGTGTTCAAGCCAAAGTCCATTGAACAGCTCAGCTGCATTTTCGAACAATAGCTACCGTTTGGAGAAAGAATAGATGAATAAAATTGTGGTTTCTGTTCTGCTCTGGGCTTTGTTTCGAAAAGGTATGCTTCCAAACTCCGTACAATGTCTATTTATAGTAAGCCCCCGTGCGTTATATACTACTAGTTATCGCCACTGCTGGCCAGGGAAAAAAAGAAAGCCATGGTCGAAACGCCTTTACCAATTCCTTCCTCCCGTATCGAATGAAGCCAAATGATATGCTACACTATGTTTTTTGTTATAGCAGCGTAAAGTGAAGTCTTTGTTTTGTATGTGTTCAATGTAAAAGAGCTACTCCTCATATAGACAAGCTAATCCTTTGATATCGCTCTAGCTGATCGCTTCGCATCTTCAATTCGCCCGTCGCGGGTTCGCCTCTATTTCGTCGCCAATTTCTTTTTTGATTTTTATTATTTTTGTGGCATAAATACCGGCAACCCTTTTGTTTAAGAGCGCCGGGAGCATTAAATTGATGGGAATATCGAGTGTATCTTTTTATTTTCTTTGTGGCACCTTATAAAACAGTTTGAGCCACGTCGCATGGGATATATGGGCCAACGTCATCGGTCCACCATCGTGTAGAGTGGCAAAAGGTTCAGACTAATGGGCAGTCGACCATATAAAAACATCAACCCATGCGCCGTCTCTTACTCTCGTGATTAGGGCTACCGTTCAAACCAAGGTCGTCTCGATGAATCTCCTCGGTCCCCGCAGGACTTGGAGTATCAAACTTATGATTTGATGCATCAAGTCCGTTGTGAAGTCCATCTGCATCGAGGTTGAAGTTGAAATCATTTCCGTCTCCAAAGTGAGCATCGTTCAGGAAGGCATTGCTATCAAAAAACTGGTCCAAATCGACAGGTGGAGCGTCGAAATAGGCTTCATTTCCGTCGTCTATGCCGGGAATGTGTCCATTTGGACTTAATGGCCCCAAAATGCCGCTTAGCTCGTGAATCTTTGCATCCTGTTCACTCTGTAGCCGTTTGAGTTGTTCAAGTTCATTCTGGTTCGTGCTGATATGTTGCAGGGATGGCGCTGGCATAGTCGGTGACCGCATGATCGGTGAGAGCGATGGCGCTACGGGGCTATTATCTTGCGCTGGGGGAGGGGCGCCTGAGGAGGTAGGAGGGGCAGGTCTTTTAGGTAAAGGATCAGACACAGCAGGTACGTTTGGCACTGCGGAAGATGTCGATCGTGCTGCCATTAGGTTGACCAGTTTGCTCCTCTGGTCGTTGCTCAAGGTATTCGGAGCATTATTGACAAGATCGGTTGCGTCTGGTAAATCAAGAGGGTTGTTTGCATTATGGTCGTTTATTATCTTCATCATCCGTTCATGAGGGTTGGCCTCGAGTTCTTGCCTGAGAGTCGGTGTCGTATCCGATGGTGATGTATCGAGAAGCTCAGTAACATGCCCCATTTCAGGATGAACCCCTAGAGGATGATACGGTGTGCTGCTGGTCGACGGCGACCGGCTCGGCTGAGCTGCTGGATGGCTGACGTCGGGAATTCCTGGAAGTAGTTTCTGGGACTTTCTAGGTGTAGGAACGCTTATTGAGCTGGCAGTGCTGGGTTGGTGAGCCTGAAAGAAATCGCCCAAATCGACAACACTGCCCTGGTGGGTTGGCTGTTGGCCTTGATTGGCAAGCATGCTTGAGATGATATCACCGACATTCTGGGAGTTACCCTGATCCTCCAGCGTTTTTCTGAAGACGTTGGCTAGGAAATTAAGAATAGCATTAATCGAGTTCTGATGTCGGTCATGCTGGGTCTGAAACATAATCGCCTGGTTGTATAAGTCGTTGTTATTTCGCTGTAGACGGTTGATGGCTCCGAGAATCAGCTTTTGCTGCTCTCGCACTTTCTGTAGCTCCTCCTTGATCAATGTCATTTCCTTCTTCGGAAGGGGCTGATTAGCTTCAGTCCCAGCAGCGGGTAGAGATCGACCCGTGTTGTTGGCCGACGGAATACCCTGGTGAGCCAATATATCTTCGTGGATAACGTCTTCTTCACTGTCTCCGTCGCCATCCTGGCCCTTGTTCCCCTTTTTGGATTTGCCACCGCTCTTCGGCTTATTAATGAGCCATAGAAGATTCGGGTGCCCTCGTCGGAAGTATGGATTCGAGTACTCGCTTGGACTCTTGTTTTTGCGCTCACTCGCTCTCATAGAGTTATCTGACAGCCCTACGCACTTGTGGAAGCCATACATGTTGAGCTGCCGTACGAAAGACGCATAATTGTTGTGCTTAAACAACTCGGGGATGAGCGTCTTGGCAAACTCATCTTCGTCAAGCACAATGAAAGAATCGCCCTTTTCCGACCAGCGAATCAAATCTTCATTCTTTCGTTCCTCGAGGAAGCTAATTTAAATTTAGTTTGTCATGTTGCTGCTAAGAGTTTTGCGTTGTGAAAACTTACCTGCTCAGTTTTTGAACAAACGGCGGAATTTGCTTCCTTTTGGCCTGGGCTTCTCGCTTTGCCTTCTGGGCCATTTCTTCCAAAACTTCCACGTTATCCTGCTCAACTCTACCCTCCGTCGCGTTCTGCGGGACGAGGAGGCTGTCATCGCCAAAGGCGGCCCACTGGTCCGAAGAAGGGTCATAGGAAGCTCTAAGATTCGTGGGAACTAGAGCGCGGTTCATTTGTCGCCGTGCAAGTGAGTTGGATGGCGCATTCACCGCCGGGGGATAAGTCTGCTGTGCTTGCGCAAGCCCATATGGATCCTCGCGGTGTACTGCGGCAGCACTAAAGTAATCGGTCGGTTCGGACGCACCGCCAGCGGCATTCCATTGCATCATAGGGTTCGCTCCAGTGTTGTGGTCGGCTGTATGTGATTGCGGCACATTCCGCTGGATTGGTACGACTGGAGCCGCACCGGGGGCTGCTCGCTTCCTGGAATTTGATGCAGACATGGATAAGGATATACGACGGCGTAGTAGCCGGTCGCTGAGCTATTCAAGCAAGGAATTGAGAGAGAAGATACGATAGAGTGACGGAACCTGTTATCGAATGAAACAAAGCCCAGTCGCGATATCGGAAGCTGATGGATGATGCCTGGAACAGTGCTGAGCCTGCAGCCCAAAGGCAAGGTAAGCAGCCTGCAGTATCTTGAGAAGCAGGCCAGTACACTGCTGCATCCAGCAACAGTGAGCTGACTGGGAATGGGCGCGCGCGGGAGATTAGCGCCTGGCCTCGGCCCGGAGAGAGAACACGTCGACTTTCTTGGCTGATTATTCAAAATCGAGATCGATAAGCCAGTTGCGAGAAGGCTGAGATTCGCTAGCCGCAGCAATGAGCTGGGCGTATATGAAAATGATGCAAGTGTGGCACGCGCGGCTGGCGAGATAATTAGGCAACCAGTTACAGCCTGGAGAGCAAAAAGACCAAAAGTACCTTTTCTTTGACGGTGCCTTTGTCTCGCCGTTGGGATCCTGCAGACAGGGCGGTAATCCGAGCTCTCTGAATTTTGCCGGCGCGACGCTCGTTGGGCGGATTCAGCTGGGCTCTGCGTCTACCGCAATCAAAAGAGGGAAAATTCTGTTCAGCTGCAGCGAGACCTTGCTCCGGGCGCGGGTGGACGGCAATATAGGGCGTGCGCAGGCTCGCAGCAGGCGGTTCGTTTGTTAGGCTGGCCGAAATTGCAGCCCAGCTCGATGGCAGAATGTCGTGCGTGGTTGAGAAAATGCTTGATTTCACAATTACAAAGTACTTTCGCAAGTGGGCTTCGGTCAGCGGTCTAAGGATGTCATCGCGGTATCTAGCCAGATCAACCAATCAGGACGCGAGGTGATAAAGGCTATTCAGCGAAATAAAGCTTCAAACACGTGATGATAAGCCGCCTTGCCCGGGCTAGTCGCCAAAAAAAAAAGGGTCGTCAATGGAACAAACAACAAACTTTGTTCAGTATCCAATCTGAATATGGAAAATTGCGGAGGAATATCCGGAGCTTTTCGAGCAAGAGATTAACATCCATTATAAATAGCTCACAAACACGGCTTAGCTTCCTGCTTTAGAATTACTGCCAACTGCCACAAGCTATCAGATGGCCTACGCTCGGACAGGGATATTAGCCAAAAGATGAAGGCTTACATGTTGCATGCAGTAAAGCCCACAATAAAGGAACGAAAATCATTGCCCAAAGTGGTCTTATCGCACTCATAGCATCTAGTCCGGACCGTTCTGCTCGTTATAAAATCATGAGATATCAGAATGGCCCGTTTTTGAATTTATGTGCCATGAAGTCATGGATCTGCCAGAGATATATAGCTCTTGCAAGGTCTTTCTGGCTCTCTGTTATGCCCAATTCATCCAGCTGCCTTTACAAAAAAGTAGCAAAAAGACGAGATCTATGACGAGTCCATTGGGACTGACTAAAAGCAAAAAAACAATGTCCTCGGTGAGGCTCGAACTCACGACCTTCAGATGGCCCAAACTGATGTTTGGATCATATCGATATCAATATGAGACTGACGCGCTAGCCAACTGCGCCACGAAGACTTTGTTGAAGACCCGGGCTTGCTAAACTTGATGAGAAACCTCAATTCTGCTTGTGGCTTTCCATTTTTGACAGTCGTTTCTGAATTCGAGGCAATCTTGAATCAAATGGTAAGTTGAGCCTAGCTAAGATGGCGTGGGGTAGTTTCTGCTTAGCATCACATAGCTGAAGAGTAGTGGCTCTTGGCTTCCTTAGCTGAAATTAAGTATACCCAATATCTTGATTCAGATTCAGCATAACTCACGATCAATCAACGATGAGCTTGCCGCTATATTTCTCTCATACACTGATATGCAGAAAATTAGAAAGACAATAGCAATAATAGTAATAGCCAAAGCACGAGCCAGTTCAAAGTATCCCATACGCTGCGCCATAATACCAAATATCGATGTAAAGAGACATTCCATTAAGTGAACGCCATAGACAATCCAAAACTTCATTTGGCTCCTCTGCCGGCCAACGAAGCAGCACGTGCCATTTGAGCATTCTTTGCTTGATCCCACGCCCTCCCAGATCCACCAGCTCGAGCCTCTCGCTCAGCCCGTTTCTCTTCCTTCAACGTCCGAGCCTTCTCCCGAGGGTCAATGACGACCAGCTCCTCTTCAGCCTTCTTACGGTTACTGAGGTCTTTGCCTAGTTTATCAGCCGCAAACGAAAGTGCGTGTGACATCCATCCTTCGTCGTCACTATCCTCCTTTTCTTGTTTGTCCCATGACGTACAGCTTTGGCAGTTTGCAATAAAGTGCAAATCACACAATTCTGCTTCCTCATCCGGTAAGGGCTTCTCTGCTTCATCCCCCTCATTACTGACGGGCGTTTCTGCAGCTATCTCTTTAGACGGCGGAGCCTTGTCAAGCTTCGCTTGGAAAGCTTTCAGTAGGCGAAGAGATGTCTGTTCTTCGCTTACGGTTGTATTATTACCACCAGGCCTTCTTTTTCTTCCTCGAATGGATGTTTCAGGTATCATTGTTTCTAACGCTGATTTTTTCCTTTCTTTGACTGGTTGCTCGGAATGGATCGTCCTCCTCATTGATGCTTTGAGAGCCGCTAGCTCTTCATTAGCCCTTTCTAATGCGCTCTTTTCCTTGGGCGGCTCTGGCTCGGGTGACGGTTCATGCGACGGCTCCTTGTGTCTCTTGGGCAGATGAATATGCCTTGGCCTCTCCTCTTCCATTTCTTCATCGCCCTTGTTCCCAGCAGCCGGTCCGTCTAGCTTATCATGGGCGGCCCGGATCTCACTCGTTTGCTTATCCGCAGCCTTTGGTTGAGAATGCCTTGATTTTGAGCTCTTTTCTCGCGGAGCAGGAGGCTCTTCTTCCTCTGCCATGACTATTCTTGAGTCAAACTTGGCCTTCTTAAACACAGGCACGTCCTCATCGCCCTCTTCATCTCCAAAGCTGAGCAGCTGCTTTCCGCCTTTCCTTTTCTTCTTCTTTTCTTTCTCTACTTTTGGTTTTTCCTGTATTTGTGCCACCCTCGATCGCTTTGTCATATCACTAAAGGGGTTGACCAGGATTTCCACACGCTCAATCTTTACTGGATATAGCGGTCGTTCGGTCGTTTCGTCCACTTCTGATTCACCAATCTTTGCCAGGTTGTAAATTGTGTCTCCAGCAACTCTACCAAACATTGTGTTCTTGCCGTTCAGCTCCTCTGCCTTGTCTAGTGTAAAGAAGAATTGACTTCCGTTCGTATCTGGTTTTCCTTCGTTGGCCATGGCTAGTATGCCACGTCGGTTGATCTTTAGCCGGGAGTGAAATTCGTCTTTAAAGTTGATGCCATTGGATCCTGCGTTCTGTCCATGTCTCTGGTCCATAGGCCAAGGATCCAGGTCGCCGCCAAAGGCGCCTCCGTCGTAGATTGATTCGCCACCATTTCCGGTTCCTGTAGGGTCACCACCTTGCACGATGAAGTTGGGAACGAGTCGGTGGAAGATTGTGCCGTCGTAGTAGCCGTCAAGACAATGCTGAAGAAAGTTGCGGCACGTCAGTGGCGTCTGCTTGGCGAAGAGCTCGACATGGATTTCTCCCAAGGTTGTGTGCAGAATCGCCGAGCCCGTAGGCTGTGGCTCGAGGTTGTAAATTGACGACATGGCCAACCGTATTTCATGAACTCTCCCTCCTGGGTGGCCTTTGACCGTAGCTGTCGCAAAAGTTGGTTGCTGAACCACGCGAGCTGGAGCTTTTGAGGCTCGACACTCAACCCGGTATCGCGTGGGATCCACTGTTATCGATAGCAGCGATTAAGCGTCACTCAAAGGTTCTACGAGCATGTGAACATGCAGAGTGCATACAGATACCTAACACGCAATTCTAAGCAGCCGTAATGCGCTTATATCCCAGTAAACTCGACACTCTATTCCTATTCTTTTTAACAAGCGGAAAGAGTTTGGCTGTTCAATAATTTTAACGGCTGCACAGGCCTCTCTGTCTTGACGGGCATCTAGTTAGCTTACACAAATGCGCATCGTGAGCCCTACCCTAGAACATGGCGATTATCGCCGTTGGAAGCGAATATCAGCCCCTGTTCATTCTTGGTGACTATAGGCATTTCAATTATAAATACCTATATAGAAAAGAAGCCACTTGATATAATTATTGGAAGTAGTTAGGGTATGGTGCGTAATGTTTGTAGTGTTGACTATGCACCGATAATAGCAAATTAGTCAAGAGAGACTTTAACATAGTAAACAATGATGGCTCACAGACTTGAAGGAGCGCACAAGATACTGAAAGAGACTAGTCTGAGATTTCATCTCACGAGTCACAATACACAGGATGCAAAAAGGACAAACTAAAAAACTAAAAAAAAACTAAAAATAAAACAAACTGAGGAGATGTCCCATCAACAAGAGGTTTTACAGAAAGCGTCGTACTGTACTTTGGCCTAACTCGATGGGGATAATGAGAAGATACTACAGAGAAGTACTAAAATACGCCTTTTCAATCAACCAACATCGGATAGGTAAGGACTTCTTGCGTCTCTGTGCCTGTGGCTGAAATTTTTTTAAGCTTAGAGCGCTCTCCGCATGTTCGCACTCAGTTTGGGGCTAAGCCGTGAGTTGCAGGATCGCAAAGCGGCTCAAGCGCCGTGAGCAACACGGGGAGTCGGACAGGGCAAATGAACCGATTGGCGGAAGCTCCAAACAAAGGCGGCCACTTTTGTTAGTGGCGCACTTGGTGTTGAGTTGACATGCAAATTGAGAAGCTGGGTGCGTGGGGCTGTGCCGGGTTGCTTCAAAATCATGTACAAGTGAATAGTATGTCTAGGTGCTGCTTGTGAATGCAGCAAAGACAATGATGAAAGGTACCAAGATGGGAAGAAGAGGCTGCTTCTGTTTGCATCACCATCCAACCGGCGCTGCTTCTCCAGTCTCACACCTGTTTCACCTCGTCCAATAATCGCCCGATCGACGGCTCCTCAGGCGGGTGGTTCGACCGCCAAGCTGCCATCAAGCTAAACCCACCGTCAGCCAATGCTCCAGCGAAGCGTAGGGGCTTAGCACCAAACGTCAGCAGCCCCAGCCCCCCTAATTTGCCCGAGCGGCAGCTGCTGGCTGATGTGCCGATGCGAGGACGTCACCGTCGTCACAGCTAGCAGAGCTCCGGCGATTCCCTGTTTTTTATTTATTTATTTTCTTCTTTACATCTCTACTGGTCCTGACTCTGTAAGGCGAGAGGGCGTCGTTGGGCATTGCGTCCTTTGCTTCTGCTGATTTCATATTTTGCCGCGTCGTAAAAATCAACGGCTTCCTATTGCCATTGCTGTCTTTATTTACTTCACGTGTTAATAGATTGATACCCCCTCCAAGTCGCCAGACAAAATGAATCCCGCAAAGCTTCTCGAGGAGCACAACGCTGCTGTTGCCAAGATCCAAGAACAAGTCAAGCACTTCTACGACAACAAGAAGCAATTTCGTGTCTATCATGGCTCTACTAGCTCCACGCGCCCGCTGTCCTTCAAGGCCGATGCTATTGTCGACACTAGCAGCATGGACCGCATCTTCCCTGTGAACCTGGAGACCATGACCGTGCAGGCTGAGCCCAAGGTGCCCATGGATGCACTGGCTGCTCACACTCTCAAACACGGTGTTATCCCCAAGATTGTGATGGAGTTCAAGGGAATCACTGTTGGTGGCGGCTACTCTGGCTTTTCTGGCGAGAGCAGCATGTACCGCTATGGCCTCTTCAACAACACCGTGTCCGAGATTGAGATTGTGCTTGGCGACGGCACGCTGGAAAAGGCCAATCGCGAGCACAATGCAGATCTGCTCGAGCATGCCGCCGGCAGCTTGGGCACCTTTGGCATTGTTACCCTGCTCACCATTGAGCTGATCCCGGCCACTGCGTACGTTCAACTGGACATCCAGCTGGTAGATGACGTTGCCAAGGCCCACGATCTGTTTGAGGCAGCCACTAAAGACGAGTCAATCCACTTCATCGATGGTGTCTACTTCCGCAGGGGCGTAATTGTCGTCATGTTTGGCCGTTTTGTCAAGACTCTGCCCAAAGGTAAAACCCCTCTGAAGAAGATGGAGGTCCACTGGTTTGCCGACACCATTGAGGCTGCTATCAAGAAGCAGCCTACGGCCGAGAAACCCACGGACCTCTACATGTATACTCCCGACTACCTCTTCCGCTACGACCACGGTGCTTTCTGGGGTGGCAAGCTTGCATTCAAACATTTCCACGTGCCTGAGAATGCCATCACTCGCCGCCTCGCCGACCCCTTCCTCGATAGCCGTACCTGCTACCACGCACTGCACAAGTCCGGCCTTGCCAACGAATATGTCGTGCAAGATTTTGGTATCCCGGCTAGCACTGTGAAGGAGTTTATTGCCTTTGTCAACGACACGCTGCCGGAGCTGCAAATCTTCCTGGCTCCTTGCAAGGCTCCCAAGGAGATTGGTCTGACATCTCGTTTCAATGCCCGTGTCGATGAAGTCTCGGATCAGCGTATTTTTGCCGTCGGTGTCTATGGCCGCGGGCCTCGTGACCCCAAGGCCTTTTACGAGCTCAACCGCAAGCTGGAGCTGCGCAGCGCCGAACTCATGGGAGCCAAGCTCTTGTATGCGCGAACATACTATACCGAGGACGAGTTTTGGCTCATTTACCGCAAGGATGTCTACGACGAAATGCGCAAGAAGTACAGGGCTGAGACGCTGCCCTCTGTCTATGACAAGCTCAAGGCCGACATGGACACAGGCGCAGGCAAGCGGAGACCTGTGCGCGGCATTCTCGAGACGATGTGGGACAAGGCCGTTGGCAACAAGGCTTATATCCCTGTGAAGAAATGAGCACACGGCCTGCGAAATACGGGCGATTTTCGTCTGCTTGTTCATAATGCGTTAGGGGGGGGGGACGATTAATGTGCGACATGTTGGATATGTCTAATTACAGAGCTTTGTCAGCCTGTGTGATTGATACCCCTGACTCTCTTCTATCTTTCTTGTTTATTGATATAGAAAGATGTCTTTCTCTCCTTCTCCCTTTGTCGATGGAATATTGCTTAATGATACCAAGACTGCGCTCGTCTAATACATTCCATAGAATAATTTTTTTTTGATATTTTTTACTACGCCTTTTTGTACAAAATGTGTGCTTCTTTTATCTACAGCAGTGTGTGATTCATCATGAATAAACTTTTCCTCTTCAGTCATACATGCCGATAATTTCACCGACAACACTGCGATAAATGCCCTTGGGATCAAACTTTTGCCGTACAGCTTTGAAGCGAGAGAGGTACTATCTTCAGTCAGCTACCAAAACATTCAAAGGAGAGAACAAGCAGTGGAAATCGTGAAATGGGGAACTTCTACTCACGCTCGGATCCAAGTTCTTGACTGCACGCTTGAAGACATCGCGTGTATTCTTCGTCCAGTGAGGTCGACATGGGAACTCGTCAACCAACGTATTGGCCAAGTTGATGTCTGGAAAAGAAATCAGCCATATTCGCCATCATGTTTTCACTTCTCCCGAGTCTGATGATGGGTCTTCACTTACAGAATGCCTCATTATATCGCTTCTGATCCCCAATACTGGGGCGGAAGGAAGGGAAATCAAACATGATGGCGCCTTTGCTCCAATCCTGCCCATCAGCAGTGCCAGTCGTGACCTGGCCGAGGAAATCAAAGTGAGCCTTGCCAAACTTGATGTTGATGCCGCTCCGGTACGTAGACGCCATGGGCATCCCTTTAGCCGTTTCCGCATCGAAAAGGGCACGAATTCGCTTCAGCACCTCGTTTGCTCTCGTCACGGGAAAGGCCAGTTCAAGCGTATATCCCTTGAGCCCATATTCCCACTCAGGTCGCTGTCCGGGATACAAGCCGCCAATCAGCACATCGTAGTTCCAGCCGTAGACGGGCCAGTCCGTGATTTCAGCGTCGGTGATTTTGTCGTGGAAGTTTGGCTTTTCCCAGAGCCCGAAGAAGATGGCTTCGGAAGCGAGGTTGGGTATGGAGCTGAATTTGCCGCTGTTGAGGAGGACGACTGCTGCGCCTGCTTCGAGGGCTGTGACGGAGAAGGTGGATTGGAATCCGAGCTGGCTGCTTGTGTTTGTGGGCACGATGTCGTAGGTGCGCCAGTGGAATTTGCGCTGGGAAGGCCACCACTGCATAGGGGAAATATGAGTGCTCCCTTTCATGTTTTTCTCATCTTGTCTCTTTTAAAAATAAAGATGGCTTAGGTGTTGGACTTACCCAGAAATTGGCTGTCAGATATGGCGAGATTAGGTTATAAATGTCGCCGTTGAGAACATCCTTCTCTTGGAGACTGGAAGACTGTTAGCTGTAGATCATGAAGTTGGTGAGGTTGAGAGCGATAGACTATAGAAAGGAACACCAACGTCGTTTGCATGGCGTATACTTTGGTCTCTGGGAAGATTTGCATTTTGATCCTCGCAATAATCCCCAGCAAGCCCAAGGACGTCGAGGCAGCAAGCCAATCCTCATTGCTCTCATCTCGCTCAACCCGTCGAATATCTCCGTTGCCATCAATGATATCCAACGCCAGCGCGCCACCAACAACCACGGCATCCTCCCTCAGCGAAGTGCGATGCGCGCCCATGGCGATGCTCCCCCCAGCGTGATATTCCAGTTCACCAAGCCAGTGCCGATATTGGCGCCCCGTTCATGGAGATACTCGGCAAGCTGGAAGAAAGTCACCCCGCCTTCGACCACGACGCTGCCGCCCTCGAGATCAAAGTCGGAGATGCCGTTGACAAACTCGGTGCGGATGATGACCGTCTCATCGTCAGAGCACTGCGTATCGTACCACATGTGGCCCTTGCCGCCGGCGCGCACTTGTAGGCCGCGGCGGGAGGCGTCTTTGACGAGAGCCGCCATTTCGTCGACGCTGGTTGCGTTGTGGACTTCGACGACGTTGTGGCATGATGGGGATCCGGGGCCGTCAAAGGTGTAGAATTCGAATGCTGATGTGGCGCCTAGCAGGCCGGCCAAGACTGCGATAGAGCGACGAAGCATGACTGAAGCTTCAATTCTCTAACTTTTGCGGTGCCAGTTTGTGGTAGAGATACAAGAATTTATCGAGAAGCATCTGTTCATCACTTCGACTTGGGAGCTGGTACTGCTTATATATAGACAACAGACTACGGCTGCCCTCTTGCTTACTGGTCTCGCCTCTAAAGTATATTCAACAGTGAAGTCATCCTTCCTTTCATTGCTTTTGAGTCTAATGCAATGCAATGCAATGCAATGCCCTATTCCTCGTGACCGTATATTGGCAGCCGCGGCCGCAATATCTCTTTTCACTCAAGCACAAGCATCCCTACTATCGCCAAAAGGGACTTGTGAAAGGTGCACTGGTTTCCTCTTTCAGGCACCGTTGCCGAAAAATGCTTCCCTCAAAGCTAACCGAAGGTCTATATTGGTCACTTCACCATGGCCGGGTGATGCATTAGCACGACCATCAACCAAATTGGCAGACGGGTGAGACTTCTCTCTTTGGTTACGGAAGTGATCGTCGTGGTATTTACCCTGGAATGTTGCTTTTAGCCCTGCGCCGCGCTACTTTTTAAGTCTAAAAGTAACGTTGAAGAGCCGGAATTTCGTGCGGGGGACGACGAATGGCATTGCCCTTTGGGATTTTTTTTTTTTTGGCGGTTGGAGGAGGTAGTCGACTGAACTTGGACTAAGATGGACTGATTCATGCAATGGAACGCTGGACGAGAAACCTGGTGAGAACACGAGGCGCGGGGAATGTTAGATGGACTGTTGGGATGCCATGCCTATATTTACCATGTGTGTCTTATCAAAAGAGAGTTGGCCAGAAAATTGCTTTCTGGGAATTTTCATACATGGGTTGCTGATATTATATAGCTCTCTCAACACAGGACGTTATTGACATATAGACGGTAGTTGATAAGTCAACGTAAATACTTTAACGTGAAACTTCAAGTCTTCATTATTGTAGTCTATTGAAATTCAAAGGCAATATTAAGCTTAATGCTATATGGAGTGCTGAACCCAAACAGGATAAAATCCGAATGCTGGAGCTTGTTCTTTAGCACAACCATCATCCCGCCTTGAGCAGCTTCCACATTGGGCTGTTGCTATCACATTTGCATTGTGCATGCATAGCGCCGGAGCCCGCGGGACGAGATGCTGCCAATGCTCTTAGTTATAGCCCTTGAAGTATGTATAGAATTTTCTCTCTCTCTTTTAATTATTCCGCTTTGCGAAGTCTATAGGAGATGAACCTTCTTACGGCTGCCGCGTGGCTGATCCAAGTCAAATTTCTTTAGAGCGTCATGAAGAATCAACACTATGTTATCGATCACGATGCAGTTGAGTCTCTGTAACGTGGATCGAGATAAAATACTAGATGGCCAAATTCTATTTTGTATTCCTATCATCTTATTCCGTCTTACCCTTTCGAACTTTCCGCGAATTTCGCCTCCTTCCTGTTCGCCTCCCAACCATTGAATAGGTAAACGAGCCATGGAGCTAAAGAGCAATTTTTACTAAGCTTGAGCCTCACGCACGGCAGAAAAGACAACAAAGCCAAAGCTTCATCTCACCAATCATGCATCTACCAACTACCTTAGTATGTACTCATGCACTGTCTAGCATTTGCAACCACAGTCGCAGTATATCCATGTACTTGGTCGAACAGAGTTACTTTGAGGGTGCTAATTTGATTGAAATCAGCTGTTCTTCTACATCTCGCGCATACGATGCATGCCTAGCTGGTATCATTCAGCTGCCACGGCGCGTATATCAGCTCATGCAGATCGGCCATGCATCACCACTCAGCTGCTGTTCCACAGTCCAGCGTTTATCATGGGGTACATCTGGCTGCAAAGGGGTGGAGCTGTTTTCGTTGAACCGAGAATGATAATAAAGAAGCCAGATTGCTATTCAAGATTTGAGATCCTGGCCCCAGCTGCAAGGTACAGGCACTTGGTGTAAGTGAGAGTCTGAATGAATGCCATGATATAGCTGTCGCTGCGATATCCCAGCTATACTACTGATATCCGTTTGTTCAATATCCGTGACAACGTGCTGCGGTACTCGTCAGGCCAAAGACTGAGTCGGGTACCTCTTTATTATTCTGATGCGTAGCCTCATTGAGCTAGGCTGCCATCTGTCTGGATTCAAGATAGTATCTGATTGTCATACTTGAAGCCGTGAGGGGGGCTCCATATTAAGCCTTTACTGTTGGTGTTGCTGTCGCTCATTTTTTTTTTTTTTAAAAAAAAAAAGTCCCCCTTTATTTACTCCATTCAATTTTGTTTTTTACGTTGGGCAAGTAAGGAGTATCAACGTGTGCAGCCACTGAGTCATGAGAAAGCCGTTGAGGCCTTTTGAAGAGGCAAAAACGAATATCTGTAACTGCGCTTGTCTACTTGCGTGCATGCAAGAGTACAGCATAGTGGGCTGCTGGTGCGTGCACGAACACGTTTTCAGCAGCATTTGGACTCTTGAATACGCGTCAAGTATTCCACCATGCGAAAAGTCACAGTGAAAAGGGGATCTTGGCTCAAGAAGGCGGCCGCTGAAGCGACACTGGGGCAATATCTAGTTTGCTGCGTGTGTATCAAGATGCGGTGAAATCTCCCGTCGGCTCATTTGCCTATTTGGTACAGAGCAGCGTTATTAGTCGAGTCGATCACTTGTCTCGGGTAATAGCCGAGTCCGAACGAACTGCGGAGTTGGCCAGTGCCCCTCGATGTGCCCCTCGCTATATCTGAAAGAGACGACGTTTTGTTCGTTTTATTCTAACACGCTTTCATGTTGGTGGCTGTTCGTTATCGCCACGGGGGAATTGATTGCGCCGCCGCTCCGTCTCTTCATGCTGTAGCACCTCCCAACAAAAAAGGCGGCATCTGTTTTCCGCAGCTTCACAGTTTACATAATTGCCCCGTGAGGTTGATATTGGTACTTTCGTAGGTATAAACTACAAGTACCTACTACTACCGGTATCCATTCTTTAGTAGCATGGGAGTGGCTACCTCGTATGGACATAGCTTCCCCCCACATGCTAATACCTACTAACTAGAGGTGAAATAACAGACAACGGCGATGGTTGAGCTTCGGGAGCTTCCCGTAGGCTGGCGGCGGCATAACGTAAGCATCTTGACACGCTGGAAGAGGAGCAAAAGCAATATGGCTACGAAAGAGCTAAATTTATATTGCAGAGATCCTATCAAGGCACCATAAATCTCATCATTTTAGATCGTGCCATGTATATTAGTATGTGCAGTATATCTGTAGGCACCTAGTACTAGGTACTTGAGAACTAAGACATCTCTATATCAATCCTTCGAGTCTAGATCTGAGGTAGCAGCCACCCCCGGTCCTTCTGATCTCGCTGCCTTGCTCTCGTGGTGGCTCACTAATCAGGTACTATAATATATTCTAAGAACTCTCCGAAGCCTTCTCGTCTTTGCTTGGACAAGCATTAGCATCGCAAATGGCAGCCCTCTTATGCTGAGACCAACACCAAAATTGCCCGTCAATGAGGCTAACGGAGCTGGCGAAGCTCCCATACAGGGATTCTGAAGGCGGACGGTCTGCTGAATGGATGGACCTCGTTATTAACGACGGCAAAGCGTCAGAGTCCGACCCGAACTACCGAATAACCGACACCAGGTACCGAATTCGCCCACATCCTACAGACTACAAGACATACATACAAAGGAGCGTGTGCGCTAATACACATGTCAGGCACCAAGGTTTATGTAGGAACCCTTGATGCCACATACTGTGCTATGATCCGCCGTATGCTTAATGCAGCACGTGTTGGCGAGTGGAGTTTCTGTATGTACTCCGCAGTTTGCCACGGGAAGCTCCTGTTATTATACTATATTGCTTGACAGCTCGTTCCCCGGACTTTGTCCAGCAATGCTGCCAGCATTATGCTCGCGCTTGACTAAAACAAGTGGCCGTGGTGGCATGTTTTTTTCTGGGGTAGTAGTAATAGTCTCTGCGACGACCTGGCGCTTATCTGGAACACCCGGACCATCTTGCATGTTCCATAGGACCGGCGAGGCACTCTAGTCCTAGCGGGCCGCAACAGCAGCAAACGCCTATGGGTCACCTGCTATCGCTCTCGGTGAGACGGATGCTGAGGTCGCAGGAAGCTCATCCTTGCCCTGCCACCGTCCCCCGGTTGCAAGGAAGCCTGGGGAAGAGGCGTCAGCCGCTCTGGTTTCGGACAATTCCAGGCCAGAATCGTACATTGACGTACGATTTTCAGTACCAGGGCGGGAGGAACTGGGTTGGGCCTGGAGACTAGCTAACCCAGTCTAGCATTGCTATTGATAGCACGATTTCGTGGCCAACTTCCACTAGCACTACGGAGTATTATATACCGAGAGAAGACTTCCAATATGCCCAGATGGATGAGGGGTCGAAATCTGTGGAAAAAAAAAAAAAAAAAAAAAAAAAAAAAAAGACAATAAACTAAGCCTAGTGCCGTCACAAGTTTACGCTAATTCTTTTACTTACTGTCTGTAGTGACTTATGGGCGGAACGGCGATGCGGAACAGAAAGCATCCATACGAAAACGACCAAGCAAGGGACACAAAGCCACTCAAAGCGGGGTAATCGTAATCGCTGCTAGCATCTCAGGTCCTCTACGAAGATTTCTCTACGAAGACTCTGGGGCACGGAAGATACCGCTCCAAGCCATGCACGGCGGACGCGTTGCAGACATAGTTTCGAAGCTGAAACCAACAGCTGGTCATCCGCAAAATATGTTGAGAATGAGAGAGGAGCCATGCGGAACTTCCCGCCCGCGGGATGCCGTCAAGATGATCGCAGTGAAAATGGCAGTCTGTATGGAGCAATGTGACGACGGCTGGCTCGCCCTGAATATACTACGTGTGTTACACCCTGGGTGTTGCTGACGGTATCTTTTGCGAATGCAACTCGGCGTTGTGATGTATAGGTAGTGTGTGTCTTTGTGTAGACGGGATATGCTGGAAATGTTCTCAAGTCGGGACGAGCGTATCTCAGCCAAACGCCCTGGCTAGCACGATAGCGTCCACGGGGACTAGGTGCCTGGTTAGGGCGTGCTTCTACGGAGGATCAGATTGACTGCCAACTCGGTGCAAGGGATTCTTCTGGATTACACGTACAGTGATTAGGTTAATACTTATGCCGGTGCTAGAGATAGGATTTGCATGCGCTGGCACCCGCTGGCACCCGCTGAGCCGGGCATGGGGGACTATCAAGCCAACGCTCTGCAGCAACGAGGCGATCACTCTCTCTTTACAGCAGCCAGCCAGCATGGTGGTGTGAACCAACCAGGCCTCTCTATGCAGTACCTACTACTGCCCTCAAAGGAAAAAAGGAAAATGGAGCGGACAGAAACTGGCTGGGCGGAGAACTGGCGCGAGGTTGCGAGTGCGGAGAAGGCAAGGAAATAGGGCTGCCTCGATAGAGAAAAAAGATGCCACGAATTTGCGCAGAAACAACACAATGGCAGCAAAATAGGGCATCTGGATGGGCAATATCGCAGCAAGATGAAACCCGCATGGCTCCTCGTTTGATCGTCCCATATACGAAGATATACGGAGCACTGCACTCACTGTACACGCATTTATTTGGTGAAGGCTTGCCTCAGAAATGTCATCATTTGTTAGCCACCGGATGTGCTGCGGGGAACCTCCTCAACAACCCCAGAGCCGCTCTGATTCGGGCTCGGTGATGCGCCTGGAACCCCTTCTGGGGCATTCCCGCCAGGAGCGACTACTCCTACTCACGCCTAGCACCACTCGGTTCGCCTCCAACCACCCTCTACGACACAAGCGCCGCTCTGGAGATGGCCAGCGTTGTGGGGAACGAGGAGCAGCAACTGGTCCGGAGCCAAGGAGCGTGGCCTACCAGATGCTGCAGCACTGTATGCCGGCCTTGCGCACAAATCGCCCCCCTGACGAACTCGAGCTGGCCCCCTCCCCGGCAGCCCGGGGCCCGCAGCGGATCTCCTGCAACAAGATGGGCGCTCTAGGCTTGAAGCAGCAAACGCACTAGTCAGTGCGTCTGTCTGCACGCAAGCATGTACATGCACAATTACGAAGTACCGCTCGCTGCAACTGTGGCTCGGATATCGTCGCTATAGAGCAGTGCGGAGGGCATCAAAGCTGGCGGGGAGCCGAGCGAAGAAAGAGGCGCGGCGGCGGCGTCGCAGCCGGGCTTGGCACTAGAGGGATGCTTTGTAGCTGCCAGCCCGACCAGGGAGCAGTACAATCAATCCCTATTGGCATGCTATCGGGGCCCAATGCACCGTGGCCTTGATGTGGGCGGGCTGAGGGCGACGGGATGGGGGTCTCGAAGACGCTCGCACCCTTGTAGACGGTTGGGAGGACCGTATCCATGCGGTCTCCATACTTTTGTATGCGCGATGGAGATATGGGATGGGGTACGGAGCATCACTGCTCGTCTAGAGCTCTTTGAAGCATCGCCCCCGCTCTTGCGACCAAGATGGAGGCAAATACGGACCCAGAGGAGGGCTCCTTAATAATGGGAACGGGCTGCGTGCAGGAAACAGCCGCTGCTTGTTACAAATAAAAAGGTCCAGTTGTCCCCGACTTGATTCCTTCCTCTTCCTCCATCTCTTTCATACAGTATCAACTGTCTTATCCTTTCGTCATAAATACCCCTCCTGCCCCTCACATTTGATTTTGCTTTTCTTTCTTCTTTCTTCTCTTTTATATAAGAGCCGGCTGAACCTTTTTTCTTCCTTATATATATCAACCTAAACAACCATTCAAAATGACTTTGACCGTTGAGCTCAACGCCCCCAATTACGGGACCTATACCCAGCCAATTGGCCTGTAAGTTCTTTATCCACCCCGCTTGCTGTCTTCGCCACCGCTAGTGGTTTATTCACAATAGCTAACATGTGGGCTTTCAAAGGTTCATCAACGGCGAGTTCGTTGAGGGTGTTGACAAGAAGAAGTTCGAGGTTATCAACCCCGCGACTGAGGAGGTCATCACCTCTGTCTGCGAAGCTACCGAGAAGGACGTCGACATCGCTGTTGTCGCTGCTCGCAAGGCTTTCAACACAACATGGAGGAAGACTGCCACCGTCGACCGTGGTCGCATGCTGTTGAAGCTTGCCGACTTGATTGACCGAGATGCCAAGAAGCTCGCTGCCGTTGAGAGTTACAACAACGGCAAGCCCATCTCCCTGGCCACTGGAGAACTCCAGCTTGTCAGCGCATGCATCCGATACTATGGTGGCTGGGCCGACAAGATTCACGGCAAGACTATTGACATTGACACCGACTACATGGTCTACACCAAGTACGAGCCTGTAAGTGAACAAGCCCATCTACGCACAGCTACTCCTGGGAATCAAATAACTAATCGCCGTCATTTTCGTGTAGCTTGGTGTTTGCGGTCAGATCATTCCCTGGAACTTCCCCCTGCTCATGCTTGCATGGAAGATTGGCCCCTCATTGGCCACCGGTAACGCCGTCGTTTTGAAGTCCTCTGAGCAGACTCCCCTTACTGCTCTTCTCGTAGCTGAGCTCATCAATGAGGCTGGCTTCCCTCCCGGAGTTTACAACATCATCAGCGGCTTTGGCAAGACCGCTGGTGCTGCCATCGCCTCCCACATGGATATCGACAAGGTCGCTTTCACCGGTTCAACCCTTACTGGCCGTGCTATCATGAAGGCTGCCGCCTCTTCCAACCTGAAGAAGGTCACTCTTGAGCTCGGTGGCAAGTCACCCAACATTGTTTTCGACGATGCCGACCTCGACCAGGCCGTTTCATGGGTCAACTATGGTATGTTCTACAACCAGTCCCAGACCTGCAGTGCTGGTACCCGTATCTACGTCCAGGAGGGCATCTACGACAAGTTCATTGCCGCCTTCAAGAAGCGCGTTTTGGAGAACAAGGTTGGCGACCCAACCCACCCCGAGTCTTTCCAGGGACCTCAGATCAGCCAGGTTCAGTTCGACCGCATCATGGGCTACATCGATGCTGGCAAGTCAGAGGGTGCCAAGCTTGAGATTGGTGGAGAGCGACACGGCGACAAGGGCTACTTCATCAAGCCCACCATCTTCAGTGATGTCGGTCACGATATGAAGATTATGCGCGAGGAGATCTTCGGACCCGTCGCTGCCATTGCCAAGTTCAAGGACGAGGAGGAAGTCCTCCGACTGAGCAACGACTCTACCTACGGCCTGGCTTCTGCCATCCACACCAAGGATCTTGACCGAGCCATCCGAGTCAGCAACGAGCTCCACGCCGGTACCGTCTGGGTCAACAACTACAACTTCCTCCACGCCCAGATTCCTTTCGGTGGCTTCAAGCAGTCTGGTATTGGTCGTGAGCTGGGCGAGGAAGCGCTCAACGCTTACACCCAGAACAAGTCTGTGACCATCCGCATTGGTGGTGGCAAGTCACCAATCAACTAAAGAAAAAAAAAAATACTGTAAAAGCTATATAAAAAAAGGAACGAGTTGTTACGAATAGTATGAGATTGCTGGGTAGCTGATCTCTTTTTCATTTGCTTGTATGTTAATAGTCTGATGGTAGCTAGCCATGAATGAAACTGAATGACTCTCTTAATTTTGAACTGTTCTCTTCTATCATAATAGGCGTGATGTAGTTCATCTTGTAGGTGCGCAATAAGCTATTGCCAACTCGTTTGTTGGGATGTAGTTGATAATTAGCCGTCGGGTTTTATGGCCGTTCTCGAGTGCTAGTGCTGGCCTTGCTCCGTGGGATTATCTAGTATACGAGCCTTGTGCCATATCGTATCTTGCTGATGCGTAGAGTTGGGCAAGCAATTTATTACAAAAATGTGCGATTGTAATCCTTCTTGCTGCTATTGAGCTGTATGTTTGACACGCACGAACGAGTTTTTGATGCCAATCATCTCTTTTCAAAGGGTGTCTATACCCCCCAGTGTGAGGATGATATTCTTAGCCTAATACCTCGTAGAGTACATATTAGCAGTAAGATGAGGAATGAATCTTTAGAGTAGACAGAGAAAGGATGGGAGAAAAGGTTGAAAAATACGTTCCACCACTCTTTCGTGCAGTCGTATTTTAGGTGCATATAACTTGTATTTTGGTTTATGGGTTGTTTTTCTGAACTCTGCCAAGCTGCCATATCTGCTGGAGCCGTGGTGGATAGACTTGCATCTAGAGGTTACTTACTATTTGGATAGCTTAAATCATGCTAAAAAAAAAAAAACTTATATTCTGCACAGGATAACCCAGCTACGAGGTCGTTCAAATAGTGTCTTGGGAAAGATGCCTTTTCGATCACGACCTTGTAAATACCGCCGGTAGAGCGGCATCTTGAAGCACCGGCCAACGAACTTCCGCTATCGAATTGATATGCCAAACAAGGTAGCCGCCCCCTCTTTGCTGCCCATATCTTTTTTTTTTGTGACAAGTGACAAGAAGAGGCAGAGCAAATGGACATAAGATGGACATAATTTATACAGCCCTGTGCAGTGACTTTGCGGTTACCGTCAGTGCAACCATCGCCATTCACTGTACAGGTACTTCGCAGGCCTCCCGCCTTAGTGCTTCAGGGCGCGTAGCGAGACATGCACACGCCGCCCAATCAGGCAGCGCCACCACTGTGATATGACACAAACCGCAGAGAGAGGGAGGGGGAAAATCACCTCTTCACCTTGTTCTCGCTGCTTCCATGTCAATCCAGCCATTGTCACGCCGTGCTCATCATTTGTCTCGTATATCTCGCTGCTGTGCCTGTGTGTTCGTGTCACTTACACTGAAGAAGCGCTGAGGCTTCTAGTACTACTGCCTTGCTACGTGTGTTGTATTGTTCTTGAGCTGCTTCGCATCGGGCTTTGATAAACAAGAAAAAAGCAAAATGGCATTTGGACTGGGGCTTGCAGTTCTGCTGGTATGAAATGTCTGCAATTCTCAAATTCTTCTCTTCGGATTGCTAATGCAAATGTCAATTCAGGCCTTCTCCGCGCTATTCGGCATCGCAGCGTAAGTTAATATACACAATAAGCCCCCAGTTTCTAGCTCACGATTTGTGCCCGCCAAACAACTTACACGATGCCTTGAAAACAGGGTCGTCCATTTCCACAGCGCTCATCTATCCCTCCCAGTCAGCTCAGCCGTAACCATCCTCACGGTGCTTCTGCCCGTCTTCTCGTTTCTCAACTCCTTCATATACCCCAGCTTGCTTCATTCCGCCCGCAACTCATCAAACCCTCTCCATCGACTCAGCCCAACCATCCTGCAAACCCTCCAGGGTCTTTTCACCACCATCCTCGCCACACTGCTCTTCGAAAAGGTGGTGCCTTCGGAAACGGTGGAATGTCTGATAGACAACCAGTGGCAGCACTTGTGGCGTAACCGCAATGGGGAGGCGATTCGCTTGATTCAAGATACCTTGAACTGTTGCGGCCTGAACACCCTCAAAGACAGGGCCTATCCCATTTCCGATCCAAAGGCCTGTGCTGGCATGTTTGGCCGGAATCAGGTGTGCAGAGGACCCTGGAGGTCGGCGCTCAGGAGCAGTGCAGGAGCAGACTTCGGGGTTGTCGTGGCGGTGGGATTGTTGCAGGTGAGCTTATCCTCTCCCCCTTTTCTCTTATAGATTGATGTATTCATGATTCAAACAGATTCTGAGCCTGCTCATGACCAGAGAAGGCACCAACTGGTGGACTGCATGGCGCTCCGTTAGCTGGCACCGACAGCAGCAGGTCAATCACCGAGAGAGCCGTCCACTACTCGCAGGCATCCCCGATGTAGATGCAGACGAGGTTGTTGAGCAACAAGAGGACTCTCCCCGCCCGCTAGGATATCAGAGTCTGACCAACAACACCGATGAAGAAAACAGGCCCAGAGTTGAGC
This sequence comes from Trichoderma asperellum, assembly GCF_020647865.1. NCBI lineage: Eukaryota > Fungi > Ascomycota > Sordariomycetes > Hypocreales > Hypocreaceae > Trichoderma > Trichoderma asperellum. The sequence goes on from NC_089417.1 coordinate 1,322,022, forward strand.
CGTCTGGCATCCGTACTACTCGCCAGGAGGCAAATGTCTGGGATACCGACAACTAAGCTGAGGATTTGAACTTGCCCCTTTACAATAGGACCCATTGTCACTGCACACAATTGTGACACAGCACCGTCAGCCGAGCATGGTAGGTATTTGTTAAAAGCTTTCTTGAGTTCTCTGTCTCATGGATATTATCATTGTATTTGTCTCTATTTAGCCTCCGACAAGTTATCTCTATCTCTTTCGTGACTCGAGCGCCTCCTTGCCTAGCTTCTCTAGCGCACTCTCATACTCTTCTATTCTATCATCGTTCATCTCCTCTATCATCACTCTGCCCACCTTCTGTGCTCTCTTCACGCCGGCGCCTTTACCAATCTTACCCCAGAACCAACCACTCTCTCCATCTCCCACAAGCGTCCAGGCACATCCGGACCTGCCTGCTCGAGCAGTTCGGCCTACACGGTGGACATAGCCGGCCACGCTGGGCGGAAGATCGTAGTTGACGACGTGTGGTAGCTTCGGGATATCAATACCACGTGCAACAAGATCGGATGCGATAATGAGGCGTAAGGGCGAAGAAGGAGTGGTGAATGCTCGTAGGGTCTTGCGGCGGATGCTTGTGGGTGTAGTGGATGTGAGGGTACTGATTTGTGTGTCGAGGGATTTGTCGAGGATGGTGAGGAGTCGTGACAATCGCAGCGCAGCCTCGTTGGATTTTGTGAATATGAGTGCCTTGGGCATTTGTGAATTGGACAGCGAAGAGCGTGGTTTCTTTTCTTTTGTATTTGAACTTGCATCTGAATCTGAGTCTGAATCCGAATCCGAGCTTGTATCAGTATCTGAACTAGTCTTTGAATCGTCAGAATCCGAATCTGAGTCGGAACTAGAGCTTGAATCGTCCGAACTGGTCTCTGAAGCCGAATCTGATTGTTCTTCCGTAGCTGCGTCATCCGATTTGGTGGTCGAATCACAGTCGACAGCCATGTGTCGGCTCCGTAAAAGATCGAGAAGGTACAACGGCTTGAGATTCGCGTCATGCACTCTCACGGCATACTCTCTCAACAATTCCGGCAATGAATGTTCCGCAACCTGCACGTCATTACCGCTTTCCAGGACGATCAGCTTCGGCCTCTTCAAGGCGAGCTGATTCAGGAGACTCAAATCTCTGGTCAGGGTGGCACTGAGAAGAATCTTGCGGACGCCCGAGTAAGGCATATCGGGGAAATCCCTGGCGCCGTAGCTGTTTGCCTTGAATTTATCCAGCACAACGTCCAGCCATCCCTGGAAGCTTTGCGCAAGGAGCTTGTCGGCTTCGTCAACAACGAGCCAGCGGATATAGGAGAGCGTGAAGCCCGGTGTTTGGTCGATGTGCTCGACGAGACGGCCGGGCGTGCAGATGAGGATGTCGACCTTGGAATGGAAATCGATGACTTGGCCCTGCCAAGGCCCAATACGAGGGTCAATACGCCGTGTGTCGGAGCTGGTGAGAAGCTCGTCCAAGTCTTCCTCACTGGCACTTGCTGAGGGTTTATGCGACGCCTCTTCTTCGAGCTGCTTATAAGCCTCTGGGTCGTATCGTGTCTCTCTGGTCACGAGAACATCTTGTTCCGAAGCCAAGGACTGGTTGCCGATTGCGATGCCAATGCGCACCCTCTTCCTGTCCTCTCCTTCGTACGCCTTTGCGCAGAGCTCGAATACTTCTTGTGCTTGCTTGACGAGTTCACGGGTGGGTAGGACAACAAGGCAGCGCAGTCTTGTGACGACACTGTTGCTTAGATCCCTTACTATGGGTAAAGCATAGGCTAGGGTTTTTCCAGAGCCAGTCGCGGCTGAAACGAGGAGATCACCTGGTTGTTGTTTGTTTGTTGGGAGCAGTAGCGGCAGGGCCGCTGTCTGGACAGCAAACGCTTCCGTGTATCCCTTTTGCTCCAGATATCGAGCTGCTTTTGGAAGGATACCAAGATCCGCAAAGGGAGTTCGGGTATCTTGCGAGACACGGATTGGCGCTGCAAGCCACGGCGGGAGTGTCTCGTACGTGGGTTTGGCTGTGCTCGGTGCGGCGGGCTCGGGCTGTGGGAGAGGCTCTAAGCCATGAAGCTCTGTGGGCTCTTCCGGCTCCTCCACGATGCCTTGCTCTTTGATCATTTCTGAATACTTGAGCGATTTGGCCTTTCGTTCAAAGACGGCTTTGTGTCGTTTGTCCTCGTCCTCTTCTTGAGCATCTTCCGTATCAACGTCTTGTGATTTCTTCTTCTTCTCCCTTTTAGGTGGCTTCTTTTGCTTTTCGGCAGGCTCAGAGGCTTCTAGGTCGCTTTCGGCTGCAGGATCCTCATCTACCATATCGGCATCTTCGTCATGAGCGCCAGTATCTGCCCCGTCGACAACGGCCTCGTTTTGGTGAGATATTGATTCGTTGGAGGTGGGCTCGTCGTCTTCATCGTCTGATGCATCTCTTTTCTTTTTGTCTTTCCTCCTCTTCCTCTTTCCCTCCTGCTCTGATTCTTTCACCTTTCGTTCCTTCGGAGCGCTTTCGGCCTCTTCTGATTCATTATCATGTTTCTCTTTCTTTGATTTCTTTGATTTTTTATTTTCGGATACTGGCAGCTGCTCTTCTTCGTCTCGTTTTCTCTTAGGCGTCGTAGAACTCGACTCATCTTCGAACCGTTGAATTATTGGCAGTGCGTCTTGCTGCGAGGTCTTTGCGCTAGGGATATAGCGGGAGTAGGAAAGTCCATCCACATTCGTTGTCGTAGGAGCAGATGGTGCAGGTGACTGTTTCGTTGCTGAAGAATCCTCGTTTTTGCGCAGAGGCTTCTGCCCTCCGGACGGAGGGATGTACCTAGCATACATTTTTCTTTTTTTGAGAGAAATGAAAGAAGACAGAAAAATATATGAGTATATAAACCAATTGGCCTCAAAAAAAGAGAGAAACAGAAATGCGCTGCGCCGACAGCTTCACCGTCGCTATTCAAGCCAGTACAATGCGATGCGAATGGCTAGCCCGCGATAGCTCGTCCAAAAATTTGGCGGCAGAGCTGTTATCGGGATTTTGCCGCCTTTCACCGCCACGCTTATCAGAGCGCCTAGCGTCATCCACTGGAGACATAGCCAATTTGGGGGAGTGAGCCTATCACAAGAAGCCACTGCCATTTGCGCCTCACAAGGGGCCTCTAACCTCGAACCAACCAGTGTCGCGCTTCTACAGATCTTGAACGAGCATCAGAAGCTCTGGGATAATTGGGTGTGGAGAGATGACACCAGATGAGATGAGGTGAAGCAAACAGGAAACGGAACCAGAGCTTTTGTAATAGACGAAATGAGATGGCCATGAAGAAGAGGCTGGCCCATTCAACTCATCTTCAGTCCCAGCATCAGTCTCAATATCATCATCATCGCGAAGATCCATGACCCAGACATCAAGCCACAAGACTCAGGTTTCAAATCTTCACCACCAACACGACACAATGGGGCGCAAAACATACAACATCGCCATGGTCAGCGACTTCTTCTTCCCCCAGCCCGGCGGCGTCGAATCTCACATCTACCAACTCTCAAGCAAGCTCATCGACAGAGGCCACAAAGTCATCATCATCACACACTCCTACGACGACCGCAAGGGCGTTCGCTACCTCAACAACGGCCTCAAGGTCTACCACGTGCCCTTTCTCGTCATCTACCGGGCGGCCACCTTCCCCACCGTCTTCTCCTTCTTCCCCATATTGCGCAACATCTGCATCCGCGAGCAGATTGAAATCGTCCATGGCCATGGAAGTCTCAGCTCTCTCTGCCACGAAGCCATCCTGCATGCGAGGACGATGGGGCTGAGAACCGTGTTTACCGATCATTCGCTTTTTGGATTCGCGGATGCCGCCAGCATCTTGACGAATAAACTGCTCAAGTTCATTTTGAGCGATGTAGATCACAGCATATGTGTGAGCCATACTTGGTGAGTGAGATGCTGCTGATGCGTCATGATTCATAGTCACGTTTTCAATATGAGTATAAACTCTTTTCTAACCCATCTCTTAGCAAGGAAAACACTGTACTGCGTGCCTCGCTAGATCCCCTCATGGTATCAGTAATACCCAACGCCGTCGTGGGTGAAAACTTTCGGCCTCGCGATTATCCAACACTATCCGAGAAGGGAGAAGGCTTCAGGGCCGAGCCATCTCCTCGTCCCCTCGGCCCCCACGACGTCATTACCATTGTCGTCATATCCCGCCTCTTCTACAACAAAGGCACCGATCTCCTCACCGCCGCCATCCCTCGCATCCTGGAGAACCACCCCAACACCCGGTTCATCATCGCCGGCTCGGGCCCCAAGGCTATTGACCTAGAGCAGATGATTGAGACCAACGTGCTGCAGGATCGCGTCGAGATGCTTGGCCCCATCCGCCATGAGGACGTCCGCGACGTCATGACCCGTGGCCACATCTACCTCCATCCTTCCCTAACAGAGGCCTTTGGCACTGTCATTGTCGAAGCGGCCTCGTGCGGCCTCTACGTCGTGTGCACCCAAGTCGGCGGCATCCCCGAGGTCCTCCCCTCGCACATGACTACCTTTGCAAAGCCCGAAGAGGACGACATCGTCGCCGCCACGGGCAAAGCCATCACTGCCATGCGGGCTGGCAAGATCCGCACCGAGAAGTTCCACGACGAGGTAAAAAAGATGTACTCGTGGTCCAACGTCGCTATGCGCACGGAGCGCGTCTACGACGGCATCTGCGGCACCATTAGCGAGGAAGAGTTTTACGGCTTCGACACCACTGGCTACAACGGGAGTCGCATCCGCGACTTTGCGCTGATTGATCGGCTGAAGCGGTACTACGGCTGCGGCATCTGGGCCGGGAAGCTCTTCTGCCTGTGCGTCGTCGTGGACTACTTGTTCTTCTTGTTCCTCGAGTGGTGGTTCCCTAGGGAGAATATCGACATTTGCAGAGACTGGCCAAGGAAATCTCCCGCAAAGGACACGGCGCAAGATTCGATGAAGGTTGCGCCAAATCAGCGTTCAACTTCGTCGATTAGGGTTCCGAAGTTGGATCGATGATGATGATGATGAAAAGGGCACCTATAATATATAGACTTGGGGGTACAGGTGGCGGATTAATGATGGCAAGTCGGAAGGAATTTCAAATTAAATGTATTGGGAAAGTCGGGGCTCACTGAGAATAATTGTAGCAAATCTCCCCATGTTAGTGTAGCGTTTTAATTACCAGCCAAACAATTGAATAATGTACAAGATTATATGATGTACCACTTGCAATCTGAATTACAATGTCTGAGTCTACGCAACACTCAAGGCATAATCATCAAGTCGAAATGTAAGCTTTGATCAACGGTTAACCCGCTGCAATGGTATTTCAAAGTAAGGCCAATTAAGTTGGGTGGTAATTTATTCTGACAAAGGTGTTAATTCTAACAAAAAAAGCAGCGCTATACACAACTCAACAAGCATCCCAGGAATAAAAAAAAGCAACAAACTATAAAATTCGTCGCTGACCGCCAAACTCCCTTCTCTCTTAAGCCTATTTCGAGAATCTCGAAGTTCGAGATCGCCTTCGAGCTCGAGATCCTCTACCACGAGGAGTAATCTCGCCGCGCATTTTCATAAGCATAGGCTGTTTCTAACTCCTGGTACTGATGCGCCGTCGCTTGGCCGTCCCCGACGCCGAAGCCGAGTCCCCATCGCCAGCAAGTTCATCCTCCTCCTCGGCAGTGTCTTCCGCCGGGGTGGCCACGCTGCCTTGCCTAGTCGTAGATATCGGCGGAATGCCTCGATCTTTCTCTGCCGCTCGCAGGTCTCCGAGTAGCTTCTCGACTTCTAGGAACATGCTTTGCGTGTTTTTAACAACCCCATTCTCGTCGAGCCGGTACCCAACAATTTCTTCCTCGTCGTTCTGAGACCTTCTCATGAATGCTGGCCCGGGACCGCGATCCGGATCAGGGTTGTACATGATCGCATTACAGAACATGTGCACCAGCTCGCGCTCAAGATGAGCGCTATTGATAATTCCTCTGGGAGGAACGAGGTCGTCAGAGATGGGGAGCCAGACACTTGCCGTACCAGGATCACCGCCGGGCAGATTAGCCGCCGCTTGCAATGCTGCCTTGTTACCTGCCTTTATCGCAGAACGAATGGACGTAATGTCTTGTGGTTGCAGAACGATCTGCCTGTAATTCGGCGCGTCTTTCTCTCGCAGAGCGGTAGCAAACATGTTTGCATCGCGATGGCTTGATATCTGATCAAGGGCGGACGAGGATACCTTGGTGAATCCTCTGGTCCATAGAACGTGCGTTGGAGGGCCTTGAAGGTCAGTAGGGGTATCTTGCCGCTTCCGCTTGGATGCACGGGCCATACTATTTGGTGTGGCTAGGAGGCCACGTCCTGGCATGCTTTCATCGGCAGTGGTATCGCCGGTCTCTTCACGAAGACGTGGCGTGGCAGCCGCTTCCTTCTTCACTTTAGTCACGGAATGGTCTAGGGAGAGCTCATCTGTTTGAGATACCACGGACTGGCTTCTCCTCGTGCCCGTAGCAGAGGGAGTTGCGCTCGCACCGCGGCCTTTCTGCATCGATCGAGGAGGTCGCCCGCGGGGCGCCTTCGCAGGGGGGGTTGCTTCGATTTTCGGACTCAATTTCGACACAGCCAATTTTGGAACTGCCTTGGCTGAGTCCTTCCCGACTACAGGTCGTGGAATAGGAGGGCTAACGGGCTCATACGCCGGGCTCTCTGGCTCCGATGTTATCGGACCGGGTGTAGACGGCGTCGACTGAGATGCCCACTTCGTTCCGAAACCTCGTTTAAGGGACACAGGACTGGACGGTGCTGGAGTCCGTGGCATAGAAGACGCTGGACTAGGGCGCCTCACAGGCGGCGTAGCAGCAACTTGCCGAATCACATGTTCTGGAATTGGGCGCGGCACTTGGGCGGCATTCGTCGAGTTAAATGTCTTATCTTTAGGCGCAGGAGAAGCAGAAGTCGCGGCTCGAGCCCCGTGTTGCGCTGAAGAAGCGCCGGGCTGCCATCGCGGCGTCGCAGTTGCTCCAGGAACTGCCTTGTTGGGGATGGGAGATCCACCAGCGGAAACCGAAGGTGTTCCTTTGGGTGTAGTTGCGGAAGCAATTGGACGCTGATTCTGGCCCCTGGACTGAAATTTCTGAGCCAGCAAAGATGTTTGGGCGGGTAATGTTCTCTGAATATGCTGATGCTGAGGAGTGGTTTGTTGACCCTGTTGTGACTGTTGCTGCTGAGGATGGGCCTGGGGCTGTTGCTGAGGTTGAATGGGGCGCCCTGGGGTAGCTGAGGGCGTTGTTGATGGCGGGCGAACTTGCGGTACTGCGCCTGGCCCAACCGGACGAGGAGGTCCAGGCTGTAGAGGAGCAACCAGCTGTCCTACAGACTGAGGGTGGACGAGAACAGGCTTTGCTGGGGTTGGTCGACCCTGTTGCTGTTGCGGTGAGGGTGCAATTTGTCCGTGTGGAGGTTGTGGTTGTTGTGGAGGATATTGGGTATGTGACTGTTGTTGTTGTTGTTGTTGTTGTGGAGTTGGATGTTGTGGATGAGGTACTGGCTGTCGTTGCCACTGCTGCTGCTGCTGCTGCTGCGGTGGTGGTGTAGGTGATGTTTGCTGTTGCTGTGGTGGTTGTGGCCGAGGAGGCTTTTGAAGAGCAACATTGTTTGTCGAAGGGGGAACTGGTGGTGAGAATTGCTCACTTGAAGGAGCCTGTGCTGTCTGTGGAGGCTGATAAGGCTTCTCCCACTTGAGCGAACCAGGGGCTGCTGGCCCTGGAGCGGCCTGTGGCTGCGGCGGCTGTGGAATAGCAGTCTCTGGACGAGGAGAAATGATTTGCTTTGGCGGCTGCTGTGCAGATGGTGGTTGTAGTACTTGCGCGGTTGACTGCGTAAGAGCCCCAGGAGGTGCTTGAAGCACAGAAGAAGCTCCATTTGGCGGTTTTGGTAAGGCGGACGTTCGAGGGGGCGGCGTTCCAGGCACCAACTGACTGGGTGGCGCCACTTTTGGTGCTGCAATACCAGAGATGGGAGGCTTTGGTGGTGGGACATGTGTGTTCGGAGCTGGTCCCTTTCTAATGCCCGCTGGCGCTGCTGGCGTTTGTCCTGGAGAAGGAGTCGCTCCATTTGAGGGCGGTACCTGTGGTTGCGCTGCCGCTGCCGCAGGTGTCGTTGTCGTCGATGTCGCCGTCCTTGGATCTCGCGGAGCCAATGTCGGCGTCACATTCTGGCTGGCCGCCAATTTAGCAAGCCGTTCCTTTTCGCTTCGTTCCAACAGCTGAATCTCCCTCTGTAGCATCGCAAACTTGCGTTCATCCTCGCGAATCAGCCCCACCGTATGGTCTCGATAGCGTGCGTACAATCGATCTACGAGGATCGGAATTTTATCGACATTTTCGTACACCTCCTTTAGTGTCGGCAACGGTGGGCTTGACAGTTTCCTCTTGCGTGAACCATCGCTACCACTACCACCACCAGCACCTCCTGCTGCCCCCTCCCCATCGGCACCCTCCGCCTCGCCTTTGATCTCATCTCGCAACAGCCGCAGGAAGAGCTGCTGCAGAGACTCCGGGCTCAGACGCGCAGCATCGTATGTGTCGCCGCTCTTGATGAGAGCATTTCCCTTCAGAAGCTCGGAGATGCGCGCAAACGCCCCGCCGTCGACCCCGTGGGATAGCAGCGACTGGAACAGGAACAGCGACTCGAGAGGCGTGTAGGCGGCCGGTTGATGATTCATGCCCCAAGGTCCGCCTCGCCTGCTATCGAGGAGGCCCTCACGCTCCTTCGCAACAGGATAAATGGGCGCCACGATCTAATCACCGATGAAGATAGAAGCAGTTAGGACACATATTCATCTACGTCATTACAAGGGAACAGGCAAAGAAGGATAAAATGATCCGAAGACCCAACGTACAGGCAGCCTTGGATCCAGATATCGGTCCTTTCAGGCAGTGGCTTCAACGTCTTTTCTCATCTGACCAGAGTAGCTCCTCGACACGGCCCGCTTCTTTTTTTCAATTGCGCTACGATCTGCCTTCTCTCACACGACCGCGATTTGTTTTTTTTTCCCTGTTCGCGACCGAGTTGTTCCGATATCACGTGACGGCCAGAGTTTCGTCGGCGAGGCTGCGAGCGGAAGCTGTGTTGGAGAATTTTTGGAGATGGAAAGGAAACAAGATTCAATAAGCCGAGAAGCGCTGAGGGCGAAACTTCGACTTCAGCCACATCACGTGATAGCTTGACGGGCATGTCACGATGGCATCAGCCGCAATAGCAGCATGAATATCATAAGCCATGAGAACGGTTTTCTTCTTTTGCGTTGATTTTTTTTATTTATCTCGGTAATAGTCATGCCAACAAGCACGCGCATGCTGAACTACTTCAATTAAGTCCCTTGTTACACACACGCATCTCTCTGAAAAGTTTACAACAAAAAGAACAAAAAAAGGCAATTTCATGCCACCACCGCCATAGCGAACCTGCCTGTATAAGACACTAAAATGCATCTGCTTTACCAACCAAAAAACTCCAATTTCCTCTCCCCGTGGTATCATTATCAGCGCTATAAAAGCAGAGCCCCATATCTGAGGCACAGTTCACCTCTTCCTTCCAGCCCTTTTATCTTGAGCTTCCCGCGGTAATAAATGAAATCCTAAACGCCATTTGTGGACTTGCTCCGTCCATGTAGTGATTGACCATGTCCCGCAAAATAAGTGGTATAATGGTTTCTTTTCTAACACAATGAAATAAAATATTAAATCGAGTATCATCATGACGATGTAGTGCTTGATGTTTCGTCTGTGCTGCCACGACGGTCTTCGCTCGACACCTCTACGTCCCGTTCAATGGGTTGGCTATTAGAGAGGCGTAGCTTTTCGTCCAACAGGGTGACTAGTCTTTCGGAATACTGGTCTAAGAGCCCGCTTAGAACAGTCTCGTTCATTGCTCTGCTTCTGATTGCCCGATCGCCCAGTGCAGCTGCAGTGAATCGCAGCTCTTGATCTAGTTCGCTCAGAGCCTCGGGGTTTATAGGTTCTGCAGACGATAGCTTCTTCCTGTATGCCCTAAGAGTGCGACAAGCTTGTTCTGTCGCTGCATTTAGCGAGCTGCTCCCACGTAAGTTGGGCGTGGAATTCTTCTTGCGTGCCATGCGGTCATTCAAGACTGGCAGCGAAGGCCTACGAGAAAGCCGGGACCTTGGGCTAAGCGGGGGGCTGCTAGCATCAGTTCCCATGCCTTTTCGACGTGATGGAGTGTCGTCCATAATCCTGGCACTACCAGGGCTGGCTGGCTGTGTCCCAGAAGGCGTCTTAGCGCTGGTAGCAGTAGACAGGTTGAGCCGAGACGTGCGCTTACGCAAAGTCCGGGACTGCGATGGAGGTGGTGGTGTTATTGAACGTCGTCCTCCTGAGACTTCGCGCGGGCGTTGGAATTCCGCTAATTCAGCTTTTGATAAGACTTTTCGCAGGGTTGGCCTGCTAGAAGTGGCATCTCTCGCAGGCGACGGTTCTCTGCTCAGTCGCTCGTGCACATCAAGAGACCAGATCATGATTGTTCCATCAGCCGCAACGCTCACAACCTTTCTGCCCTCATCGTTGTCTTCAACCAAAGAGACTCCATTGATGGCCTCTGTATGGCCCCATTCTCGATCTAAAAAAGCCCCAGAAATAGAATCATAAAGACGTATGGATTTATCAGTGTTGGACGCACCCAGCAAAAAGTCGGAATCCCTGGGAGAGCCTTGTTCAATAGAAAGGGATTCGAGAACTGCTGACTCTATCCCAGTCTCATCCATACATTTGAAGCAGTTTATTGGCCGGCCCGTTCTGAGATCATACTGACAGATCGACCGGTCCAGCATGGAAACAAACATTGTCCTACTGTCCAAGCTTGCAGTCATGGAAGTTGGCGATGCCTTTAAAGTAACAACTCTCGCAGAAATGGCGGCGATTGCATCTGGATTGCCCTCCTTGGTGACCAAATCGTGAATCTGCATGGTTCGATCCCATGCACAAGTGACTACCTTGTCAAGCGATAGGATAAGCACCTGAACGACCCGAGCAGCAAATTCAATGGTTTGAAAGTGCTCAATATTTCCACTAGACGTGCGGTGGAATAGCTGTGCTGTGCGGTCCCTACCGCAACAAGCCATTAGAAATTTCTCCTCCTCTTCATACAGGCTGATAGATGTACAATCAGCTGAGTGAGCTTTAGTATCAAGTATGCATTCTTGCTTGGAAGTATCTGTGACTCTTAATACTCCCAAACGATCAGCTGTAACCAAGAGACGTCCGCTTTTTGAGATTTTGACACAAGTCAACTGATTTGATGATTCCACGGTAGCGTCTGGCACGCTCATGAATTCCAGCGGAATACTAATCGACTTTTTCATCTGGCCGTCCAAGTCCCAGAAGGTTACCACCCCTGAGTTCGACCACGTCAAGAAAGCTGCTTGCATTTCGTTTGGCCTATGCATGGGGTAGATACCAGCGACAGGCTCTCCTTGGCCAGGAATATGGATATGGTATGATGGGTTTTCCGATTGACCGGGTATGTAATCCAAGTCCCAGATGTCAATCGACCCTTTGGCATCAACGGTGACTGAATTATTAGCAGTAAAGCCCAAAGCAGCTAATCCTGTCGGGTTTTGAGAGGTGCCAATAAGGCAGTCCTTGCTTCCGTCCATCAACCCAATGACATCAATTTTGGCAAAGTTGCCATCTTTGCCCCCAACATACGCAACGTCGCCTCGAATTTCAATCGTCGATATAAAGAAATCCAGGCTTAAAACGCAGATGATTTTTGTCTGCTTATCGTCGCCCTCTAAAATGCAGACCTCCCCTGCCTCTGTGCAGATGATTAGTCTACCACCGTCGACAGCAGCGCAGTTAAATGTTGCCTCCAAAAGCCCTCCCAGAATAATATTTCGGCCAGGCAAAGTTTTTTGAGAATTTGGCGACAAGGGAGGGTGATCAAGTCCAAATTTGGGCTTGGTAGGAGAAACCCCAGCGTTCTCATCAATTTTCCACATTTTGATATGACGAACACCAAGGGTAATGAGAGAATTTCCCAGCCATACCATATCCTTGACATATGATGTGCACCTGTTTTGCTGAAAGAGTTTTGTATGGCCGGTGCGGGAGTCGACTTTCCAGACATACAAATAGCCATCGTTGGCAGCACCGAGTGAAGCAAGATATTTGGAATCTGGAGACCACGCAACGGCATTGACGCCAAAGGTATGCTCATTAATTGAGACCAAGGGAACATCGGACGATGTCTCTTGAAGGTTGAAAATCAAAACTCGAGGCGCATATCCAGTCTCGCCGACGGCCAGGTACTTGCCATCTGGACTTAGACCCAGGCAGGTGGCCGCCTTGATGCGCTCGCGACTGGTCCATGTCCTGGGGCCGGGCCCATCGGACCAATCTGAACCGCTGTGAGAATCCCGGTGGCCGGCAGCTCGATTGCGGCTATCGTTGGCTTTCGGGGCCGTCGATGTCGTCGGTGTAGAAGGCGCATGCTGGGAGGCGGAGTAGAGGGAAACCACGCTCGGCCGTGCTCGGTAAAATCGTTGAGTGTACTGATCGCCGTCGACAGTCACTACGACGACGGCACCGCCAGCGGTGTAGGCGAAACAGTCGTTGACGGTATCAAAGGCGGTTGGCGAACGGCATGTTGTCCCAACGACTCTCTTGAGCGAAAGGCGGGATTCGAAAACGGGTCGGCCACGCAGCGGGGATCTCGCACGCCGGGAGGTGAGAAAAGGTGAATTGGAGGGAGTAAGCTTCAGCCGGTTGCTGGAGGGAGTCGCCGTCATCTCGCCGCCATGGACTCGAGCAGCACGGATGGTTTGCAGTGGGATGAGAAAACGTTTTCAAGATGGGAGGTGGAGGTGCAGGAGAGATTGTCAAGATATCATTGAGTAAAAGTAACGACGACTCAAAGGGCAGCGGCAGCAGGAAGAGCAGAGAGTAAGAGACAAAAAAAAAAAAGGACAAAAAAAAACAAAAGAGAAACAGCAAGTGAAAAGTCTAATCAGGCCGACGATGCCTCGGTGCCGTTGGGCAAAGAGAGCTGGCAGGTCGGGTAGGACAAAAAAGGAATGACGTGCGGTTAGCTGTGTGTTGCTGTTCAAGCTCTGGGGCCAGTGATAGCGGTTTGAACAAGATGGTGAAAAAGCTATCCATTGGTGTCAATGCATGATGGATCAGGCGGGGCAACGTGCAGCGGCTAGGGTTCGCACTCACAGCGACGATGAAGAGAAAAAGACGAATGAAGAAAGAATTAGTGAAGCATCGCAAGAAACGGACGATCGTATGACTCTGGCGGCTGTGCTGTTGGTGTTGTTCCAACGCGAGTTGCACAAGTGCGAATCAAAGCCGCACGTCAAGCCAGCCTCTCCGTACTGTGGATTGATCTGGGCTCGTTTTTTTTCCCTCGTGCTTTGTTGCGGCAGTCTCCAAGCAAGAACGTCTCTTGCAGGCGCTGCAACCACAAACTGAAAAAGACCAAAAAAAAATTGGAATGATGCAGCTTGGCCGGACGGGCTACCAGCCAGCGCACCACCACAGCGGCTCCAGCGCTACAAATCAACGCTGCCAAGTGCCATGAAGCTGTCCATTAGCGGCTGTGGTTCCCGGGGCGCTGTGGGGTTCCGCTTATAACCTGCAAGGGGGGTGCTTAAAGGCTCCAGGTCAGGAGAGCAGAGCTGCCAGTTGGTTGCTGGAGCGCTGGAAGCGCTGGAGCAAATTCGCCAAGGGCCGCAGGGTGGAGCTGCTGGCCAAGAGGCTGCCCTATTGCAGGCCGTCGCCAGAGACATCAAAATGGCGACCAACGAGGGCCAGGCCACACCCCTGTTGCTGGGACACCGAAAAAGGAGATGGGCGAGCCGCTAGGCTTTGTTTTGTTCCCTCTTTGGGCAAGGGCCAGTGGTGAGCAGGAAGATGGCAATGTCGATGCCAAAGGCATGGCGATGGAATGTTAAATGAAGGCAATGGGCTAGCTCCGGATGGTGTATAAGTGCAATCAAAAGAGACGGTGGCACTACCGACTATTACGGATCTAGCCTTGGACCAGTGTGATTGCAATTACATGTGCATAGCAGAGGCTGTGATGGCAACATCACTTGAGACATCAACTACCGTCACACGGCTACATATTGTACGTACATGATGGGCTAATCTCGCTGGATGCCATCATCACCTCGTCCAGTTCCCACTCTTGTCCACAGCCAATGTCGTTTGTGCTGCCTCCCCCAGCTATCCATTTACAATTACATGCAGCCGCAATGGATCTCAGACAGGGCCAGGGGTTTGCCGGATCAAGAACAGAGACCAGATGAGAAACAGGCCTGGGTCCCCAGGAGAGGAGGCAGAGCGGTAAAATGACGACAAATCCTTGCTTCCGCTAGTAGTGCGGGTGCTTTCTATATCTGCAGTATGCTGCAGAATGCTACCGAGTATGTTTAACGAGAGAGATTGTTCGTATCTGTCGATATCTATATCTGCGCAGCCAATCTCACAGCCACAAGATCCCATAGCCCACTCGTATCAGAACCAGCGGTTGGCATTGGTCTTTCACCTCGTCTTTGCGGCACAAATACTTACGCTGTACATGTGTCTTCATATAATACTTATCAGATTACACGTTTATTATGTTGCAGCTTTCCAGTGTTAAAGCCAGTACAGGGATACGCAGGTACGAAATACTTGTCCCCCTGTCCCCCTTTATTAGGTACATGTATTCTTAGATCGCCCATACCCACCAAATCTCATCACGCCTCTCGACTATACGAATATTAATTTCTTTCTTGTCTGGGAGCGCACGTGGGTATATGCACCACAGATCTCTATGCTGCGTACATCTATTCGAGATAACATGCTATTCCCCGCTTGGGCTAATTGATTTCTGCAGTATATTTTTTTCTCTCAAGGTTGACTGACGTCAAAAAGAAAACCCCAAGCCTGGGGTTCCTAAGCCCGGCCATGCTGCTGTACAAGTAGTAGTAATTTACCTGCTGATAGACGGCAGACTCCTAGCCCTGCTTAAAAGAAAGTATTGCATTGGAATTTGAACTCTAGTTTCTGCCAGCGGGTATATCACAAGGTCCAGTATTTCACAATCAAGCAGCTCATACGGCACACAAGTCTCGGTGTATTCCAATCATATCAATATTTTACATTTCAAGAGGCCCACGTTCAAAAACAGACTCATCAACTACTATTTACCACACAATCTCCCCCCTCTTTCACACCACAAGCCCTTCCTCAGACGCCTCATCTCGTTCCAGGCGCTCCAGTCCAGTCCCAACAGCCCCGTACACTCGTAGAGGCACCGGCACGTCAAAGCTCTCGCACGCCAGGTTCTCAACGGCCACGAGAACCAGGCCTCCCTTGTCGTCTCTCGAAATCTGCTCGAGTAAAGGAAATGGCGTTTGCTGTCCTCTCAGGGCATCGTGTCCTTGTGATGGCACAACAAACTCCACCCGGATCTTCCATTCGAAGCTGATCCCGCTGGTGACGAATTCGGGAGTAGCAGAGATGGGTATCGTAGGGGTGAATACAATCCGTCGAGTGAATAGCGTAGATTCTGAAGTGGCAACGTGCACTTTCCTTGTAACCCTGTGAACGCTCGATTCGGATCGTACAGCCAGCGACGAATCTATCTTTTCTGATGTTTCTAAGGTTGCATGAACTGCGTAGCAAGGTATATCAGCATCCGCAAAATCGATAATCATCGTTACGACCTCTCCCAAACGGTAAGCAGGCCGGGTAAGCATAACCACGCCGACCCTTTGCCCGTTTCGCGCAATCTCAAACCGATTAGCGCTCTGTTGTCCATTTGTCAAATTGCTTTTCATGATGGCAAGGCGGATTGCCTCCTTGGCTGGGGTGGCATCATCGAAGCTGGATGTTGATATCCGCCTTAGATCTGGTGTGGCCGTCGGGGACAATAACGTCGCTCCTGCCTTATCTGCTGGTCGGTCAAGCAGGTCGTCTACATATGATAAAAAGTCGCTCATGGCGGCAGTCGGCCTGGATTGTTCTCGTGGTCTATGAACTTTCTGCTGCTTCCCAACCATTTTGACTAGAGCTTCATCCCGTAGTAGGATGTATGGGTTCATGAGGTCGTGTCCAAGAATCTCGCCGTAATTATTAACGCTTCCCAGGACACGAAACGGGACCTCGACAGTCCGAACATGTTGTTCTCTAGCACCCCCTGGTCTTTGAGTGCCGATAACTAGACTGTATGAAATTTTAATAGCTTTTCCTTTATGTGTAGGAGGTAGCCCTCTGGGGAGTTTGAATGTGTACTCGAACGAGCGGCTCTCCCCAGGGGCCAATTGTAGGTCGACGAAGAGAATCGACTGCGGAGTGCTCAGCAATGGAACGGCCTTGGAGTTTGCGACACCACGCATCTCTTTGATGGTGCTTAGCTCTCCGCCTCCAAGGAAGTCGCCGAGAGAATTGCTAATGCTGCCCCAGCCAAATCCCCGCAATAGGCCATTCTCCCGTCGACCAGATTCTAGTCCGACCACTCCGCCACCTCTACCGCCAACAACAGCCTTTTTCTTGACTTGTTCAAACGGTGCAAGGCTAATTAGAGAACCGTCCAGAGAGAAAGAGCCTTGTATTTGAGCAAAACCCATCATCAACGACTCGGTCTTCGATTGGGGGATAGAGAAAGAGGACCCTCGGCGTGGATTCGATGGTCTCCCAGGACCTCGGAGCAGAGGCTGTCCTACGTATTCTGATGCCAGGGTCTCGGATGAATTGTTGCTTATAGAGTAGAATTCACCACTGCTTCGGGGTGTTCCTCCGCCCATGCTTGTGCTGGAGAGTATGCGAGCCGTGGGAAGGAGAGGTTTATCTGTCACGGGTGACTGTTCTTTTGGACGCACAGGGATAGGGCCGTCAACCGGTCCCGTTCTTGGACTTAAAAGACCATTTCCTGATGCCTTTCGCGGATTCGGGACCGTTTCTGATTCTGGTGGGGGTGCAGCGGGGAATCGAAATTCAGGCATGGGCATGGGGTTCGACAAGGCCTTGGATGACCTGCGCTGCACAGATACATTTGACGATTGGGGACTCTTTGAACCAGTAGGAAGTCGGCCAAATCTGTCGGGGGGATATGAAGCATTAAAGAGGGGGGAGGATATTCCTCTTTGAGAGAAGGAGCCTTGAAGCGCCAGTTAGCCAATTGATTCTCTCTTCCATATGTTATACGAGCGGGTTCATATACCTGATTGGGGGGTCGAGGGAACTGTAGGCGGTCCCCGCGATGAAATTTGCAGACTGCTTGCGCGATTATGAGAGTGCCGTGGCGTCCGTGGAGAATGGTCTACTCGCGGCGAATGTGTATGCTCCTCAATGGTGCTGGTGGTTGATCCGATGGACACTATAGACACGGATCGCTTGTGGGCATGACCAGGCCGGCCCTCGCCGGAAATGACGGGCTGAGGCCATTGAATCGAGCCCTGCCGACTCCTCGAGCTGGGCGATGGCACGCTCAACGACAGAGCCGCTCGCCTATGCCCTCGAGCCGACGCGGCAGCCGCCTTGCCGCGAGGTTGCAGCGGCGAGGCGAGCCTCTGTCTCTCGGACGGCGACTGCTGCTGGCCGTTTGCCTGTGCCGGCGATTGGTTCGCCTCGGGGGCGATGTTTCGGAAGGTGACGGTGCATTGAACCGCCTCGCCCGCGAAGACGGTCTGGTCGCGCCAGTGGACGAAGACGCGGATGTTGCTGAAGCCGTCGGGCATGGTGACGAGATTGTTGGTCCCTCTCAGCGCGAGGCGAGTGCGAGGCAGCGGCCAGGACAAGGCAGAGCCGACATCTCCGGCGCTGCTTGGTGGCTAGCCTTGCCTGTGGAGGGGGGCGCGTAGCTCAGGCCGGAATCCGAAGGGGCTGAAGAATTGAGAGGGAGGCGACAACTGGAGGGCGAGACCGCAAAGCCGTTATTGAAGCAGCAACGTCATGGTGTTGAGTCTTTGGTTGTTCCAGCTGGCGGACTTCCCAGCACCCAAGCCGCTGGGGTGGGCCTTCTGAAGCGCCCGTCCAGGCAGCGCCAATCAGCGCCGGGCTCCCCGCTGCTGCAGGTCCCCAAAAGCCAAGAAAGCTCTCCACCCCTCACTGGCATGCAAATGCCAGATACGAGCCAGGCATGTACATTTTCGGTGTATCTTTTTTCAATATTTCGAATCTGTCTGGCGCTAAGCCATCGTGTTGATGAGCTTCCAACTTTGGTATTCAACTCATAATTATCGTTACATCCATTGCCATTGGGCGAAGCAAAGCTAAAAGTAAAACAGCAACCGCAAACTATAAAGAGAATGTAACGCTTTTTACCTAGAAGTTTCTGAACTCCATAAGGCCGCCGCTTACATGCATGATACATTGCATGGTATAAAGCTGACAGCCGGCATGACCAGGCAAGAGTACCAGCAACAACAACAACAACTGTTTACAGCTTACAGTGAAAGTGAACGACATATTGTCTTTTTGTAGGAGTTGCAATATTTATATTATAAGGAAAAGGAGAGAAAGGATGAAAAGGACTTCTATTTTTGGCGACCGGGTGAAAAAAAAGCAAGGTGCATAGCAACACCTGGTCTCGATCCAGGGTCCTACGGGTTATGAGCCCGTCGCTCTTCCGCTGAGCTATGTTGCTGATGGTTCTTTCCTATTGATATTAATTGTAATATAAGCGGTATTAAGTAGCTTTGCTTGCTGTTGGCTTTACTCGTGAGTGGCTTGTGTTGCGCGTGAGTCATATATTCAGTATGTCTGCCTACCTTTGTATAAGCGCCTCATCCTTCAGAGTTTAGCCGTCCAAGCTACATATTGCCCGCAGATGAACGTATATTTCTAATCTTAGTATACATTGCAATATAACAAAACAACAAGTATTACTTAAAAAAACACATTAGAAGGAGCCCGAGCCGTGAAAATTAGTTAATTCAAAGCAAAAGCCAATACATTTTCCATCTCGCTACCTCCCATAACTTCCTAACAACGCCATGATACGCTGCAAGCACTGCGCAAAAACGCCGTAAAAATCGTAATGCTTACATGGTATCTCTATAATATACACCATAAACGCCAACCATACGAGTATAAACACACAATCGCCAACAAATTACAAAGCCGTTTGGGTCGGCATAGATAAGAGGAGAGGAGTGAAGCGGATCTACCCACTCATGTGCAGAAAGCAGCCACCCTTTTTTTTTTCCAATTTACATCCCCAGCTCCCATGACTCTCCCCAGAGCTCGTTCAAGTTAAGACCCAGTAGCTCCAGGCTTGGGTCGAGATTAAAGGGTTGCGTTTGATCGTTTACAGCCCAAGGCTGGTCCACTGAAACTGGTGGTAGCGGCGCTTGGAAAGTAAAAGGTGTCACGGACTAAAAGAATAAATGGTTAGTAAGATATCACAAGAGGGAAAAGAAAAAAAAATAAGTCGAGGATTAGCTATCACTCACTTTAGGTCCGTCAGGTAGATTCTCAGCAGACAAAGGTCGAATGCCCGGCTCAGCAAGTGGTCCGATCATAGGATGAAGAGAAGACCCCGGCACCGCAGCCGATGACGACGGTACAGGAGGCTCCTGATTCGCGAGAAGCTTATAATGGAGATTTACAAATCTCTCCGCCGAGGTGGATTTCGCCACCTCGGTCGTCTTCGTCCCCAGATGCGCCTCGAGAAGACCCAAGGCAGCACACATGATTGAGTACCCCCACGGCTCGTTATTTCCACAACGCAGCAGGCGGTCCTCCTTCATGGCAATGCACTTCTCGATGAGCTTCACGGTGTGGTGCGAGTTGATCATGATCATGTTGGTCGAGCCCCGGGGCTGCAGCATCGTGACGCTGCAGAGATTGATGCATGTGGTGAGAGCATCCTCTCGCAAGAAGTTGAGCGCTCGGACACCCTGCTCGTATAACTTGTCGTGGAGGAGAACGATGTCTCTCGCGGCGTTATAGTAGATTATTTCGGAATACTGGTACTTTGAGTTTTGCTTGCGCAGCTTGAGGTAGGGTTGATGTAGAGGGATAATGTACTGCCTCAGCTGGACGTGTAGCAGAGTATATGCAATGAGCGGGTTCTTTTTGGTGCCGTTGTTATTCTCAAGATTCATATCCCAAGAAGGGAGGGCATCGATCTCATGGGTCAAGTCGTTTGTATAGCGAATGACCTGGTCGTAGTCTATCTCAGACAGAGGCCCGGTAAGAAGTCGACTGAGCTCAAGACGCAGAGGCAAGCTTTGTCGTGCCAAATTTTGGAACGACGAAAACGTATAATCCTTGGCTGGCTTGGAAGGGGGCAATGCCGTCGTGTTCTCATCAAAGTCTTCATCGTCTAGATTCCGCGGGGGATTAGTGTCGAAATGGAGCTGGCTCACCAGAGTCGGCAGGCCATGATCAAATGAGGCTTGCATATCAAACTCCTGAACCGTCGCCCATATCCTCCGTCGCATCTCCTGGTTATACACTGTAATCTTGCCGCCCATATGGCTCGGCTCACGGTGCAGACCAACGGCAATGCCATCGCGGATCAGCTGTCCCGAGCTTGTCCAGAATCGCTTCTTCTTGATGGTGTTGACACGCTTGCCAAGATAGAGCAAGCAAGCTATCTGATAATGAATAAGCCGTCGGTGCTTCTGGCTTTGCTTGTCAGACCACTTATCACACGCTTTGATCCACTTCTCAGCTAAATGTTGTGCATTCGACATCATGCCAATGAATTTGAGAGCTTCATGGGTATGCACACAGCTAGCTACAGCCATCATTGACAAGACCAATGCGGTGAATGCCGAATATCTCTGCTTGGTCCCGGGTTTCCAAAACTCGGCATACTCCTTTCGGAAAGTGGGCACATGTACAATGCGGTGGATTTGCTCAAACTGATCCAGATAGACTGTTATGAGGGCATCCGCCTCTTCCTTCGAGGGGAGAAGAGCTTCTAGCTCCAAGTCCTGTTGCTCAAAAATGGCATCTCGCTCCTCTTGGCGACGCTTGCGGTCTTTGCGATCATGGAGTATCACTGGACGAAGCCACTCATCCGCCGTCTCCCGCATAAAGGGACACAGCCCCGTCAGCTCGACAAACGCCATGCTGGCGTTATGGGGGCCGAAATAACGGGTTCGGAACCCCTTGCCTCGGAAGAAACGCAATTCGCCATTCTCACCAGCCATGCCACTCTTCTCGATGATCTCCTGCTCTTCCGCTCGAGGTCGAGCCTCGCCATCGTTAGGTGCCTCATCCTTCTGCGTCGACGGTGAGTTAGTGCCCACTATGGTGCTCCCATCTAGAGACGCTGCACCAGGTCGTGTAAGGAGGTTCTTAAGCTGCGTGATCTCCAGCTCCAGCCTGCGGATGCGGTCGTGGTCCTGGCGGGCAAGCTCAGAGTCTCGGGGTGAGAAGCCCGAAACGGCATCACCAATGCCGAAGCGCCGCGAGTCCAGCTGCGCAAAGGAGGGAGGGATGCCGGACGATGCATTAACCACTTCTCCGTTGCGTGATTCGTAGCTGCAGCGATCAGGGGTGCCACTCTTGATGCAGCGCTCGCAGGGAAAGCCACGATCGCACGAAAGCTTGCGGCGGCGGCACTCCAGACAGCTCAGTCGCACGCGTTGTCTCTTGCGAGCCGGTGGTTGGTCAGAACCGTGTCTTGATACCGAACCCCCGTCGGAGTCCGGGCTCTCGCTGCGATCAGCCATGGCCAAGATGTGTCGGAGTTACGACGCCTCCAGAAAAAATTAATGTAAGGGGAATTCAGCGCAGGGCGAGAGGAGGGGTCCTGGGGTCAAAAGTGTTTTGCCGTTGCGATTTTTATCAATCTGATCTGATAAAAAAAAATTGCGCTGAGCGCTGCGTCACAGGCGCCTTTTGCGGAGCAAGTCCGAGCCGAGGTCCGATGCGCTATTCTCAAAGAAGCAGGTATTGTACTTCTTAGTCATTCAGCGGTCCTCGGACCTCCGAGGAGCTCGCGAAGAGCAAATGAATATTTCAGTCCTACGCCAGCTGCTTCCCTCGCAATATATAGACATAGGCCGGTTTCAATCCCGCCGGTTGCTTTACCCGATTACGTCTCGTCGTATTTCGTTAAATGTGACGAAACTATGCCGATGGGAAGAAAAGAATCCTGCGCCGGTGCCGGTTCTTTTGTCTGTCACTCTTGGATCCAGACATTTAGCGCCATTAGTGAAAACGACTTTTCGATGGTAATTATATCTTGGCATTCAAGGCTATCTATATAAGCTTGCAAAAAGGTCTTCTCCAGTTCATTTGTGTAGCTCGCTCAGACTTTCCAAACTGGCCAAGCGTGGAATCGGACCGCTCGCATTGTTGGTGGACGACAGACTAATAAGAAACTAGCACTCCTCGGCTTCTGCTGCTGGCAATGAGCTGAGCTTGACAGAAGACATTGGACCGGTTTTAATATGAATCAGCCTATATATTGAATATTAATACTCTTCTTACTGGATACTCTTCTTACTGGTTTCGGATTGATATATACATGCCCTCAGCAAGAGTCACATCATATATATATGGCCATGAGAGCACATACTACATATGGCGCTATTCTTGCCTCTTCGGCCCTCTGAAGGTCCGCTTAGCGATCATAAAATCTCCGCGATTTCAGCTATCATGGTCCGGTTTTTAATTCCGCCATTCATGTCTCCTATCTCCACTAGGAGCAGCCTTCGGCTTAGATTCTTGGTGACTCACGGACGGGTCCCCGGTGGCATTGCGGGTCCGAAGCCGAAGCCGAGAGTTCAAAGCTTGTGTGTCTGGGATCATGATGCGCCCAACGGCAACCATCAAGTTCCGATAGCTATCCGGTCGCGAAAATGGCGCGCTCGCACGTGAAGACTGCTGCCTAAGGAGTGACCGAAATAAGGATAAATTATGTAAAATGACGTTGAGATGCCATTAACGTAACTCTTTGGCAAATCCTTCGACTGTGTTTACAGTTGAAGATGAAATGGATGTAGCGAAATTAGCCTTTCTGCCCGCCGTAGTGTTTGTGTCGGAATCGAAATCCCATATAAGGATAATAACGTCGTTCGGTAAGAGCGGGGCCCGTTTTTTATTCCAACAGTTTGTATTATTTATGCTACATTTGCTTTACCAAAAAAGTCTCCGGATTTATTTGACATCATCAGCTAGCGGTGCTTGGAGTGCCGTATTCTTTCGTGCTGCGTTTTGTCTGGCTAGCCAATTTGTCTAATTAAGCTTGGGCGATAATAAGGCGACGGTTAAGATTGCGGCCTATAGAGGTAACACGAAATGATCTATATTCAATACAAGCTCCAGAATTAATCGTCTCCTATTGTAACATCAAAGCTATTTAGTAGCGTCTTTAGACAATTGGATCGCCTGGATGCAAGATAAATGACGACTATGACTACATTCTACTTTTCAAGATCATGCATAGATGAGTTGATCATGGTAGACATCACTAGAGCCCGCAACGATAGCGCGGGTTGCAGATACAAGAGTGCCTATCCCCGACTCGTCTTATAATTCTAATTTGGCTAGTATGAACGTCTTGAAGGTCTGTAACAGGATTTGCTGTCTGCCCGCTCAATCATGAATGGAATCCATGGCCGCCATAGGTTGCTGCTTAGGACCATAAGCTATGCCCTATAGGTGGGAGTTGCTTGACGGTACCTTTTATTTGTTTGCTACAAGTGAAATAGAAACTAAGGTGCTAAGAGAAGTGAACTGTCCTTGCATAATTATTTAAACACTAATAGGTAGTAGCGCAGACTTAATATTACCTCCTCTCACTTCAGATCGCAGATCCATCTTCCATGTCTTTGAATGAGTGGAGTCAGTCATACCGCCTCTCGCCGTGGCTGGTTCAGACGCGGAGGAAGGTACAGTAAGCGAAGACAATTACACGTATTCGAACGACGACTCGACTTGGCATCTTAAAGTCGATGATTGTGGCAGTGACACTGATAGACGACACCATGTTCACCATTGCTACACTTACATGGACTCTCATAGAGCTTCCTGCTGCGCGAGCAGTATTGATACTCCAGTCTGAGATCTGCGTAAAGCATGAATTGCAAGCAACAGCGAAAAGTTGGCATTTTCCTTGAGTATTAGATTCTGAAAATATGCCATCTATATGTTATACCCATCACCTTGGCTCTAAAAGTCGCTTGCTGTCTATTTGTAGATCATCTCGGCTTGTCGCTCGGGCTATCGCCGTAGCTCTATGTCTTACCCATATTTGAAGCTGTCATAGTAAGCCAAGGGAGAATCGCCCCTACGTCACCTTGAGCTAAAACAGGACTTTTGTAAAGAATACTGCAAACTTGGGGGTTTTCGAAACTAGGCCTTGTTTTTGGAATGTAGATGATTGCCTATTAGATTTAGCGAATGCTTTGGCTATCCCAACAGTGCAGAGCATCTTTAGATGGATTCATGAAGATCCACGATGCAATTCCTGCTCGCCCTTCTTAACAGAGTAATGGATGGAAATCGTACGGCTCATTGGCGTTGAACAGACCGCCATTACTGTAAGACATAGGGTCGGATGATCTAGCTAAGTAACGCAGGGCAGAGAGTCTGGGAAAAAATACTCATAAGCCGCCAACACCGAAATCATCTATAAGAAGGCTAATGTCGCCCCTTTCAGCAATATTTTTTTTTATATCCTTTTGCATCCAAATTCTTTCATATTAAGCAACCATGAAGTTCAATCTCACCTTCTTAGCTATTCTGGCCACTGCGGCTTTTGCTTGCGATCGGGAGGTAAGACTTTATAAACCTAGAGCAGATATTATTGGTATTAGTATGCTAATAGGTTTGGAAACCTAGGGCTACCACTGCGTTGGCCGTGGTTGTGGTGAGCCAAGCAGCTGTTGCGGAGGAATGCGATGCATGCTTGACGACGGGAGCTGTGCTGGTAACGGCCGCATTGGTACTTGTGTACGGGGCTCCTTTGAACTTGATGAAAAGAACTTTTGTGATCGGGAGGTAAGATTTACAAACCTAGAGCAGATATAATTCGAAGTAGCATGCTAACAGGTTTGGGAATCTAGGGCTACCACTGCGTTGGTCGTGGCTGTGGTGAGCCAAGCAGTTGTTGCGGAGGATTGCAATGTATGCTGGATAACGGGGACTGTGCTGGGAACGGCCGCATTGGTACTTGTGTATCGGGCTCCTCCGTTGAACTTTAAGTTTGGCTTGCGATCCAGAGGTAAGATTTACAAGCCTGAAGTAGATATCGTTCGCAATAGTACATTAGGTCCAGGAAATTAGTTCTATCCCTGTGGACTTGCTGACAGTGTTGGATGGTCTCCATGTTGATGGATTGGGAATATTTGCAGATTAAGCTCAATATATTTTGTTCGTGTAAGGGTATAATACACGTAGTATTCTAACATTGCACGAAACCATAGTAGCCTTTAACATGTGTTTCTGTAGGAGAAGAAAGCCTTCGGTCGTTGTATAGACTCCTCCGCTAGAGTTTAACCTCAGCCGGCCTTTGTCGCATTAAATATATAAATGCGTAAACAAGTAAACAAGTAAACAAGTAAACAAAGAGATAAAATTATATTACGTCTTCATGAGTTGTACTTGATCATAGATATGTAGCCAGATAGTCCTTCCTCTGATAGGTACCCAGCTCCCTGGGCATGCACAGTAACTGTCCAATTCAGGCTACCAAAAACCTATTGGGCAATTTTTTCTAAATAACCAAAGACTCTGTTGTTCGGTTAATGAGGAATATTGGCCATTAACATGGTCACCTATTACAGCAATAAATGTCGCGACAGATTTGCCTTGCCGATGTTACATCTCTACATACACCCGGTAGAATTCAATCCATACATCTTCATAATAGAACCATTAACGAAGCAATTGTGCATTATCTCTCTATATTTGTCATCAATATGAGTATAGCATTACAATTTTAATCAACTCAATATTATTCTTTTACCCAGTTCTTTCTAGCTATACCCATGTCATAGACGGCCTAGTTTGCCTTTGAGAAAGCTCGCCTGAATCGCTGCTAGGTCCGTAAAACGCCGATATTTAAAAAGTGAAAAGCAAAGATGCAATTACTTTCGCAAAGTTTATGTCATCTTCAGCGCTTCAATAGTTCCACGGTTGTCATCGTATGATTTATCTGTGATACTCGGCGATACCTGACGTTGATCAAGGCACTCGGGCATTTTACGGCTAGCCACAGACTCCACTTTCAACCTCATCACCCTATCTCAATATCTCACTCACCCCTTGCACCAACACTAACTAGAAAAAAAATATATAAGGCCTATAGCTCAGTCAATTTCGCAGTCCTCCACTCAAAAAGGTCAATCTTTCCTCAAAACATTTCAAGAATATAACCCTACAGACATTAAAAAATCACCATGGCTACCAATCGCGGCCCCCCCTCCGAAGCAGAGGTGAAAGCCCGCATCATCTCTCACATGAACGCTCAGCACACTCGCGAACTCTCCCACTATCTCCGCCACTACAATGGCCTCTCCCCTCGCGCTGCTGCGGCCTCTCCCGCAATTCAGGACCTCGACTTCCAAGGCATGACCATCAAGACCACCAACGGCACCTACAACGTCCCCTTCTCCCCTCCCTTGGCGTCCTGGGCCGAGGCGCGCCCCCGCATCATCGCCATGGACGAGACCGCCCGCGAGGCCCTCGGCCTCAGCAACATTTACATCACAGAGTATGCCATGCAGCAAGGACTCGACTATGTCCCCTTCATCGGCGTGATTTTCTACTACTTCTGCGCTATTGGCTTGCCGTGGCTTGAGCCGGGAAGCGCCCCATGGGAGGTTCTCAAGCTGGTGTTTCCAGGAGGGCCTGAGTGGTTCCGGTGGACTGTCAATGCAATTTTCTGGCCCGTTATTGGGATTCACCTAGCAGAGGCGTTCCTGCTTGACCGATGGAGGCTGCAGAAGCACGGCGTGGCGAGGTGGTCCCGGGTGTGGTGGCTGTGGGAGGGTGCGATTTTCTGCGAGGGCTTGACGTCGTGGAAGAGATTTGATAGGCTGGTTGCTGAGAAGAAGGCCGAGAAGGAGGCCAAGAAGAACTGATGCCTTGCGTACGCTCCTTCAGCAAAACATGGCGCAAATCGGCATTAGAGGTTATACGGTTATAGCTAAATTCTATGCAACTGCCGCCTATATAGCCCACTTTATCACTATTTTTAATCACCAATCTATATTCTAATGTTTTCCAACCTTGTAATAATTCTCCAGCTCACAGATCACCGTAATTATCGTATGTACCTTGCATCGCCTGCGTGCTCACCCATTCTTCACTGGCCAGTCCCCTCAAAAATCTCTCTTCAAGGTCGTCAGAATCCTTATGGAAATCACATGCAAAGTCGCACTCTGGAATCGTTTCCTCCCCAAAATATTTGCATATAGAGGCATGTCGGCATGCGGATATGTTTTCGCAGTATTGTGCCAACGCCTGGAGGCTCCTTAACCGCGCCTGGTAATTTGCATCGACCTGAGCGTCGCTCTTTATCATCCGACTGGCTCGTTCGAGATCCTCCCGGCTGTAGTATAGGAAACAATAGCCGGCATTGCCATCACGCCCTGCTCGTCCGACTTCCTGATAATACCCCTCAAAAGACTTGGGAAGCCGCCAGTGCACAACGAAGCGCACATTATCTTTGTCGATGCCCATGCCAAATGCCGTTGTGGCCACAATGATATCGTAGCCTCGCTCATTGTTGATCCAGTTGGCCAAAGTGTCTTCTTTAACCTCGCTGGGCAATTTAGCATGAAAAGGCCGAGCCCCAATTCCGGCGTCTCGGAGACTGGCTGCGAGGGACTCGCACTCGCCACGAGATGTTGTATATATGATGCCCGAAACGTTTTTGGTCCTTTCACGCATTTTGGCAAGCTCACTCTGCCGCGGTTCAGCGCGTCTACGATCATATACCCCTTGTATCCATGTCAGGAAGTCTGAGAGACGGTTGTCGTCTTCGTCCTTTGTATATCTTATTTCTAAATGGAGATTGCCTCGCTCTGGACTCATCAGAAACGTCTTTACCTTCTCTGGTGTAGCATCGAGACGCAGAACCTTGAGAATATCCTGACGCACTCGGGCGTTTGCTGTCGCTGTAAGGCACATGATGGGTACATCAGGAAATGTCTCCCGAAACCAGGACAGCCGCTTGAAATCTTTTCGGAAATCATGGCCCCATTCTGATATGCAGTGAGCTTCATCAATTGCAATGCGAGCAAGCTCTTTCTGCCTATAGACAAGCTGTAAGGTGGTACGGAAGCGCGAGCCAGAACAGAGCTCTGGAGTCACATAGAGAAGCCTGGTTTTCGGGTGACCGGTTTCCAGATCACGCTGTATGCGATCTCTCTCCTCGCGCGGCGTGTTGCTGTTCAGAGAGCTGGCGTCGATACCTTCAGCTCTCAGGGCCTCTACTTGGTTAATCTATAAGCAGCATTTTTAGCGTCTGCAAGACATCAAGAGCACTCATCACTACGAATGGGACAGCGTGCTAGCCAAACCTACCATCAAACTTAATAGAGGGGAAACAACAATCGTAACTATTCAAGGTCCACCGTTAGTTTCGCCTCATTCTCTGCTATCGCAAATATGAGACGCATCTGGTCCAACTCACTGCCTTGGTCGATCACGGCGGGGAGCTGGAAGCACAGACTCTTGCCAAAGGACGTTGCTGCTTGAACATAGACATCGTGGCCGCTGAGTGCTGCCTCGATGATTTCGCGCTGATGGGGCCTTGTAAGAAGTGTCAGCTGAGTTCAGCTCGGTTCACTTATACAAGTCCACCAAAGGCTTACCTGAAGTCGTCCTTGTGGAACTGCCGCCGGAGAGTGAACCCGATGTCCGTGCATGAATTTGCCCTCTGCAGGGGGGGCATGGCAGAGAGGATCTAGGCTTCGCAACAGCAGTGGTGAGCAGAAGCTGACATTGGCGGCGAGATGGGCGAGTCCGTGGGCGAGTGGCTATGCGGCATCAAGATTATGATGCATGTGTGGATCAGCGGGTTTGGCTGATGTTCACAGGGCGACGCTTGCTAGTCGCTCGCGTTAGAAGTATTTTGACGCTCTTCTAGAACGCGCAGGCCAGCTAACACGGGGGTACGGAACATGGAGTACAGTACAAGACTAAGACGTGCTGAACGGATATTAATAGAAGTACCAAGTAGTCCAGGCACGTGCATCCGGGATCCCGGTGCTAGACATGACTTGGTACTTGTGCTACCAGTCTGTGTGGTTTAGGGTAAAAGTTCCAATGTGCTCTCACTATTGCTTCATCCGAATTGATGCCTCTCACTGGGTCGCACCATTCAGGTGAGGATATGCTTTGTGTAAGCTGCAGCCTCCACGGATGGTGCCTGAACGAAGCACAACGTTGGCGACGTTCAGCTCGGAATCCCGTTTAGCGCAGTTCCCCACAAGCATAGCGGCCTGTTAGCGTCTCCTCTTTTGTCGCTGCTTTTTTCTTCTTATTTTTGCCCCGGCGGTACAAAGTACGGACAGCGGAACTCATTCCTGAGTCGACGACCAAGGGCCAGCGGCCGCAACGAAGCAAACGGGAAGCATCAATGCGATACGTGGAAAATAGGGCAATTTGCGGAGTAATGCTTTTGTAGCCGCCCAGATGCAGATGGCTATCTGGCTCTCTCATCGATAGTGCATACAGCTGGACGGTTAAACTTGAGAAGCTTTGCCTCACCATGGATAGAAACGCAGCCTGGCTAGAGTACCCGCATACCTTACCTATGAAAACAACACCTCATGTACACATGTAGCAATTCCCACGGTGCTACCGGCAGTAGCAGTAGTTGGATAGCGCATAGTATTGGCCTGTAGTAGTATTCCTATTAACAATGCTACATGTAGTCTCCGTTGACCGGCTCCCATGGTACCCGGAGATAGGTAGGAAAAGGGGCCAGTCGACGACAATGTACACGCTACTGAAGCGTTATCGATCTTGACAGTGAAATGGAGGAGTATCTGCTACTCCAGATCACGCCCGCACTGCTTCCCGCGCTCGTGCTAACAGGCATGCGAGTCAATGTTTATTTTATGCAAGCCCGGGAGCGTGCTGGGGAGGGCTCCGCGCACAGTCTCGCGAGATACGAGCGCCGAGTGCGTCCTACAGTGCTGGCATCGAACCACATCCACCTACCGCGGCATGTGCTCCGTGGACAATCCCGGAAGGCTAGAAATAAAACGGCGAACCAGCGACCATCACAGAGCATCACGACTGGGCTCGAGCTCACATGCTGCCCATCACTTCCTAAAGAACGCTGACAGACCCAAAAGTCCCCTATCAGGGCCCTTCTGAAGGCGCTGTGGCTACGCCCTCGCGGCGGCCCTCGCACTGTCCTCGCCAACCACCGCCGCCCATCCCGCTAGTGTTTCAGGGGCTCTAAACGGAACCTTGAACAGGACCCCAAGCCAAAGTCCATCCGCCAAGTTAGTGCGAGCCTCACGTCCGTCCCGACCAGCCAAAGCACGTCCTACGACCGGCTTCTTCGACCTCTTCCGCTGTTCCCTTCTCCAGGGCGAATCCGCGCGCGCTCTCTTCTTCTGTTTAAGGCGCCTAGCCAGGCTTGATCATGATGATCTCACGTGTTTCGCTTGACCATTCTTCGCAGCCCCGATCTGCTTAAACGCACAATCCCCCGGATTTCTGGCGCGCGAGGGCACGAGAAAAGAGAGGGGTGCTCTGAAACATTTTACACAGCCAAGCGCCACGGCCTTTGAGCTCCCAACGGCGCCTCTTCGCGGTGCTTTGTGCACGTGTGCGTACGAGTATACGTGCGAGAAAAACAAGTAGAAAGAAAGAAAACAACAAGACAAGGGCTGAACGTGCAGCTCTCGCCCGGCCAAGTCGCCATGGAGCGACCCGACCGAATGCCTGCGAATGGCATGGGCAACGGTCCTGGAGCTGCTCCTGGACCCCCCGCCACTGCACCTCCGGCTCTCAGGGGCACCGGCGCAGGCACTCCCGATAATATCAACCCGTCTCAGGCTCGTCGTCCTCTTCTCACCACGACTGCTGCTCCTCCAAACGGCCAGCAGCCGCCGCCCACGATGCCGCTTCCGCCACTGCCCAATGGTCGAAATGGCCCGTCTCCCAATGGAAACTCGCCCGCGACGCCCATCTTGACGGCGGCTCAGGTCATCGGCCTGACCCGCGAGGCAATGAGACACGCCCTCGAGAACGAGAGTCAGGCCGTCGATGTTGGCCCCGGCCTCAAGTCGGGTGTGACGATCGACTTGAGCCGCAAGGGCATTCAGAAACTTCCTGAAGAGGTGGTTGATATAGTCAAGAACGAGCTGGAACGGTAAGCAAACCAACAAAAAGAAAAGAGAGTAGAGAGGGAAAGAAGGAAATGAAATAAATGGCCCGGTAGGGCAAAAAAAGTCTTGTTTGCTGACTGTTAGGTGTTACGATACAGACTCGCCCTATCACACAACCAGCTTTCCTCTTTGCCAGCCCGCTTTGCCGAGTGCGTGTCGCTTCGATATCTCAACATCAGAGGCAACCAGATCAAAGAGTTTCCCTTACCTGTACGCCGTCCCATGTCTCCCTTTGTTTTGTCTCACCAATGTATGCCCCAAGCTAACATAACCATTAATTAGCTTTGCGAGCTCAAATCCCTCGAAATCCTCGATCTCGGCCGTAACCAGCTGCGAGTTTTGCCGCCAGACATTGCGAAGCTCACCTCTCTCAAGGTTCTCTCGATCCCGAAGAACCAGATCCGGGAGCTGCCCGTCTGCTTGGCGGAAATGGCGTCGCTCCAAGTCCTCAAATTTGAAGGGAACCCTATCAGCTTTCCCCCACGGGATGCGCTGCAAATACCATCTTCAAGCCCCTCCAACGAGGGTTCTGGAAGAGAGGGCGAGGTGACGGAAGTGACGATTACGGCACATATCAAGAAATTCATGAAGTTGCATATCATCAGCGGTCGTGATGCCGAGGCAACTGGGGACGAATCCAGCGAGGACACTAATACTCCTCGACCGCACCTACGACGCGTGCCAAGCGGTCGATTCCCTATCAAGGTGAGCAGTTCCGATGTGTCGGACATGCGGACACCTACTATTGGATCACGACCACCTCCTCCCATACCGTCACGATCACATTATCGGGGTCTTTCGCAGCAGAATACGTCCACCCGTCGTCCGGGTGTCCTGCCTTTAACCATCGGAAACGTCAGCGAGCGCGGACGCAGCAACTCCGAGACGCTGATGCACTCGGAGAGATCAAGTAGCCGCCAGCGTCGCATGGGCATACTCGCGAAGAAGGCCACATCGGACCTGGGCACGCTCGATGAGGTTGAAGGCAGTAACAGATTGAGCCACTACCGAGGGCTAAGCCACGGCTCTGCCATGCAGGGCAGCCAAGCCGTACCATCCAAGAGCCCAGCAACGCCCACCGACTCTCTTCAGCGGCCAGTTTACGTTCGAAGACTCTCAGTCCTCCCCGAGCGCCGCCGAGAGTCTAAAATCTTTGACCCTGTAATTGAAGCTGCCAAAGGCATTCTCTACTCGGTGTTCCAAATCCATCCTATGATCCAGATGCTCATGACACTAACCAATGACGGATCTGCGAAACGCTCAAGCCTTGAAATTGTATTTTACAACACTAATTCTCATGTTGAGGAATTGGAGCAGGAAATTCAGAAGCATGATATGGCCATGGCAGAAGAGGAAGAGCAGACATTCGGCGACAATGCCAATGTGCACCGCGCCTGCCAGACTCTTGTCGGGGCGTATGGCCATGTTTGCACTCTATTAGCCGACAACATTGATACTTTTGTCAATAATGGAGATGCTCGATATATTCGGACGCTCCTGATGTTGATTTACAACAGTATAATGGAGCTTCGGGTCACACTCTCCTCCGTGTCCACTGAGCACAACAAGCATCATCTCTCTGCGATGGATGTCCCCGACACCAGCAATACGATCAAGCCTTACTTCCGCGAGGCATCTACTGCTGCCCCTCCGCCTCCACGACCAGCAGCTTTTCGAAATCGTAGCGAACCCGCCATACACAACCCAAGCAACCTCAGAGTGGCCACTGACATACCGGTTCCATACCAAAACGGAGGTACTCGCACTGCTAGGCTTGCATCAGCGACGCCCAGATCCAACGACTCATTCCAGTCGTTTGGCCGCGATATCACCACCGATTTTTCTGAGGAAGACACGCAGTTCGATAAAATATACCTTGCCCTGCAAAAGTCGACTGATACTGTCCTGCACATTCTACCAAATTTCAACGTTCAGCTGACGGGAGGTATCCGAAACGCAATACAGCAGCGGGCCCCAAGTGCCATGATACGAGACTGGAAGAATCTCATTGCAATGTGCAATGACGCTATCCAGCAGACAGAGATTCTGAAGCATCGACTGTCTCTCATCAAGCTGAAGGATCCGGGAGTGCGGTCTCACGCCGGATTCTGGAACCTTTGCAGCAATTTCATCTCAGCCTGGACAAAGATGGCCTCTAAGATCAAATCCGAGATCAATACCATCCCCTTGCCGCCTGACACTAGAGCTCGATTGCGGCCTGTCCATCAGAGCATGAAAGAGTTGAGCATCATCATCATGAACTCTCCCTGGAGCTACATTTTGAGGCCCGCCGGCGTTGGGCCAGGCATCCTATCGCCCACCACGCCGCAAGTTCCAATCACTCCCCAGAGCGCCGCTCTTGGCCCGGCCATGCAGGCTACCGTTGCCACGCCACAAACAGGGTCCTTTGCGGCTGTTTTTCAGGGCAACGTCTTTGATCGCGCAGATACCCTCATGGCTAACCCCGGCATTTCCATGTCTCGTAACGGGACCATGTCGAGGGGTCATTCTGGGTTTAACTCGCTATCATCGATTTCGTCCATGTCATCAGATGGCGTGCCGACTCCGTCCTCAGCTTTTAGTCCTAATGTTCAGCTAGGACCTGCGCCATTTCGTCTTAACGGAGGGAAAGTAACCCTTTGAAGCCCCTCCGATCTTCTTATCCTTTTCCCTCATCCAGATATTAAAAGCCGGTTTATTACTATTGATTTATTTATTCTCTTTTACCCTTTTTTTTTCTTCCTCGTTTCTCTCTTCCGCGTTTGGATCCTACCAAATTGCTTTGATCGATAAAGAGGGATTCTTGCATAGCACGTACTTGACGGATTTTACGAATGATTACTTTTGTTTTGGAACAAAAAAAATGTTGGCTTGAGAATGAGGTGCTGTTACGTTCATTCTTCTTTTTATTTTCTTGCATAGCCCTGGAGTTTTATGACTTTGGTACGAACGAATGTGTGGCCTGATGGGCATTGGTCAGAAAGATGGGAAAGGGGCTTTTTGACAAGGACAAAAAAAACATGAAAAGATCGACCCTCCAATACCACCAGTTTGCCTTTGAAAGAGACATGTCCAAAACTCTAGGGCAAAACGATACCATGACGAAACAAGTTACTATTTTAGTAGAGGATAGAGATATGGGAAGCACAAAGCGTTGGTGTATATTAGATTTACCCGTCTAATCGACTAATTTTTTCAAGAGTTTTTGTTATTTGTTGATGGACAGGGCGTGGGAAATTTAAGGAAATTTAGAGATGAGAAACAAAATTATATTGAAGACCAAAGTTTGTGTTTGAAAGGAGCTTTTTCTCACCATCCATATCGTTGATTGTGATTCATATAAACTTGAACTGAGGCTGGATTCGTTCAAAAGGGGCTATATCAGCATTTGATACCACATAGTACAAGACTGGCAGTACTAAGCGCAGCGCACCTATACGCTTTTGTCCTTTTGACTTGGTGGTTGCATACATGCAGCTCAAAATAGGCGTGATTTGCAGATTAAACGCCGACCTTGCATGACGACCACCCCACAGCACCCTTTTTAACTTGCTGGCGGCATGATGTCAAGTATATATTGGGCTTGGACGTCTGATTGATGTTAGCCGCATCTTTTAGAACCCTGCACTGCTGAGCTTGCGAGAATGATGGGCGTGAGGTTGCATCGGTATATCTAACTTGTTGTTCTTGCTACCATGAATATAGAGAGAGTGTGAAAGAATAGAAAGCCGCTACAACAGAAACCACGACCGCAGCGCAAAAATGTCAACTTCATCATCCATCAACGCCCTGCGAAGGCTCGCAAACAGTAACAACAACGCCGCCGCCTCCTCCTCCAGCAGCAACAATAACAACAGCAACAGCAGCAGCAACAACAACAACAACAACAACAACATGCCCCCCGCAGCCGCCTCGTCTTCCTCGCCTTCAGCACAGCCTCGCTGGTTCGCACAGACAGCCTCGTCGCCCTCCGTCTCCTCCACCACGGCCGCAGCCTCACCCGCGCTGCAGCCGACGCTGCCGTCCGCCGAGACGCAGCGCCACGTGGCCGAGGCCCGCGCCGCAGTCGTCGCCTCGATGGGCAACATGCTGGACTCGGAGCTGCAGTCGCGCGCGGGCATCCTGCACGAGAACGCGGCGGCGCTGGAGAAGCAGGAGCGGGACGTGCTGCGCGCGACGGAGGGGCTGCGGAGGGAGACGCAGAAGCTCAAGGCCGAGGCGGACAAGGCTGCGCGCAGGGTCAAGGAGCTGGGCAATGTGCAGAACTGGGCCGAGGTGCTGGAGAGGGGGTTTCTGGTGCTGGAGGAGACGGTGCGGCTGGCGAATGGGGGCGAGGATGACGATGACGAGGGCAGCGAGGGCAGCTGCAGCTGCAGCGAGTGCGGGAGGGGCTCTGGAGGAGGCAGCGACGGAGAGGATGAAGGCCCGGATGGTCGTGATGGTGGCGATGGTGTTGGGGCGAGGATGGACGTGGACACCATGTCGGATGCCAGTCGGAGCCTGATGGAGCTGGACTCGAGCACCGGCACGGGCCGGGCAAAGGGGTCGGAGACGGCCTCGATATCGACAGGGTGATGTGATGCTGCTCTGTTCTTGTGCTTGGCGACTTATTCGATTCGACGACAAGTGATTTTGTTTTTTGTGTCATACGAGAAGCTATTCCGAAATGGCTGGATTTGGAAATTGCCGGGTATCAGGTGGCTGTCGTGTAGAACAAAGGGACTCTCCATATGCAGCCAAGTCCTGTATAAGCACTTGTTTTATAGGGTTGTGAACGGTAAGACTTGAGCTTAAACAAGCGTATGTAGAAGGTGGATGTTTTCTTTTTTTCCAAATAGTTATTATAAGCTTAATTTAAACAATTTTCATTTGTAAGATCAGGAGATGATTTTGTCACTCCCCTCCCAGATTTGATGTCTGGATGATCTAT
Source organism: Trichoderma asperellum (assembly GCF_020647865.1). Classification (NCBI taxonomy): domain Eukaryota; kingdom Fungi; phylum Ascomycota; class Sordariomycetes; order Hypocreales; family Hypocreaceae; genus Trichoderma; species Trichoderma asperellum. The sequence goes on from NC_089417.1 coordinate 1,358,301, forward strand.
AAAGAGCATGTTTAGGACGACTCTGTTGAATAGTAAAATCACCATTCTCTTTAGATTGTTTCTTCACTGCATTCCACTCTTCTCGACGCTTTACACCTGCTAAAAACCATGAGGCCATCATATCTTTTCCACAACATTGCTGCCTTTAGCGGCGCGGCCAACGCCTTCTGGGGCCAAATGGCAGCCGAGCCCAAGCACGAAGACGAGGGCGGTGTTTACCAATGGGTGCACCTAACCGATTATAACACCGGCTCTAGATATTCAACTCAGTTGCCCGGCGGCTTTGATGGGTGCGCCTCGCCATTCGCATGCTACCCTGTGTAAGTCTCAGGTCAAGATAATGCCAGGTGGTTATATATACTATGAAAAAATATTAATTAGTAAACAGGTTCAGAGAAGACTCTGGTGGAAGCTACAACTTTCATTCCAAGGTTTGGAGGTCTGCTGATGGCTGCCATCACATTGATTTCCAAGGAGGTCTTGATGCACATGAAGGATGGTGCTGTGGATCACTGCCTTGTGATTTTTCGGCCTAACACGAGCTGGAGTTGTCTTTTCTCCTCTTGAAATGTTTCATTTTTACCATTTTCACTCGTAGTAGCAGCGCAAGTCTGCCTAAGAGAGGATGAAACTGTTGAGGGGGGTTGCGAGTTTCCAAACAAGCAGACAGCAGAGATGTCAAGAGACGGGAATTAATGGCGATAAACGAGAGACACTTAAGGTAGAGTCTTGCCTTGGGTAAATATGTGATAGTATGGGAGAGCGTGCAGTGTACAGCAAGCAATTTCATTTCTTCATTCTATCTCTCTCATCTAGTCTCCTCTTTTGCTCTATTCATCATAGGTGATAGATGTTATTATATGATATTGCTCTCGTCTCCATCCATCATACTGTAACAGTTGACACAAAGCAGTCTTGCTTAAAGCAGCCCTGGAAGGATAACAAAGCGCTTCTTCTTGTACTTGTCGCCAAACTCCTTGCGGTATGCCCTCTCCTTGCCCTTAGCCCAGACGAACATCTGCACCGCACCGATGGTGATGAAGAGCGCTACGGACCAGTCACGGCTAGCAATGATGATACCCGCCCACGCCAGAATCTCGTACATGTAGTTGGGGCAAGTAACAAGCGAGAAGCCGTAGCCGTACGGGATCTTGCGCTCAGTACCACCAGACGACCGCAGACTAGACAGGTACAGGTGCACCAAGGCGTTGCTAATCTCGCCAAACAGGTAGAGCACAGTGCCGGCGGCGTCAACGAGAGGCTGGTCTGCCGTGGCAGCCAACGACCAGGGGCTGTAGTAGATGGACCAGGCGCATAGGGCGCCGGAGAAGGCCCAGTAGAAGAAGCTGTTCTTGAAGATGTTGCGCGCGGGCATGGTGTTGGCGGAGAACTTGTGGACGAAGAGCGTCTCGATCTCACGCTTGGCAAAGTGCGCCATGATCATGCCGAAGCTGAGCCATTGCGAGGGGGACATGGACGGGTCCTTGAGGAGATACGGCCGGGCGGCGACAGCGGCGCCGTGGATGAGGATGGGGCCGAGATATTCGATGACGAAGACGGTTCTCCAGGCAATTTGGAGGCCTAAAAGGGCGATGTTAGGTTTAAAATCAACAAAAGAATTGCTTCAGTAACAAAAAAAAAAAAAAAAAGGGCAAACAACGCAAGGGGCGTCATACCGAGATCCTTGACGAGCACTTCACCTGCCTCAGCAACATCCTTATCCTCGGCAATCACAGCCTTGCGGTCCTTGAGCGTCTTCCTCGTCGACGTGTAAAACAGACCGACACGGTTGTGGTCGCTGATGCCAGCTTGCTTGGCAATCAGCTTCTTGACATCTTCGACCGTGGCTCCGGCGGGGAGGTCGATTGTCGGCGGCAGCTTCTTGATGCCCTGCTTGGGAGCTGTTTTTGGGCCCGGAAATTAGTCCAACGCTCGCAACATGTGAATTTCGAATTGCCAATCGAATCAATCCAATTGCAGCGGTGAATACGTACAGCGATTTGTCAGCTTGAGGGTTGTGAGAGGGGCCATTTTGAGGGCCAAGCTGTGGTGTTTACGCGAGCTTGATAGGAGGATGAGAAATTGAAGCTACCTCTCCAGGCAATAAATCGTGTTGGGGCGGAAAAAAAGACACCAAGGTCGTTCCTCGGGATGGGCTGCAGTGGGTGGGGTGTTGAGGATACGCGGTACGGAAGGGCTGGTAGCGGGGTACGGCGCTGGAGCACCACGGTAGACTTGTGGCGGGAGAGAAGTACTAGCGTTAACTGCCGACCAGGTACCGTGTGGCAGATTAACACAGCATGTTAGGTTATTGCATTTCACATGCTTGTAATATGTTAGTTTAATGGCGTATTTTTGACAATACAAATGAAGCCGCTATACAAGGCCAGAAGGAAGCGTATGGTGCTCGGATGACTACATATTGCTGAGCCACTGTCAATGCCAGTAGCCGTCACAGGCTGCATTCATCTGCTCTCAGCCGTGCTGGGGGGCTATTGTTAGCATTGCTATTATACCTTTGAAATGCAGATTTGTGTAAAAGAGTGGCCAAGCCAAAAATCTTCTTGTTTATAAATTATGCAGACAACGTTTTTCTGTATCTGTTCGTGATAATTGAAGTGCCAAAGAAACACTGTTACACCTCAGTTTCTCCCCAAGTCTATATGGTGAGTCAAGTAGGGTACTAAACTTTGCACTTTTCTTATGAGAATAGGGGAATCATAGCTGGTGAGAATGATACTTGTCTGGAAAAAAAATTATCAATCTTTATACGAACAAACAACTGTTTCTTTCATGGTATTACCTGTTAGATATTACATCTAGCATCTCTTGTAACAGAAAACAAATTTAACAGTCAGAGTGCCAATCAACAACTCAAAGACTCTAGCCAACTAGCATTAACTGTTAACAGGCAGAGTGCAATATACGATACCGTATTTACAATAAACAATGGTCAAATGGCGATTAAGTGAATTTAATGTATCTAAGCACGCTCGAGTTTCTCCTCTTCTTCTTTTTTTTATTTGCACCTCTCTAGCCAACCACCCCTGTCTTATAGCCTTAAGATAACTACATTCTCACCTTATGCTTCTCCTAACACTTAAAATACCAGTCGGGCAGCAAATACGCTGTAGAACTACTATTCAATGAGCACCATTTTTTTCCTCATTTCCCAGCTGCCCACTAGAGTTACCGAGTTGCTCTCTTTACACTGTCAAGCCAGCTGCCAGCTGCCCAGCTCTAACACTCGTGGTAAAAAGCTTACGTGTCCGACTGAAAACGAGCCGATATCCTGCTCAAATCAGAGCATGATTCAGAGGCAGACGAGCTTTGTTTACCTCAGATCACCCCTCAACTGTTATCTTGGGTTCTTCATTATCCTACCACTGTCCCGCAACCTTGGGTTCATGCGCCCCATCACGCTCCCTACCCTTTTGGCACACAGTTATATAGAAGTGCCCAAGACATGTCGAAAGATCGAAATGATAATGCGGCAATGAATCCTACTGCTGCGCCATTCATTCCATTTGCTTCACCTCAACCGAGATTTGCTACCCCACGTACTACGAACTCTCGCTCAACTGTACAAGATAAGAAGAATGAAAACAAAGCGGCCGATTTGCTAGCTCGAGATCAGGTAATGTCGTGTCGTATAGGAAGGGATACTCGTCAGCCGCCTGACGGCTCTCCTTCTGTTAATCATTCTTCTTCATCGATCGCGCAAGCCAAGTGCGAGGTTTCACAGGGCCAGGCGGCTACTAATTGTACGCGTGATCAGATGCTCCGTCCTACGGCCCCAAACTCCAGCGAACCGGTGCACCAGAACCCCTCGCCTCTTCGTTTCAAGATCGACCCCTCAGAGGGTCCTTCTCATGATTTCTTTTTTAGACGAAGAAGGATGAAACGCACTCCTGGAGCTGGTGGCAAGACCCCTCAGAAATCAAAGCCAGACAAAAGTGGCAAAGGGGCTTCAACGCCTCTTGAAGCTACCCCTTCTAAGCAGCGTCGCATGTCTAGCGAGGAGACAACAATAACAACAGAGACAGAGGAAGACAATGGCAGTGTGCAAGAAAAAGTCCGTTTTCCACCCTATGTGGATTGTTAACCAGTAACTCATCAGTGCAGGGCTCACAAACCATGTCCATGGAGGACGCTCTGGTGCCAAGTCCAGTGCCAGGCCCGATGCCTCCAGGTTCGCATCCACCCTATGTATTCTCAGCTGTTCCTCCGCAGCAACACGACGGCGGTATGATCCTTCATCCAAGCCACTCGATGCCCCCCAGTATATATCCTCCTCATCCTCCCCCTCCACAAGGAGGTTGCTTTCCATTGCTTCACATGGTTCCCTATCAGATGATTCCTAACCCGACAGATCAACCACAACAACCAGATCAAATTGCTTTTGCTATTCCAGTGACGTATTGGCCACATAGAAACCTCTCTGTGAACCTCTCTGTGGGAAATGCCAGCTCTCATGTCGATCAACAGAACCCTGGTCTTAACGGAGAGCAGGCGGATCACAGAAGTTTTGGCCATCCAATTCACAGTCATCCTCATTTCATACCATATGTACAGGTACCATATATGCCACATCATATTCCTGAGGGTTATGCTTGCCCCCCGGTAGGTAGCCTGCGGTCTGAAATTTGCCATATGACGATTTCTCTTCTAAATTTGAACTTCAAATGTTAACCCTGCAGCAGAATCTCGAGGTGAATAAAGCTATCGATCAAGGCAGTCATATAGTCGATAAATCTGGCTATCAGGCTTCCGATAATGAAACTAAGCCTTCAGATTATTATCAAAGCGTCAGCGAGAAAATGCAGCTTCCGTCAGCTGTCGACAGTCCGCAGGCTAGAGAGAAGACTGGCGAAGAAGACCGGCAGTGGTTACAACAATCCCACCAGGTGCCTCTCGGCCCTCAGCCACGTCATAGCATCTCAAATCAGCCAATGCAGCAAGGTAAGTCGCGCCTCTACACAACAATCACATCATTAAAAATCTATGAAGGGCTGACAACAGCAACAAAAAAAAAGTCGTTCGGTTCCCCACGATGCAATCATCGAGTGTTGTTACCAGCCCATCATCCAGGTTCTCGAGAAGAAGCCAGGTCACTCATAGGCCTGTTCAAACTTCCACCGAAGTGGCGTCGTGGTCACAATCGAAGCGATGGGTGAGCTCAGAAACTAAAGAGCGTCGCGCATTTCAAAAGATGATCCTGAATCTCCAATTCATGAAGGCCGACCAATCGCCATTCATCCCAAAGACCCCCGCTGAGTTGACCAAATTCAAAGTCTCCCTGGCAGAGGCCAAGCGCCAGAAGCTTGCCAAAGAGGTTAAGATCCTTGAAGAAAAGACTCGGAATAAAGAGCTGGCCAAGGCGTCGGGTTCGAAACCAGTATCCCAGCCACAGGTGCTCCTGTTCAACGGACGGGAAATGAAGGACAAGCTCTCGCCAGTATTCGCTGCTCAGAATTGCTTCAACAAAGAAGACACCGCCACAGCAAGCCAACGCGTCGAATGGCCGTCGCTGGCCGAGCTGAAGGAAGAAGGCGATAAACGTGCTAGATTCGGTCGATACCTCCCCCTTCCTCGGATGAACGTCGTCGCTCCCAAAATCCTAGAGAGAGAGCAGGAAAGCGCCTATAAAGCAGACGGATCCATCTTGTAGGAGAAGAAGGCCGTGAAAACTGGATCTTGGAATATCCCACCCGTCACCTCATCATCTGATGAAGACCCGAGCGAGCAACCGCCGCAGTTGGAGCCCCATGAAATGAATGGGTTTTTGAAGGAATTTATATTGGATATCGAGAGGATCAGCTCGTGAGATATGCATCACGGAAGACGATGCCCGCAACAAGTATTGCTGAAAACATCTAGAAAGAGAAAGTGGAGAGTCAATTTGCTGTTCGATAGGACTTTTGGACTATTGAGAGAGACGACGTCTCGCATGCACGAAGCATGAGACGGAAAATCGGGGTCACTGAGACGAGAGAAACAAGAGGAGACATGTAAAAGTACACAATTCTGGTCTGATGTATGGTTAAATGAATGAAAATGGAATCTTGCAGCTTGGTATGAAAACGAATCTCAGTAAATCTTGGACCGCAATTGCTAGCTATTGCAAAGCTACAGTATAAAAGTGACATGCTCTCTTGGCTACGATACTCGTCCCACGCATCTCCAGCCCGCGATTTCCTCTTTCGAAAAATAAACCGGGGACGAAGCTTAGCGAGCGAACGCGGAATCACGTGCCTCCAGCAGCGCACATAATTTTTCGCTGCGGAATAACGCAGTGCCCGACGAAAAGCCCTTAGGCGAGGTACGTACCGCGGGCTTAGCGCAACCCACAAACAATTTTCGACCCAATTCAGTTCCTCCACTTCTTCCAGGCCTTCGTCCAAAAAGTTTCATTTCTTCCACATTCCGACAAATCGATTGCCCTGGTGAGCACCATTATCATCAGGTAAGTGTTGCCAATTTTCTTTGAAGGCGGCTCGAGGATTTCCCTCCAGCTCAGCAGGATCAAAAGAATCAATTCATCTTACCATTATCGTCTTCGATTTGGAGGAGGAGAAGCTGTTCTTTGCTGCTGGAGGAGGGAAACTCGTCGACCGATTTCCTTCTCTACATACTCTTCTCTCTCAAAACTTTTCAAAAGGCTAACCACCAACTTTCTCTTCTTTTGCCTATAGAACTCGCAATCATGGGTATCTCTCGTGACTCCCGCCACAAGCGCTCCGCCTCTGGTGCCAAGCGCGCCTACTACCGTGCGTACAACCATACCTGATATATAATTCCGAAAGCCCGTATAGCTTTTTCTTTTTTGAAAAAACATACGTTCTGACCTCCATCAACAGGGAAGAAGCGCGCTTTCGAGGCTGGCCGCCAGGGTGCCAACACCAAGATTGGTGCCAAGCGAATCCACACCGTCCGCACTCGTGGTGGTAACCACAAGTACCGTGCCCTGCGTCTCGACTCCGGTAACTTCGCCTGGGCCTCCGAGGGCTGCACCCGCAAGACTCGTGTCATTGCCGTCGCCTACCACCCTTCCAACAACGAGCTGGTCCGCACCAACACCCTGACCCGTAGCGCCATTGTCCAGATCGACGCTGCCCCCTTCCGTCAGTGGTACGAGTCCCACTACGGCCAGTCCATCGGCCGCAGACGCCAGAAGGCCCAGGCCGCCAAGGAGGGCAAGGAGGCTACCGAGGAGGTCAAGAAGAGCAACTCCGTCGAGAAGAAGCAGGCTGCCCGCTACGCCGCCTCCGGCAAGGTCGAGTCCGCTGTTGAGAAGCAGTTCGAGGCCGGTCGTCTGTACGCCGTTGTCACCAGCCGACCCGGTCAGTCCGGCCGCTGTGACGGTTACGTCCTGGAGGGTGAGGAGTTGGCTTTCTACCAGAAGAAGCTGCACAAATAAACTCGCAACAAAATGGCGTGAGTCGGATGGGGTGTTCAAGGTTTTTTCGTTACATCTTGGGCATTTTCAGGGCATCAAGACCCTTTCCATATAAAGCATCGGAATGGGTCCATAGGGAAATGAAAATCTTTTTCTTGCAGTCATGTTCAAAAAAATTCCATGTTTGTTTCATCTAGTATGATAATGAGACAAGAAAAAAAATTCAATACACCCGTCTTTCCGCTAGAGCATACTCGTACTTGTGATGCGCATGATGTATTCTGGTTGCATATCCATATAATAGGCTCGTATGCATAATTCTTAGTAGTATTAGCGTCGTATAACTTTGCGAGAAAAGAGTAACGGGTCATAGTCTGTAAAGGCTTTAGATACTCATCACATCCTTATCACCGCACAAGTCGGAATTCCATATATGTCTTACTGTTTCATAAAAATTTCATATTTTTCCCTCTCTATCTCTGCAAAAACTCTTGTCCTATAAAAAAACAAAACATGCATGTCGTAATCCTGCTAGAGCGTGAATGCTGTTCCTAAAGTCCTTCATTTCATCACCAGCCAGTATATAACTGGCTGGGCATATGTACTGCTGATTGGCCACTAAAAGGGTGTGAAAGAGAAAACTCCAAAGAACTTTTTTTAAGTGAAAACGGTTAAACTAACGGGAGAAATTATGGAGAGGGAGAAATATGATGGTCATGAGAATAAGTTGGTATTCCTTCTGTCTCGTGATTTGATCGTGAACGAAGAATGGGGGGAATCAAGCAAGGGAGTGTAAGAATGATTGAGTGTAATGATTGGAGATGTTTTTTTGGCTTTTTTTTTTTTCTTTCAAATTGAAAGATGAGTTATAGCTTTAAACAAACTGGCGCTTCAAGTCAGCCCACTTGCGACTCAGAGCCTCGTGTTGAGCAGAAATCTGTTGAATAGGTGCGGTTAGCGCTGTTTCTCCCCATTTGAGAACGATGACGGTGTCATCCATAGATATAAAACGTACCTCTGCATATCGTAACTTTGTCTGCACCAGCTCCTCCTCCAGTTCGGCCAACTCTTTTTCAACTTTTTCATTCTCCAGATGCACCTTCTCATTACGCTTCATCAAATCATCACGCTCAAGCTTCCAGGTCTCTTCCATCTCTAACGGCTGCCTCTCGAGCACATTCTTGAGCTCCCGGACTTGGTTCTTAAGAGCGTCGTTCTCATCCTTGAGTTCGTCATTCTCAACCTTTGTATGAACAAGCTCTGTGGCCAGGTCAGCCTGCTCGCGATCACAAACTTCAACCCTTTCTTCTAATTTTCGAACTTTGATCGTAAGGCTCTGGGTCGATGTTCGGAGATCCTTGAGCTCCGTCTCTCGTTCTTTTTCAAGTTTTGTTTTTTCTTCCCACTCCGCAGTATATCCTTCGAGAAGCTCTGCGGTGAGCTTGATTTCGCAAGCATCTCTCACCAGCTGGTCTGCTCTGTAAATCTCTTTGTCGGCACCTGAGCTAGAGCTACCAAAAAAGCCATTTTCCAAAAGACTACCTTGGCTAGGGTCTTTGTCGATGTAGACATCAAAAAGCTTATCTTTAAGATAAGTTGTGAGCTGCTGCATGTCGGAGATCTCCAACAAGGTTTGAGTATTCTTTTGCATCAGAACGATACCAAATCGAATAATGGCTGACAGGCCCTCTGAAAGGATCAAATCATAGATTCTCAACACAAGCTGAAGAGGGAAGCGGTAGGCGAAGAGTGTGAGGAACCAAGGTGTGGCATAGAGATGAGGAGATATGCCCCGTCGATGAAGGTGGCAATACAGCGCAGGTTCAAGGTCTTCCAGTAGCCGCTCGAACTGGTACAGGTTTCGATGAAGTCCAGGCATGTCATGAATGAAAAGATCTCGGAGGCCGTAGTGATTCATCAGGCGGACAAGCAAGCAGAATGCTTCCTGCTCCGGCATATTGAATAACAGTGGCATAATCAAGAAATTCATGCCTTGAGCATAACTCACACCTTCATCAAAGAGAGCATAAGCTTTGCAGACACCGAAAAGACCCTCTTGAAGTCCTGCAGCAGCCGCATACTTGGAATAACTAGTGCGAGCACCAAGATCACGACGTATTACTTTCTCCAGTCTCTGTATAGCCTCAACATCTTCCTTCTCTTTACGCATCCTTTCTGTCACGGCTGCTGCTTGAGCCTTGGCAATGGCCTCGGCATTCTTGTCGTTCTTTTTGTCTGCTCTTGGCCCTGAGCCACCTGACTGTTCAGAATTGACAGACGATGCAGATGACGCTACGCCCTCGCCACTCTGGACACTGAGATTTGCGTTGCTGAAACTGCTTGCTGCCGTGCTGCTGCTGTGTCGATTTTTGTTGTCTTTCTCTGTTCCCCTAGTAACTAGATCTCTGTAGACCCCTTCCAAATCTTCGTTCTTGCTCTGTGCCAGCACTTGCCAGATGACGCCACGAATGGCACTAGGGATGCCTGTGGCAATGGCCCTATTCAACTCCTCAGCACTTGATCGCGCAACGGCAGCCGGGCCTTCATAGACAACGGTTTGCCAAAGATCCCAGTCAACCTGTGACTGTTCCACCTCGGGGGGTCCAACGTTGATACCGGATGCCGTTCCAGGTGCCAAGCTTGCGCTTGGAGGGGGCAGGGGAGACTTGGGTGGCAAGTCCACTACCGTAATTGTTTCTCCCTCGACGCTCTCACTCGGAACATCATCAGTGTTTATGGTGAGCGGGGCACCAGTTTCCTGTTGCAGCCGAAGCACCTTGAATCGATCTTTGAGGCTATTCCGATTTGTAGCTTTACCATCGCCCTCACGTTCTTCTTCGAGCTTGCTCAGCATCATTTCAGAGTTGCTACCGTTTGTAGCAACGGAGCTAGTAGTGTTTCTCCTCGCTGATGTCTGAGTTGCCGGGGGTGCACTGACATCTTTGTCTTTACTAGAATTCCTAGAGAGCCAGGAGAAAGGGCTGGTGAGTTTTCTACTCGGCGGTGCAGGGGCAGGGCTGGCGGCGGCAGCGGTGGTTGTGACGGTAGATGTTATGCTCTTCACTGGCGATGAAGGGGCTGGAGTGGTAACGTTGTTGTTGTTGTTGTTGTTGTTTAGAGAAGTTGTTCTGCTTAGCTGGTCCTTCTCAGAAGGGCTCGCAGGCTCTGAGTAGGCAATTAGTAAAGTGCAAGCAAGACGTAGGTATAAGACGGTGAGAGAGAGGCGTACCTTGGCGTTGTGGGGCAGCATCATCATCATCCAAGTTGACAACGTCAAGATTTGATGTGTTGGAGATATTAGAGATGCGGTGTGACAATGGAGTTGAGCCACGCGAAGGAGGTTCCGGCTTGTCCTCGCCCTTGACTGATTCTACTTCTTCCTCCTCGTCGCTTTCAGCTTCAGACTCAGAGGCATCCCGCTCCGGCGGGGGTGGTTGAGATTTTGTAGCAGATACAGATCTAATAGATCTCTTGGTCAAGGATCGAACAGATGCGGCATCGACGGCGTCTTCGAAGGCGTCCTGCTCAGTGGCCTGACTAGTTAGCCCTTGCTTTCCTGGCATTTGCCTTTCCATGTGTTGTGTTGGGAACCGCTCGACATACCGTATCATCGACATCGGAGTCGGTAAGAGACGGCCGCCTTTCTTTCAGCGACGCCTCGGTCGAGTGCTGGGAAGCTGCGTCGTCGTGCTGCGCCATGGCTCCCTTTCCAATTTGCTTGGCTTAGGAGGTGATTGTATGGCGTATCAACAGGCACCGTTCAACAATGAGCCATCCAGCGGCTCTATAGAATTGACCTTTTTTTTCGAATGTTTGGAGCTGGGAAGAATATCCTTGACAATGTGGGCTGCGGGGGCCGTGGCCGAGCCAATGCGGTATAGATGACAATGGTAGCAATAAGAGAAAGAGACCGGTCAACAAAGGACAGGTCTCACAAGAAATGACGAATGTTGGTGCTGTGTACAATGTGCTGTTGCCGGCTCTTCCTAGTTGGTATGTACTGGTTCAAGGTTGAGAGCTTGGAGATTTTGTCTCAGGGAGCATGCAGCCATGGCATGGAGTCCAGCTGTCTTCGCCGCCAAATGGCACGTTTCCCCTGGCTGGCCGCTAAGCGCAGCGGTCTCGCCAGCGGACAGTGCGGGTGCGTAGGTGGCTCAAAGAGGGCCTCTGCAGCGGGTCTCTAGCGCCTAACGGCTGCTTGGAAGGGGTTTGGCGGGCTAGCTCTTCTCTCCAAGCTCTGTTTGACTGACAGAGGCGCACTTGTTCCGCGGAGCTTTTCCTGATAACAGCGAGTCGCTTCTGGCGGTGTCCAGGGTCGCGTGCGGTTCGGGCACTGGTGATCACCAAACGGGAGCTGTTCGGCTGCGCTGGGGAGAGATGGAGGGGTGTGGGGGGGGTTTTTTTCCTCGAGTGGGTGGCCCAACGACCCCTTTTTCGTGTCTCCTCTTTTTGCATGCCGTTTACTCAGGAGGGGAGAAGCAAGAATTGGAAAAAAAGTGGCCAGAGTACGAGGGCTTCACAAAGGGCGTCAATACTAGATGCACCGAAACAAAGACTCCTTCTCAGCCAGCCCCGCGGCCTGAGATCCTCATCAACGCATTCGGATATCTCAAAGCCATGTCTTCGTTGTTGTCACCCCATCGACTGATGCAACCGCTACTTCGCAACTTTGTAAGCAGCAGCAACAAGAATGGATAGAACCTAATGTATTGCTACCTGGAGGGGGGCGCTTGGCCTACTTGTCTTGCATCTGGCATTCAACCCCAGTCTGGATCAATGCCTAAATTCTCTCACGATGTGTGGCTAGCCCGCCGTTTCGACGACGGGCTGTTTCAGACGTACAAGGTAGCTCAAGCTCTTGAAACTGAGTTGCTACCTGCCAAGGCAGCACTCTTGGCAGAGGATTCTGGTGAATTTGTAAGAGAGGCTTCAATTTCTGTATTTAGATCTGACAAGGGAGTATCGGTCCGCCGTAGAGCCAGACTTTACTCTCGTGATGCTCGCCAGTCTCTAGGGTAGCACAACCGCTTATCTGACAAGCTGTTTGTCTCCATAACTATCGAGTACGCATCTACCTACGTATTTGACACTACGCTATTCTCTACTAAGAGGTAGTACTTATCATCTCCGGTTCACTCAAAAAGCAGTACTATGGACTACATAGTTGTGTCTGATGAGAATAATGTATGTATGGCCGTAAACATGTGCCAAGGTGTGTATGTAGGTAATGACACAAGGTATTACTAGGTACTTACTATTAATAGTAGGGCTAGTTTAGAGTAGCACTTGTCCGCTTTCACGAACCAAATGCAACACCGCTACTTATTGTTGATATGAACACGGGAGCAACTCATGGGACCCTCGCTGACACTGGTTTAGAGTCGATGACATGCTAATCTTGGCTCCACCTTTGATTTCCCCAGATTCAAAGCACGCAGCTGGGGGGAGGAAACAGGCACCAACTAGGCCCGTGCTGTTTCATCGATATTCCGACATATCTGAGGTACTAGTAGATGTTTGCTGATCGATCGAGATTCATAAACGGGGCGTCGTAACACCAGTTCCAACATGGATGTCTTTTTTATGCGGTTTACTCTGAAATGCTATTCTCTCATAATTCTTCAAACTCGTATCTGCTCAAGTGGAAAACACGATTAGATTAGACAAAATACGTGGATAGCAGCGTTTATGGGGAGTGTGCTGTCTGCTGGACCATGTGTCATAATGCTCAGAAGGTCAGCTGCCATCCATAGGAACATCAGGCAAGCCTTATTCTGTAGTGAACGATATTTACGATCACCAGAACACTAGTGCTCTTGCATTCAAGCTATGGAGACACCCATAGTTTTGTATGTCAGTGGCAGCAAAGTAAACTTAGTACTTTACTAGAACCTAATACCTCCTGAGACCTGGTATTTAGACAGCATATTAGGAGGTGCTCAGCAAAGTAGCCCAGAGTAAAATGGCCATAAATGACATCAGCTAGGTGGCGTACTTCTATTACTACTTAGTGATTAGCGAATGACATACGCCGTGCTCCCTATATTGGGCAGAAAAAAAAGGAGTAAAGAAAATAGCAAGTACATTTATTTAAAGATAATGAAACGCAATTTTTGATAGAGAGACGTAAGCATTTAGTGATGACGTTTGGGCGCTCTGTATAACATGTGCCCAAAGGATCAGCTATATGAAGTAGAGGTAGTGAGCATTCAGCCGCCCGGCGCCTGCTACGCTAGGAACAAGGTCGCTATGCACCACCGCAATGTAAGAGCCGGAGGAGCACCCTAATTAGACTACCATGTAGCATATTAAACGCTCCTACCTACCTGGCACCGAGCAGTTATTGTCTGGCTGTGTCTGGCTGCCGGTCGTGTCTGTTCTGAATCCATTGCTCCCAAAAGGCCATGTCTACTCTACATTTTGCTGATTGGGCCATGTATCTAGGGTAGCCGGTGTATTTGCTGGACAGGAGGTTCCGAGCTCCCCTGTGCAGACTGAGAGCACGTTGCACCTTACATACAGGCACTCTATGCAGAGAAGACCTGCTTTGCGACTTGGGTAAACCGGGCTGATTAACCACCTAGACTAGGTTCATCCTGTAGGGATCGAAGTCCTTGTGGGCGCCGCCTGGCTGGAACCACACGGTGTAGGGAGGCCCACGCACTGCCCGGAGAGGACTAGCCGTCCGATGGTGCTAGCCCCATGCAGCCTAGAGCCAGCGATACTGTCGGGCAGATAAATCTTAATGAAGCCGTGCTGTGCATCTGCCGCTGTCGTCTCTCAAGGCGCTGATAGTGCTGCGACGCCTAAACGCGGAACTGATAGCGCCAAGGGCATGCACCTGTTGCCGCAGCGCAGCTGTTTGCTGTGTGCTCTTTCAGCCTGCCCCTCACCCACTCACTGCCTATTCGGTGCCTGTGGGCAATTCGCACTGATTCACCCAAGTGCGGAACAGTGGGAGGAGCTGCACCACCACGCCTATTACGCAAAGGCCCACTTGCTTTCCACTGCTCAAACCTGACGTTTGTCAACCAGCAACTCTTTTTTTTTCTCTCCCAACATCATCTTCTCTCCACATCTCCGCCCGGTGACTTCACGACGAGAACGTCTGCAGGCCGTAATCGACGGTTTGACCCGTGTCCCTGCATTTCTTCTTTTTACGATACCCCGCCCTGCTGCCTGTCTGGACCCTTGGAATCGCTGTTTGAGGACGACTGCACTCGCCCTACAACTCGCTTTCAAGCTCTCGCAGCGGCATCTTGTATCCTCTATTCAACGGATAAAACCCCATATCGCCCTCAACACTACCCGAAGACCGGCACATCGCTCCCTGAAGCTGCGGTCGATACCATCTGCGATCGGCGCCGACCTTGGCGAACTTTGCTTGCCGTGCAGCTAGCCTTGTCCCGAAGCATCACCTACGCATATCGCCTGCCTGACGTCCACCCCCGCGGTTCGGCTTCAGCCCAGCCACCACAACCTCCCAACCGCCAGCCGTGTTCGCGGCCTTTGGAATAAGTCTTTACTGAAAGCAAAAAGCAAGTCATCACGACTGCACCATTCGCGCTGCCGCGCCAGCGGATAGCCGGATCGAAGTGGAGGGGGAGTTTGTATTTGATTCTGCGGCTCGGCCGCTCCTCTTCTCACCATGGGCAAGATTACGAAGACGATGCAGCCTAAGCATCGGGAGACTCTGGTAAGTCGTATAGGGCGGAGATGGAAGCCTCATGGAATGAGCGGGGTTTCATAATACATGCCCAGAGGAGAAACATGACGCTGACTTTGCTATTTTGATATAGTCTTCATGGCTCAAGCTTTACGTCGAATCTGCATCAACGACTCCATTGCCCCTCCTTGTCCAACAACTCGCCGATTTTCCGACACGATGGCCCTTCGGGCGCGGAGACCTCTATCATTGGATCCCCCTGTTAAACAGATTTGATAGCGTGCTTGAACATTTTTGCAAAGTCTACAAATTGAACGAAGGGCCTCAGCAGCGTGATTTCGATTGCGAGGTGCTTCTTAATCATGCAAACGACCCGGCATTTGAAGGCGAGAAGCAGTGGGAGATGGACCAGCTTACCGAGCTCAACTTTCCCCAAGATGGCGACAGAGTTTTGATCGAGGCCATCCTCAAGTTCACCCGCATGCTGCTAGAGCATTGTGGAAATCGAAGCATCTACGCTAGCAGTGCTCATTTGAACGACCTTTTGAACTGCACCCCTTGTTCTGTTCTCATTGCTACCCTCGAGGTGGGCTCTGAATTGGCACAAAGATACCAGGCATCGGTCAAGCGAATTGGCACCGCTTCTAGGCACATTAGTGCAGCGCTTCTTGCGAACCATTACAATATCGACTTGGATCGTGTTCAGCAGGTAGCATTACCGTTCGTTAAAACGCCCATCTTCAACCTTTCGGATCCCGCTCCAACCAACGTACCTGCAGCTGCGTCGAAGGGGAAGGATAAAGTGACCACAGGAAGCGGCGTTAGAAATGTCGCTAGTATGCATGCTAATGATCTAGTCGCTATCGCTACGTCTGATGATAGTCGATGGAACACCTGGGGCGATGTCAAAGTCTCCTACTACCCCCAGGAGACTACTACATTGACTCAGCATGAGGTCCCTGCAGAGACGGCGCGCTCGACTCTACCATCAACTCCCACCCCGCTGCGTCGAAGCTCCACGATGAACTCCCAACACACACCAAAATCTCGAAACGCCGCTGGCGCTAGCGACGACTCAACTGTGTATGCCCCGCGGACTTCGGGATTTGCGGAAGACCATGCTTCGTCAGGCCAAAAGACGTTTGAGTTGACCCAATCTGTTGTAGCCTCTCACTCAATCTATGAACTCATCAGTCGATGCCCCAACGATATGCCTCAGGCGGCCAAGTATGAGGCATTCCACCGCTTGAGAGTCGCTAAAGCTCTCACTGGCTCTCAGGACTTGCGGCAGCAAATGCTAGCAACTCGTCTGTTGGCGATAACTAACTTGGCCTACATACATTCCGAGTCAAGCTTCGTTGAAAAGGTTCTCCGTCAGGACATTGATGAGACTCGTCGGTTCCAACTGGTGTACCAGCTCGCTGAGCTGATTCATCCATCCGCCGATGGCGCCGTAGATGTGCCTTTGCGGCTGCAGACTATTGCTCTCGCGCTCCTCGAGGCCGTATCTAGTTTTCACGCTCGTTGCCAAGATGTCTTATCGGCTCTTAACGCTAATGTTAATCATGGTATACTTCTTTACGTGATTAGAAAAGCAGTTGCTGGAATGAACGAAACCCAGGCAGGAGACGATAGTGACAAGGCAAATGAGATTGATGAGTGGCGAAACAACCTGTTTTCTCTGACGTTGCACTTGTCAATGGCCACCCGAGTGGGTAGTGAAATGGTCTCTGCCGGCTTAATGGATATCCTCGTCGAGATTCTCAACATCCGTTCTGTCATTGCCCAACGCCACCACTCAATGGTCCTCGCTTTCCTGGATGGTTTAATTTGGACTTATCCGAATGCCTTTACTGCGTTTTTCAATGCGGATGGGCTGGATGCCGTGGCTAAGCTAATTGTGGACACGATTAGTGGTGCTCGGAGCTTGCTTGAAGAGTCTAAAGGTATCAAGCCAGATCAGCAGTCTAGTGCTGTTGACTATGAAATTCCTTATTACCAGCAGCAAACGCTGAAATGGATACTCAAGTTTGTTCATCATATTATGTCCAACTCATACAGTTATAGCGGCAATACAGACCGTCTCCTGCGAAATCTTGCTGAAAAATCTGACCTGTTGGCCAATCTGAGGGATATCATCAACGACAAGAAGAGCTTTGGCTCCGTAGTCTGGACAAACTCGGTGACTATTCTTAGCGACTTCATCAACAATGATCCGACAAGCTTTGCTGCTATTTCCGAATCAGGCATGATCAAGACATACCTTGAGGCCATCACTGGACGACCGATCCCGCATGATCATACCACGCTAATGAGACCCCGGGAAGAGGGCGAAGAACCTGAGGTTGTTGAAGCTTCTGCAATTGCAACGATCACAGAGCTCGATAGCCGACTACACCCCCCCTCGGAAGAAACAATTCGGCAAACGCTAGACCGACCAGTGGCGCAAGGCATATTGGCATCCTCTGACGCTATCAATGTTGTACCTCAAGTTTTGAACTCTATTTCGCTCAACAATGCGGGAATGCAGTTGGTGGTCGCTTCACGGGCCTTCGAAAGCTTCTTGGAAGTGTTTGAAAGCCCTGCACACGTGAAGTGTATGGAGACAGATGCGGAGCTTGCGAGCAACGTCGGCGCCAGCTTTGACGAGCTTGCACGGCACCACCCGCCCCTTAGAAAAGCCATCTCCAATGCTGTGATTGACATGGTTGCGCGAGTTCGTATGTTGGGTATCGAGAAGGCTCGACTTGCCGGTTGGGGAGTTAAGTTGGCTCCTATTGGTAGCCTGCAAACTGCAATTGAATCGACGGAAGAAGGGGCCCAACCGTCTAAATCACTGCAAGAGCCTGATGTCGACATGTCTGATGCTGCCGCTACTCAAGGTTTAGAGTCTGACAAGCGTACTGAAACCGAAACAGAATCTTCCTCTTCGGAGACATTTACGCCCTATATATATGCCCTCTCAACCTTCTTGACCACTTACTTATCTAACGGTGTGTTGAAGAATAATTTTATTGAGCGAGGTGGCATTGAACTTCTTCTGGATATGTGCCAATCCCCTAGCCTGGTGGCCGGGTATAGTGATTCTATGGCATCCAGAGTTCTCAATCAAGTGGTTTCTCAACTGATTGAGCAGGGTGCTGCCCAAGGCTTGACGTCCTTGCTCAGCCGGGCTCAGCGCGCCATTGATGTGCTGGAGCCGCTGTCTACAAAGACAGAAGCAGTCCCCCCCTACTTTGCGCCTTTCCTAGCTCCCGATCTGGGTAATGTTTACACTAAAGAGGAGGCGACTGAGATAGTCTCGACTGGCACCAACGTCGTCAAGGCCTTGCTCAACGCGCAAACCTTTATCAAGATTATCTCTGATTGTTTCTCGTCTTCAAGGTCAAATTCGCTCCAATTCTACCCCATCAATGTCTATGATTATTACCTAAAGTTGGTAAAATCAATCGGGCCATTGCTACGTGGAGTTTTAGCGGAAGAGGCTGGCGAGCTTACGGCGGTCCCTCAGCACTGGTCTCTAAGGCGTCAATCGCCACCGCTAGAGGGTAATGCCAGAAGCGGTGGTGTAGATGCTGAAGCTGATGATACCTCGTTACCAGATGTTCTTAACAGCACAGATGGCTGGAGACCTAGCGAAGGCACGGACGCCGCCTCGACTTCCCGGCCTACCGAGCGGGAACAGGCCAGCCCCCGGTTCCAAAACTATGAGACACTTCGAGTCCTTCTGCACCCTATGATTCCTACGTCATTTCCCCTTTTCCAAACCCTGGGAAGGGCCCTCTTACCTAGGCGTGAAACGACTCATGGCGACCCGTATCACCGACCGCGCCATTTGGAGATCGCAAAAGCGCTTGCTGATACAGTTCTCGACCACCTTGGACCATCTGTGGCAGCGCCAGAACCGACTTCGAAAGATTTCCACTACTGGATTATTATGTTACATACCATTCATGAGATGTTGATTGACCACCGTAAGCTCCCTTTCCTTTCCAATTCCTTGATGCTTTTTCGTTTCTGCTTGTTTTCGAGATGCTAATCCGGCGCGCATAGCAACCTCATCATCTCGCCAAAATGACCGTTCGAATGTGCAAATCATTATGCCCGTTCTTCTCGCATTCAAGGAGCGTAATGGTCTCGCCGTACTCAATTCCATGCTGCGTGTTTTCGCAAATGCAGTGAAGAGTTCTGATGCCGCAACTGCTGACGAATCTTCGAAAGTTAAGGTTGCTGCCTTTGGTCTTAAGAAGATACTAGACCTGTACTTTATTCTAGTCAACGGGAAATATATCGCTGATACACATACTCATTTCAACCTCCAACGGCAAACAGACCGATCTTTGGTTGTTCCAAATATCCTCAGCCAAATCGTGGTCGAATTCCGAGCGGCTATACTGCCTGTTATCATGGAGCTTTGGGATTCCAATTTTGTGGAGCGTGTACCAGATCAGACAGTAAAACGACTTGTCGACATTCTCAAGATGGTATCGTTGGGCGAGAACGAACTGCAGACGATGCCCAAGGATAAGGTAAGCAAAGCTTTCTGGCTAATAAGAAAATGAATTCGATTCTAACTATTCCAGGTTCCATTTGTCCTTCTCAAATATACAGATGTGCGATTCAACTGGAAGGCCGTCAGAAGTCTTGTCCGTCAGCTTGCCGATGACTTTGACGATGAACTAGCCCAGGAAGCTGCATATCGCACTCACGGCAACCCCGTTTCCGCACCAGCATACTGTAGTGCCCATGAGTCTGAGATTGCGGGCACTCGAAATCCTGTCCCCCCTGCGGACGCACCAGACCCAGCTGCACTGGCAGAGGCGGGAAATACGCCGGTGCTACTTGAATCAGACGCTAGTGGCTCTCGTGCTCCAGACCCTGAGGCAATGTCATTGGATACGTCCCCCGAAACGTCTGCGGAGACCTTGGACGATCTGATCTCCCGTCTTCCTGAAAACGATGAAGTTGCCAGCGAGAGTGGTGCTGACGTGACACCAAAGGATGCCAAGCCAACTACCTCTGCTGAGGAAGGAAGCTCGACTGAGCAACATACCGCTGATACTTTTAACTTGCTCAAGAAAGATTTGGATGAGAACCGGTCAAAACTACGAGAAAATCTTATTGATCAATGCCTTGATGTTGTTCGAACACACCCGGATACAGCTATAGAAATTTCCGAACTTATCAGCACTGTGGTTCTGCGACATCAAGAGGAGGATGCACACAAGGACGTTGGGTCTACGCTTACAGAAGCCCTATCGTCTATCCCTGTGGATGAAAATGAGAAGAAGTCTAATGGGAAATGCATCGCTGCATACGCCCACCTTCTTGCGCTTTTGCTTCAAGATGAGACGTTCTTTGAACGAAATATTGATACGCTTCGTAACAGGATCAGCGAATATGTTGCACTCCTTAGAGTTCCACCATCTACATCTACCGAGGAGCTCCCCCCCTGGATCCCTTTCATACTACTGGTTCTAGAGACTTTGTTAAGCCATGATGAAAAGCCAATTGCTGTTCAGTGGAACATGCCCAAATCTCTGGATGATCCTGTTGTGGCACCCGTCATCAAACTCAAATCGCCTTTGGTCAACGACGAGCTTCGTTATAGCGTCCTGGAATCGCTTCTGGATTTACTGCCTCGCATTGGAAAGGGGGAAATGCTGGCAACTGCTATTCTACGCGTTTTGATCATTTTGACTCGCAAGCGCCAGTTGGCGAAACAAGTAGGCGAGAAGAAGAATTTACAAAGGCTTTTCCTCATGGCCAAACAAATGTCGGGTGCAGGGTCTGAACGTCTTAGGCAGACACGACTGACAGCCCATCTCATCACTATCCTCCGTCACATTGTTGAGGATGAGGACGTTATCAAGCAAGTCATGAGAGCTGAAATAAAATCAGACCTCCCTAATCTCCAGCGCACCCAACGCGGTCATTTAGATGTGTCTACATATCTTAGAGGGATGGCACCAATTGCTCTTCGCGCTCCCGATCTCTTTGTTGAGGTAACTAACGAACTGCTCCGATTCTCACGGTGGAGCGCACCGACCGGCGAAGGAGCTAGGTCTCAAGCTCTAGTTTGGAAGGAACAAACTGATAGCGACGCAAACGTTACCCAGTCAGATTCTGGTAATGCTCAAGTGGAAGATGTCAAGCAGTCTACAGAGTCGGGAGATAAAGAAATGTCAGACGCGCATAAGTCACACCATGACAGTAAACGCCCCGTGGTCGAAAATCCGGACGGAGTCATCCACTTTCTCCTTTGCGAGTTGGTCAACTATCGAGAAGTCGAAGACAAAGAAGTACCAAAACCTAGCAAAGATGTGACGTCAGAGAGCGAGTCGATGACAGCTGTCGAGGGCCAGGATAGTTCTTCTGTCGACAGTTTAGCAGGCGATGGAAAGGATAAGAAACCACCAAAACCTACATTCAAGCCAGAAGAACACCCGATCTTCGTGTACAGATGCTTTTTGCTTAGCTGTTTGGCTGAGCTCCTTCAAAGCTATACCAGGACAAAGGTTGAGTTCATCAATTTTAAACGTAGTGCTCCTCCCCTATCCACCAACACTCCTGTTAAGCCAAGATCAAGCATTCTCAACTACCTCATCTATGACTTGTTGTGTCAGAGCAATCTGAGCGGTACAACAGACAATATCGCATCTAAAAAGAAAGCTGCCACTTCATCACAGACTCAAAAGGTTTTGGTTGCTCTAGTGTCAAAAACTAACGAAAAGGTATTTGAACGCAAGCAAGAAAAGTACGCCTATGACGATGAGCCGGATCTCCTTTTCGTCCGCAAATTCGTTCTTGATACCATCTTGAAGGCGTATGAGAAGGCACCTCTTACCGACGAGCCACTGGAGATCCGTTATGCGCGAATGCAATGTCTTGCAGAGCTAATGAACCATATGGTTGGAGAACGAGACAAAGACCAGAGCTCTGGATCTCGCAATGCCGATGGTGTTCAGCCAAGATCGCAAGCGCAACTTCGGCGACTCATGTACGAGAAGGGCTACCTGGATAAGCTTACATCATCCATCGCTGAGATTAACTTGAACTTCCCGGGAGTCAAACGGGCTATCAAGTATATCTTGCGCGTACTTCGAGTTTTGACCGATACCGCTAAAGAACTCAGCCATTCAAATATCTTGGTAAACGATTCACAAGCTGACCAGAGTGACGAAGACTTTGCGTCTACTTCATCTCTGTCCGACTTAGACGAAGGTCGAGAAGAAACACCTGATTTATATCGAAACTCTGCTCTCGGAATGCTTGAACCTCGTGGAGAAGATGACGAGTCCGAGTCTGAGGAAGAAGAACTTGGCGATGAGGATATGTATGGGGATGAGTACGACGACGATGAGATGGATTATGGAGATGAAGATATATCGGATGATGAAGACAATATCAGCGATGAAGATGAAGAGCTTAGCGATATGGGAGAAATCGAGGGCCTCCACGGTGACCCCGGGGTGGTTGAAGTCATCATGGATGATGATGAAGATGACGAAGATGATAGCGATGAAGATGACGAGGACGATGAGGATGATGAAGTCGACTCCGCTGATATGGAAGATGTCGAAGATCGAGTTGAGATTGTTGACGAAGATGGAAACCTTATCGAGGATGATGGGGAGTCAGGGTGGGAAAGTGAAACCAGCGCCGAGGAGGATGACGGGCCAGAAGTCGATATTGATTATGAAGGCGAAGTCCAAGAGGCAGACGAAGCTCACCTACACGGTATGGGCCCTGGCGATCTGCTGGATAACATGGCAAGAGCTATTATGGGCGGAGATGAGGATGGGTATGAGCCTGAACTTATGGAAGCGCTGGATGAACATTATATGGATGATGGTCACGATGAAGGTGGTACGTATATCCACCCCCTTCCCACCATACTTCGCTTCCCCTTTCAATATTCTATGAGTATGAGTACTGATTTGAAACAAACAGATGATGACGACGAGGAAGATATTGAGGACGAGGAATATATCTATGATGATGACTATCCCTGTAAGTGGACTATTTTATTTCATGGAATTCCATTAATGTGAGCTAATGTTGGAAACTTTTCTATCACAAACAGTAAACGATCCACTGCCACCAATGCCAGCTCTTGGATGGGATGGCTTTACTCCTGATGTGGATGATAGACATAGACAGCTCTTCCTGCTTGATAACCATGGCAGACGGCCAGTACTTGCGCGGATGGACAACCGTAACCCTTTCCCTCCTAGGTTCATGGCGGGATCGAACCGAGATTTGAATGGTAAGTTCGAGATGTGTTTTATGGCCGATTGTGAGGAAGTCTACTAACATGTTCTTCAATGAAGATTTCCGCAGTTACTTTTCTCGTACCCATCGTCATAATGGGCAGCAGCCCAACGCAGATGATGGGATTAACCCGTTGCTCCGTCGCAGCGACCAGAGTCAAGAAACCCAGCCGCGAATTGGTCAACCAAATTCGATTGGTATCCGCTTCCCAGAAGGCTTTTTGGGGCCCGGAAGACACGTTATTGACGGCCCAATGAGCTTTTTGGGAGAACTTATGGAATTCTTGCCAATTATGGGACGTAGTGGTAACCAACATGCCTTCCAGGTGCATATTAGTGGTCCTGGTGGCACTCGGACTGCTGAAATTGGAAGTATACGTGGCTTGAGAAACGAACTGCGTCGAGACATTACAATTCAGGAGCCCCACCAAGCAGTCGCTTTTACTTCTGAATCAACCTTGGATCGCTACCAGGAAGAAGCCAGGATGATTTTTGGTGGAAATCCTGCCGTGGAAGCTTCCAGACTTAGCAATGCTATCATCGCGCAGCTGACCCCTGCAGCAATGGAGCTGGAGAGGAAGCTGAGGGCAGAAGAAGAAGAAACCAGGAAGCGGTTAGAGGAAGCTCGAAAGAAGGCTGAAGAAGAAGAACGCTTGGCCAGAGAGGCTAAGGAAGCCGAGGAAAGAGCAGAAAGGGAAAGAAAGGAGGCAGAAGAACGCGAGGCTGCTGCTAAGCTCGCCGCCGAAGCCGCTGAAGCCGCCGAAGCCGCCGCCCTTGCTGCTAGCCAGAACACTGAACCACAGCCTGGCGAGGGGAACCGCAACCAAGGCAGTGGTGCTATGGAAGGGGTTGAATCGACCGAATCCGCCAGCGCTGGAGCTAACGAAAGCACTGAAACCACGTCAAATGCGAATCTTCCTAGAGTGACAACGATGATTAGGGGAGAGGAAGTTGACGTCACCGAGCTGGGCATTGATCCGGATTATCTAGCTGCTCTTCCTGAAGAATTCCGAGAGGAAGTCATCGCCCAGACGGTAAGCGAGAGACGATCTCAGGCTCGCGAAGAAGCAGCATCAGGGGAAACGACAGAAGTGTTTCAAGAATTCCTTGATGCCCTGCCGGAGGAGCTACGATTGGAAATTGCGCAACAAGAGAGGCAAGAACAGCGGCGCCGTCATCGCGAAGACAGTCGCCGCCAGGCAGCTGAAGGCGAAGCAATTCCAGCGGAGATGGATCCAGCCAGTATTTTACTCACATTCCCTCCGGAACTCCGGGAGCAAGCGCTTATTGATCAAGGAGAAGACATCATGGGCCAGTTACCTCCTGACATGGCTGCTCAGGTGCGAGCATTGACACAACATCGTCCGCAGGTGGTTCATCAGCACCGAGGTATGCGACCAATTGTCCTTCCAGGTAGAACTTCGCTTGCTGCTGGTAGAACCCCAGCTCAAGGCTCGCCAGATGAACAGGGAGAAAACAAGACCCAGCGAAAGGCGGTTGTACAAATGCTTGATAAGGCTGGTGTAGCAACCCTGCTGCGTCTTATGTTCATTGCCCAACAGGGTTCTATCCGGAATTATCTTTTCAGTGTATTTGCAGATGTGTGTGAGAATCGACAGACTCGCCTCGAGGTCATCAGCACCATCCTGCAGATCCTTCAAGACGGCAGTACGGATATGAACGCCGTTGAGCGCAGCTTTGGTCAGCTCTCGCTCAAGGCTAGGAAGCAGAAAGATAGGGAAAAAGATGGCGATCCGAAAGCCCCGCAAAATCTTAAGAGGACCCTGACGACCATTGGCAGCCTTACCAGCAGTGGTCAAACAAACTCTGAGACATCGCCATTGCTGATTGTACAGCAGTGCCTAGACCTCCTTGTCGACCTGTGCACCAAAAACCCGCATATTCCTTGGCTGTTCCTGACTGAACACGAGACTGTGGGATCTTCTCTCAAGAGGTCTTTGAGCCGTAGAGGAAAAGGCAAAGACCAGAAGGCACACAAATATGCGATTAATTCCTTATTGACTCTTTTGGACCGTGAGCTTGTAACGGAAAGCTCGCTCGTTATGACGCATCTCGCAGACCTGCTGAACCGAGTTACACTCCCTCTGCAAAACTTGGATCGTCGACGCAAAGAGACGCAGGAAGAAGATACATCGGCTTCAAAAGCAGCCGGCGCAGAAGCCGAAGTCGTGCCTGAGGCAAACGAGACGGAGCACCAGAATAGCAACGAACAAGCAGTTGAGGGCGAGGCGGCAGCCACATCATCCGAACCGAAAGCTGCCGATGCTGAAGTCTCGAAAGAGCAGTCAAAGAGTGCATCGCAGAAGCGTACCCGTCAACTGCAGCCTCCAGTAATCCCACCTCAGAACCTGACCCTTGTAGTTAGGGTGTTTGTGGCCAGAGAGTGTAGCTCGAAGACATTCCAAAACACAATCTCCACTATCAAGAATCTATCAGCTATTCCAGGAGCAAAGACAATCTTTGGACAGGAGTTGGTTAGCCAAGCCCGCCTATTGAGCAGCAATATTGTTGCTGATCTAGATGACTTGCTACCACACATTGAGGCGGCTACTTCTGGAACTGAAATTCAAGGAGTTGCGCTCGCCAAATTTTCACCAGGGGCTTCAGAGCAGAATAAGTTGCTCAGAGTTCTTACCGCCCTTGATCATCTATTTGATGGAAAGAAGAAGAATGACGAGGCGGATGAAGCTGGTGCTGACGAGAAGCAAGACCTCGTTACATCTCTCTATCACAATTCAACGTTTGCAACTATGTGGGAGAAGCTGAGTGCATGTTTGAGCGCCATTCGCCAGCGAGAGAACATGCTTAACGTCGCAACAATACTACTCCCGCTGATCGAATCTTTGATGGTAGTCTGCAAAAACACGACGACAAACGATGATCTATCTCTCAGCCAAGTCGGCAAGGACATGGTGCTATCAAGTCCGCAGCCAGAATCTCGCACGGCAAGCCTCTTTTTCACATTTACCGAAGACCACAGACGCATCCTCAACGAGCTTGTGCGACATAATCCAAAACTCATGTCTGGCACGTTTGCTTTGCTTGTGAAGAACCCCAAGGTGTTGGAGTTTGATAACAAGCGCAATTACTTCAACAGGAGCGTTCACTCGCGAAGTGGTCAGAACCAGGTCCGTCCGTCGTACCCGCCACTACAGCTTTCTGTTCGCCGAGAGCACGTTTTCCACGACTCTTTCAAATGGCTCTGCTTCAAATCAGGGGAAGAGATGAAATATGGAAAGCTCAACATTCGATTTAATGGAGAGGAGGGAGTAGATGCTGGTGGTGTCACACGCGAGTGGTTTCAGGTCCTCGCTCGGCAAATGTTCGATCCCAACTATGCTTTATTTATCCCGGTTTCTTCGGATCGCACAACCTTCCACCCGAATAAGCTGAGTGGTATCAATGATGAGCATCTCAGATTCTTCAAATTCATTGGCCGCATCATTGGCAAGGCATTGTACGAAGGTCGCCTCCTCGACTGTTTCTTCAGTCGTGCTGTTTACAAGCGTATCCTCGGAAAGTCCGTCTCTGTCAAGGATATGGAATCGTTTGACCCAGATTACTACAAATCTCTGTGCTGGATGCTGGAAAACGATATCACGGATATCATAACCGAGACGTTCTCAGTGGAAGATGACGAATTCGGCGTCACCAAGATCGTGGACCTCATCCCCAATGGTAGAGAAGTTGCGGTAACTGAGGAAAACAAACACGAGTACGTTCGCGTCGTGGTTGAGCATAAACTCCTATCTTCTGTCAAGGAGCAAATGGAGAACTTCTTGATGGGTAAGTTGTCATTCATCAAAGATGGCCGAAATATTAGCAAAGATAAACGTAATCTAATTATATTCTTCTCTAGGTTTCCACGACATTATTCCTGCAGAGTTGATCTCCATCTTCAACGAGCAGGAGTTGGAATTACTGATCTCTGGTCTCCCGGACATTGATATTGACGATTGGAAAGCTAATACGGAGTATCACAACTACAATCCTTCTTCTCCACAGATCCAATGGTTCTGGAGAGCAGTTAGGTCTTTTGACAAGGAAGAATTGGCCAAGTTGCTGCAATTTGTCACTGGTACTAGCAAGGTACCTCTTAATGGGTTTAAAGAGCTCGAAGGCATGAACGGCGTCAACCGTTTCAACATCCATCGCGATTATGGAAACAAGGACCGCCTACCTTCCACGCACACCTGCTTTAACCGTACGTTTTTATTTCTGCCTACTCCATTTATATCACGCAAAAAAAAAATCATGTACTGACATTTCTGACAGAACTTGACCTCCCCGAATATGATAGCTACGATGTACTTCGATCCCAAATCATCAAAGCCATCACTCAAGGCAGCGATTATTTCGGCTTCGCTTAATGTCATACAAGGGAGGATGGTGTATTTCCAACAGAATGACGCATGCTTTTAGTACGAAGATATGAGCCCTTTCTCACGTTTTTTTCCCTAGCACCATTTTATGACTGTTGTACATAGCATTTTGGGGATTCAGGATGGGGACTTGAAAAAAAGAAAGTAAAAAAGAAAAAAAAAAAAAGGCATAAAAAGGAGGGGAGAATGGCTTCCCGGGTTTAGATCTCGTCTTGTTAAAGAGAAGTGCAGGTCTCTCTAGCATTGGCAGGATTTTTCGGACATGGGATGACATGGAGGACGGTGGAGGATCTTGTTTGATAGGAATGATTAAAAGACGTATTGCTTTCAAGTAGATTAGGATTGCCTGGGCTTAGAATTGGGCAAATACAATGGGTTTTTATGTATATCGTCACTATTCTTGGGTGATTAAACAGTGAAATTCTGCAATACTTTTGCACAAGTATATTAGCAGGGGAATTGTACAGTTAAGGAAAAGTTAGGCATATCAGCATGAAAACTCGACATCTCTTCCTCTACACTCTTCCTCTAAAGCAGCAAGATATTCCCACGATTCATTTGCGTCTACACAGGAGCAGAAGTTTTAGACACGATCAATTCACAGATGAAGATATGAAATAAATGTACGCAAAAAAAGGTATCACAGATTTTGTGTCATGAATGCATTGAAATACTCGAAATGCTTCTAATACATTCGTGGCAGGGGTGGGCTTTAAAATTTTAAGCCCGAGAGATCCTCACTCCCTATGCATGCAAACCACGGGACCGAAAGGGTATGATTGAATTTCCCCTTTATTTTTTTTCCTCATTCATTATAAAAGAAATAAAACGCCGAATCCTTATTTGTGCATGGAAGAAGCACGACGCTTGCGGGCATCGGCCTTGTGGGCCTTGGCCTCAGCGACACGCTTGGCAAGGATCTGGGCGTACTCGTTCTATTTTGGAATATTTGTTAGAATCAAGTTCAAGATTAGATTTCAATGGTTAACAGGGTGTAACTCACGGCCTCATCCTTGACCTTCTCGGCCTGGCGGCGCTTGAGAGCAAGACGGTGACGCTTGTGCTGGAGACGCTGGGGGGTAACCAGTCTCTGGATCTTGGGAGCCTTGGTGTAAGGCTTCTTGCCCTCGCCCTTGGGCTGGACCTCTCGTCGGATAACGTACTTGCGGACCTATTTGTTTCGCGGATGGTGATTAGTTCCATTGCTTTCATATACTTGGTTTTTTAATCTCGGCACCGGGTCAAACTCTTTTCTCTATGCTTCGAGGATATTTTCGATAGCACGAGAGAAAAGAAGCTTGCCCAGTATTTTCTTCTCACACTCTACCCGGACTGCCAATCCCTCCACCGCAGCTCCTGGTAGGCGATGACCGAGTATGGGTGCAGGGTGAAACATACATCGTCATCCTTGGTGAGGTTGAAGAACTTGCGGATCTTGGTGGCACGCTTGGGGCCGAGGCGCTTGGGCTGGACGACGTCGGTCAGGCCGGGGATGTCGGCCTCACCCTGCTTGACGATGCTGAGGGCGAGGACGGACAGGTCCATGCCGACGATGCAGCCACGGACGGACTTTCGCTTGCGCTCGCCGGTTCGTCGGGGGCGGTAGCAGGAGTGGCCGTCGGAGAGGAGGAGGCGGACACGGCTGGGGTGGAGGACACCCTGCTTCATGGGGAAACCCTGCTTGTCGTTTCCTCCGGTGATGCGGAAGATGTAGCCCTTGAACTCGTCACCGACGGAGTCACCGGGGACCTCAGCGCCCATCTATAATACCAAATGTGTTAATTTTTCATCATCCCTTCTTTTTTTTTTTCCTTTTCATATCGAACTGAAGACCAGATGGTACAAAAAAAAGTTTTCGATATCGAGTAACGCATTACTTTCGTCGTTTTGATAATCGAAAAAGAAAACCCCGTTTCACATCTTTGCTTCTGCCGTTCGTAGGGAGGTAAAACGTACTCGCTTCTCCATGAAGATGGCGAGCTTGCGCTCATCTTCAATCTCGATGAGCTTCTGGCTGCCATTGGCAGGGTAGGAAATGTTCAACTATAAACGAGCGTCATGTTAGCCAACCGGCGGTGATCTCGAGCATAAAATTGACAATGGAATAAAGCTGTTGCTTTTGCATCATTCACATTGAGAGGATGCTCGCAGCAGAGAGCTGAGAAAGGATATGGTATCGTACCTTCATCTTGCCAGTGTTGTGGTGGTGCAAGTTTTGCTTGACCTGGCTCGCGTGAAGTCGGCTTTTGGTGTTGAAGGAATGGGGAAAGGGCAAAGGCGAAATTGGGGCGCGCAAAAAAAAAGAGAAAAAAGTTGTGTGCGCATTACCTAGGGCTCCATTTTGGCGTGTGGGAGGTTAAGCTGGCCAATCATATTTCGGAGTGGGTTCGCTGTGGTTTGATGGGTACGTACCTTGAGCTAGGCGATCTCAAGATCCAGCCGGCGAAAGGTTATCCCGTCCGCCTTGTGAAAGCGTAGAGCTAGCGTCAGTCTCTTAGAGCTTCCTGTGGCGCTGACCCCACCACGATATTTTGAGGGTGGGGCAGGATTCTCACTTACTCGCTGATCTCATGAAGCTTCACTTATTCTTTGATGTATACACTATAAACTACCTCCAATTCGTTACAGTCTTTCAGTATTTACTTTGTCATAAGATTTATTCCTTACTCAGTACTGCTTTGATTAATCTTCTGCCTCGAACCCTCATCCATCGCCTCTCCAATCATGTCATCATCTACCGCAAAGCTATATCCTCCGTCCAAGGAAGCCTCCTCCACAGCTCCCACCAATCCCCTCCCTACCCTCCTCCAAACCCCGTCAGGCCTAGCCATACTCGAGCTCCAAGGAACCCTGAACCTCCCTCAAGATGCCAATGGAGAGGCTCTAAAGGATGTAGAGGCGGGTAGACTAGAATTTCCGGATTATTCACCAGACGCCATCGGCACTGCCTGGATGAAGAGAGTCCACTTGTATATTGGGCAACATCAGCGTCTGCATGGCGAGGTGAAGAAACTTCCCAAGGCGATTGCCGTGGTGAGGAAACGCCAAAATAAAATGCTACAGAGCTCCGCTGGGCCTTATATGGAACAAGGGGATAACCTGGAGGTGGTGGAGATTGTCAAGTACAAGCTCATGTTTACGACTCGGCCAGAGCCTGTTGGAACGGCTCATGCGCCAGCTTCATGATGGGATGAAAGGCGAAAGACGAAAGGCGAAAGGCACGAATCCTTTGTGCTTCAAGAAGAATATTGGGATCTTAATTCTTAATTCCTCATTCAACAGCATGCTCTATACATTTCTCTGTTTCATATAAGACAGATCCTGTATATTGATACCGATATCTCGCCGAGCACAATTTCTAACAGTCCAATACGCCCTACGCTTATATACGTTATCAAAAGTTTCACGCGCAAATCTCAAGATCCAATTACAAATGATCTCCTTATACTCCTACCCCACTCGCATTTCATACAATCATCACCACCAATACTAGACGACGCCGGCTTTCATACTTGCTCAACGGCACCATAAAGAGGTCTTCTGTGGACAAGAAATTCACTCGGCATCAAGCTCAGCCGTTTCTATCACTAAGAGCTATAACATAAAATATTCGTCCATTTTATACAGAGCGCCAACATCTGGCCATCTATCATCATTGACTCATCTATATAGAGTAATACAGTGTATATGTCACTCTTTACTTGTTGAATGAAACCTTGTCCAATATACAATGCCGCACTGTCGTTGAAATCATGAGATGCTCAAGCATCACGCCGCAACACCCTCCAACGGCTTTGTCCTTCCCAGCCCATCTCTTCCATAATAATCCATGGGGTATATGCCATCACCACCCTCCTCCTTACCCCAACCACTTCTCTTGCCCAGCACTACAAGCGCCTCATAAGGAGTGAGGAGCGGTCTCGGGAAAGCGTATCCCCAGTCAATACTTAGACGCGGGCACGCTACCTGGACCCAGCACTCGACGTCGCTCATCATGGCCAGCTTTCCAGGGAAGATTTCGCTCAGGAGGAGGTCGACCTTGGGGATACCACGCTCA
Organism: Trichoderma asperellum; assembly: GCF_020647865.1. Classification (NCBI taxonomy): domain Eukaryota; kingdom Fungi; phylum Ascomycota; class Sordariomycetes; order Hypocreales; family Hypocreaceae; genus Trichoderma; species Trichoderma asperellum. The sequence continues at coordinate 1,390,099 of NC_089417.1, forward strand.
GCCAGCTCGCGCTCAATCAGGGCCAATGTATGCGGGTTTCCCTGGCGACCAAGAGATCCAGGATGAGGCCCCAGCGACGGGCCTTGCGGGCAGTCTGGATAGCAGAGCGACGCACCGACTGCATCTCGTCGTGGCCGTAGGTCTCTCGCGTCAACTTGCGAGAATATGGGTCGTATCGATAGGCGGGGATGGAAGGGTTGTGAATCATGATACTCTCGAGGTGGAAGCGCCCGTCACCGAGGTAGAGAATGAGATCGATGCCATCCTCATCCTGCAGGCGCGGCGACGTGCAGCCCAGGATCTCGCCTTTGCTGAGCGGTCCGATCTGTGGTACGACGACGCTGAAGCCGGCAGCCTCAAGACTGCTCCGCACACCGTGGATGGTGGCATTGAACTGGATGGTGCCCACAATGGCAATGGTCTTACCGCTGGCAAAGTTTCGCTCCAGCGAATTGACTAGATGCGACGTATCGATGCTGATATCGACAAAGACGTACAGCGTCTTGATCTTGGTAACGTCCACAGGGATCAAGCAGCTGTGCGCATAATGCACCAGCAAATCGCAACCCAGTGCCCGTGCAGTATAGTCGTCGATGCAGCAGGCGCCGTACGTCACATCGCCCATGATGAGCGTCTCCACGCCGGGGCAGAACTGCGTTATGATGTCGGAGATGGTCGTCGCAAACAGGAGCAGGCCTTCGGGCATCTGTAGTGCGACCCGTTTGGCACCAGACTCGCGCACTCGATGTATCGTCTTGGGGATCTCAAAGTTGTAGTTGGCTGGCAGCAGGGCTATGGCTTCCTTGATGCTGGGGTCTTCGGATATTTCTTTGGGCACTCTGTTGAGGAGTCGCGGGGCTCGTCGAGGTTTGGCGGCTACATTGCACGACTATGTTAGAGAGGTGACGAGGCAATAGCTGAAGAGATATTGGTGTGTAGTTTTAGCATACCTTGAACGGCGCCGCTGCCACCCTCCTCTGTCGTTCCCTTTGCTGCCGCTGCTTCATCTGCTGCTCTTCTTCCTACAAACCGCCTCTTGGGCTGTCTCGTTGTAGGAGCCGCATTCTCTGTAGTCTCCTTCTCTGGCTTATGCACCTCTAGTTGAGATTCTTCGATATCTGCCGCTGTGCCGAGGCCGACGAGCGCCCTGTCGTCTTCCATCTGTAAACGGTGGATGGGCGATTCTGTGTTGCCAACTTTTTTTTGTGGCCCCTCGCTGCCCCTCGTCGCTTGCAATCGCGCTGTGTTGTCGTATGCGGCGCGATGTGTGCTATAATGTGATTAAACGTTTCGATACCGGATAAATAAAATTCGATATAGAAGCAGTTTTTTTCCTCGTTCAAGATCGCTGTATCAAGATTCGTGGCTTGTAAGTGACAAAAGCTTTTTGCGCCGTAGCTTGAAGACGAAAGAAGGTGGTGGGGTGATGTCGATAAGCGTCCCCGCAGTGGACTCTCTTGTCAGCATCTTGACAATACAAGGCCGCTGATTGAGCGCATGTAAGTGCACATACATGCTTGTACATACATGTATATACTCTGCACCATGTATCAGGCTTCTCTAATCCTCGTCATTGATTGGCCATAAACTCATGATTTTATTAATATAATAATTAAGGTCTTATCTGCTCAACAACAACAACAACAACAACACCGCATCATGCTCTACTCCCACCTCTTTCTCTTGTCAAGCGTTCCTTGTCCTTAACAACTCCTCTACTTGTCAATGCTAAACCTGTAACTCGCCTGGACAACATACGGGGCATCTCCAGGTCCAAAGATCTGCTTCCTCCCCCATTCAGGGTTGTTGATGCCGTCAATCCAGTCCTCCACTTCCATGACCAGACATCCGTATTGCGGAATCGTCCTCGGGAACTTCTTGTTGTTGTGCAAGCCCTGCGTCGTCTTCAGCGCCATAGAGCCGTTCTGCCCGTTGCAGCTGTACACCTGGAAAGCATCCTGGTCGGAGTAGACGTCCAGGTGAATGCCCGACCAAGCAGAAGACAGACTTGCGACGGGGCCTTCGGTGCGCCAGTCAAAGTTGCCCAGCGCGCCGCGGTTGGTAAGATAGCAGGTATCTACATGTCTCGGCATTAGTTCTATACAATAAAGAAACCAGAAAATCAGGGAGGATTTATTGAACTCTTACCAAAGCCAGTGCAGTTGTTGCCGCAGTTTTCCTTAATCCCGCTCTGCTGGAAGCCCTTGCTCAGCTGCTTCGGCGCCGACCAAAAGTCATTGGCCGTGCCCTTCTTGTTGGCGACAATGTCGCCCGTCGGGATCAAGAAGCCGTCCACGGCGACGCGCTGTCCGCCATAGGGGAGATGCAGCGTGTGGTTCAGCGCCGACTGGGTCTCGTTGTTGGCGAAGCCATCCAGGTTCCAGTACGTGTGGCTGCTGAGCATGATGGGCGTCTTCTTCGTCGTGGCCTGGGCCACCATGACAAAGTCCCACTGGTTCGGCTGCACCGTGTATGTGATGTGCGAGACGACCTCGCCGGGGAAGCCCTCTTTGCCGTCTGGATCGACGATGCTGAAGGTGATGCTGGTGGGAGTGTGCGATGTGACGGTAAAGTTGCGCCAGTCCCAGCCATCGGGCCCTCCGTGCAGCGTGTCCGATCCATTGGGCGCAGCCTTTGTGGGATTCTCATTGGGCACGGTGTGATATGTTGTGCCGTCAATGGTGAAGGTGCTGTTCTTGATGCGATTGGCATAACGGCCAGGCACGCCGCCAAAGTGCGGGTGCTGCTTGTCAATGCCATAGTACGTCGCATTGTCGAAGCCGCCGACGAGGTCGCGCTGGATGCCATAGCGATCGTTGATGAACAGATTCGAGATGGACGCTCCGTAGGGGATGAAGGAAGCCTCAATGCCCTTTGCGCGAATCCAATATTTGCCGTTCTTGTCGGGACCGCTTCCCGTGCTCGCATCGCCGGCCGCAAAGGGCACGGCAGAAGCAGCCGCCAGGAGGGCCAGCGAATTGCTCGTCAACTTCATGATGGCTTTTGAGTTTTTGCTTTCTCCTTTGTTTGAGTCGACACGAGTCAATCAAAGACAAGTCAAGGCGGCGCAATCTATGGGACAAGCACTTCGCCCTGCAGGACAAGCGTCTAAGACAAGCGAGACAGACAGACAAGAAGACGGCCGAGACATTCTGCCAGCTGGGAGGGGGGCCAACCCTCCCGTATTTAATCATGTTCGCCCAACTCTCGCCTCAATGCTACCGTACTTCGCGCGCAGCAGCATCTCGTGCTACCCGGCCTGTCGTCCATCCACATGACGCAGCGATGTAGGTCCCGGCCAACCTCTCCATGTCCCCAACAGGCAGTAGATGGCGATGATCGGAGACGCTTGGGAGGGGTACCCCCGTAGAATTGCATGAATCAAATGGCAATCTCGGCCCGGATCATCTGGGGTTGCTGGTGCAATGAGGAGAGAAGAGTAGCGAAAACCAGCTAAAGAATGCGGAGAGTGAGCGAAGGATCAAGGCCATTTTCCGGGGTTGGGCGAGGCTGGTTGCAATGCATGATGTGATGTCACCTCGCGATAGTAAGGCATTCGGATATAACGACCCCTTTTTCTTTTTGTTGCTATTTATTTCTGGCTTTACATTAGACAATATCTTTCAACAAACAACAGTTGATTGATGGTTCTTCATGTTGATTATCAAACATCGATTGTGCATCTCTATATTACTGTAATTCTCAGCAGATTCAGCAACTCGTAGATATGGCTTGACATTTACCCAAAAGCCGGCCCAAAGCCCCACAAACTCCACGCAATCGTCGTCTTACCGACAATCCACGGCAGCCCCAGTGCGGAGAATCAAGAACAATAAAAAAAAAGACATGCACCCCTGGACAGCATCTCAAACATCACTGGCACGGCTATGTGGACGCGATGGCTTCATCTTCTCCTGTCAATAGTGCTGTTATAAACAAAGTGCCAGGCTTGCCAGGCAAATAGAAGCGCCGCCAAAAGTGCCCCCAGATCCTGCAAGGCTAGCCACCACGGCCAGGCTTTTCCTTTCAACTCTTAGTGCCTAAGCGCTCCAATCGCTACGAGTCCCGGCCAACAAGGCTAGCCAAGATGGGGGGTTGTCTTTCCCAAGTCTCAAGTCATACTGTAATAACTGCTTAGTACGTATAAACAACAGAATGCGAAAATCGGCTTGATTGGTTGGGTAATCATTGACAGGGCGATCGACAACCGCTAACTGTTAAAACACGGCTTAGCCCAACGCGGTAGATCGGGAAAGGCTTTAGCCCCGTGTTTATGCTAAACAATACGCATCTCTTGGCGATTTGTTCCACAAAACGTTTTCGGAACGGCAATCCAGCTCCTCAAGATGTTGGTGTGGCCTATTACGCGCTGCGCTGCTCGCCGGAGCATAATTCCAGCATTCAACTGCTATAAATCTTGAGAAAAGAAATAATGCAGTACGTACTTAAATAATTAAAAGCATTAATTAGGGCGTCTACCGTTTGATCGAGTAATATATCAGAGGCCCAGAAGTTGACTACAAGGTCTTTACAACAAGGGCTGCCCAACGAGTGAACCAAAGTCGGGGATCTAGATCTCTCATGCTTTGCTCAATAGCGCAGTAGATGCCCTAGTTAATGCTCTTGGCCATCCAAGTACACACTACATCGTTTCTTTTCTTGAAATTTATATCAGTCAAATTCTGGGATTGTACTCCATCGAGCAGCGTGCGATTGCTATACCAACATCTTGAGGAGCTGCATTACCGTTCCCGCCCGCCTTGAGTTATCCGACTGCAGTCTGCCACATAGACAGCTCAGGAACCTTGAAAATCGCCATCTTCCTGCTCTCCTAGCTTTTTGGATCTATCCTTTTTCCAGATACCATGCGCACGCGCATAGTTTTCTAGCGCTTCAAACCACTCGATCCAATCTTGTTGCGTGGTCAGCTCGGCAGAGCTGCAGAGGAGTCATCGTGTGCTTCCACTTCGAGAACTTTTGCTTCTCAGACGAATAGATCTTAAAAGAGTAATAGGCGCAGGGCGAGTTACTAATGTAACTATGCACTACCGGGGCTCATAACTGTAGCGATAAAAAACGGGCCCTTAATTTCAAACTCTTTCAATCATAAACATGTCAACGACTATCTAGGATGCTCTCACCTTCTTTAATCCAAAAATACCCAAAATATGCTCATATAGCATCACAATATAGCTGACCTACGAAGTAGTAGTAGAGCTCAAAACCCAGTATACAATTCTCCACAAACACAAAAAGGCACAAGATGCACAATAGATTTCTCTTATTGTCTTTCAACTATTGATTTTTGGTAAGATGAGCCAGTCATACTATATATGTATGTACTCAAAATGTTCACTATATACTCGGTGTGTGAAAATGTAAAATAGCTATATACGAAAAAGAACCGAATGTATGTTTTGTTATACAACACTTCCTTTCATCCCTCAGGAAGCAAAGGTAGCAAGAAAAAGCTTTTCAGCTTTTTACTGGCAAGAAGCCCAGTACTGGCTCTCGACAACGCAAGTGTATGGGGACTGGCACTGGGTAGGACCAGTGTAACCCACACCGCCGCACTATTATCAAACAACTGTTAGCAAAAAATGTCTTTTTTTTTTTTTTTTTTACACAACAATAGAAGGATTTTCTATCTTACCTGTCCCCACTGTGGAACGCTGCCACCGCCGCTTCCAGAGGCAGGAGAAGAAGAAGAAGCCGGAGGAGAAGAAGCGGTAGATGAAGTAGCGGGAGGAGAGCCACCGCCGCTGACGGGAGTGCCAGAGCAAGGCGAGCCGGTCGTGAGAATGCTCTTGACCTGCTGGGCGTAGTTGCAGCCAGCGATGACGTTCTGGTCAGAGTAGCCGGCGTCCCAGAGCATGACACCGCCAAAGTAAGGGCTCGACTTGACGCCGGCAATGACGGTGGCCAGCTGCGAGGGGGTAGCGTAGTAGACGGCGCCGCCAGAGTTTCCGTTGGAGGCCAAAGGTCCGGCAGGGGCACCGACGAAAAGCTTCACGCTGCTGGACTGGGTGCTGGAGACGAAGTTGGTCCAGTCGTTGAAGTTGATGGGGGCGTCGCCGGGCAGGCCAAGAGAGCAGGTGGGGTTGTTGTTGTAGAACTGGATGAAGAGGTAGTCGAAGACGGAGTTCTGGATGATGACGCCCATGTTCTCCTCGGGCAGGGGGCACTGGGGAGCACCGGTGATGTAGTACTTGTTGTTGGGGTCCTTGGCGAAGTTGGAGCGCAGCGTCGCAATCAGGTACTGGTAGTACTGGCTGCCGACGTTGACCTCGAGGTCAAAGTCCCAGCCGTTGACAAAGACATCGCCAAAGGGACGCTGGACCGAGGTGCTGCCAGAGTTTCCGTAGGCGTCCCACAGATATTGACCGATGGTCTCGGCCTGGGACTGGGACGAGAGCGAGTATGAGCCAGCGGCACCGCCGAGAGAAACGACAATCTTGACGCCAGCGCTCTGGCACGTCTTGATCTGAGAGGCCAGGTCGGAGCACGACTGGGGCACGCCGGCGGTGCTGATGAAGCAGTCGTTGCCAAAGTTGCCCGAGGGGAAGTTGCCAGTGGCGCCGTAAATGTCCAAAAACGACAGGACCAGGATATCGATGCCGGCAGTGGACGTGCAGTAGTCAGCGAGGTTGTTGCTCTCGTTGTTAGTGGCACCCCAGTAGACGGCGTTCTGGGCACCGGAAGCCTGACGAGTGGCAATCGTCCTGGTGGGAGCAGCGGCAGCGAGGCCGGCGAGGCCGAGGAGGCCAGCAAGGAGAGTTTGAGAAAGCATCACGAAAATGGCTTATACAAATTGTGGGGGAAAAACAAAAAAGGATTGGATAAAAAGTTGGGGAAAAAACAAACAAGTTTGTGTGTGTATGTATATATACAAATGAATGGTAAGCCTGCTACCAAAATGCTGAGGTAGATGAAGAAAGAAAGAAAAAAAGGAATGTGGTGTACAAGCCTGTGTGCCTGACTCTTGCGTGAGGATGAAGAGAGAGGGAGGGACCGTCGATCCTCGAGGATGGACAAGTCAGTATATATAACCAACAGAAACGCCAAAACCCATCCTGTGGGGGTTTAGCATCGTGAGAAACTAAATAACCAACAAGTAAAAAAAAAAAAAGCCCGCTTGAATACCACCAACCGGGACAACATTCACTCCTTCACGATGGGGCTGCCCTGCCCAGGGGTGGTCAACATGGAGAACACATTCCTCATGCAGTAGCTAAAGGCCAAAAAGTGACGTGAAGCGAACAAAGCAGCCTGATGCATATGGGCAAATCGTGCTATTCGTTTCATCTTTTGCACCCCCCGAGCCAACAAGGGGACGTTACATATGGGCTAGCTAATCGGAGCCTGCCATTCGTAGCCTCATGAGATCTGGCCCGTGTGCCAAGCAGCCTAGACGAGGATCGAGAGCTGCTGAGGTGACTGAGCGAGCCAGCCACAGCTCAGGAACCCGTCAGCTCGGGGCCATGGCGTCAAAGTGCCTGCAGCTACTCGCAGAGCGCCATGCAGGCACAGGCACAGGAGGCCCCTCCCCCAGCGCGTGGGCGTTAGTAGCACACATAGTAGCACATAAAGGCCAGAGCCAGGCGGCAATAGTGCATGTTTCATGCTCTACACTAGTTTCCTAGTCGGGCAGCTTCGACATAAATGATGCTACTATGCCGTGCCCGTGGCGCGCATGTCCGCCACCTAACCGCCCACGGCGCGCAGAGAGCACAGCTTGTTTAGGCAGGTCTGCCCATGCCACCGGCATCCAGCTCCGAGTTGGCGCCTTGGGCCGTCTAATCAGGAACGCCTGTTAAGCCTGACATGGATACGGCTGTAACACTTTGCCCCCCGCCCCCCAGGGATCATCAGCCGCCATGTGCGTGTATTCAGCCACTTTTGAAACATGTTTCTTTCCCCTATTCTCTGTTTAAAAAAAAAAAAAAAAAGAGCTGTTAGTAATCATATTTGCCGCGCGAGGCTTTTCTATACATACATTAATATCCTGTCACAGGACTGGATACAACGTTCCTGCGCTAGCGCCCGTGCGGGACTTATACCACGCTGATAATGACATCTACTACCTAGTAGCAGTAGTACCTTGGGTATTACAAGTTTACAAGTACGTAGTATCTGAAAGCTGAAAGTGGTGCCCTGTAGCAATAGTGCTGAGGCGTATTATTCACAACCTACTACAAACTACCAAAATATCAGTCAGACCGTCAGCAAATTTGCTATAGGGACAGCTATCATGGCTGCTAGCACTACGAGCGAGTGCAATTCAGGAATGTGTTCATCTCCTTCTACACACATTGCCGAAGCCGACGACGCAACATTACAATAAATCATGTCTCTCCTTCTCGGTTAAGCAGGTCTTATATCCATGTGTTCTGCTTACCAGATTCTTAGCATATACCTATACTAATCATCTTCTCAGCTATATATATATATATATATATATATATATATGCATGTAGATACTCCGTATAGTATACCTATATAATTCCTACGCCATGTCCTCTGCACAGCATCATCTTCAACAAGTCTTACGCAGGCCGCCCATCAGGTCGCCAAGCTTGGGTAGGGCTGAAGTCTGATAGAGCCTACAAGGCGCACCAGGCGAAGCCACATCAAGCCACAGGCGTGTTTCACGCGGCTATTGGACCGAGAGCCGTCGAATCTAATTTCAGGGACCTCCATTACCTAATGCGCTAACGTTCCGCGGCGGAAATGAGTCTCGCAATAGGATTAGTTGACTAATATAGAGCCAAATCATAAAACAACTTGAACGTCTCGCATAAAATCATCATCCTATCATCATGCTCCGTCTTCATATAGAATCCACGATGCTCGTACGAGCCATACAACTAGCCTGGCCTGACCCCCAAGTCTCTAATAACTTTCTACCCTCTCTCTCTCACTCTAGTGAAATAATTTGATTTGACATTTACTCTGCTGCCTATATTCACGCTACAACCCTTCATCCGTAACCATGCCAGATTGCTCGCCCACTTCCAGCGCAGTCGTAAAAACCAAAGAAAGAAAATAAACGGTACCAAACAGCTCCTACAACTCGAAACATACACTTCTACCACAAATATTATCACATACTTCCAAGTCAGCCAACTATTTATAAAAACTCTACCTCTGCTAGCCCTGAGGAAAAATAACAAGACCATCCGTCAAGGGCGCCTCTATGCGTCAATCAGGTTCTCCTCAGCCTGCTGCCTATCGTTGGCAGCAACCTCGGCTCGAGCCTTGCCCTTCGCCTTGGAGTCCTTCTGGGATCGCTGGTAAAACTCGTTGAGAATCTTGGCGGGGATACGGTTGAGCAGGTCCTTGGGGTAGATTCGGAGCAGGCTCCAGGCCAGGTCTAGTGACTCGTAAATCGTTCGGGACTCGTAGGCACCTTGGCTGATGAATTGACGCTCGAATTTGTCCAAGAACTCGAGTGACAGCTTATCCTCAGATGACAGAGCCTCCTCACCGACGACAGCCTTCATTGCGGCGGCATCACGACCGATGGCGTACTTGGCATACAGCTGGTTGGACACATCACCGTGGTCCTTGCGTGTCATGCCCTCACCGATAGCAGACTTCATCAAACGTGACAGCGATGGAAGCACGTTGATGGGCGGGTAGATACCACGGTTGTACAGAGGTCGGTCGACGAAAATCTGTCCCTCTGTGATATATCCTGTCAAATCGGGGATAGGGTGCGTGATATCGTCGTTGGGCATAGTCAGAATGGGAATCTGGGTGATGGAGCCATTTCGTCCCGTCACACGGCCAGCTCGTTCGTAGATGGTCGACAAATCAGTATACATGTAACCGGGGAAACCACGACGACCGGGAACTTCTTCTCGAGCGGCGGAAACCTCACGAAGAGCATCACAGTAGGCCGACAAGTCTGTCAGGATGACCAGGACGTGCTTCTCAAGCTGGTAGGCGTAGTACTCGGCTGTTGTAAGGGCAAGACGAGGAGTAATGATACGCTCGATACTATTGCAATGTCAGCTAGGAAACCCAGTATGTCTTTGGTGACAAATGCAAAGGGAGAAGAAAATCCTTACGTAGGATCGTTGGCCAAGTTGAGGAAAAGTGTGGTACGCTCCAGACTGCCGTTCTCTTCGAAATCACGGGTAAAGAATCGAGCAGTCTCCAAGTTGACACCCATGGCACCGAACACAATGGAGAAGTTCTCCTCGTGGCCGTCGTGAACTCCCTTGTTGGTGATGCCCTTCTGCTTGACCAAGCCAGCCTGTCGGCAAATCTGGGCAGCGATTTCGTTGTGTGGCAGACCAGAGGCTGAGAAAATGGGAATCTTTTGTCCTCGGGCGATCGAGTTCATGGTATCGATGGCTGAAATACCGGTCGCAATCATTTCCTCGGGGTATTCCTAATGCAATTGTTAGTCCATGCGAATTCCATCCCACCAGGCGGGCATAGATAGCGGCAACTTACTCGGGAGAAGGGGTTGATAGGACTGCCGTTGATGTCGAGGTACTCTTCCGGCAGCACCTTGGGGCCCTTGTCGATGGCTCGTCCAGATCCGTCAAAGATACGGCCAAGCATGTCCTCTGAGACACCAAGCTTGAGGTTCTGACCGGTAAACTTGACCCGAGTCTAGATGTACACACAAACCTGATTAGCTATTGCTCATTCAGCAATTGGTCGTTACTTCCACGTACCTTCTTCACATCGATGCCAGGAGTACCCTCGAAGACCTGAACGACAGCTCGATCACCTGTCCGCCACAATTAGAAACCCCCATCCAAGACAAGCATTGGCAGCGCTGTGCTCATATATGTATATTCGTAGACAAAGAGACATCACACACCTCGAGCCTCCAGAACCTGGCCGTTTCTCTCAGTACCGTCGGGCAGCGTAAGCGTAACGATTTCATTATATCGCGGGAATTTGACCTAGGTTGCAATCGACTCGTTAGCATCTTCAGATAGCCAAGCATTGCGTACTGTGCTCGATACTGCTGCGCTACGCAGCAGAAGGGATTGAATCCAAAGGAATCAAAATAGATGAGATAGATGGCATACATTCTCAACAATAACCAGGGGACCGTTGACACCGCTCACGGTGTTATACTGCAGTTGTGGCACAACCGAGTAAGATGACGAAGTGCGTGGGTCCGCCATTGCTGCGAATTCTATCTTGTTGTATTTCGTCTGGTGTCTTGCGACGCTTGTGTATAGCAGCCTCGAGCTTCCCTGGCTAGAATTCTGCTTTCTGTCGTTTCTTTCGTATGCAGTCACTGCACAGCAGCACGAGTCGTCGTCGGGGATATTAGAAGGAGCGTCAACAAGGACAGATCGATTGGACAAGGCCAGGAGGCAACAAAAAAAGAGGTCAAGATGCGGGGCACTCGAGACCGAAACAGAAACACCGAGCACAAACCCGATGCCTCAGCAGCTTTGGAAAATGGACAAGAGGGAGCGCGCGCGGAGGATGAAGCCAAGATGGAGATCAAAGGTTCGGAGTTGGAGAGGAAGAGAAGGCTGGAAGCGAAGCAGCTCGGACGAAGTGGGGACGCAGAGACGCCTTTACTTTACCGGTTTGAGCAGCGCCTTTAGTGAGCGCAATGTTCGCCGCCGCAAGCCTTCTGCAATGCGCTGCGCAGAAAAAAGTAGACCCCACGCCGAAGGTCTTTTTGTCACCTGGAGTCAAGATTTGGACAGCGAAAAAAAGAAGGTCCTTGGCAGGAGAAGCAGCCGTGACATCACATGACATATGCGCTGCATTCTTATTACTAGGCGATGCCATCTCTTGCTCTGGGCAGATAATACTGCCTTACAATCGTGTAGCTGCAGTAGTTCATAGTCAAAGCTGTAAGTTTTATTCCATCACTAGTAAATAGCTCGCGCAGGCATAGAGGCACCATCTTGGTAGCCATCGAACAATCCGGGTACTACTTTGCCTGAGGGGAACGAGGCAAAGCTGCAAGCTGTAGAAGCTACCCCTCCAACCAGCATCTCACAACAGGGTAAGCTTGGCCCCCATTCAACGAGCATGGCAATGCGTCTGTATCCAGATGAAAGTGAACAACATGCTATGGCTACATCACTTGCATATTTAATTATGCCTACCTATCTATTACCGTGTTTTTTTAGGCCATGTTCCTCATGCCTTTGTAGCCGCAGCCGCAGCAGCAGCCGCCTCAAGACTCTTCCTCGACCTCGCTCCCAAAACCGCCTTTCCAACCGAGCTGTCATTCGCCTTGCCCAGCTCCTGCGTGATCCAAGCGCCAATGTCCGTCACCGCATCCAGATCAACGCCTGTCTCCATGCCCAGCGTCTCCATAAAGTACACCATGTTCTCCGTTGCGACATTGCCCGTCGCGCCGGGGCTGTAGGGGCATCCTCCCAGCCCGCCCACGCTGCTGTCGAATATCCGGATTCCGTGCTCCAGCGATACGGCCGTGTTGACCAGGGCCTGGCCGTACGTGTCGTGGAAGTGCATCGCAATGTCCTCGGTGCGGATGCCCGCCGAGGCCATGCACTTGAGCAGCGCGCTCGTTCGCGGCGCGGTGCCCATGCCGGTGGTGTCGCCGAGAGAAATCTCGTCCGCGCCGGACTCGAGCAGGTCTGTAGCGATCTCGGCCACCTTGTGGGGGTCGACATCGAAGCCTTCAAACGGGCAGCCCAGGACCACGGAGATGTAGGCCCGAACGCGGAGTCCCAGGGCCTTGGAGTCCTGGATGACGGCCTTGAAGCGCTCCAGCGATGTCTTGATGTCACAGTTGAGGTTCTTCTGCGAGAAGGACTCTGTAGCAGCTGCAAAGACGGCCACTTCCACTGCTGGCTTCGTAACATCAGGGTCTAGCTGCGTAGCAAACCTCCCCGGGTTCTGCTTAAGCAGCTTCTCCGCATTCTGCAGACCCTTTGTATTCGGCGCGAGGAATGAGTAGGTAATCGGAACGGGAGCCTCAATCTTCTGCTGTAGGATATGCTCCAAGATCTCGTCCGAGTTTGCCATCTGCATTACTCGAAGTCAGTCTTCTTCTCATCTGCATCGACTAATGACCCCATGGGTCGAGTCAGGGTGTGTTCCCTTACCTGAGGTACCCATTTCGGCGCAACAAAGGAGCCAGCTTCGATGCTCGTCAATCCCGTCTTGGCCAATCGCTCAATCAACTCAATCTTAGTCGCCAGTGAAATGGTCTTCTTCTCGTTCTGCAGTCCGTCTCGTGCGCCGACCTCGACTATCCTGACTCGATTGTCGGATGACGTCTGTGCTCGGCTGGCCGTTGCGAACCCTCTGTGCACGTACAGCGGTGCAGAGCGCCTGCACGCCCGGCAAATGGACGAGCGAAGTAGAGACATGGTAGATTATGATGTTTAGAGAAAAGCGCTTTGGTTGAGAGAGGCAGGAATTCGCCAAGTTCTTGTGGCTAGGGAGAATTGCTTGCAGTTTGTAGTAGCCGTTGGTTTAGCTGGGCAGTGGGCGGCGATTGTCGCGTAGTATCGGCCCGTGGCACTACCTCCGGACGGCTATTGCAAGTCTCACTCGCTAGCTTGGCCCGGGGGAACGCCCTCCGCATTTCTCGGCTTAAAAAAAGCAGCGTCTGTTCAAAGAGGACGCACCAGTGCAAATTCGGACCGCGGACTAAGTAGTATAAACAACATCTTAAGGTGTTCTTGCCAAGCATTGGGAAATTGTACATATATTTCACTGCAGTACTTCGGTAGTATATGGTAGACGGTATCCGTAACGTAAAATCACACAAGGTGCTACCTAGGCATTAAAGTTGTACTGGGTAACATCACGGCACGGCATTGCTTGGGCGCTTACACCAATTTGGTAAATTATTAACCTTCTTGTACACCAACTGTTTGAATAAACTCTTATAGATAACAGCGTCTGTTGGCTTCTTTCCATTTACAGATTTGCTTTTTAACATTAAAAACTGAGGCTCGCGACCTAATAAAGAAAATACACCCCCTGTCCAAGAAGCCACGGGGGCGGGATTAGGTGGTACCGATTTTAACAGTCCATACCCTCAATATCCATGACTCCAACAGCAAAAAGAAAAATCAAACTTAGTACTCAGCATCCATCTCCTCGTTGTCGAGAGAGTCGGCAGCAACCTCCTCGTAATCGCGCTCCAGGGCAGCGAGATCCTCACGGGCCTCGGAGAATTCACCTTCCTCCATACCCTCACCAACGTACCAGTGAACGAAAGCACGCTTGGAGTGCATGAGATCGAACTTGAGGGACAGGGATGACCAGGCCTCGGCGATGGCGGTGGTGTTGGACAGCATGCAGCTATAACAATGTTAGATCGGATACACTTTACACACAGCACAGAGGGAGAAAAATCATTTGACGGGTAAACTTACACAGCACGGTTGACCTTGGCGAGATCGCCGTTGGGAACGTTCTCGGGAGCCTGGTAGCAGATACCCAGCTTGAAACCAGTGGGGCACCAGTCGACGAACTGGATGGTGCGCTTGGTCTTGAGGGTGGCGACGGCGTTGTGGGCGTCATTGGGGACGACATCACCACGGTACAGCAAGCAGGTGGCCATGTACTTGCCGTTGCGGGGGTCACACTTGACCATCTGGTTGTTGGGCTCGAAGCAAGACATGGTCATCTCCTGGACGGAGTTGGCCTCGTGGGCGGCCTTGGCAGCAGAGATGACAGGAGCGTAAGCGACCAGAGGGAAGTGAATACGAGGGTAGGGGACCAGGTTGGTCTGGAACTCGTTGAGATCAACGTTGAGGGAGCCATCGAAACGCAGGGAAGCGGTGATGGAAGAAACAACTGCATCAGCATACGTTAGCACACCTTCACTCCTTTACAAGTCTCTCAGAATCAATAAGATATCAGATCAACTTACCCTGAGCAATCAGGCGGTTGAGGTTCTCGTAGTTGGGGCGCTCGAGGCCGAGGTTGCGGCGGCAGATGTCGTAGATGGCCTCGTTGTCGACCATGAAGGAGCAGTCAGAGTGCTCGAGGGTGGTGTGGGTGGTCAGGATGGAGTTGTAGGGCTCAACGACGGAGGTGGCGGTCTGAGGAGCAGGGTAGACGCAGAACTCGAGCTTGCTCTTCTTGCCGTAGTCGACGGACAGACGCTCCATCAGGAGAGCTCCGAAACCAGAGCCGGTACCACCACCGAAGGAGTGGAAGACGAGGAAGCCCTGAAGACCAACGCAGTTGTCGGCAACACGTCGGATCTTGTCGAGAACGCCCTCAATCAGCTCCTTGCCGACTGTGTAGTGACCACGGGCGTAGTTGTTGGAAGCATCCTCCTTGCCGGTGATCATCATCTCCGGGTGGAAAAGGTTGCGGTAGGTACCGGTTCGGACCTCGTCGACGACATTGGGCTCCAAGTCGCAGTAGATGGCACGGGGAACGTACTTGCCCTGGCCTGTTTGAAGCAGGTTAGAGGTGACATATTCCTGATGGCTGGTGAAAACACGGTATTCGTAAACATACCAGTCTCGGAGAAGAAGGTGCTGAAACCCTGATCGGGGTCCTGAGCCTTGCGCTCCTCGGTGAGGTAACCATCGGGCTACAAAGAAGGAGAAGAGACGTTATTAGTTTCGTGTTTCTTTTTTTTTTGGGGGGGGCGTGTGCGAGATTTGTAAACGGCTCAAAGGCCGCAGAACGGGGGATGGTTATGTACCTGGATACCGTGCTCGAGGCAGTAAAGCTGGAGAGATGGAAAACGTTAGCCTGGATGCTCCAGAAACAACAACAAATGACGGGTGCCAATGGCAGATCAACTCACCTCCCAGCAGGAATTGGCAATCTGGCAACCAGCCTGGCCGACTATCCTCCAAAAGTTAGCATCCTCAACTCGTGGCATTGGGCGCCCACGATGCGGTGAAGCGACGCGTTTGTTTGGTGGGGAGGGGGCCTAAAGGGGCTTCCCCTCGGGTCGAGCTAGCACGCACCGTTGATGCTGATAACCTCACGCATGGTGAATGCTTTTTTCTGTGATATCTGGACGGTTGAGACGAAGTAGTAGGAATAGGGAATGAGTGCAAGATTGAGCCCGGGGAATGAAAAAGAAAAAGGCTTTTATTACGGGGTTCCAGAGGGAAAAGGTGGTGAAAAGGACAGGAGGATGGAGAACCTGCAGCTGGTTCGTAGAAACGAGGTGGGGGGGGAAATTTGGACGGACAGGGGGGGCAGCACCAGGTAGAGCGCCGCCGAGGAGGGGACGTTTGTTGACTTTTTTCTGCTGGACGGGGGGCCCAGGCGTGGCTGGAAGAGGTAAGCGCGTCTGCGAGTTGAGCCCCCTGGTCGCCTCACCGCTCTGGGCGGGCAGCGGATTATTACAGCAGTATCTTGCCGAGATTGGACGCTGGCAGCTGGACTGAAGCTATTCTGCAGACGCCGTCGAAGGGAAGCAGCCTGCGCTGCGCGTTTTGCCAGCAGACACGTAGACGCAAAATGTAAACAGTGTAGTTGGCTGTCGCGAGTGTAAACAGTGCTACTGGGCGGCTAATCCGTCGCCAAGCTAGCACCAGACAGCTTAGGTGCCACAGCTTAGCAGGTGCCTGAAGCCAGACAGCTCTCTGTGCCTGTTGGCAAAAGGCACGGCTCAGCAGTGTGGTGCCCAAAAGGGGGTCTTGGAGGTACTGTGTACATTGATTGGATCCCATGCGTCGGTTGACAGGCAGGTGCTTGTGCAACACAGGTTCGGCCATCAGCATCTCTGGTGACGGAAAGCTACCTATTGCAATACCAAGACTGTTCCAACATCTTTATATAGGCCCTCAAATGCTCATACTAGTATCCATCTGCTCTGCATCTTCACGTCCACCACATCGTGCACGCGCTTCACTAGTCCAGCCAGCCAGCCACCACAACTTGCCATCATCGCCGCCTAACCAAAAGCCGGGTAGCGGGCGATCCAATCCAGGAGCTGGCTTGATCAAGTACCGTGTACATGCGCGGAGTTGGCCCCTCCCTCGCAGCTGTCCCGGGCAGGGCCCGCTGAGCACCGCTATCGCCTCATTACCAAGCAGAGCGGATAGAGAAAAAGAGCGAATGCGACTACGAAGTACTACCTACCACAGGCACGCTTCCCAAAGAATAAAGATCACTAGGAAGCAATAATTCCTTTTGTTTTTTTTTTCCTCTAAAGGGGATTCAAACAAAAGCAGTACCAAGTGCAGATACGACACAGATGAGAGAAATGCAGCCATTTATTTCCCATAATCGCACCGCTTGTCTTGTCCAACATCCCATATCTCCATCCAATCCTCTCCTTTTCTTAAACACCACTGCTACTGCTTGGTCCAACCCACTCCCGTCTCAGAACGCTATTGATTAATGCCTGTAGCCATATTCACAGCACACACACAAAGAAGGATGCCAATATGTGCCGACATGTCTGTTTCCTGATAAATAGCACCTCATCTCCCGGCATCTTCCCCGACCACCGGCTTCCCCCTAGCCTCTCTTCCCCCAAAAATCCCCCTTATACGCTCTTCTCCCAGTCCTCTGGATAAGTCGCTGAAGCCCCTCCCTTTAGACAAGGGCCCTCCCGAATCGATGGGTTCGCCCAGACTTGCCAGCACAGCTCTCCACTATAAATGTGGTCAAGCGCGTCTGCTGGCCTGGTCGCAAACCGTGACAGGGAAGCCCCATAATGTCATAACTAGCCTCCTAACGCCCCGGCGATCGCGGCGCTGCGTTATTGCGACTACATGCACGTTGTGCTCGAGACATGCTATTTCATACTCCATATCCGGTCAAACATGCTTATAGGATCACCAGTGTAGGATCTATGAGTAGTATCTGTAAAGGAAAAAGATTTCGAAGTACAGAAACCTTCCGCCCGGTAACATGTGCTACACGTAGGGGAAGGGAATTCCAGAAGCCCATTGGAACGATATTGGAGCCAGGATAAGCAGGTCGGCTAGGCCTCTTATGACCCCATACGTTTTGACAGAAAAAGGAGTAGATGCCATAATACAGTAAGGCATTACCCGTAATTGTGCATCAGCGTATGACTGAGTGCACAAAAGACTCGCCCAGTCCCGTGATGAGCTCATGCTGCTTGGCGAAAGCGATGAATTAATATCCATGGCTGCTTAAGTATTAATTTGGCAATGATGATCATCTCGAGCCAAATTTCCCATGGCACTAGCCCATTCGATCCGCGCCTACGGGACCTGGTGGACAGCTGGATGAGCAGAGTGGCAGAGTCGTGATAAGAAACCATTACCGATTGAATTGAGATTTGCCTTGCTATCAAATCGCCATGGATTTGACATTTTCTTCGCAAATACTACTATTTTCCTCGATGATACGAGTAACGTTTTGTTTTTATGCTTCCCTGAGCTCTCATTGGAATTGGCTTTTTTCTTCTCGAGCTGGATATCCTTGTTTCCCCTATAACATGCTGTGTTGTATAGCTGTAGAAGGCTAGACTCCAATAAACCTCTTGATAAGGTGTGAATTTATTTTGAAAATATAAAAAAAAGACACTTCATATAGACTTTCATACAGGTTCATCTCTTCCCACTACAATCCGCGTCGTTTTATTCATCTTAGGGTACCTTGGCTTGCTTGGGTACATACTACATATACCCTGCACCCCTAGCACAAAGGACAGCCAACCAATAACAAGCGCGCGCTGCCGCCACCATCCAGATGCCGTAACCACCAAACGTTGGGACGGCTTCGCGACCCATTGAATAGCGTCTTCATCTAAACTTGCCTACAAACTGATTGAGCTCTAAATCCATACGACAATCTCAAAAAATCTTCAAATTAAAAGCTTCAGTTAAATCTTTAATCATTCATCTCCTCTCAAAAAACAGCTACACCGCCACCAGCATTTCCTACAACACGCCAAACAATGCCAGCCCCCAAGCCTCATCATCGCCGCCATCCTCACCAACCCTCCTCCATCGTCTTCCTCCTCCTCCCATTCCTCTCTCTCCTCTCACCAGCCCTCGCCAACACTGAAAAAGCAATCTTCACGGCCCCTGAACCCATCACGCTATCCAACATCCCCCCAGCCCTAGACGGCCAGAATATTCCCGTCCTCGGCCCATCCACTCGCTGGTCTATACGCACCAACCTCACTCGCGTCTTTCCCCTCCCCCAGGAAGAAATAGAGGAAGAAGAAGAGCAAGGTTATCCATCGTGGCTGCTCCTCGATAACCTCAAACCCGGCCAGCGCTATGAGCTTCGCGTTTGCTGGTCTGCACTTGTAAGTGTCTTTCATCATTCTCCCTTCGAAAAGTCATCATAAGCCCGTTCTGTTCTGTATATAAATGCCACTATTTTCTCTCCATGCCTTCACCATAAACAACTACCCCTCGAAGATCGTATCAATATACTCACAGACTACCCAAGCAACCAACCGCATTCACCCTAGACACCTACACCCTCTCCACCATCTTCTCAACGCCGTCCCTCCTCCAATCTCTCACGCAACACACTACCTCGACCCAGCAGCAAGGTGATGAAGAAGGCCATCAGCAGAAACGATCAAACCGCCCCTTGACAGCAGAAAATGGCTCTTCGGTCCTTCTACTGCGAGTCCTCGCCACCGCAGACTACTTCTCCCACCACTCATCGCTCATGAAGGACCCTCCTCCGGTACTGGTCGATCTCATCCTGGATCCGTATCTTTACAATGTCTTGCCTCAGTCATTGGTTCCGAAAGTGTGCTATATTGTCGTCGTTAGCATCGTCTCCTGGTTTGTAGCGCGTTGGGTCTCTAATTCTTTGGTTTCTGTTGCCAGCTCTGGCGATACTGATCAGGCAAAAAAGCATAACTAGAATACGGACTTCCTCACGAAAATAGTAATAACAATAATGATAATAATGATAAAACTGCTTTCCCTGTATAAAAGTACATAGAAACTTTCATCTTGTCTCTCATTAGTCTCCGAATCCTCGGCAACAACTTGTTACTTAGTTCCACTGGCATATAGTCGACAATGCATGCTAGCTTTAAACACATCACAACACAATCTCTCCTATATATCATTTGCCAACGCGAGGGGAAAAAAAATAAATATAGAAAAACAAGCACCAAATATGCCTCCCTATCTACACAGATGCTATCAAGATTCTACTACCCTAGTATGTCCGTACCATGTTACTTTTCAAGTCCATCACTTCTCCTATCATACCACCGCACTCGTACGGGAAATTATAGATCCAACTTTCTGTTGGCCAACAAAGGACGCTAGTCGATCACGGGAAATACTTATTCTCGTTCGAAAACCACAGTCAATGGGTCGGCTCAAAGATGTATGCTTTTTCTCATTGCGAGAACAAACGCAAGGAGCTTCTTAGTAACCACTACCGTATCCTCCGTGGCTCGGATGGCTGCCATGGGGCACAGGAGGAGCACCTGATTGATGAGAAGCACCTGGCTGGTAAGGTTGCTGGCCATACGGCTGCTGACCACTCGGAGTACCATATGACGGGTTGTAACCTCCGCTGCCGGGGGTGGGTGGATACTGCTGCGGAGCTCCACCGGGTGGAGGAGGATATTGCTGGTGTTGACCGGCCGGAGGAGGAGGATACTGCTGTTGCTGTCCGGGAGGCGGAGGGTACTGTTGGTGTTGGTGTTGGTGTTGTTGCTGCCCAGAAGGTGGAGGATATTGCTGCTGCTGCTGTCCCGGAGGAGGGGGGAATTGCGGTGGCTGTTGACCCTGCGGCTGGTATGGCGGATGGCCACCCGGCGTTGTGCCGCCGTAATTGTGTTGATGTTGTCCTCCGGGAGGGGCTCCATAGCCTGGCTGGTGTTGTCCTGGTGGAGCTCCATAGTTGGGTTGATGTCCACCATGCTGTCCACCATGCTGTCCACCAGGCGAGGGAGCACCGTAGCCCTGCTGATGAGAAGGTGAGCCATAAGTGGGCTGCTGCGGTGTATAGCCGCTACCTCCATGCTGTGTTGAGTGCTGGTCGTGCGATCCACCGTAAGGACTGGGAGGCTGATTATGCGAGTAGGATTGGTTACCGCCGTATGACTGCTGTCCATAAGTTTGGCCACCAGGTGGTCCTCCAGGAGGAGGTGGAGGGTACGAGTTGTTATTGCCTGAAGGAGGACTCTGATGGGAGCCCGTGTGCGATATCGAGGACGTTGCCGCGTGGCTGGATCCATGAGTAGATCCCGGAGGATTATAGGTCGGTGCTGAGCCAGAGTATGTGTTACCACTCGATCCTGAATTCGAGTAGCCAAAGCTCGAGTTTTGCTGCATATCGTAAATCATCTCTGGTCAGCATTTCTATCACTATAGCCCCAAGCCCAGCATGTCGAGAGACGGAATGATTTGCTTACACCATGGCCTGGTTTGCCACCGCCGAATAAACCGCCCACCACACCAGCCAGACCGCTGGATTGGTGCGATTCGCCGCCCGTTGAGCTACCTTGACCTTGGAAGTTTTGCTGCTGTGAAGGTTTGCCAGAAGGCGAGAACAAGTTGGACGCCAGCTGTCCGACTAGTTTTCCGGCAATGGAGTCTTTACCACCACCACTACCGGACTGTCCTCCGCTGCTCCCATGAGAGCCACCACCGAGGAACTGAGCAGCCAGGCCGCCCAGTGGATTGCCACTGCTGCCACCACCGCTGCCCGAACCTTTGCCGCCCGTGAGTACATTCAAAGCCAAAGACTGAAACACAATGGAAAACAGGCGTCAGCATGTATGATTCTCAAATCCTCTAGCTTTACTAGAAAGAGGTCGGCCAAAGACTTCTGCTTACCCCAAGTCCACGCTCGCCAGCTTGGCCATCAGGCATTATGGGCTCCATAGTTCCATCCGCGTGCTTTATCGTCTGCGAGCCGTCCGGATGCGTGATGACCTGAGGCGCCGGTGAGCCGTAAGGATGTTCTGCGCCGGGAACCGGAGTGCCTGTCTGGACAGGATCGGTGGGAACATCCCACTGAGAAACACCAGTGGCCAGTTGGACGTAGTAGTACTTTCTGCTGGAACCATCCCACTGCGCGATCCAACCAGCGGGCAGGCTTGGAGGCGCAAAGGTAGGGCCCTCAGCGCCTGGAGTTGAAGTACCCGCCATATTTCGGTTCGCTGAGCGAGGAAAGTTTTTTTCTTATTTGTCCCGCCTCGATTATGTCGTCAAGGTGTGGGTGGTTCGAGAAGTGGCCGTGCGGTCTGGAGAGCCGTTCGCGGGGGAGGGGAGACGATCGGTGTTGGGCTTGCAAGAAGCAAGGGCCCCCCTTGGAAAAGGGAAAGGAAAAACGAAGCAAAAAGAACAAAATAAAGATGAGAGCAAAGAAGCGAAGAGAAGGAGGAGGAGGAGCGAGAAAAAAAAGAGAGGGGCGGCGAGACTAGAAGAAGAGAGGAGGAGAGGGAGGGAACGAGGATGGATGGTAAGTTTGCGATTGTCACCCAGAGATGCTGCTAAGTCAGCTACAAAGAGTTAGTCCCAGGCCTTTGAAGACGAGCACAAAATCGACAGGTGGGGTCCGATGAGCGCCTATTTGGCCGGACTGGGGCCAACTATAGATTTACCAACAAGGCCGGGGATACAGAAATGGACTTGAATGGAGACGTGCTTTGTTTATTGGAGAGATTAGAGCCCAATGAGTCACGGAAAGCAAGTGTCCATCCCGGTCGGTAGCCTCCGTCTACTGGATGTATTTTGCGTCGTGGTAGCAGCCGTGCTTTATGTGCCCAATATTGCTGCCAGGCAGATACGACAAATAAGCTACCCGTCAGGGACATGGATGCTGATGACGATGGAACTATAAAGAAATTTAGGCTGCCCTTGAGAAGACATGCCAGGGCACGGTGTTACTTTGGAAGAATATCTCAGCACGCAAGCTGTCAAGCTAATGATCAAAGCAGTATGATATTGGGACGGTGGTGGTTTGAGGATGGAGTTGTTTCTTCAGCCTGGTAGCGGGTACCACTGCTGCCCAATGGCCAAACCCTGAGCCTCAGGTACATGTACCTACTCGGGACCTCTTCCGGCACCCATTAGTTTTTAGACGCCAATTTCCACCGTCTTGAAAAGCATGAACTCGCGGACAAGGCACATGTAAGCATAGCCCCCGAAACCTCCACCCACTGAGAATCATCAACGCCGCTCCTTCAGCTTGGCTCGGGTGGCGCAGTGGCCCTGCTGCCCGCGAAATTGGTGTCTTTTTTCCCCTTGCCTCTCATTTTCTGCTGTACTTGCTATCTTCCAGGCTGTTCCATTATTACCCGAGTTCTCTAAGTGATATCTTCCGGGCTGCCTCTATGGCAACTCACGTGATGTTCCAGCCGGCGGCCTCACAGATTCATCAGCAAGTGTGGCTTTGATAGCTGGTTTACGGGATTTGACTCTCTTATACAATCACAGCGTGTGGCTTCACAGAGAAAACAGTATCCTGTTAATATTTTCAAAAATCAAAGTGAGCTTTTATTTGACCTTTAGGTATATATACTCAAATGCCAGTATCTGGTAGGTACATGTATCTTGATTCATCATATTTCCGCCGCCATGTGTTCCGTCCACCGTATTGTTCACGAGCCATTTCCCCTTTGGCCCCATGCAAGAAAAGAAAAGACAAAAATGAATACAAAAAAAAAAAAAAGCAAAGTTGCTTTCCAATGGCTGCCAGCAACCGCTATGAAAAGAACAGAAGGGGGAAAGGCTGAACGCATGAGCGAACCAAAATGCTGTTCAGCCAAAAAAGGTACAAGAAAAAGAGAATGAAGTTTGTGCATTCGTGAGATGACGCTGTTGCTTGGTCCAGTGCAGCTGTTTTCTAGCCCATCCAAGAAGACACCCGCTTTCCGTGGTTTTGTTCATAGACGAAACGGCGTCTTGGGACAAAGCCTGAACCGCTTCGCTTCTTGGCCACTACAAGGGAATCGCCCAGTCCGGGCTTACATGAAGTTCCCGCGGCCACAGGCATAGAGATGGACCACAGTCCGGCAGCGCACCGCTGGTATGACTTTCCGCCAGATAGGCAGTTCCACTGACCCTCTGTAGAACACTTTGATCCTGCAGTCGTCGAAGAGCTCGCAGGGAGTGTCCCGTTGGAAGGGCTGGAAGGGCTGGAAGGGCTGGAATTGCCGCTGCCAGTGGTAGGCTGAGGCACAGCGGCCGCTGAAGAGGCTGACACCGAAGTTGCGGCCGAAGGTTTGCTGGAACTGGTGCCGTCGGCGGGAGCTGTTGGCTCTGCCGTGGGTGCGGTGACGAAAACACCACTCGGGCCCTGAGAAGCAGAAGTTGGAGCCGGAGCCGGAGCCGGGGCCGATGTTACGGCAGGCGGAGGAGCTACTCTATTATTGGTCACTTTGTTAGCATGCAACTATCAATTGCGAAGGATGGGGAGAATAATGGAAACTTCACATACGGGCTACCCGACGAACCGCCAGCAGGAGGTGCTGCAGCATTCAGGCTCGGGCGACGATCAACCTCATTGCCAGGCTGGGGAAAGTCGACATCCTTGCTGTCAGGCGTGATGACACCGTTGCCTTTGGGGCCGATGTTGGCAAGAAAGATATCGGGACGACTAGCAAAAGGAACAGAAGCTGCGCGTTTCTTGCCAGCGCCGATAGTGACAGCCGCGCAATTCATGTACATCTCACGGTTGCCCAAATTGTTGAACCAGGTCCAGGCGAACAAGGCTTCGCCGGCGGGGGCGTCGGCAGGCACCGTGAAGTCCCATGACGAGTCTCCCGGCGGAGGACACCCGCCAATGTACGAATGGATGACTTTGAAAGTTTGGCCTTTGTCATAGGAGAGCGATGCTTGGCAGCTGCCGCCATCATGGTAGGTTTGGCCGGTGATGGTGAAGTTGTAGCTTCCGCCAGGAGCCCAAGTGACAACCGATTTGCCCGCGGGAGTGCCGAGATCTGTATGATAGCCCTTGCAAGGGTAATTTCCTCCCTGCGAGTCAAGGGGAGATTTCATGTTGGAGGCTTCATCGCTAAAATGGTCAGGATAGTTGGCGTTGAACTTTGAGCGGAAAGGAGGCGGGTAGCTCATCTCCATGTGGCCATTGGCAACTGCAGCCAGTCCGAGGACAACGGCGGCAACCGTGTTGAAGAATCTCATGACGATTGATCTGTTGAGCAGAAGCAAAATGTGGTGTTTGGTGAATAGCAAAAGATGTTTGTGATTCTCAGGCTTGTCGTTGACAAACGAGAAAAGAATAAGTGAAGGGAGTTGAAATTTGTGTGGGCACCTGATTTTGTGCGTTGAATGAGTGAATGAGGGATTGTGGCAGCGGGCAGCGGGCAACTGTCGACGGCCTGTTCTGTTTGCAAAAATAATGATGCCTTCTTGGCGTAGAGAGGTATGTGTATATGCGAGAATGTAGGTATGCAGATTCAAGTCCAGCCCGAATCAAGATAATAATCGAACTCGAGCGATGAAGATGAAGAGAAAGAAGAAAAGGAAGAGGAGAAAGGAGAAGACGAAGACGTCGATGGATAAATAGTGAAGAGAGAAACAAGTGAATGGAGTATTTGGTCGCAAGTCACAATAGAACAATAGTCGAGAAGTGGGATTCGCCTTTCATTCAATAGTGAGAGAGAGCTGAACTTGAACAGTGAAGTAAGAGGAAATAGGACAGGAGCCAGAGAAGAAGAAGAAAAAAAGAAGGAGAAGAAGAAAATAGAGATTGAACAAACACAACGCTGTCGGTCTTTATAAAGGAAATTCTATGAGACAATCTACATGTACAAACAGCCACCGAGGAGACAACCCGCCTCTCTTTATACACCGTGGTGCACTACCCACCCAATGTGCAATTGGCGTGCGTGCTTGTTAGCTGGCCGTTCGTTTCACGGCCAGACTGGAAGCAAAAAAGAATCGAGCCCCGTCGATCTCTGTTCAAACCAGCTAGCAAGCAGTGAATCAACACTCGCCATTCGTTTTGCCAAAATCTGGCTGATCTGCAGTCATCACCTTTTTACGTTTATGCGTATCTGCCCATGTGCCATGTCACCAGGCATCGGCTCAAAAACCGATTGGCTCGTCTGTCATCCCGTCTCTTCACAAGCGCCTCAGCATATCGAATAGCTTGGGCCGGAAAAAGCGAGGACAACACGCAGGAAGGGAAACAAGACGAAAATCGCCAAAGAGCGAATCCGCAGTTGGCTATGCTTGACGGAATTGGTCCATTCTACTGCCACCTCCTGCATGTACCCTGGTGCACATAGCCGCGCAAAGAGGCGGCTAACAGCCAACCACACCCTGCTTCGGCCCCTGTCACGAAACACGTTTCAGAGAGAACTCTATGCATAGAGCCAAGTAGCCGCCGTGGTACTATTACAATGTTTAGGCAGGTAGGGGGGAAAAAATAAATATAAAGCAAAAAGTAAAAAGGAAAAAAAAATTATAGAAAATACAATTGTCTTTAGTAGGCTGTTATAAGTGAATTTCTATGCACAAGCCGTTATTACTCCGTCAAATGGGTGTGAAGAAAAATAGGGAATTCGCAAACAATCGGCACACAGTTCTCAACTTCGCGCACAGCAATGATATCAATATCCAATATTTCACTAGTCCAACAGTGCTCATATTCTCAATCTGTATGTGTACTTTCATTTTGCGGTCCTTATTTTTTTTTTTTTTTTCACACCGCTTTGTCCGTGGCTGATCCTCCAACTAGAGATTATGTTGCCGTGCCGTGCCGCTCCTTGAGGATCTAGTATGTAGAACGTCATTCCAGGATCCAATAAGCGCGGCATCCCTGTCATTATGGCGTGTCTCAAGACCGCTTTCAGAGCACACATCTCAGCTCTGCGAATCCTTCGCCTCGCATTTAGTACCTGCGAGGTGGAACCAACGACAGACTGGCCGTTTTGCATTATTTATAGAATATAGTCGGGTACAACGCCAATCGTCTTCTCAAACAATCCCCCACATCTCACTGCGTTATTTAGCCCTTATATCAATCATGTCGCCCACGATCAAGCCACCCCAAGGCAAATTCGTAACAGCAGACTGCCAGCATGGCGAGGGCTGACAACAACTCCAAAGCTCACTCATATGAGCCTGTTCAAGTTGTCAAAGTAGACTCCGAGTCACAAAAGTCAACCACCTCCGACTATAAGCGCTATGCAATATACTCTCCCAGCGAGTGGCTTTTGGAGTTCATCAGTTCGACTGCGGCTCTGGGCCTCGTGATTGCAATTGCCATCATCTTTCGGTACATGGACAACAAGCCTCTCTCTGCCTGGAACGGTCTCCTTTCTCTAAACGCAACGATTTCAATCCTGACAACTGCATACGCTATCGTGTTGATGCAAGGAGTCAGCACGTTTATTGGACAGGCCAAATGGCTTTACATCAAGAACAAGCCTCGTAGGCTTGCCGACTTCGAAATATTCGATAGAGCTAGCCGCGATATTTGGGGCTCTCTTCTGCTGCTTACCACTGTAAGGTGGAATCTAGCCACCATTGGCGCGGTGATTGTGATCTTGCGACTTGCTTTCTCGCCATTTGCACAGCAGGTGGTTCTGATTGAGCAGCGAGACATCATCTCCCCTCCCGCGGATACTGCCACCTTTGGATATGCACATGGCTATAGTCGGGAGGCGGTATTTAACAGTCTCTCAAACTCCGGCGTCGGTAAGCATCGCTGTCACAACTGCATACATGTACCTACTACTAGTAGGAAGGCAGGTTAGGTATACAACAAATAGAAGGTACCTAGATAGCTAACAGTTGAGGCCTCTAAATAGGGAGCACCCCTCAGGATGCTGGCATGCAAAACGCCATCTACCAGGGCCTGTATGGCGTCAAAATGACCGAGCCTTTCAACTGCCCCGGGGTGTGTACCTGGCCCGGATCATACACATCACTTGGGTTTCACGCCGAGTGCAGGAATGTCACCCAGCAAACATTGCAAACTGCCCGCTGCGCCTACGACAATGAAAATGTCATGCGGCAGTGCAATATGACGACGCCGGGGGGAGTCATGGTCAAATCCCACCACGTCGACACCGATTCTGGGACGACCTACTACATGAACACATCCTCGCTTCTCTACCAATATTCTCAATCTGGAGGTTCATATACCCCGAAACAGACCTTTCCCGAAATCACGCGATTTGCAATCTATAGATCGACCGTGGACTACAATTTCAACATGCAGAACATCAACGTTACAGAATGCTCTCTCTACATCACGGCCTACGAATATACAGATGCCAAGGCCAATGGTAGTGATTTCTCTTTTGCGAGCAAGCGAGAGATCGATTTCGGCGTCAAGAACCCCTGGCACCTCGCACCCCCAAATTCCTCCATAAACTTCCAGCGCATCGTCACCAACGAGACAACAAGGGGCGGCATCCAAATTCCTGCGCTTGAAATAGACTTTCCAAATCTCCAAACACTAGCAACTTTCCTCTCGTCCCCTTCAATAGTGAGCGAATTTGTCGAAGGGGACTTTGTGAATACAAACCTAGGCATTGCCGCTGCTCTATATGGCGACGTGAATCTCAGCGATCGGTTCGACGGAATGGCGACAGCCATGACAAACTATCTGCGGTACGGCCCCAATACCCAGCTGGCGCTTGGAGAGGTGATTCAGAGCGAGCCTTTTGTTTCCATCCGCTGGGGGTACTTTGCTGTCCCCATTGCGACTGAGGCACTTGCCATTATATTTGCCATTCTAAGCATTGTCAGCAGTCGCCGCAGTCGCGGTGTGCCCTTGTGGAAGTCTTCGACGCTTGCTGTGCTGGCTTGTCAGCATAACGAGCAGCTTGAGCTTTTGCAAACTACGGGCAAGGGTATCAATGAGATCCAAGCCGTGGCTAAAAGATCCAAGGTACAATTACAATAGTACTGGGCCGAAATTGACAGGTAACGGGGTATGAATATGAACTTATTAGATAGAACTCTTAGCCGCCGTGTTATTATAATATTTCTTGCGGTAGTATTTATGGCAAAGAGCAGGAAGAGAAGGAAGAGGAGAGCATTGTATCTCCATCATCTTAGTTAATATATGTAATAGAACCACTCGATTGGCGCGTAAATTCATATGTACCATCTAACATGCTACCTAGACAAGTGGCATCACAGTTCCAAAGCTGGCAACACCTCTTTTCATACAACTTTCTTCAATTTAATCGCTCAGCTCGTCCCTGTATCAGATAACACCTATATCTAACTCTACCTTACTCATTATTTACCGGGTAAAGCTAGCAGTACTCTTGGTATAAAGTGTATGTCCGCCCGCTTGAGCCTCCATTTCCTCTCCATTCACGCTGTCTGCACACTCGATGCATCGCCTACCACCCTATTAAAAAGTGGCGAGCAGATTAATCGAAAAGCTGTCCACATCTCACCGCCCTCATTCAGTTGCCTAAAGGGAGCTTCATCTGCGTTCCGAATCATCATCATCGTGGGAAGTCATTATCTCATCCCGCCGCCCTTGCGGCTGCTTTCTCCCTCTCCTTCTGCGACGCTGCTGCTGCTGTCGTCGTTCTTTGCCACCTTGCCCCCTCATCCCTTCGTGCTATGTTATAGAACACCCTTGCAGCATTACAGCTTCGCCTAGCCTCTCTAAGCCGGTGCAATATTGCTGCATCAGGTGTCTAAGCTCATAGCTTATCTTTTGCCTTCATAAATGCTATACCGTCCATCTTGCCGTTTAAAATGCAATGGTTGTCTCATCAGATGCTCTAAGCAGAGCTCTTCGACTGTCGCCTTTGCCATCAGCTCCTCCACAAATCTCATGCTGGCGTCACCCGAGCTTGTATCATAGCCTTGTGAGCTCGATTTGCTACTGGCAAGCCAACACAAATCAAATTGGAGAATCGTCCCCTAAAGGCCGTATCGTTGCCCTAGCCGGACACAATGGCCGTCATCCCAAATGTAGACTTAAACTGTAAACGCTCATGACAATGCCAATCACAGCTGTTCAATATGCTTCTTTATCTTCTTCCCCTTCCCCTTTTTTTTTCTGTTTGTTCAAGAATTATTTTATGTTGTGTTCCTTTGCAAGATAAGATACCGCAAAGTAATCCAGAGCTGTGATGGAAAGCCAGAAAATACCGTGGTGAGCGAATAACAGCCAAAACCCTCGAATAGAGAGGCAACGCTCAGGATGACTATTCTCTTCCCATTTCTTTTTTTTGCAGATCTAATGGTGCGTCTTCTTTTTTTCTATTTTGCCTCATTGGATCCCTCAGATTCCTGGTTCTGGGGAGAAGTTGAAGCCGTTCGATTGGCCTGCGGGCCGGGATGCGGGTGACTCTGTGGTACATGATGCTTGTTGCTGTTGCTGTAATTCCCGCCGCCGTTACTGGGTGGCTGTGGGCTATAATGATGCGGCACGTTGGCGGCGTAATGCTGAGGTCCAGGTCCGTTGTAAGGTCGTGCATTAGACACTACAAAAGGTCAGCCCCGAATATTCACCTCTAGTCTAGTATAAAGGGGCGTCACTGACTTGGTGCACCGGTTTGTGCCGGCCCATACGCCGGTTGGTTGTATTGGATATTGGGGCTCATTCCGTACATGTTATGCCCCTGCTGAGATCCCTGATGCACCATCATGGGCGCCGCTGGTCGTCCCGGGCTGGGATATCCATTTGCTGCTGCCACCGGCTGTGGTGGGCCAGTGGGCGGCATGAACTGCGGATGGTGTGCGCCGGGGTACATCAGGTGAGGGCCCGCCATCATCCCTTGGGGTCCTGGGATAAATTGTG
Source organism: Trichoderma asperellum (assembly GCF_020647865.1). Lineage (NCBI taxonomy): Eukaryota > Fungi > Ascomycota > Sordariomycetes > Hypocreales > Hypocreaceae > Trichoderma > Trichoderma asperellum. Next base: position 1,420,720 of record NC_089417.1, read on the forward strand.
GCTGCATCATCATCGGTGCGCCCATCTGCCCCTGCTGCGGTGCGTAGTGAGGGTTATTAGAGAAGCTCCTAAATTGGCCCAGCTGAGGGTTGCCGGCACCAAGGAAGACTGGCTGTCCATATGGAACCTGTGCGCCTGGGTTGACTTGCGGGTATGCCACGGGCAGCTGTCCCATGCGAGGCGAAGCAAAGGACTGAGCAGAGTTGGAGTGCATCATCCTGTGGTCATCATTGCCATATGGCTGGTGAGGCACGGGTCCATGTTGCGGAGTGTGCATCTGCATCGGAGGCATATGCGGAGATTGGCGCGGCATAATGTGTTGTGCGCCGTGCTGGAGATGGAACGGAAGCTGATGCTGATGAGGAGGCATCTGAGGCACGACATGAGCCGGGTTTGGAGTAGGCATGCCAGAAAACGGCTGTCGCTCAAAATATTCCTTGTAGGTGAGGCGCATGGTTGAGTCGCTCTTTTCATCATCCTGTAGTTGGCGCCAGGTAGGAATAGTATCGTAGGCTGGGCGCAGGCCACCATTATCCTCCCAGCTACGGGCCTGTGGTCCCTGGGGCGGAGCGATGGTCTTGATGTGAGATAAGATGTAGCACTTGTTGACATCGATAGCCTTGGTCTTTCTTCGGATAAGCTGCCCCTGAGGATGGCCCGCCGCATTAGCGGGATCATTAACATGGTTGATAGCGACCCGGGGGCTGGATGTCGCGCTTGGATGGCCGTTGGGGTTGAACGACGCAGCGAATGGGCTTGGCCTAAATTCGTTGCTATTGGGGTTTAGCTTTGCTCCGAGGTGGCCGCTATGACGCCGAGGGAAGTCCATGTTGTTAGAAGGACCAGTAGGCGGAGCACGGATTTCGGAAGCATGCTGCTGGGGCATGGGAGGCTGAGAGAACTTTTGCTGCTCTACGTTGCGGATACGTTGCGCCAGCGTACCACCGTTTGAGTGCGGTTGCGAAACATGCTGAGGACCGACACGGCCGTTCCTATAGCCTTGCTGGTGATACTGTTGCTGATTGAACTGCTGGCGAGGGCCTGTGTGGCGGCCAGGTCCGCCGTTAGGGGGTGTGGCTTGGGGCACAGGAGCTCCCCGAGGAGGCCTGGTCTCGGCTGCGACAGGTGCCGTAGATGTCGGCGTCTGTTCGGCAGGCTTGGGCTGAGGAGTGTCCTTGGATGGAGTGGCATCCTTTTTAAGAGCAGCATCAGACTTGGCCTTGGCCATCTCCTCGGCGTTCTTCATAGCCTTGGCCTGAATCTCCCTCTGCTTGGCGGGATCCTTGGCGATGATGGACACTAAATCCTTGGGAACCGGTGTTGAGAGTTTGAAAGTGTTTGCGAATTTCTTCAGCTCGATCAACTTGACTTCCTTATCCGCTTTTGCCTTGCTGCTTCTAGCCTTTTCGGCATGTAGGCGTTGCTGCGAAGCAAACGATTTGAATGAGTTCAAGACATCGCGCTCAACAGTCGATGTTGCGCTGGGAACGTTCTGGGGTAGCTGAGTAACGGGTCGAGCATTAGCGGTAGGGACCGCCCTGGCGGAAGCCGCCGACTTCTCTGCCGGTTTCTCCTCTGGGGTTTTAGTGTCTTTGGCCGGAGCAGGGGAAGGTGTTGGAACCGGAGTAGGGGTCTTGCTCTCTACGGGCTTCGCGTTGGATGGCTGGGTTTCCACTGGTTTTTGGACCTCGGGCTTTGCTGAGGCCCCGTTCTTGACAACGTCAGAGATCTTTCGCTGCTCAGAGGCCTGAGAAGATTGCTTCTTCGGGGGGGCCCTAATCTGCGAAGATATAATGGCCGGGTCAAAAGGAGCACCTGCAACTGTAGCTTGGGCAGTTGGAGCGCGTTTGGCCGGGGGCATATATTTCCCGCCTTGTCCAGATGGGAGAGCGGGGAAATCCTGACGACGAACACCGCTGTATCTTTTGATAAGTTAGCATAATAGTTGCCTCGCAAATGGCTAAAAGTAAAACTGGCAAACGCTGCAAGTCGTAACTCACTTGTCCTCCTCATTGTCGTCAGTGCGGCCTTTGCCGCCAGAGTAGTCCATGACACGCTCTTCAGCTACGTGGGCAGTAAGAGCTACGCTGCGCTCGATTTCCCTAGCCTTCTTATCCGCGGCTGCCATTCTCTCCTTGTACTTCGGATGACTGCGGTCGATTACAGTGGTGTACATGTTTTCGTCATAGTCGGATTTGAGGCCAAAGCGCTTCTCGTTTTCGGCGAACTGGTCCCAGGGGCCGGAAGAGGAGGATTTTTCCAGACCGCCATCGACAAACTTCTCGTCAGGATCAGGGACCCATGCCTGCAGAGTTCTCTGAGGTCCGGAGTGGCCGTTCGAAATCGCAGTATCGGTCTTGAACCCAGCTCGATTGCCTAGGACTATTATTTAGCAATCCCGAGGAAGAAAGGTTATGCGGAGGGAGAGTGAGCCAAAGGGGAGACTGATGGCTTACCGTTTGCCTTTCCGTCCACCTTGGTCGCATTGCCCTGTTGAGGGTCTTTTCTTTGGGATGCCGGCGGCATTGCTAAACTTTCTTCGCCGTGGGCGTAGCTTCCCAGAACTTTCTTATCAAACCGCCACAAATTCAAACGCCTGTCGTACGAGGAAAGGTCGATGTGAGCGAGCTCGCGCGTTTGTCGGCCTTCGTGGGCAAGCTGCGTGAGCAACTCGGGCTGCTTCTATTAAAAGCTTAAAATCTGAAATAACCATGTGTTAGTACAAAGTGCGTACGGGTAACTGCAAGACAAATCGTGGCTTTTGGGGCAACAGATTGGAAAGATGGGAAGGCAGGGGTAGCAAATAAAGGCCGTATAGCCAATGGGGTCAATGCAAGAAAGCAAAATGGTCATCCCACCAGCCAAATAAGCCAGGTTTTGCCGATGGGCTCTCGGAACGAAGCGGTGTCCCGGGGAAAGCGTTTGAAGGTAGGATCAGGCCAGACGAACCTCGTGGTGACGATGACGAGAGCTTGTGTCACTCAAGCAAACCACCGAATCGAGAGAGAGTCGGCGGTCTTATAGCTGAGTTACAAGGAAGGAGGAAGGAGGGAAAGAGAGGAGACTTGGGAGGTTGCTAGTGGCCAGCGCTCGCTCCTAAGACTCAACAAAAGAAGCATTAGCGAATCGTCTTTGGCGGTGCTCGCAGAGCAGAGACAACGATTGTAGATGGTCGAGAGGCCGCGGCGCAAAGACGGCTCTTGGGCCTGAAATGGCGGATAGACCAGGAGGGGGTGAAGAGAAGAAGCCGTGGGAGGGGACACGGATAAGGAGCTGAAAACAAACAAAAGACGAGATGGTACGGACTAGATACCGCAGATAAAGAAGTGGTGTGGTGTGCGAGAGTCACAGTAGGGGAAAAAAAAAGGGTCGAAAGGCGGCGCTGCTCGGGTGTGGGGAAAGGCGCAAGAGAAAAAGAGAGGCCAAGCATGCTTACCTTGGGGGGGTTCTGGAGAGTGGGAGAAAGAAAGAACCGCAGCTGAAAGGATGAACAAGAACCAAAGGGACAAGAGGATCAGATCTCCGCCTGGGCGTCCAGCTCGCCGCTGCTACGATTGCCTCGCAATGGGCAGAAGGGACTGGGAGAAGAGAAAGTCGAAGAAAGAGAGCGAGAGTGTGAGAGCGAAGTGAAAGGGAGGACGAGGCGATGGTTATAGTGTTATTAGTGGAGGCGAGGCTTTGCCTTGCGAAGTACTCCGTACCTACATGGCGGGAGCGGAGGTACTGCTGCGCGATGGATATAGGTCTGTAGTGGGATGGATACGTGCCAGACCGATGTGCTGCACCGCTGTAGCCAGTGTCGAGAGCCACTGCGACCCCTGCCCGCCTCTTGCCCCGGAGGCTAGCGGGAAGTAGCACATAGGTACCGGCACGTTGCACGACTAAGGACTTGGACTCCTGGTCGGTAGGCAAGATATATGGCTTGAAGCATGCGATACAGTGCTAATCAAGGCCATCAAACTGTATGCGTTTTTCTCAAAAGTACTGCCCTTACCTCATGAACGGGCAATGGTACGTGGGAACCAAAGGCAAAGCCGGTGCCTCTCTGTGTTGTCTCGTGGGGCTTGGGCTGGGTTTGGTAGCGTCGACACATGTACCAGGAACAGATGGCAGTACGCAGTATATACCAGCACGTGTCCCTTGAGCTGGTCCTGAGCTCTGGCCAAGGGCGTTCCTGGCTGAAAGCACCCTGTGCCGCGTGTTTGTTCGTCCAGTATCGTGCGGCTCCCGAAGATCCATATGCCCAGCTTCTGCGGGCTGCTGCTGCACTCCAGCGAGTTTGCGCTGTTGTCACTTGCGCATTGGGCTCTGCAGCACGCCCTGCGCACAACGCGTTGTACCGTTACGCAGCCGACGGATGGCGGACTGCGCCGTGTCGACCCAAACGCCTAGCCTTCCGGGGCTTTTTGGGGCTATTCTGGGATCTGCGGGAGCGGCGCCGAGCCTCTGACGGCGCCATCGTGTACAGGAACTTTGCGCTTCAATGGCCCAATGTCTGTACATGCGCTCAACACTCGGCAATGCGCGCTGCAGCACTGCATAGGTAGCAGGTGCAATTGAATCTCTACCGGGTCAGGCACAGTGCCAGCAGTGCATTGCAGCGCAGCACGGCGTGGCGCGGCCGTATTTTTTGGCCTTTGTGGGTATCTCAGAGGTACCTCACTTTTATTTACCCTTTGCCTGAAACCTTGCTGAGATGGGGCGCGTGAGCATGTACAAGACGGTCCCGAGCAGCACATCGTTTGATATTGTTGGCATCGTTAATACTACCCCCATCGTTATTAGTTGACGGTACTCCTTGCAAAGCCTTTGGTGCTAGTCCTAGCTATGGCCACGGCCAGAGCGAAAGATCGGACAGGCGAACTTTCTGGAACTCTTTGAGCGTCATACAGCGAAAATCATGCAGCTAGCCAACGGTCCCCATTCGGCACGACAATCTACAGATTTGTTATTGCGTGCATTAGCAAAAACTCTCTTTTTCTCTTCATCTGCCCGGTGTCATTTGAAGGAATAAAGAAGGGTATTCATGACTGTGTGGGATATCGACTGCGCCTATTGTGGCTGTAGGGAGAGACAACGCATACGCTATAAGATTACATGATCCGTTGATGAATGTCACACTGCATCAAGGGCTGCAGAAATGCAAACAGCGCCTGCCTCGCGATAGATACGGCTGTGATAATAGCGGTGGTCACGCGACAGAGACCGGACGGGTAAGTTTGGTCCTCAGGTATCAGGTAGGTAAGCTTCCCGCAAGTTTCAAACAAATCGTAGTGTAAACACAGTAGACTGCCCATAGCCAAAAGTCCAGATTGTCTCTCCATGCTTCGTATCCGACTCAACCTTGCAAAAGCCCTCCAGGGTTCTGAGCACTAATCCAGCCTAGTGAGTTCCGTACCCACCATAGCTCGCCGGCCATACGCCTCAAAGCGTTTTGATGGGAATCGTTCAACAAGGTGAGCAACAATCAATTCTCTCACTCGTGCACATGTTTTTGTTTGAGTTTTGTTCTATTGCGAGCTTTGCTTTGACAGCATCCGCATTGATATGAAAGAAGACAGAAATTGAATGGCTCTCCCATCTGCCCGCACCTGAGCATCCTTGTCTCCTTTGACACTCTCGCTGTTAGAGACTGATAAACGCAGGACTAACATGGGGGTTCAAGGACAATGGCGATGTGAACGACCAGCTCTTGCATTTATACGGGTTATTAATAGCTATAAGCTCAAAGCACTCAAGCTGTGATATACACTGTCCAAGGAAACTGAACAACAATCTCTTTGAAACATTCTTTGCCCTCTTTCATCGTCAATTCCTCGCCTCATACTACTATCTTCACCCACTTTGTAGCAATCATAGCGCATCCACTGTTTTATTAGCTTTCGGTGAACTAAAAATATATCTAAGTAAAAGATCTCCCTACTTGAGCATCTAGACAAAGCGTTGGGAAGAAAGGCCCCTTGAGCTGAATTCTCCATTGCTAGGCGCAGTAACAAAGCGTACCTCTTAGAAGAAAACGGCCGTTGGGTCAGTCTGGAAGTGGGCTAAGATCTGGATATACTGGACCACTGAATTTCCACGGGTACTAGGTAAGGTAGGTAAATATCATAATTCAGAGGTATCCATCGCATAAAGTTATGCTGGCCTTCTCCGAATGCATTAGGCCGGGTCCTGCTTTGAGATGTCTCGTAGCTCTTTAGCTATCACACGTCCTACAAGCCAATCATACATCTCACGCACAATTTGATCATATGTAGATCATGCCATGCAATAAATCAATTCAATTATTTTTGTTCTCCTTTTTTTTCCGGTATCAAGATATAGGGTGGACGGCAAATTCAAGGTCGAGATGGACAGATGCGCTTCAGTGAGCAAAAAAGGAGATTTAATACAGATGGCCTTTTTCACGCAATACCATGACTTTAACCTCCCCACTTCTAGATGACTCTGACTGTTGTACAAGCTTTTTACGCCCTAATAACCCCTTTCTATACCCGCAGACCCAGCTCCTCAGCATAAGGCAGCACAAACAAGTCGCCAACGGAAGAGACTGTGGCCTTTCCATCGAGAAGGGCCTTGGCAGTCTAGAGAGTGACACATTCATATTAGTATAGTTCAACAACAGGACAAGGAAATGGGGGATAGGAAATTAAGAAAGCGACTTACAGTCTTCAGCTTATCGGCGGTAACAGCGTCGAGAGACTTGGTCAGAGCAACAAGGTCCTGGACCTTGCCGTTGTTGACGAGACCAGAGCCGGCCAACAGAACGCTGGAACCACGAGTCTGAGCCTTCTCCAGCAGGTTGAACTTGGCGTTGGCAATGGCCTTGGCCACATCCTCCTTGCTCACAGTGCCGGCAGCAATGTTCTTCAGGGCCTTGACAGTCTCCTCAGCGGCCTTGCGAACAGAGGCAGCGGCACCAGTCAGCTGAACAGTCAGGAGACCAGCATCAGAGTAAGCCTGGTTGGCTGAAGCGACGGAGACGCCAGGGGTTCCAGCAGTAGCCTTGGACAGAAGGCTGAAGCCAGGAGCCCACTTGATGGTGGGCTGGGCGCCGAGCAGGGTAGCCAGAACCTCAATCTCGGGCTTGGAACCAGTGCTGTCTGAGCCGGGGAAAGCAATCACGACCGAGTTGCCAGAGGCGTGGCTGGTTCGCTGCTCACCACCAAAGTACTTGGTGGCCTCAGTCTTGAGAGTCTGTCCGCTGCGAGCGGCAGCAGGGACGCCCTTGAAGAACTGGTCGACCCACTTGGACAGGGACTGCGCACCAGCGCCATCGGCGACAACAGCAATGTTGGGCTTGGAGTAGACGACGTCGGCAAAGCTGGCAACGTACTCCTCGTTGACGTACTTGTTGAAGGGAGCGGAAGGAGAGGGATTCAAGGCGGCACCGAGACCAGAGTGGAAGGCCACAGCGTGAGCGTTGTCCAGAGCGAGGCCGGCAACATCGGCGTTGACAGCAGCCTTCTTGTAGGGCAGGATTCGTTCAATCTCCTCGTGGAATTCGTGAGCTGGTAGCAAGTAAATTTTTTTTAGTCTCAGTCAAGCACTATCAACGTTTTTTTCGCGAATCGGCCATCTCTTACTGGTGTACTTGGTCTGGGACACAACCTCAGCCAGGAGCTCAGCGAAGTAGGGTAAATCGTCGCGCAAGAAGCTGGCCTCGATGACGAGGGCCTCACGGGTGTGAGAGGCAGTCAATTGACCTCCGAGAAGCTCGGACTCGCGGGCAATGCGAAGGGCAGATCGTCGCTGGGTGGTCTGGAAGCCATACAAATTAGCTCAAGCTGCGCCAACAGACGGAACCGCCCTTACCTTGAAAGCAAACTGCTCCAGGCCGTAGGTCAGACCAGGAAGAGGCTGGTAACGAGTTCCGGCCTTGGCAACAACGGCCAGTGTCGTGGTCGGTCCCTGAGTGTCTTTGGAAGCAACCTTGAGTCCGTTGATATCGGCAGTCTCGTACGATCCGGTGGGGGCTGCAGCGGCGGCAGCAAAACCTCGGCGAGGCACAACGCCTGACCGGCGGGCGGCCTGCTGCGCACTTCTCGAGAGAGCCGATCTCGAAATCATTGTCGAGGGTGTTGGCGTAGTCAATTGGCAGTCCTTGAGGCGTCGTGGTAGAGCAGTGGTTCGCCGAAAAAGAAGTGCCTCGTCGTGCAGCTATCCGTCTAATTTTCGGCAGCCGGGAGGTTTGGCACGGTCACGTGATGCGCCGCGGATATCCATCTTTGTATCCTCTAAGAAAGCTACCTCTTGACGTCGGTTTGTAATCAGCGTTTGACAGCCTTTCTTTTCCTTGTTTTCGTCTTTAAATGGAGAAAACGACACCATGGCATCAATAAACATGCAAAGAATAACGTCGCGGCTCGCCGCGACCGCAGTTTCAAGGCCCTTGCAGGGATGCCAAATCAGAGCAGCGCTTGGATGGGCGTCTCTGCGGCATCTCAGCACCAGCGTGCGCCTACCGGCCATTGCCACCGGATCACGGCCTCAAGCAAGAAAAACACAGCGCTTCGTGCCAGGCGTCTCCGGTCCTGGTAACAGCGTTCGAACAATCTTCATCCAAACTGAAAACACCCCCAACCCGGATGCTCTCAAGTTTTTGCCAAACCACCGCATCGTCCCCGAGGGCATGAGCGTTCCGTTTATAGAGTACCTAAACCCACGATCTACGATTTCTCCGCCGCACCCTTCCCCTCTGGCTGCGAAGCTTATGAACATCGACGGCATTACTTCTGTCTTCTACGGAGCCGACTTTATCACCGTAACCAAGGCCGGAGACGCTAACTGGGCTCATGTTCGACCCGAGATTTTTGCCTTGATAACCGAGGCTATCACTTCCGGCGAGACAATAGTCAATGTCGTGGAGCGCAAGGGAGATGAGAATGGCGAGGCAGCTGTGGAAGAAGACAGCCTGGCTTACAACGAAAACGACAGTGAAGTGGTGGGCATGATTAAAGAGCTGCTGGAGACTAGGATACGACCGGCTATTCAAGAGGACGGTGGCGATATCGAATTCCGTGGCTTCGAAGATGGCCAAGTGCTGCTGAAGTTGCGCGGAGCCTGCCGTACATGCGATTCAAGTACGGTAACACTTAAGAATGGTATCGAGGGCATGCTGATGCATTACGTGAGTCTCGACGATCCCAATTCCTGTTATACGGTTACTGACATTGATTGTTTGTCGCATAGATTGAGGAAGTGCAAGGAGTGACGCAAATCCTAGACGAGGAGGAAGAGGTTTCTCTACAGGAGTTTGCCAAATTCGAAGAGAAGTTGAAGCAGCAGGGGCAGAAGTCAGCCGAGGCGGCATGAAGACTGATTTGTTGCGCTGGATGGTCTGTACGTTAGGAAAGCATGGCATGTAGTATAAGAATAATTTAAAAAAAAAAACTGGATACCCATCACGTATAACTCCGAATTATCTATAGTAAAAATTCTAATCCATGATCTGTTGCGCATTGTAATATGCCCAGCTCATGCATAACATATAGATGTGTATGTGTGTATATATATATATATATAAGGTATATATATTCCCATGGATATCCATATATTGGCTGGCCTGCAATGGTGAGTTGCAGCGAAAAATCAGTATGACGCAGATCGCCCAGAGGCTGAAGTTTCCAAGTACCTGCAGCGTTTGGCACCAAAATGCTAAAAGTCTAGGCGGTTCTTTGGGCTAATGTGCCCCACCTTCCCTTTTAGCTCGCCCATGCTCTGGCAAAAAAATTGGCGAATGCGAATCTTGCAGTTTGTAAACTCAACTTTCCTTCTCTTCGCCGTCACTTTTTTTGCATCCTTAGCACAGCTGCAACCTATCCCACCGTCCTTCCTGTCGCTATCCGTGGACAGGGAAACCGGCTCTGTTGCGGCACAAGTCAATGACTCCGAGGTAGCACCTGCAGCAGCTCTAGAGATAGTGAGAGGATCTCTAGGAGCAAGCAATGTTCGTCGTTAGTCACACTCGCCCTCTGTGCTGGAACAGGCAAACGAAGGGAAGGAAAAAAAAGAAGCTAATTTTGGCGACATCTGCAGACTAAACATGCGGCGGAGCTTTGCGCTCTCCTAGTCAACGATCTATACGGCGAGCTTCCTTCGGTATGTCAAATCAATCTCCATTGGCGCCCGTCTTTGCATGGAGCGCGTATTCGTCCAAGGCATGGCAGCAGCTAGAGGCTGGTGATTGTTGGAGGCTGACCCTTTTGGCGCCCCTGTAGCGAATTCTTGCCGCGCTCTTCGCCAAAGGCCGATCAAACATCGCACAGCTCGGGCTCTATACGCAACTTGGCCCTCGACAGATTCGCAATGGCCTGGGCGTCCTCAACCAGCAGAATCTGCTATACCACCACACAGACACCAATACCAAGCGCACCACCTATGAAGCCAATCCCGGAGCATGCTACAACCTCGTTCGATCTGGCAAGATCTTGGAGATGATCGATAGCCAATACGGGACTGCGGAGCGCGACCTAGTTCAAACCCTGCTGCTGCTGGGCTATGCGAGAATCGCTGAGCTGACTCACGCATACCAGTCCCGCGCACCGACGTCCAATGGTCATGCGAATGGCCATGGTGCGAATGGGTCTAGCTCCGGCTTGATTGAATCCGAAGCTGAGCTTCACAATGTCCTGAGTCACTTGATTCGCTGCGAAATTATCGAGACGGTCCGGCCGCAGTCCTTCCGTAACCCAACCGATGTTTACCACGAGATCGAGGCGGACGTCACCAAGACAGCCCCGGGCGAGAAGGCAACAAAAACAAAAATAGACCAACAAAGGCAGATAATGGAGCAATATCGATCGTTCAGAGACCAGCCGACGGCTCTAAAGAGGCAGCTTGACCAGTTTGGGGGGCCGGTAACGAAGAGAAGAAAGCTCGAGAGTGGATCAGGGGAAGATGACAGAGCGATGGATTATGATATCCCGCCTCTTAATGTGAGCATATTCATTCTCGTCCTCGCAATTCAGTACACGCAGTCTAACAGAAATTTAAGCCAAATGTCGTTGTCAGAGTCAACTACGAAAAATGTCTGGTTGAATTACGCAGCCACCGCCTGGCCAGCTTCGCCATGGACACTCTAGGCGAGGTAACTGGCGAAGTGTATCGCACACTGCTTGGACTCCTCACTTCCGAAGTTTCTAGATGCCGGGCGGATCCTTTCCTGGGGGAAGAGGCGATTACTCACCAAGCTGCTGTCACTACAATGGACGTCTATGAGCACCTAGATGAGGCAGTCAACGTTGCGGCGGGAATAGGAAAAGCCCCAAAGGACAAGATTGACTACCAAAGTGCAGAGAAGATCCTGACGGCGCCTGCTGGAAACGACACATTTGCTGGTGACTCGGATGATGACGCAGCAGGTGGCGCTTTTGATAGCGATGATGATTCTGATGACATGGGCCGACATGGAAGTTTCTCGCGAAAATCTCGATCAGTATCTAAGACAAATGGTGGTAAACCAAAGGTGACGTTTGAAGATGCAGCAACATCTACGGACAATCGTCTAGACCAGATGCGCCAGCATCTCCTGCTATTGTCGGAGAGCAAATATCGCTTCGTGCGCCACTGTGGAACACAGGGTCGGGGGCAATGGACTGTTGATTTTGATCAGGTCATGGAGCGCCTTCGAGATACTGAGCTGGATGCCTCTATCGAACAATCCTTCGGACGGCATGGACTCCGTCTTACTCGTATCCTCCGTGAAAAGGGCAAGCTGGATGAAAAGATGTTGCCATCTGCGGCGTTGATGAAGAAGACAGACGTGCAAGCGAAGATGCTTGCCATGCAGATGGCCGGTTTGGTCGACGTGCAGGAAGTTCCCAAGGACAATACAAGAGTGGCCAACCGGACCCTGTTCTTCTGGTTCTTTGACAGAGATCGAAGCCAGGCACAGATACTAGATGACCTATATAAAGCCATGGTCCGCTGCTTGCAGACGTTGCAGGTAGAGAGACATCGGGAGCGGAACATTTTATCCTTTGTTGAGAGGAAGGACGTTATGGGAAAGGAAGAAGAGGTGATGACGGCAGAGCATTATAACAAGTACAACAGACATTTGGAAGAGCAGAACAAGCTTCTTGGACAGATGATGAGATTGGATGAGGTTGTGTCGATATTCCGAGATTATTAGAAGCAATTGGCCTGTAAAAAAAAAATCTGTAATAATTACGATATGTGCACTAAATTGCGATGAGAAGAGAACTAAATAGTTTCTCTGGCGTTTTGAATCAGGTGTCTAATATTGAGATTGGCTAGGGTGAGATGGATGTTTACTCTAGGGACGGATTTCGGTTTTTGATATCATCGCTGAACGTTTGGTTGTATCAGATGCTAGGACGCTGCTGGCGAACTCGAGGTCACGTAAAGCCGCGGCATTGAAATCGACTCGATTCGCTTCAAGAGACCGAGGTCTTATAACTAGCCCGAACACAGGGAGATTCAATGCTGATCTATCCAAGAGCCGTCAAAGACCGGAATAAACATAGATGTACATAACTCGGGCAATTTCAACAATTCATCTGATTCTTTTCCCTCGAAATTCTCTATTTCCTCTTACAGCTGAGATATTTACTCGATAACGACGTGCAAGCTCGAAACTCTCTAGGGTAGAGCAACTACTACCGCTGCAGCACAGTACTCAAAAAAGCCCCCAAAACAAAGTACACAGGGATTATTTACCCCGCCGCCTCAAAGCATTTCAAGCCCCTCCAAGCCCGCTGAAGGCTCTCGCGTGCCCGCCGAAAATCGGTGGTGGTGAAAAGTTGCTCGGACGGACAAGGTTCCTTATCAGCAGATGACAAGCACGGAAGCGTCATAAGATATCGACGAAAAAAAGTTTCCCACAGCAACGCCATTGCCTGGACTTTTTTTTTCCACCATCTCTTTTCGCGTCTTTACGGGAAGGCTTTGATTTTTTCTTTCTTTCTTTTCATATAATCCCAGTATTATAGATTTTCTTTTTCTTTTTTCTTTTCCCCGCAAATCATTCACAAAATGTCACCAGCAGCAGCGGCAGTTGTGGGACGAGAGAAGGAGTCAAACTTGGCTCGTCTGCTCGGCTCAGGTACGGAATTTTTTTTCTGCCTCTTTGCCGAGGACCAATTTCCATGAGCCGATGCAAAATTGCGGTAGAATGCTAATTGAGGCTATTCAGGTACCGCTGGTATCTCCGAGCTGGCGCTTTTCCACCCTGTACGTCGCCTGGATCAAAGGTCGCAAAAGCCATTGATTGTCCATTGACTGACTTTTTTTTTGCGCCTTTAATAGGTGGATACTATCGCGAAGCGATTGATGAGCAACCACGGCAAAGTAAGAACGCACCTACCACAGGCTCCTTCAATTGAAGAGACAATCGACAGGACGTAATAATCATAATATTAAGAATATGACGCTGAACATGATCGCAGGTTGCTAGCGCAAGCCAACTGAACCAAGTCATCTTCAAGGACAAGGCCTCCGCACCCTTCGCACGAAAGTTCGTCTCGCTGTTCCCAGGTCTGGGCTACGCCGCCGGCTACAAGGTGCTTCAGAGAATATACAAGTATGGCGGACAACCCATTGCGCGCGACTTCCTGGGCAAGCACTACGGAAAGGACTTTGAGGCCGCCTTTGGCAAGAAGACAGGCAAGGCTATCATGCACTCTACTGCCGGCAGGTAAGTTGATTGACGAGAAGACGAAAACTTCCGCTCTGGAAAGCTGAAGCCGGTGTTGACTTGCGATAGTTTGATTGGTATCGGAGAAATCGTCCTGCTGCCCCTCGATGTCCTCAAGATCAAGCGCCAGACCAACCCTGAGGCCTTCCGTGGCCGTGGTGTCCTGAAGATTGTTGCCGACGAGGGTTTCGGCCTGTACCGTGGCTGGGGATGGACTGCTGCTCGAAACGCACCCGGATCTTTCGCTGTAAGCGCGCTTCTCTTGGCCCTATCGCATCAGTATTCCATTGCATTGCAATGAAAGCAAAGCATGCGTAAAGATTCTAAATGGTTTACTAACGAATGGATCTTCATCCAATTAGCTCTTCGGAGGTTCTGCTTTCGCCAAGGAGTATCTCTTCCAGCTTGAGGACTACAACAAGGCCAGCTGGTTCCAGAACTTCGTCGCTTCCATCGCTGGTGCTTCTGCCTCCCTCGTCGTCTCTGCTCCCCTCGATGTTATCAAGACCCGAATCCAGAACCGCAATTTCGACAACCCCGAGAGCGGCTTCAGAATTCTGACCAACATGGCCAGGAACGAGGGCTTCTCGAGTTTCTTCAAGGGACTGGTTCCCAAGGTATGTCGATTACATAATGTGACTGATGTGCTGCATTCGCTTGACCTCGCTTCTGCCATCGCTTACTAGGGTACCATTGTCTCCTGATGGCTCTAGTAGGGGTAGAAGCAGCAGGCAATCGTTCTCTCCACATCCCCTTTATGATATACACGCACTATCGAAAACCTGAAACTGATACAATGCTTTGCAGCTGCTCATGACTGGACCTAAGCTTGTCTTCTCTTTCTGGCTCGCCCAGACTCTGATCCCGGCTTTCGACACCGTCTTCAGCAAATAGAGTTCCAATTACGCGAAACAAAACCAAAATTATGTACCATGTATAAACGATAAATACACTGAAAAAAAAAGACGGAAGTAAAATTCAAGGACAAGAGACTATACAAAATGGGAGAATACTAGATCTGCAGCGTATTTCTTTGGGGAAGGGAGAAAGGGTTTACAGGGCGCCGTTGGGCTTAGGATATCCTCGGCCGGAATGGAGGGCATGTATAGAACGACTCTGCTCTGTGTAGAATTATATAATCAAGCGATATAACAATGAACGGGAAGTGAAGCATCCAGTGATTGGGCATATAGACACTCTGTATAAGAACGCATCAAAAAAAAAGCTCTACCAATCCCCACGCGAATATCTTACCCGGGCCTCTTAGCCGCCCCCGGACGCGATAAAGTAGGTAGCCGTGTGATGTTGACGCGGCGCTCATCACCATGTGCCTTGCACTAAAATGTGATTCGCCGTCTTATCAGGTTAAACTTCAGCCATATCCGCGCAGGTTGCTTGCAGGGCCATCTTTTGTGAGCAATGCTGTCGGCAGATCGTTGCCCGGCAACACACCACTAGCGCAACAAACAAATAACCCCTGTCACTTGGCCGCCTTCTTGATGAGCCCGTTCGCCCACCCAAAGGTGCGTCGAGTCCACCCAAACCACCGCAGCTTTATCACGATCTTTTTATGAACACAAGCTGGATTGCGACCGGAGCTTCTCGTCTTCCAGGACTGGGAGGCAGCGCCAATACAGCAACCGCTCTTGCTTGGTAATTTTTTAGCCTTGATTTTTCCTCTCCTTGCAGCAGGCTGCACCGTGATACATACATAATCCCCAATTGTCTTTTATCGCTTCCGCAGGTGGCGCCTCTCTCGTCTCGTCTCAGCGGAGCCTAGGTAAGCAAGCAGGCGGGCGTCACTCGCATTCTCGCCCACCGCACGCTGCATTCCAGGCGACGTGCAAGGCATGCCCTATTCTGAACGACCGGGCTCTTTCGGCGCTGAGCCTTACCTGAGACATCAACATTCTGCGACCTCCGACCACGGATTCAACCCAATGTGCGTATACTTTCACCGCATCCAACAATGTTGCTTTGGCGTCAACTAACCCGCACCAGGTGGGACAGCGCAGACTCCGAGCGTGCGTCGCTCAATCCTGCGTCTCCAAAGCAGGCAACGCGGAGCGGCACATCGCCGTATCCAGTTTCGAGCGCCATCCAGTCTGCCCATGCTGCGCTTACTGAGCGGGTGAAGGAAAACAGCACCACCCATGTGCCCCCTCCGACCAAGCGCTTCAACGACCCATCGCCTGACCGAACCATCGCCAAAGTCGGCGGGCCGCACCGCAGACTGCAGTCCATGCAAACAGGCTCTGTGCGAGACATCAGTATGATGCTGGAGAACAACTCCAACAATAGCCCCAGCACTTCGCCGATCAAGTCGTATGAAAAGCCAGAAAGGCTACCTAGACCGTCTACGCCGCCGGGCCTCCGAGAGAGCAGCTCTTTTGAAACTCGCATCTACGACAAGGAGATGAATATGTCAGCACCATCGCTGTCGAGCAGCTTGACGCCCATTGTGCGACCTACCGTCCGTCGGCCAGCGCCGCAAAGCATTCTTTCAGAAAACACCCCGCCTCAGTCGTCAACCATGTTAGCTTTGCAAAGTATGCCCAGTGGATCGCCAACCAAGGAGGCCGAGAATCCGCTTTCCAACATCACCAATGGATCGACCAGTAGTGGTAAGGGAGCGACCATGGATACTTTGGCCTCGCAGATCCTTAGCCTGACCAGTATCGCGAGCTCCCTGCAAAAGGAGATGGCAGCACTCAGTCGGCGTAGCAGAGACAATGCTACAGATTTGCTTAGCCTCAAAGAGGCTACCAACACTCGAGACGAAGACATCAGAAAGAGCCTCAGAGATTTGTTAGGCAATATCAACGATCAGTCAGCCAAGATCGCCAGAGACTCATACAATGGCTACTACATCGATAGCAAGGCCCATCCGCAGTCTCCCAACAGTGGGCGGACCTACCAGATGCCCCGAATTCCTTCGCCCAAGAGCTTTGCTGAATCTATTGATCGTGCATCCATGAGCACCCCGTCCCTTGTAGGTGGCGACAATTCAGGTGCAACCTCAATTCTTCTTTTGGAAAAGATCCTGCGTGGTCTGGGCACCAGAGATGGCCAAGAGTCACTCCTCAGCCATCTCCTTGAGCTCTCAGAGAAGCTCTCAGGCATGGCAACTGCTGCCAAAGTAGAGGAGCTTGTGGACTTTGTCCGACTGCAGACTGAGAGCGCTATGGTGCCCGTCGGTCAATCTACTCGAAGATTCAGCTTGGACCATGAGGGTAGCATTTCTCATCATGGCCATAGCAGTGCCATTGCTCCACGCATGCTCAATAACATAGGTGACTCCCGCAGACCAGCTACTTCCCAAGGCATCTTGAACGATGACGTGCTCAATATAATTCGTAATGTCAAAGATAGCGTCGCAGCAAGCGGCGGTCTAACTGCGGAGGTAAAAGCTCTTGTTCGAGAATTACGCGGAGAAGTTTTGGGCATGGGCCGAGAGCTCGGCAAGAGGCTGGAGAATGTCACTAGCAAATCAGGAGGCAACTTCGAGCCATCGTCCTCGACTAGTAAGGATGAAGTTACGCGGGTTATTGACGAGGGCCTTGAGCAGATGAATGAGCAGCTCAGTCAGGTTCTCAGAGAGCACCGCCGCCAATCTCAAGCATCCGCTCCTATGCAAAAACTCACTATTGATTACCAAGAAATATACGCAGCCTTAAGGGCTGCTCTCAAAGACATTGACGCATCCAAAGAGATGCCAGACTTGAACAGAGATGATGTCCTTGAGGCTGTGCGCGAAGCATGGGAGAACTATAAGCCTGAGATTGAAGTGCAGCAAATCGGACTGGAGAGAGACGAAATCCTAGAGTGTCTTAAAGAAGGCCTTGAGAATCAAATGCCTCCTGCAGCCACCAGAGATGAGATTTTGACAGCGGTCGTCGAAGGTTTAAAGCACTACGTGCCTCCTCAGATGGATACTGCAGCCTCTATGTCGAGAGATGAGATCATAGAAGCCGTCCGAGAATGTCTAGAGGAATTCGAGTTCCCGGTGGCTCCGTCGGCGCTTGGGAATGAGCTAACTCGCGAAGATATGCTTCGTGCTGTCAAAGAGGGCCTCAATGATCTAGATCTTGGAAAGAGCAATGCACTTGTGCCGACTCGCAACAACGATGAAATCAGCGCCAAGCTTCATGAGCTGATGGACTTTATGAAGATGGAGTTTAGGGCCGTTTCTGACGAAGCCAAAAACAACGTGGCGGCCCACGGCCGAGACACTGAGCACCTCTTGGACGCTACGAAAGACGGCCTTGAGCATCTCCGTGTAGCCATTGAAAGCTATGTTGACCGTGCCACCGGTGTTGCTGGCCAGGAAGAGTTCCTGGAGGGCCTTTTGAAGTCTATGGAAGATTTCAAGGAAGAAATGTCGGTGCTTGTATCAAAGGCTAATGCAACTTCTCGAGAGCAACTCCAAACCGAATTGGAAGGACTGCGAGATGTTGTCCATTCATCCATGGTTCCGGCCGCTCCTCTAATGCCGCAAGCCCACAACGACGATCTCTTGGACGCTCTCCGGAAAGGACTGAGCAATCTGCGACAAGAAATCCTCCGACCACGGCCAGAGACCAGCGAAATTCTCGATGCTCTTAATGATGGCCTGAATGACATTCGAGCTGGCATCGACAGAATTACGAACAAGCCGGTGGATCTCACCGCCAACGATGAGATTCTCGACGCTCTCAAGGAAGGATTGGATGGCGTACGATCTGACATTGGGACAATTCGAGACTCGAGCAACGACAGGGCAGTTGCCATTCGCACTGTCAACAGCGAGAACAATAACGAGATGGCGATCATCCCTGCTGATATGGCCAAGCATGACGATATCAAGAATCTCGAAATTTTGATTACCCAACTGCGAGCCAAGATTGAAGAGATGGGGTCTCCTGCCGGAGCCACAGCGGCTCCCAAGATTAATATGAGCCATCTCGAGAATATGCTTCACGATGTACAAAGAAGCGTTAATGAACTCAAGTCCCGCGCGCCCGTCATAGTCCAAGCTGCTAAGCCGCGCGAAGGGTCGGAGCAGGACAAAGACCAGTCGGAGACGCCAAAGGAGGGAGAAGAGTACGTTATGAGAAGTATTCCTTCCATCTTCACTAAAAGCGGTGGCAATCCGACAAAGGAAGATGTTGCGGCTATTGAGAATATTCTGCGCAACACCAAGTCTCGCGTAGATCACCTCATTGATGGTGATCAAGCAGTGCGACGAGAGCACATCGATACACTGGAATCGCTCATCTTGGAGTCTCGAGAGGCTATCCGATCAGTCAACCGGCAGCTGGAGGACATCCCCAACTTATTCCACAAAGATGACTTTGCTAAGCTGACTACAATCATTACTGATCTCGGAGAGGGTTTGGAGGCTATTAAAGATCATGCTGAGAGAGAGGCTCTAAGCCCTGAAAAGGTCAGAAAGTCGGATGTCCAGGCTGTTGAGACGGTTGTACGGGATATCAAGACGCTCGTTGACGGGATTGCAGTGGCCGACTTCGCCACCATCACTACTCGAGAGGACCTTGCTAAACTGGAAGAAATGATGAAGGCGACCAAAGAAACTTTCGACAACTATCACGAAACATCGTCCAAGGCGCTAGTCGACCGCAAGTCTGATATTAATACCGTGTATGACCGCATCCAAGAAGTCAAGTCCTTCATTGAAGAATTCCAGGCCGAAATTCGAAATAAACTCATGGATGGCTCTGAAAGCGTCGGCAAGGCACTGCAATCTATAAGCCAGAAAGTCGACAAGAATGAGAGCGTGGGCGGAGACGTCAAAGACATGTTTGAAGTCATGAAGAGCGAATTTGAGATTTCCAAGGAGGCCATTGCTGGATCCAGGATCGAGTCCAATGAGAAGCTCGACGAGGTTACTCAGAATATTCGCACCAAGATTGACGACAAGGTCAATGAGCTCTTGGCCAAGAATGAGGCTCTTCGGGTTATGATGGACGAAAAGTCGCAAGCTGCCGAGGCACGCGAGATCGTCACTGAGTCGGCTTTGTCGGGCACCAAGGCTGTTGCTGATGAACTAAAGCTCCTGATTGATACTCTTGGATCAACCGTCACCGATTCTTTGGAGAAGATGGAAGAGGCTTCCAAGACTGTCTTCACCAAGGTTGAAGAAGTAGCCACTCGCTCAGAAGAAACTCACAGCGAAGGCAAAGCCGATCACCAACAGACGCGCGATCAGCTTCGCGAAGCTGTCGGCAAGGTCGAAGGCAGTGTCAGCGAATATCAACCTCAGATCTTGGAGGCGGTCAAGAGCATCCTTGGTCTCGTTGGTGACCACTTTGAGCACTCCAAAGGCATCCAGGACAAAGTGATGGGAGCGATTCCCACAGAACAGGCTTTCAGGGCCATGATGCCAGAGAAGTACGACGACGCCATTGTCCACCAGAAGCTAGATAAGATTGTGCAGCACAATGATGATGCGGCACGTGCCTTTGTCCAGCTTCAGACACTCGACAAGGTTCACCAGTTGGTTGTGGAGAATGCTGCAGAGCTATCCGAATTCCTTTCCAAGCAGACTAAGCACGCTGTGGAAGAACGCGACAACCGCGCTAAGCTCTTGGAGGAGACCAATATTGCTCTTGAGAGAGCCATCACAGAACGAAAGCATGCTGATGCGTCTGTCAAAGAGCTAAAGGAAGAAGAAGAATGGCTGAAACGCAGCGTCTTGTCTCTACGGAACGAGCAAGAGGGCTTGATGAAGCAAAAGACCCGCCTTACCGGCGATGTCTCTGCCCTCGAGACGGCACTGCGCTTACGCAAGGAAGAGCTCCTCGAGATGGAAGTTCGAGCCGAAGGTTTGGAACGACGAATCTTCAATGGCGTCATGGATCACTCTCGAGTGCTTCTCTTTGGCAAGAAAGCCAAGGGTGGTGCCGACTCTATGAACCGCAAGCGAGTTAAGAAGTCAGGTGGCGACGACGGTACATCATCTCCGCGAGGTATCGCAACGGCTCTCTCCTCGGGAAGAAACCCCATGGCGCCGGGCCAAGTAGGAACTACGCGACGTATTGCGTCTCTCAGTCAGATGACAAACAACGTGGCAGCGAACCCCATCACAAGAAGTCATAGCGTGAAGACTCCGACTGTTAGTGTCAACGGCCATCGCAAGCGCAGCTGGGGTCCCACAGCGCAAAAGAGTGGGTTGAGCGCAGAGGACAAGGAGAACGTCAATGTTGACGAGACGGTGGAAGAGCTCGACGAGGGCGACATGGTCAACGTAACCCATGAATCCGCCGCAGTCGACGACGGAGCGGACGATCGCTCAGAGTACGAGGAGGAGATTGATGAGGACGACGACGCAGAGCGGCACGACGGAAGCGATGGCACGCAGATACGACGGGACAGCAAGGGGTATGAGGACGATTCTGAAAGTGAATACGAGGAGAGCATTGATGGCGACGACGAGCCTCATGCTGCTGTAGTTGTTCGATAAGGGATGAGAGTTGGTATAGTAATGGGAGGATTGAATGGTTTACGATTTTGTCGAATTGGTTCGCCTGGAGGCATTGTTTGTTTTCTTGTTGACTTTTTTTTTCTACTACCCCTTTCTTCTTATTCCCTTCTTGCCTTTTGGCACTACTGCCCCATTCTCTTGACTTGATGTTTTGCGGAGATGGATAGTTATGAGGAGACATGATAGCCGCTGTTTGATACCTGTATGTAGCTTTGAACGATAATTGATAGTCACGTTATATTATAACATACAATTGTTGACCAATTTTTTCCTTTATGATGGGGTATCTTTGACTGTGTGAACCTGAATAATTGTATCATGGAATGGTTGAAGATGGCTTGAATGCCCTTCGGCTTGTATATAAGAGGGAGGGATGATGTGCCGATACGGTTATCAGGCATATGCAATGGTGGGGTCTGGCACTAAATATTGCCCGCTAAAGCAACCGCAGCATGCTTAAGCTTCCTTTACCCATATTAAACTTGTACAACGCATCACGTCAATTGCCACAAACCAAGACACGCGCGTAGCTCGAAATCAGCCTCCATTATAACTGAGCGCCACAAAGAGAGAGAGAGAGAGAGAGAGAGAGAGAGAGAGAGAGAGAGAGACGCGGCCATTCTATCTTGCAAAGATGGACCAGCCACACGGCGGTGGCCTCATCTCGCCGCCAGAGCTGTCTCCCATGGAGCAGGAAATCCTGGAAGAGTACGAGCGCCTAGCGACGAACATGAAGACTGTACGTGCTGCTATTGCGACAACTCCAAAAAAAAAAAAAAAAAAAAAAAAATTTTTTTTGCTGACGAGATGTTTTTTTTGAAACAAAATAAATAGCTGGCAACTCTGTTGGATACTTTGGCGTCGAATCCTACTGTCGGGATATTGGATGGGCTGCGGGAGCTGGAGCGGAAGACGAGCTTGGCGTTTACGCTGCTGAAGGCGAGTGTGTATAGCATTGTGCTGCAGCAGGAGATTGATTGGGGGGCTGGTGCTGGAGGAGGAAGTGGTGAAGGTGGTGAAGGAGGTGGAAATGATGAGGGTGAGGAGGAGAAGGGGGAGGATGGGGGGGAAGATGATGACATGGAGGAGTAGTTGTGTGTGAGTGTGTGTGTGATGGCGATGGATTGGCGATGACGATTTAATGATACCCGATACGATGAGGTGAGATGAGATGAGATGCTGATCTAGGTGGAGAGCGATATGTTGCGTTTGCTTGTTCATGTCATGGGGCCTTTGGTGTTTAGCCACGGGCTCTAATTTTCTTGCGTTGCTTTCTTCTTGTCAAAGTTGTATATTTCATTTCCCAGCGTGATAATAATAATAATACTTGTACACTTGAGTAGTGTGCCTCAACAGCATCACCACTCGCATTTTATTTTTTTTAACCCTCATCCCCATCTCTCTAAATTTTTTTTTTTTTTTTTAAAAAGAATCCCTCCCTTTCCCTTCTAATATACATTTCCTCCATAGTACACCTTTCGCACATCCACCATCTTCTTTCCTCGTCCGATGGCAATCGCCTCAGGGTCAACCTGGTTCATCAGGGCGTTGTAGGCGGCTTTGACGGAGTTCATGGGGTTCTTGGACCGGGGCATGCTGGCCGCGATGTCGTGGATGCCGGCGGCACGGCACATTTCGAAGATGCGGTGGGGGCAGCGGAGACCAAAGCCTTTTGGTAATGTGTCAGTATACATATATATATATATATACAAAGCTCCTCTAACAACACGAAACTCAAAAGGAAAAAAAAAGGGGGGGAAGAAAGGGTTTATTCATACCTGGGGGGCGGGAAAACAGCTCAACAACCGTGCCCGAAACCTTGGACGTGGACTTTCCGTAAATCGTACGGTTCTCGTACCGTCTGATGGGCTTCATGTTCCGAATGGCCAGCAGCTGCGCCGTCTCGGCAGCAAGACCAGCCTCTGTAGACTTGGCAATGCCCAGGCCCAGGCGGCCGTTGCCGTTGCCCGCAATAGCGACGACAGATGTGCTGCGGACCTTGCCCAGACGGGTCTGGTTGGAAACCCAGCGCGTGACGAGCACCTTGCGGTAGATGGACTGGATGTCCCGCAGAGACATGCCCGTCAGCCGCTTAATCTCCTGGTAGCGGCCGTCGTCGTCCATGCCCTCGTCCTCCGGGTCGGCGGCGGACTTGTACAGGCCCTCGACGCCGGGGACCTTGCCCAGCTCGGGCGCCTCGGCCGAGTGCAGCCTGCTGGAGCCAGCGGGGCCATCCTCGATGAGTTCCAGGTTCGAGGGCTCGATCTCGCCCGAGTCGAGGCCGTCGCTGATCTTGCTGAGCTCCTTCTTCCACTCCTCGTTAATGGCCTGGTCGAGCTTCATGACTTGTTCTTGTGTAATGGTGGCGGCTTCGGCGTCTGCCCTTTTATCCTCGCCGTCCTCCTCAATCAGGTATTTCTTGAGCAGTTCGGGGTCCTTCTCCAGGTCTACCAGCTCTTCGTCTGTCAGATCTATCAGTTCCGCGCCGTTGCTCTCCTTGACTCGCCGCAGCGCGCGGACCATGGCTTTTGTAAGCTGCTCGCTCGTCTTCTTGTCTGTCAAGTCGGCCAGCTTCGACCCGTACTTGTCGGCCCAGTCGCTGGGGTTCAGCCACTGCGGCTCCCAGGGCGTGCCCTCAATCTCCGGCTTGACGTCGTACCGCGGGTCCAGCGTGGTGTAGTCCTCGATATACTGCGGCCTGTAGGGGTCATCTCGTAGCCGGCCCTGGAAGATCAAGTCGTCCGGGTTGATTGCCTCCTCGGCGGCCTTGAGGGCCTCGAGTTGCTCGGGCGTGTACTTGCTCTTGAGGATCTCGAGCTCCTCCTTGGTGTACTCGGGAAACTTCTCCTGGCGGTACTTGGCGAGCCGCTCCGGGTTCAGCAGACCCATCTCCTCGGCCTTGACATTGCGGAAGCGTGATCGCCGCTTCGAGGCGCGGGGTATCGAGGTGTGAAGCTGGTGCTGGCAGCTGGGGACGACGGCGGCGATGGTTTGCGCCGTGCGGGCAGAGGCGACGCACTTGCCCAGGAGGCTGCGCGCCGGGCGGGCGACGCTCATGGCCAGACGAGGCTCCGGATTGAGAGGCGCAGCGCAGTCAATTCCCTCTCGGGGGCGGTCGTGGGGGAGGTTTTGGCGAGAGGACGCTGCAAACCGAGTTCAGATCGTCTCACTCGCTCGACCCTTGAGATTTTTCTGCCATTTGCCCAATTGAGGAAACCGCGCCAAAAAGTGGCTGATGGGTGATGAATCAGCAGTCTGTGGCTTGCCCATGTTCAAGCCACACGGCGTTGAATATCTGCAGCCACAGCGCATCACGGGACAGCGCACGTGCGTTTTATTGCTCCAAGAATTCGCTACTTCGCGCCTACTATGCACGGCGCTTTACTATAGCGGATCCCAAGTCCCCTAAAATGGGCCATCCAGGTACAGAAAGCAGCAGTTTGCTCCAATATGCGACGACAAGTTTATACTACATGTAGGTAGTATTACTTCATATCACCGCCTGTCTCATTCTCATTCTCAAATCGTACGTTTTTTTTCACAGCCATAGAACGAACAAAGCGGCCTCTAGTAAGGCAGCCAGTCATAATCCCACAATCCCCAGTCCCCGTCACATCACCCAGCCCACGCCCTGGCCTGATACAATAACTCGACCCCCGTAGCCGCATCGTGAAACGTCTCAGGAGGCCCTGGCCGTCCCCCCCGTCTGGTTTCGAAAGCGTCACTTCCCCCAAATTCCTTCTCAGCTACGGCCGTTTTTATTCTTCTTCTGTTTTTTTTTACTCATTTCCCTTTTCCTTTTTGTTTATACCGCTCGTAATAAGTCATCCGTTTGTGTTTTGCTTTTCCTTTCTTGCTCCAAAATCATAATTAGAGGTTTCCAACGTGACTGGCTCACACTGGACCCATCTTCGTTCTCTGCCAATTACTACCACCTTTAATCCAAACACCAACTTAATCCTGCTGTTCATCTTCTCATAAAAACACATAAAAATGGGCCAATTCGACTGGTTCAAGAAAATCGGCGCAACCGACGAGGCCGTCGCCGTCCTCAACGACCAGCCCTACCTCTTCACCGTCCTCCTCGTCGTCATTGTCACCCTCCTGGTGCAGGGCGGCGTGCTCTACCTCATCCACTGGGCCACCTTCAAGGATTCCCAGAGAAAACAACCCAAGAAGGGAGGCAAATCCGGCGGCGGCGGCCTAATCGGCAAACTCACGGGGGGCGGAAACAGCGACAACGGCCGCCGCGCCGCTGGTGGCAGCTAGACGCCAGAATAGGGACAGCAAAGGACGAAACAAATTCATATTTCACCAGTCTTACGCCACCATATTACATCAGTTGATCTGGTCTATCTGTCGTGTGACTACCGATTTTTAAAAAAGAGATACCAAGCAGGTTGCGTTGAAGTGGATGACCGCAATTAAATAAGGGACATGCCTGTTAGAGTCCTGAGAAGAGAAGAGGAGCAAGGAGGACGCTTTCATCATTCAAGTTGATATTATATCCGGAGCGTTATAGCAAAGCACTAGTTTACTCATATGACTTATAAAAACTAACATCTTCACCATCATATCCAGACGAGATGATCGTTTCGCATGACGCTCCTGTATCGTTATATCCAGTAGTAAATTCCCCTGAACATAACCATTCATTGAAAGTTGTAAGAGACTGTACGTCTAGCGAAGAAAGCCCATCATTCGTCGTGTAATACGGCGAGATAGTATCCGCAGTGATAGAAGAATCCAGTTCACACATAGACCTCATTTCGGGGCCATGCAGAGTGTAGTCTGCACCAGATTCGAGATGGCCGCCATGAGATCCTGACATCAACATGGGGTCATTCATCTCCATCTCTAACAAGCTATAGTGCTGCGATCTGTTGAATGTAGGACTTCTCTGCTGGAGTTGGTCGAATAAAGGCTCACTTATTTCGCAGCTGTCCATGCGAGGGCATTCTTCTATCGGTACCTGGACTCCTGTTCTTGACGTTGCTCTCTCAACTTCACGGCTTGCTTGAGGTGACCGGGCTGGTATCTTGATCGATGATAGCAAGACGTCCCATGTGCCCTTTTCAATTCCTCTTATGACACAATCTCCATGGTCGTAACTTTCGCCAATCACTCGAGCTGCGAATATGGCAGTCTTATATCGAAGGCTTGGCGATTCAGCGTTTTTCATTCGAGCCAACGAGGTAGCTATAGTAGGTAATAGGGAGGCTCGATGAGAAATGGTCTGCAATACTATCAGCTCAAAGCTGCGAAGCATGACCATCCTAGCCAGTTGTATTTACCTTGAGATACAGCATGCTAAACACAGCGGGTGCCAGATGTGCCAAACATTCAGCTGGCGTGTATGTACTGGTAATAATGCCCTTGTACTGCTTTCGTGATCCGAGCACGATTAACTCTAGTGCGATATCCAACATCTGCTTCAGCTGCTTTATGAGTTCAGTTCTTGAGGTCTTGCCGCTGTGAGATATCTTTTGGGCCTCTCTGTGAGTGTTTGGTGGGAGATATTCCAAAATCCTCGGGCCATCAGGAAACATGCCACTCGTATCTTCCGTAGTTTTCGTTCTTTTTCTTTTTAATGATTGCTTTGCCGGAGAAACCTCAATATAGCAAGTCACGGACTGGAAATTTGCCGTGGAGGCATCTTTCGGAGTCACCAAAGCGGACGACAAGTCTGGATGCTGTATAGAGAATGACATTCTACCCAAGGGCTCATCTATGCCTCTTTCGTGACCTTGCAATCGAATTCCTGCTTTGCTCCAAACCTAGCCCATTAAGTTAATCAAAAGGATCAAGCACAGTATTTATAATCTGGTTCAAAGCATACTTCACAATATTGTATCCATTCTGTAAGCTCGGCAATTTGATCTATCGCCGTTATACATTCGCCTTGGATAGAAACAGTAACATGGAAATAACAAGATCTAGTCCGTGCAATCCATAAATGCTCCTCTGTTACCATCTTCAACAGTTCGGTGCTTGACTGTGGCAGTTTCGCTCCGTCTGGGAACTGCAGCTGTAGTGAGCCTTCAAGCGAAAGATCCAAATGCTGCGCATTGTCGGAGAGATGAAGCTTTGGCAGATCGACACTGGCGAGCTGCATAGTGCCTCGGCCACTGTAACGTCAGAGGCGCAAAAGATGTGCTGGTGTCGGCAGCTGGAAAGCTACGCTGGATTATGGCGGTATAGATAAGGAGGATGGACGATGTTACTCTCTATACTTGAGATCGTAGCATGAAAACGCTGACAATTTTCTCACCTTGTTCAGACTCGCATCTACAAAGAAGAGTTTCGTAATTATTGAAGTCATATTCGCCATCAGAGGTTTGATCCAAGGGAAGTTGCCTCCCGTAGAACACTCGGAAGGAGGGTATTAATTCACCGCCTTCCTCACACATTACTAAGATAGGGTTATATATATAAGTACCGTAAACAGCCGCAGTGATGCCATCTGATATTGTCTTTGAACGGAAAAAGGAAAGAGAAACAGGCCTATACAGAAACGAAAAGGAAAGAAAAAAAGCAAAAAAAATTCTTGAGTCTATGTTTTGCTGTAATCCTTCCTTCGCCCAGCCTGCAGAAAATATTGTCGCTACCCAAAATCGTTCCCAAAATAAAAAATAAAAAAAAGTGTGAATCAACCAAGTCTTTTTATGTGTCCTTTGCTACAACCAAAAAAGAAAAACTCCTCGCCTTAGCGATTATTTAAGCCATGGAAATATCTTCTTGGTTGGCTCCAAGGGTCCTCCTGACGAGGAGCCCTCTAAAGCAAGACTTCGTTGATAAATCTCCTACAAGTATGGTTGTCAGCACGCGTTATAAGAGAAGGGAATTACATGGCCAGGTAGATGTGTGTTTAATCTTACCTCTTCATCCGTTGCCATATGGCAGCTCAATATTAGCTCACGAACATTGTCGTTTTTGGAAAGGTTAGGATACGGGGTGCCTTGGCTCTTCATGAGAGGCAAAAGCACCTCTCCAAGGACCTCGAATTTCTTCCAATTAATCCGATCGCCGTTGGGCCCAACAAGTGTTTTGCTGCCTTCCTCGGCAGACACCAGATCACGGCGGTGCAGGGGAATGAAAGGAATTCTAGGCAAAGGAGAGTTCTCCCAGGCCAGTCGATAGGCAAAATGACTCTTTTGAGTACCCATTAAAATGAGCAATCTCGCAAACTTCTTGTGAGTCTCTGGCGAAACCAGAGCCTTTGTTTGAGCGAGGCGGTGGATTGCCGTTCCATTTAGTCCTGCCAAGACAGCCGCCAAACCGTTGTAGTTGTTGAGCTGTCGAAGCTTAAGGGCAATATTCATAAATTTCTCGAGAACAACTGCTCGGTGTTTTGCCTTATCTCGTAGGAGAATCATGTTTGCGACCCACTTGGCAACATGGTTGAAGTGGTTGATCATGCGATTTATGTTATTCAAACTCTTGCAGCTCTCCTTTTGGCTGGCCGGCAGACTGACGTGGCGCACAAAGTCGCGAATTCGAATGGAAGAAAACATGATCCAGTCGATCCGAGTGAGCTCATCTGCAATATCGTCGT
The DNA here is from genome assembly GCF_020647865.1 of Trichoderma asperellum. Taxonomy (NCBI): domain Eukaryota; kingdom Fungi; phylum Ascomycota; class Sordariomycetes; order Hypocreales; family Hypocreaceae; genus Trichoderma; species Trichoderma asperellum. Next base: position 1,449,415 of record NC_089417.1, read on the forward strand.
CTTTAATTTCGACAAAGATGCGATAGCGGAACTTATTCATGGGTAATTGAGCTGTGGGGTCCAAGGTACTAGCTTCTCTCTCATAGTCTTCATATGAGTAGAGCTGTATTTGGCCGCCACTGCCAACCACTCTGTTGAGGTTTTCCGAGCTCACAGAAGGCCGCTCGAAATTGCTGTCTTCCTCAAACTGTAAGGCAGTCAGCCCTGCCGGTAGCTCACTCAATTCTTTAGAAAGAATATCGCTGACCAGCTGGTCATTGGCATCGTCGGCATTAGCCCAGCCTGTATCATCGTCCTCTATGACGTGGAGGGTAAGGTTCCGATGCATTTGCCTAGCAGCGATGCAGAAAATTGGCTCAGTGGAAAGATATCTGATAAACTCGTCAAGGTTTCGTCGCGTGGTTAGGCGAGCAAAGTCGCCAGGATACAGCGACACCCATTTGGCCATGGTCTCAATGATTCTAAGCTGAGTGGCTGTCTTGGTTAGGTGATGCGCCGTCTTGTCATCCCTTACGCGATCCAGTCGCATCAAAATTGCAGAAAAGAGCTTTCCAGGGGCAGCAAACTTTCGATATAGGCAGAGAAACACATCAGTAAAGTTGGCATCTGCCCTGGAAAGGCGTAACGCTAGCAGCCGATCTACGAGATCGTCGAACGACAGACCCGTCATCTTCTTCTGCTGTTTGTCTATAACAACATCGTCGCTGCGTTGCAAGATGGGGATATCGTCGGAATATCGACGGGAATCAGTGTCGGACTCTTCAACATCAAGGAAGGCATCGCTTCCTCGGGCATCTAAGGGGGCAATGTCAGCTTTGGACCCACAACAACTGCCATTGAAGCTCAAGGATGTTGACGTCGCGGTAAGCTTTCCGGGATCCGTAATTCATAACTATTTTAGGGGGGGGGGAACCTATAATGAGCAATACTAACCTCGGTGTGGACTTCTGGACGCTGGCTTCTGCATATGGCCATCGGCAATGGGAGTGCCGGAACCTGGAGGCTGGAAGCCGCGAAGCAGCGAAAAATCCGAGCTCGCACGGTTATGTCTCCCTTCGCTGACTGGCCGGCTGCTGACATCAGGGGCATCGAGGTTCGCGGCCGACTGTGCCCTCTTGCGAGCAGCACCTATCTCACCAATCTCTTCTAATAAACTTGTCAGCACGAGCGAGTCTCGCATGCATCAATAGGGTGGCATCGCGTTTCATACGTGGTGACATGCCCCTTCTATGGGCCACGGCAGCCCGGAGAATGGCATGCAGACAGCTTCGATCGATTTCGGGGCTGGCAGAAGAGATTTTGAAGTGGGCCAAACAAGATTTGAAGAGCGTGTGGTTCGCCAATTCATCTGCATTGACCTGTTGTTCTTCTTCAGGAGCTTCGCATTTGCTGGCGACCAACACGGCGGGCATATTCGAATTCATCAAAGCAGCTACAGGGATCACCAATTAGCCTCAGTTTATTGCAGCGGTGCGCCAGTCGCATTCATCGACACGTCGATGACGCGGTAACAGGGGGTTGCTCATCCAACCTACCCAGCGTCTGAGGAAGTTCGCGGATGGTTTCTCTATTTGTAACATCGTAAAGCACCAAGGCGGCGTCGACTCGGGGCACGATGTGGCCGTTGATCTGTTTCGGCCACTGGATGGGATGTGGTGTATTCAACTCGAAGGAATCCAGATCTAGCTCGAGGAGCGTTATCATGTAAGACGTCGAATCAAGGACGATGCGAACGCTGGACGCGGTAGATATCGGCGGGCGCGACAAGCCCAGGATTCGTTGCACAAAGGTCGACTTGCCGACGCCCATGGCGCCAATGATGGCGATGTTGTAGCTCTCCATGGCGGAGGTTTGCTGTGACTGGAAGATGCGGTAACGGTCAGCATGAGAGCGGTCTCAAAACAGAATGTCTCAGCAATGCAACCAAGATGAAGAGAGGTGAACCCCTGGCTGGCAGCCCCGCGACAAAGGTCTAAGCAGGGGTTGATGAATGAATAATTGGGTGGGGACGGAGTGGTAGGATGCGAAATATGTACGAGCAAGGTTAGATGATCAGCGCTGGCTGAGAATTGGTCTGTCTGTATGCGCTGCAGCAGCAGAAGGTGCGCATCATGACATTCCAACTGCGTTGAAGCAGCACCTTTTCTCTTGCTCATGCTCGAGCTTAATTGTGGAATTGTTAAGGTAAAGGGCTAGTTTCGCTTTTTCTCATTTCGTTTTCTTTGCATCTTCTTCTTCCTGGTCTTCCTCTTCTTCCTCTTGATATCTCATCTCTTGCGCAGAAACCAGAAACGTACCCAAAATGGTGAGGATCCAATTGTCAACGACTCTCGACGGGGGGTGGCCAGTGTAGCTTCTGTTGCCCCTCGTGATCATATCTGTTGCTGCGAGGAGTCTCGGGAGAGAAGAAGGGAATCTCGGTCAATGTCTCTGATTCGGACTCGAGATATTTGTACGTGTCGGCGGTGGGAGCGGTAGGGGTGTTTGGGCTGTCTAAGCTCTGGAAGAAGGGATCGTCGACAATCGAGATGAAGGAATCACGGTTAGAGCTAGGTAGCGGGGGGTTGGTCGCAAAGGCGGCAGTTGAGCTTGTGCGCGAGGGAAAGCTTTGATCAGTAGATGTCGCCGAGGTCCTCGACCAAGAGCTGCTGCTACTGAGGGCCGCAGACGGTCGTCGATCTGCCGCCGCAGCACTTGGAGTCTCGGAGCCGGTGTGCAGATGTTGGGACCCGGAGGAGCTGCGGTCTGTGGCCGTGTAAGCGAAGGGCTGCTGAGATGCACTGGGTGGCACCATTGTCGCAGTCTAGAGACGCGACCACAGCGCGGATACGGACATGAGCTGTGAAGGACAAAAGGCAGAGATGATTGAATCTGTGATAGTGATGGAAGGGGTAGGACGAAAGCAGGGAGAGGCAGAGGGAGGTGAAGGGGAAAAAAAGTCGGAGCTAAAAAGGTTGTCACAGATATGGGAATGGTCCGATATCTGGAGGTGAGGAGACGGATAAGGGATTATTGAAGATGGATGCGAATCGATCCATGCCATTGGGGGCCACTAGTGAATTGACAGAGCAGAGCTAAAGGCACCACTTACCAAGCCCACACCGGGTAGCCCACGAGGATCGAAGCGGAATGGAGAACGCGATGGCCAGGCCCGGGGAAATTCAAGCCTGTGCGAAGAGAGAGGGAAAACGTGGCCAAGCAGCGACGGATGGGATCTGGCGGTGGTGGATGCTAGTTGATGGTGGTGGTGGTCGCAGTGGTGGTGGTGGTGGTGGTACAAGGACGAGCGAGCGCCAGGTACTGCTACCTCGGCGGCGCGGGTGCGACGCATGTACCTCTTGTAGGCGGGCGGCAGAGCTGGCAAAGGACGCGCAGTACCCGGTACAGCACGCCGTGGGTGTCTGGTCGATGCGATGAGCGAGCACGGCTTTCACACGCAGCACACGCAAGCGGGTGTGCCGCACCAGCCTGAGCCTGAGCCCGAAGCTCTGTTGAGGCCCGCTAGCGGACGGCGCAGTACCGCTAGCAGTGCTTAGCTCTATCGGCGCCAAATGGGGCCAGGGCTTCCTGTCTAGTGCATAAATCGACGTCCATGCCGGCATCTGCGCGCCGTCTGGTCCTATCGCTGCCATAGGCTCCTGTGCCTCAGCTATACTCCCCCATCTGCTGGGCAGCCAGTGCTACCTACCACCGTTAAGGATTCATGGGATCTCGGCAGAAATCATGCAGCATCTGCCTCGGTAGCAGCGGAGAGGATGGACGCATAACAGCAGAAACACAGCAATCCAAAAGAGGGGCTCCCCGGATGGTGGCCAAGAAACTAAGTTCTGACCTCTTGCTCTCGAGGCGTCTGGGGTCCCTTAGCTAGGTAGTAGGCAGTATATACAGGCAGTAGGCGCGGTACTGCTAGTATGTACTACTGCAGCATACTACAGGACTGCACCTGGAAATCAAATGGCCAGACCCAAAGAGGGCAGCATTGCAGATGCTGCTACACCCGAAAGACGACGCCTCGCACTCCAATTGAGACTTGATATTTGATACTAGTAGTAGTACTAGTAGTAGTAGCAAAGAGTTCGTGGCACAATGCTACTACCTAGGCATGCAAGCATTCGGGTTATTCCCGAACAACCCGATACGTACGAGGGGCCGAATCAGAAACGCATGTGGTTTGTACGAAGTCTGCATTAGCTAGAAAGCACCATAAACTACCTACGGGCCAATGGCCTAAACTGGTGCATTTATTTTGCAGTTCATTGCATGAATGCGTGTACCTACCTACTAAGGCATGCATTGTTCCAATTGTAGGACAGGCACAAGGCAAAGTAGCAGTACCTACTTGCCCGAGCATATGCGTGACAGTGGAGGTTCGCCGAACTGGCAAATAGGGCCTTTTTGCCCACTGCCTTTGCCGCGTTTTGTTTCCTTGGCACGCGTGAATCTATGGCGATGGGCTTTTGTCGTACGTTAGCACGACATTCAATAGCACCGCTTTGGTAAAACAAGGGCAATACGGGGTAGTAGTGTCTGGAGTGGCATCGGATTGACGTTGTTGAGATGCTACGCAAACTTAGCAGGTGCCTATTTATAGGTGGCAGTGTAGTATCAGTTCGACTGCCATGAGAATCGCCAAACACCATCGAGTATCCAAGAGGCACTCAATACATACATGTAGGTAGTAGGTACTATGTGTCCTCGATAGAACGCAGCCCATTCGCACTAACAACAAACAACATCCACAACTGGACACCGATAGATCGGTGGATCACAAAAATACAATGCATTTCAAATCTGCTTCCACTACTCCATAGATACGGAAACCCCAAGTTGGCTTTACCCATCACCTTTCCCCCCCGCCTAGACTGCGTCTAGGCCCCCCCTTGCTGCTCCTCGTCTGACCCCTTCAGACACCAGACGCCACGCAAAAGCGCATTGGCGATAGCTGCCACCACACATGGGCGCCATCCCAGGCTGCCCTTTAAGACTGCCCAATGGCAGGCCACCGCAATGGCTGGCTTGCATGCAACGGCTCAGATTTACGGCGACTTTTTTCTTGTCTTTCTCTTTTTCCTTTGTTAGGAAATTCGCTCACTTGGCGATATTTCCGCATGGGGAGGAGGACCTGCATCCTGCCGGCAGTAAAGCTTTTTTTCATCCCACCCAATTGCGCCTCGCCGTTTCGTCTCGTGTTTTGGCTCCAGGCTCGCTCCAAGAAAGGGAACGGGTTTATTAACTTTTTCATATTTTTTTTCTCTCTTGTTTCTACTATCTTCTATTTTTCCTCTTAGGCTTCCTCTTAGGCTATACAGAGTCTCAGTAGGGGCCACTATTTTCTACCAATCCCAATACTCTGCCTCCAGACATGTCAGATTCTTCTGGCTACCCAGCACGCCGGACCTACCTCCGTCCTTTCCCCGTCATATCGGACGTCCAAACGCGGCAAGGTCGTGATCAAGGACCCTCAAGACGCCCCTCAAGCCACGCCTTGCTAGGTCGCCAGCACGTGGGATTCTAGGGCCCATCAATCAATCCGCAACGAACCGTGGGAACACGGCTCCTAGCCATTGGCTCCACGCCAACGGGAGCACCGCTATAGGCCAGAAAGGAGATCCACAGCCGCCTCATGGGTATCACATCACATAATGCGCAAAAGCACCCAAAAACAAGAATGAAGAGAAGCCTCCTGGTAGTAATGGCTCTATGCTCGACAACTTGACCCCTCTCCGCATGGTTCTGGTTGCATATACTACTACTAGGTAGTACTAGGTACCTACATGTTTGAATACCCCCGCGGCAAGTTGTCAAACCTCTCTTTTCAAAGGCAGTCTTAACGCAGCATTGGCCTCACGGCGATATGCGTACAACTGTAAGTATTCGGATTTTACTACCGTAGTACTCACGAGATCACTTTGGCGGCGCTCAAGTTGGGATCGGCGGAGGATATTCTATTTGCTGACCACGCGAGAAGAGCGAGAGAAGTTGCCACCAAACTCGGTGCCGGGTCTGCCACTTCGGCCCCGTCTTGGACTAAGGCAAGCCGCTTTTAGGCCCAGACATGTTATTCATCTGCCGTTTCGGAAACCTTTTATGGCTCGAATGTGACTCTACTGGGTACGTATGAAGCACAGGGCAACCCCAAATACTACTTTTAGTTCCTTAAAAGGGAAGTGCTTGTAATGCAAAGACACCTCGTGTCCAAAAGGAAGCTCTACCCGGTAGTTACATACGGCAATGCCTGCAATTGCTCTTCCGAGCCAAGACATCCACGCAAGCTTGTATGGGGTACCTAGGTATGATACTCAAGCAGGTAACTGACAGCACGGCTATGTAGACAAGCAGCTTCACTCGTGATGTTATTTAAACCCTGGCGCGGATTGCGAACCTCTACATGGATGTCGAGCATCGTCTTCTTAAATTGGCCTTCTCTTATTTACCAGCCCTGTCCCGTCAATACGAGAACTCGCGTGCTGGGCGCTCTTTTCAGCGCGATCATCCAAATCAAGATGTGATATAAATATGAAACAGAACAACTTTAGACCACCAAATTTTACCATGCTGGAAACGGCAGTGCTGAGGATTGCCTAGTGTCTGATCATACTTGCAAAGGCAATCTACCAGGGGCCCTTACAATCTTCATCTCAAACACGCACTCCTGATGCCCGCTGTGCCACAAGTCGTACTACATACCAACAGTACTAGACAAACTCACGGCTCATGAGATAAAGCTCAACTTTAAATTGCCGAGAGGCCGCTTTCATTTCGCCTTGGCCGATTATCTTATGACGTCAAGGCACCCATGACGCTGGTGGACTGATATCCATAAATTTTAACGGGTTTTAGGGGGGATGGCCAGATGCGGGAATCTTGAACGTTTACTTACACGAATCTGGACTGATTTCTAGATTTTTTTTTCCATGGGCACATGATATCATAGATAACAACTGAATGCATAAGGCCAGTCTTATTGGAACAGGTTTCTCCCCGTCGAAATGATTGCGGTGAATCTGCAGCAGGACTCTGGGTCTATATTGAGATATTCTAGTGTACATGGCGAATCTGGCAAATCGACTCAGCACAGGCGCGCAATCTGATGAGGCAAAAAGGTACCACTAGTGCTAGTAGCACTTTCTATCAGCATCTCAAAACCATTGGAACCCGATCGGATGTGCCGGTTAAGGGCTTGTTGATACGCGGTTCGGCGAAGCTCTGGCGCCAATGGATCTCGCATCGCCATGCCGCGCAGATCCACCTGGCATTAGTGGATATTTGGGACTTCACTTTGTACTTTACGGCAATGGCAATTTACAGCGATTGAATCGATGAGAGCCAGTTCTGTAACCACTACCTATATAGATACCAATATTAGGAAATATTAAGTAGTATTTTAGATGCATGTAGTAGCTGAGAAGAATTTGTAAATTAAAAGTGTCTTACAAAGCACCTGCCAGGCTCGTTGAGACTATTACAAAGAGAGTAACGAGGGAGATAGGTAAATTTTAAGGAAATTGAAGGCTAGTGTAGTTGGATGCTGCCATACTGATTATCCTCATTGGCTGGGACGCTGATACCGTTCTTCCCCATATCTGTTATCATAAAACTTGAGGAAGTTGCGTCCCGAGCAATGGCAGTGGACCGCCGGATACTTATTGTGTACCTTATAGCTTGGAATTTGGAATTTCTCTACAGCAGCTGAAACAAGCTGAGCTGAATTGAGGCCATCAACACGCTGCCGAGCAGCTGAAACCCAAATTTTCTCTCATATATCATCTCAGCACCATCCTAGCAAACAGCTCTCTTCAGTCGTCTATATGTGGCGGCCTATTTTCGACCCGAGCCGCGGGCGTGGCGCGCTGCCGCACAACTTCCTCTCTCAAGAGCCGCAGAAATACGCCACTTCATCAAAAGGGGGCTCAGGGAGACGAAGTCAGGCACCTGCTCATATCTTCGGTTGTAATCGCACCACAAGACGTGTATATGGAGATGTCTCAGCTAACGAACAAGCAGACACAGTTTGACAGCAATGTCTGGTGGCTGCACAGCGGAACCGAGCGGTGACATCGCTCACTGCGGCCGCTTCACCTTACCCCATTGCAATTTCTCCACCTCCCGTGTATGCCTTCAATGCTACCTGAACGTCTGTTGGGAGCATATGATTGGCGTCTCTCGAATTACGGCACAGCTCGTTGGGCTTTGTTGTTGCTTGGCTCGGGCGTTTACCACTTTTATTCATCCAAGCTGGCTGGCTTGGCTCGGATCCTTGCTTGGCGAAACCCCTCTGGCCAACGAGAGCTCAATGGTCGAGTCCTACACCAGAATAGTTTGCAACTCGTCTCTATGCTATCTTGGAGACTTGGCGCGATAGGTGGCCTTGGTTAGATGGGATGGATGGTGTTTCCCTAGTACTGTAGAGGCTAGATCTACAAAACAATGGCTTAGCTGGCTTTGATCCTAAGCTTGGTTGGCGCGGCAGTCAACCCGCAACCGATTGGAAGGTAAAGTTTTGCGCTCATCCGCAATAAATTAGTCTAACAGACAGTAGTGGAGTAGGCAGAGGGCGGCATACTGGGGTAAAGCAACGAGGGCCCTGGAATGCCGATCCGTTTTCATGACACAAAACGGTGCTATCCGCCGATTAATGGATGGCCATCTGAGCGTCGTATTGCATCTGCTCGTATCTTTGGCCTTTTCTTTTGGCTTGTTCGCTTAATCTTGACCGCGTTTTGTTAGGTCAGAGAACGACGCCGTTTTGGTAGAGGCGCCTTGTCCGCCCTGTGACCGACGTTCGCTGCCATATGGCCGAACGATCAACGGGCGGCGGCAGCCATTCGACACCCACCTCACAAGACCACAAAGACGCAACTTAAGAATAAGCAAATGTTTGGCGTTTCCAGGGCACAGGCTGGATTAGCCCCTGCACCGTCAAGTGACCGCAAGCCACCTCCGCAAATTCGCTCGTCTAGCCGAGCTCTGTATGGCCCGCGCCAGGCCGTTATGCCCCATTCTCCCTGCAATGATTCTCTTGGGCCAATGGATGTCGGCGATGGCGCTGCAGGCAGGGGTATGAGCGAGGTTTTAGGTCCCCTTGACTGGCGAGCTAGAGGTGGGAAGCCAGACGGGACGATGACAACAGCTCGCATTGCTAACGCCGGGGCGAGACGTGAGTCGACGCAGGTGCCCAGTGGAAAGCCACCAACCATGCATATGGCTCTTTTGGACGCTGGCGCCGGCCGGCTCTCAGAGCTCCTCGTGATCGCGTGCCTCGGGGCGAGACGAAGCATCAGATCAGAGACAAAAAGAAGCCAACTGCCCTCTTCCCAGGCCCTTTTATTCCGCCAAGAGACATTTTGCACAATTGAAAATTACCGTCGGTGACATACGTGCTTTTCTTTTTTTCTTTTTTTGTTTATTGTTTCCAACACCTGCGCGCCTTTATTCACATTCTGGCCCCGTATTCCTTCCTCTGCCCTGTTGTCGCTCCTCCAGACCCGCATATATCCCCCATTGGCCCTCCACAGTCGTCTTCTCGGCTGCATGACTTTTCCCAAGGGTGGTGTGAGAAACAGACGAATCTGTGTCAGTCAAGGTGTGAGCGTGTATGGATGGCTATGGTATACATAGGTAGGCATGGTACGGAGTAATATGCGTCGTCTCCATTTTTGGGACCCCTGTTGCTACCACGACACACACTTGGCATTTTATATTTAGTACTCATCACGTCCGCCATTCCACTCCTCTCGAGACCTGCTTGTCACTCCCTTTTGCTGTCCGTTTCCTGATTCATACTTGCTCTAGGCTTCTCTAAACCTACGTTCTGTACCTAGCTTGCGTGGGCTTTCCCTGTACGATTCTGGCTTAACGTCAGCTTACCGGGAAGACTTATTATCATACGTTATATCGCCACCAACTCCCGCTGTTGAGCACTCTCTTAAATGCGGCTCCAGTAATTGCGTGTAAATAAGCAACAATACTGGTGCTCTCCATCGACGCGGGGAAAACACGAACAAGCTCCTCCTCGGGGCCTCAGAAACCAAGAAACGAATCCTTCGCCATGTTTTATGAGACACACTACGTGCATGATGCGAAAATGGCTGCCCATCAGCCCATGCCGTACAGAGGCCCGGTAAAAGGCTCTTCGCGCAACCAGGCCTCGAAACAGTCGCGGCAATCCAAAGCGCTTGATCCTGAAGATTTGACAAGACGGCTGCAAATTGTGCTAGCCGAACAAAAAGCCGTGGCAGAGAAGAAGAAGCGGGCTAGAGCAGCAGTCGAAGCCGAGCGACAAGCAAACGCCGCAGCTGCGGCACGAAATGCAAGCGTCCTGCATCCCGGCCAGCACGGAATTCCCTTGGGACCAACTGCCCCGTCTACGTATATACAAAAGAAGCAAATAACGGCGTCGAAATCACACGGTAAACTTATATCTCGAGATTCAAGCGAACATGCGGCCAAGACAGAGAAGCCTCAAGTGGCTGGGATGAAAAATTCTACCACATCATCTAGCAACAGAAATTCAGAGGATGCCGCCCCATCCAACTACCGGCACGTCCCTCAGTTTGCTGCCTCGCAGTTTGCCCGGACGACGACTACCGAGACGGTTACGGAGAAGCATCTCCTACACAAGTTGTCCAGGAAGGCCATGAAGTTCCATATGGAAGGGCCCAACGCAATGGCTGGCATGGCAGCCTCAGACCTTACGCCATCTGAGCAGAACAAAGCACTCAGAAGAGTACAGAGTATGAGAGAGAGACAATATGAGCGGAACCAGTTTCAGCACAGTCATACACTCGCCACTACGGCCGAGATTGAGGAGAAGCCAGCATCTCCCGCTACTGCTCATACATTCCAAGAACATCGCAAGTCCAGAGACGAACCAAACAAAGACCTGCGGAGGAGAAGCGTGGGTGCTATCCTCGGCATGATGATATCAGCAGATGCCGAACCCGCCAGAGCATCATTGTCTTCTGCAGAGAATCAGTCAGTTGCCAACCACTCTGATGCCCTACCAGCCAATGCCGACGAGCACCGCGTAGATTGGACTCAGAGTGACGAAGCTGCCATTCTTCAGCAACAACAGAAGCAACAGCTGCAGCAACCGCAGCAGCCACTTAAAGCTAGTACAAGCCAACATGCGTTGCGCAAGTCTGAATCGAGATGGGCTTTGCGAACTAAGCTTGGAAGCTTTGGCAAGAAGAGCGACAAACTTTCTTCACCTACGGAAGAAAAAGACGAAGAGTCGCTCGTCGAGTCACCTAAATCTCCCCTTGCAAAAGCAGGGGGACTGTTTGCACGGTTTAAGCGTTAGTCTACTTCTTCTGCCAAAAAAAAAAAAAAAAAAAAAAAAAAAAAAAGAAAACGAAAGAAAGAAAAGACAATATATATCCACACATGGGGACGAAGGGATCGAATATGTACCTTGAGTAATCTGGCTGGATGCTTGAATGCTTGAGGATGATGTAATGATAATATATGTTGGTGTATACATCGGCAATGGAGAGATGGCTGTTGTATATGATTGGGATGTGGTAAAAGAAAGCGAGTCGATGTGTTTTATAGGAGAAGTTCTGTTCTTCTCGACCAAGATCATTATACCCCCAAAATAGTCGCATAGGCCTCCCTCAAGCCTATACTTTCTATAAATATAACTTATTTTAGCGATTCGCTCGCTCATGTCTTCGATGTATGTCTTATTGATTTCGTCGATCCTCTGCCAGTAGACGCTCGATGAGAGCGGTGTCTTGCTCGGCAATCTGGCGCTGCACATAGGCCGCGGCATCGTTCCTATCGTTTGTCTCATTCATAATGTGCAGTATCAGCTCTGTATACTCGCGGATCGCCTCGCCGTCCTCGCCGCTAGCCTTCCTTGCCTTTCGCAGAGCAGCTTTGCCATTCTTGATGCCAATGTCGTGGTTCCACTGACCCCTGCCGCTATTGTTACTCGCGGGCAGGCCCTTCATGAGGGAAGCAGGTATGGCTTTGGAGACGGCATCTGGGGATTCGGGCGGGGGCTGGGTCGCATCGTGGATTTCGAGGAGCTGGTTCGGTAAGTTTGGGTATTTCTTGAAGAGAAGCTGAAGCTTGTCCGAGGTGGCGAGGGCGCTGAAGGGATTGGAGGGGTCGATGTGCTCTGACAAAGGAGGAAGAGGCGCCGCTGCTGGGGGAGGCGCATTCAGTGTTTGGCTTGCTGGCTTGGGTTCTTCCTTTGGAGGATCGGGAGGGTGGTTTTGCTGATGGGCTTTGCTGCAGGGGACGGAACAGCTGTGAACTTGTTAGACGAGTTGTTCTTCTTTCTTTCTTTCTTTCTTGTCTTCATGTTGTTTTGTCTTTGCGAACAAAGCCAACATGATGCGAGCGCAAAGAGGATTCGCCGGGACGTACTATGGAAGACGGCATCGCGAACACTTGTATTTGCCAGGGTTGATCTCGCAAACACCGCAAAGGTTGGCATTTGGCATCCGCATCGAGGGCGCTTGCGACGCCGCACCATCGCCATTGTCGCTGGCATTCTGCTGGGTTGCGTCTGCACCCGCGTCTGACACATGCGCTTGCTGGCTGGCGGAGATGGGGTTCTCGTCTATAGAGCTCGCAGCAGCCTCGATGCCAGACATCTCCGCGGGAGCTGAAGAGGCAGAGCTCTCTTCAGCCTCGCAATGGAGAGCCTCTGACGCCATTGTTTGTATTGATAGGTGGTTCGCAGCAGGGTGTTCGTTTAATGTTCGGCACGTGTGCGATTCTACATATAAAAGTGTGATGTTAAGAGTAACGCCCCGCCACTCTAAATTTTTTTTTTTTTTGGGCAGGCCTACTTAGTCGTTTTGCGCGCAGATCTTTTTTTTTTTCCCTTTCCACCCTTCTCTGTGGTACAAAGTACATATATACATACATACGGCAGTAGCACATTGTTCAAATTATACGGCTTAAACCACTTACAGGGAGCTCCTGGCGCAAGGAACATGTTTGTCAAGGGGGCGCAGGAAGAAGAAAAAAAATTATGGCGTCCCTACACCCTGGAAATCCCTACACCCTGGAAATCCCTACACCCTGGAAATGCAAGTCAGTGAATCATTGGAGCATCAGTTGCGTCATATTGGCCGTCTAATAGCTGGTGAGATTTTTGCAAATGAGCGCCTACAGGCCGCCCCTTCTTGGAGCATAGAAAGCAACATAACCTTCTGCTGTGGCGAGAGAAGTCAAGTTCTGCTGGTCTCAACCGCTGTTCATTATGCTAGTTCTCCATTGGCCGTGGTGAAGACGACGCAAGTTTGACTACCATTCAACCATTGCAAGTATCGACATGATATTCCTGTCAGTTTTTGTTTCTTGTTTTACTCCGTACTATTAGCTAAGAAGAACGCCACTGTGGCGCCTCTTGATTGACGCATGGCGGCCGAGCTGAATTAAGTAAAGGAAAGAATAGATATACGTATCTCGCTGGATTGTTTCGAGACATGTTGGGGATACTGCTGGATGTCGTTCGCCGCTTTGTGTTATCGGTCAGAGTGACTTGCCTGAGAGTCCTCACTGAGGTCGTTTGGCTTGGCTCGCGGCGGCCAAGCCGTAGGGCTACAATGCCGCGCATGCTAGTGAATAAGCTCCAGTTGGTAGATTCCTAGGCGTCGTGCTAGCCTCCCAAGGTTTTGGATTCCCCAGAGTCGTAGCATGTGGCGTGCCGCCCAAGGTTCGAATAGCCTCGACTTGACAGCACAGTGCATAGAAGCGGGGGCAGCAAGCGCAGGGCGCCACCTAATCACTGCCATGACGAGCATTCAAACTGCATTCGAAAACAAAAAGTCATTGCCGCGTGGACATTGCCCAGACCAACATGCCTTGGCCCAGCGGCTTATGCGAATCGCACGCCGGCAGTGCTCCTCCCGCCGAGTTCCTAGTCCCTCTTCAGCTTTGGAGCTCGGCTGGCGGGCGGGCGTTGGGGGAGGTGTAGTACAGTAGAGGTGTACGGTAATTTCGAAATGCCATCTTGACAGCGTGCCGTTCAGTTGAGCATTGGGTTGGTGCTGGTATCAGCGCCCATTGAGCGGGCGCTCCTTGTTGATTGGAACCGTTTGGGGCCATGCATGCTATAGCTGCGGACCCGAGCTTCGTAACACTCGGAGATTTTGGAACAATCGCAAACGCAATAGCTGCTGCAAGAGTCGCTCAACTGCTGCAGAAAAGGCGTCGCGTGATGCTGTCTCAGCTGCTGGTACCTCGTCCCTAGGCCTCTGCAGCTCCCACCGGCTCGCGGCTGGCCTATGGAATGGCTGGGACGGACTGGCCTTGGGAGGGGTGCCAAGCAGGTGAAGCGAGTCGTAGGTGCCCGCCGCTATGCTTAGCCCGTACAGCTTGGTCGAGGTCGAGCGGTACCTCGTAGTGACAAGGCTAGCATCGACGACGCCGTCCATCTCCAATCTCGATGCGAGAAACTGTGCCGCCCCAGGTGGGAGCAGAGGCAGTTGGAGCAGACCAGGTGACTTGCGACGAGTTGAGGCGGGGTTCTGGAACCGAATGATTTGCGGGGTGGCGATCACTGATATTTCTGTGCCAAAAGCTGGGGATCCAGTCGAACTGCAGCTCTCCCCTCGTCTGCTCTGCATGCGTCACGACACCCTCGCTGCTAACTGCCACTAGCGCCGCGTTGTTCTCTCGTATGAGAGCTTGTTTAAGCCCGTCCGTCCTTGGGGCCTTTATCCGCAATCGGCAGCAACCAATCCCAGCGATCGAAACTCGATGCCTCGCCGCTGAGGTTGTGGAAAAACGGATGAGACCATCTAGGCATGGAGCTTAAGCTTGGCTGATTGACAGTGGCTGCTGAGCTAAGGTGGCGAAGGCTTATTAGACCCCAAAGGCGGTGCTTTGTCTCCCTCAGCCAAGGCTAGCCGCAGTGACCAAGGCCTGATGGTGTCTCGTTTCCTGATGATTGTCGACGGATCGTGTTCTTTTGTTCTGTTTGCTTTAGGTTTTTAGGGCACAATTTCCAGCCGCACCTCCAAAGTTTCCCCCGCCCCTCCAGTGGGAAGGCCCAGGCCAAGACTGCCGGGATTGTGTTAGTTCTGCTAGCTCTGCAGACGTCTCTAGTGGCCTGCTAGAGCTGCCAGGATCCTCCTGAGCACGCAGGCACGGCAAGACACGAATGTACCTGCTGGTACTCGGCTAGTTTCGCTAATGCAGGTCACTGGAAAGGGCCGGAAAATCACCAGATTGGCCCTGTCTCACGGCGGAGATACAACATCGACAGCGAGAAGAGGCAATGTCTGCAGAGTTTGTAGATGGAAATGGGAATAGATGCGAGTATTTATTATTGAAGGAACGAAGGGAAGGAATGGTCATAGCAAATAGAAACCGCCATAATATGGGATGCATCTTGAGATTAGCCTATTAGTAGCAAGATATCAAGATAGCATGACTGGCCAGCAGCACATCACTGAGAGAGACCCTCAATGGTCTGCATGATGGTCTGCATGTGCCATACTCTGGCCAAGCGAAGGATGACACCAGGCAAAGAGACGACTAAATTGAGGGTGAAAAGAGTTCGCACAATAGTGATTTTGCTCTATACGTCGTCGTGAGTCAATGGCGCTTTTCTTTTATTTCTGCCATAACGTTGAAGAGTCGAGTCGAGGCGAACGCGCTAGGGGCGATGATAGATCTGGATATCGCAGGCTGGGAGTACCGCAGCCCTATTCTGCGCTACAGCGAGGTACTTTGCCATACATGTGCCTTCTGACTTGCATCCACCGTTGAACGCAGCAATATCGCAACCCATCCAGTCCACCGGAGTTACAGGTACGAGGCGCCCCTCAGCCAAAGGGGGCCAGCAGGGACTCCATGAGACGCAGCAAATTACTGCAACCTTGGTACGGAGTATTACCTGCTCCGTACCTTGTCTTGGCTCTGCGCCTACTCGTAGCAGCCTGTGCGTTCCTGGGGCTGAAGTGGTAGTAATCAGAACAACCGCTAAAATAACCTCAAGGCGACAGTGGTATTGCCCTAAATAGGCTATAGCGGCAGCTTCAGGTCACCTAAATGTGACTGCTCGCCTCCATCAGCAGTCGGGGATGCCGGCCGGCATCGACGATGCGAGCCAGGATCGAGCGTTTTCCAGGGCAGTGCAGTGCGGGAAGAAAATCTCTGCAGAGCTGCCTTTCTTGCTACGGCTCTGCATAGCATCATACTACCTGCCCAGGTAGTCGTAACCATTACAGTGCTATTGTTAGGTAAAGTCGTTTGTCGTAGAAAGAGCTGTGCCCTGTTACATTGTGAAGAGCTTTGGGACGGCGATGCCCAGCGGTTAGATGTCGATCCTTACGTTGGAGAGAATCTGGTCCCGTGCTCATGGCGAATCAACTTACACCCAACGCGACGCAAGCCATACAACATGGCGCTATTAGTAACCGTTGTCTAAGACGAGAGCAAGGGGTGAGCTTGCTGGATGCCCTGTCGATATTAGCATGGAGTGCGAAGTACGTACATATAGTAGGCACTGCCAAGCATTAGTATTTGGTTGCAAGCAGCCTCAGACGAATCGAGGTGAGAATTTATTTTGCTTCCAGTGTCCTGGTAAGAAAAGCGGCAGCAAGAGAGATTGAAACCTTTCCCCCCTTTACTTTGTGGGCGATGTGCCGGATTACGTCTACGGTTGAGAGTTTTAGCTGACGAGAAGCGATCATCCGAAGTCCCATGTAAATTGAGCCCTCAAAACGCGAGATCTTTAATTTATGCCCACTTATAATGAGTAGGCACCGGTAATAGGTATCTGCTGCATGGCACTTGCAGATGCAAGGAACATAGCACTCTCCTGTATTTAGATCTTCCAGCTAGTCGAGTCAGAAGAGAAAGAGAAGAAGAAGAAAAATTTCTTGTGTCACTCTCTGTTGAACAGGTTTGATGCCGACTTGTCTCTCACGACATCACATCACACCACATGCACGACATCCCGCACGCCCGTCTCCTCACTGTGAGATGCAAACTAATGCCTCCTCTTTTTTTCCAGTCCAATGCACCGTAGCCTTCGTTGCAGGCCCGGTTCCACGGCCACCTCGGGCCGCCACCTGCCCAGCCCACATCGAGTTTGCCCTAGGCCCATGGGCGTCTCGAGGCCTTCATGGATAGCTGCGGGAAATCCAGACTGGCACTTGAAGCTCGAGGCTGGGCTGACAATGGTTGACTCTCGATGCTGGCAAATAAAGCATCGTCGTTCTGATTGGCTCTCTGGCTATAGTTTGCCTTCAGCCATCAATGCTGCTAGATGCTCGCCTGGCGTGGATGGGCTTCCATCCCTCTGATCTCGTCTGCCGACACCACCTCCACCATCATCCGACGAAAGGCTGCTCGCGCGCGCCCGTGTGCTGCTCTGCTACTGCTACTAGGCAGTATGCAAGTCGAGTGCCAGAACAGCCCTCGCCCTCCAACCCATGAAGAATCCACCATCCATCCATCCATCCACATCACCCCTTGTTAGCTTGCTTGGCTTCGCTATCCGTGTTAGCGCCATTCATCAATCCTCTTCTCTTAACGACAAAGGAGGGGGCCCCAAGCCGAAGAGTCAAGCAAAAGCATATTTGCAGCGCCAGCTCCTCTTTACAAGCCTCTGCAGACGCCTCATCATCTTGCAGGCCGGCTTTGTATGCGCTTCCCCTCTCGTTGCTGGTCGACCTCCACACTTCCAGCCGCGGCCAGCCTATCCGGATCGCCCTAGTCCGGTATTCCCTCTTAGTTCGCACGGTACAGCGAGGTACTTGATATTATTTCTGGAGCTTCTGCTCTCCTAATTTAACCTGCTTGCCGCAAGTGGTAGCAGCTTTGTACACAGGGCCCTCGATCTCTCCACCCGCTGTAGCTCAGTGCCTCTGAGCCTGTACTTGACTCCAAGGCTCTCTTGAGCCATGTGCAAGTCTGTTAGTTGCAGTCGTACTCAGACCCATCACTTCTTGTCTCTTACTTGTACATTTGTATATACTGAGCATTATCACATTTCGGTGTGCGGAGTACCATAGATGCAGCAAATGCCCACCCGGTCAGGCAATAATATCACAAGTGCAGCCCACAGAAAAATAGCACTACTACTACATCCATACATGCAAAGCCCACTCGCCTCTCTCCCTGCATCTGCCGCAACTCCCCCTCGTGCAGCAAATGCGACGGTACCTGGCAGTTCGTAACTCCTCCAGTGCTGTCTGCTCCGTGCGTCTGGCGGCGCCCAGGGGACCCCAGCGCCTAAATCTCCCCTCTGCATAGCGTTCTGCATAGCGCTCTGCACAGCGCTCTGCAGCGGCGCTGGCTCCGCCTCGTTAGCGCTACAAGCTGCTATTGAGCAGGTACTTCGGGGTACTCCGGACCCCATAAAGTTAGCACGCCGGCCGTCCTCGTCTACGCCACTTACTGCCCTGGCGCTCAGGCCTGGGGGCTCTCTCTCCACCTTTTGAAAACGTCGACCGCACGACACCTGCGCTGGCCTCTGTCGCGAGCCTCTCGACCTCTTCCACCCCACCTGCGCCGAACTGCGACGTCTTCGAGTTCAAACCGATCGACTGAGCCGAACTGACTTAAACCTCGGGTCTGTTCCTGATCCTGCTTCCGTCCAGCCGCTTGCCGGGTTCCAGCTCTCTGCCCTTCACCATCGCCACTCGTCCCTCGCACCGCAGCTTCACTCGATCCGCGTCCTTGGCGATCGACTCAGCCTGTAGCATCCCGCTCTACCTCGTCTCTCCCCTGGCCGCAGCGCCTTGCTAAGCTGCTGCTGCTACAGCTCCCGTGCTGGCGTCGCGCATTGTCAGCATTCGCTGCGCTTGGATTGGCGAGTCCCTGGGCCTCTAGCAGGAGAATCATGGGCCTCGACTGGCACAAGGTGCTTCTCCAGCTCTAGCAACACCATTGCCTCTCCTCCGTCTGCAGTCGTCGCTCGCCATTTCCCGCGGCTGTGGATGAGTACGGAGCATTATCTCGCCTTGGTCCCATCCTCTCTCCTTACAGCCTAAACCCCTGCCTCTTTTGTCCTCTTTCTGCTTTGGTCTCGTCTGCTTTTCTCTCTCGCCTTTCTCTTTTTCGGGTTCTGGATTAGACGCGCCGGCTTAGACGTTATACTTTCCGATATTGTCCTTTCTTCTCCCGCCTTTCTTGTTTCATTTTAATCAATCGAATCGCCCAACGGCATTTTGCGGCACCCAACCATCACCACCCAAAACCACCACCACCATCATCATTGCCGCTCGAGAACGCCGACGCACGCTTCTTTCGCCACTTCCAAAAAAACCTTCGTCAGCCTATCGCGTCTCGTCCAGTCGCTCTCGTCTACTATTTCTACCGCTTAGAAGTTCTTTTATTCTCCCATTTGATTCCCCACATAGACCGTACCTGACATTTTGTGACTGGTAAGTGGGACGTTCTTTTGAATCTCAGCTCAGCTGGCCTCGACCCAGTCCTGACGCTTTCTCTCCCTCTCCCCGCCACGCATTATTCATTGTAGCGATCTAGGCGGCCGCGAAGGACTTCTCGACCAGATCGTTGACATCTTGTTATGTCTGTATAAGCTGGGTTTGCCTTGGTCTGCATTGATGTGCTAACGATCAAATAGCTTTGTCTTGTTCTTTTTCAGATCTATTCTTCTACAACATCAATCCGTTTTCTGAAATTCCAACCTATCAAACGTCATCCTCCAGATCTATATTCCACCCGCCGGTATTTTTCGCTCGAAAGACCTCACACGCCGAATCACCCCCGGGCGATTACCTGATCCTTTTGGCTCTGCCTTATTATTCGGCATAAAATTAACTTCCGCTTGTATCGACTTCTTAAATCCTCTACCACTTGGGGAGGCAAGTTCACACACAGAAAAACAACCGCGGCTCGAATTGAACAGATTCGCTCCTGCACCCAATTAGCGTTATCCCCATCGACCGATCATGAGTTCAGGCTCCGCTAAGAACGGATCATCGTCGAGGTTGACTCAGGTGCCGTCCAACCAGTCTCTGCTGTTGGAGAAAGTGAATGCTAGGACGTCGACTCCGGACTCTGAAGCGCTTGCCAGCTCTGAAGACGAAGGAGATCATCGCCACGAAACCTCTCAAACCCTTGCACAGCCCCCCAAACCTGTCCGCCGGGCTTCTTGGTTGAACGATACATCTGCACCTCTCAGCCGACCTCGCAAGGGGTCATTTGCGAGCAACTCAATGTCTCCAACTACATCGCACCCCAGCACTCCATCCATTGAAACCGGGGCGGGGACCTGGGGATCTCATTCCACGTCCTCAACAATGGGCCGCACGCCAGGATCGAACTTTCATTGGGGAACTGGTATTTGGAACACAGACCGCAAAGATCCGCCGCTGAGACTCAGCGAGGTTCTCCCGTCTCCTACCTCAACTGTGCCTCCCGGAGCTGGAAGCAACTCTTTCTTTGGCCCAGATTCGTCTAACCTAACACCAACCTCCGCAGCCGCTCGTGAACCAGGCACCAATTCACAGATTCCCTTTCCCATTCCACTTCATCCTACGCCAAAAACCTACCGCTCGCAATCGTATTCTGCTGGACAGCTGGATCCTGAAATGTCACCAGGCACTGGGATGAGCTCCTCCACCGTCATTGGTCGGGCCCGTTATCCTGCTCTTCAACATCGACCTTCACGGCCTAGCATGCTAAGCGAGATGTCGAGCGACGGAACTATGCTGGGAAAGGTCAAAGAAGTGGAAGATGACGACGACGAAAACTCATCCGAATCTCTCCAAGGCTCTTTCCATCAGAGTGCTGAAGCTAAAGCTATTGAGATGCTTGCGCGAGAGAATGCCATGCTTAGGCAGCAGCAACAGGCTCAGCAGCAACAGCAGTACGGTTCAAGGATTCGACAACGAGGTGCTCCCGGTTCTTATCATGGCAACGGATACCCCCTTCGAGAGTACGTTCCAGAAGAAGCTGATTATGCTATCGATGAGCTTGACGAAACAAATGACGGCGAGGGCATAGGCAGGCGACCTACCGATAGGAGAATGAGCGAGTTTGGTATCTCAGGCCCATACCGTAATCCCATGGGCTTTGATGGACGGAAAGAAGTCCCCAACTTGAAGAAGGCGCTTTGGTCTAGCTCTCCAAGCTACTTTGCAAATGATCTTTCCCAAAGTAGACGCCACTCCTTTGCCAATATGCCCACACGACAAGGATCCATCAGCTCGATTGCCGATTCTGTTGCGACACTGGAGGCCCCAAATCCTGATCTCCAGTTGAACCAGGGCTATCCGTCCGGCTATCCAGACAGCTCAGCTTTTGGAGGCGCGAGTAATCGTAGGTTTTCTTTGGACCAGGCCACCTGCGTGTACACAGACGCTAACAGTTCCTCAACAGCTAATTTCTTCCCCGGAGGCGGTAACATGGCGGGCTCTATGCCGTCGGGATTTAGCAATCCATTTGCTTCTCCGTTTGGAATGCATGGTCAATTTTCTGCTAACCGTCCGCCGTCTCCTCATCGCAACGTGTACAGCGTGGGTCAACCAAGGCACAACCAGCTCTTACACGTTGTCCTATTCAAGTGTGCTAGAGCGGATGTATTTTACATCCAAGAAGGGACTGGGCTTACCGTCAAGCCTGGCGACCTCGTCATTGTCGAGGCTGATCGAGGCACCGACCTAGGAACTGTTGCACGAGACAACGTCGATTGGCAGACAGCCAAAGAGCTCAAGGAACACTATGCAGAGGAGCAATACAAATGGTTAATGATGTATTCTCAAAACGCAGCTGCCGCACAGGAAGGTTCAGGTGCCGGCCTCTTGGCTTCGTCCAATGGCCTCCAGGGCAGTGCAATTGGTGGCATGGGCCCACCGAATCAGCACCACATGCAAGAGCCCAGTGCTGGCGAGCTACGCCCCAAGCTCATCAAGCGTCTCGCCCAGAATCACGAGATTCATTCTCTGCGAGACAAAGAAGGACAGGAGGCCAAGGCGAAGAGAGTGTGCATGCAAAAGGTCAAGGAACACGGCCTGAACATGGAGATTCTTGACGCTGAGTTCCAAATGTAAGTTGAAACATGTCTTCTTGATGGCGACATCACATCAAACTAACCGAATTATTAGGGACTGGAAGAAACTGACCTTTTACTACTTTGCTGATTCCTATATCAACTTCAACTCGCTTGTCACGGATCTCTTCAAGATTTACAAGACTCGCATCTGGATGTCCGCTATCAACCCGGCATCATTTGCTAGTCCTACCTTGGGGATCCAAGCGCCGAGCGGAGTTGGACCTGGTGCCGTTGGTGTTGGTCGCGGAGCAAATCCAAATGAACGTCGCCCGAACCAAGTCTCGCAGCAGGAACAGCAATCACAACTTTTCGCTGGCGCTGCACAACAAGCTCGGGGCCTACGATCTGGCTATGCCCAGTCTCAATTGGCCACGGATAGGCCAGCTCCTGCGGCCACCGGATTTCCGCCTCCAAATTACGCATATGGCTCTACAGGGGCTTTCGGCAATACTCGAATGAATAACGGTGGCTCATACACGTTGGGCGTGAACCAGGGCGCCGATGCCTTCGCTGGCGCTGGATTCTCACACTCGGGTGATCTCCAGTCAATTCGCCAACGATTTCCTGCTTCTCAAACCATGACACCTCCTGGGCAGCCACCCCAGGGCGTGAATGCAATCTCACCTCCCGGCGAGTGGACAGCCAGTTTCCAAGGTCTCTCACTTAACACTCACTAAATTTTTGGACGGCAACATTTGGACGACTTATAGCATGATTAGACTACAACGCTCGTTTTTCTTTATTGCGCGCTGCTTGCTATATTCTAAAGGATATTCAACGATAATGAAAGAATAAAAGAAGACAAAATATTTCTTTTTGCAATATGCCTATTCTTCAGGTTTATTTTATTATTATTTTTTCCTCTTACGGCGGCGGCTATGGCTCAGAATGAACATCACATGAGCGGAACCCGAGGGTTTTTTTTTTCCTGCTTGAAGAGGGGAGTCTGTAGCACCATTCCTCTCGTTATTACAACATGAGCCCCTCTCGCGACAGTCATTACATCTGGAAATCTTTTTTGCTATATACATACATATACATACATATTATCCCTCTATAACCCTGGTATGGATTACGGATTTGGCTATTGGACATGCGAGATCAAAGAATGGAGAATGGGTATGGTTTTGCTTTCGCTTCCATTGGCTGAGAATATAGACAGAGAGACCTGAATTAACACAATGCATGCTGTAACTAATACACAATCAAAAAAAGGGAACGGATTGGGTATGGCTAATGTCATGTACGACAAGAGATTTTTATCTTTTTTTTTTTTCCTATTTATATGCTCTTCTTGTTTGTCATGCTCTCTCGACAAACTTTCTTTCTTATTATATTACTTTACAGAATTTGGACCACATTAGTATTTGCGTTTTCTCAAAGATAAAGAATCATCCAGATTTATAAAGAGAATATTATATTGGCATTGAATTGATGATTAATTGCACCATCTCGGCATCCGAGACTTGCGTGATATGCTGCAGCCAGCACTTTTAACCACCCAAGGCGAAAATGACTACGAAATTGGCTAATATTGATCACTACCCTAAACCTATTTCTCGGGTTCCGCCGCTTTGAACAGGATATATTGACATGAGTAAATGAAATGTATCAAGAGCGGATATCTTGATATGTAGACGTTCTTCCTTTGCAAGGGCGGGTGCACAGAGATGTACCTTCCGTATTCGAGGGTACCTTCTCGATGGAAGGAAGGTGCGACGAAGCTAGCTATTTTGCACCCATTTGCATTCTCCGAGTACAATTTTGCAACAAATTCTTTTCTCTTCTTCTTTCTCGTTTTTCTTCTTCTTCTCTCTCTCTGCAAAATGATTTATTCTGTATGAACATTTGTTGATAATCCTCAGACATTCGACGGCATTTTTCTAATCTTTATTCCACATATTGTCTTGTCTTTTGTCAACATGCCCGCAACGACGCGGAAAAGAAAAGCTTCAGAAGAGGGTGAGAGATCCTTTTTTTTTTCTCAGCATTGAATTCAACAATGACACTTGGTTTTAGAAGATGCAACACCTGAGGTTGTGCCGGCAGCGGTGAAGACTTCGCGAGCATCTCGTAAATTGCGGACGAACAGCCAAGAACAGCCATCGAAAGCCAGAAAATCTGCGAAGAAAGGACGATCAGGGACTATGTAAGATCAGTTGCAGATGTGCCTGTGACACTGGACTTGGTATTAATTTATGGAAGTGAGAACTTGAATTCCGCAAGAACCCCCAAAAGCATCAAGCCAACAGCTTCTAGCGTGTCGACTGCAAAGAGAGACATTCGGAAAAAAGCAGACGAGCTAATTCATTTGATAGAGATTCAGTATGATAGTTCCCGAGAGTTTTCTCCTCTTATACTCGTCTCAGAAGTACTAACGAGGTGTTGGTCTGTAGAGCTGAAGACAGGCTTGGTAATCTTGGGTCTGGCATTACTGCAACTGAATCGAAGACGACACCTCTCCGGAAAACAATGATCGGCTTGGAGCATGAGCAGACCAGCAGAAACCCCAATACTATATATCAGAAATCGTGCGAGCATCTACAAAACATGCAGGAGACTATAGATGAGTATAAACGGCTGAATCATGCCACGGCCAATCTAAAAAAGCCTCTCGAGATCAAACAGTGGGAGCAAGACTCTGAAGACATAGCAAAAGTCGACAAACGAGCTATGGAGATAACGATAAATACATTGAATGGTATAGTACTTGGGGAGAAGACGGCAGATTATCCTCGTTCGGCAGCACAATTGGATGACGAAGTTGAGCAAGCTGCCAGGAGATGGCTGCGGACTGGGGTCTCGACTAGGGAAGATACCTGGGGCGATGTCGTACGGGAGGCTCTCAAGGCGTTATCTGGAATTACTAAGATCTTGTCGTGATACATATATAAGATCAATTTACATTGATTGGCCTAATAGCGAGCATTCACCATTGTCCAGCATCTGCTTTCTTGGCCTACTTGATCTCAAAGTCTTCTTGGTGTCCCCACTTTATCTTGTAGATCGTCTGCAGCGAGCTTGTCTCGTTCATCTGGCTGACTCATCAGTTCCCCACCCATCTTTTTTCCCACCAAAAAAGCCCATGAGGGCTCTGAGGGGCAAGTCCTATCACGCTAGAGCCATTATGGGTTTAGCCCGTCGCTTAACCCACAAACAGGCCCTTGAATTTTCATTATCGGTTTTGGGTTTTGCAGCCTTCTCCTCCGAAATTTCGACATCCTCTCGATCCAACCTCGTTCAACTAACCCTCGGCAGGAAATTTTCTGACCTCAAGCCGGTTTGTCCTCCCCGTCCCATTCCTCTACATTCCAATTCCTCTTCTTCCATTGAGGAGTGAATAGCAAAACGTCGTCTGTAAAGCTAACGTTTGTCGTCATCGTCGCCGAGCAGCAAAAATGGGTGCCCTCAAGTATGTCGAAGAGCTCCAGAAGAAGAAGCAGTCCGACCTGGTCCGCTTCCTTCTCCGTGTGCGCTGCTGGGAAGTACGTTACAACTCCGAATGATTATCACAAACACGCAAAACATCCCGAGACGAAATACATAAAAAAAAAATTTCAATACGTTCTCTGTGGACGGGGCCGGATGAGGTCGAGGCAGTGGGAATTGAAACTTTTTTTTCGGTCTAGATTTTCCTTCTCTACTCTCTTTCTTCTCTCTTCTGTGGCTACCTCCATCTTTGGACAGGACTTGTGTGTGTGTGTGAGATTGGGAAATTGTCTTCCCTTTTCCCACCATGCCGTTCCTTTTTCTTTGCCCGTGAAACGGCATTGAAGGTCACGAGAGAGAGAAAGGAGATGGAGCAAAACAAGAAAGGTCCATGACTGATGAGTTTCTGTGTTTCCAACTGCCAACACCTACATCACCCCCCTTGTCTTTGCTATACACTCGTTGAACATTTGCTGAGAGTGCATTAATATAGTACCGTCAACTGAACGTTATTCACCGCGCCTCCCGCCCTTCGCGCCCCGACAAGGCTCGCCGTCTGGGCTACAAGGCCAAGCAGGGCTACGTTATCTACCGCGTCCGTGTCCGCCGTGGTGGCCGCAAGCGCCCTGCCCCCAAGGGTGCCACCTATGGTACGTTTGCTCAACTTTCTACGAGAAAATTTTCTTCTCTAGGCAAGAGTTCTGTTTATTGACAAGTTTGGAACGAAAACAGGCAAGCCCACCAACCAGGGTATCAACCAGCTCAAGTACCAGCGCTCCCTCAAGGCCACCGCTGAGGAGCGTGTTGGTCGCCGCTGCGCTAACCTGCGCGTCCTGAACTCCTACTGGATCAACCAGGACTCCACCTACAAGTACTACGAGGTCATCCTCGTCGACCCCAGCCACAAGGCCATCCGCATCGACCCCCGCATCAACTGGATCGTCAACCCCGTCCACAAGCACCGCGAGGCTCGTGGCCTTACCGCCACCGGCAAGCGCTCCCGTGGTCTCAACAAGGGCCACCGCTACAACAAGACCACCGCTGGCCGCAGAAAGACCTGGAAGAGACACAACACCCTGTCCCTGTGGCGCTACAGGTAAATGCTCTCCGCCGGAAAGCGGAAGCGTTGACGGCCGGGGCAGTTTTGCGGTGCCTGCGTTCCTGGATATCCTTCTGGGAGTGTTCATCGCGAGAGAGTTCTTTGGTGGTCTTCTTCGGTTTTTTTTACTGTTGCAGCAGAAATGTATTTGCGAGCAGGAACAATATCACGGAGGTAGCCTGGAAGATCGGAGTTTTAAAAAAAAGAAAGGCCAAAAGATGCTACTTTCTTCTTTGGTAGTTCTTTAATGGAAATGGCATGAACACTTTCCGATTAATTATTTCGGAACTGCGATGATATCTCTTTTTTTTCTTTTCAAAATTTTCCTATGTAGAAAGCAATTGTGACTTTTCACTCTTCATCTTCCCGCGTGTGTCCCAATCTCAACTCTGCCAGTGTTCCCTACGTAAGACGCAAAGTATTAGTATTTCATTATAATACCCTCGTTGATATGCAAATCACATAGCATCATACACCAAGAGGGGAAATTTTTTTTTTTTTTTTTTCATTTTTCAGTACCCATTCCATTTTCAATTGATAAATAGCAAAATGATTTCTCGTCTCTAAATACAATCCAGAAAGCAAGGAGCTTTTATCTCGTTATGACCTCCGTACGCAAAAGGCCCAAAGCATATCAGCCCCGATCCAGAAGAAAGCTTGTCTTACTTGCTCCATCATCGTGAAATTGAACTCCCCCAAAGTAAAAACCGGGTTCAAATGGCTCCAATTTTGTCTGTCTCTCTCTCATTCTCAAACATAATACAAGCCGCGCGCAAACTGCAGGCAATTTTGTGCAGAAACGTGAGGGAAAAGGCGGGGCAAAATGTGAATGGAAAAGGAACGAGAGCACAAATCCAGCTATCTAGGTTTGCGCATTGGTGACATTACCAGTTCATTGAGCCCTAACTAAGATCCAGCCGTTTCATATGGTCCAAATATTCTTCATTGGCCTTTTAAAGCTCCAATGTTGAGATACCATTGTCACTTAATTGGACAACTCAACAACCTCCAAGCGAACTGGGGAGTTGATCCATTCAACAAACCAGATGTACAACTCCAATGAAAATCCAGCAGTCTTCCAAAAGAGGCACCCGGACCGCAAAATCCAACGTATGCCATTTTAAATGACTGTCCGTAGTGGCAAATAAAAGAATAAAAGAAAACCATTCTAGGTGGTAGAACTGAAAAACCGAGGAGGGAAAAACACATCAAATGACAATAGAAGAATCGAAAGAGAAGAAAAAGAAGAAGAAAAACAATAGTCTGTCATCGGAGCCAATACTAGGGGCGGCAACGATCCAAGCACAATAATAGACGAACTCTTGGGCTGCCTCGTCTGTTTATGTGTTCTCAAATCGTATGCACATCGCCTGAGGCACGGATGGCGCAAACCGAAAAAAATGATTTCCGAACCGCGTTCACTCGTTCGTAATATACACGCAAAACACTCGTATAAATGCTGTGCTACTACTCAGTATCTGAGCAGGCCGTTCCTGAAGGAATATCGCGTTCTGGCTTGCGGAGCTAATGAAACAAAATAGGAAAGGAAACCGAAAATAGAATTAGAAATGTCATCATAGTGACAGTGTCACCACCGTGCCGCATAAAGTCGTATTCCACTGAAATCTCATGAGTGAATAACGTAAAAGCATAGGCGGGTGAAGTGGCATTATACACGTATATCGTCAAAATAGACGAAGTTTCAAATAGTTTACACCCAGTGCGTCTCGCCACCATCCACCGAAGTGTTAGCAGAGTGTCCCTGGCTAAATCTTTGATTGAACTGGGGAGGCTGGACAGAGCCACCCGAGCTGGAGGTTGTAGAGGATGCCGGCATAGAGGTACTGCTGGTGAATGGAGGCGGCACTTGCTGGCGCATGCCCTGACCTCCAATACTAGGCCCCGCTGTCCCGTTGGTATTGGCACTGGCATTGGGACCAATAGGGGGGAGTACTCCAGGACCAGAAATTCCTCGGTTGTGGCTAGGACGCAGAGGTATTTGGCCACCTGTGTTGTCAGAAGGAGTGACTTGTCCACTCGAAGCAGCGCTTCCGCGGTTATCATAAGCGGCAATCTTTGCTTGGATGCGACGTCCATATGGAGTTGTACGAATCTGTGGAAGAATAGGGCGGATAGCCTCAACAAGACGGTATTTCTGGTGAGGAGTTGAAAATTCAAGTGCCGTCTGTATGACATAATTGGCAAATGAATCACGAAGAAGGCGCTCCATCTCGGGTTGAGCCAGCATCTCTTCTACAATCATGTCCTTGGAAGGAGCTTGAGCACAGCGCAAACACTTCTCAATTACATTGGAGCTGAATTTGTGGCGAGAGAGCTGGCTGATGCAGCCCTGGAACATGCCGACAATAGGCTCAGTGAAGGTGGGTTCATTGAGATCAATGATATATTGGACAACGTAGTTCCCAAATGGATCCTGAACCAATATGCGCGCATGCTCAGTGATGCGCTGGATCAGCCAGAGCTTCTGCTCACCCGTTGCGTGGTCGATGCAGCGCTGAAGCACGCAGCAGCCGTGCCTGTGGGTACCAACTTCGATACAGTTGTTGCCGACAGCATCGAAAATGAACTGGGCGTCAGTAGCAGTGAGCTTGTTAAGACACTTCTGGATGACGTGGTTGCCGTTCAGATCCTGGATGAGTTCTACGACTCGGAAACGGAGAGCCTCGATAATGAGATGGATTTGTTGAGGAGTACCGACGTACTCAATCATCTTCTGTAGGGCTCTCGTTCCGTGCTGGTTAAGAGCGATGCGCACCATATCTTGGGAGGCGTTCTGGATAAGGACAGTTCTTTCGTCGTCATTGCAGAACTCGAGGAGCTTTTGGCACAAATAATTACCAAACGGATCCGTCATGAGCTCTATGACATGCTTATTGGTCTCGAGCCAAATCATGTGAACCTGATCGCTATTGCGTTCTTCCAGCTTCTTTTGGAGATAGCGACAGCCGTGCTGATCTTTGCATAGCTCATAAATTTGGCCTCGAAATGAATCCAGTGGCATATTTTGATATCGAGACATTGCTACAAAAAAGAATGTCAGTATTAAGGAGAAAGGGTAAAATAAGAAATATTACTGCCATGACACTCACTTTCGTTATCTAGTTGTCGACGATGCTGGATAACACGAGCCTGGCTGTCACGATGTTGGTTGCCCTGGCTGTAGGATACGTTACCAAAAGGAGGATAATTCTGAGATGTGTATGCGCCGCCGCCATTGGCCCCATTAATGTTCAGCTGCTGCATTCCAGCAGAGAGTGAATGAGCGCCGTATGAAGGGCTCGAAGTGGAGCTTGGGGTTGGAAAGCCATTTGTTGGATAGAAGTTAGTGCTGTACGAACTCGTTGACGCTGCACTGCCAGGAGAAGCCGCAGATGCGGCAGCATGAGGGGTTGCGGGGTGAGGAGCCGCAGATGCCATGGTCGGTCCAAACGGGGCAGCGTTAGCTTGAAGGGCTGAGTTAATCGATGGGAAGACGCCAGCTTGCTCTCGACTAGCACTGATATTGTTATCGTTAGACAACTCACGAGCATGTCGAACTGGTACTGCTCCAGCCGGAATGCGACCGATGCTAGCATTATGATTATGGAAGTGCTGCTGAGCGTGGTTATTTGCACCACCGTTTATCATAGAGGTACCTGCAGGGTTCTTGACAGTAGGGATGTCGTTGGCAGAATAAGAGCTATGCAACTTGGGAGGTGGGTGGACCGCCTGAGAAGCACCAGCAGTCTCATTTGAATTCTCCGAGATGTACTTGAGATCAAGAGAGTGCCGGAAAGATGCAGGGCGGCTTCCAATGTTGCCTGCATCGCCCGTCTGGCCAATGGAGTGCCCATTAATGGCAGACATGCTGTGCTGGGTACGATGCCGGGCTACGTTGGTTCTCCAATGGCTGGAGGACCGCGCTTCAGGGTTAGGCGAGGGTGCCAGAGCAAGGTCGAGAGCGGCTGATGAGGCCGATAGCTAAGAGAGGACGGCGAAATTAGCAAATTTGAAAACAACTGATTATAAGAATCAGGTTGATAAGGGGCACATCAAAGAGTGGTGTGGGAAAACTGGGTATAGAACACGGAGAAGTGTGATGTTGGGAAAAGGGAAAAAGATGAGAGAGAAGAGGAGGGGGAGGAGGAAGAGGAAGAGGAAGAGTAAGAGGAGGGAAATAAGAGTTGCCATGGTAAACGCGTGCCAGGGATAGCAGAGAGAGTGTGTGTGTGAGGTGTGCTGCCTGCTACCAGCTGCCGGGCGTCTGTCATCCCAATATGGCAGCCCGAAAGTGATAACACTGGGAGAACAGGAGGAGAAGCTACCAATGTACGCTAAACGCAGCGCCCTCAAGGGTTTATGTTACATCTAAACTTTGCAAGAATAAAGAAACTAAAAGAATGAGTACTCACAATTTGGTCGTCACGGCGAACAAGCGTGGGGAAGCTCTCGTCAGCAGTGTAGCCGGAAGTCAGGTGGTGTGGCTCGTCGTCACCAAACAAAAAGCGCGTTGTGTTTGTTTGATCAAGATTCGTGTCGTAAAATCCAGTTCTTGAGCGAGTGACCGGCATGGAATACCGATTTATCCTCCTAATATCAAAGATTAGCTAGATGGGACAGGTCAAGGAGTCGAGCTCTCGAGTCAGTGGAGGAGTAGATGTGGCAGCTTGACATGCAAGGTGGCGCAAAGTACTCGTGCTTTGCACAAGAGATGGCTCGCGGGTTTCGTTCCTGGCGACTAGCAACAGTGCTGCGCAGGCATGAATCCAAAGCGCGCTCGCACTCAGTCATCAGGCAAGCCAAGTCTCGCATGCATTAAGATACCACCCCGCCCTTGCTACTCGAGGCAAACACTTTACACAATTTCAAAATATCTAGCCACCAAGAGGAGGGGAATCAACAGGAAGTTATTTTCGCTGTGTTACTTACGAGTTTGTAGACCGCTGACTGCTCGGGTCTTGACGAACAGCGTCCTCTTTATCATCGTCATCGCTGTTGCGGCGCGTAATAGGAACAGATCGCGATGGCACTTGGGCATCATCTAGCCCGTATGACTGCTGGAGCGAGCTGGTGCCGTGGACAGGAGAGTCCAATAGCGAACCGGAGCGAGCTGGTCGGCCAAATAAGCCCGGGGGAGAAGTTATGCTCGAAGTCGAGAAGCGATTCGGCCGCGAGAAGATGGAAGGAAAGCCGTTGTTGGTGTTTCGATATTCGGGAGGGGTTGTCGGCTCAGATTGGTGCCCGGCGAATCGATTCATCTCTTCTTCCATTCGCACCAATTCCAGCGCCTCTCGTCGCTGTTTCTGGTCTAATGCGTGCATCTCGATCTCAAAGAGCCGTCTCTGTTCTCGAATCCTCTCATATTCTAACCGCTTCTTCTCAATCTAAAGAGCACGGAGTTAGTCGAGCTCGCGATTCTCAAGCTATTCAGCACGGGATGTGGCGATTGGATTAGATGGGCTTGGTTGTGCTTGGAAGCCATCGCTTGGGGGCTGCCTACCAATTGGACCCTATGTAGCGTCTGCGTGGCAGAGAGTCAGCCAATATCGCACATGAACAGAACGGAGAGCTTTGCAGCAGTCCCAGCCTGGCACCGCAAGCAGCGGCAGAAACTTGTCCCTAGCCAGGTCTCCAACAGCGACTTACATTATTATATTCTTGGGATCCGTTATAGTCTTGAGGGATGTCGGCCCTACGGGGTGGAGAGGTTAAGGAGCTCATTGAAGAGAGAGTTGGCACACGGCCCGAGTCGGTGGTGAAGCGGCGAGGTAAGGAGGAGCGCAAGTCGTGGCTCGACGGCTGCTGCTGTTGCTGTTGAGGGATACGAGCGGCACCGCGAGCAGGTGAGACAAGCGGGTTGACGGGCGGCTCGCTCCTCGGCGCCTGCTGAGGGCGGAATCGCGAATCTTCCATGGCGGGCAGCGAAGGGAAAGCGACAATACTCGTACACGCCGAATTGGCTGCGCTCGGACGGACTATATAGCCTAAACCGCTGCAGACATGAAGCACAAGGACAAGAGTCAGCACGCCTGGTCGTTGTGGACGAGGAGGTTAGGGCCAGGTACGGGAGCCAGCGACGCTGGAGGCGGGGTGGGATAGGGCGAAGGGATTGGACCGTTGACGAGGCAAGGCGATGCTGGTCTGTGGTCGGTGTTGCAGCCACAAGCAAGGATGAGCAAGGATGAGCCGGTGGATGCCCAGATGGTCTGGGCTGGACTGGGGCCAGCGCGCCAGGCAGGGGTCCTTGGTGTGTATCCAGCGTCCAGCTTCCACCCGTCGTGCTGCAGCAGGTCGCTGGATCAAGCTCGACAGAGACCGTTGGGAGGCCGAGTCGTCATCGGTGGCTCGCTGCCAGCTCAGCATCCCGTTGGTGTTGGGTATTGAGCACGGCGAGGCGGAGCGTGAGGCAGCAGCCAAACGCCCGGACTATATCCAGCTCCCCAGCCAAGGTGACGCCAGGCCATGGCCGCTAGTGCTACCGTTGCTCGTATACAAGCAAAACGTGCTCGTGCTCGTGTGCTGGTGATGGTGACTTGGTTGTACGAAGCACCCAAGGGCCTCCCAGCCTCGATGTTGACCCTTTGCTCAGTCCGTGCCGTCGAAAGAAGAGGCATTGGCCAAGACGGAGGATAATCAGCCAGCAAAGCTCCGTGGCCCAGCCAGCATCCCATCTCCTTGATCAAGTGCCTCGGCCGGCTCATCGCCGAATTGGTCGAGTCCCAGGGATGGTATGTCATACTGGCAGTGGTCATAGACACGCACTGCGAACGAGGGCAGAGGGAGATGGAAATTGGGGACCAAAAGTGTTTGTATAATGCAAAACAGGACTGGATGACAAACGCACCTCACAATCTGGAACAGGCCACGCTGGACGGGGCAACGACCGAACAATGGTTCGAATGCAGTGGCCCAAGTCGGTATTTTTGATGTAGTATTGAATTACAGATGAATGGAGCGTACAGGCACTCAGCGAACAAGTGCAGCGGGCGGTTGACGACGGCCTCAGCCCCGTCGGAAAGGGAAATTGAACAGGCGGATAATAGATACAGTACAGGCGAAAGGAGCGTATTGGAGCACAAGAAAAGTAAGGGCAAGAAAATCAGCTCCAGAGCCTCACCATGGACGTCGAGACCGTATCATACACGCACACAGAGGGAGGCAGAGGGCGAGGAGCAGCGTGGGGATGAGAGATGGCGGGAGAAGATCTGTCTGAAGCACGAAGCGTGAGAGAAATCATTTCCTGGCATCCCAGTTTAGGCAAGTGGCGGAGCGGACCTGGCTACAGTGCAGTGCTAACGGCGCTACGGCGAGCGCTGCGAAAGGCCCGGAAGAGCCCCGTCGAGCAGGTGCAGGAGGCGGTGCCACAGCGACTTTGCGGTTGGGCTGCGGCGCCAATCAAGAGGTGGCCTCAACTCTACGCTGTGCCGAAGCGGCAGCTGTGTCGCTGCGCTAGATCTTTCACCGGGCCTGAGCCTGTGGCAGCAGATTGGCCGCTGTGCTGGTGCAGAGAGCGTCCTAATCGGCCTTGTATGCTGCCCGGGCAAGTGAGGTAGGTATGTAGGTAGGTAGGTATACTTCCTATTATCTGTATACGGGAGGCAGAAATGCGGATTACTCGTGCTCGAATACATGTGCTTAGCAATACCTACTAGGTATAGTAGGTACTAAGGAGCAGAATCTCAACAGGTACAAGTGAAGCCCACCTGTATGTAGCCAGGCGAGGAGCGTCCTTTAAGGTTAGGCTTTGCTGGACTCAGGGGAAATTCAGCGCCGGAGCTGGTATCCGTTCTTCCTGGACAAAAATTAAGGTAATTTGGCCGAGTCGAGTCTTGTTGGTTCGGCTAGCGCAGACGAGGGACCTTGACTCGGGACAACTCGTCGACGCTGTTCGGTGGCGGCTACAGATATGGATAAAGGCAGCCATCACATACATGCAGCTGCAGCTATGCCTGGTAGGCAGCGTCCTGTCTGGGCCTATCCAGGTGACGAGCGAGGCCAGACGCAAGACTCTGCATGCTGGCCTATCCAATGGTTTGCAGCCATGCCCATGGGCCATGGTTCAGCAGCAGTGTTGGTGCAGCATGTATGTAAACATCTGCATGGATGAGTTGTTTGCGGAGAGCGTGTTCACCGCATGCTGCATGCTGCTGTGGCACCTCAATGCGGCCGTATCTGATCTGTACGCATCGCCGAGGCAGACAGCAAGCATCAATTGCCTACAGTGCCTGAGCGTGCGTGCTTAGTAGATGCCGGCAGATTGATCGTCGTCTGCTTTCGCATGCGGCAGTTGATTGAGTCGTGATGCGAACTCCAGGCTGGTTCCCATTGCCGCGGCGGCCATGGAAATTCGACACCACGGCATCGTAGCGTCGTGCAAGCAAACGCGCTGCTCCAAACGCAGTGCCGCAACAGAATACCACGCACGTACGGTACATGGCGTTGCCTGTATGGAATTGGGGCAGGGCATCGTCCCGTTGCAGCCACCTGCTTGTATGCCGCAGCATTCAAGCCCAACTCTTAGGCTCGCAAACTGCTGGCAGCCTCTTCGCCTTAACCTAGAAGAGCACCTGCGGGCACCGCACCGCAGAGACATGCGCAAGATCCTTGTCGTTTATTCGGGGTGGGCTTTTCGGAATAGCAAACCTAGAGCCGGAGTCGCATCGGTAGCGGTGGCGAGGGCCGTATAGGCAATCCCGCTCGCCTGAAGGATCACCGTCTTCCTTGGGATCTCCCCGCCCGCCCCTCAATTGCTGGGTGTACAAGCACTTGATGCTCACGCCTTTCGATGTATCGATACCTTCTTTCAACAGTTAGGTACTTGGTTCAGCCAGTGCCTAGCTGAGTACTTACCTACATGATCACTGTTGAGTGCCCTGCAACCGAGTTGAAGAGGATTGTTTCCCACCAAAAAGCTGTAGTTGAGCCATGCCAGAAAACCAAGGGCTAAGCTTGAGAGAAGAGGATGGTGGCACGCGCCAATCCAATGGATAGCAAAGAGAGAGCCTGTTTGTACCTACCATACTTACTATACCTAAGGTACTAGTATGGAAATCCAAGTCGTGCCTATCCCACGCGCTTGCACTGCGAAACACATGTAGGAGGAGACCACCTGGAGCTTCTGTTTATCCCAACAAACCTACACGCAGCTTACAATGGAGTCAATCAAAAACTTGGAAGGTAGCGGCGATTCGCTCCGCCTTCCGGGTTACAAATGCAGCCCTGCCATCTATAATACTGCCATGCCCTACTCTGCACTTGCATCTCTACTAAAAGCCGGTCTATCTCGCTGAAAAGCCGGCCAAGTATGAAGATCTGCCGGGACATGCTTTTCTGCCAGCAATTGCCACTGGAGCGTTGCTTCGCCGGCAGAGTTCTCCTGCAGCGCATCTGCATCTGGGCCAAAGCCGCAGGGCCATGTAGATGTAGACAGCTGCGGCTGGGAAGAGCTAACGGGCTCTCACCTTGGGAAGACGGTGGGGTACTTGAAAGCTGGCGTTGCTTGATGACTTATCGTAAGTATGTACTACTATTTCCTGATCAAGATATCAACCAAGATACACCGCTGACCAGAGCATTCTGCGGCGATGGCGTTGGAAAGGACATCATGGACGCTGCGCGCGTGCTACGAGCCGTTAGCTGGAGGCTAACCCGAGCCATGTGATGCATCAGAGCCTCTTAGCCGTTCCGTGAATAGCATCATCATATCCTTGCCGGACATTCTTCTTTCTTTTCTTTTTCCCCCCCTTCTTGCTTACATATACAAAGTATGCTGGCTTCCATGTGAGCCCGCAACATCGCATTTGCGCACTGTCTATACGACTCATACGCCTGACAGACCCATCCGGCCAGGCCAGTTTTTTGTGCTTGCGGACGACAGAAAATCGGAGTCTGCTCCGTATTACTCGCTCTCACCTCTCGCCCCATTATGTAGCAATGACTAGATGACGAATTCCACTTGAAGTCCATATCGATAGCTCACATCTCTCGCCGCCGCCCCCCGAAATGGCCAGCAAGAGACGCAAAATGCTGCCATCTATTACTGTGAATGTTCGTGTTTCACTGGCGGGGTCAGGTCCAGCGGTTGCTGCGGGTAGCCCCGACCTCTGAAACCCAAGCGCCTCTTCCGGAGCTTTGATTCTCGATATGCGAACCAACGTTGGCAGCGTGGCTCTAAGCCAGGTCCGAATCTAACACCCCACTCGGTTAGCGAACGATCACTCCTCGCGCGCTAAAATGGTGGGCAAGGGACGAGGATCCCTGGCCTGAACTTGCGTGGACGGACATGGAAGGTCGCTGGCGAACACGGGGGGCAGTCATCTACAGTAGTGCTGTACAGATGGCCCTTTACAGATTCAAGTTGGGGAAGAGTACGCATTCGAGTTATATGTATGTTTACTTAGGGTCTGTCTCCAAGCACCGGCTTTGAGCTGGGATGAAGCTCAGGGGTCTGTGATGGGGCTGCTTGTCTGGCACGAGTGTGTAAGCCGGGATCTTGGCGCCAGATAGAGTACATACATACATGTATGTATGTGATGCATAAATGGAACTTGATAATAGCAGCATATGCGCAGCAGAGAGACATTTTGCCCATCTTACTCATGCCCATGCACGAGAGCTTAAGCCGCGCGCACCTAGTGCTTGAGCCAAGCTTCCAAAAGGCCTGCCACGATCTAGAATTACGAGAGGCATTCAGTTGGACGTGCGGGGTTGCAGGAAGCAGTTTAACCTCAACTTGTCACCCGGCAGCCTTGAGCTCTTTCGGTGGCCGAGATAGCCGCCTTGTGCCTATATCGACCTGCAAGTGGCTGTTCTCGATTTCGTCATCGTTTTATGAGAGCTGAGTGAGCTAGGCTGGATTAAACCTAGAGATGGATTTGCCAGCATTAGCCATTGAGCAGGATGCGTTTTTTTATTCAGCTCCATGGATTGGCGAGCCGTGCCAGGGCAGTCTAGACCTCACGTATCACCGTGTTGTTGATATAGTCCGTGGTGGCGGCTGAGTTCTGTATACTGGGCTTAGGAGGAGAGCACGGCACAAATATCCTCTGCGCGCGGAGGCGTTGCATCTTAAATGCCCAGTAGCAATCCTTGGACCATGTCAAGACTCTACAGGTATATTGCACTAGCTTGTTATTGGCGCGATGATAGTCGGGTGGTGGAGTGGACCTTGTCTTGCGGCACCCAGATGAACCTCGTGCATGAAGGTTTATTAAAGGCAATGCCAATGCGCATAACAAGAGAGCATTCGTAAAGTACTATTTGACGGCGACCAGTATAGCCAGTGTATGGAAGAGGGAGAGTGGTATAAACAGGCAAGTTCTAAGAAATCCTGACACGAGGTCACCACGGACGCCAACTTTAAGCCTGAATGCAAGTTGTGGCGTGGACTTACATGATTATTTCGGCCCTGATGCTTTTTAACCATGGATGATAATATGGATTAGAACGGAGATGATGGAATATCCTACTCAAGTCACATGTGAACTTCAAATGTGGGCCAGGTAAGCAGCAAGCAAGATAAAGAATGCATATATTGCATATATTCAGCATTAGGTCAGCCAGTGTCACTCGTTGATTGTGTATAAATAAGTCCTTTACATTCAATTTCTGTTATGATATCATTTCTGAAACCCTTTCACATTGTGGGAAAAGGTTATTTGTTTTAAGGGCGTGCAATACGGAACCCTGAGTTACGCCAATAATCGTACTTTGGTCGATCATAGCCCGTTTGCCCTTACGTTGTTCTGGCAGTAAAACAGCGCCATGATGGGCATTGGGATGCCCTTTATTGTGCATATAGTAATTGTTGCGTTCCAGATAGATGTCTTCATCCGGCTTCGGCTTGGGATTTCACTGTGACGAATCGTGTGCCGACGAATTGCCCAGCATGTATGTAATCTATCTGTGTGGAACTTAATATCATCTTTTACACGTCTAACGTAGGATTTCCGGATGATTCCTGATGCAGCACCGGAGCAATAATACAGAGGATAAAATCGGATAAATTGACTCCATCAAATGGAATATTCTCCCTTACAAACTTTATTAGGCTGTATGTACATGCATGTATTAACTCAAGTGTGGACAACTATAGTGCCTAGGGTTTGAGATTTCTTTCCATCTAGTGAACTCCTAACGATTTTGCTTCCATTCACTGACTCAATTGGTCAACAATTTCATGACCATAACAACGGATAGAGTGAGATTTCAAGTCTGTAACTCGGCATATCCTTGAACTCGGCAATTCAATCTTTACAATTTTGCTTTAGCAGCGAACCGTATCGTCGATAGTGATGGTAGAATTCATGCTCTTTAGTCCTAGCCATTGTAATTCGAGATGTTTCACAACAGCACGATAGATCATATATATGACTTGACTGCATGTGCTTTGGCAAAGCCTACATGTACCGTGGAGAACCTCTCATTGCCTCGTCATCCCAAGAAAAATCATCTCAGTAAACTGTGGTATTGGACCATGGCAACTACGCGATGCTGGCCAACTTTGGACTCGCTGTTGGGTGGTTTCCTGGACACTGCCCTTAGCACTGTAACATTCTAATGAGTTTCATGTTCAACCAATGCCAGTATCATAGTGTAGGTGCTTAGTTAATGTAGCCTTCATAACCTGACTCCTGACAGAGATTGGTGTGGAGATCCAAGCTTGAATGTGCCTTCATACACTTAGTGGCAGATGTCGCAGTCATTAGAGAGAAGAGGAGTAGCAAAATCGATAAAGGGAGCAACAGCGACCACTACTGCAAAACAAGCTAAGGGATCTATTATCTGATCAATGGCTAGATAGTTGCAGTGAAACTCCAATTACATTTACGGAAAGTTAGCAGATCTTCAAGCAGTCGTGGAGTTGCGGCGGAGGTTCATGTGCCTCTGGACACCGCGTGTTAGCTAAGACCATAACCGCATGTGATAATGCAAACGTTGATACATGTGTTTGCCGAAGTACTGCTTAATAGTCACGGGTTCAGTGGCGTGAGTATTGGAGAACATAGGCTCTCTGCTGCTGTTCTTGTTTCCATTCTTCTTCACAGTCTCCATACGTTGCTATATTAGCAAGGTGCTCGTGCTGGATTTGGTTTCATCCGTTCGTTGATGCATGAGGAGGACCAAGATGCTTTTATGTCTTTACATTTTTTTTCTATTGTCGTTTTTATGTAATTCAAGTAGCTTGGGTCATCAGCCATAATAATAGCAATCATCTCCGAAAAAGCTGTAAATAGCGATCGCAGTGGGGTTGTTCAAAGTACCAGTTCGATCAAAAACCACAAGGTTTCCTAATACAGAGCCTAGCTGTCTTATATCTGCCATCGTCTGCTCCATAGCCAAATATACGGGCCACATATTTAGAATGATGAGAGCATTAGTCTGTACCTATACGTCTTATAACAGAGACACGCAGACCTGCATCTGTCGTAATCAAACAAATCACGTTCGGTGAGCTTTGCTTTTGGCGCTAGCACATATTAATGGAACCTTAAAAGTTCGTTTAATTGATTGTTTACTTCTTTACTATTAACAATCAAGGCTTAGTATTGTCTGGCAGAGTTAGATGCCACTCCAGAAGCCATTATGTATACAGCATGAACTCAGCCCCATACCGAATATACCGAAATTCACATGACTGGAACCTTTTTACTGGAACTACTTTTCTTGCCTCGTTTATGTAGTTGAAATCAGCTTAACCAGCCTGATAAACTCCAAGAGCTGCAACATGAGGATTGATTTGGCTCAAGTTGAACGGTGTAACGTTGATCCTTGCATCCGTCAGCGCCAAAAACATGGTTCCATTGATTGCTGGATCATGATCCCACGTCGACACATTGGGCTGGAAAGTAAACGCCGTCTGGTTTCGCAGGTTTATGTTGAGCAGTGGAGAGTACGTGACGTTTAGCTGCGATACCCAAGCCGCCCACCGGGGCACTCGTGCTCTGGTTGTAGTTACGTAGCTGTTGTTTGGCCCGATTAGCTTTCCGGGAGTGTCCCAGTGCAAGAAAACCTGGCGGCCTGGATAAGAAAGCGGGATGGTGCGGTTCCGGCTGATGGCTGGCGAGCAGTTGAGCGTCTGATTGGTGGCGTTGAAGCAAAGCTGCGAGCTTGAGATGTTTGCAGTTGAAAGACTGTTGGCAAAGCCACCAGTGGTCTCATTAAATGCATTAGAGGCATTGATGCGAGCAGGATTAGGCTGATTAAGGATATTGAGCGAGGGGAAGTTTTGCCATATAAGTCGTGTCTGGTTGGCAGGGCAGCTGGAGATATACGGCGCCAGCAGAGACCATTGCCAGCTCTGGGGAATTGAGGGAACGTGCCATACCGGCATCGGAAACTGTCCTCCAAGCTGGCGGAAGATGAGCTGCTGGCGAGCCTCTACTGCGATACTCTGGAGCAGCAGCTGGGCCGCAGGTCTAGAGGTCAGATGCGGCAGAAATCCATAGACGCCCGACTCTCCCCAGCGCGTAAGCTTTTGGTTGAAGTCAAGAAACTCTCGCACATTGGATACGGGATAGTTGTAAGTACATTGTCGAGGTGCCTGTGGGCCGAGCATATTGGTAAGGAGGGTAGCATGTCCGACCTCCTGGTCGGCCATGTACTCAATGAGAAATCTATCATCGGCGTTGACTCCGTTTGATTGAAACTGTCCAGTAGAGAAGTTCTTCAGGCCAAAGTGGAAGAGATCCAGCTCAATCCATTCCTGGTAGAGAGCTAGCGCCAGCGACTGGTAGTCATAGTCACTCTGAGGCCGGTAGACAGGAGCTGATCCATTGGTCCCCAGGCCGCCATTTGGAGTAAACGGCGCAGGCTCGGGCCCGTGGAGCTTGCCGTCGGCTGTGTAATTGAAGGATCCCGGAGCAGGAGGCGCCGATGGAATCTCCGAGGCCAGGATTGTGGAAGCCGTTAGCGCCCCGGTGGTCATTGCCGGTGGTCCTGTAAAGGGGCCATGAGAGGTCACATTCATCTGAGACACCACAGCTGGCGTGACGGTTTCAGCAGCAGAGAAGGTGGTTGTTGGGGTATATAGGAACGGAATAGCCTGAATCGGCGGCAGGTTCGAGAGGGCTAGAAGCCCTGCATATTGGAGGAGCGCATTCCCGATCATTATTGCTTCGTTCTGACCAGGAGTAAGACGTAGTAGGCCGTAACCACAGCCCAAGCAGCTCACTGCTCACCACCCCCAAGAAAGACGACTCTCTTATATTCTTGCTGCTCTCAGCTCACCTTGTCCCTCCAATTCCTCGACATCCTGAGCGTGCCGATACTCCCGGCGCCTGTCACTCGGTCACCACGGCCGTGCCTCAGATTTTGACAGGTTGACAAGCTGTCACGGCCACAAGCCGCTCAAGATGTGACGTATTCTATGCCAGATTGCCGATGGCACAAGATGGGGTGACGACGCCATTGTTCGCCATGCGGTAATGCCGCCGTCATAAAGTTCCGAGATATGCAGCATGCCAATGATTTGCGTGGATGTGGCGGAGGTGGAAAGTTAATAATTCCATGGCTGCGGCGGACGATGAACCCGCGGGCGCGATCTGCTGTCTCTATCCGCGTATATCGGCACATGGTGAGGCAGCATGAGCGAGATTCTGCGGTGCCGTCATGGCATATGTAATCGGTGGGAGGCACAGCCATGGTGGTGACACTTTGTTGCTGCAGAATGCTAAGCTTCATGTGGTGGTTGGCGTGGCAGTGTGGCTGACGTCGGCAGTGGCAGCAGATGCGGTTGACAGCTTATGACCCACTGCGAGCATTTGTGATGAAATTTTGACAAGCTGCCACGCGTTTGTGGGCAAACAATCGGATTAATATTGCTTTCATGGGCAGCGGTTTATAGTCTCTCCATCCGTCGCTTATGCCGTGGTTGGAAAACCATTAGACCGAGAGTGGCGATATATCGTCGTCTTCACTGATGAGGCTTAGACATATAGGTCGCTAATAACCAAACGCTCTGCCAAATGGTCAAGTTCGATATTTGGGGATGCGGCAGTGTATTGATTCTTTGCTTGGTGCTCTTACATGGCGTTCATGTCCGTACTTTATTTGTGGCTACAGCAATGAAGAAGGTTGAAGTAATTTCAGTCATGTAAAGCCCCATACACGCATTATTTCAATGTCAACGTATTGGTATTTTTATCAACAATTTGGATATAAATCAAGTTATTGCAATGCATTCTTCATGTAAGAGTGGCTTCTTCTTCTTCTTCTTCTTCTTCTCTCTCCATATCGATCAACCGCGAGAGCCATTGTCAATCAGACCAGCACGCTAATTTCTACGCACCGAGGAGAAGATTTCTTATAGAGTAAAATTAGCAATAATTGACCAACTTCTGGGTCATAACTCGAGACATGGATTTATAGAAAATACATTATATTCAGGTCGCAGGAGGATACTAGAGGGCGGCGAATCAACGATACATGTAGCTGGCCAAGGGGAGAGTTGGAAAATAATGACCGCAAGACAGAAATGCACATACAACTATACGAGGATGGAATATTGGTATCATAAAGGAGCCATCTTTCGGGAGCAATTGAAGCAATTGAAGCAGCTGGGCTTGTTGGCAATATGGGATGCTTTATATCTACCTAGTACCTATTAAATACATGCAGGTACACATATACCTACATGCATGTATGCAGAAGCCAGAGCGCGGCCAATCATCGTCACACACAAGCGCCCAACGGTACATGTAGGTGCATGCAGGATCGACAATTTTGGGCATCGACCAGATGCAGAGAAACGCAAAGCAAGCGGGGTGCAAAAGAAGGCTGAGAGAATTTATAACCATCGTCTAACTCTACCGTTACGTATATTGTTGATGCACTAAAAACTGTTACATTTTCCCAATTTTTTATCGTCTCTGCTGCCTCTACTGGCTTTATATCAATAGTTCAAGGATTGATTTCTGCCTATCTCGGGACATTGCCATGCCTATCAGACAGCGGTTCCAGAAGATTTTCTCTCGAAACAAGGATCCGCCAACACCAGATGCGCTATCAAGGCAAGACGAGCAATTAACATCTGTAACCCCAGCTAATGTACCGGCATCTCACATACACGTTCCTAATGCAAGCTTGCCAGAGCGACTCTGGGATCAAGCGTACGACGACTTGAAGATACATGATGCTGCACTAGTCCAGGCGTACGAGAAGATCCTGTCTCGTAATCTTTGCGGTCAAGGATTTAACTCTCCAATAACGGAATCTGAGAAGAACATGATTGCGCAAGACGCAGGCACACGGAGATCACAGATGCGGCAGCTTATTGACGAGGGCCTGAACAAAACCGCCCGTGAGGCCAAAATAAAAGAGACCATCGGCACAGCCACTCAGTTTATACTCTCTGCAAAGGACATAATCAGCTCTGCCATTCAGACTGCACCACAGGCGGCGCTTGCTTGGACCGGCGTATGCGTAGCACTAGAGGTAATTACTGTTTCATGCCAGATGTTATTATCCATTACACACCACCTTTATTATTCAGCACCCCAATCGTGGCTACTACCGCCATTTTAGAGACATTTCAATCTTCCTCTACTGCCCCCATCACCTCTACTAACTTGCTTCTAGATGATTCAAAACCCAATAGCTGCCACAGAGGCCAATCGTAATGGCATCGAATATGTGATAAAGAGGATGGACTGGTACTGGAATTTATCCAGTGCTGTCTTGAAAGAAAGCCTCGATGGTAATGATAGTAACCTCGCTGGCATCCGACGCGAACTTGAGATTCAGGTCATTGATCTCTACAAAACCCTCCTCTTGTACGAGATAAAGAGTGTTTGTTCGTACTATCGCAGCCGTGGCCTTGTGCTATTACGTGATATAGCCAAGCTCGATGACTGGAAGGGTGATATACAGACTATTCAGAGCGCTGAGCGCATTTTTAATGATGGCTCCAACACCTTTGCGGATCTAAAGATGGTCTCCAACCTCGAGAAGCTTGTCGCTTATGCCGAAACGCAGTCGACATCTCAGATGACAAAGGAAGATCAGCAATGCATGAAAGACCTGCGTCTCACAGATCCTAGCGCTGATAAGAAGCGTATTGAACAGACGAAAGGTGGTCTATTACAAGAGTCATATAGGTGGATCCTTAATAATCCCGACTATCAACGTTGGCGGTACAG
Source organism: Trichoderma asperellum (assembly GCF_020647865.1). NCBI lineage: Eukaryota > Fungi > Ascomycota > Sordariomycetes > Hypocreales > Hypocreaceae > Trichoderma > Trichoderma asperellum. The sequence goes on from NC_089417.1 coordinate 1,494,077, forward strand.
CGAGGAGAGCCATCTTCTCTGGATAACAGGGGATCCCGGCAAAGGCAAGACTATGTTACTCTGTGGCATCATCGATGAGCTGGACCAGCAGTCAATTCGCTCTGGCACTGTCCATACCATCTACTTCTTTTGTCAAGCGACTGATCACCACCTTAACAACGCTGCTGCTGTTCTACGTGGTTTAATGTTCATGCTTATCAATAAGCAACCATCGCTCATTTCTCACCTACGAAAAAAATACGATCAAGCCGGTGCAAAGCTCTTTGAAGGATCAAACACTTGGATTACTTTATCAGATATTTTTGCTGCTATCCTCCTAGATCCAGCGCTGGAAAGTACATGCATAGTTGTCGATGCTCTTGATGAGTGTGTATCTGACTTACAAATTCTTTTGGACTTTATTGTAGATACATCTTCCATTGAGGGTCGTGCCAAGTGGATTGTGTCTAGTCGAAACTGGTCCCAGATAGAAGAGCGTCTGCGACGCGCCGAGCAGAAAGCAAAACTGAGTTTGGAGCTCAACGCAGAGTCTATCTCCAATGCCGTGGATATTTATATCCGAGAAAAGGTACATCAGCTAGCTAGCCTGAAAGGCTATGACGAAGAAACGTGCGGTACGATCCGGACCTATCTGTCTGATAATGCAGACGATACATTCCTATGGGTGGCCTTGGTCTGCCAAAATCTAGAAAAGCGTCAGCGATGGAAAGTCCTTAGAATGCTGAGAGAATTCCCGCCAGGTCTTGATTCTCTATTCAAACGAATGATGAATCAAGTGCTCTCCATGGACGATGCTAGCGACGTCAGCCTCTGCAAGCAAATTCTCGCCATTATGACGAGCGTGTATCGACCAATTACTCTTTCCGAGCTTGGCTGTCTCATTGATATCCCAGGGGAGCTTCCAGATGACATCACAGAAAAGCTTTCAGATGACATCAAGTTTTTGGAGGAGATTGTGGCTCTTTGTGGCTCTTTTTTGACTATCCGGGATGATACCATCTATTTTGTCCATCAGTCGGCCAAAGACCATCTCACCAGCAACGAAGAAGCCATCTCTGCTATCTTTCCCTCAGGCAGCGAGGAGACACATCTTGCCATATTCTCTCATTCAATACAGGCGATGAAGGTAATTTTGAAAAATAACGTCCATGGTTTATCGCACTTTGACAATTTCATCAGCGACGGTACTAGTATACTGGACCCAGATCCTTTAAATACCATTCGATATGCTTGTGTGTACTGGGTAGACCATCTTTGCGATGGAAATGTCAGCAGAATTAGTTCTGGATGCCGCAATATCCTCAGCGACGATGGAGTTGTCGATTTATTTATTCGGAAACATCTTCTCCATTGGCTAGAATCGTTAAGCTTGTTACGACATCTATCGGACGGTATCATCTCGATAACAAAGCTCGTGGACTTACTTGCAGTCAGTTTACGCTTTCAAGTTTCGTGGTAGACGAGGCTGACCGATCTAGGCACAATCACCTCAGGGAAAACTATTTGAATTTCTCCAAGACGCACGCAGATTTATTCTGTACAATAAACCGGCCATCGAAATTGCTCCACTCCAAATATATTCATCAGCGCTATTATTCAGTCCTATGAAAAGCTTGATACGCAAAGCCTTTCTTCATGATATTCCGTCCTGGATACATAGTAGGCCTATTAATGAGGACCAGTGGAGCCCATGTTTGCAGACGCTTGAAGGCCATAGGGGCCCAGTTGATTCCTTGATCTACCTTAATAATAATCAGATTGCCTCAGCATCGAGGGAAAGAAAAATTAAGATATGGGACACGGACACAGGCACGTGCATAAGGACGACTGAGAGTATTCCGAGACTTTGTGCATTAACCTCCCTAACAAATGGCCGAATTGTCTCAGGATCAGAAGACGGCGTCATCAAAATATGGGATCTAACTACAGGTGAATGTGCCTTGACAGTTGCAGATCAGGGCACTACTTTACTTTCAATGACTTCCTTAACTGGCGAGCGAGTGGCCACGGGATCAAAGAGCGGAATAATCAAGATATGGGATCTAAATCAAAGTATATGTGTCCAGACAATTAAAGCGCATAATGAGCCTATAGCCGCATTAGCTTCCTTGACAGATAATCGAATTATCTCAGGATCAAATGACACAACAGTTAAAATCTGGGATATAAATACAGGCGAATGCATTCAAACACTCAATGGCCACGTCGACGCAGTGCTTTCTGTAACCTGTTCGACAGATGGTCAGATTGCTTCCGCATCAAGGGATCGCACAATCAAAATCTGGAACGTAGCTACGGGCGAATGCGTTCAGACGCTCAGCGGTCACAACGGCGCAGTGTCTTCGGTAGCCTACTCAACAGATGGCCAGATCGCCTCGGCATCAGATGATAACACGATAAAAATCTGGGATGCAACTACGGGAGTTTGTACTCAGACGCTTAAAGGGCATGCCCTTGTGGCTAGGTCAGTAATATTTTTGGGCAATGGCCAGCTCGCTTCAGGGTCTGAGGACTACACGATTAAAATATGGGATACACATGTACCTATAAACGTGGATGCCGGGATACCTGGGAGTCATAGCAAACAAGTGGCTTCAATGGCCATGTCAAGCGACGGCCATGTTGTCTCAGGAGCGGGAAATGGCACAATTTGCATATGGGATATGGCTACGAGCAGATGTGTCCAGGTGCTCGAGGGCCATACCAACCACGTTAGATCAGTCGCCTTCTCAGAAGATAACCAACTGATTATCTCTAGCTCGGACAATGGTACAGTCAAAATTTGGGATGCAGCTACAGGTGTGTGTGTCAAGACACTCGGGACCCGTTCTGCATATGGTCGCACTTCGGGGATGTTCTTGCCAGATGGGCGACATGTTGCGGCGTCGATTAATACAGAGGTTAAGATTTGGGATATGGCGACATGGACATGCGTCCACACGCTAGAATGCAGCGAACCTATTACAGCAACGGCCGTTTCTTCAAGTGGCCAGTATGTTGCTTCGGCATCAGCCGACAAAGCAATTATGCCAGGATCAGCCGACAAAACAATTATGCTCTGGGATACAACAACAGGCGTTTGTGTTGAAACAATCAGGTTCATTGGGCGTTCTATCGAATCATTGGCTATCTCATCGGATACCAGGTACATTGCCTCAATGACGGGGGGTGGTACCGCCAAAATCTGGGATCTATCTACTGGGACTTGTACCCGGATGCTCACTATTGGGACAACCCCTAGAAGCCGCCTGTTGTTCGATACGAGAATAAACTCCCGCCTCCACTGTGATCTCGGTGCTTTCGACCTGGATCTTGATGTAGCTCCGGATTCTAATGTAGCGCAACAAGTTTCTAATATACCATTAGCTAAAGCCTCGCCGCAAGTTTGCTTCTACGGCTATGGCACAGATCAAAAGGGAGAGTGTATTGTATGGGATGGTAAACCAATACTTTGGTTACCTCAGGAGCACCGGGTTTATGACTGCGTTATCAAGGGATCGACTGTCATTGTTGGTTGCAGATCGGGACGTGTCCTGGTACTGCAGTTCTCCGAATCGGGGCCGGAATCGTAGCATACCTCTGTATATTATAAGAGCCATTACACTACAACTATGAAATAATGATAACATCTGTAATACATTAATAGCTAGTAACGGGGGATTAAAAACAAGGGGGGGGCTGCAAGACGAAAACACACACTTCGGTGGGCGTAAGAGCATTAATCTACATGTACCTTAATTACCTATGTACATTAGTAGGGTACATGAATACTCCGTACCAACGCTCACTGTTTTTGACACTTCCATGCCTTATCTTATCTTGGGCAAGCTTCAAGAAGCCGGTGCTCCACTAAATTTTTGCTCATCGCGGGGCAGCACTTTTTTTCTCGCCTGGCGCAAGCTGCTTATCCATATCGCTTTATCGAGCAGCGCCAAACGATTAATTTTGCGACTCCAGCCGCTTACAAACTCGCCGCATCTCTATCCTCATTCTCTAGTCCATGAATTCCTTGAGGTGACGCTCAAGATGCCGTTGATAGACGATGGCTTCGAGGCCCTGCTGGAGCCTTTCTACAACGGCAAGAAGCTGACCGACCCAATCTCGACCAAGGAAGACAAGTTCCAGCTGCTGCCGGCATTTCTCAAAGTCAAAGGTGAGGCTCTGGCTCTCGTCAATTCGTGTTTTGCATCTAAAGCTAACATGTCCAAGGTCTTGTGAAACAGTATGCATACCCTTCTACCCTTTCCACTCTTCGTTTGACGACATTTTGCTTAACCCTGCTAACTCTTCCCCAGGCACATTGACTCATACAACTTCTTTGTCGAGCACGAGATCAAAGAGATTGTTCGTGCCAACCGCACTATCCGAAGCGATGTCGACAGCAATTTTTGGCTTGAGTACGTTTAACTAGGTTTCTAAACAACATCGTCCTTTTGGCTAATCCCATACTCTAGGTTCACTGATATCCGCGTGGATCGCCCCCGTCGATTGGATTACAATGACTCCAAATCTCGAAATGAAGTCACGCCGATGGAATGCCGTCTCCGAGATATGACGTATGCCGCACCCATATTTGTCGACATTGCGTATATCCGTGACAAGCAGAAAATTGTTCGCAAAAATGTGCCACTTGGACGAATGCCAGTCATGTTGAAGAGCTGCAAGTGCCGACTTAGTGGAGCGAACAACTCTGAGATGGAGAAGATGAACGAATGTCCTTTGGACCCGGGTGGCTACTTCATTGTCAACGGCACGGAAAAGGTCATTCTCATTCAAGAGCAGCTCAGCAAGAATCGAGTCATTGTCGAAGCCGACGAGAAGAACAATGTCATTTCCGCATCAGTAACCAGCTCTACCCACGAACGAAAATCGAAAACATACGTCACGCTAAAAAAGGACAAGATTGTCCTCACTCATAATATTCTGGTCGAAGGCATCCCTATTGTCATTATTCTCAAAGCTTTGGGCGGCCTGTCAGACTACGAGATTATGCAGCTTGTGGCGGGCTCGGATGGCCGATACCAGGACGAATTCCTCGTCAACTTTGACGAAGCTGCCAAAGCTGGTATTTTCACACAGCACCAAGCTCTGGAGTACATTGGATCCCGCGTCAAAATGGGCTCTCGTAAGGGCCAGTTTGGCGCCCAGGCCCGCCGGAATAACGTTGAAGAAGGACTAGATGCCCTAGCCAACCTCATCATCGCACATGTCCCTATCGAAGGTCTCGATTTTTATCCCAAGGCTATTTACGTGGCTATGATGACACGCCGAGTGCTTATGGCCTCCCAGGATAATAAATTGGTAGACGACCGAGATTTCGTTGGTAACAAGCGTCTTGAGTTGGCTGGTCAGCTGCTATCTCTTCTCTTCGAAGATCTTTTCAAGAGATTTATGGGAGAGGTGAAAATGTCAATTGACAAGTTTTTGAAAAAGAACAACCGGGCCGTACCCTTGGATGCCGTTCATATGATTAGCAATCATGCCAATAGCATTGGGCTGGGAATCAACAGAGCTATTCAATCAGGAAACTGGAGTGTCAAGCGATTTAACATGAACAGGGCGGGTGTTACACACGTTCTCAGTCGACTCAGTTATATCAGTGCTCTCGGTATGATGACAAGAATCAGCAGTCAGTTTGAGAAGACGCGTAAAGTGAGTGGACCTCGAGCTCTTCAGCCTTCCCAGTGGGGCATGTTATGTCCGTCTGATACACCTGAAGGTGAAGCATGTGGTCTGGTGAAGAACCTTGCTTTAATGACACACATCACAACCAATGTGGACGAGGATCCTGTGAAGAGATGGATTTTCACCCTTGATGTTGGCGTTGAGCCGATCCGGAACTTTTCGGGTGCTGAAATGCACCGCGAAGGCTCATACATCATTCATGTCAACGGTACACCATTCGCACTCACCAGATACCCAAAGAGATTTACACATAGGTTTCGCACAATGCGTCGCCGAGGCTGGATCTCGCCCTTTGTCGGTATTCATACCAATTCGCATTTCAATGCGATCCACATAGCCACAGACGAAGGCCGCATCTGTCGTCCGTACATCATTGTGAAGAACGGCAAACAGAAACTGAAGCCTGAACACCTCCGTCTGCTTCAAATGGGCAAAGTTACATTCGACGATTTCCTGACAAAGGGTATTGTTGAGTACTTGGACGTCAACGAGGAAAACGACGCCCTCATCACTATATATGAAGATCAAGTGACAATGAGCACAACCCACTTGGAGATCGAACCATTCACACTCCTTGGTGCCGTTGCAGGACTAATTCCATTCCCACACCACAACCAATCTCCTCGAAACACTTACCAGTGCGCTATGGGTAAACAAGCCATTGGTGCTATTGCACACAACCAATTCAACCGAATCGATACTCTCCTCTACACCCTAGTTTACCCTCAACGGCCCATGGTAATAACAAAAACAATTCAGCTTATCCATTACGATAAGCTTCCTGCTGGTCAAAATGCCACAGTCGTTGTCATGTCATACTCTGGATATGATATCGAAGACGCTCTCGTTTTAAACAAGGCATCCATTGACAGGGGCTTTGGGCGGTGCCAAGTTTTCCGTAAATATACGACCGAACTTCAGAAATATCCCAATGGCCGAAGAGAGCGTATAGGCGACCCAGTCAATGAGATAGAAAATGGCGTTATGCGACGAATCAAGAAGCACGAAGCATTGGACGCCGACGGTCTAGCCATCGTTGGCCAAAGAATTCACTCAGGAGAGGCAATGGTTAAGAAGGAGACCCCTCTTGATATGACAACGACGGGTATCGGTCTTGATCGTGGCCCTAGCGAATACCGCGATACCGCGGTCTCGTATCGTATCGCGGACCCTGCTTACATTGACAAGGTTATGATTTCGCAGACGGAAAAGGATACAACAGTAATCAAAGTGCAGACAAGACAGACGCGCCGGCCCGAGCTTGGTGACAAGTTCTCTTCTCGTCACGGACAGAAGGGTGTCGTGGGTATCATTGTCGATCAAGAAGACATGCCATTTGCTGATAGCGGTCTGTGTCCCGATATCATCATGAACCCTCACGGTTTCCCCTCTCGAATGACAGTCGGTAAACTGCTTGAATGTCTTACCGGTAAAGCAAGTATTGTTCACGGCCGCAAAGACTACGGCTTCGGCGATGCCTTCAGGTCTCACCCCGTGCAGCAAGTAAGCGAGGTATTGGTTGACAACGGCTTTTCGTGGGAGGGCAAAGATTACTTTACGTCTGGCATCACCGGAGAGCCACTGGAGGCATACATCTTCAACGGCCCAATTTATTACCAGCGTCTGAAGCACATGGTGCAGGACAAGATGCACTCTCGTGCTCGCGGTCCCAGAGCCATTTTAACTCGACAACCCACCGAAGGTCGATCGCGAGAAGGTGGTCTCCGTCTGGGAGAAATGGAACGTGATTGTCTGATTGCCTATGGCGCTTCCCAGCTTCTCTTGGAGCGACTCATGTTGAGTTCTGATGGAACCATGATTGACATCTGCCAGCAGTGCGGTCTTTTCGGATACAAGGGCTACTGCAGCACTTGCAAGAGCACCAGGGATGTGACGAAGATGCAGATGCCGTATGCGGCCAAGCTGCTGGTACAAGAATTGATCAGTATGAATGTTGGAGTGCGACTGCAGCTGGAGGATGAGTTCCCTCACCCTAGCTAATGTAGATGATTGAAGTATACTCACTACGCATGTTTGGGAGGAATATATGTATATGCATATGCGTGTTACTACAACATATGACCAGACTGTAAATATTAAAATAAAATAGGATAAATGGAAGCATATTTTGGATTTGATATTCATTGTCTATTTTCTGGGATAATTCATAATCAGTAGTTTCATTTGACCGTTAATATGCTAATTGCTGCAGTTTACTTCGCTTTATCCTTCTTCACCGATTTTAGCCCTTCCATTACAACTTCATACTCTGTCGCATTCTCAATACCCTGTCCCGAAGCAGCCACGTGCGGCGCAAACACCACTTTCATCCATCTTCTCCACGTCTTGAGTGTCGGCGATGTCGCATCAAAATCATCGTCTGCGGTGATGGGAGCCGCGACCCTCGTAGGGCGGCCGTAAACAGGTCGCTTGTAGAGAGCTATGCGGCAGGATATCTGAGTGGACCAGACAAGTCCCAGGCTCGGCGTCTTGAGGGAGCTGGAGCTGCGCGGGTCGTCGCCCCAGCCGGTGAACCAGCGCTGCTGGTGATCTAGCGCAAGGGCAGGAGAGGCAGGCGGTTCTTCGTCTGGAAAGGAGAAGGAAAACGGCATCGAAGACGAAGGGGTGCTGGAGAGGTTCGGTATGGTTGATGGGGGGGGCATGCTCCGCGAGGCTAGGGGGCTCTCTTGATGTGACGGCGACATGGTGCCTCTCATGGCAAGGCTGCGTGAGATAGATGGTGTGGCGGATGAGGGAAACCGGTCGGCAACTTGGTTTGCTACAACGACGGCGATGTTGTGTCTTCGAGCAAGGTCGCGGAGCAGGGCGCCGAGTCGGGTGAGTTCAGCACTCCGGGTGGCCATGTTAGAGCCGTGGGAGCCCTGGCGCTCAAACTCGGCACGGTAATTGGCAGCCACAGAATCGATGATCATGATGCCGATTTTATGTCTTGATAGCAAGACTGGCACTTGATACTCCAAGATGTGGTCCTGGGTTTCTAGGTCAGGGGTGACAGCACTGTGGATGCCATCCAACGATGCTGGGGTTCCTGCTTCGGCAGCCTCTCGTAGGATTGTATTTCCTTGAAGCATCTGGGCAAGACGCCTAGTTGTAAGTCCAGATTCAGTCGAAATATAGAGGGCTTGTTTGCCGAGTCCGCGAGGAGGGGGGAGCTGCACGGCTAGGCATAGTGAGAGGAGGAATTGCGTCTTGCCTACGCCGCTCTCTCCAGTAAACTCGGTGATGTGGCCAACAGGCACACCGCCTCCAAGAGCTGCGTCTAATCCATCGTCCAGGGTACTAATGAATTCATCTGAAGTGTTAGATGTGGGTGGGCGTGGCTGCTTCTCCTGCTTCTCCTGCTTCTCTTGCTTCTCATGATCCTCTTGGTTTTCCAAGGTTGGGGACGATGAGGGAGCCGATAGTGGCGGTGGCGGTGGTGCGAGTGGCCTACTGGAAGTGAGATCGTCCGATAACGAGGCTTGGATAGCAGCAAGAAACCGGCGAAGGTCAATGATAGGTAGTTGTGTTCGCTTGGCGAGATCAGTGGGGTGTGTGGTGAGAAGGTCGGTAGTTGTGAGAGCGTGTCGTTCGATGGTAGGAATGAGCGCAGCAAAGGCAGAAAGGGGAAAAGAAGGGAGAATATGGAGAAGGTCCGTCATTTGAACAGCTGGGTCTGCAAGGACGTATAAAAACGCATGGAAACTTGCAGTGCCAGCTGAACCACGCCTTTTAGCGACAGACGCAGGGTGGAGGTTAGAGGGTGTAAGATGATAGGGCCAGAGAAGCTCGAGTAGCTCAGCGCCTGTGGAGGATTCTCGACCCAACGCTGCACTGTTCAGGCTTAAGCTCTGCTATGCTATGCCATGCCATGCCATGCCATGCATGTGGCGTTCCGAGACAGGCTGTTAGTCACAATTTGTCTCTGGTTTTGATGCGCTAATGCGAAGACCCTGATGCGGCTGCTTGGACGATTCGATTAACGAGATGCTATAGCTCCTGTGATTTTTGTTCTATGCCCGTGCCTGCGCGTAAGGCTGGGCGGGGCAAATATATGCAAGTATGAAAGGTCCCTCTTTGGCTCTACAAATCTGAATCGCCAAGACCCACGAATCTGGGGTGGATAGAGAATTGCCGCTTGTGTTGGAGATGTAGTTTTACTTCATACGTCTCCCGTGATATCTGCGTGCACCAGCAAATCGCGACTGTTGCTCTAGCCTACCCTACACCGAGCTGGCGCCTGCTTAGTCATGCGCATCGTACATCGCATGTATAACCGCGTGCACAAAGTGCTGACCCAAATCTTGCCTGTGCAAATCTCTTCCCATTCTGCCCAACCTCTTTTCATACTTAGCGGGATGCCCATCCCTGCCTATTAGTTTCGCGCCATGACAATTCTGCCCACCGTCGATTCAGCCTCAAGCTGCCGGCGCAACCTATCGAGTGTCCCAGTGGGCGCGCTGGTTTAATCTGGCCAACCATAGCGGGACGGCTCAATGAGTTGGCCAGGGGTTGTTTAGCTCGCGACTGGTTTGTGAGCTGCAGATGGCGGTAAAAGAAGCCAGAAAGAGAAAAGGCACAAATCGACAACTGCGCCCTTCAGATAGCTCGGTCGGCTGGACTGCCCATTTCTAATTAAACACTCGGCAGACGAGAACTTTGGACAACAGGAGAAGAGGAGAAAACGCGAAAACTACCTGGCTTTGACTTTGCGAGTGTCTTTTCCCCACGTTCAAAACGCTGCGAAAGACATCAACTGTCTCAATGCTCAACTCAAGACGATAGTCGCGACAAAGCTTGCTCAGGGTCCATCCATTTCTCCTCACTGCTGAGTGCGGCACACATCTTGACCAGGGCCACTCACCTAGTGCCGCCTAGTGGTTGGGCAGATTCCGTGCTAGACAGGCTTTGCTGCTGATCGTGCGCAGAAACAGCTGCATCGGGCCCCCCTCTCATTTCCACAATTATTCCTCCGTCTTATTCGACAACCTAAAAGCTTGTTCCCGATTTAGACTTGGCGTCGATAAACGCTGCGGATTCCGCGCTTTCTGGTGCGACTTCGTTTGGGGGCATACGAATGTCCAAATGCGCGAAGGACGCGGTCGGGCAGCAAAGTCCGCAGCTCATTTCGATTGTTGAGCGAATGTCTGGACGCAACGGCGAGAAATGCCGAGCCAAGGGCCTGTGAACGAGGCATTCCGCACAAGAAGATGATCCTGCATCATCTGGCAGTATTTACTGTGTGTGTCCCTGTACCACCCCAAAATCCTACCATAACAACTGCTAGCATGTACTAGCAGCTGGTACCATGTGTATCTCATTGCCCGCTATTTACCGCTACCCCTGCGGCTGTGGCAAGATAAAGCAAGAGATTAGATCTTGTGGCTTGAACTATGAGATGTGAAGACGTGAAGATTGCTCCAACTACCGACTGCAACGACTCGCAGTGATGGGCAGCACAAGCGGGATGCTCACAGTCAGCCTGCTCCATCACAATCAGCAGACTTTGGTCGTAACAATCATGTTTCTGTGCTCTCTTGCATCGAGCTGACAACCTTCCGCACCCCCTGTCGCTTTATCTGATGCGCAGTGGTCAGTGTTCTCGTGGATCCTGGGTCTATTTGCTGTTAGCGTCCTGCTGCCACTCAGCTCGTGTATAAGCCACCAATCCGACGAGAGGGTCCTACCTGCAATGAGAGGGTCTGGCCTGCAACCGGCGGCAGCTTTTCACGCAACATCCATGTCTTGTTAAGCTAGCAGATGGGCTAAGTTGAGGCTGAATGGAGCGCGGAGTATGGCGTGGTGCCGAGTGCGAGCAGTGTTGCTGAGAAGCTACCGAGTATGGTTTATCACCGTGACTGGGCTATTGCTCAGTAGCCCAGGCACATTTTGTGCCATGGCTAATGCAATAAAGTCATTTGGGAGCGAGTGCCCCCAAACGCTAGACATTTTCCCCTTTCTCCTGCTCCTTCTTGTTCTTCCAGCACACAGTTGAGCCAGCTTCAGCCCTTTGGACGTGGTGTTGTCAATCTTTCTCTCATAACAATTCCATTGTTCAGCCTGGCCATGATGAACAAGGCAACGAACATTTACGCTGCCTTTGCAGCTCTGCTGGCTGCTGCTGATGCTCGCAACTTGCACCAGCCTAGAGCAACTGCGGCCTCTGGTTTCGACTTTGGTGGATTCAGCCCAAAGCCAACAAGTCCTCCCGATTTCCCCTTCCACCAGGCTCTCCAGCGCCGAGCAGCTTCATCGTCTAGTCCCCAAGTTGTCTATGTTGCCCCTGATGCCACCTGTGGTTATATCTCCGGTCTTGCTGGTGCGGGATACACTTGCGGTGTTGGCGCAACTTGTGTCTTCTTCACCGCGTCCCAAGCTCCGGGACATGTCGCCTGCTGCAACTCAAACGAATGCAATGCCAGAAACGTCTGTATCGATTATAATCAGTATTTTAGCCAGAGCAAGTGCGATAATGGTTGTGCTGTTGACACTTTTACTCTCAAATGGTACGGTTCACTTATCTCATTGCTCACCAACCCAAACCGAATCGTACTTTAGTTGGTTTGACTAACAACAACATCAACAGCACAAGCACAGAAGCACCCTACTGCAACACGATTTCCTTCCCAGGAAACATCATGGACGTCTTCTGTAATAATGTGAACATCACCGGCATCCAGGCTGCATTGACAACATACCGTGGCGAATCTTCCAGGACGTTCTTCCCTCTTACGTTGACCGGCAACACTCCTGCTACTACTACCTCCGATGATTCTACTTCAGCTAGTCCCACCTCTTCTTCTTCTTCTAGCTCTTCAGCCTCTAGCACAGGTGGCAACGATAGCAGCGGCGATAACGGAAGCAGCGGCGACAACAACAATGGTAGCAAAAACAGTGGTGGCTCCAAGAGTAACACTGGTGCTATCGTTGGAGGAGTTGTTGGTGGTGTGGGTGGACTTGCCTTGATTGGCCTTGCCGTCTTCTTCTTCCTCCGCCGTAGGAACCCAGCTACTGGACACGAGCCAGTGAGCCAAAACGCCCCTCCTCCTGTTGTTTATCCAGCTCCCGGGATGCAACAGCCCCCCCAGGGCTACTATGACCCCAAGTTTGCTGCGGCCACGGGACAACAGCCATACCCCCCCAACCAGCAGTACGGCCAGCAAGGATTTTACCCTCCACAGCCTTCGGTTTCACCTGACCAGGCTACGTCACCCAATGGATCGCACATTGACCCTCGATACAGCCTTGCTCCGTCAAGCACCAGCCCGGCCCCGTCTGGTGGCTATGTAGCTCCCGTGGCCGGAGGCTTCCAGCCCCAAGAAAACGTGATTCACGAGGCCCCGGCAGCTGGTTCAGACAACCATCGCGGCGAAATGCACGAGCTTGCTTAGATAGCAGCTATCATTAGGCAGCATGGTTGATGAAAATAGCATATGATACGGAAAAAAAAAAACTGATATGAACATCGGCAAGCAAAAAAAATATGAGCGAGCTGGCGTTATGGGATTGGATATTTGATTTTTGCATCAGTGCCGGAGTTGACTTAGAAGCAATTTTCGGGACTCTTTTACTTCTTTTTTTCTTCACCTTTTAGATATATTCACTTTGATTGCAGGAAGGCATTTGATGGAATTAATGCTGTGTGCTGGGCTGTTTATATATATTTTATGGACATTGAAGGATTTTTGTTTGCCTTGCTGTCATTCCCGATCTCGAATTTTCTGTCTGAGCATTTTTGTGGTATGGCAGCAATGGCTCTTGTACACATCTCTCAAAGGTTCGCCTGAAAATAGCTTCAAGCTTGTGGATATTGTTAATTTAATACATACTGTTGAAAACTAGCATAAGTACTTGAGTCGTTAATTTTGTGAACATGTAAGTTATGTTGATTCGGCAGCACGTCAGCCCACTTTATAAGCTTGACGTTGGGCGGGGCCTACGGAGTATCCAAGCTCGAGTTTACCTCATGGGATCAAGATCCCCATGTACGATAAACGGATCCGTTTTACATATTTATTGTGCTGCGTGTGGATTTGGGGAGTAGTTCACAATATTTATGGATGGGGGGGTGGAGGTGTCTGTAGGGGATGATGTAGCCTATCGAGAGATTATTGGCAGTGAGCTCGGTTTGATGAATCTGAGATGGCAATGGAGAACAGGATGAGGATAATACCTTGGACTTATTTTCAAGTAAATCTTCGCCACTTGAGACGGACTGTTTAATTGGCTGGTTTGGTATGCTGGGACCAATTGAGACTTATTTAGGTCATAAAGTAGTGATCAGTCTCTTATGAGAAAGAGTCAGTAGCGGCAAGAGGATAATAGTCGTATGATACACGTTGATATTTTGACAAATTCTTGGAATGAAGAGCTTGAAGATTGCATATTATGTTCATGATTCAATTATAATATAATCGTACGGATAATTTGTGACAAATAAGTGACTGGGCGTCAGGTATTAAGCCTATAGAGAGGGGATGATGGGCACGTTTAGAGACAAGATATTAAAAGGGTGCGGTGCCAATCTAAATTAAACTCTTCAGAATAAGCACAAAATAGAACCAGTGCTGCTTGCTTTCTGGTTTGGCCAAATTAAAGAATGTAATCTCCATATGAAAATCCTTGTATGGCCGGTACACAAGCATGTGCTTGTTCCCGAAAGGTGAGGGGCATAGGTAGGTAGAAATGTAGTTCTACAGTGTATTGTAACTTTGTCCGAGGGCGATCTATAGTAATACTAAGGACGGTTGGATGTATGTAAAGCAGGCTCGAAATTGCCAGCGGTATGATGCAGTGGCTGCACGAATATATGAGAGATTGATATACAAAACCTATGTGGTACTCATAGACATAAAAGGCATTTTTTCCCCTAACGTCGCGTATATAGATGTATGCAGCTCGGCCCCAAACATGTACTTTAATTATTAAAATACTGCAGCTCGCTGCTCATGGATCAAGGCAAGCCCTTTGCCTGAAGGATCGTGGGTGCTGAGATATAGATAATTGGAAATATACTTTGCACGTGTTGGAATGTAAACCTTGCCATTCCGTATTAGGTGTCGGACCTGATCTTCCGAGTCAAAGCTTTGAGATCCAATTTACTTGAGCAAGGTTGCAGTTAGTAGCAGTTGTAATGCATGCGCGATATCCTGGACAGCTGTGGCCAGCTACACGGACTAATTGAGAGAGTGAAGTGTTGACATGTGAAGGTGCCTTAATATCGGACTAGCATGGGTGAAGGATTTGCTGAACGATATGAGAATGACGGAATTTACTCCCCTAACGGGCCTCTGAGAATAGAGGAGTCTCGTTAGCAAATCAAAGTTGCAATGGCATGGTGCTGCCAATATTTGGTGTGTGGTCCGTTGGTCCGAGGTGTGCGGGCCATTGAGGCCCGAGTTCCTTGAGCGAAGAACTCGGTGGCAATATCTCCTGAGATCTCAGCGGCAATAACAAATCTCGGGCCGCACACGAGGCATGTATTTATGGAGCATGGGGTATGGAGTAGACCAGAGCGTAATGAGGAGATTGCTGCAGCCGGGGTTCCTTATCGGCTTATTTGACGAGTCAAGCAACACGGGGGGCTGTTAAAGTATGTACCTAATGTAGATTTTGATGCTTGAAAGAGAAAGAAACAGATACTAAGATACAGAACATGTGATTTTAGTTTTTTTTTGTCTCTATCTTTTTCATCCTCTTGCCCGGGAGCCTTTCCTAGCCGATTCGGAGCAGCCGCAAAGCAAAATAGACAGGCGAAACTCGGCTTCTCCGGGACAGATGAAGGGCAGCGTTGGCCAAGGAGTGAGTGTCTTGGAAGAGGAGCTTGGGACGATGAGCGATTCTGCAAGCCGCAGTTCTGCTGGTATGTTGCTACAGTATCCAATTGCTTATGACTTAATACCTAGCACTGAGGAGTGATGCGCACCTAGAAGGACTAAGGTGCAGCATGCACGGCATAGGCATTCAGTAGCTATGGCTGAATGTACCAGCTACTGCTAGTTGCGTCTCACCTTCGGGTTACATCCCGCGTAAAAACCTGGCGCCCAGAGGTACAAGGAACTCCCTCCCACATGTTACATCAACGCATCAATACCACCAGACGCCAGAACGCCTCCCCCATGCGGAGCGATTTGGGGCCGCCATGGGGTCACTAGCTCGTGACGTCGTTACAGTGGAACGGCCTACAGCCTCTCGCTTCTAGGCCTTGTGCAAAACCGCTGTTTGGTAGGCGTGCTGTCAAATTTACAGGCGCTGCATCGAATATTGCTTTTATCCTTCAGGGCAGCATGAATGCATCCAGAAGGCTCCAGCCCTGAGAAATGGCCTTGTGACCAGTAAAAGCCATCCTGCCCTAGATACCGAGTATTCTCCAGGCGACCACCAACTGACTCAGCATCCATCAGTGCTTTTGATCTTTGCCACGCACAACATCATCGTGACAATCTCGGGGCCATCACGAGGACCCTTGCCTGGGCGTTCACAGCAGCCTAGGAGAAGCAGAAAAAACGAGCAAAAACAGCCTTTGTCTCTCCAGATTGGAAATCAACGTCTAGCGTCGCCCGCTCGCCCCAAACTCCCCTTTGCAGACGACATTCTGCAAATCAAATGCCTCTTTGAAACCCTCGCAACCCTCCGATCCGAACATCCCCTCGTCCGAAGCCACCACTCCAAGCCGCTTCTGGTCCACTTGACGTGACGCCAGATCGAGGCACGTTCTTTGCTCTTGGCTTCGTCGCAGCCCGCAGCCGAGCACACGTTGCCATTGCGCTTCCTCACCTTGAAATCGGCCCAGTCCTTTTCTTCCAGTCCGCCGTGGTTGCTTCTGCGCTCTCTTACACTCCCCACTTCGGACGCATCGCCAGCAGCTTCTCTCGCCTCTCACCCCCCGGGTATCCTTTCCAGCCAGTCTCAAGTCGCCGCCAGACTGTTCTTTGCGGGCTCATGCGCAAAGTACATGTAGCAGACAGGCACATGCTCCCGAATCAGCCGTTGCAACTCGTCAAATCCGTTGCGCGCGTTCCAATCAATCAACTCAACCAACCAACCAACCAACCAACCGCCCGTCTAACCATCGCAAGGTAACCACCGGCCTGTAAGTCAGAGCCTTCGCTATGATGCCTTTCATACCCAGCCGATCGTCGGTTATTGTTTTGTTTTATTCTCCCGTGTTAGATCTCACCTCACACTAAGCCCCGAATCAGTGTACAAGTGTACTTGACCGGGCGCTGGAGCTGCCTGCAAAGCTGTAGGTACAGTACGTGGGTGCTTCTCCCCGTGTAAGAGGCAAGGCCTTCTTATCGCGGCCGGGCATGCGGAGGGCCTCTCCCACGCTTCCCCCTTCTCCATCTCTAGCCCCGGTAAAGCCTAGCTGTTATTCACTCAACCCAGTCACATCCTCTTGATGGTGAATTACGCAGATGACCCACTGTCATCAGAGACGTTCGGTTTCTTACTGGGTTTCTCGTCTCATTACTACTTGCATATACCCTCATAAAGGCTCCGGCTGACTGCGGAGACTCCACCCTGTCCCCGTCCCCCGGATTCTGATCCATAGCCGACGTCTACACGAGCATAGACGCATATTTATATACTGCATATAGTATATAGGTATATATATATATCCCTTAGTCGCGTTTGACTCTCACGCACCTTTCTTCTTTGCTACTAATTCCCGTCCCCCGGTTCTTCCGTCGGCACTGCCGTTTGTTACTCTGTCATTCGCCTTCATGAGCCTCGACTTCACCTGCGTGGCACCTCAAGTGTAATGCCCGCTTATTGCCACGACGACTGTCACTATTTCTACCGCACTGCCCTTCGCGGACTCTCCATCAGCACCAGCATCTCACCTCTATATTGTTAAATCGACTCTAACTTACTGACGCTATGACGGCCTCAGTTCGTGTCTTCAACCCCCCTCAGTCCATAGCCGAACGGCTTGCGGAACCCAAATCCTACTACAACATTCCTCGCAGCCTCCCAGACTTGCCAGAGCCACCAAAAGCGTCCGAGCCAGTCCGGTCTGAGACTGCCACTCCCACTCCACGACAGCCTCCGCAGCTATCTGGTGCGTATACCAGAGTACCTAAGGCGACATACAACGATAAAAAGATGGAAGGCGGCATTACTTTTGCGGCCCAGGACAAGCTACCGAAGCTACCCATCCCCGAACTCGAGAGCACGGCCAACAAGTATCTGGAAGCTCTAAAGCCACTGCAGTCTCCTAGGGAGCATGCTGAAACAAAACATGCAGTCAACGAATTCCTGAGAGAGGAAGGGCCCGACTTGCAGGAGAAGTTGAAGAGATATGCCCAGGGCAAGACCAGTTATATCGAACAATTTTGTAAGCCTACGCCATCTTGACTGTACGATAATAGCTGACGCTGACATTGATGAAAAGGGTATGATTCGTATCTCAACTTTGATAATCCCGTAGTTCTCAACCTTAATCCTTTCTTCCTTCTGGAAGATGACCCGACCCCAGCAAGAAACAATCAGGTGACTCGTGCAGCCTCCCTTGTCGTGTCGTCCCTGGAGTTCATCAGAGCGGTTCGAAAGGAAGAGCTGCCGCCGGACAAGATGAAAGGAACCCCGTTGTGCATGTACCAGTTCTCGCGACTCTTTGGTACGGCTAGAGTTCCCACCGAAGCCGGATGCCAGATTGAGCAGGACCCGGAATCGAAGCATATTGTCGTGATGTGCCACGGCCAGGTCTACTGGTTTGATGTTCTCGACGACAACTCGGATGTCATCATGACCGAAAAAGACATTGAGCTCAACCTCCAAACTATTGTCGACGATGCCAGCCAGACCCCCATCCAGGATGCGGCAAAGGGTGCTCTTGGCGTGCTTAGCACGGAAAACCGCAAGGTTTGGTCCGGCCTTCGAGATATTCTGACTCGCGAACCGGGATCGAACAATGCCGACTCACTGAACATTGTCGACTCGGCCCTCTTCGTCTTGTGCCTTGACTATTCCGAGCCAAATAACGTTGCAGATCTCTGCCAGAATATGCTATGTGGAACCAGTGAAGTGAAAAATGGAGTTCAGATCGGTACATGCACAAACCGGTGGTACGACAAGCTTCAGATTATTGTCTGCAAGAATGGAAGCGCCGGTATCAACTTCGAGCACACTGGTGTGGATGGTCACACAGTATTGCGATTCGCTAGTGATGTGTATACAGACACGATCCTTCGCTTTGCGCGAACCATCAATGGACAGGCGCCGACGCTGTGGACATCTACCAGCCCTGACCCATCCAAGCGGGAGATTGATAGTTTCGGAGACGTCAACACTACGCCCCGAAAACTAGGATGGGACATGATTCCGGAGCTGAGCATCGCGGTACGATTTGCAGAGACCAGACTGGCAGACTTGATCGAACAGAATGAATTCCAGTGCCTCGACTTTTCAACGTATGGCAAGCACTTTATCACTTCGATGGGATTCTCGCCCGATGCCTTTGTCCAGATGGCGTTCCAGGCAGCTTATTATGGCCTGTATGGCAGAGTCGAATGTACGTACGAGCCTGCCATGACTAAGACTTTCTTGCACGGTCGCACAGAGGCCATTCGACCTGTGACAAAGGAATCTGTGGACTTTGTTCAGACTTTCTGGGGCGACAATCCGGCAGAGCAAAAGATTGAGGCTCTCAAGCGCGCTTGTGTCAAGCATGTCAGCAACACCAGAGAATGCGCAAAGGCACAGGGATGTGATCGACATCTCTATGCGCTATTCAGCGTGTGGCAAAAGTATGTGGATGATTTGATTGATAGCGGAATGAGCAGCCCTGGAGCGTCAAGCCCTGCAACATCTTCACCGACCACAAGCCCAAGGAGCTCTTCTCTGTCGATTGACGGCGTCGAAGTCCGGCCGTCAAGGGAACGTGGCGATAGCACGAACTCCAGGTCGCGAGATCATCATCCACTCCCACTCATCTTTGCAGACTCTGGATGGGACAGGCTGAACACGACGATTCTTTCAACTTCTAACTGTGGCAACCCTTCTCTTCGCCACTTTGGATTTGGGCCAACATCCGGAGACGGATTTGGTATCGGCTACATTATCAAGGATGATGCCATCTCAATCTGCGTGTCCAGCAAGCACCGACAAACGAAGCGTTTTGTGGATACGTTAGAGAGCTATCTCTTGGAAATCCGACGCATCTTGCGCATTACAAATGGCAAGGTGGTCAGCGCAAAGGGGAGCCGGGCACGTGAAGCCGAATTGGCTAGACCAAAGCCATCGAACCGACTTAAGTCTCGAGGCAGACTGATCACTGGCTCGGAAATGATTAGACCGGGAGGTAGACGCTTCAGCCAGGGCCCTGGTTCACCGACAGAAACCAGCTTCACCAGCGACGATGACGAGCTTGGTGGATGTAAGTCACATGTCATTACTATTATAACTGAAAATTTGCTAATCATATGCTTCATAGACGGCTTCTTTGACGCGGGAATGCTCTTCCAAGCACTCAAGGCTCGCGGCAATACGACAGAGGAGGAGACCAAAGCATCAGAACGAGCGGCTGTGAACGCAAGAAGGCGAGACGTAGGCAAAAAGTTGCGTCTAGTTACGGAGTAAGAGAAAGAGAGAGGAGAAAGAGAGAGGATGGGATGGGATGGGATGATTTTAGCTAATTATGAATTGGTAAGTATCTTGTGTTGGTTTTCATATATCATGCTGTTTGCCGTATGAAGTCATGGTTCATGGAATTCTAAAGTCGGGTATGACGGGCGTTTATTTGCGTGGTGTTATGTAGCACAATGTTTGGAGTCTCCGTCTTGTGTGTTTCATGTGTACGATAGCTGAGATATTGGAAAGCGCTGTGAGTTTGGATGCGTAGCTCAATCAGAGTTTCGACGATATCTACAACTATCTGTTTGCCCACAAACTAGTTCAGACAAGTCTGAACTACTAGTTGTTGTCGTAGCTGAAGTAAGCGTGATTGGCAAAGCTAAAAGGAGCTTTTACTCTGCACAAGCCAGTGGGTCTCACAGATTAGCTGGGTCACAAAGAAAGGAAGTCAACAATTAGCGGACAGCAGGATGAAGATGCACGCAACCGTTGGTTAGATGATTTAGGAAATGGCCTGTTCTCCAAAGGCTTCTTTGAGAGTTTCCAGGATATCCGAAAGAGAATGAGCTGTTTCTCTTCTGGCGGACGCCCCAGTTTTTTAGGTCCTTGGCTAAGAGCTGGGGAATTGCCTGATTGTGAGGTAAGAGATTTTTTTTTTTTTTTTTTTTTTTGCGAGCTGTGCAGTGCTGCTTCATGATAGATTATTTCATTCTTACAGAAATATCGAGTGATGCTGGATGCATGTGATAGACCCTTTGTACCGTACATTGTGTCTCCCAGGGCTACGGCATTGAGATTCCTCTGTTCTGGATCTAGTACTTGGGTTTGTTGTTGGGCGACGATGAGAAGCGAACATGTGGTTGGCCAGATGAATGGGTCTTTGATGGCTGCACTACCCCAAGTAGTATCAATCTGCTACTCTTTTACGACTAATGCTATCTACTACTGGGTACTAGTAGCAGCTTATGGAGGCGAACGAGAAGGAGAATTCCATGATTTCATGAACCCACAGGGGTTGAAGAGAGAGAGGGTGGAGACCAAAAATTTTCCTTCTACAGCGGTATCTCTGTGTATGTGATGTGCGTGTTACTGCATTCTACTTGTATGTGCGCTGTACACAGGATTGGGATTAGGCGTTGCTGGGATCCAGCGGCTGGATGATGGTGGGCGGGATCCGCTGATTGCCTCGCCGCCCAAGCAGTGCCTTGCCACCCCTTCTTTGGATTCTTTTTGCTTCTCTGCTGCCTTGCCTTGTCCCCCTTTGATTGGGGATGGATACAGGGGGCGCTTTTTCTCTTGTTTCAGAGCGTCTGAGACTGTAGGACGAGCAGCAACAGAGGTACCTTAGTAGGCGGTAGGCAATGGATGTGCGTAGTTTAGGGTAGTGCTAAGCGAGAAGTTTGCTGCTGCATAAACCAAAGCTGCTTATTGCGGCGAGCTGCTTCGATAAGGCCATGGATGCGTCAAGATGACGAGATAGTTCTGCCGCCTGTTCTTCTGCTGAGCAGTCCACCGATCGGATTTTGGCCCAGCATCAGCAGCGAAAAGGGTACCTACAGCTAGGAATTCTCACAATTCGTCTGTCCAGGGCGCTGCCAGCTGGGCCACGCCACGGAGGGCAACAATTATGGGCACCTTTCGCCAGCAACGCAGCCTGTAAGGCAGCGATACGCCGCAGGGAGCTGTCCAGCACCTTCTAGCGCCTTATGGTGGGGCAGCAATGTACCCGCTACCAGCGCACGGCAGCCTTACTGTATGGGGCCTCCAAGTCCCAGGAACCTAGCCACTGCCCCGCGATGGAAGTTTTTTTTTCTTTCATGGAGCTGGAGGGGGAGATGACATCAAGGGAAAGGAGGGGCTGTGAAGGAGGGGGAAAAGGAAGACGAGCACGAGCGAGCAATTGAGCTCTCGAGACAAAGAGATCAAATCAATAGAATAAAAATAAACAATGCAAGGGACAGCTTCAAAAACCTTGTCGGGCACTGATCGCAGGCGCCAATCAGAGGCGCGAGAGCTTTCCAGCAGCTTCGCCGCATGGTCTAGGCGTGTGCAGTGCCTGCCAGAGCCTTCTCAGAGCCCCTGCAAGATTCCGGTGTGGGCACCTTTGGAATAGTGTAGAACCGCATCGAAGCCCTTCCACCAACCTTTATTTAGATGCTCTCTGCAGCCAAACGCCGCTTCTTTTTTCCTTCCCAGAACATCCTCTCTAAATCCCACCACGTCTACAATCTTTTTCTCTTCTTTCCTCCTCTTCAACTAACGCTATTTTCCCTTTTTTTCTAATTTCGAGAGTTTCTTCCCACACAAATCACACACCATGTCTATGGGACCAGCCGTCGGTATCGACCTGGGTACTACGTACTCTTGCGTCGGTATCTTCCGTGAGGACCGGTGTGATATCATTGCCAACGACCAGGGTAACCGAACGACCCCTTCGTTCGTTGCCTTCACCGACACCGAGCGTCTGATTGGTGATGCCGCCAAGAACCAGGTCGCCATGAACCCCCAGAACACCGTCTTCGACGCCAAGCGATTGATTGGTCGCAAGTTCGCCGACGCCGAGGTTCAGGCTGATATGAAGCACTTCCCCTTCAAGATCGTCGACAAGGCCTCCAAGCCCGTCGTCGAGGTCGAGTTCAAGGGCGAGACCAAGACCTTCACCCCCGAGGAGATCTCCTCCATGATCCTGACCAAGATGCGTGAGACCGCCGAGGCCTACCTGGGCGGCACCGTCAACAACGCCGTCATCACTGTCCCCGCCTACTTCAACGACAGCCAGCGTCAGGCTACCAAGGACGCCGGTCTCATTGCCGGTCTCAACGTCCTGCGTATCATCAACGAGCCCACCGCTGCTGCCATTGCCTACGGTCTTGACAAGAAGGTCGAGGGCGAGCGCAACGTCCTCATCTTCGATCTTGGTGGTGGTACTTTCGATGTTTCTCTCCTGACCATTGAGGAGGGTATCTTCGAGGTCAAGTCCACTGCCGGTGACACTCACTTGGGTGGTGAGGATTTCGACAACCGTCTGGTCAACCACTTCGTCAACGAGTTCAAGCGCAAGAACAAGAAGGTTAGTAACAAATCAAATCCCCTAGCTTGTGATGACCATCAGAACAATTCGCTAACTTCCTCTCAGGATCTGTCCACTAACGCTCGTGCTCTGCGTCGTCTCCGAACTGCTTGCGAGCGTGCCAAGCGAACCCTTTCTTCTTCTGCCCAGACCTCCATTGAGATCGACTCTCTCTTCGAGGGTGTTGACTTCTACACCTCCATCACCCGTGCCCGTTTCGAGGAGCTTTGCCAGGATCTCTTCCGATCCACCATCCAGCCCGTCGACCGCGTCCTTGCCGATGCCAAGATCGACAAGTCCCAGGTCCATGAGATCGTCCTCGTCGGTGGATCTACCCGTATCCCCCGTATCCAGAAGCTCATCACCGACTACTTCAACGGCAAGGAGCCCAACAAGTCCATCAACCCCGATGAGGCTGTTGCCTACGGTGCTGCCGTCCAGGCTGCTATCCTGTCTGGTGACACTTCTTCCAAGTCCACCAACGAGATCCTGCTTCTCGACGTCGCTCCCCTGTCTCTGGGTATCGAGACTGCTGGTGGCATGATGACCAAGCTCATCCCCCGCAACACCACCATCCCCACCAAGAAGTCCGAGGTCTTCTCCACCTTCTCTGACAACCAGCCCGGTGTCCTCATTCAGGTCTACGAGGGTGAGCGTCAGCGCACCAAGGACAACAACCTGCTCGGCAAGTTCGAGCTCACTGGCATCCCCCCGCCCCTCGTGGTGTTCCCCAGATTGAGGTCACCTTCGACGTTGATGCCAACGGTATCATGAACGTCTCCGCTGTTGAGAAGGGCACTGGCAAGTCCAACAAGATTGTCATCACCAACGACAAGGGCCGCCTGTCCAAGGAGGAGATTGAGCGCATGCTTTCCGATGCTGAGAAGTACAAGGAGGAGGATGAGGCTGAGGGCAAGCGTGTCTCTGCCAAGAACGGCCTTGAGTCTTACGCCTACTCTCTCCGCAACACTCTCAACGACCCCAAGGTCGATGAGAAGATCGAGGCCGCCGACAAGGAGACCCTCAAGACCAAGATTGACTCCATTGTCTCTTGGCTCGACGAGAACCAGCAGGCCACCCAGGAGGAGTACGAGGAGCACCAGAAGGAGCTCGAGGGTGTTGCCAACCCCATCATGATGAAGTTCTACGGAGCTGGTGGTGAGGGTGGCGCCCCCGGTGGCATGCCCGGCGGTCCTGGCGGCTTCCCCGGCGCCGGTGGTCCTCCTCCCGCTGGCCACGATGACGGCCCTACCGTCGAGGAGGTCGACTAAATTGACCAACACCGAAAATTTTGATACCCCAACATCAGACTTGAACTTCCAGATTGGTAATGCGTCTACGATGTGGAGGCCTACTCTAGGGGATCAAGGGATGATGCTATGATTAGATTTTTTCTTTGCACTTTTTGCTTTTTCATTTTTTTCAAACTAGCATATCACGGACATGAAGGGTAAAAAGCTGGGCGGGATGCTTGCCCTGGTTGTATTTTAATTAGTTAAGGGAATAAAAAAAATATGGAATATAATGATGCTCGTCCTAATCGCTTTGTGAATGTGATAAAAGAAAATAACATGTAGCTAATCAAATATGATTGACTGTATCGTGTGCGGCCTTTAATTTTAGTGTAATTTCTATATCATGTGTGGCACAGCACATAATGGTACTAAGTACTAACGTCGCGTGAAGAATAACATTTGGGGAGTAGAAGCATGCACTCTCCCTAATAATTATCGAAGATGTATACGGCTGGCGATTGGAATCTGAAGAATGGCCATTGCACTTCTTGAGCGGCATTGTGTGACGGTAAATGATATATGGAAACTTTTGAAGCTCATGCCCTCAATATATTGGATTGTATAGGTGTACAATGAGTAGAAACACTTGATATGATAGAGTATCAAGATAGAAATTATAATACATGTATGTGTGTTTCTCCTTTTTACATAAATTTCCAAACGTCTTTTACGCTCATGATTTCTTTTCAAATCCCAGATCCTGTCGTATCTTCTTTCTCCTCTCGTCCTCCAACCTCCTCCACTCATCGTCATCAACCCGCGCAATCTCAATAGCCTCAGAAAAGGCAGTTCCCGGAGCCATCTTTTGCTTCCTGGCCTCCCAAATCTCCTCGCTGCTATGCCTGCCGGGCGCATAGTACTTTTCGTACTCCTTGCGGCGGTAGTGCTCCCGGACGGCGTTCTCCTTGATGGGGCCGGAGAAGGATTTTGTGCGCATGCAGAACCAGAAGTCGTCCCACAGATGGCTGCAGGAGCGCATCTCGCCGTGGCGGTAGACGGCGTTCCACTGGCCGCCGAGGGAGTTGCAGGACCAGGCGAGGTCAAAGGCCTGGCGGCAGGACATGTCGGTTGGGAGGAGGGATTCGCTGACGGGGTCGAGGGGGGGCACGGGGAGGGCTTCGGGGGCGGAGGAGAATTTGGAGGAGAGCCATGAGGAGAGGGCTGAGGGGGGTTGATTTGTAGAAGAAGAAGAAGAAGAGGAGGAGGAGGAGGAGGAGGATTTGGGGGTGTCGTCGGATTTGTTGAAGAGGTCGAGGAGTTTTTGGATTTCGGGATCAACGGGCTCGTTGGGAGCTTGAGATGAGCTGGGTGTTGGTGAGGATGTTGGAGGTAGAGGAGAGGTGGAAGAATCAGAGGATGAGGGCTGATCGGTTGGTGGTTTGGGGGGCGATGATGTCCAGAGCCAGCCCATTTTGATTGAAGCTATTCGCAGATGGCGATGTCTGATATGTATATGAAGCGATTGAAGCTAGCGGGTTGAAGCTGCACTTTGGTTGGCGTTTCTAATTGCTCTCTGATGTAGAAGAAGATTGAAAGTCGCTGATTTATCGATTGGACGTAGATAGTGCTGATAGAGCAAGTGGTTCTCTTCTTTCTCCGATTTGATCCTTGATATTGACTGAGTAGATCTTTTTTTCTCAAGCCATCAAGGTGATGGTGATAATCGGTGCATCGCATTTCATCCGGGAAAATAGCTTTCCCGGCGGGATGGCTTTTCCTAATCCAGGAGATAGCTAGGAGTGATTTCCTATGACCTCATTGGCCCTGTGCTAACCAAGCTAGCTCATCATACTATATGAGAGCTGCATAGGTACTAATAACATGCTTGACATGACACACTTTCTCTTTCCCCTTAATATCTCATGAATTGGCGAAATGTGCAACTTTTGTAGCGACGAGCTGTCATGATTCCTACGCAGAGGCTTGCGTCGCTGGCGGCGCGATCCAGCGGCACGCGGGCGCTGCGATCGTGGCCTACCAGACTCCATGTGGCCAGGAGACAGGCCGATTATGGGCTGATGAGATATCGAGCCGGGCAGAGGGCCTGGGAGGCGACAATGTCGGCGCCTTTGAATGATGAGGCGAAGAAGCAGGATTTATCTCCCTCGGAAGAGCAGGAGAGCGGGCGATTCGACGTCAAGCCTAATGAGTCGATTCTCTTTTTCGATAGTGAGGCATTGTGATGGAGCTCATCATTTCATGGGTGAATCTTTCCGCTGACTCGAGGTTGTTTCCAGATTTATTTCCTATTAGGCTCAGTTCACTGCTGAGTCGCCGAGTAGAGACGGATCGGCACGTGTCAGACCTCTTGAAGCGTTTCAATAGCTCCTCTTTGGGGATCATGGATCCCATCCAATTGGTGAAGAGGGCGATACCAAAGAACTTGCCTATTAAAGTGACAGAGATCTTGCCACGGCTAAAAGATGGCGGAGCCTTTGTCAAGTTTGAATATGATCCTAGCCTGAGCGTATCTGAGATTGAAGGCAAGTCAATTGGATCGAATAAATTTGTCATTTACTGTTGATGACTGACTATGGGATAGCCAAGCTGCTGAACAAGCTTAAAGAAGAGCCCATCAAGCCATGGTTCAATCCCTTCCGTGGAATCAGGGCTCGTACTGTCCGTGGTGTCCCCTGGCTAGAAGACCTTCATCGATACCCCTCTCAGATGCTCATGGTCGAGTTTGTCCCTCCTGAACCAGGTGCCGCTGCCGAAGAGCTTCCTGAAGAGGTCCTTTACAGCCTGTTCCGTCGATATGGTAAAATTGCGGACATTATTCCTCAGCCAGCTGATTCAAAGATCACGCCAAGGTATGCTCAGATTGGCTTTCCCGGACTACGCGATACTATCATGGCTCGAAACTGTTTGCACGGGTTTGTCGTTAGCGGAGCCCAAGGAGGTGGCAAGAATGGAACCAAACTACGGCTATCTTATGTACAGAAGGAAAAAGCTCACAGCATCTGGAACTGGCTTACAACTCATCCCCGAATCGTTATCCCAATCGTGGCGGCTCTCATTGCGGGTGTCTCGGTCGTCATCTTTGATCCTATTCGAGAGTTCTTCATCAAAGTACATGTACAGCACTCTCTTCGCTACACTGACTGGAGAATTTACAAATGGTTCAAGTCACAGACAGGCACCTTTTCTTTCTACAGGAAGGAAGAGCATATCGAAGGCCTTGGCACAATCTGGAAACACCGCAAAGATCTCATTGAACAGCTTCAAAGTTGGCTGGACGGCAGCTCTGATACCTTTATTGTTGTCACTGGTCCCAGAGGCTCAGGAAAGGCAGAGATGGTTATGAGCCAGACTTTGAGCGACCGCAAGAATGTAGTCCTCATCGACTGCAAGCCGATTATAGAAGCTAATGGTGAAGCCGGTACAATTAAGAGACTCGCGGCTGCTGTCGGATATCGTCCGGTATTCTCATGGGCAAACAGCATTAGTAGCATGATTGATCTCGCGGTTCAGGGCACAACTGGTGTCAAGTCTGGGTTTTCTGAAACCCTAGAATCGCAGTTGAACAAGATCTTGCACACTACTGCTTCAGCTCTCAAGAGCGTCGCACTCTCGGGTCGACATAAATCTGACAAGGATTCCAATCTGTCCGAAGACGCATATTTGGAAGCACACCCGGAACAGCGACCAATCATTGTTGTTGACAATTTCCTTCATAAGAACGAAGAGTCTAGCATTGTCTATGACATGATTGCAGAGTGGGCGGCAACCGTGGTGCAGAACAACGTTGCCCATGTTGTATTCCTTACCAGCGACTCCGCTTACTCAAAGTCGCTCACCAAAGCTATGCCAGACAGAGTTTTCCGCACTCTCTCACTAGGTGACTTGGATGCCGATATCGCAAAGAACTTTGTCGTTACTCGCGTGGAAGAAGATTTGAAACGTGAAGCTCAAGAGGAAGCAGAAGAAGGTTTGGATGAGAAGAAACAGCCCAAACGGCCCAACATGGCTGGATTGGACGAGGGCATCAAGGTGCTGGGAGGCCGTTTGACTGATCTTGAGTTCCTCGCTCGACGACTCAGGGCGGGACAGACTCCTCACGAGGCAGTTGAAGAAATTGTTACTGAAGATGCAACCGACATTGTCAAGATGTATCTTCTTGGAAGGACCGCCGACGCGGATAGAAGATGGTCTACTGAGCAAGCATGGCACTTGATCAAGGCACTTGCAGAAAATCCGACGTTGCGATACCACCAAGTTCTTCTCACACCTACATTTGCTTCTTCTCTTACTTCCTTTGCGAACGATGGAGAGGCCGCTATCGAGAGTCTTGCTGGTGCCGAGCTCATCACGGTCAATACCCACCGTGGCCGGCCTCAGACCATCACGGCTGGCAAGCCACTCCACCAGGCGGCGTTCGGCGTGCTTGTCAAGGACCGCGTGCTTCGCGCAAAGATGGACTTAGCGGTGCTGACTGAAATGTCCAAAGTGGAAGCCAAGAACATTGATGCGGTGGAAAAGGAACTGCAGCTGTTGGGCGGGCTGCCACGACATACTGGAGAGTCGGCAGGTAGAGTCATGTACTTGTTGAGCAAGTTGGACGTTGGACAGAGGAAGATTGCGAAGATGGAGTATGAAATGGCTGGGCTGAAGAAGATTTTGAATGAGGAGTTTTGATCTGTTTACATGAGAGATGTTGTGGCGATACTCTAGCGGTATGTATTGTATTATTATATAGTAAATAAGCCACCATTCTGCATCGTCACTACTTCTCCACATATTGCATGTTTTCTCTTCGAATAATGGTCGCTTACCATATAAGAATTACTTCAATTCTGCATTTCCTCTCTTGCTTGCCCTATAGTTGTACTTATCCTGACATTAAGAATATTAAAATCGCATGCATGTAGATGAATTGCTACTCAAATGTCCTTTAAGTAAACAGTTAAACAAGACACGAACAGTCAAAAAAAGGAACCTGCCATGAAGAGAAGAAAAGCAAAAATGCACTTTGTTTTCAACGCCTCCAAGAAAAAAAAAAAAAAAAAAAAAAGCTTGCTATAGATTATGAAAAATCCGCCAGTTACTCCCTTCTCCCAGGCCCTCCTTCGCTTGTTCTGTACAACAAATCCCACCTTGCGCCGTTTTGAAAGATCAAAAGAAATGAATAATGACACTTTCTTGCCCCCCCCAGCCCCCTCTTTTGCGTTTTTCATCAAACCAATGACAAGAACAAAAAGGAAGAAAGTAGCACAAGAAAGAAAACAGGTTGGTGCGAGGATTAGAGAAGAATCGGGAATTCAGTCAAGTTCGCATGCCGTGTGAGCGTTGAGAGAAAGAAGAAGAAGAAGAAATGTTACATCCTGCGTGTGTTTGGCATGCCGCAGTGAGAAGAGTATGACAGTGATCGGTTGGTCGTGATGGTCATGAATGGGATGGTATACAATATATATAGTTGGAAAAAAAAGGGAGTGCTTTTCATCATGCTCCTATGCTCATCTGTGAAGCTTCAAACTGCGATGGTGATATTTCACAAGCTTGGCAGAAGAATACTCGGCTGGGGTTGTCGTAGTCATTCGTAATGCTGTAATAGTTGCCTGTTGAAAATCCAGAGTTAGACCCCTTGCAATTATCTCACAGTAGTTTGAAGGGGTGGAATAGGAGCTAATGAAGGGGAAGCAAACTCACCTCTTGGCACAAACCACATACCGCCTGCCGATATGCGAAACTGCGCCTCGTTGATCGTCACCATGACTTTCCCTGTATGAACGAAAAACACCATGTGCATTTTCCTCGAGTTCTTGGGCCGCTTCTCGCCTCCAGGCGGCAGATCAACCACGCCAGCTCCCATGAACGGCATCGTCAATGTCTTCGCGAACCGGAATGTCGCATCACGAATCTCTGACGTCTGCACCGCTTTGGCTGAGATGGCGATGCGCTCGTCTGTGACTTGAACAGGCTCGTCATCCGCTGGGGGGTGCTCCTCGTGCTCCTTCTCCCATATTACAACCTCGCCCTCCACGGTGCCGGGGCTGACCTCCCATTCTTCATAATCTTCTTCCACCACGGGCTTCTTCGCCTTGGGACGTGCTTTGCCCTTTGACGTAGTGCTCCTGCTGCGGGCCTCCTCTTCGGGCACACGAACGATCTCTTTGATGCTCGGCAAAACGAACCGATCCTTGGCAAACATATCTGCCTGCTCCTCATCTTCTCGGACCACCTGCTCGCCCCTCCAATACTGAACTGGCCGGTAAGAGTGTCGTCCGGATCTTGTCTGCGTCATCGTGTTGTCCAAATCCTTGCGCAAAGACACCAGGCCGCGAGACTTGGGCATAGGCGGCCCGCGCTGCAGCGCCGCAAAGGATGTCTCCCCAACCTCTCCATCTTCATCTCCGCCCGCGCTGCCATTCTTGGGCTTTCGTCCAGGTCGGCCTTTGGCCTTGGCGTCAGCTTTGGGTTTGCTCTTGCCCCCTGCTGATACTGGCACGACGATATTGCCCCGAGCAGGAGCAGGGGCTTTGCCTTTACTTGAAGGTTTTGACTTGGAAGACCCGGCTTTAGCGGCTGTTGATCCAGTTGTGCGCTGCTTCTTTCGTGGTGCCACATCCTCTTCTTCTTCCTCTTCCTCCTCTTCAGATGGCTCTCGTGTTTCTTCGGGGGTGTCTTCGCGCGGGGATCTTCGCGCGGGTCCTCGCTTCTTCGATGGCTGAGATGATGATTTCTGATCTTGCTTTGATCGCCGGCCCTTTTGCTTGGTGCTGGCCAGCACCTCTTCCGGCTCCTCCTGTTCTGATTCCTCTTCTTCGGGCCCCTCTTCTTGTTGTTCAGGTTCTGATTCCTCTGAAGGCAGCCTCACCGGAGCTCGCGTGGCAACTTTGGGCGCTTTGGGCTTTGCCGGGGGAGCTTCCTTGGCTTGCCTACCACGTCTTTTCTGTGATGATATTTGTGCTGAATCAACCATCATCATGGATTCCTCAGCTATATCCTCAACCGCCACCCCGTTTTCACCTGCGCTCATGACGTCGTCCAGCTCTTCTGATTCTGAATCGTCTAGTCGCTGTGAAGCGCCATTGACTGCAGCCGCCTTAGGTTTCCCATTCGTCTTAGCCGCCGCTTTGTTTCCTGCTTTCCCTGAAAAGTCGAGTCTTCGGGCTGCTTTTTCGGCGCTGGGGTTGCGCGTAGGGGAAGATGATGTCGCATTTCTGTAACTGGTAAGCTAGGGTTCGTTCTGAGAGACGAATAGATCGGGGGAGAGAAGTACTGGAAGCTGTGTCGGTTCTTGAGGACTGTTCGCGGCCCTGGCCCAGCACCTAGATTTTGTAAACAGATAGAGTCAGTCAGCCATGCCTTGCGCCGCTGACTATGATCGCGCCCAGCGAATCCGCATAGCAAAGAGGGTCAGCTCACTTGATGATATCTCCATATCTTCGCTCCCGGATTCGTCTCGATTGGCTTCTGCGTCGCCTGGCGATGAGAAAATGGCGTCCAGAGGCTGCATGCCATGCTCATCGCGCTCGCCAGTGTCTTTCAAGAAGGCGCCTGTTTTCCTATTCGCACCAACATATCAGCGCTGCCCGCATAGCCCACGCTTTGCAGATTCTCCCCCGAAAATGCCGCTGGAATCTTGGTGTGCGGTTTTCACTTTCGATTTCATCCTCTCTGGAGCTTCCCAACGTACCGGCCTCGAACTCCAAGCTCATGGATAGCTTCGGGCTCAACTGAGGAGTCGCCGCCTCTTCGCCCGCCGCCGCCTCTAGGCATGGTTTAAGAAACAATGTCGGAATTGTTCGGTTTCGCAACAAGAGAGAGGGGAGGGAGAGAGATAATTGATGATGAATTCCCTCTAATAAGTTCCGCCTCTTCCAAGAAACTGGGAGCTTTTCGCTGTCTCGACCACAAAAGCGACGCTAACAAGCTTCGTGTTTGCGCTGAGTTTCGGCTCAAGGCTTCGGCGACGCGCTTTTCTAGCGGGTGTTGACGTGTTGAATCGAAGCGGCTAAGGAATAGCTAAGATGTCCAGCAGCAATGACAGCTCTCCAACGCTATTACCGCCACATGCATGGGCGAATCAAGTAAATTTTTCACGGCGGGGGTTTGGGAGGCTGGGGAGAAGCATAGCTGGAGGATGGATCACTGTGACTGCTATGCGCTGGCAGAAAGCTGCTGGAGAGAGAGGTATGCTGGCCCATTTCTGGGACGGCTTTAGCACGTGTTGCTGGGCTCCAGGGGCGAACTTTACTGGACGGGGCGCTGTAAGACGGGGACTACAGGCCCCGGCATTGGCAGCTTAAGCGCAACGCGTCTGGAGCAGTGACAGACGCGTCGAGGGGCTAGATACTGCGGTAGAGGTAACTGACACTGACAAGCATCTGCCAATTCGCCGGTGGCATCTCTTCAACTCCTACACAGAGAGCATTGACGGCTTGGACTGCACGATTTGGAAGTGCACCGCTGATTGATTGCTCATGCAGTGGAGAGTCAATCACACATACATACCAATTGCATCTACAAAGGCTGCTGCTGATCAGATCCTGCTTCAACACCACATACCGGCATCGCCATCTAAAAGTCCATCTTCACTTCTCGCTGCCTCGGCCTCGACCTCGCCAGCCCGCAACCATGGATGAAGACACTGCCGTCCCCGATTCAACAGCACCCGCCGCTTCTTCTTCCCCCTCCGGCACCTTCACTCCCCCTTCCGTCTCAGACCACCGCGATGCCCTCCTCTCCGGCGCCACCTTCTCCCACTTCTCGCCCATCCCACCGTCTCTCCTCCCAACCGACCCGTCCGACCCGTCCTCCGCCCCGCCCTGCGTCCTCGGCGTTGACGAAGCCGGTCGCGGCCCCGTGCTCGGCCCCATGGTCTACGGCATCTTCTTCCTCCCGGCCGACATCTCGGATCCTCTCCTCCGGGATACGCACCACTTCGACGACTCCAAGGTGCTGTCTGCGGCGGTGCGATCGCAGCTCATGGAGACGCTGTGTACTGCTGGATCCGATCTGCATGAGTCGTGCGGATGGGCCACGACGGCGCTTTCGGCGAGGGATATCGGCGCAAACATGATGAGGCCGGTTCAGTATAACCTCAATGCCCAGGCCATGGATGCTACCATGGACCTCATCAGAGCCGTATACGCGAAGGGCGTCAACATCAAGGAGATATACGTCGACACCATCGGTCCTCCCGCCACTTACCAGGCCAAGCTCCAGCGCGTCTTCCCAACCGCCAAAGTCACCGTCGCCAAAAAGGCCGACAGCTTATACGCCTGCGTCAGTGCTGCTTCAGTCTGCGCAAAAGTCACCCGTGACGCTGCTCTCGAAAAGCTCTTCCATGCCCGCCAAGTCGCCACTGCTGCTACCAATGGCGAGGAAGCTCCCGCGGAGGAGGGTACTATGGAATGGGGTTCAGGATACCCATCCGACTCCAAGACGTCAACGTGGCTCAGGAACAACATGCATCCTCTCTTTGGCTGGGGGCCTGAGTGCCGTTTTAGCTGGAGCACTGCAAAGGATATGCTTGAGGGCAAAGGCAACGGTGTCAAGGTCGAGTGGCCAGCTGACGAAGATGGCGAAACGAGCAGGTTGACAGACTTTTTCGTATCAGGGGGCGAGGAGAAGCAAGGGAACGAGTTGGCGTCGTGGTTTGGTACGCCAGCTAGCCAAGAAGCATTTTGAGTGGAAATATTGAGAGTGTGTGAGAGTGAGAGAAAAAGAAAAGGACCTGGGTAAATTATATCGATCCTAAAGTCATCATCTTGGATAAAGAATATTGGCGTAATGAAACGGAATGACGGCTGGTTACTTGGATCAAATCGAGCCTACGGTATGGAATGGAATCGGCGTTTGGTATATATCAAACTTGGAATAAATAAGTTCATCTTGTTTTTATTTTTGTAGACATTAGTGGTATCCTACTTCGCTCATCAATGCTCTGCGCTATTGTGCTATCAAAATCCGACAATGTCTTGAGGGTTTGTACATGGGGCGTTTTTATTCTCGTCATATGCCGTCTATCAATTTACCATTTTAATTTTTCCTTTTTACACATCTAAATGTCATCCGGGCTGTCAGACTCATTCTTCTTTCTTCCTCGGCTGTCCAATGTGTCCATGCTGACGTCGCTGTCTTGCCTCGCTGGCATGGCCAGTGCCTGTCGCGCGGTGTCTGAGTTGGAAACGAAATCCCGCAGCTGCTGCTTGGCAATATCCACGCCCTGGTTGACAGCAGCGTTGCCCATCTGCATCATGGGGCCCAAGAGGTTGAGATACCATGCGGTGTATGTTCCTCCACCAATCAGAATGAGAAGAATGAACATGATCGGGTTGCGCAGGACTACATCACGAGTTAGCAAATGTCAACGCATAAATAGACGTGAATGGAATTGAATTTCTTACCCATCCAGATTTCGTTCCAGCCGAGAACGAGAAGAAGCACGTAAAAGTACCACGGCACCTGGGTCATACCGCCAATGGCGCTTCGCTTGGCTTCGACGTACACGCCATCAGCCGTCTTCTTGAAACGCACGACCAAATCTTGTCGCTTATTCTCGCTCAGCATCGTCATCTCCTCTTCAAGGCTCTTGCCCTCCTCTTCGTCAACACCGCCAATCGGGGTAAGATCTTCTTCATCGCCAGCTTCGACGCCGCTGGGCTGTGCGCCAATGAACTCGACCAATTCGGGCGCCTTCTGAGAAGATAGGAGCTTGAATTTTGAAAGAAGAGGTATGAGCGTCAGTGTCGACTCCCGTGCCTTTGTGTAAATGCCCTCGATGTCATCCGTTGGCCTCCAGATTCGAGGCACACCAGCCTCGTCATATCGGAACTTGTCCTCAAAGTTTTCCCTAAGCTTCAAAAGGATGTTGCCCTCCATGACCTCCTCTTCAATCTTCTCTCGAAGTGCCGTCCAGCTCTTTCGTCGAAGGCGCCATAGGCCCACTTCGACCTCAGCATCGCTGGCATCGAAGCTCTTGGCTCGATCGGCAAACCGTCCCTCAGCCTCACGGACTACCTCGGTAAAGACATTCCAGATTCTGTCCCAAAGGTCCTTTTCTGTCGCCGGCTTTTGGCCCTCTTCAGGAGCTCCTGAGCCTCCCCTGCCGGATCCCAGCTTGTTGAATTCTAAGCCAACAGCATCGCCCAGCCTTGACTTGACCCAGCGCTCCACCCGTGTGGCCAGTCGTCGAATCTCGTCCTTGCGCAGCTTGCCGCTAACTTCATCGAGCTCAGCCTCAAATAGTTGAGATTGAGACACAAAGTTGGTCCACTCAACGCCCTCAATCGTCAAGCTGTCTACTTCCGTCTTGAAAATTTCCGTGGTCTTCTTCTTTTCGTTGGAAACAATCTCAGCAAATTCGTAGCCTCCACCCGCCTTTTGGCCTGCCTTCACCTTGTTCGAAACGGCCTCGCTGAAGGCGGCGACTCCTGCTTTGTGAGCTGCCGCGATTTGGCCCAGGTACAAGGTCTTTAGTCGCCCGTCGATTTTGCTCTCCAGCTCCTGCTTCTTTCGTGAATAGACGCCCTTGTGGTATCGGCTGGCCTGCACCTCAAATGCCTTGAAGCATTTCTCGCGAGCTTCGCTAGCGGCAGCACCTAGATCAGGAAGCACAATGGGCTTGCCAAGTTTAGAAGCTTCGGCCTGCTTCTCCTCTAGTGGAATCAAAACCGTGTCAAAGGCTAGAAGGACTTCTCGAGATATCTCGTCGCATCGGAACTGGGCAAGGAGCTCTTGTTGCGTCGGAAGATCCAGATCCTTGTTGTTCACGATTTGGTCCCAAATACCCTCGGCATACACAGACAATCCGTCCGCAGGGATTCGTCTGTGGTATTCGGGCAGGAGGATGCCACCTTCGAGCTCTGCACCATTTCGGTGTCCTGTGCTAAATCTCGCTCCTAGATTCGCGACTTCGCTTTCAAACTTCTCGCCCTGTAGAATCTTGTGCGGTAAGGCAGCAAAGCCAAAGTCAAAGTAGTCCTCAATGCGGGATTGCTCAAGGCCCTGTGGCTTGGAGATTGAGGACCAGATCTTGGTCAGATCTTGGATCAATGTGTTTTGGAGAGCAGACAAGGGAGTCACTCCAAGATGGTCTCGAATGACGAAGAATAGAAGAGATCGGGGGGTTGAGCTGCGATAGACTGTTAGCACGTGATACTAAATTGGTATGCAATGCAAGCCATAGATTTCTCGCAGCTTGTCAAGCTAATGAGGGGAAGCCTTTACTTCTTATCTTTCAAGAACAGCTGCATGTTGACTTCAAACACCGTTTTGAGCAGGCCCATGTTGGCTCCCTGGTACAAGCCAACCTGGTGCTCCCAGATGTTGATCAACAGGACTTCACTGGTGGCCAGTGCAAACAGGGCGCTCTTTCTCTCAAAATCTTGGTCTTCTCCGCGCTCTCGGCCGTCGGTTCCTTCAACATCCATAACGAGGATGTTATCTGCCATCTTGGTTCCTGAGCTCGTCTCCCGCTTGTTCTTAGAGAGCCATATTCCCTTAGTCGTCTGACGGCGTTCCGTCTCGGACATGACAGAGAAGGTGGTGCCAAAAAGGTGGTTAAGAAGGGTCGACTTTCCCGTAGACTGAGATCCAAAGACGGAGATGAGGTGGTAGTTGAAGCCCGCTTCAGCAACTCGCGTGGTCTGGAGATAGTCGTTCAAGTTGGGGCTATAGCAGCGAGGGATTTCGTATCAGCTTCTGATCTGTTTCCAAAGTCCAATTACCAGAGAAAGGCGGTCCTGTAGAACATACTTGAACTCCTTTTCTTCGTCTATGACCTGACAACCATGTTCATAGCTGCCGTTCGCCGGCTGGTCGCCGACGGCGGAAAAGTGTCCATTCATCGTTGCTGCTACACTCTTGGGAGCTTAGCAATACAAAGACGGCATGGGCTTTGGTTGAATATCTGCGAAAGACAATCGCTGTCTCAAAATATAGCAATTGGACAGGGAATCGGATAGGAGGGAGCGTCAAGAGACTAAATAGGAGCGTGGGATGGACGATGAAAGCTAAATGACCATAGTATCGAGCTATGGCTTGAGTTATGACCACCTACGCTCTTCTGATCGAACCGAAAGTGGCACTGAGGGGGGGTACCGTGACAAGCCACACGTGCGTCGGTCAGTGTGGCGCACAGTTAAGAGACTGCGTGAAACACCAAAGCCGGACCCCCTTTTGATTGCAAGCCATGTGGCTGGTGACCACCACCTGGGCCAACACAATGCAGATTCAGACGTAACATCACTTTCTCCGTCCTCCGTAACACAACGCCCTGTGCAACGTGATTCGTCAAGCTGTCAGTCGTTCTGCTAATGCCCAAGATATGCATGAATGTCCGGCGCTCGCTCATCATGCCATGTCAAAGCCATGTGGTGAGCTCCCAGCAGTGCTGTGGTTATGTGCAATGCATACGATGGCCCCGTGGAATGGCCCAAGTGGCTCCTCTGGGCTGACGAGATTATGCTAGGGCAAAGTGTTGAGGCCCGAAAGAGGATGCCTGTTGCTGTCACTGGATGGACACTGGATATTCATGGCCTTTGTTTTCCCGCACAGATATGCAACATGCAACGTGCTGCGTATCGTATTGCTAAATAAATATTCTGCAATGCCACGCATGCTGGGCCGCTTTGCAGGACCCCATGGTTGGTCTCTGAGATGCACCCTACGTGCATATTGACACATATTGACAGCACAGCCTACTGGCACAAGATGACGCCCAAGTGATGCATTTGTTTTGTTTTATTCTCTATGTCCGTCTATCTAGCTTGCAAAAGAGCTACGGAAGCGGGCTCTTTTCTCCACCTATGGCCTCTTATACCCGAGT
Organism: Trichoderma asperellum; assembly: GCF_020647865.1. Classification (NCBI taxonomy): domain Eukaryota; kingdom Fungi; phylum Ascomycota; class Sordariomycetes; order Hypocreales; family Hypocreaceae; genus Trichoderma; species Trichoderma asperellum. Next base: position 1,532,478 of record NC_089417.1, read on the forward strand.
CAGCGTCAAGAGCACGCTTTCGCCAGGTCCCAAGTTTGCCTTGACGCCACTCTTCTGGCTGCCCAGGTCCTTGTTGTTCCAAACATCATGGACACGATAAGTTCCCTTGATTCCCAGGTCCTTCCATGAAGCTGAAACCAACTCAACGTCAGTGCTGGTGCCGTTAAATCCTCCCTGGCCGAGGTCGGGGCCGTAGTTGGCGAGCACGACAACAGCTTGGCCGTTGGGAGCTGGCCCTGCGATCCAGGCCTGGAGCTGTTGGGAATCCTGTCCACCAGTTCCAGGATTACGCGGCTGCATGGGATACTGTGCAGTAAAGGTGGCTACAGCCTGTGCTGCTTTGTTGGTTATCAGGTTCACGCCAAACTTGTCGAGATTGGTGAGATCAGAGCCAAGAATCAGGTTGGCGCCAGCTCCGATGTAGTGCGTCATGACCGTCTGTCGCTGTGCATCTGTGATACCAGAAGTTGTGGCATTGTTGCCGACAAGAAGGTTATCCATGTCGGGGTAGATGTTTAAGTGGTCAAAAAACTGCAGACCGGCAACGATGAATTGGCGGTAGTTGTCAAATGCTCGCTGGACAGTAGCCCATGATACAAAAGACGACTGGCCGCTGTTGTTGAGGTCCTGGTCGGTTCTCATGGAATCGGCATTTGAGTTCCAGATGTTGAAATACTTTTGAGTCCGGTCAAGCTTCCAGGAAATGTCAAGTCGCATCTTACGGCCAGTTTGCTTAATGGCCTTGTGCCATGCGATGACGGAGCCGCTTCCATCAGGAGGGAGCATTTGGCCATTATCAGGCGAGCCAGGAGTGACGAAGTCGAGCTTCACAAAATCAACTCCCCTAAATACACCATTATTAGCACAGGCTATCTCTAAGTAGAGAGTAACAGGACAGATGAGAAATAAGAGCAGGTGTTTGGCACTTACCACGAAGCAAACAGATCGGCGCAAGAGTTGTGCCACAGTTGCGCAGCAGGCTGGGTGAAGTCGAAGATACATCTTACGAGACCCTCGTTGCCATGGCAAACATCGCCAATCTTGACATCCGTGTGAATAATAGTCTTGTTAACATCTGCCAGGAAAGCACCTGGCACAATGTAGACGCCCATCTTCAAACCCTTGCTGTGAAGATGGTCTGCCAATTTGGGAATGTCGAAGACAGTATCATCGTAAATGATGCGGCCATACTCATCGCCGTTTCCTCCAACAGACCAACCCGAGTCCAAGCTGCAGGTGTCATATCCGGGAAGATCGACGAGGTGATCGCACTGTTTAATGACATGCTCTTGATCAAATTTGAAGCTCGGCAGAGTCAGCGGATTCGCCTGGATGCCGAATGAATTCCATCCACGCGCAGAACTGCGGAAGCCATTAGGTGTTTCCTTGTAGGAGATGATCTTGAGCGGAGTTCCGCCTTGGCTTGACGTCCGTTTGGCATTGGGAGCTGCCACAGCGCCAGTTGCGCTCAATCCGAGCAGCAGCGCTGAAAGTAGGCTGCTTGCCATTTTTGATATCCGCAACAAAGTTGATGGCAAGAAAAGTGTAGAGGATCCTTGCGAGTTAAAGTCACCCTGAGAAAGTATTAGAGATGTTAGACCGACACACCTGAGCCCTTGGTCTCGAAGATCCGAGCAGGGCTTATAAGACGCTGTCAAGCTCCGTCGTGGCTTTTTTATACTATTTCTATTTACGTATCATAACACCACTCTGTAAGCAGAAACGAATGTTCACGACTGCTTTTGGGCGGAATTCAGCTATCCGGCGGTATGTTCTCGGCAACTCGCAGCGGAGGATTGCTCGGCTTCTGCACCCTCCGCCAAGGCTTACCCAAAAATGAGAGAATAAAGCTCCGTATACTGGCAACGCATATTTGTTCTCGGCCACGATAATAGAGAAATAAGCTATGACGATTACGAACTATGGGGTTGCACCGATCTAATGCGGAGAGAATGGGGAAATCCTGGGGTTCGATGCGGAGAGAATGCTACCCCTGGCACTGTCATCACCGGAGATTTAGCCATTTCTTGCCATCCGGGGTAGCAGAAGGCATCCAGACGAGCTTAGTTGCGCTTTGTACTTAGCAATAATGCGATTTCTAGCCGACGGAAGCTATGCCAGCAACTAAGTCGTATGTTTTTGTGATGAAAAGCAAAGCGACGGAAAAGGACGGAGAGATGTTGGACGGAAAAACAAATGGAGCGGAAAAGGTCCAACGAGACCATTTGCCGGGTAAAATGCTTGACCGCCCAATCATGGCTACCGTTCCGCTCAAGGCATTGCTTTACGAAGTACAGACGTCAATTCCGTTGCACTGTTCCAGGCAGCGATGAGACGAAAAGGTGTCCTTTCTTTATCTCATCCGCCGCCGTGGAAAACCAACTCCATCGCCGGACCAACATGACACCCAGAGATCATCTTTGACCGTTGTTGTGATTGGAATTCATCTCAAGTTGATTCCTGGACTCTGTATCCTCTTAAACAATCATGATGCTTTTCAACTCGTCATCCAAATGTCTTCTCTCTCAGCCCGATGTCTATTTCATCTGGCTGAGACTGAGAAACACCCCCCAGCCAAGCCCAGCAATACTACCAACAAGCTGTCGATAATCAAATGGCACAACAACCAAGTTCAGCAGACAAACAAGTGGCCATACTCGATATCCCGCAAACAACATGGGCCAGAAGTCCTGGGAGCACTTGATCAGCTTCTCATAGATCCCATCACCCTTCGAAAGAACCCCTGAAATACTTACGCTTACGACATTGCTCAAGATGCCATCATAACCCTGAAGATTCATTTGGCCCATCAGGCAGATGAACAGGAGCGTGTTGACCGGTGCTCCAAGACCTTGATCCAGGAAGAACTTGGCTGCTGTGTTGGCAATATTGAGCTTACCACCCGTCACCGCATCTTGAGATGGAGATGGAGATGATTTGTCTTTCAAAGTCTTGTCTCCTTTTGGCTCCGTCGTGGTTGGAAACGTCTGCTCTAGAAACTCCTGCCACCTATAGTTGGGAGGCGTTGTGAGCACCGTATACACAATGAAGCGCAAGATGGAAGAGAAATCAATCTCATCGACAGCCTATTAGACGAAGACCGGACAATTAGCAATGTCAACCAACAGCTAACGTCATGGAGCTTCCGCTAACCCCCTTGCGATATGCCAAAATGCCTTGGGCAAACACCCCGGACAATGCGTTTAGCACAGTTGCCTGAACAGTTGCGGTGGTAACCTTGGAATCCATTGCATCGATAGTTTGAATCTTCTTTTTTCCAGCTGCGCTATTCGAAAGAAACAAATCATCAACCAGTCTAACAAAGGCTTTACTACGGTTAGGTTGTTAATTATGTACGGTTCCCAAAGGGGCCATTCCCGGAGAACGAAGGTTTTCGCCCAGTCCTTTTCCCAGTGCCTTTATTCTCCGTGAGATACCCCGAGATACTATGGCTGCTCCCGGAGCTATTAGCCATGTCGCAATACTACATCCAGCTGCTAGCAGAGCATCACGCGTATCATGCATTCGCTGCCGCCATGATGCATACAGCTCGAGTTCGGCGACACTTCCGAGGCCGACCCTTATAACGCTCGCAGCAAACATACGTTGCATGATCGCCTTGAGGGGCAAACGTGCCATACTCAGGCCCAGCTAGCTGGGTTATCAGACGACCGCAATACAGAACCACACAGAATTACATAAAAAGGTTTTCTCAATAATTCTCAGCCCTGGCCCCTGCAAAGTTGCCAAAGCTTTTTGCCTCTTCCTCGTCTCAACCCCGCGCTATGTCGCTCTCGAGAGAATCCAAAAGGGGAAATTATCGGCACTCGAACTATGTTGGCCGTACCAAAACGCCAGCACCTCCATACAGGCAGAACAGGCTGTGCCGCCAAAGAAAATAGGTCGGTCCGGGGTAATGGTCTATGCTCTGCAAGGCTGGCTTAATCCTGGTCGGGAATGGCCAATTGCGGGGTGGGAAGACGAGCCAAGTTGAACACCCATGTAAGCTAATTCAATGAAAACCAAGAGATTATTATTTTTATTTTTTTTGTCGAGAGAAACGAGGTGTCTGTTGGACATCACTCCAGATGGCAAGAAAGAGAGCTAGTCGTTATTGGGGTTGTATTCCCATGAGGGGTGGCAAGCTGGCGAGTCTATAAAGTCGGGCCCCGTCAGGATGTTTGTGCTGGTCAGTTTCACCAGGAAAAGGGCGAGACAAGGTATCACTACGACCAAGGTATTGTAAGACACGCATAGTCTTTTCTTGCGTCTTGCTTACCAACATTCATAAGCCCTCTTTTTCCTCCTTTTTTCATTTCTCTTTTTACTCCTATACATATAAAGACGGCTCTACTTTTGATCGTCATTATTCTCCACCATAAAAACGTGGCCACCAAACGCCATCATGGAGAAGTCAAATCTGGGTGTGACACACACAGAAGATCCTCCCATCGAAGCCGATGAGAAATACAATATCAATGAAATCACAGACAAGGCGAAACAGGGCGCTGAGGCCGAGCATAATCTGACTCCCCTCCAGGCCCTCCGCCTCTATCCCAAAGCCATCTTCTGGTGTTTGATTGTATCCGCCTGTGTCATCATGGAGGGCTACGACACCAATCTCCTGGGCAACTTTTATGCATATCCCGAATTTGCCAAAAAGTACGGCAAATTCAACGAAGGTTCTGGCAACTACCAGCTTTCGGCTCCTTGGCAGGCTGGTCTCGGCAATGCTTCCGGCGTTGGCTCCTTCTTTGGCACGCTTCTTAATGGCTATCTCGTGATGAAGTTTGGCCACGTCCGAGTTATTCTGGCCTCTCTTGTGGCATTGAGCGCCTTTATTTTCATCGTCTTCTTTGCGCCAAACACCAAAGTTCTCCTTGTCGGCGAGCTACTGTGTGGTCTTCCATGGGGTATCTTTGCCACGACTGCCCCGGCCTATGCCTCGGAGGTTCTACCAATGACTCTGCGAGTGTACCTCACCAGCTGGACGAACATGTGCTTCATCATTGGACAGCTCATCTCAGCTGGCATCATGGCTGGCCTCGTCAACAACACAACTGAGTGGTCATACAGAGTGCCTTTTGCCATTCAATGGTTTTGGCCAGTCGTTTTATTCCCCATCATCTGGTTTGCCCCAGATTCGCCTTGGCACCTCGTCCGACAGGGACGGCACTCGGAGGCCAAGGAGTCTTTGAGAAAGCTTCGTTCAAACCCCTCCGAGGAAGAGCTGCAGGAGAGCCTCAATCTGATCATCTACACCAACAATCTGGAGGAGCAACTTGAGGTGGGCACATCCTACTGGGACTGCTTCAAAGGCTTTGAACTTCGCCGAACAGAGATTGCTTGCGTTGTGTTTGCCGGTCAAGTCCTCTCTGGCCTCAATTTTGCCTACAACTCGACCTACTTCTTCCAACAGGTTGGTCTCACCACAACTCAGACCTACCACCTCAACGTTGGTGGAAACGGCATGGCCCTGTTTGGCACCATCGTTTCTTGGGTGTTGGTCATGCCGTATGTCGGACGCCGCACCGCATATGTCACTGGCATGTTTGTCATGTCAATTATTCTGATCATCATCGGTGGCCTCAATGCCAAGACAAATGACCACAGCATTGGTATGGCCCAGGCTGTGCTAACCCTCATCTGGACTTTTGTTTTCCAGCTTTCCGCTGGACAGCTCGGCTGGGCATTGCCAGCAGAGCTTGGATCCACGCGCCTCCGTCAGAAGACGGTCTGCCTGGCTCGCAATGCGTACGCTATTACTAGTATCGTCGCCGGCGTCCTGCAGCCATACTTTATGAACCCAACTGAGTGGAATCTCAAGGGCTACACGGGCTTTGTTTGGGGAGGCACTGCTTTCCTCACCTTTGTTTGGGCGTACTTCCGGCTCCCGGAATCCAAGGACCGAACTTATGAAGAGTTGGACATTTTGTTTGCCAGAAGAGTGCCGGCACGGAAGTTTGCTAGCTACGAGATTGACGCATTCCACAGCGATGCTCTACCATGAGGAAAGAATAGGAAAACGGCAGTGATTCATGGTGGAAGGTATCATGTTTATGCTACCATTATGAAAGATGGTTGTGTAGTAGAGCTATGCTAGTGAAGAGTAATGAATTATTCAATCTTACTTTTACGAGAACGAGTGAACCATGCGCAAATAATTACCAGTATACGGCTATAGTTTCCAACACCACCAGAATCTCGACTAGCCCTCCGTATGACTGGAAAAAGCCTTCGGGTGTTATGTTTGGAGACAGCCTCACACCAGCTAATTCAATGAAACCTCGGCCAACTCTACCCCAGATTTGCCTTTTTCAGCACCGTAGTAGTCCACTAGGATCTAACTAACAAGCCATGTCTCCCCAGATCTCGTGCTAAAAACGGCCAATCACCAGGCCATGTGGAGTCCACCAGCTTTTGTTCCGAATAAACTCCCACGGCATCCCACCCAATCTCTATATTTCGATTAGATCGACAATTAAAAAAAAAACACGGCTTTTTATCTACGAATCATAGGCGCCTCCGATTAATTGACCGTAATGAACGGCAGCTGATTCTAGCCCGCGATCCAATTATTTTATAATTCTCCGTGGGATTGAGAGGGGGTTTCTGGGTGGGAGGGCGATATGAAGAACAGCATGGCAAGTTTGGCTGCTGCCTGATAACGGCTTTTTTTTGCTTGATGTATGCTTATCTTTTTTTTTCTTGTCATTCTTCTCCCTTTGTCAGTGAAAGCAATACGGCATTTGTTGCCTTTCCGGTGGATGGATAGCTTCCCTTATTTAAACGATGAGTGGAGGTGGGCATTATATTATATTCGCGACTCATACATAAACGGAGATTCCGTTTCCCCTCCTCCTCCTCCTCCTCCTCCTCCTTTTTTTTCCAATTCCTTTCTCCGTCGGCTCTTCTCACCTTTAACCATTGGAATTCCTCTCTTTATTTGACATTGGATTTGATTGAGAGCTTCTTTATTCATTCTTCTCCGTGGTCCCAATATCAATACAAAGATGAGATTTCCAAAGCAAGGGCTCCTCGTTGCCCTCTCCGCGAGTGGCGTCCGAGCCGCCAGGAATGGACTGGCGAGAACTCCTCAAATGGGATGGGTATTTGGCTTCCTCTTCTATTTCTCCGTTGTGCTCATAATTAAAATGAAATCAAATAAACTCACATGTAATATTTCATGAACAGAACAACTGGAACACCTTCGCCTGCTCCGTCTCTTCCACCCTCCTCCTCGACACCTCCAAGCTGCTCACGGAATACGGCCTGCAGGATCTAGGCTACAAGTACGTCGTGTTGGATGACTGCTGGTCCTCCGGCCGCGACGATAATGGCAAGCTCGTGGCCGACACGACCAAGTTTCCCGACGGGATGGGCGCTGTAGCGGATGCACTGCACGAGCAGGGGTTTCTGTTCGGCATGTACTCGAGCGCGGGCGAGATGACGTGCGCAAGATATGGTGAGATTCAGAGCTCATTTCCCGTTGTTTGCATGCTTCCGTTTAGTTAGCGGGGTGGAAACACAAGGTGAGAAGAGGTTGCTAATGAGTAACGGTGGAAATATAGCCGGATCCCTCGACTACGAAGATGCCGACGCTCAGAGTTTCGCCGACTGGGGCGTCGACTACCTCAAGTACGACAACTGCTATCACATGGGCCGCTTCGGCACGCCCCTTATATCCTTCAATCGCTTCAACGCCATGGCAGAGGCCATTAAGAAGACGGGTCGGTCCATCCTCTACAGCCTGTGCAGCTGGGGCGAGGACTATGTCCACACTGTAAGCCAATCAAGACAAATTCCTCTCTCACTTATACGCGCACCAATGCGAGAAAGGGGAGGCCAGCGAAGAAGAGCAAAAGAGCTAATTATGCGCTTTTTCCCGTCGCGCAACGGGTAGTGGGGAGGATCCATTGCCAATTCATGGCGCATCTCGGGTGACATCTACGACTCTTTCGCTCGTCCCGACGACCTGTGCTCATGCACCAATGCCGCAGACCCGGCCTGCATTGCGCCCGGCACGCACTGCTCCGTGCTGGCCATCATCAACAAGGTTGCGCCCTACATCGATCGAGGCCTCCCCGGCGGGTGGAACGACCTGGACATGCTCGAGGTTGGCCATGGAGGCATGACTGAAGAGGAGGTAAGCAATAATACCCCAGATGTAGAGCTGCTATCCATCTCTACTGTCCATTTATTGCATGCGAGAAAAGAAGAGGGGGGAAACACACACTCCCCCTTGTCTTTCCACTTACATGGGAAACTAATATTTCGCAGTACAAAGCCCACTTCTCCATGTGGGCAGCCCTCAAATCCCCCCTGCTCCTCGGCAACGACCTGCGCTCCATGACGGCCTCTTCCCTCGCCATAATTAACAACCCCGCCATCATCGCGCTCAACCAGGACCCCCGCGGCCGCGCCGTCCAGCGCATCCTGCGCGACCTGGACGTGCCCGTCGACCGCTACGGCGTCGGCGAGGCGCAGGTCTGGAGCGGCCCCTTGGCCAACGGCGACCAGGTCGTCATCTTCTTCAACGCCGCCGACGCGGACCTCGACATGGCCGCCTCGCTCGAGGACGTCTTCATCATGGACGGCGTGGGCACCGCCCCGCAGATCCAGCAGGACTGGGCCATCCACGACCTGTGGGGCAGCACCGGCTCCCGCATGAGCACCGCTGACGCCCAGGCCCTGCTGGACGCCAAAGGCGCGGACGCTCGTCGGACTTTCCTGCAGACAAAGGTCGACTGGTACAATGCCACGGAGGTGCCCTACGCCGAGGGCCTGAACCGTCGGGATCCGAGATTGTTTGGCGAGCGTATTGGTACTGTTGAGGCAGGCGGCGAGATCAAGGTGCGCGTGCAGAGACATTCTGCAAAGGTGTTTAGACTGCAGAGCATTAGCGGACAGGATTCCGTGAGGAAGAGTCTTTTGAGAGATGAGCTTTGAAATAGAAGCTCAATAGCCAATTGGAGCTTCACATATTGAAGAGAGAGTAAGAGCGAGAGAGAGAGACGAGTATTCCAAAAATTAGAGGGATTCTTCTGTTTGATTTGCATGGTTTGGCAGAAACCGCGCAGCATCATAAAGCATATACATAGACATATCTCATAGAACATTTATAGCCACCCAATAAATCCAATTCCATAACCAAGAAAGAAAGAAAATTATTTTTTCCCAAGAAAAAGGAAATAGAGAGAGAAAGATGGAAAGAAAGAAACAATTTCTCCAGAATGAAGAAAGAAAAGACACGCTTTAGACTCGGACCAAGATTGATCATGCAATTTCCACTTGCCCTGCTATATGCACCTGCTCAGCATCAAACGGGGTATCATCACACGCCAACGTCAAAAATGACGCTGCGCCAGGCTCCAGCATCGCCAAATCGCAAGTGTCTTGCCAGCTGCCCGTACTGCTTGATGACTCGTCTCCCTGTGTTGTCAAGTCGCCCACGTTCTCCGGCACGCCTCCCGCGTGTTCCTCTAGAAGTGCTGGCCAATGGACGTCGATGCTGGCAATGGGATTTGAGAAGCCGAGGATCATCTCGGAGTGCTTCAAGAGCTTCGGCAATAAGTGAGACTGGCATCCGCGAATGCGACCTAGAAATTTGACTACAGAGACTAGAAGATCCTGTGGCCCAAATTCGAAAGAGGGCATGGGAGAAGCAGACATGGACGCATCTGCCAGACTTATCCCGATATCGAAGAGTTTTTGCTCCTATAAATCACAGTCAGTTTTCGATAACAACTATTTTAGACCAGCGTGTTTCTCAGAGAACTTACAATAGCAATTCCATGGCAGTCCTTTGAGCTCTGGCTCACAGACCCCAGAGCCTTCATGATAGCCTTCCCAGCATCGAATGGCAGGCCAAGAGCAGGCACAAGGCCCTGACCGTACACGAGATTCGGCTTAGAACCGAACGCAAGACGCCACATTGATACGCGCAGCCACTGCTGCGTAACAAGAGTGTCAAATCTCTGGCTTTCCATGACTGACTCTGCTGGCTGCACAGCAGAGAGCTTGTTGCTTATAGAATGGCTGAGAGCGACTCCCTGTGGCTGACATCCATCGGTGTGAGGTTGCCACTCGTAAAGGGAGCACGGCAGCAGCTCAAATAGACGGACGTGATTTACAAAGTCGTGCATGACGATGGGACAGTCTGAATCGACAATTTGTGGCTTTGAGATGGTGTTTCGCAGCATCACTGGCCGCCGGTGCTGAAGAGCGTACGTTCTATAATGATTCATCATTAGTCTCGAGGCTTCATTTTAAGTAAATAAAAGATTAAAATTTCAAGCAGCTTACCTCTCCGTCACGAATAAAAGCCAAAATATCCGCCGTCTGATTTCCCGATCGTTTTCTGGGAGGTTACTGTAGGCTGACTCGCTGTGCAGGCCTATCGACAGAGCCAGGGATATAGCTTGGTTCAGGTAGAACCAAGCATGTGTATGCTTTTCCAAGTTGCCATAACCCGCAAAGAGGAAGAAGGACGTCAGTAGGGTGTCCAGGCTCAAGTCATCAACCACGTTGAACTGGAGCCGGGCCTGCTCAGCGGCGGTTAGCAGCGCCTCGCCCGTGAGAGGCGAGTCTAATGAGGTGTTGATGCCGACTGATGTTTCGTCGTATTCTTCTGCATTATCCAACTTCAGCTGGATCCGCGTTGCAGCACAGAGAGATAGGAGAAAGGCATATCGCGAAGGAGAGAGCTCATCCAAGTGTAATGAGTCTGCAAGAAGCTCCCTATCGTTGATGACGGGCATGATGGGAAACAGATGCTTCATAAACACCTGCACATGAGCCGCCAAGGCTACTGATAGCCTCTGCTTGTCATGTTCCGTAGCTATCCCAGTCGTAGACGCCAGGGCCAAAAGAGGATTATGCTGGCCGCCAGATCCTACAGTCCGATTCCTATTCGATTCCTCCAAAGCGTTGAACTGAATCTGCGTGGCCGGCGTGCTAACGTCAAAGTGGTTTTTATCAGGCTCCGTGAGGCCCTGTCTGATCTGGGACAGCCGACGGCCTTTGCCTCCTCTTGGTCCTTTGCGTCGAAGCGTATGTAAGTATCGGCAGGGAATTGAAGATACGACGCAATTGCTACACGGCAGCCCACGATCGCACTTCATTTTCCGGAAGCGACAGTTGTCGCATACCTGCTGCGGCGGCTTCTGCGTGGGGGCCGGCGTGCTCGACATCGTGATTATGGCCTTCCAGAAGCGATGAATGTTGGAGTGAGAGAGAGATGAAAAACGCAACGACAGCTATGAAGACAGTTGTGGAAAACGATACGTCAGCTCTCCCCTAAATCGGACAATTGCTTGATTATTCGAATTTCCAAGCAAGATGCAGTCAGCTCGATCCTCAGACTCGCAATTGGCAGTCAGTGATCCTTTTGCGAGGAGCAATAGATGAAGCCGAGGAAAGATATCCACAGAAACAAATACAACTTGGCGAAGAAAGGGTTGTTGTCGAAAGAAAAATGGAATCTCCTCCTAAATCAAAAATCATTTTTTCCTGACAAGGCAAAGAAGAAAAAGAAGAGTTTCCTATTCCCGACGGCTCACTTTCACAGGGTCAGGCCAGCATTGCAACGCATCTCACACGCCACCCCCGCAGCGTTACCGAAACGCAAACTATTGCTTTCTTTCCTTCTTCCCCTTTCTGCTATAATGCCTTCGATTGCAACCCACCACGGGATTTTTTTTTCCCTAGCTCAGGTGATTGTCACCTTTGTTTACGCATCAACTTGTTCACCGTTTCGGCGGAATTGAAGACAACCTTTTCCGACGCTTCAAGCAAGTGCTGATGGTGGGGAGCAGACTTCGAGGAAAATAGGGCCACGGCTAGCTCATTGGGGAAATACTCGGGTTTCCCAGTCGTACTATAAGGTTAGATGGCAAGCCCAACTTGCAGTGCGGAGAACCGCTTGCGGGGATGGCTCTGTCCAATTGGTGTCTGCTGTCAGGCGGCCAGCCGTGCTTGCAGACTGGACACATGGGCTTCCGGATCGTGGCCAGGGGTACGTCGAGCCGGAGCGACGATCCAGTGCCGTTTGATGGTGTGAGCGTGCAAGGGCATGTCATCCCCCATTGCGGCGTTGCAGCTAGTAAACTAGGAAGAGTCAGATGGCAGAGGGGAGCACAGCTAAAGCCCGAGAATCGGAAAAGCATCCAGCTGTAAAGAATTCATCCGATCAAGGAGAGCAGATGTCTATGAGCTCGATAGCCGTCATCCGCCTTGCAGCTTTGGCTTGCGGGATGGATGATCCGTCGAGAGCTTGTACTTGTATAAGGAGGAATACTGATGTGAACACTGCATGCAGTACAACTATTCTAGAGCTTAGTCATCTGCTGCAGCTGATCTCCGCTGCCAAGCAATACAAGGTGCTTACCTACCTACTTAGGTGCCGTGCTCCTATCCCTTAAATCTCGTGGCTGACGCTGCTGTATAGAATAGTACTACCTGTTTGGAAAAGTATTCGAAAGATAGGAGAGATGATTCATACAAGTTGTAATACACATCAAGGTATACTTACTACATATGCAGAGCACCAAAAACACCCGTTTAAAAGAGATTCAAGCTAATCAACAAAACACACATCGAGATATCGCATACCCAAAGGTAGAATAATAACAGAGTAGAGCTGGCCAGGCATAATCGGCAAGTCTATTGCTATGTAAAGCCATATCTGAGGAGGAGTGTAAAGTGACAAAAGGAGAAGAAGTGAATGTGTGTGTGTGGTGAGAGAGTACTAAAAAAAGCTAGTATGTAGTGTAAAAGAGTTCATGCAAACGATGCTGCAGGGCTGGCACGCCAGCCACAGCGCCCTGATTCCCGAAAATTCTAATTCAATCCAAAGAAACCCGAATTTTGATGATGCTTTTCCTCCACTCCCTCCGTGATGAAATAAATCAAGAATAAACCAGTGCCGCCCTTCGTTGTACTCATAAGCGTACAGCAGGGCGCCTTTTGAACGCAATAGAGAAAAAAAAAATCATGAACCACTTGTCCCAATGTTTTTTTTTGTTTTGTATTTAAACAAATCAAAATCCTGGTACTGAAATAAGAAATTGTGCAAGCCTCACTCACAGTGAATGTCATTTTTTACATCACAGCGGTGGTCTTTCAATCTAAACAAACTGCTCAGTCATCGTGGCTTGCCTCGAAACTGAGTATTTTTTGGGGGGCTTCTCAGCTGCCTTCCTGTTTGAGAGAGGGTTACACCTCGTGGTGAGGATTGCTAGTTGTCGATCCTCGTTGGCGTCGACCAACGCTGAGGCCTCGGCCGGGGACATGCACCGAGGGGTGCAGGTGCAGGGTGTCCTCAGTGCGGCTCACGTCGAAGCTGGCGCCCCGGTAGCTAGATTGGCGACCGACAGACGCTCCGTCTTCCTGATGAGCGCCAAACTGAGATCCTGGGATTCCAGTTTGGGCCTCTTCATCATAGGTCTGGATTCTAGGGCTTGTGGGAAAGGTTCCATTGTTGCTATCCGAAGGTGTAAGTCCAGTCAAGCCCTCGCCCGCTCGTCGGCGACCGCCACGCTGGCTGTTTTCCTTCTTCAGAAGGTCCGGTTCGTCGCCTGGGTCTCTGGATGCGATTGAGCGGGTGTCAGAATCCCACATACCCGTGGTTTCGACAGCGAGGTTTCGGGTTGCGTTAAGCGCCGAGGCTGCATTCTTCTCTGTCTGAAACTGCTCTTCCGGGGTCTGGTTCATGGTCGGCACCATGCGCCCGGCATCAGTTGCCTTGGCTGCCTTTTCTCGACTCTCAGCAGCCCATGAGTCGGTCACGGCCACAGAGTAAGAAGGATTGGTGGGTCCACCAAGAGGCTCACCACCGCCGCCAGGACCAAGGATGGGAACTTTCTTCATAGCAATGGCCAGAGCACACATAAACTTGGAGCGACGAGTGGCTCGGACACGGTCGTTGTGCCAGTTGGACTTGTGCTTGATGCCGATTTTGAGTGTCAACTTGTCAAGGTTATTGACACCGCCAACACCAATGCTGAAGTCGGGTTGGAAGTCTCGGGAGTTCTCAGGCGCGCGGACAAAGTTCTCCATCTCCACACGAAGCAGCTCGATATCTTCAAATGAGGTGTCAAAAGAGACGTCGACAGTGAAGGTCTCTGACATGGCCTTGCTTCGAGTAATGTTTTCGATCCAGAGATTGTTTAGTACAATGTTGGGAACCTGCGAGACCTGCATCTTATCGGTGCGCGTGAAAACAGTGTACAGGAGGGAAATACGGTCGACCAGCATTTGCGTGCCGGAAATCTCGATGCGATCACCGACATCGTAGGGGTGTTTGACGAAAAGAAAGATGCAAGAACCAAGGAACTCTTGAGTAGTAACGGCAAAGACAAAGGAAAGAGATAAAAGAGCGGTTCCGGCGGTGGCGATGGTTGTGAGCAGACTGCTGTTGAAGAAGGACACTAGATTGTTTCTCGTTAGCACATTGAAATGAAGAATAACGAGTCATTCTACTCGGCGAGGAAACAGAAAAAGAAGGAAGAGGAAGAGGGAAAAGAGAAAAGAACTCACAAAAGATAAAAACAGTAATCAGTAACACTACGAACAGCAAGACCTTATCAAATGCTGTTAGGGCCTGACCAATGTCCTTCATGCCTTCGGCAATAGCCTTTCGCTCTTTGCCCATCTCCACAACTTTACGTAGCATTTCCTCGAGGCTGATATCCCCGTTGGCGTCAGTGTCGATAGCCTCAAAGGCCTCTTCAGCCTCCGCCTTGTAAGCCGGTCCAAGAACCTCTTCCACGTCATCGAGGTAGAGCGCGTCCCGTCCCTCAATGACAAAGGACATCCAGAGACGCCTAGCCAGGGCCTCGGAAGATCGCTTCTTCTCCAAAGCTTCAATGACAATGGAGTGGGCGGAATTGGGGTTGAAGACGTGCTTGCCCGTGATTTCGCTAGCAAGGTTGCCAAAGACGGAGGTCACCTTGTCACCAAATCGGCTGACGTCACCAATGATCCTCACAGGAGCAACACCGCCGACGCTAGACTTGCCAGCTTTGCGTCGAAGCATCATCTCGATACTATCTTCGATGATATAATCTTCTTCGGCAAATTCAGGGCAGTACATGGGGAAGAGCGTTCGAGAGGCGTCATACAAAAGACCCAAGAGGTGGATTTCCCGCTTGGAGTCTTTGATGCGGTTGTCAAAGGATCGCTGATGATACGACACACCAATGAGCTGAACAATGGCCTTCTCGCCAAGAAGGATGGCAGAAGACACGAAGCAGGCACCAAGGACACGCTCCAGGTTAACGACCCAGGCAATTCCATCAGAGTAGGCTTGGGCGAAGATGCTCTTGAAAGTAAGCCACGACGCCAGACCCCAGAAGAAGATGGAGATGACAATGGTCAGGTTGCTCAGGACGGTGGCGTACTTGCGAGTGCCGGCGCTGACGATGCCGCTGAAGAACATGAAGACGTGCGGGAGAAACCAGACAGCTACCTTGACGCCCCAGAGAGACAGCCAGGAGATTTGAATCCAGAGAAAGAGATAGAACAAAGGGGGACCGTGAGCGCCGTCATTGGTGCCGAGACGGTTGTCATTCTTGTGGCCAGTAAGGCGAAGCACAATCAGAGGGACTGCCAGCAAGATGCCGACGGGGACGACGTAAACCATGTATCGCGTGATGACTGAGAAGCCGACGATCTTGGCATAGAGCCGGCCCATGGCATTCATGCTGACATCCTCGCCAGTCTGTCTGCGCTTGAGGCTTTCGTCGTCCATCCTCCGTCGACGGCCGGCATGGCGATGGTGCACGCCATGCTTCTCGTTGTGCTCGTCGTTGCTGTGGGCATTGAGCATCGGCCTTCTGGCTCCAGTGGTGGAAGCGCTGCTCTTGACGGTTGTCAGAGGGGCCAGAGGGATGCCGCCGGGATTGTCGTTGTCCATGTCGCGGGAATCGCCTCCTTCGAGGGGGATGAATCCAGTTGAGCTCCGAGAGGCGCGAGAGGCTTGTCTATTCGCCATGTGAAAATTTCCCCTGGGCTGCGACAGGTGCCGAGCAGAGGATGAATGGGGAGCCCGCGCTGTTTATATACCAGGAGAGCTATAAATAGGCGCTGGGTATACACGCGGCTGTGGTGTGGGTGGTGTTGCGACTTAATGAAGCTAACAGAAAACTAAGGCGTGTTGTTCCTGTTCGGCTTTCTTTTTCTAGACAAGAAGATTACAAGGATAGCCTGATTGCTTTGTTTAAAGCTCACAATATCCACACAGCATGAGGGAGGTAGGCGTGGTCTAATAAACAGCGTCACAATGCACCCCACGATGAGCCAACGTTGTGCCAGGCAGGGGGCATAAAAAAAGCCGGCGAGAGCGATGTTTCAGATATCGCGGACGAGGGAAAGCCGCTGCTGAAGACCCGCTCCAGGCGAACGATGTTTGCAGGAAAGAGCCCGAACAGACAGAAGAATGGCAGGTCAACGATGCACGAATAATTCGCTGATGATGCTGAGAACCCCAGAGTCTTGGTCCAGGATAGGATAAAGATGTCCGATACGAATGCCAAAGGGAGGCCCGTGCCAACACCAGGGATTGGCTGGAAGCGAGAAAGGCGAGGAGGGAGCAATGCGCAGAAGAACACGAGCAAAGAATGAATGAAAAAAAAAAAAAAAAGGCAAAAGGAATCTCTGAACAAACTCTAGAAAAGAGGTGACAGGAAAGACAGAGAGGTGTGAAAGAAGAGACGAGGGCGAGGATGGTTGACAAGTAAATACCAAGAGGGCACTAGGGGCGTTTCAGGATATATAAAGAAAAAAATGAGTGAACCAGGGCAAAAGAGGCAGCGGACAGCTATTAGATCGCTTTAGGTAGCCAAGAAAAATTCAATCTAAACGAGTGGGAAACGAGAGGAGTCGGAATTGTGGAGAGGGATGAGCGGGTTCAAGCTGCAAAACAGACGATCTCTGGGACGAAGAAAGGGAGCAAGAAAGAGACGAGAAGAAAAAAAAAACTCGTGACTGGTGAAACAAGAGCCAGCGACGGCTGGAGGTTCTTCTCGATCTCACTGGCCGCCGACAGGCCCTGGTTGAAAGGGGCGATCGGCGCGCAAGTCGTGGGTACAAGAGCGTGCAGTAGCGGCTGGTGGCGGCTGCTAGGCTAGCCACTCGGGGTGCCAGGTACCGCATACGAGGTGCGCCGGCGGCCACGGTGGAGCAGCCGCTAGAAGGGAAGGGCGAGCACAGCTGAAAAAGAGCCGGGGCCTGGCCAGTGCTGCGCTGCGTGTGCTGTGGCACGCAATGGTGTGGTGCACGTAATACACGTACCTGGTACGACCGGCACCTGCCCGCACTTGTGCGACTGTACCATCCACCAGGGTTCTGAGTACGCTTGCTTGGTCTCGGGGACTTTCCACCCAATGCTGCACCATCTCGAGGAATGATTCTTTTCATCGTCCATAATCTCAACCTCACTAGTTCTTCACCAGGCAATCAATTGATTGAGTTATCAACGAGAGTGGCACTTGCAATTTGTCTGTCTCTCCTTCTACGGAGCACACAATGTGTAAGCCGGCCGCAAGCCACCATGCAGGGGGCCACGGTTCATGTTCCTGTTCATGCCTATGCAGAGCCCTTGCAGCGAATCCCCGTCTCCCAGCGAGGCAGTACAGTGGAAACGGACCACCAGGCCACGCGACGCCTTCTGTCTTCCAAGTTTTGCACAGCAGAGCCCATTGACTCGTGGATGGCGACGCTCAGGTTCCCGCAGCGAATGGGCCACGGATGGGGTCAATAGCGAATCCAAGTGGAGCGCTTTGCTGTTTGCCTGGGCGCACGCACAGGCACAGGCAGGGTCTTGCCAGCATTTCCGTAACACGTCAAAACTGGCCATCCAACGGCGAGATTAAGCTTGTAATGACGGCCGGCGACCGATACGAACTCTGCGACTGCTTGCGGTTCTATTTTTCAAAAAACGCCTTGCTCTCCAATTTCCCCTTTTAGCTCTCCTTTTCCTCAGCGCCCAATCGGCCGCGTTGCCTCTCCCGACGCCACGGCGCCGTTCGGTGGTGAGATTCTGAGTTGAATCCCAAGTCGTGCGAGCAGTACAGTAACTCGTACTGCTAAATCACGGCATACAGCATTCACGCCTCTCCACAGCGGTATCCATCGCCAAAGCTACCGTCCTCTAGTAGCCTATAACGGCATTGTCCAGAAGGCGAGCTAGAAGGAGAAAGAGAAGAAGAAAAAAACAGGCGCTGAAACATTCCGCGTCCCCTTAGTCCTCCCCTGACGCTACGGCGCGCAAGTCAAACGGCGGCCAAACCTTGTTCAGCCTTAGCCGGCATGTGCCTTGTGTCAGCCATTGTGATGACAGGTTTGCTTTACTTTTCGTTTGTTTCTTTTTGCCGTCAAACTATCGATCGCCGAGACAGGAAGACACGGCCGTGAAAATCAAAATAAACGAGTGCGTTGTTATCGCTATCCACCCGCTCTTCCGCCACCGCTCTTCAAGCTGCATGCCCTAGCCTCTGCGATTCTTACCAGAAACAAACCTGATCGCCATCAGCTGCAATGGAGCCGCCCAAACGACGGTATAGATGGCCCAGCGAGCATTCGCAAGACGGCCTAGTCGGAACAGCCATCCCGCCTTGCCCGCCCAGGAGCCACACACACCCAAATCAAACACATTGAAATGCATTCAACGACAGCTAACGGCTGCATGAACGCGACAGATTATAACCATAACGCCCGTCCCGTTTATTGGCCCTGCTAAAACGAAACGCATAAAAACCAGTCGCGAGATCTAATTAAAAGGGGAAAGAAAAAAGCAGGAAAAAAAAAGTACAATCCCAGAACGTCTACGTGCATGACTCACCCCACGAACCACACATCTCGCGAAGCTATCACATCTCACACTCCCGTCTCAAGATCTCCCCTCCCTCCACAATCTGGTAGGATGGATTCTCACACACATACAGCATATTAAAAAACCGCGAGCTCCATTATCGCGCATATTTCCCTCCCTCTTTCCCAGCTCCTCCAAAAGCGGGCCGCGAAGCGATGGATAATTTTCCAACGACCTTGACAGATGAAGCAATGCAGTAATGCAGCTACTGTAGCTACTTGCAACTAGCAGTATACTCCAGTGATGCCATCGACTTGCTTCGCTTCCGAGCAATCCCTCGTCTACATCAACAGCTCCAGCAATTCCATCATCAACCTTTGCCTCATCATCCAATCAGCATCCCGCGATCTCAACCTGTACGGGCTCCATCTCCCGATCGCCGCTCGCACAAGGAAAAAGATCGTCGCCCGCCCGTCAGAAAATACTAAAAGCAAATACCCCTCCCTTCTTGAACCCTTGACTGCCGATCAGAAGCTTGGTATTCGCATACAGGTCATACACACTGCATATCAGCGTAATGTAAACAAAAATAGACACCAAGCTCATATGGACTCAGTCTCGGGGATTCCCCTCCCCCCAAAATGAGGAGCTTACCGAGGCTGTTCCCCGTGCCATTTACATCTGCAAGTCCGCCATGATATCATCCCGCTGCCAACTCATTGTAGACCAGGCCATGCATTTACCCTCGACCAAGCAATAATGCCTGAAAGATCTCCAGACATTCTTCAACTCCATGGAATTCACGCATCTTCAAGCCATCTTCAAGATATCATCGAGAGCTGCTGCAGTGGGGCCAGTGACGTCGACGTCTCCAAACTCATCTCAGCTCCACCCGCGATCTATCTATGCAGCAATGCACGGATTGCAACCATTCTATCTATTCTTCGCAGCTAGATAAGGCTAAAAGCTACAGATCGTCTCCCGTCATTGATCGATTGTGCCGTCGTTATCGTCGAATCATCGTGGGGCCTCTTGCGGAGAAGCTCAGATGCAGTAGATTGAGTGGGCTTCGCATAGCTTTCCTTTCTTGGGAACGCATGGAGGCCCATTTGCTGGGAATTCTGATACGATTAAGAAAGAAAAGAAAATTCACATAGAACTGTATAGTAGTGATAAGAGCTTGTCATGCTTCATGTACACATGTATACATATATTATATTATATACTAAGCTTATTTAATATCCTCTCTGCACAATCATGTGTATTGCAGATCGTCAACATCTTTATCCACAAAAGCCACCCTCCCATCTGTCTCTCTCTCTCTCTCTGTCTCCCAGTTCATAACGCTGATAGTATGAAAAACCAAGAGAGAAAATGCGGTCCAGTAGCAACAACGCCCAGCTCAATAAAAAAAAAATTGGCTCAGCATCAGTTAAATAAGGTAGAACGGGAAAAAAAAAAAAAAAAAAAAAAAAAAAAAAAAAAAAAAAAAAAAAAAAAAAAAAGAAATAAAGAAAAAAGAAAAAAGGAAAATCAAAGCAGAGAACTTGGGGTATCGCTTCCAGCATGCGCCATAAATTCGTTCCCATCCCGTCTTTCTTCCGTGGTATCATGAGGTTTAGAAATGAAACACACGCCCGCTAATCAATGATTCCAGCAAATCAACGCCCAAAATAATTCCCAGCGAAAAACGCCATCCAAAATGAAGAAGAAAAAAAATCAAGGGGGAAATCCAAAAGAGAGAGAAAAGAAGCAAAAAGAAGCAAAAAAAAAAGAAGACAGAAAATATATCCAAAATCAAACTGCTTCCGATGAAGGCGGCCTGGGGTTTACAGTCACCGGCGTAAAGCCAACAATGTCTTTCAACTCGACCTTGGCCTTGTCGTTCTCAAACTGATCCTCGCCGTCCTCCGAGTCGTGATGCTCAGCCACATCCAGCGTGTACAAAGGCTCAAGTGTCGCGTCCTTCCGAAGCAAGATCCATCGCTTAATCCACCACGGTAATGTCTTGGTCACCTGATACTTCATGAAGACTCGCGAGGGCACGGCAAAAATGTAGTCCAGCTCCTCCAACGTCCGCTGCTTCGTCTCCGGAAGCCAGAGAAAAATCATGACCAAGGCCATGACGTTGAAGAGCGCATATAACCCGAATGAGCCTGTGACACCCAGCCTAGCAAGCATCAAGGGAAACGTGATGGACAGCACGGCCGCCCAGAACAGACAGGTCGCTACCGCAAACGCCATGCCCACCTCACGGTGCGACAGAGGAAACACTTCGGCTGAGTACGTAAACGGGACGGGGCCTTCGCCTGGCGAGTAAAAGGCTGCGAACAAATAAATAAACATGGCAACAAAACCCAGGTGAGGTCCATCTTTCCCGGGTATCAGATTGCAGAGACCTGCAGCCAGCAGCGTCCATGCCATCTGCGGAAAGGTGAAAAGGAGTAGAGATCGCCGGCCAAAGGTGTCAATCGTCCACACGGCAGGAAAGGCGAACAAGAAGTTAACTAGGCCAAAACCCCAGGATGCCCAAAGGGATCCGGTTTGGCTCGCTCCAGCATCTAGAAAGACAGTAGATGAGTAAAAAGCAATAATGTTAATACCGCACATCTGCTGCGCAATCATGACTGTAAAAGCCGCCAGAGTCGCGCGGCGAACTCGGGGCAGGGTAAAGAGTTCTATGAATCGCTTGACATAGTTGCCAGAGCCCATAAACTCAGCCTCCACTTCGAGCTGAACGTGTATGTAGTAGATATCGCGGCCGGCCTGGATAGGATTGTTTCGAAGGCGGAGCAAAGATCGCATGGCATCCCTGTACCGGTTCTTCTTGATGTACCATCGCGGCGACTCGGGGCAAAAGTAGATGAGGCATACGAGTGGCACAGCCGGGATGAAAGCTGAGCCCAATTGGTATCTCCATGCCTCTGCACCAATTCCCATGACTGCGAGGTTAGCGCATGTCCCGAGAAAGATTCCAAATGCATTCCACAGCTGCCAGCTCATGACGAGCGCGCCTCGAATGGGGGCTGGTGAGTTTTCTGCAGCAAAGATGGGCACTATTTATCGAAACCAAGTTAGCATCTCAAAAGCTGCCCGGTACATGTAAAAAGAGGAATCATAAGTCAAACTTACCGGTAGATGCCTTTGCGCCCATCCCAACGCCCATAAGCAGACGGCATATCAAGAGCCTAGGCCACGTATTGCAAAAGGCACTCCCCAGGACGGGCCAAAGACAAAAGTTGGCAGACGCGAAAATAGCCCCGCGGCGCCCAAAGTGATAGTTCAAGGGATCCGACAGCCAGCAGCCGACAAGCGATGTCCCGATGTAGGGCGCCGCATTGACGAGGCCGACGATGAGCTTGTCATGGATGCTGTCGGAGTCTATGCCATACGCACGAGGAAAGGCAAGGTTTGCACCGTTTGACCCGGTCTGGTCCCAGCCCTGCACGGCGGCGCCGATGGAGCACGTAACGACGGTCAGGAACAACGTCCAGGGGATGCGCCACTTGTGCAGCACCTCGTTGCGGAGAGCTTCAACCTCTTGCGGGCTCAGGGCCTCGGAGCCGGTGATGTCTTCGTAGCCAGTAGGGTCCTGGGCAACAAGCGCGCCCTTGCGGATGATGGAGCGATAGTCCTCCAGGGACTTTGTGCGGCAGAAGTCGTCGACATCGTTGAGTAGAGTTCGTCGCGGGATGCCGATGAGTGGGTTTTTGATTCTAAGACACGGGGAGACGGGAGAGGGACAAATTAGACGGGCTCCGGGATGAAGAATGGAGGGGCTCACCACGTGGTGGAGCAGAACAATGGGCGGGTGAACTCACTTTGCTTCCGTGTTGGCATTGAAGTTTATGCTGCTCCGCGCTTTCGAGCGGTCCGCAGACTCGGCTGAGAAGGACGACGAGACATGGTACTCGTTGGAGGCTCTATGGCGGATACGGTCAGCTTCAGCAGCGGCGTTGGCTCTGGCTCCAGTATCAGCGGCAGGTAGCGATGATGGCGACGAGGCACGAGACATGTCTGACACCGCACGTGTGTTTCAAGCCAAGGGAAAAGACAGCCGCAGATGCAGTGGCAAATGCAACGAAAGGAGAATGATGTACATAAGAAGGGGACATACATGGTGATCTCGTCGACCCGACTCTGCGACGACGACGACGATGACATGGCGGTGGTTGAGCGGCACCGACGCCGACGACGAGCAAATCCGGGGAAGCGTCAACCACGCACAACAGATGTGGGGATCCGTCCCGATCCCCCTCTGGCAATCTCGCCTTCGTGCTTCTGCGATTGCACGGCTGGGCGGAGACGAGAGCGGATACGTCGCAATAGTGCGTGCAGCGCAGATGGCAGGCCGGTCCGGGGTGGTGTCTAAGCAAAGAAGGGGACGAGAGAGGCGGGCAAATCCAGGCGCAGAGGGAGGAAACAACGCGAGATGCGAGAGACCAGAGGAAAAGGGAAGAAAAAGGCACCGCGAGCTAGTTCGGATCCAAGTTCTGATGGCCACGCCTCGCTCTTTGCGCGGGAGTCGAGAAGCCGGTTTGGTCCACCGGGCCGCTTCGCTGCTTGGCCGTGGAGAAGAGGAGCAGAAAAAATAGAGAAAAGGGCCTAGCAATCCAGTGGAGCGCCCTGTTCTGGGCAGAGTAAGCAGGAACCAGAAACAGAGGAGAAGAGGATGGTGATGATGAAGGCAATCTGCGCACTCGAAGAAGAGGCAAGAAGAGGAACTCCGTCGTGCAGGGCCACCGGCACGCAACGATGATCCGGTGGTTTGAGCAATGGCGCCAGGGCGAACAGAGCAAAAGGAAGCATGTGAGCCGGCAGGGCGAAAAGAGAGAGAGCGCGGCCCGGGAGGCGAAAATAAACCACCAAAGCACCCAGTCAGTGGTAATCCAGAAACGAGTAAGGAAGGCCCCCGGCAGCTCTTCAGACGTGCTAGCGTTGCGTTGCACACACGGTGAGGCTTCGAGCAAAAGGCGGAAGCGAGTTGATAGTATCGTAATAGTAACACTGCCGGCTCCGTGCTAGCCACCAGAACTGGGGGAAAAGCTGGGATGCCCTGGGGGGATGGCTCCATGGGGTTCGCTAGCAGGAGTGGGCGAGGCCTTTTCAGCACTGTCCTGTCGGCCCTGAGCGAGCAGAAAGTCGAAGGATTGGGCGAATCAATGCGCAAACAATGGCACGCACACACAAACACGCCTCAAATCTCACTCTGTCGCTCCTCTGCTCCATGCCATGCCATGCGAGATCCTGGAGAGAGACATTTTCTATCCCTTTTTCGCTCTTCCCCCATGTTTCGCTAGCAAAAGTCGCTTGCAGCAAAGGTAAGAGAATGCGTCCGTCATGCCTGAACAAAGTTGGTTCAAATGGGAATAGAGGCGTCTTTATTTCTCGGCGTTCCCGAAAAAAAGAAGAAAAGAGAGAACAATAGACTCCGCCAATGCACGTGGGAGAGCGACGCCCAGCACGCGACAGCCGTCCATCGAACGAACCAGGTACCTGACAGCCCGACCATGGCGAGGCGGTGGCAACAAGTCTCAGAAGAAACACACACAGTGGGCGGAAATGCCACTCAAAGAACATACCTACCTAGACGGAAGTCAGAAGAATTCCCCAGTGCGTAACATTGAGCTTTTTTTGCGGGGGCTGCGTTTGAGTCGCACTTCTCCACAGACAGAAGCTGGCCTCGCTGCGAAGGAGACGCTAGCAACCCGCAGAATGGCCCTGTGGCAGCCACTCACAGCGTCTGGTTGGCGTTGCGCCCCCAGCTTTCGCGCTGCGCACTGTACGGCACTCGCTATAAACGGGTATTAGTGCTGGCTGGCTGCCCGTAGGATCTGCTGCTTACTTGCCTTGGGCACTGAAAAGGCATCAAGTAGACGAGACGGCATGTATATGTAAGCGAAGTGGCGCGCGCCGGCATTGAAAGCAACTACCAGGTATACACAGTAAGCCGCAACTGCCATGGCCAGACCGCTAAGAGAACAAGGTTAATATGTACCTAGTACTAGTTAATAGCACAACTCTGCCAGATGTTGAAGGCGCCCTTAATATGACGGCGGCCGCGGCGACATACAGGCGCCGTTCAGACCCGGCTCCCGTCTTCTCAGGCCCGGGGGATCAAGGCCCAGACCCAGCAGACAAAAGCCGGGGCCCCGATCTCCAAGGACCAGGTGTTGCCGCCCCTCCGTCACGGATAGTGGCATCTACATGGTGGTTGTACACATATCTCGTATTAACCCGTTGTATCCTGTATTTGGTGCTCTTGGCTCTCAATACATAGTACTGTGGTGCTTGTACAGACATCTACCAATAAGAGAATAAACGAGTTGAATGAGAAAGAGAAAAAAGGAAGAGGTATGAGAGTGAGCCTGTGAAGAGTGCCTGCTCTATTTTTAAAACTATATCCCGAGACGCAACTCTTTGATTACAGAGATGATCTACATACCAACCAACGAAGATGCTTTGTTAGTTTTCCAAACCACTATTAAATATAGATAGTCGGTTGGTACTACTAATTTGCGCAAGTAAAATGGACCTTGAACTTTGTAAGTCGCGTTTCTTGAATTCTTCGTCCACTCCGCGCAGAGGAGTAGTGACGGGAAGATTATCTAAAGTACATGCATCAGATCAGATAATCCATTACTGTACTCAGTGTTATCATCCACTTCTTGGCATAAGTTGGCAGCAAAAGAATTATATTACTAATGATTTTCCCCTCTCTGCTCCAATTATAGTAGAACGCTGGGGTGACACAGCATTCAACATACTTATAACTACCTACTGTAGACGCCTGAGCAGGCGGAGCATATTATTATAAAGAGTTACCTAATACATGTAGGTAAGTATCAGACACGACCAAAATACCTATAGGTAGTCCCCGGCACGATGCTTCCGCATAACGAGAGCCTGCAAGTCTCTCGGCATGCTCAATGCGTCCCATATATATTTTCCCACGCTCATATGCAGTGATCAAACTCCATCCTTCCGATATATGCAGTGTCGTGGCCAGTCATAGTGTCCGAGTATGTACTCCAAGTGTATACCTTAGTGGCTAATCCCCAAAAACTCTTAATACCCAAAGCGTTGTTTCCCTTCCCTCCCGGCGCATTCAAAGAGGATATGGAGATATTCAAAATTATATAAAAGAAAGACAAAAAGCAAGAAAGCAGAAAGCAAATAGGTATCTTTTTGTACTCGTTCTCAAATGGGATCTCCTTTCATCGCTGAAATCACCTTGTTCTGCATATCATACAGTTCCTGGTCACGCTTCTCAATCTCGTCCATGAGAGCGCCGTACTTGGCCTGCCACTGCTGCGCTGTCAGGCCCTCTTCTTGCTGCGACGCCTCACTCCGCTCTCCCGGCCCAGGCTTTTTCCACATCGTGACTGGCACGCTATGAGTCATGGTGAATTGTCCCTTGAGGGGGCCAAAACGATATTGCCAATCAAAGTAGTAGCTGTAAACGCCCTCCGAGGTCTCGACTCGGTAGCATCTCGGGCGATTCGACATGAGCATCTTGGCGCCGCACAATGCTGCCAAGTTGATCAGAAAGGCTTGGGAGGATTCGGCATTTCTGTACATGTGCTCGATCGTGGCATTGACCATGGCGGTACACTCGTCTAGCCCTGCTATCTCTTGTTGGTTCCCCTGAGGGTCTACCCAGTCAGAATTGTGCAGGACATGGGTGAAATAGGATATTAGCCCGTCGAGGTTGGTCCGGTCGTCCAAATTTTCAAAGAAATATTGTGGCACATCCTTGGTTGGGCCAGCCTGGCTTGTAGGCTCGGCAGAGGCCGGAGCGGTATTTGTGTCATTTACTCTCGCCGCAGACGGCTGTGAGAACGGATCCCAGCCATTAGCCTGCGGCCTCTGTGACAATGGTGGAGGTGGGGGAGGAGGTGGAGGTGGTGGTGGTGGTGGTGGTCCTTGACCAGCACCTAGCAGTGTTGGAATATCGTTTGCTGGCTGTCCATTCATCGGTACCATTGGAATTGGTGGCGGTAGCGGTGGCGGCAGCGGGGGCGTCGCGAGTCGAACTGTGCCTCCTTGTCGTTCAGGGACTTGCAAAGATATGCTGGGCCGAGCAGGTCTAGCGCCAGCGTCGAGAGGATTGACACCCATACCGGAGGTTAGGAGGCCAGGAGGCGCAGAGGGAGTGATAATACGTACTTGCGCCTGTGCCTGCGCTTGTGCATGCGCCGACAGCACCGGTGCAGCCGTATCTGCTGGCGCATATGGTGAGACTTGATTACGAATCTGCGGATGCATCTGAGCTGGATCAGGCACCATCGGTATGGGGTCTTTAGGAGCCATGGGAACAGGAGGAGGATCGGACAGGTTGCTATCGGGAGTCGGAGCCCACGATGTCATAGGGGAAGGGTTCGAAGGGTGGGGAGGGTTGAGAGGGTTGGCAGGGGGCTCGACGGGCGCGCGATGAATCGGGGGCCTTCCTCGTAACTTTACACTGCTGTCAGCTCCTTGTGGTTTCCATGCCGAAGATACATTCTTGGGGCCTCGCCGTTGGGCAGAAAGCTTGGGCTTAGACGGAGTGATGGCAGAACGAGGTTCCAGCGCATCGTCCCAGAACGAGCTCCTGGTCGAAGGCGTTATGGCAGAGTTGGGATATCGGGACAGCGGAGTCTGCACGGTGTCGTTGGAGCTCCAAGCAGCCATAGCGCCCGGCCTGGAAGGATCCATCGGCAGGCCATGGCCTCGGGCATCTGGATGGGCGGACCACGATCCCCGATGGCCATCAATTGCCGACGGGGGGGATAAGCGCGGCCGCTGGGCCGCCGGAGAGCCGGCGACATCATCGGCGTCTGGCCTTCGGCGACCTCGTTTGGGGCGAATGTGAGGCAAAAGAGCCCTCAGGGCCATGTCGTCTTCGATGGCCACGCCGTCACGAACAGGCCGGCTGGTAGGGTCTGGATCATCTGGGATGCTGGTCCAATAGTCATTCTGGATATCCATTAGATACTCGAAAAAGGCCTTGACATGCATCGAGTTCATCCATTTCTAATTAGATTGAATTAGCGAAGACCATCCATATAGTCTATGAAAATAGCAAGCAAGTGTAAGCACATGCCTTCAAACGGACGCCGTACTGGGCAATCTTTTGTACGCTCTCGTCCTTGGACAAATCCGGCGGCTCAACGCCCAGCGTAATGGTCAATTCGGTCCATGTCTTAATCTCCCTGCGGTAGAAGCGCCGCACCAGCTCGAAGATGACAAAGGGGCTGAAGCTCTTGCCGCCGCTCTTGGGCGGGTTCGCAAAGGCCTCTCGCAGGCTGTTGGTGTCTGCGTCTGGCGGCAGCGCAGGATTGCAGTAGAAGATGAAGCGCACGTAGGCGTCCTCGATGGTGTCGGCCGTCACGTTGCGATCGGGCAATGCGGGCGGCAGGGTGGTTTGGCGCGGGTTTGCGACGGTGAAGCTGCCGCCACCCGTCTGCAGCGTCGTCGCCATGGCTTGCGGTGAGGACATGTTTGCAAATCGCCGTGATGGGCTTTCATGTCTTTGTTGCGCCGTCTTGCCGGTTCTAGGTCTGTATGCGTATCGCTCACACGGTCAATCAACCGAATCAATCAATCAATCAATCGGTCGGTAGGTCGGTCATTCCCTCCCTCGCCTGCTGCTCTTCCTTTCTTCTGTCTCTCCCTGTCCGCGTTTCGGAGACGCGCCGCCGGTTCGCTGCTTGGTGAGAGCCAGGCGCTAGAACATAGGGAGAGTTGAATATGCACAACTCGCCAGCCGCAAAGGATCAGTGACGCAACAGAACAGGGGTTCGCTCGCACAAGGAGAAAGACACGCGGCGGCTGAAGTGGCAGTCGAGCCAGAGAGAGAGGAGGGAGTCTCTACCGGGCGGTTCTCGAGACGAGCATTGGATCAGTTCCAAGGGTCAAAGAGCATGAGCCAGAGGGCAAACATGACGTCCCGAGACGAGGAGCAGCGCGGCCCGCTAATGGAGCTGGAGCTGCAACTGGAACTGGAGCTGGAACTGCGTCGCTCGCTAGTCGCCTTGCGGCCGTGGCCCAAGATCATTGGCGGAGCAGCGAGCCGCCGCCAACAGTGCACGGGCTAAATATAGCCACGTTTGGTGCTGCGACGACCAGGCTGGAGGCGCGGTAGGGCTTGACGGGGTGGGCGCATTAGCGATGGCATTGGAGCATGTTTCCAGGCAAGGGACTGCGGCAGGATCTGGTCGACGGCGGGCTGATGTCCGCGGTGCGCGCCGCTTCTGTGCGTGCTTACCTTTGGCACTATCTGCGGCCCCTGGGGGCGGGACAGGCTCTGCTCTACTGTACATACTAGTAGTAACATAAAGTAACACTCGTCGTCAGAACTGCTCTGCTGCCGCAGTATGTGCGAGCCGCGGCCTTTCCGCACGTTGCACCCACCAACTAGAGCCTTGGGCCGGCGGGGCCAAAATTGCTGCTAATCTGTCCACAAGCGATCTTTGTTTCGTGGCTTGGCGAATGTATGGCCTGGCGGCACAAGGGCGAGAGAAAAGGGTGGGTCGCAATTTTTTAATATTATTTCCTCGGCCACCAGAAGACAGCCCCTTAGTAATGGGCGAGGAAAAATCGCCGAAATCAAAGCAGCCCATGCAGCAATGAGAAGAAGTGCCGAGGATTTCGAGGAGCATCTCCTATTCCCCTTTAGGGGTCCCCATGTTCTGTTCTTTTTTTTTTTTCTTATCGCTTAGCTTCGCTTCTGTCCCCGCCAGATAGCAAGGTGGAAACGAGAGAACCAGCTTGGAGATTAGATACAGTGAGCCATGCATAGATGTAGGTGTGTGTCTGTGTGCATGCCTTGGGACAAATCACGGAAATTAGAAAAAGAAGCTCTGCCTTAGTATCTACTAAGGTGCTTAGTCGGCTATCGGCGATGACGTCAATTACGCAGATAGCAGTAGTACGTAGCTGCGGGTAGATGCAGCAGCTTATACCTACATCCAGTAATGTGGGAGATTCCGTCAGTGTGAATAATATCTCGAGTACCTACATCAAGGAATGGCCGGCTGCTACCCTGTATCTTGATGCCAAGTGCCGAAGGATTCTGATGAACCAGTGCTTATGTTCACAACAACGCTCTTGGGCCTGGAAAGAAGAATAACGCAAATTCACAAAATCTCTCTTCTCGGACCCGGCCGGCATGAATGAGAGAATAAGAGTTTGAACAATGGAAGCAAGGTCGAAGAGTAGATGTTTCGTGAATGTGTACAACCAAGACTCATGCCCATTACAAAGTAGCACATGGGCAGCCGATCCCTCTTTGGAATTATCCCCTACAAGCAGGAACGCATTTCGCCTTCAACCACCAATCTTCCCGAGGTTAAACCCCATCAAAAGGACCTATCATTACTAAACGTAACATTAGGCTTTCCCGTCTCCCATGCAGCAGCAGAGGAAAAGCGCGGCTAAATCCGGCAACTGCAGAGAAAAGAAGGGAAAAAATGGATCTCGCATACATTGCACTATCTCGACCTCACGCTAGAGCGCCTAGTTTACGCAACCCGCAAACCTCTTTGAAGCGCTGCCCCATCAGGAAAACCGTCCCTATTGCGGCAGCACTGCTTGGGTAAGCAGCCACGCCTTACAAATGACTTTGGGCGAATAGCTGCGCGGCGCTGTGACGTGCTCACAGCTACGACGTCCAGAGTCGAGCCACTTCGGCGTCGCAGCGCCGGGCGTGATGCGGGTGGATTTGAAATCGAAAAAGAGCTGCGGCCGTTTGGATCGATATGGCGATGTAGCCAGTAGTATATATATATCGCGGGGAGGGGAAGCTGGAGTTCGTTTTTGTCCATGTCAATCTATCTCATCTCATCTCAGCGCAGCTTTTTGAAGAAAGCAATATACCACCTATATAATAACACTGCTCTATACCCCGCCATTCGAACAAGAAGAAGATCAAATAAGAGCTTCAACAAGACAGCAAAAGAATAACGTTAATCAATCTTAAGAACAAAAACATAAACACACTACACACAACTCACAACCAAACAATGGCCGTCATCTCCACAGTCCCCCGCGGCGACGTCACCGCAAACCTCAACTTCTTCACGGCCCCCTCCGACGGCGAGGTCCCCTTCAACCTCGTCGGCGACGGCCACGCCCCGGAACTCGCCCGCCGCAACTACGGCGACGACTTCCACGACGTCGTCATCCACGACGTCCGCGGCCGCGAGTCCGACTTCAACGTCGACCGCGACGCCTTTGAGCTCGTCCAGGGCGTGCCGCCCTCCGCAGAGCCGGACTTCGTCGACGAGGACTCCATCAAGAAGAACTACTACCCAGAGGTCGAGCGCCTGCTGCTGGACAAGATCCCCGGCGCCGACAAGGTCTACATCTTTGACCACACCATCCGCCGCTCCGACCCAGACGCCCACCGCTCGCCCGTCCTGCGCGTCCACATTGACCAGACCGCCGCGTCGACGGAGAAGCGCGTGCGCCGCTACTTCCCCGACGAGGCCGACGAGCTGCTCAAGCGCCGCTACCGCATCGTCAATGTGTGGCGAAGCCTGAACAAGGGTCCTATCGAGGCCACGCCCCTCGCCCTGGCGGCTTCGGCCACGCTCGACGAGAAGGACGTCACTCCCATCTCGCACCGCTACGCCGATGGCTACAATGGCGAGACGGCCGCCGTCAACTACAACCCCAACCAGAAGTTCTACTACTTCAGCGGCATGACTCCCGATGAGCGTCTCCTGATTGAGTGCTTCGACAGCGATTCTCTGAAGCCTGGCTCCAAGATTGGTGGGCGGACGCCTCACACTGCTTTTGTTGACCCCAGGACGAGGCCTGATGCCGAGGGACGAGAGAGCATTGAAGTCCGAGCCTTGGTCTTTGGTAAATAAGGAAAGACAATTACAAGAAAAAGAAAAAGAAAAAAAAAAAAACTGCCCGGCCTTGTTGGGGAAATTTAGCTTTGGGATGCATAAACCGGCGCCTATGCCTGATTTTATAGGGGTGTGCAAATAATGTAACAAACTGCATGGTAGAGGATGTTGGCATGTTTACTTGCTTTGTGGGATAGTCTTCTTTTTAGCTAGCGTTGAAATAGGGTGAGATACGATTTGTATAATGAACAAGAACAATCATTTCAATTTTCAAAACACATCTATCTGTGTGTCTCCTGCATTAGTGCTATGTAAGAACAACATGCTTGCCGGCAATAAAGCAGCAGCAGCAGCAGCAGCAGCAGCATTCCGCCAAAGCTGTCCAAACCCAAACATAGCTTGCCAAAAAAAAAAAAAAGGAAATCAAAGCATCAACTCAAAGTCTTGCCTCCCCCTTTTTTGTCTGGCCCAGGCCCACCCAAGCCCGGTCTAGTCATCACCATGATAGCAACAGTCAATCCAATATCTGGGCTATCTCCCTACTATCGCCATAAGGAGAGACGGGAGAAAAAAAGAAAAAAGAAAAGGAAGACCTGGAAAACAGAACCATTTGCGTATATAACTAGAAACCATAGAAGGAAGGAAGAAACAAAGAAATCCAGATACCACCTCATGGCTGATATCGAAAGCAGCTAGGGGAATACCAAGCCACAAAATCCAAGTAGAACAAACAACATAGCGCGGTAACTAACAAAAGAAAAGAAAAGAGAAATAAAATGGAGAAAAGGAGAAGAAGAAGAAAAAAAATTTAGAGTGTTAACTCTGACATGAAAATAGGTTGGAGTCGAAGGAATGTAAGAAAGAAAAATAATAAATGAAAAGCCATTCTTCCCTCCCCCCCTTCCGGTGGATAGGTAGATATAGAGGAGAGAATGAGCTTATAAGAGAGAAAACCGGGACGCCAGCCGTCGCTTCGCCATGCCGTGAAATGCATATATTCCTGTACTCGACCTTTTCCTTTTTTTGTCGTCGCTTTTTATAATGATGAGACTTCTGTTTGTCTCTTGCTCAAAGACAGCGTGTGCATTGCGTAGCCAAACTCATAACCAGTTAAACACTTTGGGTTGATTGATTTCAACCTCGACGACCCTTTCCACGGCCGCTACCGCTGGTTCCTTGGCGGCTCATAGCCACACCACCGGTCTGGCTGCTCTGTCGGCTCATCGGGGCTGCTGCGGCCGCCGATAGGGCTGCCAAGGAGAGGCTTTGGTGGATCGGGCTTGGCTGATCGCGAATGTTGCTGGAGGGGATGCCAAGAGCGTCACGGAGATTCTCTGGATCATCACGAGCAGCGCTCGTAAAAGCGACATATCGGCCCTGGTGATAGGGCACGGCTACGGCCTCAAGAATCTTGCGCAAGCCACTGGACGCATCAAGGTGAGCTCCAGGCTTATGTGTTTGGTCATACTGCTTGAATAGGCCCATGACAGAAAGATCCGAGGCAATGTCATCTTGTGACAGGGGAACGGGGAAGTTCTGATCAGCAGATCTGGGATATGGCTTGAGGTACTGCTGGGGAACCGGCGGCGGCATCTTGGGCGGCTCTTGGGCATGCATCAAGTCCAGGTTGGCTGGGATCTCAAAGTTGGCGATACCCTCGATGCCCAGAATCTTGTCATCCAGGAAGTTCTGGTTCGCTCCACCCCTAGTGCTGCGAGTTGCATGCGAGACCTGTCGCTCCATCATGGGGGCAGCAGACGGCTGAGAGTCGGCGTCATCCTTGTCATTGTCGTTGCTGTCGCCATTGCCGAATTCGCTGTCATCCGGAGACGAGGCGTTGCCGTTGCCACGGTTGCGCAGCACGTACTGGTGAGCAGCGAGGGCAGCCGTGTTGTAATGTAGAGACAGCTCCTTGTCTGTAAAGAGCTTGTCGATGCTGTAAACGGGGCCGTTCTGCTTGGCGGCGGCGCGGGCCTTTTCCGATTGCCATAGGGGAGTCGTGCTGTTGGGATCCAGGGCCCGGCGCGAGGGCACCGGTGATCCATCATCTTCGCCCTGGTTGCGCTTGCGCTTCTTGCCGTCGGGGAAGACCTGGAGATCTTCGGCATCTTTGCGCAGCCGAGTCGCACGCTTGCCATGGGCACCACCGGGGCTAGCGGGGTTGGTCAGGCTGAATTGATTTGGATTGAGCAGCAGGGCATTGGAGTCGTTGATCTCCAGCACTTCTTTTTCTCTGTTCAGACGGTTCTTCTTTTGTGTGAGGCTGTTGATCAGCCGGTCGCGGAGCGTCTCAGTCAGAGCTCGATGCTCTCGTTTGGCCGTCTCGACCTTGTACGCGTGCGTGTTCTTGTATTCTTGTACCTTTCGTTCATATTCGTTCTGTTTAAAACACGGCATGTGTTAGCCAGCTTATAAGTGACGCCACCATGCAGACCTTGACAAAATGAGGAAAAAAAAAAAAAGAGGAAGTAAGTGAAAGTGTGTTGTATCTCCTTTCGTCTTCTACCTCTCTCTCCCCTCTCTCTCTCTATGGGCTCTTCCTTATTCTTTTCTTACCTTGGACTGTACAAGCTGGAAGTCGCGGATCTCAATCAGATCCTCCACCTCGTCAATGAAGTCCGGGAAGCGGATTCCCGCCATGTCCATGAGGCTCCGGGCGCCATCGGCATGTACCGGCGGCCCCTGGGCCTGTCTGTGTTCCTGGAGCAGCTCGGCCGCCTTCTCGAGGGCGTTGGGGGCGTACGGGTCGAAGCGCTGCACAAGGCCGACCTCGTACTGGATTTTCTGCAGCTGGTCGCGGTAGGTGAGGTCTCGGTCGCGCTGCAGCTTGTCGTTCATGACCGACAGGCGCTCAATGAGGGCCTGTCGCTTGCGGTCACGCTTGGATTGGGAGGCTGCGGCCGGTGAGCGGCGGTCCAGCTTGACGCCCACGGCGGAGGCGACTCCTTCGCTCGCCTCCATTGCGGGATCAGGGAGCGAGAGAGACTGGTGGTGTAAGGACGATGAAGATGAATTTTTTGGCGTTTTCTGCTGCAAGACTGTTTTTCCAAGACGCAGCACGGAGAAGACAAAGCAAGGACAGCTCGGCAGCGAGCAGCGGAGAGCGGAATGGTCAGCGGTGCGTCTGCAAGTCGACGTTGGATGCTGGCTGTTTGGAGGTTTCGGAGCAAAAGCCTGGCTAGCAGGGACTTGCGTCTAAGTCTGGGGGTGGTGTATTACGGGTATTAGTGAGTGGTGTGGGCGACTCAGGTCACTTTTCTGCCGCTTTATTTTTTTTGTTAGCTCAAAGTCACAGCCAAGTTCAGCGGCAACTGAGCTTAACACAAGGCGAGGAAAAGTAAAATAAAGCCCTGGCTGGTGGAAACTGCTAATAATAGCCAAATAAGCATGGAATTTAATTTACTTGCTTCATAAAAATCATTTATTATTTCTTTCGCCTCTACACGAGCCGCCTCTGCCACCGCATCCTGCGTGATTTGTCGCCTTCCAAGCCTCTGTCATTCTGCTGCGTGACCTGCTCAGCTCGGTTTCTCTTTCCAGCACACTTGCATGCCATTTCGGGCAGCTTCACCGCCCGCCGATCTAGCGGCTGTTCTCAGTTACAAACGATCTGTGATTGGCCCGTTTGAGCCGACAGAAAGAGGCGTTTGAGGAGTATACCGTATGCCTGCAGTTGCTTGTACCTTAAAAACTCACTATGTTATACTACAGAATGAGGTACTCTGTACAGCTTGAGTACCCGCCGGCTAGCAGTACGTGTACTCGCGACTGCACGTCTAATGGGCGCTATGCCTCATATGGAAGTACTTTGGCTTTCTCATTGCCATTCCCGGCGTGCGTCATAGCCGAAACGGCGTTGAGCTGCTAGTACAGCCTTCTAATACAGCCTCTCAAACCACAAGGCTGCCTTTTGAGCTGCGAGAAACGAAGTATATACATAAATACAAAATAATATAGCAGCAAGACATGAAGAAGATGTGGGTGGGTGGCAGACTGTAATACCGTGTTAGGTTGACTGACGGCGTGTGAGTGGCCAATTTGTTATTCATTATTCATCTTGTCTCATCTCATCTCTCATCTCGTTCGGCCCGTTGTAACACAAGCTCTGTAAAGCGGTATTGTTTTTTGCAGCATGATCAGATAATATCCCCAGTGTATCCATAACAAGAGAGAAATAAAAAGGTTTATTTCCTCACAATCCGCCGCGAAGCTTCTGCAGCTGGCTCATCAGCCCAAATCCAGCAGGCAATGCCTTTGCCTCTTCTGTCGCAACGGCATCTCTCGCTGCCATGCCACCACTAGTCTCACCCCTCGTTAGGATAGCCTCGTTCTTCTTCACGTCAATCTCCTTTAGCAGCTCACGGTGTCTGTCCTCCACCATCTTGGCCAGACTCTCGATGAACTTCGTTCTGCCCTTCTCCTCGGCAGTGCCCGTCCACACGGTAGTAAGCTCCTTGAGCCGCTCGATCCTCTCAGCAGCCTTCTCAATGCCTGAAACGGGATCGTCTCTGTTGTTTAGTAGAGTTGAAATCTCCTCTCGCAGCTTCTTCAGGACTTGTTGGCCCTTCTCCTCCGAGCTCTGCAGCTCCGACCCAGGCTCTGGTGCGGATACAGATAAGAATCCAGAACTGACGGACACTTCTGAAGGCGGAAAGGTGAATTCCATGGCATCGCCGAATGTCTTGATGACGGAATCCAGGCGTTCGCGTACAAGCGTGAGTGTGCGTAGTTGCTTGATAGAATCTGGCTCTTGTCCTCCAACTCCAGCCTCACCATGCGCTTCGGCCTCGGCTTTTGAGGCTGCCTTGGCTTCCGATTCTCTCCCGTTTTCTGCCACCGAATCTTTTCTTTCTTTCTTCTTCTCTTCTTCAATTTGCTTCTTGTCACTCTCCTCCTTGGCTTCGCCCTCCTTCTTCAGCCCCCCCGGCACGAACAGCTTGATCTCCTCGGCCAGCTTCTCAAACAGCAGCTCCTCCAAGCTCAGCGCCTCTCCTCGCATCATCTCCACCTCGTACGACATCCTGCTCCCGCTCCGGAGGATATCATCCGTAATCTGCGTCAAAGTGTCCGAAAGCCTGGTTGTGTGGGCGTCCAGCTGTGTTAGCAGCGCCTGGGACTGCGTGGCGAGCTCCGCAAGGGGCACGGCATTGGGATTCGAGGTGGGCACGGGTGATTTTTGCGCCAGAGGCGGCAGGTTGGCGTTGATGTATGAGATTGGATCGAAAGAAGGGTTTAGGAAGTCTTGCAGAAATCCATCCGATGTGTGCTGTGATTTGGGCTGGACGGCCGGCTTTTTAGATGGCTTTGAGCTATCGCTCTGCTTGACGTCGGTTGCCATCTCCAATTTATCCACCCTGGCTTCGCGTAACCGCAAGATAAGAGGGAAAGGCGACGGGAAAGAAAATCACAATGTTTGTCTATAATATACGGGCTCTTGTGATAATTCTATTGGATTACGAAATGCAATTGAATTGAGAAGCCCGCTTCCGTCAATATTTCAGAGGCCTTGTATCGTTGTAATGTCCAAGTGGCAAGTCGCTACAGCAAGAGTCTACCTCCCTGTGTAGCCGATGATAACCCGATCTCAGTCACACTTCTCAGCTCTCACACACACTCTCTCCCTCCCTCTCATTCGCCTACTTATTCATTTCAACTTGTCACCGCAAAAAAAGCAAACCTCATACCCAAAAAATAAAAGTCAAATTTCTTGAAATCTTATAGTACTAAGAAATGAGTGAAAACGCCACTGAAGAAATGCGCATCGACCCCGCCAGAGCTCAGGCTCTCATCTCCCAACTCAGCGCTGTCAAGGACCGCATCGCAACAGCCGCTCAGGGCCGAAACGTAAGCACTAGAATGTGATGATTTTGATTGCTCGTCACCGCCATACAATATCTTCTACACTATATATTCATTCACATAAAATCTTTTATACATACACGCTCAGCCGTACATGGTATAATAGAGAGAAAAACCAAAGATGGAGAGAGATCAGCAACCAGCCCGTTCAACTAACTCACCCTCTTCAAGGTCCGCCTCGTCGCCGTCTCGAAGCTAAAGCCAGCAAACGACATCCTCGCCCTCCACAAATCACCGGCTTCTCACACCCACTTTGGCGAAAACTACGCCCAAGAATTATCCCAAAAAGCAGAGCTGCTGCCCCGGACCATCGACTGGCACTTCATCGGCGGCCTCCAGTCCGGCCACTGCAAGAACCTCGCCAAGATCCCGAACCTCTTCTGCGTCTCCAGCGTCGACTCCCTCAAGAAGGCCCAGCTCCTCAACTCGTCTCGCACCGCCAATCCGGATCTTCCGAAGCTCAACATCCACGTCCAGGTCAACACCTCTGGCGAGGAGGCCAAGTCCGGCTGCGCTCCCGGTGCCGATACCGTCTCTCTCTGTCGTGAAATTGCTCAGAACTTGCCGGGCCTCAACCTCCTCGGCCTCATGACCATTGGCGCCATCGCCCGTAGCCAGGCCACCACTGTAGAGAATGAGAATGAGGATTTTGAGGCTCTGAGAGAGCAGAGGGATTTGGTGGCCAAGGAGCTTGGACTGAGCCC
This sequence comes from Trichoderma asperellum, assembly GCF_020647865.1. Classification (NCBI taxonomy): domain Eukaryota; kingdom Fungi; phylum Ascomycota; class Sordariomycetes; order Hypocreales; family Hypocreaceae; genus Trichoderma; species Trichoderma asperellum. Next base: position 1,570,691 of record NC_089417.1, read on the forward strand.
CGAGAGCCTGGAGCTGAGCATGGGAATGAGCGAAGATTATGAAGGAGCTATTGCACAGGGGAGCAGTGAAGTGAGGGTTGGCAGCACCATCTTTGGACAGAGGCCAGCCAAGTCGGATGCCAAGATAAAGGAGTAGGCATAGAAAACAGAAGAAAAAAAAGGAAAAAAAAAAAAAAACATATAATTTGAATACACACAGTATATTCTGATCATAACGGGCAATGTTGGAAAGTAGATTCATGGCCATATTTAGACAACTAGTCACGATCAAACAGTTAATTGAACGAATCAAACAACAACTAAAATAAATAATGGTAATAAAAGGTGGTATCAACAACAGGATCCTCCTACTCGCCCCCCTCTCATGGCCATCATCATATGTTACAACTTTCGTTTGATAAAAGAGAAGAAGAGAAAAAAGGACAGCCGCTTTCATAGGGGAGGAAAAGCAAGAAAATACTAAATTACATACAGAGAAAACCAAGAAAGAGTATGCCTTCAATCTCGCCTATCGCCGGCTTAAAAAAAGAAAATATCTCGTCCACGCACTTGATATTTTTTTTCTCATCCATCATGCTTTCTCTCCCAAAAACGCCCAATATGCTTCCATGCGTGTCAAGACATTTCCTAGTCAGTCATGTGGTTGTAGTTATTTGCCAATCATATTTCAAAAAAGAAAATACGGTTGGTTCAAAAATAAAAAATAAAAAAAGGGAGGATAGTAGCAGAAGTAGTAATGACAATTAGTTGACCATTACACTTCCAAAGGCATCAGAAATGTCTTGTCGTGTCGGAGGTTCGTGTCTGTCGGGCAGCGTTGACACTCCGACGGAGAGCCTTTCTTGCATGAGCTTGACGAGGATCCGAGGAACTGATTCATCGGTGGCACGGACCGTCAATCGAATCATCTTTAGTATCACCATGTTAGTAACGCATAAACTTCGCTGACCATTCAAAGTGTATAAACAAGAAGGTAGAATAAACGATGATCAGGGCAAAGGTGAATAAAGTTTGTCTCATGACCCGAAGGTTCTGAAGTAGCAAATACTAATTTTTGCAAAACATCATATCGAAGAGATTTAACACAATGAGAAAAAGTGGAAACAATGTTAAAATAACTTACTTGCGTGGAATAATTGGGCTCCAGCCGCATAAGACAGCCAAACTTGCCACCCTCTGAAGTATGAAGCACGCTAGCACCGACAACGTTCTTGGGGTTGGGGTCAACCAAATCAAGGACGCGCCATCTGAAGCCCTCAACCGTTGCCGACACGAATCTCTCCGTGATTTCCCTGGCGCCGTTCCTACTACCAGAAAGACCAAAGATTTCTTGCGCTTCTCGAGCACCGCCGCCAATTTGCTTCCAGCGCTTGAAAAAGTCTTCGGCAGAGAGTTCTGCAGGGTCCATAAACTTGTGAATGGTTACCGGGAGCTTCAGCGTAAGTGCTTGCAGCGCACCGGCCAGGTAACTGACACGAATGGTCGGGCTCTTTTCAAAGATCTTCTTTGCTTCAAACATGATGACCTGCTGACTTTGGGACCCTTGGGCAAGCATGCTCTCGGGGAGGCCCTTCACGTCCCAAGAGAGATTGCCCTTTTCACTCTCGTCCAAATCCAATGTCGTGGTGAAGGACGTGATAGTTCCCGGGTTCTTGTTTCTGAAATACGCAATGAGGCAAGCCATCTGTCCGCGATACTCTGACCGGACACCGATTTGAATCTGGCCATCCTCGTAGAGGACACCCTCAGCCTTTAGCAAGAGCCTGTTGAAGCCCTTCTCCCATCCGGGAGAAAGATGTGCGGCGCTAGCTAGGTTTGGTGCCTTGAAAGGCTTTTGTTCGCCTGTTGGCGAGCTCATGTCCAGCCCGGCCAAATCAGAGACGCCATTGGCATGGCTTCCATTGACACCATTGGCCTTGTTCCCGTTGGGCGGGACAGCAGAACTAAACGTCCTCTTAAGACCACCAGGCTTAGCCATGTTGAGCTCTGCCTCGGTATTGGCAGACTTGCCGCCAACGACCCATGTCCTCCGGTCGCTCGTGTTGGCGTGCTTTTGATGCAGACGAGACAGCAATGCTGACTCTCGCTCGGGGAACGGAGGCATCTCGTCGCACATTGTCCGAAGAAGGTCATCTGTTGGCAGCGTGGCCAATTTCAGGTACTCACAGGCTCTCTGCTGCAATTCGGAATCCAGCGTATGGCTGTAAATTTCGAAAACGTGAACGAGCTGAGGCTTAATTTCGGGGAACAAGTTGACAAACTTGATGAAGCAGGAAAGAATCATGGCGCGTGTGCTTGACGAACATGCTGATAGCTTCCTCTGCAAAGCCAGAAATTGCTCAATGGGGCTGCAACGCTGCTGATCCGCAACGAGATGGCCAAACTCTCCGAGAATATATGCGCCAATCTTGACCAATGTCTCGTGGCAATGGTCAGACCTAACATGCTGAAGCGCAGTCTGGGCAGCATAAACCTGGAGCTCCTCGTTGTTGGTCACAATCTGGATAACCCGCTGCCACACTTCATCGCTGACATGGTCACCAGCCATGGCGATCAGTCGCAAGGATATATCGACATACCACTGGACGTCAGTGGCGTACTTTTCCGTAAGAATGGCAATCTTAAGTACCATCTCCTCACGGATGGCAAAGTCTGCGTTCTGAAGGAACTGCAAAAGCTCGCCAACTACGACCTGGGCATTTGTGGAGTCGCACATGCTATAAAGGAGGTCAAGACCCTTTCTGCGGACGCTGATATCACGGTCCTTGAGCGAGCTAAGGATAATGTCCTGATGCTGCTTGATGGGTATGAGATTCTCAGATCTCGCGGCAAGGTGAGTCATGGCTTCGAGCCCCAGGTATCGAACATTCGTCTCTCGGCTTTGGATGAAGCGCCCAAGGCGAGAAGAAATCTGCTTCATCAGGTCCTGCTCAGTGTCCAAGTGGATAATAAGGTTGATAGCCTCGAAGAGCACAGCATTTTGGGCATTGTTCTGCTGCACGTTCTTGCTCGACTCGATGGCAAGGTTGAGAATCTTTTGCAGAGACTCCCGGATAAGCTCGCGCACATGGGTGTCCTCTATACATAAGTCATGAGTTAGTTCACTAGGCACATCCGCATCATCAGATCGGAGACAGATCCAACATACCTGAAGGGGGGAAGTATTGCAGCAGGCGCAGGAGCTTGACCTGAAGCCAGGGGCAAGGGACCTTGTAATACAGATAGTCGGTGGTGTACTCTCCGTCAATTAGGATACGCTTAAGCCTAGCAGCAGCTTTGGAATAGGCGCCCTTGTATTGCTCCAAGTCGTCTTGAGCCAGGGTCATGACGAGAGAGGTAATAGACAGCGCAACGCCCAAATCATCGTCGTCCATCAGGTGGATTAGTCGTTCGGCCCACTGAGGCTGCACAATGCCCGGGTGCTTTCGATACAGTCGTAGTAAAGTCAGGGCGGCTTTTTTCTTGACAAATGATTTGGAGGTCCTAAAATGTATCGGTCAGCTCCCAGTTCGCACATGCCTAACCTTGTCCCGCTATCAGTACAGTATGCATCGGGACTTACGGAGAAATAAGCAATCGATGCACCTCTCCGCTGAGAGCTTCTCCCATTTCGCGGCCTCCAACATTGGCGATGGCATGCAGAGCGAGACAGTTGAAGAGCTCGTTGTGGTCAAGCAGATCCTTGCGAATGCTGTTGACCACAAGATGGAGCAGCTCGTGCTTCTCATGGAGGAACAGCGTCATGGCCAGATAACCAATCTGCTTCTCGGAGTATTTATTCGCAGAGATCAGATTCACAGCCTCGAGGTGCCCAAAGTCGACATTCCACCCCAGAATGTAGATGTAAAGGAGCTTGCAGACATATTTCTTCTTGTGGTAGCCGCTGAGGTTGCCATCCTTGAACTTTTGTCGGATGTTGGCCAGCTCCTTGTTGATTCGCTTCTCCTCCAGTTCGCGGGCACGCGCGTTTCGCAAATCGGCGATGAATTGCACCAGGCCTCGCATATTAGCATTGCCGCTGCTGGAGCGGCCAATCCAGCCGGATGCAGACGACGACATGTTGGCGGTTCGATTCGTCGAGTCTCTAAGCTGGCGCGCCCCCCCTTTTTTTTTAATTTTCGGATTTTGCTCTTTTTATTACAACTCCTCAGTCGATAGAGGGGATAAAATCGCGAAGCAGTTGTCGCGGGAGATGAAATATTTGCAGCAGGTGATGCCGGACACCAATCGCCTATCGGGGGGATCGCATAGTCAGGCGGATTCACTTCGTCGGGTTGGCTTTATGCGGCGAGCATCGACGGCGTCGCGAGGCTTCGGTGGGATATGTAATCCACCACTGCGACTGGCTCGCTGGCTGACAAGAAATGCTGGCGGCTACTGCGGCACAGCTTAAAGGACCAGTGAAAAAAGGAGCCAGCAGCGAGATTGATGATGGCGCAGCAGATTATCCACGAGCGACGGTGCCAAAGGAACGACGGGATTGTCCAGACCAGCAGTTGGTCACGATTTGTGAGATGGAAGGCACTGGGTGTCGCGTCTCACGGGCGGCTCGGGAGAGGGTCCATGGCCTTGATAGAGAGAGCCATTTGGTTCCTCGCGTGGAGCAGCGCCTAATTAGGAGAGGGCCCCATGAGCTCCTGTAGCGGACGACGACCACTATAAACGCCGGTAGCTCGCAGCGGTTTGCACTGTCGCGGGGCCCTGTGGTGTGGTCGCTTGGCCCGTGCGCCTGCAACTCGTCCAAAGAAGAGAGAAATCACAGTTGGGTGGTGCACTGCAGTATTAGTGTATTATTAGAGCACTACCGAATTAAGTGCCAGCATGCACACACGTTAGTACGTCACTGCTAGCTTCTTTTCCGCCAAAAGCTCCTCTCAATCTTCGTGAGAGTTGCATGCACGCAATTCATTCTTCCTGCTCTAGGCATAAGCGGCGAATGAGCATGTCATGTCCACGTGTGTGCGTCCGTCCTCATTCATGAGCTGGGGGAGAAGCAGCCTGACCAGGCTGGCCCCCCTCAGCAGCAAACAATTCGTTGCTGGAGCTGCCCCTCGTCGCTTTTATGCTGTTGCTTCCGGAGCAACGCGATTCCAAGTCTTCAACCGACGGGCAAAATGGCTTCAGAAGGAGCGTGCAGCTTTCAATACCGAGGAAAGCCGGGTGGCGGACTATCTGAAGGACGAGGTGGCCATACGGCTGACAGAGAGACTCCTTGTAAGTTGATATGGCTGTTATTTCTTCCCTCAAAAAGCTTCTTTATGCCGATACAGCTTGTCTAGGATATAAGGCGGCACTTCCCCCGAGCTCTCGATCTCGGCGCCAATTCATGCAACGTTGCAAAAGCCCTCGTGCGCGAGAACCCTGATCCTGACCCCGACGTCACCGAGTCACCACCTCTCTCGACCCGTATCGGCGAGCTCATTGCCACTGATTCTTCCGAGACCAGACTCTACAGAGATGCCGACCATGAGTTCAACAACAAAATCTCCATCACCCGTCAAGTCGTCGATGACGAGGAAACCATCCCGTTTGAGCCCGAAAGTTTCGACCTCGTGCTGAGCTCTCTAAGCTTACACTGGATCAACGACCTCCCTGGAGTGCTGTCCCAGATCAACAACGTCCTCAAGCCAGACTGCCCCTTCATCGGCGCAATGCTTGGGGGCGATACGCTGTACGAACTACGAACATCCCTCCAGCTGGCAGAACAGGAGCGAAGAGGCGGCATGTCCCCTCACGTCTCGCCGCTGGCTGACGTGCGAGACGTGGGTGGCCTGCTCCAGAAAGCAGGCTTCAAGATGTTGACGGTGGACGTTGACGACATCATTGTCGACTACCCGGACACGTTTGCCCTGATGCAGGACCTCCAGGCAATGGGAGAGAGCAATGCCATCCTGAACCGCGAGATGGGCCCCATCCGGAGAGACGTTCTGCTTGCCAACGAGGCCATCTACAAGGAACTGCATGGCAATCCGGACGGATCTATTCCTGCGACTTTTAGAATTATATACATGATTGGTTGGCGCGAAGGAGAGAACCAGCCGCAACCCCTAGCTAGGGGAAGTGGCCAGACGAATCTAAAGGATATTTTAGAAAAGAAGGAGTAGTAAGATGGGGTACATATATACGCCGCATGTATGAACAATGGATTTATATACCTATACCAATATATCAACCAGCTATTGGATGACCATTGGACCATGAAATCTCCATAGCCATTTGTTCCCATTTGTAGAGTTTAAAAAAAAAAAAAAAAAAAAAAAAAGCCAAACATCTTGGGCTCCTTTCATACCACTTCTATACATCATTTTGCAATAAAAAATCTCCCTCGTTAAACACACACTTTCTCTCCAGCCAGTCGCAATCCAACCCCTTTCTTTTCTCTATTTATACTCTTCGCCAGTCGGTCATCGTCCTGCCAATGCATCCCAGCCCAGCAACCTCAACCAACTTCTCATGCCAGCTCAGCAGGACGCTCATGGCCGCCGACGCGGGCTCGTTGGAAGCGCCGGGACGCGAGCCGATCTGGCTGAAGCCGGTGGACTGAGGGGTCATCTTGACAGGGGACTTGAGGCCGGTAGTTGCGGGAGCGCCGACGGCCATGCCCTTGTAGCTGAAGAATTGCTGTCAGTTTTTTGAAACCTTCTTTATATATATATATATCAGTGTAAGATGATTTGGATAAAGGCTTACATGTACTTCATGAGCACGTCCAACAGCTCGCTTCCGCCAGGGGACGCATAGATGCCCTTGAGCAGCGGCGTCATGTCACTCGCCTTGATGGACTGCAGCACCTCGATGATGGTCTGCAAATGCGCCTCCTGCAACACGCACATCCGTTCCATCAGCATACACACACCCAGATATATATATAAATCATCGATCAACAAAGGAGAAGAAGAAAAAAAAAAGCCGTACCTTTGCAGCATCCACCCCGTTGTAAACCGGCGTCTCCAGGCATCCCCTCAGCGCACCCTCCGCATCCCCTCCCCGCAGCAGCTGCCGCACCTGCGTCGACAGGTTCCGCACGTCGGCCTCGCTGATCTCCGGCTGCGGCGGGTGCAGCGTCGACGTGTCAAAGTTGACGCTCGAGTCCTCGTTCAGGATGTCGATGTTGACGGTGCGCCAGGCGTCGCCGAGCGTCGCGGCGGTGTGTTGCTGGATGATTGACATGGCTGCGGGCGGGTTCTTTGTGTGTGTGTGTGCGTGCGTATGGGGGAGAAGAATTCGAGGTCGGGCAGCTTCTTCGGAATAGAGGTGGTGGAAGGGGAGGCGTTTGGTCTGGGGCGGTTTCGCGGAGAGACGGGTTGGAGGCTGGAGCTCTGGGAGGCTGATGTGGAAGCTCGGGCGCTGGTTGGTGATGATGCTGCGTCACGGGTGGAGGGGCTGTGGGGGAGATGCGTGTTAGCGGGGTACTGGCAGTTCTCAATAGGGGGCGGTCGTATTGTATGTACCTGACTAGCTGATATTTGACAATGGCGTTGAATTGGAGCTTCACCATGATATAGAAACTGTCCATTAATGGCAGTGTGTAGGATTCCTCAACACTAGCGATTTTGGTTCATTTCCCATATCAATGTCCATCTCTAAAACACAGCCTCTGTTCTGCACTCTGCTCGAGAGCACAAGCGTCTCCATCCACACCTCTATCTTTCATCTAGCACCTTGACTATTTCGCAACCACCTCTCTTAAGCTCTCCTTATTGACTTGGTTTATCGAGCATGATACTAAGTTTGCTTAACCACGACTACGGGTCTGGTAATGAAACCTCCTCAAAACATCATTCCCCTATTCAATTCCAAAGTCTTCATGCCAAATTTGATAAACATATAATCATTTACAGCACTACGCGTATCAATTGGCGTCTCTGAATTCTTCCATTTTGGCATCAGCTCGAGGCTACCCTGTAGCTCCCTCAACTCCAACAACTTTTCGTATAAGGGCGTATCCGTATCCGCATCCTCAAACAGCCGTTTCGTCGCTTACGAAATCCAGAATATACATAGCAATCACTGCTGACCTACTTCGTAATACCACCACCGTTGATATTAATAGTAGCTCAATTACTATTCCCTTTCACGCACATGGCGTACAATGGACTCGCATCAACGCCAAACAAACGAGAGAGTCGCCGAGGCCCTCCAACATCAGGAGGCGACCCTTTTCCCTCAACGTAAAGTCTCGCCCAAGGTCTATCGCTTAAGAGAAATATCGAATCACATCGATAATTCCCGATGGCCGCACAGAGCCTCCTGGCGATGAATAGTGCGTGCCTCACCGTTGGCCGCATCTCTCTGCTCAACCTCGGCGTTTGTCCCGAAGTCACACGACAGATGGTATGAGATTCCATGTGAGGTGGCGTGTTGAAAAATTTGTGGCTTTTCTCTTCTCACACGTCCGGCCCTGCATGCGTGAATGAGCTTCGTAAGCTTTGTCGAGCTGTCTGCTCACCATACAAAGCCCAAAGTAGTTGGAGGGTGCCGAATGCGGTGCGGTATGCCTAGGTCCAAAGCACTTTTGTCTGCTGTAAATTAGAATCAGTCATACCCATCCCGTCCCTTTGGCGTTCCATCAAATTAAATTTGCTTCGCCCAGGTCTTCCCGGGAAACATCATCAGGTACCGAGATTGAATCCGGACACTCGGGATACACTTCTCAACACCTAACCATGGAGAGAAATAGTATCTACGGAGTAATACTACTAGCAGCAATATGCCGCCGATATAGATCGTGACAGGTGACCAAAGGGGCTTCTAGAAGGTAACGATTGATTCGTTCCATTCTGTAACATTCCACATTAATCATGGCTAGCCCCTCTAAGCGAGTCGGCCTTCATTCAGCCCCCCCTGTCTGCATGGGGCTGTTATGGCCGACGGCTGCCAGCGAACTCAGCCGCGCGCTGGGTGGCCTCCAACCGAAACCTAGATCCGTTGGCTTGTAAAGGGCTATCTTCTCTCGTTTCTCTTTTCCCTTGTAGCTGATTGAGCCAGCGCTAAATAATCGTTGCTCGGGACGAATTTCCAGCGGAAGTGCTCCCCGGCGCCATAACCATCAAGGAAATCCACCATGATGGGCGGGTGGGCCCATTCTCCAGGGCAAACGTGCTCATGGGACTTGCCTGACCTGCCATGTGTTGTGGATTCAATAGGAGAGATTGCTCGTCTGCCATAATGATTTCCGCATGGCCTCTTGGAGCTTTGGGGGTTGCCGTGCAAACTGCACATGAGCGTTAATGAGCCCCGTGTCCCTGGCCAGTGGTGCCCTCTACGCCTATTGAGCAACAACGGTGGCGTATTAATCACCCCATTCTTTGAAGAAACACTCGTAGCAGGGGTCTTGACAGAAACGTGGTGTGGCTTACTCGGCGCCGTTTGAAATGTACCGCTGTAGCTGCCCTGCAACGGCCATACTCCGAAACAACCATACTCATATACACACTCTCTCACAGAACCACATCGATGGATACCTTGACGAACACTGCCTAGCAAGCAGAGGCAACATTGCCAAGACACGCTTGAATTACAGCCCAAAACGATGCTGATGGGAGGAGAAAACAAGGCTCAATCCAAGGTATACGCCTGGCATTTTCTCCGGCTCCATCTATCAGCTCAAGATGCGGCAAGGCGAACGCGGCGATACCGCTCGGCATGCACCAGGCGCATTGCCGTGCTCCGCAATACCGCTCCGTGCTCTACCGCGAACAGGCCGATGCTGGCTCTCATGGCCCTGACTCGTCGTCGTGCAGCAATGAACATAAACTGGGCTAAAAAAACGCCATCATGAGGCCGTGACTTTGCTCGTTTAACGCAAGTGCGTGTTTTGTGCTGTACGAGTACGACTCAGTGAAATTGCCTGCAAATTTGCTCTAACCCGCTAGCAAGCCGTAAATGCTACTGGTGACTTGTTTCATTTGATGACAGCTGGTCCATTCCCGCTATTCCCAAAAGTTGGTAACCAACCACAGGGCCTGGCTTTGTTTTTTCCTCATCTCATCAGCCAGCGGAAAGGCATCCGGGACAGGGATCTACTCCTAAGCTATTCCAGCACTAGCAACAACGCTACTACTGTAGGATATTAGCAGTACTAGGTAATCCTACCCGTAATTCATAGGTACTTGACTAGGTCGTGGCAGTTATGTATTGGGCGGATGCTGATCGCAAGCTGACAATAGTACTTACAGCTGCCATTATCGCCTTACAAGTATTACCGTGAACAAGGGTTTCGCCAAAGGGTCGCTGACAGGGTGCAACAGCCTTCCACTCAAGATTCTGCCAGGCGTAGCTATTTCCAAATCCACATGACCGATCACAAGCGGCGGGGGCGTGCAAGGGTACTCAGCATGAATACCTACTTCCATGTACCTGTGCGTTGGCATGAACATGGTACGTGAGCAAACGTGCGTCTGAGCTGTGGAAGCTTGCTGGAAGCTTGAAGAATCAGTGCGTTGAGTGTGTTTCGTCGGCTGGTAATCTACCTACATATCAGTTAATAGGCGAAATTATGATTGCTAATTGAGATTTCTTTGTGATAGAGGCTCGGTCAACGTACGAAGACTTGTCGATGCAGAACCAATGCTATATTGCTTGTCAGGGTCTCCTATACTAGAATAACATTTTGTATTCTATACTCTGTGCCTGTGAACTCGATTTCAAACGGCGGTACGGGGTAGTGCCTCCGTATACGCGAATCTGCCTGTGCTTTGGGCTATGGTAGTACATACCTACTACCAGCACATGCGAATGCCGCGGTTGCGGTCCGGCATGGCGCCGAGATAATGGCATATGATCGGTATTGCTCGGGCGACCGTACCGGTGCGCCACTGTTCCGGCCAGCCAAGGGGATGAAATGCTTTGCCTCCTTCAAACTCATACTGCTGGCTTGCTATTGATGCTTTTGATTCTTAGATTGCCCCTCCGCCGCGAGACTAACGCCGTTGGCAATAACGGATGCGTTTCCGGCCTGTGAAGTGTGCTCCGCTACGTGTCAAGAGTAGAGCCGTGCCGGGGCCCCTTCTGTGCTCCTGCGGACGGGCATAGAGGCGACAGTTGGCCGAAGTTTGAGTGGAACGGACCGATCGACGATGTACTCTTCATAACATGCCTCCCTGGTCTGCTGAAGAAGACTGCTAGTCAGGCACCCTTGTGCTTCACCGAGAGCCTCACGGAAAACACGGGACAAGTGAAATTCGCACTGTCAAAAGGTCCCATCTCATTTGTTTCGAGAATGAATGGAGACTGTGGGGAAATGCCAATTTCAGACAAGCGCATTCTAGAAAGCTTCGACGGAATGCGACCATAGTGTACGCATAAACATCAGGGGGAGAGGCCCAAGCGTTTCGCTGTAGAAGTTTTGCCGAGCTCAATCTTGGCTGTTTGGTCTTTGCACAGTACTTGGAATCCGGTTCACACTATACACTTGGTTGTAGAGCAGGATAGCCTCGACAGAAACAATCTGGCCAGCCCAGCCCTTGATGCTCCAGACACGTTGCATCTGATATGGATTTCTGACAAGTAGGTAGTAGAAGCATTGCTCGCTTCGCTCCGTAGACATCGGTACTTTTTGGCATGCTGGGCTCTGTGTCACAACGGAGCTGCAGCTGCAAGGTGCATGTATCCGCAAGCCGTCGCATAGGTCGAGATTCCCGTACCGCTCGTCTAGCAAACGCGGATACCTGAGAAGGGGAAACCTTCCTGTATTTGCCAGTTCGCAAAGCATCTCGCCTCGTTTGGGAGCATGGTAAACTGGGTTGTCTGCACGGATAGTCTAGATTGGTCCATCGCCATCCTTTCACATGGCAGCATCATGAGTGGCTTATGATATTAATATTGAATCTTACTCTTGATGCTGCCACTCTACCTCATTCCTCCCTTCGTGTTGCTGTAGTATCAATTGCTGCTGAGCAGAATGACGGCCAATTTTCGATTTCGTTACATCAGCTAGTAAATCCAGATCTTTGGGACGGTTGATTATGGGAGCGGGCCGAGTAGAATCTCCGAGGCTACCACTGCCTAGTACCTAGATAGGCGATGGACGGTCATATCCGTCCCAATGTAGCACAGTATGGAGTCGTAAAAAGCAGGTCTAGATTAGAGGGCAAACATAATGCTGCGGTATGTGCAACTCACATATGCATATTGCCATGCCGTCAAAGCGCTGTATTGTGTTCCTCCTTTAGGCTGTCTGCCACGCTGATTGACAATATGTTGTGGCTAGGGGCAACACATACCCCTTGCACCTTGAGGCTTGGATTGCCTGGTATTGAACATGATGGCACCACGTCAAATCGTGGTTTGCATCTCTAGGAGAGGCATCGTGCTACCCGACAGGCAAATGCTTGATAAAAATCCCCTGAAATGGTACTCCTTTGACGTGGCATTCTTTTTGTCTCCATATTTAGACACAGAATATTCGGAGAAAGCCGACCGGATATGGAGTTGGGAAGCGGTCGTGGTAGCAGTACTGTAGTACCTATATCCCTTTATTGCTGCAAAAGGGGTTTTCGGGAGGATCTTGGCTTGCATCAGTGACTCCTGTAGCAAAGAGTCAGCTACCCTGAAGACGACTCGCGGGCAACTCCGTATGTCACGAGGTTGTGGATTATTCGTCACTCTTTCAGGCTGTTGGCGGTGAAGTACAAGGTGCCAGGATCAAGGACAGCACACCGTATTAATGCAGCGTTAATGCCCGACTTTGTGCCTGAGGCTTTATTGAAGATTAACAGCGAATGAGGTACCAGTCAATACGGAAGTTGGTGTGCCGTGCACAATTGGAAGGAAAGAACGTGGCTCGAGGTAACCGCCACCCACGACCATGCCACGAGATCTAGATCAGCCACATGCACAGAAATAGCAGGATGGACAAAGAACAGATGGATTTCAGCAGCCGCCAGTTACACAACAATCGCTAATTGATGTTTCTACTGGTGGATGAGATACTTTATCAGCTCATATGGTAAGGATCAAACAGCCTTTAGATGCTGCGTTTTGTTTGTTGGGAGACGTGCATTGGCAAAATGTCACCTGCGCACACCGGGCTGCGTGCAGGGCAATATGGAGAGCGTGCTGGACATGTACGTCAGTGTGAGCCCTGGCCCCATATAAGCTGTGGGTAGCAGTACTAGCAGCAGCAGTAGCAGAGTACCATTGACGGCATGCTCTGGGAATTGGGGAGGGAGTGCATCTAGACGAGAGCACAGTCTACGTCACTTCAGTCGAATTGAATTCAGCTAATTCAGGAACACTCAGCCGGCGCAGCAGCTGGGAACAAACAGCTTCGTGCTTTGGGTTGTGCTCTGCTCAGTTGCGGCTTGAACGTGGCGCTGAAGTTTTCATGGCATAGACGTGCTGCCACACACGGGGAGCCAGACCAGGGGCACAGCGAGGAGGAGGCGTGTAAGACGGCGCCGCCAGCCCGAGCTATATGAAACTAGCACCCATTGGCTTTTCTTTTTACTCGTGTGTTTTAGCACTTGATTGTTTTTTTTTATTACTTTTATTTTCTTTTTCCTTTTATTACTTTGCCGTCGTAGTACTAGCACTAACATGGATCAGAGCTGTTTAGAGCGCTTCAGCTGGCCGCTACAACTTGCTTCTCCCTTTTCGCCTCCCGTTGTGTGCATGCAGGCGAAAAACATGCATGTTGGGAGGCTGGCCCGGAACCGCTCCCGCGGGACACAGATGGAGTCATGGCGGCAAAAAGAAGAAGAAGAAAAGCAAAGACCAAGTAAAAAACTTGATTTCAATGACTCGGGATCGGCGGGAGAGACGGTAGTACAACAAGCCGGTGATACTGCTAATAACAGCAATGATAGCAGCAGTGGTCAACTGTATAAGCGGATGATGACGGCGGTCCCTTGCATTGCAACTTGCCACTCCCGTCTACTGCATCTATTCTAAGATGTTTGATGATGATGGATTGCCTTAAGAGTGTGGCGTATGTGTGTCCGATTACGCGAGTTGCTTTGGGCGATCAAATCTTGCTGCTGCTGCTACTACCACTACCGGCTTACTGCAGAAAAAGAAAATACAAGGAGAGAAAAAGTAACTCCGGATGCTATGCCGAAGCCGACTACGCGCGACTCTCAATGCAAGGGGAGCGCTGTTTCGTGACGGAGTAATTGGCCTTCCAAGAATAGGAGCAGACGGAGAAAACACGCCGTGGCACGTTGACCGACCGACTGACCGACCGATGGCTTTGATCCCCGTTCACGGCCTCGCCTGTTTGCATTGCATTGCATTGCATTGACAAGGCAGCAAAAGACGGGGAGATGATGCTCGGCTCCCGGTCCATACAGGCCCAGGACGCTGCCTTGTGCGACCTCAGATGTCAGGCAAGCTTCGTGAGTGGCTAGGTACATACATACCTAGTACCCGGCTCTTCTAGAAGATTTCCGGGCAGAAAAAAAAAAGAACCTAGAAAAGAAGCTACCGTTTCGGGTAGATGCTGGTGCAAGCTGGTACTGCGACTGCCTAATATACGATACGGAGCCGCCCAGGCATATTTCAGTGGGCAGCAATCCCAATCCAGTTCCGCAACAGGACTAGCAAGATGGCAGCATGCAATGACGGGAAAAGAAGGGAATTTAAAGTAGCGCCTGGGCCTTTTTAACTGGGCACGATACAAGCTCGTACTCGCACACACCCGCTCATCCAATCTCTCTGCTGCTAAGCCGTACGGGCTAATCGACGCTCTACTGTGCTGTATATCGTCGTGCCGTCTCCCCGGGACCAAAAAGTCTGCTTGACGCCCAACCCTCGTCGCCCACCTCTCCACCGGAGGCGAAAGAAGAGAGAGAGAGAGAGTCAAGAGCAGGACCCATCCCCCTTGGCTCCCCGGGCTGGCTGACCAGCCTACCAGCACCGCTGCCCGGGCTAGCAGCAGCAGAAGAGCTACGGGGAGCTGATGCCGGCGCGACGGAAGGGCTCTGGAACAAAGCAACCTTGCAGGACCCTGCATATGTTTGTTCCATACGGTCCTCTGGCGATGTACAGACAGGGGGAGAGGCCTTTGTGCTGGCTGCAGCGCGGCTTTGGCTCCACTAATGAGGCTCCCAGGGCGGACGGCGAAAAACGCAGCCCAGGCCGGGCACGCAACCAGGTACGCGGTGCCAGAAGGCACGCCGTCAGTTCTTGGCCCGACCGACCTGGCAATATCTGCGGGTGGCGATGGGACGAAGGACGAAGGACGGAGCTGGACTGGATTCGGGATCTACTAGCCTAGGTCCTATTGTATGTATTATACTACTAGCAGGCAGTAGCAGGCAGTAGGACAGTGCAGTATGTGTGGTAATACATGCCGTCTCCATCCATCCATCCACCCATCCATCTCACGTTGAAAAAAGAAAGGTGCGTCAACACATGCGTTCATGCTGCACGCACGCATATGCACAGTGATACACACACCACACCAAAGAGCACATGTCTTGACGGGCACAAAGCTACTGCTGCTAGCAGAGTTCCAGTATTGACGAATGGCTGGTTCCAGGCTCATGCCCATCGGCATTAAGGTTCAAGCCCGGCGACGTCTCCCTCAGGAACCTGCGACAGCTCTTTTGCTGCCCGGCAAGGTGATGCGCCACCAGCCCAGCGTTTTGGGTCGTCGCCGCGCCTAGGCCTGGGCTGGTTCCAGCGCCGTTTAAGCTGCAGCAGTGCAGTATGATGAGCGGCTGCTGCAGCAAGTACAGCGCTCGCTACAGCACAGTCGGCCCTGTATGCGCTGCTGTACTTGTACGTACCTCGCAGTGAGGTGCCCTAAAACATGGCCCGTCCAGGACACCCCCGGCTCGCTCCCAGAGCTTGTTCCCTTGCTCGCCCAAGGGCTCCACCGCCGCACCGCCGACATGGATTTGCCAGGATCAGGCGGGCTCCACTTGTTCCAGGAACGAGACAGCCATGGATAGGCTTCTTCTCTGGGTAGGACGAAAAAACGAGACTGCACTCCCCCCTTCTGACAGCTGCTGCCGCGGATAGGTACGTACCGCCGGTGCCACCCACCGTGGACGGGCCCCTTCGCTCCTTTTCCCTTCTGTTTTGGTTCCCCGGACTGAAGACAACGTCTCTGCTGCTGCGAGTCAAGGTACCGTCCTCGCTGCCGCAGGTTCCCTTGCTGCGTGTTGTTTTCCAGCAAGACCTTGGTAGAATTTTTTTTTGTTTGCATTCATTAAAAAAAGGTAAAGAAGAGTGTCTGTCCGATGGCTCAAACTCGGTACAAAAAGGCGCTGCTGTCTCCCTCGCTTGACTGGATTCTTGCCATGCTCTTCACTCACTCCTCTTCCAATCCAGCCAGCTTGACCATTCCTCGCCCTCTGCAGTAACAAGCAGGCTTCAACACAATCTCTCTCTGTCTCGACACCAGACATCTTTTGCACACACTTACAACAACAACAGCCCGTCATCTCGTTACCAACAAACTGCCCTGCCTAGCCCAGCCCAGCCCTGCCTCTCCATCCATCCGTCTCTCTCGCTCATTACCAGGCCCACTCGCCGCATCAAAAAAAAGAGGAGCCCTGCTGCGCGGCTCACTTTTGCATCGACCGAATACGGCACACACCCCAAATATATCCACACCAGTGTCAGGTACCCGTGGTTTAGCGGCGTATCCGATTTCCTGCTAGGACACGACTCTTACACATACTTTTGGGCGGTTCCCGTTTAATTACGAGCTACCCGTCGTCAAGGGCCCCTATTCCCACGCCTTTGGGCAAGAAGCTTTTAATTCCTCTCGTTTCCCGCTTCGATTCGGTTTTCTTTTTCGATCAGAACCATCATCCATCCTTTTGCCTTTGTTCCTCTCATTACTGCGCCGGCGTTCGAAAAAAACAAAACAACCAGTCCACTCCTTTGGCTCTTATAACGAACTACCTACTACCTGCCTTAATCTAATAGCCGTTTGGCAATCTTGACGCTCTCTCTTTCTCACACACACACACACTCTCTCTTCACGCCCATTTACACCACTTTCACCTATCTCTTTAATGTAAGTCTTTTTCCTCACTCATGGCTTTTGCTGCTGTGACCTCTGTCTTCACTCTTTTATCCTCCACCACCAATACTAACACACTGCTTCTCAGACCTCCAACATCACACCAACAACATCCAAAATGGTTGAGTCCTGCTCCAAGCCTTCCAACTTCGGCCGTGGTGCCTATGATACCACTGGCCTCCCCAAGCCTCCTCCTCCCCAGCCTCAGTAAATGGCTGTCAGCACCGAGTGCGACCTGATCGGATCCTCCACAAAATGGTTTTCGGATAACACGCTGTTTACGCCTCCACCACACTCTTTTTCATCTTCGACCACGAGGCTCTGTCGCAAGCGATTAGGGCCTCACATAATCTTTTCGTACTACTCTTAATTCGCACACTGTGGACTTGCAATACGGGAATTTTTTTTTCAGAACATTCGCCGTCGACAACGAAAGAACGCTTCGCACGATTTGACTCTTGGATCATTGGTGTCATCTGGGACTTGCTTTTTCTTCCATGGGATTTTCACCAAAAAAATGGCGTTCTACATAGACGGACCTTTGTTTGCGGGGATTCGCTTCCCCATTCTCTCTCCTTTTTTTTCGGCGCACCCTTGGCAAGGGCAACAACATCCACTGGAATGAACTCGCGATAATTTCTGATGTCTTGGATCTCGCATCTCGCATCTCGCATCTCCATTCATTCCGGGAATCCCTTGCTTAAGATCGAAATATGCCTAGACGTCGATTTTACATATCCACGCCAAGGGATATACACACCATGCTGGCATCCGAAAGGGGGAAAACAAAAGGATGGAAATATTTTGGCTTCAAAATGGGAAATTTGGGTTTTGATTTTTTGCATATAGACTTTTAGGACCTACCGTCCACACTTTTTGGAAAGATTTTCTTTTTCATTTTTCGGTTTACGAACCCTTCGCGGGGGAATTGTTTACCATCGAAAAGCACGAGCGGGAGGTTGGGCGTCATGACCAACGGGCTACTTGTTGGTTGCTCAACGCTACTGCTCTGCTTTTTTTTTTTTCCTTTTTCCTTTTTATTTTATTCATTGTACAATGAAACCTCGGGGGGCAAAAGAAAAGAAAACAATCTTTGAGGGGCCTGGGCCGTGTTGGCAAATTTTACATGGTCTGAGCTGAAGATGGCTTTATGGAGGATACCCCCTTATTTGACAACTCTAGATAGATATATTATAGAATAGACTTTGCTACACAGCAAGATTTACTGTTTTACTTTATTGCTCTATTTCGTTTACGTATGTTTTTGACTTGTCTTGTAAGTTTGCAGTGCCTCTTTTCGATTGACTTTGACTTTATTTAATTTTATTTCTTCTACTTTTTTTTATCTTATTTTATTTTATTTTTGCTTGTCATATATCATTTCCATTGGCCTCCCTGCCTTTCAATTAGACTGAATCATATAGACGGGATGACTAAATGACGCGAGATTCACTGCGGCAAGGGAAAAGGCTAGAGGCTAGGAGAGAGAGAGAGAGACTAGAAGTGAGAGGCAGCCCACCTCAGAGATTGGGCGGCTAACTGCTACCTGCAATATGTGATACACGAGTGAGACCGCGCGGCTGTGTTGCTCGTTTCTTTACTTTTTGATGAAAGATGATCAGGGGAGGAGATATCACCAGATGGATGACGGGCATGAATCGGAACAGGACAAGGGCGGTAGTTACGTTGGATCTATTGGAGCTACTACTACTGTTTGGTTGGTGATTGATGCTTCCCGCTCTCCCTTTTTTTTTTTTTTTTTTTTTTTTTTTTTTTTTTTTTTTTTTGAAACCTGGGCAGCTCAGCTGATGTTTGTTGGGCGCTTCCCCCGAATTGATGCCTGGTATTTTTTTCATTCGTTCTTTCTTCTCAAGATTTGTTGGCCTCGGATTAATATATATGTTAAAAAAAAGAGGGAGCTTTTATCCCGGGATCCGGGGAAGCACGGCTGCAGGACCTGGACCTGGGACCACTTCGGCACCAGCAGCAGCAGAAGGGGAGCTACTGGTCGAAAAGGGCTCTAGTTCCAGGATGCAAACTGCACGATGGGCGATTTTGATGCAAGATAGATTGGGGTGTGATTGTGTGGGGCGCATAGGTTTGAGTGGTGGGAAAAAATAAAAAAAAAAAAAAGGGAAGAGAAACGAGATGCAATGCAACGCCATGCAGAGTTGTCATGACGCAAGTTGTTGCCCTTTTTTTTTTTTTTTTTTTTTTTTTTGGGTGTGTGTCTCGGTGATCTCTTGATGTGGTGGTGTTGAACCATTGGACCATGTAGGTGCGAGATTGTAACGACCATGCGCGTGAATGGATGGATGAATCATACACAGCGGATAGCTGTGCTCTTTTGTGCATATTATAATACGAATGTACTAAAAAGAGGCCTGCATCATTCGATTGTCTATTACAAGTACATGCTGCCCGCATTGCGTATTTGTTAATAATGGAATCAAGGTACTATGTAGTTGTCGCTGTAGTTGTTTTGAGAAGGTTTTGAATTTTACCGACACGTACCGAGTACCAGCGCATTTAACCTTCACTTAGATGGAGTCCTTCGTATAACATCAACGTTATGCTGCATTAATTTACCGGTGCTTTGGGCCATGAGCGCAGAACTCAGGCCGTGAATCTGCCACAACTGCTGTTAATATGGTATCGATTTATAATGTAAATCAAGTGTGCAGAGAGAAAAGAGAGGAGACAAGAAAGTCAATAATTTAGTGCTTTCCAAAGCCAGTTTGAGTTTGACTCCATTCACCGAGGCAGGCAAGGGGGCGCAAAAGACAAGGTACGAGAGACATGACAGCTCAGATTTTGGCCAAAACGCCTCTCTCTTCATGTTCCTTTTACCCATTTTTCTTTCGTCTCCATCCTTTTTCCTCCCCCCCAACAGGTTTCAGTTTCACATTTGTTTAGACGGGACTCGGATTCAACTTGCTGCTTTTTTTCCCCCCCCTGCCACTTGGCCCCGGCAATCCTTGTCGCACAATTGAAGAGAGAGCATGGGGCATTAAAAAAAAAAAAAAAAAAAAAAAAAAAAAAGCAAAGGCGAGACAAGACTCCAGATCGGACGTATCAGATGCCCTCGCTTATGTATGCGCCAACGGCTGCAAAGTTCACGGGCGGCTTCTAATCCCCCTTCCGCTTAACGAGCCACTACCATTAGTGTTACTGCTACTGCTAGTGTTCATGTTAGGCGCAGCGGCACCAGTGGCTGCATCAGCACCAGCATCGGCGTCAAACAGCATCTCGTGTTGTGCTGGCTTGGCTACTCACACGCCCCCGGCTGAGCCTCTCTGGTTCTGGCTGGGATCGCGTACAAGCAACATCTCATCGGTATTACTCCGTACATCAGGCCGAGATGCTGTGACTCAGGATCCCGACGCGTGCCGTGTCGCACAGACGAGGATCATCATCTCACTTGCTGCTTGCGCATTTACAACGTTGCCAAGGCCAACTACAACCTCCTCCTGGAATAGCTGCTTGGCCTGCCGGATTCGCTGATGCCTCTCATCCCACAGCTTACTATGCGACGGTAAGCTCGGGGTAAACATCGCTAGCAGATACTGGTTGTCAGCCCAACTAGACTATACATACTGCAAGCATGCACTGCGGCAAGCAGAGCCGACTCACGTTCGTCGCTGGAGCGGCATCTCCCTGCGCACTCTCTCTAGTTCGTCAAGGTCAATGTCCACGAAGCCAACCTCCTCGACGGCTCCGTCTTCCGCGTTGCCTTGTGCGTCCGCCACGCCCTTTAGGCAGAGCAGCACCTTGCCCCATGGGTCAACAACCATGCTGCGGCCGTAGCTGGCTCGCTTCTCGTTGTGGCGGCCAACCTGGGCCGCTGCCACTACGTAGCTTTGCGTCTCGATGGCGCGAGCCCGGAGCAGCGTCTCCCAGTGAGCCTCACCCGTACGCAGCGTGAAGGCACTGGGATACGTGATGATTTGTGCCGGACGGGTGGCCCAGGGACTGTTGCGACCGGGCTGGGCGAGCGCGAGCGCTGTTTCGGGGAACCGCAAGTCAAAGCAGATTAGGCTGCCTATTCTGCCGACGGGCGAGTCAACCGGAGCAGTAAACTTTGTGCCTGGCTGGACGGTGGCGCTCTCCCGAAGGGCCCCGTAGTCAAAGACGTGCAGCTTGTCGTATGTAGCCGAATCTTGGACAACGCCGTCCGAGTTGATGTACAACGCCCGGTTCAGGATCTTGCGGGTTGGCTGGTCGGCCTCCTGGCCCAACACGGTATCGTGAATGCCGACATGGACGGCGATGGAGTGGGCCTTGGCAGCGGCCCGGAGACCTTGGACAAACGGAGAAGACGCTTGTGGGACGGCCAGATCTAAGGAAGCCTGAGCATTGACAGCGATGTAATCTGATGCTTCTGGGAGGAAGAGAACCTGAGTGGCATTTGATCGTCAGCTTGGTTCGGCCGAGGTAGAGCGAAGCGTAGACATGGGCGTGATTATCTGAAGATGATGAGCCAGCAGTAGTTGGAGGGAATGGAGATGACGCAGAGCAGCATCAGAGAGAGCTCGCTTGCCCTGGGCATGAGGCCACATTCCTCAGTCCCCGGAGATATGCCTGGTACAGCATACTGCGGACAGAGTAAGAGTACCCGAGCAAACTCCCCTTGCATAGTATCTCGCGATCGGAGACAGAGTCTCACTAGAGTCTCAGCATCTGAGGCGAAATTGTTGTAAAACAAAGGGATGCGTGTAGCAGCACTGTAAACACGGGGTATATGAGAGAGTTTCTGGAGAGGCCATACTTGAGCTCCGCCAAGGGCCGCCTTGGCAACCAATCTCACACACTGGTTTAGATTCGCAGTGATTGACCCGGTGGAGCAGATCTGACCGACAGCCTAGCCGAGCTCGAGTGAAATCATCAGTATACCGTATGCCATACCTATTAGAAGTAGCTCTTGGTCTTTCTTCTCTTCATTATCGGTGTTGGTAGAGAAAGATGGATGCGGGATGTTTGAGACGTACTGCGATGGCCATTGCTTGTCTATCAGATTGATGGACGATGGGCTCCCAACCTCCACTGCTGGTAGCTTTGTTTGATGTATGAGCTACTTGTGATGAGAAGTAAGGGGCGAGTGATGGATGTCCTTTGCCGAGTGAGTGACTGAAAATGCAGCAGTTGTTGCATGCAGCGGCTGCGACTGGAGCTGTAAGTTGATATTCTTAATTGGCGCAATCGCGCCGTGTCATTGCATAATCGAGGCACATGTGTTTTGTGCAAGTATCGTATACTATGTGCTTGGGCAATGCCTCTAGTATGTGCTATCTGGGCACTATAAAGTACATGACAACACCCGTACTAAGTCTTGATCAATTTAATTTTGCCAGCTGCACTTGAACCAACCGGCACGACAGCCAGTGCATATAAAATACCTACCATGTTGCATCGCTCTATTGCTATTGCCGCAGTGTCATCCCGCATACTGTAATGGCGCAGCACTTTTAGCGACGATTCGACACGATGCCCCAATCCAGAGCCCCTCACCCTCACTGCGGCGACCTATAAAAACACACGCCACAGTTGATACCTGAGCGTGAGATAGGCAGATGGCACAAAGCTTAGTCCAAGCCTCCTCTTCATTATCTCTCCGCATTCATCAGCCTCTCTTCTCGTATGACCCAGTTGCGGACATCATCGGCCAGTGATTCTTCCGTCATGATGGAGCTGTGAGGGCAATTTCATTTCATTATTCATCGTCTGTTGTTTATAGGCGATATTGCGCTCGGCTCGGCTCAGCCCAGCTCAGTTCTTCAAGCGACATATTACTGCACATCTTTTTTTTTTTTTTTTTTTTTTTTTTTGCAGGATAACCTCGGTCGTTGCTTGCCAATCATGCTGTCGCTACTGCTTCACTTGCTCTTCCTCCTCTTGGCCGTCGTCTCAGCCACGCCGTCGCAATACTGCCTCTCTGGTCTTCCCCGCGATGAAGTCGACTTCTGCATGGCTGTGTCGCTCTATCACAACCACTCGACGGAAGCCCACGATGTCTACCTCTCATTTGCCATGAGGCGATCGGCCAATTCCAGTGGCTCTCACGCACTGGGATGGACCGCCATCGGCGCTGGCCCCCAGATGGCCGGATCCCTCATGTTTGTCCTCTATGGCGATCCCGAATCGTCCGACGGCGCCGACCCGACGCTCAGCGTGCGGACCGTCTCAAAGGGCCATGCACTGCCTCAGCTCATCGCCCAGAATGAAGCTGCCAAGGACCTGGATGTGCGCGTCTCAGAGACAAAATGGACCAAGGCTGCCGACGGCGAGCTGTACGTGGCTTCGGCGTCCATCGTCTGCTACGCCTGCTCCAAGTGGCAGGGCACGGAAATCTCGCCTGAGACGGTCTCGCAGCCGTGGATCTGGGCGTGGAACAAGCAGCAGCGCATGAGGGGCTTCCCGCCGGACCAGCAGCTGGAGATGCACACGCTCCTTGACGGATACGGCCATTTCTACGTCGACATGAAGGAGGCCACTTCGCACAAGGTCAGTGGACCTCCGGCCATTGTCGACGCTGGCGAGGATTCCAACATTGGCACGTCTGATCGCCCCATGGAAGAGACAAAGACGGGGCTGTGGCAGAAGCTCATGTCGCGGCCTCTGGCCCATCTTCACGGCTTCTTCATGATGGCTGCCTTCTTGGTTCTGTTCCCCGCTGGAGCTGTGGCCATCCGCTCAGGATCAGACAAGTCGTTCCGGTTCCACTGGCTCATTCAAATCGCAGGCCTCGTTTCAGCTTTCAGCGGCGCAGTCCTCGCCATCATCATGAGCGACAGCATCTTTGCGTCGCCTCACCAGATTGCCGGCCTGGTCATCTTCTCGCTGCTGATAGTCCAAGCCCTGCTCGGCTGGCGGCATCACATGGACTTCATACGCATCTTCCGCCGCACGTGGATCTCCTACACGCACGTCTATCTCGGCGCTGTGATACTCCTGGCTGGCTGGGCCAACGTAATAAGCGGTCTTGTGCTGTACGGCTTCAGCAAATTCGGTACCATCATGATGGGCCTCTTCATCCTGCTTGAGCTGTTGGGCGTGGGCGCATGGTCCTTCCTGGCGAGACGCCGCTCTCAGGCTAAGGATTCGGGCTATAAAGAGACACCGGAGTCATCAGCGGCGTATTTTGCTCTGGATGATATCCCGGAGAGTGATGAAGAGGATGATGTACCGGAAGACAGAGGGCTTATGCAGAAGGGTGATGAACGAAATTAATGAATTGGCCACAGTCGGCTGTTTTTTGGAGTTTCCTTTCCTTTACTTTTCTCTCTCTCTCTCTCTTTTTTTTTTTTTTTTTTTTTTTTTTTTTTTTTTTTGGATAATAGATCGGGTATTCGCATAAGTCTCTGTATTTGCCTCCCTTGGTACTGAATGAAGAAGCTGGATGGTAAGATAAGATGTTGTTATTATCAGATAACTTCGTATAATGTGACTAAAGAACTTTCGTGATAATACGGGCACCGAAGCAGTCATTCATGTACAGAAGCAGCTGGTGAGGACCCCAGCTTATGATTTTTAAGACCAAAAGATTCAAATCATAAGACGCAGCTAGCTGCCTTGCTCAAGTTGGGCACATGAAATTCACGGAATAGCAATTTCAAAGCCAAACGCCGTCTATTTGGAAGCAGTCGTATCATACTTCGCTGTATATCTCATTGACTCTGCTTCCCCCTCAGCCTAAAATAACTTGCTAGCTTTCAAATACCGCGTCCTGAAACCATAAATCACATGCCTGCAAATAAGGGGCACATTTCATCCCATCCTAGCCCATCCATTCATTCAAATAATATGCACGTTAGAAAGGAAGGGGGGTAAAAAATGAAGGAAAAAAAAAAAAAAAAAAAAAATAGGCAGACGCATTTCTCCCAAGAAACAAACCAGACTTCTTCTTTCAAAAGCCCACCGTCTATTTTTTCTCATCGATCATCGCTGTTAGCTAACTGGGTATTTCAACTATCACTGAGCCCGCCCATTGTTTCTGGATTCCCACCCCCTCAGGTTTCCCCCTGGTCCCCGCCGTGGTCATTAAGTAATTATTTAGGATTCGAATTGTCCAAATGTATATAAGCGTGTTGCAACGCCTTGGCTTCTCGGCCATCTCTTTCTAGCACAGCGATCCAGTCACGAAGCTGTATATTTTTCCCCTTTTCTTTGTCCTCTCGCCACGTGCCCAGTCTGTTTCGACCTTCCGTAGTCAGCGCCATGTTGCCGGGAGACGATACGCTGGGCACGCCGTTTGGACCTTTGCCTGGTCCTGGAGTGGCTCTTGTCGGGGTACTAGCTCCGCTTCCTCCTCGGCCGACATTCATCCAGTCGTAGGACTTGGCCTTCTTCTTGCCAAAGAGGCCTCCCTTGCCTCCCAAACCTGCAAACATGCTGCTGGTTATGTTCTGGTTGGCATGGCTACTAGCCTCTTGCGCTTTCATTTGCTGCGTCTTCTTCAACTCCTTCTTCGTCATCGCCTTTTCCGTTTCTGGAGCTACTGATCCGGGCGTGCCAGGTGCTACGCTTCCCGATCGTGAGCCTGAAGTGCCTGCATCAGTTATGCCATCTTTGCGCATCTGCCGTCTACGCAGTCGAGCCTCTTCCCATTCACGCTCTTGCCTGGCCAAATCTCGCATTGTTAACGTTGCGTAAGAGGCAATCTTGGGCAACTTTGCGGGCGGCGGTTTGACAACCGTATCGCCTGTGTCGGCAGGACCTGTTGAAGTGTGTGAGTAGATCATGTTCACGAAAGGAAAAAAAAAAAAAAAAAAAGGCATCGGAAGCGTCAGTGAGCTTACGTTTTAAAGGACTAGTACCGCTGCCAGTCTCGGTGTCTTTTCCAGTCCCATTCGCATCGGTAGCCGTTTCCATGGGTTCTAATGGCTCCGCGTTCATTGGAGCTGCTGCTGCTGCCCACTCTGGAGGTATTTCTCCATGCGACGTCTTTTGCCGTGTTCTCGAGATGATATTTGCGTCTTCAATCAACTCACGCAGTCTCTGTTTCGTTGCTATCGACATCAGAGCAAGTTGGTCTACTAGATAAGCGTCTTGCGGAATGAAAGAACCGCTGGTTTCCACTACGGTGCCATCCGGCCCCGGCTGTGTCTTGACAGTAACTTTGGGTGCCGCAAAGTTCTCCGGCAGCTTCATCTTTCCCATAGAATGAGTGTTGTTCTTGAGCTCAAGGTTAAGACCGAGATGATGTTCGCGGGCAACCTTTTCCGCTCGACGATGCAGCAGTGCCACGAGAAGGAAAGGATCGTTAATTTCCTGAGTCCTCTGTACAGCAAGCCGCATTGAGGAATCCTGCCATGCCTGTTCAGCGGCCTGAGCACTGTACTGCTGTTGTGACAATTCCGTAGGCTGAGCAGGTTGGTTAGCAGGGCCAGCGCCGTAAAATGTTGACTTAGAACCCGGTGGGTAATGGGCAAATCCCGTCCTGGCCTCTGATATTGTCTCGAGGGCATTCGAGTAAAGCTCTGCCATATACTGTTCCTCTGCACGGAGATCGATGCCCGTACCGGCCAATGAATCGGTCACGTCATACTCGTAGTCTTTCGTTGGCCTTTCCGCTGGCTTCTGAGGAGGGCCCATGACACCAGGAGCCTGCATTTGTTGAGGTGCTACTTGCGGCATGGGCTGCATTGTTGCGTTTGTATATTGGGGCATTGAGATCGGAGTTGGTAGTGGCACTGGAGTTTGCACTGGTCCTGGCATTGGCACTTGCATTGGCGATTGTGTTTGCATCGGGGCTTGCATTGGCGTCTGCATCTGCACTGGCGTTTGTATCTGAGCTGGCTGAGGCGTATGCATGGTGGGCGTTGACACCGTCGGCGATGCAGCTGGAAGACTCAAGCCTTGTGGAGGATGGCCATTAGTGTACGGCATAGGATATCCAGCTGTTGTAGGCGGTGTTTGCGCATGAGCTTGGGGATAGGTCGGAGATCC
Organism: Trichoderma asperellum; assembly: GCF_020647865.1. Lineage (NCBI taxonomy): Eukaryota > Fungi > Ascomycota > Sordariomycetes > Hypocreales > Hypocreaceae > Trichoderma > Trichoderma asperellum. The sequence goes on from NC_089417.1 coordinate 1,597,614, forward strand.
AGCTGGAGGTGGGGGAGTAGCCGTAGGCACAGGGCTCATGGTGTATGGCGAAGCAGCATACGGCGATCCGGGTTGTGACATGGGGCCATCTGTTCGAATTCGTTTGTTGGGAGGCAGCGCAAAGCCTGACTGTGATGAGGTCGCGGGCGATGGGCTTGGCTGAGGAGGCGAAAATGCCCGCTGTGGAACCTGCGACGGCGGAGCCTGTTGCTGCGGCTGTGGTTGCGCCATGGTGTCTGGTTCTCTGACAATGGAATCAAGCGAATGTCCCAGTAACAGCGAATGCGGCGAATCTGTCCCGCGAGGCAAACGAAAGCCGGGGTGGGTGATGGCGGCTGCGGCAATCGAGGCGCTCAACAGGCAGCGAAGCCTGTCACGGTCACCGTACCTCGTCCCATCCGACGCGCAAAATCAGCACGAGCTTCCCGAGCGGAATGACTATTTGCTTCGCTGGGAAAAGTACGGCTCCTGGGGATACGATGTCGGGGGTTTCGGGGATGGAAATGCGCTTCGTGCGGTCGTCGTTGAAAAGCCGGTGATCTGGAGGCGATCTGTATGAAGTTGAAGCTTCGCAAGCAGAGGTTGGGGGTCGCGTAAATTTAAAGTCACGTGCACCGGAGCTTCGCAGCCAACCACGCGTCGCTACCCGAGCTTTAGCCGCTGCTATTGTCTCGATTCGCTGCCGGCCAATTGATGCCGCCATGAATAGCTTCAAACTTCACGCTACCTCGCCGTGACTATCCTTGAGGATACCATCCGGCTATTGTTGCGTCCTTTGCGCAGCGGGTCGAGGCACCGGTGCTGAACTGAAGCTCACTCTCTATTATTAGGATAACCAAAGAAGCTTGCTCTCTCCGTGCTGATGTGAATTGCTGTCTCTTCCCCCTTCTAGGCAGATATATTTGACCAAAACGCGACCATGGCATCCAAGCGCAAAGCGTCTGCGATGAATGCAGCTGCCCAGGATGAGCCCGTAGATCCATCCGACGAGCTCATGTTCCTCTGTCTTGGAGGCGGCAATGAAGTTGGACGGTCGTGCCATATTATCCAATACAAGGGCAAAACAGTGATGGTGAGGAACCTCTACGACGCCCGCAAGCTGCCATGTGCTCCGGCTAATTGTTATCTGCCCCGTGTAGCTCGATGCCGGCCAGCATCCTGCATACGATGGCCTCGCAGCCCTTCCATTCTATGATGACTTCGATCTCAGCACCGTAGATGTGCTCCTCATCAGCCAGTAAGCGATATATCCCATGCACAGCCAAACCCCCCTCCCCTTTCTGCCCTCATCAATCGAAACAAAACCAAATACCAGGCTATAGGCGAAGGACGAGTTGGTACTCTTGCGAAGGAAAAGGGCATTGTTCATCTGCACAGTAATGCCGCGGTGTGTGCTCTGATGCAGTGTCTCTCTTCAATTGTCTATATGTCTCTGTCTCTCTATCCACTTGTATGCCAGTTATGAATACAATATGTTCTTCGCCCGTTCACACTCTTGCCCGAGATCCATCATTGCTGCCTTTGTGATATACCGAATCCAATACGACCTTCTACTGCTTCACGACGGGGAGCCTCCACGATTACCTCGAATCTTTCGCTAACCCGTGGCGATAGTTTCCACATTGATCATGCAGCATCGTTGCCATACGTCCTGGCCAAGACCAATTTTCGCGGCCGTGTCTTCATGACACACCCAACCAAGGCCATCTACAAATGGCTCATCCAAGACAGCGTCCGTGTAGGAAACACGGCATCAAACTCGGCGACCCAGCTCTACACCGAACAAGACCACCTCAACACCTTTCCACAAATCGAAGCGATTGACTATCACACCACTCACACTATTTCTTCCATCCGAATCACTCCTTATCCGGCAGGCCACGTGCTAGGAGCAGCCATGTTCCTGATCGAGATTGCCGGCCTCAACATCTTCTTCACTGGCGACTATTCGCGTGAGCAGGATCGACATCTTGTCTCAGCAGAGGTGCCCAAAGGACTCAAGATCGACGTTCTCATCACCGAGTCAACATATGGCATAGCGTCTCATGTGCCGCGTGTTGAACGAGAGCAAGCTCTCATGAAGTCCATCACAGGAATCCTCAACAGAGGCGGCCGAGCGCTGCTTCCGGTATTTGCCCTGGGGCGAGCCCAGGAACTCCTCCTGATCCTGGACGAGTATTGGGGCAAGCATCCCGAGTTCCAAAAGTTCCCCATCTACTATGCCAGTAACCTTGCCAGAAAGTGTATGGTAATCTACCAGACATATGTTGGTGCCATGAACGACAACATTAAACGATTATTCCGAGAACGCATGGCCGAGGCCGAGGCCAACGGTGACGGAGCAGGCAAGAACGGACCTTGGGATTTCAAGTATATTCGCTCTCTCAAAAACCTGGATCGCTTTGACGATGTCGGCGGCTGCGTTATGCTCGCCAGCCCGGGTATGCTCCAAAACGGAGTGAGCAGAGAGCTCTTTGAACGCTGGGCTCCTAGCGAGAAGAACGGCGTCATCATTACTGGTTACAGTGTTGAAGGTACCATGGCCCGGCAGATTATGCAAGAGCCGGATCAGATCCAAGCCGTCATGTCTCGAAGCATAGCGGGCGCTCGACGGGGGCCAGGAGCAGATTCGGAGAAGGTGCTTATTCCTCGGCGCTGCAGTGTCCAGGAGTACTCTTTCGCCGCTCATGTTGATGGTGTAGAGAACAGAGAGTTCATCGAGGAGGTCGCCGCACCTGTTGTCGTATGTTATTCCGTTTTCTATCAAAGCGACTTGCTTCAGGAGTGAGTGACTTTTGACTGATTAGTACTAACAACGCTGTATAGATTCTTGTTCACGGCGAGCAGCACAACATGATGCGCCTAAAGTCTAAGCTCCTTTCCCTCAACGCCAGCAAAACCACAAAGGTCAAGGTCTACTCTCCCCGTAATTGTGAAGAGCTCCGCATCCCGTTCAAAGCCGACAAGACTGCCAAAGTCGTTGGTAAGCTGGCTTCCATCTCGCCTCCACAGGACATTGACGCCTCCGCACCTCTTGTAACCGGCGTGCTTGTCCAAAATGACTTCAAGCTCTCACTCATGGCCCCCGAGGACTTGCGTGAGTACGCCGGCCTCAACACTACGACCATCACATGCAAGCAGCGTCTCACATTAAGTGCTGCGGGCGTGGACCTAGTCCGTTGGGCACTGGAGGGGACTTTTGGAGCCGTTGAGGAGCTCCCTGAAATGCGTCGCATCAAGAACTCCAAGCAGGATGGAGACATGGATGGCGAAGATGAGACGATGGCCGAAGATGCAGACGAGGAGGTTGCCAATCTGGTGGCAGCTTACCTTGTGATGGGCTGCGTCTCCGTACGTTATCGCACCAACGGCGAGGTGGAGTTGGAGTGGGAAGGCAACATGCTCAACGACGGCATCGCTGACTCCGTCATGGCCGTCTTATTCTCCGTGGAGAGCTCGCCCGCCGCCGTCAAGCGCTCCTCCGCCAACAGCAAACATTCTCACTCCCATGGCGAGCCTGATGACCGTATCTATGCTGCCCAGCCCGACAGCAAAAACCCCCACGCCCATGTCTCCCCTGCTGACCGTCTCGAACGGCTCATGTGGTTCCTAGAAGCTCAGTTCGGTGCAGACAACGTCGGCCCCGTGGAGGAACCTAAGCTCCTGCCACTACCCGCAGCATCTCCGAAAGAAGAAGAACAGAAGAAAGAAGGCGACGAAGACGACGCCATGAAAGCAGAAAAAGCAGAGGAGGAAGAACAGAAGCATGCCAACGGCACTGATACAAAGGCAGAAGAAGACATGGACCTTGACGACAAGAAAGTGGCCGAGGATGAAGATGAAGCCAAACAGCAGCTTCAGGAGCGGCAGTTCAAGGAAATCGCCCGTCTACACAAACTCGGCATCCCTGTCCCCGGAATATCCATCAAGGTAGACAAGATGACCGCGACGATATGGCTAGAGGATCTGGAAGTGGAATGCAACAACAAGGTGTTTGCAGACAGAGTCCGCGCCGTGGTGGAGCGAGCAGTTGAAGTTACCGCTCCGCTGTGGGGATGATGAAGATGGCGAAAAAAAGGGCAAAGGGGAAAAAGGAGCGAAAATCCTAGGATGATATAATAACTAACGGGAGGGAAAGGGATTCATCGGATATGGAGCTTTTGAAAGTTTATTATTGACGTGGCGGCGGAGTAGTCAAAGGGGGAATGAACACAATACTTGGATGGATACATACATACACCAGCGTTGAAGAAGAAGAAAATTCAAACATGTAATTCACAAAATACAAGAAACCCTTCATTGATGAACTAGATTGTTTTACGTTTATAGTGGTGATAGCAGATCAGCAAAGTATGCCATTAAGTTTCCTTTTTACATTCTACCTTCTACTTTTACATAGAGTGCATGTGTGAGTTGACGTATAAAGAAAGAGATGCAAGATATAATCATACAAAGAGCAGTGGGCTATTACTAGCTCACCAAGTCTACTACATAGTTGGAAAAGGAAACAAAACAAGGAGAATAAAAAGGAAAAATAACATTAATACCACAGATAAGACACCGCTTCCCTTGTCACGCATATGCACCCGCTTATTCCAGGTAATTCTTCAACTCCTCCGACTCTTCTATCAGCGTGTTGAAAGAGAAAGGCGCGAACGGCCAACCCGCAAACTCTGCAAACTTGGAGAAGGACTCAACCCACGCCAGTCGGAGAGAGTGCAACATGGCGCTTGTACCCTCCATACAAACCAAAATGGCGATTGCTGGTAGAGCTGTTAGCGTTGTATTCGAATTAAAGAAAATGGTGCGCGCGCGTGTGTATATATATCACTTACTAAGGAAGAACCACAGGTAAAAGCCAATGACAATCATGATGACGCCGAGCAAACCTGGTCGTGTCAAGCAGGGACCGATAGTCATATCCCAAAGCACAACACTGAGCTGCTGGTGCGCAAGTGACAAGGCCCAAAGACGCAAGTAAGACGCAGTGTGAGAAACGCAGTTCAAACAGAACTCTAGATAAAAGTGATACGTTAGCATTATGTAGGATAGATAACGGCCAGAGCAGGTTCTTTCAGGTCGAACGGCAGGTCTGTTACTTACCAATGGTGTGGATGATTTGGTGAATCATGACTTCGCTAAACTCGAATTCCTCGTGCTCCTCGTCAATGTTCTGAGAAATCATAGCAACGCCTTCGTCCTCGTCAAAGCTATTGCCGTGTCCACTGACCAGGGCCTCACTCTCATCATCGCCGTCCAGGGCGCTAACCCGGGAAGTCTCGCCGATGCCCCGATAGCCTCGAGCACGGGTCTGGCTATTCTCCCAGCGGAGGTAGAAAGGCTTGAGGAAGAGCAGGATGGGCACTTGGGCAAAAGCAAGAAGCAGAAGGATAGTCTGAACATACTCCTGCCCAGCGTACAAACGCTCGTCCAGCTTTCCTGGCTGCAAGAACATGTAGATTAACATGTTCAGAAGACCAGGGGGTTTCTTCCAACGGCTGGCCAGTCAACAGACCACTTGTAGATGATACACACAACGAGATAGCCAAAGATGGACTGGAAAAATATCATGCCGGGGATGAAGTTGCCCCAGATATCAATGGGTTTCTTGAAGTGTCGGGCGTTGATGTAGGAGAAGCACAGCGAATAGGTCATGTGTGCCCAACCAAGGATAATACTCATCTTCATCTTGTAACTGTTGGTGAAGAGGAGGTTGTTTTCAGTACCGTGCCAAGCCGAATCGAGACCAAAAGGATAGCGATGGCCGTTATCGTTCAAGACAGCAGTGACTGTATCGCCCTGCTTCCAGTTGTCGGGACGTTCAAACTCCCATGCGCTATCCCAGAGAGTCATGGACTTGGAGAAGATATCGTTGTACATGAGACCAGTGAAAACAGAGAAGACAGCCATGACCAGAGCGATATATCGGCCGTAAAAGATCATGGCAAACAGTTCAAAAGAGACTTTCTTGAGCGACTTCTCCCAGTAAATCATGGCCAAAGCGGCAGCAAGCATAATGACGGCGTGTCCAAGGTCACCAAACATGACAGCAAACAAGAATGGGAAGGTGACGATGACCGGCAGAGCAGGGTTAACTTCCTGGTAGGTGGCCGTGCCGTACGCGTTGACAATGGTTTGGAAACCTTCTGTAAACTTGTTGGTTTTGAGGTAGGTTGGAGGCTTCTTGTTCGTTCGAATCTCGTTAACAATGGAGGGAACAGATAGGCCAGCTCGGTTGGTTACATCTTGAAGCGTAGATCGGATGAGAGGCATATCGTTGGTGGGGCACCATGCCTCGGCGATGAGGGTTCGGCGAGCCGAGTCGTAGGAGAATAGGTTGAGCGTGCTGTATACAGCCTTTTCCTTGGCGATGAGCACGGTCCATGGAGCCAGCGACTGGGAGATTTGGTTGAGCTCCGCCTCCAGCGTGGCTTGGGTGTTTCGGAGGACATTCTGCACGTCCTCCAGGCGGTTGTTCACCTCGTGAATCTGGTCGCGGCGGAGTTCGCTATTCTCGTCGACGTTATAAACATCGGCGCCCATGGACTCGGAGATCTTGCGGATCTTGTTGAGGATTTCCTTGCCGTGGGCGAAGATGACGAACACGTTCTTCTGGATGGCTTCGTTGTTGGTCGGGTCGATGAGCGGCTCCGGGATCTCCGACTGGTTCATGTACAAGTTTCCTCGAAGGGTTCTCCAGAGGATACGCTCAAAAGCGGCGACACGGTCCCTATTGATGACACCGGCGACGAATCCGATGTTCATGCCGGAGAATGAGCGCTCAACATCGGATGCGGTGTTGTGCTGCTCCACGTCGGACAGAAGAGGCGCATCGTCGTTATCAGTCGAGGCGCGGATCTCATCGACGTTGCCGTGAGCGCGGTCGAAAAAGCTTCCAGCCTCTCGCAGAACCCAGCGCCACTCAGTGAGGTCACCCTCGCGCTTTTTAAGTGTCTCATAACTGTCGTTGAGGGCAGAGATGCGCTGCTCGAGCTTCTGAGATCGCTCAGCAAGCTCGTCGATTTCCGACGTCGATGGGGACGCAAGCTTCTCGGCATCAAGATCCAGCTTTCGCAGAGTAATTCCAGCCTTCTCCATCTGAGCATAAAAGTAGCCTAAGGATGAATCCGTTAGTCGAAAACGCGGTCGAGTAGGTGGTGGGAATTATGTCGTCGGTGACGTACGCAGTTGTCGCTCCACATTATCGAGACGCCGAATCTCCTGAGTAAAGGTTCGCTGGAAAGCGCTGACATCCTCATTGAGCTGATTCCGAAGAAAAAGGATCAGTTAGAATCTTCATCATATGCCAGCAGCATCGCGGCTGAGGCGACAGAAGGGGGCAAGAGACCTACATCGCGGAACTGGCAGAGTCCAAGCTCTCCGAGCGCAGTAACAACCTCCCGACCGATTTCGTTGGAGACGTAGAGCTGCACCATGCTCATGTCCGCCGAGCGGAACGGCGTGTCCTTTCGCGGAGCCATGGCGACGCTGGCGACTTCAAAGACGCCCAAAGACTCACTCGGCTCGAGGGATTGGCGTTGATGTCGAACGAGAATAAAGAGAGACGGGCGAAGACAGAGCTTCTTTTGGAGATGGCAAGTAGACCACGGCAGGCGCTTAGCGGTTGGAGCCAGCCATAGTCTAGGGCGGCGCCGCGAATTGTTCCGTGCGCAAGGTACCTGCCTGCGTCCGTCACGTGCACAGCCTCAAAGGCGTTCTTTAGGAGGCTTCAGCTGCATGTACCAAATACGGAGGCCCCGTCGGAGCCAAAACTAGGGCCGTGTCAAGGTTTCAAGAGAGACAGTATTGCGTGGCATGGCTTCCTTTTGCTTTCGTAATGCATAGAATTCCAACCTTGCTCCTTGCATTAACCGTTGAGCTTGGTATTTCAAATGAATCGCGAGTTTGAGGGAAAGTTAAAGGTCCCATCTCATTTAGAGCTGCTTTACTGTACAAAGTACTACTACCTAGATAAATACCTACCTTATATACGCACCTTAGGTAGTAGGTGATTGATCGTACTAGGCACCTTGCAGCATTCAATTTCCTAATTTGGTCAATATGACTGCATCAGACTCCGTCATCAGCCAGGGCCATTCACCGACAAACTCTCAAAAGACAGGAGAAGAGACTGGCATTTTTCATTCATTTATTCATTCAATTACCAATTAGACCAAAAGGGTCTTAAAAGCAGCGAGAGATGATAATAATACATGGTGCATAATACGCGGTCTAAAAAATGGATATCGCCTGGCATAATGCTTTGGTTCCTTATTCCCCCTTGGCCAACCTAGGCCCTTTGCTATCCGATGATACGCCTTAACTTTTTTTTTGTCTTTTCCCTCGCTAAACTGAACGCTGAGCAAAAAATGCTTTTGGATATCCTTCCAGTCCCAAACACCGTCCGAAAGATGATATGAACCACGCTCTTCGCGAATGTCAACAAGAACGAAGAAAAAAGATCCAGAAGCGTAAACAGATGAAAATAGAAAACCAGCGGAAATAAAATCGTGAAAATAGATGAGAGAGTAAATGCGTCATTAGAGACGTCGTCCAAACATATAAGAGCCGTACATGCCTCCGACTTCGGCAACGGCAACGGGGACCTTTCTCATTCCCCAGCTCTCGGCGCCCATCTTCCACAGGCGACCGCCATTATCTTGAGTCGTGCCGTCAGGATTTCTCCGCACAAGCCAATAGCGAGCGCCGAACTCTTTGGCTGTCCAGCCTACTCGCTCAAGACTCTTATTGGCCTTGGCGGCCCGTTCATAGGACCGCTCGCCAATTTCAATCACATGGAGTGGAGCAGAAGCCGGGGCCAGCAGATCGCTGGCACTTCCGATAATTGTTTCAATATCCGAAATATCGATGTACTTCAAATTGTGAGGCAGGGATGTCCTGTCCTGGAAAAACAGCCCATGAACGTCAGTCATGCTGAGCCCTCGGCCGAGAGCGAGCTCCTCCAGAGACTGTGAGAGCCTAATAAGCTCAGGAAGGTTTGACGAGTCCATTCGGCTACCCCGTAGGCTCAGCGAGCGCAGGGTGGCTGGCAGCTTCGGTAGAAGTTGATCCACGTCAGACTTGCCTAGCAAGAGGTGGTTGCTTGGGTCAGTGGCGAGGCTGAGGAATACCAATGACTGGGCGGCGGGGTGGAATGAGATAAATTGAAGAACAGCCTCCGCAGACAGTTCTTTGCATTTAGCAAGATTCAGGTGAGTTAGCCTTGCAGATGTAGGGATGGAGAGAAGGGCTTGGTCGGTTATGCGTGTGCCGGCAACGTCCAAATGAGTGAGTCCAGGCAAGCGAGGCAGGACCTTCTCAAAGACGGCAGACGGCAGGCTGAGACACTTGTGGAAAGACAGCTTGGTGACGGTAAGCGTCTCGGGCCACTCCTCTTCCAAGATGCTGGAGAAGGAGTTCTTGAAAGAGACGGAAGAGCAGCCGCAGAAGTCTAGCCCTTGAAGCTGAGGAGAGTGGAAGAGCAACTGGCGCAGAACATCGCCGCTAAGATCGTCGTCGATGTACTCTTGAGCCAAGAATTCTCGGAGGTAAGGAGTCAGCTTGAGACACTGGGCGAGGGTCTCTGATGTCAGATTGCGAGCCTGTGCTCTCTCGCTGGCAGTGCTGAAGAACATGGAGGGGTTGAAGTGACTAAAATCCAAGCGGCGGACGATTGTAGCCAGGGATGGATACGTGGTAATAGTGGCGAGAAACTTGCGGAAGATTCGTGAGTGGGGAATGGTGATGTGTCTGTAGAGAGTGGTGAGAGTAGCAGCATGAAGAGATCGAGAGGTGAGCAAAAGCGACATGAGGTCGGCATTTCGAGTTGTCAATCCATTGGGAGGGAGCTCAATAAATAGAAGATCGACGATTGCACCTGTAGACATTGGTCAGCATCAAAGCCCAACAAAACGGTAGTATTTTTTCTTTTTCCCTTCTTGTTTTTTTTTTTTTTTTTTTTTTTAAAAAAAAAGTCAGAAAGAAAAAAGAAAAGAAATTAAACCCAGAAAGTTTTCCCAATATAGTACTTACTCAACACTTCGCTCGGTAGTCTCTCCAGAGGCGACGCAGTAGTCGGATAGGTTTCATGAGGCTTCTCGACAACAGCTGGGGCCGGAGTCTCCCATGTCATGTGCAGCCTGTGCAGATCCTCGCAGCTTCGGCTGGCGAGCTTTCCCTTGAGAGGAATCTCCCGCCATCCTCTGAACCCGTCGGCAGGATACCAGAACCCATGCAGTCTGCTGTTTGGCTGTGTCAAAGGTGGCTGGAAGGTCGGCTGAGGGAGCTCGACCACTGGTGATTCGTCGACAATCACCTCCTCTGGCGCCTCGGTGTACGACGAGATCTTGGATCTGGTGAATGTCTGGGCAAAGCCATCGTCGTTCTCTCGCACCGACGAGAAGGAGGATCGCGAAGCTGTCTCGGAAGGCGGAGAGATTGCGCGAGCCATACTCGAGCCCTTGAAGGGGTTGGAAGCAGCAAGTTCGAGCACCGAAGGTCGTCGGCGCTCAAAGCCGGGGAGGGTGGCCATGTATATATACTCCCGCGCCTAGTCAAGAAAGATTCGAACGAAAATTTAGTCTGGGTGTGGCGCCGAGACTAGTGGGATTCTGTATGTAATGACTCTGATCGTAGAGTAAGTGGGTGGAGAGGCAAGCAAGGGCTTTGGAGGGGCCGTTCGATGGGAAGACGTAAAATGATGGGTATTATTGGGGGGTTCGTGCGTCTTTTTGTCCTTGGAGAAATGAGAAATGGTCCTCTTTCTTCTTGTTGGGCTGTCTTTTGCTTCTCGTCGATCACAGAATGCCAACGATGACCAACGGGGGGGTTGAAACCGTAGCGAGAGACGGAAGGACTGAGAGTGTGGTGGAGCACAGCGAAGCAATGATTGCAATCGAGCACAACAGGTGATGTGGATGACTTGAAATTTCTCGGTTCACGACAATGCAGAATATCAGAAACGCAGGGCGGGAAAGTTTGACAAAAGAGTCTTTTACGAGAGCAAGAGAGCAAAAGAGCCTCTCCAGTGGCGGCTTTCGTGGTGGTTCTGGGGATTTTTATGTCTTCGTCGAATGTCGTCCGAGTCGGGCAGGGGGGGTGTGGATCTAAGGCGAACTTTCGCAGCGGCAGGTGCCAGCAACGCGACCGCCCAGCACGTTCGGAGCCTTTTTGGGTGCAAGCGTGTACCGCTACCTCGAAAGGGGTATGCGCAAGCTGCTGGGTCGTGCGCTGGCAGGCACAGAAGGTCTCGGTTGGGCAGGGGAGGGGGCGTGTGCGGAGGGACGCAGCTGATGCCCGTACCGGTACCTGCGGTGCCTGGCAAGCCTGGGCCTGAGCGCAGCCTGCGTGTGCCGGCCAGCAGCTGCACATCGTTGCTGTACAAGTGTTTCCCCCCAGGATTTGCGGCATCCGGAGATGCGCAGTTCCAGGCTGCTTGCGCCACTGCCAGGGCATCGCACAGGGCATCGCACAGGGCCGCATGGAGAGCGTCTGCCGCCGGCTTCTAGGGCTCTGCTCTCCAATAGGGCCCTCTTAGGGCTCTCCATGGCGGGAACGTGTTGGCACGCGGCGCCCCCCATTAGCTCACTGCACACCTGGATTGTGTAATGAAAACCGGTGACTGGGTGCTTGTGCCCGTCAGGTGAGCAGCGCTGCTGCGAAGCGCAAGAGCCACTTGGAGAAGGGGGTCCAATTTAGCACAAAGGTTAATAAGGACAACTACTAGGTAGGGCAGCAGTCCAATTGCCCATTATTCATGCGCGTCCTTGGTGCGCCGGTGCATGTTCCCCAGGCTTCGATATCTATCCCAATTGCAGCAATAAGTCGCCCGTCGCCGCAGGGCACCGAGCAATCCGCCAGAGGGCACTCCGAACGACAGCAGCGCTAGGTGCTGGTGCCCTGAACAATTAGCTTCATCAGCACTCTATTCCTCCGCCTTCCGCTCGCAAAATCACGCCCATCCAACGTCATTGGCAAGACACTCGCTTGGTACGTACAGTATAAGCCAAAGCCAGTCTCACAGGCCCGTGGCCTTAGGAAAGGCAGCCATCCATGGATGCCCCTACGCTCCGGCTCGGGAGGCGTTGGATGTGAAAAGTTAGTTGGAGTGCCGTAATAGAAATTCCGGGTTTGGCAAGGCTCCGCATCTGCTTCTCCAACGCCTGCTCTCTAGCAATATCTTTTACATAATCAGCCGCGACGCCGGCCTTTCTTTCGCCTTCTAGGCCCTGGCGTCTTCTCCGGGGTCGATCGAGCAAAATTCAACGTTACTCACCCAGCGTGTCCTCGTGATCTGTATCGTGCTGCCATTGCTGGCCAAGTGTTGGTGCTGGCCCAGCCGGCCATCTCGCTTGTCCACGCTGCCGGGAAACGAAGCTCCTGATTGACAGGCCACCCCTTAAATTGAGTCCATTGATGGACGATTCTCTGCCTACCTGCACTACCACGCAAAAGCTGCGCTACCATCAGGTACTGGTACCTCGAACAGATGCCAGTGGAGTGTCCTGGTGTGTTCATCTGATGACCCGTCCATGCGACAAGCCAGCCGCGCGACAGCTTCCCTGTATGTATTTGGGGTCCAGATGCTCAAATATGCTCTTGTATAAGATTGGTCAATGGCATCGGATCGGGAACGCCGCATCCAAAAAGAGACGACGGGGCTGGGGCAAAAAAGAAGAGAAGAAAAAAAGTGGTTACATGCAATGCATCTGAGCTTCTCTCTATTGCTTCTGCCGTCATGATGCAAAACAGCCTTTCCTACTGCGAAAGGTCACGAGCGCAGTCTCCTGGCGGATTCAATCCGGAATTCATGTCTTAGACTCGCTCCCTTTGCCAAGAGACAATGAATACTGTGGCAGGTTAGTTTCATTACGCATCAGGGTGGTTGATATTGGCAGCAACAGCAGTGGCATCTCTGGGACATCGGATGCAGCCTCCTCATCCGCTGGGACGGTGCTTCAATTGTGTGTCATGTATGTATGTTACCCACGTCCAATGCGGCTCTCAGTGATCCGGTACACACAGAAGCCGCGATGCCGACAAACGAGCGAAATTAAGGCAATCCAGCGAGACGGTTATTATACCAGTTGTGATGCCTACTTGGCCTAGCGCTGTACGAACTAATCCAACATCTGCTCGTATGCAGTAGTCCAAGGATGACCTGCTACCTGCAGCAGTAGCAGCCGCCGTTGTTGTGAACCGAAGCCAGCCGGTGCCGATGGACCCAGATCCAGAGGCTGGCCTATTTTGGGGTTACTATTCACACCCCCCTCTGCTCGTCATTGCTCTGCGACGTCGGACTTTGGCTTCGCGCCCAGCATAAACCATGACAAAGTGAGTGTAAGAAACATCGACATGATCTTCATGCATACGCGGTGGCAGAAGCCATTGCCGGCTCGATTACACAAATACGCCCGCCAAGGGCGGAATGCGAAAGAAGGGAGAAAAGGCCAACAAAAAAGACATGGCGTTCTATACGTCATAAATCGATACTATCTGCAGGACAAGGTACTGCCATGTACTGCGGTTAGGCACTTATCTGATTAGGATATCTGCTGCAGCCTCCATCTTCTTATCTATCAGTAAAACATGGCCACTCAGAAGCCTCCAAAACGGGCTAATCCATTTAACCTTGAATTTTGTCTCTGCCCATTCTCTTGGCTGCGCATTTACGAAACCGGTACATAATGAGAAAACGCGAGGGCACTTTGAGACGGTTTGGTGTGCAGGGGCTGGTGATCGCCTTGCTTCTTATTTTGACGACCAACTGCTGCATTCCATTCAATCTCACCGCCCTGCGAATGCATACTGCTATTACTGCGGCTGCTTGAATTTATACATATTCGACGTAAATTTATTCGACTCATAGGTACTTCCCGATTCATAGACCGAACCACAATGTACAATGCAAGGGCATCCATCCCAACAGCATGCTTCGGGCGACATTGCAGCCTAGGGTTTGCCCAACGCATGAACATGTCTAATGCAGCCTTTCATCCAGCAGCATCCCGTCTCTCGCACCCAAGCGCTCTCTCCCTGCTGTACGGCATCACTGGCATGCCGTTCGTTCAGGCATCTGCAGACTATCACTTGGCATCGCGCGATGTTACCAGAGATCGGAGCATCGCCTCGAGAGCTCGTGTAAGAGGGCTACACATACGCAAGTACCACCTTACATTGCATCTTCTTGGCACCGGCCGGCAAGACATATCCGAAAAGACGCATCTGAAAAAAAAAAAAAGAAAAAGAAAACGAACTTTGGTTACACGAGGGAGGGTGTGAGTGAGTGAGCGAGCGAGTGAGAAAGGGACAAGAAGACAGAAAGAAAGGCAGACACAGTGTTTTTAACCCAAGGACTTTTTGTGTTTTCCATTACTACCTAATACTTTGCATCTGTGTATCCTTTAAAAACGCCGTAACGATTAACGCAACGCAACGCTGACGAGCCCGATAATGGAACCCATGAGTCGTAACCAATCACCAGACACCAACTCTGTATCTCAAGGCCACTCCGATGGCGGCGGCCAATCTCGTCGTAACAAAAGTGATGAGCAGGGGAACCGAGTTCCCGCTTAGTCCTCCATGTCGACATCCTCGTCGTCGTCCTCCTCGTCCTCCTCGTCCTCGCCACCCTCTCCCTGGAAAGATTCCACAATCTCGTCCACGCCGCCATCCACCCGGACCTTGAGCCTTCTCGTCTCGCCTCCAAAGGCCTTGATCTTGTTCTTCCGCGTCGCCAGCAGCTCCTCCTCGAGGGCCACGTCCTCGCCCTGAGCGGCCAGCTCCGCCAGCCTCTTCTTCTCGCTTCCGCGCAGGCGGGGCAGCAGGTGCTCGTTCTCGGCGACCAGCTTGCGCGCGACAGCCAGCTCCTTCTCCCGCTTGCCGGCCATGCGCTTCTTGTAGAAGACGCGCTCGCGGCGGGCGCGGATCTCGCTGATGCGCTTCATGGCCGCCATGGTCTTGTTCACCAGGTCGCGGTCGTAGCGGACGGGCTCGTTGCGGCGCATGGCGAACTGCAGCGTGCTGTCGACCGTCATCTCCTTGCCGGCGTTTCGGCGGTAGGCCTTTGTCCACTTGAGCTTGCGGGGGTTACGCTTCATCTTGTAGTTGCGGTTGCATTTTGATCTGCAGAACCTGAACGATTTGCCTATGCGAGATGGTGATGATTAGCACTTGATCATTTCCCCCAATTTCATATTATGCTCTTCTTCCCAGCAGTACCAGGAGAGAGGGTAAAGAGAAAATTCCATCGTAGGAGAACTCACCATCGTTTCTGACAAAGGTAATACCCTTGGAGGGATAGGCCGGACGGCCACAAAAGCTGCAGTCCTCAATCCTGTAACCATGTCAGCAACGCTCAAAGGAAAATGTGGCATCATATATTCTCAGCATTACGTACCGCATCGTGACTGCCTGATGTGGATTGTGATGATGCTAAATGGGTATCAATATCAGATCAAACAAAACTATCTCGCCTCATGCAGCAAACTCTGCCACAATATTTTTTTTTTGGCGCTTAGTCACTTATCGATAACATTTTACTAGCCACGACCGCAAATCGCACAGCCACAGTGTCTTCCCCCACCCCACTCTACGAATCCCCAATACCATTCTTTCCATTCACATCGTATTTTCTCTAGCCCTTTTTTTTCCCTTTTGCTGCCTGGCTGCTGAACCGACCGGCTATTTAATGCCACTAGCTCTGATCCGTCAGGGCGGCTCCTGGATTTTGGATCCATCCCCTGGAAAAAGGGAGTGTGCGTGCCAGCAGGGGCCGGCCGGATTTTTGGGGGGGGGGATTTTTTTTTTATTTTTTTTGTTTTTATAATGGCTAAGCTAGAATTAGGACTAGAAAGTTCTTCCCCAGATTTTGTTATGTAAATGAGCGGAGCTGCGAAGCATCACGCGGAGCACTAGACATGGCTGGTGGTGGTTTACTGTATGTCTGGATGCTTCTGCAATAAGGAGAGGACACTTTCTTTTTTGCCTTTGGGATGCTCATATTGTTACTGCTGTAGAAGCAGTCAGCTTACTTGCTGCTTCGGTAGCACTCACGCGACACTTTTTGCCATGTATGCACGTACAAGTTAGTATACGAAAGCAGTCCATGCTGCAACGGTGTGGACATTCTGGCTCCCCTGTGAAGTACAGTATGTATGAAGCATCAAGTATGAAGAACCAATGTACGCAGTCTGGCTTCACTCAACCCCCCAACCGGCTCGACCCCAGAATATTCAATTACCTTAACGTAATTAAAGCTCCCCCTCCCCCGAATCATCCCCCTCAAAATACGGGGATGGTCTAGAAAACAGTAACATGTACCAATACAGAAGCTGGGGGAGGGGGGGCGTGTGTGAGAAAGGCAGACCATCAGCCCGATTGAAGACGACCCCAATGGTGGAGATTGGACTTGAAGAGCGAAACGACGCTTTTCTTTTGGGACGGGGTTGCAGCCACAAACCCCCTGATTTAGTATCAAATAGATACTACTACGTACTTGCTAACAAATAGATGCTAATTTACTTACACCTACTTGGCCAGAAGCTGAGTCGCTAGTCTGGTTTATGTCGTGCTGGTTTTGTAAAATGAAGACAGGCATACCGCGCAAAGCGACCCATTCGCCATCTCAGAGGAGGTGGCACAAGAAGGGGACAACAAGGAGGAAACAAGGCAACCGAGATATTCCCCCTAAAATGGCATCCGTGCCGTAATAGCCGCGAATGCGCTGTGCTTTGGCGTTGTGCTACCATGCCGGATGCGAAGCAATCTATTTCCCTATACAGAGTATTGGTATCCAATATCTGCCTCTGTTTCCACCGAATCACACGCTGTTGCCTCGCTCATGATGCGAACTGCAATGAAACGCAAAAGTAACCCTGCCACTATCCTAAACCAAACACGCTCTTCATGCGCTGTGCTTCAATGGGTCGTCTTTGATAATCTGCTCCGTTTCTTGCGTCACCAAGCATCTAGCATACCCGGGAGCCACATACAACACACGCATCCATTCGCACGCATGCTTTTCTCCACGCTGCTTCATCAATAAATACGTCTATTGGCGGGCTCTCTTCCCACCTGGCCACCTAACTAGGCATACAGTGGTAGAAATATGTAGGTATGCAAAGCTTCCTTTGAGCTATCCTGCCGAAGCGCTACTTAAATGCATCTGTGTTACCTAATGAGAATATCACCATCCGCTCTCAAGTTTCATCATACAGGCGAAGCAAAGACCAGCAGCGGTCAGCACCGGCGTCGAACTCGCATCGCGTGCTTTCTCGACTCTTGTCGGCCAGTTTCACACATTCGTTGCCTTCGCCGCTGCCTTCTTGACCCGCGTCGACGGCGGTGTCACATATCCTTTTCCAAATTCTACATGAGCCTGCCTCCCACTTTTGTAATGCGACGCCAATAACGACATATTTATCCATACTTCTAGCAGGCCCCTCTGCCCAAATATGTATTTTCCCTTTTCAGGTGCCCTGCGCAAAGTAGCGTGCATATTATACGCAAATGTATAAAGAAAAAAAAAAAAAGGAAAAAAAAAAAGACTGCGTAGACCCAAAGCTGAAAATCCGAGTGCGAATATTATCCGTAACAAGCCCTGTGCTGTGGTGGTAATGTGGCCGAATCCTTTGTGAACAAAACGCCGTGTAATAGGTAGCTGAGTTGCGCATGATTGCACATGCCCGTTCAGAAAGAACAGAGACGAAAACAACAACAACAAAAAAAAAAAGCGATACAAAGAGAAGGAGTAAAATAAAACAGACGCCGAGCAACAAGTCGAGAATGAGGCTCAAACAATATGAAGCACTCAAAAGATAATGGTGCTTTTTTTCAAACACAGCTAGCCAACCGCGAAGGCATCGACAATATGTTTTCTTTTCATTCATCGGCTGCCATTCTTTTTGCTGCCCACTTTGAGGCGCTCCTTGCAGTCTGGGCAATACCATTTGGCTACCGAGCGCGCGCGTTAGCATTGCCTTTAGATACAACGAGACGACTATCTTCTTCTCTTCTCGTCTCTCCCTTCCAAGGATGGAGAGTTTTGTAGACTTACTTTTTGAACTTGGCGCGACCTTGAGGCCTACGCAAGCTAGATGGAACCACTCGCGGGCACAATCATCGGAATCACACGCCACCATTGCACCATAACTGATACTATTGCAATAGCAGTATGTAGCTTCATCCGGGTCGATATCCGCATCATCATCGCCGTCATCGCCCTGCATACTGCTATTTCCGTCCTCGTCCACAAGCTGAGCCAGAGCTTGAGTAGTGCCCTTCTTCTGAGACTTTTTGCCATTGCCTGCTGGCTCTACGTTTCGAGTGGTTCGCGGTCTGGCAGCAGCGGCGTCTGAGAAACTTGGCAGAGCTGGTGTTGAAGGCTTGCTTGCTCTTCCGCTCTTGGTTGTAACCATACCGGTGCTCTGTGGAGTAGATTGGGTAGGCTCGCTCTTGCGATCTGCCTCTTCCACCTTGCTATTCCTTCGACTGGAAGAAGATGTAGTAGCAATTGCTATAGTAGGAGTTGCCGCAGGTTTATCCTCCATTTGTTCTGGCTCCTTCGGTGACGGCTCAATTTTGACCGTCACGATAGGCTCCTTATTGCCTTCGGAGTCATGGTTGGGGCGAACCCAACTTGCAGTTTGAACAATCTCTGGCGTGCTGGGAATGTTGCCATTCGTCTTTTTGGCAGCCGAAGAAGGGGGTCTGGCTTTGCTGGCTTCTGAATTTGACGCAATCGAATTTTGTCGTGCACGAGATGTCGTTGGTCGTGGGACGGGTGCAGGCGCAGGTGTCGGTACTGGGGATGGGCGGCTAGCCGGCGTCTTTGTCTCTGGCAAAGTTCCCATAACAGGAGACGACGCAGCTGAGGGTGACATGGTAGCGGATAGAGCATTCCTATAAGTAAAGACGCAAAGGGTAGTCAGTGCCATAGTCTACACTAGAGCGATTGAACGGATACGAGGGATGAGGGTAGGTATTGCCATACTTCTTCTTGGATTGACCACTGCTAGTGGGCAAAGCTTTTCGCTTCTTGGGTACCTCCGGAGCTGGAGTCTCTCGAGGGCTAGTGGTAGCCCTCGTCTTGGATGTGTTATTTCCAAAGACGAGGCTCATGGCACGCTCCATCTGAGGTGCTTCTGCCCCGCTAGCAGCAGCCTTTTCTTTTTCCCTTTCCTTCTCCTTCTCCTTGTCTTTCTCCTTGTCTTTTTCTCTTTCTTTCTCCTTCTCCTTTTCCTTGTCCTTATCCTTGTCTACTTTGCGCCTCTTTTGCGGAGGATTGCTGTTGGAAGAGACTCCAGTAGAGATGCCCAAGCCAACATTGTTGCTCTCGGCAGTTTTCCGAACTTTGCTCGAGCTTGTCTTCTTGGCGCTACTGGTTTTTGTTTGGCTATCATGGTCGTCGGCTTCGGAATCGAGGTTATGAGTCTTCTGGCTCTTCTTGGCTTGGACAGCTTGCTTTCTGGCGTCGCTGCGGGCGGCGGCCTGTTCCGCTATGGCTTGTGCAGCTGCTGAAATCGCGGCCGCACCATCGCGTCTAGATCTTTCAGCTTGCGAAGGCTTGCCGTTGCGATTTTCAGGGTAGGCCCAGTGTGTGGTGCTTCCCCATTTCGCCTCGTCGCTGAATTCGTTTTCCAAATATGGCCATACGTCTTCCACTCGAGCTAGCTGTCGCTGGAGAGCCTCGTTCGCCGTGGAAATGACATGGTTCTTCTCTTCCAGAGACACCAGTAGTTCTTGTATTTTGAACGCGGTTTGGCGGAACAGCTGCCGGCGTTGCAGGTTGGACGGGTCGAACACGCCACTGTTGACATCTTCGGTCGAAGGCACGGGCTGCTGATGTTGGCCGAATGCAATTCCGTTGGAGCTTCCTTGGGCGCCCACGGGTGCGAACCCAGGCGCCGCCGTGTTGAGGGTGTCATTGCTCGCTCGCGCTTCCGGGACGGCGAATGTCCTCGCCGAGGTGACCAGCTTGAAAAGCTGTTCTTGAGGAGCGAAAATTTTGGCGTCGACCTCTTTGAGAAGAGTGAAGTGTCGCACGAGTTCTTTGGGGAGGGCAGTAATGGTGTCGGCAAAGTGGGTGATGGCAGGGAAGATGTCAATGGGTTGGTCGCCGGCAGGGCCACTCAACGAATCTCTGCCTCCCGGGCGGACGGCCGTCGCCCAGCTTCGAGGAGGATTCGTGCGCGTCTGCCGGACAGGCTGGGACCTCCGGTGCGACGGGGCCTCCACGGCGGGAGCCTTTGTGGACTTCATCGCCGACATGGCGAGGGCGGCCGGCTAGGAAAGACTGGTGAGAGATTGACGTGGGTGTTTGTGTAGAGGGGCGACGAGCTGGCGAACTTTTTTTTTCGAGGGGGCGGATCTGGCTAAACAGGACAAAACAATGAAACAACGCCTCTGATTGAGGACAGGCTAGGCCATCCTGCTCCGAATCTGCGGTCAAAGAGCCAAGGCATGCGTGGGCGGCGTGGTGACGGCGGGCGGTGGTGGAGGCACGCTGATAGATAAAGCAGCAGAGTATCTCGACTCGACTTTGGGGAGCGAGCGAGCACAGCACTGATCTGCCGCGAGGTACGGCGGTACAAGGCGCCGGGCTGCCGTTCCCGGCTGGCGCTGGTGAGTTAGCGGCGCATGACACAGCACGCAGAGCGCTGTCATTGGGTCAACCGGAATAAAAGGGCCTCCGAGAGCGACCGGAAGTCCCCACAAGAAGCTCGTTATGGCGTCAGCTGAGCTGCAAAGCATCGACCGACAGCGGCCAGCGCATTCATTGGAAGCAATTGCACTCGACATTCATGTGCGTTTTGATATCTATTGCATTGCTAATAGGAGAGGCTCTATAGGGATTCTAACAAAATAATAATAACAAAGAAAAATAAAGACAAGAAGAAGGAAAGAAAAAAGAGAGGTACAAACTGGATTACAGTGTAACACAACAAATGCATGGCCAGAATCGAATAACCCAAGAGCACCAGCTACTAATAATATGCGATATGATGTAATATGCCATGCCTCTCTATAGAAAGAAAACGGGGGTATCGTCGCCGTAATTTACTCCATCATGCTTCGCGCCTTGACCGTCCCTGCCCTGCCGGAGGGTTTCTCTCTGTCAGATTGCTTCTGCCTCCATTGCCACTCCAGTAGGACCCATATGAAGTCCTTGAGGTCAAAATCTGGCCATAGGCATTTGCGGAAGAATATGTGCGTGTCCTGATGGCACTGCCAGAGCATAAAGTCGCTGAGTCGCTCAACGCCACTTGTCCTGACAAAAAGGTCCAAAGGAGGGTCGTCGGCAGTATATATGTGTCTCTCGATGGTATCGACTGTGATGTTGTCGGGGTTGGGCAGCGTCGTAGAGCCGTAAGACCCTGATCTGGAAAGCAAGCGAGGCTCAGGGGAGCCTGGGGGAAGAGTGGCGGATCCAGAAGAGTCGTTGTCGTCTCCATCATCTACATCTTTGCCATCATACTCGCCATCGTCAAGTGGATCGTCTGGAATCGTCGGCAGAAGGTCGCGGCCGTCGAGTTGACCAGAAAGAATCTTTTGCCTTATACGCGATGGAGAAAACGGTGTGTTCTTAGGGGGCGTTGGAGATAGAAATTCCTGCACGGTTGATCGGATTGCGGTCGTCATCTCTGCTCTCGACGTGTATGGGAAGCAAATATTCAGGACAGCCCTAAGCCAGCGATTAGCCTTCCTTGGCTCCGACAGCTCACCGGATCATCTTCAGAATGCATGGTACTCACTTGTTGTTATGCTTGGTCCTTGCTACGGCTCTGTCCATAACCTCCAATACGTCATCACGTATCAACTCACGCTGGCCCAGGATTCGAACGCAGGCCCCGTAGCGGTCAAGGATGTCGCCATATGTAGTCAGCTGCTCCAGCTTGACCTTTGCAAGCTGCATGAGCCCTTCCACTTCATACTTTGGCCGGTTGAAGTTTTCGATACTGAACGCGTAAACGGTAACGACTTTTACGCCACACTTGTAGCAGATTTCCATGATCTAGACGCAGTCCAGTTAGAAAAAAGCCAGGTAGAGACACAAGCTTGGGCAAGAGGGCGACAAACTCTAGCGAGGGCCTCAAAGCCACGGTGATGTCCCTCGACAGTCTCCATGCGACGACTTCTTGCGTAACGTCTGTTGCCGTCCATCTCGAACGCAACATGTTGAGGGATTGGTCCCTGCTTTAGGGCGCCAATGAGCAGCTCGCGCAGCTGGTTGACGGCCCATTCTCCCGGCGGCGACTCGAGTATAAGCCTCCGCAAAAGTGAAACTGTATCGGCCATGTTGAAGATATGGAAAGAAGAAGACGAAAAGGAAAGGGCGTGTTGAACGACAGGCGGCCCTATACGGTGCACAAGAGGTAGAGGGGGCCGGGAAATAGGCGTGGTTTTTTTCTTTCTTTAATTAGAACGAGTAAAATGAGCGAAGACAGAAGAGGAAAAGGCTACCGCTGCTGCAGAGGGGGAGAAAAGGATACGAGGTTAAAGAAGAGCACAGCGGAACATGATGGCTGCAAATATCAACAGGCACAGGTTAGAGGAATGAAGGAAAATTAAGGCGGATTTCGCCAAAGGGCCGCGAAACTGCTGTGGCGAAGCTGCGTTGGAAGCTCAACTGGCCACATTTGCTGTCCAGCGCGCAGCTCTAGCGCAGCCTGGCCCTTGGCGGTTCGGAGATCTTGGGACAGGGGCAAATCGAGGAGGAATCCGAGGCGAGACAGCGACCCCCTTGCACATGAAAATCAGCAGAACATATGATAAGCACGTGTTTGATGATTGGTTAATTTAGTGCTTTATTGTGCATATTGGTTTTTTCGATTATGATTTTCGTGTCCTGTTGAGTTTCTTGTCAAGTTTCCGTACTTGCAGCGTTGAGTGTGTAGGTAGGTATTCTTGTGGTCCCGGCAGTGAATATGGATGATCCGGTAGGCCCAGCACCTTGATGGGACAGCGATGGTCCTACAATGCAAATGCTTCCCAACAGGACCCCTGGACTGGGCTCAGCCGCGGTGGCTGACGGCGGTGCCTGACCTTGCTGCCGGTTGTGGTAATATTATATTGCATGTATTTCCGCCACGTTTTCTGGCCTTTTCAAGAGAACACAACCTTTGAGTGATTACGGAGCATTGGCGCCGGGCTGCGTTCTAGTGCTTTCAGGTTCTTCACTTGCGCCAGCCAGCTTATCCTCTAGCGCTAGCGCCTGTGCCCACGGCTGCATGCACTCCCCAACTTACAACCGCTACCCGCTATATCGCCCTGCTTGCCGGCTGGTTTGTTGACTCGATTTAGCATATTTCCGTAGTCCTGACGTCACAGTCACACTCGTATTACTATTTACCTCGAAAAAAAGCTCGATAAAGTGCAAAAAGCCTGCTTCTCCTCACGGCGTCCAATCTCCCCGTAATCAGCCAAACAGCAGCTAGTAAGAGCCTTATGCGGAACAGATAGTTGGGCAAAAACGCACATGCAGAGATGCTGCGAGAAATTGAAGCTTGCCATGTCAGAAGCTCCGCCATAGGCCCGCGTCTTGCTGGTGGGAAACAGGCAGCGTACGTCATGTTTACAGGTCCGTGACAGCAACACTTGTATCGCTGCAGGTCTCTTAGTTCGGCTGCCTGTTGGGCGTCAAAACGCGTGGTAGCAAGCCATTTGACACGGGGATGGCTTCTGGCAGAGGCTTTTTTAGGCCAGTATAAAAGCCCGTCCGGCCCTGTACCCGCGACTACATGATCGCGATGCACGGCGCATGTAAAGCACTTGTACAGAGGGCTTATCTCCATTTATAGCGGTGTTGAATCGTCGTGGCTCCAATTAGGCACCAATCGCTGCAGCGAGTAAACCGCCAACGAGAGGCCCAAGAGGTGGCGCAACCACTATAAGCTGTCTGCGTTGCATCTGCCCCTCCATCTGCCCCACGTTGGCAAACCAAGCTCTGCTAGCAGGATTAAGTAGCTCATTGCCCGATAGGCCAAGGCTGCTGCTGCGTCGGATTGCCATTGAGGGCAATCCTTATACAAACGCTCCAATATCCAGCTCCCCTTTTTTTCCCTCCTCTCCTTCTTTACATATCTCTGTCTCCATTCTTTCCAGTCGTCTCTTTCTTCTCTCTACCCTTCCTTTCCCCCTTATCCCCCATCAAAGGCCGGATCACAGCGGCTTCCAGTTGACGTCCATTACACGGCCCGCCTATCCACTCTACTTGCACAATGGTGGTCCACGACGGCCACGAGTACCTCACCGAGGAGGAGAAGCGGTTGAAAGAGGACAGAGAGCGGACCAAATACTGGAAGAAATGGGGTCCTTATGTTGCCGAGAGGCAGTGGGCGACAGGTAGCTTCTACGGCGTACTTGGAGCAATTCGAATGGGATGCTGATATACATTACAGTGAGAGAGGATTACAGTGCCGACGGTGATGCCTGGAGCCGTATGTGCAGCTTTCTACTTCTCGTATTCGAAAACCTGTCCTAATTCTTCTACTAGACTTCCCGCACGACCACGCCCGGTCTCGAACTTTCAGATGGGGTGAAGACGGTATTGCTGGTGTCTCGGATACACACGGATTTCAAAACATTGGCTTTGCCTTTTGGAACGAAGAAGAGTGTGCAATTCCAATTCCTTGGGCCTCCGAAAAAAAGAACATTGTCCTGATTGATATACTAGTCCCTTTTTGAAGGAGCGTCTTTTTGGATTGTCCAACCCGCAGGGAAATCACGGTGAAAGCATCAAAGAAGCCCATTTCCATGTTGATAACACTCCTGTAAGCCAAAACCCCGCCCTCTCGTCTGACAAACTATACTAACTCTCGCGTGGCTAGACTGTACGTCCTAATTTGCTCGTCAACCGTCCGTTTCCCTTCGATACTAATATAACAACTAGCACTCTTATATGAAATTCCTTTACAAGTATCCTCAAAAGCTATTCCCTTATGACGACCTAATCAAGGAAAATGCTCGGAGGACAAGACAAGATAAAGAATACCAGCTTCTTGACACTGGAGTTTTCGACGAGGATAGATACTGGGACATCTTCATCGAAACAGCGAAAGAGACGGATGATCCGGACGAACTCCTCTTCCGTGTAACTGCTTGGAACAGAGGGCCTGATCCAGCACCCCTCCATATCATACCCCATGTTTGGTTCCGGAACACTTGGAGTTGGGGCAGAGAGGCAGAGGACAAGAAGCCAAATATTGCGGCCCATACTGAAGATTCTGCCAAGTCAAAGCACTGGAAGCTAGGAGAAAGATATTTCCTTCTCTCTCCTTCTCCTGGAGTTGGCTCTTCGGGAACAGACGTCTTGCCTCAGCTCATGTTTACCGAGAATGACACCAATTACGAGCGTCTTTATGAACAGGAGAACCCCCAGCCCTATGTCAAGGATGCCTTCCACAGATACATCGTTGATGGGGAGAAGGGGGCCATCAATCCTAACCAAACAGGTACAAAGTGCGCCGCTTGGTATAACTTCAACGAGGATGGCGGCGTTAACCCTGGAGAATGCGCTGGTGAGTGACTATTCCCCTCTAAACAACAGAGCGCAGTGTACAATTGGATTCTAACAAAAATGATAGTCGTTCGTTTTCGATTCACAAAGCGAGATGAGTCGTACCTTGACGAAGAGGAGTTTGATGACATCATTGAAAAGCGTAGAGAGGAAGCAGATGAATTCTACTTCAGAATTAGCCCCCTTCCTATGACGGACGATCTGCGTAACATCCAAAGGCAAGCATTTTCAGGTATGATGTGGACAAAGCAGCACTACCACTTCGTTTGGGATCAGTGGGCGAAGGGAGATCCCGGAACCCTTCCTCCGCCAGCCGACCGGATGGGGATACGCAACACACAGTGGAAGCACATGCATTGCGACGACATCTTGTCAATGCCTGACTCTTGGGAATATCCATTCTTTGCCGCTTGGGACAGTGCTTTCCACTGCATTCCCCTGGCAATGATTGACCCTGACTTTGCAAAGAAGCAGCTTGATCTGTTTACCAGGGAATGGTATTGTCACCCCAATGGTCAATTACCTGCGTTAGTAACCCCATCTGAGCTTGTTTTTGTATCTGATCGTATTGCTAACCCAGACTTAAAGATATGAATGGAACTTTGGTGATGTTAACCCTCCAGTCCACGCCTGGGCTACATTCAGAACATTCAAGATTGAGAGAAAGCTGTATGGCCGCCAGGATATTGATTTTCTTGAGCGAGTTTTTCAGAAGCTTCTGCTTAACTTTACCTGGTGGGTAAACCGAAAAGATACAGACGGTAAAAATATCTTTGAAGGTGGCTTCCTGGGACTCGATAATATCGGTCTTTTCAACCGCTCCGAGCCACTGCCCACGGGAGGTGTCCTTGAACAGGCTGACAGCACCGGCTGGATGGCATTCTACTGCCTTTCTATGCTGAACATTGCCCTTGAGCTTGCCAAACATCGTCGCATTTATGAGGACATCGCCTCCAAGTTCTTTGAGCACTTCATCTTTATCAGTGATGCCATGACCTTCCGGACGGGACAAAAGGATGAGCAGTCGCTTTGGAATGAAGAGGACGGATTCTACTATGATGCCATATCCTGGGGTGGCCCGTGGCTTCAGCAGCTGCCCGTGAGATCACTGGTCGGCCTTATTCCTCTTTATGCCACCGCAACTCTTGAGCCCGAGCTTATTAATAAGCTGCCCTCATTTAAGAAGAGGGTTGACTGGTTTGTGCAGAATCGTTGCGATCTGGCAGAGAGGAACATGGCCAGTATTAGGAAAAGAGGAAAAGGCAATCGTATTCTCTTGTCGATCGTCAGTAAAGAGAGGCTAGAGAAGATTCTGGCTCGGATGCTGGACGAGGATGAATTCTTCAGTGATCACGGTATTCGTTCGTTATCCAAATACCACAAAGAGCATCCTTACTCCATGGAAGTCAAGGGTCAAGAGTTCAAAGTTGGCTACGTTCCCGGAGACTCTGACACTGGACTCTTTGGCGGCAACAGCAACTGGAGAGGGCCGATCTGGCTCTGCGTCAACTTTTTGTTGATTGAATCGCTCCAGCGATTCTACCTCTTTTATGGGCCTGAATTCAAGGTCGAATGCCCTACTGGCAGTGGCATCGAAATGCATCTGGGTAAGGTCTCGGAAGAAATACAGCATCGACTGCAACATCTCTTTGCTCGAGATGATTATGGAAGGCGCAGCATCAACGCTGGAGATGATCGCCTTGACTACGACGAGCACTGGAAAGACTACCTTTGGTTCCACGAGTTCTTTGACGGCGACACAGGAAGGGGTCTCGGCGCTACTCACCAAACTGGATGGACCGGTCTCATTGCTCGGTTGATTCATGACACAGGGTAAGTCTCGAATAACTTTTCTTCTCCTTTAATTGACCATTCCATTTGTTTGAGCGTACGCTAACCGAACTCCTTTTACTGAAATAGCGTCAACTGCCGTCTGCCTCAAACTCCTCGGACACCATCAGCCACTATGGCACACTACTTTGATGATATTTTCCAGAGGCATATAGATAGCGGCATCCCTCACCCAGGCGGCAGACGCCATATCAGACGATCATCAACAGCCCGCTCCATCACTGCCCGAAGCGACTTTGACTCGTCTGTTAATGGTGACGACGACGCTCGATCTGTGGCCAACTCAGTTCATCATGATGATACTGAAAGGGTCAAAGAGAAGCAGGAAGCTGACTCACATATGCACCGTTATATCTCCGACCAGCTTCGTAGATACACGGGGCTTAGCAACGAGGAGGATTCTGGAGGAGATGAATATGAAACTAGGGCTTAGGAGGGAGGCCATTTCCCTTTGTCTTGTGAATGAGTTGCAGTTTGAACAGATTTAGAGGGGGGGGGGGGGACAAAAATAAAAGGCGGGACTTTATCTATGTTACATTTGGAAACTACAGAACAAGGTAAGATGTCTACAGTATAACATTTTGATGGGTGGAATTGGATTGTGTTTTAGCATAGTTTTTCCTAGTTAATACGATTAAAGTCTTTTGTCAATGAGTGAAAATCAGCTCACTAAATGTGGATGAAGTTCCCCCACGTAACGGAGTTAGCAGGTTTCGTCATGGCAGCATCAGTTAGTAGTCCACTTCACGCATATCCTGTGTTGAACATATAGAAAAGCTCATTTTCTCTAGATAAATTTGCTCTCTATTTGCAACATGCTGTTCCACCAAATAACAGCACTCCCCTCTCTTTACAATATTTGCACCCACCCTTTCCTATATAAAGATGGAGGCATGCAAAAACAGAAGACCCCCGCGTCTCTCCTTGGAGAAGTCCCAAGCTCAAATTCTATACATGGTGGTAGAGCTTCGTTTTGTATGAATTGAGCCCCCTTGTTTTTATGGACGTTTCAACAAAAGAGGTTCCTTGTTTTGATTGATATCTTTTTTTATACATAATAAATTACAGGTTGTCAGTAAGGAGCTTGTTCATCTTGCTGATGCGGGCGGAGACGCTGAGGTCAATGGTTCGGTCGCCGACCTCGACGACGAGTCCACCAATGATATCGGGGTTGACCTAGAGCATTTATGTCAGTTGACGTTCAAGACGAATGATGGAACATCCTCAACAGGCAAACGGAGAGAGGAAAAGTAGAGAAGCTTGAAACATACAGCGTTGGTGACCTTGAGCTTCTTGCCCTGGCCAACGTAGGAAGACTTGGCGACAGCGTTCTCCAGACGGGACAGCATCTTGGGGTCAAGAGCCTATAATGAAATCGCGTTAGAATAATTTGCGCCTTAACGTGTGTACTTTCGCAACGGTGTGATATCGTTGTGATTGTCGATATTCAAGGGTTCCAATAATTGAACGCACCTGAGCGCTGGTGACGGTCATCTCAACCTCGCCACGGGCAGCAGAGACGATCTGGCCAAACTTCTCAATAACGCCGTTCAGGAGACCCAGTCGGTTGTTCTCGGCGAGGGTGTCGAGGAAGTTCTTGAGGGTGGGACCGCTGGCACCGGCCTGCTTGACGAGCTCGGCCACGATGGCAGATCGGTCGGCGGGGGTCAGAGTAGGGGCGGAGAGGATGGCAACCAGCTTGGAGTCCTTCTCGACGATGGAGCCCAGCTTGGCGAGCTCCTTGGCGACGGCATCGAGGGTGGAAGTCTTGGAGGCCGCGGTGTACTAAATTGACGCAAGGATTAGCATTTTCGTCGTGATGTTTTTTTTTGCGGCGTTGCCAATTCTTCGATGTCTGCAGCATTGGCACTTTATAAAGAAAAAGAAGCACACAATTGGCAACTTTGCCGTTCGAGATATCGGGGCAGCTCTTGTGTGATTTTCGCAGGAGGCGTACCAGAGCAGTGGCGTAGGTGCCATCGAGACCAAAGACAGCAATGGGGGCCTTGACGTCGGCGCTGGCAGCGGCAGCAAAAGTCCGGGCAGGGACAGCGGCGAAGGCACGCTGAGGAGCAGCGGCTCTGAGGGAGCGGAAGACTTGTCGCGACAGCATGGCGATTGGATGGGCGTCGAAGGTGGTGAGAGACCGGCTTTCGTAGAGATCGGTTTTCGCTGGTTTGAGGTTCTCGCCGGCCGGCAATTTTGGAAGTTGATGCCTTGCCGCACGGGTGAGGCACCGAAATTTTAGGCTTACCTAATATTGCCTCATACAGCGGTGATCACACACTACTACTACTAATGTATGAGTATCACTCCCACCCAGCAGGTACATGTGTTGAATGCTGGCTAAGACTTCTTAAAAAAAAAAAAAAAATCTGGATCTGGTGTGTCTATAGTCATGGCATAACTTCTTCTTACTATCATCTTCTGGTGATGAATGAATTTGCTGGATGATTTATAAAACATTGCCTCCAAACCAGCACACAATCTTGCAGGCTCATAGTACTACCTAGTAGTAGTAGTCCCGTATCCATATCCTTACCCGATTCTGCCCGATAGACCCTGGTGCCAATTTTCAATTCTACATTATCCTAACGCCTTGCCTTGCTCCCTATTAAGCATTATTGCAATGTCGCTTGCGGTTCAGAGTGGTAAATTAAACAGAAACACAAAAAAAGCCGGGAGCGGAGAATGATGCCCAATCAGTCGCTCTTCAGCATGCTGTCGACGAGGTCTCCAAGAGGACCCCAGTAATCACGCCCGCTTGCCAATTCGTGTTCGTCAATGAAGAGCACGTACTGCTTGAAGCTGGTGTTTAGATGAGGCTCCAGCCCCAGCTCCCGGACGACGGGATAGTGGTGGCAGTAGATGTGAGCGTACACACGGTACATTCTCTTGAAGATTTGGCGAATTAGACTTCCAAATGATTTGGGAAACGGCACGCCTATGAATAACGTTAACAGCCAAATTCAGAAACTCGAACATGCTAAATAGGAGATTAAGATGTCGCTTCTTACCGATCTTGCTAGGCATGACAGACTCGTTGTCAATGTTGGCTTGAACCCACGCCATCAGTTGCTCTATATAGGCCGGTGCGGCCATCTTGGTGGGTCGCTTGTAGTTTTCGCTGTCTTGCCAAAGATATTCAAACCTACGAATGTTAATTCGCTTCTAGGAGCCGCAGGAGCTGGATAGGATAGAGCTCTTACTCATCGGTAGCCTTCATCTCGGGACACGACTGCGGCGAGCAGAACTCGGTGATGGCACCATAGAGGAGATTGATCTGGTTGTAGAAGTCCACCACTAGTTATTGTTAGGTTTGATTTGCAGCTGGTCAATAGGCAGTGACCAAACTCACTATTGACTGCTAGCCACTCATTCTCATCTTCGCCTTCGGGGAGCTTGACCACCTTCCTCAAGCTACCTCCTCCCAGAGTTACTTCAGCATACTGTCGTAGCTGGTAGCTATTGACGCCTCCTTTACCGGCGCGCGGGCGAAACTGATTTCTCGTCTTCTGGTTACTGCTCAGAAATATTTCGCCATCAGCAATCACAGTATTTAATACGGGCTTTAGAGGAGGATCTTCGTAGACGGGGAGAATGGGGTTATCCAGGCGCTCCATCTTGGCGCGAGACCTGGGGCTGAGATATTGAAGCAGCAGGGACATGGTGAAGCCGGTGGAGGACGAGAGCGCGCGGACGAAGACGGGACTGACACTGTCTGCAAGAACTGAGCCATGGCGAGGCGAGGGTCGGGGTTTTGGTCGAGAGATCGAGCAAGCCAAAAAGGAATACGATGCTCTGCGTGCATACCAACTGGTTAGCGGGGCAATGGATGGCATGCCATTTGAAATGGACAAAGAGAGCAGTGTAAGGCATACGCTGATGCGCAGACCGACAACGAGGACAAGCAGCGGCTGTGGCGGCGACGCGGGGGAGAACAGAATATATTTGTTCGACCGGATCGGCTTCAGCACCAGACGGCGAGTCGAGGATTTTGGTGATGCGCTGAGGCTGATGGGCGGTTAGATATGTAGAGATAGAGCGATAGATAGAGACATGTCGATGGAGTGCGCGCGTGGATAGCAGGAGGCGGTGGTGTCGCATTCAGGGCGGCTCTGTTTACAGCGGTTCCTGATTGGCATGGTTGCTGGGCTAATTGCGTCAGTGCGGGCTCTGCTCAGGTGTGGAAAGTATTGAGTACCGGCATGGAGGGGCAGCGCCTACTGGGATTTGGAGGTGATTTCACCGGCAGCCGAGGTACCTGGGTACAACAACTGAAGGATGAGCATTGGCTGCACGAGATGAGGCAAAGACATTTAGATAAGAGCACTGATTATCACGTATTGTGTGCTACTGCCTACTAGGTAGTAGGTACCTAGTATTTGTCAATTGCTTTTGTATGCAAGTACTCATGGACGTCTTGACTAAGGTACTAAGAACTGTACAGTGAGGTCCTGGAATCCAGGTGTGAGAAGAGCCGGATAATATCCGGTGAAGAGAGCTGCTGCTGCTCTTATTCGTATTGCCTTGGTGCCAGTCTCTTATACCGCATCAGTATCTGCATCTGGGCCTTTGGTAGGCTTTTTAACTTTGTCATTTTTCTGGGCATGACCAGTAAATTTTCAATAATCTCTCGTTCTCTCCAATGGAGACATTATGAGTGTGGATAGGCCGGTCAACTGCAGAGCCCAGATGAGGACCAATGCTGCTGCACGTGAATGAGAGCCATGCCATAGGCGCTCTGGTATGCACGTATATCTACTAATCTATACGGATATCTGCGGCGGAGTAGATGTGAAAAGAACGAGTAGGAAGCTTGAAGCTCTTTTCGAAGTTTGGTGTGCTAATTCTAATTATAGACAGAGGTTTACTCACTTGGTGATACATACTACATACTACATGCTACACATACAGCAATTGCAACAATAAGCTCATGTCTGGGCTCGCACCTGCGCCAGTCAAGATGCCTTGCCCCTGGCCTTGGCTGTGGAGACCAGCTGCAAGACAGACCGCTACTGGATTACGATGCAGCATATCGCTGCAGAAAACTCCAGCTCGCCAGAGCCGTGTCTTGGAAAAGCGAGACTAGCGCGTCTCTGCTGAAGATGGTAATTTGGCGATGGCGGCTGAAGGACTCTGGCCAGCATTGTTGTGTCTACTATCAGGTAGGGCTGTTATCTGCATACCATGATAGCGCCCTGATGGGTAGCTGTCCTGCATGCAAGTGATGGATGTCTGCGTGTTTGCCTCACCGCCCCTGCGCGGCGCCGGCGATATTGCCAAACCCAAAACATGCTTGTAAGCCCCAGCCTCGATCGATGGCCGGGGTTCGGGTCAGGTACACGTCGCTTTGTTTTCAAACAGCGCGGCTAAGCAGCGATTGCGCGGTTCCTGCGGCCGGCCTCCCGGGCTGCGTGTCGCTACGGGCCAGGCTGCGCCCACGATCGCCCGTTGCCGCGCCAACGGGCCACCCCGACGCTTTGTTTGGCGGGCGAGCTCTCGCAAGCTGCGCGGCTGGGCTCCACTGCGGACGCTCCAGCTGGCATGCACGCCTGTCCCCAGAGCTGCTGCATCTGGTTCCCGCCTTTATCTTTATGCAGCCCGGGTCTCCGGTGGATTTGGATGTTGCACCTCTCAAAATCTTCTTGTTTTGGCGGGCTGCCATCTTCTTTTCGTTCTTTGGTCTCGTCCCCCAGCGGCAAACGCCTTCACCGACCAGACAACCAACTCACCGCATCGAACAGCAACGCCTCGACTCGGCCTTGGTTTGATCACCGGTGGTGCAGGCCGCCTGGCTCGGTTCTGGTTCTGGCTTTAGTTCTGAGTCTAACAGCATTCCAAAGTTTAAAACACGCGCCCACAGGCATTGCATGACAATGGACCGCCATCGTCGCTCCGACATACCTGCCGATTATAGTTTGCCGCCGTACGACGACGAACTGGACTCGCCCACCGGCCATGGAGCCGCCGCCGTCAGATTGTTGACATCTGTGGAAGAGCCCGCTGAGAGACCGTACGTAACACCGCCGTCGCCATTGGCAACACCGGCATCCCCAAATACATCTCCGTCGTCCCTGTCGACGCTGTCCTTGCAACCCAAGACGGCCTCGAAACTCCACGGATCCAGTTCCAGGACATCCACCATGGCCTTCGACGAGTGTCCAAGAGCCGTCTCGAGCTTGGAGACCAAGCCAGAGGCAGACATGCAAGCAACAGCCACGGCGGATGACCATCCTGCTGGCTCTCCTTCTGTCCACCATCTCCCCAATCCTCCTTCTCCTGATGTTGTCGTCCCCCCTCCCCTTTATATCAAACAGATTCGCAAGATCAACACTGCAAAGTTGCAACGCAGCCCAACAAGTCCAAACCTGGCGGAAGCCTTACCAACCATCCCGGAGGGGCCAAGTGAGCGAATCCGGCGACGACGAGGGAGTCTATCCGCGTCCGACCAGCCAGCCTCTCAACCGGCTTCTCCTCAACCAGATGTACAGCAGCAAACTCCACAACCAGTCGTAGTGGAGGCTGCTGCTGCTGCAGAGACAACGCCAAAAAGGAAAAAACCCACAGTAAGATGGAAGACCAAAAGCTCACACGATAGGCCCATTAGTATGCGATCACCTCGACCTCAATATGAACCCAGTGTTTTGTCCTCTCACACTCGGACGGGGTCTATTCGGGACAATGCTCCCAGCATTCCGCCGCCAGATGGGTCGTACATGTCCTACGACACTAGAGATCCTCATAGGCCGTGGTCTCCAGCATCGAGACTGACAGACTATTCTCGCCCCCCGCCATCTCATGATTCTTACGAGCCTTCAGACATCAACGGTAGCCCCAGACCAGGAACACCGTCATCAAGGTATGGCGGCAGCCCACGCCGTCCACTGCCGCCGGCACCTCGCTTTGGCAACACGTCGCGAGCCTCGCAATTTACAGACGATATAACTGTTTCCATTCCCTATGACCACCCTGATGATGAAGACATCTTTCGTCCCGAGTCAGATCTTAGCGACAACCGCCATTATGAACATAATTACGATCATTACGACTATGATGAAGAAGATGGCCGCGCTTACGGCGATGACCGCGACTCATACCACTCAGGCTCCCAAGAAACTCTGGGAGAAGAGAATGAGTATTTCGACAAATATGAGCACTACGGGCCTGCGCCTGATGGAGCCCAAGAGCGACGTGGTGTCCGCGCTCCGCAAATGGCCAAAAAAGAGGTTCCCCTCATCAACGGAGAGCTTGTCCTGGAGTGTAAAATCCCAACTATCCTTTACAGCTTTCTGCCGCGACGAGACGAGGTCGAATTCACTCATATGAGGTACACTGCTGTGACCTGTGATCCGGATGACTTTGTCGACAGGGGATACAAGCTCCGGCAGGCCATTGGTCGCACGACTCGAGAGACCGAGCTCTTCATCTGTATAACCATGTACAATGAAGATGAGATTCTCTTCACCAGGACTATGTATGCAGTCATGAAGAATATATCCCACTTCTGTTCTCGATCTCGATCCCGTACCTGGGGTGAGAATGGCTGGCAAAAGGTTGTCGTCTGCATCATCTCCGATGGCCGTGAGAAAATCCACCCACGCACACTGGACGCTTTGGCGGCCATGGGAGTGTACCAGCACGGCATCGCCAAAAATTTTGTCAACAACAGAGCCGTGCAGGCTCACGTCTATGAATACACGACACAGGTCTCACTCGACTCCGATCTCAAATTCAAGGGCGCCGAAAAAGGCATTGTGCCGTGCCAAATCATCTTTTGTCTCAAAGAAAAGAACTCGCGCAAGCTGAACTCGCATCGTTGGTTCTTCAACGCATTTGGCAAGGCCCTGAATCCCAACGTCTGTATTCTTCTGGATGTGGGAACTCGCCCCGGAGGCACTTCGCTGTACCATCTTTGGAAGGCTTTTGACTTTGACTCCAACGTTGCTGGAGCGTGTGGTGAAATCAAGGCTATGAAGGGCAAATACGGATCATACCTTTTGAACCCTCTAGTTGCGTCCCAGAACTTCGAATACAAGATGTCCAACATCTTGGATAAGCCTCTGGAGTCTGTCTTTGGATACATTACGGTGTTGCCCGGTGCTCTCAGTGCCTACCGTTACCATGCGCTACAAAACGATGAAACTGGCCATGGGCCGTTGAGCCAGTACTTCAAGGGTGAGACGCTTCACGGTCAACATGCCGACGTGTTTACTGCCAATATGTACCTGGCCGAAGATCGTATCCTTTGTTGGGAGCTCGTAGCCAAGCGAGGCGAGAGATGGGTTTTGAAATACGTCAAGGGTTGCCACGGAGAGACTGACGTTCCCGGTATGTTGCTTTTCGAGTTTTTTTTTTTTTCTTTTCATTTTCAAGTGTTACATCTGCCGCCCTGTCTTAAAACAAAGCAGAAAACTAACATGTTAAATCTGTAGATTCTGTTCCCGAATTTATCTCTCAGCGAAGAAGATGGCTGAACGGCGCCTTCTTCGCCGCTGTCTACTCTCTTGTCCAGTTCCGACAGATTCTACAGACTGATCATACGCTTGCACGCAAGGTCCTTCTTTACATTGAATTTGTCTATCAATTTGTTCAACTGCTCTTCACGTACTTCTCTCTCGCAAACTTCTACTTGGCTTTCTATTTCGTCGCTGGTGGGCTGGCAGACCCCACGGTCGATCCGTTTGGGCACGGCATCGGAAATGTCATATTCATCATTTTGAGATATACATGCATCCTGCTCATCGCCATTCAGTTCATCTTGTCACTCGGAAATCGTCCACAAGGCGCAAGAAAGCTTTATCTTAGCAGTATGATTATCTACAGCATCATCATGATTTACACGACTTTCGCCATCATCTACATTGTCATCAGGCAGTTCACGCACAAGGAAAGCGGCATTACATTTACACTCGGTAACAACGTGTTTACGAATCTTATTGTGTCCATGGCGTCGACAATTGGTCTGTACTTTGCCATGTCGTTCCTCTATCTCGATCCATGGCACATGTTTACCTCTGCCGGTCAATACTTCCTTCTGCTGCCAAGCTACATCTGCACTCTTCAAGTTTACGCCTTCTGCAACACGCATGATGTTACCTGGGGCACCAAGGGTGACAATGTCATCAAGACTGATTTGGGCGGTGCTATTGGTAAGGGCGAGACTGTCGAGCTTGAAATGCCCAGCGAGCAGCTTGATATCGACAGCGGATACGACGAGGCTCTGCGCAACCTGCGTGACCGTGTCGAAGTCCCGGAGAAGCCCCCGAGCGAGTCCCAGCTGCAGGAAGATTACTACAAGAGCGTCCGAACCTACATGGTCGTGTCATGGATGGTGCTGAATGCCATTCTCGCCATGGCCATTTCGGAAGTGTATAGTAACAAGGGCATTGGTAACAACTTCTACCTCCGCTTCTTGCTATGGAGTGTGGCTGGCTTGGCTGTCTTCCGTGCTATTGGATCTACCACGTTTGCTGTAATCAACCTCATTCATCTGATAGTTGAAGGCAGAATTCGCATGACCCTCAAGCTGCCCAGCTGGGCGGGTGGCGTAGGCGAGAAGCTTAGCGAAACCATGAGCAGCGTTGGAAGCAGCATTACTAATACCCTTAGATCTTGATATTATTGTTCTGTTTCTTTAGATTTGTATGGCCTCTTTTGATTGTGTCCTACATGATCGAGAGATTTTTCTTTCTTTTTTCTTCTTCTACTCTCCTTTGGCAAATAGAGAGTCGGTGGGTGGGTCATGTCTTTTTTTTTTTTCTCTTCCTCATGCCTCTCTATATGAGGTACGCATGGTTGAACCAAGTATACAAAGTTTGGAAAAGACTGGGGTTTTTTGGAGGCTCTTTCGAATTGAATGCCTGCCTCTTTTTTTGTTCATCGTTGCAAAGAAAAAGAAGCACAATGTTTGTCAATGTGGATACTCTGTATGATGCATGTCTCTGTCTATAATGAGGGTTTGATGGCTACTTAACGTTGGAAAGATACCGGTGATGCGAGAGCATCCATGGTATGCTGTATGAATCAAGGTGGCTTGGGTTCTTGGGAAATGCAGAAGGAAAGGAAAAGATTGTATTAATGAGAAATGGTGGGGGAGGCGGTTTGATGGAAGGATAATGATGGTTATTAAATTATGAGACATTGATGAGAATATATTTTATGTGCTTCAGATTCATGTGCTCCTGATGTCGATGATTGCATGATATAGGCATATACATGACTAATGTTTGGTTTTGCTTTTCATTATTTTTTTTTTACTCGATTTACATCATATTTGAAAAAAAACTTGATTTAACTTAATACTAAATGATGAGATGCTTTCAGTTGATGATATCCAACGCCCAATGTGTTTTGACCCAAAAAATATATATTTCGTCTTATAATTTGCCTCATATCATCTCAAATCATTTACTCCTCCTCAGGCTCCTCTTCTTCCGCGACCTGCCAATCAATTAGTTAGCATAATGAAACTCCAAATTAGATGCACCTCCAAAGAGCCGAAGGGGAATACAAATAATTAAAGGAAGAAACTTACGTTGTCGTGGAAGTTCTGGCCATCGGTAGTCTCGTTGATGAGACCAACCCGAATGCAGAAGTCACCGAATCTCTCGCCCTCCTGTCTCTCCACCGCATACCGCTTCAACAGACCTCTCATGATGGTCAGGATCTCGTCTTCCTTGATGCTGGCGCGGTACAGCTTGTTCAGACGTTGACCGTGGTAGCCTCCACCGAGGTACATGTTGTACGCGCCATAGGCCTTACCAACAAAGGCAACCTCAGCGAGCCAGGGACGAGCACAGCCGTTGGGGCAACCAGTCATACGCATTACGATGGAGTCTTGGCGGAGGCCGTTCTCCTCAATGCAAGCCTCAAGCTTGGTAATCAGCTGGGGAAGATAACGCTCAGACTCGGCCATGGCGAGACCGCAAGTGGGGAAAGCAACACAGGCGGATGAGCTGAGGCGGAGAGCGGAGAACTGGAGGTTGTCGAGCTTGTACTTCTTCATCAGCTCCTTCATGGCAGGGACGTCTTCGTCGCTGACGCCGCTGAGGACAAGGTGCTGGTTGCCAGTCAGGCGGAAATCGCCCTTGTGAACCTTGGCAATTTCTCGCAGACCAGTCTTCATGCGGAAGTCAGGGGTATCCTCGATACGTCCGTTCTCGATGAAGAAGGTGAAGTGGTTTACGCCAAGCTCGTCACGCTGCCAGCCAAAGATATCAACGTTGCTCTTGAACTCGAAAGCTCGGGGAGTGTCGAACTTCTGGCCCCACAGCTCCTCAACCTTGCCCTTGAAGACCTCGACGCCCATGTCGTCGATGGTGTACTTGAGACGGGCGTGCTTTCGGTTCTTACGGTCACCAAAGTCACGCTGGACAAGCATGATCTTTTCGCAGGCAAGATGGATCTGGTCCTTGGGAACAAAGCCAAACATGCGGCCTAGCTGGGGGTATGTCTTCTTGTTGTTGTGAGTGGCACCCATGCCACCTCCGGCAAGAACGTTGAAACCCTCAAAGGTGCCAGCCTCGTTGACGATAGCGATCAGACCAATGTCGTGAGCATAGACGTCAGTGTCGTTGTAAGGAGGAATAGCAATGGTGATCTTGAACTTTCGGGGAAGGTAGGTGGGACCGTACAGAGGCTCGAAATCCTTAACAGCATCACCTGCAACCTGAACCTTCTTGTTGTCCTCATCAGCCAGCCAGATCTCATGGTACGCGCTGGTAGAAGGCAGCAAGTGGTTGCTGATCTTTGCGGCGTACGAGTGAACTTCTTGATGAAGCTTGGATTGAGAAGGCAGAGTGCTGCACATGACGTTACGGTTCACGTCACCACAAGCAGCGATTGTGGTCATGAGTGCACGGTTAATGCCCTGCATAGTCTCTCGCAGTTTGCCCTTGACAACACCGTGAAACTGGAATGTCTGACGAGTAGTAAGCTTCATCGTCTCGTTACCAAGCTTGTTGCTGATGTCGTCCATTTGAATCCACTGCGCGGCAGTAGCGACACCACCCGGCAATCTGCAGCGAACCATGAAGCTGTAGGCAGGCTCCAAGCCTTGGGCCTTTCGCTCGTCGCGGACGTCACGGTCGTCTTGCATATAGGTACCATGGAACTTAGTTAGCT
Organism: Trichoderma asperellum; assembly: GCF_020647865.1. Lineage (NCBI taxonomy): Eukaryota > Fungi > Ascomycota > Sordariomycetes > Hypocreales > Hypocreaceae > Trichoderma > Trichoderma asperellum. Next base: position 1,637,107 of record NC_089417.1, read on the forward strand.
GAGAGTTGGCGGCGGAGATGGCTCCAGTAGATGTATCCCTCAGTTCCTCAGCGATAGTACCACGAAGGAAGTTGGAGTCAAGCTTAATGTCTTCGTTGGTAATTGGCGGGGGCTCATCGGGAAGGCCATCGACCTTGTCCACGCCCAGGACCTGCCACAGCTTGGGCTCCCAGTCCTGGTAGCCGGTCTGGAAGCCATCGGGATCCTGGTCGTCTCCCAGGCCAATATCAACAAATCGCCTGCCACCCAGGTTGCTCAAAACCCGGTCAAGGTCCTTGGCCGGCTTGTTGTAGTAAATCTTGTCTTCCTTGCGTGGCCAGTAGTGGCTGTCACCCAGACCAAATACAGAGTAGTTGACGGTAGCCAAGTCGAGATCAGTGTTGTCCTTGATAGCGTCCCAGAACGCCAGACCATCTTGAGGGAACTCTCCCTGTCCAGCGGTTGAAGTGATGAAGACGATGTTTTCTTCGCCTGGCAAATCTTCGAGCGGGTAATCATCCATGGACATGGCTGCCGTCTTCAAGCCTCGGGCTCTACCCCGATTGGCCAATCGCTTCGCCAAATTGCTGGCATTGCCGTTATCGGAAGCATACAGGATGGTCAGGGGAGCACCCAAAAGGCCTTCCAGAAGCTGGTTGTAGGCATCCTTTGCCTTCCTCTTCTGTGCTGCGCGGACCTCGGTTCCAAAGTCCTGGCCAAGGTTGGAAGCAAAGCTAGGCTCCTTCTGCATGAGCTGGGTCAGTTGGTTATCTCGCTCAAGGAAAGCCTTCAGTTCCTTCTTGATGAGCTCAGAGTCCAGCGAGAAGGTAGGCTCGCCGTTGGCCTCGTTAGACGGGTTCCATCTGTACAGAGGCCAGTATCCAGTATCTACAGCCCTCTTGGTTTCCTGAAGAACAGTGAGAGGGGAGTCGGTCTCGCCAAAGTAGGGCAGGTAGGCCAAAACAACTGATGGGCCGTTGAACTTATCGGCCTCTAGCAGGGCCTGGAGGACCTGGGTGTATGAGCTGTAGACAGCAGTGGAGGCAACGTAGGCGTTGCCGAAGTGCATAGCGTACAAACCAATGTCCTTCTTTCTGCGGTTGGCGTCGGCCAGAGCCTTCTCGGAGTAAGGCGTCGAGTCAATAATGAGCATGTTGACATTCTCGCCAGATGCAAGGACGTGGTGCACACCAGAGTTGCCAAGATCGTAAGCCCAAGCGTCAGAACCCATCAGCCACAGAGACTCTTTTCGGAATAGGGCACGGTTGGAGAGAAGCTTCTGAGATTCGGGAGAGTTGTCCTGCTCCAGCTTGGCAATGACCTCATCCGCAATGAGATCAGACTTGGCCTGGTCATCAGAGTTGACGGCCCATCGTGCCAGCCAGCTCTTCAAAGCCTCGCTGGTAGAACCAGCGCTGCTTGCTGCCTGCTTGACTTCGGCGATAAAGTTGGCTCGCAATTCCTTTCTAGCTAACAGGGAACCGAAACCGAATTCGGGGCTGGCAGATACAGTAGCAGAGATGCCGGCATCCTGAGATCCCAGGGCATTGGCAATATAGGCTCTGCTGCCAAAAAGCTGGTCGAGAATCTTGCCATAGGCAACCTCGAGCTTCGGGGCCTCAATGCCTTGTGAAACGGGCTCACTTGGTCCCTCCTTGACACCGACTTCAAGGTTCTGGATGGGCTTTTCAGCAGTGAGATTTTGCACGATGCCACGGAGGGCCTGGGTGGTGGCCTCAGGGGCAATGTATCCCAGCTGGTGACCAACGATGGTCTCAACACCGCCGGGGCCGCTCTTAACGGAGGACAAGACGTCAATCAACAAGGGACCCCATTTGGTGGTCTTTCTATGAATCTGTTCCAGAACGGCGACCCTCCTGATGGTGTTGGGGATGCTGGAGACGAGCTTGGAGCCGATCCAGGGTCGGTACAGGCGAGGGGTGAGGATACCAATCTTAGCGTAGACGTCATCAGGCTTCGCGCTGTTAATGGCTTCAGCAAAAGCGCCAGTGTCGGATCCGAAGATGAAGAGGCAGTTCTCCGCATTGGCTGGTCCAGTGTACTCGAAGGCGTTGTATTGTCTTCCAAGAGCGGTGTTCAACTGCTCCCAGATGCGAGAGGCGCATGTGTAGACATCCTCAGATGTCACTCTAGGAACAGTAGTCTCAACAGTGGTGGCAACAGATGAAGCGCCAATAGGGGTACTGGAGCTGCTAGCCTGGCTGGTCCTGGCAGACTGCTCAGATGCGGCCTTGGAAGCGAGTGAGACGGTTGATTGCTGAAGGCCTGAGGCCTTCTCTGAGCTGCCAGCCTCGACTTCCTGGAGGTCCGAGGAAACGGCAACATGTCCGTCGTCGGCGTATAAGCCAGTGGCCTTGATGGTGCTGGCCTGGAATCTCCTGACACCTTCGATATCGAGCACAGCCCTGACTACGGTAAAGTCCTCTAGGCCGATGGGCTCATCACGAGCTGAAGTATCTGGAGAGAAGAAGTGAATGACGGCCTTGCCGGTGCGCAGAGCCAAGGCATGGGCAGTAATGGCCATATCCTGAGCCTCCTGGAGAGTCTCGGACTGGAGGAACGTCCATCCTGAGTTTCGAATGGAGGTGATGACGGAGTAGTCGGCAAAGCCACGTGGCTGGAGGGAGACATGCAGGACAACAGGGTAGCTGGCGAGCTTGTAGAGGTGAGAGATGGAGGGGAGGAGGATGGAAGATGAGGTGGTGACAGAGACGAGCTTGCCTGAGCGGATGGGAGCAAAGACAGAGAGTAATGGGTCATTGTTATGGCGGACGTGTTGGATCTGTATTCAGTTAGTGGTTAGTGAGTTTTCACGCTTCAATGGCAGCCTTCGGACTGTCGGTAGACCAGGATCGGGTCGTCGTCAGGGTGAGATGATTAGGTGCAAGCGCGGCAGAAGAGCCCACCCACCACGACAACGAGCATTCCGGGGCTGGAAAAAAATCGTCAAATACTAACCTCTGGCACAGTGTCCTCAGTAGCTGCGACAATTCCTCGATCCTTGCGGCTGGCAAACCGCTTCAGGTGCGAGGAAAACTCAGAATCGGCAGCCAATGACGGCTGCACGGAAATGACGACATCGCTGGACAAGTAGGCGATTCTCGCGGCTGCAAAGAACAGAAGAACAGCAACGTTAGTCCAGCTTCAATCACAGAGATGCATTTAAAATAATAGAAAGAAAGAAACTGTCGTCGTGTATTCCATAGTAAATCATTGACTCACCGGCCTCTTCAGGCGTGCGGATCTGAACCGAGGTCGCCATGCCCTTTTCTATCCGGTGCCTCGAACTGATCGTTCAAGGCTTTTGAGAGACTGAGATGAAGCCTCTACAGGGTCAAAAGGAAGGGCAAGGAAAGCGAAGAGATGCAGAAGAAAGAAGAAAGAAAGAAAAACAGAAAAATCCCTTGGGGGAGAGGTCTGGAGAAACGACGTGAAGAGGAATGGTGAGATCGTTTTAGTTATAAGACGTGACCCGTTTCGACAACAGCCAATTCACCCCCAGTCGATCCCGCAAAAGCCATCCGTGCCTTCAGTCAATGCTAAATTGCTACTACTGACTGCTTTCAATTTTCCCAAAAGCCTCTCCAGGCTCCACTGCCTGGCCTCAGCCAAATTTCCATTCCCCGCAGAAGCCCGAGTTTTCGAGGATTGCGTGATCGCTTAGCGCTTTGGAGTTGTGCGCAAGTCTTGCGTGGGCGCCACCCGCCAGAGCGCAGCCATAGGACGGCGGCGATGGCGAAATCGCTCTCTGACAAATCCCTGTCGTCAGATTCGTTGTGATGCGACAGCGGTAGTATGGATAGGTACCTAGCTAAAGAGGATTTCGCCTGCCCAGGAATGGGGGATTGTTAATGTAGAGGGAGAGGGATATTTTTTTTTTCTTTGTTCCGATCCATCATGGAAGTTCCAGGACTAACACATGGCGCCTTCCTTTCGATATCAAGGCTAACCATAGATACCTATCTTATAGTACTAGGATAAGACGCATCTCTGCCATGTGAGTGTACCTAGGCAAGTAAAGTACCTACTATAGTGAATAATCAATCAGCTCGTAAAGCAACCAAATCTTCGAATCCTCTCTCGCCCAGCTTCTGTTACCACATTCAAACCTTTTCGTTTGCTCGAATTCAGGCCCTCAACTGACGCCATCAACACTAAACCCAGTTCAGCATCTGCTGGACCGCCGCTCTCGCCGCAGCCATGCCGCAGACACGCCTATTCCAACAGCTATTCTGCAAATCCACCATTGATCTATCGCTATTAGGCTGAGCGGGACCCTTGGCTTGAATTAGTTCCTCTCCGACTTCCGTCACCTTGTAGAGGGCACCGACGAGCCGAGCAACCTCATTCGTCCATTCCTCTGCCATCCAACCAAGCAGACGCCCCGGTAGCGGCTGGTAAGCCAGTCACTAGTACCCCCGAATGCCGAGCAAACAGCAGGGCCCGGCCGTCGGAGCTGTTTTCCGTGGCTCTGTTCTTACTATGAGCATGTCTCTGCCGCACCCTATAAGCATACTAATAGTAGCATTGCAGAATGTATAAACCGAAATACTGTAAGTGGTTTAGTAGTTTAGAATCTTTTTACGCACGGACCAGTCTATATGGGGGCTTGTGGCTAGTACAGTGCAAATTAAATAATGCAACAAGTACCACTGGCTCTAGATTTGCTTGCAATCCCAGCACTGCGGTACCGTGAAACCGAAATAAGTGTCCGACCTTATATATGTTGAACCTCTTAGGGAATGGGCCACACTGTGAGGCCGTGGCCTATACAGTTAAAGGACAATTCTTAACAAGTGTAAATCTTAAGATAGAATGTGGTCATACACATCTCACAGCCAAGTCGTAATCACAGGTCTCAGGCATGAGGTTCAAAAGAACATGTTGAAGGGAGCGCCCTTAGGTAGGTGCTACCTTCTAAATTAGGCAAAGTTACGCAGCTATCCAACATCCTTGCCTGGCATCTTATTAAGTTTGGGGGAGTTCCTATCACTTGGGACGATTTCGTGATCTCATAATCACTCTGGCACTTGCCGTAGGTTTTTGACTCAGAGATCTTCTTCCAATTTCTCATTGAACAATTAGTCCATAATATTACCGACTATATACTAGCGGAAGATCAATAGTGTACCAGCTCTTTTGTAGGATTTTGACTTATGTATATATATATTCTGAGATTTTGCCTTTTTCTGCTCCTGGTGTTGTTATAGTAGTATAGTTGAGACAATGTTGGGTTGTGATACTCAGGGCAAGCTTGTGTATTAAGGGAGAGGCACATGTCTTACCCTTTAGGGTTTATACACCTCATATGACCTTAAATAGTAAGTCTATACTAGACGAAAGAGAAAAACTTGTCTTGCTTATTAAGGATCTTAATGGCGCTGCTGTACTTGCATGCATAAATAACAATTTTAGCGCTTGCACAAGTCTCTCTGTTATTTCGAAAGATGCCGTATGTCTTCCCTTCTTAGGTTAACAAGACTGATTCTAGTTCCTTTTAATTTAGAATCGATCCCTACGGATCTTGCCAGCCGGATATTATAGATTCAGCCGAATCATGCAGCTGGTGGATGCCGCTTTTATCAGTAAGTAGCCCATCATAAGTATCCCCCCCCCCCCCCCCCCCCCCCCCAAACAATGACAATAGCTGCTCGCTCATTACTAAAGAAATGTATTACTATTTGGAAATAGCTACCAGAGCTGCGAATGCGAATGCGATTGCTTTACAGCAGCATTTCCTTGTATTAACAATCCCCTTGTCCATTATCCTGGTTTTAACGACAATATTGGGCCATTTGCTTGCTGTATTTAGAGTTCCATCCCCAATTTATCGCCAACCGATTGGGTATAATCGTATACAGACATATATTAGACATCTCCCAAAAACTACTTTTAACTATGGAACAAACACTCAGCCAAAAGCTGCTTCACTAGCTTGTTCATGAGGCAAACGAGCCACACAAAGCCAGATTCTGCAGCTGGATCTACAAGTTTACCTCTTTACACGCTTTTTTAGATACCTTGATAGTCAATTGCTATGGAGGCCTCCATTGCATGATAAAGTCCGTTCAAGTGACAACTCGTGTTTTTTTAAACGATGAGTAATATTGAGAATCTCCAAGGGATTAACTTTTTTCGTTGTAATATATTGCTGAATAGGCCAAGGGGGCTAGGGGCCCTACTTGTTACAGGTAGGGAAAGTATTGAATATCCCAAACTGTAATCTATTGAATGCCTTATCTATAACTGGCTGTATAAGTGTTACAGCCTGACCTCTTATGATACAACAGTCAATACGTACCCTAGGAACATGCCAGACCGATATGCCAATCCTGCACACAAAGAGAATGTACAGTGTTCCATGAGAAGCAAAAGAAGGAACAAAGAACCTAGAATTCAGTGTCTGAAGATATTAGGCCCAGTTTAAGAATGTATGTAGGTAGTATCTCGACGTTTACCACACTGTACAAGCCACACTGCGCCACATACTGGACCGTGCGTAAAGAGATTCTAAACTAATCAAGCTGGACACTATTTCGGTTTCTGCTGGGTATACCAATATGCTTTATGTATTAAATAATTAAGGCCACACCCGTGACCGCCCAAAATAGGAAAAAAAAAAAATCCCAAAATAATGCCGAGCCTTTCTCTTTCTTTCGATGATGAATGGCGGGGGTCCAATCGCGTCATTTCATACGCCCCCGCCTCTCCTTCACCTTGTCCTTCTCTCCGTCTACATCGCCAACTTTCTCTAGTCTCTTTGCGCAAGCATCTACTATCTGATTATCTTGTCTTGTCTTGACCTGATTTATCCTGTCTCTCTCGCTCCCTCCCTCATCTCTTATACTTCGCCGGCCAGAGTTCCGACTGAGCTAGGCTTCCGGCTTGTACCTCCGACGGTCCACTCTCCCGCCTCGGAATAATCCATCCAGTAGTTGCGTCCAAAAGACACCATGGTTCGGCCAAGCTGACCCCTCCGGCCTTCACCGTCAGGCAGGTCGGTAGCGAAAGGTCCCACATGATCGTCAACACCAGGTCCCTCGAGGATCATCAGCTGCATATACTTCTGCAGCACCTGCCGTGCATAATTCATGACAACCAGGCTGAAGTAAACTCGGATCAAGGTCAACCCGGTGATGAGAATCATGCTGGCTGCCGTCTCCTGGGGCACAGCATCTCCGTGCATGGCAGTTTCACGTCGAAGACCTTCCATCCCTTCGGCAACAATATCAGGCAGGCTTGAAGGCTTGATTCCAGACCCGGTCGATGATGCAGCGTTGGCAAAGTACCAGTCCATTCCAAAAGCCAATGTAGAGGCACAGTTGATAGCAGTATCGATCACATACAGCCACGCCAAGGCCAGGCACTCGAACGCAGTCTGCTTTCGGATATGTGGAATTAGGTAGACGAGGGTGCCGAGGATTCCGATACAGTAAATGTAAGTCGTAAGTTGGAATAGCGAGAGTTGAAATCCAGTAAGAATAGCAAGAAGGCCATAAACGCCGGTGACCTTGTTGAAGACCAGCGCCAGGGAAATCAATTCGGTACCGGTCTGGAGGCTGATGAAGCCAAAGAGGGTCTATTGTCGCTAACCATCAGCACCACGACTTTCATGCTTCGCCAACTTGACAACTTCCTGACCAGATGGAAGAGGTTGTCACAGGTAACAGCCCGGAAATGCCTACCTTCGGACGGGGTATCCGCAAATAAAGCCTCGTAAACTTCGACATGATGGATAGATTTTCCGCCGCCGTCAAGGTCTACGCCAGAAAAACAAAGCAAAGCAAGTCTATCGTCAGGCAGAAAGTGACGTTTGGGCGCTGGAAAAAGAATGACGGAAGAAGCGACAGGACCTCGAAAGATTTCGGCGACGGCGGAGATGATGCGCCCAGGAGACGCCCAAAAGCGCGCTTAGCCACATTGAAGGCTGAACGCCCCACAGTTGCCGTCATTCAGCCAGTCATAGAAGAGCCAAGACGAGCTAGGATGAAACAAACACATGACAAATCACATGACACAATCTCTTCTTCGAGAAGCAGTTTATACGGATTCGGTTTTAAGAAAAAAAGTTGAAGCGCTGAATTAGCAGAAAAGGAGTATTAGTATGTGTATAAACGATCGTGGGCACGTTGTCCCCGTTGCAGGTATTATACAAAGTCCCATGCACTCGCCAAATTCGAATGAAATATCCTATCCTCGGCATAAATGCATCGTGACTGCGAAGCGACGCTGAAATGGGGATACTGGTTGGTTATCTTATTAAGCTTTCAAAACTCCATCATAAATTCTTGACATCTTCGTTTAGCATGAGCAGCCTTCTTGCTGAGGCTGTTGTGTGTTCGTCCGCACATCAATCACTGTGAAAAGAATGAAAGTCAGATATAGTTCCCAAAGGATACAGGGGAAAAAAATCTTACTTTGGTTGGTGGCCTGAGTAGCTGAGTCGGAGCCCTCCATACCAGGCAGAGCTTGCGCTATCCTCTTGAAAAGGTTCTGTACGTTGTGGCCAAGCTTTGCACTGGTTTCAACAAACCTTAAGCCTTGCCTCTTGGCCTCCTCCTCTCCTTGTTGAGTTGTGACCTCTCGCTTGTCGTTGAGATCTGTCTTGTTGCCAACCAGCACAATAATCACATCGTTTCCTCTCTCGGCCCGGACATCATCGATCCATTTCTTGGTGTTTTGGAATGACTTTGCGTCTAAGTAGTGGTATGCGTTGTTAGCCAACCGTAGGAAGATGGTGGGGCTTCACCGCGAGTTTGGAGGGGTGAGTGGAGGAGGGGGGGTTTTGGCGGTAAAGAGGAAAAGAAAAAGGGAATTTCCATACTAGAGATATCGTAAACCACAACAGCAACGCTTGAGTCGCGAATGTATGAAGGGATCAGACTTCGGAATCGCTCTTGTCCTGCGGTATCCCACAGCTGTAGTCGTACCGTCCGGTCTTCGAGATACATGGTCTATAACTGGGCATTAGGCTCGGGTACCGGCAGATAACGCGAACGAACTGGTGTTTTCCCCTCCATACCTTTGAAAGAAAGTCGATGCCAATTGTTGCTTGGTACATATTATCGAACGAGTCGTACATAAATCGAGTGATCAGAGACGTCTTGCCCACTGCGCCGTAGAATCGGTCAGTCACGAAGTCGCCATATAGGTGGAGCCAGGCAATAGGCACATACCGCTTTGTTCTCCCAAGAAGACCAGCCTGGACAATACCGGATTAGCATTATTACCTTGGATAGAGATGAAGAAACGAGCAGATGAGGACAACATACTTGAATTTCTTCAAGGGGTTGTTGTATGATCCCGCCTGCGCCATGGCTGCTTCGTGTGGTGGTTTGTGATGCTAGCTTTGGATATTCCGCAGTTGCCAAAGAGACTTTGGTTGGGCTGCTTTCTGATGGACAGAGGCAACGCTTCCAATTGTTTGATGATGGATCTTCGCAGGGCACAGGTCTGGTCTCTGATGCCGTTCTTTGCCGTAGCTTGTCCAGCAGTGGAATATTAGGCAGCCCCGAAAGGAGGTGGTGACAGTTGATAATGACCGCCACCAGGCTTCAGGATAAATAGCAGGCAATATTAGGACCCCGAGCCACTTTGGGCCGTGGACAGCTCAGAAAACGGGCCCTCCACAGGCCATGCCCCGCTACCCAACCAACCGTTCTTTACGCGGCCAAATGGGGCCTAGCCTGCCGCTGCGCGATAAACGTGCCCTCAGTGCCTGATACGGAGCGTAGCGGCATTGATTAGCTGTCTTTGACCGTCGAGTTTCGTGGGGGACCCGCTAAAAAATCTTGAGAAAAGTTGCTGATAAGACAGAATCGCCCAGCCAATGTCCTCCACACTGTAAATTTGCGACTGCGAGCTGGTATAGCCACCGTTGGGCATTATATCCAAGGATATTGTCGCAATTTTTTCACATTTCGATAAGCCAATTTCAGAAGAACGCCAGAAAAAAAAAAAAAGAAAGAAAGAAAATGCCGGTTCTTCGCTCAGCTACGGCTGGCTCTGGCGAAGCCCCCAAACAGTTCAGCCAGCCATCCAGGAAAGGAAAGAAGGCATGGAGGAAGAACGTGGACGTTACAGAGGTCGAGGAGGGCCTTCGAGAGCTGAATGATGAAATCATCCGAGGGTACGATACTATTCAATATTGATAGAAGCTGGAATATGCTAACAGGGTCTTCAGTGGTGTCATTCGCGAAAAGGCATCCGAAGATCTCTTCGTCCTCGACGTAGCAGGCGACTCCAAGATCCCCCAGAAATTCCCCAAGCATGTCAAGAAGGGCCTCAAGGCCGACGAGATCATCAACAAGCGCTCAGCCGTGCCGGCGGTCCCCATGCGAAAGCGCCCTGGCGACAAAACTACCGACGGAGTCATCGCCGCCAAGCGCCAGCGCACGGATTGGGTTTCCCACAAGGAGTTGGCTCGTCTGAGGAAAGTGGCGGACGGACATCACGAGAGCACAGTGGCAGTCAAAGATGCTACCTTTGACCTGTGGGATGCCCCTGCTGAGCCAGTTGCCCAGGACCCTACCGACTTTTTGCCCGAAAAGGTTGAGGCCAAGGTCCCCAAGTCCATGAAGCAGCAGCCTCTTTCTCTCCTCTCCAACGGAAAACAGCTTCCCGCGGTGCCAAAGCCTACAGGCGGATACAGCTACAACCCGTCTTTCCCAGAATACGAGAAGCGTCTCGCAGAAGAGAGCACCAAGGCCATTGAGGCCGAGCAGAAGCGCCTCGAAGCAGCGGCCGCAGAGGCCGCGAAGCTAGAAGCCGCAGCCAGGTCAGCCGCCGAGGCAGATGCCGCCGAGGAGCGAGCCAACATGTCAGAGTGGGAAGAAGATTCCGAGTGGGAGGGTTTCCAGTCCGGCGTGGATGAGAGGCCCAGCGCGAAGCAGCCCAAGCGCAAGACGCAGGCTCAGCGGAATCGTATCAAGCGCAGAAAGGAAGAGGAACAACTGGCGAAGCACAAGGCTGAAATGAAGACTCGCCGGGCGCAAGAGCAGCGCATCAAGGAAATTGCTGCAGAGGTTGAGGATAAAGAGAAGCAGAAGGCCCTCGTCCTGGCCCAAGCCGCAGCAGAGGAGTCGGACGCCGACAGCGAGATTGGGGAGGAAAAGCTGCGAAGAAAGCAGCTGGGCAAGTACAAACTCCCGGAGAAGGATCTGGAGCTTGTTCTGCCAGACGAGCTGCAGGAATCGCTGCGACTGCTCAAACCGGAGGGCAACCTCCTCAAGGACCGATACAGAAGCATGCTGCTCAGAGGAAAGGTGGAGAGCCGAAGACATATTCCATTCAAGAAGCAGGCCAGGAAGAAGGTTACAGAGAAGTGGACGCACAAAGATTTTGTTATATAAATTAGAACTAATGACTTCTCCTTTCCGTACGTGCACTCTGAATTTTTGCTTGATTTTCTTTAAATTAAAGACTTCAGATCATGGCGTTTATATATATTTTTTTTTTTGCATAATTGAAAAGTTATATTTTTAAATTATGGAGCAATGTTCTCATAGTCACTGATTATGCATGGAAAGAAACGTACACAAGATGGACTTGATATATATTCATTATATACGTGGTAAACAGTTTCTCGAATTTCGCGTCGCTATTTAAAACCAAATTTTAGATTCTAAACCTGGCGAACATTTTCGTCTTAAACCTTGTTCATCATGCTTTTGAGAAACACACTTTATTGCAGGCAATGCATTCATTTAAAAAGCCACAAGGTCTAAAATTCGTTTTCGTTAGCATCCAAGTCAATTAACTGAGAGCAAGTCAAGTAAAAAAGAGCGGCACATACCTCTGCCAAAGAGTCCTCGCTTCATCCAGTCCATCGCCATCAAGCTTCTCGTCCGGAAGCTCACACTCTGCGCAAAATAAACTGACCTCCAAGCATATACAGCCCAGAGCCCACCAGCCATGCTCCAGCCCTCGCCCAGGTCGAAGACGGCAGAGTTTCCGATATATGCCAAGCTGCCCAGGTGGCGGTATTCAAACGCCTTGTAGATGGCAGCGTCCAGATCGCCGTCCCGGATATCGTTTGCCAGCATTGCATCTGAGATCCTCGCCATCTTGTTGAATTTGTGGGCCAGGTAGCATCCCTGCTGGTGGGCACGCTGAGCTGTGGCGGGGAGCGATGTCAGCTTGCTGTCGATCTGATTAAGTAGCTCCCGAAGCTCGCCAAAGTCGAGAGTTCCGGACTGATCCTTGTCGAATTCGAAGAAGAGCTTATCAAGACGCTTAAGGTGATTGATGGCCTGCGGAAATCGCTTCTTGACGTCCTGCGCAACTTGTCTCCAGTCCGAGAAATGGAGCTGGAGCTTTTCCGGTTCTATTCCGCGCTTCCACGCGAGGTTACGGAGAAAGGTAACGATGCTCTCGGCCACGTTATTCTGGACGGTGGAACAGTCGCCAATGGCATAAACATCGCCCAGAGGAGCACCATTTAAGCGGAGGTGGGTATCTGTCTCCAACGCATGTCGGTTTGTCTGGACACTACCGAGCTTCTTCGCCAATTTCTGAGAAAGACTAGTTGGAGAGACACCAGTAGACCACAGACAGAAGCCGATTGGGAGTTCTTTGGTAATTACAGATCCGTCCTCCTGCTTCTGGCTGAAGATAATCTTGTCGGGCTGAACTTCCTTTACTCGGGAATTGGTGAGGACCTCAATCTGGTCACGGTTAAACCGCTCCTCTGCATATTTAGAGACCGTCTCATCGTAAGTATTAAGAATATGGCCTCTGCTTTGAATGATGTGAACAGATATCTCGTTGCGCAGCAAACGGGGGAAGTGTCGGGTCAAGTCCTCATTCAGGAGATCAAAGAGCTCCGCAGCGAATTCGACGCCGGTCGGTCCACCACCGCTGACGACGAAAGAAAGAAGCCGCTTGCGCTCGTCATCTGAGGTGGTTGGTAGACAAGCAAGCTCAAGATTCTGAATGACCTTGTTTCGAATCATCCGTGCATCGTTGATATCTTTGAGGAAAAAGGCATTCTCCAGTCCCTTGACGCCGTGAGGGTTTGTTGAAGAGCCAACAGCAACGACTAGTTTGTCATAGGGGACGTAGAAGCGGACCTCCTTGCCCTTGTGATCAAGCTGTGAGACCTCGACCAGCTTCTCTGAGAACTCGACGTCTTCTGCCCTGGCTCGTATAAAATGGCCATGCACGCGACTTATGATCCGTCGAATTGGCTCCACCAGCGAACGTAATTCCAGAGTTCCCACAGTAGCGGATGGCAGCATAGGGGTGAAGAGAAAATAGTTTGCGGGGGAGATGACGGTGACATTGTAGTCGTCCGGGTTCAATTCTTTGAGGAGTGCCACGCCGCCCCATCCACCGCCCAGGATAACCAGCCTGGGCTTGCTCTTGGTCACATCATCATCGATAAATACCTCGGCGATTGGAAGGTTCTTGGGGCCACCGCGGCGTGGCTGAAGCGCAAGCTGCGACACATCGATATCGCTCTGCGTGACATGTTCTTTGTAGGTGCTAGCATCGTACAGAAAGAAGCCCAGGACACCGCCGCCCAGGACAACAATTGAGATGCCAACCCACGCAGCAGCTCGGTAGAGGAAGTTGAGCAGCCATGACTTGCGCTGGGGTAGCGGCTTTCCGGACAGCGCACGAGCGAGCACGAGGCTGGGGTGTGGCAGCTGGGACTGGAGTTGGAGTCGCTCGGTCGAGTTCGCGGCCAAGGCGGCTGTTCTGGGTCGGGTGTAGAGCTTAGTGAAGCTTCTCAGTTGTGTACATCTCGCGGCAGTGGCGGCTGTGCGCGAGCTGGTGGAGAGGCAGAGACGTTGCCTGGTGACGCCACTCGCTGCCAGGCGGAGGGATCCCAGCGCCTTCGCTGAGGTCACCGGCATCGTCGACAGCAGGTCAATTGGGCCGATACGAGTCGCTCACCATGAGAGCCCAAGGCCAGCCCCTCGTGCCAATTGATCGATTTGCGGGAGCTTGAAAACGCAAGAAGCAGTAGCTTGTTTCAAGCAAATAGCCAATGCTTCGATATTCTATACGTTGGTGCACGACGCCGACGCCGTCCGTCTATAGCAATGGAATGCGATTATGCGAGATTTATCAAGGGACATCCTCCTTTACGCACGAACGCAAAGCGCGCCTTTTGCGATTGATATAGGTCGGCCCTTTATTAACTGGACTACGCTACTCTGGATATGCCGGCGAAGCTCATGTCGTCATAGGCCCAAGCATTGGGCTACAGCCCCCACTAAAGATCCAAACTGCGTATCTCTTTGGCGCTTTTTTAGCGACCTAGGAACGCCGATATGCGATCGCTTGAGCGATCCGCTGATGCAACCTCGCCTACCGATGATGCCCTTTTCCGTGGAAATGCAGATTTGTGACGCATGGGAGGCATATGGAGTGGAGGCAAGATTCTAATTGTGCTGCGACCATGACAACTTGCTATCAACTATTATTACGTGCGTGCTCTGTATGCTGTTGATTATTAGGGTAGAAATATTGAAAGCCAAGATTATGCATCGAGGTACCCAGAAGACAAGCTAAAATAGGGTCCTCATATAGAAAAAGAGATGGAAGAGGGGAAAAAGGGAAAAAAAAAAAAAGGGGGGGGGGGGGGGGAAGAGAGGATATGGAAAAGAGAAAAGGAAAGAGAAATAAAAGAAACAAGAGTCTCCAGCCAGCCACCGATGTCGCCGTGTGCGTCGAGAGGACGGAAAGCCGGACGTCGGTTGCTGAGGTTCGGCCTCGCGGCGATATCGCGGCCGCCGACACGGGCCTGCAGCCCGGCAACTCTTCCGACAGGTGAGTTATACTAGTAGCTGAAAAGAAAAACGAGGGAGAGCCAACTCTCCTTATAACTCTAGCTATGCAAATACCGATAAAATGATAATTTGCAAAATGAAGCACCCGCAGTCACTCTCTTCTTTGTTTAACATCACCATATGTGTATGAGTCGCAGGGCATCCATTCACGCATCCAAGCACTTGTGCATTCATGTCATCATCAGGGCCATTGTCGTCGTCGGCAGCTAGCACCTGTTGTCCCACTGGGTCTCAAAAGAAGCATCAATCTCGTCGTGTACTATGCAAGCAGAATAGCGTCATGATGTAGATTTTTGGAATTTGCACGTCGCTCAACAACGGAAATATCTCTTTTCAACCCACCGCTGCTCTTGGTGGGGTAGAAGATTGCACACCACGGCCGTAATCTCTGGGAATACCGTCATCAACCTATGCAAGCCAACTTTTCCAGCGGAATAAGTTGCCAGGACGATACGTTCCAAAGCGACGCCATGGTCGACTAGAACCTGAACTGCCATGAGAGCTGCTCCTCCACTGGCCATCTGGGTGTCGAGCAGCAACACGCTTTCATGTTCGTGGATATCCTCTGGGAGACGCAGATAATGAAGTTCCGGCTCGCCAGTAGAATAGCTGGACTGGATCAGAAGTCGCCCTGTTCTGCAGTCTGGGATAGTCTTTCTGAGCGCTGGTTCAAAAGCTGATCCTCCTCGGAGCACAATTACAGCGCTGACTTCTCCCTTGGGCCGCAGACCGTTGTACTTATAGCCCGGTGGCGTCTCTATTGTCGCTTCTTCGAACTGGACATTGTTCAGAGCCCTATTTTAGAGTAAGTACACATTTCTATTCGGATCAAGTGCGCTGCATATTGGACCTACTGTTCAATGATTAGAGCGGCAAGGCGATCGAAATAAAAGATAAAGTCCTCGGCGGTAGTGTCTATGTCTTGAAGAATTGTGTTCATGAATTTGATTTGCGGTGCTTCGCTCATGACCACGACACGGTCGGAGAGGGGCTCATCTCTATCTCTGACCTCAAGCCTAGCCAGAGCTTCTCGATGGTGCGTTGACTTCACAAAGAGCTTCTTTTCGATGAATTGAACCATCATATCTTTATATCACTTAGCACCTTCTTCATAGAGAAAAAGGAAAACTTGGAGGTGAAAAAAAGACGTCAAGTTTGACTTACCCAGTGCTACTTGGTTCTCGATTCCTCGTGGTACAATTAAATCGGCCACCTTACGTTGTGGCTCGACGTACTAATTTATATGAGATGAGCCACGTTGAAAAGCCGCTCCATTGGGAAGTCTTACCTTCTCAAAGTTCGGCTTCACAAAAGCGAACCACTGTTTAATACAGCCTTCGACATCTCGGCCTCGTTCCCGAACATCTCGAACAACTGATAGGATAGTGGTGAGTATTTTGCGCTGTCGCTTCATAAAACTACGGCAAAGAAAATGTCTTACTTCTCCGAGACAAGCAGGTGTCTGCATCAGCTTCGCAGTATATCTAAATGCCTGTCAGAACTTGTTTAGTAGTGTCATTTGTAAGCAAACATACTGCCATATCACATAGCTCACGAACTCGTGGGTCATAGAGGGCAAAAATGCCTTCCAAGACGAGTACGTGTGGGGAGTAAATAGATGTGGTGTTTTCTAGTCGTGCATGCTTGGCGAAGGAGTACACAGGAATTTCTGCTCGCTTCCTGGAAGGGTTGAGTTAACAACGATGTTCAATGTTGGCTCCATTTCGCAGATCATGGTTACCCAGCCTTCAAGTCCCGTAGAGTGGCGATGAGAGCGTCAAAATCAATGGCCTACAAAAGACAAATTTTAAGCGTCTGATCGTAAGAGACGTAATACTTGCAATACCATATAAACCAGCAAAAAACCACATTGGGATCTGACGCATACCTCTGGGGAGTCGAAATCGTACTCATTGGCAAATGCCAGCTTGGATTGGGCAGGGGTCAAAGTCTTATAGAACGAGTCCTGGCGTTATCATTAGTTATGGTGTTCAAGGCCGGCTGCGTTTCCTGGGGTGCTCATGCCATAGAAAGAATGACGACCCATGGCAGGTTGAGCTTCTTCACTATCGTCTGAGACAGCGTCGACTTGCCGGAGCCTGAGCTGCCAGCAACGGCAATGATGCTCACGTCTGCCCACGGCGGGGAGTAGTAAGCACGCTTCTGAACCGTGACATGGCTCTCGAGCTGCGACATTTCTACCACCAGGACAAGTGCTGGCCCGAGCCGTGGGTTGGTTGATTCACCGACAGGCCGCCGTTACGAGCAAGAACAGGCACAGGATTACGCTTTTTATCTTAGGGTACAGAGTAGCAGATGAAGTGGGAAACGGCTCGCGTGATCCCCACTCGGTAGTCGCCAAAGACGAGTTTTTGCTGGCACCAGGACCAGAAGACGCTGCCACAGACGCAGGCAGTTGCAAGAGCAGAGAAGATGGCGGAATAGAGGGGGAGCGAAACGAGTGTTGATCGATGAGTAGAAGGTGGAATCCCGTAGAGCATGTAAATTGACGGTCAGGGTGCAGCATAAAATCTTATCGGCTGTGGCTTATCGACCTGCCAAACCCACCGAAATCGAGGCTTCGAGGGCGCTCGACGGAGATGGCCGCCTCTACAGCTGGCCAGCCGCTAACGAATCGGCGGCGGATAGACCCCATCCAAGCGAAGCTTGAGCCGCGCGCTGATAGGCCTGGTAGGGCTTGGAGAGGCACGAGCACCTAAGCAGGCATGTGCCAGTGGCTCTGGGCAGGCAGCTAGCAGCAAAACGTTCACATGGTTGGGTTGGCCGCGTCTAGGCGCCGCGAGGCGGAGGAGGCCTCGAGATGAGGCGGTTTGGCGTCCAAATTCAGCCTCAAGTCGAGGTGAGTGCAGGTGATGGTGGTTGACTTTGATCAGGCAGCCCTGTCTCGTGCTCCCACAACTGTGTCTACATGTAGGTATAGTAAGTACCTACTAAGTTGGCTAAACTGCTCTATCTATCTTGGGGCTGCCAAATCGTAACAAGAGATGAGCCTGTGCCAACGTGTCGTGTCGTGTCGTGTCGATACCCAAAAGCCACCCATCTGCAGAATACGTTGGCATTTGGATACGGAGTACATTAGTTTGCATTCTGTAGCCCGTTGATGTTGATATCTGACTGGTTTACGACAGGGGACTACGACAGGTACCGAGACATTTCGAAAGAAGAAGTGGGAAAAAGCTTACTTGTATGCAAGGGGGGGTTGTCTGTCCCGGAGCATACATGCTGTGAATGCTATAGGCTGGCGGCACTGCTAGGGACTTGCTGCTCTCAAAGCACAGCTGTTGCCCGTACCCATATGCTTTTTTCTTTTTTTAAACCCAAGGAAGAAAATTTTTCTTCGTTCCATTCTATGTATCTTACTCTCGCTATCATGGTCACGATAACACAGCCTGGCCCAGGGCTCTATCCCATGGATTAGTGGTCAATGACCCCGCTGGAAAGGGCAAACGCAGCCGCAACAAGCTACTGTGGAGCCAGCTCCAGGCGTGCGCGACAACCATTGGCCCGCTTGGCTGACTGTGCATGGAGCCCGAGCCACCTCCAAAAAGGGCCTTCTCTGCTCTTCCTGGCTCAACAGAAATCGTTATCCTTCCACAAACCAAACTTTTCCCTCGCTCTCAGCACTAGGCGCCACATTCGCCCTGTTCGCAAGCCAGCGGTTTCACGACTCGGCTTGCCAATGCGCTGAAACGTTGGCATCCTCGGCTTCCTTTTTGGCTGCCGCGCACGCCATGAGCCTCTTTATTCTCGCATAACCGCTGCTGTCGTACCGTAACTAGACCTGCTACCGTCTTCCCGCGGGAGGACCGTTGATCAGATTCATGGTACGATGCCGTGACGTCTCCGGGCCTTGCACCCCCTACCACATGTCCTGACTCTCCGTGCAGATGTCGTCGGCTTCTACAGCTACTCCGGCTAAGCATGCCTTTGAGAGGCGTGTTGAGGGGGTCAAGTCTCCCAAAAAGTATGATATAACCTCCGTCCTTGCGTCCTCGTTACACCCCCCCTTGGCAGCACTATAAATGATGAACATACTATCAATGGGAATCTCTCCGAGACATCTCTGCGGAAAACCGATATAATCTTCTTCTTTTCCTGACATTTCAAACATCCTGCCATTCTATTGATTTTCTTATTTACGCCACGACAAGTCCGAGTTATTAACTGGCTTGCAGCGATATTAATGCCTTGATTTTGGACTATTTGACCATGGAGGGCTACCCGAATGCGGCCGCAAGATTCTCGAAAGAGGCAAAATTGCAGCCACAGCAGGATACCTCGGCTATCCGAGCACGGCAGCAGATCCAGAACTGCATTCATAGTGGAAACATTCAGACTGCTATCGAGACTTTAAATGAGCTTGATCCTGAGGTATGTGCATTTTTCTCATATTTTTATCTTTTTTTCTTTTTTCCCTTTATGATTAGAACACGAGTTTTTACATGCACCACGCATATGGTTGGTTTTCCGGCCTGTGATGAGAAACACCACTTCCTTTATGATCCTTTACTTAATACAACACTCAATTTTGAATTGTTTATTTTTGTTACATGTACATGGTTCCTAACCGGCCACCTAGATCTTGGATAAAGACAAAGCTTTGCGCTTTTCTCTACTGCGTCTCCAGCTTGTCGAGTTAATCCGAGTTTGCAATGCATCAGGAGGAGATATTGGCCCTGCTCTGAAGTTTGCTACAGAACAACTCGGCCCGCCGGCCTCCACTAACCCTGCCTTTTTAGAGGATCTTGAAACAACAATGGCGCTGCTGTTGTTTAATTCAGATTCCTTAGAGCCGCAACTCGCTGCTCTTCTCGACCCTAGCCTGCGTCGTGATGCCGCAGATAGAGTGAATAGGGCCATCTTGGAAAGGCAATCAACTAGACGCGAAGCTGCTATCCGCCAGCTTGTAAAAATGCGAGCCTGGGCAGAGGGTGCGGCGAGAGAGAAGGGGGGCGGCCTTCCAGAGCGTCTTGATCTCGGATTGGGAGGTGACGAGTCGCAAAGCCAAACATGGCGAGGATCTGGTTCTGAAAATGGACATGAATCCATGATGACGACTTGAACAATTCCATCACATTCATAAATATGGCGATTCCTTTTATACTGCGGATTATAATACCATAATGATGATTAATACAAATGATATGATTTTCTCTCTCTCGAATAACTTGAGATAGGGTAAAGCAGTCCTAGAATGTGCGCTTCATGAATGTCTGGTGTGCATGCCGTAGAAGAGATAGTAAAGGATGGATAGACTAGGCTGACCTACTCATGCCTTGAGTCTTATAATGAGATAATTGGCTTGCGTAGAGTAGAGAAGCTCTACATAGTCGGTAATCTAAATGGCAGCTTGCTCGCTCTCAATCCTCTCTTTCTTAAAAAGCGTGACCGCCTGAATGGAAATCTGATAACGTGTTTTCTTTATCTAATATGTATATATGTATGGTATGGAGCCAAGCTTAGTGGCTGCCCTACTTTGTTCGAATGTGCTTCAACTTCTTTGGTGAGTATAGGAAGTTGTTTGCGTAGGCTTTGGGTGTGATCTTTCGAGAGTTTGGCTCCTGGACGAAGTATTCGTAGCCCTGCTTCTCTGCAAAATGAATAGCGTCCTCCTTGGATTTGAAGTTGATGTTGGTTCCCTGCATAAAATCTCCCGAAGACTGCCATCCCATCAACGGGTTTTCCCAACGGTGTCCCTTGGGGAGAATATCCCAATCCATTCGCCAGCGATCACCCCTGAAATCTCCAGATTGTGTAGCCGGCTTGGCCTCCTGGTAGATTCTATCCAGAACATTAGAAATGAGAATCTTTATAGATTTCGGCTTATAGAAATTAAATATCAAACTTACCGAACCGTTCTTCCCTGGAGCTCCATAGGAGCACCAGAGATGGTAGCGGCAGGAAGAACGTCCTCAGTGCCGTCCTGCACGCGCTTGGGGACTGGAGTATATGTGCTACGCATTGTTAGCACTCAATTTCCGCGCAAAGGGACGAAAATAGCTGTCGTACGAGGTGGCCTTGTCGAGGGGAACGTCGTAATCGGGCTGGTTAGCACTTGGCATCGCAGGCACGACGTCTGCGGGCTTGGCCGCAGAGCTTTCGAAACGGCGGGGGATAGACGCCAGTGCGATGCGTGGGCGCATGGCGTTGCGCACCAGGCGAGCAGCCGACTGTGTTCTGAGAGACGCCATGGCGAAGGAAGCGTGCCTCTCAATTGATTGAAATGGTATTGTCCGCGATGGTCATGACGGTGGTTTGCGGCGATTGTTCAAGGTGGGCTTGACAGAAATGAGGAGCGCTGATTGGCTGGTGCGGAGCGATATTTTACCGAGACGAGTGCTTTTCGGCAAGAACCTCTTGGCTGGAACCATGGTTCAAATCCAGCGATTTATCGACGACCTTCGCCATTGAGCGCCTTCAGACGTAGCCATTCGCCATATTTCCGAGCGTCTTTCCTCATACTCCGACATCATGAGCTACGTCACTCGCCGAGCGCTTTCTACGCTCATCCCTCCCAAGGTGAGACTGCCCAAGCGGCATCTGAAATTGCTTGCGCCATATGCTAACATGCTGTGATCAGATTGCCTCCCCTAAGGTATGAAAAAAAAAAAAAAAACCTGCGATGATTGAAGAAAAAAAAGGAAAGAAAAGACAAGAAAAACGACTATTGGACTACGCATATCGATACTCTCCCAAAGAGCCGAGTTATGACGGAGAGAAGCCAGTTGCTGTGCGACGAAGAAGAGATGCGAATATATGAATCGGCCGAAGTGCGGGACAATGAACGAATATTTAGCTAACGAAAGATGCTTGATGTTAGGCAATTGGTGCTGCTCCCGATGCTCTGCGCATGCAGCGTGTTGTGAGCTTCTACGAGAAGCTTCCCCGGGGCGCCGCCCCCGAGATCAAGGGCAAGGGTCTTCTCGGCCGCTACCAGGCCAAGTACTTTGGCAAGAACCCATCTGCTACGCGTACGATATAACCATACTCAGACACCCCGGATGCGAAACACAACATTGGCTAACTTGCTTCGGACTTGTAGCTATCGTGCACGCCCTGCTTTTCCTCATCGGTATTGGCTACGCCCAGAACTACTACTTCCACCTGCGTACGTATATGAGGCCGTTGGTTTTCGGTGACGACTATCGCTAACGCCGCTTGCTATATATCTAGGCCACCACAAGAACAATGCCCACTAAAGTACTACGGATGGTTTGTTGAGGCCTCTCTCAAAAAAATGATGAGCGGTTATGTAAATAGACTTTAGAACGGTGTTGTCATATACACACCCGGGCTTCCTCATGTACTATCAGACACGCATTGAATACCTTTTTCTCTCCGGTCCCATAACACTAAAGTGATGTACGAATCTTGTTTATTTTCTATACAGTTTGCATGTCGCTTTTTTTTTCTCCATACCACTTGTGTATCTTAACAGCGCATGAGCAACAATGAATAAAGATGGTACAGCGATCTTATAAGAGTGAGATTTGTTTTTGGTTCAAAACCACCAGTCCTTACCCTTAATGACTGCCAAGGCTATAGAATATATGACTGGTAATTTAGTATCACAGTCAGCCTGTGAACGTACCTAGAACTTTGGAAGGCTACCTAACTACCTACATAGTATGCATGAGTCACTGCAAGAGTATCGGCTGATGCTGACTGGCCGCCTGACTGACAGCTGCACAGAGAAACAGCTAACAAATAAAGATTCGTGCGTTTCATACAGTGGAAATTACTAGAGGTAGTTATGGTCGTTGATGAGACGTCAATCACCGCTCCCTAAAGAGAGTTCTACTTCCATTTGAGCATCATATAACGAATAATAATAGGCTGATGGTCCTCTTTGGGATCTACGTGCAAAAGTCCAAGGACACTGTGTAGCGGCTGCTAACCCTCCCAAAAACAGCACCCGTACGGGGCACGTTAGATCTTCCACAGGCGCCTCTTTACCTAAACAATTAGGCATGCTAAGCCTCTCTGGGTGGAAGAGCGCTGTGAACAGCGACGCACGGGCCCCCCAACCAGGCTAAACTTTCCCACTCAGCGCTAGGCCACAACAGGCTCCTGCAGCTTCAAAATCAGGTCGCCTTCCACCTCACCATCGCCATTCAGACACATCGCAGCCGAGTTTCTCGATCCCGGTGACTGCTCTGACGACTCCTTCCAGCCGACACCGATCCTCATTGCGAGGCCCAGGAAGAGAGGATTTGACCCCGAAACCTCCGCTGTACTTCTTACTGCCACCATCGTCCGTCCATCGCTACTGCCACTTCGTTCGCGATTCCGCAACCCCCTCCTCCTCCTCCTTCTTCTCCTCTACCTCCCTTTGGCGATATCGCGTTGCGGCCCTGCTTTTAGTGTGTGTTGTTCAAGGCATACAGGCACACCCGCTGGCCCTTTAAATTAAGTCGAATATCTGGAGGAGCGACTTGATTCTGGGCCGAGAAAGAGAGAGTTCGCATCCTTACGGCTCCTACTGGCGCACACCTGCCACAACGACGGATGATGGCCGCTGAGCCCTCCACCAACAATTCAGCTGATGTGTTTGCCTCGACTGAACCACAACCTGTGAGGCGCCTTTTTTTTCTGTTTCATCTGCAGGCCACAAATCATCTTTGTGGTGGTGTTGGCGCAGGTTTTGTTTCTCTGGATTCTTCTAGGTGTAACGACACTGTGCTCTTCGGATAAGCTAACATGATGCTCCTTGATTCGCAGGCCACCGACTCTCAACATGGCGAACCGGTACCGCCAGCTGTAAACGGAGGCTCCCCCCTCCCCGAAGACATCTCAAACAAACGAATTACGAGTGTCGAGGACCAGATCAATTCTGCCGATGTCAGTGTGAGCGGGGGGTCAGATACTGAAGCATCGCGCGCAAAAGATGGTGACAAGGGCCAGGTCCGCGCTGGGACTTCGACGAAAAAGCCTGCGACGTTCAAAGCTGTTTCCGTCAACAAGACCTTCCTCGCCTCCAAAGCGAATCCAAATGTCTCATCCAAGACCAGCGACAAACCAGCCGCGGGTTCCAGTACCCCGCCGACTGGCTCCGCCACCTTGTCCATATCACGACCACGTTTAGTTGCAAAATCAGGGAGTGGTACGGGTACCTCAACTCCAAGGTTCTCGTCACTGTCAAACGGCGGAAAGCCGGCGGCTGCACCTGACCCAAGTGTTGTGTGGAATAAGAATAGGCGTAGGTCAACCTTCGTGGGAGGACGTTTTGCTTTGTTGGCGCTGAATTATTATTTTAACATGTGCTTACTATTTATCTTCTCCTTCTAGCTACACCTGCCCCAGAACCAAAAAAGTTGACAGATGAAGAGCTCAAAAAATATGGAATTCACATGGCTAGTCGCCTAAATGAAGACGATACCCAGGGCCAAAATAAGTGGGCGGACATTGATGACGACGACGATGACTGGGAGCCCGAAGCGATAACTTGGGGAGATGGCACCAAGACGACTCTTCCCCATCCTGACGAGGTCTCGACACAGGCACCAGAGCCTGCATCAGATTCGATCAAAACTTCTGCCCAGGACAAACCATCCTCTCCGGCACCGCCAGGCGTGGCAAGTGTTACACCACTACCAAAGTCTGGAGGACTTCCGTCTGGGAAAGGACTGGTTCTCAAGAGTGCTGCTCAGGAAAAGCCAGTACTAGTTGCCAAACCTCCTGCACCACCAGCGCCCGCCAAATCTCCATGGGCTACTTTGCCACCTATTAAGAAAGCATCGCCTGGTCTTGCAGAGTCTGTGTATCCACCTCGCGGCGGCATGAAAGAGTCCCCTTTCGCCTCCAATGTGGCACCTCTTCATTCCAGAGATCCCATGGCTGATGATTATTCACGTACCTGGAGGGATAGGTCCTCATATGGAAATAAGGAGCTTTTCAACTCTCGGTCCGGTCGATACGAACCCGTTCCTGATCGGCGCCCCTCGATGCGATCCGATTCTCAGACTAGATACCCTGCCCTATTACAGCGTGTTCCTCCATCAGAGCACCCAGCCGAGCCTTCGCCTGCTTTTCAGACTAGTCGCACTGTTCAGGAAGGCCCATTTGGTCGACGTAGGGGTTCCTCCAATGTCAGCGGCGGCAGTGGCTCATATCTTCAGCGCATTGGTAAGGGAGGCGATGGCTCTATGCCACCGCCTCCTGAGCTTTTCGGCGTCCGTAGAGGCTCTCTAAGCGGCTCTGTGATAGAGAGCCCGGTTTCTCCTGTGGCGGCATCTGTGATGAGTCAAGGACAGTCAAGACACCAGCCCATGCACGATATGGCTTCTCGGCCATCTCCTGGGACAACATATGCCGCTCCTCACCATGGAAACCCACATGCTGAGATGATCAATGGGCCTGCTCCTCACCAGCTGGAAGACGATATTGAATATCAGAAGAAGTTGATGCGCGAGGGCGTCGAGCTCGCTAGAAAACGCCGGCAAGAGGAAGAAGCTCGCGAAGAAGCTGCACGCCGAGAGCGCATACAAAAGAAGCTCGAAGCTCTTGGACCTCCCCCAGAAAAGAAGAGCGAAATGAAAGATGTGACCAAGGACCGTGAGGCAAAGCCAACGCCGAACCAGCACTCGGCAGCTGGGCCGCCAGCCGAAAAACCCACTGCAGCAGATCAAAAATCTCCAAGCCAAGCGGATTCTAATAAAGATGACGCAGTCACCATAACCCGTATTGAAAAGCCCGCATTCAGCCAGAAAGACGTTGCATCGGCAAACGTTGTCCCACCTGGCCCTACAGCACCTGGCCCTACAGCCAGGCGGCAATCTCACAGCCAAGATGCAGAATCTACCAACGTTTGGGGAAGTGCTGCACCTCGGCCGGATCGACTCGCATCATGGAATTCCAGTGCGCCCCGAAATGTCTGGAGCTCTCCGGATAACAACAACGGGCTTGGAAACGGCACATTCAATCCCATTATCGGTCGCACCCCTGCTCAAACAGTTTCAAACTCTAACGCACCGGCTCCCATTGGCCCTCCAACTGTTGCGCAATCATCTTCTCACAATCGAAACCAAGTCCAGTCCGTAATTGGCTCGCGTACTACTCGGTATTCAAACCTGGGTAACGATATTGCGAGCAAATGGGTGACGGCCGTGGCTGAAAATGACAAAAAAATAAGTGCGGCAAAGATGGCTGAACGGGTAGGGCGTGACCGTCAGCTGGCCGAACGTGGAGTCACAGCGGAAGATGCTCAGCCTGCAATCAAAGATACTTGGCGCCCTGTTCATATTCCCGGCGATGGAACCAGACGTGTCATCAGTTCTACTGAAGGCAAGCCTAATACCGCAGACCCATGGAAAGTTTCGCGAGACGACCTCACCAGGGGCGCTTCTTCTGCAGATGATTCTATTTTGGGAGGCCAACCTACAGTTATTGGTGGCGGAGGCAGTGGCTCTGTCTTGCCTCCGAATGGCCCAACAACAACCCCTCAATCACGACCCTCTCGATTCTTTCCTGCTAGAGACGTCCGTATGGACATTGGCATGGCTGAACCATTGCGACCCTCTTCGCCATCTCCTCCGCCGCCAACAATGGAGGGCCACCCCGCATACGAAGGGGACATCACACGCCCGCATGTCTCATTACCGAAGCCACTACCAGTAGTCAAACTACCTCCTGCTATGGCTGCCGCTCAGGCGTCTCAATCGAAGCCAGTTAATACATGGGCCAGCCGGGCAGCTGCTAGAGAAATTCCTCGCGCTCCTCTCCATCAAGGCCACTCTGCACGACGACCTTCTGAGACGTCACATGAAAACTGGCAAGATAAAATCAATAATCTTCTAAACGGTGGGAAAACATCTCCCCCAAAGCATATGGGAGTTGATCCTGCCAGTCGGCATGCGCTGGATCATACCACTACCCAGACTTCCACAACCGTATCTCTACCTTTTGTAACGATACAGCACTCAGCGGGAATTCCACAGTCATTAACTTCAAAGCCAATGGCCGAAGAATGCTTTGAGGAGCAAGAAATGGGCTCTCTTCCACAGATCAGACTCCCACACAAGGCACCAGAAGCAGCGTGGCAACCTGCAGCAGGCATAAAATCAATGCCCAAGAGGTTTTTTGTGCAGCCGACTGTTATGGAGCCATATTATTTTGCGTCCGAGGTCGTTGGCGGCGGAAACGCTGTGCGAATCTACTTCCCAGGGATGAGTGAACCTAAGGTGGCCACCATCCCCTTTTCTGCGGCCAGAGGCGGACGAGGAAGCCATCGTCCGTCATCACGACATCGAGGTGGTGGCCACGTACCTCGTGGAGGCCCTAGTGGCGGAGGTAGCGGCAATGGTAACGGCAATGGCAACGGCGGAAACAGCAACAGTAACAATAAGAGGGAATTTTCGAATAACTACGGAGATTCGACGACTTCAAATAACTCTGGTCGTGGCGGTCGCGGCGGGTACCGCAATCGCGGATCTGAAACCTGGAGTCGATATTCTCGTGATCAAGCTGCCTAGCTGAACCACTCACAAACACTCTTGACCACCTTCTTGGGAAGCCCCGGTTTACAAACCCAACAATATAACGGCACATTATATTATTTTGATTGACCTCAACTTGTTGAGGCACCATACGATAGCTTGAACTTTCTTACTATTAACGAACGAGGATGAGAGTTAATTATTTTTTTACTACTCGTCGTCTCTGTGCACCCTGGACTCAACCGTCTCAGATGGCACAGAGACAAATATGTACAATTTCAACACGCATTATTTCAACGTATCTGACTGCGCATTGGTTTTCTGAAAGGCATTAACCAGTGTTCTTCAATGCATTGCGAACGGATATGGGAACAGAGACAACGGAAAAGGACCAAACAGAGAGAACGAGAGAGAGATGATTTTCCGTCTGCAATAAGGCTTGCTTAAGTGAGCCTGATTTTTCATTCTTGTATTTGCCAATCACTGGCTACTACTACCTACCTACCAGTTCTCAGGGAAGAGGCATCGTCTACAGGAGCAACATGGAGTGGGAGAAGACAAATAAGTCACTTTCGCGTCTCTTACGCTCGTAGTACAACTTTCCAAAATCGTAACGACCAAAAAAAACTCTTTTCACGCGCGATCTTTGGCCTCTTGCCAGTTCAATAGGGATTCACTGGTAAAACTGTACGAGTACAGATATGAAATACGGTGTCCTGGGCATATCTTGATCCCAGCCCTTCTAGCTACTATTAATGGATTGACGGATATTTGGGCTCTGGACAACTTGCAGAGTAGGCTTCTGGCGATTGTAATGCCCCCCCACCCCCCCCCCCCCTTTTTTTTTTTTTGGAAGGGAAGAAACGATTGGGGAAACAAGGTACTCGTTCACATTGATGTGAAGTAGTGCAATATTCTACAGAAAATATGCCAAATGTGTTGATTTTTTTGCTCATTACAACTTGCTTTCTCTCGCCGCGCCTTATCAGATGCTTCAGTGATATGGTGTGATGTTTATTTTGTTCTTTCTCGTAGATCCAATATGGTTTTTTTTTTCTATCATGTCATTACGTTAATGCATCCATGCATCCATCCAACATCCTTTTGACTTCTGGTCAGTTTTATATACGTATTCCTCCAACTCCAAACTCCCTCGATACTTGGTATATCACTGGATTGCTCTTGTCTCCCTCTCATTCGTTCTCGTGTTAGCCTTGCTTTCTCTTTCTCTTCGCAAACAAGAAGTGAAGAAGATCTGCAGAGCCATTACGCAGATAGCAGCCAGGTACATTAAAAAAACAAAGAAACATGATTCGTGTATCTAAATCTCTTCAACTGCACAGTTGGGGTGCAGAACATAGACAACATTCGCAGGTGTAGCCGATGGGCCTGCGCCATCTGTGAGACCTTCGCCCCTGAGCGCCATGAGGATGTTGTCCTGGTGAGAAAATGTATTGTTAGATCATGTAACACAATGAATGAGAAATGCTGATTTGGGGGATTAGAACTCACCTTGACCATCTTTCTCAAAACCATATTCGCCAACGTCTTCTCCCTGTGGTAGTCTTCTTCCCCATCCATCTCCTCTTCCTTCTGCTCCAGATACCAGTTGATGAGAACGCTGCCCTCAACGCCATCGCCAGTGCCAGCCTCATCCTCATTCACCCTCTGGACAAACATATTCATCATTGAGACATAGGTGTCATAGGTGATGGTGTGCTTCCTTCTGGCAGGGGCGACTTGCTCTGCGCTATCCTGACCTTCCTCCGCCATGGCAGCATCGCCTTCGTGATCCTCTGCAGGGGTAACTCCAGCAGCCGCATCCGCAGCGCGACGGAGTGTCTCGCCGTCTTCGTGAGTGTCATCTGTCTCCTCCATTTCGACATCATCATGCTCAACAGAGATGATACTTTGGCGCAGGAGGTTGAATGCTTCAATTACCATTGTAGGTGCAATCTCTTCAACACAGTTGACCTTGGCGATGGCCTCGGACAGACGAATCATACTTTCCAACTGACGAACCGTAATTCTGTAAGAGTTCTTGCCAGCACCACCCTGGGCGTCATCAGCTCGGAGTTCTTTATACTTCTCGACAAGGCATTCCCTCGCCTCATCCGTAAACTCAGGGCGGAATGTCCTCGCAAAGCGAATATATCGCTGCAGTTGTTCGGTGCTGAACTCAGGGGTGATGGCCTCGTCGCGGCGCTGGTGGACTCTAACAATGTGCTCGGAAAGGTGGCGATCGAATGATTCGGAGCACTCATCCAAGACTACGAAGAACAAATCAAAACGAGACATGATGGGCGCTGACATGTTGATGTTGGCGCGAAGAGTGGTTTTGCGGTTATAGCGACCACCAACCGGGTTTGCTGCAGCCAAGATACTGGTTCGTGCATTGAGCGTTGCTTGAATGCCAGCCTTGGCAATAGAAATCGTCTGCTGTTCCATGGCTTCGTGGATAGCAACCTGATCAACAACATCCATCTTGTCAAATTCGTCAATTGCACAAATTCCATTATCCGCCAGCATAAGCGCTCCAGCCTCGATGGTAAACTCTCCCGTTTCCTCATCTTTGACAACGGCAGCTGTTAAACCAGCAGCCGACGAAGCTTTGCCACTGGTGTACACTGCACGTGGTGCGAAGGAGCATACGTATTTGAGAAACTGGGACTTGGACGTTGAAGGATCTCCAACGATGCAAATGTTGATATCACCTCTCAATTGCATTCCCTCAGCCGTAGTTTTGCTGACACCAGACATGAGCTGCAAGAGAATACCCTTTTTGACAACTTCATGCCCATACACTGTTGGCGCAATTGAGTTGACAAGTCGAGAATAGATGTGATCGCCGTGGACCATAGATCGCAGGTCCTCGATCTCGGCGGGATTCATAGACGCCAAAACCGCAGCTTGAGCTTCGTCCACCGACTCAGCACCCTCAGCAATATTACGACCATTCTGAGTAAGAGCATTGATAACATCCATAGCGCCACTCGCAGCAGACTGGCCAGTGGAAGTGGTATCAGGAGCAACCATGCATGCAAGGAACGCCAAGCGATAGGTCAAATCTCGAACACCAAGGGCTTTGAGACCGGAGATACCGTTGCCGCCAACATCAGCTCCACGAGGAGCACCGCGGTCGTCACGGACCGCCGTAGGCCGTAAACCAGGAAGACCAAGCTGGCTGACATCCGGTACTACAATCAAAGCACCGGTAAATATGCATTTTTCACCTGCTTTGGCTCGATCAACAATCTCGCCTCTCATGATTACATCCATGGTACGAGGCATGCTGCCTGTGGGGATCTCAGAGCTGTTTTCCTGGATGCGGACCTTTTGCCAATCGACGAAAGTGCTATGCCGGATGTCCAGCTGCCACGAGACACGGTTTTGACACGTCTGGTTAGGGCATTGTGTTGGCTCGGTGTATCGGAAGGTTTGCTCGACGTTGGGAACGACAGCACGGCAGGCCTCGCAAACAAACGTAGCCAGCGATAATTCAGGTCGCACTTCTGATGTTCTGGTAACGGTACCGGAAATAGATAGCAGCTGGCCGATGTTGGCAGCTCTGAGGCCTCGAACTCGGGAGACAAGCGGCAGGTTATAGAACGCAATGGAGAAAAGCTTGTCGGTCTGCTGATGCTCGTTCTTCCTCTGGGACAGGTCGCTCTGGGTTGCTGAACCATATTGGCTAGCACCAGAAGTGCTCAGCTTGCTGGATGCGGTGGCCTGACGATGCTCGCGAAAGTATTGAGACTCATATTTTGCAATCATGTTATGCAATGCGGCGGTGAGGAAAGGAAGAAATCGGTAATATTGGCGTATGATACCGTCTGCAAGACTGCCATTCTCCCAGGAGGCTAGATGCTTATAGTCGACGTAGAAGGTGGAGAGTTGGTATGTTCGCATGCCCCTGATCTGGGCAATATAGTACTTGTTCGTTGTGGCGGCACTCGAAGGGGGTGCACCTGACGAAAGGGGATCTTCGATGAAGCTGATGCCCAAGAAAAGACAGCCGGTTAGCAATAGGCGCCGAAAAGTCACATCGAGTGCAAAACCTCACTTTTCGATGAAGCCCTCAAAGTGCTCCTGGACAAGGATACCAATCCGGTCCTCGACTTTGGGGATGCTGGCAGCATCTGGAATGCGCGAGCTGCGCGGAAGCTGGTCGTCCGCAAAGCCGTCGGCGTCGCCATAATCGTCACCGCGAGGCGTTCCCATATTCTCTGACGGAGGACCCCGCGGACGGGTTGATGAGGACGAGGGGAAGCCTCCAGGCCGCCTCTGCGGGGCTAAGCCGTCCGACATCATGAAGTTGGAATCGCCGGGGGTAGCCATTTTGGCCCTGTGAAGTGAATGGGAATTGGCCAGGGGCAGCGTCGGCGAGAGCGGGATTGTGAGGCTACGCGCAATTGAAGCAATGCAGGTTGGGCCGTGCCTTGGGCAAGCTGGTGCAAAAGATTATCGTCGCCAAATTTGGGGTTGAAGTGGGCTGGATCTGGTTGGAGGAAGCAACGCGCGTGGAGCGCGTTTCAGGGATCCCGTTTTAGGGCTAGCGCGACGCGAAATTTAATTGATTGCATTTAAGGACTAGGAAGCTTAGAACTTGAGGCTACAGCACATACAATGGCCATACAATGGTAGTGTTCTGTTGATTATATCACCTCGTACATACTGACTGGGTGCTACTAACGAAGTTCTTTCTCTAGTATAAACCACAGGCTGGAGACTCTTAGCCATCGCATGGCGAGAATATCTTTCTCTTTCTTTCATCTTTCTTTGACTTCTTCTCTCCATATGCATCTGCAATCCAATCAAGAGCTCTTCTTGCCGCGAGCCACCTCATCATGCATGCAAATTGTAAAATTCAGTCACCTATATTAGGCATCAAAAAGCTCTATATGCCGCCATTCATTCATCATAGTATTCAAAAATTGGGCGCCCCCAAGTCGTTTGCCTTCTGCAGTTTAAGATTGTGGGTATCATTGTAATAATCGTGGCATGCCGTAGTGGCTGGCCATTGTATCGCGTCATTTCGCTTTGTCGCCGTCCTCAGTAGAGTAAGAGTGAATCTGTAGAAAAGAAAAACGAATCAGTCATCGGATCTTCAGATATATTCACGTATCAACTTACACTGTTCGCCACTTGAAGCCATTCCTCCACACCTCTTAGGTAGGGATCCGACGAGGCATCAGCAAGCGCATCGTGGGACCAGACAACCATCTTGTCGAATTCGGTCACGGTGTGCATTGTTCCAATTCTTGGAGAAGATTCATCTTCTCCATCTTCTCCAACTATCATGACATCCGGCTGCTCGGCAGGGTTAGGTTCGTCGTCTTTTCGTTGAAGAACGACTCCTCGATAGTTTGCTGGTAATGATGCGGTTTTTCCCTGAAGTTTCCTGCCTCGAAGATAGGCAGTTCGGGTTTCGTCTAAAATAAAGGAAAATATCAGAGTCTGTCGTTATAAACTAATATTACAAAGAGCTTCGTGCTCACTCTCATCTGCAGTGGGATTCCAATAGGCTGAAGACGGCTCGATCGACCCGGTATGGTGGACGCGGCAAGGCAGTACGTTGACAATACCCTGGCTTGTGGTAGCTTCATCCTTGCGGATTTCGAGCATTGGAGATTGGCCCATGGTGAATCGTGATAACTGGAACTTGTCTGGCACGTTGAAGATGCTGCCCCTCGGCTCGCGTCGCATTGGACGCAAGACGCGCCACAGCCATCACTTCCTTATCTAATCTGAGATCTGTCGGAGCCGCGATCCTGGTGCATTCCGGGCGCTAATCCGAAAACGGAGCTACCATGTGAAGCGCTACCGGGTAGCTCCTCGATCCAAGATTGTGGGAGCTGTTGGTGGGATCTCAGATCGCCGGCCAGCCACTCGGTTGCACATATCGAGACGAATTATTCTCTCCGTCGACTAATAATGTCTAGAATCCGACCTGGACAATTCGTTTGTTGATTAAAGTTTAGGCCATGGCAATTGCTTATGATGTAACTGATATCAACTCAGGATGGTCTATGTCATAGCTATTCTTTACTAGGTATTTTGGCAGTGATATTCCTTCTGTTATTCCGACAGATGCGTTCGAGATTTCTAACAATAGCAACAGTATTAGAAGTTAGAGAAACTAAAGAAATTAGATATAGCAGATATCAAGAAAACGACACATTGAACAAGGCATTCCTTCTCATGTCACCTGGGTTGGTGTGCTATACGTGAAAATGCTTGACAATAATCAGAATCCAATAGCAACAAGCGGATGTCTGCAAAGAGCATCTACATAATATTCAAATTAGGTCTCACCCGCAGTGAATTCGAGATGGCATCTTAGACTTGTTGTAGACTAGTCGTAGTGTTTAGTTGAAATTGACTGGTTATTGCTGCTAGTCAATACCTCCGCCTCGTTGGCGAGTTTGTGTAGCATCAGTGATGCGAGGACGGCACCGGCGTCAAGCCACGATTCGAGTGCTGGATCTATATAAAGCCACATAGTTGTTCCCTGTCAACCATTACCTCGTGGGTGACCTCTCCTCGCCACTACTTAATTCACCTTGTAAGAACGATATCGCAGTGAAACGCTCTCATACAGAATGGTAAAGTTGTTAAGCCAAAGCATGGATAGATTTCGCAGCAATCTTGGCAGTATAACATGGACCCCGACTCTCAGGGTGGCCAAGTCAACCATATTATCCGTCTTATCTCAAATACAAATTGGTGCACTGCAGCTGGTTGACGAATCGGACCAAACGAACTATGTGTTTGGACAGAGAGATGCAGAAGCATCAGAGAACACAGCTATGGGAGCTCCGCCTCGACATCGGATCGACAACGTACCTCTTGTTAAGCTTGTGATCAAGAAAGCAGAGTTCTGGATGCGACTTTTCTTATTTGCCGACATGGGGTTTGCCGAGGCTTACATGCTCAAAGATTTTGAGTGTCAAGATCTGACCTCCTTCTTTCAGGTAACACGTTGCCCATGATGTAACAATATCTTATCATTTGCACACTCTGAGATGTTATAGTTATTCATAATGAACCGCGAACAGCTGAATAATGGCACCACGTGGATTTCTCAGCTCTCATCCGCTGTGTCTAATTTGGCTCGATCTACAAACACTCTTTCCAATGCTCTCCTTAACGTTTCTGCACACTACGATATCAGCAATGATATGTTTGCAGCGTTTCTATCCCCAGATATGACTTATTCATGCCCAATTTGGGATTGCAATCAACCAAATAGCGATGAGCCGTTGGAGTCTGCGCAGGTCAGGAAGCTCACCTACTTCATCGAGGGCGCAAGAATACAGCCTAGCGACCATGTTTTGGAAATTGGCACTGGATGGGGTTCATTCGCAATTGAAGCAGTGAAGAGAACTAGCTGCCAAGTGACAACCATAACTCTATCTACCGAGCAGAAAGCCATGGCAGAGAAAAGAATCGAGGAAGCTGGATTAAGAAACAGAATCGAGGTGAGACTGCAGGATTATCGAGAATTGCCAGTTCCAGTGATGCCTTACGATAAGATTATCTCGATAGAGATGCTGGAGGCGGTAGGGAAGGATTATCTCACTGCTTATTTCGACTGTGTGCACCGATTTCTCAAGCCCAACGGAGGCATCGCCATGTTTCAGTGTATTACAATGCCCGAAAGGCGCCATGAAGCATATTCTAAGTCTAAAGAGTAGGTGTTGACCGAACCATTTTGGAGATTCAAGCTTGCTAACGGCTCTAGTTTTATCAACCAATACATCTTCCCCGGCGGTTACCTCCCATCTATCACCCAGATCCTGAACCACATCAGTTGTCAATCCCAGGGGTCATTAATCATTGAAAAGGTAGAAAATATTGGCGGCCATTATGCCAAAACACTCCGACTGTGGAGAGAAAGCTTCTTGGGTAAATTTGAGAAAACTATTCGGCCTGCGTTGCTTAGAGAGCATCCTGATATGACCAAGGAAGCTATCCAAGTTTTCCGCAAGAAATGGGAGGTAAGAAACAACACCAGTTGGATTCTTGATACCTGTTGATCTAACCATCTATAGTATTATTTCTCATACTGCGAAGCCGGCTTTCTCACAAAAACGCTTGGTGATGTAATCATCACAGTCGCGCGTGAGGGATCATCAGAATTGATGGATAGGATTCCGTTGTAGGACCCAAAGAGATTTGTGTTCATCATGGCTTCTTCTTAGTCTTCTTTTTCGAACGAGACGCGCTGGAATTGGTCGTCTGTTTTGGAGCATATCGGTTCATATTATCCATGTCAAAGCCAGATTTATGCTTCCGAAACAAGAGCATGGTGGCTCTAGCATCCTCGGTGCTAGAGTGCGGGCCGCTCTGAATCTCGATACCAAGGATTTCTTTAGCAAGGACTTTTAGTGCCGGCTTCCGTCCATTCCCATACTTTTTAAAGGCGGGATACTTGGCGGTGTCGCGAATATTCCTTGGAGAGTGGCTGAGTTTGAGAGCATCCAAGTCATGCTTGATATCGTGACCAATAAGAATTTTGTCTTTTATGATGTCGTCGACTTCTTTTTGAACTTCGCTGAAATCTCTTGCAAATCTCATCTCCTTTTGGGAAATTCCGCTCACGGTTGTTCTCCAGTTGGTAACACGTTCTACCGGCTTCACATATGAATCGTAGATCTGTCGCCCGTGGAAATCAACGATACTAATGCGCGCCAGTGCTGATTCATGCCCACCTGGCCCAACTCCTACCATCTCGCAGTCAATGGCGACATACTTTCCAATCTCAACTCCGCTAGAAAGGCCGTGATTTACTTTGTCTTTCTCAGATGCGAGCATCATTGTATTGCCTTTGACTCCCAGGCCATAGGCCTCTGCCAGATCTTCGGTTGAGACCTCATGATCCTTGGCCCATATCGCCAAGGATGGAGATGGGTTCTGCTTGGGCTTGTCTACCGCGGTTGAACTTTGGACACCGCCCATTCTATGAGCAGCTGCCTTCTTCTTGCGAAATGGTGGTACACTGCCTTTACTCTCGTTTGTCCCAGGAGGTTTTCTTTTCGCCGAGGATTGTAGCTGCTCTTCAGCCTTTCGTTTTGCAGGCGGCTGGGAAGCTGCCCCAGCCTTTAATCGGGCTTGAAGTATTTTCCAATTAGAAGATAGTTCGGCCATCCTCACAAATATGGGCCGGATAAGCTTTCTAATGATCAAGAAGCCGCATCATGTGCTAGTTATCTAAAACATAGCGGTGAATTTGATTTTGAGATGAAGCTCGGTTGTGATAGCGAAGTTTGTAAGAAGCAATCTCAAGCAACTATGAGTTTTAGTACTATAAGCGTATACTTGAGAGTTTGGGGGATATCGCTGTACCGGGATGCGAGCCTCTCACCGCCTTGCGATAAAAGATAAAGCTAAGCTAAAAACATGTGGCGATTAATAGGCCATCATATTCTGCCAGGCCCCTCGCATCGCATTCTCGATTTCCATCCAACTTTCATCAAATTTACCATCATTCGTCGGCTTTTCATCATGGCTGGCGGCACACCCCATGGTGAGCCCTCTGTCGGCTCCGACACACCGCGCCAGAAAGGCAAGGCGACACCGGAGACGCTGAAAATGGGCTGCATTGCTTGGGTCGAGAAGGATGGCCAGCCGCGACGAGCCGAAATCTTGAGCATAAAAGAAACGAAGTCTGGGAAACATTTCTACTGCAATTTTGACAATTTCAACAAACGTTTGGACGAATGGGTACCGGTTGCGAGAATCGACTTCACACAGGACGTCGAATGGCCAAATCCTGAAAAAGACAAGCCAAAGGATTCCAAAACCAAGAAGGCTCCATCAACTCAACCGAAGAAGTCGCAAGTATCGAAGAAAGCACAGAAGAGGCCTGGGAAGCGCGAACAGTCGGTTACTAGCGAAGCTACAACACCCCACCCTTGGACAGGTAAGTCTGATGATCACATATTGCGATATAGACAATGTGGGCAATCGATTATGAGTGGCGTTAACTGTTTGAATCGCACCAACAGATCTTAACGAAACGCAGAGCCAGCGAAAATCATCATCAGTTGGGCCGGAGGCAGACACACAAGTAAATGTTAGTTTTGAAGCGAGCGCAACACCGGGCGCAGGAGATGACCTGCTCGCCGATGAAAAAGAAGAGGAAGACAAGAAAGACGAGCATGGCTTTAGCCGGGAGGAAGAGATTGAAAAACTGCGCACTTCGGGTTCGATGACACAAAATCCGGCCGAAATATCCCGAATCAGAAATATATCAAAAGTCCAGTTTGGGAAGCACGACTTATTCCCATGGTACTTCTCGCCTTACCCAGAGAGTTTTGCGCAAGAAGATGTCATATATATCTGCGAATTTTGCCTTAGCTATTATGGGGATGAGATAGCGTTCACACGACACCGAAAGAAGTGTACGTTGCAGCACCCACCGGGCAACGAGATCTACCGAGACGACTACGTATCCTTTTTCGAGATTGATGGACGGCGGCAGCGGACCTGGTGTCGCAATCTGTGTCTCTTATCCAAGATGTTTCTCGACCACAAGACACTCTACTACGATGTAGATCCCTTCCTG
This sequence comes from Trichoderma asperellum, assembly GCF_020647865.1. Taxonomy (NCBI): domain Eukaryota; kingdom Fungi; phylum Ascomycota; class Sordariomycetes; order Hypocreales; family Hypocreaceae; genus Trichoderma; species Trichoderma asperellum. The sequence continues at coordinate 1,674,930 of NC_089417.1, forward strand.
TTCTACGTCATGACAATGCGAACGGATAAGGGATGCCATATCGTAGGATACTTTTCCAAGGAGAAGGAAAGTGCTGATGCATACAATGTGGCTTGTATTCTGACACTTCCACAATATCAGCGAAAGGGCTACGGTCGTCTCTTGATTCAGTTCTCATATGAGCTGTCTAAGATTGAAGGCAAACTTGGCTCTCCAGAAAAGCCTCTATCTGATCTTGGTCTCCTCAGTTACCGTCAGTATTGGTCTGAAAACATTCTGGATTTACTACTAGGCTACAACGAGCGAGATGAGAAGGCGACGATTGAAGCCATCTCGACGGCTCTCGCAATGACGACGCAGGATGTGGAGCATACGCTACAAGCCATGAAAATGCAAGTGTATCACAAGAGCGATCACAAAATCGTGATACCGGAGAAACTTATTGAGCAGCGGGAAAAGCAAAAGCTCAAACGGAAGAGAGTTCTTGACCCCCAGAAGATCCAGTGGAAGCCACCGGTGTTTACAGCATCAAGCCGTACGTGGGGTTGGTGATGTAAGTGTTGGTTTGGCAGCAGATATGATTGTATACCTTATTGTTTATAGGAGTTTTTGGGGGCATAGGCGCTGAGTAGGTTTGATGTTGATAGCTTTGTCTGTACTGAGCGCAATGGATGTCTCATCCCTTTTCTTTTTCCTGTTATAAGTTACTCTTATATTGATGATACCCTCAACTCAAGATACATTACCAAATGCGAATTATCCCATATGTGCTTTTGGCCCTTGAATTTTCATTGGAAGCCATCCATTGAACTTGAATAGATACGTGTTAACTGGGGCTGTGCCACTCGTTCGCCTGGGCGCTCCAATGCTCTTCGTTGTATCTTCTATCGTAAATAGGACATATTTGTCACATCCAACGGAATCCGTGATTGTTGGCAGCCTTGGAAAGTAATAATCGAGGCTCACTCATCTTTAATGACGTAGTTGAGAAGCTGATAGCTTCCGAGAGCGGCAATGCAGCTAAAGCTGTCTTAGCTCTGGGGGGCGATAGTGCGATAGTGGGGGATTCTGCAGTGCATGCAGGCCCTTGTTGCAGCTGCTGTCAGCCAGCGCTTCTACACAGTCCCTACGAAGCGGCCATTCTTCTTGTGCCTCCATCTATAGCAGTCGGAATTGGAGGAGGGAGACATCGCATTGGCGGGTCGCCTCAACTTCAGCAAACGGCCAGAATGTCTCTCCAGCGCTTCGCGATCGCACTGCTGGGCATCGGCGCAGTGACGCCGGCCCTTGGCCGAGACGACTCGCAAGTTCCGCTGCCCAACTACGCCGACTTCTGTCCTGATTATGCCCTTTACTCTACATATCCGCAGTTTGTCTCCAGCCTACACAATACCTGTTCTCATATCATGTGAGCATTGAGAACTGACCAAAAACACAGTCGTCCCTTCAGCACTGGCCCCCTCGCCTTGCCTTTCCAGCGACCCAGTCCACAATGCCGGACGTTTCAATCGGACGAAATCGAGAGGGTCATCAAAGAAGTAACGTCTCGGATCAAGGATCCAGATCTGGCACGCCTTTTCGAGAATACATTCCCCTCCACCACGGATACAACTGTGAAATTCCATACGAATGGCGACAAAGAAACGGCCTTTGTCCGCCTTGACGGGCGGCGGCAAGACGACGGCGCATGGGAGGGACCCCAGTCGTTTATCATTACCGGAGATATCATTGCAGAGTGGCTGCGTGATTCGACAAATCAGCTTCGTCCTTACCAAGCTCTAGCCAAGAAGGACCCCGCCATCTTCAGCTTGATACTCGGTGCGATCAACACGCAGTCCGAGTATGTCATTCAGTCGCCGTACTGCAATGCGTTCCAACCACCTCCTATCAGCGAACTACCCGTCTCTGCTAATGGTCAGGACGACTTGGTGCACCCGGCGTACGAGCCGAGCGCTGTGTTTGAGTGCAAATACGAGCTTGATTCTCTGGCGCACTTTTTGGCGTTGGGAAATGACTTTTACGACCACACCGGGTCAACTGACTTTGTGAACAAACGATGGCTCCTCGCCGTTGACACTCTATTGGTGGTATTGAGGCAGCAGTCACAATCAACATTTGATCCGGAAACGAATCAGTATGAAAGAAACACCTACACTTTCCAGCGGTGGACCAATACCGGCACTGAGACACTCAACCTACAAGGCGTCGGAAACCCGCTGAATAGCGAGACTGGGCTGGTTCGCTCGGCATTCAGACCAAGCGACGATGCTACTATACTGGGCTTCTTCATTGCAGCAAATGCCATGATGTCTGTGGAGCTTAGTCGGGCTGCCAAGGTGCTGCAGGCTGCAGGTAAAACGACGCTGGCTGGAAAGCTGGCCAAGTGGAGCGAGCAGCTTCGCGCTGGAGTTTTGGAGCATGGTGTTGTTAAGCACAAGAAATATGGTGATGTGTTCGCCTATGAGGTTGATGGATATGGCTCTTCCATCTTGATGGATGATGCCAACTACCCTTCGCTTCTTGCTCTTCCGGTGATGGGATTCTGTGACGTTGACGATCCTATATATCAAAACACAAGGAAGATGCTGTTGGAAAAGAAGGGCAACCCATACTACTTGAAGGGCAAGGCTTTCCAAGGAATTGGAGGTACGTTACTCCCCACCAAATCCGGTAACTGAGAGGACAAACAATGAAGTTTTAACATTTTTTTTTTTTTTTTTTTTTTTTTTTTTTTAGGACCTCACATTGGCTTGGAAAATGCTTGGCCCATGAGCCTGCTGCTTCAAGCCCAGACTTCAAACGACGACAAAGAGATCAAGGCATGTATCGACTTGGTGATGAAAGCGTCTCCTCGCGGACTTATTCACGAGAGCGTGGATGTCAATTACGTGAACCAGTACACGCGAAGCTGGTTTGCTTGGGCGAACGGCGTCTTTGCTGTGACGATTTTGGATTTGGCAAAGCGAAAACCGCATTTGGTCTTTGGGCCGGGGGCTGAGCCGTATGAGATGTAAACAAATTGATTGAAACGAGTAAATACGATTGTTATATGTTTATGTATTAGCATAATGAATACCGCATGTTCAAGCTCATATTCCAACGACGGCTCTTGATACAGTTGTCTGCGTATTTGTAAACCCCACATTTCAGGTAACGCATGCATTTGAGCTTCAACCAATGACTCCACAATTTAGTCTTCTCCATAAACATTGTATTTGGCATGAGAAAGTTCGGTAGAAAGTATCTATATAGTTTAGATAGCATTATGACATTATGAGTCCCACCCTCATCATCGCCTTGTCCAGGAGCTAGCTGACCTTACCCCAGAACATGCGCCCTTTGCATGCCATATTGCGGTGCAATTCACGCCCTCCACTAACACGAGCTTGCCAATTCAAGTCCCACCGCAGGCTGTCATTGAGATTAATAGCTCCAAACAACACTCAAAGACGCACTTCCCTGCGCCTCATTGCAACGACCTCTGCGGCCAACATGCCCGGCTCAGACGCTCCACCAGCAGCAAAGCAAAAGCAAATCAACTTATTGCGCGGATGGCCCTCACCTGATCTTCTCCCCGCAGACCTCCTCTCAGCAGCCTGCCAGCGCATCCTGGCAGACCCCGTCGAGAGCGTCCCCATCCTTCAATATGCACCCGACCCAGGCTACCAGCCGCTGAGGGAGAGGCTGGCCCAGTGGCTCGGCCAGCACTATGGCGTTGAGCCAGATGCCAATCGCATTTGTATCACGGGCGGCGCAAGCCAGAATCTGGCGTGCATTCTCCAGAGCTTCACGGATCCGCATTACACCAGGGTTGTGTGGATGGCCGCTCCTTGCTACCACTTGTCGTTTGGCATATTCGAGGACTCGGGCTTTGCGGGAAGATTGAGAGCAGCACCGGAGGATGACGAGGGGCTCGATGTTGAGGAGCTGGAGAGAAGGCTGGTCGCTTGGGAGAGCGCAGAGAAGCGCAAGCCAAATCAAGAGGTGAGTGCAAAACAGTCAATCCGCCCATGAATATATCTCCTTGTTATATCCTTTCGGCCCAGTTTGTGGGAGTACATTTGCGGCAGTAGAGCTGAAACAAGTCGCTTTTCAATTCCTGCTTCTTTAGCCCCAGCCATTCAAAGATCCTGGCCCGTATAGAAAGCTCTATAGGCATGTTATCTACGCTGTGCCGACATGCTCCAACCCATCAGGGAAGACACTATCTGTCCACCGACGCGAGAGTCTTGTTAAACTAGCTCGGAAGTACGATGCTCTCGTTATCTGCGACGATGTCTATGATTTCTTGCAGTGGCCGCTCGAGGGACCTCCTACTGCTGAACGGCCGCCAGAAATGAGACTCCCCAGGCTGTGCGATATCGACATGTCGATGGGTCGGGCAGAGAACGATCCCCAAGGTTTTGGACATACAGTGAGCAATGGGTCCTTTAGCAAGATTGCGGGACCAGGCGTTCGGACGGGATGGGCAGAAGGCACTCCGGCCTTTGCTTTAGGACTGTCCAAGACGGCATCTTCTATGTCTGGCGGTGCTCCAAGTCAGCTCTGTGCCGCGATGCTAGCCGATTTGATTCGGACTGGCGAGCTGGCGAACTTCATCGAGACCAAGACTCGGCCGGCTTTACAAAGGCGGCACAAGATTGTGATGGACGCTGTAAAACAGTACTTGGCTCCCCTTGGTGTCGTATCAAGCGAATCTAGCATCCAGGGCGAGAACGTTTATGGTGGCTATTTCGTATGGCTTACACTAGCTCAGGGGCCGTCAGGACTGCTGGTCTCAGATGCTGCGTTAAAAGAGGAAAATATCGTTCTTGGAAGAGGGAGCATGTTTGCGGTTCGAGGAGACGAAGAAGGTGCCAAGTTTGACAACCAGATCAGACTATGCTTCTCCTGGGAACCGGAGGAGGCACTCGTCGATGCCATCCGGAGGCTTGGGCTCCTGATACAACGAATGCAGGCCAACATTGGTTATTATGAACAATTAGTAGGTGGAGTCACAGACAATAATCGTCCCGTTAGTAGTTGGGTGTAATTTTGAACCCAAGCGAATAAGGTAATCTAAGGAACATTAAATGTTTCGATGAGAATATCTTGCGGTTGGTCTCCCTTAGCCATGTTTATAAACCTCAAAAAATAGGCTAGTGCTATAAAATTTCAACTAATATTTAGTTACATGGCCAGTGTCAGCTGTATATCACTTGATGGTATTCCAAGTAGTCAAATATTATTCGCTTCGCAATGAGAACTGTTACCACCATCGTCCTCCCCCGCTCCGCTAGTTGTAGAAACGTCTTTCCATATCGATACTTTTCCTCCTGTTGCGCGCTCACATATGTAAAATGCTATTACTGTATCCAGCATCACTATTTGAACTGCTAAGTGGAGAGATGCCTTTCCAGTCTTATCGTCTGTCCTGTATTTAGTGTTTGGCCGCATGGATCGTACAAAAAACTCTGAAGAGTAGATTCGATTCTCAGCTTTGTACTTTACTCAACCCCATGTGAGAAACAACTACCTAGGTTACCTCCTTTCAACTGACTTGCTTACTAAATAACAGCTGCCTTGCCTATAACATAACGTTAGCATTAGGCTTACGAAGCTGACGTGACACTTTAAGAAGTGCCACTTGGAGGAGTGCCGCTCGGAGGAGTGCCGCCTGGGAAAGTGCCGTTTGGAGGAGCACCGCCCGGAGCACCGCCGCCGCCAGCATTTGGGTTCGACTCTCCACCAGTTTGATAATACGTCGCCGCAGCGTTGACCTCCTTACTGAGTGTCGTGTTAATGCCGAAACTGATCCAACCCAGCAGTCCATCCTGCACGTCGGTTCCCAGAAGCACATATTCCAAGAACGGGTCGCTTGTTTCTGCCTCTTGAGCGGCGATACTGTCTTCTGCATTGGTGGTCAGTGTCTGCGTGTTGGACGAGTATACCGCTGTGGCCTCCACCTGGTTGATCAGGTCTTGGTCGAAGAAGATCTGTCCGACGTGAGAGGCATTTGTGTCGAGAAGTGTTCCGTTGGTCTCGGCCGTTGCGTTGAGATGTACCATGACGTGAATGTGCGTAGTTCGACCCGTATAGTGGCCTGGGAAGAGCGTATCAAACTGCACGGTACCATCGGAATCGGTCTTCTGAACGCCACGGAGAAAGGTGGCATTGAGGTTCGAAGTGTCCACAGCGCTATTGCCATTCCCAGAAGCAGAGACTCCCGAATAGACACCTGTCGAGTTGCAGTCTGACAAAATACACATGAGATGTTATTTAGGGTGACTTTCGGCTTCTGAGGCCGCGGAACGAGAGAAAAACTTACGCCATATTTCAAGAAACGCGCCAGTCACAGGCTCGCAGGTTTCCGTATCAAGGACCTGGATATCTAGGACTAGGCCAACACCACGTTGGTCCTCTGTTACATTCTTTCTGATATACTCGCCGGAAACGTCTAGTACTGTGTTAGTCGAGTTTGTGTTCTGCAGTAAGGTATTGTTCTGAACTGACAGTAAGGACCCTCGGTTACCTCAGGACTGAGCACACACGAGTTATTCGAAGCGAAAATAGTGCTTTCCAACGTCTCTAGACCATATTGCTCCGTAGAGTGATGTGATTCATTGAGAAGCCTATCAAGGGTGCGACCTGTTCACAGATTAGTCCCGAAATAAGCTGAAGAGACAAGGAACGAATGTTGAATCACATACCCATTAGACTTCCGCCTTTCGCATGCTGGGCTGCTAAGTCTCTTCTGCGCTTCGTGGACCGAGCCGTAACACCGCGAACATTCAATTTAGCCGCACAGTGACTAAGATCCTTGCGCGTGAGCCTCCTGAGCATGGTCGAGCGCTCAGCTACTTCAGCTCCAATATCATGGCCGGGGTGAGCCGAGACTAGGACGACGCCGAGCATCGCGCCTGAGAAGATTGCTGAGAAACGCATGGTCACAGATTCAGAGGGTCCCGTCTCCGTGGAAAAATATAGGCACACAATATACTCAATCGAGATGTGATTTTCTTGATATTCTGAGACAAGCCGAGGTTGTGAAGATGAATGAGTATGCTACTAGTTCTCCAGGTTCATAAACAAAGTCCTAGCACCGGGAATATATATATATTTATATATGCTTCTTCTCTTGTAGGCACTCCATTCTATCAAATATGGCAGGGCCATGTATGCAACACTGTCGTCGTCATCTTCCCCTATAGGGTGACGCGGAAACTTGGAATAGAACTGGAGGGTACATCAACACTACAACATGAGAACACCAATGCCGCGTCAGTTCAATCGGGATGTGGGCGGGTGGCTCCGGGAGGAAATCCACCACATCGGAAGGACAGGGGCCTGGCCATTTCACAAGCCAATGAATGGTTGTTTGCCCCTGAGATGAGCAAATATAGTTCCGCTTTAAGGTTAACTGCTAGCAAAGAAGAACTAAACGGCCGTCGAAATAAAACAAACGGGGAAGAAGTAATACCCACGGCCAAGCATCAAGATACCACCTCTAAGCCTCTATTAACAACACATGAATTATTACATATAAAGTAGATGTATGGTATTGGCTCTGCTTCTTTCCTGGTCCCTTTGTCTAATACGAGGTTGGCATGTCACTTCTTCGAGAAAAATGACATGATGTTGCCTTGACTCCCACTCTTTGTAGCGGGTGCTGCCTTTTTTGATTTCTGTGCTGATGAAGCGGGTGTTGCCGTGGGTGTCGGCTTCGTGGCTGGTGGGGGAACTTCATCTTCAGAGAAAGACTCCCATGCAGCCTCCTGAATAGTTACTGTGTACAGGATTTAGCAATGTGCTGGCGCAAACATGATCATGCAACTTACCCATATATCCCTGATCATCCAATATGCGCTTCTTTTTCATGACTCGCCGCTTGCCTCTTCGGCGGCCATTGCTAGAATTTGATATCACCTCTGCAGGTTCTTTATCCTCCTTAGGCTGTTCGGGTTCAGGTTCGGGTTCGGGCTCGGGCTCAGAGGCCTCTTCCATTTCCTCATCTGATTTCTCATTCTCATCTTCGTTTTTGGGCTCTTCCTTTTCGTCTGCTTCATCTTCAGGATCCTCCATCATACGCAGAAGCTGCTCTTCACGTTCCTTTCTTGTTCGTTTCAGTGCCTCCAAGTCTATTGACTTGGAATCGGGTAAATCCTCTTCGTCAGCTTCACCATCATCAGATAGGGCCATACTGGTATCTTCTTCCTTTGGCTTGGGTTCCGGCTTAGGCTTGGGTGGTTTCGCTGCTGCCCTAGCAAAGGACTGCATGATACCTCCAGAAGAACCCCTCTTTAACGATGGGGGAGGTTTCTTTCCAGCACTCGATGTTGGAGTAGTATCAGCAGATGTGGCTTCTTTAGTCTCTTGCTTGACTTTCTCCGCTTGACTAGGTTTTGGCGTAGCCGATTGTGTCTCCTGTTTGACAGCTTTATGTGCACTCGGGGCTGGGGCCGGGACCGAAACTGGTGGACGACCCTTCCGGTCCTTCTTGCGGGCTTTGGGATTCGCGATTAATCCGTAGGTATCCAGCATTTTCGCAGCATCCTCAACCTGTCTATACTCAGACAGCGACTTTGAGACGTCAGAGAGCAGTGCCAGGTCTCTTTGAGGGAATGGAGCTAGGCTATATATATGCAGAGACGTGACTTCTTCATATTCGGCCAATGCATCTAAGTAGACTATTAGCAAACTGTCACAGCATACTCTATCGACATGATCAGACCTTTTAGGCCGTCTTCCGCTACTATGGTAACCGTTTTGGCGGGTGCATAGTCAGAGAGGAGTTCTGGTTCAGGTGCTGAGTTGTCCATCTCAGCATCGCCATTCTCTGGCTCTCGGTCTTCCGTTTTGGACCCATAGATCAGGTAGGTAGCATGAATCGAATTTGCTTTAGAAGCATTCTGACTCTCATAAAATTCATATAGCTTCCTAAGTCCTAAATCAATATGCAATTCATAACAAAATAAAGAGGGCTAAACTCACTGTTTAGCAACATTCACCCGAAGGTTGAGCGCTCTGCTTAGCAGACGATATGTCACCTGCGCCAAACACAGATTCTTAGTTTAGAGAACCCCAGCACGTATTGCAGCAATTGAAGAAAAGCGCATCTCTACTTACCGGCACCTCTTCACTCAAGAGCCGATCGGAGAGGTATTTCTGGGTATCGTCCATGGCTGCGCTCTTTGGTCTAGTCTACAATCCAGATAAATGGCAGATTATTCCGTACAGCTGGGCACGCAAGCTTGCAGTCTCGACCTGGCAGCTCTCCAATTGGGCCCACGCGCGTTCAGCACTTAACACGAACTCACGTGGCCGTCATTTGATATACTCGCTTTGTAGCATATTTACCTCTTTAACGCAGACAGACAACCTTGAGGGCCGCTCCGGCCGCTGCATTTAGCTATGCATGTAATATGTATATGCATTTAGTAGATGAAATTCCGTCTCTCCAACGCGTCGGTCGCGACGACGGCGCATTCAGAATCCTGGTCGTTAATGGTAAGCTTTGTCTTTGCCTTGCTCAGCGCTGCCAGCCAATATTCGAGAATAATTTGTTTTCCCCTCCTCTGTCACAACCGGAGCATTGACGACGCCGCGATTTGTAAAAGTATAGCGAATCCAAATAGTTTTCATTTGCTTTCATTTTCTTCTTTTTAGGATATTCAGACCTGCTTGCCTTTATGGCCGCCTCCGACGATGTTCCAGATTCAACCGACTGGCTCTCGACGCCACTATCTGGCTTCGCAGCTGTTGAAGCCGCCTTGCGATGCCAAGTATGCAAAGACTTCTACAAGACACCGATGATCACCTCCTGTTCGCATACATTCTGCTCCATCTGTATTCGGAGGGCACTGTCCAACGATGGCAAATGTCCCATGTGTCGCTCGACGGAGCAAGAGTTGAAACTTCGAAGCAACTGGTCCATGGAGGAAACAGTAGAAGCATTTACCAAAGCACGGGTGACTGCGCTGAGTCTTGCGCGCAATCACAGGCCGAGAAGCCAATCGCCGAAAAGGAAAGCGATCGAGGCGTCTCCGCATGCGCACGAACCGAAGAGACTGCGCACATCAGCTAGATTAAGCAAAAGTCGAGGAGAGCAGGCAATAGCAACGACTCCGACAATGACGGCTGAAGAACAGACTGTTCCTGATTCGAATAACGAGGACGATGACGAGGAATATGTGCCTGATACTCGTGAGTGCACATACACATCTTCGGTTCCCGACGTCACGGCTGACAATGTACTTTCGCAGCGAATGGTCTTGTGCCCTGTCCCATGTGTAACAGAAAGATGAAGGAATGGCAGGTATTTGGGCATCTGGAATCGTGCCCAGGTCCTTCGGCGGCGGCAAATAGTCCGAGCAACAATACTGATTCTGAAAATACCTTTTCCTTCGGGCAATCTCAGCGGAAACAGCAAAAGACACTCGAGCGACTCCCTCCCCTCAACTATTCCATGTTAAAAGAGCAGGCGCTGCGGAAAAAAATGCTAGAATTAGGGCTCAACAATCAAGGACCTCGCATTCTCTTGGAAAAGCGCCATAAAGAGTGGTTGACACTATGGAATGCGAATTGCGATGCGGCTACGCCGAAGAAGCGCTCAGAGCTGCTCCACGACCTGGATATCTGGGAGCGCACACAGGGTGGCCGAGCACCCACCTCTGGCCGAGTAATACAGACTGCGGCGGTGATCAAGGACAAAGACTTTGATGGTGCTGCATGGGCAGCTAAGCACGACTCTTCATTTAGAGACCTCATTGCGAGCGCTCGTAGAAATGGAGAGGCGGCAAAAAAGAAATTGGAGGAGGCAAATAAATCAACCAGCGATCAGCCGCAGAGCTCAACAAGTCAGCCTCCAGACTTGATGGTTATTTCATCATCCCAACCGCCAGCCTCTAGCAGTTCAGCAGCCCGAGGAAATAGAGAAGAGTCAGGAGACGCATCGGATCTACAATCACTACCCCCTAACGTTGCTGAACCAATGGCTTGGGAGGCATCACAACGGCCAATAGACCAAATACCAACAGCCGAAGCGTCAGAAATACGTAATATAGCTGGAAGTAGATAAATATTAGCGTGTGCATATTCTGATACCAAAAAGCAATGATACCCATCTGGTTTGAGCGTAGTTGATTGGGAATTATGAATGAATATAATGAAATTACAGCGCAAATCTCGCAAGATCCTACTACTGAAAATTGCTTCTATTGAAACTATAACGACCCTTTGCTCATGCTATTTGTCAAAGAATAAAACGTGTGTATCCATCCATCACGCCCATACCTATACCTTGAAATCAGTATACAGCCCTGCCTTGCAAAAAAAGCCTTTGTAATTCCAGCTCATGAGTATATTCCGAATGATGACCCTTCCTCTTACAACCTATTTCTCCTCTACCCATCGAGCGTCAGCTTCGCAATACCAGTCGCTCTTGTTGGTGATTGCGCCCCCATCCTCTCTGCCTCTTCTGTTGGCACAGATGGCAGCTCATCCAGCTCCTTTCTAGCTTTAGCAGCTTCCCTGGCCTCCTCCTTACGGCGTTGCTTCTCTTCCTCTTCCTTCTTCTGCTCCATTTCCAAAGCCTCCAACTCATCATCAATCTCCCCTTCATCCACAACGATGCCAGTGGGCTCAGACAAAATGGCAGTCAACTCATCCGTCGCGCTCATTTGCTCTCTGAGATGATCCATTGTAGTCTCGACCCTTTCGGAGCCACCAATTTGGGCGTTGAGGCTCTTCAGCGCACTGGCCGATGATTCCATAACCTTGACCAACTGTACTTGGTCAGAAGCCTGCTGTAGCCTCGAAGCTACCTCTTCAAGCTGGTTCAGAGTGGCATAACGTGTTGATAAAGAAGATTCGGCTCGTTTCTTCGATTTGAGCGCTGCTAAGGCTGTTACGCGATTCTTCCGTAGGACTGCATTCTTTGCCTCTTGATCTAGTTCGTCTATCCGCTTGTTAAGCAGATTAACTTGATGTTCCAGGCTGCCCACCAGCTCCTTTATGGATGCGATAGACGCATCCTCCTCGGTGATCCCTCTTTCTTCACCAACTCCCTGGATGCGGACAATGTCGCCATTGTATTCGATCATATCCTTATCTCGAGAGAGGAATTTCAGTAACACATCAAAATCTGTCCCAGACAGTCGCTGATCTTTAGCCAGCACTGATTCGAATAGTGCTTGAAATTGGGCCCGCGTGAAGACTCGGTCATACCGTGATGTTCTTTCGGCAATGGTCTCTCCCAGCTCCCGGCTGGTTGCTTCTACATTCTTCATGACAACGTAATTGCCCTTGGGTATCTTATCTTCGCCTCGAGTCGGGTCGATAACTCCTATCTGCCGCAGGGCCCATCCCATTACATTCCATGGCACCTGCGACCAACCCTGCTGGTGGTGGTATATATTCTGGGTTGACTGCAGAAAGGTCTGCAGGGGAATCAGATCCTTTTGTGCCAGCGCTTCGTTTATGACAGTGCCGAGCGCCAATGGTTGGCCGAATTGTTTGCTACTTAGCGACCGTCGTAGTGATTCGTCGATATCGAAAACGAGGGCGCTGGACTTGGAGCCCTGGCGAGATAATAGCCCTTCAGAGGCTAGCCTCGCGAGAGCAAGTAGCCAGGCTGAGATGTTCGCGTGGTAGCCATCTGGATTCAGAGTCTTTTGCGAGCGAAAGTCGGAATACAGCGCAGGGAGTCGAGTTCTGCCACAGTCAGTACGAGCACTACGCGATTGTCCAAAGAAAATTGGATGATGCAATCGGATTGAGTATCGCTTACTTGCGGAAGTTTGGATCGTGCTCGACCAAGTAATCAGCTAGCTCGCCCATTTTGATTCTACAAGAGAATCGCAACAGCTATTTCAATTCCACGCGCCGCAAACAGATGCGCCTATGATGTCGCTTCCTAGATGCTTCTCATAAGCATTGATGAAGGAACTGCACGTGTACTGTCTCGCGACTAATACAAGCTGCTGGAGTGTTTGGTGTGATGACAGGCAAACGTTCCTTGCGGGAGCTGTGCCGCCGCTAAGGCGCTTTAGCTTTACTGCCCGATTATTTGGTGCATGTGATATCACTCTTCTCAGCCACTTGTGTCACTTTGGTGATCCCACTAGGTACATTATAAGTCCAAAAGCATTGCAAGCGCATTAGTAGATACATGGTCTATCTACAAGTAAAAAAAGGCCTGCCTTTCATTCATCTACGCTCAGAACTGATAGATACAACGTCGTTCAAGACAAGGCTAATTATTAGTAACGGCCCATTAATAACATGACACTCGGACGAAAAGTAGACAAAGACGAAAAGCCTCCCAATAGTCCATGTCTTTGAACGGCTCGTCTTTCATCAGCGCTTGTAACCATTGATCCATTTATCCTCCTCGTAACTAACCCAATTCCATTATCCTATTCAAAACCCTCTTTATCTATATCTTCATTGGTATCTTTGCTCATTTCCTCATTGTGCAGGGGTGCCGTTTCCAACGCTCCGCCGCGGGCTAGATTGCTTGCTCTCCTTGAGCGCATATCGGTCAACGCCTCGCTCTCTTCGTCTATGCCATCGTCAATCGCGTCCTCTGGTATGCTCCGATCATGCCCAGCCGGAAATTCCAGTTTCTCTGTTAGCTCACGCTGCAGCGAGTCCATCGTCTCCCGAGCGCTTGCGAAGCGCGATATACCTTGGCCGTGCGGCAGCGTTTCGTACATTCTCTTGGCTTCATTCAGGCATCGTTGGGCCGGAATATGCTTGGATTGTTGGGCCCAGGCTCTTGCAGCAAAGACGCTCCAGGCTGCTGACTTTCTCCGTCGACTGCCCCAGCTCCAACTGCCGACACCTGGCTTGGAGGCATAGCAAATCGCCAACCGCTCCTTGACTAGGGCATCTCCAATCCTACCCAGGATCTTTGATTCAAGTAGACGAGTGCACCATCGTGCGGCATCATCGATACTGGAGCCTCCTCTTAGTCGTAGAAGCTCCTGGGCCAAAATCAAAGTCCTCGTCGCCCCATATGGAGAGCTGCACCGTGTATTATACGAATAGAATGCAGACTCTAGCATTTGATCCACAGTCTCCGCGCGGCTCTTAGATGTTAATTGCTGTGGCATGAGGAGCAGGCTAAGAGCAGCCATTTCGTTCGTTGCGGCGTGGTATTTCCAAGCCTTTGACTCGCTAAAATCGGATCGCAGTAGGTCATAGGTCGAATGAGCCAATTTCCAATCGCGCAACATAAAGGCAAAATCAGCTAGTTTCCTCATGATGGCTTCCGATGTATCAGCACGGTAGAAGCCCGAGGGATCATAGCCGTCTTTGCTGGTATTGACGTTGTTGCTGCTGGATGAGGACCGCGAACTGCTGCCGAACCCTGTCCATCTTTTTGATAAGCTCATAAATCTTCCGGTGATTCCCCTACGTCTAGAGGCAACTTGGTCGTTCCAGATCGTGGCGTGGCGTTCCATGGTAGGAATAATCGATTGCATTAGCATTTCGCGCACAAACGTGCGGATAGCAGTAGCATCAGATTCAAAAATGTATCGTGATGGATCTTCAAAATCCTCATCGTTCTCGCTTCGCCGGATTTCTGCCAACTCTTCAGGTGCAGACATCCAATCGCTTCGGGGGAGAGGGATGCTATCATCGTCCGTTTCCACACTCTGGCTACATCGTAGCCTCAACAAGTGGCAATGAAGTCCAAGGTGCCGCTTCATTTGCTCAAATAAGCCCATAGATCTCGTAATGTCATCATTCTCCTCATCATGAACCAATACATAGTATCTCAGGTAATCCCCATCTACCCACGAGGGCAATTTCTTCTCGCCCTGGCTGGTTTCAGAGTACAGTCTCCGTAGCTCTTCAATAGGAGCGGGATTGCGGGAGCTGATAGCTATGATGCAAGCTACGGGATGAGCAAAGGTTTCGTGTGCCGAGATGGGCAATCCTGATAGAAGTCGCCGTAAATACAAAGCATAGTATGGTGAAGCAGCCTCAGAATCCGAGCCATATCTCATCATGATACTCTGGTGCGGCATTCCAAGAAACGATTCCTCTGCATAAGAAAGGTGTCGCTCAACAACGCTTTCGATATCGTTTATGGCCGATCTATTATCGGCACTTCTTTCTGGCACTCCGTTTGGATTTCGCAGCGGTGAAGCTTGCTGAGAACCAGACGATAGCGCATCTGGACGCTCTATGTTTTCGCCAAACCGTGTGAACCGTATAGAAAAGTCTTCAAATATTCGTCCAACACCGTTGCTATCCCTAATATTTACCTTTCCCTGGATATTCTCCCCAAAAGGCCGCAATAACTCCCATAGTCCATTCTGGAAACCCTTCTCACGAATTAAAGCCTCTGTATCGCGTGAAGCACAGACAGACACATGAGGCACAAATGATTTAAGGATCAGATTCAGTGGTTCGCCAGGATCATCTCCGACATTCTCTGGCAACACACGGTTCTGGCCTATGTCAAATACAGTGCTTGACAGGACTCTTGATGGGGATCCCCGCCCCGCAGGCGACATAGACCTTGATCCTGGAGGGGATAATGTCGAGGCGTATAAAGAGGCTGCAGAGGGGTTCGATTTTCGAAAGACGAGCGATGATTCCGACGGGGACGTTGGAAAAGGTTCAATCGTCGAGGTCGAATGCCTCATATAAGAGAATTTTGCGGCGGAGGCCGCGGCGGGCAGCGCCTGAATCGGTTCCGTAGACGATTCATCTTGAGGCCGTGGCATGAAGGCGACTTGGTGCGGTGGTTCCGCGCAGACAATTCAGGCGCTTGTGGTGACTTCATGCGGAGCGAGGGATCAGAGTAGGGTCGCGAAGGTCTGACGTTGTGATACGGCTCTGCATATTCCGCTTGCGAAGCGTGCTGGCGCTGGGGCGTCGGGAGATGTCACTTGCCTTGATGCCACGATCGGCTTCTCATATGATATCAAAAGCCCCGACTTCTGCTACGTACTTGCACCGCCCCATATGACTGTACCGGGGTGTCGGCTCTCCGTTCTCCGATCAGCTTCGATATGTGCATAGCCAGGTACCTACATAGTAGTACTACTACCTGCTATCCAATTATAGTAGCAGCTCTATATCAACTTCTTGTCCATCTCTCCATCATCTATTTCGTGATTAAAAAGTAGCTTTAAAGTATTTGAAGCTATACTTTGCTATCGATATGCCATCAGATCTTTCTAGCTATTTAGCGTCAAAATATCTAGTTGCTGATCCAAAACCATCGTCAAAGAAGCGAAAGCGCAAGCAAGCAGATGCAACTTCAGGCCTACTAATCACCGACGACGACGATACAGCCTGGAATAATGGCGCCGCACAAGACGACGGAGACGAGGATGGCCCATTGACCGTCACTGGGACAACAGCTGAATTCAGAAAAGCGAAGAAAAGCAGTTGGAAAACTGTAGGGAATGGTGGAAATGCCCAAGACAAGGACGACAGCGCCGCGGCTGCGGATGCAATCATCGCCTCAGCCGCAGCAGAGAATGATGCAGCGAGAGCCGCCGACGATGAGATGCCGATTGTCGAAGACAATGGAAGCGTGGTGAAAATGAGCGATGGAACGCATGCCGGTTTACAGAGCGCCGCCGCAGTCTCAGCGCAATTGAGACGGCGGCAGCAAGAGGAACGAGAAGACTTTGAGCGCCACCGGAAAAATGCAAAAGAAGAAGAGACAGTTTATCGAGATGCCACCGGACGAAGAATCGATATTTCTATGAAGAGAGCGGAGGCAAGGCGCGCGGCGGCTGAGGCTGAGGAAAAGGAGAGGCTTGCCATCGAATCATTAAAGGGTGATGTTCAGCAAGAGAATGCGAGACGACGAAGGGAGGAGCTGGAAGATGCAAAGCTCATGACCTTCGCCCGGAAGGCTGACGACGAAGACATGAATAGAGAGCTCAAAGAACAGTCGAGATGGAATGATCCTATGGCACAGTTTATGGCTGAGAAAGATACAAGTCGTGGAGGCAAGAATTCAAAGCGCCGGCCAGTCTATTCAGGGACTGCAGCCCCCAATCGATATGGCATCAAACCAGGATACCGATGGGATGGCGTGGACAGAGGCAACGGGCTCGAAGCAGAGCGGTTCAAGGCAATAAATCGCCGTGAACGGAACAAGGGATTGGATTACGCTTGGCAAATGGATGAATAGTGATAATAATAATGATACATAGTATACTTTATATCATGAGATACCCTACGAGAACTAGGATTCCATAGTTCATCGTGATTTTCGACGCGTCGTCGCTATAATTCGTTCTCTTAAAAAAATATTAGAAATTTTTTTTTGAAAAAGTTTAACCCGCCGTGAGGCTTGCGATTAACTCGCAATCAGTGTCTCAACAACCTCAAGGTTCCAACGCAGTTAGTTTCCAGCCAGGTTTGTCATCTTGGATCGAGGGCATCCTCATTTTCTACGGCGCAGGCGCTTATCCGGCCCATAGTCGCACAACTGCTTAACAAGGCCGATCCATTCTTGCCTGGGCATTCGGCCCGGACCATCCCCAACGCGACCCTGGAATAGATTGATGAGATCACCAATAGTGATTCCATCTGCAGGTATCTTTTCCAAAATTTCCCACGATTCAATCAGACCACCAGACGAGGAGGGAGAAGCACCTGATTCATAAGCTATTAGTATAAACAATGATAGGGGATGGTGTTTAGGGGAGGAACATGAGCTCACCAGCTTGAGCAGGATTTGGACTACCCGCCCTGGATGCGGAAGGCGTTCCCCTTGAGCTGCCAATGAGCTTGATTTTCTTCTTCTGCATCGCTCCATCTGACATCTCGCCCGCTGTGAATTCACCGTCACTCCCAGAGCCTGCAGTAATCTTAGGACGGCGGACAGTGTTAGTCTGTAATCCAGGAGTGCTTGGTCGGCTATCAGTAGCCGCTCCCGATGCCTTCTTCAGCTTTTTTCTAGTCGACTCATTGCCGCTTGACTCTGATAAAGCAGGCGAACCGGCGCGTTTCAACGATTTCCCTTTCTTGCTCATCTCAGAGAGCTTCTGCTTGCCTTGTGGAGTGGTGGAGCCTTTCGCACTCTGCGATTTAGACTTATCTTTGCTATCGCCTTGGCCATCTTTGTTCTCTCCTTCCTTTTTCTCGTCTTCTTTTCCAGCCTCCTCTTCTTCGTCGGAGCTGTCATCGTCGCTCTATGGGCGTGGTATAAGCAATGCGTCAGTGCTAAGATTGAAGAAAGATTGAACTTACCGAACTGCTCCAGGGGTTGGAACCGGAGTCGTCACTCTCATATATATCTTCTCGATCTCTCTTGATTAAAGCCTTCTTCGTTGTCTTGCCATACTTTTGTCTCTCCAGCTCCTCTCTTAGCTGCTCTTGCAGTTCTTTATCGACTTCCTGCTCGTCTCCTTCACCAAACAGGTTCGCTCCCAGCTGCTCACGCCGAATTCGCTCTTTAGAATCCTTCGTATCTTCATCATCGTTTCGTTCAAAGTGCGGGGCCTCATCATCATCCTGGAATTCGTCACCCGAGATGTCAAGCTCGTCGTGTTCCATCTTCTCCGCGCGTGAAGCAGCCTTGAAAGTATCACTTTCCGTCTTAATCATTTGCCCCCGTCCGTACAGCATCCGTCGTGTAGCTTCAAGATCGTTCAAGCCCGCCTTCTTCTCCTCGTCCTTCATAACCCAACGGCCGACGTCGACCTTGCGGTTCATGAAAGCCTCCGCTTGGTCTATTGTGAAAGGTTGGAAGGGCGGCTTGGCATTGAACTTGTAGCTTTTTTCCAGCGGAACCATGCGAAAGACCGACTTGTCAATCATGAAGGCGACGCTAGATTCAGAAAGGGCAGCCACGTAGCTACCAACCCACACGTTTTTCCCATCTGCGTCTTCCAAGTGCCACGGCAGAGCCTCCTCATATCTCAAATCAGACTCTTTCTTCGCGGCCGATGTTTTTGGGGCCCGGTTGAACATGGTTTTCTCTTCCTTCTGTTTCTTTGGTCGCTTTGGAACGACCTCTTTGGCTACGGGCGCGATCTTAGCTTGATCGATAGCTCTCTGGGCTTCTCTTTCAGCCTTGATCTGTGCCATCCTTTCAGCCTCTTGCTCATCTACTGGTGGTCGTTCGGGTTCCTCCTCCTTCACAACTCTTCCTGGGGGCGGTTGGCGGGCATCACGTCGATGTAGAGTTACAGGCCTAGCAAATTCGTCCTGGTCCGTCGGATCAATAGGTTTGTCGCCCAATTTGGTCTGAGAGAACTTCATGAGGTGATATCGGATTCCATTGAGCAAAGCTTTTTTGGTTGTCATGATGGGTATATCATTGAAAGGGTAAGGAGGGGGCGGCTCGCTCCATCCGCCGTACTGTTTTCGCAGCTCTTCGATATTGGGCTTGGTTCCATTTGCTGTGGCCTGCGCCGACGTTGACGCTGCGTTATTTGTGGGCGGTCGATTGGGTTTAGGAACTGGCTTGCGTGATGACGAGACAAGTGGGTTGACAGGTTTCTTCCGAAGAGGGCGTAGAGGATTCGGTTTTTGGGTCCGTGGCGGGCCATTGGGGTTTCCGGAAGGCGCGCTCATTTTGATGCTGGGGCGAGCATTGACTACTAAGATTAGAATCGAGGGAAAAGGCACGAAGCCTTGTGGCACGAGCTTGTCGTGCTTCCGCTGCTAAACAAAGAGCTATGGCAAATCACGGCAGCGCACTAGGTAAAAAGGCGTCGTAACAAAGATCGCAATAGACGCTGTTATAGCTGCTACTGTGTCTGGCGGACGGGCATAGAATGCTGCTATCGAATAGGCACAGCTACGGGAGGAAAGACGCTTGGTGGATGCGAAAGGTGAAAGAGAGTAGCAGATCGCGAGAGGCTTGGTAGCGCCTAGTAGTAGGCAGTAACTTAGCTCTCTGTTCGGCAACCAGCCGGAGAACTGCCGCGGCGTGGGCACCTCTTAACTACTAGTAGGTATGACGGCTCGATGACAAAGGCAGAGCTTGACGTCGCGCTAATTGATTGTCCAGAGATGCAGAGCTAGTACATGCACACGTGCTTGCTTCTATTCACGTATTCATTTATGCATGCCTTGATACTTTATTGTAAGGCTCTTGACGCAGGCTATTCTATGGTCTCTCCTCAAGGATCTACTAGGCAATGCTATTGTAAATTTAAAACAATAACCAAGGTATGGCAGCATTGTGACTGCGAGGGAGGAACAGGTAAGATAAGTCTGATAAGGTGGAGATGCTATGTACTGCTAGCAGGTCCTAGTTATACTTACATGGACGGTTTCCATTGTATTCTTAGCCTTGGTAGAATCTGCTGATATCCACCTGATATAGGCTGTATATGGTATGTATTTAGAAGAAGAAAAAATTGATTAATGTTACCTACACTTTGGCGTAAATTATTGCCTTTGTAATTCCTGCCTCGCAGTAGGCAATAGAGGGGCAAGCAAGACGCGGCTGAGGCCGATTCAAGCTGCGAGTGACCAGGAAGCCGCTGGCGAGAGCCTTAAACAGTGCTGCACCTCGGCGGCACTAGACTCAGTAGAGCGATAGCTCTGCGCTACCAGCTCTTTGTTTGGCTCTGGATCCTCCACTTCTCCAAAGCGCAGTACTTTCCAGTACTTGCTTCGTTGCCAGAAACAGGCTCAAACTCGACACTTTGCCCTTGGAAAAGAAGGCCAGTTTCTGCCTCGCGCTGTTTGTTTAAACACTAACACAGAATATACTTATTCTACGCAAATCTGACCATTATTGTTTATTTACTCTGGCCGTTCTACCGTGTGGTTCTCACGCCGCATCACAGCCTACACAGCAGAACACAAGCCTTGGATCCCTCTGCAGCCTTGAACAAAGAGTACCTCTGTGTGCCTCCCCTCATTATTTATCAACCTATAGTATTTGCTTTGTTTTTCTTCCTCGTTACTCCTCACCTGCATCTCTTGCAAAAAGGTAGCTGCCCGAAAATATCAGTTATATCGATGTGGTAGGCGGAAGAGATCGAAGCTTTCAAAGCGCTGAACGCTATAGCCTCGCTCGCATTGCCACCACGGTGATTCACTCATCAGGTTCATTGCTTTGGGCGACACGCCTAAGAACAAGATGCTGCCTACTCAAAAAGAGCCTCGCGGCATCGCTGGTGATGGGTCGGCTTCGGGACTTGAGGGTCACCTCCGAAACCTGATTCTCACAAACGCCAATCCAAACCTCAGCCCGGCTCCCTTTATGTCTGCAGACACTCGCCCTCAAGTCGCAGCACCACACCCGCCTTCAATGCCCGGCATGCAACCAAGTTCTTCAATGAATTGGAGACAGCAACATGCCAATTCCAATTATTCGGCAAACCAGATGGCCTTTGACACCACATCCCAGCAGGGGCACCCTTCCCCAAAGGCCGGCCGGAAGCGCCCAAATCAAGCTCAGCGGCGACAGATGGCATCTCAGTTTGCAATCGCCCCTGAGTCGCCGCCACAGGTCCCTCAGTATCCCCATACAGCCAGGCCCAATTCCCAATGGACAGCTTCGCAGCCTCAAGCTTGGCCAGTGCCAAGGGCCTCAGAATTCGACCGTCCGCGTAACTCATGGAACGGTCCTCCACAATCGCCTGCAAATAGGTCTGCGTACCAACATTCGCCGTCAGCGAGGCCGTTTAATACAGGACCATCTCACAGTGCGCACCAGAGCACAGGATCAATCTACAATCATAGCCATCGACGTTCTTACGTTCGGCCAGAGGAAATCGCAAACCAAGCCCGTCTACTGGACGAACTTTCCCACCAAGTCGTAGCTCATTCCGAAATCGACAGGTCTGAGATAGCGGGGAAAGAAGCCTTTCGGCAGCGAATAGAACAAATTTGTCGTGAGGTTATCTGCCGGTTTGAGGAACAGCAAGGCACAGGCAATCAGATCCCACCATATTCTGTGGAATTAAGGTGTTTCGGCAGCCTTTCTTCTGGATTTGCCACAAAAGCTTCGGATTTGGATCTCGGTCTCGTATCACCTCTATCTAAGTTTCCGCCTGATGCCCCTGGATCTCCCATACCTCGCCTAATTGAAAAGGCATTCTTAGAAGCTGGTCTCGGCGCGAGGCTTCTGAGCCGTACTAGAGTTCCAATTATCAAACTTTGCGAGCTCCCCCCTGAGAATCTCCTCAAAGGCCTCTTGGAAGAGCGGGAGAAATGGGAACGCGGTATTGACAACGATGCGCAACCCGGAGCCACCGAAGCTGAGCATGATAACGATGGCTCTAATCATGGTGGCGATGATGATGTTCACACACATAGCGGAGCAGCTGATGCTGGATCAGACTCTGTGGGCGAATTTGAGATTATCTGTAAGGATTCTGGCGAGACGCGGCGCTTTCAACTCCAACAAGGACCCAAACATTCTCTTGATTCCTACTATGGCCTAGCCAAGCGTGTTTTGCGAAGGGCTGGGGGGTATGACGCTACCGCCTCGAATTGGAGAGACCTTACCGAGTCCGACTGGGATATTCTAAATAGAGTCTGCTATGCATTTATCCAAGGTCTTGCTGATGCCTCTTTGCGAGATCGTATTGCTTCATTTCCTTCCATCTCGGCAGCAGGGATTCTCCCAAACGCAGCTTGCCGCCGCTCGTTGTCAGGGATATTTCTGCAAATAGAAGGAGAAGATATAATACGCCGATGGGATTCATGGAGCGAGGGCCGTCCACTAAAACAGGTTGAAGATGATAGACTCATCGCACAGTGGGAGGCTTTGCAGTCAAGGCAGCTCTCAGATATCGAGCCCGTTTCGTATAATAGGGACCTTCACCTGGCTCTCGAGAAACTCAAAAAGATACCGTCTATGCAGCTACTGCTGCTCCAGCAAGACCAGCAAGAGACTCCAGCACAGTACAACATCCGCGTCACAAGCATCATAAGTAATATAGGACCTTACCATGAAAGCTCCTTTTCCGCAGCGCAGGAAGCTATAATTAGTCAGTACGTGGCTGGAGTGTTTCATGAAGAGATACGTACTCAATTGAGCGATTATATACGACAATTCCCGGAGCAGAGGACCATCCAAGCAGTGGGATGTCGCCATAAAAGCATTCATTTGGTCAATGAGTTAAAGAAAGCTGTTGAAAATAATCTATACGAAGAAGCTTCTGTGCCAGATATCACGCGGTATATTGAGCTGCTGCAGCAGCCGCTACAGAAAAGAACGATCAAGCCCGGGAAATTATGTTATATCATACCTGTCCCCGCTGACCTCTCTTCTACATTTGCCAAGATCCAGTCTCTAACTGATCCTCATAAAATGGCGCCAAATCAACCTCGTGACAGATATCGAGATCCGCTGGAGTTTCCTAAATCAGATGCAGGGGTACAATGCGATATCAATTTCTCTGCGCACTTGGCTCTTCAAAACACACTTTTGCTGCGGTGCTATTCGCATACGGATCCACGAGTCCGACCCATGGTCCTATTCATCAAACACTGGGCTAAAGTGCGAGGCATCAACTCTGGATACCGCGGTACTCTAAGTAGTTACGGCTATGTTTTGATGGCCCTGCATTATCTGGTCAACGTTGTACAGCCTTTTGTTTGCCCAAATCTCCAACAGCTTGCACCAATACCTCCCAATAACTTGTCGCCAGCCGAAATAGAATCTACCATAACTTGTCGAGGCTACGACGTTCAATTCTGGAGAAATGAAGAAGAAATCGTAAGATTGGCATCTCATAACCAGCTAAATCGGAATACAGAAAGCATTGGGCACCTACTAAGGGGATTCTTCGAGTATTATGCTCAAAATGGCATGATGAGCAATGGTATTGGTAAAGGATTTGATTGGGGCCGAAATGTCATCAGCCTCCGAACATACGGAGGTATCCTGACAAAGCAAGAAAAAGGGTGGACGGGAGCAAAGACTGTTTATGAAGTTCAAAAGGCAACTGGCGACACAGCTACTGCAGCAAGTCCTTTGCCGCCGAATGTTCAACCTCAGGTAGCTCCACAAGCCACTAAGGGTGGGGAGGTCAAAGAGATTCGACTCCGATATCTCTTTGCTATCGAAGATCCGTTTGAGACGGATCACAATGTGGCACGGACCGTGACACACAATGGCATTGTATCGATCCGTAACGAGTTCCGCCGGGCTTGGAAGATCCTTCGCGCTGCTGGCAATGGAGACATCCAGGAGAACCTGATTCAAGATGTTGAAAGCCAGGAAGAGCTTTCTGCCACATTTTTGCAATTACTTCAAGACATACACGGACCTACTCCAGCTTGAGTGAAATGGCATTAGGAAAGGGTTTCAAAAGGCAAGGGGAGATTGGTATACTTTGAGTGGCTGAGTTAGATCTCTCTGTCTGTCTCCTCCTTTTTATATTTTATTTTTGGATATCTTAGTCTTGTTACCACTTGTATTTGGAATTTCCTGGAGGAGAACGCCTGTCTCAGCCCCTATATGTCTGTGGAGAGAACATTAAACATGTTTCCTCTCTTTGCATCGCTTTTCTTTTTATTTTGCTTCTTGTTAACGCCATTTGGATTTCCTCCGCGCTTGTCTTGTTTCCTCTCCTGTGTTTGATGGCGAGCATTCGCAGGCTCTTGAGAAGACTCCTGCTCAAAAACTGTAAAATCTGATAAAATACGCAATATTTGGACCTCTTTTGATGCCTTTAGAAAATCGGACAGCGTACCAACATCTGGAAATTCGGAGAGAGGGGGCAGTTCTGATAAAAGGCTGCGGAGCTGGATGAGGCTGAGAGTCAGATTGTCTGTGCTGTTGTTTTCGAGAATAACGGAAGTGAGCACTTGGCTCAAAATGCGAAGAGAGTAGTATCCAGCTTGTATATGTGCAGAGAAATGAATTGTGTCCCATGAGACTTTGTCTCCTGAAGTGGCCAAATTGCTATTGTCCCGTTGAAGCGTAATCAAAGTATGTGAACTTTTACCAAGTTGGTTGCATTCTATGATATCTAATACCATGGATAACAGAGTCCAGAAATGCTCCGGCGGTATTTGAGTTTCTTTTATTCGTCTCATAAGCGCCAGAAGTTCATTGACTGCAATATTCGCCTCATCATTCGTGAATAACAGGATTTCGCGTCCTTTTTGATCGACGTTCTGCACCCTTCTATATTCTTCGACCGAAATGGAGCACCGGCATGGAATATAGCGGCATGCTGCTGTATATGCCAACTGCCTTATAGGCGCGCTTGCATCCCAAGAAGTTCCTCTGTTGGGATTCTCAATTAGAGAAGGAAGAAAAATTTTGACCTTCTCTTGGGCAACTTTGGTTTTGGGCGCCTGGCCAATCTGAAGAAGTACCTCGGAGACTCTCGGGTCAAGAGCTTTCAGTGATAGC
This sequence comes from Trichoderma asperellum, assembly GCF_020647865.1. Taxonomy (NCBI): domain Eukaryota; kingdom Fungi; phylum Ascomycota; class Sordariomycetes; order Hypocreales; family Hypocreaceae; genus Trichoderma; species Trichoderma asperellum. The sequence continues at coordinate 1,700,206 of NC_089417.1, forward strand.
AGGTCACCTCCGATCAGCCGTGGCAGCTGAGCACTTTCGTGTTGGATATATTGTTGTCGGAAATGATCATAGTCCACGGCGTCTACTATGCGATTCGAGCAGGCCTTTAATAACAAAGGAAGGGTGGCATTAGGGGATCGCATGCGTTCATAACCCAGCCGACAGGGGTCAGCAGACTTGTCTAAGCCGAGCTTTGTATAGATTTCACGAGGAGCATATTCGGTGCAGGCCAGCTTCGAGCTCGCATTCTCATAGATATCCCGGAAGAACACAACTTTGCCGTTGCCAATATTGTGGGCAAGGAGGTCGGAATCAGATGTAAGGATTGTACCGCCATGCCTCGCCGCGTCCACAGCGCAGTAAGCGTCAGCCTCTCCTGGAACAATGGATAGTTTGTCTCGGTAATTTTCATTGCTCCGGATGGCATCAATGACTGCAGGCACTAGGAATGCTGGATCAAGAGAAGTCTTGTCTGTGAATCTTGCTGGGTGGTTCGTGTCCAGAGATAAGTCATTTGATGGAACTACATGCTTACGGGGGCAAGCTGTAGGGTTGGCAGAGTAGAATATATTAAGCCGGGAAGTTACTTTGATCACCCTCTCCATGCGTACTGGCCGTTTAGACTCTGGCAGGTAGCCATCGAAATATATGGCTCGACTATTTGCATATTAGCCAAGATCGTCATATTGTTTGCCCTTCTTTTTATGGCGAAAAGCTTACATGTCTACTCGCTGATCCTTTAGCCGATCCAGCCAGTCTATGACGACTCGGCCAAGAAGGCTATATGACGGTTGGCTGGCGCCTCGAATTCTGCAAATATGAAGGACATGATATGCTAGAGCTGGGCCATCAATGACCACCGTTTGACTCTGCAGAGTCTTGTCTGAAGCATAGCGCTCCAAAGTTGTGATCAAGTGAGGAATTCCCATATCGGCTGAACTGGGGCCTATAAGATGAGTTGAATTGAGACGGTGGCTGGATACATGCGATAGGCCATCAGCTGGGACAGTGCTTGGATGCCTTCATAATGAGAATACGATAATTATGTGGAACTGCTGGCTGGTCTAAACTCGACAATTGGCAAGCCATGCATGTGTCTATGGCAATAGTATTCCAATGAGAGAGCCCCGCCGTTCGGCTTGATACGATGGCCTGTGCATGCAATCCGCACTGTATTGTTTTATGTGGGCTGCTGCAAGATCTAAGCGGCCTGCAGCCAATCAAGTCGACTATCGATACCGACTCGGCATTGATTGCTACCGTGGATGCATTCGTAATCCACACAGTATGACTCGCCAAAGCCCCACGTTTAGAGGACCAGGAAAAAAAAAAATCTAAGTTGCTCATCTCGCTCAGCATCTTCTGCCAAAACTTTCTTCTTCTTTCTTCTCTCCAAGGGTCGGCCACGATGCGCAACACGCTCATTTTCGCCGGCAATTCGTGCCCAGCTCTCACAGGCCAAATATGTGAGAACCTGGGCATGACTCCTGCTAAGGCGGAGCTGACCCAATTCTCCAATGTGAGCTTCCTGTAGCTCTGCGTCGCTGCTTTTGGTTTTCCTTGGTTGCCGGCCTCGGACAGATACTAACTCACTCCTTCAAAGGGCGAGACGAGTGTCAGGATCCTGACCAGCGTCCGAGAGAAAGATGTCTTCGTCGTTCAGTCTGGAAGCCCCAGGATCAACGACTCCATCATGGAGCTGCTCATCATGATATCCGCTTGCAAGGGCGGCTCCGCCAACAAAGTCACAGGTTCGATGATGGAGCACGGATTCTGCTGTGAAACATTGCTGACGTGACTTGGCAGCTGTGCTTCCCTACTTCCCATATAGCCGGCAGTCGAAGAAGAAGTCTCCCAGAGGGGCTATCACCGCAAGGATGCTGGCCAACCTCCTTGGCGTTGCTGGCGTTAAGCACGTCGTTACGGTTGACCTCCATGCCTCTCAGATGCAAGGCTTCTTCAGATGTCCTGTTGACAATCTTCACGCTGAGCCTATTATTGCTAAGTGGATCAAGCGAAACGTACCAAACTGGCGAGAGGCTGTGGTGGTTTCCAAAAATCCAGGTGGCACAAAGAGAGTGACGTCGCTCGCCGATGCCCTCAAGCTAAACTTTGGGTTGGTTACCACTGATAGGAGACGTGGAACGAACATGACCGGTAGCATGATTATGAATCAGCTCGATGGTCTCGAGCGACGCCCTATCTCTGAGAGTTTGGCGCAGAGCGATAGCCAACAGGCCGCTTCCGATAAGCCTGCGCCGCCACGCGCTAGAGCGAGGACCCCTGTGAGGAATGCTAGAATTGTTACCGACTCTCAAGGTTCGCCTATTCGGACGAGCGATTTGTCGTCAAGTGCGACGAATCTTGCTGATCCTAGTACAGAAGATCCGAGTACAACGCGGCGTAAAAGCTCTGCGCAGCTCGACTCTGACTACGATGATCGTCGCGCCCAAGAAGTCATTCATGGTCGATTGATTCAAGGGCACATTGTTGAAGATGATTTCCCATCCCCAGCGAGGTCAACGGCAGCAAACAGCGTCCATGAGGATGATCCCATGACCATGTCTCATGCCTCATCTTTCTTTGCGCCCGACCGCCAATCACTGGCTGGTGGCGCCAACAACAACGAAAGCAGTTCTGACGAGGAGGACAATGCTTTCGAAGACCCCAAGGCGGAGCACATGATCACGCTGGTAGGCGATGTAAAAAATCGCACAGTCTTCATCGTCGACGACATGATTGACAAGCCAGGATCTTGGATCGCTGCAGCCGAAACCGTGGTGAAGAGGGGCATGGCTAAAAAGGTGTACTGCATTGCTACCCACGGTGTCTTTGGCGGAGACTGTCTGGAGCAATTGCAAGCATGCGAGTGCATCGATACCATTGTTGTTACTAACAGCTTCCCCATTAATGAGGAACGAGTGAAAAACTCGAGTAAGCTGGTCATACTAGACCTCTCTTTCCTCCTAGCCGAAGCAATCCGACGAAACCACTACGGCGAGTCGATTTCTCCTCTGTTCCAGCACATTGGAGATTGAAGCGCGGAAGGCTGATGATTTCAATGAGCAATATGATATCGCATGCTACCGTGTCTTTTTCAAGACTGTTAATAGTCTGGCCGGGTGGATCATTTGGATTGTTTCATTCTAGCGTGGCGTCTTCGGATTTGAGGAAAGCAAAAGAAACAAGAAATATTTGACGATTTATACGCACAAGGTCGGTCAAAAAATTTATGAATGATGCTAAGTCTCGTAGATGATGCTCCCTCTTTCAGTCGCGTGAGTGTCTTGCCATACCGTGTGAAGTCTGTGAAAAACCCCCCAGCGGTGCTGTCCTTGTGGCAGCAAGGATCCGATTCATCTCAGAATGGATTCTTAACGGAACGTTGGTAGATTGAATTATTCGATCCTAGAAGGCCCCTGATTCTGCCGGCTTCTGTTGGCTAAATGGATTAGGGGCAAGAGAACCTTTCGAACATGCAGAGAAGTTTTTGAGATGTTGTTTCCTTTAGTAGAAAGGCTGTGACTTCCAAACTCCCTTTGCTCTAGACCATATAAACATAGAATAACTGGGACAAGCATAGTGTACAGAATAAAAAAACAAAAAATTTTACCGGTTTAATTCTCTATTTTTATTTATTGTGCTTATTATGTTACATGTCTGTACAGTTCCCGTTTAGATCTAAGCTGGCCTGCGGTGCATAATAAGAGCAGATGCCTTTAAACTTGTTAGTAACCATGAGACATAAAACAAGAGCAATAATAATGCGGATAGGGAACTTGCCTGGTGGTTAGGATAAACTAGAGACTCAGCAAGAACGACATTCTCTGGTCTGGTAGCAGAAAAGACAACAATCTCAGCAATGTCGTCAGGTGTGAGGGGATCGCAACCACTGATGACGATGTTAGGTCCGATATGATCAAGTAGTGACATAAGTTACGAGAAGGAGAGGAGAGTGGGCAGACTTACGCATAAATGGCATCGGCCTTGGACTTGTCACCGTAGAAGCGAACAATGGAGAATTCCTGGTGATATTAATGAGCAAAATTCGCATGAAGATGGACGCCAGAATGAAATTTCATACCGTTTCAACCTGACCAGGGTCAACCTCAATGACCCTGATGCGAGTAGCAATGAGCTCCTTTCTCAAGCTTTCAGTGAAGCTTCGGACAGCGGCCTTGGTGGCGCAGTAGATTGAGCCTCCAGGATACGGTTCTCGGCCTATGAAGCACAAGTGTTTAGTATGAATATATACCTTGATGAGACAAAGTGCTTTAATATATATATATATATATAAAGAGCAATGGCATACCGGCGATGGATCCAATGTTGATAATGTCTCCCTGGCCACCGTTTGGTCGCTTCTGGAAGATGGGCAGGATAGCCTGCGTCAAGTTGATGAGGCCGGTGACGTTGGTAGCGAACATGATGTTCAGGTCATCCTCGGCGATTTCAGGCGCCTTGGCGACACCCTTGACAAGGCCACTGGACGGAAAAATTAGTACAAACTGCAATCTTGACTCATGTCCACTCAGAGAACAATGAATTGCTCTCGAGTACAGCACATGTGAAGGGAGAGATGGCAACGTACGCATTGTTCACCAGGACGTGGATATCTCTCCATTCCTCGGGCAAGCTGCCCACAAAGCCCCGAATTTCATCGGCCTTGCTCACGTCGAGCTTCACCGGCAGCACCTTGACGCCATCGTTGGTCTCCTTACGGATCTGGGCCGCCAGCTCCTCCAGCGAGTCGACTCGGCGAGCCGTGATAATGAGCCGCAGATTGCCGTTGGGGTTTGTGCGAGCAAACTCGAGGGCCGTGGACTTTCCGATTCCGGAAGAGGCTCCCGTGATGAGGATGGTCTTGCCCTCCAGGCGCCTGGCTGCTGCGGAAGACATGTTGCGGGCAAAGATGTCGGTGCTGTGCCTGGTTAACAGTGTAGCTGGTCTGGAAGCCGAGCTGGGGCGCGTGGATGAGAGAAATGGTCTCTGGCTGTGTGTGGAGAAGCTACTATGGCAGCTAGACCGAGACAGAGGAGTTATGGCAGCACGACGGAAAAGATTGGTGGCAATTCTGGCGTGTACGGACGGCATCAATTCCGGATGCGAAGCCAATTTCTCAAAGATGGTATTATTAAGAGGAAGAGGGAGATGAAGAAAAGATGGAATGTAGGTATCTAGAGAGCAGAAGGAAAAGTGGATTGGATGTGTGGATGGCGCCCTTGATAGGTATTGTTGCTAGCACTATTATTACTATGAACGCAGATTTACACGTGTTTGACAGTAGTATTAAGCCTATAGTTACTCACTATAAGCTACCTAGTCTATTTTTTTTTTTTTTTTTTCCTCTCTTTTTTTTTCCTTTTTTTCAAAGTGGAAGCAGAGTCCACTAGGTACTCATCATTCATCATGTTGTAGAAAAATGACGACAGGCGCTGCGTAGTACGGCGAATGCCTTGCGTTCTCGACTCTCAAATTTTGCCAATCCCACCCCACCTTGATGCTGCAATTAATCCCATGGTGAAGGCCGATGACCCCGCGCTGGTTTAACGTGGGGCACAACGTATGGGGCGTCGGCTTAAAGAGCGAGCGATGGATTAGTGATAAATCGCCCGCGGACAATTGCCGCCAATTATGAAGGGGAATGCCTACATGTACTAATAAGATATACAGAAATGAAGCCCATTACTTGGTGCCGTACCTACTCATTGAGCCTAAGCGGATTATAATCCGTAATAATAACTTGCACTAATCCGCAGCGAGGCGAAATATACGCCCATTAAGAAGAGTGAACCTGCACGTTGAATGTTGGACCTGGCATTCCGTATCGAAATCCTTCAGCTTGGGCAGTTGCCAGACAGAATCTCGATGACAACATGAAGGGGTAGTCTTGAATACAAAAACTTACTCGAAGTTTATAACAGCGAGAATAGCTCCCCAAAGACGGCAATCCTCTGGAATCATGGCGGTGTGGCAGTCGCTGATTGCAGCTTCATCATAAGTATTGCTAGTAAAGAGAGATAATACAAGAGTTGAGGAGACGTATTGAAAGAAAAGAAATGAAAGAAGAGACTAGAAGAAATCTATAGTGGTATGCTGTCACTTCATCAACGCAAAGGATAAATATGGCTTAAATCAGAAGAAACATATTTATACGAAGCAATAATAGTAATAGCCTAGACAATATACCTGTTGTTTCCATGATACTGTGATACCGTATGAGCATAATCTTACTATTTACAAGTACCTCAAGGCTGACCTGACAGACCAGCAGCTGCTTGGGCCCTCCGATGCTCCAATGACACTAATAGAAGAAGAACGCAGACCAAAACCACCATATCCAAACTCCACCATCATAGACAAATGGACCCTCATAATCACCACCGTTATAGCCAAATAGCCATGCCCAACCCACTGATACCTAGATCGATATTTGTCCATCAATCCTTAGTTGCGTTTCATTTTGCAACCTATCCACAGTTGCTCGCATAATTGCAATCTGTTCCACGATGTTCTGATGTTTCACGCCTTTCCAGGTGATTGGACAACCAAAAAAGGTCGAGAAAACCGCGACCCAGCATCCTGCTGTGGCTAATACAACACTCCGGTTAAAGGCCGCGACAAATGCCGACTGGATTGCCTCTAAGCTACCCCCTTTAAAATGTGTCATGTCTCCATCAAAGGAACCAAGCTCATCAGCGGGGAGGATATCTGCAAGTCGATTTATGACAAAGTGATGAAGACACGCTGTCGAAACTGCTACGCCGAAGCTTCCTCCCAGTATTCTTGCTTGGGCAAGAATGCCATGAGCGGATGCTGATAAGCCAATTATTAGTCAAATATCTCAAGAGGAGGATAGAAAAGAAAGATTATACCCCGCTGTTTCATAGGCACTACCACACTAATCATGTTGGTCGCCGCTGATGTACAGAGTCCAAATCCAAAACCAACCATGGTAACAAGTCCAAGTACTATTGCATCGTCCTTGGACCCTTTTGTTAATCCAAGGAATCCGCATCCACTAGCCATTAATGATGTGCCGGTACGCATAGTTAGAGTGAGAGTGAGATTGCTTGCTGACGCATTCAGTTTTCCACTGATAATGCTTCCGAGCGCGACTGTGCCTAACATAGGGAGTAATGCCAGCCCAGCGACGAGCGGACTTTTACCGCTAACGACTTGCATCCTGATGGGAATCGAGTATATCAAAAGTAGATATGGGCAACCTGCAAATAAAGTTGTCAAGGTGGTTCTTGCGTAGTGTCGAATTTTGAATAATGTCATGGGAAAAACTGAGACGACGGTTTGAGAAAGGCTTGTATCAACGAAGTTTGACCACAAGAAAAGTGTTATCCAAGAAAACAAGCCAAGAATTAGCGGTACAATAAATTTCACATCCCCCCAGGCCTCTGACTCGCCGGCGTTTTCGAGCGCGAATACAACGAGGGCCGAAGCTGCGATACCCAGTACGGCACCAATGATGTCAAATTGCTTCCACGATCGAAGCTGAGCATATCCCGTCTGCATTTTTCGAGGCCAACTGAAATAGAAAGTGGCCATGCCAATGGAGCAAATCGGAATACTATATTCCACGTTAGCTGATTTCCATTGATTGTATATAATGTTCACTGCGGTAGTTACAGACTTGATCAAAAAGATCCACCGCCAGTCTAGGTACTGGGTGAGTAGCCCGCCAATAACAGGGCCCAGAACGCCCGCAGTTGCAATAGTCGCCCCAACAATGCTGCCAATATACTGACGCATCCGAGGTGGGCTATGTTGTGTCAGTATCAGGATGGGTAAGGCATAGAGCCCTAAAAGGTGTCGTCAGCGCTCTACTTTTCTCTTCCATGAAGAAAAAAACCATTTCCACAAACCTGAGCCGCCGATTCCTTGAAACGTCCGGAATAATATCAGTTGATTCACATCTTTAGCAAATCCACACGCAGCAGAGAATGCCAAGAACAGAGAATAGAAAAGCAAGAGAGCACAGCGCTGTCCGACGATATCTGAGAGGACTGTGGATGTAACGATAAAACCAGTATAGCCCAGAGTATATGCTAGGACCACCCAGTTGATCAAACTGTGCTCTTGGAAGTCGACTCCCATGCGATACAAGCTCGCCGCAAGTACGGATGAGTCCATGATGGACAGCAACAAGCCTGGGCAAACTCTAAGGCGGCAACTCAGTTTACTTCGGTCATGATGGGCTTTCTCTGTGAATAAGTGTTGATGCTTACCCAAAGCATACGAGCCCGAATCGTTTTATCGACATGCTCGTCTCCGGAGTTTCACAGCTCCGCATATGTATTTCCAGCGACGAAATGTCCTGCGATAGACTTCTCAGAGCCTGAGTTATATTAGACATTCTCACACTCTCCGTTGATTCATCTTCGGCATCGGCGTGTGCTGTTTCACAGGGTGTCGGCATCGTAGAGAAGAGAAGAGAGCTAAAGCCCCCAGTAAAGAAGAAAAAGCTTCTATGGCGAACAGTTTATAGTCGAGAATTTGGCGAAACCCTGTTCAAGAAACTTTTGAGAAAATCACAACACTTCAGTATGGCTTTGAAAGGGGAACGTTCACTCTGGTGTCGTTAGAGCTGGGCGAGGTATGGTTATGTACCTCAGCCTTGTTTACCTCTATGCGTGTTGTTACGATCCTCATAGACAGGGAAGCTACGGCCCAGGGTGAAATCTTTGAAGATGTTGCCTTTTTTTCATGAAATAAAAAGCAAGAGCATTTAGACAAATTGAAAGTAGCTTGATCAAGTAACACTCGAAGCCGGTTAGCCTCTCTGAATCAAAGCGGCAGACACACATGCAAGGCTGAGATTTACAACCACGCCAAGGCAAAATGTAGAAGGATCATCTCCGTTTGCAAATAGCTCAAAAATTGGCCCTCAATGACATTCAGGTGTCCAGTAAGTTGCAGCCACCTGTTAGCCATCGCTGCTGGTGGGATGTAGAAAGAAGGAATCTGTGAGCCATGGCCGTGATTGTAGCCGAAACTTGGCGTGGTGACTCAAAAGAAATCGTAATACTTGTTTGGTACGAGTTTTGATCTTGCCTGTAAGCCATTTTCACGATGATTTGTTCAGAGTATGATGCTTATAGCAGAGTTGGGGGTCAAAGATCAACTGTTTCCAGCGTATCAAGTCGAGTTATGCTACCGTAAATCATGGTAGGCTCTCGCTGAATGGGGAATATGACAGAGACGACTATCCAATCCACGCACACAAAGATATACGTAAAAATGTGCTAGGGCCTGTGCACGGTGCCAAGGGAGTCACAAGTGATTGCAGATGCAGTAGAAGAAGAGGCCTCAAATTCGTTTATAGGGAGCTTTACGCCAGGCTAAACAGGCATTGTGCGTCCCTTCAACTCAGAGGCGACGTTCTATTTAGAAAGAAAATCGATGGCTTTGGGCAAGAAAAAGAAAACACTTCATTCTTTCGAATGATATCAAGCGACTGAGGAGATAGAAGAGGGAAAATGATTTTAGAAATACATTTTGTATCCAAAGGGAGCGGTGACGTTGATTGCGACGTCAGTCATATGCGAATTGAGATGCTGAATTTATCGAGGGAATATTATCTAGTGGAGCATATTCGCTGGAGCTGCAATATTGTAGTACCTATTTCAGACTAGAGCAGATGCGCATTCTCTCGGCTTTAAGCCTAAAGCAGGCAGTAACGCAGCTCAAAGCCAAGGTGCGGCGATAGCTACCTTTAATAAGTGGTGCTCGGTAGCTACTATATTATTACAGGTGCCTAGTGCCACTCTCGATATCAAATAGCTACATCAACCATCATTCGTCTTTCTATTCCACCAGAAGCTCTGTTTCGCTTTGATATCTGCCTAATCACCAAAACTTTGACGTCGAATTTTTCCGAACACCGTATATACTTGCAATCTAGCTGCATACGCAACGTGCCTCTTCCTGGAGCCCCGCAGGAGCCCAACTCCCACCTTATCTCATTCACCCGCATTGGCGAGTCTCGCTCAGCATGACAGAGATCTTAGCACAAACGCCTCCTATTCTACACGGCCCTTCGGATAAGGAAAGGAAGTATGATCGTCAGCTCAGATTATGGGCTGCTTCGGGCCAGGCTGCCTTGGAAGCCGCAAATATCCTCTTAATTAACTCGGGGCCTGGCACGGCTGGTATCGAGACTCTGAAGAACCTCGTCCTGCCCGGTTTGTCAAACCTTTCGCTCAATAACCAAAGTCGTCAATGAGTGCTAATATGCTCTCTCGCTCAGGCATTGGAAAATTTACTATTGCCGACAATGCCCTCGTTCAAGAGGTAGACCTTGGCGTCAACTTCTTCTTGGACGAATCCTCACTCGGCAAATCGAGGGCGCAGTGCTGTACTGAGCTACTGCTCGAGCTTAATCCAGAAGTTGATGGATCTTGGAACTCCACAGTGACAGTGTGTCCCTCCTTTGAGTGTCATTTCTCTGCACTTTTCATGGTGTTTTGTGTAGCGCTAAGTTCTTCTAGGATACCGCCAGCCTCCAAAAACTACTTGACGTACCAGAGATTTTCACCATGATCATGTATAGCCTTCCTTTACAGCCAGAAATGATTCAGGCAATTGAGACATACGGTCGCCAGCATGGGACTCCTCTTGTTGCTATCCACTCCGTTGGATTCTACTCCTACTTTCGAATTGCACTACCGGGCACATTTCCCATTGTTGATACTCACCCGGACGAAACTGCTACGACGGATTTGAGGCTCCTCTCCCCTTGGCCAGAACTCTCTGAGTTTGCCAGTGAAATGACCAAAGACATTGAAAATCTAGACCACCACGAGCATGGCCATATTCCCATGGTTGTAATTTTGCTTTACTACCTCAACATCTGGAAGGAAGAGCACAACGGCGCCTATCCAACAGCTTATAGTGAAAAGACAGCATTTCGGGAGCTGGTATCTAAAGCCATGAGACGGGATAATCCCGAAGGAGGTGAAGAAAACTTTGAGGAAGCTGTTGCTGCCGTTATGAAGCACGTCGTTGCCCCGTCAGTCCCTTCATCGCTAAAACAGGTTTTTGAGTACGAGCACAATGATGAACAGCAGTCTAAATCTAGCTTCTGGATCATTGCTGAGGCCTTGAAACAATTTTATGCCGAACACCAACGCCTACCTGTGGCTGGTGGCTTGCCTGATATGAAGGCACAGTCCAATGTTTACATCCGGCTGCAGAATATTTACAAGGAAAAAGCTCGCCAAGACGCAAACGACGTTTTTTCTAGAGCTCAACAGATATCAGGAGGTGAAAATATTGACCGAGCAGAGGTAGAGCTGTTCTGCACGAATGCTCGGTTCATCAAGCTGATTAATACTACGGGAGAGGAGCCCCCAAGCATGGGACAGATCATAGGTAAACAACGTGGCAATCCTCGATCAACTAGTTGACTTGCTGACAATTGGCGTCAATTAACAGAGCGAGAACTTGGCAACGACGAGATCGCTGCTATCGCCGGACCAGAAATGCCAATGTCACTAATCTCCATCTACCTTGCCTTGAGCGTCTTGTCATCTACGTCGGTCGCCTCAGCTGATGATATTATTGCTGCAGTTTGTGAAAAGGCCCCTACTCTCAATAACAATGAGCGCCTAGCTCAGGTAGCCCAGGAGTTGTCGCGAGCGGCTGGCGGAGAGCTGCACAACATTTCCGCCGTTATTGGAGGCATGGTGGCGCAGGAGATTATTAAAATCATCACAAAACAATACATTCCGATAGACAACACTTGCATATTTGACGGAATCGAGAGCCGATGCCAGGTATTGCGTTTATAATGTTCATATCGACCCTAGATTTAAAAACGCAAGGCGCAGCTGATATACAGGGCTGGTGACAAACTAGTCGAGATGGAGAGCATACACATGGTTATCAGCAGCAAATCATGGCCAGCTTCAGGAATGAGAAATCATGTTACTTGGAGAAATTCTAAGGGCTAAAAGATGTTGGTTGATAAACTACCTAGTCATATATTGTGTGGTGGCAAGATAGCGATGGCCGTACCCTTGCTTCGATAGGATCGTAGGGGTAGGATATCTTCTCAAAAATGAGGCGTAGAATAAAATCCGCCAGCGTCATAAGATCTCATCATAGCAAGCACATCAATTACCGCAACGTGAAAGGCTTTCGCCTTGCGTCTAATCCAAAGCGCACCCACGTAGCTTGCAGAAAGGATAAAAGATCCCTCAGCTATGACAGGCAAGTGCTAATGCACCCATTAGTAAAATTCTTCGAGTAAGAGGCTCCTTCCTGGGAAGAGGCTCGCCAAGATAAAGCGTTAAGTCATCCAAATGGTACCTGGAATGGAATTGGCCAGGAAAGAGCACCGGACAAGGTGCCTCGGAATCTTCCAGTGCTGCCTGACTCTAATTTACGATGAGGTTTCATAATACTCTCTCTCTCGACATCTTTTTTGCTTTGGCTAATGCTCAGAGAACTGCCCACTAGACTGAAAGATCTTTACAACCGTGCTTTTCTTGATAAACGTCCATCCATGTCCTGAGCTAAAATTCGCTGGGGATCTACCGCAAGTCTTTGTTCGAAATGGAAAAAACACTCCTCTGCAATAGCCTCAAGTGCAGAAAGGAGCTCAACGACCGGGCACTTGTAACGACTTGCAGGTTGGCTAATAAATGGGACCTGCGGGTTTATATAACGTGTGCTGACGATCCGTTCGCAATCTAGTCACATATTTTGCCTCGAATGTGTTCAAAAGTCTGGTCTCGTTGACCAAGGGGACCAGAGATGCACCATTTGCCCCGTATGTAACGTCCAGCTGCCTAAAGAGGAAGACGTTGCCCTCATCAGCTTAAACCCTACCGAAGAGTTTAAAACGTGCGTTCTCAGTGGCTTGAGTCCCAATGTAATCATGGAGTGTGCCGGACGAGCCATCAGCTTTTGGTCGTATCAAGCTACACATGATTTATACTATCAACATCACTTATACAAGTCGCTCAAAGACAAACACTCAGCATTGTGGAATCGATATGATCAAGTAAACAGAGATTCATCTGCAGAGATCAATAACTTATACGATAAGCTAAAGAGTTAGTAGCCTCAGAATCCATCTTTCTGTCTCCGCTCTTTTCCTTTTTGCCATATGAGCTTACCATTCATTACACATAGACGTGACGGAATCACGGGATGCTTTACAACGAAAGAATGACGAACTCGCAGGAGCGTATCAAGACAAAAGTCGCAAGCTGTTTCAGACGCAGGAACTTTACAACAAGGTCAAGAAAAAGGCCGAGTTGAGTCAAATTGAGCAAGCGGCTTTCGACGCCGTGGATAATTCCACTAGATCAGTGCCACAACTTTCAAACAGCAAACAAGCGTCCAACATATTCCGTCCACACAGCTTGAATGGCGATAACGAGCGCAATTTCCCTCCTAACCTTAGGCCAAGATTCGATGCCACCGATTTTTCCACGGCCCCGCCTGGATCAAATGTGCAACAGTACGAGAGTGACAGCCGCTGGCCAAGAAAAAGGCCTCAAGCTTATGGTGAGGCACACCATACCTATAAATTTAATCTCAGTTTAACCCATAACAATGATAGACCAGATCCCAGAAGCTCGATCATACCGTCAAAGCGCAAGCGGTCGACTTTCTGCAGAGATATTTCGCCCTAGTGTTCCCAGTAATATTGAATTGACTAAAGGGGACGACATAAGGCTGTCAGGAGCGAATTCTCCAAGTTTCCCCCAGCAGCCTAATGGATGGGCTGGCGTTGGCCTCACATCTGGGTTAAAGATTGGACAATCAGCCGGTCATTCTGGACTAAATGGACCATTAAAGGGTCTCTGATGGACTGACCTTGGTTATGAGAGGCTAAGCCATTGGCCTGATGATACAACCTTTGTGAAAAGGATATTTATTAGTGATTTCTTTGAGATGAACCGAGATTGAACAATTAGTTCTAGTGCAGCCGAAAAAAAAAAGAGAGAGGGAGGGAGAGAGGGAGAGGGAGAAAATATATCCACCTTGAAAGCAAGGTGAACAATGTTTTACAAAGATTGGTTTTCTTTCTATGGTTTGCTAAGTGAACAAGCTCGTAAACGATCATGAGAGAGACTAGCGACAAGATCTATATACCTATTAAAGATGTTGTCCTTTCCCTCCACATCTCCCAAATGCTGCATAAATCGACAAATTTTTAGCCATGTGTTTCGAAACGATGGAAAGCGAACGATATGTGCGGTGGAATCCGCCATCTCGGGGGGGCATTTCCAACATTGCACCTCTGTCAAAGCGCCTTTGGCGGCTCGTCAAAAGAATATTTCCTCCCATTGACTTACACAGAAAACGAGAAGAGGGGCTGGACCACCTACGCAAGAAGCCATGGGCTGCTGATGCAAATGCTAATGATACGACACGACCTGCAGGAGCCGAAGATAGACACTCTATACAAGTAAACGTAGTGAATCACTTGTTTTTGGCTCAGTTCAACTTCCCAGGAATGGATCTGACGACTCTTGCGGTATATGGCACAAAAGGCATCGTACTGGACACAAAGAAGCTGGACATGAAGAAGCTGGGCAAGCCGAGGGAGGCGTTATCTTCGCACCCGCCTTTCGCCATAAGACGGCCACAACCCGAGAGCAAGAATCGTCGCAAATACAACGTGACGAGACCTGATCCTGATGCGACTCCAACAGAACACGGGCAAAAGCTCGTGATGCGTAGGGTGCAGGGCCAATCACGTCAGCGTCGACGTGCAGTTTGACTCGAAGCGGACATGAGCTGCTGCATGAGACTTCGTATTCTATCTTTAGCAGTGACGAAACAGGGATGGGCATGGCATGGGGTGGATGGCGCGCGGTACTTGAAAGATAAGCGGGACAAGTTGAAGTACGCTGCGTGTCTGCCAGCCAGCGCGTCGCATCAAGTACATCGACCGATCGGCGCACTTCTCAGCATGGCGTAAAGGTAGCCCCGTGTGGCGCGGGCCGCCTCGCCGTGCGTGAGACGTCCAGAGCCTGTGAGTGGCCCAACATCTGCGAGTCCGCGTCAGTAACGCCAGGGCTTGACTTGACATTTTTCGCAATTTTGCAGCATCTTGTCGCACCACAACTGCTGCACCGTCTCTCGTTTCCATCACTAGACCGTTTACCCTCGATCCCTGCGTTACAGTTTCCTTCAATTCGATCGCTCGCTCGCCTTTGTTGCTCTTCTTCTACTTCTAATATACCCCTGCATTGCGCTGCTGCTAGTCCGATTCATCCTACGGCTTTCCTTATCGAACCCCCATGATTGCGCCGCCGTCTCCAGAAGCGTCCATTCCTCAGCATTAATTCCACTTCTCTTCTGGGGCCGGCCAAGAGACAAAAGACTTTTTACCGACTTTTCTTGTCTCGTCTTTTGCGACCTCGTTCCTCATTCTCCCCCCCCCCCCCCCCCCCCCGCATTGACGGAGCCGCAGCTGCGCAGGTCGATCCATCTCTCGCTGCGCATTCTCCCAAGCCCCCCAGCCCAGTTAAACAACAAATAATAAGACGCCGCGCGAGACTCGAGTTCATCCCCGTGGCCCGCATGCTCTAATGGGTAAATCGCGACTCCCGCGTCTTCAATTTTCGTAGAATCTTGTTGGAAAAGAAAAATAGAGGGACTTTGGTTTCGCTAATGCCATGTGATTGCGCAGGTCAATACGGTGTAATTCTCGATGCTGGCTCTTCGGGCACCCGTGTGTACATCTACAAATGGAAAGATCCCGCAAAGGCCCTGAAGCAGGCTTCTGCCTCCGAAGCTCACATATTACCAAAGTTAAAACTCCATAAGAGCAAAAAGATTCACCCGGGCGTTTCTACATTCGCCGAAAATGTCGCCTCCGTCGGTCCTGATCACTTGAAAGCACTTATCGACACAGCCCTCGACGAGATACCAGCATCGCAAGTCTCCGAGACGCCCATCTTCCTCCTTGCAACTGCCGGTGTTCGGTTCCTACCCAAGCACCAGCAGACATCGCTGCTGGAAGGCATATGCACATATCTCAAAGCCAACACGCAATTTCAGCTTCCCGACTGTGCGAGCAATATTCAGGTCATCTCGGGTGAAACAGAGGGCTTGTATGGATGGATCGCTGCCAATTACCTTCTTGGAGGCTTCGACAAGCCTGACGAACATGCACATGGCAAGGGCCACCACACCTATGGTTTTTTGGATATGGGCGGCGCATCCGCGCAAATTGCTTTTGCGCCAAACTCAACAGAGGCAGAAAAGCACTCCAATGATCTCAAGCTGGTTCGACTTCGACGACTGGATGGCTCTCCCGCTGAGTACAAAGTGTTTACGGCTTCTTGGCTAGGCTTTGGTGCTAACAAAGCACGGGAAAGATTTGTTGGGAGTCTACAGGAGCAGTACGGCAGTGCGAAGGGCGATATCCCAGATCCCTGTCTACCCAAAGGCTTGCGGACCACACTCTCGGGCGAGCCGCTCTCTGGTAAGGCATCAGACGATGCGCTTGTTGGCACTGGCATGTTTGAGGAGTGTCTGCGCAAAACTTACCCGTTGCTTGGCAAGGATGCTCCGTGCGAAGACGAGCCGTGTTTACTCAATGGTCAACATGTGCCTGCAATTGACTTTGATGTAAACCATTTCATTGGCGTTTCCGAGTACTGGCACACGACACATGGCGTCTTTGGCCAAGAGAGCACGGTCTACGATTTGATTGCGTACGAGCAAGAGGTCAATAATTTTTGCAGTCAAGATTGGTCGGTCATTGAAAACGGGCTTGACAAGCGAAAAAAGACTTTGGAGGAAAAGGCCGAGAACGCCCGAGAGGCCTGTTTCAAGGCGTCTTGGCTGATCAATGTGCTATACGAGGGTATTGGCATCCCCCGCATTGGCTTAGGAGATACTCCCAGCCACAAAGTCAATGCAACCAAAGCGCTGGAAAAAGCTAGAGACAAGGGATTCTTGGATCCTTTCCAGCCAATTGATACGATTGGCGGCGTCGAAGTCAGCTGGACCTTGGGCAAAATGGTTCTCTACGCCGCTGGACAAATCCCTCCCAAAGAGTCGCCGCTTCCTGTTGGATTCGGAAGCAATACAGGATCCGAAATCCCGGCTGATTTTGAATTTGCCGGGTCCAAGCCACTATTTTCAAATATAGATGACGACTATGACGATGACGACGATGACATTCTTACGGGTCGGTCTATGCCCTTCTCCAGCCTGTTGGTGTTGATGTTGATCCTGCTCCTTATTGCCTATCTCCTAAGGAAAAGCGAATTAGGGTCCAGAGTGATTAACAAGTTCCGGCGTTACCGCAAGGCCAGGAGCTCGTCTTTTGTGAGAAGGCTCTTTGGCAGAAACTCTACGCCATATGAAAGAATAATGGAAGAGGGGGATGCGGCAGAGTTCGAGCTGGGAGGCACAGAGTCTGACGAAACCGATGGTTCGGATGGTGGCGAGGTGTCAAGATCCGTTCGAGGTTCTCGCTTAGCTGGACCGAGACTGAATTTTGAGCGATTTGACGACCTCAGGCCACCGTCAGTGATGGACAGGCATGGCCTTGTTGTACGAACGGAGAGCTGCGAACGACTGGCCCCTTCACTCCAGATGCTGAATGCTGGCCGTCGCAGTAGGACTGGCAGTCCGACACGGTTGAAGAATTCAATAATACCCCAAGAGAGCTAGTAATGATTGTAAGAGGACGAGGGCAAACTCTCTGAAAGGAAAGTCATGATTGTATGTTGGACATGTCAAAGCTCATGCGGGGATCTTACGGTTGTCAGCTTCACTTCGTTACACAAAAACCGCCTTGTTTTGGAAAGGATGTATATAGGGGTCTTGGGTGGACAGTAATATAATGTCTTCAAGCCGGCTTGAGGAAAGACATTCTCATTCAGAGCGTAATGAGAACCTATTATAGATGGTAGTATTATGTTTTGAACCACAGATATTTAATTAGAAGACCGTCCAGTTGTATACCTTATTTATAGAATTTGACTTGGGATGAAATTTAATACTTAAAATTTTAAATACAGCGAATGCGCCTTCTTCTTCTTCTTCTTCTTCTTTTTTTTTTTTTTTTATTTTTATTTTGAGGGGGGAGGTAACATGTAACTTCACTTTATATTCACTTTAGCTTTTAAAGGCTGTTTGTTTATCATTTCACATATTTAACCCCCCCCCCCCCCCCCTTCTCTTTCCTCTTCAATTCTTTCTCCTTCAACCGCGCTACCATCTCCAACCTGGCAGCCTTTCCTTAAAGAAATCATTCCGAATCTGGAACAATGGAGCAATGCTCCAAAGAGGCGGCCACCATGGCTATGGAAGCCTTTTTTAACCACAGCTCTACAACCCCAAGAGCAATAATGCGACTATTCAAGTATCTTGAAGATAGACCAAGCTTTTCATCGCCAGATGCCATCATCCCGACGGTAGATCTTGAAATCAGGCTTGAACTTATTAAAGATATTTGCGAGAAATACGAGACGGCGAATATTGAGACACTTCACTTCACAAAACTTCAGCTATCTGCCCTCTTGATAATGCCCTTGGATACTCTTCGACTAGCAAAGCAGATGCCATCGCTTATTTCGACATGGCTTCCCACTGATCTGTATCCACGTTTCAGTAAGCCGTGCTGTTCCACCTTATATTACAAACATTTTCTAAACACTGATTACCTAGTGATGCAAGGGAAACTCCTCGATAGTCAGGCTGGAAGTGGTGGCACATCTGAAGTATCAGCCTCTGCATCAGTCAACAGCTCTGCAAGTGTTCATCGAAATGCGAGAGAACGAGAAAAAGTATGTTCCATTCTCCACTTCCATAAGAATACACATAGTTTGCCCTTTTCTTTCTCCCTCAGCAAAGCACAAGCCCAAAGCCCTAGTCTCCCGCCACTGAATCGTTCATTTCGTGATACCGACCGTTGAAAATAGTGCCTCGCAAGGGACGGCAGAGTTTGCGTTTTTACGAAAACAGCTCATCCTGAAGTGTGCCACATCATACCATTCGCTGTCAATGCGAAGCAGATAAACATTGCCTTTTTGAAACAGCTACACGGCCCCTCGACCGGCTTGATGGGTAGTGAGACTGCAAATAGCCTGAGCCAGCTTGCCGCAACAGCACCAGGATCATCAGACAAGTCCTGGAATATGCTTTGCTTGCATCCTTTGCTTCATTCTTTTTGGGGGAAGTGTCTGTTTGCAATTAAATGTCTTGGCATTATCCCCTCAGATAATAAGCATTCTATCGTCCGGCTGCAGTTTCATTGGATGCCGAGACACAATCATAAGCAAAATGACTTGGTTAAGCCTCCTTACAAGGATGCTGTGGAGGAGATGATCCAAAACTTGACTGATAAGCAAGACACTATTCCCGGCTTCTCTGTTTTCAAGGATAGCTCCGCTCGTGAGCTTGAAACAGGAGAAACATTTGATATCTTGTTGGAGAAAGAAGATGCAGAAAAGATGAAGGTTGTCCTAGATGTTCAGTGGGCTGTTGTTAGACTTTCAGCTTTTTCGGGAGCTGCTGGAGACTGGGAACTTGACGATACCCCAGATGGAGAAGGAGGCGCGGGAGGTTCTGCTGTTGCTGAACGGGTTGAGAGCTGGATTGAAGACCTCCCTTCATCTACGCCGCATTAGAGACACGGCGTTGAAAGACCAGCCCTACAAGATTCAGCTACCCCAGATCCAGCTCCCCAAGATCCAATCTCCCGAGATTCAGTTCCCCGAAATTCATCGCCGCTGGCCACAAGAACCAATATCGCGCCGACGCAACCTCGAGATAGTTCACCTGGAAAGACGGAGGCCACGTCTACGGCGCAAATATCCCCTCAGAGGTCGTCATTGGTGTTACGAGTAAAGGAGAACATGTCGCCCACAAAACAGGGCTCAGCTCGTGACTAAAGCTACGATAAGTCATGTTGATATCTTTTCGATGCTCAGGAGTTTTAGGAATTCAAGAACATAGAGTTCTAACCAATAGATAGCAAGAAATAAACACGGTATTGCAAGCGATTATGTAGCCCCAAACACGTGTACGGCGATGGAATAATACGGATAGAGGCGTGACATGAAGGGAAAGATGAATTTACTCTACGCTACAGATCCAGAACCGGAAGCAAAAGCCAAGAAAAGATGTGAATGTACCAGATGTAAAGAAGAAATAAAGAATTATATCAATCGGCCTGCCTCTCGAGGAAGCTGGGATCTGAACGGACTCGAGACTCAAATTTGCGCCACCAGTCTTCAAAGGCCCGAAGAGGAACAACTTCAACGCCACCAGGGCCAGCAGTCCCGCTGAAGCTGGCGAGGAAGTTGAAGGCGTTTTGGATGATGCGCTGGGCGAGAACGGCGGTGGTTGTTGACGTCGCACCTGATGTTGATGTGCCGCTGCCGCTACCGCTATTCGCCTTGTTGGCGGCGAGCTCCTGCAGGCGCGTGCCGACCGAATCGGCAGACTCGATTGAGACGCCAATCATGAAGCCGCTACCGCTGGCGTCGGCGCCGATCTTGAACATTGCGCTCTCCTTGCCGGGGCCGATGCCGCCCAGGAAGCGGAAATCGGGCGTCGTGTTGGCCTGCGAGGCGGCGGCGACGTCGCGGACGGTGGTGAGGTATATGGCTGCGGCGGAGTTGTCTGGCAGGACGACGTTTGGGAGGAGGAAGACGACGATGTGGGAGAAGGGCTTTGTCGTGGGGAGGGCATAGAGGAATGAGGTGGGGGATGGCGCTGAGGTTGGGTCGGTGATGAGAGGCTGGCCGGCGGGGACGATGCCGAAGAGAGGGCCGGACATTGTTGCTGCTGTTGTTTTTGTTGTTTGTTGTTTGTTGTTTGTCTTTTGTCTTGTGTCCTCTTGTATCGTACTGCGTTCCGCTGGGTTGATTGTTCGAATTGGTCGTTGTTGGAGCTGCGTGACACAGCCGGTGTGATCCGATGACGTGGGGTAGCAGCCGTTTGTGATGCGAACAAGGGTCAAAATCGGAGGTTCTGGTGGTGGTGCTAGAGCTTTAGCTAGAAAGAAATTGTGGGATGGCCGTCGACAAGGAAGAAATTGCTACTCAAGGCAGTTAGTCGCAAGTGGGAACAGAGGGGGAAAAAACAGCTTATTTGTTGGGGAAAATGATAAGAACAAAAAAAAAATTATAGGAACAGTTGGAAGGAATTGGGAGGAACGCCTTGAAGCTGCCTTGCCGCAGCCATAGCAGGTCATCCTATCAGCAGCACCATTGACTGCCACCACCGCCTCTCTTCCTTGTCCGCTTGGCTGTTGGTAGCAGGTACCTACTACAGTAGTATCTACGTCCAACTTACTCTCGGCTACAAATACAGTACTCTTGCTCCTCACAATCACTCTTGCGCTATTAAATCTGATTGCGAGCTTTGATGCTGCGTTGCCTCCACTGACCACAGTACGTTTGCTGATCATTCGCTTGTTGACTGCTTTGCTCGCTGGCTGCTGCTGGTAGGATCCCCTGCTAGCTGCAGATGGATGCCTAGAAGTAACTCGTGGCTCTTCGCTAGGCAAAAAGAGAGCTGGGATCCTGTTCTCTCTTGTGTCAAGCGGCACTGGGCCGTTTTTACGGTTGAAACGTTATACTTTTAGCCAGCAAGAATTATGAAAATTTGCACATCTTTCCTTTGTTCCGCCTCATGACGTGCTAGACGAGTGCAGCCACCTCTAATCTTATATCTAGAAACTCTTCAAAACACCATATAATAAGCTTTCAGGACCAGGTGTCTTGTTCTCGCCTAGTCCAATATCCACCATGAAGACTAATCTTGAGCTAATTGTTGCTACGGATCGGTGCGTTCACTTTTCACTACTCACCGTTAAAGGAAGAACTGGAGGGGACCATCGTCAGAAGGAAAAACCTCTATTTGACCAATGACAAGGCTCTTTATAATATACTAGTCACTAACTCACTATCCCTGGCAGGTTTCCGTACGATACTGATCAAAGTGTTGAGGCCAGGGCCTTGCGGGATAAGCTATTTCAGCTGCTCTGGGAAGATGAAGACGGGCAATATGCCATCGGCTATGTGCCAGATTGGGTCATCAGCGAGTTATCTAAAACGCCTGAAGACATCCGCGGCGACATGAGTCTCAATATGTCAGACCGCACTGTCATGCTCTTCAGGACGCCGCAGACAGAGCAGGCTCGAACCAGGGCTGTTGCAAAATTGACAGGCCATTGGTACAGAAATGGCACATTCAAGTCTCTCAAGGGATGGCGTAACGAGCTCTGGCCGGTTTACGGTCGAAAAGGAGAGCTTCTCTTCAGCGTGGAAAGAGCTGCCGTCGGTCTATTTGGCACTGCGAGATATGGAGTACACATGGTTGCCTACATTGAGGATCCAACTGCTCCTCACGGCATTAAAATCTGGGTGCCAAAACGAGCGTCCAACAAGTCCACTTTCCCTGGTATGCTGGACAACACTGTAGCCGGTGGTCTGACAACCGGCGAGGACCCCTTTGAATGCATCATCCGAGAGGCTGATGAAGAGGCAAGCCTCCCCGACGCTTTGGTTCGTAACACGGCTAAATGGGTCGGGAATGCCACATACATCTACATCACCGAGGCTAAGCATATCGGAGAGGATGGCTACATTTATCCTGAATGCCAATGGGTTTATGACCTTAAACTACCTGCCGAAGTTGTACCTGTGCCAAAGGATGGCGAGGTTGAAGAATTTCGGCTGCGTGATGTGGACGAGATTAAGAAGGACCTGGGAGACGCAAAATTCAAGCCCAATTGCGCCATGGTGATGATTGATTTCTTCATTCGTCACGGCATTCTGACCGAAGCCAACGAGCCTGATTTGGCCTTGATTAAGGCCAAAATGACCCGAGAGCTCCCATTTCCCGGTCCACACCAGCCCAACTGGCCTGGCCATATTACTGAGCAGTCAGTTACAGCAATATGAGCTAGCTGTTGACCAATATCTTTCTCTCTTCTTCTCTTTCTTTCTTGGCTCTCGCATGAAATGACAATATATGGCGCTCAGATTTCCCACTCTCTCTGTTTTGGCCCTGATATAACTTCCTCTTTCTTCTAATACCATGGTGTCGGATTATGTGTGTTTTCTCGGCATGAGTTTATAAATTATAGGCGCCAGTTGTCCTTGTCTGATGTAACTTTTTATTCTCCCTCTCACGGCCCCCCTGTTCGTAATGCAATGGCTCGCTCGCTCTGCTCCTTCGTTTACCGCTTGATCAACAGATAGACGTTGTCCACTCGCAATGGCGTAAGCTTCTTCACCGGGCCCTTGAGTGCCATGAGCAATCCGCCAAAGGAGACATAAGCGTTGCTAAAAGTAGTCAAACACACAACGTTAGCAATGGATCTCTCTCACTCTCCTTCTTTAACCCCACGTATAGAATGTTGTCACTGCTTATGAATGGATCTTCATACATGGTGTTGCCATCAAATGTTTCCTCAAACTTGTAGATCTTTCCGTAGCATACATAGTCGTAGAGGTCGGCGAGAGTAGCTGGCGCATCGCCAGATTTGCCAACGTCCCGCCAGCCCTTGTCGTCCTCCTTGCTGCCGTCTGGTGATAGCGTGGTGGTGAGGACAACGTGTAGTGTGTCTCCTTCGCTGCATGGGAACAGCTCAATATTGATGTCCAGCTCTAATAGGGTCTGGGAGTCGATGGACGTGCACATGATGCGTGCGACTCGGTCATATTTTTCCTGGTTGTAGTGGGTGACGGTAAAGCCTTCTTCGAAAAGAGTGGCATCGCCACTGCCGCCTCCAGACATGGTTGTAGAATTTGGGATGAGGTCGTTTGACGGGTAGTGGTCTCTCTGGTTATTTGTATTTGCAGAGCCTGGAAGAGATCGGCTTCGTATGGCGTGGGAATCGATAGGTAGTACGGCCTGCTTTTTCCTTGGCCTCGAAACTTTTGAAATCGTTCTAGTCTAGAAAATATTCGGGTTGGAGGGGTGTAGCTCGGATATATGCATATATGTGGCTGCGGCGCCAGTGGATCCAGGCTATTAGCATCGATAAAGTATGATAGTTTGATGAAGGAATGAAAGCGTCGATTTAATTTGTTGCCATATTTAAGAAGAAATCGTTACTTTACTGGAAAAATCATTCGGACTTCTCACAAATTATACGCCATAAACCTCAGATTTTACAGAACCAGTGTTATAGCTGACGAAATCCATTCATTCCTTGAGTCAGACACCCAAGAAAAAAAAAATCATAGCATGTCCTTTCGAAAAAGGAATACCGTGATTGGCATCGCTGGGACTACACCAGAACCGCATCGAGCCAAAGTATCAGTCCCAGGGACCAGGCCCTCTCCTCATGATGGCAGGCTCACCACATCTACCGGCACTTCATCCCTGGATCAGCTCTTAGCAGGCCATGCCGGACTACCTATGGGAACCTCTCTTCTAGTTGAAGAGTCAGGCACGACAGATTTCGGTGGGATTTTGCTTCGCTACTTTGCTGCCGAAGGACTGGTTCAAGGTCATTGTGTGCATGTCTTGGGATTTGGAGATCACTGGCGACGTGAGCTTCCAGGGCTGGCAAGCGAGAGCCGATCTAAAGACTCCAACAGTTCCAAGTCTTCGGACAGCAAGATGAAGATTGCTTGGAGGTATGAGGCGCTGAGCAGCAGAGCTACACTCTCACGAGGTAAGGAATTTTTTCCTTTTATACCTGGCTATAAGTCATGGTGCTGACAATGCTTAAAATAGGGCCCTCAATATCAGACTCGGCAGAAGGCATCGCCCCATTCTGTCACACGTTTGATCTCTCGGCTCGCCTAGAGGACAGCGTTGCTCAGGGCCAGTTCTATACTACACGCGGCAGTGGCATGGATCCAACGCAGTCACCATTCCGGCGATTTATCAGTGACATCACAGCCAGGCTGAAGAGCTCACCCCCAACTTCTATCCACAGAATTGTCATCCCAAGTATACTCTCTCCAACTATATATCCCCCGTCAGCGTGCCGGCCGCAGGAGATATTGCAGTTCCTGCACCACATCCGAGCTTTGTTACGGCAGTTCCCTTCGAGGGTTGTTGTGATGATGACGCTTCCCGTCTCGCTATATCCCCGTTCGACGGGGCTTGTTCGACGAGCAGAGCTTCTCTGCGACGGTGTCGTGGAGATGATACCGCTTCAACAACAGCCACATCACCCTGTTGACCGAAACTCGTCAAATGAGAATAAGGCACAGGGGCTCTTTAGAATCCACTCGCTGCCTGTTTTCCACGAGAAGGGAGGAGGTCTGGAAGGAAGCTGGGTGAAGGAGGACATGTCCTTCAAGCTCAGCGCTTCAAGCGGCCTTATCATTACACCCTATAGCTTGCCGCCCTTATTAGATGACGAGGGTCCTTCGAATGGGCCCTCGAATGAGAGTAAACCAAAGCTTGATTTTTAGCTTGGGATATCTTCTCCATTTTATTTGTTTATCACCCACGTCTTTAGACTTTTACGTGAGATCTAGTATGCTGGTGAGATATATCAAGTGCTATATGCACTTATCCAGTACCAAGAGCCGCTCAATGCGAAATAAGAATTTTTAGTGGATACATATTCCTCTACTGGGGCATGGAGCTCTCCCCCACCATACTAGGTCCGTATTTTTTAGTATAAGAGCTACCAAAAAACTAAAGTTCTTCTCTTCAACCTCTTCAAATCTCTCTTTCTCAATCTCCTCGTTCGAAAGCTGGAGAGGCTAAAGAAAGGGAGACTGGCAGACATGCAAGGTAAGCAATCAATGTTGTGCATTCTACACCGTTCAAGCGCTTCTTTGGAGCTCTACATGATTATTCCTTTTGAAAATCTGTCAATCCCCTGAACACTGATGACAAAATCAAATTTTACGAAGACGACTTATGATCTTTTACACTCCTTTTTTTTTTAATTGAATCAATCCGAAATTCATCTGTTATCTGCAAGCGTATGAAACTAATCACTCCTTGCCTCTAGGATTATAGCCACAATGGAATCCCCCAAGTTGATTCGCATTGCCAACATCTCAGGGCGCTACCTCGTGTTTGACCCGGATGCTGTGAGCGCGCTCCGCCGCCAGGCAAACACCAATGGCACCTTGGTGGGAACCACTCCGCAGCAGCCAACGCAGAACATATTCCTGGGTTTGCCAATTGAGCTCCGGCCTGAAGAGGTGGACGCTCTAATTCGTACAAACGTCGCGTACGTCGTAGATGATGTGGCCGCTCACAAATCGGCTCTGCAGTCTCTAGATCCCGACTCGCGGAGGGCATATGTCAGCTCGCTGCGGCTGCGGAAACAGACTGCGCAGAAGGTGTTTGCCGAGATAAACGCGCAGAAAGCGTCCATAACAGCGAGCAAGAAGAATAAGAAAGCCCGTGATTCCAGCTCAGCTGTTCCGTCTACCGACCTCGGAACAGCTGATAGTGGTGCCCTTAAATCAGATGGCAATCCATCGCCCCGCAATAGCCAAGTGACTCTGTTGGGCGTCACACCAACATCTAGCATCAACTATGTTTCCCCAGATGCGAATGCATTGCCCGAGGAACCTCGTAACTCAGAAAAAGGATCGCTCTGCCAGTTCATGCTGGGATCCGGGTATTACATGACTCCGGGGCTTCGATTCGGATCACGTTATAGTGTCTATCCCGGTGATCCATTACGTTTCCATGCTCATTTCATGGCAAATGAATATGGCTGGGAGGAAGAGATACCTATCCTTGATATCGTAGGCGGCGGCAGACTGGCAACAGCCGTAAAGAAAGCGTTTCTTATAGGCGGCCGTAAACCGTCTACAAGTCCTGATATGGTCACATCTCCTGTGAGAACATTCAGCATAGAGTGGGCTGGCATGTAACATGTTAATGTTAATTGATACTATAAACACGAATTCCGCTGTTGAAAGAAAGGGTGCATTATATATATATAATACGACGTCAGTCTAGAAGAAGAAGAAGAAGAAGAAAAATAAAAGGATAAACTCCCAAGCCAAAGATAAAGCAATCAAGCTGCCCGCCCCAACTCCCAGGTATGAATTTAAGTATAGAAAAAACAAGCAATTATCAGCTTCCTAAGCTGTTATGCCGCATTAAGCCTCGGAGGTTGCCATGTAGCATACTCTAGGGAACGTAGATCCGACTGAAGCTCATGACATCGCGGCGACAGCACACACATTTGTCAAAGTTGTTCATAGCTAGGGAAACACGGCAGTCATCACACAAGCTGAGACAGCGGCACGGCCACACGATAACAGTACGTGGTGAGCACTGGCATACAACGCAGGAGGGGCTCTCTCCCTCAGAAAGCGTCGGCGTTTCGCCTGCCTCAGAGCTTTGCTGGCCATCTTTCCCTGGAGAGGCTTGTCGTTTCGTCCAGATCAACTGTTCCAGTAGAAGCTCTTCCTCGTCCGGACTAAGCTTTGTGAGACGGCCCTGAGGACCGAGCTTGTTCAGCTGTTTCCCTTTTGGGGTCTGCATTGTCAGAATTCGCGTCCGTTGCAGCTGCTCCATTCGTCTAAAGCCAGATCTGGTCAAGATACGATCGCTTTGGAGATGCGCTGCAAGTCTTTCTGCTTCTTGCCGCTCTTCCAGACTGGTAGGATGCAAAAGGCGGGCTAAATCACCCATTGCTAGTGGACTATCCACAAAAGGAGTCCCTTCACGCCCAGGTCGTGGCGATTGCTGAGTTGGTGTTCTCTGTCCGCTACCCTCGTCTGACATCCAGCCGCCTGCTTCATCATCGCTGTCGCCTCCATTGGTGGTCATGGTGATTACGCTCGTATTGTCCCATTCTTCCTCTTCTTCACGAGGCTGATATGTTCCGCTCATATCCTGAGATCCCCACCATCCTCCTTTGAGCCAGTATTTATATAGATCCTTATCCAGGGTCTCTTCATCTTGGCTTGTACCAACTCGTCTAAATTCAGCCTCGATATCTAAAGCGTCCGTTCTAAGAGTCGCATCTCCATCCAAAGGCTTCGCCGTCGCATCTCTGCTTCCGCCGGGGCCACGGCTTGGTCTCGATGCATTTTCATTCTCCGGCGTCTTCGAACGGCGCGCCAGCCAGAGCAACCATGCAGGCCGAGACTGAATACGGCATACACCAAGAATCCACAGAAGGGATAGAGCGAAAACTCTTGCCAGGAGCTTGTTAATGCTGATGAGAAACTCCAAGGCGAGGAACCATCTCGAACTCCTCTCGGAAGCACCAATACCGACTCTGAGCACCTTATCGCCACGGCCACGGGGAACCTTTTGTGCAGCACGCTCTCGGCTATAACCATTAGGGGGCAGAAGAGGACCATTTTTAACAGGTATTAGTCCGACGGTGCCAATTTGGTCATAACGCGGGTCAGAGAGGCCCATACTTATCCATTGCCTGCGCAACTCCTCCGCTTCTCTGTAACGGGCCTCTTCGAGCCAAGTCTGATGCTTGAGACTAACACCACGATCTTCGTTGAGATAAACAGCTTCACTGGCCATAGTAATAGCAGCGAATCCTGTCCTTAGCAGTGCAGTGTAGAAGTCCATCTCTCGCGTAATGCGAAGCTCCGATAGTGAGACATTGGCTTGCATGTTTTCATGTGCGTAAAGCAGTCGCTGGCGAAAGTTCATCCTGGGTTGTTCTTGGCTGGTTGTTGGCATCGCGGCTGTAAGTAGCAGTGCCAATCCGTATATGAATAGACACATGACGATGCCAACTAGAATCAACACGTGGGGAACGAATCCAATGATGCAAACAGTAGGAAATCTGAAGAATCCTTGAGATGCAATGTTATCAGGCTCAAAAGTGAAAAAGCTCCATACGAGGCTACCCATAAAGCACAAGCCCCAGAATCCCGTATTCACAAGCCGATACTTGGCTTGAAGGTCGAACACGCCCAGGACATGGCTTGTAATGTGTGTCATCGAGGATAGGAGGGCGATCCATAAGACTTCAGGTGACGTGTTAATACGCCTGAGAATTGCCGATCGTGTCAAGGTAATAGTGTTGCCTTGGCTGGTTGGTATAGGAGGCAGGTTTTGGTATTTAGAAAACGCGCCCCAACCAAGCTGGCTATTAACGGCAGCATCCGCTTCAGCAAAGGCCAGTGACTGTTCAAACAGCGTCATGCCCGTCTCGGCGGCAACGGGACGTCCCTGTACAGCGCAGGAAATCGTTTCAAGGAATTGGCTCAGACACAAAGAGGTAAACAAGGGCCACAGCCGAGATAGAGAGCCTTGGAGCTCTCCAACGACGTCAGCATCTTGCGGCGGTACCATTTTCACAGAAACGCAAGACTGTTCATCCGAGGCTCCGAAAAGCAGCGACGAGCTTATGGTATTCAAAAAGGGATTCGTATGAGCAGACATGAGATCAGAGCTCTTGTTGGCATCGCCCCATCTCAGCATCGCAAAATCGGGCGAAGTCTGACATTGGATAGACTGCAGAAGGTGGCGGGCTTGGAAGACCAACAACATGAAGGGAACAAGTCGCACCAGCAGCCTCACTTGCCAGCGGAGTCGTAATCTCCGGCGGGTAGCAGCAAAGATATGAGTCCGGTTAAGGATAACGGCCATGGCAATGCAGGAGAGGGCCCATTTGCTGGTGGCGTAGTTGAAGACGCTGCCCAAGCCCCGAACTCCGTCCAGAGACAAGAGCGGCGGCTGCGTTGCCGAGCCCGCCTGGGCGCTGGGAGCTGCTGCGGCATCGACGACATTGCTATAGAGACTCGAGCCGGTGGCGGCGGGAGCGAGAATCCCCGGTTCGGGCATGGCAGACGACATGGCGTTTTGGGCCGGAAGGCCAAGGGCATTGGGAGCTGCCATGAAGGAGCCCAGCTTCATCACAATGCGCGGGCCAGCCTTGACGAAGCCCTCGATCAGAGGTGCATACCGCGTCACGTTGACTGCGCGGGCGAGGGCCGTGAGGTTATACCAGGCATTCGTCGTCGTCAGGTCGAAATCGCCAGCTTGCTGTGTCGCTGCCAGAGGCGGCGCTATTCCGATGCCATCCTGCATGGCCGAGGCCAGTCAAGCGATGGCCGCGCCGGAGGGAGGTCCGATCGGCCGAGGCACACGAAGGCAGCGCGCTTGGAGAGTCCCAGAGGGTGTCGGAAGAGACCAGGAGCGATGGAGTCGCAGGCAGGGCTGTCGCAGGCGTGGGTTCGGTTGAAGTGCCTCTGGAGCGAGGTCGTGGAACAATCACGTCTCAGCAGAACGCTGAGTGCTTTAGATTATAGTGGGGGATCTCAGTACCTTGGCGCTACTGCAGACGTGAAATGGCTCCCTTGGCATTGGAAACTCCGCAGTGGAGGTCATGAGAGCACTACCACATGCTACTTGCGTGCCTAAGATAGATCTTGTAAACATGGGAGAGCGCCTTGCATCCGCAACGCATCGAGTACGTACTGCTGTGCCTCTAGCATAGGATAAGGTACTACATAAGGCCTAGAGTAGTACTTTAGTCTAGTGCGGACGTGGAGAGGTACGAGTACGATCCCTGTGTCGACATCATGCCTTAGTTCGTGCAAGTGCCCAGCCCAGCGCAATAACATGCGAGTACTGCTACTTTTCATATGGTCAATCAAAGACTTTGGAATATAAATAGCAATAAGCACAGAATAAGAAAAGTAAGCCAGCATTCATCACCAACAAACCACGTTTCTTCCTCATAAACGCAACATGAATAAGCTGTCAGCTGCGTTGATATAGACGCTCCCGCATCCTATAGCAGAATGATAGGTATGGAGCGCTATCGTAGTCGCACTAGCGGCATTGTCCACCAAGCCACAGAGTACCCCGATCTCGCTACAGCACTTATCGTAGCAAGCCATCGCTGTGGCAAGCAGTGCAACACTTGGGAACCAAGTAATGACGGAACTGCCGTCTTGAGTGATTCCAACTCGGATTTTGTCTTTTTCTCTCTCTCTATCTTTGAGATCCTTCTCTGGGATCAGGGCTCAACGAGTGGCCAGTGTCAATACTCTTAAGAGCGCTGCGCGAGGCGGTTCACTACCAGCAGCATACCATACCAGCGGTCTATACACGTCCGCCGCCTTATACCTTCAGCCATCTTCTGACAGATGCGAGCCTCTCCCTTCAGGCTCTCATGGATCAGGATACCACAGACCATAGCGGCAAATCACCCAAGCCAGTAACGCCAGAGAGCGATGCTCCGGCGTTTCTCCTGCTGCAGAACATTGAGGCCCCCGCTATTGCTACCCCAAAAGCTGCCAACGGATGGGGGGGTCGAGATCCAGAGGAGGACAATGATGAGCCAGCTGTAGCAAAGCCCTTTGCCCGCATGTCAAGCCCAGATTCGGCGGCTCGCGCGCAGGGTGCCTCCAACCCTGCGGATGAAGATGAGGATGTTGATGTTGAGAGCAGCCGGGACGATGGGCGGTCGTTCTATAAGATGCACAAGTTCAGTCTCTACGAAACAGTCAGCCGCTACTACATGGTTGGAGTGGATGTGAGCGAGAAGCGCTACAGGATCTTGAAGATTGATAGAACCACAGAGGGGGCCGAGCTGAATGTCACCGACGACAAAATCATCTACAGCCTCAGGGAAGTGAATCAGCTGCTCGACACCATCGATGACGGAAATCGTGGGACTGGAGGCATCAAGCTCCGCTGCACCACCTGGGGCTTGCTGGGCTTTATCAAGTTTACCGGCCCCTACTACATGCTTCTCATCACCAAGAAGAGCACTGTTGCCATGATCGGTGGCCACTATATCCACCAGGTTGAGGGAACTGAGCTGGTACCTTTGACGCCCGGACGGTCCAAGGTCGACGCTCGCAACAAGCCGGAAGAACAGCGCTACCTGACAATATTGAACACGCTTGACCTGACCAAGTCATTCTACTACAGCTACTCATACGACATTACTCGAACCCTCCAGCATAACATTACCAGGGAGAGAAAATCACTCGCAAACGGCACCATACCTTGGCCAAACGAGGATCTCAATTCAATGTTTGTCTGGAACAGCTACTTATTACAGCCAGCAGTCGACGCCCTTCAAGACCCTTATGACTGGTGCCGTCCTATCATACATGGATACATAGATCAAGCAGGCAAGTCGTTTACAAGTCTCAGACAGGCACGAGCCACTGACTAACACAGCACAGCGCTTTCAATATATGGTCGAACTGCACATATAACCGTGATTGCCAGGCGGTCACGATATTTTGCTGGCGCCCGCTTTCTAAAACGGGGCGCAAATGATTTGGTAAGCTGCCGTAAATCGCAATATTGTTACAATCTTCTCACTCAAGAATAGGGATACGTTGCCAATGACGTTGAAACGGAGCAAATCGTTGCTGAATCCTTGACAACGTCTTTCCATGCTCCAGGTCCGAGACCCTACTGCAGCCCTCAGTATACTTCTTACGTCCAGCACCGAGGAAGCATTCCCCTCTATTGGACCCAAGACAACACCGGCGTAACTCCAAAGCCACCCATTGAGCTCAATCTGGTAGACCCATTCTATAGCGCCGCCGCGCTTCATTTTGATAATCTGTTCGAGCGGTATGGCGCGCCTATATATGTGCTCAACCTTGTCAAGTCCAAAGAACGGCAACCTAGAGAGTCAAAGCTGCTAGCAGAGTACACGCATGCCATAGACTACCTCAACCAATTTCTGCCAGACGACAAAAAGATCATTCACAAGGCGTGGGACATGAGCCGTGCCTCGAAAATCCGAGGTGGGGATGTGATTGGGAATCTAGAGACAATCGCCGAATCGGTCCTGAAGACAACAGGCTTCTTCCAAAATGGCGATGGGCTCACAAGCCGTATGACGGCTCAAAACGGCATTGCCCGAACAAATTGCATCGACTGCTTAGATCGTACCAATGCCGCGCAGTTCGTCATCGGCAAACGTGCGTTGGGCTATCAACTTCACGCTCTAGGTATACTTGAAAACACATCTGTCGAGTACGATACCGATGCCGTGAATCTCTTCACTCATATGTGGCATGATCATGGAGACACAATTGCGGTGCAATACGGCGGTTCTCAGCTTGTCAATACCATGGAGACATATCGAAAAATCAATCAATGGACCAGTCACTCTCGGGATATGATAGAAAGCTTCAAACGGTACTACAATAACTCTTTTCTTGACAGCCAGAGACAGGAGGCATATAATCTCTTCCTAGGCAACTACATTTTCGCACAAGGCCAACCCATGCTCTGGGATCTCCCAACAGACTACTACCTTCACCACGCCAGTCCTAGAGAATGGACCGACAAGGGAAGGCCTAATTACATCAACTGGTTTACACCAGCATATCTCGAAGAACGGAAGATACCGCCTTTTGTAGCACCAACGGCCCTTGGCCGCTGCAAGAACGCAGAATCTTTCGACGATTATTGGCTGGAATATTATCGGCCTGCCACCCTATCTTCTTTCCCCAAGATGTTTGCGTACAAGATGAATTCTACCATTAAATATATACCTTTGAAGGCAACCCAGGATGGTAGATACGATTTGAGCCCTTTCCGAGTCCGAACCGATGGTGATGTCGATCCGGACAAAAGGAAAATGAAAAAAGAACCGACATTGCCAACCACATCTCTGGCCTCGACGCAAATCTACCGACAGCTAGACACGGGAGATCGAGCTTCGGTTACTTTCTCCGACACAATAACTGGAAGGGATGGATCTCGAAATCTCTGGCTGCGGCCATCGCAGGGCGGCGAACGCTGGGGCATCTACGATGGTCACGACGCCATGATTTCACCCAAAGCTTCCATGTCGGCAGATACTTTGAATCTGAAAGAGAAATCATCGGACCTTGAAAAATCTAAAACAACACAGTGGACATTTACCAAGGCGGTGCATGACGCACTAAACCCGGTCGTAAAGGATCAGGAGGCAGATGATTATGAACGATACATTCGTCATCCTCAAAATCTTCCACTTGTTGTATCTAGCGACACTCCTATAGACATCGACTCGTCGGAGTATCAGGAGTATGTTGACGGAACTTGGCTGAATCAAGGCCTAATGGTGTCAGGGGTCGACGAAGATGCAGATGTAGATGTATACTCAGAGTTGGTCAAGGTAGTAGAGAATCCTTTGACCGTCACCGAAGAGGATGCGCCTAAGAAGAGGTATAAAGCCTACGGGAAGTGGCTCCGAGGTAAATCTTTCTTCAAGCAGCAGCCTCTCGACTGAACGTCATGTGGCTCTCGGGAGAAGGCACAAGTATTTGCATATTTCAGTTATGTCAGTATACTAGGAAATAACTCGGCTAGTCGTGGCTCTTTTTGTACCGCAGCAGTCAGCCCTTCAATAGGCCCAGATCCTTCTCGGCTCCAAAGAGAGTGCAAGATCGTCGATGTACGGGTTAGGTGTGCCGAAATTTGATCCACATCTTCGGCTGGCAGCTGTGAAGATTTAAGGTTGAGCCAGCACAAAGAAATCGTATGGATTACTTGGTCGATATACCCAGGAGACGAAAATCTTGGCCAGCAGTTCACCAAGGTTGCATTCAAGGCTTCTGTGGTGGAATAGACCAGTGGTGGGTAGCCCATAACAAAGGGATCCGATAGCATAGAGGCAAACAGACGAAGAAGGTTCTGCCCGAAGGTTATTAGCACATAACACAGAGAGATTCTATCAAGTCTTCTGTTATTCACCTGGAGATGCTTCGCTGAGAAGAAGCCCAAGCAGGAGACGATATCTTTTGTAATTTTCATGAGAACTTCAACGATTCGAGGATACTCCGAGGCATGAAAATGGCCTACGAAGACGCCATCTCTCAAGAGCTTGTCAAGAAAACGTCGCCTTCGCAAACTCTTTGAGTCAGGATCCAGCTGGGCTATCCGAAGGAGGACTCGATATGCCGGATACAAGAGCTCTATAGACTCGCTCTCAGGTGTTGTGGAGGGTAAGAAGAGCAGCGTAGGGAAAACGGCGTCCTGGATTACGTTGTCAACGCCAGCGGACAGTATTACGTTTGCCGGACATGTATCTAGAAATAAACCAAGAATCTGCAAGCCTTTTATCCTGACTGCTGTGTTGTGATCTTCGGCTAGTGAGAGTAAAATTGGAAGAAACAGGGGCCAGTGGCGGCCCATTGTAGCTTGCTTAGCACGAGTTAGCACTTGTGTTTGTTTGGACGTCCTGGCCTATGAGTGACCTACACTGCACGACATGACTGCCCATTTAAAGCTTGAAGCAGCTTGAAGTTTTTCGCGTTCCTGTGAAACAGAGTCTAGAGATGTCCTGGCTTGTGTGCTTGCAGGCTGTTGAGCAAGTTGAGATGGCCTCCCAGAGGCAGTTAACCGGGTAGACGATTTAGAAAATAGCGGCCGAAGCGTGTCTTGGATTAAGCGTTGTGTAATGAACGTATCCAATCTATCATCAGCCAGATTGGCTTTCAGCAGGCGAGCCGCAAGGTGGGATGATTCTTTCGTTGTCCAGGCATCGTCTTCGTCTGTGTACGTAACAACGCTTATCAAAACTGCGTCGTCGAGGAGAAAAGGCTCAGAAGGCGAGGCGCAGAAAAGCGAGATGATAACGAGCAGGGCCAGTCCAGCTTCGGCGACCAGAGAATGGGTAGCATAATCGGAATCTAAGTCATTTTATAGGAATATAGCTCGGTCAGTGTGATTTGTTTAACCAGCGTCGGGAGTCTTTACCTTTAACAGCGGCATCATTGCTAAGACTGGGGAATTGTAACAGTTTTTGGGCCACCAAGTCAACGAGGCTTCGTACATGCAAAGATTCTCTGTTGGGAGCTAGACTAGAGGCCTGCGTTGATGAAGATTGCTGGTCTTCTTGGCCGTTTGTGTGAGTAGCTAAGAGGGCATCGACATGATGGAACAGCTCTAGGCATATAGGATGAAGTGCCTGTGGATGAGAGACAGCGGAAGGTGAGACAAAGCCATGTCCAGCAATGATGGATTGAGAGCTCACCTCTGGAGTAGCTGCATCACGTAACGTGGATGAAATAGCTTGTAAATTCAGGTCCTTCTTCTGTGACGTTTCTGCTGAAAATTGGCTTAGTGATGTTTCCCCGAACACATCAAGATATCCCAAAACAAACCAGCTTGGATTGCACGCAGCCTTTCACGGTTTGTATCGCCAAGCAGAGATTCATGCATGGTAAGAGCCTTTGATAATTTACTGGGATGAACGAAATTGTGAGTAACGGCTGTATTGCGACTTTTCCTAATTCCTTTTCAACTGTCAACTCGGACTGTGCTGAGAAAGCATGCAGTTTACATGTAGGCTGGGCAGTTGTTACTAGCCAAGGCAAGCAGCGTGCTAAAAGCATGCCTGGTCAGGTACCAGCGTTGTACAGTAGGCGCATGATACGGTGGCGCCTTGGAAGTGAGCGCAGTACAGTGCACATACGATATCAGACTGTTTTTTTTTTTTTTCGCACCACTGTGAATAGCGCATTTTCAGAGCGTACATCGAGTAAATCACTTGATCGGGCCGACCAACAGGCCATAAGGTTAAGGTTTCAGTATATCGGGTATGCCCTCTCTACGGGGTATGCAGTATCTTGGATAGCATTGGTCTTGATAGATGACCTGGATCGAAATAGACGCCTTCTGATCTAGGTTGATCAAGATCACCGAGTCACATCAGAGCCAGCTATTTGAACCAAGGTGCAAAACCACTCGTCAATCAAAGGGGCTACATCTCTACAGTCTACTTATTTACGCTGAAACACAGTCGGAATCTCTGTGTTCTAGACATTCTGAAACTGCCAACAGTTGTTTACACAGCATACCTACAACATCTTTTAGACGTTAGCGCTACTCCCAGGGCTCTTAGTTGTATACGCAAACAGTGTCGAGCGTGGCCTATCAGATAAGCCGATTTGACTCATGCGTCCAGCCGGCCCTGCTTGCAAAGAACTCAAAACGAGCCCTCCACAAACAAAACACTGGAGCCGAAATCTCCATCCCTAGCAACATGCGTAAACATGTGCCAGAAAGAAGCACGACTTGGCTTAGAGGCGATTGTTGAATGGATAGAACTTAATTTTCATCATACAGGCCGCGAGATGGTGTCGAGATAAAAAGAAAAAAACATTATCACTTACCATTTCGAGATTTCATTGTGGATGATATGGAGTGGGAAAGGTATGACAATGGACAAAGTACAGTACTAGACTTTAGAACAAATTGTTAGCGGCTTGAAATGTAGCGCGGTGAAATAAACATTAACAATAGTAATAGAAACCGACATCAGAGATCTTGGTATGGTAATTTAGGAGTCATCAATAATGTTCAGTAGCAGAACTGGAAAAAAGGTTTTTCATCATAAAGTCGGAGGGTTCTTGAGAAAAGCAATAACGAAAAAAAGAAATTGTAGTGCTTACCATATTATATCACAGCATAGGTATATACCGAACTTCTTACCAATAGCAGCAGCAGGTAGTATATCTCCTAAAGCATCAGCGTTAGTTGACTGACGTTTTCATAGATACAGCATAGCCAGTGTGAGAAGGCTTAGGTCAGATGGTGATGCATGTTTTGTTCTGCGCTCAGGATTCGCGGGAACAGAGTGTGAGAAATCATCATGAAGATGTTTGGAGGTTGGTGATGCGAAGTTGGCAAAACGCCTTCGAATGGTGAGGCAAATACTGCATTGCTTACCTTTTCAGCTGCGGCTGGGGCCGTATATCTCGCTTATCCTGGTGGATGGCAGCAGCCCCAGCATTCATTGATGCATTTTTGACACAAGCCATGACATTGCGTGGCGAAAGTGTTTTGTTTACCAAGTGAAGAAGAGTGAAGCAAAGCAAAGAAAAATTTCACGAAGATTTTGTAGTAGCGGACCTCTGCCGTATCGATATGCAAATATGCGACTAGATCCGCACGCTTAGGTGAATAGCGCCTCTCTAGCTCTAGAGCTTCTGCCAGGGAGGTACGTACCTGATTTATGCCCTATCGGGGAAAACGCAGTGCTTCGTCTCGCTGAAACGAAGAAAACATAGTGGGTCCAGCTTCTGAGACTCACTCAAAGAGAAAAAAAGTTCTTCGAGCTGCTGGTGCTGCACAGCCAGAGAATAAGATATCATGGCGGATCGAAGACGAGTAAATGGGCCCGGGAGCTCTACTTTACCTCCAGTTTATGACGATGGCGAATTAGATGCGGCTTTGCGCCGCCAGCGAGCACCTGATGCCATCCGGCCTCTCTGTGAGATAACCCATCCCAACCATATACAGCGATGAGCTATCACGAGAGTTTTGAGACTAAGACTTCATTTTCTGCTAGACCTCAAGACAGGGGTGACTCCCTCAGCATCTGGCTCCGCCTATCTGGAGATTGAGCCTCGAGAAGGGGAACATGGCTCGGGCATGAAATTGACGTGTACCGTCCATGGACCCAGGTCGCTTCCACGCTCTGCTCCCTTCTCTCCTTACATGGTGCTCTCAACTCATGTCAAGTTCGCTCCATTTGCCACGAAACAGCGTAGAGGCTATCTTCGTGACTCGAGCGAAAAGGACCTCAGCACACACCTAGAAACGGCCCTTCGCGGAGCTCTGATTGCTGACCGGTGGCCCAAGAGTGGCGTCGACGTCGTCGTCACAATTATCGAAGGGGAATCAACTCGGCAAGACGCGGTGGAGCGGCGAGTCGAGGAATGGGATGTGATGAACGTTCTAGGCGGATGCATCACTGTTGCCTCTGCGGCCATTGCCGATGCAGGCATTGACTGCGTGGACACCGTTTCTGGAGGAGTGGCTGCCCTGGTGGCGAGCAAGAATGGCAAAGATGCCTCAATTGTGCTGGATCCTGTGGCGCTGGAGCATGAATCTATTCTGGCAGCCTGCTGTGTGGCATATCTGCCCAACAGAGATGAAGTTACAAATCTCTGGTTCAAGGGCCAGCTACCCTCGCCTGCTTCATGCAATCACCAATCACTAGTTTCAAGGGCGGTACAGGCGAGCAGGGGCACACATGGGTTGATTTCGGCGTCTTTAAGCGAAGCTATCGGCAGCACTCAAAACTAAGGTACATATCTTGAATAATAATAATGATGATGATAATGATAATGAGTATAATGCATGTATATAAAAGATTCGCAAGATGCTCAAACTAAGCATCAATGTCATCTATATATGGGCTAGACGGTCAACATATTGTGAGTGTGGATACTGATGCTTTTGGAAACAGGAAAGAGACCTAATTTTCCGCAATAAGAGCAATACCAATCACCACTTTGTCATTATCCATCTAACTAAAGAATTTGGTACCAAACAAGCGTCAACTCACTGAGATTCCAATGAAACACAAAACTAGCCCCCTTTTCGCTGATCGCTCTACTTATTGTGTCTACCACATGCGAGCAAGATACTAAGCGCAATCATAATCTGTCCATCGATTCACTTCGATGCTCGCTGCTCAACCGCTGCTCTCTTCCCGGTATATCTCTCTGCAGGCCATCCCTGCATTGTCCAATTTTCTTCCACCACATCGCCACCCATGATGAGCGTATGTTCTAAAAGACAGCTATCATTCTTCATCGTGGCACCACTCAGCAGTCTACTTCCTGAACGCATCACACACCTGTCCCCAATGTGCAGTCTGTTCAGATCAAACTTGCCCCGAGTGTTGATGTGAGCCACCACACTAGCATCGTCAATAGCCACTCTGTCTCCTAGCTTGATCAAGTCAGGCTCTGTGAATATCAAACTGGGGTTGCCATTGGCAAAGAGGGCGCAGTCTTTGCCAATCTCAGCTCCCAGTGCTCGGAAGTACAAAACGATCCAGTTGGTCCCTGTTAAGAGCCCAATAATACCTTGGCTATGAAAGCAGCGCCGCCGAAGCCTCTCGATGCTGAGGAAAATCTGCCACCGTTGGCAATAAGACGATTTATCCCAGTCATAGTTGCCAGGCGTGCGGCGGCCTAATAGAATCCATTTACTCGCAATGACGATGAAGAGCGCCAAAATGGCCAACAACGTAAATATGACAGCCATGCTTGCCCAAGACAAGAGCAATAGCACGCCAACATTGAAGGTATAGCTTACCTCACGTCGAACAAACCGATCCATAAGATGGTCAACCACTTGTGCGCATGTGACGACTGGCGCATTCCAGTAAAAGGTAGTGAAAATGACGATGAATGAAGAATAGCAGAAGATGGCAAATTGCCCTAGGACGTGGTAAGGCGCACGTTTGAGATAAAATGCACGCCCAAATGGAGACAAGTCGTCTGTCTCCGTCGTTTCTGATCCACTGTCATCTTTTTCACTCTCAGAAGTCGTAAAGCCCCCCTTTTTTATTTCGCCTCGCTTCGTTTGTGAAGTGCGTAATTCGGCGAGCGTATCATCACTGCTCGAATGGGGAATTCGAACTTGCATGCTACCCTCCTTCAGATCTAAATCCATCGTGTTGCCTGTGAGTGTGTCGTCACTGCGTATATGTCGCACGCGGACACGATGTAATTTCTTTTCATCTACTGCCGTGCTCTGGCCACCTGAGAGATGAACACAGTCGCGGCCTTTTGCGCCCACGAAGGTACCACCAGACGCATAAGATGCTCCCCGGCGCGTCAGCGAGCCAGAGCCCATGGTTGCTTGACTGCCAATCGTCACACCCGGCAGTAGACATACTCGATCTGCAATCATAGCATGGTCTTCAACCGTGATCTTTTCGGAGCCGGTGCCATCCGAGGTGATGAAGTGAGAGCGAGATCCAAATACGACATCATTTCCAATGTCTATCAGATGATAATCACCAATACTGGGGCCCGTGCCTGGCCAGTAGATTCGCTTACCAATTCGACCACCCAGTAAGCGTAAAGCTATAGATGTTGCTTCGTAGTGCTGGCCAAACATCACCGTCATGTCGTGCAGGCGCGAAACTGGCAACAAGGTCTTTAGCAAAGCCGCTCGCCACGTAGTAATCGCTCCTCGGTCTCTTGCAGAGGCAAAAGTCATCTTCCCAAATACAGCATCCAGCAGTGATTTCACGAGCAAGGCGAAAGTAAAGAAGATGTACGGACTGAGAACACTTCGCAGTACTAACGCAAGGGAGTGGTATCCCACCCGTTTGGGTGTCGAGAACCAGTCAACAACACTTCTCACCGGCGAGATATCGGGAGTAGGCATCGCTGTCACCATGCCGAGGATGCCACCCAGCCAAGGGAGCAGCGATAAGATCCATACGAAGAAAACCAGCGGTACCGTGAATAGGCAAGTGAGAAGCAAATGCGGCTTTTGCGCCAGGCTAGGAGAAAGTGCCCGGTTCTCCTCGTCAGCATCATCAAGCTCCCAGCTCGACGAATTCGGTCCAATGCAAGCATTGGCGGGGACAACCGCACCGGGCGCTATGATTGATGCTGCACCAACAGACGCATTCTCTCCAACAACAATACGACCCAGGTACATGGACGTATTGCCCTCCACGGCAAACGGGCGGCACATGCACCGTGAAAGGGTTGCCCCATCTCGGATATCAAGGAGATCCCACTCGCCAACTGAGGTGCCAGTGATCTCAACATTCTTGCCAATCTTGGCCCCCATCAGGCGGTAGTACATAATCTTCATGCTTCCATTCATATTGAAAAATCCTTTTCCACAGATACTGACAATCTTCTGAACCATCCACCAGCGCGTGTGGTATGTCCCCCACATGGGATAAAGCCCTTCGCGATAGCGACCAATGATCAGCCATTTGGCGGCGATGCCAAAGAATGGACTGACAATTCGAATTACAAATTTTGAAAATAGAACTGAAACCACCACATTAAACAGCCGGCCCAGCGTATGATGGTTCGTTGGCCATCCTTGAACGTAGCCCAAGGCAACAATGAAAGCGGTCCATTGAACCGCGCGACGTAGAGGATAGATAACAGTGAGCGGAATCAGCTGAAGAAGCATCACGATAGGATTTGTCGAGCTGTAAGTCTTGGAGCAGCCAACTTTGTTATCGGTGATTGTATCAGCCGGTTGGAGCTCTATTGTTTTGTCGACAAATGTAGCAATAGCAGAAACTGTCCCTTGGTTGAAAACAAGCTGGATGGGAATCTGGATAGCAAATGTAGACCGTAAGGCCGATACCAGACGCCCTGCTTTTAGAGAATCTCCACCTAGAGTGAAGAAATCGACGTCAAGTGCTATGTCCCTTGGGTCCCGAGAAAGAACATTGGCAAAAATCTTTCTGATTTTTCCGTCAGTGGACGCGTCAAGCTCCTGCAAAGAAGCATTCCCCATTTCGGCAAGTAACTGGTCGAGTTTGTCATTATCGACGGCGCCAGAAGAATCAAGTGGCACAGGATCTGACAGCAGGTATACCTGTTCAGGCACCAAGTATCCGTGAATGATGTTGGATAGCTGTGCTTTTAAGGCATCTGGCTGTTGATTCAATGCCCTTGATTTCTCTTCAATTGGGCTTATAAAAGCTTGCAGTGTTCCTCTGGTGGTATTTTGTCTGCAGTAGTGTCTGAAATTACCAGGTATGGTATCATCCAAACTAGCAGACAAGGCACTGTAGTCAACAGCACATTGGAAGGAGCTAATTGGAACTGAGAGGTCAGTATCTGGAGGGGGACACGTAGCCTCCCAGTGCCTCTTCATATAAGATGTATCATCT
This sequence comes from Trichoderma asperellum, assembly GCF_020647865.1. NCBI lineage: Eukaryota > Fungi > Ascomycota > Sordariomycetes > Hypocreales > Hypocreaceae > Trichoderma > Trichoderma asperellum. The sequence continues at coordinate 1,742,723 of NC_089417.1, forward strand.
GTCAACTCTGGTATCCCGCATCTCTGGCCCAATTTGATCCTCAAGACTTTATTGTTCTTCTTTGGAACATCGTTCATGTATGTGATGAGAACTGGCCATTTGGCTTGCTGCAATGATGAACGTAAAGCGGTCTGTAATGTTTTCAGATCCACGCGAGGAGTATTTGCAGGGGTTACCAGCACCACCGCAACCACTTCTTGCAGCACGTCGTGAGGCACGGAGAAGGCAAGAGTTTGGAGAATACGTCCATGGAGCGGCGACTCTTGGGACATAGATAAGCGCATGATGGCATTTTCCACCTCGAACGGTGAGATGAGCTCACCACCGCGATTGATCACTTCCTTGCTTCTTCCAGTGATATAAAGGTAGCCATCTTTATCCATGTAGCCAAGATCGCCCGTGTCAAACCAGCCGTTTGAGTTGAATGGCGACTTATCCAGAGTTCCGTCAGGATTGAGGTAGCCAGGAAATACAGGCTCCCCGCGCACACATATCCTCCCAACATCGCCAACTGATACCGGAAAATCTGACCAATTCAGTATAGAAAGTTCTGGTCCTACACTGATGCCGGATGTGCCTTCTCTGTCTAATTGGTAATTAAGTGGCGGCGTTGATATTGGCATACATCTAGTAATATGCGTCAGTATGATTTACAAGTATAGTTTGACATCATATCTCTTACTCGGTCATCCCATAGCTTGGAAGTACCACGCATTTGAATGTATCTCGAAGTTTACACGCCAACGACGGCAGGAGACCTCCTGCAGCATTGCATGCCAATCTAATACAGCTCTGCTCTAAGACCGTCTTGCGATCCGAAGCAGCAGCCAAGATAACGGAATGCATTGACGGAGACGCGTAATACCACGTAACGGGAGTTTCTTGAACTACATCCCAGAATAAACTAGGATCAAATGCTGGGCAGCATACTGTTGATCCGCCTGCGAAGATGGGAGCAAAGATGTTTCTAACCAATCCTCCACTACCATAGGTGTTAGCCGAGATTATTTCCCACAGACGCTCCATGGTTTGCACTTACACATGATATAATGGCATCATATTGAGACATATATCCGAAGCAGTCAGGCCCCAGGAGTCTACTACAAAGGAAATACCAGAGACAATAGAATGCATTGTCATGGGAACAACCTTTTTTGTGCCAGACGTGCCGCTTGTAAAGAGTATCAATCCTAAATCATCTGGTCCATTGTAAGGAAGGCTCTGGCTCTGTGAAACAGCAGTGCCGTTGAGGTCTTGAATTTCAATCTCGTCGCCATCATCCCACTTCACCACGAAGACCTGGATGCCTGCTGAGGCGACCCAGGGATCCCCGAGTTCCAGTCTTTCATAGTCGTCTCTCGTAGTCAGTATGAACAGAGCACCGGCTTGTTGCACATCTGCACGAAATTGCTCAGCGCCAGCAGCAGGGTTGATTGGCGCAGAGGTATAGTATGTTGTAACCGCGATACAGGTCGCAGCAAGCAACGGGCCATTGGGTAAAGCTATTGCGACAATCGGCTTCCGAGCAAAGTTTCCAGATGGAAGTCGAAAGTTATCAACGAATCTTCGTAAGCCCTTGTGGGTTATATAGCTTCCTGGCGTTGATGATCTCAGAGCTGGCCGTGAGTCGTAAGAAATAAAAGACGCAAACGACCCATACGATTTTTTGACCATTTCCGAAGTGTCGTGGATTATTTGTGCCAATCTCTCATCTTGATGAGACCTGGCATCTTCTGGCATCAAGTGATACAGTCTTGTGAAGCACTTGACGAGGGGGAACGTCGGCCAGAGTCCCGGTAACTCGGTCAATAGTACACGAAGTAACGCCAGCGGTCGGGAGGAAGGATGTGGCGTGTCTGGGATTGCCTCCAAAATCCGTTTCTTGTCAATACCTGAACATAGAAGGGTTTGAAACTCTCCGCTGGTGGCGATTTCAGGTATCGGCAAGGAGTATAAGCTCTCAAGTAAGACTGAGAGTCCTGAGAGGGAATGGAGAGAGTCCATCTCAAGTCAAATGTTTCTTGGCCGAAAAGAATCAGCTTTTATCCCGAACCCAATTGTGTTCAACAATTGGTCAGGAGTCGCTTATAATGTCCTATCGCCGGGCTGCGACTTATAGAAAGCACATCAGAGAGACTTTTGCAGCAGTGGGAGCCCAAATATCATATACATAGAGGGCATTGACGATCAAGTGAGGGCAATTGAGATAGATTTCCAGCTAGACGGGCGATCAATCGAAGATCACAATGGTCATTGCGAAGGCTACGCATACCAGCTGCAACACGGGATGTTCTCTCTCTTTATAATACCATGGCCGTTCGAAAGAATGGGATGTGAGACACCACGCTCAACGCCATACACTTAGGGCCGATCCTGATTCCGACGATTGGTAACTTCCAAATCAATGATGATTTCATCAATTAATCAGATAACAGGAAGCACGGTCGACCATATTCAAGGCTTTATGTTGGTCGGTCGTCTATCGCTGAAGTTTCGTATTCAGGGTCGGCCATATCTGAAGCTTCACATCTAGGGGTTGACCGTTCAAAATTCCAGTGGCCATAAGCAATAAACTTCATGAATAGAAGCTGGTTATCACAACAATAACAGGATGCTTATTTGGTCGTTGCAATTCGCGATGATAGGACGCCTACTTAGGAAGGCGGTTCTCCTCTATCGCTTTGTAGAAGAATACCATGTGTGATCTCACGTTGAAGACTATACGTCTGGGAGCTGATCGTCCGACAATTTCTGGCTGGATAGCTGCCGATCCTGGTGACTGAGAATCTTGAAACGATGATACAGTTTATCGACTAGCCAAATGCCTTGCCGCACAGAACGAAACGATAAGACATGTCTAGGACCTGGAACACGACTCCTGGCCGTCAGAATCTGCTTGAGAGGCTATCAGCTATAGGCTCATCGTCAGCCATACGCCGGCTAGGAGGAAACGCTTTTTCGCGCCTTCTGCCCAATAGGAAGTGAATACATGTACTTGCTGAACTGACCCAATAGATCCCGGGAAGCACATAGGCTCTTTGAACATGAAGCAGGTTTCCGGGCCACCTACTGCCATGGTAGGTGCATCGAGACCCGTTGGGATTCGTGTACTTGAGTCGTAAAGCACTCACAACCAAGCTAAAGAAGCCCTCTTGAAGTGTCGGAACGCAAATCCACACTCGCCAGGCTGTCCGAAGGCGCGGCCACAAAATCCTTAATCAGTTAGGGAATGCTTGATGGTGATAAGTCGCCGAGTGCTTGGCAGCCCAGAGTTCTCATGCTTGTTCTGCCAACTGCTATTTCCCGACTGTGCCGACGATCCATACCAGTTAGTGAAATGGGGACAATAGCTACCAGAAAACAAACCCCTTGAAACTAAGACCAATATATGATCCAGAGATGCACGAGGAAGAGCGTGTGGGGGGAGGACCGCATGGCTAAGCTTTTCGGCAGGGTTAGCAGCTCTTCCTGATGCTAGCCCTCGGACAGACACGGGAAACGAGGGAGAGATGCATTCCTTCCCCATACCTTGTCTTGAACTGCGACAGGAACCGAGTCGGCGACAGCATTTTTTCGCAAACATGATTTCCCAGTACTAGGCAGTAGTTTTTTCTCGGGCGCCACGGCAGCATCGATCGCCAAGGCAAAATCGATCGCCAAGGCAAACATCACATCTGCATGTGCCCTTGACGCCCTCGGCACTTAGCCGAGGACATACGAATGCAACTCTACGGCGGTCAGTGCTTCTGCAAGCTAGCAAGATCAAAGATGGCTGTGCTGGGGATTCTTCGCGTGGGCCAACAAGGGCCTTTTACCACCTTACTACGGAGTACTAACGCGAAATATTGCATTTTGAAGAGTCGTCTCACCCGGGCTGTGGAAAATTGCCATTTGAGAGGAAGAAAACATGATGTTTTATCCGAATTGTAGAAAAGGCCTCTACTTGAACTGAATTTGGCCCATGCAATGAGCTGTCTTTACCTTCCATTTCAATTTATTTTAGACTCGAAGTGCGCCTATCTCAAAATATCCATGCGATTTATATCGCTAAGAACTATTGTAAAAGTTAGATGGGACCTTACTGCACAGCCCCCGGAGCCAAACAATAGGGGAATAGCTATACATACACCAGGACAACCAATTAAAGCATAATTTGTACAAACGCAACTACTATTATTTTTGCTTTATGTACAGATATTCATTTTGCGGATAACTTTTTTTCTTCCTCCAACACTGAGGTTGCTGGGATGGTGTAAATGTTTGCACCATATACTACTACTGTCCGGGCATACCCTGGAACTCCACTGCGATAGAGTAGTGATATCTTTCGTAAAGGAATGCTTTTGCCTGTTCAAATCAGTATATACTTGCATTGTTTATTAATACAAACTACAATAGTCGCCTTATTGACATCACAAAAGCTTTACGTCCACACTACTATTGACCCAGCACAATGTAGCTGGGCAGGGCTACCTACAACATACTTGGAGGTCTCACTATTTTAGCATCAGATACATAGCCAGAGTTTATAGATCAGCTGGTTGAATAATGGCCTGCCCGATGTTCCAAAGCAAGAAAATCTTTGCACATCTCTCTACAGGTACAGAATTAAACGCCAGTTATTGCCGTACTCGTGTAAGCAGTATAAAGCTGCTTGCACCTGCGACATTAAGAACAGCAGCTAAATGAATCCCTCGATGGAGGAAATTCCAGCAACGCTCAACGAAGGAAGAGGATAAATATTAGATGACTATGCATAAAGCGTCTATAGCTATTTACTTGGTGGCGGACTTTGAGATTAGCTGGTGGCGATATACTAGTAGAGATAGGAATCATCAATGAACAAGCGCTCGCATCTTGTGCCAGCAGATATGTCCGGTTGATTCACGAAGACTCTAATCCGTATCAAATAGCAAAGCCGAATAAGAATCTCAATCTCACTGTAATGCCAATGATATGCTATGCTAGCAACTGGCTACTAATAGTGGATATGCCTAAGAGGATATTCTTGGTTGAAACTTTATCCTGGCTGGCTGCTGTGGTCAATCTGAACAAAGATAATCTCGGGCACGTGCCTTTTGTTAGAATCATAACAATCAGCACTTGGATTGGTTGGAATTAAGCTTGCTTCCCTAGCTAATCACAATTACTGAAGAAGACAGTAACTTTATGTCTGCCTGTATTTTGTTTTGTTTTGGCTGCGTCCGAACAGAATGACCTTTGCTCAAGCAACCTGGCTTCTATTAGTCTGGGGTCCCCATTAGAAGGCGACGTGCTCTAGGTGGCTTGATCAGAGTAGGAAGCGTCAGTCAAATGGGTGTCCTTAATTCGACTGGTCGCTCATCAATGTATATTCCTCGATAAAGCAAGATAGCCACTCCATTTAAACACGACATCGATTAAGCAATACATTTAGATAGCTCTTACAACTCGCTGCTTAGAGACGAAGTAGTAGATCGATACTCGAGGACCACCAGTGGTCTGGCAAAGCTTAGTCATTGATTTTCATTCTTGGGTTAGCGTGTTTTTCACAAGCGGCATCAGGCTGAACAGCCATTTTCTTTGCATTATATATCCCCAGATATTAGGTAGTAACTTGGGAGTTTTCTGTGAAAAGAAATTGCGAAAAACAAAATAAATAAACTTCAAGAATATTTTCATACATCACATAAAATTTAATCATCTTTTTGAGTGTTGCTGCTGGCTGCTTTGAAAAGTGGCGTAATATCCAAAGTCGCGTTTGGCGTTCTAAGTTAGTGCTGTCCCTCTTAATGCGAACCAAGACCTCCCCATACTGACGGCTTCTTCACCAACACAGGCTTCCAAGATGGCGTCCGATATGCCAATATCTACGTACGTGTCATTGCACCGCGACGCGTCGTACATGGCAACAAGCTGATATTTTCGTAGGGTGTACGTTCAAAATTTGGAAGAGCGGGTGAAACCTGAAGTGCTGTCGGAAGCGCTCAAGACCATCTTCTCCGAGTTTGGGAATGTAATTGACATCGTGGCCAAGAGAAACCTCAAGGCAAAGGGACAAGCATTCATTGTGTTTGATCAACCAAGCGCTGCCCAGAATGCCATCGAAGAAGTTGAAGGGTTCGAGCTCTTTGGCAAGCCTATGAAGGTTGCCATGGCCCGGATGCAGAGCGACAAAACCGTCGAGACCAACTGCAGTAAGGATGAATTCGAGACTCACAAGCGGCATAGGCAAGCAGAAAAGGGTAAGAGGAGCTGGAATAATCGAATTGGTCTCCTCAGCACTAATCCTTCCTTAGATAAACGAAAGGCACTTGAGGCAGCCGACGAACAAAGGCAGCTCAAGAGAGCTGCCGGTGCCGCAGCCGAAGCTCGACCGTCCAAATCAGCGAAGCCGTCAGGCTTGAAGTCTACCAGCGCCCCAGCATCAGCTGTCGTGCCAGACGAATACTTGCCGCCGAACAAGATCCTCTTTATCCAAAATGTCCCCGACGAATATGATATTGACGGCCTCAACGCCATCTTCGGCCGGTTTGATGGGTTCCGAGAAATTAGACTGGTTCCAGGCCGACGTGGAATTGCTTTTGTTGAGTACCAGAATGAACAAGGTGCTATTACAGCGAAGGAGAATACTGCTGGAATGCTATTAGCAGATAAGCCTATCAAGGTTACCTACCAACGTCAATAGGACGTTGAGACCACTAATATAATGGGCAAATCGTTTTGGTGTTTTGGTATGTACTTCTGTATTATGGCAATGTTCGCAGTCTACAATTACAAGGAGCAAAAGAAAATCATCGTCGGGCCCTTAATATAAAATATGCCCTTGCGCGCTTAGAAAATCACGTCGTCATCGTCCTCTGCGGCCAATATATCTGCCGGGCCTGAATCATCTGCCCCAGCAGCTGTATTGTTATTCCCTGCGGCTTCTCTCTTCGCCTTCATCTCGGCATCAGCAGCAGCGTTATCTCGTTGCTTCTTATTGGCGACCTGAATAAAGAAACAATGTCAGCATTTGTCGTTAGAGAGAATGAGCCATGTATAGATCCTCTAACCTTCTTCAGGCGGTAAAATTCTTCACGGTCCAGTTCGTCCAGCTCGGAGTTGATATATTTGATGGTATTTTCCGTTCGGGGAATAATGACATGCTCAATTGCGTTCACTGCATCAAGTTAGTCAATGTGACAGAGCAGTCAGTCCATTGAGGGACAAACCTCGTCGATTAACCACTTTGATAACCTCATCCAATATCACAAATGCAGTCTGGAGACTCGCTAGCTCTACCAGAGCTTCCACAGCGCGGGCATAGGTTTCTCTGCATCGCTGGACTTGCTGTCCACCTTTTCCTAAGCCAGTGAGTCCAAAGTCATTGTTGCCCTCTGTCAGAAAACTCTCAAAGGCCGGCAGAAGAACACCCGAAACGTTATCCTGCTTTGTACGTATTCGGAATCGAGCCGATTTCGCGGATTCTTGAACTTGGTATCCAATATCGCCTCCAACAGCGTAGCTAACTTCAGCAAGAGAAAATGCTGCAATCTGCATCACACGTCCCATCTTTCGCTTCGCTTCGTCAATTCGTCGAGTAATTTCTACGATGACGTTAGTTTGTCCAAGAGAAACGCTGGCTGAAATAACAATGGCTAACCTCGAAAGCGTCTGTGATAGCTCTAGTTAGCTCTTGTAGCATAAAAAGCGATCACAATAGCATTATTCCCTTACTTGGTAAGTGCCTCACTTTTCCTTTTGAGCAAACTATGGCCAGTCTCAGCTCCCTTGAGCTTGGCCTTCATGATACCGAGCGATTGCCGAGTAGGAAAGACGGCCTCACGATCCTATGAGTTGGTTAGACACAGCAGATCGGCCGCGGTAGAAACAGAAATGAGTAATAGCCCATGGGTCAGAACATACTGCAGCGCCAGACATGTTTGCAAGAGTGATTAAGAGCCTCTATCAATTACTGGTTTGTAGTTTGGTGTTGTTGTATGGATGTCACTCGGGATGCTTCGATAAGTTGCGTACCTGCAGATAGCTCCCCATGTTTAGCACGGCATGCGCAGTGCATGCTCCCCCACAAAGCCGATATCACTATAAGCGGGCATCTTCCGCCTGCCACTTACCTGCGCTAGCACTGCTACCTTTCATGGTCGTGGCAGGCGCCTAAATATTTCTGTCGCGATAATCATATGCAGCTTCGCGTATTGTAGGCTGATATCCGACACCCTGACAGCAATTTCTGTGCAACACTGTTCCCAGGACACAACAATGGGCCTCGTTGAATCATTTTGAAAAACATCAGCATTGCAGTTACCTCTCGCAGGAGAGGGGGAAAGCCACCATGGCGGCTCCAGTAGCGGACGGAAGAATGGACCTCTTTCTTGTTGTGAGTTCCTCCGGGCAGTGATTTGCGCTGCACCTTTCTTTCTAACTCTCATTGCAGTCGAACGAAGATTCTGTCTACGAGCAAGATATTGTCCGCGATCCCACACGTGTTAAGCCATGGCTAGAGTATATCGATTTCAAGGTTCGCCATGGGAGCGTCTTGGAACAAGCTTTTGTGATGGAGCGTGCTTGTGTCAAATTGCCGCGATCATACAAGCTCTGGAAACTTGTGAGTCGAGTCATGAAGTTCAATTTAGTCCGGTTGCTAACAGAACAACAGTACCTCACCTTTCGCGTGAAGCATGTTTCGAAGCTCAATCCAGCAATCCACGCCGCCGAATACCGAAAAGTCAACGCTCTATTTGAGAAATCATTGATTCTACTACACAAAATGCCGTCAATATGGGAAATGTACCTCAAATTTCTCATGAAGCAGCCACTGGTCACACTCACCCGCCGAACGTTTGATCGAGCCCTGCGAGCACTCCCAATTACGCAGCACAATCGCATATGGTCACTGTATCTTCCTTTTGCCAACGCCGCTTCAGGGGAAACTGCAGTCAAGATTTGGCGACGATATATGCAAGTCCATCCTGAGGACGCCGAGGACCTCATCGAGCTTCTCATTCTAAGAGGTGCTTATACCGAGGCCGCAAAACGATATATAGAAATCCTCAACGACACACGGTTTTCAAGCAAACGTGGGAAAGGCCACTATGAACTCTGGAACGAGATGGTCGAAATGCTGGTCGAGCACGCACCTGAAATTGAAACGAGCTACGAAAATGGAGTTGACGTAGAGGGCATCATTAGGTCCGGAATAATTCGATTTAGCGATCAAAGAGGCAAACTTTGGGTTGGGCTTGCGACATATTGGATCAGAAGGGGAAGCTTCGAGCGGGCCCGTGATGTCTTTGAGGAAGGCATAACAACCGTCATGACAGTCAGAGACTTTACCCTCATTTTTGACGCTTATGCTGAATTCGAAGAATCCATAATTGGTGCTTTGATGGACGTTTCAAACTCCCGCGCTGGTAAGGGCATCGAAGATGAAGAAACGGATTTAGAGCTCGACATACGGATGATGCGATTCGAGAATCTAATGGACCGGCGTCCATTTCTTCTCAACGATGTTTTACTTCGACAGAACCCCAACAATGTCATCGAATGGGAAAAACGGGTCGCGCTCTGGGGTGACAAGAATGTCGAGGTTGTTCAGACTTACACGGATGCGATTACAACTATTAACCCAAAGAGGGCCGTAGGTCCGTTTCATCAACTATGGGCTAACTACGCCAAGTTTTATGAACGGGGTGGAGATATTAGAAACGCTCGTATCATCATGGAAAAGGCTGTCAAGGTCCCGTTTAAATCAGTGGCAGAGCTGGCCGATATGTGGATTGAATGGGCGGAAATGGAACTCCGAGGCGAGAACTTTGACGATGCCATCCGAGTAATGGCAAAGGCGATTCAAGCACCGAAGAGATCCAATGTTGATTACTTTGATGAGGCTTTGTCTCCTCAGCAGCGGGTGCACAAAAGCTGGAAACTTTGGAGTTTCTATGTGGACATGGTGGAGAGCGTTTCAACTCTAGATGAAGTGAAGAAGGTATATGAGCGCATCTTCGAATTGAGAATTGCAACTCCTCAAACAGTTGTGAATTATGCCAATCTTCTAGAAGAGCATAAGTATTACGAAGAGTCTTTCAAGATTTTCGAGCGTGGCTTGGATCTTTTCAGCTATCCAGTGGCCTTTGAATTATGGAATCTGTATCTCACCAAGGCCGTCGACAGGAAGATTGGCATTGAGAGATTGCGAGATCTCTTCGAACAGGCGGTAGAGGACTGTCCTCCAAAATTTGCCAAAACGATATACCTCATGTATGGCAATTTGGAGGAAGAACGTGGCCTTGCGCGCCATGCCATGCGGATTTATGAACGAGCAACGCGTGCGGTTTCTGACGAAGATCGAGCTGATATGTTCAATTTTTACATCACCAAATCGGCCTCCAATTTCGGCCTGCCATCTACGAGACCTATTTATGAGCGGGCCATTACAGCTCTTCCAGACAGCGAAGCCAAGGAAATGTGTCTCAAGTTTGCAGATATGGAGAAACGATTAGGAGAGATTGATCGGGCAAGAGCCATCTATGGACATGCCTCACAGTTCTGCGACCCCCGAACGAATGCCGATTTCTGGACAAAGTGGGAGCAGTTCGAGGTTCAGCATGGCAATGAGGACACATTCAAAGAAATGCTGCGTATCAAGCGCAGTGTCCAAGCTAAATACAACACCGATGTCAACTTCATCGCGTCACAAGCTCTGGCACGAAGTTTACAAAAACCAGAAGGCTCCCCGGGCGCAGAAGCTGCCGATCCCATTGCGGCTCTAGAGAAACAGTCTCTGGCGCCGCAGGGCTTCGTCGCTGCCAGCACAGGGCCCAAAGATGTGCATCCAAGACAGGAAACTTTGGCATCAAATCCAGATGCTATTGATATTGATGGTCTTGATGACTAAATGTGCATAAAAGAGAGCTACATTAAGAGGGGGGATTTCGCTGCCGTGTTTACAATAATACCAACTTTACCTTGCAGAGCCTCATGCAAGGGGATCAACCTGATGTTTTTTATTCGAAGTCTCATCACTGGTTGCAGAACGACCTGCCTTCCCCGCCTTCATCTCGGCAATCTTAGCATGGTATTTCTCGGCGTAGTTCTTCTCGATGTGGCCATCACGAGAGCTAGGTGTGGCATATATTGACCCTTTACGCTTCTGAAAGCGACTGGGGGGCACTTTTGCAGCATCTGGCATCTTGTTAGTGGTTCGATTGCACATATCGACTAATTTTTTGCTCTGCGCCGGCAAATACACCCGACAGCTGTGGTGCTGGAAGGCTATAGGAACGAACCCCATTCATCACTAAGTCGACGATCTTTATTGCCGCTCAAAACCGGTGAGCTGCCCACTTCAGCAGCAGCAGTTGTAGCTTGGTTTTGCTGCTCTCCGGGGCTTGCTGCGTTCTCCATGATGCTGTTTTATATCAACGTGGTATCTTCAGTTCTTATGTTATGACGATGGACCGCGAACGATGTCAACGCCTGACTAGTTAAGAAGGACGCATTTTGATGGGGTATTTAGGAGTTTATATATGGCGGAGATCTACAGTACTTGACTTGATATTGGGTGGTATGCTGGAGGAGCTGTCGTCAGTGAAACCGGTTCCAGACTCCTGGTTACCCCGCAAAATAGCCTCATTCAACGGCGACAAAGAAGCTGTTGAGATTGAGTATCGCCACATGATCTCCGTTGCTCATTGACGTCACCCTCCAGCATAGCCTGTTTTGTTCTCTTTCCGTACCACCTGGTAGATATAGCAGGCAAGGTACCTATTTAGCTACAAGTTACAGGTAGCTAAGCAATCAGCTTCATATGTCATTTATATTTGCTTTGGGCTGGTATGAATATACAAATATTGTAATATTATATGCACAATTACCTGGGTCTTTCTATCTTTGCAATCCACAATCCTTGGATAAGATTTGCTACAAACTTCATTTTAAGCGCTGGCTACAATAATGTTTGATTAAAAAAAATTACATACCGCCACTTGGAATTATATTATTGGTAATACAAACTTTGTTTGCCATAAACACAATATATATTAGTTGTATTTATTTTCAACAAGAATGTTGGAAATCCTGCTATTATTGCTTCTTCCACATACTTGTAACATCCATCATGGCCGCTCTGCCTTTTCATTGGCCACACAGGCAGCGGCCGCTAATGGCCAGCTACCACGACCCCTGCTCTCTATACCTATCGCAAATGACACTACTGCTAGCTATCGGCTACCTGCTCTTTCAATACCCTCCGTCTCCCAGCAATCGAGCCTCCGTTTCACGCGCAATGGCTATTGGAGCTTTGTCCAATAGCAGATACAACGCTGTAGATGAAGAAGCCAGAGCGGAAGTTGACGTGCTAAACTCCAGGCTTGACCGAACCTCCCAGTTGACCAAGAAGATCCAGGCCTCCCTTGGCCGCCTCGAAGCTACGGGCCAAAGCGTTCGGGATGTCGCCGGCCCTCTGAATGGCGAGACGAGACGTCTCCAGACACTCTGCAAAAGTCAGCCACATTCCCTTGTCGAAATTCGAATCACTGCTAAGTAGGAGAGCTAGATGTCGAGTCTGTGCTTACTGCCATCGATCGCCTGCGCCAGCCTTCAGACAGCAAAGATGACGAGGAGCAGATCATTCGCTCTGGGCCTGAAAAGGCCGGCTTGTCAAACTACTTGGCCTCCATCAAACGACTAAGCAACTCATACAAGGAAATGCAGACGTCGAACCTCCGCGCAAACCAGGGCACGATGGCAGATTTGACCCGTCTTATTAAGCTGGGGAATTCACAGCTAGAGAGCCACTTCGACAAGATCCTTCGCGGCGAAACCCCCCGATCACTCGAACCACTCCATTACATCACCAAAGACAAGCCGTTTCCCGTGCTTTCACAAGACAAGGTCGCCCGCCTTGGCCTCGTTTATTCCCATGTCGCAGGGAATTATCCAAACAGCTTCGACTCGTCTGTCGCGAGGATATATGCTGATGTACGGGGGCCTTATTTGGCTGCCTCCTTGGCAAACCTGGCTGCAGCTAGTGTCAATACCGCCAAGAAGAAAAATCCGGGCGATGTGTATCAAGCAGGCGCAAATGGCATTGGAACGTACACCCAGGCCATGGAGGGCATCTTCCTCGCAGAATACGATAATATCTGCAGCATTTTCAAGCGCGAGGATTGGGGCCCCATCTTGCAAACAACCTGCCAGGGCGCCATTACTGAATTGGCCAGAACTTTACGAGAGCTCAATACACATATCAAATCTCATCTTACGACCGACTGCTATATGGCCTACGAGGTTACCGAAATCATTTCTGGCTTATCGAGTAACCTTGACAAGAGGACAGGCGAACTAAAGAACTCCCTCTCTGCCGCATTAAAACCCGTTCGTGAAACGGCCAAGTCGTCCCTCTCCGAATTATTAGAAGAAACCAGACGAAAAATAGGCAATTTGCAGACACTTTCATCAGACGGAGTCACGCCCCCCATTGTCGCGGAGACGATGCAACGATTGATCTCCATGGTGGAGTTCCTTAGACCAATATCAAGCATCATGATATCCCTGGGTGATGGAGGCTGGAAGCCAGGAGCTGCTGGTGGCGGTCGCACAATGGAAGGAATCCCAAGTTTGGCTTCATTTGATGTTGGCGCCGATGGCAAAGAGCTTTTCGCCCATTATTGCCTTGACACTATTGATGTTCTGCTCACCTCTCTGAACCAAAAGTCTCAGTTGCTACTCAGAAACAAGTCTCTTTTGGGCGTGTTCATGGCCAACAGCGTTGTCGTTATTGAGCATATGATCCGCAGTTCGGAGCTTGCTACACTACTCGATTCGCGACTTGATGTTCTTGACCAATGGAGAAAGAGGGCTACCGCTCAGTATACTGATATCTGTAAAGATTTATCGGTATATCTGTTTGACACCATCCATACAAACCGAACTAAGCGTCCGACTTCTGGCCATGCTGACTCCGCCGACTCAGCCTCAGTAGTAAAGGGCCTGAACAGCAAGGACAAGGACAAAATCAAAGAGAAATTCACACAGTTCAACAATGCGTTCGATGACATGGTGGCTAAGCACAAATCTTACAATATGGAGCGTGAAGTGCGGGTAATGTTTGGTCAAGACATTCGCCAGAAGCTCCAGCCCTTGTATGACAGATTTTGGGATCGTTACCATGAGATTGATAAAGGCAAGGGCAAATATGTCAAATATGACAAGTCGTCTATTGCGGCTGTGTTCGCGAGCCTTGCTTCCTAGAGGCTGTAGATGCCGTGGTAGACGCGAAATGATGATTACTAGAGATTTAAGGTCTTGCGCAGGCCTGTTGTTTGACGAGCGAGTTCAATCTCGCAGCGCGGATATGATGCTAATAGCGAGATGATGATATTTCCGGCCAGCGGATTGCAGAAGCACCGGTGAGTCCTGGGAAGCCTAGATGAGCTGGGATCTGATACCATCTATACCATGTATGGCTATATAGCCAAACGTTGTCTGTACATAATAATAATTTGCTCCTAATTTTAAAAAGATATCTAACGTCCAGTGCGTAATTTGTCGGCTTACATGTTTCCCATTCACTTCATCCACTACCAAATACAGTGTCCACTCGTGACCTTCTATCCCATACAATCACTCCATCACTCTTGCGCTTGAAGTACAATATTCGGTGCTGTGGGATGAACTCCTCGTCCGTTTGCTCAGCCTTCCAGCTATCCAATGCCTTCTCCTGAGCTCCGATGAAGCGGTCCTCATATCCAACCAGGAAGTCGCTGGAATCCATGGAAACGTCCCAACGAATTCTATTTAGGGTGTCGATGGCGCTGCGAAGTTTACCTGCCCCCGGTGGCTTGACAGCTTTGAGTGGAGACTTTGAGGAGTCTGTCTTTGTTGCTCGAGAGTCCTTGTTGGTGCCAGAGAACTCGCTGTCTGATTCGTTCAATTCATCCGGATCATCGTCTTCGTCCAGGTCGGCATCATCGGCATCGAAGTCGTATAGCTGGCCAGGCGCAAGACGCACAGAGCCAAGGCTAGATCGACGAGTAATAGATGCGCTCATCCAACATGATTCGGCATCAAAGTACTTCTCGTCCTTCTGGATACGTGATTCAAATTCTTGAAGGATCACCTGGACATTTCCCTCTGCGGCGGCCAGGTTCGCCGTAGATTTATCAGTAACACTCTCATCCCACTTGAGACCTATTAGATAGCAAGCGTTGAGTTCCGAGTTCTGGTCGTCAGCACTGTCTGCCGGATCTGCATCTGCAAATCTGGCTGGCCAGATGCGTGGTATGAGACTTGGGGATTTTCGACTTATATCTAGTCTGCTTGTAAGTATGTAGTAATGCTGGTGACCCATATTAATATAACTTACCAACAAGTATAGATATACACCTAGACTCTAGCCAGCCTAGGTATTTTCTTCCTTTCTGTTGAGAGGATCCCCAGTAGCGAGCATTTATTTTGATATAAGTTCGATATGACGCAAGAAAATCAGCAGCTCCCTTCTCAATTAAACTCGACGGCGCCCTGGATTGTTCCAAGCCGAGAAATTTGCCCCATGTCATATCTTCTTGGTCAAACAGGGCTGCAGCTCTGGTGAGTTCAGAAGTAAGAGCATTGACGGTGGAAATAGATGCAGTGGATGCAGCATTAAGAGATGGCCCATGCCAACCAAGTAGACACAGTGGCTCTCTAAATGTGCGATGATATCTCAAACCCAGGTGATAAAATGGATCGAATACTACCCCTTTCTCCCAGTTGAATTGTGAGTAGTGTTGGAAAAAGGTCGTCAGAATATCGGCTGTGGAGACTGTTTCGGACTCATTTGCCAATGCTTTGCAGATGGGCACCAACATGGATGAAATATGGATTCCGCCCAGCATCCCATACTTTGCTGCATATAGGCCCCTTGACTGTGCCCAGGCTTTGATAAAGAGATGTGCTACGCGATATTTCGTCATATCAGGGATGGACCTGCGTAGGTAAAAGAGATCCCTTGCAGGTTTTAGTTTTGCCAAAGTTTGGAGCGGCAAAGTGAAGACGGGGTCCGATGGTGGCCGTTTCAGAACATCAGGATATCTGTATGAGATTTAGTAAGTTCCTTGTATGACAAAGACGA
Source organism: Trichoderma asperellum (assembly GCF_020647865.1). NCBI lineage: Eukaryota > Fungi > Ascomycota > Sordariomycetes > Hypocreales > Hypocreaceae > Trichoderma > Trichoderma asperellum. Next base: position 1,758,816 of record NC_089417.1, read on the forward strand.
AATATACAAGATTGATAAAGAGAAACTTACCCTTGAGCTATAGCTGCGGCAGCACAATACTGAAGGTCAAATTTGATACCGCGGATTTCCAGCTCGAGCATTGTTCCAGTATTTGCCATTACACGCCGGAGAATCTTTACACCATCTGCAGAAGCCTTTCTCAGCTTCTGTACTGCCAGGTTGAAAAATACACGGGTGCTTATGTTGCCTACACAGAGACAGTCGACATCTGACAAGTTAGTCCACACACCCAGGCCAAACGAACCGACTGGGATAAGAGCAAGTTGCACTTTTGAGCGCGTTTCAGCGGCAGTGGTAGTAGCGTCTTCTTCGATCAAAATTCTTTGAAGGAGATCAATTGCTTCTTTTCTCAGATTCGCTTCAGCAGTGGTAGGGAATTGACCACTGGATTCTAGACTAGCCTTTAGCTCTTCGAAATTACCCAAAGAAAGGGCAGCTTTATGTAAGTCGACTTGAAAGTGAAAAGCAGACTGTGTTTCATTTCCTTCTTCACGAGGTGACAGCATAAGTAGGCAGCGAATGCCCCAATGATCGCTGGCAAAAGTTTGAGAGGTGCTTCCGTTCTCATTGACGGCTGGCTGACCGAACATATTGAATCCATGGGGGTGCAACTGCGCACACTTTTTGACTAATATTCTATCATACCTCTGCGGGCGGCTGTTAACAACGCCGGTAGAAGCGGCAGCAAGGTCATTAGAGGTTGGGTCAAAAGTTGCTCCCTGTTCTCCCTCGTAAAGCCCCAAATTTGATTCATGACTTCCTGTCGTGCTTGAAGATTCTCCAGGCCCAACTCGAGTGATTAGCCACGAGTCTTGAAATCCAGCTTTTGCCACAATGGTGTCGATTACTTGAAGACATTCAAGGCCCTTTTCTGAAATTTCGCCTGCTTCCAGCGCTTCATCAATCGTGCGAGACGATGAAGCCAAGTTGAAGTCACCGGCAATTACCCATGGATTCCGAGGAAAGGAGGATTTCAAATATTCAACAAGAGTTGTTATCTCATCTCTTTTCGTATTAAGAGCAATGTCCGTTAGCCCCCTACTAAGATGGCAGGCAGCTAGAACCAAGGGCGATGTATGAGAATCTGAGGACTCGCCAACTTGTACTGTAGGAAATGTGAGAATTGCAAACCCTTTGTGCTTTTTTGCGGTCGGCAGATACTTCCACTGGAAGGGAATCTTGCTGAGAACCACAATGTTCAAGTGACTAGGTAGAGGACCAACATCAAGCTGTTGAGGTGATCCATGGGTAGAGAAAGGATATTGCCGTCTTATATTGCCATCTGCCAGTAAAAAGTCGAGAAACTGATCTGTGACCTCCTGAAGGACAAGGATATCGGCCGAGGCGCGCTCAGAGAGAATATTGCTAACAAGTCCAGGATATCTAGATGCAGTAGGCGGCCAGCCGAACTCAGCCAAGACATTATAGGAAGCGACAACAAGGCGACCAGGCCGTTCCGATTCAGACTCCAGGCTGTTGAGGCTGTCTGTAAGGGGTTTCCATAACGTGTTCACGCCGTCATAGCGGAAAGTGTCTTGAGGAGATGGCAAAGAAGTATCCTGTGGTAGATCGGGGATTGTCGCCAAGTTCGTCGGATCGCGTACGAGAGACTTAGAAGCCAGATCGATATATCCCCAGAGCCTCATCGGTCGCGAGGCTGTCATCTTGTTCGGAGATAGAGGGTCACGTATCAAAATTGCAAGTTGGTGAGTGTTCCATGCCAGCGGCGCTACAAGCCGTGCTTTTTCCAGGAGGAATTGATGCCATGCTGCGTGGGAATCTTCACTCTGTGCGACTGTTAGATGAGGATGGTACTGTCTACCCTTAGGCCATCCAAGAAAGCGGTATATCCGGTCTCTCAGCTCCGAAAGGCGTCTTTTCTCCTGTCCAGATTTTGGACGAATAAAAACTGTGCTGTGTCGGCGATGGGAAAAGACCCCAGCCTCCTGCAAGTTGATGGAAATGCCGTCACCATCTGGCATCAGGTCGAGGTGGCTGAGCGCCTCAACGGCATCTGGGAGGACTTCTGGTTTCACGAATGGGTAGACTAGAGTGACATGCGGTGGCCATTTTGTGAACTTGTCGTCGTTGAGTGATCGTAGCGTGTTGACTGGGCCCCAAAGGTGAGGTGGAGGTATGAGGCAGAGTGCAGTGTCGTGCGACTCTTCAAAAGACGGCCCAGCGGGAACATCCATTGACAACGTATCAAATGCAAACGCAGTTATCTGTACAGATTGGTTCAAAGGAAAAGAAGGAGAAGGAGAAGAAGAAATAAAAGAAAGGTATCACTTCACAAAGCTTGGACAGACAGAAAGATGAGAGATGTAAACTAGATAGATGAAAGATTGGTGGTTACCAAAGGACAGACAAGGAATGCGTGAGAACTATCCCGCTTTCCTTGCCGCTTGTCGAAAAATAAATATATATACAATTTTGCGGTTACTGTACTGGACTATGCATATCCGAAGAGCTCGAGCCTCATGGCTGCGGGACGTTGTGAGGGCGTTGAAGAGGAATCATGCGGCGTGAGTCACATTTTGCTCGTTAGGCGTTTTCATGCCTGCAAAGGCAGACACAGCAGTCATGGCTGCTGTAGCTTAGTTTCATCAGGGGAGCGAGCATGTCCGAATACGAGAGCACGATTTGTCTCTGCAGTGGGGAGCGTCGTGTGTGAGATCTGCATGATGCAGGAGGAAAAAAAAAGCTTAAATTAACGATAAGAAGAAAAGCAAAGCGGAAAGAAAGATGAAACAAAGAACGGGCTTGAGATGGGAAATAATGGCACAGCGTTGTGAGATTCTTAAATCGTTTGTTTAGCGGCCACAAGCCATGACTGTACCTCGGAACAAGTGGCCGGCAACGGCTAAGAGTCATGGCTGCTGTTATCTCTTTCAGCGCACAAGATTTTCCCATCAAACGTCCATTAAGCCGCAAAGCTTAGCTTATCGTCTCTCTACATCCACTTGCCAGTCCTAAATCGGCCATCAATTGAGTAATTCATCGCCTTTCTCTTGTCATTATTTTTATCTCTATACTGCTCTTATTTTATCCATTTGTTCATCACGTGCAGTTGCTGTTTAGACTCCTTTCATTCAACTCTCTCCATATCCCCCAGGCTAAAATTCTCATTCCCCATTGAACTGACTCGAGTTGATTGTCAAAAATGTGTCTCTGGAAGTAAAGCTGCAGTTCCTAGGCCCGTGAGTTCTACCAATTGATCTGTTACGAAAAGAGAGGGAGAGAGAATTTCTAGACTCGCACTATCAAAAGACTCTTTCCGGCTGTCCGATATGCGGCATGGCATCCAACGTGTATTGGAGCCGTGCCAGCATCAATTCCCCCAGTCCTAGTCATGGCTTCCTTTCATTAAACAAAAGATTGGCTCACATGCACCGTTCATCATCTTCGTATTGGTCCATAGGCAAAAGTATAGCGCCAATTGGCACAGCTCGGGTCTCTCATGTGTCGAATGCCTCTATATTTCAGATAGCCAATACTCGTCGCTTCTCTTCGCCCACAGAAGCCCGAGCGAAGCGACAAAATTTTGATCGGGTGCGTATTAGTTTACTTGACTATTATCAACTCATTGCAACGTTGTTGGACAGTATCAGTGCCTTTGTAAAAGCCACTAACACTGTAATAGGACGTCATTGTGTCTGTCCTAGAGTCCACGGCCACAAGGCGAGATGCCAAGGGTTACCTCCAAAAATATACAGCACCAAAGCCTACTTCTATAGTAGCAGCATCGAAGCAAGTTGAGCATCAGCACAAGCCTCCTGCGAGGCAACTCCAAGCTCAGCCGCCCTTCAATGTCGCCATTGTGGTTCTGCGGAATCCCCAAAAGCTACAGCCGGACATAGTCAAGGGAATAGCCAAGACCCTAACTCAACTTCGGAGCCTTGGTCTGACGAGCGTCGTCGTTGTGGATTGTGACATGGGCGAGAGCCGTTCTACTTTTCAATATGAAGCTTTGAGGCTTTGCGAAGCTGTTGATTCCTTTGGCAAACCAGGCGCCCGACTGGTCGAAAACTTACTTGTCGGTACTTCTCATTTTCGAAGTTCCACCCCTTCTCCGTTTTGGGATGATATACAGGTTCAGGACTATGGCATCTTGAACCGCGCACTTCAACATAATATGATAGCAGTCATCCCATCCCTTGCGCGAAACGATGAGACCATGTCCCCTGTGCCTGCTGATGCTCAGAGAACCGCCCTGGCATTAACAAGGTACTTTACGGGGCTACAGTTCGAGGAAGATTCAAGCCACAGCCAAGGTGGAAGTCATGGAGGAGCCAAAGAGCCTCTTGCTTCCGTCGAAAGAGTCATTATCCTCGATCCGTTCGGGGGAATTCCCGTGATTGGTCGTCCTGATGTCTACCAGAGATTCATCAATCTTGAACAGGAATACAACACAATCCTGGATCACCTCGACGGTGGTGATGATTCATCGAAGGCAGCGGGAGACAGTCGAAATTGGGGTGCTTCTGCTGCCCACGCAAGAAACCTCAAGTTAGCAAAGGACACTCTATCTCTCTTACCCGAGGCAGCTTCCGTTCTTATAACGACTCCATTCGCTGCATCCAATACTTCATCGGCCTCCTCAGGACTTTCTCCTACGCGAGACAGCGAATACCAGTTTGGTTTTGACGGCATGGTCAACACTCGCAGAAAACAAAATCCTCTCCTTCACAATCTTCTTACCGATAAGCCAGTATACTCCCCCTCGTTGCCATTGCAGCGCATCCAATCTCCCGAATTGGCGTTTTCAAATACAGGAGAGTCAATCAGCGCAACTCTAGTCAAGCGAGGCTTGCCATTGACCATCTACCCCGACCCGAGAATCTCCCCATGGAGACCAGCGGCGCCCGGCGAGCGACGTCCGCAGCTCACTGACAAGTCCATTGATCTGCCACGGCTGGTCACACTAATTGAAGATTCTTTTGGCCGCAAGCTAGACGTTGAAGATTATCTGCGACGGACAAATGAGAGCTTGGCAGGGGTGATCATTGCGGGAGAATACGAGGGGTGTGCTATTCTCACCTGGGAGAGACCGAAAAGCATTGATCCTCAAACGGCATATGACGAGGGGCGTTACGTCCCATACCTCGACAAATTTGCTGTTCTTCGAAGCCGGCAAGGAAGTGGTGGGGTTGCCGACATCGTCTTCAACGCCATGGTCCAAGACTGTTTCCCTGACGGCGTGCTTTGGAGAAGCAGGAAAGACAATCCTGTGAATAAATGGTATTTTGAGCGGTCGGTGGGAACCAGTAAACTTTCCGATTGCAACTGGGCCATGTTTTGGACAACGCTAGAGCTGAGTAGTAAGAGTCAAAAACTTGGAGATTATGAGGAAGTGTGTAGAGAAATCATGCCATCCTGGGCAGACAGTATTCGAAAACCAGCATAGATAATTAAATACATACTACCTAATAAACCTTCAGTCCATGGTGGGAGCATTATTGTATGCTGACGATGACGTCATTTTCAAAAAGATATTCAGAACCTCTGTCGTTTGTTTTTAATAATAAGTATAATTATTAATAAAAAAAAAAAAAAGAATTGTCTATATTACTGATGATTCCAATGAGCAGCACTTGGATTGGGTTAATGAGAGTACCTACCTGGCTACTTACCAGGCAGTATAGTAGGTACAGCAGTCTTCCCGGATTCGAGCTCATCTTTTTAGCCTCCCGAAACAGCGAGCTACTGGAGCTCTTTACAGGGAGCTCATACTGCACCAGGTATTTTGCAGGGTGGGCTGCCCATTATCGAGCAAAGCTTTATCGGACAGCTCAATTAGATGATGCTACAAACAAACTCGCCTGGTATGACTCAACCTAATTTTTCTTCATTTTCCCAATTACTCACAGCCTCGCTGGTGCCATAACTCGATGCTGATTTTGCCTAGGAAATAAATAATGCGACTGGGCTTTTTATGTTATCGCGAATCTGTCGCCCTCGCCTCGTTATGAAGAGGAAACTCAGTGCTCTTTTAAGAGATACAAGCCCAACCACCACCATGTCTACTGCCTCAGTCAAGCTCACAGAGCGCGAGAAGCAACTCCGCTCTCTTCTTCTGAATGTCGCCAGATTCATTGACACGACAACAAAGCTCGACCAGCCGCTGGTGCTGCGCTGGGCGGGAGGCTGGGTGAGGGACAGACTCCTCGGCATAGAGAGCCATGACATCGACGTGGCAATCAATGCCATGACTGGACAGCAGTTCGCACAGCATATTTCAGAGTATTGCGAACAGCCCGACGTCGCAAAGATCCATGGCTTTGCCCCTGGGGATATCGGCAGGCTTCACCACATTGCGAGCAACCCGGACAAGTCCAAGCATCTTGAAACCGCCATGGTCAAGCTCTTTGGCATGGACCTTGATTTCGTCAATCTTCGCAAAGAGACATATGCCGAGGACAGCCGTAACCCTCAGATGGAGTTTGGCACTGCAGAGGAAGATGCTCTTCGTCGTGATGCCACCATAAACGCTCTGTTCTATAATCTGCACACCGAAGAGATTGAAGATTTCACCGGCGGCATCCGCGACATGGAGGCGAAGATAATTCGAACTCCCCTAGAACCTTTTCAAACATTCATGGATGATCCCCTCAGAGTACTTCGTCTCATACGTTTCGCTGCTAGACTAGGGTTTACTATTGATGAGACGTCAGAGAAATTCATGAACGATAAGAAAATACTAGAGGCTCTCCGGAAAAAAATCAGCCGTGAAAGAGTTGGTGTCGAGTTAGAAAAGATGCTGAAAGGTACTCATTGCTCTTTCCCAAATCCCAGCTCTCTTTTCATATTCCATAACCACAGGCTGATATGAGATTACTAGGCAAAACACCCCGATCAGCACTGGAGCTGCTGGACCGTCTTGGCCTCTACCAAGCAATCTTTAGCGATCCGGCACAAGAAGATGTTGCTATGCCCGATATATCCCGATGGCACGTCGCCTACAGCTGTCTCGACGAATTACTAAAGAATCGAGAGCCAGGGTCAATATCTCAGCTATTGGTTGATGATAATGACAGCGATAACACGTATCTGGCGTGGAATCTTGCTGCTGTGAGCCCCTGGATTCCCGTAGAAGACCGCTCGGGGCGCAAGCAAAAGGCAAATGCCCTCCCGCCCGTTGGTATCATTGCCCGTGAAGGGTTTAAAGCTTCAAACAAGCTCACAACAGTCATGGCAGCCTGTCACAAGCATCGCACTGAGATCGTTGATCTGAAAAAGGCAGTTTGCAAGAATTCGCCGATAAAAGACCAACGAGACACATTTGGCATGGCGATTAGGAAGTGGGAAGCAGTGGGCGGAAACTGGAAGGTTCAAGTTCTAGGGGTGATAATGATCGATGCTATGGAGCAGCTTGAAGACTTCCCCGCTGAGAAAGGTAAAGGTAAGCATTGCAAAAAGCCCATCACCCGAGCGGTTGCAACAGATACGCTGACTTCTGGTCTCGTCACAGACCACAAGGAGTTCCTTCAAGGATGGGAAAAATTTCTTCAGCATCTCGTTAAGCTTGATCTCTACGATGCTCCTAACTTGAAGCGAATTATAGACGGACGCGCGCTGGCGAAGGCCTTGGGAGTCCCGCCGGGTACATGGATGGGCAAAGCGCTGGATATCTGCATGGCTTGGCAGCTTCGAAATCCAGCAGAGAAGACTCCAGATGGCGCAATACAGCAAGTGAGAGATAAAGCTGAGGAATTGGGTATAAAATTAAAATAGGCATGGGAGGGGGGCTGAAAAGGGTCAAACCGCCCAACTAATTATAAAATTAAATGTGAAGATGATGCCTCTCCTAATTTCTAAGTCTAGAAGTCTACCTAGTCCAAAATACGGTCATGCAATCATAACGCAGCAAAACTGCCTACCCTCTAGTTGTACAGGAAAGATTGCGAGCTGGTATAATTAGTAAATAAAAGATGATCACTCCTCCAGTAATGCTTTGGGAAGAAGTCTAACGTCAATCTCCCCGTATGCTGAAATGATGCCACTTCACTTCTGTGCCTTTCCCAGGCTCTTCTTTCCATTTGCCTGGCTTTCTGAGCCTAGAGATGGCGCATCACTGACATCAATTCCACTGATGAACATGGCGCTGGCCCCTTCCAGTGCGGCAACGAACACACATAGAAGACTGGCAATCACAAAGTGACTGATAGTGGATCCTATTTCTAACCAAGAACCCTCATCTTTAACGACCCAGAAGAAGTAGAGAGTCAAAATATCGCTGATTGCCATGACAACCATGAACAATGCTGACGGCGCAATTCGAAGTCGCTTGTTCAAAATGCCAAGATTTGCCGAAATGAGAGCAAACGGGATCATTAGCTTGAGAATGAGGAGTGCTCCCTGAGAAAACGGATCAAACACCGGAATCAGACGAGTAACGCTCTCTAAGCTAAATGATGAGATAGACGCGACATTTCCAGTGCTGAAGAAGGCTGATTGAAGAAGCACCATGAAGAAGAGAGATACGCGTGCGTCTGACAGACGCAGTGGTCGATTTGGTACGCTTTCGCTTTTATCCGCCTTTACAGAACCGTTTCCGTTGGGTGCTTGGCTTTTACCAAAAGTCTCGATACGGTACTCCAGGCGAACCCAAATGACCAGCAAAATAGAATACGCAACGTAAAACAAGCCTTCATAGGATATCGTGAGGATTATAAATGTCGGGGCGCATGTGAAGAAAATCATTGCCAAACGATGCATAAAATTGCTGTTTGGCTGCAATCGATGGAGCGTCGGCATCAAAAACGATGAAACTTTGACTGATGTTAGACCTTTTTGACCGATAAAATGCTAGTGGAATGTTTTAAGTTTCGAGGACCTACCCAAAATGATCCATGCCATGATTTGATTCCCCAAAGGCAAGCCCTGTTTGGCTTGAAGAGATAGAGCGCTAGAGCGAGTTACCAAGGTTGCAAGAATAACGAGTCCGACCTGTAATAAGATTGAGTGTGAGCAGTGACACTGTTGAAGAATCTGAGTTTTATCTTACCTGAACACCCGTCACAGTCCTGCTGACGAGCGAATTTGAAGTGTAGTTAAGTTTAGCCTTCTGGTAAGAGAAGTCTGATAAAATCATGGGCTCAGATGCCATATAGAATATGCCGATAAGGCTCAGGATTACACCGCTGATTACACTGTTTGAACTCATCGTTAGAAGCAGTACAGATGGGGGTTTACATAAACTTGCGTGACGTACATTAGGTCCACATTCTCGACTTTCATGGCGGGTAAGAGCGTAAAAGTGCTCATAACCATACAGAATATGGCCCATGCCGCGCTAAGAAGGATATTTGAGCGAATAAAGGATGTGCCAGACATGGCGGGCCATGCTGCCCCCAGGATGAATAGCCCAGTCAATATCTCGCGGTGATCGTAACCGAGAGCCTACGATATGTTAGCAACATATCGATGTCACATGTAAAAAGGAACTTACCAAAGAAACCAGAATGGCGCAGTAAGCAAACGCATTTACGATAAATGTTACAACACCGCCAGCCGATCCAATGTGTCCAAAGAGTATTTTGCCTCCTTCATGCAGACTGAACCTTTGCGCATAAACTTCTTCCCAGAAGACAACAGGGAAGAATGCATACGCATAGTACGTAAGGGGGGATTTCGAAGCAATGAAGGACGCATATAGTGCCGCCAAGACTGAGAAAAAGCCGAGAACACTCGAGGTATTGCGCTGGGGTACAGTCGACGTCGGAATCACATATAAATCGATGACCGTTGTGATGGCGTATGCTATCCAGCCAAGATATCCAACCGTGATCAAGGCACGCAAAAACAGCCAATCGTATGTTTGGAGGTAGCGCAACCCTTCAAGCGTAATATTTATGAGGGCGTCAGATTCCTCAATGGCCTCCTCATATTTCCCCTGAGATATTAGCTGATCAATGTGAGCTACTCGCTGTGACGGAGCCAGCTCTGCGCCGCTGAAAGCACCAAATGGCTTATATCTCATTTCATTCGCTTGCTTCTTTTGCTCCTTCACCTTGTACATCTCCAATATTTCACGGGCATTGAGCAGCAATGCTTCTGCCTTTTGCCGGTTGTTTGCGGATAGATACGAGAGAGGCAGTTTTCCTACAGAGTTCACAGGAAACTCGGTGCCGATGAGATGGGACATTAACGCAGCAACATCAGCTTGCGCAACATCATGTCTTTGAACATGATCCAGCCCCCAATCAGCTGAATAGTCGTCGTGACCTGGGGCTATTGTCCCCGGATAGAGATTAGGGGAAGCCACACCCGAGCCCCAGCATATCAGGGGTGTTCTGGTGTTGTCTGGATGGCCATCACCGTGACTGCCCCAGTCACTCATGCCATGGTCCGCAGTGAAGACAAAAGCAGTCCGATCATCTGCATAGAATCGTTGGATAAGGTCGGTCACCTCCTGAACGCCTTTATCGACGATCTGAAGGTTATGCAGATACTCCTTGGAGTAGGGTCTATACGAATGCCCAGTTGTATCCAGACCAAGTAGATGAAGGAAGAAAACAACCTTCTCCTGTCGAAGGGCCCGATCAAGTGTTTTATTGGTGGCGGCCTTGGTGAATAATTCTTTAACATGGTCAAACACCCAGAAGTCAAGGTGAGTTGCATCTTTCGAGAAATCTTCAAACTCAGCATCATATGTGTGTGCATCAACTCGACCAGGAACAGCGCCGCGCTCAAACATGGGTAAAATATCAGGACTGCCCCAGCTCCAGGTGTGTTGACTCCTGTTGAAGACGCTGTCAAAGTTGACGGGATTGAGCTTCCACCCAGTTGCCACTGCGGAAACGTCTTCGTAAAGTCCAGCGATCAGGGCCACATGGCCGGGACGGGATTCGGTCGGAACGCGCGTGTGCGAAACTCCAAAGGTTCCATGTTGGAGAGCTCGAGAACGAAGAAAGGGGGCCAAGTGCCTGGGAACAAGGTCTTCTTCTGATTCGGGGTATGGCTCAGGAAAGGCCTGGAATGCTTTGTCGGCTCGTAACCCGTCGCCTGTCAAGCAGTAGTCAGCTCAAGCTCTAAGAGGCTCGACGTGCAACATGGAACGTGGCATGGCAACCGTACCGACAAACAGGACTAATCGATTCGCAGGACTTTTGGTGTTTGCGGGACGGTCCACAGGAACTAATTGCATGCCAGAGACAATAGGGCTGACAAAGTAGATGTCGAATATGGAGTAAATGTAAACCAGGTGAAAGATGACCGCAGTGGCCAAGAAGCCTAACCGGCCCATGGCAGCCATGATGGGCGACTTGCAGATGCGAGGCCGAAGTGCAGCAAAAGAGAGAGAGAGAGGAGATAGAGAAGTCGAATGGAAAAAAAAAAACAATCAATGAGCTTCCATAGCGTACCTTGCGAAGCACCAAGCACCCCAGGCTGTGATTGAGCGTGGTTGATACGGGGTGTGCTGCTGTATGGGAATTTTACAGGCAATGCGACCACGGGCACATTTAGAATCGGACACGACGTCGCAAGGGAACATGCTCAATTCTGGCGTTTGATAGGTCAAATAGAGTGCCAGTGACAAACCACCAGCCCACCAAAAGCACAGCCTTGTTTTACCTTAATAAAAAAAATAATTGGAGCATCTGAATTTAGTAGCAGTCCCTGGCAATGGAGCGGGCCGCTAAGTGATATTAGGCCTACGAGAAATCTGCTTCCCACTCACCTTAGTCTGCGCCTAAGGTCGTACTAAAACCGCCATCATAGAGATCCCTGATGCGACTGTGCTATTGAAATAGCGGGTGCTGCTTTGGATATTGCGCCCAATGACTTTGAGGTAAGCCTCTCTTTCAATATTGAATATCACTGACAAAATGTCTAACATATGTTCCTCAAGATGACTGCCCTCCTGGCGAATTATTGAAACGCACAGATAACGTGTAGGATTTGTTTCATCCTAATGCTGGCGAAGCTAAGCATTGGGCATATGTTTGAGCTTCAATGGCAACGTCATCAGCTCCAAACATCAAAAGTGCGTACATGGTCGATTCTCTTTCCGATGGGCCGCTTGACATCGTAGCAATAGTGCACGGTGCTCCCTGAGACTTGCGCCCTTTTGTTTAAACTGTACGCTCGCGATTTAAACCCAGAAGATGAATGTTGTTCATATTCTCGTTTGAGCAGTTGACGATGTTCATGCTGGGATAAAAAAAAAATTGAATCAGATGCCTTCAAAGTATTGAAATTTTCTGTCCTGAAGCCCAGAAAACCTCTGGCAGTGTGTTCTCCACGACTGCTTTTGGAAACAAGGCACAAGGGGCCGTCCCATTTGGCGTCCACAAAAGGCTCAAGATTCAAGCGAAGCGGTATGCACATAGCATCACAGCCGCAAGCCATTCAAATGTTTTACAATCAAGTTGAAGAAGATGGATCTTCCCAATTCGAACTCTTGCTGCTTGGTCACTCTAAAGACACCCAGGACTTTGTTCTATCGCTTCGCAGTATGCTCGCCACTCGCCGCATGCAAGATTCATATTACGGCGTGGCTACTATCGCCAATTTACAGGTATTTCAATAATAATTATATATATATATTAAATTGTAAATATTCCATATCTAGATTAATTGATTTATTAAGCCAAGGCTGGGGCGCTGGATACTGAGACTGCCTTGTGTTAAATATTAATTCCCTTTTTACATTGGCCATGCTCTGTAATTGGTAGTTATCAGAGAACCCTGATGCCTTCAAGTAACTAGCATCTAATCTAGCACTCAATAGGTCTAGTCAGGTCTTTGTTTGAGCTGCACTCAAGAGAACAACGCCTGTTCCGTTTTCTTCCTCGCCATACTCCTAGCACGTGACTAGTCCGGCACTTCAATCGGCCAGCCGAGTGTACAACCGAGGGCCGCTTCCAGCCGCTGGATGACCTATTTGCTACTGTTCGGCCAGAAGAGAGATGCTCTTGGACATCTGCATCCTCTCAATTGATTCAACATGTTGTCCCTAACTAGACAGCTGCTCTCCAAGCGTGGAGATGCGGTCCTTGGTAGATCCATGCGGTGGGCGTCGTTCAAGTACAGCCAGAGCAGTGCCCTTTCCACATTAGCTATTCTGGAGCAGCGGGATGGCCAGCTCGTTCACGGCTCGCTCAGTGCCCTTACTGCGGGCATCAAGGTCGGCGGTCCTGTCCATGCATTTCTGGCTGGAACCAATGTGTCATCGGCTGCCGAGCAGGCCGCCAAAGTAAACGGCGTGGAAAAGATCATTACGGTGGAGAGCGATGCCTACAACAAAGTATGGGCGGCCCAGTGATCAATTGAGACGCAGCCGGTGATGCTAACAAAATCCTAGGGCCTGCCAGAGAACTACGCGCCGCTGTTAGTCGAGAACATCAAGAAGGGCAACTATACACACGTTATTGCCGGACACACAGCCTTCGGCAAGAGCGTACTACCTAGAGTCGCAGCCCTGCTTGACTCACAGCAGATTTCAGATGTGACATCCATCGAAGACGAGAAGACTTTTGTCCGCCCTATCTACGCCGGAAACGCCATTGCCACCGTCGAGTCCACCGATGCCATCAAGATTCTCACTATCCGCGGAACTGCCTTTGCTCCTGCAACACCAGAACAGGCATCTACTCCCATCGAGACCGGAGTGGATCCCAAGTCAGAGGCCATCTCAGAGTGGGTGTCTGAGGACCTGGCAAAGTCAGACCGACCCGATCTCGCTACCGCCAGTAAAGTCGTCTCGGGTGGTCGTGGACTCAAGTCCAAGGAAGAATTCGACAAGGTCATGCTGCCTTTGGCTGATGCTTTGGGCGCTGCAGTCGGTGCGTCACGAGCTGCCGTTGACAGCGGGTATGCAGACAACAGTCTCCAGGTTGGACAGACTGGAAAGGTTGTTGCTCCGCAGCTGTACATGGCCGTTGGCATTTCGGGCGCCATCCAGCACTTGGCAGGCATGAAGGACAGCAAGGTCATTGCCGCCATCAACAAGGACCCTGATGCGCCCATCTTCCAGATCGCTGATGCTGGACTCGTAGGAGATCTCTTTGAGAAGGTCCCAGAATTAACGGAGAAGCTCAAGAGCTCCTAAACTGTTTATATATATATATGTATACAATAGAATACAGTGCAGTACAGTATAGTGCAACAAATTTTACCCTCTATGTGATTGAGTTGAGCATATCTCCAACGTCGGTGAACTTGTCCCTTTCTTTACCCTTTTCCGACCCTCGTTCTCTTTCAGCCTGGTCTATCTGGCGCCATTGATCCCATGTAACTACTTGTTTGGATAGAGCGCCAACGTCAGCGCTGACAGCTGCCCATCCCTCAGCCGTGCCATTTGCTGAGGAACCTAAGAAAGGAGCCCCCGAGAGCCAGTCTTGCACCACAGCGTCTCCTGTTATAAATGCGTCTCTCATGGTGGACGCAATGACGCCAGTGGGGCCATTCTTAACCCAACCAGCGCAGTAGACACCGGGCAATGCTGATGGTTGCGTTTCGATGGAGTTGCCGGTATCGGTTGGCAGCTGTATCGCTCGGCCCACTCCGTCGTTCTTGATAACCCCTCGCTTCTCGTCAAAATGAATACCGGCTTCAGCAAACCCTGGTAGGGCCACCGACTTATACCCAACGGAGCGGAAGGCTATATCTGACGGCAGAGTCATAGTCTCCTCTGTGAGAGAGACAGAAGATCGAGGGTTGAACGGATCTTCCAGCTTTGTGACGTAGAATTCGGTGCCGCCCACATGTGAAGGATTTAGCTTGCTACCAACAAAGGCTTTTGGTGATAGGCAGCTATCGAGGGACCAAGATTTTGGAGTATTAGAAGGGTTGGTTGGTGTTCCTTTTCGAAGGACTTCCATCAGCCGTTTGGCAGCTCTCGGAAGGGTATCAAGAGCTTCTGGCATTAATGAGTTGTCCACTCCATGAAAAGAGACATCGGAAAGCTTCATCAGCTCGCGGACTTCTTTTATTGTGAATGCCGCCTAATGTCATTAGTTTTAGCTATCAATTGGCTTATGACAGCGTTGCATTCAAAACAGCTTGCTTACCTGCATCGGGCCTCTGCGACCCACAACATGGACCCTTTTGACTCGACTTTGGGCCAATTGTGCGAGTGCCGTTTCTGAAATATCAGTCTTTCTAAGTACGTCTACATCTTCTAGCAATATTCTAGCCACGTCCAAGGCGACGTTTCCCTGGCCGATGATGACTGCTTCCTCGGAGCGAGACAGATCTGGCGCAAGCTCTGTGCAATCAGGATGGCCATTGTACCAGCCCACAAATTGGCGAGCAGAGTAAATTCCGTTAAGAGATGACTCTCCTGGGATGTGTAACTTTTTGTCCTCAGATGCTCCGTATGCAAAAAGAATAGAATCATAGTGGCTCGTGAGCACTTTTAACGGTATAGTGCAATGCTCTGACTGATGTCCGGGGAGGCCAATGGATACATTTCCAACAAAAGTGAAATTGGGAGAGGTAGCAACTTCATCGAATTTCTCCTGGCAGTTCTGAAAAGTCGGTTAGAAATTCCGCTCTTATGAAACATGGCAGTGACTTAGTCACCTTCACTTCCGGGTGGTCTGGCGCAACACCATGACGAACAAGACCGAACGGGACTGGTAAAGCCTCGTACATGTCAACGCGAGCCTGCGGCAGCTTGGACATGACCCGATATGCCGTATAAAACCCGGCAGGACCGGACCCGACAACGGCCAGGCGGAATGGAGCGTCGGCATGCCGGGAGACGCAACGTGAGACGGAGAAGTTCCTCACGGAGGCTCTAAGATGGACTTGATGAGATGGCCAGGCAGCACGCCGGCCAAAGCTGAGAAGCATTATGAAAACGGGCGTTGGTAGAAACCCATTCCGTTTAGAAACTTGTGCAGAAACTTTTGTTTCATCATCATGTCCATCGGACGGCGGAGCCTTTTCGCTTGTCAACCGGCTGAGATTTCCCACAGGCAGATCGGCCCGGACCGCATCGGTGATCGGAGCTCCGAATGCGCGTTGCTGTGGCAACCCCGGCGCCCATTGACGCCGTCACCAGCTCCCAATCAGAGCTCAGCGGCGATGCAGGGAGCAGCGTTGTGTTCCCTGCTCGCGCATGCGACTACTGCTGTCTTGCAGCTGAGGTCGTATTGCCGTATTACGGAAGATCATCCCTTTGCATGGTTGGCATTTTCGATTTTCGATTGTTTTTTTCCCTTGCTGTTTGTTCTTTCAACGCCGCCAGGCTGTTCCCAAACATTCCAAAGCAAAGGCAGCACTCCAGCAGCATTGCTGGTAAGGGCAGAAGTGCCCAGACGTTTACAGAATGGGTCAAACGCAGCCTTTCCTGTATGACGCCCGGCGCGAGGATTCGAGATTCCCGACGACTACTTTCGACCCAAAAGCTGTCACTCGCGCCAGCTGGGAGCCCAAGCCGAAAAAGCCCACTCCAAAGGGACCCATGGTGTCATTTGATCTTCATCCCGAGTAGGTTTACCTGGCGGCCATTACCTTTTAAGATTGTGAACTACCAATTGACATTCCGTTCAGCTACCATGTAATTCTACCACACCGGCGAGACAACTATACCCCCTTGGATCGCCGAACAAAGGCTTACATCACATGGTTGCGTCGATTCCAACTCACGCTGCGAATACTGCAGCTAATCGCCGGCATTGGCGTCCTGGTTCTCTTTTCTTTGTTTACGGGCGTGGACAACACCACATCCTGGGCAATGAGAATTCTGGTATGCATCTCTTTTGAGAAATATAGTCTTCACGTAACACGCAAATTATAAATCTAATGCGGTGAACAGCAAGCCGTAACAATCGCTCACACTGCCTACGCCATATATCACCTCTCACGAGACGCAGGAGGCAGAACACCAGCATCCTCGGCCGCGTACCAGTTTTCTGCTATATTTGTGGACACGGGATCCGTGGTTGGATATACACTAGGAGCCCTTACCGTGCACAAGAATGCCGCTGCTTGGGGTATTGTCCTCAGTAACAAGGATATTCTACCCGTTTTTACCCTGGCGGTGTTCTATACGACGATTGGGGCCGGCAGCACACACGTCCTCACGCTCTTTTCTTGTGCTTGGTTGGGATGGATGTTCCGCAAAATCACCTTACTGCCGCCGGATATGAATCCGCTCGAAGACAATTTGACGGCTCGGCCTCTGCACAAGAGAAACAGGTCGTCTATATCCGCTGCAAACACCGCCTATGAAACTGACAAGCCGTGGCTGGAAAGTCGGCGAAATTCGACAAGCGTCTACGACGGTGTCCCAGAGAGAGTCTCTGTTTCGTTCATGCACACGAGGACTGAATCTCGCGATTCTGGGATAAGCATGGGATCTCGAGCCGGCAGTTCGCCTGAGCGCAAAAAGGCTCCGCTTAGATACCTGCCACGCGCTTCGTATCCAAATTCCTATGCTTCAGTTCCCTCACGCGAACCAGAGGCAATGCCACCACGAGTCAGCGAGACACTTAGGAATGTAGCTGCCGAGGCCAGGAGGCCAGCGTCTGGATCATCGCGAACAAATCAGGCCGAACAACGTGCGACTAATGCGGCGCGTTCCCATCGCTCTGCGGGTTCCAAGTCGTATGCCGCACTCTCTCAACCCTACAGCATGGGCGGAATATCGTCTGATTCAGAATCCGAGCAAGATGACACCTTGGGTGACATCCTTCGAAAGAAGGGCCGGCTGGGCGTCACACACCCCAAGCCTCTAACATCGAATCCAATTCTGCCGAGGCCTTTAAACACTCGCCGCGGCCAGATAGACGATGGAGCTCAGTACGACACCGTCTCCGACGAGTATGAGGAGCCTCCCAGTTGGACGAGTCGCGATATTGCCGATGACCGGCTGCAGCCGAATGTCCAGTCTCAACGTTATCGAGATAGCTCCATCCAGCTGGATAGCCACTTCGATACAAGACTGCCTGGTGGAGATGAGGACATGGCGGGCCCAGCAGCGCTCAGCGGTAGCCGCAAAGTTTCGTCCGGAAACGACTATTGGCTGAGCCACTCAGCAGCTCATGAGCGACGACGAGTGAGCGGGAAGATGGCCGAAGAGGGCAGGGCAGAAAGAGGGAGTAGATCGCTGCTAAGTCCCTAGTTGCGGCAAAGCAGAGCAGGCCGAACCCCCCATTACTGTAATGATAATTGATGCACCAAGCAAGCACCGCCTGTAGTTATTTGGATATGTCTGGATATGAACCTTGATCTCACGTACCCGTGCCTGATTGACGGCTCTGATACCGCGTCTGTTGTGTAAATACTAAATTCTTAGTCTATCAGCCCACTAAGAAGGGAAAGTTGTCGGCACGCTCCGCAATTTTAGTGCGAAGAAAGACCCGAAAGCTCCGATCAAGAGATGCGCGGTGTACCCTCGACAAGCTTTTGGTGATTTCCCTGGCTCGATTTACGCCTGTTTGGTGGACTACTCGGTACCGTCGGGAGTGAAAGCCACTAGGATCGCCCTACCACTCGGCGCGAAAGTTTGTTTCTCTGCTGGCTGGCCTTGTCTTCTAGTATATGGCTTTTTTTTTTTTTTTTTTTTTGTTTTTGTTTTTCTTTATCCCCCTCCCCCTCCCTTCCGCTGTCTTTGCCAGCTCTCGGCTTCTTTCTCTCGTTTAGGTAGCATTCTGACGCTCAATTGAGGTCCAATTGCTGCAGCCATGGCAGCGCTTCTACCCATTCCCAGCGTGGACAGGCCTTTTGGCATCCACCTGTGGCCGCTCTTTAACAAGGCGTTTGAGTATGTGGCAGGATATCCTGCGGACGAGTTCGAGTTTGTCGTTGGCAAGACGCCCATGTCGACGCTGAGAGACACTTCCATTTTTGTCGCCATTTACTATCTCGTCATTTTTGGTGGCCGAGAGCTGATGCGGAACCGGGAGCCCTTTAAGCTGAAGACGCTCTTTTTGATTCACAACTTTGTCCTCACAGTTGTCAGCGCGGTCATCCTGGTGCTTTTCATTGAGCAGCTGTTTCCCACCATTGTTCGCCGTGGAGTTCTCTACGCCATTTGCGATGCTGATGGCGGCTGGACGCAGCCCCTCATTGTCCTGTACTACGTATGTTGCCCATGGGCTGGCCATAACTCAAAATGCTAACCAGACCTACATGTAGATGACCTATCTTAGCAAATACCTTGAGCTCCTGGATACAGTTTTCCTGTTTCTCAAGAAAAAGCCCCTGACTTTCCTTCATTGCTACCACCACGGCGCAACGGCTGTCCTTTGCTATACCCAGCTAATTGGTAGCACGTCGGTCCAATGGGTTGTCATTTCTCTCAACCTCTTCGTCCACGTTGTCATGTACTGGTACTACTTCCAGAGCGCCCGTGGGGTGCGCATCTGGTGGAAAGAATGGGTTACTCGCCTGCAAATCATCCAGTTTGTCATTGATCTCGGCTTTGTGTACTTTGCGTCGTACACGTACTTTACGTTCACTTACTGGCCTTGGATGCCCAACTGGGGAAGCTGCGCCGGCAGAGAGTTCGCTGCCTTTTCCGGCATCATTATTCTCAGCTCTTATCTAGTCCTCTTTATTTCCTTTTACTTTGCCACCTATGCAAAGAAAGGAGGCAAGGCTGCCGCTCGAAAGACATCACGCAAAATTGCTGAAGAAACAGCTCCAGCCCCTAGCGCCCTCGTCGACTCCATCACGAGCGAAAGCAGCACTATGGCCAACGGCTCTTCGACTCGATCTCGGAGAGCAAGAAATTGATTGGCATAGGTAGCCGGTGTAATAGCAAGATATATATCGAGTATAGCTGGTAAATTAGCTGCTGTGGTAATGTGAGGGGAGAGATGAAACATCTCAGAAGGCGGATATTACATGATTGTTAGATTATAGAAAAGCATATATACTTAAGGGAGGTAGGCGTAGGTTGCGGCGCTGAGAATTTATTATCTAATTGCTTAGTGCATGTATATACTCATCGGATAAATCAGGCGTTGGATGGGGGCCTGCAACAATACGACTGGCCTGCTTGATGTCTTTCTTTGTCTTTCTGACCTTATCACATAAAAGTTCCATCTAAATGGATGCAATATATTTTTACAATGTACAACTACATATGTATTATCATTATATAAAATAAATATAATTTGTCCTCTAACCAAAACCATTTGTCTATCATTTTTCTTCGCCATCCTTAGCTTGCTCTGGCTCAGGATTCTCTTCGCTGATAATATCATTCCGCAAGTCTGGTAAAAATCGATCAACCCTCTCCCAAGTCTCATCCCAGAGCTTTTTTCTGGATGCATCTTTTTCAGGGGAGACCAGATAGCCGCTAGTAGCCATGAACAGGACAACATTTTTAAGATTTTCTCGTACTGCTTCTGCCTATAGATAGAGATTAGCTCATCCGCATAGATGTAGCATGTGTTGGCGCTGGAAACTTACTAGGCTGTCACCTTGTCCGCTATTCATGAGACGATCCATGATCTCAATGATCTTAATCCACAAGTCTAGCATGCCGTCCCACTCGGACAAAAGAACCATATACTGCAAAAAGACTTTGCAGAGGAGCGAAGCCACTTGGACACGCATTTCGCTCATCCCATCTCTATCGGATGAGAAAACTTCCGGCTTTAGGAGCCTGAATATCAAAGGAAACAAAACTTTGCTAAATATTGCCGTCCATTCTTTCGGATCACTGCATGTCAGATCAGGCGAGAGGAGGGATCTCTGCAAAGCGGAGAATGAAAGTTGGCGAACATCGCGACAAGAGTTGGTGCATTGCGTCGTCAATGCTTGAAGGATAGGGAGCCAGTAGGCTGACCAGGCTGAAAAAAATGAAAGTTAATATCAAACTACAACGCAGCCTCTAGTGCATGTGTAAACGTACCCTCACTACTTTCTAGGTGAGACTGTTGCATAAGTTGTGGGATCCGAGAAGTCATCCCATGCAAGGTATTAACCGCTTGGCAGCCCCTTGCTATCACTTGAGTATCGCTATATTTTAAAATGTTATTTACTGACCGTCTTGATTCGGGACGTTGTCAAAGACTTACGCTTCACGCTTCGTCGACTCATGCGCCTTAGAATCCCGGGAAGCGAGAGGGTCAGCCGCGGACGCAAAATGATTTAGTAGTGCAATAGCTGCCTCATAGTTATCGGCTATAATGGCTGGTGGGGTTCCAGCAGTACTTCTCTCTAGAATGTCGAATATCTGAGCAGCGGCACTGGCATCTCCTGCCACTACCCGTAAGATAGCCCAAAAATCGGGTGAAGTCATCATCTCGCTCCTCAAGGGGCCTGGATCACGCGTGCAGATGGAAAGGCCAGAGAGTATAACACTTGCGGTCTTCAGGAGGAGGTCCTGTGGCAAGCTGGAGATTGTATGTAAGAAAATTGGGACATTAACAAAGTCATGGTCCTGCCGACTAGAGTAAGCGAGAGAAAACATAGCGGGAGTCACTAGCGAACATACATAACCCGATTTGAGTATTGTGAGGCCATAAAATGCTGCACGCGAGATAGTGATGCCATGCCACTGTCCGTAGTCACGCAAGATGCCGTGAACAGCGTCGAAGACTTGTTTCGCAGTGTTGGAAGTAGATCCACCATCTCGGATAGTTAAAATTGTGCAAAGTTCAAGGATAAAAGGCGTAGAAGGGTCGTAACTGGGTAAGTTTGTTGGCAGAGTTGGCCCATTAGGGGGCGGGACTGTCACGTTATCCTGTTTTACACCAATAACAGCTGAATGGTCGCTCTGCGGCAGCTGCTCGAGTAACGACTGGATCAATATGTCAATGCGTTCCGCAGGCAGTTTGCTAATCAATATTAGCAATGTTGAAGCAGACGAGGTTCCATTAATACCCACGAGATATTGTTCAACACTTTGTCAATGTTGCAAGAATTAATGCAGTCGACGGTACATAAGGTGCTTTCTAGTTCCTCATCTGATGGTTCCGGGGGATCGTCCGCGGCATAGCTAGATATGTATGAGGTGAACGCTGAGAAAAATCCAATATCGCTAGATCTTGCTGCCCTATCTATGACTTGTGAGGGAGTTTGTAAGGGAATGGCCGGAATTGGCAGAGTTGGGAGGTCAGTTGAAGATAGCGGCGGTGCTAGGGAATTTAAAAACAAATGGATCCATATCTGAATAATCTATGAATAGTTAGCTTAACGGCCATTGCAGACCCTCAGAAAAGATACTGACATATTTCCATCCCTGGTTAATAAGAGCCTCGCTGCCGATGACAACCCGGAATAGCACGAGAACAGCAAGCTGGGCACGAAAATCTCTGCCGAGCTTCACAGCCAGCTCACTGACCATGACACTACCATCGCCTACTTGGACCTCTGTGTTTAATGATGTGTTGGATGGCACGCGAGTAGCCAAGGTAGTGATATGGCTGAGGCAGTAAACGATTTGGTCAAGCGCTTCGACATTGCCATACTTGGTTGCAATGCGAGCACATTCATCAAATCCAGTCACAATCCTGGCAAAAACAGCATCATCTGTCGCAGACATGAAGACATAGGACAGAGCTGAAACGACCGGCTTCCAGGTTGCGGCAAACATATCGCCATCATATATGTTAGTGTTGCAGGAAGATAGATGGCCCGCTGTTTCGGATTTCAGGAGAAGCTCTCGCCATGCGTAGTCAAAGGCATGCTGATTGTCGTGTTCATCGGGCAAGATAATTTCGTTTGATTTAATGGTTTCGTAAATTTCTTTAAGATATTCTGGTGAGAAATCTTGCCCATTGTTTTGGCCTCGCAAATTTCTAGAAAAGTCGTTCAATGTCATCCTCTTCATAGATTTCACATTAGGATTATGTTGGTCAGTGTTTAAAAGGATAATAGCGTAAGTCAAGATAAAGACAGCGTCCTTATTTGCTACCTCCGACGTCGTGTTGCAATCGTAGTATTTTTCGGAGAAGGACTCAACCACGGCTGCGATCAGCGGTGCTTCACCTGGCAATCGGAAGGTTTCTAGCAGCACCCTCAAGGCCTGATCAATCCGTTTGCCGGAAAATTCAAACAAGTCTAGAAAGGCTCCCAAGATAGCCTCATTACCCCTTTTTGATAGAAAATCTCCTAATACCACCTTTGATATTCGTGACGTCCCTTTGAGGAATTTAGCCACGGATACAGGATCTCCGATATCAGTTATGATGTTGTTCGCCTCGAGGTAGCTCAGCCCCACCTTCGGCTTCTCATTAAACTTGCTCGTTCCTATGATGATTGTCTTTTTTCTCCGTCTTCTCTCCCTCAGCATATCGGGATCCGGAAGATTTTCATAAACTGGGTCATCATGCAGTCTCTCGGCCATGAATTGGATAAAGCGCAGGAGTGCGTCTAAGCAAAGTGGCGGTACACTTGTAGTACTCCATGTAGCTGAGTCTGGCAGGGCGTTACGCGCAAGCAGCCCAATTACATCCTCACATAAATCTGACCTGTCTTCGTCGCAATCATAATTGGCAAACAATTCGGCAGCAAACGTCGGCATCCTGGATAAAACACCGATAGCCTCTACCATAGCTTGCCGAGCATCGGGTTTACGCGCACCTCCCTCTAATCCTAGCTTTTGTCGGTCCTTGACAGGAACGGGCGTTGACCTTCCACTATTTGACTGTGACGGCGGCGGCTTGACCAGCTTCGGCGTCTCAGGTATGCCGGAGTACAGCGATGGGTCAATGCCGGCCTCACGGGGGATATGAATTGTTGGGTGAAGGCAGGCTACCAAGTAAGACAAGAAGAGTTCTTGCTGCAATTTGAGGACGCCCCGACATGTTGCGAGTAGCGTTCCAGTGACCGTTAATGATTCTTGCAGGATGGCCATGTTATCGGATCGGACAAGTTGGAAAAGATAGCAACACAGTTGATCTTTAGCAATAGTGGCCAACGCAGGATGGCGTGCAATAAAAGGGCCAGACACCTCCAACGCAACGTGTAATATGCGTAAGGCCACTACCCTCATTGTATCGGTATGATGGCGGTCATTAGGGTCCAGGAAGTTAACTAGAACTCGAAATAGTTCCCTGACAGAAGGTAGGGAGTAGGGCCGTAAATCCAGTGATTCTGTGTCGCTTTCCCCGTTCTCTTCGTTGGTATGGCCACTCAGAGAGCCTTCCTCTACCTTCTCATTGCCAGCACTATCTGAAGCTTCTGGAGACTCATCTTGGACAGGGGCGGGACTAATCGGCTCTATAACAGTGCCATCGGTGGTGGTATCCATTTTGACATTGTCCATGTGCTGATCAGCCAACTGATCCATGACTGAAGAATCGTCTCCCACCTCAACCTCCAGGTGTTTAATATCTTCAAATATGATTTGGCACATTCGAACCATGACAGCTTCGGCAGTCCTTCTCAGCACAGGAGAGAATCGAGGTTGAGAGCATATAGCCAGGCCACGCCCCATCATGTCGCAAACACTCTCATCGCTTAATATATAGCCTCCAGGTCCAGACATCATATCCTCCATCAGGTTGAGAATCATAAGCAGTACAACCTCGCCCTGGGCCGAATCACTTATATCGAACTGACAGTGGGTAACAGCCGCTGAGAGTGACTGCATCGCGAGAGCAAAGCGAGGAGACTCTGAACAAATAAACCCGTAAGCTAAGAATTTCCGTAACGCCCCAAGTGCCAAGATCGTAATCGGCGCTGCCGTCCCTTTCTCTTGGATTACGAAGAGAAAGGGTGCTAGGAGTGTTGGCGCATCAAACGAATGAATATCTATTTACCATTAGCTAGCGGCAAATGGCAGGGCAGGGTGAAGCTAATACACACTCTGGACACCTGTGATCTCGTAACGAAGTTTGCCGAAGCCTGCGACCATGGGGCTATCCTGCAAATTCTTTGCCTTCTGGCCGCGAAAGCTCCATCGATTATTGGCCGTTCCATCGTGTTCGCTCTCTCCGAAGGGGCTGCTAACGCCACTTTCCCGCGGTTGGGATTGTGGTTTAGGGGATCCGAACTGTATGGTATTGGGGTTCCCACCAAGGATGGCAGAGACAGAAAATTGGGGAGATCGCGCATGTTTTTGGATGGCCGAGGTGATGGCTATACATTCGGAGATAACCAGTGAAACAGGCTCAACAGCGACAGACACAGGGCGGCTTCGATATTGCATCCTCGGAATTTCGTGATGTGGTGAGAGCGTTGCGGGAAGCCCGCTATGAATCGGCGAAGGCAATGCCATATTTGCAAAACATTGGGCGTTTGCCAATTGATGATTGACTTCTAATTATGACATTAGCCAACGTGGATCGCTAAGAGATGCGTCAATAGTATCGACCAAAGAAAACCCAGCAGCCAAGTAGAGGACAGGGGACAAGGCTCGAGGCCAAGGACAGCAATGACACCTATGCTGCCCACTGCAGCAATCTAGAGGGGAGCATGTGAAGTAGCAGCTTGTATGGCTTAGTCACCATACAGCACAGTGCTAGCAAACACATTAAACCAGCATAATCAAGCCAAACTACCCAGGTAGGTACCTAATGCATAGAGCTTTTTAAGTAAATGTACTTTATAAAGGTTTTAAATATTATTTCAACCGGTCGTTACATATATCGATCATGGTAATACATATAAATATATATATATATATATATATAGGCCATTTGCAATATAGAAAATGGCTAGGGGGATAATGGAAAAACTAGTGAAAGTAATATTATTGGGAATTAAATAAATACGTATAACTGCTAACTAATTAGAACTACGGAGCACCGTCAATGCTGCTGCATACATTAATTGTGGCGTTCTTAGATACTGTGCTTTACTCCGTACACTGTGTGCTAATCGCTAATGACATTTTCCGTCGCGTGGAAAATACAGACGCCACACTACCAACTTTCCACCTCCAACGCACGCTTGTTGCGCGTTATCCCAACAAGCTAGATTGTTCTCCCCCATTTTCCTTTCTGGTCATTTGAGGTGAGACGCGTAGCAATGGATGATTCTACAGCCTACGACTCTCCGGGCAACGCGACATCGCCAGACCCCAACCCTGCGCTTGCACAGCTGCCATCGCAATCCAATGCCAAAGGCTTGGATTCTCAAGGTGAGCAATCATCTACGACTTACAGCCAACGACCTTGCATCTAACCAATCCTTCAGATGTGCAGATGTCTGAAGAATCTTCAAGCGCAGAACATGTTCCACAGAGCGGTGGGAGTCCTGCGGCCAGTGCGGCGGTAGACAACTCAGGCGAAGTCCCGAGTGATACTCCAGCGCCAAACGCCACTCGCCTCGATGAAGAGATGGGCGACGTATCTGAGGATGCAAAAGGACTGCCCGCCGGCTCGAGTGGCGCCCCTGTAACATCGGGTACTGGAATAGAAACCAAATCGAAGGAAGCGTTTGAATCCGCTGCTAGAGACCATCTCATCTCTCAAACGCATGCCATTGTTCTGCCAAGTTATAGCACCTGGTTTGACATGAACAGCATTCACGAAATTGAGCGCAAAGCGATGGCCGAGTTTTTCAATAATCGGAATCGGAGTAAAACGCCAGCAGTGTATAAAGACTATCGCGACTTCATGATCAATACGTACCGACTTAATCCGGTTGAATATCTAACAATGACGGCGTGTCGTCGCAACCTAGCTGGAGATGTTTGTGCCATAATGCGCGTTCATGCCTTTCTCGAACAATGGGGCTTGATCAATTACCAGGTGATTTCAACTATCAAATACTATCGTTTAAATTTCTACCACTAACACTGCCCTCTAGGTTGATGCTGACCAGCGACCATCGCACGTTGGGCCGCCGTTCACAGGCCACTTCAAAATTATATGCGACACGCCGCGAGGACTTCAGCCTTGGCAACCTGCCGCAGACCCTGTTGTTCTAGAGGGCAAAAAGAATCGTGACACCGAAGACAAGGCCAATTCATCGGCTCCTAACAAAGGCGACTTAAACTTGGGAATTGGCCGTAATATTTATGAAGCCAGTGCCAAGGGAACTTCGATTACAAAATCAGAAAGCCAAAAGAACGGCGATGACATTTCTACCGAGGAGAGTGCAAAGGCTCCCGTGGCCAAGGTCAACTGTCACCAATGTGGAAACGACTGCACTAGGATATACTATCACAGCTCCCAATCGGATTCAAGAGCGAAAGCTAAATTCGATTTATGCCCAAATTGCTTCACCGAGGGACGATTGCCTGCGAGCCACACTTCTAGCATGTATTCTAAAGTGGAAAACCCAACGTATACATCCATCCTGGATCGGGATGCACCATGGACCGATGCGGAAATCCTGCGACTTTTGGAAGGTTTAGAGCGATTCGACGACGATTGGGGAGAGATTGCAGACCATGTTGGTACTCGCACCAGAGAAGAATGCGTCCTTCAGTTCCTTCAATTGGACATTGAAGAGAAGTACCTCGATTCCGAGGCACCCACAAATCCACCTACAGGTTTATCTATGCTGGGAAGTCAACACGGCCACCTCCCTTTCAACCAGGTGGACAACCCTGTTATGTCTGTCGTGGGTTTTTTGGCAAGCTTAGCAGACCCAGCTAGCACTGCGGCGGCGGCAAATAAATCAGCGGACGAGCTCAAGCGTAACCTGCGAAAACAGCTTGATAGGACAAACCAGACAGACAATGCCGAAGCAGCAGACAAGAAAGATACTGAAGTGGATAAGGCAGAGTCAATGGATGTCGATTTCCGGCAGACAGTTGTGACCACGACTACTACTACATCAACAACAACAAAGACATCCCTTGCATCGATTCCGTTGGCCTCTATTGGCGCTCGTGGAGCCGTATTTGCGTCTCATGAAGAACGAGAGATGACGCGATTGGTTTCAGCGGCTGCCAACGTAATGCTCCAGAAACTGGAGCTAAAGCTCAAATACTTTGACGAGATGGAGGAGCTATTACGTGAGGAACGCAGAGAATTGGAACGTGGCCGGCAACAGTTATTTTTGGACAGGCTCGCCTTCAAAAGACAAGTACAGACTGTCCAAGACGCATTAAATGCGGCGGCTGAAGTAGGTGGAGTGCAAGGGTCTCGGATGGCACAGGATATTGCAATGGATGGCGAGAAATTGGGGTTTCAGACCGTACTAGAGGGCCAATCAATGCTACCACCCACCGGCAACGGCCAGGTTAAGACATTTGAAGCATAAAAGGCTTATTAAAGCCAACTTGATCAGTCGAGCAATCAGGGCGCGGGTCAACATCTGGAAAGTCTCGGAGTTGGAGGGGTTGGAAAGTAAGCAATTACTAGGCACTTGCTAACTTTATAATGTATGGTCTGAGGAGTTTGGGATATTATGCTGCGAAAGAGGATGAATCTCTTAACTTTTTTCCTGGACGAGTGTACCAGTATTAGTACCAGTATGGAAGGATAGTATGTAGTACAATGATTTATCTATTCAACATGCCACAAACGCTATATTCGTATCTTGAAATGCGAAGGGAAGTAGTCGCACGCCTACATTATGGTACGAAGCAACGCTGAATCACTTGTGGAGCAGGTAAGAGCGTCCTCAAGGCCACTTTCCCAATCAAAATGCTAGTAGAATGTCTTAGAAGAAAATGACAATAAGAATCATACGGTCGAGTAATAGCTTTGAAAGTCACAATGGAGATGTAAAGTCCAAGCAATTAACAGTGCAGCATATGGGTCAACCGAGATGTGCTCTGGTTTCGGCATGCGAAAGTAGATCTACTTTTTCTTGCGTCGTCTGCGAGTGCTGCAAAGGCCTACCTCAGGTACCTGCTACTAAGGCGCTTCAATGTTCTTAAGCTCCACGTCACAGCTTCTTAGCCCCACCAGAGTCCTGTGACAGCAGGTCCTATCAGGCAGTGCTCCCTTTCTGCAAGCCAGAACACCACTCTATCACGAAATTCAAAAAGCATCTCACGACTGCAATACATTTGGAATATTCAATTCATTTTGAGCCCTATACATTCCAATGTCAAGCGCTAGAGGTCAATACCGCCGTGCCTCTCTCGAGGACGACGATCTAATTGATCCGGATGATGGTAAGCATCAAGTCCAAGTCGTTCAACGTAGAATAGCAGAATGGCGAAGCTAATGCGATAAACCAGCTGATCTCAACGATTTCGACGATCCTCTAGCTCCAGAATCATCTAGGCAGCCTTTGACAAACACCATTACCTCCGGAGCGTCGGCGTCAGGACGGCTCGACGAGGGCTATCTTACTTCTCGCATTCCCGGAGATGATCGGAGAGCGCCTCAGAACACTATCGATGAAACCGTGTGGGAAACACTACGACGTGATCTGCTAGCTGTCTGGGCCAAGCTCAAAGAGGTCTTATACCCGCGATACCTTCTTGGTGGCACCATGTTCGACTCAGAGGGCGGTCTCCGTGGTGCATATTCCAATATTCGCGGCGCTGGCTTAACTGGTACACGAGAAGAGCTCACTGGACTGGCTAGTCGGGTCATGGATGCCGAGGCCCTGCTGCAGAGTAACATGAGTCCAGGACTCAGAGACTGGGACCTATGGGGCCCATTGATTTTCTGCCTGCTACTAAGCTTATTGCTTAGCTTTACGGCGCGATCCGACCAGAGAGACGCTGTTTTTAGCGGCGTTTTCGCAACCATATGGCTTGGCGAGGCAATTGTTACTCTTCAGATCAAACTTTTGGGAGGTAACATGTAAGTTCAATTCACAGCGACGCACTTCCCCTCTAACTGGTGGTGGCATTGAGCTGACAAAAAACGATAGCTCTTTTGCCCAGAGCATTTGCATCATTGGGTACACGTTGTTTCCTTTGGTAATTGCTGCCCTCTTGTCAGCTCTGAAACTTCACTGGATTGCACGGATACCTGTCTATATCGTTCTTATCGCGTGGTCCATTGCTGCTGGCGTCAGCATTCTTGGCGGTAGCGGAGTGGTCAAGAATCGTGTGGCCATTGCTGTCTACCCCCTCTTTGTGTTTTATCTGGGGCTGGGTTGTCTATGCTTCATTAGCTAAAAGTTGTGTGGCAGCTTGATGAATGGCCGGGTCTTGTTTTTAGAACGCTAGGGCCATGTGAATTATAAAAGAAGCATGATTTTCCGAGAAGAATGGACCCCGTAATGATACCGACGAGCATTATCTGCATTATTTATCATATCGCTTTCACCAGCAATGTTATATCCACTATACAATAAGTTTACTGCAAGGTGCTCATTGTGGCAGAAACAGCTCTGGTAACATATTCTTGGCCACTGATGAAATACTCAAAATGAATAAACTCTTTCTGGACAGAATCTTGAATCGCGCTATAGATTTGGCGTTGCAAATGTTGACGGCATAAATACACAATATCCACCCAGAACGTTGTACAAGTAATTCCCTGTCCTATTTGCTAGCTCGAAGTGGAAATCCTGCTTGCGCAGCCACGAGCTCGAAAGGTAGCTGGGCAATCTTGGTAATGCCAATTACATAATCATGCATTATCCGACTAGACCAGCGATGAGACGGCTGGCATTGGGAGTCTCTTGGGCTGGGGATAGCAATGCTGGAGGCTGGCCAAGACTGAGCGGCTCCAATACGCGCAAACGCGATCATATGCAAGGTACCTTGATGCGAAAGGCTTGCCAGACCTCTTTTGATTATAACCCCTCTCTGCCCTCTTAGGCGCATGTGTGGGGAATTGTAGATTTCTGTACTCAGTAGTGAGCCTACTGCGAGGCAGTACTTAGTAGGTACCCGCCGAGCCTTCTATTCGCTGCGTCCAGGACCCAGGTTTGATACCAGGTGCCCACGTCTTTGATTGGTACTGCAACCAGCCGGGCTGACCACCTCCAACTACTATCGGCACAAAATTGCTGTAGCGCGACAACGGCGAACGCACGAGCAAAGCGTTGATGATGCAAATTGCCTCTGCCGTCTTGTCCTTCTGCCTGTATTCACAGCCATACTAGCATATCCGATCGGGTTCGCCGTCTAAGTCGCGCGGTTATGCGCGAGCAGCCGTCGCTGCCTTATCCAAGCTGCAAATCCACTCCACCAGCCAAGCCCGTCTTTCGCGATCGACACCACCCGCCCTTTTCTGGCTACCTCTACCCGCGCCATGGCCGACAACTCTCAAGGGACGGCTAGTCCTAAGAATGAGCAAATATACTCGGAAACAGGCGAAGATGCCGAGACGCGCGCTGCCCGCCGAGAGCTGAAACAGTCCTCCATATCTGACCCTCCTGCTGCTGCTCGTGACCTCGGATCTGATCCCATAGATGAGAGAGCGGCACGCCCAGATACCCCAACCGACCATGTATCCGATGGCCAAGACGATAGATTCAGGGATCGAATGCCGTCTCCAAAGAAGAAACGTGCACACGACCAGTTAGATGGGAGCATAGATGTCGAAAACAACGATACCAACAGTGTAACATCTACAGAATCTACCAGAGATCGGGCTTCCCGGTTAGAGCCAGAAAAAAAACGACATCGTGATGAGGACTCAACCAGAGAGGTATCGGTATGTAATATCTTGTCAAACTTCACACGCCCCCCTTACACCTCTCATATCTAACGCATGGCGACACAGAACTCCTCGTCAACGACGGACCTACCGCTAGCCACAGATGATGCAGCAGGCTCCAAAACTTCTCCGACTAAAGTTATGCCACAAACATCTTCTAGTGCTTTTTCAGCCTCAGGATTTGGTAAACTTGCTACTGGATCCTCACCATTTGCGAATTTGGGCACATCTCAGAGCAGTATCTTTGCTCCTCCAGCTGCCGCGTCGACTTTGCCGCCAGCCTCTATGTTCAGCGCCCCGGGGTCACAGCTTACACCGTCTACTACTATGCCTAAATTGACTTTTGGAAGTGCTAACAGTGCTTCGCCCTTCGCTAGCCTTGCTTCAGGAATTAATGGAGCTGGACTTGGCTCTCCATTCTCAGCTGGCAAACCTCTAGACAGCTTCGCATCACCCATGGTCAAACAAATTCAGAGTGAAAAGCCTGCAAGGCCTTTTGGAGCCCCGGAGAGTGATGAAGAGAGCGAAGATGAAGAAGACGCAGAGCGAGATGATGAACCTGAGCCGAGCGAACAAGAGGGGGCCACACCACCAGAAAAAGAAGTGGAGGAGAAGAAGAGGATCAAACTCCATAAAGGTGAGAAAGGGTCCCATTGCGTGCTATTACTCTTTTTTTTTGTAAGTGGGAGTACTAATTTAGATAATGCTCTTAGTCGAAGTTGATGATGGCGAAGCAGGTGAGACAACCCTGCTTTCTGTCAGAACAAAGTTGTTCTACCATGACAAAGAGGCGGGTTGGAAGGAACGAGGCGCTGGGATGTTGAAAATCAATGTCCCCCAAGGCTGCGTTGAGTTTGATGAAAATGGATCGCCTGTTCTTGGATCATTTGATGCGTCCGGTCTTGAAGCTGATGAAGAGGGGGTTGATAAGACGCGAGGACACAAAGTTGTCCGTCTTCTAATGCGTCAAGATCAGACACACCGTGTGATTCTCAACACTGCCATTCTCCCGGCTATGAATTTCCAAGAAAAGGCATCCCTCAAATCTGTGGGAATACTGTTCACCGCGTTTGAGGGTGAGCAGGCGAAGCCCGTGAGCATCACAATGAGGGTTAGTTTCACCCAAACTCTTTTGCACCATCTGCGTTGTTTCGCGTTCATACTAATAATTACTCATAACAGATGTCGGCTGCAAGCGCAAAGAGCTTCTTGAAGGAAATTAGCAGTATCCAGAAAGAACTTCGAGGCAACTAAAGCCTGTTGCAGCATGGTTGCACCTAAATCGACTTAGTATTGGCAGTACAGCGTGGTGTAGAGAGAAGGGAGGTGGTTATACCACACTTGGCCATGGCCATTCCCGTGTTGCTCTAGAATAGGCAGAGCATGCATTGAGGTAAACTGCCCATTGGCGCTCTGACACAACGGATAAAAACAGCATGACCGATGCAAGCTTATACCTGATGTGACCAACCGCCATTTAGACTGAAAGTGAGGATAGGGCAAGGAAGATCGGGCATCTGTGTATAGTACTTTAGGGATACTTTAGACAGGTCACATGGGAGGAGATTCCCAAAAATAATACCATTATAGGCACAATATGAATTAATCACTATCGATTAACATATATCCATAGTTCAAAAAACCAATAATTCTAATGCAACAACCTAGCATAAAGTACCTTATACGACAGGGACAAAGGACAAGAAGAGAAAGGCGGCTAAAGCACGTGATTTTGCGTTAGTTTCGCGATTTTCAGCCTGATACGCAAACCGTGGACAATCAACCTGCGATGGCTCTTGCGGCTAACCAGCTACAAATGATGTAGTCTAACACGTGCCCATTCCATTTCTGTATCTACTACAGAAAACAAAGACCTAACAGATATTTTTCGCCAAATGATTTTCATCTTTGTATTGAGATGCTTCGATATCTAGTTTGACAGCTGGAAATTTGAAAGCTGGGTCTTCCATTTCCCATCAATCAAATCCAACCATGGAAGATAACGCGACGCTCCATCCAGCTAAGGATGAATTGAAGTCCTTAGATGGACGGAAGCGCATCCATGAGGATACTCTTCTCGTGAGAGAAGATAGCTGCCGTGATACTTCTGCTGTTGTTGCAGGGAAGAGGCCAAGGACGACGAAACGAGCCACTCCGAAAAGTGAGAGCCGTAAAGACGACCCAGAGAGCTCTATTCCATCAAATATTCCTTGGACTGATACTTTTCGTAATCTTGAAAAAGCTCATAAAGCACTGAATTTGGTCTACACATTTTGCTCTTCGCGCAAACATGTCATCACAACATTTGATACCCTTCGACCAGCCGTTGAATCCCACATAAAAAGGAGCCTGTCTATCGAAGAGGTAGCTCACATAGTTGCCCTTCGCCCAGAAGCTATGAGATTCGAATACACCAACGAACTCATGCTACAGCTCAACACCAGAGGCGCTCAAAGGGACGACGTTTTCAAGTCATCGCGATCTGCAACGTCTCAAACCCTAGCACACGATGCGTCTGTTGGTGGGCTGACGGGAAACGAACGTCTTGGTGATGATGCCAATGATACTGTGCATGGACAAGAAGTATTATACCTGGAATACACCGATGGCGATTTAAAGCGACAAGTGTTGGATAGGGAAACAGGTGAAGCGACACGACCAAATACAAAACTAAGAAATGAGAAGTTGAAAATGCCAGTATATGGCCGAAAACAGATGATGCAGTTGATCGAACGACGCAACCAAAAATTTTCTAATTCTATCAATGCATTCCTCAAGAGCTGTATAAACGACGGCAATAACCCAGAAGAAGCCTTGCGTCAAAAAGCCGAAGCTTATATTCCCAAACAGGCATTGAAAGATGCTGAGCAAAGCAAGGTCACAGCTTGTGCCATACCTGATACTATCCCTCACGAGCGGGGAAGTATATCGGAAATAGTGCTCCAAGTCAAAGAAAGCCCGTGGTATTCTGGCCAGATTGTCCCTGATGGCCATAGAGTGTTTGAACCCCAGAGTCCTAGCTATGGAAGTCTCAATTTTTTGTTGTCTCAAGATTTAGTGAATGCCCTCTACAATGCTAAGCGAATCACCCAATTTTACACGCATCAAGCGGAGGCTCTGAATAGTTTATACGAAGGTCAAAATATTGTTATATCCACCTCAACCAGCTCTGGGAAGTCTTTGGTCTACCAGCTGCCAGTCTTACACGCCTTAGAACGGGATAAAAGCTCAAGAGCCATGTACATATTCCCAACGAAGGCACTTGCGCAGGATCAAAAGCGCAGTCTCAGCGATATTTTAGCATTCATGCCAAATCTTAGCGATGTTCTCGTAGAAACCTTTGATGGAGATACCCCCATGAGCCTCAGGGATACTATTCGAGAAGAGGCAAAAATCATTTTCACGAATCCAGACATGCTTCACCTCACGATATTACCCCAGGAACAGAGGTGGAGGACTTTTCTAAAACATTTAAGATATGTGGTTGGTCAGTTGTTTCCACATCTATTGCCAAATCATCTTCTGACTGACAATTCAAGTTGACGAACTGCACTACTACAATGGTCAGCTCGGATCTCATGTTGCATTCATCATGCGAAGGCTAAGAAGGATATGCGAGGCGGTAGGAAATCGACATGTTCAGTTCATTTCTTGCTCCGCTACCGTAGCCAACCCTGAGGAGCATTTTAAACTGATATTTGGAGTTTCAAATGTGCGTCTAATTGACTATGATGGGTCACCATCTGGGCGGAAAGAGTTTCTTTGCTGGAACACTCCTTTCAGAGAGCCCGGCGATCCCACCAGCGGACGAGGAAACACTAAATTTGAATGCGCTCGTCTTTTCTGCGCTCTCCTCTTAAGGGGCGTCAGAATTATTGCGTTCTGCAGAGTTCGTGCCCAATGTGAAGTCTTGACCAGTGCAATCAAACAAGAGCTGCGGGAACTTGGTCGCCCAGAATGCACCAACTTGGTAATGGGTTATCGTGGTGGCTATACAGCTCGAGACCGGCGGAAAATCGAAGCAGAGATGTTTGAGGGAAAGTTGTTGGGCATCGTTGCGACCACGGCACTGGAACTGGGCATTGATATTGGCACTCTGGACTGCGTGCTGACTTGGGGCTTTCCTTATACTATTGCAAACTTAAGACAACAGAGTGGTCGCGCTGGACGGCGTACCAAAGACTCGTTGTCGATCTTAGTTGGCGATAGCTTTCCAACGGATCAGCATTATATGAATAATCCAGATGAGCTTTTTTCAAAGCCTAACTGCGAATTACGTGTGGATTTGGAAAATATTCTTATTCGCGAAGGGCATATTCAATGCGCGGCATACGAGATGCCCATTCGACAAGAGGAGGACATACAGTATTTTGGCAGCGACTTACCCAAGATCTGCCTCGAAAGATTAGTGAAAGATGAATTAGGATACTTTCACTGCCATGACCGCTTCCGCCCCAACCCGGCTCACTATGTCGCCATCCGGGATACGGAGGACGACCATTATGCTATCATTGATATAACAAACGGGAAGAATGAGGTCTTGGAAGAACTAGAGGCGTCGAGAGCAACGTTCACTATATACGATGGGGCCATATTCCTCCACCAGGGCAACACGTATCTCATTCGAGATTTCTTGCCAGATCAAAAGATGGCCAAAGTGGAAAGAGTTAATGTTGAGTGGATGACTATGCCACGAGACTTCACCGATATCGATCCTGTCGAAATCGAGGCAATTCGTGCTATATCCGGATCACCCTGTCATGCCTACTACGGAAGTATAAAAATCCAACAAACAGTATTTGGTTTCTTTAAAGTAGATAAGAAAGGACGGATTATAGACGCAGTACAGGTAGATAATCCGCCTGTCATACGATACAGCAAAGGCATGTGGATAGATATACCACGACAAGTGCTAGAAATACTACAAGACCAGCATCTTAATGCGGCTGCAGCAATACATGCAGCCGAGCATGTCATTATGAGTTTACTCCCTGCATTCATTATCAGTCTTCCGGGAGACGTACGAACAGAGTGCAAGGTAGCTCTCAAAGAATTCGCGAAGAAGGAAACAAAAAGAAAGCGACCAGCACGATTAACATTTTATGATGCCAAAGGAGGCATAAATGGATCTGGTGTTAGCACAAAGGCATTTGATCATGTTGATCATCTACTGCAGCGTGCATTAAAGAGAGTTGAAGAATGTTCCTGCCAGCAAGGTTGTGTTGAATGCGTGGCGTCCGAGATATGCAAGGAATCGAATGAAGTTATAAGTAAGGCAGGATGCCTTATTATTCTTCGGAGTCTACTGGGAGTAAACATCGGGCTAGATAACTTGCAGCTGGATCATGAAGGTAGGTTTTCTAGTGTAGATATTATAACTATAACAGCACCAGTTCCTGTAAAATTTAAATAATAAATATTTATTTATTTAAATATACTAAAGGCTATATATATATATATATATATATATATATAATAGCTTATATTAATTCTTTTATTTATTTTTATATAAAAAAATAATACAAAAACATATATTATATATTTATTTATAAAATTAACCTAAAGCTAAAGTATTTTTTATATTAATAAATTAAATATATTATTATATAAAAATTATTTTAGAAAAAGTATAGTTTAGAATTAAAAAGCTTAAACTTTAATATAAACTAAACCTAAACTTTAAATTAATATATATTTTAAAATTTAAATTAAAAAATATTTAATTTTTTTATAAAAATATAAAAGCTAAAAATAAAAAACTAATTAAAAAGTAATTTATTTATTAATTATTATAGTAATTAATAAGAATATATAACTATTTTATTATAAATATATAACTTTATAAATATATAACTTTTTATACTTTTTTATTAATTAAAAAAAAATTATTTTTATAAGTATTTTTTAACTTAAGTAATAAAGCCAGCTGTTTTAATAATTACTTTTATATTTTAAGGCCTTTTAAAAATAATTATTTATTAATTTTATAAAAGCTAATAAATATTTAGCTTTTATTATTTTTATTATAATATATTTATAATACTTTTTTTATTTATATTATTTAATTATAATATATATAGTTTTATTTATTTTAAAAAAACTTTATTTAAAGTTTAAATAATAATAAAATCTATAATAAATAAAAGTTATAAGTTTAAATTATTAAATTATAACCTTTTAGGTTTATAATTATTAAATACAAAATAAACCTTGCTTTTATTAAATAAAGTTATTATTTTTATATAATATTGTATTTTAATATTATTTTATTATTATAATTTTAATATAAATATAACTTTATTAATAATTAATATACTAATATTTAAAAATAAAATAAAATATATTTTAATTTTTTTTTAATATTTTTAATAATAATAATAAAGCTTTTAATAATATTTTTATTTTTAATAAATAAATATTAAAAAAAATATTTTTTATTATATAAAATTTTATTTTTTTTTAAAATTATAAATATTTATTTAAATTTATTATAAATTTAATTTAAAATTATATATAATAAAATAAAATAACTTAAGTACTTTATATATATAAAATAATAAATTTATATTATTATTTTTTTTTTAAATATATATAATTTTTTAAATACTTTTTTAATAAAAAATTTTTAAATTAAAGTTAATATATTTTTATACTTTTACCTAGCTATTAATATTTTTATAATTTTTTAACTTTTATTTTAAAGTTATTTAAGTAATATAAAAGTTATAATATTTTTAATATAATATATTTTTTATAAAAAAATAATTAAAAACTAGCTTTAAATTTTTTTTAAAATAATAATAATATTTTTTAATAATAAAATTAAAAATATTATAATTAAAAATAGTTTAATAAAATTAAAATATATATTTTTAATAAAATATATAAAGTTATAAAAAATAAAAATTAAAGCTTTTATTATTATAAAATAAATTTATTAATTAAAATAATTAAAAAATTTAAAAAAAAAATAATAAAAAAATAATTTTAATTATTATAAAAAGTAAATAAAAGCTTTATTATTTATTAATTTAGCTTTTTTAATTTTTAATTAAATAAAAAAATTAAAAATTAAAAATATTTAATAATAAAAATTATTAATTAACTTTTATATAAAAAATAAATAATTAAATAGTTTATAATAAGTTTTTAATAAAGGTTTTAAAAAATTTAAAAAAAAATATTATTAAATTTTATTTATATTAAATAATATAAATAATAAATATTATATAAAATAAAAATAATATTTAAAAAAATAATAAAAAAAACTTATATTTTTAAAAATAATTAAAGCTATTTTAAAAAATAAAATAATAATTTTTTTAAAAATATAATTTATTAAAATTTTTTTAATATTATATTATTAAATTAAATATAATATAAAATATAATAATTATTAAAAAAGTTTTATATTTATTTTAATTTTTTTAAAAAAAAATTTAATTAAAAAAAAAATAATATATATTTAATTATTATATAAAACTAAAATTAAAATTATAAAACTATATTTAAATATATTATAAAAAAGTTTTAAATATATATAAAAAAAAAATTTATTTTTTATTTTTAAAATTTTTTAAAACTAAAAAAAAATAAAAAAAAAATATATATATTTATATATTATAAATAATTTTATAATAATAAATTAATATTTATAAAATATTAAATTAAAAATAAAATAATTTAAATTATATATTAATTTAAAAAAAATAAAAAATATATTAAAAAAAAACTATAATATATTATTTATATATAATATTCTAATCCTATACCTAGTATAAGGTAGCTAGTTCTTAAAGAATAAACCTTTAATATTAGGTTTATATTAGTAAAAAAATATAAAGGATTTTATAAATAGTTTTAGTTATATAATTAATAACTTTAAATAAAAGTTTTATTTAATTATTATATAAATATTATATTAATAATTAATTATTTAAGCTATATTTAATAAATATAATAAATAGTTTTATATAATAAATTATTTTAAAAAGCTTATAATTTTAATTATAATTCTTTTAAAGTAATTTACTTTAATATTTATAATTTATTAAAAGTAGCTTATACTTTTATAAATAATTTTTTTTTAATTAATTTATTAATTTATAGTTTATTTATAAATATATATTTTATAATTATTAAGTTATAATATAATATTTTTTTTTTATTAATTTTATTTTTAAAGTTAAATATATATTAATTTTTTTAATTTATAAATATATTTATTTTTTTTATTTTTATTATTTATAACTTACTTTTTTAAATAATAATATAATAATTAATTAAATATTTAAATTTATTTTTTATAAAACTTATAAATATAATTTTTTTATATTATTTTTTTTTTTTATAGTTTTAATTTTAATATATTATATATTTATTATTTTTAAAAAAAGATTTTTTATTAAATAATAAAAAATTTTTTTTATTATTATAAATATATTAAATATAATTATTTTTATAATAAAGTTTTAATAGCTTTTTTTTATAAATAAACTTTATTTTTATATTATTTATATTATTAATATTTTAAGTTTTTAATAATAAAAATATTAAATTAATAAAAAAAATTAAAAATAAAAAAAAAAACTATAAGTAAAGCTTTAAATTTTTTTTAATTTTAATTTTTTAAATTATAAATTAAGCTTTTTAAAGCAATAAGCTATTTAGCTTATATTTATTATATAAAAAATAAAATAAAAAAATAAAGTAATAAATTAATTTATTATAAAATATAAAAGTTAAATAAAGAAAATAATATAATAAATAATTTTTAATATATAAAGGTTTTTAATAATATTAATTAATTTTCTTTTAATATTAGCCTAAAGTTTATAAACTTTAATTTACTAATTTTATAATATAAAAAAACCTTTATATTAGCTTTTAAAAGTTAAAGTATTTTTTTAATTTTTATAAATTTTTTAATTTAATATATTTTTTTTATTTAATATATTTTTTTTATTTAATAAAATATTTAATTTTATTAATTTTAAAATTTTAATATATAGTAAATATTTCTTTAATTTTATATTTTTTTTTTATTTTTAATAATAATTTTATTTAAAATAAATTTTTTTATAAATATATTAATTTATACTTTTTTTAATTATAATATATAAAATATTAAGCTTTAAAGCTTTATTATATTTAATAATACTAGCTTATAGTTAACTTTTTTAATTTATTTAAAAATTTTATAAGGTTTTATTTTTTTAATATTAAGTTTATTATTTAATTTATTTATTTTAATATTTAATAATTTATAGCTTTATAAATATTATAGTAAATAAATTATATTTTTTTTTTAAAAAAATTAATTTTATAATTTTATTTTTATTTATATATTTTTTTATATATTTATAAATAAATTTAAATTATATATTTATTTTTTTATATAAATTAAATATTAATTTAACTTATAATTATACTTTTTTTAAATTAAATTTATTTTATAATAGTTTAAATACTTTAGGCATAAACTTATAATTTATATAAAAAAATATTACTTTTATAAATTTTAATAATATATTATTATAATATAATTAAACTACTAGTAGTTTTTTAACTTAATTATTTTATATAAAGTTAATATAAGCTTATAAATAAACTTTAATAACTTAATTTATATATTTAATTTATTTATTTATTTAAAAGTAATATATAGTATTAAGTTTATAATTTATTTTTAATTTAGCTATAAGTTTTTATTAAAATTTAAAAATAAATATATATTTTTAATTTAAAATAATATTTTTAAATAATTTATAATTAATAATAATTATTTTTATATAAATATAAATAAGTTTTTTTAATAAATATAATTTTTTATATAATAAAAAGTAAATTTACTTTATAAATTAATAAATTACTATAAAAATATTATTATATTATATATTTATAAATAATTTTTTTAATAAAAATAAATTAATAATATAATTAAAAATAATTAATTCTTAAAGTTATTTTATAATAAATAATAATTATAGTTTTTTATAAAGCTTATATTTTTTATTTTTTATTTATTAATATATATTATAATATAATATAATATATTTTATATATTTTTTAAGCTTTTTAATATTATAGTATATTAAAATTTAATTATATATTTTTATTATACTTTTATATTTATATAGTAAATATTTATAAATATATTTAATTATTTTTTTTATAGTTCTTTAAATACTTAAATTTTTTTATATTATTTAAAATATTTTAAGTTTATAATAACTTTTTTTAAATATTATTTTTTTTTAATTTTTAATAAATTTTTTAATTTTTTTAAGTATAAAATTACTTTTTAAAACTTTAAATATTATATAAATTTATATTTATTTAATATTTTTATTATTATTAAATTATAATACTTATGCTATATATTTAAATATTTTTTATTTATAATTAACTTTTTTATTTAATATATTAATTTATTTATTTTTTAATTTTTTATAATAAATAAATTTAAAGTTAAATTATAAAAAGAATTTAAAGTATTTAATTTATTAGCTTAATAGTTTTTATATAATAATAAAGTAAATAAAGTTTTTATAATTTATAAAAATAATAACCTTATACTTGCTTTTATAATAATAATATTTTTATTTTTTAAATACTTTAATAATAGCTAATATTTTTTTATTATATATAATATATTATATTATTAATTTATAAAGTTTATATAAAAAAAATATAATAAATTATAGTTTATTATTTTCTTTAAGTTAATTTAATATTTTTTTTATTATAAATATTAATATATTAGTTTTAATTAAAATAGGTTTTTTTAAGTTAAATATAATAAAAACTAGTTTTAATATTATTATTATTTTAAATTTTTTAAAAGCTTTTTATTATTTTTCCTTTTATTTAAAAAAAAATACCTTTTTTTATTATATTTATTAATAAAATAACTTTTTATATAAAATCTTTAATAAATTTTTAATAATAATTAATAAACTTAAAAAATACTTATATTTTTTTAAATATTATAGATATTAGTTATTTTTTAATTATAGTAATTTTTTTAAAATTTATATAAATTTTTTTTAAAGTAATAATATATTTAAAAAATTTTATTTATTAATTTTATTTTTTTAAGTTTTTATAATATAAAATAAATATATTTTTTATATTTTTTAAAGGTTTTTAAAAAAATAAAAATATTATTTATATAAGCTATTATAAAATTATTTAAGTATAGTTTTAATATATAGTTTATTTTTTTTAAAAAAATATAAATATATTAATAAGCTTTTATAATATAATTATATATTTATATAGCCTATATTTTATAATAAATATTATTTTTTATTTATTTTTTTTTATTTATATAAGCTTATAAGCTTTAGTAAAGTTAAAAGTTATAAATTACTTTTTTTTATATAATTTATTTTTAATTTATAAAATTAATAATAAAGGGGTTTTATTTTTAATAGTAATTTAATTTAATTTATAATAATTAATAATTAATTAAAGTTTATTATTTTTTTTAAAATAAAAATAATAAAGTATTTAATTAGTAATTTTAATATATAAATATATTTTTTTTATAATTATATTTTAATTTATTTTTTAAATATTTTTAATTTTCTTTTACTTAAGTTATATATTTTATAAAACTTTAGTAATTTTTTTTTTTAATATTATTTTATAGTTTTATTTTAAATATAATAATAGTTTTTTTTTCAGCTAGTTATTAAAAAGTTTTTAATATTTTTAATATTATTTTAAAATTAATATTAATTATTTTTTAAAAGTAAGTTTTTTTATTTTTAATTTATATAGTTTTTTATTAAGTTTTATTAGTTTTTAATATAAAATAATAATATACTTTTATATATAAACTTATTTTTTTTTAATAATATTAAAAAAAAATATTTAAAAAACTAAAGAAAATCTTAAGCTTTTAATAATTTAGTTTTTTTTTTAATATTTTTATATTAATTTTAATTAAAGTATTTTTATTATTATATTAATAAATTTAATTTATTTTTTATTTTATATTAAATTTATATTTATATAACTAAAGTATTTTTAAAATAAAATTATATTTTAAAATATTAACTATATTATATATTATATTTATAATATAGTTATTAATTTATAATAGCAAGGGATTAATTTATTACTTTATTTATTATTTATTATATTTAAAAGTTTATTTTTTAATATAAAAAAGTTAATATAGTTTTTTTTTTTATATATATTAATAACTATAAATATATTATAGTTATAATAAATATATAGTTATTTTTTAATTTATTATTTATTAAAATATTAAATAAATTTTTATTTAATAATATTATTAAAATAATTTTTTTATTAAAGTATTTTTTTTTATTATTATATTTTAAATTAATAATATTTAAATATTATAAATT
Source organism: Trichoderma asperellum (assembly GCF_020647865.1). Taxonomy (NCBI): domain Eukaryota; kingdom Fungi; phylum Ascomycota; class Sordariomycetes; order Hypocreales; family Hypocreaceae; genus Trichoderma; species Trichoderma asperellum. The sequence goes on from NC_089417.1 coordinate 1,802,608, forward strand.
CTTCTATTGCTTTTTTATAAAATATTTTAATAGTTTTTTAAATAATATTAATTTTTAATTTTTTTATTTATATATTAAATATATTTTATTTTATTATAATTTTTAAAATTTTTTTATTAATAATCTAGCTTTACTTTTTTAATTTTTTTTTATTTATATTAATTTTATAATTTTTTCAATTTATATATTTTATAAAATTAATTAATATATTTAAAAAAGCTTATTTTATTTAAATATTTAAAAGGTTTTAAAATAATTATTTTAAAAAATTAATATTATTTAATAACTTTTTATATAAAGTAGTATAAATTATTATAAAGTTTTATTTAATATTATATATTAAAAAATATATATTAAAAAAATATTCTTTTTAGCTTTTTATTTAAAATACTTTATATATTTATAAGTAATATAGTTAATATTATTAATTTAATAATATAATAAATATATTAGGTTAATATAGTTATATTTTTTAATTATTCTTTTATAATTAAAGCTTTAAATAAATGCTTAATTAATAATAATAACTTTAATAATATATTAAGTTTTTAAAATTTATTTTTATAAATTATTTAAATAAATATATAATATTATAAAAGTATTTTTTATATTTATACTTACTTTATTTATAATATTATATTAAAATAAATTAAGTAATATAATTTGAAAAGTAAAATATTTATAATATTATATAATATCTTTAATTTCCTTAAAGTAATATTTATAATATTATAATCCAGGTCTTGCAAGAAAAGTAATAGAGAATTAAGTAAGGCTAGGTATATTTTTATTGCTAAATAGCTGCTAGGTATTATTAAAAGACTATATTTATCTTTACCCTTTTTTTATTTTTATAAAAAAAAGTCTTTTTTTTTTATACTTTTTTTCTTTATAGTAATTAACTTTTAGCTAGTTATATTAAGCCTTTTATTTTATATCTTTAGCTAAAAACTTAAAGTTTATTAATATAGTATAAAATATTTATTTAAGCTTAAAAAATAATAGCTAGTTTTTAATTAATTATATTTTAGCTTTTTTATTACTTAATATACTGCCCTTTTTTTATAGTATTAACTTAATATTATTTAAATATAACTTATATAGCTTTTTAAATTTATAAATAATAATATTTTATTAAGCAGCATTCTATAAATAAATAAATTAAATCTAAATATAATTTAGCAGTAACTTTCTTTATAGTCTTACCTTTTTTTATTTTTAAAAATATAAAATAAAATAAATTTTTTTTATTTTTTTTTTATTATTTTTATTTCTATATCTTTTATTAAGCTTTTTATTAAATAATACCTTTACTATAGTTAAAATATAAAGTATTACTGCTAAAAATAAAAGTAAGTAAATAGCTTATATAAAACCTTTAAATACTAGATTTATAATTAATATAATAATATATATTTATTTAATGCTTTTATAACTTAATATTAACTAGCTTTTAAAAAAAACTTTTATTATTATTATATATATTATTATTAATATTAAAAATTAAATATAATAAAGCTAGTTTATGTTTATATTATAAGTTTATTTAAGGTTACTTTTAAAAGGGTTATTTTTAATTAACTATAACTTAAGTAATAGTAATAAATATATTATTTATATTTATATTAAAAATAATAATAATAGTAAAGGTAAAAAAGGCTATAAAGCTATAAATAAAGGTTATTAAGTAATATATTGCTATTTAATATAAAAGATTATAAAAATAACTTTAAATATAGTAATATTCTTTATATTTTTTTATTTCTTTATTGCTAATTTTTAGCTAATTTATTATAGTTCTTTTATAAATAAAAACTAAAAAATTCTTTTAAAAATATAAAAACTATACTATAAAAGCTAAGTAAAAAATAATAATAAACTTTTAAACTTTTAATAACTTTTTTATAATTAAGTTATTAGTTTTTTATATTAAGGCTTATTTAATTTTTATTAATTAAATTTATTTAAATATTATTAATTTTTTAAATATATTAATATTTTTTATTACTTTAATAACAATAAATTATTTTTTAAATTAACTAAGCTTTATTTTTAATTTACTGCTAGACTTATATATAAGCTGCTAATAAAATTAACCTTTTAAATTACTACTGCTTAAATTTTTTAAAAAAGCTAAAATATATTAAAAGTATTTTAATAAATAAAAAGAATATTATAAAAAAGAATAAGGCCTTTAAAGAAAGATTTAATAAAAGTAATAATATAAATATTAACTAGCTATATTATTTTTTTTATATACTTCCTTTTTTTTAATAATATTTTAATGCCTTTAGTATTTATATTATTTTAAAATAGATTTTTTTAATTAATTTTTATTATTTTTATTTATTTAGTAGTTAATAGTTCTTTTTTAGCACCTGACTTATAGTTATTTAATTATAATTTACTTTTTTTAATAGTTATAATTTTACTTTTAGCTAGCAGCTATATTTTTCTTATAGCTAGAATTTAAAAATAAAAAAATAACTTTTTTTTTTTTTTTTTTTTTTTTTTTTTTTTTTTTTTATATTATTTTAAATAAAGTTTATATACCCCTTCCTTTAAATAGCTTTATTTTAGCAGCTAACTTACTATAAGATTACTATTATACTTTTTAAGTTATTATTTATTAAAAAGAATATAGTTATTAATAATATAATTAAATATATTTCTATTTTTAGTATATTAAAGGCTAGTTTTTAATTTACTACTTAATTATTATATTTCTTATATTTATTATTTTTATTATTTTTTAAATTATTTAATTACTTATAAATAAAAAATAAAATAAAAGCTTTACCCCTGCTATAATAATAAAAGTAAATAAAAGTTAAGTAATTATTAATTTATAGTTAACTAATAGTTAAATATATTTAAAAAATATATTTATTATAAACTCTTTAATAAATAATATATATTTATTAATATATTTACTTTTTTTATTATTTAAAAACTTTAAAGTTTAACTATTAAATATAGTTATTTAATAAATATTTAAAAATATAGTAGTTATTAGTTAATAATTAACTTTTAATAATTTAAATTCTAAAAGTATTAATAATTTAAATATAAATAAGCTTAAATAATAAAGCTTAAGTATAGTTATATTATAAAGTATACTATTAATAAAAAAGCTATTAAAAAGCAATAACTTTAAAATACTTATATAAATACTTTTTATAAAATTAATATTAATATTATTAATTTATTATTTATTTTAATAAAAAGTATAGCTATTTATATTAATATAAGTAACTTTTAAATAGCTTATAGCTAGCTTTTAATTTATTGCTTAAAACTATAAATTTAATAAATTAATTACTATTATTATTTATAAATATAAAGTTTAAAATAAATTTTTTAAAATTATTATAAATAAATATAAAAATATTAATGCTTTAAAAGAAATTTTAAATAATAAATAATAAATTAATTAATATATAGCCTATAACTAATATTTAATTTATAGCTAATTAAATCTTAAGTTTAAATAAAGAAAAAATAGTTTTAATTTAAATTAATATTTAGTATTTTAATAAAATACTATAGTATAAATTATATATTACTTTATTATTATTTTATTATTACTTTATTAAAGGTTAATATTTAATTTAATATTAACTTTTAATTTTTTTTTTAAAAAAATTTAAATTTTTTTTTTTAATAAATTATAAATAAATTACTTTTAATTAATTAATAACTAGCTATAGTCTAGCTAATATATTTTTATAAATTTAAATTAAAAATTAAAATATAAGTAGATTTTAAAATTTAATATTATATTATTAAATATTAATAGTAAATTTTTTTTAATTAACTAAAGGCTAGTTAATTATTATATTTTTATTAAATTTTATATTTAATAAAGTTTAATTTTTTAATTTAAGTATTTTTATTATTTAAATAGCTTTTTTATTTAATATAATAAAAGTATTTTTTATTATTATATTTATAAATTATAATTTTTTTAATTTTATATATTTTTTTTATTATAAAAAAATTATTTAATAGCAGGCTAGGTTTTAATTTTTTATTATTATATAGTTTTAAATTTATAATATTAAATATATTATATATTTTAATTAAAAATAATAAAGATAATTTATATATAAGGCTGCTATTATTAATAATTTCTTTAATTTAATAAAGTTTTATATATTTCTTTATTAACTTATAGGTTAATTACTATAAGTTAAAATACTTAATAAAAATAAAAATTTAATTATTAACTTTAAAGCTTTTATTTTAATATTTATTATTATATTACTTTTAATATATTTTATTAAATTCTTATAATATAATAAAAGCTAATTTATATATATCTTTTAGTAATTTTACTTTTTTAATTATTTTTTAATTTATATTAAAAAGTATAATTTCTATAATAAAAAAAGGATTTAAATAATATTCTAAAAAGTATAGCTATTTATATTAATATAAGTAACTTTTAAATAGCTTATAGCTAGCTTTTAATTTACTGCTTAAAATTATAAATTTAATAAATTAATTACTATTATTATTTATAAATATAAAGTTTAAAATAAATTTTTTAAAATTATTATAAATAAATATAAAAATATTAATATTTTAAAGGAAATTTTAAATAATAAATAATAGATTAATTAATATATAGCCTATAATTAATATTTAATTTATAGCTAATTAAATCTTAAGTTTAAATAAAGAAAAAATAGTTTTAATTTAAATTAATATTTAATATTTTAATAAAATATTATAGTATAAAATATATATTGCTTTATTATTACTTTATTATTACTTTATTAAAAGTTAATATTTAATTTAATATTAACTTTTAATTTTTCTTTTTAAAAAATTTAAATTTTTTTTTTTAATAAATTATAAATAAATTACTTTTAATTAATTAATAGCTAGCTATAGTCTAGCTAATATATTTTTATAAATTTAAATTAAAAATTAAAATATAAGTAAATTTTAAAATTTAATATTATATTATTAAATATTAATAATAAATTTTTTTAATTAAGTTAAATAAGTAACTATATTATATATAAATTAAATAAATAAAAGCTTTTTAGCTTAATTTAATTAATCTTTATTATAGTATATCTATAAGTAGTGTTTTAAGTTTTAATTTTGCTTTTTTATTTAACTATTAATTTAAAGGTAAAAAGTAATATTAAATTACCTTTTATAATTAAAAAAATAATAAAAGCTTTATTAAAAGGCATTTATAAATATAGTTCTTTAATTTATAACTATATCTTATAGTATTTTATAAAGAATATATATATATTAAAAGAATTTATTAATAAATATATTATTAATTATATTTTTTATATATAAAATATATAAAAAGTATTTAATAAATTAATTTATAATTATAAAAATAATATTATAATTATATTTTTTATATTAGATTTTTAATAAATTTATAATAAAATCTATAAAGATCTTTTACTATAGTTAAGTTAGCTATAGTAAAGATATTAACTTATTATATAGTAAATAATATTTAGCTTTTATAATTTAATAAATTATATAAATATTAATATATATTTTTATATTTTATTTTATATTTTACTAAAAGAATATATTAGTTATTTTTTTAAGTATTTTATTAATTCTTTAATACTTAATAGTTAAGTTATTATAAAATAATATAAGTATTTTTATTTATATATTATAAAAAATAAATACTTAGTTTTAATAATATAGTAATTTATTATTATTTATATATTAATATTATTATAGTAATTTATTTATAAAATTAAATTTATTAACCTTTACTTTTATAAGTTTTATAGTTTAAGTATTTTTTTTTTAAGCTTTTTATAAAGCTTATAAAAGTATATAACTAGCTTTTAATAATATTTTAATATTTTTTTATTAAATTAAATTCTAGCTATTTACTTTAACTTTTTAAATAGTTTATTAAAGAAAAACTATTTATTTAATTATAATTAAAATTTTTTTAATTAAAGGGGTTAATGTTAGTTATAATTTAGCATTTAAATAATTTTTATTTACTAGTATTTAAATTTTTAATACCTTTTGCAGTATATTTATAGTAGCTATATAAGCTTTTTTATTTTAAAATTACTATAAAAAAGTAAGTAAGTAACTAAAAGTTATCTTTTACTTTACTTTTTTATTTAATAAATTATATTTTTAAAATAATTTATTTATAAGGTTAAATTTACTTAAGCATTATTTAATTTAAAAGTTAAATAGTACTAGATATTATAAAATATAAACTTATTTAATAGTTAATTTTTTTTTATTAATTAAGTAGCTATAATTTAAGTAGTTTATAATAATATATATTTTATTTTTTATATAAAAAAGGTAATGTCTTTAAATTAAAAATATATAAATTATAGCTAGTATTTTTATATTTAATATTATATAATTTAATTTATAATTTTATAGTTTATATAATAAATAAATAATTAAATATTAAATACTTTACTATAACTATATAAGTATTATATTAATAGTAAATTTAAATATATTAGCTTTAATTTATATTAATGCTTTTAAGTTATAATAAACTAAGATTAGTTTTTTTAAAAACTTTTATTTTAGTTAATTAAATACAGCTAGCTTATTAAAACTTAATTTAAATATTACTTTTATTTTACTTTTTATTTTATTAATTAAAAAAGCTAAAATTTTATTATAGTTTTTAATAAATCTTTAATAAAAATTTATAAATTTTAAAAATAAAAGTATTTTATTAATATTATAAAGTTATAGTTATTTAATAATATCTTTAATATAAATATACTTTATATATATTTTATTAAGTTAAATAATAAATTTAAAATAAAATATTAATATTATATAAAATTTATATTTTTAAAGGTTTATATATAATTTATATTACTATAGTCTTTTTAAAACTATAGCTATATATTTCTTATATTTTATTAAATTATTACTATATATAAAAATATTATTTAAATATATTATATAAATAAAGTTAATAAGCCTTTATAAAATTAAATTAATATAACTTTAAAAGGTTATAGAAGTATTTATAAATTTAAAAAAAAGGATTTAATATTTATAATAGCTATATTTATAATAAAATATTATTTTATATTTATTTCCTTTATAAATATATATCTAATAGTATATATCTTTTAAATTTAATTTTATATATATAAGTGCTTTTTTAAATTAATTTAAAATTTTATAAATTAAAGAAAAAGATATTTAATTTTTATAAGTTATTTTATTTAAAGTATAATAATTAATATAAAGTTATAGCTTATTATCTTTCTTAAGGATAAATAATATTAAAGTATTAAAAAAATTAATAAACCTTTTTATTTATTTTTTAAATAAAGCTATTTATATATATTTATAAAGTTTTTATAGCTTAAGTTTTACTAAAGTATAAATAAATCTTTAAAAAAGTAGCTTTTTTAATTTTAAATTAATTAAATATATTAGTTTATAAATAAAAGTTAATTTTACTGCTTTTTTTAATAAAAATATATTTTTAAATTACTTATACTTAAGTAATAGTATAATAGCTTTATCTTTATTATTAACCTTTTATAAAATATTCTATTATAATTTATAATTTATTTTATTATTATTAAATATTATTAATTTTAATAAATTTATAATTATATATATTTAAATAATTTAATTTTATTTTTTAGCTTGCTTTTTTAATATTATTAATTTAAAGCTATCTTTAATAAAAAAATAATATTAATAGTCTATAGCTTATAAAATAATAAAATTTATTTCTTTAAACTATAGCCTTTTTAATAATATATTATTTATTATATTAGCAATATAAAAGCTAATTAATTACTTTTTTATAATTCTTTAGTTATTAATAAACTTTATTATTTTTATTATTTTTTTATATATTTTACTAATATTATTAAAGAAAATACCTTTTATTTATTATATTATAAATAATAAAGAAAGTAGGTTTTTAATAAATTTTATATTTAATAAATAAATATTACTTTTAAAGTTAAATATAGCATTTATATTTCTTTATTTACTACCTAGCTATAGCCTTATTAGTTTTTATATAAAAGGGTTTTATAATAAATTTAAATAGCTTTTTTTTTCTTAGGCTTAATAAATATATTAAATTAACTTTATATTAAATCTAATAGTAAAAGTATTTACTAGATTTTTATACTTTTTAATAATATATTTATTACTTTAATATAGTATATAATTTAATACTTTATAGTTATTATAATAATAAACTCCCTTATATTTTTAATATATAAATATTTTTTTAAAGTATTTATTATTTTATAGTAAAGTAATTATTAATTTTTTTTTTTATTTTAGCTCTTTTACTTTAATAAATACTTATAGTATATTATAGTATATAAGGTTTTAATTAAATTTAATATTTTTAACTTTATTCTAGCTCTAGGCCTTTATTTTTATATTTTTATTATATAATTTTATTTAAATATTTACTTTTCTTTAAGTAATTAAATTTTTTTTTATTTTTAATAAATATTTAATAAAAAATTATTTAATTTTTATAAGTTTTAAAATAATAAAAAAAGCCTTTATTAAAATTATATTAAATTAATCTATAAATATAAAAAACTTTTTTTTTAATGCCTGCCTAAGGTATTTTAGCTTTAAAAATACTGCTGCTATTTAAGTTTTTTTATTTTTAATATAAAAAATATATTACTTTATATATTTAAAAAAAATAATCTTAAGTCTTTAATATTTACTTATTTTATATTTTAATATTACTATATATTATTTATAAGTTTATAGCTAGTAAACTAAACCTTTTTTATATTATTTAAATATTTTTATAAATATAAATAAAATATAGATTTTAATTAAATTTAATAATTTATAAATTCCTGCTATAAAGCCCTATTAAATTTTAATATAGAGATATTATAAAAGCTTTTTAATAAAAAGCTTTTTATTAACTTATTAATAGCTTGCTTTTTTAATATAAAGGCTTTAATATTTTTTTAAATATAAAAAAATAAATTTTTTTTTTATTTTATAAGGTTTTTTATAACTTATAACTTATATTTTTATAGTTAATTAACTTTTATATTAAACTACCTTTATAGGTTTTTTTCTTTTTTATTAGCTCTTAAAGTAAAAAAAAGCTTTTATATATTAATATTTATTTATATATTAAAAATAATAGATTTTAAGTTAATAAATTATAATATATATAAAGCACTTTTGCTTTAAGCTTTTATTTTAATTTTTATTAATTTTCTTCTTTTTTTTATTAAAAAAAATAAAACTATTATAATTTAAGTTTTATAAAAAAAATAATAAAAGATTAAGTAAAGCTAGATATATTTTTATTATTAAATAGCTGCTAAATATTATTAAAAGACTATATTTATTTTTACTTTTTTTTTATTTTTATAAAAAAAAATCCTTTTTTTTTATATTTTCTTTTTTTATAGTAATTAGCTTCTAGCTAATTACATTAAGCTTTTTATTTTATATTTTTAGCTAAAGACTTAAAGTTTATTAATATAGCATAAAATATTTATTTAAGCTTGGAGGACAATAGCTAGTTTCTAGCTAGTTGTATTCTAGCTTCTTTATTGCCTAATATATAATTATATTATTTATTATTTTTATTATTTTTTAAAGTAATATCTTTAATTAAATTTATTAAATTTATAAAATTAATTTAAAAAATAAATTATTAATTAAAGATTTTATTATTAGCTTTTTTATTTAATATTTAAAAGTAATTTAAAAGTTTAAATATAAATTTATAAAAATTATAGTTATTATTATTTTTAAAAAATTTTAATTATTTTAATAAATAAATAATTTTATTGCTTTTATTTATAATATATATTACTTTTAATTTAAAAATTATAAATTATTTTTTTTTTAAAAATTTATAGTTTTTTATTATATAGTTTAATTTTTTATAGTTATAATATTTAAAGTTTTTTTTTTTTTTTCTTTTATATTATATTAAAGTCTATAAGTCTAGCTATATTATTATTATCTTTAATAATTAATTTTTATTATTTTTTACTTTAGTTTAATTATTTTTTATTAAAGCTTTAGTTTTTTATATTAAATTTATAAAATAAATTATTAACTTTAATATATTTTTTTATAAAAAAAATAAAATTATATTTAATTTAATTTTTATTATAAACCTTTTTTTTAATATTTTTTTTAAATTTATTATAAAATTATTTAATAAAAGCAAGCTATTTTTATTTAACTTTAAAAGCTAAGTTTTTAAACTTTATAATATAATTAAAATATTTTCTTTTTTAATAAATATTTATAAGTTTATTTTTAGCTATATAGATTTTTTTAATATTTTTAAATACTTTAATAAGTTTTTTTTTAAATTATTTAAAGCTATTAAAAACTTTTTAAACTTAAGTTAATAAAAGTTTATTTAAGTTATTAAAGTAAGTGTTTTATATTAAGTAAAATTATTTAAAAGTAGTTTTTTTAAAGTAAAAAGCTATAAAAAAAGTTTTTTTATATTTTATATTAAAAGTAGTTTTAAAATTTTTAAAATAGACTTTAAGTTAAATTTAAAAAAAATAAAGTTTATTAGTTTTATTATTAAATATAAATAAAAATTATTATTTAATAAATACTTTTATATTTTTTTTAATAAATATTTTATTATTAAATTTATTTATAAAAATTTTATTTAATTTATATATATTTTTTATTAATTTAATAGCTTTATTATTATTTATATTTTTTTAATTAAAAGTTTTTTTTATAATAATATTTTTATTATTATTTTAAATAAAAAAAAAAGTTTTCTTTAAAGTAAGTTAACTTTTAATATTATTTTAAAATATAATAATTTAATTACTTAAAAAATTTAAAGTATTTTTTTAAATAAAAGTTATTAATATATAATATTTTAATTTTATATTTAATATAAAGTAATTAATTTTTAAAAAATAAACCTTTAATATTAGGTTTATATTAGCAGAAAGATATAAAGGATTTTATAAATAGTTTTAGTTATATAGCTAATAATTTTAAATAAAAGTTTAATTTAATTATTATATAAATATTATATTAATAATTAATTATTTAAGCTATATTTAATAAATATAATAAATAGTTTTATATAGTAAGTTATTTTAAAAAGTTTATAATTTTAATTATAATTTTTTTAAAGTAATTTACTTTAATATTTATAATTTATTAAAAATAGCTTATACTTTTATAAGTAATTTTTTTTTAATTAATTTATTAATTTATAGTTTATTTATAAATATATATTTTATAATTATTAGGTTATAATATTATAATAGCTTTAAATACTTTATTAACTATTACTTAAATAAAAAAAATAATTATTTAAAATATTAAAAAACTAAAAGTAATTAAAATAATTACTTAAGCTTTAATTATATTTATATTAATTTAAATAAAACTATAAATTTAAATAATTATTATAATTTAAAAATAAAATTTTTATAAAATTTATATAATTTAAAATAATAAAGTAACTTTAAATATAATTAATATATAATTTATATATATTTAAAAATTATAATAAGTTTTTATTAATTATATATTATTGTTAAGTAATAAAAAAACTAGAATATAATTAATTAGAAATTAATTATTATTTTTTAAATTTAAATAAATATTTTATATTATATTAATAAACTTTAAGTTTTAAGTTAAAAATATAAAATAAAAGGCTTAATATAACTAGCTAAAAGTTAATTATTATAAAAAAAAAAGTATAAAAAAAAACTTTTTTTTATAAAAATAAAAAAAAAATAAAAATAAATATAGTTTTTTAATAATATCTAGTAGCTATTTAATAATAAAAATATATTTAACTTTATTTAATTTTTTATTATTTTTTTTATAAAACTTAAATTATAATAGTTTTATTTTTTTTAATAAAAAAAAATTAATAAAAATTAAAATAAAAACTTAAAGCAAAAGTATTTTATATATATTATAATTTATTAATTTAGAATTTATTATTTTTAATATATAAGTAAATATTAATATATAAAAACTTTTTTTTATTTTAAAAGTTAATAAAAAAAACTTATAAAAGTAATTTAATATAAAAGCTAGTTAATTATAAAAATATAAGCTATAAGCTATAAAAAACTTTATAAAATAAAATAAATATTTATTTTTTATATTTAAAAAAATATTAAAGCCTTTATATTAAAAAAGCAAGCTATTAATAAATTTATAAAAAGCTTTTTATTAAAAAACTTTTATAATATTTTTATATTAAAATTTAATAAAGCCTTATAGTAAAAATTTATAAATTATTAAATTTAATTAAAATTTATATTTTATTTATATTTAAAAAAATACTTAAATAATATAAAAAAGGTTTAATTTATTAATTATAAATTTATAAATAATATATAATAATATTAAAATATAAAATAAATAAATAATAAAAACTTAAGATTATTTTTTTTAAATATATAAAATAATATATTTTTTATATTAAAAATAAAAAAACTTAAATAATAATTATATTTTTAAAGTTAAAATACTTTAAATAAATATTAAAAAAAAGTTTTTTATATTTATAAATTAATTTAATATAATTTTAATAAAAGCTTTTTTTATTATTTTAAAATTTATAAAAATTAAATAGTTTTTTATTAAATATTTATTAAAAATAAAAAAAACTTAATTACTTAAAAAAAAGTAAATATTTAAATAAAATTATATAATAAAAATATAAAAGTAAAAGTCTAAAGCTAAAATAAAATTAAAAATATTAAACTTAATTAAAACCTTATATATTATAATATATTATAAATATTTATTAAAATAAAAAAACTAAAATAAAAAAAAATTAATAATTAATTTATTATAAAATAATAAATATTTTAAAAAAATATTTATATATTAAAAATATAAAAAAATTTATTACTATAATAATTATAAAATATTAAATTATATATTATATTAAAGCAGTAAATATATTATTAAAAAATATAAAAACTTAATAAATACTTTTATTATTAAACTTAATATAAAGTTAATTTAATATATTTATTAAGTTTAAAAAAAAAACTATTTAAATTTATTATAAAATTATTTTATATAAAAATTAATAAAGCTATAATTTAATAATAAATAAAAAAATATAAATATTATATTTAATTTTAAAAGTAATATTTATTTATTAAATATAAAATTTATTAAAAAAAATCTTTTTTATTATTTATAATATAATAAATAAAAAATATTTTTTTAAATAATATTAATAAAATATATAAAAAAATAATAAAAATAATAAAGTTTATTAATAATTAAAAAACTATAAAAAAATAATTAATTAACTTTTATATTATTAATATAATAAATAATATATTATTAAAAAAACTATAATTTAAAAAAATAAATTTTATTATTTTATAAACTATAAATTATTAATATTATTTTTTTATTAAAAATAACTTTAAATTAATAATATTAAAAAAATAAATTAAAAAATAAAATTAAATTATTAAAATATATATAATTATAAATTTATTAAAATTAATAATATTTAGTAATAATAAAATAAATTATAAATTATAATAAAATATTTTATAAAAAGTTAATAATAAAAATAAAATTATTATATTATTACTTAAGTATAAGTAATTTAAAAATATATTTTTATTAAAAAAAATAATAAAATTAATTTTTATTTAAAAATTAATATATTTAATTAATTTAAAATTAAAAAAATTATTTTTTTAAAAATTTATTTATATTTTAGTAAAACTTAAGCTATAAAAACTTTATAAATATATATAAATAATTTTATTTAAAAAATAAATAAAAAAGTATATTAATTTTTTTAATAGTTTAGTATTATTTAATATTTAAAAAAAATAATAAACTATAATTTTATATTAATTATTATATTTTAAATAAAATAATTTATAAAAATTAAATATTTTTATTTATTTATAAAATTTTAAATTAATTTAAAAAAGTATTTATATATATAAAATTAAATTTAAAAAATATATATTATTAAATATATATTTATAAAAAAATAAATATAAAATAATATTTTATTATAAATATAGTTATTATAAATATTAATTTTTTTTTTAAATTTATAAATACTTTTATAATTTTTTAAAGTTATATTAATTTAATTTTATAAAAGTTTATTAATTTTATTTATATAATATATTTAAATAATATTTTTAAATATAGTAATAATTTAATAAAATATAAAAAATATATAGCTATAGTTTTAAAAAAACTATAATAATATAAGCTATATATAAACCTTTAAAAATTTAATTTAATAAAATATATATAAAATAAACTTATACTAAAAATATTATTAATTAATTATAAATTTATAATATTAATAAAATACTTTTATTTTTAAAATTTATAAATTTTTATTAAAAATTTATTAAAAACTATAATAAAATTTTAATTTTTTTAATTAATAAAATAAAAAATAAAATAAAAGTAATATTTAAATTAAGTTTTAATAAACTAGCTATATTTAATTAATTAAAATAAATATTTTTAAAATAATTAATTTTAATTTATTATAATTTAAAAATATTAATATAAATTAAAATTAATATATTTAAATTTATTATTAATATAGTATTTATATAATTATAATAAAGTATTTAATATTTAATTATTTATTTATTATATAAATTATAAAATTATAAATTAAACTATATAATATTAAATATAAAAATACTAGCTATAATTTATATATTTTTAATTTAAAAATATTATTTTTTTTATATATAAAATAAAATATATATTATTATAAATTATTTAAATTATAGTTATTTAATTAATAAAAAAATTAATTATTAAATAAATTTATATTTTATAATATTTAATATTATTTAATTTTTAAATTAAATAATACTTAAGTAAATTTAATTTTATAAATAAATTATTTTAAAAATATAATTTATTAAATAAAAAAATAAAATAAAAAATAACTTTTAATTATTTATATACTTTTTTATAATAATTTAAAAATAAAAAAGCTTATATAGCTATTATAAATATATTATAAAAAGTATAAAAAATTTAAATATTAATAAATAAAAACTATTTAAATATTAAATTATAATTAATATTAATTTCTTTAGCTAAAAGAATTTTAATTATAATTAAATAAATATTTTTTTTAATAAATTATTTAAAAAATTAAAGTAAATAACTAGAATTTAATTTAATAAAAAAATATTAAAATATTACTAAAAGCTAGTTATATATTTTTATAAGCTTTATAAAAAGCTTAAAAAAAATACTTAAATTATAAAACTTATAAAAATAAAAATTAATAAATTTAATTTTATAAATAAATTATTATAATAATATTAATATATAAATAATAATAAATTATTATATTATTAAAATTAAATATTTATTTTTTATAATATAAAAATAAAAATATTTATATTATTTTATAATAATTTAATTATTAAATATTAAAAAGTTAATAAAATATTTAAAAAATAATTAATATATTTTTTTAATAAAATATAAAATAAAATATAAAAATATATATTAATATTTATATAGTTTATTAAACTATAAAAGTTAAATATTATTTATTATATAATAAATTAATTTTTTTATTATAATTAATTTAATTATAATAAAAAATCTTTATAAATTTTATTATAAATTTATTAAAAATTTAATATAAAAAATATAATTATAATATTATTTTTATAATTATAAATTAATTTATTAAATATTTTTTATATATTTTATATATAAAAACTATAATTAATAATATATTTATTAATAAATTTTTTTAATATATATATATATTTTATAAAATATTATAAAATATAATTATAAATTAAAAAATTATATTTATAATTTTTTTTTATTAAAACTTTTATTACTTTTTTAAATATAAAAAATAATTTAATATTATTTTTTATTTTTAAATTAATAATTAAATAAAAAAATAAATTAAAACTTAAAATATTATTTATAAATATATTATAATAAAAATTAATTAAATTAAACTAAAAAGCTTTTATTTATTTAATTTATATATAATATAGTTATTTATTTAATTTATAGTTATTTTTTAATATTTTTATTTTTAAAATATTATTTAAATTTTTTTTTATTATAAAAATTATATTTTTTAATATAAATTAAAAAATAATTAATAAAGTAAAATTATTAAAAAATATATATAAATTAGCTTTTATTATATTATAAAAATTTAATAAAGTATATTAAAAGTAATATAATAATAAATATTAAAATAAAAACTTTAAAATTAATAATTAAGTTTTTATTTTTATAAAGTATTTTAGTTTATAATAATTAATTTATAAATTAATAAAAAAATATATAAAACTTTATTAAATTAAAAAATTATTAATAATAATAGCTTTATATATAAATTATTGTTATTATTTTTAGTTAAAATATATAATATATTTAATATTATAAAATTAATTTTATAAAAAATATTTATATAAATATTTTAAAGTTATTATTTTTTAATAGTTTTTTTATTAATAATATATTTTATAATATAATTATACTTAAGCTTTATTACTTAAGTTTATTTATATTTAAATTATTAATATTTTTAAAATATAAATTATTAAAAGTTAATAGCCAGTTAATAATTATTATATTTTTAAATATTTATTAAATAACTATATTTAATAATTAAACTTTAAAGTTTTTAAATAATAAAAAAAGTAAATATTTTAATAAATATATATTATTTATTAAAAAGCTTATAATAAATATATTTTTTAAATATATTTAATTATTAATTAATTATAAATTAATAATTATTTAACTTTTATTTATAAATAATTAAATAATTTAAAAAATAATAAAAATAATAAATATAAAAAATATAATAATTAAGTAATAAATTAAAAGTTAATTTTTTATATACTATAAATAAAAATATATTTAATTATATTATTAATAATTATATTTTTTTATAAATAATAATTTAAAAAGTATAATAGTAGTTTTATAATAAATTAATTATTAAAATAAAGCTATTTAAAAGAGGGGGTATATAAATTTTTTTTAAAGTAAATATAAAAAAAAAAAAAAAAAAAATACTATTTTTTTATTTTTAAATTTTAACTGCAGAAATAATATAGCTACTAGCTAAAGTAAAGTTATAATTATTAAAAAAAGTAAATTATAATTAAATAATTATAAGCCAGCTGCTAAAAAAAAAAACTATTAACTACTAAATAAATAAAAATAATAAAAATTAATTAAAAAAAATTATTGTAAAATAATATAAATACTAAAAGTATTAAAGTATTATTAAGAAAAAAATATATATAAAAAATAATATAGTTAATTAATATTTATATTATTACTTTTATTAAATTTTTTTTAAAGCTTTATTTTTTATATAATATTTTTTTTATTTATTAAAATATTTATAATATATTTTAACTTTTTTAAAAAATTTAAGTAATAGTAATATAAAAAGTTAATTTTATTAATAGTTTATATATAAGTTTAATAATAAATTAAAAATAAAGCTTAGTTAATTTAAAAAATAACTTATAATTATTAAAGTAATAAAAAATATTAATATATTTAAAATATTAATAATATTTAAATAAATTTAATTAATAAAAATTAAATAAACTTTAATATAAAAAATTAATAATTTAACTATAAAAGTATTATTAAAAGTTTAAAAGTTTATTATTATTTTTTATTTAGTTTTTATAATATAGTTTTTATATTTTTAAAAAAGTTTTTTAGTTTTTATTTATAAAAAAATTATAATAAATTAATTAAAAATTAATAATAAAAAATATAAAAATATAAAAAATA
Source organism: Trichoderma asperellum (assembly GCF_020647865.1). NCBI lineage: Eukaryota > Fungi > Ascomycota > Sordariomycetes > Hypocreales > Hypocreaceae > Trichoderma > Trichoderma asperellum. Next base: position 1,820,422 of record NC_089417.1, read on the forward strand.
TTATTATATTTAAGGTTATTTTTATAACTTTTTATATTAAATAGTAATATATTATTTAATAACTTTTATTTATAGTTTTATAATGTTTTTTACTTTTATTATTATTATTGTTTTTAATAAAAATATAAATAATATATTTATTATTATTACTTAAATTATAATTAATTAAAAGTAATTTTTTTAAAAATAACTTTAAATAAATTTATAATATAAATATAAGCTAGCTTTATTATATTTAGTTTTTAATATTAATAATAATATATATAATAATAATAAAAGTTATTTTTAAAAAATAATTAATATTAAATAAATATAAAAAATATTAAATAAATATATATTATTATAGTATTTATAAATTTAATATTTAAAGGTTTTATATAAGTTATATATTTACTTTTATTTTTAGTAATAATATTTTATATTTTAATTATAGTAAAAATATTATTTAATAAAAAGCTTAATAAAAAATATAAAAAGAAAAATAATAAAAAAAAATAAAAAAAATATATTGTATTTTATATTTTTAAAAATAAAAAAAAATAAATTTATAAAAAAAATATTATTAAATTATATTTAAATTTAATTTATTTATTTAGAAAATATTATTTAATAAAGTATTTTTTATTTATAAATTTAAAAAGCTATATAAGTTATATTTAAGTTATATTAAATTAATATTATAAAAAAAATAATATATTAAATAATAAAAAAGCTAAAATATAATTAATTAAAAATTAGCTACTATTTTTTAAGCTTAAATAAATATTTTATATTATATTAATAAACTTTAAGTTTTTAGCTAAAAATATAAAATAAAAAGCTTAATATAATTAACTAGAAGTTAATTATTATAAAAAAAAATATAAAAAAAAAAGTAAAAATAAATATAGTTTTTTAATAATATTTAGTAACTATTTAATAATAAAAATATACCTAGCTTTATTTAATTTTTTATTACTTTTTTTATAAAACCTAGACTATAATAATTATATTTATTTATTATATTTAATTTAAAGGTTTTTAATTATAAAATATAAAAAGTACTTTTAAAGCTTATAAATATATAAAATATTACTTAAAATTATATATATATTTATATTATTATTAATAAAAACCTAGAGCTTTAAAAAAACTATATATTATTAAATTTATTTATTATTTTAAATAAAAAAAAATATTTTTTAAATAAAATAATAATAATTTAAATTTAAAAAATATTAAATTAAATAATTATTAATTAAATTTTTTTTAAAAAAATAAAAAAAATTATTTTAATTTTTATAATTACTTTTTAAAAAAGATTTAATTTAAAAAAATACAAACTATAAAAAAATAATAAATAAAAATAAAATTTTAAAAAAACTTTAAAAATATAAAAATATTTTTAATAATAATTAAATTAAAGTATTATTATAATATAAAACTATAAATTATAAAATTATTTTTTAATTTAAAATAAAACTTTTATATAATATTATTTATTTTTTATTATAATAAAAACTTTAAGCTTTTTATAATATTTAAAAAATAACTTTAAATAAAAATATATTTATTTATTATAAAGTTTAATAAAAATATTAATTTTTTTTATATTTAAAAAAAATAAAATATTATATTTATATATAAATTATTAAAGTTTTAATAAAATATAAAAAAATTAATATTTTTTATTATTAATTTTAAAAATTTTAAATTAAATTAATAAAATATAATATTTTATAAAAATAAATATAAAAAATATATATTATTATATTTAAATTAAAAAATAAAATAAAAAATTATTTTTTAAATTTAATATAATTATTTTAAATTTTTTATAATATTTATAAAATTTATTAATATATTTATAATATTTTAATATTGTATTTATAAAATATTAAAAAAATATATAAATATTATTTATATAATATATTTTGATAATAATTTTATATATTTATATATAAAAAAAATATAAAATATATATAATAAATTTTAAAATATTTTAAAAAAAAAACTTTTATAAAGCTTTTTAAATATAAATTTATTAAAAGTAAATTAAATTTATAAAATTTTTTTATATTAAAATATTTTTTTATAAATTTAAAATATATAAAAATTATTTATATATAACTAAAATTAATAAATTTTTTAAAAATATAAGTTTTTCTAGGGTTTTATAATTTTTATTATAAATTTATTTAAAAATACTTTAATATTATTAAATTTTTTATTTTATTATTTAAAAAAAAAATAAAAAAAATAAAAAAACTAAAAAAGTTAATTTTTATTTTTAATAAAAAAATAATATTTTATAAATTTACTAATATATTTTAAAAAATATTTTTTTAATACTTTAATTTAATTTAATTTAATTTAATTTATTTATATAAAAATTAATATATTTTAATATATAATAATAAATATATTTTTTTAATTAAATAAATAAAAATAATATTATTTTATTATATTTTAATTTTATATATTTAATTTTATTAAAGTAAATTTTATTATTTTAAATTAAAAAATATTTATAATTATAAAGTTTTTTAAATATTAATAATATTACTTTAATAAAGCTTTATATTTAATTAAAGTTTTATTAAATTATAATAATTTATAAATATTTATAAAAAAATAAAAAATAAATAATTATTAAATATAATAATATATAAAGTTAATAGTATTTAATTTTATAATAAAATATTATATAAAAAATTATTTTATAAATATTTTTTTAAAATAAATAAATTATTATAAAAAATCTTTTTTAAATATTAAATTATTTATTATTTTTTAAAAATAAATAAAAAAATATAATAAAGTATTTTTATAAAATAATATAATTTATATTAAAAGCTAATTTAAATTTATTTTAAAAAATAAATTTAATAAAGTACTAAAGGTTTATAGTTTATTAATAATATAAGTTATTTTAAAAAAATTTATAAATTAAAAATAAAAAAAAATAAAAACTTTTAAAAATTAATTAATTAAGCTAAAGTAATAATTAATTATAAATAATATATTTTTTTATAAAATATAATATAATATAAATATATTTATAATATTAAAGTTATAAAAAAACTATTAAATTATATTCTAAAAATATAAAAAATAAAAATTAAATTATTAAAAAATACTTTTTTTATTATTAAAGCTAGATTTATATTTTAAAGTAAAAAAGATTTAAAAATAAATTATAAATATTATATTATAATAATTTATTTATAAAATATTTTAAAATATATTAAATAATAGCTTTAATTAAATATAAAACTTTTAATATTTTAAAATAAATAAAAATATTTAATTTTATATTTAAGAATATTAAATATATTAAAGTAATATAATTAAAAAAATATAAGCTATATAATTAATTAAAATATTTTTAATTTTTAATAAACTTTTTAAAATAATTAATATAAACTTTATTATAAAATTATTATTGATTTACTTTAAAAATAAAAAAGTAAATATAATTTTTAATATTATAAATTAATTTTTAAAATATATTTTATTTTTATATAGCTATTATAATTAATATAATATAATTAATAAAATTATTTTATAATATAATTAAATTAAAAAAAAATTAATTAAAAATATTATAATAAATAAATAAAATATATTTATAAATTAATTTTAATTTATACTATATTATTAAATTTAAATAAAATAGTATTTATTAATAATTTTCTATTTATAAATTAATAAATAAATAAAAAAACTAAATTAAATATTAAAATATTATTTTAAATACTTAATTAAAATATAATAAATAATTTAATTAAACTTTTTATAAATATATAATATACTTTTAATAATATAAAAAATATAATTATAAAAATATTTTTAGATAAGGCTTTATATAAATATAAATTAAACTTTTATATTAATATTAAAAATAATATTATAAAAAAAAAGTTTTTTTAGTATATAAATATAAATAAAAAAGCTTATATAGTTTAAAAAGTAATTAATAATTTATTAATAAATTATAATAAAAAATTAAATAATTTATTATAATAAATATTATTAAAATCTAAAATTAAAAATAAATAATTTAATAAAACTATTAATAAAAACCTTTAAGTTTAAAAAAAAACTTATATTTTAATTTATTAATTTTTTTAAAATTATAAATAAAATTAAAAAATAAATATATTAATTAGCTTTATTAAAATAATATAATTATATATATAATATATTTTATATATTTTTTATTAAAGTTATAATAAAAAAAACTTATAAAGTATTAATAAACTTTATTTATATTTTAATTTAAAAAAAAATAAATAAAAAAAATAATAATAATTAAAAAGTTTTTAATAAAAAAATTTATTATTTAATTAAATAAAAAAAATATTTTTTTAAATATAATTAATATATTTTAAATAAAAATATAAATAATATATTAAATTTAATTAATAAATATTATAAAATAGTAATAAAAAAATAAAAAAACCTTTTTTAAAAAAATATAACTTTATATTATAAATTTAAAAATAAAAAAACTTTAAAAAAATAAAAACTATATAATAATATATAAGTTTAATTTATAATTATTTAAATTAAATTATTATATAATTAAATAATATATAATTAAAAAGCTTTAGATTTTTAAATAAAAACTTTTTATTATAATTATATAATATAAATTAAAAAATTTTTAAAAAAAAATTAATTAATTTAATAATAATATTTTTTAAAAAGTAATTAAAAATATTTAAAAAAGTTTAATAAATAATAATAAAAATAATATATTAAAATATATAATAATAATTAATAAAATAAAAATAAAAAAATATTATTAATTTTTATTTATATAGTAATTAATTATTAACTTTTTTAATAACTTTATAAATAATAATAATTATTTAAATTAAATAATTTAAAGTAAATAAAATAAATTTATAAAAAAAATATTAAAATTTTTATATTAATATTAATTAATATTAAATAAAACTTTTAATAAATAAAAAAAATATAATAATTTATTATAAATTATTAATATTTAAATATAATTTTATTAAATACTTTATTAATAAAATAATAATTAATATAATATTAAATTTTATAAACTTTAAAAATAAAATATAAATTATATAAAGTTTAAATAATTTAAAATTTATATATAATTAAAGCAATTAATATACTAGTATAATACTTTTATTATATAAGTATAACTTTATACTAGTATAACTTTTTATATTTTTTTATTAACTAGAAAAAAATTATTAGCTTAAATAAAATTCTATTACCTTTACTTAAAGTATTATTACTTTATTACTTATAGCTATTTTAATTTATAAATTAAAAAAATATATAAATATAATAAGCTTTTTTATTTATAAATTAAAAATATATTTTTATTTTTTAATTTATAAATTAAAATAATTTATAATTACTTTTTTTTTTATATTTTTTATACTTTTATTTAATTTATAATATTTCTTTTTAAAGTATAAGCTTTAAATAAGCTAAATAATAATAAAGCTTAAGTTTTAGTAATTAATTATTAAAAAAAATTAAACTATAAAGTTTATTTTTAAAATATTAATATTAAAAAATATTATAATAAATTATAAAGCTAAGTTATTAAAATAAACCTTAAAAATAGTTATATTAAAGCTATAAAATAATATTATTATAACTTTTTTAAAAATAATTAATTTTAACTAGTAGTTTAGCTTTAAATATTAGCTAATATTATAAATATAATAATTATAATATACTTAATAACTTTTTTATTATATATTTATAAAAGTTTTTAACTTTATTATTTTTTTATAATTTATAAAGTATTTATAAATTTTTTTAAAACTTTTATTTTAATTATAATATATATTTTTATAATAACTTTTTTTATAAATAACTATAAAAGCAATAAGTTAAAGTATTTATATTAAGCCTAAAGTATAATATATTTATTTTTTTTTTAAGCTTAAATTATAGCTTTTTTTTAATTAATTATTAATAAAAATAAAAGCTAAGTTTAAAATTATTATAAATATTATATATAAAGTTATTAATAAAAGTTAAAGGTTAATTATAAATTTTATTTAATTATATAAATATATATAAATATAATAAAAAAATAAAATTAATTATTTTTAAGTTTAAATATATATAATTTTTTTTAATTATATTTATTATTTTATTTATTATTTATATAAGTACTTTAAGTATTATTAATATTAATAAATATTAATTTATTATTTATTTAATAATTTATATTTTTAAGCTTTAAAGTAATTTTATATTTATTTATTTTTAATAATTTAATATTTTTAATTAAAGCTTTTTTTAATATAATTAATACTTTTATAAAAAAAATTTAAAATTATTTAATAAAATATATATTTTTATAAAAAATAATAAATAAAATATTTTTTTAATATAATTAATTTAAATAGCTTTAGCTTATATAAAATATTAATATTTAAATATAAAAATTATAAAAATATAATTATAAATATATAATAATTATTAAAGCTTTAAAAAAAAAATTATTAAAATATTATAAAAATTTAAATTATAGCTAATATAATTATAAATATAATATAACTATATTTATATATTTTTATATTACTATTTTATTATACTTATATAAATAATTATTAAATTAATTAACTATTAAATTAATATTTAAATATATAATATTTATATTATAATAAAATAAAAGTACTTTAATATTATATTTATATAAAAAAATATTTATAATATTTAAATATAAATTAATTATAAAAAGCTTAATAATTATATATTTACTATAATATTAATTAAGTTTTTTAATAAAAAATTTTTTTTATATTTTATTAAATAAATTAATAATAAATTAAATTAATTATTTAATTTTATTTAAATATTTTTATATTATTTATAAATATAAAAATAATTTTTAAAAGTTTTAAGCTTTAATAATATTTATAATATTAATTATTTTAAACTTTTTTTTATTTTAAATTATTTATTAAACTTACTTTAATTTAATATATAATATTATATAAAATATAATTAATAATAAATTTTTTTTTTAATTTTTTATTAAAAATATATATTAATATTTTAATTAATATTTTATTAAAAAGCTTAAAATTATTATTATTAATTTTAATAATTTAATAAAAATTACTTTTAATAATTAATTTTTTAATATATAATAATAGTTTTATATATAGTATATTTTTTTAAATATTATATTTAAATTTAATTAAAAATAAATAAAAGTATAAAAAAATAATAATAACTTAAGCAGTAATAATAATAAAAATATTTTTTTATAATTATAAATTAAGTTTAATATTATAAATAAATAATTTATTAATACTTTAATTAATAAAAAAAATTTTATATTTATTAAAGGATTTTATTTATATAAAAATATATATTTTATATTAAAATAAAAAAAGCTTATAAATAAATATAAAAAAATTTTTATATAAAGTTTAATAATTAATAAATAATTTTAAATTATTTATATAATATTTATTTATTAATTAAAATTTAATAAATATATTATTTTATTTACTATTATTATAATTTTAATATTTATATAACTTTTAATATTAAAATAAATAATAATAATATAAAAAATTATTTTTTAAATAATATAGTTTATTTTTATTAATTTATTAAAGTAATATAAAATATAATATATAATTAAAAATATAATTTTAAAAATATATATAAATAAAACTAGGTTTTAATTAATTATAAATACTTAAGGTTTATTAATAAATATTTTAGTAAATTATTAATTATAATATTATTAAAAAAGCTTAAATTTATTAATAGGCAATTTTATATAATATATAAATTTATATTTATAATAAAAATACTATTTTTAATTTAATTAAGTAATTATAATAATAATTATATTATTTTTATTAAATTTAAAATCTTTTATTATTATAAAATTTAAAATCTTTTATTATTTTAAAATTTATAAAAAACTAGCTTTTAAAATTAATTTTATTAAATAAAAAATTTATTTATATTAGCTACTATAAAAATTAATATTTATAAATTTATATTATTAAATTTTTAATTTTAAAATTATTATTATATTATAAAAAAAGCTAAAAAATATTAAATAATTTATTTTAATATAATTAGCTATTATAATAAATAGCTAGGCTTTTAATAAATTAATTAATTAAGCTATTAATTAAATAAAAATATAATAAAGTTTATAAAAATATAGCTAGTTAGTAAGTAATTAAAATAAATTTATATTTATTAAAAAAGCTTAAAAAAGTATATAAAATAATAATATAATATTAATTAGCTTTTTAATTTAACTATAATTATATTAAATAAGTAAAATTTTTAAATTTAAAAAAATAATAAAAGTTTACTTAAATAATTAAAAAATATAGCCTAGTATTTAAAAAAAAAAAGTTAATAAAAGTTTATTAAAAAATATAGTTTATAAATAAAAATAAGCTAGTATTTTTAATTTATAAATTAAAAAATAAATAAAAGCTTAAGTATATTTTTAAAAATAATTATTAACTTTTATAAAACTAATAAATAGTTATTTTTAAAAAGTTTTAAAATATAAAAATAGCTATTAAAGCAGCTGGCTTTACTATTTAAGCTAAAAAATACCTATAAAAATTTTTTTTTTTTAATTAATAAAAAAATATAAAAAGTTATATTAGTATAAGGTTATGCTTATATAGTAAAAGTATTATACTAGTATATTAATTATTATAATTAATATTATTTTTAATATAAAGCTAGCTATATTAAGTAAATATTTAATTAATAAAAAAAATAAATTTAAAATAATAAAAATATATATAAAATATAAGTTTTATTATTATTAATATAACTTTAATAATATATATTATTAATATTATTTTATTAAAACTTTAAAAAGCTTAAGTTTATAATTATAGTAAGACTTTTAATTAATATTATAATATAAAAGTTATTAATATTTTAAAAATATTTTATATATTAAAAAAAATAAATAATATAAATATTTATATATTTATAGTAATTAATAAAAACATATAATAGTTTTACTATAAATATATAACTTTATAAATATATAACTTTTTATATTTTTTTATTAACTAAAAAAAAATTATTAACTTAAATAAAATTCTATTACTTTTATATTAAATATTATTATTTTATAATTTATAGCTTTTTTAATTTATAAATTAAAATAACTTATAATTATTTTTATTTATAATATTAATACTTTTATTTAATTTATAATATTTATTTTTTAAAATATATACTTTAAATAAACTAAATAATAATAAAGCTTAAGTTTTAATAATTAATTATTAAAAAAAATAAAACTATAAAGCTTATTTTTAAAATATTAATATTAATATTAATAATATTAAAAAATATTATAATAAATTATAAAATTAAATTATTAAAATAAACCTTAAAAATAATTATATTAAAGCTATAAAGTAATATTATTATAGTTTTTTTAAAAATAATTAACTTTAATTAATAATTTAACTTTAAATATTAATAAATATTATAAATATAATAATTATAATATATTTAATAACTTCTTTATTATATATTTATAAAGGTTTTTAACTTTATTATTTTTTTATAATTTATAAAGTATTTATAAACTTTTTTAAAATCTTTACTTTAACTATAATATATATTTTTATTTTTGAATATTTATAAATAACTATAAAAATAATAAATAAAAGTATTTATATTAAGCCTAAAATATAATATATTTATTTTTTTTAAATTAAAATTATAACTTTTTTTAATTAATTATTAATAAAAATAAAAGTTAAATTTAAAACTATTATAAATATTATATAAAAAGTTATTAATAAAAGTTAAAAGTTAATTATAAACTTTATTTAATTATTTAAGTATATATAAATATAATAAAAAAAATAAAATTAATTATTTTTAAACTTAAATATATATAATTTTTTTTTATTATATTTATTACTTTATTTATTATTTATATAATTATTTTAAATATTATTAATATTAATAAATATTAATTTATTTTTTATTTAATAATTTATATTATTAAACTTTAAAATAATTTTAAATTTATTTATTTTTAATAATTTAATACTTTTAATTAAAGCTTTTTTTAATATAATTAATATTTTTATAAAAAAAATTTTTAAAATTATTTAATAAAATAAATATTTTTATAAAAAATAATAAATAAAATTTTTATTTAATATAATTAATTTAAATAATTTTATATTTTATAAAGTATTAATATATAAATATAAAAATTATAAAAATATAGCTATAAGTAAATAATAATTATTAAAGCTTTAAAAAAAAATAAATAACTTTTAAAATATTATAAAAATTTAAATTATAATTAATATAATTATAAATATAGTTTAATTATATTTATATATTTTTTATATTATTATTTTATTATACTTATATAAATAATTATTAAATTAATTAATTATTAAATTAATATTTAAATATATAATATTTATATTATAGTAAAATAAAAATACTTTAATATTATATTTATATAAAAAAATATTTATAATACTTAAATATAAATTAATTATAAAAAGTTTAATAATTATATATTTATTATAATATTAATTAAATATTTTAATAAAAAAAATTTAATATTTTATTAAATAAATTAATAATAAACTAAATTAATTATTTAATTTTATTTAAATATTTTTTTATTATTTATAAATATAAAAATAATTTTTAAAGGTTTTAAATTTTAATAATATTTATAATATTAATTATTTTAAACTTTTTTTTACTTTAAATTATTTATTAAACTTACTTTAGTTTAATATATAATATTATATAAAATATAATTAATAATAATAAAAAAAAGTTTTAGTTTTTTATTAATACTATATATTAACTTTTTAAATAATATTTTATTAAAAAACTTAAAATTATTATTATTAATTTTAATAATTTAATAAAAATTACTTTTAATAATTAATTTTTTAATATATAATAATAGTTTTATATATAATATATTTTTTTAAATATTATATTTAAATTTAAATAAAAATAAAAAAAAATATAAAAAAGTAATAATAATTTTAATAATAATAATAATAAAAATACTTTTTTATAATTATAAATAAAACTTAATATTATAAATAAATAATTTATTAATACTTTAATTAATAAAAGAATTTTTTATATTTATTAAAAGGTTTTATTTATATAAAAGTATATATTTTATATTAAAATAAAAAAATCTTATAAATAAATATAAAAAAACTTTTATATAAAATTTAATAATTAATAAATAATTTTAAATTATTTATATATTATTTATTTATTAATTAAAAATTAATAAATATATTATTTTATTTACTATTATTATAATTTTAATATTTATATAACTTTTAATATTAAAGTAAATAATAATAATATAAAAAGCTATTTTTTAAATAATATAATTTATGTTTATTAATTTATTAAAATAATATAAAATATAATATATAATTAAAAATATAACTTTAAAAATATATATAAATAAAATTAAATTTTAATTAATTATAATAACTTAAAGTTTATTAATAAATATTTTAATAAATTATTAATTATAATATTATTAAAAAAGCTTAAGTTTATTAATAAATAATATTATATAATATATAAATTTATATTTATAATAAAAAAGCTATTTTTAACTTAATTAAATAATTATAATAATAATTATATTATTTTTATAAAATTTATAAAAAACTAGCTTTTAAAATTAATTTTATTAAAAAAAATTTTATTTATATTAACTACTATAAAAGTTAATATTTATAAATTTATATTATAAAATTTTTAATTTTAAAATTATTATTATATTTTAAAAAAAGCTAAAAAATATTAAATAATTTATTTTAATATAATTAATTATTATAATAAATAGCTAGGCTTTTAATAAATTAACTAGCTATATTATTAATTAAATAAAAATATAATAAAGTTTATAAAAGTATAGCTTATTAATAGGTAATTAAAATAAATTTATATTTATTAAAAAAGCTTAAAAAAGTATATAAAATAATAATATAATATTAATTAATTTTTTAATTTAATTATAAATATATTAAATAAATAAAATTTTTAAATTTAAAAAAATAATAAAAGTTTATTTAAATAATTAAAAAATATAATTTAATATTTAAAAATAAAAAGTTAATAAAAGTTTATTAAAAAAAATAATTTATAAATAAAAATAAATTAGTATTTTTAATTTATAAATTAAAATAATAGCAAAAGCTTATTTAATTTATAAATTAAAAAATATATATAAATATATTTAATTTATAAATTAAAAAATAAATAAAAGCTTAAATATATTTTTAAAAATAATTATTAGCTTTTATAAAATTAATAAATAATTATTTTTAAAAGGCTTTAAAGTATAAAAATAACTATTAAAGTAACTAGCTTTATTATTTAAGTTAAAAAATATTTATAAAAATAAATTTTTTTTAGTTAATAAAAAAATATAAAAAATTATATATTTATAAAATTATATATTTATAATAAAACTATTATATATTTTTATTAATTACTATATTTATAATAACTATATATTTTATAATTTTAATTAATAACTTAAGTTATAATTTTATAAGCTTATTAAATACTAAAGTTTAAAAAAGCCTTAAAGTAATAAAATATTAAAATAGCTTTAAATAATTTAAAAAACTTTAAAAAATTATTATTATTTTTATTTTTAAAAATATTTAAAATATTAATATTAGGTATTTTATTTAATTTATTTTATTTAAAATTTTAATTAAAATACTTTAAGTTAATAAATATTATATTTTTATTAAAAGTTTTATAATATTAATAATAATTATAAAAAAATATTTATTTTTTATAATTATATTTATTTTTAATAAAATATATTTAATAATAATATTAATTAATATTATTAAAATAAGCAATTAATAAAAATATATAATAGTTTTACTAGGGATATATAACCTTACAGACGCAAAATTAAATAATATTATTAAATATTTTTTTAAAAAAAATCTTTTTATATAAATAAATAGCTTTTTTTTTAAATTAATATTTTATATTTTTTTTATTATATAAACTCTTTTTATTATTTATTATATAATTAAAATAAAAAAAAAAGAAAATACTAACTAAGCTTAGTAAAAGAAATTTAGAATTTCTTTATATAGTTATATAAAATTTAAAAAAATAAAGAAAAAAAAAACAAATTTAACTTATAAGTAGTTTAATAAATAAACTATTTAAAAAGAATTTTAAAAAAAATTATTTTTAATATTTTATATATAAAAAAATTATTATATATCTATAAGGTTATATATCCCTAGTAAAACTGTTATATATTTTTATTAATTGCTTTAAAATAATAAAAATTAACAATATTTATTAAAATATTATAAAAGATATAAATATAATTTATATTAAAATTATAATTAATATAATTAAAAAAAATTAAAATAAAATTTATTAAATATATTAAAAATTTTTATTTTATAAAGTAAATAAAAAAAAAATAAATAAATAATAAAAATAAAAAAATTTAATAATTAATAAACTTAAGTAAATTACTTAAGCTTTTTTAAAATATTAAATAAATTTTTTATATAAATTAATTAATTTATTACTTAAGTAAATATTAATAAATATAAATATTTATTAAAAAAAATAATTATAATAAAATAAAATAACTTAAATACTTTATATATATAAAGTAATAAAACTATAGTATTTTTTTTAAATATATATAGCTTTTTAAATATTTTTTTAATAAAAAGTTTTTAAATTAAAATTAATATACTTTTATATTTTTACCTAGCTATTAATTCTTTTATATTATATTAATATAATTTAAATTTTTATTTATTTTATTTTTTATAAATTTTATATTAATTATTTATTAATTATTTTTAATTTAATTTATATTTAATAAAAAAATAAAATTTAAAATATTTTAATATTAATTTAATATTAATAAATTTTTATTTTTATATAAAAAAATATTTAAATTTAATTTATTTTAATATTTTTTTTAATTTTATTTATAATTATTTTAGTTATTTTAAAAAAATTAATTTAAGTTTAAGTTATTAATTATATTTTAATAATATATATTTATATTTAATTTTTAATTTAAATATTAATTATAATTAAATATTAATTTATAATAATTATAATAATATTAATATTTAATTATATAAAATTAAATTAGTTTTAAAAAAATAGTTAATTTAAAAAATATTTATTATTTAAAAACTTTATAAAAATTTAAAATAAAATCTTTTTAAATAAAAAATAAATTAAAATAACTAAAAAAAATATAATATAATTAAATTTAAATTACTTTAGTATTTATAATTTTTTTAATAAATTTTAATAATTTTAAAATTTAATATTTAAATTTAATATAAATATTAATTATTATTTATTTAAATTTATAATTATTTTTAAATAAATTATATTTTTATTTTTAATTTTTATATTAAATAAAATTACTTTAATTTATTTAAATTAGAAAATTATTTTATAAAAACTAAAGCTAAAATTAAATTAAATTATACTATTTTAATATTATAATAAAATTAAAAGAAAAATAAAAGAATTTATTTTTATTAATTATAAAAAAAATATTTAAAAAAATATAATATTATATTTTTAATTTTTTTTATAATAGTAAAAAAATAAAATTAGTTTAAAAACTATATAATTAAATAAAAAAGTATTAAAATTAATTTTTTTTATAATTAAATAAAAGTAATATTTTTAAATTTTTATATATTAAAATAAAAACTAAATATATTTTAAGTTTTTTTAATTACTAGATTTTAATTATAATAATTTTAATTACTTTTTAATTTATATATTAATTATTTATTTATAATTTTTTTTATTTAATAAATTAAATATATATTTTTTTATTTTTAATTATAAATTAAAAAAAATAATTTTTTTTTTATAGTTTATTATTTTTAATAAACTTTTATTAATTTTTTATTTTTTATATATTAAATTATATTTTTTAAATATTAAATAAAAATATAGTAAAGCTTATAAAAATACAGCTAGCTAGCAAGTAATTAAAATAAATTTATATTTATTAAAAAAGCCTAGAAAAATATATAAAATAATAATATAATATTAATTTATTTTTTAATTTAATTATAAATATATTAAATAAATAAAACTTTTAAATTTAAAAAAATATTAAAAGTTTACTTAAATAATTAAAAAATATAACCTAATATTTAAAAAATAAAAAGTTAATAAAAGCTTATTAAATAAAATAATTTATAAATAAAAATATATTAATATTTTTAATTTATAGATTAAAGTAATAGCAGGAGTTTATTTAATTTATAAATTAAAAAAGCAAGAGCTTAAGTATACTTTTAAAATAATTATTAGCTTTTATAAAACTAATAAATAATTATTCTTAAAAGGCCTTAAAGTATAAAAGTAGCTGTTAAAGCAGCTAGCTTTACTACTTAAGCTAAAAAATACTTATAAAAATAGATTTTTTTTAATTAATAAAAAAGTATAAAAAGTTATATATCTATAAGGTTATATATCTATAGTAAAATTATTATATATCTTTATTAATTGTTTAAAATAAATAATAATAGTATTAAAAATTATTTTTAAATAATATAGTTTATTTTTATTAATTTATAAAAATTATATAAAATATAATATATAATAAAAAATATAATTTTAAATATATATATATAAATAATTAAATTTTTATTAATTATAATAAATATTATATTTTTTTTTAAATTTAAAATTTTTATTATTATAAAACTTATATAAAATTATATATTAAAATTAATTTTATAAAATATTAAATTAAGTTATATTAATTATTATATAAATTAATTTTTTAAAATTTATATTAATAAAATTTTAATATTAAAGTATTATTATTTTATTTTAAAATTTTTAATTTAAATAAACAATAATTAAATACTTTATATATTAATTTATTAAATACTAAAAATATATAAAATAAAAAAACTATATTAATAATATATTTATTTTAATAAAGCTATATAATATATTACTTAATTTATTATAATATAATTATTTAATATTTTAATAATTCATAAGCTAGTAATAAATAATATTTATATAATTTTTAAAATATATAAAATTAAAAAAGAATAAAAAAGTAAATAAATTTATAAAATTTAAAATAAAATAAAAATAAAATATTAAAAAATTATTTACTTTTATATATATTAAAAAAATAATAAAAAAAGCTTAATTAAAGGCCTTTTAATTATAATAATATAAAAATATATTAAATAGCTATTAAAGCTATTAATTTGAAATATATTAAAAATACTTTAAAAAATTAAAATTATTATATAAAAAGCTATATAAACTTCTTATAATAAAAACCAGGTATAAAAACTTTACAGCCTATTATATATAATTTAATTATATAAATATAAAAAATTATTATAAATATAAAAAAAAATATCTTAATTATATTTTTATTATTAATATATATAGCAGTATATTAAATTTTAATTAATATTAAAACTTATATAAACTATTATATATATTAAAGGCAAAGACTTTTTTAACTTTATTAAGTTAACTAAAAACAATAAGTTTAAAAATATTTGCCTTTAAGTTATAAAATAAAGTAATATTAAAAAAACCCTAGATTAAATATAAATAAAAATAAATAAATTTTATAAAAAAAGTAGCTTTAATTTAATAACTAAGCTAAAGTAATATTAATATTATAAAATAATAAAAAAATTAATAATAAAAATTTAAATTACTAAATAAAAATTAAAAAATAAAAAAATAATAAAAGTATTGCTATTTAGGTAATAATAGATTTTTATTATTTAGGCAGTATACCTACCTTATTAAGCCTAATTAAGCCTAGGTTTTATATAACCTATTTTTTTATATTAAATTATAATATAAATTCCTAGCAGCTAAAACTATATATAAAAATTAAATAATAGTTATTAAATATTATAACTAAAAATATAAAATAAAGCTATTATAACTGTATTTTCTAAAGCTTTATTTATATTACTAAGATATTTTCTTTAACCTCTGCAGCAGCATTTGCAATATTGCTTTTTTCTATAACTATAAGGTATTAAATGCCTTAAGTGCCTTAAGTGCCTTAAGTACCTAAGGCCTAGCTACAGCCTCTTTATCTTTTTCTTTAATTTCCTTAGCCTTTATTACTTTCTATAACTTATAATTACTTTAGCTTTATCTACAAGGCTTTTTAATTAATAGTTTAACCTCTGCTGCTATTTAAGTATACTATATACTTAAGGGTAGTCTTTAACTACTTAATTAACTAAAGGTTAATAAAAAAGGCATTATAATTAGCTATAAGTTATAATTAATAAAAACTTTATTATTTTAAAGCAATCTCAGCCGGCCTTATAGATTTTTAATAATATTTAAGTCTTAGATTTAAAGTAATAGCTTATTTAAATCTTAAAACACTAGATTAATAAACTTTATATAAAAAATTATAAAAAAAATATTAAAGGTTTATTTAGCTATTAATATAAGTAAATAACTTTTTTTATTAATAATGCTTTTTTTAAAATTACTTTTTTAATAATATAATAAATATAAAGTATTATATATTATTATATAAAGTAATATAAAGTTATATATAGTAATAGTATTTTATTTTTTTTATAATAGCTTTAATATAATATTATTAAATAAAAAAATTAATAATAATATAATTAATTTATATTAAAAGTAATTTTAGCTAAATTTAATTAATATAGTTTTACTATAGCTTAACCTTTTACTTTATAATTATTTAAAAATAATCTTGCTTTTTTTTTATAATTATTTAAATAAAAGCTTTATAAAAGTAAAAAAGAGTTATTTTAATATAGATATTTATATTAATATAATAAAGGCAGACTTACTGCTATTTATTTAAAAATATATATTTTAATATATTTTTTAATACCTTTTTTTTATTAATTATAATAATAAAAGGCAAAGGGACTTAAAGTTATTACTAGAAGTTATTTAAATAATTATATAATTAATTATAGCCTTTTTAATATTTTATTTTAATTAACCTAAAAATAAAGTTTATAATAAAGTTTTAATTTATAATACTAGTAACTTAAAAAAAATATATTTTAAACTTATTTATTTTATATATATTATTTAAGCTAAAAACTTTTAAAAAATACTTTTATATTACTTTATATTAAAAATAAGTTTAAAAAACTGCTTTAACTTTATAATTTTTATTATAGCTAATAAAATAATAAAGGTTATGCTATTGCAGAAGATTAATTTATTATTATATTAAAGTAAAGCTACTAAACTTTAATTTTTAAATTATTTAATAATTATTATAAATATTTTTAAATTAAAAATAAAAAGTACCTTTAATCTATAACCTTATAATCTTTTTTATTTTATAAGTAAAAAAAGCCTTATACTTTAATAGTAACTTTTTAATCTTTTATTACTTTTCTATATAGCAGTAATAAATATTATATATTAATAAATTAAAAAAAGCTTTATAATTATAGCAGCCTTTTAAAATATAAAAAGTTTACTTTTAATTAACTTTTTTTAAAGTAAAAGCTATAATTTTAAATAAATAGTTAATTTTACTTATTATTACCTTTTTAATACCTAAACTTTAAAAGACTTAGTAAATGCTATAGTTATATAATATTAAATAAAAAATTAAAATAATTATATTATTAATATTAACTTTATTATTAAATAACTTTTTAATAATTATAGCGCTATAATTATAATAATAGCTTTATAATAAATTAAAGAGCTTATTAAAGAAGTTATATTATTATACTAATAGCAGTAAAAGAATCTTTTAAGCTAGGGCTTTTATAAAACTTACAGCAGCTTTAACTTTATTTTTAACTTTATTTTTAATACTTAAGATAGCTTTATTTATAGTATTTTTTTTATAAACTTTATTTTTAAAAGCATTAGCAGGCTAAGGGTTATTTTTAATATTATATAGCTAAGTAAAATTATTATTAAAGCTATTAAAGAAGTTTTTAAAAAATAGTGCCTGTTTTATTATAATTTTAATAGAAATTTAAAGTTATAATATTATAATATAAAGTTATAATATTTATTTATAATTAATTTTATATATTTTAGTATACTATACTGTATTTTAATAAGCTGGCCTGGGCCCTGCTAAACCTAGCTAAAAATAGCCTAGTTAGGTTAGAATATTGCCTAAATAGTAAAAATCTACTGCCCGAATAGCAATACTTAATAATAAAAAGGTTTTATATATATATATATACTTTTTTAAAATAAAAATATATAATTAGGGATAAACCCTGCTAGTATTTATAATACCTTAAAGTAGCTAGCCTAGTATATTTAATACCTATCCAGGCTAGGGTCTATTTTTACTACAGATAGTAAATATAATTATTATTATTATTATTATTATTATTATTATTATTATTATTATTATTATTATTATTATTATTATTATTATTATTATTATTATTATTATTATTATTATTATTATTATTATTATTATTATTATTATTATTATTATTATTATTATTATTATTATTATTATTATTATTATTATTATTATTATTATTATTATTATTATTATTATTATTATTATTATATAAAAAAAAAAGCATAAGGCTTTTTTTTTAACTATAATAATACTTTAAAGAAGTAGGATTATAAAAGTTAAATATTTTATTATAATAAATATTGCTATTTAGGCAGTAGATTTTTACTATTTAGGCAGTATTCCTACCTAGCCTAGCCTAATATAGCCTAGGCTTATATAGCCTAGCTTTTTATATTAAATTATAATATTAGATTATAAAAGGTAAAATAGTATATAATTAGCTAGAAAGTATAATTTAAAGCTATTATAACTTTAATTAACTAGCTAACTATAATTAATTTAAGTAACCTTTATTAATGCAGGTAGCTTTAAACAATCCCATTAACCTTAATTAAGCTAGTTAACTATAATAAATGCAGGCGCCTTTAATTAACTTAGGCAGTCTTAATTAATATAAGTAACTTTAAATAACCTTATTAGCCTTATTAATTTTAATTATATTAGTTAACTATAGTTAAACTAGATAGCTTTAGTTAAATAAAGTAACTTTAAATAATTCTATTAACCTTTATTAAACTAAATAACCTTTATTAAATTAAATAACCTTTATTAAACTAAATAACCTTTATTAAACTAAATAACCTTTATTAATCTAGGCAGTTTTAATTAATTTAGGCAGCTATAATTAAACTAAATAAAGCAGCAGTATTCTTTTATAGTAAATTCTATACATTCTAGTGTATTATACTGTTTTTTAATAGGCTAGCTTAGGCGCTGCTAAATTTAGCTAAAATAGGCTAGTTTAAGTAAAAATACTGCTTAAATAGCAAAAATCTACTGCCCAAATAGCAATACTTATTATAATATAATATTATTACTTTAGCTATTTTATTAAATATTTTATATATAAAAAGCAGTTATATATATATATATTTAACATAATAACTAAAGGCTGCTACTTTCTTTAAACTACTAGACTAAGCCAGCGCCCTATAGGTATATAAAATCCTCAGGGTTGTAAAATTAGTTAGTAGTTTTTAGTTTTTAGTTTTGTTACTAATAAGTAATTTCGTTTTTAGTTACTAAAAATAAAAATAAATTAGTTTTATTACTAAATTTGTTTTTTATATATAAAATTCGTTTTTTTTTTATAAATTAAATTTATAAGCTATATAAGCCAAAATTTAAATATATAAATAATACTATTATAATATAATTTAATAAATATATTTTATTTATATTATTTTTAAAAACTAAATTAGTTACTAATTTGTTTTGCTTTTGTTTTTTTGTTTTTAGTAACTAATTTACTCATAAAAAATAAATGCTATATAAAAAACAAAAAACAAAAAACAAAATTAGTTTTGTTACTAAGACCTTTGTTTTTAGTAACTAATTTAGTAACGAATTTACAAGCCTGAAAATCCTGTATATTTAATTTTTACAGGTCTTATATAACTTATATTACAGGGTTGTAAAATTAATTTATAGTTTTTAGTTTTTGTTTTATTATTAATAACTAATTTTGTTTTTAGTTACTAAAAACAAAAATAAATTAGTTTTATTATAAATATTAAAGACTAATTTTTTTTTTTTATATTATTAAAAATAAATTTTATTTTTTAATAATTAAATTTATTTTTTATATATAAAAATAATTTATAAGTATTTATAAGATATTTATAAGTAAAAAATAAGCACTAAAATCTTATATATTTAATTTAGCTTAAATTAGCTTTTATAAATAAATTTAAAAACTATAATTATATAAGGCTATTAGTTTTTTTTTAAAATTTATTTTTATTTTAATTTTTTATTAACTATTAATGTTTTTTTTTAATAAATAAACATAGATTTTAATTATTTTAATTAATCTAAGGCTTTTAAATTTATAAAAGTTATTTTTTCTTTTATTTAATTTACTATAAATACTGCAGAAATAAATTCTATTATTAATTCTTTTTTTATATTAAATAACACTAGTATTAGCACTGCTAATTTAATTTATAATAAAGTAAATTATAAATTAAAGTTTAAAGATTTTAGAATTTATATTTTTTAAGAAAACTTATTTACAAAGACTTTATTATTAATTAATTTAAATAAAGAATACTAAGTTAAAGTTAAATACACTAGGTAAGTTATTTTATTTATTTTATTAGCTTATAATAATAATTATTTTATAAAAATAATATTATTTAAAAGTATTTTTTTATATTATTATAATAAAATTTATATTATAATAAAATAATTTTATTTATATTAATAATATTTATTTTAACTGTACTTATTTTACAACTGCTTAACTAAAAGGCTTTAAATTATTTAATTTTATTTATTATTATTAACCTTTATACCCTAAAATAGCTTATAATAAAAGCTCTAAAAGGCTAAAGAAATAAAGTTAATTATTATTTATTTTATTATTTTATTATTTTATTATTTTATTATTTTATTATTTTATTATTTTATTATTTTATTATTTTATTATTTTATTATTTTATTATTTTATTATTTATTATTTATTATTTATTATTTATTATAAATTTATTATAAATTTATTATAAATTTATTATAAATTTATTATTTTTTTTATTAATAATTATAAAGAATTATAAAAAAATAAACTAAAATAATATTAAAAAAATATTAAAAAAAACTTATAAAAAAGCTTTATTAAATTTAAATTTACTTTTAAAGGTTAATTTAAAGTCTTTTAGGTTATTTTTTATAACTTTTAATATTTAGACTTTAAATAATTAAAATTCTTATTTAGGAATTATTTTAATATATATTAATTTAAATTTTAAATTAAAATATAAATTAATAAATATTTTATTTATTTATTTATTTATTAAGTATTGCTATTTAAGTAGTGTTTTTTTACTATTTAGGCAGTATGCCTACCTTATTAAGCTTAATTAAGCCTAGGTTTATATAACCTATCTTTTTATATTAAATTATAGTATAAAGTTCTAGTAGTTAAAACTATATATAAAAGCCAGATAGTAATTATTAAATACTATAGTTAGAAATATAAAATAAAGCTATTATAACTATATTTTCTAAAGCTTTATTTATATTACTAGAATAATATTTTTAATTTTTATAGTAGTATTTATAGCGCTGCTTTTTTTTATAACTATAAGGTATTAAATGCCTTAAATGCCTTAAGTGCCTGAGGCCCAGGCATGTAAATTTATTATTAAATTAATTACTAAAAACTAGAGTTACTATATTAATTAGTAATCTTTTATTATTTATTTTATTACTATAATTAATTTTATATTTTATTAATAAAAAATAAAAATAAATAGTTTTCTTTACTTTATTAAAAAACTAAATTTATTTTCTTTAGCCTTTTAAAAAAACTAATTTATTTTTATATTTATTTTTATCAGCTTACTAAGTAAATTTATTATTTATATTTAAATTAGGCAAAATAAGTAAATAAATCTAGCTATAATAGATATAGTAATTACTATATTAGGTATAGCGCTTATAAAAAATAAAAATTAATAATAAATTTAATAATAAATTTTATATTTTATTAATAGTAATTAAAAAAAGATAAAATATAATTTTTTTTATATTATATTCATTAGGCTAATAAAGAAACTATAATTAATTTATTAATAATAAAAATAATTTATTTTATTTTCTTTAAAGCACTAACAATATAAATCATTATTAAATAGCAACCCTGCTAAAAACTAAAAAACAAAAATAAAATAAATTAATAATTAAATTAGTTTTTATAAATTATATAAATAAAAAAGCTTTATTTAATTATTTTAAATTACTACTATTTATATATTTATTTTCTAGCTTTTTAAAATCTTTAATCTAGCTTTTTAATAATATTATTTCTTTAATAAAACTAGGCTTAAGCCTATTTTTTAATTTAATAATAATATTATTAAAAATAAAAAAAATGCTTTTTATTACAGTAGAAGAAGCAGAAATAGTTAAATAATGCTTTACTAAAATAAATAAAATAGGAAATGTTTTAAAATTTAATTTCTAATACTATAAAGGATTTTCTTATAATAAAAATAAATTAATAAATAAATAAATAAATTATATATAAAATTAATAAAAAACTTACTTTTTTATTAATAAGGCTTTTTTTTAAATATAATAATATTTTATCTATATTATTATTTTTAGCCTTTAAATAAAATTTTTTATTAAAATTTAATAAATTAAAAATATAATTATTATTTTTATTATTTTTATTATTATTATTATTATTAAAATCCTTAGTTAATTTATTAAAAAATAAATTAATAAGGTTATTAATAATAATAGGCCTGTTTATTTTTTTATTTATTTTAATTAAATATATTATTAATAAATATAATAAAAGATATTAAAATAAAATACAATAATTTATAAATTATATTCTTTTTTAATTAAATTTATTATATTATTATTTAAATTAAAATAAAAATATAATAATTTATTTTCTTTAAAATAAATATTTTATATTAAAAATTTAAAAATAAATTAAATAAAAAAAGCTTATAATTATTTAAATTAAAAGAAGTTAATTTTTAAGTATTGCTATTTAGGCAGTAGATTTTTGCTATTTAGGCAGTATTCTCACCTAGACTAGCCTATTTTAGCTAAATTCAGCAGCGCCTAAGCCAGCCTACTAAAAAACAGTATAATATACTAGAATATATAGAATTTACTATAAAAAAATACTGCTGCTTTATTTAGTTTAATTATAGCTGCCTAAATTAATTAAGACTGCCTAGATTAATAAAGGTTATTTAATTTAATAAAGGTTATTTAGTTTAATAAAGGTTATTTAGTTTAATAAAAGTTAATAAAATTATTTAAAGTTACTTTATTTAACTAAAGCTATTTAATTTAACTGCAGTTAACTAATATAATTAAAATTAATAAAGTTAATAAGGTTATTTAAAGTTACCTGCATTAATTAAGACTGCCTAGGTTAATTAAAGGCGCCTGTATTTATTATAGTTAACTAGCTTAATTAAAGTTAATAAGATTATTTAAAGCTACCTGCATTAATAAAGGTTACCTAAATTAATTATAGTTAGCTAGTTAGTTAAAGTTACAATAGCTTTAAATTATACCTTTTAGTTAACTATATATTATTTTACCTTTTATAACCTAATACTATAATTTAATATAAAAAGCTAGGCTACATAAGCCTAGGCTATATTAGGCTAGGCCAGGTGGAAATACTGCCTAAATAGCAAAAATCTACTGCCCGAATAATAATACTCTAATTTTTTAAGTAAATATTTTTTTTAACTTAAATAATCTAGCTTTTATAGCATTTATAAATAATTTATAATAATTAATTTATAAAAATTAATAAGTAATATAAAATAAAATAAAATAAAATAAAATAAAATAAAATAAAATAAAATAAAATAAAATAAAATAAAATAAAATAAAATAAAATAAAATAAAATAAAATAAAATAAATAACTTATTAAATTACTAATAAGTAAATTATTAATATATTTTTTATATAATAAATCTAGCTTTTTATATATTTTATAAATATATAATAAAGCTATAGAAATTGTTATATAAAATTAGCCTTGTAATTTAATAAAAGGCTTTAAAAAAACTAAAAATATAATTCTAAGTTCTTTTAAAGCTTCCTATTCTATTTTATTTAAATATAACTATAATTAATTAATAAATAATTAATAAATAAATAAAAATAATAAAATAAAAATAATGAAATAAAAATAATAAAATAAAAAGAATAAAATAAAAATAATAAAATAAATATACCTTTTTAAATTCCTTATTATTTATAAATTTATAATAAAAATATAAAGCTTCTTTTAAATTAATAAAAACATTAAGTATATAATAGGTTAAATTCTATTAAGTTATACTATTTAATAAAAATTAATTAATTTAATTATTTTATAAATAAATAAAATAAAATAAATAATATACCTAAAGGAATTTTTTCTTTATTATAATTAAAAGCTATTTTATTTATTTTTTTTTAGCTTTTATTATTCCTTTTATTAATAAAGAATTAAATTCTTTAGTATATTTAACTAGTAATATAAGCTGCCTAATTTAATTTATTAAATCTATTAATTATTAATTATTTATTATAAAATAAAATATAAAATATATAAAATAAAATAAAATAAATAACTTACTATTAAAAGTAGCATTTTTATTTTTATTTTTTAGTTTATTATTATTATTATTATATAAATTATTATTTATATAATTTAATAATAATAAATTAAAAGCTAAATTAAATATATAGTCTTTTAATATATCTTAAGCTATTAAATTAATAATATAAGCTATATACTTAATATTATTTATAAAATCTTTTTTATAAGCTTTTTTATAAGCTTTTTTAAAAAATTTAATAAATGTATTATTATTAAATACATTATCTTTTATAATACTAAAAATAAAATTAATATAAATAATAATAATAATAATTTATAAATTAAATAAATAAATAAATAAATAAAACATACCTTATAATATTATTATAATTTAATAAATAAAAATAAGCTTCTAAAGCTTTATTAAATTATTAAGAGTATTACTATTCGGGCAGTATTCTAACCCAACTAGGCTGTTTTTAGCTAGGTTTAGCAAGGCCCAGGCCGGCCTACTAAAATATAGTATAGTGCACTAGAATATATAAAATTAATTATAAATAAATATTATAACTTTATATTATAATATTATAACTTTAAAGTCCTATTAGGATTATATTAGACCAGGTATTATCTTTTAAAGACTTCTTTAATAGCCTTAATAATAATTCTGCCTGGCTATATAATATTAAAGATAGCCTTTAGCCTACTGATGTCCCTTTGTTGCTGTCAGTATAATAATATAACTCCTTTAATAAGCTCTTTAATTTATTACAGAGCTATTATTATAATTATAGCGCTGTAATTATTAAAAAGTCGCTTAATAATAAAGTTAATGTTAATAATAGTTATTTTAATTTTTTATTTAATATTATATAACTATAGTCAGGGTTGCCATTTAGTAACGATTCGTATCGTCACTGCGTTGAAGAAAACGAAACGAATTATTTTCGTTACTAATCGATTAATTGTAGTTTCTTCATTAATCTGACGAATATAATACGAAAAAAATCGTATTTCATTAATAATAATTAAATAAATACAAAATATGAAATTCATTACTAAATTCGTTACTAATTTATTTAAAAATCATATTTCATTAATAATAATTAAATAAATATGAAATATGAAATTCATTACTAAATTCATTACTAATTTATTTAAAAATTATATTTTATTAATAATAATTAAAGAAATACAATATATAAATTTTATTACTAAATTCGTTATTAAATTTATTACTAAATTTATTACTAATTTATTATAAACCTTATAATTATTTAAAATAGCTTATTATAATAATAAAATAGTATATTTTTATAAAATTAAATGAAATTAAATTAATATATTAAAATAAGCAAGTTATTTATATTATAAATTAGCAAGCAGGAAATTTTTTAATTTTAAGCTTTTAATTTAAAATTTAAATAATTTATTTATTTTAATATATAAATTTATTATAATTTTAGATTTATAATATATATATAAGATTTATTTAAAATATAATTTTTTTTTATTTTTAATAATTATTATAAAAAAATATAATTAATTTAAGTTATTTTCTTCCTTATATTTATTTTTAAGCTCTTTAAAATCTTTAAACTAGCTTTTTAATAATATTATTTCCTTAACTAAGCTAGGATCAAGCCTATTTCTTGATTTAGTTATAATATTATTAAAAATAGAAAAAACACTCTTTATAGCAGTAGATATAGCAGGAATTATTAAATAATACTGCGCTAAAATAGATAATAAAGGAAATCTTTTATTATTTAATTTTTAGTATTTTAAAGGGTTATTCTATAATTTTATTAATAAATAAAATAAATAAAATAACTAAAATATTATAAAAATAACTAACTTTTTTATTTAATAATTTTTCTTTTAAATATAATAATATTTTATTTTTATTATTAATAATATTATTATTATTAATGCTTAAATAAAATTTTTTATTAGAATTTAATAAATTATTATTTAAGCTATTAATATTAATATTATTATTAATATTATTATTATTATTATTAATATAATTAAAATCTTTAGCTAATTTATTAAAAAATAAATTAGCTTTAGAATTATTATTTATGTTAATTTTATTAATTTTTTTTTATTTAACTTATAAATAATATTAATAAAATAAGTTAATAAAATTAATAAAAGAAATAACCTATTTATTATATTTTAATTTAAATAAATTTATAATATTAATATTTATATTAAAATAAAAGCATAATAATCTATTTTTTATAAAATAAATATTTTTAAATTAAGGATTTAAAAATAAATTAAATAAAAAAGGCTTATAATTAATTAAATTAAAAGCAGTTATTTTCTTAAGAAAATATTTCTTTAATTTAGTTAATCTAGATTTAATAGCTTTTACATAAAAATTATAATAAAGAATCTAAAATAAATTAATAAATAAATTAAATCTATTATTATAATAAAAACCACTTATTAATTTAGATCCTTTAAGGGGGTTATTATAATTATAATATAACCTTTTTAGTTTATTATATATTTTATAAATATATAATAACGCTATAGGAATTATTATATAAAGCTGGCCTTATAATTTAATTAAAGGCTTTAAAAAAACTAGAAATATATTTTTTAATTCCTTTAAAGCTTTTTATTTAATTTTACTAAAAAATAACTATAACTAAATTAATATAATTATTATAATAAAATATTAAATAATAAATACTTTTTTAAATTCTTTGTTTTTTATAAATTTATAATAATAATATAAAGCTTCTTTTAAATTAATTAAAATATTAAGCATATAATAAGTTAAATTCTAACAGGTTAAATTATCTATATAATTTAATTGGCTTTTTTTTATTTAAATAAATAAAATAATATAAATAGAATTTTTTCTTTATTATAACTAGCAGGAATTCTTTTATTTTTTTTAGCTTTTAATATTCCTTTACTTAATAAATTATTAAGCTTTAGAGTATATTTAACTAAAGCTATAATTTATCTTAGTTAATTAATTAAATCTATTTATTATTAGTTATTAGTGTTTTTTAATAAAATAATAAAATAACTTACTATTATAATTAATATTAATAAAATCTTTATTTTTTTTATTATTATTATTATATAAATATAAATTTATATATTTTAATAATAATATATTTAAATTATTATTAAATATATAATCTTTTAATATATCTTATATAATTAAATTAATAATATACCCTATATATTTAATATTATTTTTAAATTCTTTTTTATTAGCTTTTTTATAAGCTTCTTTAAAAAAATCTATAAATATATTATTATTATAGGCATTATCTTTTATAATACTAATATATTAGTTATTTATTAGTTATTTTATTATATATATAATATATTAAATAAATAATATACTTAAATATATTTTATATATTTAATAAATTAAGATATTATTTTAAGGCTTTATTAAATTACTGGTATATACATATTCCTGTATAGCTTTTAGAAAGCTTATTAAACCTTATAAATAAATTAATAATAATTATATTTTTAATAGCTTTATAAAAAAATATAAATAAAATACCTATAAGCTTATATTTTAATTTTAAATTTAAATTAATAAAAATAAGAATTATTCTTAAATAGGAATTTTAATTATTTAAAGTTTAAATGTTAAAGGTTATAGAAAAACAGCCATTAGTCTTTAAATTAGCTTTAATTTGCTAATTTAAATCTAATAAAGCTTTATTATAATTTTCTTTTAATATATTTTAGATATTTAATTAGTTAATATTAAAATGGCTGCTAATAAATAATAAAATTAATATATAATATTTAAATTATATATAAAATAAAATATAATAAAATAAATAACTTATTTATTATAATAAAATAATAATTTATTAAAAGAAGAAATTATATTAAATAAAATATTATTATTAATTAAAAATAATAATATTTTATTAACAGCCTCTTGCTTATTAAAAATTAATAAATCTATTTTAGGTTGTTTATTTTATATATTTAAATTAAATAAAGAGCTTTAATTTAAAGAAATAACATCTGCTTTTATAAATTATTAATAAATAAATAAATAAATAAATAATATATATATATAATATAAATAATTTATTTATTTTTTTTAGCGTTTTTGATTTTTTATTATAAGCTATTTTAGGATGCCCAGATTAATAATAGCAAGCTAAATTAAAGGATTTAAAGCCTTTAATTATATTTTTAACCTTATAATTGCAGCTATATAATAAAGAATTAGTATATAAGATAAATAAAAATATATTATTTATAATATATTATTTATAATATATAATTTTATTATAATAAATTTATTATAATAAAGCTATAAAAAATAAAAATAACTTATGTTGTGTATTTTAACTTTATTTTTTAATGTTTATTAGGTTTAATAGGTAATAAGGTTTTTATAAATAAGTTATAATAAAAAAACATAAACTTTAGAATTTTTATTTTCTTTTAGTTTATAATCTTTTTTATTATAAATAGAATTATTAAGGCCTTTGTTAGGGCCATTGTTAATAAAATTATTTATAATAGAATAAGAGCTATTAAAAGAGCTAGATT
This sequence comes from Trichoderma asperellum, assembly GCF_020647865.1. NCBI lineage: Eukaryota > Fungi > Ascomycota > Sordariomycetes > Hypocreales > Hypocreaceae > Trichoderma > Trichoderma asperellum. The sequence continues at coordinate 1,850,698 of NC_089417.1, forward strand.
TAATGTTTATAGCTGATTGTGCAGGGGATAATGAAATAATATCAGTATTTTCTTTATAATTAAAATTTATTTTTAATAATAAATAATAAATATAAAATAAGTGTTTTTAATTAATTAAAAACTGTAAATAAATTAAAAATCTAGCAGGAATTAGGGTTATTTATAGCTAATTAATGTTTTTTTTTATTTATATTTTATTATTTGATTTTTATATATATAAGATTTTAGTGTTTATTATAAGCTAATTATAAAGAAATTAATAATAAATTTAAAGAAATTAGTAATGAATTTAAGTAAATTCATTAATATGAATTTACTTATAATAAAATTAATAATAATAAATTTCTTTATAATTTTTTTATAAATAAATTAGTTTCTTTAGATTTTCATTAGAATTATATTAGTTTCTTTAAAAAGCTAAAGAAAACTAATTTATTTTATTAAAAATCTAAAGAAAATAAATTAAAATTGTATTTTGTTAATAAAATATGAAATTAATTGTAGTAATGAAACGAATTACGAAAGATTACAGATTAATGTGGCAACCCTGACTATAGTGCTTGCTAAGCTTTTTAAAGTTTAAGTATTAAAAAAGCAATAATAAATAAAGTTAATTATTTATTTAAAATTATAGCTTTTGCTTTAAAAAAAGCTAATTAAAAGTAAATTTTTTATATTTTAAAGAGCTGCTATAATTATAAAGCTTGTTTTAATTTATTAATATATAGTATTTATTACTGCTATATAAAAAAGTAATAAAAAATTAAAAAATTGCTGTTAAAGTATAAAGCCCTCCCTGCTTATAAAATAGAAAAAATTATAAAATTATAAACTAAAGGTGTTTTTTATTTTTAATTTAAAAATATCTATAATAACTATTAAATAATTTAAAAATTAAAGCTTAATAGCCTTACCCTAATGCAGCAGTAGGTTAATTTTTTATAATAATATAACCTTTATTATTTTATTAACTATAATAAAAATTATAAAATTAAAGTAGTTTTTTAAATTTACTTTTAATATAAAATAATATAAAAGTATTTTTTAAAAGTTCTTAGCCTAGATAATATATATAAAATAAATAAATTTAAAATATATTTTTTTTAGGTTATTAATATTATAAATTAAAACTTTATTATAAACTTTACCTTTAGGTTAATTAAAATAAAGTATTAAAAAGACTATAATTAATTATATAATTATTTAAATAACTTCTAGCAGTAACTTTAAGTCTTTCTGCCCTTTATTATTATAATTAATAAAAAAAAAAAGCATTAAAAATATATTAAAATATATATTTTTTAAATATATAGCAGTAAATTTACTTTTATTATATTAATATAAATATTTATATTAAAATAACCTTATATTAAAAAAATAATAACTTTAATAAAGTATTTAACTTTAATATTAATAAACTTACTGTCTTAAAGGCTATAAAAATTATTTTAAAGGCTACTGTAGATTTTAATAATAATAAAAAAAGAAGATTATAATAAAGAATACTTTAAAAAGGCTTAAAATAAAGTTATATATATTAAAGAAAAAAATAACTTTAAAATAGCCTAGGTATAGCTTTTATTTATTTATAGTAACTGCTAAAAGGCTATTATTAATTATTTTATTAATAAATATTTTATTATTAATTAATTTTTATAATATTATATTAAATATTATTAAAATTTTAATTATAAAATAAATAATTTTATAAAAACAGCTTATAAAAATATTAAAATATATTTTTTAATTAATATAAGTAATTTTCTTTACCTTTATAAAGCCTTTATATAAATAATTATAAAAAAAAAGTAAAATTATTTTTAAATAATTATAAAGCAAAAGGTTAAGCTATAGTAAAACTATATTAGTTAAATTTAGCTAAAACTGCTTTTAATATAAATTAACTATATTATTATTAATTTTTTTATTTAATAATATTATTATATTAAAGCTATTATAAAAAAAAAATACTACTGCTATATATAACTGTCGTAAATAGGGGCACCTACATAGGAAGTATTAGTACCTAGGCAGGCAGGGGTTAGCCTAGCTACAGCATATAAATAAAGAGGTTATATTTAGTTATTATAATAGTATACTAAGCTAATTAAACCTATATTTTTAATAGATTATAAGCCTGGCTTTTACTAAATTATTAAATACCTATACGCTTAAATTAACTAAAAGTTTAAAAAAATAAATAATAATAATATATTAAAATCTTAAAGATAATACCTTTAATTTTTTTAAATAAAATAATAATTAAAGAAAATATTATTATAAAAGTATTTTAATAAGCTAAAGAGGAATTCTAAAAATTTTAACTTAAAGTATTATAGACTATATATAAAGAATAAAAAAAATATACTTTTACTTTTTTAAAGTCTATATAAAAATTTATATAAAAAATTAAAACTATATAAAAAAAGTTCCTGCAGGCAGGCAGTAAATATAAGCTTTTAAACAGCTACTTTATTTTAAAGTTTATTAATAATTTAAGTAAATAATACCTTATTTAATATATAAACTTTTAAACTAGCTATATTATTAAAGTATTTTTAATATTAAATAATATAATATAAAATATAAAGGCAGAAGAAGTAAAATAAAAAAGCTATATATTTAATATATAGGCTTTAATAGCTTAAAAAAGACCTGCGTTAATTAAAAATAAAGATTTAATTTTTATAAAAATATTAAAATATATTTACTATAGTAAAATAAGCTATATAAAAAATAGCTATTATAATTTATTCCTAGAAAAAAAAAGGCAGTAAAAGGGCTATAAAATTAAATAAAGCTGCTAGTTATATATAAATATAAAGTAAAAAAATTAAAAAAGGCTAGAACTAGCTATACTAGCAATAATTAAAATTAAAAAAGATTTTTATAACTTTTAGAATAAATAAAATATACTTTAAGTATTATTTAAATTTTTAATAAAATTATCTTAAAATTAATTTAATTATATAGCAGTATACTTAATAATATAAAGAACTTTAAGATTAATATTAAAGGCATTAATATAATAGTTTAAAAATATATAAATAAAAATATATTAATAATTATTACTTTTATAAATATACTTTTTATATTAAGCTTAAGATTTAATTTATTATTTATAACCTAGCTTTTTAATTATAAAGGGAAAATAATAGTTTTTTAAAATAGCTAAATTATTAAAAAAAGTATTATTAAGATTTTAATAAAATGCTTTAAAAACCTTTTTATACTTTAAATAAATATATTACTAATATAAGCATTAGTCTTTTACTTTATTAACCTTAAGATATAACTATAGTATAAGTAAATAAGCTACTTAAATAATAATAATTTTATTTAACTAAAGAATATAGTAAATAAAATAAATACTGCTTAAAAATATTATTTTTATAAACCCTATTTTTAAAAGAAAATAAAAAAAAAGTTATATAATAGTTAACTTTAAGTTATTAAATATATAAAAAATATAGTTTATATAAATATCTATAAGCTATTTTATATTATAAGTTATAATAAAAAAAAATATTAAATTATATTAATTAATAACTATAGTAGATTTATTAAAAGTAAAGTAATTAAAAATAAATAAAGCATTTAAGAGTTTATTTAATACTTTATATAATTTTTAAAAAATAAAAAACTATAAAAATACTGCTGCTAAATAATATACTTAAATAAAGCTAAAGAATTTAATAATTAAGAATTTAAGTAATAGGCAGTATAATAAAGTATAAAGCTAGAAGTATCTTTAATAAAATAATATTAGTTAAATAAAATTATAAAAAACTTTAATATTACTATCTATAATAAACTATTGCTTATAATAATAAAGGGTAGTATTTTTAAAAAATATTAATTTAAGGTCTTTAAAATAATTAACTATTTAAGTTTATATTTAGCTAATAATTAAATATTTTAAATATTAAAATAGTAAGTATAATTACTTAATACTTTATTTTATAAGCTTAATAAAAGAAATTAAATAATAAAGAAGTAAAGTATATTTTTTTTAAATTTATTAAAAATACTAAATATTATTTTTTAACCTTTAAAAATAAAATAATTATATTTTTAAATATATACTTTAAGTCTAAGGTTATTCTTTAACCTTAAATAATAATTATATATAGTATTAAAATATAAATAAAAGATTAGCTATTAAAAAAGAAATAATATAAAAGATTAAGCTTAATTTTTTTAATAATTAAAGTATTAACATTAAAATTGCTAATAATTAATTTTAAATAACTAAAACTTTAAAATAAAGTCTTAAGGTACCTTAAGCTTTAATATTTACTTTATAATTAATAATTACTATTTAATATCTTTATACTTATAGCCTTACTTAAGTTATTAATTAATAATATAAAACTATAGATATTTTAAAAAACTAAATATAGTTTTTTTTAAAATAAATAATATAAAGGAATAGTAAAGGAAATATAAGTATTATAAAATAATAGTACTTAGAATTTAATTAAACTTAACCTAGGAATAAATATATTATAAAAAAAATAAATATATAAATTAAAAAAAAAATTAAATAATTAAGTTATTAAATATAAAGTATATTAAGTAGTTAAAAGCTTTAAGTAAATTATAGAAGTTAATTATATAAAGACTTTTATATTAATTATAAAACTAATAACCTATAAGGCGCTGTTTATAATAGCAGCAGCCTTAGACTTAAAGATAAAATAAATAAATATTAAAATAGCTTTTTTATATAGTAAAGTTAAAGAAAATATTTATATTAAATAATTAACTAGGTTTAATAATAACACTAGAAAAGTCTATAAGCTAAAAAAAGCATTTTATAGTTTTAAATAAGTATTAAAAGTTTAATATAAAATATTTATAGACTTTTTAATAATACTTAAGTTTTATATAATATTTTTAAATAATAAGCTTTATATTAAAAATAATATTTTTATTATAATTTATATAAATAATTTATTATTTATTAATAAAAATAAAAATAAAATTATAAAGCTAAAGGATTTATTATATTATTATTTCTTTATAATAAATTTAAGGCTATATTACTATTACTTAAGAATTAAAATCTACTATAATAAACTAGCTTATATAATAATCTTTAATTAATAAAAATATATTTAAAAAATCTTTTATTAATTTAATATAATAAACTATACCTTTATATTAACTTTAATAATAAAAAAGAGGTTATAGAAGATTAAAAATAAGTATTTAAATTACTTTAAAAAGTAAAAAAAATATTAATTAATAATAAAATCTTTAATATATTTAATACTTAAAATATAACTAAACCTAGCTTATACTATATTAATTATTAGTTAATATTTAAATAACCTTAATAATATATATAAGTAAGCTGTAAAGTAAATTTTAAAATATTTATAAAAAATAAAAAACCTATACTTAATATTTTAAAATAAACTATAATTACTCTATAGATATAATAACTTTAACTAAGCTAGTGACTTAAATATTTATAAATTAACCTTTAGCTATATTTTTAATATTAAAAGCAGGAAAATTAATTAATTATTAAAAAGGTAAATAATAACTGCTTTATTAAGCTATAAAGCTAAATATATAGTTTAAATAAATATTATAAAGAAAGTAATTTAATTATAAAGACTTTTTATAAAATTAAAAATTAATCTTTAAAAAAAAAATATAATAAAGTTATTATTAAATATAGTAATTATTTATTATAATAATTAAAGTATAATTATATTAATAAAAAACTTAATAAATTATAAAGATTTAAAGTATATAAAAATTTAATATTACTTTATTTATAAAAAGGTTAAAAGTAAAAAAGTTAAATTAAAATATATTTCTATAAATTAAATAATAGCTAATAATTTAATAAAGCTGCTTAAAAAAAGATTACTTTTTAAAATTCTATAAAGCTTTAAAATTAAAAAAATTTATTAATATAAAAAAAACCAGTAGAAAAAATTATAAAAAGTATAGACTATACTTATAAGTAGTTTAAGTAGCTTTTAATAATATTAATAGCATTAAAAATTAATAAAAGCTTGTTTTAGGCTATATATAAATATTTTAAAAAGGGCATAAAATTAATAGGAGTAACTTCCTATATTATTAAGTAGGAGTATTATAAATAGGGGCATCTATATAAGAAGTATTAGTACCTAGGCAGGCAGAGGTTAGCCCAGCTATAGTATATAAATAAGGAGGTTATATCCAGTTGTTATAATAGTGTGCTAAGCTAATTAAACCTATATTTTTAATATAAAGAAAACTAGCAGCCTTATATAATTATAATTTTTTAATTTATTTATAAAAGCTAATTTAGGCTAAATTAAATATATAAGATTTTAATGTTTATTTATTGCTTATAAATATCTTATAAATGCTTATAAATTAATTATATATATAAAAAATAAATTTAATTTTATTATTAATTTTTTATATATAAAAAACTAATTTAATTTTATTATTAATAATTTATATATAATATATAAAATTAGTTTTTTAAATATATAAAAAAAAATTAGTTTTTAATATATAAAAAAAAATTAAATTAGTTTTTATTATTAGTAATAAAATTAATATATTTTTGTTTTTAGTAACTAAAAATAAAATTAATTATTAGTAATAAAATAAAAACTAAAAACTAAAGATTAATTTTATAACCCTGCTGAGGCCTAGCTGTAGCTACAGCCTCTTTATTTTCCTCTTTAATTTCCTTAGCCTTTATTACTTTCTATAACTTATAATTACTTTAGCCTTGTCTATAAGGCTCCTTAACTAATAGCTTTAACCTCTGCTGCTATTTAAGTGCGCTATATATTTAAAGGTAGTCTTTAATTACTTAATTAACTAAAGGTTAGCAGGGAGGGTGTTATAATTAGCTATAGCTTTAACTTTATTTTTAACTTTATTTTTAATACTCAAAATATCTTTATTTATAGTATTTATTTATATTATTATTTTATTTTATTATACTTAATTTTATTTTAGGTTTTATTAAACTTTTTAAAAGCGATACTAAAATATATATATTTTAGTAATTTAATAAAGCCTTAAAAGCTTATTTTTATTTATTAAATTATAATAATATTATAAAGTATATTTTTTTATAAATTTAATTTATTTATAACTATTATTTATATTAATTATATTTTTGGTATTATAAAAGATAATATATTAAATAATAATATATTTATTAAATCTTTTAAAAAAGCTTATAAAAAAGCCTATAATAAAGATTTTATAAATAATATTAAGTATATATTAAAAAACTATATATGTAATTTAGCTTTTAATTTATTATTATTAAATTATATAAATAATAATTTATATAATAATAATAATAATAAACTAAAAAATAAAAATAAAAATGCTACTTTTAATAATAAGTTATTTATTTTATTTTATTTTATATATTTTATATTTTATTTTATAATAAATAATTAATAATTAATAGATTTAATAAGTTAAATTAAGCAGCTTATATTACTAGTTAAATATGCTTAAAAACTTAATTTTTTATTAATAAAAGGAATAATAAAAGCTAAAAAAGAAAATAAAATAGCTTTTAATTATAATAAAGAAAAAATTCCTTTAAGTATATTATTTATTTTATTTTATTTATTTATAAAATAATTAAATTAATTAACTTTTATTAAATAATATAACTTAATAGAATTTAACCTATTATATGCTTAATGTTTTTATTAATTTAAAAAAAGCTTTATATTTTTATTATAAATTTATAAATAATAAGGAATTTAAAAAGGTATATTTATTTTATTATTTTTATTTTATTATTTTTATTTATTTATTAATTATTTACTAATTTATTATAGTTATATTTAAATAAAATAGAATAGGAAGCTTTAAAAGAACTTAGAACTATATTTTTAGTTTTTTTAAAGCCTTCTATTAAATTACAAGGCCAATTTTATATAACAATTCCTATAGCTTTATTATATATTTATAAAATATATAAAAAGCTATATTTATTATATAAAAAATATACTAATAATCAACCTATTAATAATTTAGTAAGTTATTTATTTTATTTTATTTTATTTTATTTTATATTACTTACTAATTTTAATAAATTAAGTGTTATAAACTATTTATAAATACTATAAAAGCCGGATTATTTAAATTAAAAAAATATTTCCCTAGGAAATTAACTTTTTTTAATTTAAATAATTATAAGCCTTTTTTATTTAGTTTATTTTTAAATCCTTAATTTAAAAATATTTATTTTAAAGAAAATAAATTATTATATTTTTATTTTAATTTAAATACTAATATAATAAATTTTATTAAAATAAAATATAATTTATGTTATTTTATTATTTTATTTTATTATATTTACTAATTATTTATTTTATTAAAATAAATAAAGAAATAAACAGGCCTATTATTAATAACCTTATTAATTTATTTTTTAATAAATTAATTAGCTGAGGATTTTAATAATAATAATTAAAATAATAAAAATAATAAAAATAATAATTCTATTTCTAATTTATTAATTTTAAAGAATTTTATTTAAGGGCTGAAAAAATAATAATAATAAAAATAAAATATTATTATATTTAAAAAAAAGCCTTATTAATAAAAAAGTAAGTTTTTTTATAATTATATATAATTTATTTATTTATTAATTTATTTTTATTATAAAAAAATCCTTTAATTAGAAATTAAATTTTAATAAATTTCCTATTTTATTTATTTTAGTAAGGCATTATTTAGCTATTTCTACTACCTCTGCTGCAATAGAAAGTGTTTTTTTTATTTTTAATAATATTATTATTAAATTAAGAAATAGGCTTAAGCCTAGTTTTATTAAAGAAATAATATTATTAAAAAGCTAGATTAAAGATTTTAAAAAGCTAGAAAACAAATATATAAATAATAGCGATTTAGAATAATTAAATAAAGGCTTTTTATTTATATAATTTATAAAAATAATTTTAATTATTAATTTATTTTATTTTTATTTTTTTATTTTTAGTAATTAATTTACTAATAAAAAACTAATATTAATAAAAAACTAAAATTAAAAAATAAAATTTATTTTATTACTAAAATAAAAAACAAAATTAGTTTTTTTACTAATAATAAAAAACAAAATTAATTTCATTACTAATAAATTCATTTTTAGTAACGAAAATAGTAATAAGTTTACATGCCTGTTACATTAGCAATATAATGCTAGTTATTTTAAATATATATAAATTATACTGCTATTTTAAAGTTACCTCTATTGCTTTTATAAATATTACTTTATTAATTTATTTATATATATATTCTTTTAATAATAATTATTTTTTTTAATTTACTTTTAAATATATACTATACTTTACTTTTAGCTTTTTATTAAATTATTTAATTATTTTACTATAGTTACTTTTACTTGTTTTTTTTTATTAAATTAAGTTATATATATTATAATTATTCCTTAGTTTAATCTTTTTATAAGCATAAAGTTATATAATATTTATTTATTTATAATTCAATTATTAATTATATACTACTTTAAAATACTATAATAATAAACCTATAGCTTTATAATATTAATTTATTTTTATACTTTTAATAAATTAATTATTATATTAAATTTATTTTAAAGTTATATATTATTAATAGATAATTTTAAAAATGTTAAATTATGCGTTTTATATTTAATTTATAATATTTATTAACGTTATTAATTTAATTAACTTAGCTAATAAATTTAATAATTTAATTATATATAGTTTTATAAGTTTTACTATTATAAATATTTATATTAGCTATATTTATATTATAATAATTAAATTTAAAAGCTTTTTATATTTTAAATATTTTTTTAATAATTTAATTTATTTAATTTAATAAAATTTAATATTTTAAAATACTCCTTTTTTTATTTTTTTATATATTTAAATATATTTAGCTTTTATTAAATATTTAATTAAAAAATATTAAATTTTTTTAATGATTTTAAATCTTTAATTATATTAAGCTTAATTAAATAAATTAGCTTTTTAAAGCACTAAATATATTAATATAAATAAAAATATAATAATAAAAAAATATATTTTTACTTTTATAAAATTTATAATTAATAAATATAAAATAATTTAAAAAATTATATAAATAAGTAGCTAAAAGTAAAGATTTTTTTTATAAATATTATTTTTTAACTTTATATAGTACTTTATATAAAACTTAATTATATATATTTAAGTATAAATTATTTAAAAGCTTAATTAATATTTTAATTTATTATTTAATTTAATTTACTTATAACTTTAATAATTAATTAAATAATATTTACTTTATAGTTTATTATATTTTAAAAAAATTTAATATAAATTTTTTAAAATACAATTTAAATAATAAATAAATATCTTTAATATAAATATAATTATATTATTAAAGTATATATATTAATTAACCTAGGTTTTAATAAAATTGTTTTATATAACTTAAGTTATTATATTTTAATATAAATAATTTCTTTTATATAAATAAAATATATTATTTTTTAAATTTTATAATTTACTTTTTAAATTTTTCTTTAATTAAAAAGTTTATAATAAAAAACTAAAATTAATAAAATATATTTTAATTTTTAAATTTTATTTTTTTATTATTATTATATTTTTTAATAAAATAATTAAAAGTATTGTTATTTAAGCAGTATATTTTTATTATTTAAGCAGTATATTTACTTTATTAAGCTTAATTAAGCCTAGGTTTATATAACCTATTTTTTTATATTAAATTATAATATAAAGTCCTAGCAGTTAAAACTATATATAATAATTAAATAATAATTATTAAATACTATAGCTAAAAATATAAAATAAAGCTATTATAACTATATTTTTTAAAGCTTTATTTATATTACTAAAATAACTTTAACTTTTATAGCAGTATTTATAGTATTACTTTTTTTTATAATTATAAGGCATTAAATACTTTAAATGCCTTTAATACCTAAGGCCTAGCTGCAGCTATAGCCTTTTTATCTTCTTCTTTAATTTCCTTAGCCTTTATTATTTTTTATAATTTATAATTACTTTAACTTTATTTATAAGGCTTTTTAATTAATAGCTTTAACCTTTACTGCTATTTAAATATATTATATATTTAAAAATAATCTTTAATTACCTAATTAACTAAAGGTTAATAAAAAGGATTTTATACTTTAATAATAATTTTTTAATTTTTTATTATTTTTTTATATAGTAATAATAAATACTATATATTAATAAATTAAAAAAAGCTTTATAATTATAATAACTTTTTAAAATATAAAAAGTTTACTTTTTAACTTTTTTTAAAGTAAAAGCTATAATTTTAAATAAATAATTAAAAAAAATATATTATTAATATTAACTTTATTACTAGATAATTTTTTAATAATTATAGTATTATTATTATAATAATAATATTATAATAAGTTAAAGAGTTTATTAAAGGAATTATATTATTATACTAGCAGTAATAAAACAATTTTTTAAATTAAAGGTTTTATAAAATTTATAATAGCTTTAATTTTATTTTTAACTTTATTTTTAACTTTATCTTTAATATTTAAAATAGCTTTATTTATAGTATTTTTTTTATAAACTTTATTTTTAAAAATATTTAAAAAATTAAATTTATTATTAGTAAATTAAAGGCTATTTTTAATATTATATAATTAAATAAAATTATTATTAAAGCTATTAAAGAAGTCTTTAAATATTAATATACTTTTTATTATAATTTTAATAAAAATTTAAAATTATAATATTATAATATAAAGTTATAATATTTATTTATAATTAATTTTATATATTCTAGTATATTATATTATATTTTAATAGGCTGGCCTAGGCCTTGCTAAACCTAGTTAAAAAGGAACTAATTAAGTTAAAATACTGCCTAAATAGTAAAAATATACTGCCTAAATAATAATACTTATAATTAAATATTTTTATAAAATAAAAATTAATTTATAATATTATAAAACTACTTTAATATATTAAATATAAAGTAATAATTATATTAATAGTAATATTATATTTATAGTATTTATATAAATAATATATTAATTAATTAATATTATAAATAAATATTTTATATTATAAATTTTATATATATATTAAAGTAAATTTAATATTTAAAAATAAAATTTTTTATTTTTTTATTAAAAAATATAAATATAATATAAAAAGATTATTAATAAATATTAATATTAATTATATTAAAAAATATTTATAATATTTATTAATTTTATAAATATAATTTAATAATAAATTAAAATATATTTAAATATATTTTAATAAATTTAAATAAATAAAAAAAAATAATTATATAATTATTATTATTAAATTATATTTAATTTTAATATCTTTTATTATTTAATTAATTAATTAAAGTATAAATTAAACTTTACTTTTTATATATTTTTTATTTATTATATATAATATAATTATAAATATTTTATTATATTAAAAAGCTATTATTATTTTAATAAAAATAAATTTAAATATTTTTTAAAGCTATATTAGCTTTTATTAACTTTTCAAAATTTAATTTTATTTTACCTTAAGCTTATAAAAAATTAAATAAATAAATAAATATAAATTTAATAAATAATTATATATTAAAAATTATTTATTTTAATAATACTATATACTTTAAATTATATTATTTAAAAACTTTTTTATATATATTAAAAATTAATAGCTAGTTTTATATATAAAAGTTTTTTATATATACTTTTTTAAAATATTTAAAGGCTGCTAAAATTAATTATATATATATATAATAATATATTTACTGCTTTTTTTTTATTAATTTACTTATTATAAATATATAGCTTTAATTTATTACTTAAGTATTAATAAACTTAAATAGCTTTTTATATTTATTTTTTATTTTTATTATTTTTATTAATTAAAGTTATAATAATTAAATAATAAAGTTTATATATATTAATTATAAATTATATAATTTAACTTAAATATATATTTTAATATAATAATATTATAAAATATTATTAAAATTAAATTATCTATAGGTTATATACTTTTTTTTTACTTAAGCCTTTTTTTTAATATTATTATTTTTTTTATTATATTTTTTTATATAATAATTTTATTTTTATAGTTTTTTTAAATTTAATAAATTTTAATAAAAAAATATATTTTATTAATAATTAAAAATATTAAAAGTAATATTTTATAAAAAAAACTATTAAATAATAAAAAAATTTATAATTAATATTTTATTACTGCTTTATTAATAATTAAAATATAAAATAAATAAATAAAAGTAATAGTTTTTTAATAAATAAAAAATATATTTAATTAATTAAATTTATATTTAATAATACTTAAATATTATATTTATATATTAATAAATTAAAAAATTTATAAATAAAATCTTTAAAGTAAATAATAAGAATTAATTATTTAAAAAAAAGTAAAAAGGTTATATATATAAAAATTTTAAGATTAAAAATAATAAAAGTAAATTTATTAATTTTAAATATATAAATAAAATTATATTTAATAACTTTAAGGATTTTATTTAATATTTTTATATATTTTTAATTATAAATTTTTTTTTTAAATATTAATATACTATAAATAAAATTAATATTTTAAAAGGTTATAAAAATAATAATTTAATATTTAATAGTATTAAAATAAACTATATAATAAAGCAATAACTTAAGTTATATTATTAAACTATAATTATTAAATATATTTTAATAATTAAAAAAGCCTTTATATTATTAATTATTATTTAAAGCTTAAGTAATTAAAATTAATAATTTTTATTAAAAATTAATTATTTTATTAATTAATATTTAAAATATTAAAAAAAAAAGTAAATATATAAAGCTATTACTTTTAAATAACTATAAAATTTTTTTATTTTTTAAATAATATTAAAAAAATTATTAAATTAATTATTTATTAATAATTATAAATATTATTATTTTATTAATTTTTTATATAAATATTATAAAAATAATATTTATTTTTTATTTTTATTATTATATATATTTTATACTTTTTAACTTTATATTATATTAATTTTTTATTAATAAAAAAATAATACAGCTTTTATTAAATACTTTAATTTTAAAAAGTTTATATTAAAAAATAAAATATATTTTTTTATTATTATTATAAAGCTAAAAAGCTTAAAATAATTAAAAAAAATATTAATATAATAAAGTTATTAAAAAGCAGGTTATTTATACTTAAAAAGAACCTAAAGTAATATTATTGCTAATAAAGTTATTTTTTAATACTTTAATTACCTTAATATAATTATAAAAAATTTAAAAGGCTATTAAATTAATTAATATTATTAATTTAATTATTTAAAAATTAATTTAGTAAATTAAAAATTATATAAATTATTAAAATAAATAATTAAAAAAAGTTAATATTATAATTTAAAAATAGCAATATAAAATTAAAGTATTAAAACTAAAAAAAAAATAAAAAGTTAATAAAAGTTTAAATAAATAATTTATTAAAATTAAAAATATAAAAAAAAAAGCTTAAAAAATAACTATAATTATAAGAAATATTAAGGTTTATAATAGTAGTTAATTTTTAAAACTTTTATATATAATAATTAAAATAAAAAAATAAAATAAAAATAAAATTACTTTATAATATTATATTATAATTTTTTTTATTTTAAAGCTTTTTTAAACTTAAGTAAATAAAAAAAAAAATTAAAAAAAAAAGCAAGTAAAGTAAAATTTAAATAAATAAAAAAAAAAAAATAAAAAAGTAAAATTAACTTTTTTTAATTTAAGTAAATAAAAAAGTAAATAAAAAAATAAAATTTAAATATTTTAAATTTAAATTTTTTAAAATTTAAACTTTTTAAATTTAAGTAAATAAAAAAAAAATTTAAAAAATATATATAATTAATAAATAATATTAATATAATAAAATAATTAAAATAATAGTAAAAATAATATTTTTTTTAATATTAATATTTATAATTTAAAAATATATTTAATAATAATTTTTTATATTTTATAAGTTTTTTTATAAATATTATTATTATTATTATTATTATTTTTAAAAAGTTTAAGTACTAGATTATTATTATTAAATATATTAAATAAAAAAATATAAAGCTATATAGTATTAATTTATAGTAATTAATATACTAGTATAATACTTTTATTATATAAGTATAACTTTATACTAGTATAACTTTTTATACTTTTTTATTAGCTAGAAAAAAATTATTAATTTAAATAAGATTCTGCTGTCTTTATTTAAAATACTATAACCTTATAGCCTATAGCTTTTTTAATTTATAAATTAAAATAATATATAAATATATTAAGCTTTTTTATTTATAAATTAAAAATACAGTCTTGCTTTTTTAATTTATAAATTAAAATAACTTATAATTACTTTTTTTTTATAATATTAATACTTTTTTTTAATTTATAATATTTATTTTTTAAAGTATAAGCTTTAGATAAGCTAAGTAATAGTAAAGCCTGAGTTTTAGTAATTAATTACTAAAGGAAATAAAGCTATAAAGCTTATTATTAAAATATTAATAATATTAAAAAATATTATAATAAATTATAGAATTAAGTTATTAAAATAAACCCTAAAAATAGCTATATTAAAGTTATTAAATTATATTATTATAACCTTTTTATAAATAATTAACTTTAGCTAATAGTTTAACTTTAAGTATTAGCTAATATTATAAATTTAATAATTATAATATATTTAATAACCTTTTTATAATATATTTATAAAGGTTTTTAACTTTATTATTTTTTTATAGCTTATAAGGTATTTATAAGCTTTTTTAAAATCTTTACTTTAACTATAATATATATTTTTATAGCAGCTTCTTTTATAAATAATTATAAAAGCAGTGGGTTAAAGCGCCTATACTAGGCCTAAAGTATAATATATTTACTTTTTTTTTTAAATTAGAATTACTGCTTTCTTTTAACTAGCTATTAATAAAGGCTAAGTTTAAATTTATTATAAATATTATACAGCAGGTTATTAATAATAGTTAAAAGTTTATTATAAACCTTGCCTAGTTATATAAATATATTTAAATATAGTAAAATAAATAAAGCTAGTTGCTTTTAAGCTTAAATATATATAATTTCCTTTTATTATATTTATTACCTTATTTATTACTTATATAATTACTTTAAGTATTACTAATATTAATAAATATTAATTTATTCTTTCTTTAATAATTTATATTACTTAGCTTTAATATAATTTTAAATATATTTATTTTTAATAATTTTATACTTTTAGCTAAAGCTTTTTTTAATATAGTTAATGCTTTTATAAAAGAAAAGAGTATTGCTATTTAAGTAGTATATTTTTATTATTTAAGCAGTATTTTAGTTTAATTAGTTTTTTTTTAGCTAGGTTTAGCAAGGCCTAGGCTAGCTTATTAAAATATAATATAGTATATTAAAATATATAAAATTAATTATAAATAAATATTATAACTTTATATTATAATATTATAATTTTAAATTTTTATTAAAATTATAATAAAAAATATATTAACTTTTAATAACTTTTTTAATAACTTTAATAATAATTTTATTTAGCTATATAATATTAAAAATAACTTTTAGTTTATTAATAGTAAGTTTAATTTTTTAAATATTTTTAAAAATAAAAGTTATAAAAAAAATATTATAAATAAAGCTATTTTAAATATTAAAAATAAAGTTAAAAATAAAGTTAAAAATAAAATTAAAGCTATTGTAAGTTTTATAAAACCCTTAGCTTAAAAAATCCCTTTATTATTACTAATATAATAATATAATTTCTTTAATAAGCTCTTTAACTTACTATAATATTAATATTATAATAATAGTATTATAATTATTAAAAAGTTATTTAATAATAAAGTTAATATTAATAATATATTTTTTTTAATTTATTATTTAATAATTTATAATTATAATGCTTTTTAAATATTTTAAAGCTTAAATATTAAAAAAATAATAATAAATAAAATTAACTGCTTATTTAAAATTATAGCTTTTATTTTAAAAAAAGTTAATTAAAAATAAATTTTTTATATTTTAAAAAGCTATTATAATTATAAAGCTTTTTTTAATTTATTAATATATAATATTTATTATTATTATATAAAAAAATAATAAAAGATTAAAAAGTTATTATTAAAATATAAAGCCTTTTTTATTAACCTTTAGTTAATTAAGTAATTAAAGACTATTTTTAAATATATAGTATATTTAAATAGTAGTAAAAGTTAAAGCTATTAATTAAAAAGCTTTATAAATAAAGTTAAAATAATTATAAATTATAAAAAGTAATAAAGGCTAAAGAAATTAAAAAAGAAAATAAAAAAGCTATAGCTGCAGCCAGGCCTTAAGTACTTAAAGTACTTAAGGTATTTAATATTTTATAATTATAAAAAAAAGCAATACTGCAGATATTATTATAAAAGTTAAAAAAGTTATTTTAATAATATAAATAAAGCCTTAGAAAATATAATTATAATAGCTTTATTTTATATTTCTAGCTATAGTATTTAATAATTATTATTTAATTATTATATATAGTTTTAGCAGCTAGAACTTTATATTATAATTTAATATAAAAAAAAATTTATATAAACCTAGGCTTAATTAGGCTTAGTAAAGTAAGTATATTACTTAAATAATAAAAATATACTGCCTAAATAATAATACTTAAAGAAAATAAATTTAAAATTATTTAATAAAATATATATTTTTATAAAAGATAATAAATAAAGTATATTTTTTTTAATATAACTAGTTTAAGTAGCTTTAGCTTATATAAAGCAAGAGTATTTAAATATAAAAATTATAAAAGTATAGCTATAAATAAATAAAAATTACTAAAGCCTTAAAAAAAAAATACTTTTTAAAATATTATAAAAATCTAAACTATAGCTAGTATAATTATAAGCTTAATATAATTATATTTATATGCCTTTTATATTATTACTTTACTATACTTATATAAATAATTATTAAATTAACTAGCTATTAAATTAATATCTAGGTATATAATATTTATATTATAATAAAATAAAAGTATTTTAATATTATATTTATATAAAAGAATATTTATAATACCTAGATATAAATTAATTATAAAAAGCTTAATAATTATATATTTACTATAATATTAATTAAGCTTTTTAATAAAAAAAAATTATATATTTTATTAAATAAATTAATAATAAATTAAATTAATTATTTAATTTTATTTAAATATTTTTATATTATTTATAAATATAAAAATAGTTTTTAAAGGTTTTAAGCTTTAATAATATTTATAATACTAATTATTTTAAGTTTTTTTATATTAAGCTATTAATTAAACTTACTTTAATTTAATATATAATATTATATAAGGTTTAATTAATAATAAAAAAATTTTTAGTTTTTTATTAAAAATATATATTAATTTTTTAATTAATACTTTATTAAAAAGCTTAAAATTATTATTATTAATTTTAATAATTTAATAAAGGCTATTTTTAATAATTAATTTTTTAATATATAGCAGCAGCTTTATATATAGTATATTTTTTTAAATATTATACTTAAATTTAAATAAAAAGAAATAAAAATATAAAAAAGTAATAGTAATTTAAGTAATAATAATAATAATAAAAATGCTTTTTTATAACTATAAGTAAAGCTTAATATTATAAATAAATAATTTATTAATACTTTAGCTAATAAAAAGATTTTTTATATTTATTAAAAGATTTTACTTATATAAAAGTATATACTTTATAGGCGCCCTATAGGTACATGGGATCCTATATATTTAATTTTTACAGGTCTTGTATAACTTATATTAGGAATCTAGTGCTAGTTAGTTATTTTAAATATATATAAATAGCTTTAATTTATATATAAAGGTCTCTTCTGCTGCTTTATTTTTATTTTTTTTATAATAATATTTTTTTTTAAAATAATGCTTTATAGGCTTATTTATTTATTTTTTTTAATAATAGCTAAATATTAAATATTAAGCTTAGTTTAATAGTTTAAAGGGGGTAGCAGCCTTTAGTTATTATATTAAGTATATATATAACTGCTTTCTATATATAAAATATTTAATAAAATAGCTAAAGCAGTAATACTACACTATAATAAACTGCTTAACTTTTACAATCTTGCTTTTTTAAAGTATTATTATAATTAAAAAAAAAGCCTTATACTTTTTTTTTATATAGTAGTTAAATATTATAAATTAAATAACTAAAGTTTAATAATTTAACCTATAGTATAATAAAGCTTTTATATATAAAGTTTTTATTATTTTATAGTTTTAGCTATTTTTTTATATATTATATTACTTAATAATTAATATTATATATAAATAATTATTATATATTTTAGCTATAATATTTTAATAAATTTAATAAATAATTAAGCTTTTATATTATAGTATATTATAATAATATTTATATATATAATAATATTTTTAATTTTGCTAATTTAATAAATTTACTTTATTTATTATAAAGATTTATTATTTAAATAAAAAAATAAACTTAAGGTTATTTATTTAATTTATATAAAATATACTTTTTTAAGTTTTTTTATATAATACTAAAAAATAAAATAATTTTAATACTTTAGATAATTTTAATAATTTTAATAATTTTAATAATTTTAATAATTTTAATAATTTTAATAATTTTAATAATTTTAATAATTTTAATAATTTTAATAATTTTAATAATTTTAATAATTTTAATAATTTTAATAATTTTAATAATTTTAATAATTTTAATAATTTTAATAATTTTAATAATTTTAATAATTTTAATAATTTTAAAAAGGCTATTAAATAATAAAGAAAAAGAAAAAAATATAATAAAAAATATTTATTTTAAAATAAAAAAGCAGCTATAAAAAATATATTAAAATAAATAAAATAAATTATTAAAACTATATATATATTACTTAAAAAAAATATAAAAAAATATATATATATAGGCTTAAAAAATTAAAGCTATAATAAAATTACTTTTTTATTAAATAATAAAATCTTTAGTATTTTTTTTTTATATACTTTATTATTTAATTTTATATTTATATAACTATATATTTACTACTATATAATATAATTAAAATATATAATTACTTTATAAATATATATTTAAATAATATTAAATATTAAATATATATATATATATATATAAAAATAAATAATAAAAAAAAAATAATATAAATTTTTTATTTTTTATTTTTTTTATATTATTATAATTATTATTATTATTACTGCTATTATTAATATTATTAATATTATTATTATATTTTTTAAATTTATTACTTTTAAAAATAAAAGTAAAAGCAAGGCTAAGGCTTCTGCTAGTAATATAGTTTATTTTCTTTTACTTTTTTTATTTTTATTTACTTTTTTTTATTAATTTATTTTTTTAAAAAATTTAAAAAAATAATAATAATATAAGCTTTAAAATATAAAAATATAAGCTTTTTATTTAAAGCACCTTTTATTAAATTAAAAGATTTACTATATAAAAAGTATATTTAAAGTATAATTATAAGTAAAATTATATTTTTTAATTAATATATAAATTTAGCTAGCTATATTAATTAATACTAGTAATATATTAATAATAATTATAGCTGCTTTTTTTAATATATATACTTTTACTTTATTATATTACTTTTAATTAATTTTATATTATAATTATCTTTAATTAATATTATTTATATAAAAAATAATTTATATTATTAAAAAAAATAAAAAAAAAATAATTTTTTTTTTAATTTTTTATATTTTATATATATATATTAATAATACAAGATAATAAATTAATATTATATAGCTTTATATTTTTTATTTAATATATTAAATAATAATAATTTAATATTTAAATTTTTAAAAAATAAATAATAATAATAATAATATTATTATTTATAAAAAAGCTTATAAAATATAAAAAATTATTATTAAATATATTTTTAAATAATAAATATTAATATTAAAAAAATATTATTTTTATTATTACTTTAATTATTTTATTATATTAATATTATTTATTAATTATATATATTTTTTAAATTATTTATTTTATTTTTATTTACTTAAATTTAAAAAGGTTTAAATTTAAAGTATTTAAATTTTATTTTTTTACTTACTTTTTTATTTATTTAAATTAAAAAAAAATAATTTTATTTTTTTACTTACTTTTTTTTTACCTGCCTTTTTCTTTATTTACTTAAATTAAAAAAAGTTAATTTTATTTTTTTACTTACCCCTTTCTTTACCTGCTCCCTTTTTTTATTTATTTAAATTTAAAAAATCTAAATTTAAAAAAGTTTAAATTCAAAGTATTTAAATTTTACTTTACCTGTTTTTTTTTATTTATTTTTTTATTTATTTATTTAAATTTAAAAAAGCTTTAAAATAAAAAAAAAATTATAGTATAATATTATAAAATATTTTTATTTTTTTTTTATTTTTTTATTTTAATTATTATATATAATAAAAGTTTTAAAAATTAATTATTATTATAAACTTTAATATTTTTTATAGTTATAATTACTTTTTAAACTTTTTTTTTATTATATTTTTAATTTTAATAAACTATTTATTTAAATTTTTATTAATTTATTTTTTCTTTAATTTTAATACTTTAATTTTATATTATTACTTTTAAATTATAATATTAACTTTCTTTAGTTATTTATTTTAATAGTTTATATAATTTTTAATTTACTAAAGCAGTTTTTAAGTAATTAAATTAATAATATTAATTAGTTTAATTATTTTTTAGATTTTTTATAATTATATTAAGGTAATTAAAGTAAAAAAAAATAACTTTATTAGTAGTAATATTACTTTAGGCTTTTTTTTTAAGTCCTTCTATTTAGACTATAAAAGATTTCTATTTAAACTATAGCAGCCCATGCCTTTAATTAAATTAATTTTTTAATTTAATTTTCTACACCTGCTTATTAAAATATTATATAAGGCACTAGAATATAATATTATTAAAAAAATAATATATTATATAAGCTAAAAGATATTAATTTAATATAATTTTTTTTTAAAAATATATTTTTAGTACTTTTAATATAATTTATATATATTATTATAAACTAGCTAGTTTATTTAGTTTATCTTAGGCCTGCAAGGCCTTAGGTTAAATAATTAAAATAATTTCTTTTATTTTTAATACTGCAGTAGTAATAGCTGCTAGATTTACTATAAATGCCTTTTTTTTTTATCTTTAAGGCTGTTATATTATAATTTTTACTGCCTATAAGTTTATATATAATTAAAAACTTTTAATTAACTATAATAAGGCTATATAGCTGCAGCTATAACTACAGCCCTAAAATAAAGTTTATAATAACTTTATTTTACTTTTAACTTTAAATTATAATAAATTATAGCATATGTTTAAATTTAAATAATATAATGCCTTAAGCTATTGCTTTAGCTGCTGCTGCTACTACTACTACTATATTATTTATATTTATAGTTTTAAAAATTTAATTATATAATTAATTATTAGCTTTTATATATTATAGTAATTTAAAATATTTATTTTATACTTTTTTAATTAAATTTTTTATTATATAAAATATATTTTTATTAATAAT
The DNA here is from genome assembly GCF_020647865.1 of Trichoderma asperellum. Classification (NCBI taxonomy): domain Eukaryota; kingdom Fungi; phylum Ascomycota; class Sordariomycetes; order Hypocreales; family Hypocreaceae; genus Trichoderma; species Trichoderma asperellum. The sequence goes on from NC_089417.1 coordinate 1,873,364, forward strand.
ATTTTTTTAAAAAGTTTTAAAATATATTTTTTTATTTTTATAAAATTAATAAACTTAAAAAATTTAAAAATATTATTATTTTATTTAAATATATTTAAATTTATATTAGCTTAAATATTTTTTTTTTATATAAAATAATAAAAAATAAACTATTTAATTTAATTTAATAATATTTTTAATTTAATTAAAATATTTAAATTTTTTATTTATTTTTAATTTATTATTATATATAAATTTATTTATTTTTAATAATAAAAGTTATTAATAATATTAATAATATATATTACTTAAGCTTATAATTATTAAAATATTTAAATTAATTAATTAAAGTATATAATAAAAGTTATAAAAAGTTTTATATTAATATAAAAAAAATACTATATTAGCTTATATAATTAATTATATTTAGCTAATAAATAAAAAACCTAATTTATTAAGCTTTATAACTAGGCTTAAATAAACCTAGTAGCTTTATAGCTTATATTATAATAAGCAAGAAAAAAACTATATTTTAATAAAACTATATTAAAATTATTTTTAAAAGTTTTAATAAATTTAAAATTTTTTTTAAAAAAGCCTTTAAAAATATTAAAAAATTAAAATAATTAAAAATAAATTTATTATTATTTATTAAAAAAAATATTTAAACTATATTATAATATTTTAAAATTTAATAATATATATTAATTAAAGAAAATTAATATTTATTAAATAATTTTATAATAAACTTAAGCTTAAAATTAAAAAAAAAAGTATATTAAATTAATTATAAATAATATAATTTTTTATTTTTTATAAAATTATATAAAAATAAATAATTTATTATAAAAGCTAAAAATAAACTTTTTTAAATAAAAAAAATATTATTTAGGATTTTAAATATATTAAAATATAAAATAATAAAAATTAATTATTAAAAATTATAAAAATATAATAAAATTTAGAAACTTTAATATAATATAAAAGAAAAAAAAGTTTAATTATATAATAAAAAACTATAAATTATTTTAAAAAAGAATTTAATTTTTAAATTAAAAATAATATATATTATAAATAAAAATAATATATATTATAAATAAAAATAATATATATTATAAATAAAAATAATATATTTTATAAATAAAAATAATATATATTATAAATAAAGATAATATATATTATAAATAAAAATAATATATAGTATAAATAAAAATAATATATATTATAATAATTTATATTACTTTATATAAAAAACTATTTAATAATATTAATTTTTTATAATAAATATTTTAAAACCTTTTAAGTATATAAATAAAATAAGCTTTTCTAAATATATTAATTAATTTTATAATATATATAAATTAAAAAAACTATAAAATTAATATAAATAAAAAAAAATAAAAAAAATAAAATTAAACTACTAATAAAAAAATTTAAAAACTATAATAAAATAAAATAATTATAATATATAAATAAAAAAATTAAAAACTAATATTATTTAAAAAATTATTAAAGTTTTTTATAAAAAAAGTAATAAAAAATTAATAATATTTAAATATTATTAATTTAAAATATAATAAAAAAAATACTTTAATAAAAGAATTATTTTAATAATATTATTAAATAAAGATTTATTTAATATTTTAATAAATAATAAATTAAAAAATAATTATATATTTATTATAATTATAATATATTTATAATTATTAATATATAAAAAAAAACTATATTAACTTTTTTATATTAAAAAATAAATTTTTAAATATAATAAAAAATAAATAAAATAATAAATTAATTTTTTACTATTATAAATTAATAATTATATTATAAATATAATATATAATATAATTAATATTTTAGAATATAATTTTGTTTTAAAAATATATTAATTGTATAAATATAAAATTAATATAAAATAAAAAATAAATTAAATTTATAAATATAATAATAAAAGTATTTTAAATAAAATTAATATAAAAATATTAAAAAAAAATTAAATTATTAAAAGCTTAAGGTTTTTTTAGTTTTTTAAATATTTTCTTTAATATTATTAAATAAAAAGTAAAATAAATTTATATATAAAAGTATATTATTATTTTATATTAAAAATTAATATAACTTTATAAAAAATTATATAAATTAAAAATAAAAAAATTTATTTTTAAAAAATAATTAATATTAATTTTAAAATAATATTAAAAATATTAAAAAAATTTTAATAATTAATTAAAAAAAAAAACTATTATTATATTTAAAATAAAACTATAAAATAATATTTAAAAAAAATTATTAAAGTTTTATAAAATATATAACTTAAATAAAAAAAAATTTAAAAAAAATTTAAAAAATAAATTAAATTATAATTATAAACAAATATATATTTAATAATTAAAATTATTAATTATTATAAATTTAATTAAATTATTATTAAAAATAAAACTTTTTTATTATTAATTTTATAAATTAAAAATAAATTATATAAATAAAATAATTTTTAATTTTTAATTTTATAAAAGTTTATAAACTTTTATAAATAAAAAAAATAAAAAAAAATTAAATTTATTATAAAATATAAGTTATATAATATATAATTATATTATAAAAGCTTATTAATATATTTATATTTTTTTTAAAAAAAATAAGCTATATATTAAATTTATATTTAAATAACTTTATAATAACTTATATTAATAATATTTTTATTTTTTTAAAACCTTTTAAAAAATATAAAAAATATATTTATTTTATATTATAAAAACTTAAAAAAATAAAAATTTTTATTAATTTTAAAAAATATATTTTTTATTTTTAATTAATAAAACTTTTTAAATATATTATTATTTTAAAAAAGTTATAGTAATTATAATATAATTATTTTTTAAATTTATTAATTATTTTAAAAGTTTATTAAAAGCTTTATATAAAAAGTTATTTTATTAATATATATAAATAAAAAAAAGATTTTTTTAAATAAAATAATAATAATAATAAGCTTTTAAAAAACTTAAAATAATATATTATATATAATAAAAAAATATTAATTATTATTAAAGTATTTAAAAAATAAAAATATTATTATTATAAAAGTATATAAAATTATTATTTTTATAAATTATAAAAACTTTATTTATTTTATTATTATATAAAAATTATTAAATTAATAAATTAAATATTTTAAATATTTTATAATTTAACTTTAAATTTATTTATTATAAAAAATTAAAAAATAAATAAATTAATATATTAAATAAAAAAGCTAATTATAAATAAAAAGTATTTAAATATTTAATATAAGTATTATAATTTAATAATAATAGTAATATTAAATAAATATAAATTTATATAATATTTAAAGTTTTAAAAAATAATTTTATATTTAAAAAAATTAAAGAATTTATTAAAATTTAAAAAAATAAATAATATTTTAAAAATATTATTATAAATTTAAAATACTTTAAATAATATAATAAAATTTAAATATTTAAAAAAATATAAAAAAAAGTAATTAAATATATATATAAATATTTATTATATAAATATAAAAGGCAATTAATAGAGATATATAATAGTTTTACTATAAATATATAACTTTATAAATATATAATTTTTTATGCTTTTTTATTAACTAAAAAAAACCTATTTCTATAGGTATTTTTTAGCTTAAGTAGTAAAGCTAGCTGCTTTAATAGTTACTTTTTTACTTTAAGGCCTTTTAAAAATAATTATTTATTAATTTTATAAAAGCTAATAATTATTTTTAAAAGTATATTTAAGCTTTTGCTTACTTTTTAATTTATAAATTAAATATATTTTTATATTTTTTTTTTTATAAATTAAATAAACTCTTACTATTACTTTAATCTATAGATTAAAAATATTAGTTTATTTTTATTTATAAATTATCTTTTTTAATAAGCTTTTATTAACTTTTTATTTTTTAAATACTAGGCTATATTTTTTAATTACTTAAATAAACTTTTATTATTTTCTTAAATTTAAAAATTTTATTTATTTAATATATTTATAGTTAAATTAAAAAGCTAATTAATACTATATTATTATTTTATATACTTTCTTAGGCTTTTTTAATAAATATAAATTTATTTTAACTGCCTGCTGGCTGGCTGTACTTTTGCAGGCTTTATTATATTTTTATTTAATTAATAATATAGCTAGTTAATTTATTAAAAGCCTAGCTATTTATTATAATAGCCAGTTATATTAAAATAAATTATCTAGTGTTTTTTAGCTTTTTTTAAAATATAATAGTAATTTTAAAATTAAAGATTTAATAATATAAATTTATAAATATTAACTCCTGCAGTAACTAATATAAATAAATTTCTTTTTTAATAAAATTAATTTTAAAAGCTAGCTTTTTATAAATTTTATAGCAGCAGAGAATCTTAAGTTTAATAAAAATAATATAATTATTATTATAATTATTTAGCTAAGTTAAAAATAGCTTTTTTACTATAAGTATAAACTTATATATTATATAATATTATTTATTAATAAATTTAAGCTTTTTAATAATATTATAATTAATAATTTATTAAAATATTTATTAATAAACCTTAAGTATTTATAATTAATTAAAATTTAATTTTATTTATATATATTTTTAAAGTTATATTTTTAATTATATATTATATTTTATATTATTTTAAAAAAATTAATAAAAGTAAGCTATATTATTTAAAAAATAGCTTTTTATATTATTATTATTTACTTTAGTGCTAGAGGTTATATAAATATTAAAATTATAATAATAATAAATAAAGCAATATACTTACTAAACCTTAATTAGTAAGTAAGTATTATATAAGTAGTTTAAAATTGCCTATTAGTTATTAAATTTTATATAAAAGTCTTTTTATATTTATTTATAAGCTTTTTTTATTTTAATATAAAATATATACTTTTATATAAATAAAATCTTTTAATAAATATAAAAATTTTTTTTATTAACTAAAGTATTAATAAACTATTTATTTATAATATTAAGCTTTATTTATAGTTATAAAGGGGTATTTTTATTATTATTATTATTAAAACTACTATTACTTTTTTATATTTTTATTTATTTTTATTTAAACTTAAGTATAATATTTAAAAAAATATACTATATATAAAGCTACTGCTATATATTAAAAAACTAATTATTAAAAGTAGCTTTTATTAAGTTATTAAAATTAATAATAATAATCTTAAGCTTTTTAATAAAGTATTACTTAAAAAGTTAATATATATTATTAATAAAAAACTAAAAAAAAATTTTTTATTATTAATTATACTTTATATAATATTATATATTAAGCTAAAGTAAGTTTAATTAATAACTTAAAATAAAAAAAGCTTAAAATAATTAATATTATAAATATTATTAAAGCTTAAAACCTTTAAAAATTACTTTTATATTTATAAATAATAAAAAAATATTTAAATAAAATTAAATAGTTAATTTAATTTATTATTAGCTTATTTAATAAAATATAAAAAAAAAATTTTATTAAAATATTTAATTAATACTATAGTAAATATATAGCTATTAAGCTTTTTATAATTAATTTATATTTAAATATTATAAATATTTTTTTATATAAATATAATATTAAAGTATTTTTATTTTACTATAGTATAAATATTATATACTTAAATATTAACTTAATAGCTAGTTAATTTAATAATTATTTATATAAATATAATAAAGCAGTAATATAAAAAATATATAAATATAGTTAAGCTATACTTATAGTTATATTAATTATAGTTTAGATTTTTATATTACTTTAAAAGTTATTTATTTTTTTTTAAAATTTTAATAATTATTATTTATTTATAATTATATTTTTATAATTTTTATATTTATATATTAATACTTTATAAAATATAAAGTTATTTAAATTAATTATATTAAATAAAAAATTTTATTTATTATTTTTTATAAAAATATTTATTTTATTAAATAATTTTAAATTTATTTTCTTTTATAAAAGCATTAATTATAATTATAATTAAATAAAACATTAGTTAAAAATATTAAATTATAAAAAATAAATAAATTTAAAAATACTTTAAAGCTTAATAATATAAATTATTAAATAAAAAATAAATTAATATTTATTAATATTAATAATACTTAAAGTAATTATATAAATAAATAAAGTAATAAATATAATAAAAAAGAATTATATATATTTAAGCTTAAAAATAATTAACTTTATTTTTTTATTATACTTATATATACTTAAATAATTAAGCAAGGTTTATAATTAACCTTTAACCTTTATTAATAATCTTTTATATAATATTTATAATAGTTTTAAACTTAACTTTTATTATTATTAATAATTAATTAAAAAAAGGCTATAATTTTAATTTAAAAAAAAATATATTATACTTTAGGCTTAATATAAATACTTTTATTTACTGCTTTTATAACTATTTATAAAAAAAGCTATTATAAAAATATATATTATAGTTAAAGTAAAGGTTTTAAAAAGGTTTATAAATATTTTATAAACTATAAAAAAGTAATAAAGTTAAAAATTTTTATAAATATATAATAAAAAAGTTATTAAGTATATTATAATTATTATATTTATAATATTAATTAATATTTAAAGTTAAATTATTAGCTAAAATTAATTATTTTTAAAAAGGTTATAATAATATTATTTTATAGCTTTAATATAGCTATTTTTAAAGTTTATTTTAATAACTTAGCTTTATAATTTATTATAATATTTTTTAATATTATTAGTATTAATATTAGTATTTTAAAAATAAGCTTTATAGCTCTATCTTTTTTAATAATTAATTATTAAAACTTAAGATTTATTATTATTTAATTTATTTAAAGCTTATATTTTAAAAAATAAATATTATAAATTAAATAAAAGTATTAATATTATAAAAAAAAATAATTATAAGCTATTTTAATTTATAAATTAAAAAAATAAAAATATATTTTTAATTTATAAATAAAAAAGCTTAATATATTTATATATTTTTTTAATTTATAAATTAAAAAAACTATAAACTATAAAATAATAGTATTTAATATAAAAGCAATAGAATTTTATTTAAGTTAATAATTTTTTTCTAGCTAATAAAAAAGTATAAAAAGTTATATATTTATAAAGTTATATATTTATAATAAAACTATTATATATTTTTATTAATTACTATATAAAAATATAATAAAAATATATAATTAAGTTTTAATATATTATAATAATAAAAAATTTAAAAAATATATAAAATATATTATATTATATTATAATATATATTAATAAATAAAAAATAAAAAATATAAACTTTATAAAAAACTATAATTATTATTTATTATAAAATAACTTTAAAAATTAATTATATTTAATTATATTATTAATTTAATTTTATTAAAAAATTATTTATAAATATATAATATTATAGTATTTTTATAATAATTTATTAATTTATAAAGTAAGTTTATTTTTTATTATATAAAAAATTATATTTATTAAAAAACTTTATTTATATTTATATAAAAATAATTACTATTAATTATAAATTAATTAAAGAAATTATTTTAAAATAAAAATAAATATTTACTTTTAAATTTTAATATAAATTTATAATTAAATTAAAAATAAATTATAAGCTTAATATTATTTATTATTTTTAAATAAATAAATAAATAAAATATATAAATTAAATTATTAAAGTTTATTTATAAGCTTATATTAATTTTATATAAAATAATTTAATTAAAAAACTATTAATAATTTAACTATATTATAATAATATATTATTAAAATTTATAAAATTAATATTTTTTTTATATATTATAAATTTATATTAAAAGTATTTACTTTATTATAAAATAATTTTAATTTTAAAAAAATATAATTATAAGTTAAATTAATAGTTAATTTATATTAAAAAATATATATATAACTTAAGTTTATTAATAAATAAATAAAAAATATATAAATATAAATAAAATTATAAAATTAATTTTTCAAAAAAAATATAATTTATTTATTATAATATTTATAAAGCTATAAACTATTAACTATTAAAATAAATAAATTAAATAATAAATTTAATATTAAAAAAATAAAACTTTATAAAATTTTAAAATAAATTAAAAAAGTTAATTATAAGCTAGATTTATTAAATATAATAAAAATTTAAAATTTAGTTTTTATATATTATAATTTAAAAAAATATAAATTAATAAAAAAAATAAAAAAATTTATTTGAAATAAAAATTATTATAAAAAATTTGAAAAAAAATATAAAATTAAAAATATTATTATTATATATTAAAATTTAAAAATTTAAAATATTAAATACTTTATTAAATAAAAAAAATATTTAAAATTTAAAAACTTATAAATATTTATTAAATATTTTAGCTTTTAGATATTAATAAAAAAATTTATTTAAATACTAGGCTTAAATTAATAAATATTATATTTTAATTAATTATATTAATAGTATTATTAAATTAAATATTTATTATAGCTTTTAATTTAATATAGTAATTAATAAAAATATATAATTATTTTATTATAAATATATAACTTTATAAATATATAATTTTATATATTTTTTATTAACTAGAAAAAAATATTAACTTAAATAAAATTCTATTACTTTTACCTTAAGTATTATTATTTTATAACTTATAGATATTTTAATTTATAAATTAAAAAAATATATAAATATATTAAGTTTTTTTATTTATAAATTAAAAATATACTTTTATTTCTTTAATTTATAAATTAAAATAATTTATAATTTTTTTTATAATATTAATATTTTTATTTAATTTATAATATTTATTTTTTAAAATATAAATTTTAAATAAATTAAATAATAATAAAGCTTAAGTTTTAATATTTAATTATTAAAGAAAATAAAGCTATAAAGTTTATTTTTAAAATATTAATATTAATATTAATAATATTAAAAAATATTATAATAAATTATAAAATTAAATTATTAAAATAAACTTTAAAAATAATTATATTAAAACTATTAAATTATATTATTATAATTATTTTATAAATAATTAACTTTAGCTAATAATTTAACTTTAAATATTAATTAATATTATAAATATAATAATTATAATATATTTAATAATTTTTTTATTATATATTTATAAATATTTTTAACTTTATTACTTTTTTATAATTTATATAATATTTATAAATTATTTTAAAATTTTTACTTTAATTATAATATATATTTTTATAATAGGTTTTTTATAATTAATTATAAAAATAATAAATTAAAATACTTATATTAAACTTAAAATATAATATATTTACTTTTTTTTTAAATTAAAATTATTATTTTTTTTAATTAATTATTAATAAAAGTTAAATTTAAACTTATTATAAATATTATATAAAAGATTATTAATAATAATTAAAAGTTTATTTTAAATTTTATTTAATTATATAAATATATATAAATATAATAAAATAAATAAAGCTAGTTATTTTTAAGTTTAAATATATATAATTTTTTTTATTATATTTATTATTTTATTTATTATTTATATAATTACTTTAAGTATTATTTATATTAATAAATATTAATTTATTTTTTATTTAATAATTTTATATTTTTAATTAAAGGTTTTTTTAATATAATAAAATAAATATTTTTATAAAAAATAATAAATAAAATATTTTATTTAATATAATTAAAGTAATTTTATATTTTATAAAATATTAATATATAAAAATAAAAATTATAAAAATATAGCTATAAATAAATAATAATTACTAAAGCTTTAAAAAAAAGCAAGTAATTTTTAAAGTTTTATAAAAATTTAAATTATAGTTAATATAATTATAAATATAATTTAATTATATTTATATATTTTTTATATTATTACTTTATTATATTTATATAAATAATTATTAAATTAATTAATTATTAAATTAATATTTAATATATAATACTTATATTATAATAAAATAAAAGTATTTTAATATTATATTTATATAAAAAATATTTATAATATTTAAATATAAATTAATTATAAAAAGCTTAATAATTATATATTTATTATAATATTAATTAAGCTTTTTAATAAAAATTTTTTTTTATATTTTATTAAATAAATTAATAATAAATTAAACTAGCTATTTAATTTTATTTAAATATTTTTATATTATTTATAAATATAAAAGTAGTTTTTAAAGGTTTTAAACTTTAATAATATTTATAGTATTAATTATTTTAAGCTTTTTTTATTTTAAGCTATTAATTAAATTTATTTTAATTTAATATATAATATTATATAAAATATAATTAATAATAAATAATTTTTTTTTAATTTTTTATTAAAAATATATATTAACTTTTTAATTAATACTTTATTAAAAAGCTTAAAATTATTATTATTAATTTTAATAATTTAATAAAAGCTACCTTTAATAATTAATTTTTTAATATATAGTAATAGTTTTATATATAATATATTTTTTTAAATATTATATTTAAGTTTAAATAAAAATAATTAAAAAAAATAAAAAAATAATAATAGCTTAAGTAATAATAATAATAAAAATACTTTTTTATAATTATAAATAAAACTTAATATTATAAATAAATAATTTATTAATACTTTAATTAATAAAAAAAATTTTTATATTTACTAAAGGATTTTATTTATATAAAAGCATATACTTTATATTAGAAAAAAAGCCTATAAATAAATATAAAAAAACCTTTACATAAAGTTTAATAATTAATAAATAATTTTAAATTATTAATTTAATATTTATTTATTAATTTAAATTTAATAAATATATTATTTTATTTATTATTATTATAATTTTAATATTTATATAACTTTTAATATTAAAGTAAATAATAATAATATAAAATACTATTTTTTAAATAATATAGCTTACTTTTATTAATTTATTAAAGTAATATAAAATATAATATATAATTAAAAATATAATTTTAAAAATATATATAAATAAAACTAGGTTTTAATTAATTATAAATACTTAAGGTTTATTAATAAATATTTTAATAAATTATTAATTATAATATTATTAAAAAAGCTTAAATTTATTAATAAGTAATATTATATAATATATAAATTTATATTTATAATAAAAAAGCTATTTTTAATTTAACTAGGTAATTATAATAATAATTATATTATTTTTATTAAATTTAAAATCTTTTATTATTATAAAATTTAAAATCTTTTATTATTATAAAATTTAAAATCTTTTATTATTATAAAATTTAAAATCTTTTATTATTATAAAATTTATAAAAAACTAGCTTTTAAAATTAATTTTATTAAATAAAAGATTTATTTATATTAACTACTTATAATAAACTATATATTAAATAGTTAGTATAGGGTAGATTCCTAAGGGATAAACCTAGAATAAGTTCTTTAGGTTTATATTAGTAAATAGGTTAAAAAACCTATAAGCAATAATATTATAATAATAGTTATTAATAAAAATTATAAATACTTTTAATTTATAAATATAAAACTATATTAATAATTAATTATTTAAGTTTATTTAAATAAATATAAAAAATAAACTTTTATATTTAGTTAATATTTTTAAATTATAATAAATTAATATTAATTTTTATTAATCTTAAGTATATATTAAAATAAATTAATTATAATTTATATTAATCTATTATTAATTAATATACTAGGTTTAAGTTAATCTAGTAATATTTACTTAATAGGCTTATAGTTATAACTACAAAAGTTAAATTATAATATAATACTTTTTTTTTATTAATTTTATTCTTAAGACTTAGTTATTTAATATATAAGTATTTATATTTTTTTTTAATAAATTATTTTCTTTTTTTATATTTTTTAATATTTATTATATTTTATTATATTTAAAAATCTAAAATTTTTAATTTTTAAAAATAAAAAAAAGTTAATAAAAATATAATATTTATTATATTTATTTTTTTTATTAAAATAAAGCTTTATTACTTATATAAAAAAAAGTATTTAATACTTTACTTTAGTAAAAGATTTAAGTTATTATTTTAAATATATAAAAGATTATAGGTTTTATTATAAGGCTTTTTTTACTGCTTAATAATTATTATAAATTTTCTATTATTAAAATTAGTTAAATAATAAAGTTAAAGCTACTAAAGAAAAAGTAATATATTTAATAACTAAAATTATTTATTTTTATAAGTAGTATAAAAATTAAAAAAAAAAAAGTAATATAAGCTATTTTTTATAATATTAATAATTTAAAAGAATTAAAGTATATTAAATATAAAAAAAAAAAGGCTATAGAGGCTATTTATTAAGCTACTTTAGTAGTATTTAATTTTACTAGCTTATTTTAGTTTATTAATATTATTAATTAATTTATATTTAATTTAAACCTATTGCTATTTTTATTTTTAAAAATTAATAATATTTTTATAAAATTACTTAAGTATTTTTCTTAAGTTTTTTTTTAAAGATTTATATATTTTTAAATAAATTATATTTTTTTTACTTTATAAAATATTTTTATTTTTTTATTTTTTTATTTATCTATATATAAGTTAGTTTTTTAATTTTATATTTTTTTTTATTTTAGATAATAATTTTATCTATAATTAACTTGCTTGTTTTTTTATTTATTAATATTTTTTTTAATAATAAAATATAAAAAATAGCTGTTTTTAATTTTATATTATTAAATAAATTTAACTTATAGTTAACTTCTTTAATTTTCTTTAAGATTTTAAATAATTTAAGTTTTTTAAAATTTAGTTTATTACTTAATTAATTTATTTTAATATTTAATAGCTTTTTATTATATAAATACTATAGTAAATAAACTATATCCCTCTTTTAAAAAGTTAGTTTTTTAATTTTTATATAGTTTACTTATTGCTTTATATAGTTTTAAATAAACTTAAGTTATTCTTTAAGTTTTTTTTATAATTTAATTATATCTTTAGCTAAAATTTAAGTATTTTTTATATTTAAGCTATTATAAAATAGTTTATTGGCTTTTAATATAAATCTATAATTAATATAAAATAATATAATTTCTATAGATTTTAAAATAAAGTTATTATATTAATTTTATATTACAGGAAGTTTTTTTATTTAATTATTTTATATAAGGTTAATATAATATTATAAATATACTTTAATAACCTAGTTTATTTTTTTTATTTAACTATTTATTTGTAAATAATATATAATATTTAATTTATAATAAGTTTTAAATTTAGCTATTAATTTTTATTAAAACTTAAAAATAAAAATATTTTTTTTATTTAATATAATTTCTACTAGTAGTTTATATTTTATAAAAATATATTTTATATAAAAATATATTAAATCTTTTATAATATAAGATTTTTTATATAATAAAAAGTAAACTTATATAAAGAATTTATTTATTATTATAAAAATATTATTATAAACTATATTAATTAATAGTTTTTTTAACTTTAATAAATTAATAATATAATTAAATATAATAATATATTAATTTTATTTAAAAACTAAAATAAATTATAATTTTTTATATAGCTAATATTATTTATTTTTTATTTTTTTATATATATTATATTTTTTAATAATTTTTTTAACTTTTTATTTAAGTTTTTTAAAGTAATAATAATATAATATATAATTATAAATAATTTATATACTTTAATATACTGCTGTAATTATACTAATATATAAAAAAAAATATTATTAAGCTTTATAGCTAGGCTTAAATAAGCCTAGCTGTTTTAAAGCTTATATTATAATAAATAAATAAAAAAAATATATTTTAATATACTTTTTATTTAATAAAATTATTATATATATTTTATTAAATATAATAATAAAAGTTTATTTTTTTAAATTTTATAAAAAACTTTAAAAGTTTAAAAAAATAAAAAAAAATAAAATATTTATAATTATAAATATTTTTTTTATAAGTTTAATTATAATAGCTTTTTAAAAAAATTTATTTAAATTATAAATATAAATAATTTTATATTTTTTTAAGCTTTTAAATATTAAAATAATATTAATTTAAAAGTTTTAAGTTTTTTTTAATATATTATAGCTGCTGCTATTATTTAATATATTAATTATATTAAATTTAAATTTTTAACTTTTTATTAAAGCTATTTTATGTTTTTATATAATTTTATTAATATTTTTAATATAAATATTTTTAATATAATTTTTATTTTATTTCTTGATTTTTTTATTTTTAAAGCTTTTTTTTTATATAGTATTACTATTATTACTTATATAAAATATATTTATAATAGCTTTAAAATATACTTTTAATAAATTATAAAATATTAAATATAATATATAAATTAATTAAGCTTTTATATATATATTTAATTTTTTAAACTTTATATTTTTTATTTTATTATTATTACTTTAAGTTTTAAATAAACTTTTTTATTTTAATAATTTATATTTTATTATTATTAATAAAAGTAAAATTTTTATAATATATATTAACTTTAAATTATTTTTATTTATATATTTAATAAATATTTTTAGAATATATTTAATAAATATTTTTAGAATATATTTATTATTTTATATAAATTTATTTTTTTATTTATTTAAGCTTTTATTAAATTTTAATATATTTATTTAAATATTTAATAATTAATATATTATTTAAAGTTAATTAAGCTTTTATATATATATTTAATTTTTTAAACTTTATATTTTTTACTTTATTATTATTACTTTAAGTTTTGAACTTTTTTATTTTAATTATTTATATTTTATTATTATTAATAAAAGTAAAATTTTTATAATATATATTAACTTTAAATTATTTTTATTTATATATTTAATAAGTATTTTTAAAATATATTTATTATTTTATATAAATTTATTTTTTTATTTATTTAAGCTTTTATTAAATTTTAATATATTTATTTAAATATTTAATAATTAATATATTATTTAAAGTTTTTTTTTTATATATTTTATATTTAAATATTTATATTAATATTAATATAGCTTTAAAAATAATATTAATAAATATTATAGTTTTAATTAAAGTTAAAATAAATATATTAATAATTTATATATAAATATATAAAATTTAAATAAATTTAAAAAAGTTTTTATTAATTATATTAAAAAAATTTTAATTATAAAGTTTTTTTTTAATATTTATATAATTTTATATTTTAATATTTTATTTAATATAATTATTATTTTTATTTATTATTTATTATTTTTATTTATAATATTTTTATTTAAATATATTAAATTTATTAATAATTTAAAATATTTATAATTTTAATAAAATAATATTTTAATAAATTTATTAATTAATATTTTTATTAAAGTTATATATTTTATATATTAATATAATATAAATAAATATTAGAATATTTACTTTAAGTAAATATAAAATAAATAATATATTAATTATAATAATTAATATTTTAAATAACTTTTAATTTAAATTTTATTTTATTAAATATATAATATTTTAATCCTATACCTAGTATAAAGTAGCTAGTTTTTAAAAAATAAACTTTAACATTAGGTTTATATTAATATAAAAATATATAAAATTTTATAAGTAGTTTTAAGTTATATAACTAATAACTTTAAATAAAAGTTTAATTTAATTATTATATAAATATTATATTAATAATTAATTATTTAAACTATATTTAATAAATATAATAAATAATTTTATATAATAAATTATTTTATAATTATTATTTATATAAGTTTTATTATATTTAATAAAAATACTTTTATAAAATTATAGTTTTATTTTATAAATAAATAAATACTTTATTAAAAATATAGTTTTTTTTTTAATTAATTATTTTATTTATAATTGATTTAATAGTATATATTAAAGAAGTTTTATATAATTAATTTATAATATAATATTTTTTTATTAATTTTATTTTTAAAGCCTAAGGCTATATAAAGTTTTATTTTTTTTTTA
This sequence comes from Trichoderma asperellum, assembly GCF_020647865.1. NCBI lineage: Eukaryota > Fungi > Ascomycota > Sordariomycetes > Hypocreales > Hypocreaceae > Trichoderma > Trichoderma asperellum. Next base: position 1,889,323 of record NC_089417.1, read on the forward strand.
ATAAATAACTATATTTTTTCTATAATACTTTATAATATTTTTAAATAATATTTTTTAATTTTTAAAAGCTTAATTAATTATTATAAAGCAATAACAATAATTATTAAAACTATTAAAGTTTTTATATTTTATTTTTTTATAACTTTTATAATTTATTTTATAAAATAATATTAAAGTATAATAAATATTTAAAATATATTTATAAAAATTAAATATATTTTTTTAGTTATAGATAAATATATTTTTAAAGTTTTTAATAAATATATATTTTATTAACTAATTTTATAATATTTTATTAACTAATTTTATAATATAATATTTAATAATTAAAAATAAATATTTAAATATTATTAAATATTAAATTAAATATAAGCTTTTTAAATAATAATAAAAATTAATAAAGTATTAATAATAATTAATATTATTATTTTTATAAATAAATAAAAGTTTTATATAATTATTATATTTTTAAAAGTAATATTAATAAATTAATATATAAAATAAATAAATACTTTATTATAATATTTAATTTTTTAATAAATTATATAATATAAAATATATTAAAAACAATTATTAAAAATATATAATTATTTTATTATATATATATAACTTTATAAATATATAACTTTTTATATTTTTTTATTAATTAAAAAAAATTTATTTTTATAAGTATTTTTTAGCTTAAGTAATAAAGCTAGCTGCTTTAATAATTACTTTTATATTTTAAAGCCTTTTAAAAATAATTATTTATTAATTTTATAAAAATTAATAATTATTTTTAAAAATATACTTAAGCTTTTATTTATTTTTTAATTTATAAATTAAATACTTTTTTATTTTTTTTTTAATTTATAAATTAAATAAACTCTTGCTATTACTTTAATTTATAAATTAAAAATATTATTTTATTTTATTTTATAAATTATTTTTTTTAATAAACTTTTATTAACTTTTTATTTTTTTAAATATTAAATTATATTTTTTAATTACTTAAATAAACTTTTATTATTTTTTTAAATTTAAAAGTTTTATTTATTTAATATATTTATACTTAAATTAAAAAGTTAATTAATATTATATTATTATTTATATATTTATTTAAGCTTTTTTAATAAATATAAATTTATTTTAACTACCTGCTAGTTAATTATACTTTTATAAATTTTATTATATTTTTATTTAATTAATAATTTAATTAATATATTTATTAAAAGCTTAATTATTTATTATAATAGTTAATTATATTAAAATAAATTATTTAATATTTTTTAGTTTTTTTTATAATATAATAATAATTTTAAAATTAAAAATTTAATAATATAAATTTATAAATATTAACTTTTATAATAATTAATATAAATAATTTTTTTATTTAATAAATTTAATTTTAAAAGCTAGTTTTTTATAAATTTTATAATAATAAAAAATTTTAAATTTAATAAAAATAATATAATTATTATTATAATTATTTAATTAAATTAGAAACTTATATATTATATAATATTATTTATTAATAAATTTAAGCTTTTTTAATAATATTATAATTAATAATTTATTAAAATATTTATTAATAAATTTTAAATATTTATAATTAATTAAAACCTAGTTTTATTTATATATATTTTTAAAAAGCAATTAATAAAAATATATAATAGTTTTACTAAAAATATATAACTTTATAAATATATAACTTTTTATACCTTTTTATTAGCTAAAAAAACCTATTTCTATAAGTACTTTTTAGCTTAAGTAATAAAGCTAGCTGCTTTAATAGCTATTTTTATACTTTAAGGCTTTTTAAAAATAATTATTTATTAATTTTATAAAAGCTAATAGTTATTTTTAAAAGTATATTTAAGCTTTTATTTTTTTAATTTATAAATTAAATATATTTTTATATTTTTTTTAATTTATAAATTAAATAAACTTCTGCTATTATTTTAATTTATAAATTAAAAACACTAGCTTGCTTTTATTTATAAATTATTTTATTTAATAAGCTTTTATTAATTTTTTATTTTTTAAATACTAGGCTATATTTTTTAATTATTTAAGTAAATTTTTATTATTTTTTTAAATTTAAAACTTTTATTTATTTAATATACTTATAGTTAAATTAAAAAGCTAATTAATATTATATTATTATTTTATATATTTTTTAAGCTTTTTTAATAAATATAAATTTATTTTAATTATTTACTAGCTAGTTATATTTTTATAAGCTTTACTATATTTTTATTTAATTAATAATATAATTAATTAATTTATTAAAAGCCTAGCTGCTTATTATAATAGCTAGTTATATTAAAATAAATTATTTAATATTTTTTAACTTTTTTTAAAATATAATAATAATTTTAAAATTAAAGATTTAATAATATAAATTTATAAATATTAACTTTTATAGTAGTATTATAACCTAACTCTTATAGTTACAACTATAGGCCTACCAGGTAGGTATTGCTAGATTAACTTAAGCCTGATGCATTAATTAATAATAGTTTAATATAAATTATAATTAATTTATTTTAATATATACTTAAGATTAATAAAAATTAATATTAATTTATTATAATTTAAAAATATTAATTAAATATAAAAGTTTACTTTTTATATTTATTTAAATAAACTTAAATAGCTAATTATTAATATAGTTTTATATTTATAAATTAAAAATATTTATAATTTTTATTAATAATTATTATTATAATATTATTACTTATAGGTTTTTTAATCTATTTACTAATATAAACCTAAAGAATTTATTTTAGGTTTATTCTTTAGGAATTTACTTTATATTAATTATTTAATATATAATTTATTATATATTAATAACTTTTATTTAAATAATTACTAAACCTATAGGTAATATTAAAATAAATAACTTCTAGAACTTTATTAAACCTATAGATTAATTTAGTATAAAAGAATAAATATAATAGCAAGTGCTTTTATTAAATCTACTAAATCTACAAAACCCTATAAGCTATTTAACTATTTTTAAATAATTAATTTAATAATTAAAAATATAAAAAACTAATAATATATAAAATATTAATATTTTATAATAATAGCTTACTATACTTTATAACCTACTAGTAGTACTACTAGTTATAGCACCTACTATAGTTATACCTATAATATAATTTATTAAAATAATTAAAAAATAACTTAAAAAAATTCTTAAACCTTTTTATTTTAATAAATTTAATAAAAATTTAATTAAGCTATATAAATTCTTTAATAACCTTTAAATATATTTTAAATATTATTTTATAAACTTTTTTATATTTATTAAATTATTTAAATATATTTAATATATAAAAACTTAAATAAATAAAGTAATAAAAGATTAAATTAAAGTAATTTTAAAAAATTATTAAAAAAACACTTTTAATAAATAAAAAGCTTAAACTATAGTTATTTTTATTAATTATAGTAATTTTTAAAAAAAAACTAAAAAAGGTTTTTAAAATTATTAATAAAACCTAAGAAATAAAAAAAAAACTTAAAGACCTTAAATAAAAAAAACTATACTATTAGTATACTTTAATATTCTTTTAGCTACTTATTAAAATAAATTAAATTAAAAATTTAAAAAAAAAATTTATTACTATAGTTTAAAATCTAAAGTTAAAAATAAAATTTATAAAATAAATTAATAAAAAATTAATTTTATTAATTTTACTTAAAAAATTATTAAAATTAATAATTAATAATAAAAAAAAAAGTAAAAATAAAAAGTTAAAAAAAATAATACTATAACTAAACCTTACCTATAAGTAAACTAAAAAAAAAAAAAATATATTATAAAAGACAATAAAACTTAACTAGGTAAAATAAACCTTAATATTATTAAAATTATTAAATTTAAAAGAAAATATAATTTTTATAGTAAAACAGGCTATAAAAAAGCTTATTATTATATTAAAAAAATATAAAAAAAAATAAAAAAAATCTTAAATAAAAAAATAAAAAAATAGTAAATACTATAAAAAAATATATAAGTAAATATTATTATTAAAATACTTTATACTAGATTTAGTTAAATTACTTACTATAATAATATATACTTTATATATAAAAGTAATAAAAATAAATTAAAATATTATTTAAAAAAGTAAAAGAAAGTAAAACTTTAAAAAGAAGTTAAAATTAATACTTTAACCTTCTATAAATTACTTAATAATAAAAATTTAAATTTTAATATAAAATTAATTTATAAATACTATAGATTTATTAATTTTATTTATAAATATAATAAAAAATAAATAATAATTTTAAAAAAAACTATAAATATAATAACTATTATTTATAAAACTTTAACTATAAATATTAAAGATACTTAAACTATAGATTTATAAAAGAATATTAGTATAGTTATAAAAAAAAATAATAAAATATAAAAGCTATATATAAACTTTTTAAAAAAGAAAATAAATTAATAAAAAAGTATTTTAAAATATAAACTTTTAAACTAAAACTAAAATATATAACTTATAATAAATTAAATATAAAAAAACACTGCTGCCTTAAAAATAACCTATATATTATATATAAAAAAATAAATTATATTTATAAACTATTTAATTATAAACCCTAGTAATATAGCTAGTGCAGTTTCTAGAAACTATAATATAATAAAGCTTACCTAAAGTTTAATAAAAAAATATATAAATATTTATAATATTATTTATAAAATAAAAAATATTATTATAAAAAACTATAAAAATTAAATAAATTAATTTTATTTTATATATATTAATATAACCTTTGTTATTTTTAAGACTTTAATTATAATTATAAAAAATATAATATTTATAAATTAATAAATAAAGAATATAACTATATATATATTCTAAAAGCATAAGTAAAAAAAAAAAAAAAATAAAAAAAATAATAATACCTTAAAGAATATTTATTTTAATAAATTAGCCTAAAATAAATATAAAAATAAATAAAAGCTATTAAATAAAACCTAAAAGATATTTATAATTATATTTTAATTTATAATATTTTTAATATTTTTAATAAAAATTATAAAAAATATTACTAAAAGAAATATAATAATATATATTATTAAATATATATATATAATAAATTAAAAGATTAATAAAGTAAATAACTAAAGAAAGTTAAAGTAAAAAATTACTTAATAAATTCCTTTTTAAACTATAATATATAATATTATAAAAAATACTATAAAAAAATACTAGTTTTATTAAATAACTTAAAAGCTTTTATAAAAAAACTATAACTTTAATAATTACTTAAATAAAAAATAAAAAAATAAAACTTTAATTAAAAAATATTATTAAATAATTAAAAAATAAAATAATTAAATTAAATATTAATAATATAAAAAATATTAATTTAAAATATAATAAAAAAGCCTTTTAAATATAATTATTATTAATTTAATTAAAATATTTAAAAAAAAAGCTAATAATTAATAAATATTTAAACTAGTAATTAATTAAAATTTATATAAATAATAATTTAAATTATAATTTAATTACTAACAGCTTAATAAACTAGCTTAAAATACTATATATTATTAAAAAAATACTATTAATTATCTTTAATATTATAAATATAAATATAAAAATAACTATTATTTATAAAACTAATTATTTTTTTATAATAGTTATTAATTAAACTAAAAATATAAAATTTAATATATTAAACCTATAAAACTATAATATTTTATTAAAATATCTATAGTTAAAAAAATATAACTTTATAATTAACTAAAAGATAAAAAAAATAATTTAAAAAGAAAATATTTTCTTAAGGTTATAATTAAGCTAGGAAAAGGGCAAGAAAAGTAAAAATATACTTATAAACCTATAACTAAAACCTTTTATATAATTAATAAAAAAAAATAAAATAAAAAAAATAAAATTAAAAAAATAAAAATATAAAAAAAGTTAAATTTAACTTTAAAAAATTATTAATATTATTATAATATAATAATTAATAATAAAAAATAAAAATTATATAAATTAATAAAATTATTACTAAATATTATATTAAACTAACTAAATTTAATATAATATTAGTAAAAGTAAAAAAATAAACTAAAATTAATAAAAAAAAACCTTTAGTTAAAATATTATAATAATATTAAAAATATAAAAAATTATATTAATAAATACTTAAAGAAAAATTATTATTTTATTTAAAATAAAATTATAAAATTATTTTTAAAAATAAAACTTTACTAAAGCTTTATAAAATTTATAATTTTAATAAAATAAAGCTTAAAATATTTAAAAAATAGCTATAAATATAATTAAATAAAAAATATATTAAAGTATTAAACTTTTTAATAAAGTATTTTATTATTTTTATATTAAAAAAATAAAAAACTTTATTTAGTTATTAATTATTAATAGCTTAATAAAATAATTATTAAAAATAAAATACTTTTACTATTAATTATTAAAATTAAAGAAAAATTATAAAGTATAAATTAATTTATAGCTTTAGACTTTATAAAAGCCTATAAACTTATAAAAATAAAAAAAATATATAAATAAATAATTGCCTTTAAAATAAAATATAAATTATTTAAATATTTAATTATATTATAAAAACTTATAAATATATTAATATTATTTTAAAAAAAATTAACTTTATTTTTAAAAAATACTTAAATAACTTTATAATAGCTTATATTAATAATATTTTAATTTTTTTAAAAATATTAAAAAAATATAAAAAATATATTTATAAAGTATTATAAAAACTATAAAACTTTAAGCTTTTTATTAACTTAAATAAATATTAATTTTATATATAATAAATTAAGTTTTTTAAATATATTATTATATTAAAAAAAGTTTAAATAAACTTAAATAAAATTACTGCTATTTAAAATTAAAAACTTTTAAAAACCTATAAAAAATTATAAAGTTTTTTAAAACTTATTAATTATTATTAAAAATTTATTTAAAAATATAGTAAAATTATAAAATTATTAACTAATATTATTTAACTTAAAAAAAATAAAAAAAGTAAAAAAAAATAAAAAAATAAAAAATTATTTTAAACTAATAAAATAAAATTAATATTTTAAAAACTTAAAAATACTATTATTAATAAACTAATATTAACTATATATAACCTAAATAAATTTATTAAAATTAAAATAAATACTTTTAACTTTACTTTAAAAAAAACCTTAAAATAATAAAATAAAAATAAAAAACTTAAATTAATAACTTTTTTTTTTAAAAAACTATATAATCTAGAATTAAAATATTTTATTTATAATAAAGAATTTTTAATAATTATTAAAGTATTTAAAAATAATAATATTATTATTTAAAAAATAAATATAAAATTAAAGTTTATATTAATTATTAAAATATATTTTACTTTATAATTATATAATAACTTTTTATATAATAAATTTATTATTTTAAATTTTTAATAAATTTTAATTATAAAATTATTTATTATAAAAAAATAAAAAATAAAAAAGCTAATACTTTAAGTTAAAAAAAAATATTTTAAAGAAATTTTTAAATTTAAAGTATAAATTTTATATAAAAATAATTAAAAAAATTATAAATAAATTTAAATTAATATTTTATTTATTATAAAAAAATATAACTTTATTTTTAATAAAATTAAAAATTAAATTAAAGACTAATAACTAAAGCAGTTTCTTAAGGAAATAACTATAATTAATAAACTTTTAAAATAAAGTAAATAAATTTAAGTATTAAAAAAATTATAAATAAAAATAATTTAAAATATTTATTATAGTAAATATAGTTATTTATATAGGCTAATGTAGTATTTTCTTTTATATTAATATAAGGCTTTTTTATAACTTTTATTATATGCTTTAATTGACTAATCCAAGCATTCTAATAATATCTTAAGCCATAAGCCAGATAGCTAACTTCCAACCTACATTATCTATTATCAATGGCATACACAGACAGCTTCGCCCTTCCACATGGCTTACCGTCTTCTTCACAAGCCATTCCCAGCACTAAAGGAGCTGATCTTATGGTCTTAAAAGTAGCATCTGTACTCTCGACCTCCTATTCAGACAATGAATTTCGCGACGCAATATTCCTGGCCGATGAGCGACTCTCAAGAGGCAGTGCTAAAACTAGACGCCTACTCCGACTAGATCTCTTACGGGAAGCTATTGATTGTAATGGCGAAATTATCGACGAAATGGGCTGTGTTGTGGAGGTTTGTCAGACTCTGATCATTCTACTTGGTTATCCAAGCTGGTAACAAGTTATGCAGCGCTTGAAGCTTATCCGTGGCGTGGTTGAAAAAGTGAATACTCGCATCGAAGCTATCAAACGCCAAATCGATTTAGCACATAATCAAACCTCTCCTGCTCTGCGAGACATGTCATCTCTTTTCGAGCAACACAAGGAAATAGAGAAGAAGCAGGAAACTCTCAGCGCTGTTGAAGGCTACTTCATATTGACAGAAGACGAAATCGATTTGCTGACTTCAACGTTGAGACCCGTTGACGATGCCTTCTTCACCTGTCTCCAGAAAGCCAAAAGGATCACCATTGGCTGCGACATACTCTTGGGTTTTGAAAGCCAAACCCTGGGCTTAGAATTAATCGATCGAACATCCGGCCATGTAAATTTAGCTTTCCAAAAACTCTACAAATGGGTTCAGCAAGAGTTTAGGACGCTCAATTTAGAAAACCCCCATGTGAATCCGTCCATGCGGCAAGCGTTAAGAGTCCTTGCAGAACGACCTTCTCTTTTCCAGAACTGTCTTGACTTTTTTGTGGCGTCTAGAGAAAGATTTTTATCTGAGGCTTTTCACTGTGCTCTCACAGGCATTACGCCACAGGGCACAGAAGATACTTCCACCAGACCAATTGATTTAACGGCACATGATCCGCTCCGCTATGTCGGTGATATGTTTGCTTGGGTTCATTCTGCAACAGTGGGTGAGCGAGAAGCGCTTGAAACGCTATTCACCATAAAAAAGGATGATGCGCTTAATACACCAATGCCGAGCTCCAACGAAAACCTTTGGCATTTTCCCTCAGATGAAATCTCAGTCGACACTGATTCTAAGGTTCTTGAAGCTCTTAACCAAGTGATGGACCGCAATTTCTCACCGGTTGTTCGAATACTGCGCCAGCGTGTTGAGCAAGCAGTCCAGTCAAACGAAGATGTCATCCCCGCCTATAGAATCTCCACGCTTCTCAGTTTCTATCGGGCTACATTTGAGAAGCTTTTAGGCGCGGGATCCAGCCTGGAAGAATGTTCGGGGGGGTTGGAGAAAGTAGCCAAGCGACAGTTTCGATCACTTGTGAGAGATAATATTTTATCCATTCAAGGTGAATTTCAACAAGTTCCGTCAAACCTAGAACCCCCACGATTCCTCCAAGATGCTTTTAAACAGCTCAGTATTATTCTCCAAACTTATGAGTCTTCTTTGTCTGTGTCCGCAGACCCTGGAAGTGAGGTTCAGAGTATATTATCGCAAGCCTTTGAGCCATATATGTCCGGCTGCGAGGAGATAGCGAAGCCGATGACATATCCTGAGAGTGGGATATTCATTGTCAATTGCAAACTCACGGCAGCTCTCTGCCTAGAAGGCTTCGAATGCACGGACTTCCGAGCAAAACAAATTCGAGAGAGCATATCAAAGGATGTTGTTAACTTAATTAACGACCAACATGCTCTGTTTCGCCAGAAATCAGGGTTAGATACGCTCTTGAATTGCCTAGAAGATGGCGAACTCGCTTCAGTGGCACCATCCTCTGTTATCCAAGCCAGCCAGGAGTTGGATGACTTCCTCCCCTCCGCATTAATGGATGCAATGGATAGGCTGAAGGGGCTCCAGGATTCAGAGATCGCTCGTGAGACTATAGAACAAGCTGCTGAAAAATTCTGTACTGATTTTGAGGGGTTGGAGGCGGCTGTTGCAACCCACTTTGATGATGTAACAAACACAGAGGTGGCTGTGAGGTTTTCAAGGACATCGGCCGAAATCCGTGTTCTCTTGTCTTGATACACAGCACTCACGGATACAAAGTATTCTCATTGTAGCCATATTTTACATTGCATCGGCTGATCTGAATGCGCACACTTAATTATATATTATTGCGTTCATCTTGAAGATAATAATTAATAATAATGTTTACGAACAACGGCCCGTGGAAAAGCATTGCTGTTCGCTGTACAGCATATCCTTGTTTGATCAGATCTCATCTCCTCGTTTCATTGTTGGACCGGAACGCTTCTACACTATGCCGCACGGAACTGCTCGAGCTGCGCCGACGTCGCGCTCTCTGTTCCCACGGCTCAGAGGGATGCAGTCCCGTAGATTTTGCGAATGCGTTGAGAATATCTGTGAGTGAAACAACTCCAATCAGCTTACCTGACAGCAGCGCACCAGCCATCGCGGCTGCTGGAACCGAGGCGACAGGGGCAGCAGGTGGGATCGCTCCCGGAGCAACTTCGCTCGCTGTAGAGCTCTGTGATGATACCGTTGGTATAGCGGGTGTAGGTAGAGGTGACGGTGGCGGTCCAGAGTCCACAACCCACATTCGATGCGATCTTGTTGCTACCAGTTTGGCGACAGTATGAGCCAACGTGGAATAGGGGTTTACATAGAAAACGGGATAGACATCCTGTCCCTTTTCTACGCCTCTTTCATTGAGAATAACAGAAATGAAATTCATACAAGACCCACTGAGTAGGTGTGCGCTCGAGGAACTTGTCAAGTGCCGTACGTCTTTAGTTGAAATGTTCCCCACCACATTTTGCCCATTGTCCACAATGGCCACGCTTGAGAGGCCCTCATCATACATGAGAGACAGAGCTTCTGTAAGTGGAGCATCGGCACTGTGGGCTTGTCAATTATGGTTCGCGAATATGGGGCCTTTTGTTGGAGCAAACTGTACTCACTGAACTGAAATGATGGGCTGGACGCCAATCCCCAACTCTTGCACCGTAACTGGGTAGAGCCGATCAATTGTGGGAAAATTGATTCCCTCATTCCAGAAAAATTCGACCATACGAAGCTGACTTAAAATGCCTATAACATCACCGGCTGTATCGGTGACTAGAATTCTGTGTATTCCGCTACCGAGCTTCTCAATAGCCTGAGATAGGTTGACGTTTGAGCTCAGTTTAACGATGTTTTCTCTGAAACATAGACTCTGGATCTCTCGAAGTGTTATGCGAGTTCCTCCTTGGGCTTTAACCATGATGTCGTGATTATCGGGCCGAGAAAGGCCCACGACGGTTAGGAGATAAGAGTTCAAGTCATTATAGTCAAAGCAAAATGCTGGGTTAGAGGCTGAAGATTCATCCTTCACGAGAACAACGCTAGTTGGGCTCTGTAGCAGCATCTATGAGTGCAGCGTGAGTACAAAGGACCAAGCAACAATGCAGGGGATAGCCGGTACTTACCATAGTCGCTTCCTCCACACTGCATTCGATTTTAGTCCATCTTACATCGTCGAGAGAAACAAGCTCTCCTATGGCAATATCTCCCCATTCTCGGCCAACAAACTTGGGATTTTGGTGTCTGCTGGTGGAAGGCGGGTGGTTGACGAGATCCTGAATCGCCGCTTGTGTGAGGGAAGGATGCCGATGGCGGGGCGAAGGTGGAAGATTGCGGAAGCTCTCTGTAAAGCTTTGTCGATGGGTCGCTCTGCCGGTACTCGAGCTCGAGTGTGACCTTTGTGGTGAGGGCGACGACGACGACTTGGCATCGGCTAGCTTGGTGGGTTTCTCTGTATCGGTATTGACAGACATATTAGATCTTGCTGCTATCGCATCCATATCCATTACATGTTGGCAAGATTCCATGGAGAATATCCAGCGGAGAAAAAGGTGAAAGGAGTAAAGGTAATGCGAGGTGTTCTCAGGTGATGTGACTAGGAAGAGGCGTAATCCCCCGGATATACTTTCTGCTCCATTTAACTCGTCGCATCATAGTAGAGCTCAAGTGCGGTCATAGGTACTCCGCCTAGCAAGTACTGTAGGTGGCGATTCGTTGAGAGGCTGCGTTCTACCTAGTTCAGTGGCTCCACTGATCCTAGCTACCCTGGTAGGCCGTCAAGCCGCGAACAGAATAAGCAATACAGAGTAGCGGATACCAAGTAGTAGTATCCTCATGAGTGGAAGCAAAAAGCGAGAGTTGACGCGGACAGACGTGCAGTCCTATGGATACAAATGACATATGTAGAAGCAGTGTGCCCTTGTGTTATTGAGCAGAGATATCTCTCGCAATTTATCAGATATCCCTGCCTTTTCAACAGCCAAATCACCAGTCCCGCTCATCTTGTCAACCTTACCCGCGCGAGTGGCTCATAGGACGGCAAATTCCAACTGAGATTGGATCGATCGGTGCTTGGAATGCGACAGCTTTGCGTCCCAGGGATTCTAGTGCAATTGTCGAGCCAAGCAGAAGAATTTTTATAAATACGAGGACGGTCAATATGCTCTTGTGAAGCTACCGCGACCTGTCTTATAAAGTCAGCGGGTTTAGGCGTGGGCTTCTTCCTCTGATTAGATAGGCACTATCGCGGGCTAGTTTTTTCAGCACACGCCCAAATGTACTACACACCCTTCCCCTCCCCCACCTTCCTCACCTACACCCACCACAGAACTTCGATTTCTGTATTATCTGCTTTTCTCTTTTTTTGTCCTGCCGCTAGCTCCGCGATAAGGATCTTCTTTTTTGTTCTGATTGTCAAAAATCGTCACAGACATAACTGCGCGGCGTTCTCGTCCGTTAGCCGTCGCAGCCATGTCTCTTCTCTCCCCAGAAGTGCATGCAGAGCTCACGCAGCTTTTGCAGGCGCTTCAAGCCTCCGATAACAGCATCCGATCTCAGGCTGAAGAACACCTCCAAAATAGCTGGACGAATTCGCGCCCGGAGGTTCTCTTAATGGGCCTCGTGGAACAGATACAGGGCGGTACAGATAATGCGGTAAGTCTTAACTCTCGGGTTCTAACGATTTCTTGACTGCTGGGCCGCGAACTTTTTTTTTTTGACTTCTCTGCCTAGCTTCGTTCGTTCGCGGCTGTCATATTCAGACGCATAGCCTCGAAAACTCGGAAAACCGAATCTGGAAACAACGTAGATTTATTCTATTCGCTAGCGAAAGATCAAGCCGTTGTCATTCGACAGAAACTCCTTGAGACATTAGGCTCTGAAGCCGATCGAGCAGTTCGCAACAAAATAAGTGACGCCGTCGCAGAAGTCGCGCGGCAGTATACGGACAATAGTCAGTATCCCCGGTCACCGCACCTCATACTGTGCCCAACTTCCCTCGCCTTCGATACTAATACTTCAGCTCGACAGATGACTCTTGGTCCGAACTCCTAGGAGCACTCTTCCAACTAAGCCAGGCACTGGAAGCCGAAAGGCGAGAGAATGCGTACAGAATCTTCGCTACCACCCCAGGTATTATTGAAAAACAGCACGAAGAAGCGGTTCTGCAAGCCTTCCAAAGAGGCTTCAAAGATGACGCCGTCCAGGTACAATTATTGGTTCATGGTCTGCATTGCAGCTTACTGACTAGAGCTTTTCGTAGGTTCGATTAGCAGCTATGGATGCCTTTGCCTCTTTCTTCAGGACGATTAGCAAGAAAGGGCAATCTAAATACTACGCTCTAATTCCCGATGTGCTCAACATTCTCCCCCCCATCAAGGATACTCAAGATTCGGACGACTTAAGCAAAGCCCTGGTCGCACTTATCGACCTGGCTGAGACAGCACCGAAGATGTTTAAGCCTTTGTTCCACAATCTCGTTCAGTTCAGCATTTCTGTAGTTCAAGACAAAGAATTGGACACAATTTGCCGTCAGAATGCACTGGAATTAATGGCTACCTTTGCTGATTACGCTCCATCGATGTGTCGAAAAGATGCGTCTTACACTACAGACATGATCACTCAATGCTTGAGCTTGATGACTGATCTCGGCGAGGATGATGATGATGCCGCTGAATGGTTGGCGTCTGATGATGTGAGTTGCTTATGACAATAATTCGAACCATATTTCTCTTACTAATATCATTATTTAGCTCGAAGCAGACGAGAGCGACCAGAATCATGTCGCTGGAGAACAAACCATGGACCGCCTTGCCAACAAGCTAGGAGGGCAGACAATTCTTGCTCCTACATTCAACTGGCTCCCTCGAATGATGACTTCTATGGCATGGAGGGATCGACACGCTGCTCTCATGGCTATCTCTGCCATTTCAGAAGGCTGCCGAGACCTTATGATGGGAGAACTCAGTCAAGTTCTTGATCTAGTAATCCCTGCTCTTCAAGATCCGCACCCTCGTGTGCGATGGGCTGGCTGCAATGCGCTGGGACAAATGAGTACCGATTTTGCTCCTAAAATGCAAACTGATTTTTACGACCGGATTTTGAAGGCTATTATTCCTGTCTTAAACTCGCCAGAGGCTCGGGTAAAATCCCATGCCGCAGCGGCTCTGGTCAACTTTTGTGAAGAAGCAGAGAAATCAATTCTAGAACCTTACCTGGATGAGCTTCTATCTCATTTATTTCAACTACTCCAAAGCGAGAAGCGCTTTGTTCAGGAACAAGCCTTATCCACCATCGCAACTATTGCTGATGCGGCCGAAGCGGCATTCGCCAAATACTACGATACTTTGATGCCTCTTCTTGTAAATGTGCTTCAGAATCAGAATGAGAAAGAGTACAGGCTATTGCGAGCCAAAGCAATGGAATGTGCAACACTTATCGCCCTGGCTGTCGGCAAAGAGAGGCTTGGTCAGGATGCTATGACTCTCGTGAATCTGCTGGCCCACATCCAAACAAATATCACAGATGCAGACGACCCCCAGGCTCAGTATTTGATGCACTGTTGGGGCCGCATGTGCCGTGTTCTTGGTACCGACTTCATTCCTTTCCTAGAGAACGTTATGCCACCACTTCTCGAACTCGCCATGGCTAAACCGGACATACAGCTATTGGATGACGATGAGCAAGCCGAGCAAATGCAAGGAGAGGAAGGCTGGGAGTTTGTGCCACTTAAGGGAAAAATGATTGGCATTCGTACTAGCACTATGGATGATAAGAACATGGCCATTGAACTCTTGGTTGTATACGCTCAAGTGCTTGAGGGTGCCTTTGCCCCCTTTGTTGCAAACATCATGGAGAAGATCGCATTGCCTGGCCTTTCCTTCTTCTTTCACGACCCCGTTCGCTATATCTCAGCTAAGCTGGTTCCGCAGCTGCTCAGCTCCTATAAGAAGGCTTACGGCAGCCCCTCAAACGAACTGACTGGCCTTTGGAATGCCACTGTGGACAAATTATTGGAGGTGCTTACTGCGGAGCCAGCTATCGACACACTCGCAGAAATGTACCAGTGTTTCTACGAGTCTGTGCAAGTCCTGGGTAAAGAGTGCCTTACGATAGATCACATGAATCGCTTCATCGACTCCGCTCTTTCAGCACTGGAAGACTATAAAGACCGAGTAGCAGAACGTGCCGATGCCAAGGAAGGCGCCACTGCTGATGACGTAGAGGACGAAGCAGAAGAGACTCTTATAGCAATTGAAGATGACCAAACGCTTCTGTCTGATATGAACAAAGCGTTCCATTCCATCTTCAAAAATCACGGTGTTGCGTTTCTGCCAGCATGGGAGCGTCTCATGTCCACCTATGAAGGATTCCTCGCATCACCTGATCCAACACAGCGCCAATGGGGCCTCTGCATCATGGACGATGTTTTGGAGTATTGTGGCCCACAAAGTATTCGATATGCGACATACATTCAGCAGCCCCTTATTGATGGCTGCAGAGATGCCTCTGCAGCAATTCGTCAAGCAGCTGCGTACGGTATTGGTGTTGCAGCACATAGAGGCGGCGCTGCGTGGTCTCCATTTCTAGGGGGGTCTGTCCCGTTTCTGTTCCAAGTAACGCAAGTTCCTGAAGCTCGGAACGAAGACAACGTGTATGCGACAGAAAATGCTTGCGCTGCCATTGCCAAGATTCTCCACTACAACTCCAGCAGTCTTGAGGACGTTCCAACAACTATAAACCAGTGGATCGACACGTTACCAGTTACAAATGATGAAGAGGCAGCTCCTTATGCGTATGCATATCTAGCAGAGCTGATTGATCGGTGAGTAACTTGATGAGAATTTCATGGATTCAAGCAAGATAATTGCACAAAAAAAAAAAAAACTGGCTAACTCAAATTCACAGCCAATACCCATCTGTAATGAACCAAGCTGGCAAAATTTTCGTTTTCATCGCCCAGGCCCTGGAGGCAGAGACGCTTCAAGGACAAACGGCCAGCCGTGTGGCAGCTGCAACAAAAATTCTTCTAACGGCTGCAAACGTAGACCCAATGCCATTGCTTCAGCAGTTCTCTCCAGAGTCACAACGAACGATTATGGGTTATTTCAGCTAGTAGTGGTTTGGTCGATAGAGAGCCAAGGTTCATTCCTGATTTGCACTGGCTATTAACCAGTGAAACAAATACAAAAATGGCGCGCTTGGAAATTTGAAAACGCTAAACAAAATTTGCCAATACCATGCTGCGGGCCGAGTAAATAATGAGACAAGAGGGCAGAATATCTGTCGGTAAAGAGGAATATCAACAATTTATACAGGATAGCGGATTGTACAATTTCCCAGCTATCTCAAATGTAAGGGTAAACGATTAAGCAGGTCAGTAGTTAGGAGAGTGAACGGCTATAATCAAGTCAACTACTTAAATTTAACAGAATAAATAATTTATAGTGATGTTTACTAAATAAATACTGCAGCTCTCGCTGCGGGAAGCCTCTAATTGATTTTCTATCGATATATATTAGACAAACGAAGTACGCAGATGGCGGAGCCGCCGTGGATGTTGGGCTTATCTAAGCTCTAACCAATACAGTGTATATACTAGTTACGTGGCTATCTAGACACTGTACAACCTAGCCATTTAGTCAATTTTTTTTTTTTACCATTGGCTACAATAGTCAATTCTGTCTCATCTTCTTACATAGCATCTAGATAATATCCCTTATACATTTAGGCAATGTCGTCCCCCGATCGTCGCGCTGGCATGAAACGGCCCAGTAATTATCATTCCTTCCAATACTTATCACCTTTGCGGGTGAATGGCTAATCGTGGCGATGGCCTCTGCTACAGGAACTCAGTCGCTACCACCGCCATCTCTGCCGCAACTGGTCGCGGAGCAGAAGACTCCTATCCCGGTCACTGATAAAGATACCCAGCGATTGATTGTCGTTCTATCAAATGCTAGCCTTGAGACATACAAGGCCGTTCAAGGTGGTGTCAGCCGAGCTGGTATCCACCGAGAGGAAAAATACTCGCTTCTCAACAGCGATGAGCATATAGGCGTCATGCGGAAGATGAACCGCGACATTAGCGATGCACGACCGGACATCGCGCATCAGGTTGCGTATATTTGGACCTGAAAAATCGGAAACATCGTACTAACTATCACAGTGTCTGCTGACCCTCCTGGACTCACCTATCAACAAAGCCGGCAGACTCCAGATTTACATTCATACAGCCAAAGGTGTGCTGATCGAGGTATCCCCCTCTGTCCGCATTCCCCGGACTTTTAAGCGATTCGCAGGCCTCATGGTGCAACTTCTACATCGACTCTCTATTCGCTCCACAACTTCAAACGAGAAGCTTCTACGCGTGATTCAGAATCCGATTACAGACCACTTACCACCAAATTGCCGGAAAGTAACTCTTAGTTTTGATGCTCCAGTAGTTCGCGTGCGTGAGTACATGGAGGCTTTAAACCCCAAGGAGAGCATTTGCGTTTTCGTTGGAGCTATGGCAAAAGGCGCCGACACTTTTGCCGACTCAATAGTTGATGAGAAAATTTCCATCAGCAATTATTCGCTATCAGCAAGTGTAGCATGCAGCAAGTTCTGCCATGCAGCTGAGGATGCATGGGATATCCTATAAACTTGACTAAGAGGAGTAGATTAGCTTGCTGATCGAATACAAACCGGCTTGACGTTGATACAACATCCCGTTTTGCCTAACAGCTCAAAGTCAAAATTGGGATCCTAGCAGTTGGCGCCATATACTGTTTTTACAACCAAAACATTATGGCGCTAATAGCAGCTAAGACACTACGGCTATGGCGATTAGTCATTTACGGTTTAGCAGGGAATTTTCTTATTAGAAGCCATAGAAACCAATGCAGCCTCCTCTTGGAAATACATGTAGTATAATAATTACTTTACAAGCATTGTTGTAATCAATTTTTCGGTGCATATATATTTGCTGAGTTGCTTAGCAGATATTCTGCATAATTTCAACCTTGACCTATTTACACTGATCCCTGTGTCATACGTGACGACAAAAAAATTTTTTTTTTCTTCCTGGGTTCAGGTCCTGCAAAGCTGATAACCTCATCTCTTAATCGCAACCTATCACACCATGGGAGTCGGAAACAAACGGACGCTTACGAAGACAAGGCGCAAGACGCGGTATGGTTGTCCTAAGCTACTAGATGTTATTATGCTGCCTTCTGAAACTGATTTCAAAAAGTGATCTGGATCAAATCATATCTGATCTTCGATCCGCGAAGCACCTAACGCAATACAAGAACACAAAGCTGTCTCAAGATCTCCCAGGGCTTGGTAAAAACTACTGCGTCGCCTGTTCTAGGTGGTTTGATGCCCCTTCAACTTTAACGGCCCACGAGCGAGGAAAGCCGCATAAGCGAAGGTAGATCTGCGCAAGCTTTTTTTTTTCCCGCCAGTGTCTCGCTACTTTACTAACTGACTTGTTAGACTAAAACAATTGCGAGACGAATCCGGACAGTCTAAAAGCCTCAGCACAAATAAGAGTAGCCAGATTGAAAATACCACAGTTGACAATGGTGTTGAAATGGCCCTTTAAGCTATAATCGAAATCTCATTAGGCAGTGGGGTATATGATACGGGAAAGAACTCTATGAATCAGCGCTGAACTTCACTCGAAGTCCCTTTTTATTTTATAATCCGTCCACGAGATCTTCCAAGAGCACTGGCCCGTCTAGAGCGGTGACTGTTAGCTCTGCCTCTTGTCGAACTACCTCGTGCAGATGGCAGACGAGACTGGCGCGGCGCGGGTGTACTGCGCTTTAAACTGGGCGCTATCGATTCCGGAGGGCTTTCAACAAACGATACGTCGGTCGCGGTCGTCCTGTACAGCTGTTAGCAAGGGAAGGGTTGCTTCAGTCTGTCCGAGGGAAAGAACATTGAGGGATCACGGACATATAAGTTGTTTCTCCGTCATGTGCTGGTCGTTGATCGCTGTTGGATTGAGTAGGATGTGGGCGACTTCGGCCGAATGACTGGGGACGGGAGTCTGGGCAGAACAGAGAAGATAGATCAGAACAAGCTACGTTTAATATGATTGGAATTCTAGTAGCAATAGCACCTCGGGAAAGTCAACGCAAAAAGCGTTCATATTAAGGCCATAAAGGAAGCTGGCAAAAGATTCGCCAAATCTGGCCAAGCTTTCATCTATGAGCTGGAAGTGCATCATGTTTGCCTCGAGATCGGCCATGGCATCAGAAAGCTCGGCAAATGCCGGCTCTAGTCTCTTGAGTGGAAATGCGTTCTCTGCATTGTTTGCCGAATGAAAAGATCCACGGAACGATGACTGAGAAGGGGGGCGTAGCGGAGTGGTAGGTCGAGACGTCCATGAGCGTGAATTCGGTTTGGCACTGTCCGGATGTGACTCAGAATGCGTGGGTGGCGCCATGCTGAGAAATATTACTCGTGTGCTCTTCGCAGAGGAGTTGATGTTCAATAGAATGCAGTGACTCAACGCGCGCGCAGCTATCAAGCCGAAGCTGCAAGGGTGCACTAGGCCGATTTTATCTTTTATCTTATCTTGGTGCTGATGATACAGGGTAGTGGTTACTACTTATACATGCGTACTAAGATTTATTTTATTTTTATTATATCAGCGTATTGCCGCCATTCACGGCAACTTATATTGATGCGCAACTCCCTGCGCTGTGAAATCCTATGCATTTACCTATAATCACTATTCCAATACAATTCATAGGTAATTACCATGGGGGCTGAACAGTCCTCAAATTCGGAATCGCGCCTTGCCGACGCTGGGGAAACTCAAAGGACATGCTACTATGAGCTTCTGGGAGTTGAAAGGACTGCAACTGATATTGAGTAAGCCCATCTGAAAATGTGATGCCGTTCACACGTTAAATGCAAGTAGAATAAAAAAAGCATATCGCAAGAAGGCCCTAGAACTACACCCGGATCGCAACTTTAACGATGTGGAGGCAGCCACTAGAAAGTTTGCCGATGTTCAGGCCGCCTATGACATTTTGTCTGACCCTCAAGAAAGAGCTTGGTACGACTCGCACCGTGAGAGCATCTTGAGTGGCCAGCATGACACTAGCGATGCTTCTTCTGCACCTGCAACGTTTCATAATGTCCGCCTCACTACCGCAGATGATATCATGCGTCTCATCTCTCGATTCAACTCCTCTGTCCCTTACACGGATGACAAAGATGGGTTCTACTGGATCGTAAGAGAAACATTCGAACACCTGGTTTTGGAGGAAGAAGCTGCCGCCGACTATGAGGGCACTGAGTGCCCTGAATATCCCACGTTTGGGTCGTCAAATAGTAGCTTCGATACTGTCGTGCGGCCGTTCTATAACGCCTGGAATGGCTTTAGTACGAGAAAGTCGTTCATGTGGGAAGATAAATATCGCCTTTCGGATGCTCCAGACCGCAGAACCAGACGTTGGATGGAGAAGGAAAACAAAAAGATTCGAGATGACGCTATTCGAGAATTTACCGATGCTGTTCGATTTCTAGTCTCGTTTGTACGAAAACGAGATCCTCGCTATACTCCAAATTCGCAGAGCGAGGCGGATCGCCACAAATCCCTTCGAACTGCTGCTGCTGCCCAAGCCGCGCGATCACGAGCCGCCAATAGTCAAAATTATTCATCATTTGAAGTGCCAGAATGGGTCCAGCCCAGCGAAGATAAGGTGGATGAGCAAGATTCTGAATCAGAGGAACCTGAAGCTGAGATTCTAGAATGTGTGGCATGTAACAAAAGATTCAAAAGCGAAAAGCAGTTTGAATCCCATGAACGTAGTAAGAAACACATCAAGGCTATTCAAGAGCTACGCCGCCAGATGAAAAAAGAAACAGCAAATCTGGACTTAGATGCATTAAGGGTCGACAATACGCCCGATACGTACTTGAAAGACGACCAGGACTTGCAAACAGTGGATATAGATGCGCAGGATCATCAGATTGACACGGACATTGAGACTACATCGCCTTTAACGGAGCAAACAAGTGCACATGATGATGAGCAAGAAGCATCTACTAAGACAGAGACATCACCAAGCCAAGATACATCAGAAGTGGACTATAGCGGAGATCACACGGACAAGGAACTTGACAAGTCGTTTCAAAAGCTAGATATCCAGTCCACTAACGGAGATTCAACATCAATTAGTCATGGAGAACAGATATCCGATTATTCATCTAAACAACCCCAGAACGATTCTGAGGACGTAAAATCGAAAAGCAAAACAGGAAAGGCCAAACTCAAACGCCAGAAAAAAGCTGCAGCTGCTCTGGCAGCCGAAAATGAGGTATCCAATACATGCAGTCCAACTGATTCGAAAACGTACTAATTATCTTGCCACAGCATCGATGCAATGTCTGCACAGCAGAGTTTGACTCTAAGACGAAGCTATTTAAACATATTCGCGATTTCGGACACGCTGCCCCCATTACGCAATCTAGAGATATCGGCAATAGGAAGAAGAGGTGAAAAATGTGTCATCCGACATATCGTATCCGTGAACCGGGGTCTTCATATGACGCCGTCTGTGAAATGCTGGAATAAAAAGTCAGGGTAGAGGAAAAATAAAGCACCCTCGCTCCAGATGCAGTCGCCGATATAAAGTCCCAAGACATAACCATCTATCCTGAGTGTGAGTGCTTGGCTATTCAAAGACGGCTCTCGATCATAACATTATGTTGCCGTCATGTCGTCATCGTCACTCAATAGCTCAACTTCATCCACCGCGCCATCTCTGCCCTCGCCGCTATACAGCACAGGCTCATGATCTGCCACATGGATGATAGTTTTCCCTTGGACATTTGCTACACACTGTCTCCATTCAGTCCAATCACTCTCAGTACGAATAAGAAAACCTATCAGCATGCTCGGATCCATTTCTTTGATGTGAATTCGACGCAGTCTAGAGGTATGGCATGACTCGATGTCTTCTTCGGTATATTTGGTTATATCGGCGTGATATGGAATGGCTTTTCGTGTATGATGAGGATCTAGGTAGAACAGGTAGCTCCCTTGGCTACCCACGAAGTAATGGGAAGATGCAGGGCGGCCGCTTGAGAACAAACGTTAGCTGCAGCACTTTCGGCGCTATGTAAAAGCATAACGTACCCAGCAATACCAACAGACTGTGGCATATGGAGAGCAGCGATCAGAGCGTCCCAGTATATTGGAGTGATTTTGTCGATGCCGAGGCGTGTCCGTATGAGAATTAATGTCGGATGGAAAGTTTGTCCATCGGGCTTTGCGATCTTCATAAAGCTATCCTCGTAAACATCCTGGCCGTCATTGGGTGAGTAGACATGAAGAGGAAGTCCTGAAGAAGTTGTGAGAGCTCTGTGTCCCAGTGTCAGCTATGTAGGCTGTTGAAAAGCTTAGGAATACTCATCGTACTGAATACACTGAGCAGTAGCAGATGGACCAAACCACTCGCCCGGAAACTTTCCACAAGCTGTGGCCCCGTGGCGTACAAAGTTATGGATTGAATATGGGGCTCTTGGATCGTCGGCAAACATGCTTATTAGCTGGCGTTCCTCTTCCTGGGATTGGCCGCGCCGCCAGTCTTGAGAGCCCCAAGTTAGATAGACTTTTCAACAAGAGGTCAGTTGTGTTGTGAGAAAACGCACCTCTACCTAATCGCAGAATGCCGACAGTTGTGGCGAGAAGGCATTGCCCAGAACGAATCATGCAACCCCAGCCACTATCGGAAGAGAAGCCAGCTGAATCTGAAAGCGTGCTCTTGATCCTCATGGAAAATGAAAGAGCAGATGCAGCTTTTGGGTCCACAGATTTTGGTATAGGTTCGAATCCGGATCTGTATGTCATCCAAAACTTGGATGCCATGTCTTCCACGAATGCTGAGGGCCATCCTCTTTCTGGAGGCGGCTCCTCGTCAGCTACCGCTGATGAGAGGCTACTCGAGGTGGACGCTGGCGGTGTTTCGAGCGCATTTACTGACGATTTGGATACTGGCGGAGGGCTTTGGGCCGGAGGCGAGGTAGCAGCGGCATCTAGTGGACTGGATTCTGGTGCATCGTGGCTAACGGAGGTTGTCTTGCCTGCAGCTCTGGAGCTGGAATCGTCTAGCTTGTAAGAGCGGCCCAGACACCAAACAGGCTGATCACTGTTCACATCGTTGGAAGGCTCGGGATCCCAAAACATTTGCATGATTCTCCGATATCGTCCGAGGTCGACAGATATATTAGATTCCATAGCTATTGATAGAGCAAGCTGCCGTTCTGACGTTCAACGAGCAAGGTTGTCACTGCATGTGCCGCTGTTGACTAACGGACCTACGAGGTATGTCATAGGGCTGCGCATGTGCAAGGCAAGGTACGTACCAGAAGCACATGCTGCGCCCCGGGTGCTCCACAGAGGCAGGTGCCTGCAATGCGGGTTGTACACGCGGGTTGTACGTTAAAATGGAATAACAAAATAGAAATAGAAAATGGCTTTGATAGGTGTTTATGTTCGATATCCTACAGCTACTCATGCTGCATTGCCATGACGACTAGGTGCTTGTGATGTAAAAATACATGTGTATCTGTTTATATTCATTTACAGATTTCATCGTGGCTACTGGTACTATGTATTCATCGCCCCACGCCGTATTTTTAGCACGCTTTATAAACGGCCAGTGACATAGTGACATTACCATTTCTCGTCATTTATCATTCTCCTAACCATAGACCATACAGCACACACCTCTATGCAGTTATTATCTATGCTTCCGTCTTGTTCACCTCCCTCTACGACACCTCTCTCTCTTCCCCTATGCGTCCATGGTTGACATTTCAGACATAAAATATATAGAACGAACTAAGACTGCTAATCAGTCAAGCAATGGCGAAGCCACACCTGATGCCTCGGACAAGCCGATAAAGCTTGGAGACTTCAGCAAGCTCTTCTCCGAGTTCCTCAAACCCGCTCCGCATAGAAATGACTCTGCTTCCGACCTGTCGGAAGAGAGCAGTTACAATGAAGACGAAAGCTTCCCACGAAGCCTAGTCTCCTCCCGGGCCAGCAGGCTGCCACCATCAGCCTCGGAACATGCTTCTGAGCAATCAGTACATGATGCCAGCCGGACGATCCGTGCCCAAGATGCCTCTGCCCATCAACCACAGCCCAACTTCATCAGATATAATCTCCGACGTGACGTGCAGTCCATCTTTGCGAACGGTTACAGTACCAGCGTTCCTTACGAGCCGGCGTCATCATCATCGTCTTCATCTTTTTCAGCGGCCTCGACGGCTGTAGAACACGGCGCATCGTGCCATACCTCCATCTGCGGCAAGGGACATCGGGTTGTCGAACAGTCAGTCTTCCTGACAAGCTCGCATGCCGAAGACCCCAAGTGTTCGGCTCAATCCAAAATTGATAAATTCCCCAGTCGCATGGGCGGGGAGCTATCATTGATTGAAGATAAACATCAGTCGCTCATGATGGGTCTTGTCCCTTACCGCATCCGAGACGCTGCCATGGCAGAAAAACACCCCGACATTACATCCCAAGGCATCCATGTTTTCGTCGATATGTCCAACATCGATATTGGGTACCAGACTACATTAAAAGAGAGTCGATCCATTCACAAAAGCTCCCGTCTCTCGCCTTTGCCCCATCTAAACTTACAGCTTCTGACCAAAATTCTTATCCGTGATCGGCCAGTGGCAGCCCTTAATGTGTGCTGTTCTACCCTCCCAGGGCGTTCAGAGCCTCGATATGTGCAGCAGCTGCGGGAGCTGGGGTACCACATTGATCTGAGAGAACGTAAAAGGGTTAACGACGGGCTTTTCTCTGCAAAGGCGCCCGAGACCCTTCGTTATGTCGAGGATCTTGTGGATGAGACGCTACAAGTTCGCATTGCCGAATCCGTAATGGAGCATTTTCTTAAACCCGGCACAATAGTCTTGGCTACCGGGGATGCGAAGCCGTCTGTACACTCGGATGGGTTTTTCTCATATATGCAGCGTGCACTACGCATGGGTTGGAATGTCGAGGTCGTCTCTTGGAGGGGCAGTCTCTCCCTAAAATGGACCGATAGACAATGGACATCTCAATGGAATGGCAAGTTTCGCGTTATCGAACTAGATGAATTCTTGGAGATATTAAAGTAGTATACACAAATATAGTAGAACATCATGATGGCTGCTCATGATGCGTAGCGCACGAATTTTCCATGTGTGCTATATATTTTCAAAGTGTACATTGTAATCGTCTATTTAAAAAGAGTGCAATGAGGTTGACTGAAAGCATGGTTGCAAATGCAGTTACAAAGTTAACTCGTGTATTCAGAATGAAAGCGGGTTCGCCGCAAGAAAGACATGTAGTATACAAGCAACATGATGTACAAGTGGTATCGTTTATATCCGCCGTTAAAGAAAACCATCCGTCTGTTCTAAAGCCTAAACTGTTCCAAAGCCCAAAAGAAAAAGAAAGTGAAAAGTCTTCGAGAGAGAATGTGAAATCATTTCATAGTCATGAAAGCTAGCCACCATTTCAAAAGATGAAAGTGAGATGAAAGTGGCCCCCCCTTCTCAACCAAATAAAGAAAAAAAAAAAAAAAAAAAAAAAAATTCTGGCAGCTATCATTTTCAATAGCTTGAAATAATCGTAAAAGAAAAATTTGCAGGGAGACCTAGCGTGTCAGCCCTCACGTAGAAGCGAAATTTCCGATTGAATGATAAGCCTGTCCGTCAACTCGTTCAGGGAAATAGTGGTTGAGTCAAGTTGATATGCTCAATTCTGGCTACTTTCTCGCTCTTCTCGTATCGAAGCCATTCCTGAGCTGATGGTGCCAGTAGCTAAAGATGATTGGCTTGGAGGTGGCATTGCTGAGGTGGGGTGTTGTCCTGCTACTGAGCCTGTGCTGATAGGGGCTGCAGCTGCAGCCATCTTAATTGCGAGTTGCGCCGGGTCAAGGTTGCTTTCGCCGTTGCTGAGGGCCGGATTTGGAGTTTCACTCCTATGCAACGGCGAAGAGTGAATTGGGGATGTTGATTTCTTGCTCTGGGAATCAGTGTTTCCACTATGGCCACCCCGCGTAGAGTTGCGTGGGGATACCCTTCCGGTCTGGTTTTAAAGTCAATTGAAGCTCATCACATCAGATTTTGGGAGCTGGTGGTCCTCTTACCTGTTTAGCCCAGCGTAGACCGCAGCTATTGCACAGATCTCGCTGTCCACTCGGCCCCCTCCGCCATTCTGGAGTATTTCGAGTATGGCAGTTGGCGCAGTCGCGAACTACATTTCCAACCCCCTTTCTTCTCTTCCGTTTCTTTTTGTTTGATAGCAAGCCGCCAAGCTCCTCCGCCAAGATTCGATTGATTTTTTCCATTTGTCGAAGCTCAAATTGCCAGCTTGAGCATTTTGTCGTCCTCAGTTCGTCGAAGATGTTGTCGTCAGACGCAAGTGCGGCATCTTGAGATCCAGGTGGGATCGCTCCGCCTGCTGGCTGTGAAACCTGGCCGCTATGGCCCGTCCCCTGGTTGTGCAGAGGGTTGGCGACGAATAGTGAGCTGCCCGCGGTTAGAGTCGAAGGAATATGGCGAGATGATGCTTTCAGAAGCTTTGTTTGGGCCAGAAGGAAAGATGGCTTTTGACCCTCCAAAGCATCCCCGGGATATAGAGTGGTTTGAGCTTGGAGTCCCTGGCCCCGCCGATTAAGCATTTCATGCTTGCAAGTGGAAATTTTCCCTCTTCTCGCTTTTTCAATCGTGCGTCCGAATTCAGCTCGTGACTCTTTGCGCATCAATTCCTGAATGCTTGTCCCAATCAAGGACTCAGGCTGTAGGTCCAAAAGTGACCTAATATTTGTCGAAGTTGAGAGAAACATGCCAGATGTAGACAGCTTGCTCCAGAGTTCGCTGTCACCAATGCCACCATTAGCTTCCAAAATACGCCTACCAAGAGCAAAGACAGGCCGTTTCCTGCCGACCAAGATGATGCATTTGCGCCCTCTGCCCTGGTCGACGAATAGGGACCCGTGACTTTCGAACCACGTATATCCACTTTGTTTGCGCCGTATTCGGAAAACAATATTAACATGAGTGCCCGCCGTTGCGTCTTTCAGCTCCCGTGTGACGGGAACAATGTCTGAAGGATGACAAACGGAGGACAAGGAATTCCCAACCAGGTCAGCGGCATCATATTCGAGAATGCGCTTGCAAGAAGGTGATAGATAAAGGAAGAGCCCTTTAAGTGATATAACATGGACTACATCGTCGGCGTTTTCGAGAAGCATCTTATCCCATGACTGTTTATGCCAATCCGAAACGAGCCCGTTCGGGTTATACTGCTGGAGGAGGGTGGAAACATCATCCACTCCAAGTGTCTGACCGTTCTCGGGTTCCAAATGATTAGATGGCGGCGGAGTCCATATATATTGGCCAATATCGCTGTGCTTATAGTTCACCTTGACGCCTCCCATTTCTTGACCAGAGATGGCGTCAGGGCATTCAACTAGATCGATTTGAAAGCCGATGAAATATCTTATTTCATCAGTATCCCAGGGAATGGGTATCATCGTCAAAAGATTGAGAAAGGGCTTTCCTCCCTTGCGGTAGTTGATTAAGCTCTGTTGTACCTCGCGGCCCTCCTTTATCATTCTTTTGAGGTTAAATACGGCTCCGTCGTCCACAAACTCTCGCTTTGATCCCGCTTCAACCTTTCCATCGGGCGCCTGAAGGAAGCGACAGTTTTGTCCAATAATCTCATGGCGGCTGTATCCAGTGAGATTCTGGAAATTATCAGATACGTAGATAATGGGGCAATCATTCATCGTAACATCACAAACGACAAAGGCACAGGACATATCGACAGCGCCCAGGTGGATTTTAGGGTTCTTCCGAGTCGCAACTAGCCACAGCGCTTTCAGCATATCGAAACCACTCTTGGAGTAAATGGTTCTTTCTTTTGATTGGTCTCTGGGAGTCGAAATTGGCATGGGGGTTACACCGCCAGAGCTTGGCTGAGCCATGTCCATTGGCGAAGCATTTTGCTCGGTGGGTATAACTGGTAGAGGGCCAGGCAGGGAAGAGGGCATGTTTGGCGCAAACCCTCTCATGCCAGAGTCAACGTTTATGTGAGAGGGGCCAGCATCTAACGGTGCGAACTGTTGGAGGGGGGCGTTTATCATATCTTCGTCGCGCCCTACGGCCATGCCTTCGGGGCCATTATTTGAGCGAACTCCTAGCGATGCACTGTTGGGATCTCCAGTGATGGCAAAGCCATCATTGCCCGGTGCCGGCGCAAACTGCCCTGTGTTCAGCTGGGCAGCAATAGGCGAAGCAGTCAGGCCTGAAACTTGGCCGCCAGTACCAGGGAAAAGATCAATGGTCGAAGGTTCGGCTGCCATCCCTCCCATGTCCATGCTCGCGAATTGAGTTGGCATCATAGTACCCATGATATCCTGGGACATGGCCTGGAAGCTGCCGGTATCCGTCACATAACTGCCCATCTGATCTTGCATGCCGATGCTGGCGCTGACATCGGGGAAGTTGGGGGGGATTTCCGGGTCAAACTGATAGCCGCTGAAATCGGGTGCTCTGGTATCAAATCCCATCATATCCCTAGGGCCAATAGTCGACATGCGGCGAGGAGGAAGGTCCTGTGGCGCGGAGGCCATGGCGTTTCCGTGGGCCGGGGGCATGCTTCTTCGTCTCTGGATGTCGTGGTGGCGCATCGCATCGTCCATGTGGTTGATGGGTACAGCAGCCTGGTCGGCAATCATGTGGTTCCCCAGCGCGGGTTGCAGCTGCTGGGACTGCTGAAGCTCTGGGATCGACATGGCTAAAACGCCGGGCTGCGGGTGCGATTGCTGCTGTTCCTCCGGGGGAGGCAGCTGGTTTGTCTGGTAGTAGCCCTCCATTGCGCCAGCATCTATCCAGGCGTCCGAGGCCTGTCGACCGTCTGGTCGCCGAGGAGAAAGAGGGCGAGGATGGCGCCGTGAGGATAGCGCCGATGATAGAGGCGAGCGCTGGCTCTGGTCTTCACGCTACTTCCGTTTCGCAGGGACGGCGAGAAATCGTTGTTTGGTCCGGCGGGAGACAGGCGTTGTTGCGCGGGGTATGGGGCGTAAGGTGAGCCTTGTGCTGCTGTGGTGGTCTTCGAGATGGAGCTCAACACGGTGCGTACTAAGCAGGTGCAAACGAAAGGCCGTCCGGCGCGGAACTCTGTGGTGGCGATTCCTTGGGAAGATGTCGATCGAGCAAACGTGCGGCAACTAGTGTAGTTCTCATGCGAGGGTTCAGATGTGCATCCCTCGAGCGGGTGCGCTGCAAGACGAGCGCAAAGCGAGTGCCAGTTCTCAGGAACGAGAGCTTTGGTTAGGTCCAAGCACCAGCGTCCATGTATCTCATGGCTCGGAAATGGGATTTTGCAGCAGAACTTGCTTGGGAAAACCACTAATAGAGGTGGTGCTATTACGGCATGTCTCTAGGATAGGCAACATCTCTGCCACGGGTTGGCATATTATGTAATCGCACTCCATGCCGCAGATCACCGATGCCTGCTACGCGCCCAAGGCAGGGAGAGCAGCAGCAATGACCAATCCTTTGCCTCTGCTCTTTCTCGGGTAATGAGAATCCAAGACAGGTGTCTGCTAAACGAAGTGTAGACGACCCAGCGATACGGGTGCTGGGGTGGACATGTAGCCAGTTTACGCTTATTCTAATAGTAGTACTAACACAGACTTGGGATAGAAGATGTTGGAGAACAAAGGTGGGTGTATAAACGCCAACATGACCAGGAATATCGGTAGTTCAAATCAAAATTCCACTCAACGCTACATATATACCGCTGATGGGACAGATACTCGACAGAAGTCAAACTGTGTCCGGCAGACTTAACAAATGCCAGCAATTTCAGATCACAGGGTAGCACATACGGATGTGAATAACTACACTAGTATAATTCACAAAAGCCGCTCCAAGCACACCACCGATTTAGACATGCTTCATGGCGTGATAAAAGAAACGGCGCCCATTCCCGATGAGTTAGTTACATTGCGACCCTGCGCTAGGTTTGTTGCGATGGATGCCGATCATGGACCCCTGCCAGATAATGCGTAGATGCGTATATTCTTTCGGGCAATCGAAGACCTGCAAGCTTTAGGCATATGATTGTGCCAGGTAACGCGCACTCGGAAACAAAGTCTGGCTTTCCTCTCGCTCCTAGGTGTTCGCAACAGCCTACTCCCCTTCCTGTAGCTGTATTGGGCGGTGCGACTGTCGCAGCTTCAATCAAGACTAACCTCCGCAAATACGCAAGCGGACCCATGTGCGTGCTGTACAATGTGCTCACCACCGGCCTCATTTGAAGATATACCCACGCCATGGCGGCTGTTGCTTGCCATTTCATCGCGCCCGGGTTGGTAGGTGATAGACACGCTGTAGACGCTCTCATAGCCCTGGTTCTCACATTGGCTTCTCGTACGCAAGAAAGAGACGCTCCTCGCAGAGAAGCACATAACGAAGTCTATATTGTGCTCATCTGGCCCTCGACTACGCTCCCCTCAGTCACTGGCCGTGATACTGTTAGTCATTGTCAAGACCGTCCCAACTGAAAGACCTAGTCGATGGCGTGAAACCATCTAGTGTCCCGAATAAAGCTCTACCGTTCGGTATCGACCCAGCAACAATACGAGACAATTTCTTTGGAAGTTAGAGGGGGAATATGAATACTATCCGACAGCGAGTTCTTTGAGAGAAGTTGTGTATATTTTTGTTCTGGGTGGCCACCCAATAACGGAGCAGACTTGTGGAGCACGGAACTGGATCTGCGCTCATCACTGAAGATGATATTGATTAGGATGTCCATCTATGTATAATACCAGATTCGCCGATTGCCCGCGGCACCCGCCAAATTTTGCGTGAACCTTCAACACTACCTCACACACCCCCTAGGAGATGACTGGGACATCCTATGGCTAGGATACTGCAGTGAGTCATTTCTAGAGACAGTAGAGGAGAATGTTGGCCTTTTCGGCCAAAAATTCGGCTCAAATGTCGGCGAAGAATATTATTCATGATATGACGGTGCCGCCATATAGCAAGGTATCGCTATTGGTAGCCTGGAGCAAATATCGGCTGCACACAAGGAATTGTTCACGCATCTGCAGCTCCTATTCGTGCGTATGCGTATGCTATTTCTCAAAGAGGAGCGAGGAAAATTCTCTTTGCATTAAGCGTGGATGGCCTTCACATGGCATTTGTCAATTCACTAGCACAGCTTTGCAGAGACGCAATGCGTGAAATGGGAAGCGCAAAGCAATGGATACAGCACGAAGGGCCCCAGTGTTAATTCCACAATTATGTTCCGCTGTATAGGAAAAGGACTGGTGGCCGCCAGCAGCGACATCCAGGACCTTGGTGATGATGGCAGTATTCGCCAAACGGGCGTGGCAGAGTCTATCATATGAGTATGAGACTGATGTGAAGAACATACTGACCAGTAAAACGCTAGAAGCACAATTTTGAAAGCTATTATAAACCACAATGAGGCAGGTAGCTGGAGAGATACCTAGATATTATAATAGTAGCAGATGAAGACTATTATTAACATACCAAGTTGTTAACTCTTCCCTAGCCTGACAACCTTTGTAGCTCTTATAATTAAATCACCCCCTGCTACTGTTTCTATTCTTAATATCCGCCTCTTCCCAATACCTTAATAGGCGGTATAGCAAAACAATCTATATCTAAGCCATTTACATACTGCACCTATAGATCTTTTTGGATGTTTTCGTTACCCTCTGCTCATTTCAAATCTATGGCAACATTCTATCGATCAAATGGAGCTAAACCTGCTCAAAATTTTTGAACAGTTTTATCCCTGGTAATGCGATTTCTACGAATTGCCTTGATGTTTCCCATCATAAACGCAACGATTCCATCCGCTTTTTTATGGCATCCGGCGTACGGCAAATTGGTTTCGGTAATTGTTGCTGATAAGCAACTCGCAGCTCTAACGATATTGGAAACCGGAAGCATAAGATCATGAACATTGTGTGATCGCACAGTGATGCTAATAATTCCCGCTGAAATGGGACCGTAGCAGCAACATTATCGAGTTCAGGTTCAGCGCCGCGTAGGATCATCTGGCTACAGGCACGGTGGATCTATTGCGGTATCATCTGATGCGTCAGATGCTAATGATATGACTATTGTGCTAGCAAATACAAATCACAATATCGGTTGATACAAAAACTTTGGTGCTTAGAGGTTGAGAGTTTTTGACACCCCGGTCGCTAGAGTAGCGGGAACAGAAACAGCAAGGGAAGGGGTAGGAATCGCGCGGTTAACAGTATAATTGATGTCTGATGCAGCAAGATGGGGCGTATATGGCTCTGCTAATTTCACGACATTCCACTCGTGTAAGCAGTACCGTCCATCACTACTATTCGAGTTCTGAATTACATGCTTTTCAATTTTCATGTAGCCTACTATTATAGCGTGAACCAGGGACTCCCAAACTCCATCCATCCCAATATTTGCGGACCGAAGTGACTATTACGTATAACTCATTCCAATAAGCATGGTCTAAACTTCTAATCCAATGTCACCCTTTAACTGTTCAGTTTCCTGATTGAGTTGTTCAAAGAATATCTCGACTGCGCGAGTAGCTTGTGAGACGACGGGAGATTCGTCAGGCCGTTGTTCGATACGCAGTACTTTTTCTCGCAAGCCATGTAAAACCTCATCCCGATCTTTTCGCTTCTTTTCGCGCTCGGCTAACCACATCTCCCGCCCAGCAAGGTATTTGGCGCTATGCCCAAGTCCCGCGCTTTCTGGTGACAGGCCGCCGCATGAGCGATCAAGAGGAGCAGCCGAAAAGAATAAGACTCTTCCGGCATCGTCGTGTTGGAATTGACGCCGTATCGTCTCGGGCAAGCCTTCATTGACGTTATCTGGTAACGTATAAACCTCAGGGGGCCGTGGCGGATTATACATGTTAGCATGTGCCTGAACGGCCCCAGGTGTACCTATTCCTGGTGGCCTGGGCACTGTGGTAGCATGGCCTTGCATGTACCCTGTAGGCCGAGTATTTGGCATTTGTTGATGATGCATAGGGATTACCGGTGATTGAGCGAAGCCTGGATTATAATTTTGCATATATGCAGGCTGAGGCTGATATTGATACTGCACTGAGCGCATTGACATATGTGAAGGAGGAGTCTGTTGCGGTGGATGGGGAATAGGTACAGGCGTTTGCGGTATATTTGATCCGGCAGCCTGAGGAACTGGCTGGAAATGTTGTGGGAGATGCCCGTAATACTGATTCGGGGCTGGTACTGCGCCAACCATGGAGTAAGGGACAGCTCCGTTTCTCGCTGCTTCACTTGTACTGTCCTTAACCCCAGGATTTATTGGGAGGCGTTGAGCTGGTTCCGTAGGAATCTTGGAAATGACAGGCATCGCAGGCAACATCATATCTGGAGGTGGTGATTCCTAGAATGAGCGAAACCGCGTTAGTCATGGCATAGGGGGTCATATCGTAATACTGAAACTTACATTCGGCCCTGGTTGTCGACGATGGACGGCGCCAATTATAGGTGGAGCATTCGGGCTTCCCCATGTAGGCCGCGGAAGTTCATCAGTTTCCTTGGCATCGTCACGCAGAAGGTGCTTGATTGGGCTGGGTATCTTCTTCATCTGATGGGGGATATCGAACAAGTCCATCTCATAGTCTTTATCTCGTACTTCATCTGGAACACAGCTCGCCCACGTTTTAATCTTGTTGAAGTAGAATTTTTCTTCGTTGTATCGAGACTCGCAGACGTAAACATCTTTGTCTGGGGAAAGTCCCCGGGGACGGCCTTTATTAAACCGCGTGACAAACATAACGTAGCAGCGGTCAATGACATCTGCGATCGGATGGTCGCGGTATTGGCCTGTCTTCACCACTTCGCGCTCGTAAAAGTGTTTTTCATATCGATGGACCGTTTGCTCAGGTCTATAATACCAACAGGCATTAATCCACTTTTGGCCCTCGCGATCCTGCCATGTGCGGAATATTTGAGCAACAATAGGCTTTGCCAAGTCATTGGGATTGCGAATGTGTACCCAGTCGCCTGTTTAAAATCACACAAAGTAAGCCAAAGTTGCCAAGGCGCGAAGAAAAGGAGAGCACACAACGAAGGAACGGCACTTACCAACTTTCCAGACTTCTCCGCCGTAGTCAATGCTTGCTAGAGGAAGTCTGCCGTCCTCGTCCCGGAAATCATCATCTGGTTTCAACTTTTCCTGTTCTGCCAGCACCCGAGCTTGTTGCTGCAGACTCACGGCAGCCTCGAATACTTCGCTATCATCTTCGTTATAAAGCTTTGCATTCTCAAACATCAGTTCCAGATCTGATAGCGCCTGGTCAACGGTTTGATATTTTTTTCGCTTCGCCTTCGTTTTGATGCTGTCCAACGCGATGGGATTTGTGATTATTTGGTAATAGTCTGGGACTACCATCTTATCCGGCAGCCTCTCGAATGGTGCGACGAGAGAATTCCCATCTTTATCCTTGACTTTCCTAAGGTCTTTGAGGATGGAAAAGATTCTGGCTTCCGTCGGGGTCAAAACCATCGGAGGCCGGCGGTTCTTTTGCTGGAAACTCGAGTCTTTATCAGTGCTGCGGTTGCCTCGCCTGGACCGTCTTCTACGCCCCCCGCCGTAGTCTTCATCGTCGGAGTCTTCGTCCGTATCCTCATCTTCCTCGTCGTCCTCGTCGTCGTCATCGTCATCTTGATTGCCCATGCGTCTCTCGGTTCTTTTCGGTCTTTCGTCGTCTTCGTCCTCAGCCTCAGATTCCAGCGACGGTGATGATTCGACTGGAGGCAGCTCTCCCAAATCTGGCAAACGCGCATCGTCCTCTGTGATATCTCCACTTTCAACGAGTTTTTGAAGTTCTATTTTAAAAACTTCTCGTAGTCGTTCAGCAGCGCCAAAAATAGGTGCTGAGGGGCGATTGTAAACCTGAGCATTGTGGCATATTTGGGCGACGTCTCTAACAAACTCGGGGAAGGCAGAATACTGCTTTTTTTGTATTTTACTCTACCATTACGTTAGCAACTTCGCTGTTGCGCAATTGGTAAGCCATAAAACGTACCCGTATAGTACTGAAAGCGATAGGTTCGGCAATGATATCGAAATAGTCGGGCAGGAGGCGTCTGTTGGGGATACGTTGAAACCCAGCTGCGAGCTCTTCACCACTGGAAATTGTTAAAATGGAGGCGCGTATCTCGCATTGCTTATGGAGCAACTCACCCTTCTTCGATGCTACATAAATATTTCGAAAGATCATGGATTAGCTGGAATAAATCGTGAGGTTCATCTTGAGCCGAGTTGTCTTCCATATCTACGCTAAATTCATTGGGGCTTTCTTTCATGTCGACATCGCCATCGACGGCCTCTTTGGCGTGCTCCTGGTCCATCTCAAGCTACGATTTGTCTCTGGATTGGGCCAGAAAAGGGCGTTTGGACGAATGGCACGGGTTATCTTGATTGTAGAAATGGTCTCCTCCACCGGCGCCCCATGTGTTTTTTTTTTCTCGTAGAATTCGCGATGACCTGGGATGGTCTCGCGAAGCATCAATACACTACATACATGGCGATAACCGGAACAAAGTTCTTCCCGTTCGTGTTTGCCGCTAACTGGTTAAGGAAATGCCTTAAAAGGCGACTCGACGTCTTGACACGAGCTGTTGTTTTTTAGGCTAACCTGGCAGCCGAGGTACCTACAAGTAGGTATTCTGCACAGCAGGGCGCCTCCGCTGTCTAAAGCTATACAGCAACAAATGGATGCCAGTTGAATCATCGATATGTCAGTATTGGGATTTACTGACAAACCAGAGCTCAATTGATGCTCTGGGGGGTCAAGACGAGAGAAAAACTGGTTACTTGTAGGCGTAGGGTATGAAATGCTACGTTGAAGTTGCTCCACCGCGGTGCAAGGTAGCGCCCAAGGCTGATACGTTAGTGCTACTCCATGCCGGAGCTACTGTGGCTATGACGCCCAGACGCGTATTAGATTTTTTTCCCGCTTGCGTCTGCGCACTGCATTTGGCCACTGAAACGCACTGTACGGACATGAGTGGCTTACACTGTCCGCGATGTACCCACCATGTCCGTTCCTTGCATTATATTTCCGATGGCCTGTCCGAAACCCCCCTGACCCAATCCGTCTGGTGGAATCGCAGCTAAAATTTTGGTGGCCAAGGGGCAGGGCAGGGGAATGCTCGAGACGCGAAAGGCTAACGGTCCTTAATGCTACGGCATCTGCCACTGCGGACTCCGCATCGTGTCAAATCCTAAGATTGTGCTTTGGCGTTCGATTCTGGCTTCCGCCAGTCCCGTAGCCAGGCTGTGTGGTAATAATAGCAGCAGTACGAGGTACCTCTGATTGGCCGTAGCCCGCGCCTGCATGCATGTACTCCATGCTCCGCAACTAGTCCTAACTTGAGCTGTTTGCCATCCAAGCGTGTGTGCCCCCCTTTCCTAGCATCCCCACTTCTCTTTTCCAGCACTGATACACACGATACCTCCGTACTCCGTGCAAGTGTAAAGGGGGAGGGCGCCCCTTAATGGCAGCTCAGTATGATTTCACGTGATCTCCCGTCACTTTTGTAGAGGTTTCCTGTTTCCCGCCAGCTTGCTTGTCCTTGGCAGTCTTTCTTTCTGACGCTGATCTTTCTTGTCTCTTCATAGTGTCCTTACGTCTCTCGTTTGCTGTCTTGTTGTTGCTGTGATTTTTTTTTTCTATTCTCACAAGTGCTTCTCGTGCACATCACGTCGTTGCTTATTGAAACAAAAGTGTCCACTCTTGAATTGCAGTCAAGCGTTTCTCGTCACTAGGTCACACTGCTAGGCCTCTGTTCGTGCGAGCTACCGCTAGCTGTCCCATTTGCATTCCATCACTCGTTTTATTCTGTTTGCAACACAGCCCAATTCATGATCCCCAACATCTAGGTAAGGATTATCATCTACATTGTCCTGCCGTCATCACAGATCATTAATCTCGAGCTGTGTCTGCAGGTAACATTTGCTCAAGATGTCGGGGTATCCGGCCGGTCATCATGACCAGTACGACCAAAACAATCAAACCGATTCATACTACCAGGATGACCAGTACTATGATCACAATTACGACGCCCATGGAGGGCACGGTGGTGGTCACCAAGGAGGAGATGGTTACTATGACGAATCGTATGACCTTTCGAACGCGACATTTCTTATGAATGTGTAAAGCTGACTGTGAAGCAGAGGATACTACAATGCAGACCCCAACAATCCCTACCATCACGATGGCGGGTATTACGAGGGCGACGATCAGTATCATGACGATTACCAGAACCATGGAGGCTATTATGATCAAAATTACAACCAAGGCGCTCGCCACGGCTCTGAAGAAGACTCTGAAACTTTCAGCGATTTTACAATGAGGTCGGATATGGCCAGGGCTGCCGAGATGGACTATTATGGCCGCGGAGATGAGCGATACAACAGCTATGACGACCCTCAGGGCGGCAACAGAGGATACAGGCCTCCGTCTTCCCAAGTTTCTTATGGAGGCAACAGGTCATCAGGAGCATCAACACCTAACTACGGCATGGATTATGGCAATGTTCTGCCAGCTGGGCAGCGCTCGCGTGAGCCGTATCCAGCGTGGACCTCCGATGCCCAAATCCCTCTCTCCAAAGAGGAGATTGAAGACATTTTCCTCGACCTAACGTCAAAGTTCGGGTTCCAGAGAGACAGCATGCGTAATATGTATGATCATTTTATGACACTGCTGGACTCGAGAGCCTCGCGAATGACGCCCAATCAAGCCCTTCTCTCATTACACAGCGATTACATAGGAGGTGATAATGCCAACTACCGCAAGTGGTATTTTGCGGCCCACCTTGATCTCGATGATTCGGTTGGGTTTGCCAATCGATCCAAGGGATTGAAGCGCAAAGCCAAGAATAAGAAGAAGAAGGGGGATGACCCAGCAAACGAAGCGGAAACGCTGCAGGATCTTGAAGGTGATGATAGTCTTGAGGCTGCTGAGTATCGCTGGAAGACCCGGATGAATCGCATGTCCCAGCACGACCGAGTTCGTCAGATTGCCCTTTACTTGCTTTGCTGGGGAGAGGCAAACCAAGTTCGATTCATGCCAGAATTACTCTGCTTCATCTTCAAATGCGCGCATGATTACCTGAACTCTCCTGCATGCCAAGCGCTGGTTGAGCCGGTTGACGAGTTCACGTTTCTCAACAACGTCATTACTCCCCTTTACCAGTATTGTCGAGACCAAGGTTACGAAATCCTGGACGGCGTTTATGTCAGACGAGAGCGAGACCACAAGAACATTATTGGTTACGATGACTGCAACCAGCTATTCTGGTATCCCGAAGGCATTGAGCGCATTGTTCTGCAAGACAAGAGCAAGTTGGTTGATGTTCCTCCCGCCGAACGTTACCTTAAGTTAAAGGATGTCAACTGGAAGAAATGTTTCTTCAAGACATACAGAGAATCACGTTCTTGGTTCCATCTCCTGACCAACTTCAACCGCATTTGGATTATCCATCTCACAATGTTCTGGTTCTATACCTCTCATAACGCCCCTACCTTGTTGGTCAAGAACTACGAGCAGCAAGTCAACCAGTCTCCCTCCGCAGCTAAGCAATTTTCTATTGTTGGTTTCGGAGGTGCTGTTGCTTCGCTGATCCAGGTTCTTGCAACTCTAGCGGAATGGGCTTATGTCCCAAGAAGATGGGCCGGCGCGCAACATCTGACCAAAAGGCTATTTTTCCTGCTTTTTGTGCTCGTTCTCAATGTTGCTCCAGGTGTCAAAGTTTTCATGTTTCCCGCCAAAGATGAGAATTCCCCAATCGACCACGCTATCGGCATTGTGCATTTCATCATCGCTGTCATAAGTTTCCTCTTTTTCGCCGTTATGCCTCTGGGAGGCTTGTTTGGCAGCTACTTGCTAACCAACTCTCGACGATACGTAGCTAGTCAGACATTTACAGCTGCCTGGCCCACATTGGCGTTTAATGACATGGCGGTCTCATACTTCTTATGGCTAGTAGTATTCGGAGTCAAATTTGGAGAGTCGTATGTATTTTTGGCTCTATCATTCAAAGATCCGGTTCGATATCTTTCGATCATGCATTTGGAATGCCAGGGTGATCAGCTTTTCAAAGACATTCTGTGCAAGAATCAGCCGAAAATCACTCTGGGTCTCATGATGTTCACTGACTTGATTTTCTTCTTCCTGGATACATATTTGTTCTATGTTTTGGTCAATGCACTCTTCTCAATCGCACGATCGTTCTACATCGGTTCGTCCATCTGGACTCCCTGGAGAAACATTTTCTCTCGTCTGCCGAAACGCATTTACTCAAAGGTCTTGGCAACGACCGACATGGAAATTAAATATAAACCCAAGGTCCTGATTTCTCAGGTTTGGAATGCTATTGTTATTTCCATGTACAGAGAACATCTTCTCGCTATCGATCACGTACAGAAGCTGCTGTATCATCAGGTCCCATCAGAACAAGAAGGCAAGAGAACACTGCGGGCTCCTACTTTCTTTGTCTCCCAAGAAGATCATTCTTTCAAGACAGAGTTCTTTCCTAGCAACAGCGAAGCAGAACGCCGAATTTCTTTCTTTGCCCAATCTCTCTCTACGCCCATTCCCGAGCCGCTGCCTGTAGATAACATGCCAACATTTACTGTTATGATCCCTCATTACGGAGAGAAGATCCTTCTTTCTCTGCGAGAAATTATTCGTGAAGATGAGCCATATTCTAGGGTGACACTTCTAGAATATCTCAAGCAACTTCATCCACACGAATGGGACTGCTTCGTTAAAGACACCAAAATCTTGGCTGACGAGACATCTCAAATGAGCGGCGAGGAGGAAAAGAATGAGAAAGACACGGTGAAAAGCAAAATCGACGACCTCCCGTTCTACTGTATCGGATTCAAGTCTTCTGCTCCTGAATACACCCTTCGAACACGAATCTGGGCTTCCCTACGCTTCCAAACTCTTTACAGAACAATCTCTGGTTTCATGAACTATAGCCGAGCTATCAAGCTATTGTACAGAGTCGAAAATCCCGAAGTCGTCCAGATGTTTGGTGGTAACACTGATAAGCTTGAGCGAGAGCTTGAGCGTATGGCCCGCCGTAAATTCAGAATTTGTGTGGCCATGCAGCGTTATTCCAAGTTCAAGAAAGAAGAAATGGAGAATGCCGAATTCCTACTTCGCGCTTATCCCGACTTGCAGATTGCCTATTTGGATGAAGAGCCACCTGTTGCCGAGGGTGAAGAACCTCGACTGTATTCCGCCCTTATTGACGGCCACTCGGAAATCATGGAAAATGGTATGCGGCGCCCGAAGTTCCGTATCCAACTTTCTGGTAACCCAATTCTTGGCGACGGAAAATCCGACAACCAAAATCATTCCCTGATTTTCTACCGTGGTGAATACATCCAGCTTATCGATGCCAACCAAGACAACTACCTGGAAGAATGCCTGAAAATCCGAAGCGTGCTCGCTGAGTTCGAGGAGATGAAGACAGAAAATGTATCTCCATATACCCCTGGTGTTAAAAATAACTCTCCTGCTCCCGTTGCTATTCTTGGTGCACGCGAGTATATTTTCTCAGAAAACATTGGTATTCTTGGTGACGTTGCTGCTGGAAAGGAACAAACTTTCGGTACTCTCTTCGCACGTACTATGGCTCAAATCGGAGGCAAGCTTCACTATGGTCATCCTGATTTCCTCAATGGTATTTTCATGACAACTCGCGGCGGTGTTTCTAAAGCTCAGAAGGGACTGCACCTGAACGAAGATATTTTCGCTGGTATGAATGCCATGTTACGTGGTGGTCGAATCAAGCACTGTGAATATTATCAATGCGGTAAAGGTCGTGATCTTGGTTTTGGTTCTATCTTGAACTTTACCACCAAGATCGGTACCGGTATGGGCGAGCAGCTTCTTTCTCGAGAGTACCATTACCTGGGAACTCAACTTCCATTGGACCGATTCCTGTCATTCTATTATGCTCATGCCGGCTTTCACGTCAACAACATGTTCATTATGCTGTCTATCCAAATGTTTATGATCTCGCTGATGAACATCGGAGCTCTGCGACACGAGACGGTCAAATGCAAGTACAACCGACAAGTGCCCATCACTGATCCTTTGTTTCCTACTGGTTGTCAAAACACGGACGCATTGATGGATTGGGTTCAACGCTGTGTTTTCTCAATTTTCTTCGTCTTCTTCTTGTCATTCGTTCCTCTTATCGTGCAGGAACTGACTGAGCGTGGTATTTGGAGAGCTCTTAGTCGATTCTTGAAACAATTCTTCTCACTTTCACCGTTCTTTGAAATTTTCGTCACTCAGATCTACGCGAACTCTGTGCAACAGAACATTTCGTTTGGCGGTGCACGATATATTGGAACAGGTCGTGGTTTCGCCACAGCTCGCATTCCATTTGGTGTTTTGTATTCTCGATTTGCTGCACCATCAATCTATTTCGGTGCGAGATTATTGATGATGCTGCTATTCGCCACCGTCACCGCTTGGCAGCCTGCACTCGCGTACTTCTGGATTACCTTGATGGGATTGGTTATCTCGCCCTTCTTATACAACCCCCATCAGTTTGCATGGACCGACTTTTTCATCGACTATCGTGACTATCTTCGCTGGCTGTCGCGTGGTAACTCGCGATCGCATGCTTCTTCGTGGATTGCGTTTTGTCGACTGTCCCGTATACGAGTTACTGGCTACAAGCGTAAGAATTTGGGCGACAAATCTGCTAAAATGTCAGGTGATGTTCCTAGAGCAGCCATTGCCAATATTTTCTTCACCGAAATATTTACGCCGCTCTTGCTCGCTGTCGTAACGGTCATCCCGTACTTGTTCATCAACGCGCAAACTGGTGTCCTAGCAGACAAACAGACTGTTGCCAAGGGTGCAAACCCGCCAAAGATTCAGCCTACAGCCTCCCTTGTCCGTATTCTGATTGTC
The DNA here is from genome assembly GCF_020647865.1 of Trichoderma asperellum. NCBI lineage: Eukaryota > Fungi > Ascomycota > Sordariomycetes > Hypocreales > Hypocreaceae > Trichoderma > Trichoderma asperellum. The sequence continues at coordinate 1,931,666 of NC_089417.1, forward strand.
GCTTTTGGCCCGGTGGCCATCAATGCTGGCGTGTTGATGGTTATGTTTGCCATGGCATGTTTTATGGGTCCTCTCTTGAGTATGTGCTGCAAAAAGTTCGGTAGTGTTTTGGCTGCTATTGCGCATGCTTTGGCTGTCATCTTCATGTTGGTATTCTTTGAGGTACTGTTCTTGCTCGAAGGATTCAACTTTGCCCGTACAATGGCTGGTATGATTGCGGTGGTATCGCTCCAGCGATTCCTGTTCAAACTGATTGTCTCATTGACTCTGACGCGAGAGTTTAAAACCGACCAGTCTAACATTGCTTTCTGGACTGGAAAATGGTACTCTATGGGCTGGCACTCCGTCTCACAGCCTGCTCGTGAGTTCCTTTGCAAAATTACGGAACTTAGCATGTTTGCAGCTGATTTCATTCTCGGACACTGGTTGTTGATGTTCATGCTTCCGGTCATTCTCATTCCTCGTGTTGATACACTGCACTCAATGATGCTCTTCTGGCTTTTGCCCAGGTAAGTAACTGAATCAGCGAAATCAAGCAATCGCACATTGTACTAACATTCTTTGTAGTCAACAAATCCGCCCTCCGATTTACTCTTTGAAGCAGTCAAAACTTAGACGTCGTCGTGTCATCCGTTTTGCTATCCTCTATTTCGTTCTCGCTGTTGTTATGATTGCCCTGATTGTTGGACCAGTTTATGGTGGCAAGGCAGTTCCGGCCTCATTAAACAACCAGTTGTCTGATATTGCTGGTTTCCGATTGTTACAGCCAAACCACCAAAACCATGATAACACGAACGGAACCCAGCAAACTGGTACAGGGGCGCCAAACTATACCGGCGCTGGCAGAAAAACGACAAGCACAGGCGCGGGTGCTGGTGTCACTGGCAAGATCAGACTATTTTGATTACAGAGGTATACATTTTATCCAACTTAATGGCCCGTTCATTATGGAGCAAGTCTTCTAGCTCTCGAATATCTATTGTTACACCTATAGTTGCTTGATCTTTAAGGGATAGGTAGTATATGCTTGCTCCTCATTCATTGAGCAATGGCCCTTTATGAATTATCATAGTATTTTTTTTTTATATCTATTCCATAACGATGCTTGCCTAAATAGACTTTGTTTTCTTAAAAATATCCACTTAAAATGTCGTAAACATATTATAGTGACATGTGCGGAACCTAGTTGGTATTGAAGCGATAAGTGGCTGCGGTGAGACACTTAATACATGCATGCGAATACTAGTCCTTTTATAACTCGTCCTTCGTATGTGTCCCATCGCTTTCTAGTCTCCGACTTTTAGTGTTTTTGTCTTCTGCCCCGACTTCAGCTGTTTCTTCTCCACCTTCAGAAAGCCTCTCTTTGCCAGGAGTTACCGCCGCCTCCCCTTTGTAGATCTGGTGCAACGCGGCAATTTCTTCATCATAAGCAACCCACTCGGGAATCTGCCTTCTTGCTCGATCAAGCTTGGGCTCCTTTGTAAGCGGATTATTGCATAGATCAATGGTGCGAGCTTCGACGAGGCTTTCGTCACTACACCATGTCTCGCACCATAGCCACTCTTGAGGTAAGCTATGGATGGGGATATTGAACTGCATATGATTCGGCAAGTCTTGATCCAGATTGGCAAGGCTATTTGGATCCGCTGAAAGTGAGTGGTACTGTTGTCGAAGACGGTCACCGGCAGCTAACTCTCGGAAGCGTCGCAAGTCAACAACATAAAGGGCGGAAATATGGTAAGGGCGCCCACGAAGGTAGTTTGCCCAGTACCCCTGTTTCCAGAACCGGAATCCCTCCATTTCAACGCGGGAATCACACATGGGTGTAAATCCATATGGAGCTCCTTCTAGATCGAGATTCATTAGGTTGATCATGTCCGTGCGGACGACTTGATCGGCATCGACAAATATGACCTTGTCTAAAGACAGGGGGAAAAGGACGTCTAAAAATAGAATTTTGTAGCCCCAGATTTCTCGTTGCTTCTCCTTCTGCTGCCGTAGCCAGTGAGGCCACTTGTACGAGATCATTTCATATTTGAAGCCGTACTTCTCTGCCATGTGGGGTATGAATTCTTTGAAGGAAGGAGAAAGGAATTGTTCGATGAACCAAAACTTGACGGTGTGATTTGTATGGCGCATAACCGAGACTATCATGATGTTCAACATGCGCTCGTAGAGGTGGCCACTGGCTACGGAGAAGATGTTGATCTCTGCGTGTTCTCGTTCAGATAGCGACTTCGTCTTAGATTTTCCGCCAAAGAGACTTTCTGCCAGCTTAATACCCTTGGAGATGATATTGTTGTCCTGGGTGTCCTTTTCTTGGAGGATATCTTCCGCTTCCATGCCACTTCGCCTTCGGAGACGTGGATATAATGTCACGCCTTGGAAATCAATCAATGCGAGCTCAGTACCGTTATCGCCAGGAACGGGATTCCATCCCTGAGCGCCAATGCTCTCAATCTCATATATCTCGGAGCTGCGGCCTTCCTTCAATCGGATAGAATAAACTCCAGGATTTGCCTTAAACTGGAAAAAGCCGATATTCGCCATGACTATGGTATCTGTGATAAGGGGCTCTTTCTCGGTGGCGAGAATTAGCTGGGCTCCTCGCGGTGCTGATGCTTTGCCCTCTCTAGAATGTCCTTCAATAAGGATGTGCTTCAACTCATATGTGGCATGAACGTCGGTCTTCACTGCGCTTAATTTTATGTTGTCGAGATCGTGAATCGAATCTAGAGGTGCTACAAGCCATGCAGGCGGAACATCAACAGCAGTTGTCAACAAAGCCTCGGAGGGCAGACCATTGAAGGTAGCTTGTAGTCCTTTAACCTCGCCTTCATCATTGAAGGTCGGTTGAGACTTCAAGACATACCTGAAGAAACGCTTGACTGGAAGCTCCTCAATTTTTTCTGGAGGGTTGATGAAAAGCTTCAAGTGAACTCCCTCTAGCTCAGACAATACCTTCAAAATAGGAGCCCATCTTTGACCTTGCTCACTTACTGGGTTTATGAGCCCAACTATGTGAACGCTCGCAGCTTCCGGGTCACCCTTTTCAATTGTATGCGTTGAGGGCCATTTGTCATAAAGGCTGGTTCGAGCAGACGTTGCTGACTCAAAAATTCCCTCAGGCAGGTCAGAAATTGTAGATAGGGCAGCGATGGACGTTATTTTAGCTGCGTCCAGGGGAGTGGAGAGTTTATCGACCAAGCCAAGTTCTTCAACTGCTTTAAGAATTGGGAGTATGCGCCTCGCTTGCTCGACTTCCAAAAATTGTTGAAAGTCATCGACATCAAATTCGGAGTCCTCCGAAATGGGTCCAATCATTCTGCCGTTCAGCATAATCATTTGGGCTCCCAAGGGCACTTTCGAAGCTCCCAAGAATCTCTGTAAAGCCTCAAAATAACCATCTTTGTTTTTATCTTCAATTGGTGTTTGCATTAAATCGGAAAGTTCGCTGATGTCCTGAATGTCGCCCAGTGACCCTAGGTTCGCCATGAGTGCAGCATTTATCGAGGCAGCACCGTCGGATGATACAGGATTGTGAACGATCTCGATTCTGGCACCTGAGTTGCGGCGTTTGAACTCGAGAGCGGATAGAACTAGACCCTTGCCACTTGTCGTTGTCAGGTCAGCAATGACAGTCGCTGCCGACCAATCTTCCTTTAGTGACTCGGAAGCAAACTCGAGGACGGGGATATTGCTGAAAAGATCTGCATGCTCAATATAAATCTTGTTTATGTTAAGCACAGTGAGGCCTTTCCCTTCATCGTCGGGTGTTATATAGTCATTTCTCCTGGAGAGTGCCTTATTGAGGAAAATCCCAGGGGCCCAGTCGTCATCAGTAAGCATTCCGAGAAAAACTCCCTTTTGCACTACTCGAAGATCTTCCCCGATTTGCATTCCCAACTCTTGAATCCAATTCTCATCGCGGATAATTGGGAGGCCATTGAGAAACACTGGTCGAATCGGCGTGTCCACCTTTAGTCGCTTGATCCATTGCTGAGCGAATCCGAGCTGTTGCTCGTAGGTGTCTGCTTCAAGAACTTCAGCAAGACTCATTTTGTCCGAGTCCACAAGTGGTGCATGGTCTCCGGTTATTCTGGCAAAGAGCTCTTCGTTGGTCAATTTAGTGGCGTCTTCGAGCTGCCCTAGATAAGTAAAAAGGCCGTTGATACCATAATTCTCGAATAGGTGGTAAACTATCTTGGCTTTAACAATGGCCTCAGGAGTTGAAATTAGAGGAACAAGGCCAAATCTTATAGAGATACCCCGAGAAATGAAAGAAATCAATTGCATGATGTATGAAACATCTTCTGGGTTTGAGAAATCGACAGGTGCGATGAGAGTAAAGATATTCTTCCCAATGGGCGGCAGTTGTCCAGGATATGACGGTTGCAGTAGCTGGAGATGTTAGCACTGAGGCTTCCTGAGCAGGGTTTCCCCCCATTTTGTTACGACTTACTGATGTCAAGCTCTTTGGGTAATCCTCATAAACGTCGTCGCTTTCGATGTCGTTTAACCATATGATAACTCGCCCATCTTCAAGCCGATCTGTCCAATCATATCTCAGTGCCTCGCCGCCTTCCTTCGCGGTAGAAACATCTTGATGGCCGAGAATAGATACCGCTTGCTTTCCGTTCAGTCCAAGAGCACGAAAGCCATCGATTAGTTTTCGTTCTTGGCGCAGTCTCTCAATAAGAGCGAATGGCTCAATCTGACGCTCAATTAATTGAACACCATTTAGCCATAGCAAGTTTAGACCCCCCGGTACTCCTTTTAAGCTGTTAAGTTTAAACTCTTTTTCGAATCGAGTAGAAACATTGTGGGCAACAATTGAAGTTAGAAACTTGGGCAGATCCTGAGTCAACTTTACTAGTGTCTCCAACGGGTCATCACTTTGCAATATGAAGGATGTCGCTTTCAATCCAAGCGACGAGAGATCTGATGCTGTCAAAGGCTTGATATCGGCCACATCTTCACTGTCATCGAGACCGGCACCGGCACCAATATTCTGATGATGAGATTCTTCGTCTTGTAGTCGATCATCGATGACGATATAGTCCGTCTTCTTTAATGCCAGCTCAACACCATAACCACTCATGTGAAGAGTTGCTCTGGGCGTTGTTTGAGTGCGGTGATATCTAATTCGATAGCTCAGAGAGCCTTCTGCTGCGGCCTTTGAAAGAGCTTTATGGTATTCTCCAAACGTTTCCGAAGTTATGTCAGCATAGAGGATGGCTTCTCTGCCCGCGCCTAATACTCGATCAAATGGCAAATGCTTGTTTTGCCTATAGAGTATGTCAGAATTTGCAATGCTTTCAAGGCGAGGCATACATACAAGGACAGTAGACCATCTTTGATAACTTCCTCTAGTTCGGGTTTGCAATACTGCTTCCCATCCAACAGCACCCAATTGAAGCATTCTGATTCAGGTCCTTCGCCAAGAGTAGGGGAAACAACAGTGGAATAGTATTGGTAATGAGCTTCTACTCGAGGCGCTGCAGATCGCAAAGACAATGCCAGTTTGAATGTGGACAGACCCTCGGCGCTAGACAGGCAGCCATCTTCTTGCAAGACTTGAAGGAATTTCACATATAAAGCAGCGTCTGTTGATGCAGAGGCGAAATATCCAGTAGCAATTCGGTCCAGGAGCGGAAAATAGGATGATGAATTCTCTGCTGCCGCGGTTTCTCTGCCAGCGTTGTTTAGTTATTTGTCTTACGGCGGAAGGGCTTTGGATAAATAATCACAAGAGTTCGAGCAAGTATGGACCTGCAGGAAAAGCTGCATTCATGCCCACATTCACAGAGGGAGCGCTATGGGCCTGCAGAGCAAGCATAGATCCGACAATCAAGTTCCATGGTCGCCAGCGATGCCGTGTCATGATAGGTGAGGGCCCGCAGAGTATATATGGAGGCGTTGAATGCCAGATTAAGTCAGTCCCTCACTAAATGATGCCAAACACCATTGACTGGTAGGACAAACGAGCAGCTTGGGACTGCAGAATAACTACGTTTGGATGACAAAATTCCTCGAAGGGTGCGATATAAGAAGGTCGGCGGTCTAATCCTCTATTGAGAGCTGTCCAAAACGGTACAGCTAAACGTAAATGGCCATGCACGCACCTAACGTTAGCAAATCAGCGCCACGTATGGCGCTGCCGCCACATATGCCAAAGCAGCTCCCCCACTATCAGTATTAAAGGGGCAGCGGGGAGAGGCTATATGGAATATGCATCTAAGCAGTGACATGGCTTTACCAAGAAGATACATATATATCTCACTTACCTAGTATTTAGAAGGATATCATCAATTATAAACGCTATGCATAATTAAATTCTCATGATTCCTTCTTTTAAAAATTGATCAGCATTTATTCAAACTTTTTTTGTATTTATTTTACTCTCAAACACTCGTTATGTATCAAACGGATCGTGGATTGTACCCGGTATAAGAGGGGTGAGGCGCCTAAGGCGGTGAGAACGTCACGTCCAATGATATTGCGGGGCTGAGATTGGCTCAGTACCCACAATTGGAGATGGACACGATACTCAATTGGAAGCTGTTGCCAATACGACGCACTGTTCTATCTCGCTCCTTTTTACGCTGATTCCCTGGCCAGGCCTGAGCAGCTACTGTGGCCAGCAAAGATCTATCGAGCCGCTCAGCTACACCTCTCTGACGCATCTATACTCATCTAATCGCTCCTTTCCCTTGATGTGCGAGGCTCCGACCTCACCTCCCCGCCACAATGCAGTCTTCCCCAGGAATGTTGACAAAGGTATGCTATTCACGGATTGCCCAGCCCGGCGTGTCGACTAATGGCCCTCCAGTTTGAATCGAAATCATCAAGAGCCAAGGGAATCGCGTTCCACCCGAAAAGGTAGCTGCGCCTCTCCTATCAAGCGTTAGACTTTGGAAAGCTGATCTGGTGTATTAGGCCATGGATCCTCGTGGCGCTTCACTCCTCCACAATCCAGCTCTGGGATTATCGGATGGGCACGTTGATAGATCGATTTGAGGAGCACGATGGCCCAGTCCGTGGCGTCGACTTTCACAAAACACAGCCGCTCTTCGTATCGGGCGGCGATGATTACAAGATCAAAGTCTGGTCGTACCAGACTCGACGATGCCTCTTTACGCTGAACGGCCATCTTGATTACGTTCGAACTGTTTTCTTCCATCATGAACTGCCTTGGATTCTCTCTGCCTCCGACGACCAAACAATTCGAATCTGGAACTGGCAGAATCGAAGTTTGAGTACGTTGCTGATTTTTCTGAGCTCTGGTCCGCCACGGTGATGCTAATTATGCTCTAGTTTGTACCATGACCGGGCATAATCACTATGCCATGTGCGCCCAATTCCACCCCAAGGAAGATCTCGTCGTTTCAGCCTCCCTTGATCAATCAGTCCGAGTTTGGGATATTTCGGGACTTCGAAAGAAGCACTCAGCACCGACTTCGATGAGCTACGAAGATCAAATTGCGCGAGCAAACCAAAACCAAACCGACATGTTTGGTAATACAGATGCAGTTGTCAAGTTTGTCTTGGAAGGCCATGATCGTGGTGTCAACTGGGTGGCTTTCCATCCTACTATGCCTCTGATTGTTTCAGCAGGCGATGATCGCCTGGTGAAGCTCTGGCGCATGAGCGAGACTAAGGCTTGGGAGGTTGACACCTGCCGCGGCCATTTCCAGAATGCCTCAGGTTGTCTTTTCCACCCACACCAGGATCTCATTTTGTCGGCCGGAGAAGACAAGACCATTCGAGTCTGGGATCTCAATAAGAGGACCGCTGTGCAGTCTTTTAAGAGAGAAAACGACCGCTTTTGGGTTATCGCAGCTCATCCTGAAATCAATTTGTTCGCAGCTGGCCATGATAATGGTGTCATGGTTTTCAAGCTGGAACGCGAGCGTCCCGCTTCAGCTGTCCACCAAAATACCCTCTTCTACATCACCAAGGAGAAGCATGTCAGGTCGTACGATTTCCAGAAGGATGTGGAAAGCCCAACTTTGCTGTCTTTGAAGAAACTAGGCAGCCCCTGGGTTTCACCACGCACTTTGTCGTACAACCCTGCCGAGAGATCTATTCTTGTCACCACTCCTGCTGATGGTGGCTCTTATGAACTTCTGAGCCTACCTAGAGACGGATCTGGCGTAATCGAACCGACAGAATCCAAGCGAGGATCGGGCAACTCTGCTATTTTTGTTGCCAGAAATCGCTTCGCCGTGCTAAACACTGCCAACCAAACAATTGATATCAAGGATCTGTCGAACAATACAGCTCGTTCGTTCAAGCCTCCAGCGGGAACTACTGATATTTACTTTGGAGGAACTGGCAACCTCCTTATTATTACGCCGACGACAGTCTATCTTTACGACATTCAGCAGAAAAAGACCACCGCCGAGCTTGCAATCACCGGCGTTAAATACATTGTGTGGTCAAATGATGGTCTATACGCTGCTCTACTGAGCAAACACAATGTGACTATTGTAACAAAGACTCTGGAGCAAATCAGTACATTGCATGAGACAATTCGCATCAAGAGCGCCACTTGGGATGATGCGGGCATTCTTTTATATTCAACCCTGAATCATGTCAAGTATGCCCTACTGAACGGCGACAATGGTATTGTTCGTACCCTCGACCAAACGGTTTACTTAGTACGCGTTAAGGGGCGGAATGTCTACTGCTTAGATCGAGCGGCTAAGCCTCGAATTCTGCGCATTGACCCAACAGAGTATCGTTTCAAAATGGCGCTGGTCAAGCGGAACTATGAAGAAATGCTTCACATTATCCGTACTTCCAGTCTTGTCGGCCAGTCTATTATCTCATACCTGCAGAAGAAAGGCTATCCTGAGATTGCGCTGCAGTTTGTACAGGATCCAACTACTCGTTTTGACCTGGCAATTGAATGCGGCAACTTAGATGTTGCTGTAGAGATGGCCAAGGAGCTAGATAAGCCAAAATTCTGGACTCGACTGGGCACTGAAGCACTTGCCCATGGCAACCACCAGATTGTGGAGATGTGCTACCAGAAGTTGAAGCAGTTTGACAAATTATCATTCCTCTACTTGGCGACTGGTGACCATTCGAAGCTTGCGCGAATGGCCAAAATTGCGGAGCATCGTGGAGATTTCACTGCCCGATTTCAAAACGCCGTGTATCTTGGAGATGTCGAAGATCGCATTCAGATGTTGAAAGAGATTGATCTGTGTAAGTAATACGGCCAACCCTCAACGCCCTCTTCTTCTACTGCAGCGCTAACTGTATCATAGATCCTCTTGCGTATGCAACAGCTAAATCCCATGGGCTAGAAGAAGAATGCGAGGCTATTCTTGAGGCTTCTGGTCTCACTGAAGATCAGCTAACTCTGCCTACAATGGGCAAGCCGTTGGCACCGCCAAAGCCAGTCGTATCCACGTTCAAGAGCAACTGGCCCAACAAGGCTAGCTCTCAGTCGTACTTTGAGAGTGCTCTTCTGGGCCAGGTAGAAGGCTTGTCTCTCGAGGACGAATCGAACACCGCCAATGGAATAGAAGCTGAGCATGCTACAAAGGAGGAAACCGCAGATAAGCTCATTGCTACTGCTGGCGAAGACGACGATGATGCGGCAGGCTGGGATATGGGCGACGACGATGTGCCCGAAATTGACAATGACTTTGTGAACGTCGATAGTGCAGAGGCAGGCGGTGCTGGAAGCTGCGAGGCTGATATTTGGGCACGAAATTCACCTCTGGCAGTTGACCATGTTGCTGGAGGCTCATTTGAAACGGCCATGCAGCTTCTGAACCGACAGGTCGGCGCAGTCCAGTTTGCCCCTCTAAAGCCTCGATTCTTGGAGGTCTATCAATCTTCCAAGACCTTCCTCCCGGCGTTGGCTAACTTGCCCACCCTTCTTAATTATGTCCGCCGTACTGTTGATGAAACGGATCTTCGAAAAGTTCTGCCCATTATCCCACGCGATCTAGAACATTTGGCCTCCAACGATTTACAAAAGGGCTACGATTCTATGAAAGCTAACAAGCTGGAAGATGGCGCCAGCATCTTCAAGGGAATTCTACATGCAATCCTTGTCAATGCTGTTTCTAGCGAGAGCGAAGTGGCGGAGGCTAAGAAACTAATTGTTTCAGCAAGGGAGTACAGCATTGCCATGGATATCGAGCTGGCGAGGAGAAACCTTGGCTCGATCGATGAGATTGCACAAGACCCCGCTAAAGTGAAGAGGAGTCTGGAGTTATCCGCCTACTTTACTATTCCGAAGATCGAGGTGCCTCACAGACAAATTGCGTTGCTGAGCGCCATCAAAGTGGCGATAAAGAGCAAAAATTACAACTCCGCTTTGGGCTTCGCAAACCGCATTATTGCCAATGGAGGTTCTAGCAAAATCGTCGAAAACGTAAGTTATCAACTGTTTCCTTTTTCCATTCCAGATTATATACTTATCCCAATATAGGCCAAGAAGACAAAGGCTCAGTGTGAGCGCAATCCAAACGACAGCATTGAGATCGAATTCGACCAGTTTGCAGAATTTGAGATTTGTGCTGCCAGCCACACTCCGATCTATAGCGGAGCTCCGTTCGAAGAGTGTGCATTTGATGGATCAAAGTACCACTCTAGCTACAAGGGATCGATCTGTAAGGTGTGCGAAGTTTGCGAGATTGGCAAACACGGTAGCGGTTTGAGGCTGTTTTCATAGATACTTAATTTGGACTTAGAACTGTACAAGGGGGGTTAAAAGGACGTAGCTATATCCTAGTCATGGAATTCAACTAAATATTGAACAAATGAGCTGGTTACTAGATTCCATGCCTGAGAGCGATGATATAATTGAGTTTAAATAAAAAAAAAAATTACATATTCATGAACCATAAAACGCTCCCTATTATTAGTGCTTTAGATTCCATGATACCAGGCTTTGTCACAGCATATGCTGATACACATTGTGAGGTATCCCGTATAATGTAACATGAACCGTGTCTAATTCGATAATCTTTACACAATAGTTTCTAACTCGCGAGCATAGCCCAAGGTATTTTCCATGATCATTTGGCTCATGTCTTTGGCACTAGCCCCGTCTTCACCGTCAGCGGCAGCACTGGGGAAGTATATGTGACCCTCCTTCACAATCCATCCGCGGTGCTTGGCAAACTGAATAACCTCTCCTTCTGAGTTGAGGAATAACAAGGACTTGGTGGAGCTTATGGGAAGGCTAGGATAGGCCCGCTCGCTGCTGCTGGCGATTTCGGAGCGTATTTGGTTCTTGAGAATCTGTTCAATTCTCCAAGTTAGCACGCTGTAGAAAAGGCAACACGAAGCAATCATTCATGTACGTACCTCTGAGAAAACACTATACTCGTCGCAGGGCACCTCACTGCTCTTCATTGCCTTCCATACACGGTCGTAGCTTCCCTCCATTAGCCACCTCTCCAGACGAACAGGATATCCCAGGTAACGATCGCCTTCGACATCGGTTCCGCCACCGTCTCGATTTGCCAGACTTTCCAGCTCTGAGTGAAACTCGGCATAGCGGCCTTGGGTGAGGAGCAGCAGCAAGCTTAATCCTGTAACCTTGTTGCGTTCGGGGAGATTAGGAGACAGGGTAGCCGATGGCAACTCGTAAAAGGGCTGGAGCTGCTGGACGTAGCGCGTGAAGGCATCTGCGTTCTTGGCGCGGATGGAGAATAGGGCACCTTGCTCGTATGTCTCCCGGGCAAGGGCGAGGAGGTTCGAGGGCGCTGAGGGATTCGGAGTGAGGGCGTTTACGCTGAGAAGGAGAAGCTTGGCCTTGGAGAGGAGGGCGCTGGCCTCAGGATAGCTCATCTGAGGAGACTGCTTAAGCTGGGCGAGAATCGGGGAGAGGCTCCGTTCAGCCATGGTTGCGGCGAATTTGCGATCTTGAGAGATGAAGTCGGAGTAGTGATTGGAAATGAGAAGGCGAAGTACGGTAGAGGGAATGCCGTCGAGTCGGTCGTTGAGAGCTAAGTCAATGAAGCCGTAGGGGTGGCTGCAGGACTCGGGTGTTGATTATGTGTCGGTTTGGTGGTATAAAGCGTATTCTAGGCTGAACGATGACGAAGAGGTGTTAGATGGGTACCTCTAGGTGTTAGTGGGCAGTGTGTGCGAATCCTGACTAAGACGTCTAATCTGAGGGTGCCTCCGGGTGCCAATTCGAATGCCGCTGTCGAATGCTCTCAACATCTGGCATGCACGACCGTACACGAAATTATGAATCCAACTATGGCTTGGTATTTTCATATATTATTTGTTTTATTTGGCATACATTTGCGTCAGCACCACGAGTTGCTGGATCTAATAATTGTGTGCTATCAGTAGTAGTATTGGTTGGGTACTGACGCATTTAGAGCTCTAGTAGCCGGCTTAGGGGCCTAGGCCAGGGTGCTCATTATTATCCCCCAGGTACTAATTTATTCGCTGCCACAGCTACGGCCCAGAGCTGCTGTACTAACACCTTGGAAGCGCTTAATGACACAGAATAAGCCAACAATCTTATAAAAGCAATGGCTATGAATAAAAACTGCTGTATAAACATACGCAATTAATCTCTAATCTTACAGCAGCTATTTCTACTAAGAATAAACGGCGGGCGTCGAAGCGTTTTTAGATAATAGTATTGAATTACTTCCTAGATTTGGTATTAGGTGTTACAAGAGATCTATCTGCGGAGCACAAATGCGCTTGCGGCTTTCCCTTCAGCTTACAAACGCTTGGAGAGAGTGTAATCCCTCATATTAACTTGTTTTGTCGGAAGGCGGTGCCAAGTAGAAGTGGGTGAGTAAATCTATGCCGTCGCTAAGCTACTGACGTAGATAAGTTCATAAAATGCATCTCTTCCATATCAATCTTCGCGGCCTAGGGAAACTCGTCTCTGTATTGGTATGAAGTTACGCGCTCGCTATCAGATTCGATTTCCCTCCTCGCCTTCTCCAAGTCAGCGGCCCACATGGCTGAGCCTGCTGCCGTAGTTAGTAGAAAGAAGAAAGATAGCACCGGAACTAGCTCAAGGATCATGGCCATGGTTCCAAAGAAAACGCAATCCCATTCGAGCCTCTTGATCTCATCTTTTTGTGCTGCCTTTGATAAGCCTCGGAGCTGGAACCAGCGATGATGCGATAGTTTACCGAGCCGAGTTCCAGTGATGACAATAAATGCGATAGTTCCAACATAGGGGATGAGATTGAGGGGAAGGAAGAACACAAGCTCTACAATCTGGATGGTACTCCAAGGGTTGAAGCATGCTGGACTTGTCGGCTTTCCCAGCATTTTGACAGAATTAGGCGCATCGTCAAACAGGATGCGATGGGGGGCTATCAGATCCTTCAACGAGAGGTCGATGAGCGTTGCCTGAGAAAAATATTAGTCGGTAAATGAATAGCTGAACCTTCTTGTGTCTTAAGCTTACGTCGAAAACATCCACCCGGCATTCATCAACAAAGAATCCCTCGAATAAGCCCTGCACTATCACCAGACCTTCACCCAATACGAGCACAACAGCGTTAAACCAGGCGCCCCAGCCATGGAAGATGGCCAGAAATAAGAATTGCGGAAGGAAAGCGAATGAGAATAGTACGAAGTATACGAAGAACGATATTAAAGATAGAGGCACTAGCCATCCAAGAAAGAGAGGCCAAAACTCCCTCCTCCGCGAAAAGTACCAGATACCACGAATGGGATAGCTTAACGCGATGGCTGCGCGCTTGAGGTAGATGAACGGTCGACTGCTATAGCATCTAGAAAAAACTTGTTCTCTGAAAGGTGGCAGCGTGCTGCTGGATAGGCCGTGAGCAGACATGATTTGATTTCACCGCATGGCGCAGTGAAGGACAATGAGATCGGGACAGCGAAGGTGTCCACGACGGCCAAATGATGTTGACGTTGACGTTGCGTGAAACACCTACTATAGTAGACTTAGTACCTTGGTAGCTGACGCATTGGATTATTGGAGCATGTGCCCATTCGTCACCACTAATAAGTTCCAGGCTTTTCCTTATGAGGTGAGACACACACGTACTAAAATCCTATGCATGCGGGCATAGGCCAATTAAAACTACGTTACAGATATTGCAATAGCTTCACTCGACTCGGTGCTGAATTGTCAAAATACATTGGTGTATTTTCGAAGATAGCATATATATACTCTACATGCCGTTTCTCACGGCACATTTCAGATCCCTGTCTATAATTCTTGAAAGATTTTAATCGTGATCGGACTGTAAATGTTTATATGGGGCACTCCGGCAGAGGCTCATTGCAGCTGTTTCTACCTCCCATCAAACACTTGGATCATTATTGCGAATTTTCTTCGCAGGCCCTTTTACGCAGCCCTACACTTCGGACATGGTCTGTCCAGCTAAAGAAATGCGCCCTACTACGGCTGCAGTCACGACTGCGAATAAGAAAAGGAATGCGAGGGCGGTGACATAGTTACAGAGACATTTAGCGAAATACCAGTGTTCTTTCCGCAGAATTTCCCATTCACCGACTGCAGATGAAGCCATTACGTCAAAATTTCGGTTATTTGGCTGCTCTTACCTTCTTTTGCGCCTCGATAAGATCTCCGTTGTGGCAGGATCGATTCTTCAGAAACGAAGATACGTCAATGTGGTGCCATCTCAGCCGAAAAAAGGTCGTGCCTTCCTCACTTACACCGACGCTCTTATGACCACCTCAGAGATGATGGACGCTCCTTCTCTTATGCCCTCAGGCAATTCGGCTCTCAATACATTTCTCCCCGCGGCAAGATATTTTCCTTCCTCCCCCCCTCTCCCTCTTCTTCTTCCTCTTCTACTTAACCTCGATTCTCTCGTTTCAACTTTTGTCTTTTCGGTCATTCATTGTTTCTCACTCATTTGCATCCACCTCTGTTGCATCCGCCTCTCTCATTAGTCTACAGATTGTTCGCATTACGCCAGTTTTGCGAGTCTTGACTTCGGCCACAATGCGGGTCTTTACGTCTTTGACAGTCTTGATAGCTGGCGCCGTCGTGCAACACGCAAGTGCTCAAGCTGATTACGGGTATGTGCTGATACACACTCCTATTTACTCACAATTCCTAACGATGTACATAGAACGCACAATGGCAACAACAATGGCAACCCTGGTGGTGATTTTGGCGGCAACTCAGGCGGCTCTCCCAGCAGTAGTGTTAACGATGACCCTAACGGTATCTCCTATGGAAATCCAAGTGGACTTCCAAATGGTGCTCCCGCTGGATTGACTGGAAACTCCCCTGGTTCTGCTCTTAGCATGCCCACTTGTGCCCTGCAAGGTATTACAACAGTTTTTGTCACTGTATACCCTACCAGCCATGTTACTCCCTCTGGTCTTGCCCCCTCTGGTGCTGCTCAGTCCAATGACTTTGATCCCAACCAGACGATCCAGCAATCTACTTTCCCTGATTCAACTGTCTTGATTTCCCCTGTTCAGTCTGCTCAAGCCGCACATACCAGTGTGAAACCTTTCACTACCGTCACAATCGATGTCTGGGGTAGCGATGGTGATCCATCAGATGCGTTTACATCCAATATTTCACCTTTTCCCGTTTCTACTGATGGTGCTTCTGACCCTGTTGAGACATCCGCGGGCTTTCCTGATGGATCATCTGCACAAACACAAGAGCCTGGTTCATTCAATTCCAATCTTGGAGACCATTCCACACTATCAAGCGGTCAAGCTACTGCTGGTGGGCCAGTTCCCGAATCCCTTTCTACCATCACCCCTGAGAATCCAGCATACGGTAGTGCGGATGGCCTCAATAGCATCCCCAATACTTTCGATCAGCAGCCATCAGGCTACTCTTCGCCCACTGCTACAGGCGCTGGTATTGGCGGAAGCCAGCCTGCTCAAATAACGGTTATTGGCCCAGATGGCAAACCGACAATTATACAATTCCCTGGTACCCAGATTGGCAATGGAAATGGTGCTGCTCAACCCATTGTTACCGCTGCCCCGTTCCCTGGATCTACTCCAGGTGTTCCTGCGGCTTCAGAAGTTCTTGCGACAGCTGGAGAGACTCTTTGCACAAGCTACACCATTATGGGACCCAACGGAATCCCCACTGTCGTTCACTCTACTTGGGTCGACTTGCCAACAACTGCAGCTTCTCTTCCTTCTTCATTTCCCTCTGGGCTTTCGTTAAACCCTAGCGTTATCACTGGCTTGCCTGGCGGGCCTGTCATTGCAACACACACCACATTCACCGTTCTTGGCCCCGATGGACTGCCAACTGTGGTGGAATCGTCTTGGCTAATGCCTGCACCAACAAACACGCCAGCAGGAATCCCTGGTCCTGCTTCTGTTAATGGCTTCCCAAATCAAGTCACTGGAACAGCCGCTGGCGTGGGAGAAGGCGGCAGTACAACATGTGCAAGCTACACAGTACTTGGATTGGATGGTCTTCCAACAGTAATTGATACAACTTGGGTCATTTCTAGTCCTACCGCAAATGCAATTCCCGCAGCCCTTGTCACAGGAGTGCCAACTCAGGCAGGAGGAGTTTCTGATAATTTGCCTCAAATCACAACAGATCTTGGTGTGAATGCCATCACCTCATGCACAAGTTACACAGTCTTTGGTGCTGATGGTGCTCCCACGGTCGTTGAATCTACTTTTGTCGTACCTGCAAGCAACGTCCTTCCTACTGTTACTAGCGGAATGCCTTTGCCGCCAGCTCAAACCGCAGGTTTTCCTGAAGGCATCTCAAATCTCCCTGAGGCAAGTAGCCTGGCCACAACTTGCATCACCGTTGGCGTTGTAGGACCAAATGGCCTTACTACACCGGTTATTCAAACCGTTCTCATCCCTACTGGTGGTTTGAGCAATGCTTTGCCTGCACAAACTAGTGTTGGCTACCCTTCTCTAGCACCGGCTCAAACCGGTCTTCCTGAAGGTGGTCTTCCTCAAGGCGGCCTTTCTATTCCTCCTGGCAGTGACGTGTTTACAACCTGTATCACAGTGACTACAGTTGGACCAGATGGCAGGGCTACACCAGTTGTCCAAACTGTGATTGGCATACCAAGCGGCGCAGAGCTGGGGACCGCAATATTACCCCTGTCAACTGGTGCACCATCTTTCCCCAACCCAAATTTCTCGAGCGGCACTCTTAACGATCTCCCTAATCTTACTCCGTATGGGACCTTTGGAGCTAGCCTACCAAGTGTGCTGCCACCATCTGCAGTGGTTTCTGGAGTTGTGGAACCAACAGGGACTGTGACTGGCACTCGCACCTCGACTCTTACCGTCACTAATGGCCCTAATGGGCAATCCCCAAGTCTCGTTCCATACGATGATCAGTGGGAAAATCAAGCACCAGTATTAGGATCTGAGCCGCTGTCTTAGAACGCCTACGGCTCACTTCCGACTGACGCTGCGGAATTGACTTCATCGCCAGCATATGGTCTCCCGGGACCATCACGTCTTGCCACCGCTCTCCAAACTAGCACTTGGACCAATGTTATACCAGAGCAAACCACCACATACACTATCAACTTCCCACTTACTACCATGGCCACCGTTACTCTGCCCAATCTGCGGGTCTTCCGTCGCCAACAAGAGTAAGTCAAAGATGACCTCCCTGCATACAGTCTCTAACTTCGTATAGATCAATATCGTCAGAATTTGTATGGGATAACTCTAGCTCTACACTTAGCAGCGTGCTCTCGGAGAACAATACACTGAGCGTGAGCTCAACCTCAGTATCAAACAGCCAGAGTGATCTTTCCCCTGCTCTACCTTCTCCAACGTCTTCTCTACCACCCCCAGTTGACCCTTCTCCTATGTGTCCGACTGGTGGGAAGATCGGCAATCTTACATTAGACGTTCGTACCCCTCATATTCTTCTCATGGTCCGTTTCTAACTCGATTTGTAGTTTGATGATGTTAAAGCTGGCCCCCTTTTCAACCCTGCTCATGATATTTGGTTCTCTGAAGGATTCCTTATTGCTCCTCCGTCGTCTCAAACATCTCAAACCTACATTCCTTCATCCGGTGGCCAGCTTGTCGAATTCGTGCCACCCTCTTTACCATCTATGGGCCGTTCTAATGTAGGAGATACTGCTGAGATTGGTGTTGGTCCAAACGCTCCAAATCCCTGTTTCAGATTCGACTTTCAAGGCGCAAGTCTTGGCTGCGCGGCAGATGGTGCCGAGAAATGGTGTGAATTTGAGTTATCGGCGTATCGATACAACGAAATTTTGGGAACAGAGGAGTCAATAGCCTGGTCTGAGACAAGGCGTATTCCAGCATGCCCCAGCTTTCCTCATGGGAACTGTCGACTGACGTCGGTATCGTTTGACGGCTACACAAATATCACATCTGTTTTGATTACTCTACGTGTTGGCACTGAGTTGCGCGTCTGGTGGGGAGACGACTTCAAGTTTGGCTGGAGTGACAACACTTGTGAAGCCGCTGCCTGCCGCGCAGGTGTTGCTCCTCAGTCAGTCAAGCGTGAGACTATTGAATCAGTTGCTCGCCGAGGCGTCTGGCACTGGACTGCACGCGGACTGAAACGACTGGATGATGAATACATCTGGGAATCGGTATAATAGGCCATCATTTGAGGATTTCGGGAGGTAATTAGGTGCGATGAATCGCAAGGAGAGAATATTTTGCAGTTTGTTTGTTTGTTTGTTGATGGAAGCAATTTGAACCTAGATTTCTTGGCAAGCAGCATAATGTGGTTGTAGCTGCAGCACTAGATGTAATGGTAAATGGCCGTGGAACAAGAGTGAGGTCATGTAAATCATTACATTGTTATAATACAATCAATGGACATTTCCGATAAACTCCACGCCATTTAGAATTATCTCACCGCTATGTGAGCATGGATTTGGAACACGTAGTGAAGGGAAGCGTAAATCTAACTTGTGCTAAAGTGAGACGACCTCTCATTATTTATAACACGCCGAGAGGAGACATCCTACGCCAAATGCGCTCCTCTCCATTAAACCAAGAAGCGGCAGCCTGAGCATCGACATCGCCAGTGATATTGGCATTGGTAAGAGAGCAGGAAGTATCCCAAGGACCACACTCTATGTTACATGTTGATACATCAGCAGGGATAATGCCGGATTCGAAGTAGTCAGCTACAACATTCTTGGTACAACTGCTGGGGGCAGAAGCCACAGCACAGTGGCCCATGGCCTCTTGAATGATGACACGGGCGCCGGGATGCTTTGCAGCCATGGCTTGAGCAGCCCTCAGAGGTGTGACAGGATCAAGTCGATTCGAGAGGAAGAGAATAGGGGCTGCTGGATGGCCCGATTTCAGGGATGGGTCGGGCTTTGGCGTGGTAAATGGGCCTTTGAACTGCCACTTGGGACGAAATCGCCAGCTGGAGCAGGGCAGGCGGATAGTAGCCCATGTGGCACCAAAGAGGCTAGATGTGCTCATTTGACGATTCACGTACTTGCGCCACCAAGAAACGTCCTTGTCAGTAATGTCGTCGCCGTCAACGCAAACGACAGCGCTTTGCGATTCTATTTTCCAAACAAGCTGGGGGTTAGTGAAGTTGGCGATAGGACATGCGTCTTTCATGACCGGCATCAAGCCCGAGCTCAAAGCCAGGATAGCCATATCACTAATGTTGCCGGATATGAAGCTGTCCAACTGCTTGGCAAGTACCTTGAACCCCTTCAAAGGGGTGTAAAGTATCGAGCCAATGAGGGAGCGGACGTCCGACCCGGTGACGATGACGACGTCGCCGGAGTCTAGCAGCACGGGCTTGGGCCTCTGGTCCAGGTCTAAAAAGAAGCGGTCGAGGCGACGGCGTATATCGGATGCCCCATGGGTGTCTGATTCGCGGGCCAAGGCGCAGACTTCGGGGCCGGCAGCGGCACAACCCTCTAAGAAGGTGTCAAAGATCTCATCGGTGTCAACGGTGTTTGTGAGCCAGCCCTAATAGAAGTACAAAGAGAAATTTTGTCAGCGGAGCCTTTTGAGAGCACGGGAATACCATTGTCCTTGTTGGTAACGTACCGGACCGGTCGAATAATCCTCGACATCGCATACTCCGTCAAGAATGAGACGGCCAACTCGGCCAGGAAACATGGAAGCAAAATAATTGCCAAGAATGGTTCCATAGGAAAAGCCAATATACTGGAGACGTGGAACATCTCCAGGCTCATCACGAAGCTCAGCTGGCGTCCTTTTGCGAGCAGATCGCTTCTTAAGCTCTTCTCGCATATCGTCAGGGTCCTGAGCTTCCGGGGCCTCTCCATTTTCGTTTTGCTTCCGAGCAGCAGCGTCCCTCTTACGCAGATCATCAATTTTGTCGACCATCTCGACCATATCGCGGGCAACATTCGGAGTCCCGGCAAAGGCCATGGCGTCGCCGGCCTGAACGCAGCGCTGGCCAAAAGCGTCCATGATGGCAAGGCTGTAAGCAATAGAGTTGTCGCCGTTGGTGAGGGGCCCATTGCCGCGGGCTTCTAGGATGAAAGCATCTCGCGACACGACGCTGCCGTCGAAGCAGTCGGAAGTGGGGAGCGTGTAGCCGATGCCGCGAGGGTCAAAGCTGAGGATTTCATAATGGCGACGGCCTGGTTTGTCGACCGTGTTGCGAAGATAGTGGCCCATCGAGAGCATGACCGTGACGCCTGAGCCACCAGGCCCTCCGGGGTTGAAGAAGATGGAGCCGCCAAACGTCGGGTCGTCGTCTGGGACGACTGCGGGCAGCTTGATCATGGCAATCGTGGCTACTCTTGTGTCTGTCTCGTTGAGCCAGTCGAGGGGCACTTGCAAGCGAGCGCATTTGAACTGCTCATAGCAGTCATGATACTCAAGATCGTCACTGGGTGTGATTGTGTCCCAATCAAAAGGGTCAAAGGGAGCCGCCAGTGGTGAAACCCCGATTCCAGCGATGGCTAGAGTAGAGTAGCATCCTGCAAGCAGGAGCCGAAAGCAGAGTCTCATGGTGGTGATTTGAAGCCCTCACTCTCTCTGCGTAGCTATGCTCGCCGTGCCTTTTAGTCAGTCAGCCTTTGAAAGGTTGGAAAAGAAGATGGAGAAATACCCTACGGAAAAGAAGAAAACAAAAGACAAAAGCGCAAACACCAACGAACGGGAAGTTCAAACACAGCCGCAGCGATATTTGCTTGTTATACAACTATGCCCGTGACACCAACAAGCCGGCCGTGAGGAGGAAAAAAGAGTTGGCCATGCCATGGTATTTATCCTACCAACCGTTCCACGAGACGAGATATGGAAATAGGACCGAGGGGAGGGGGATACGCAATCCGCGATGCCTCGTACTACTGCACTCCTTCGGCGCAGAGAATACTATTCAAGTCGTAAACTTCGTAAACTTTCAGCGGGATGAGGGGGACGGCAGGCGGCTCTAGTACCCGGCTGTGCATGGGGCGCTTGCAATAGTTCCACTGAGCTTCCGAATAGAGTATGATACAGCGCTGCAGCGAAACGAATGGCCAATGGTTTATCATGGATATTTGTGGAGGAATAGGAGGGGGAAGACGCAGCCTTCATATTGATTTGTTCTTTGGTAGGATTCGTGCGATAAACAGTTTCTAGGGATGTAACTATGCAGTCAGCAGCTCGAAAGGTTGCCTAGAGATTGATCAAGTGTCACCCAAAAACCACTTGACGCGCTGTCAAGTACAATCCTGAGTTAACAAGATGGACCAGCGGCATTGGGCAGAGCGACCATGGCAGTATTAAGCATTAGTACAATAGATAGGGAGTCAGCGGTTTGCCAACTTCAGCCTAAAAGGGCATTGCTAATTACTGCTACCGTATTGGCATTGCCAAGGATCGATTACTACCTAGTATCCAATGATTCGCTAACGAGATCTTGTAAAAGAAGTGCATTATCGGGGCAATATAATTTTTTTTCCAAGAAAATTAATACAGAGATGAAATATATACAATTCACCCTCAACGACTCATCGCCAAGGGAAAAGTTGAAAAATAGCCTGATCAGCTCGTAACATGTACAAGATCACTTTCGCATTTTTTTTCTTAAAAAAAAAAAGAAAAAAACAAACAAAAAAGATATCGTATGATTCCAGCGCCGTGATGTAAGTTTTTTTCAAGTATCATCCAACCAACCAACCAACCTCCCTCCCCTCTCTCTCTAACCGCTCGCCGCCCCCTCATATCTCTTCACTCTATCCCGTCTTCAATGGTCTCCAAGATCTTCGCTTTGATGGATTAAGAAGAGAGTCCAAGTCAAGTTCGTAAGCAAAATAAAAAGCAAAATGAAGTAGATGTACGCTCTGAAATGCTCCTTGCTTGACAAGTACACGCTGTAGTATCTTGTGTTGAAGTTCTCTATGTGCAAATTGGCTGACCCCCTCCTGTTATTATCTTCGTATATTCGGGTACATGCTCTAGGACATGTAAAAATAGAGCACGGTCGTTTACATGACAACCTAGAGAATCAATGTTAGCCTTTCTCATGCACCTAGACGTTATGAATTTAGAACTACTCACGCAATCACCATCCTGTTTGCCCTGTGGGATACCCATATCTTCGAACGTTGCGGGGCCTTGTTTGCTCGGTGCTTTACTAGGCTTGCTCGGTGCTGAAGCCGCGCTTGGTACAGGACTTGGGCTGTGAACATCAGGACGTGGAGGACCTTGTCCTGGAGGAGCAGTGCCGGCTCTACCAGGACCCGGCATACCGGGACTGGGCATGCCAGGACTTGGCATACCGGGACCTGGCCGCGGCCCGTTTCCAAAGCCTTGGGGACCTGCGGGACCTCCGGTATTCACTCTTCCTGGGTGTCCTCCAGCTTGTGGGGGGAGAGAACCCACTCTCTCTGGGTAGTGCCCTCCGGGGCCGCCGGGACCGCCAGGGCCGCTGTTATGAGGATCGGCATATCCATCCGGCCCTGGCCGTGATGACGTCCGAGGACCGTATTGACCTGGCGGCGGTCCACCGTATCCTTGAGGCGGCTGACCTCGTCCATTCGAGTGGGCGCTTCCGGGACGGCTGTCTCCTCCGTATGGGCGTCCCGGGCCTGGGCCCGGGCCAGGCCCGGGTCCACCTCTGCCACGGCCAGCTCCAAGAGGAGGCTGGTTAGATGGGTACAAGTTGCCAGCCGACTGTGAGCCTGGCATCGGCCTTGGGCCGGGACCACCAGGGCCGCCACCTGTCGATGGCCTGATACCGAATGCGCTGCTTGGTCGGTCGGCCGCGGGGCCTTGATTAGGGGGGTAGTTATTATAGCGGCCCGGGTTTGGTCGACCATCGTCGTCTGGATATGGCGCTCCTCCACCAGGGCGGGCGTTCATCGGCTGTGCCCGATCATCTACGGGATAAGGCGCGGCAGACTGAGAGCGCATAGGTGGGGCGTTGGAATCCACGCGGATATTAAAGGCTGGCTGTCGATCAGAGCTATCAACGAACGACGCTCTGGATGGCTCAGCAAAGTTATTATTTTCCACAATCGTAGGACGCATGCCGGGTGAAGGCACGGGCGAGGGTCGGGAAGAGCCAACTGACGTGACAAGTTTGGGCAGCGGTGGTGGACCGCCATCGGCGCCCTCGCTAACCGTGGGCATTGGGTTTGCTTGCTTGAATCGTTCGGGACGCTTGCCTCTCATTGAACCGTGCTGTGATTTGATTCGTGTTAATGTTGTGGTCTCGTGATCTGCTTTTGAAAGACTCTTATCCTGGCTGAGGGACTCTAGTCGACCAACGGCATCCTTGTTCCCATGATCGGCCGCGAGTTGATACCATTTCTGGGCTTCGACAACGTCCTTGCTAACGTGGATACCGATTTCGTGGTAGTAGCCCATGGCGAACTCGCCAGTGGGTAGCTTCGCAGACGCCGCCTCGTGGGCATATTTGAAGGCCAGCTCTTCATTCTTCTTGAAGACGCCCTCATAACCAAAGAGGAACCATCGGCTGACACCAAGAGCAGCCTCTGGGATTCCTTGCTTGGCGGCCAATCCGTAGTAGTGTAAAGAGTAGGACGGATTAAAGTCGCACCCCAGCTGACATAACTCATATGCCTGACCCATTTTGAGCTGAGCCTTGGCAAAGCCAAGATACGCCGCCTTTTCGACATACATCTTTGCCGTCTCGACGGCGTAAGGCAATAGTCCTTCGGGTATGGTAATGTCAGGCAGGTCTCGTCCGATAAGCATGCCGTACACGTATGCTCCCTGGGGCGCATCTTCGTCTGCACAGTCGGCCGCGTTTCGGATGCGCTCCAATCCCCCCTGATAATCCTTTGTCTCGCCATGCTGGCCAAGCAGACTCATCATGCCCATGCGGTAAAGGGCGGCCGAGTCCTTCAAGCTAAGGCCCTTGTAATAGTACTCCTTTGCTTTGGACATGTCATTGGACTGCTCGAACAGCATGCCCATCCTGTATACTGACCGCGTGTTGCCGAGATCGCTCGCCTTCTTGTACCCCGCGTAGGCTTCGCGCTTGTCGACACGATCCCCAAACTTGCCAAACTCAAGCCATTTGGCGCGAATGTAAAGGGCATCTGGGTGCTCCTGCTCGGCCAGGTATCGGATAATGTTGACGGCGTCGTTGCGCAGTTCATGCTCCTTGCGCGGAGTTGGGGGGCGATTGCCGCTCTCAGCTGCCTCTCTGGCAGCGGCGTCCATGGAAATCTCGGCCCAGTTGAGCACATCGCGAGCCCAGGTGATTTGCATGTTGACATTCTGCGAGTGCAAGACATGGTTTCGGGCCTTCCACAGTATTTTCTCCTTCTCCTCGTCCGCCGGTGGCACGTTGTCGCCGACCACCTTGGGGAAGGGCGAGAATGACGGGGCGTCGTCGTCCATGGTGTCGGGCTGCCGTGTCCGACCGCCGCTGTTCTGGCCGTAGGCTCTGTTGTCGGGCTGGGCGGCGTTGGTTAAGGGTTTGCCGGGCGAGTTCTGGCCGGTGTAGGTCGACAGAGAGGGCTCGCGGGCTCTATTGTAGGATCCTGCGTCGTGGCTTCTCGGCTCAATTTCACGGGCTTCGAGCTCCATGCGCTGCAGGTCCTCCTGCATGTTCTGCGGCACCTGAGGGGTCACCCTAATCGAAAGGATCAAGAAGAGAACGTCAGCAGCAGCCCCACCTTGAATGGCTGAAGGGCTCCATTCAGCCTCTGACAGGGTCCAGCCTCGTCAACCAGGCGAGATGGAAGATAGGAGGACAACAGGACCAAGGAGGCTTGGGAGACAGGGGTTCGAAATAAAATGGAAAACGCATACCGCTGAGGGGACGGAGCCACGACCTCTGGCATAAAGTAATCATCGTCGCTGCCAGGGACGAAGGTGGCGCCAAGTTGGGGGGCCATGGCTTCTGGATGGGATATAGATAGGAGCCTCCCGTTGCAGGCTATCTCGCTGTTCGCTTCCTTTTCTCTCTACTTGGATGACTGCAGCTGCTCCTAGATGTCAGCGCAGCACAGCGCAGCACAGCACAGCCGGAGCGCAGGCAACAAACGGCAGAAAATGGGCCACAAACCCTGGTGCGACTTCAACACCACTAGGCAGCACCTAGCAGCAGGATGGATATTGCTAGTGGTAATAAGAGATGGCAAGTATTGGATGCGAATGTGCCGCAACTCCGTACTTGTGTTTGTACAAGATCCAGTATGCGCGCGGGAAGCCTGGAATTATGTATGGAGCACCCACGTCGTTGGGGCGGTGCACGGGCTAAAAAAGGGCCAAGCGAAGGCGAATTTTTCTTCTTCTCTTGCTGTTCCTGGTCCAGGAGAAGAGTCGCGGAGGAGCTTTCGGCTGATGGCGCACCGCTAGCTGGCGACGGTCTGCAGGCAGAATATTAATGCAAATCAAAAGGGACAGAAGAGCGCCAGGACAGGCAGAGGGACCGCGACGTTAATATTGAGGCTGAGGCTGCAGTAAGGGCTCTCTTTCTGGAACAAGAGGCGTGCTATAATTAAACCCACGACTAATACAGTGTGGCGATGCGCGCTCAAGAAGTCTGGCATGCGAGATAATCTGTAGGCGTCTGCTGACACGGGGGGATGAGTTGATGGCCGTTGCGCCGCCTGCCAGGCTTAGACAGTGGCTTGAGTGGGCTTCGCAGTGGTAGTCTGGATAGAGCGTGTTAGTGGCGGTGGTTGTGCGCAAGGGGAGAAGCTTGGCGCTGGATGCCGATGTTTGGGGAGATGGCAGAGCGCCAAACAAAGCCCTTTTTGTACATGCGCTGACCACACAGGTGCAAATAAGGCAACGTATGCTTTAGTGCTTGCAGCAACCTCTTTATAGCGTCCGCCTGGGCGTGGAGCTGATAGCCGACTCCTGCTTGCTAAACGCTATGCGAGCGAGCATGTGGTCTACGACTCTGTTTGTACGATTAACCGCAGATCGATTTCCCGTCCCAAAGGCGGCGGGGTTCATCGACTCTCAACGGGTAGGCATCGACCTAAAAATATCCAGCACCACTATAACGTTTGTACCTGAAGAAAGCGCCCGAGAAAGCGCCACAGTCTGAGCCCTTGCTGGGATTTACGACATTGCGTATACTGGACTGTACGCTCCGTCTATACAACGGTTACATTCTGTGCCAAAATCCTCCTCCTGGCGGACGCATGCTGGGGACGCATATTCGGCATCTGCTTTATCTATCTGATACCTCTAAATGTATATCAGGATCTACTCCGTATCATCGTCTCATGTTCGCTTTGGCCCCCCTCTAGAAAGTCAGTGTGCATAATGATGTTATGGCGTGAAAAGTCTTTATCCACGACCTTTTCTTTTCTTTTTTTTTTAAACAAAGAAAAAAAAAAAAATTAAGAAAAGAAAACATAATCAAAATCGTTCTCTTACTTGAGAGGCAGCGGCGGCTCAACTTGAGGCGCTACCAACGCGTCAACTAACACCGTAAATAGTGGTGCAGCTGCGGCCCTACCAGTTAATATGGAGCAATATTCCCACAGGCGCCATTTTAGTCCCCCAGAGCTGCTCCCCTCCAATCTACTATGTAGGAGAGACGAGGCACGCTCTCGTGCAATTGATGCTTCCTCCACCAAGCCGCTTGAAGCAACATGGCAGCGCTACCAGACCCTCAGGCTATTGAAGAGCCATCCTACATCGATTACGAGACATTCCTTGCTCCCGACTTCTCGCCCGCCGCGTTTGCCAATTCACTCGTCCTTTCCACCAACAATCCTGACGACTCCCCGCTTGATCTCTCAACACCCTTGTCGCGAGTCCTCTTTGACGCTCAAGAGATTGACTCTCACATTGACCTCCTCACCACCCGTTCCGCCGTTCCTTTGCTCCAATATACCCAATCGCAGACCCAAGCCAGCAAAGCCATTGTTGCGCAGCTCGAAGCTCAGATCGCAAGCCTGAATGACAGCTATAAGCAACTCGAGAAGGAGGTAATCGATAAGCATGCCGAGGCTGAGGAGATCCGCCAGGTCGCCTTGCGCCTTTGGGAGACGCTGAGGCTGGGGAGGTCAATGGGGAGGTGCCTGCAGCTTGGGAGACAGCTCGAGGCACAGTTCTCTGAGCTGGGCAACCCCGGTGCCGGAAAAGGCGACTACGGAGCGCTCGTTCGATGCTCATACACCATCCTCTCGCTGCGCGAAGTTCTGGACAGCAAGGCACCGGGCGAGGAAGGCCATGGGCTCGAGAAGCTCAACGCCATCAAGAGCCTGCGGGACGCCATCATCATACCGATCGAACGACGGATTACCGAGATGTCTGAGCGGCAGATTCGCGAATTTGCTACGCCGAACAACATCACTTTTGCACAGAGCGAGGAGGCACGATCACGATTGGTATCTGCCATGTCTGCACTATATTTGCTGTCGCCGATCAGCGGAATTCAATTGGAGAAATGGACTCCAAAGTTACTTGTACAAGCCCTGGATTCCTATGTCCGCTCTGCTCTGCAAGCAAGCACCGCAGCTCTCTCACGATCTCTCGGACAGCTTCCTACTCTAGACAAATCTCTTGTCGAAGTCGTATCCCACTGCCAGAACATTGCTTCGCTTGAGTTGATTCTCGAAACTACTGAGGCTCCCACCCACCCCTTGGTTCCAGCTTCTGCGAAGAAGAAGCAGCAAAACCTCGTCCGATTACTGCTGTCTCGATTTGAAACGAGCTCTTTGATTTCCTACTTTTGGCGCAGCATGGCGAGTAATATTTCCGCTCGCGTTCAGGAGATAGCTACCAGAGGAGGCATTGTTGCTCGTACACTACGCACGAATAAGAACGTTGTCGGGGACGCTATTCGACAGGCCGTTATCAAGGGGAGTCAAACACCGAATGTCTTTTCCAGCAGCAAAAAGAAGCCCGGCGTCGAAGCAAGCTGGGACCGAGAAATAGCCGTTATGACGGGAAGTGTGTTGAATAACATAGGGCGATGATTTTCAGAGCCTGTGTATGACACATTGTGCCGAGATCTATCAATTGTTCGTTCAGCGTGTTTTACGTGCTTTTGGTAAATTAGAAGGGATATCATGCCGCTAGATTTGGACACTGACTCCCTATGTATTTGTATACATGAAGATGGAAAAAAAAAGTTGAAAAGCTTGAATGATAGCTCAGTAATAAGATGAGAAAATCGAACCCCTGATAGACTATAAATGCACAGAGATATTCTCTTTCTTCTCAAATGGCCGCATAGTCCAGCTCTTCCCCCCGCCCCCCGTTTGCCTCTGTACTCAACCAGTTTTTCTATTCATTATTAGTACTTGGAAGGTATTCATGAAGGTAGCTGTCATTGGCATAACTAATGCATTATTCTTGCGCTCATCAATATTGATCGGGAGGCCCAGAGTAACTACCTTCCGGCACCGGTACTCTGGCTGTTCTTGTGTAGATGTGTCTTGCAGCTTCGAGGCTCAAGTTTTCCATACAACCTCCCTTGACAGTCAATATCTGCGAAGATGTTCCATCTGGCAGCAGACCCCGATGGATCAAGCGAACCCCACATGTCTTGCAAAAATAACACTCCAGCGTGCGTCCCGAATCAGTCTTGCGTGTCCACATCCCGACGCGAGGCTGTAAGTCCTCGGCCAAGGGAAGCATGCCCTCAACAGGGAAGACGGCCGAGACGCCAAATGCCGACGAGGATTGTCTCTGGCACTCCAGACAGTGGCATACGTCAACTGTGAGAGGCTTGGGGAGCACGACCCGGAAAGACACGGCGCCGCAGTGACAGCGGACCATGGGATTGGTATCCATGTTCGCTGTCAAAGCGCAACCGGTAACCCGTTCTATGGCTTTGATCGGACGGGGGAAATTATAAATATGTACGGGTGCCCTGTAGATGAGACCAAGATGCTGTATCAGGAATGCAGACTTCAAAGTTGCTTCGTTGACAGGCAGACCTCTGAGTCGTGAAGGTTGGCGGAGATGCAGGCTAAAGGCGCACTATGCGTTTAAGCATTTGGCGCTAAAACGCACTTTAAATCGGCCACCCAAAGCACATGGCACGTATGAGTCGCAAAGCCCAAAGATTTTTACCAGTGATGCTGTATCATTTGTATCTTGGTATTTTGATGTTGAATTGTCACGGTTAATGGGATAGGCGGAACGCAGTAATCGTAGAGCGCCGACAGACGTGCTTTCCAGCCAAACTCGCAAATATCGTTGTAGCGAAGACCCAAGACTTACTAGCACCGCTCGTCCTTGCTAGAGCTTTGACTTGACGGCGTGCGCGGCTTTTCGGCGGCGGCGGCACCACCGGCAGCAGCCATTCATCGGCCCTTGTAGCCAAACCCGCCGCGCCCCAATTGCTCGTTCTCCAATGCACATCTTGCATTCTCTCCTGCGCAAATGCTTTGGCTCTAGCTAAGCTTCCCCCCCTTTTCTCTTTTTTGCCCTTTGCCATTTATGCTTTGCTCGTGAATTCCACTCAGCCAACGACGAGAGATTCGCCGACCTTGAGACAGTCTCTCGCCACTGATGACGGCATTGAACAATCGCGGCGCATCTCTATAGAGAATACAGAGGACCGAGCAGAGCACTCCAACACACATTCGTCGGCGGCCGAGGCCCTGCGTTTAGACGTCATGGTCCGCTACGAAGTCTTCGACGCTCGGGAGCTGCTGTCATTTCCCGACGGCGACAACAGCACGGATACCGTCTTCGGGGCCATCCATTTCAACCTCACGACGCTGAAGCACTGGAACTACACCTACTACAGCAATGGCACCTTATCCAACAACTCCAAGTGCTATCTGACGTATGAGCCGTACCAGCCCGTTCTGCTTTACACCAATGGAAGCTTCATCAACGCCACCAAATGCTACAGCGCCGTGGACCCAATCGGTGTCCGAGGCTACGTGGGAATTGGCTTTGCGGCCATGTTTGCCATTGCTCTGATGCTTACGCTCACTACCCTGGCCAAGCATGGCAAGATGTACCTACCCAAGGAGAAGCGCTTCTATCCCATAGGTCGACGTTGGCAGTGGTATTGGGGGTGCTTTGTCTGCGCATGCGCTCTGGTCAGCTTGTTCACAAATATCGACATCGATCGTTATCACGTCCAGGAACTGCCAATCGTTGTCACGTCATTCTTCTGGTTCCTCATTTGCCAAGGAACAGTAGCACTGGTCTGGGAGTCGGTCAGACATTGGGGGAGCTGGCAAGAGAGGCAATTCGTTGACCCCAACCCCTTCGTATATCGAACCGACGACCGGCGCGCCAAAGTAGAGTTTTATCTGCCATTATGGGTTTATTTCTGGATATGGATGGTGAGTCTCCTTTATGGATATAGTGCCCCCCTTTTTTAAGCTCGCGACTTACATACGTCTACTGTAGAATTTCTTCCTCGTTGTGCCTCGCAGCTGGACGTTCGTGGAAATGCAGCGATCCCCTGAACAAACTCTAGCCAAGGCCATCCCTACTGCCACAGGAGCACGATTCAAAGCTGGAGCCTTTTGTCTAGTTATTGCTTCACTTACCATCATCTACTCGTTGCGCCACTCCATCTATCACTACAAGCCACGGAACCGTGGAATATTCAACCGAACATGGGGCTTCATCAAGGCAGTTCCGCTACGTTTTGTCCTCACCATCCCTCTTTGCTTTGCCCTCGTCGCCTACCAGGTACTTATTTCGTTTGATTGGACATTCTCGGTTATGCGATACGGTGGAATTGTACCCGTCATATTTGCCTGGGGCTATGGCCCCTCTCTGCTTATCCTCTTTGTGCAAATTATATATGGTTTCGCGAGCCCCAACGAAGATAAAGCCCTCATCTCGCAGAGGCGTCAGCGAGGTGAGGTCATCGACCAGGAGCTTGGCATCGTTAAGAAGCCAGCATGGTGGAGGCGTGTTCGAGGCGAACATCTTTACACCCTGCGAGACAAGATTTCACAAAATGTCAACGAAATTGGAGGCAAACGTGGACTCAAAGCCCGGTTTGAAGACGGCGAGAGAGAGCCACCTCTAGGAGGTGATTTTGTCACTCACCCAAGTGATAACACCACCATCGAGATGAATAGTTTGTCTCACAACCCTCGGGTTGATAGGGCTGGCGTAGGGAATTTGTCATCCACAAGCGAGTCGCATCGCTATACGGGAAAATCTGATCGCCGACACAACGAGCGGATTGTTGAAGGCTTTTCCGACGTGATTTTCCCCAACAGTGCAGAAGCTGAGAGACAGGCTCAGAGGGCACGGTGGATTCACGAGATATCGCAAGATGGTCCTCCGTCCTATAGCGATACAGATCGGGGCCGCCCTACCCGACATGATGGGCCAAATAATGCGCAAAGGAACGACAGTACAGATACTACCAACTCCACTGCCGCTCCACCACAGCAAGTTAGAAGCATGCTAGATGTTTAACGACCACGACCCATTACTGCATAATTAATCCTGTTTATGAGTACTTTCGAAAGATGACTAGAGTGATGTATGACGATAAATGAACGGTCTGACGATACGAATACGGCATATCGGACTAGGTGTTAGGGGAACTATGCGTTATTTGAGCTAGGAAATGGACCCTTTAACATTATATTTGTATGAAAGCCGTAGATTAGATCTCACGGAATGAAACCTTGAATCAAATACTACTGCGAGTGCCTGAGCAGGGGTCTGGGATTTACTACAAGTCCCATATTCGCATCTTAAACAAAGCAGTCGAAACGATAGTACACTCAAGATAAGCTATCCACATGGATGAAGTAAGGGGCTCTATATTCATTCTGGGTAGTGGCATTCTCTATAGACCCATATGACAATGCGTCTAGACGGCACCTGAGTTCGGCAGAACCCGAGCAAATCGAGCTTTCCACGAACAAACTAATACAGGCTAATACTCCATTCACATTCTCCGCTATCTAGAAACCAATGTGTCTAATCTAGTTTTGAGCTGCTACTGTATACTAGACATGCATGGGGCGGGATGTACCACTAGTATTACCCGCCTTCGAGTCCCCATATCGGCTACGGGAACGATGGAGCTGGCATCATTCTCACTAAGGTGGCAAGTAATGCATGTGACCCAGCAGGTGTGGTGGTTATGTTGATTTATACAGGCAGGTCTGGGCAATAGGATTAATACATGGATCAGGCAAAAGGATAGGGCCGGTAGAACTGCTGAAGACGAGGAGCGAGGTATCAAGGCACGGCCGGCTGATTATACGCGGGTACTCAATACAAAGAGGTATAACGGACGTACATCAGGGACCATCTGCTTTTCAGGCCGCTGACGGTTTGTTTAGTACCTACCCATGTCACATTACCTTGGACATTCTGCCGTGGACTACTAAGGTATTGCACTTTTGTAGGAACTTATCCGTCTGCGTACAACCATAAGCGGGCGCTGTTTGTGGCACAGCCGCTTGAAGGAGGTAGGATTATTAGAGAGAGATGGGTGCCACAGTGACGGGCGATGAGAGCTTGACATGGCATGGGATCGTCTACCTTGGTACTCGATGAATGCTGCCAAGTAAAGTACCTTAGTAGCAGGCAGTACGCAGTACATGCGTGTAGTAGGTTATGATACCTCGGGTTTCGTGAGAATGCTCATGCAGTGGCTCTAATGCGTGTTTCCCTCTCGGGTTAGGTCAAGTCATAGCACCCAAAGATTATGCAGGCAACGGGTTCCAGACACTCGGTCGAGATCCTTGCTATTAATACATACTTGCCTTGCTGGACAACCTACTGAACATAGTATCACCTGTTACACATCCAATTAGATCAGACGGAGCCGGAGGAAATGGAGCGAGTCGCAATCTATGAGTACCTAGGTACTTGGGCGCTACTCGAGTGGTTGATACTACTTGTAGGTAGGATTGCTCGATACGGAGTAAGCCGTTAGGAACAGCGGGCGAATATTTTGCCAGGCGAGTGGGCTTTGCGGGGATTCGAGGCCGTACATGGGATGAGAAGGGGGTGGTTGGGCCGCTGAGGCTCTGAGACAGCCATGTGAGCGCCTACGATGATGCAGCTTCGTTGACTTATATCTGGATTTGCACAAGGGGGAGTGAAAAAAGAAAAATGGCATACTCAGTGCCTACCTCCCTTTTTTTTTCTTCCACCGCAGAGCGCTGTGTCCAGCATTGCTCGTTTCAAACAAACACCGGGGCAGATAGGGAACTGCTCAGCTTTCTGGCGGGTGCAACTTTAAAAAAGGGCAACTCGTGCATTGTCAATGCCTTGAAAGTCGATATATCACTTGCATTATATAATTGTGGGCACCTGAAGTGTTGCGTTTTAGGCGCCCACGACTAGGCAGTTGTTAGCGCCCCGTGCGTGGTGGCAGGCATCGAGCATTTGTGGAGTCCTGGCGGTACACGCAGGCAGATGGGAGCTGCTAAAGTTTGCACTACGAAGAGCGAGGCCACTTTTTTTTTTTCTTAGGCCGCTTGTTCGACTCTTGGATGCAATGAGGATAATGCTCGAGGCACAAGTCGTGAATCCTACGGTACGGTACGGGATTCCCACGCATCAGCAGCTGGTGCCAGTGTGGTGGCTCCATCAGCCTTTGCTGTGCGTATATATTGGATATACACCACCATCAGGGCATGATATGATGCGGCTGCAGCTTGATGGTGTTGGGTTGGGCGGCAAAAACCATGGCTCCATCCCCATCGATGGCTCTACCGCTGCCTCATATATAGAAGCCATGGATTACATGTGAAGAAGTCGTGTGTTGTGCATCTTGACGCAGGCAAATGGCGGTACAGTAAGCAGAGCAAGGCAGAACAAGAACGCTTTTGAGGTATCAACGACCTCAAGTTGCCAGCGGCGTCTGCCGCAAACAGAGTTCTCTCCCGGCCATGCTCGGCCCAGATTTCGTCATGCTCTCGTCGTGTCGTCTCTCGTCTCTCGTCTCCGTCGCTCTCTTTTATGTTTTTCTTCTTCTCCCAGACTCGGGCTCGGGCTCAGGCTCAGGCTCAGACTCGCACTCAGGCTCCGGCCCAGGCCCTGAGAAGCGGGCGTCCGCTAGCCATGCGTTGGTCCCACGCCATCGTCCAGCAAAAGAGGCTTGCCCACTGGATTGCCGTGGATGTACCTGGGCCGCGCACGCTAAGGTGTGCGCAGATGACCTGTACCTTACGTCGGCCCCTCTTTACTACGTCAGTAACGCTCGCTAGCAGGGACAGGTATCCTTGCCAGTCATGCCTAGTGTCGCGGTACATCTTTTTTTAGGCGCCCGCGCAAGGTCGCTCGCTCGCTCGCTCGCAGCCAGCAAAGGCGAAACTTTGTGGTGGCATGCCAACCAGCCATTGCTTGCTGAGTTTCTTGCTTCCTTTGCCCTACCCCTTTGGCATTTCAGGAGCCATGCTTCCCCGCGCGTGGAGCTTATTGAGGCGGAAAAGTAACTCCATCTTAGTTTGCTGTCGCCGTCCCGCCCTCTCCGGTGGCCCCCTCCCCAGTCGGTCGGGCTGGCTGTGACGCTGCCCGCTTTGTTCGTCATGCTGCCTCTGGTGCGTTTCAAGCAGCCAGCGCTCGTATCGGTTCAGCCCAGAGTCAGCGGCTTCTACCTGTTCACGTCTTCCCTTGGCCGCAAAAAGCACGCATCAATACGACTTGCCCGGACCAGGGATGTATACAAGGGCAAAAGGGTGTCACATGAATGCGTATTCTGTGCTGTCCGCCAGTAGCGCGCTGCGATCTGGCCTTGCAGTCTTCCGCCTCATACATGGGATTCCGTCCTTCCCGAAGAGGAGAGACGAAGCCAAAAAAGCCAAGCCCCTACATACAGCACAGAACAAGTACGAGTTTCTGCTCAGGGTGGTAGGTTCAGCGCAAAGCTGATAGGTACTACGGAACCTTGCCACGGGGCTGATGGGCAGGTATTGCAAAAGTAGAGGCTACTGCTCTGTTCTGACTTGACACTTGCCATCATCTGCTTCCAATTCCGTTCCATACCTTGGTACCTATATAAGTGGCAGCCCGAAGCCGGCA
This sequence comes from Trichoderma asperellum, assembly GCF_020647865.1. Lineage (NCBI taxonomy): Eukaryota > Fungi > Ascomycota > Sordariomycetes > Hypocreales > Hypocreaceae > Trichoderma > Trichoderma asperellum. The sequence continues at coordinate 1,967,000 of NC_089417.1, forward strand.
GGGCATTACTTACAGGTAGGTACCCAGGCCGCTGCGGCAAAATCTGGAGGGGGATCGTCATAATCACAAAGGCACCGCCCGAGTCTGCCCGCAGCTGCTATCAAGATGTCCCGTTTCGTCCAGGCACATTCGGCCAGCGTGTGATTTCTGCCGAGCACTAGCGATTCCTAGCTGGCTTACTCGTAGGCAAACAAGTAGAGTTGTTTCTGTGCATCTCGTGAGTGCGACCAGCAGGTACCCGCTACGCACCGCATACTTGTCCACCCAGCACTGCTCCATAAAATGGGTGCCCATCGCTACGAGGCCTGGTTGGCGCCTCTGCCCTGCCAGTCCGGATCCGGACTCCACCCGTGGGAGGCGCCGTCTGGGGGAGAACGAAGAGGAAGAGGAAGAAGCAGAAGAGACGGCCTGGAAGAACATCGCCACACACGCTGCCCCTTGCTTTGTGGACGATTTCGCCTTCGCGCCGCCTCGGGCTTGCTGAACTCTCTGCCGCCGTAGGGGCCGACAGCAGCTTGCTCGCTAGCCAGCACTGCACTAGGCCAACCCAGGCACGCATCGTTGTGTCACCGATCGCAGGGTCCGGCAGCCCCCCTGCTTGGGCTCGTCGATGCTGCTGTCGCTGCTTCGCTCAGCTGCGCTGCGTCTTTGAGTTTCCGATTCTGATCCTGGCGATCGTCCAATGGCACGGCCGCAGTGCAGTCGTTAGGTTGGTGCGAACCTGGCCACCGTTGCTGCTAGCGGGGCCCAGCGCTAGATCCTTAGAGCGCCTTTGCCCACCCACCACCATCACCTCCACCTCGCACTACTACAAGTATGTACATACTTACGTGCTACTGTACGTGCGCTAGACTGCGGTACACACTTTTTTTTTTTTTTTTTTTTTTTTTTTTTTTAACCCTCCATACCACTAACCTACCCATTCCCTGCGCTGCTGTCCGCAACCAGTCAACTGGCGCTCCGACTTTGGGCAGCGCCTCAGTGCACCTCCCTGTAGTACCTCCCCCGTAGCACTGCACTAACCCACGACACAGTTCCTTAGCTGGACCGCTAGCCGACACTTCCAGCTTGACGGTGCTAGTGCCTGCCGACCTGACTCTCTGACTTTCTGCCGGCCCAGGCCAGGTACATACAGACCAGACACCTCCCAGCCTCCCGTGCCTGGAACGCAGCACCGTCTCACGCAAGCACCCATTCACACGCCCATTCCCGCGCCATCCTCAAGCTTTGGCTGCGCTTTTTGCCTTTGCCTTTCTGCTGCTCCAGGCTCCAAAAGCTACAGCCCACAAGCTTTCTGGCCAGTCTCCCTTGCAACCTTAGCTGGCCCCTTGTCCTTCCTGACCTTCCGCCTCCGCCTCCCTTGCTGACCTCAAACAACCACCCCCACCACCTTTTTTTCCCCTCCCCCTCGGCCCTACTTCAGCCTTCTGCCCATGACCTTGGCTCTCCGCAGCATCTTACAACTACATACCACATACCGCTACAAACACCAAGAAACATCCTCTGTCGATTCTCGCCGGCCCGGATCGATCTATATGCTCGCTGCTGCCCAGATCACCCGCCAAGCTGCCATCTCGTCCGGCTTCTTCCTCGCCGGATGCTGGTCGCCGTTTCAGCAGCCGCGCTTTGCCTCTCTGCCCTGACGGTACCCGCCGAAACTCCATAGCCCGGCCTCTTGCGTAATCGGTCTGTGTTGGATCGCCTCCTCCTGCAACCTCCCCTCCCTTCCAACATCAAGGCACGGCACGGCACTGCGGACGACTTTGCACATCTGCCGACGCTCTGTGACCACCATCGACATCCCTTGGACGCCTCGCTGCGCCCATCATGGCGGCTGCCTTTCGCCCCGTCAACACCCCACTCGCAGCGGAAATTTCCAGGCAAGACATCATGCCTCTGAAGAACTCATCTCCCCGTCCTAGCACGGCGCCGCAGGCACAGCTGCAGCCTTCACACTCGTCTGACGATGGCAAGACGCCCACTCGGGCCACCTTCAGCAGCATCAACATGACGAGCCAGAGACCCCTGCCAGCAAGCCCGTTTCCTCAAGCGGCATCGGCTACCGAATCTACCGAGAACGGTCTACACCGAGATGGCTCTCAGCGCTCTACCAGGTCACCCAAACGGAACTCGCTGGATGTAGACATGGAAGAGTCTGATGGAGAGACTGGAACTATTGATGATGGCGCCGGCTCCGATGCCGAGAGTGTGAATGCGGATGGAACAAGGTCAAGCAAGAAGAAGAAGTCTCAGCGGTTTTATTGCACTGATTATCCCCCCTGCAACCTAAGCTTTACACGAAGCGAGCACTTGGCAAGGCACATCCGGTGAGTTTATGGACGCCGAAAGCCTCTTTTCTTCTTCTCTTTCTTTAGATCACCAGGTTGGCTAACGATTTTCACAGAAAGCATACTGGCGAGCGTCCTTTCCAGTGCCACTGTTCCAGGCGATTCTCAAGATTGGACAATCTGAGGCAGCATGCCCAGACTGTTCACGTCAACGAAGATATTCCGATCGATTCTCTTGCGGCTACTGGATCAAGATTTCAGCGCCAGATCAGGACCGACAGAGTTCGCCAAGCTGGTAACAGGGCGAGAGCCTCTACTGGTGGCAGTGCTGGCGGCCCAGTCCGAGGACATTCCAAGTCTCTTTCGACCTCGAGTATCTCTAGCATAGCATCCGTGGGATCGGCCTACAGCGCCCAGAACGATCCTCGGCGACGCCCACCCCCGCTTGTTATGGCTGTTGATTCCCGCTCAAGGCTTTCGCTCGAATCCTATCGCAGTAGCACCGATAGCACCTTTTCATACCGACCTCAGTCGCCGGGCGATTTTAGCACGCCCACGTCTGCTACTTTCTCAACGGCCCAGAGCAGCCCACGATGGAGCGCTGGCGTAGTTTCTCCGTCATCCTCACACTCGCGATCTCAGAGCATGTATTCCATGGGTACACGGACTCCTGGCCGCCGGCTGAGCGTTCCATCAGGCACCACTCCCTTCCAGTTTGGTCAGGCTCAGATACCGGGACGCGGGCCGGGACCGATGCTTGTCAATAGCTCCAATGCCGGGGCTCTCTCGTCTCCGAATCAAAATTTGGTTTCCTCACCAACCAGTTCAACATCCGGGTTTTCTGGCCGTAGAGACTCGGTGGCGAGCAGCACTGGCGACGACTCATGGCGACGGCGAACCTGGCATCCTGATAGCCGTAGCTTCAGCGGCACTGCCCAGCTGAATGCTGTCCTTAGCCAATCAGTGCGGCCAAACCCGCCGCCACCTATTGCGAACCCCAGCAACCCTCAATCTAACCTTCGCCTCCCTGGTATCGAGTCTTTTGATCCTCTCCCTCGGTCAGCTACTCCACCAAGGCGTAACGGGTCACCAATGGCTGTCGACTCCGAGCTTGCTCATCGACCTCCGGTAATGGAGGCTATTCAGCCGGACGAGAGGCGAAACCTCAACATGTACGACGTTAGCCTTCAGCGTGGCCTCGGCCGTCTTGACATAGGGCACAAGACTCCCCCTCGTGACAGCGCGGGAATGTGGGCGTCCGAGGTCCATAAAGCGGTTCAAAACCAAATGGATCATGCACGTTTGAACCAGCCAACCGTTCGATTCGAAGAGCAGCCACGGCCAAGCCACCAGGTACCGCCATCAGCCGTGCCGAGCAGATCCTTTCATCAGCATACCATGTCAGCTCCCGCCCTAGCCTCGGTCCGAGAAGGTAAGGGACACGGCTGGTATCAAGGATCTTCTGCGGCTACCCATGGAGCCGGAGCCAACCAAGATGCGCGAAACCCTCATGTCGATCGAATGGTTCACCCCAACTTCACTGGCTTTGCTGGATTTCCCGCGCGGGAACAGGCTCAAGAGCAGCGGCAGCCACAGCCACAGGTCCATTACCATCAGCAACCGCCGCCGCTTCAGCAGCAGTCGCAGCACCAGCAACAGCAATCCCATTATCAGCAGCAACAACGCCAACAACAAGATCGCTCTAACAACCCCGACTCGTTGAGGCGGCTCGAGGCCTTGGTGGCCGTTGCCACCAGCGAGGGCTCTAATACTGCTGCTGCCTATTAAACCAGCTTGTCTCTCTTTATGGCCCTTGATAGAGGGATAAATAGCTTGGCATTTGACATGCTTCTGCTGCTTCCCACATCATTTATCACGCTGGAAGTCTTTACCGTCTTTGACTGTGCGCTTTTTTATCTAAACCAAGGCTTTGAGCAGTGACTTCCGATGTTACTAAGCACTCGTTGCTATGTCTTTTCTACTCCATGATATCCCCTTTAACCTGCTTGTCCATCTCTGGAGAGAATCATTTGAGAATGACCATGGTGTAAGTTGCCGCTGGCTACTTTGCATTTTGTTTTGTCCATCACTCAGTCTCTGCTCAAGCATTGACTTTTGATTTATTTATTTTTTATCGCCGTATTTCCTGAATTACGAATGTCCCATGATGGAACTTGGGCCGCAGCACACAGCATGCTATTTACTTTTTGTCTTTTTCTTTCTCTTCTTTTTGCTCTCTGCCAGTTGCTTCAGTCTCCTGCTCAATACCGCCACTCTCTCGTCTTGTCTCAACTCCTTGCAGTTTCTCTTTAGGGGCGTTTATCTGCGAATTTGTGGCGAACACGGGTGTATTTTTTTTTTTTTCCCCTTTTCCTTATCACGGGAGGAACTTTGCTCAACGATATGATAACCTTTGTCTGTTTACGAAATGGATTGGATAAGGCGTCTATGCACAGCCAATGCCAATTGAGTTGCACACGCGAATCTGACTGGGAGGCAACAAGTCTTCACAGCGCTAGGCTACGGCCACATTAACACCAGGAGATCTGGGTTTGACGAATTGATACCCTTTAGCTTTGACTGGGTTTGGAACAGTGCCGCATCTTCTTCTTTTTTTTACAATACTTTCTTTTTTTGTTTTGTCGTCCTCTTAGTGATACTCGGTGTCTCTGGATAGTCGTAACTTTGTGTTTAGATTCAATGCATGTTAGGTGTACTGGATATCAAATCGGATTTATAACATGACAAAAATTGCACAGTGTTTTGAGAGATGGTGACAATGTAGAGTAAGAAGGTACTGACGATATCATTTTACTTGCAGTTATTCCGCCTTTGATATCTTATTATACAAGCCGGTACTGCGAAGCAGGAGCACTTCACTCACTCACGCCATGCCAGCTTCAAAATTATTCTTTACTCACTTTATAGAGGTTCTTGATGGTGACATCGAATTCCTCTGGCCGACGCCCCAGCAACTGCTCCAAAGAAGACGATACATAGGATGCCTCTCCAGCACGAATGGCATCCCACGCAGTTGCCCAAGTCTGTGCAAGAGGTTTAGATCCAAACTTTGCAACGACCTGCGGCTGCGTGGCATATTCATCCACAGTAACGTCCCGAATTTGCAAATCTCTCCCAGCCACAGTGGAGAGGAATTTGACGGTATCAGCGAGAGACCATTCACGAGGTCCGGTCAGGGCTATAAGCCTGTTCTTCCAGGAGAAAGCGGTTGGGTCCTGAACGTACTGAGCAATCAGATTTGCCGAGGCTTCGCCCAGCTCATCTCGCTTCGCCCAACTTATACCAGGACCAGAGCCATCGTGGGGAATACGGATTTCAGTGGTCGCCGGATCATTCAGATCCAGGAAAGCGGTATAAATGGGGAATGACTCATGGTAGAGACCCTCACGGATGGCAGTCCAGGAGAAACCAGGATCCAAGGCAGCTAATTTGCGCAGATGCGCCTCCGAGTCGAGGTGGGCACCCATTACCTCTGCGAGCGTGGTATCCTTGTCTGGCAGGGCAAAAGCGAGGGACGAGTAGAAGATATGCTTGACGCCGGCTCTGTAAGCGGCATCAAGAGCTGGAATTTGCAGTGATGTGCGGTACTCGTGGACATGGCTGGGGTAGGATATGAGGAACAGGACGTCGATGTCTTTAAAGGCGGCTTCTAGCTCTGAAGGCGATGCCTCGTATGAAGCTTGACGAAGCTGGACGCCCTGGCCTTGGTAGATATGGGGAGTCTTGTCTGGGTGGCGGCTGATGAGGACGGTGTTGGAAGGGGACACTTTGTTGAAGAGATGGGTGTAAGTGCTGGTGCCGAGGCCGCCTGAGGCGGGGAAGACGCCGATGGTTGGCATGGTTTTGATCTCTGGTTTGGAAGGCTATGAACGGATAATTGGGGTTTGATTTATTGAGAGAGCAAAATTATTTAATGTTTTTTTTCTGCTCATTCTCAGATGTTATCAAGGTGCTATTATAAATTATCTACGTGGGTTATGATATACTCCGTCCACTTGATCGGATTTAATCACTGTGGAGCTGACAGAATAGCCAGACTCCATTGGTTCAAAGCACAATGACGTATGGATATACCGGAATTTAGCAATTCATCAATCTACGATAAGATAAAACATAATATACATACTATACGATTAAAGAAGGGAAATAGAGATTGCGAGTTGTGACGGGCAGTGGCTTAATAGTAGTAAATACTAAATACCTCTGCTCTGTTTCTGTACTATTGAATACTAAAAACACTCCCCCTGGTCTAATTATAGGCCGTAGATACCAGTAGCTAGGAACCTGTTTCAGTGGCTTGCGTGCCTCCGGAGCTCGCGGGACGTAAACGCGTTTGTTTCAGCCCCTCGAGCCGAAGATTAGGCGCGAAGGGGCCTCTATGTGGCAGACTGACTTCAACTTCTATTATAATTTCAAACCAATCTATCTGGCCTTTTTTTTATTGCTTTGCTTATGATTGTACACGGAGGCTAACTTTTAGCACTACCACGTATCATTTGACGTTTCCACTATCCGATGCTCTAGTGGGGGTCTTGGTTCGAAGCGTTGACTTTCCAAAGACACTTGGATATGGATGGCGTCGCCGGCGAGGTGATGGCGAGAGGTAAGGAGGCATTCAACCGGTCTCCAGGCTGGACGTGGCAATAGCTGATGCGATAGGCTTTGCTCTGTGACAGATGCCTGGGCGTCAATTCCTTCAAGCCTGCTGCGTGCTGAACTTCAGAGACGACAAAACGACGGCGAGAAGCCCCAATGTGGCGGACACAACTCGGGATGGTACGACACGGCCGCGCACGTCTTTGCGCTGCTCCTGATACTTGTCCTTAGCACGCTTGGTAAGATGGCCTGTGGCGATTTGAGAATCGCCGTAAGTTGGAGGTCTGGGTGAGGCTTTGCTAATCAAGTTCTACTACCCAGCTTGCGGCCTCCCTCTGTTCTCACGGCGAGCAACGACGGGACATCGACAAAAGGAGATATTGTTCTACAGCCAGCATATCGGCACTGGTGTCCTCATTGCCACGGCTTTTGTACACCTCCTTCCGACTGCCTTCTCATCCCTGACCGACCCATGTCTGCCGTATTTCTTCAGCAAGGGATACACTCCTTTGCCAGGACTCATTGCCATGATCTCCGCCCTGGTCGTCGTGGGAGTCGAGTCGTATTTGACGGCTCGAGGCGCAGGCCATTCGCATTCGCATGCGCACGACTTCTGGGACGAGAACGACGAGGCCGAGGGCGATGCACAGGAGCTGCATTTATCCAGAGAGAATCTAGCCGACAGACGAGCGCGTATGACTGGACGACGAGCAGCGGACATGGATATTTCTTTAGGTGATTTGGAGGCATCAGAAGGCCTTGTCGCCGGCGTTTCTCCCTTGCCGGAGTCGAGCCCGGTGGTGCCACGGCGCAAATCCACCGAACATGCGGACGACGATGATCGAGACTCCGATCTCGACTTGGATCTAGGGGAACTTGACCCTGCTCCGGCTGGCGGCAGCGCACAGAATGGCCAGTACTCTTCGCTTGCGAAGCCCAACGGCGCCTCAGGCCGCCGACACTCCCTAGACGGTAACCAGCTACAGTCCCCAGAGGAGCAAAAGCGTCGGATGTTGCAGTGTCTGTTACTGGAGGCGGGCATCCTGTTCCACAGCGTTTTCATAGGAATGGCCATCTCTGTGGCTACGGGCCCCGCATTTATCGTGTTCCTGGTTGCCATCAGCTTCCACCAGTCGTTTGAAGGCATGGCCCTGGGAAGCCGAATCGCAACGATCCAGTTCCCCAAAGGATCCATCCGTCCTTGGCTGATGGTTCTCGCCTACGGGACTACCACTCCCATAGGCCAGGCCATCGGCCTAGTTCTGCAGAAGAAATGGGATCCGAGCAGCGCTACCGGCCTGGTGGTTGTGGGCACTACTAACGCCATCTCCTCAGGCCTGCTGGTCTATGCTGGTCTGGTCCAGTTGCTGGCCGAGGATTTCTTGACGGAGAAGAGCTATCGCATTTTAAAAGGCAAGAGGCGCGTACAGGCCTACTTTTCAGTCGTGGCTGGCGCGGCGCTCATGGCAGCAGTGGGAGCGTTTGCTTAAAGACTTTTGGTAGCGTCGTGTTTTACTCGTATGTATTATATATGCATGCTTCTGCCAAGAAAAAAAAGCGGCTGAGGGGCCTTCTCCTTTCAAATGTTACGGCGAACATAAATTGGTCTTGTTTAAATCGGATTTTCTATGAAATGTGTACACTATCGTGTTTAGGCGCTGGTGGAATAGGATAGGCAAGCTTTCATATAGACTCTTTGTTTTTTCTCTTGGCATCTAGTTAGTTTTAGAAAGGGGGCCTTGTTGGAACTTTGCAGGCAATATTTTTTGCGTTTCCTGATTTAACCATTATTCGCCTACTCTCTTGTGCATCTTTACACTTAGTCGTCGTGTCTTTTGTATATCTATCTCAGTGCTGTGTCCATGTACAGAACTGTGTTTCTCCTTTTGCGCCATTTTGGGGTGTCCAAACACGATACAAAGCACTGCATTGGTGACAACAAGAGAGAGGGAGAAGAAGGTGAACAAAAGTCCATGTTGTAACTGACATTTAATCATTAAGACATATCGGCCATGTAACGAACCTGCTTTGATGGCTGCTTGATAGCTGCCTTTTAGCAACAGCGGAACAGAAATTCGATTGCTCTTTCCCTGTCTATTCTTTCGCTCTCGGTTGAACAAAATTTTTGCCATCTGTTTAATAAAGCTAAAGAAAGAAAAAAAAAAAAAAATCACCATGGTTTATTTATTCTATGAAGAAACAGTTGTGATTGAGAGAGAGCCTTTGTTCTTTAAGAAAGCTCCCCTGACTAAGTGCCAGGCGAAAGATTAACCTCCTCTCAATCAAAGATGGTATTGATAGCTATATAACTTCGAGGCAGTCACTTTGGTTTTTCCAATTTCCTAACAGTATGCTTTACTTCCACTTAAAGAGAGAGATACAGCGAGTTTTCAACTTTATTGTTTTCAAAACGATCAGAGATGGGTGGTTGTTTTTCGACGCCCTCAAAGTCTTCAAGACGGCGACGACGTTCCAAACCGTAAGTGCTTATCCCTTGTGTCAATACATGATGTTTTTTTAAGTGAAAATACATAAACTTAAATCAGAAATACACAGAAAATATAGATGTGCTCCGGCTCGATACGACTATTCCTACTCGGTAAGAGAGGGCGAGCCAGTCTTGGTGAGGCGCAGAGTTGGGGGGTCTCAACGCCGTCGGACCGAGGACTCTGATTCAATTGATGTGAACGTTGCACCGGCCCATCGTAGCCGTCACCATCAGTCAAGCAGTCAGCGAAAACACAAAAAGAAGAGAAAGAGCGGATCTAGTGGCCATCATCACAAAAGCAGAAGTGGGAGGAGTGGGCGACATGGCGGCGGGAGTCATCGAAGCCATGGTAAGCAGTTAAACATGAACAATGAAACAGAAGGACGTGAAGCTAATAGATAACATCATAAAGGGACTAGAAGTGGGCATGAAGACGGGGAGTGGAATGATGAAGATCATCAAAATCAAGTCGCCTTTTGGGCTAGAGAATCAACCTGGGCACATGATAGGACAAGCTCTCACGGAGGTGGTCGTCAACAGTATCGTCTAGAAAGCTCTAGAGGCGGAGAGAGTCCGCATGAAAGTGTCTTGCCTCTTGACGAAAATAATGACAATGAGCCCGAACCCCCATCGCCGCCGAAGAAGAGTTGAGACAGCCGACAACGTCATAGTTCTTTGGACAGCCTCCAAAAGGGTCTAACAACGGAGTCTGTCGAGAATGGTAAGACTCGGTTTGAATGAAATGTCGGTGAGAACTAGAATTCACCAAGCTACAGAAGAGATGTCGGTATAAAGGCTAACATTGTAACCAGATACACGCGTACAGAAGTGAAGATGCCGAAGTCTTACAAATCTTTCGTTTTCCCACTCGGTGCTACGAAAAGAAGAACTAGAAGCGACTGGAATACGGGAAGAGTCTTCTCCTTCTCCGGCCACGAGGAGAAACAAGCAGCAATCCCGGACACACAAAGCTTTGGCTGCCGAAGCGGGGATGGCCTGATCGGAACTTTTTTCTTTCTCCTTCTACGGGTTCTAGGATGAGGGAGAGAAATAGCCTCTGGGCGGGAATACGGGTCACACGGGTTGCGGGTGGTGATGGCACGGCACATGAACGGTTGTTTGACTGCATGAGTAACATGGCAATAGCGGATATGGATGGGATTGTGAACATGCGTTCAAGCAGTGATGGGAGCAGTTGGGCAGCTTTGTAGCGTTATTGAATTGAATAGCCGAATGAATGACTTGCATTGTTGCAGCAGCAGCAGCAGCAGCAGCGGTGACTCACGGAGATATAGATAGGGAGGCAGCAGTGAGTAACGAGCACACATAGAGAAGCAAAATATAGCGAGGAGTCACATCTGCGGACCAGGAACAACAATCGTGAACGAGTTCTTGGCTTTGGCAGCCCATTCATTCACTTCAAATGGGGGGAAACAGCTTTCATTGTAGTCAGTGAGTCAGTCACTGGGCCACCTGCGCCTCTGTGCATGTGTACCATGAATCGGATGAAAAAAAGGAGAGAGAGAGAAAGGGTCAATAGCATGCCGCAGAAGATGCGGAATAGAGGCAAATAGGGAGCCCTCTTGGTGATTCTCTATTGTCGACCATGCATCATCGGCCATGACAGCTGCTGGCAGTTTTGGCAGAGTAGCACAACTTGGCTATTGTTGTTTGTTTGTCTGTTGTCTACGCTTAATTTTCTCCCGCTCAATCGCGTGCTGAGCTGGCTGGTTTATTTTTTGAAGAGAAAGGAAAAAAAGAAACGTAGAACTGTGTTGGAAGAGCCATCCTTTGACCTACACGCCAGCAAAAGGGGATGACATCGCAGCAGCACCGTCAAAGCATTCGTCACATCTGCCTACTGTAAACTTTTTTCTGACAATTTTACTGGCTTCTTTTCTATATCTACTGGTTAGTATCTGAAATGGGCTGCTGCTTCTCCAGCCAGGCATCAAATGCCAGTTCCCATCACGAGCAGGGGCAGGATACAGCTCCGCCACAACAGTAAGTCTCGTTTTCTCTCTCTCTTTTCGTTACGCTCTCCCATCTCTTCTCTTATTTGCTGGGTAGCAGCATGATATTGACTGCACGAATCGCGAATAGGAACCCACACGCCCAGACCAACGCCAACGCCATCCCTGAAGGCCTCTTTGCGGCCCCTGTGAGAGCGCCATTCGCCGAGCCAGCTGTGATACCTGGAAACGATGTCGCCACCAGCAACGAGGCCATAACCCCCAACGAGGCGGTTGAACAAAGATCACCTGAGTTTCCCGCTGTGGAGTCGTCTTCGTCGGCGACGTCTGACCAGCATGTGATCCTGGAGCCAACTGTCTATGTGCCTCCCCCTCGACCAAGTGTCGCTACAGAGCTGGAGGAGGCCATTGTCGAACCGCTATCCGAACCTGCTGAAGCTCGATCCAGGTCTTCATCTTCGTCAAGCTCGAGCTCGAGCTCAAGCTGATATTTTTGACTCGGCGGAACCACATGGAGGATCATGATATCTGATGCACTCGTTCAGTCCGGATCACGGCCATGTTACGAGAGACACTATTTGGAAAGGCTGTTATAACAATGCACGCAAATAAGGCAAGAAGAGAGCAGGTTTCTGCAAACGTTCCCCTCCTTTTTTTTACAATCGAAGGGAGGAAAATGTGGTGGCACAATGGAATGGTTGGTGTTGGATGGGACATGGCAGCCCATGTCTTAGTTGGTGCCATGGCGATGGTGAAAACGGCTCGATTTGTGGCTTACATGGAGTCCCCCTTGGAAGCTTCCTATTTAGGCGGTTGATGTGAAGATTGAATAAAAAAAAAGCATCTCGAGAAATTAAAAACAGTAGCATCCGGTAGATGATCCAATATGGAGAGAGAGATTGAGAAGGAAAAAGAAAAGAAAAAGAAAAATAAGAGCAAAAACAAGCATCAGACCAAACTTTGGCGAGGCGACAGCAAAGAAGAGGCCCCAGCTTGGCTCCTTCTCTGCCAATCCGGCGACTTTGCGAAACTTGCTCAAACGCTCTCACGGGCTGCATCCAGGAGCCTTTCTTTGAGCCTGCTCGCTACCAAAGCCAGCCGCCGGTGGGTACGCCGAGAACCTTGCGCTGCCACTAGATTCAGCTGCAAGTCACTTGCTTTTCTTAATGTTTTTTTTTTTTTTTTTTTTCCTTTTTCTTTATATATATAAAAGCCAGCACAGTACAGTTTCCCCCCCAAACAGCAACGCCCATCTTTGGCAGTTCGTCCCCTGCTTTGTCCTTCTCGACCCTGCGCTGTGTTTCCACTGTAAGCGGTGTGCCACTCGTTCGTCGTCGAGCCAGGCCAGCGTCCGTGCATGCTCAGCTCAGGCCCCAGGTATAAATAAGTACTGATGCAGCAGCAGTTCCCATCTGCCGAGATCTGAAAGGAACCTCTTCTTCTTCTTCCTTCTTCACTCTCCACGTCTTCATCGCCGCCTCTCTCTCAAGCTTACGCTTTCTCTCTCTCTCTCTTCTCATCTCGTCCAACGCACACGAGATCTCTTCCATCTCCCGTCTCAAAACCAAAAGGCGTTGCTTCGACTCAAATCAGCCATCATGAACATGGGCATGCCCACTGGCACCACGGCTGCGGGCTCCAGTCCCACCGGCAGCGCCATGAACAGCTCCATGGGCGACATGGGCGACATGATGGGCATGGGAGGCTCATGCCAGATCTCTGTGAGAATATGCCCCATTCGTCTCCCGCAATGAGAAAAGCAACAAAAGTCAAGCTGACCGCGCCGCAGATGCTCTGGAACTGGAACGTCATTGATGCCTGCTTCATCTCCGAGACCTGGCAAATCAAGTCCAAGGGCATGTTTGCGGGCTCCTGCATCGGCGTCATCCTCCTCGTCATGGCTCTGGAGTTCCTCCGCCGCCTGTCCAAGGAGTACGACCGCTTCCTCATCAAGCAGCACACCGACAAGTTCCAGGAATCGCCCGCTCCCACCACCACCGCTGCGGCCAAGCCTGCTGCTGCAGCCGATGCCACCAAGACGGGACTCGAGTCTGTCAACAGCAGAGAGGTGGCTTGCCCTGTCGCCACTGCCATGCCTCCCTTCCGCCCAAGCGTGTTCCAGCAGGCCATCCGTGCGTTGATACACATGGTTCAGTTTGCTGTTGCGTACTTTGTCATGCTGCTGGCCATGTACTACAACGGTTACTTCATCATCTGCATCTTCATCGGTGCTTACCTTGGCTCCTTCATCTTTGGATGGGAGACGCTGAGCGTGGGGTCAGTCTTCAGCCGTCCCAGTCCCCATTCACAACTCGTCTGCTAACTCACTCAACAGCCCGAAGCAAACCAGTGCTGCCAACGAGGCTACCGTCTGCTGCGGCTAGGTGCAATTTCGGCACTCCTAGATACCGAGTGAAACAAAGAGCCGACCCCGATGCCACGCAGATTTCGCGTGCAGTGTTACCGTGATGCATCAGGGTGACACAATGCTTGAGCACAAGCAAGATTTGTGGCGGCATAGAGTCGCATCGTTTTCGGTCAATGGCCATGTAACGAATGAATGAAAAGGGTTTTCAGGGGAAAATAATATGGGTAGCTTATATTTGCGCAATGATGGTTAATGACAGCTAATAGCTAGTTAAAGGGATAAAGGTCAAGGTTAAAGGATAAATTAATGGAATTCCGGGTCGCAAAATCTTATAAAAACGACGTCCAGATCTATCATCTAAACACGTACATTTTTTGAGTAGATAACGATCTCATCGTGTTTAACATCCAAGCCGAAGAATAAGTTGAAAAAAAAAAAATCCGGATAAGATGAAAACGCCCGTTGGTGGCCCCAGAAAACCTCAAGTCATGAAAACCAGCGGTATGTCTGGAAGGGTATCATAGCAACACAACTCCGTGGCCCAGAATGTTCATGCACTGGGCAACATCCCAGCTCTCGTCCAGAGGTCGCATTGCCCAAACTTGCTCCATGATGTTCATGGCTTCCCTAAGCGTTCCAAACAACTGCAGCCCGCCGAGTCGAGCCACCAGACTCTTGTATTTGAATTCATCTTCCGGAGGTGCTAAGCAGCCGGCAACACACAGAGGCCAGGCCACAGCCCCCAAGCAGGTTCCCCTTGGGAGATTGTACAACAGTTCTGTTGTAGTAGACACGACCGTGCTGATTTCTGGGCACGCGGGCTGCCAGCCCGAGGTCACCGTGTTCAAATAAATCAAGGCCGCGTGCAGCCAGATGATGTTGTGTATAGCGTACGAAGGCTGCTCACCTAGGACCGGTACCGAGATGACGGTGACTTGCGAATCGGCCGTTGGGCATGTTGTTTGAATGGCCAAGATGCCCCCCTTGATTGCTTCGCCCAGGATCTGGCCTCGTGACAAGAGCTCATTGACGGACAACGAGCCAGCCTGGCTTTGTGCCTTTTTCCACGAGTGCAGTGACGCGATGTCGCCAATGACCTGGATGACCCAGTTGTGCAGTCCACGAAACTCTTCCATGCGAAGAGTACCTTCTCCCAGGGTGCAAGGGCTCCATTCTGTGGTGGCACATGAGGGTATAATGAAGTTCTGATAGTTGTATAGCCGAGGCGGGCATCCAAGCGACACGCTCGACAGCACATCAATGTAGAGCAGATTGGCCGTGAAGAATCTACAGGCGGCCTGGCTGGTGCTCCATGGCCGCTTCATGCACATTTCTGCCGGTGGCCAGTGCACATTTATGAGGCCGTTTAGCAATGCTTCCCAGCCATCTGGGCTTGGGAGGACCTGCCGGAACAGCGCAATGGCGGCATCGAGATGCAGCTTCCAGTTTTCGCGATTGCCCGTGGCGACCTCGAAGATGAGCAGCTGGATGATGCTCTCCATGACGACCAGGCCCTCTTTCGCGTCCAGCTTGCGGCTGTGGAGCGAGCTGACCTCCTTTTGCAGCTCTCGCAGGCCCAGCTCCATCTGGTTCTGCAGGTTTGAATTCATCTGTCTCAAGCATTCCCCGTGCTCCGGTTCGCCGTTATTCAAGATCAGTGCGAAGTAGTATGATGCGATTGACACGGTGATATGGTATAGCGATTTGTTGGTCGACTGCAGCACGTCCAAAATCCACCCGCGGCCGCCCACGAGGATGTGAGGCCGGTAATGGGGGAATAGATGCGGGAAAACGTAATCCAGATACATGCAGGCGAAGTGAATGTCTGCTGACCGGTCAAACCGGCTAAGGCTATTCTCATCCGACCCCACGAAGAAGGACTGCGAGTGCCAGGGGACTTCTGGCGGAGAAGTAGCGGCCGTGCTGCCGGATCCATGGCTGTTGGGCGACTCCTTGGACGACGGCGCCGACGTGCTTGTATAGCCGCGCTCTGAGTCGCCGCCGGTTTTCCCTGCTGCTGCTGCTGCTCCATCATCCGCACCGTCGGTGATGCTGACCTGCCGAGTGCCCGTCTCCAGCATCTCCAGATACTTGCGATCGCGCCGCTGACTGGCCTGCTTCTTGACCTGCGACTTGACGAACTCGGTCATCTCCTTCTGCTTGACGCCGCCGTCCATCCAGTCGGGCTTCTCTCCGAAATGACAGGTGATCTCCAGGGCATCGCAGCCAGAGCAAATCGGCTTGCGCTCATCGCACTTCTTGCGGCGCAGCCGGCAGGTGTAGCAACCAGACTGCGACCGCACCTTGGACGACAGGAGATGCTTTAGGGAGGACATTGTCTCGCCTTGCCTTGCCTCGCCTTCTTGGACTTGTCTGTGGTCTCTTTCTCTTGCAGGTGCGCAGTATTTCCGTTCCTCCGTCCAACTTAAACGCCGATTGGGCCGCACTGTGATGACGATGAAGCAAATGGTGCGGTGTCCGTGCTCCAGAGGCGCGATAACTGAATAAATGGTGCGTGCTGTATTGCCTTGAATTGTCCTGCTGTCGCGCAATCCAGACTTGTACCGCACGGGACGTCCAGCTGCCTTGAGTAGAGGTTGGATGAAGATGCAGTGGTTACTAATGCGAGATACGGGGGTTTCAGCTACTGAGCTAGCAGAGCGTTAGCACTGTGGACTAGCCGGCGCCATTGCACGGAGCACGGGGAACCTGCCCATTACTTACACGGGTGGCGCGGAGAATATGTCAGGCGAACAATAGGAGAGGCTGTAAGGGAGCGCATAAGGCTGAGGGTGCGCTGCGCCACTCGCACAGTGTGGAGGCAATGAATTTCCCGATTGAGATGCTACCCTAAGAATAAGCCTCGGATGGCTGTTGAGGCTGATGATGATGGCTATTTCCAGTGATTGCTTGTTGATATGATGAATGTATAACCCAGTTAAGCAATAAAATCTACCATCTCAAAGGAGAACTAATTTATTAATTATGTGCAATTGACTGCGTTTGTTTCTATTTTCTTGATTTTTCCATTTTCCCGATACGAAGGATTCCAGTTTCCCGAAAAGCAAATAACCTCCTGACAACCTGCGTTTGATCCACACGATCTTTCGTGCGTACTGTTGTATAATTGTAAGAACAAAAAAAAAAAAAAAAAAAAAAAAAAGATTTCCAAAACTAGTCCTCCATCAAACATTAAGTCTTAATTGCATCTCAATTCATCGCATTTTTTTTTATAACAAAAACAAAAGAAAAGTCATCCAGATTTCGATGCTCCAAACAGCGTCTGTCTCCTCTCCAGCAATCCCAGGTCCCACCAGCCTTCTATCCGCTGGAGAAGCGTCTTGCGCTTCGTCTTTCCAGTTACCGATATTGGGCTCGCAGGAGGTAGGCTCAATTTTGAAGATGACAGCGGAGATGGAGGAATAGGCGGTGGTTTATGAGCTGCGAAAGCTGGTGGTATTGGTGGCAACGGCGGCATCTCCTCAACTGGACGTTTCATGCTCTGCACGCGAGGCCGCCTCGTCTTCTTTGCTGCCGTGGGTAAAGGGGGGAAGTAAGGATGGGAGTCGTTGAGGACCTGAACGGGGATATTCATGTCGAGATCCTCATCAGTGCTATCATACAGCGACCTCCTCTCCTGGTGCTGTGCGTTTGCCATGGCCATCGTCCCAAGGCTCCGGGCCTTGCGCAGCACATTTGGAGTCGGAGGCACCCCCGAGAAACCATCACGGCAGCTATACCCTCATTCAAAGTCTGTGGTTTTGCGAGGCCGGTCTGCACCTCCCTTGATGCGCTTCCACAGGCACATGGCCACGACGGCGGACATGAAGAACAGGACGGAGGTTGCGATGGACAAGCCCCAGACGGCCTTGATTTCGTAGCACGATGCCTTGCTGGGGTCAGCCCACTGGAAGACATCGGATGACGAATGCTTGACGTTGGCAAAGAGCGAGTAGATGAAGTCGCCAGTGTTTCCCTTCTGGGGGAAAGCACTGCAGTTGAGGTAGCTTACAGGCCTGCCAACGACACAAGCCACGACGATGGACGCGATGAAGCATAGCCCGTCTGCAGCAGTAGCAATGAGGAGGGGGAGCATATGATCCCAGTAAAGGATATAAGAGATGATAATGTACACCATTGCCAGACATGCCTATTGGAGATAGATGGTCAGCCTTCACCATCAACTAGGTACCCACGTCACAGGGACATGGTAAAAAAAAAGGAACAAGAACTCACCACAACCAGTGTGCCAATCAGGGCGGATGGGGTAGAAAAAGAGGTAGAGACCAGCTCTGCAACAAAATTTCCAGCAAGACCGATGATTGTGATGAGACACACTGCCTGCAGAAGCCTCATTGCCGTAAACATTGCGCCCAGGGCGCCCAGGGCCGGCGGAGAACCCATGTTGACACGAGGGAGAGTTTGAAGCGAGAGCTTGGGCCGTGTGCACTTTGCCGTCCTCAGAGGGAAATGCTTAGAGTATTGTGGGATGGGAGACGTTGAAGCTGAGAAGGATGAAATTTTGCCGATGGGATATTTCGACCAATAATAGGTCGAAAGAAAAGAGAAGAAAGAGAAAAGAGAAAGAGACCAAAAAAAAAGGAAGGGAGGGTTTAAAAGATTTGGGAATGTAATTCTCTTCTAGAGAACTTTATAGAGAGGTGGTTGAAGCTTGAAGCTTGAGAAAGATGTTTGAAGTTGCAGCAATACTACCTACGAGGAAGAAGGGCGTTAAAATTCGATAACAGACAAATAATATCGTGGACCGTGAACCGATAAAGAAAAAGCCAGAAATCGTAACAAAGGAAATGAGAAAAAGGAAATAGTAAGCTTGTGATTCTTGATTATGCAGAGGAAAGAGAGATCTAAACGCTCAAAGGAGGCTTAAGGGGACTCTTATATACATCTCCCCATCTCGCAAGTTACACACACTAGTGTAGTCTTTTGTCACTCTACAGACGCTACACACGCGCGAAATTGGCCCTAGATCAAAGGCCGTCAATCTGGTCCGATGGCCTTTTTGCCGCAGTCAAGCGAGACAAATAAGCGCGCCGCGTTTCAGGTCCATCCATCCAGATTTGCCAGATTCTTCTTCGCAAACCTGGTCCCCAGAAAATCAGAATCAGAATAGAAACTTGCTCCACCAACCTTTTATGTATCTAACTTTAAACAAATACATAAAAAAATACAAAATGCCTTATCAAGTTTCACGGTGAGCCCATTCAGCCGCCCAGTCAGCCAATAACAACACAGAACCTGACTCTCATTCTCACAGGCCATTTCTGTAATCGCTCATGGATCTCACCATATTTTAAGCGCCGGCAGCCAGTTCGGTGAGCCGGAGGATCGAGCCCCACCAGCCGGACGATTGGATCGGAGCGCTCCGCTGAGCAGGATTCGCTCGGCACCCCCCTGTTCCCGGAATTGGGTTCCTGCATTCGCGCAGACAAGAGAAATTGAGGCTCAGCTCGATGGCTTTGTTTTCACTTTACGAGGCGGCTGCATGGTCGGCCGCATGTTTTACTGAGGCGGAATAAAAGGAGGCAACGGTCTTGGGCCAATCAACGACTGTTGTCGGCACAGCTGGCCGGGTTCACGGTGTAGCATGAAACGCGAACAGCTAGACGATGCGCCGCGAAAACCTGCTTTTGCTCCCGCCTTAATGTACACGAAGCACTCTGGTTTTTCACGGCTACACCTTTGTTTAGTTGGACTTGTCCCAGAATATTGCTCTCGAATTCATCAACACGTGCGCCGTAAACGCCTATCTAAAATCCCAACTTCAGAAATGCTGCATCTCCATCGCTCGCGTTTGGGATGGTCTCGAACGCTGCTTTTTTACCGACATGTTCCAGCCACCACACCTCATATTATTTTATAGCTTATTCCTCACCACCTCTCTCCATCGCCTCTGCTTATTTACCCAAGCAAATCTCCAGAGGCGGAACCCCCCTGTGGTGCTGAAGAGGGGTTTGCTGCGGGTGCTCCCCAGATGCTAGCGCTGCTCTTCTCCTTAGCCAGTTGGCCCAGTGCTGGCCCAGTGGTGGGAGTGCTAGGCTTCTTGATGCCGACACTGGCTTTGCCCCAGAGAGCACCAAATGCATCTCCGCCGCCAGAGGCAGCTGCTTTGCCGTTGGACTTGTTGGCGGGTTGCAGACCGGCAGTTGGAGTCATGGATGAAACAGATCCTCCGGTAGGTTGAGCCTGTACAGTACCAAAGTAATTGGGCCCTGTGGGTTGGAAGCCCGCAGGCTTGGCAGGCTGCACTGGAATGCTGAATCCTGAGCTTGCAGCAGCAGGCGTGGCATTGGCGCTGCCGGCTGGTGAGATGGAAGCGATGTTGACCATCTGACTGATGCCAGCTTGCTGCGGAGCCGACAGGGGCTTTGGAGCAGCGAATTGGGTGTTTGAATACGTAGGCGAGGTTGGCGACGTTGGGGATAGGGGCTGTGAGAAGCCAGCTGAGGGAGCTAAAGGCTGAGCCGCAGGCGCTGTGGGAGCTGCCGATTGAAAGTCGTCGAACTCGTCATCGTCATCGTTGGCGGGAGCGGCGGCGGTGTTGAGGGGAGCGAATCCGCCCAATCCAGAGCTGCTTGATGCAGCTGCTCCGGCAGCTGTAACAGGTTCGTCAAATGAGAAGAGGTCCACCTCAGGCTCTTTCTGCTTGGGAGGCGGCGCCGTTGCCTTTTTGGCTGGAGAGCGTTCTGCACTTCTCGTGGGACGAGAAGAACTGGCCGCGGGTCGCGCTCCGTCGTCATACTCGTCATACTCTTCGAATCTTTCTGATCGGTTTTGGGTGTCACGGAAATCGCTCGTTTGGCCACCGAAGCCGCCACCGTCGCCATATACACCACCAGAGTATCCGCCATACTCGCCAGAGCCACCACCACCGCCATAGCTAGACTCATTGCCGAAGCCGCCAAAGCGACCGCTGCCGCCGCTCGAGAAACCGCCCAAACCCATACCTCCCTCAGAGCCAGTATACTTGTTCTTCGTTACTCGAGCCTTTTTGCGCTCGGCCCGAATCCGCTCAACGTCGCCCAGCAGCTCGGCAAGTTCCTTGGCTCGGTTTCGTACGTTGATACCTTGATCTTTGCCATTCTGGTCGATGAAATGGAACTGGCGCAGCATTTTCAGAAGCGTGATATGTCCGCGCGCATCATCAACGACGCGCTCCGAGCCATGCTTGATGAGGAATTCGAGGAGTTGTAAGCTTTTGTAGATTTGGCGCCACTCCTCTGCAGACTTCTCCGTAAATCGACGATAGATCATTGGCATAATCTCATTGAGTTGTTGACTGCACCGGCGTTAGAATCCAGCAGATATGCATCCATATGGGTGCAACGCCTGCTTGCGTACGTACTAGTTGAATGTGCCGTTGGCAATCTCCTGCATCAGAGTGGACGATGCTCCCCATGGCTCGTTATTTGTCGCCTCTCGTACCTAACGCGCCGCATTCTTAGCAATCATATTCCGTCGCAATGCCATTGCTAAAGCAAACCTTTGCTTCCATCTCGGTATAATTCATGACAGCTAATCGATCACCGGCGTTAGCCTGAATCCCCTTTAATTTCCATTGGGCTGCGAAGAGAGCGCCATACCATTCTGCGCCTTCCGGAACCCGGCCTTGAGATCGTACAAGGTCAGGTTCGAGACGGTATTCTTCAAGTCGTTAAAATCCATTTTGGATAGACCCAATCAGCAGGAAAAAACGCGGGAGAGATGGCCAAGAGAAAGTTAAAGGCAGAGCCGGATGGTGACGAGACTGTCGATGATGGTTGGAGCTACACGGTGTCGCCGAGCCTGGACACTTGGACACAAGCGCTAGGTCCACTACTCGGGCTGCTAACACGTTACGAAGATACCGGGCGTCACGTGATGTAAGCTAGGTACTTTGCTGTTCATTGAGGCTGTCCAGTTGTTCAAGACTAAGGAGCTGGTGAGTGCTATTCGATTAAAGACTAGCATATCGGCCAAAGACTGTGATACATTGAATGACAATTTCCGTGTGCTCTACGGGCATAGAGACCCCTTGGCTGGACATGCAGTCTATCAAGTGTACCAAATGGCTACCCGCTTGGCCGACTTCCCCAGTCTCTAGACCTGCCCATGGATTATTAACATCGACCTGCGCCGGATCCGCGTAAGAGCCTGAGACTTCAGGCAATAATAGCAGCAGTGCGCACTGGCTACTGACATCACCCACAACTCTTCACCTTTCTGCGAAGCTGTCCCATCAACCCCGGTACCCAGGCTACGTCTTTTGCTTGGATCCTATTGTGTAGAATCATCATTGTAATACGTTTGACCTCCAAGGTATGCTTCTCTTTTTTTACCTCCTCTTCGTGTTCCTCTCCCGCATCCCTAGCACCCGCAACCCATTATCCCGCCTATGCAAATGGACCAGCGGCCATGGACATGCTCCAAGCAACATGGAAAACAAAGAAAAATCTGCTCTTGTTGGGACGGTTTCAGCCAATTGCCCGCCCCTCAGGAATTGCACCGCCTGGCGGGCTTGCCTCGGGGCCTTTGAACCGGTTTTGGCCATCCATTTGCTGGGAGCTGCGCAAAATTCCAAACAACCAGCTTTCCTCTGGGCATGGGCCAAATGATAGGCGGAGCAGCTCCGCCCGCAGGAATAGGTTGGAAGGGCTTCATGCTTGGCCGTCCAATCATGGCGCGCCTCTGCCCACCGCCCACCTGCAGCACGGCGCACACCAAGTCACGTCAGCTCTCGGAGAGCCAACGGTCCAATTGAGCAGAACCGCGTCGAATCCAGCCATTCCGACGGCTGCTGGGCTGTTCCGGGCCTCCAGCGCGAGCCTGGCGATGGCTGGGCCATGGCAGATGCGAGGGTCGAGCAATTGCTGCGCCAGAGCCGGCGACGAGGCCGTGATCGAGCTCTGAAAGCTTGGGAGCTCCGAGCTTTGCCGCCCGCTAATTTGGCGGCGACGTCAAGCTGCCGCATACCCTGGCCGAAAACACGTGATCGGCTCCTCTCGTCGCACCCCACCGTCTCCCTTGTCTGCTGCTCTGGTTGGCTGTTTCCGGTTACTAATCCGCTACCCCTCCAGCACAATTCAAAATGAGATCAGCTTTCTTCCAACCCCTCCTACCCCGCCAAACCTTTTGCTCCCCCGGCTTAAGAACTTTCTCTCTCCCTCAACGCATTGCTACTTCATCCACCTTTGCGACCACTCGATTCTATTCACAGCCAGCCAAAATGTCTGCCAACCGATCCCGAGTGTAAGTGCTGTGTGAGCTCCCCCAAGGACATCGCCATCCTCTGACTCTACCACTGCAGTTTCTTCGACATCACCTGGAAGGGACCCGTCTTCAAGGACGGCAAGCCTACCACTGAGATCAAGGGTGAGTCTATTCTCTATTCTTCCGAAACCCCAATTCGTTAGCGCTGTCAATGGCAAGCCGCGAAGAGAAGCGAAGCTGCTGCAAGTTGAATCTCGACATGCTACTCGTTTCTCTTTGTTTAATCCCTTTGTTTAATCCCTTTACCGCTTTGGTCAAGTCTGCTCCGGCACTGACTGGCTGCTTCTCCCCCATTCTTCCAATTATCACCTCACCTTGCCGTGGCCATTCCTGGAGCTTGCAACTAATACGTCTATGACAATAGAGCAGCAAGGTCGCATCAACTTCACCCTGTACGACGACGTTGTCCCCAAGACCGCCGAGAACTTCCGTGCTCTCTGCACCGGTGAGAAGGGCTTCGGCTACCAGGGCTCATCTTTCCACCGTATCATCCCCAACTTCATGCTCCAGGGTGGTGACTTCACCCGCGGTAACGTATGGATTACTCGCCCCAAGAAAGCAATTGGTAAAAGGCAGTTGACTAACACATCCCCAGGGTACCGGTGGCAAGTCCATCTACGGCGAGAAGTTTGCCGATGAGAACTTCCAGCTGAAGCACGACCGCCCCGGTCTGCTGTCTATGGCCAACGCTGGCCCCAACACGTGAGTCCACCTCAATCAAGCATCTTGGTGCGACATTATTGGCTAATCCGCGATCCAAATAGCAACGGCTCCCAGTTCTTCATCACCACCGTCGTCACCTCTTGGCTGAACGGCCGCCACGTCGTTTTCGGCGAGGTCGACGCTGACTGCATGCCCATTGTCTCTGCCCTTGAGGCCACTGGCCGTGACGACGGCAAGGTCAAGTATGAGCCTCGCCCCACCATCGTCGCCAGCGGTGTCCTGTAAGCTTGTGTAGTACGGCTACATGCTCTGCATGTCCACTTGGCGGCAGTCTGAGACCATGATGTTTGTTGTGGCGGATAAAAAGAGGCTCAAAAGAGCGACTACATCGCTATATCCTTTAGCTAGTCATTAGGGTGCTGCAAAGCAGAACAAAAATACAAATTCATCGCATCGAAGAAAATGATCATTCATGGTTCAAAAGTCTGCTGAAATCATCAACTTGATCCAAAAAAAAGACAATGTAAATGTAAAGGGCATCTTATAGAGGAAAGGAATGTCAGCGTGTCAGGACCCTTGTCTATAAGAATATGCGCTTTAGGAGGATTCTCCCGAGGCTTGTGAGAAGTCAAGTGTTTTTTATGAGTCTCAATACAACATGTATTTTACGCTCAATCTTCTGCAATAGCCTATCTGCTGACCCATTATGCGCCAAGTGCCAAGTATAGAGAGATATATACACATTCCCAACAGACTGTTGCGAGGAATATCCCATGCCAAAAATAAACTCCAAACAATGCAAATTGATATCTGATAATTTCTTCCCCTCTCCCCCTCCCTCTCCCTCTCCCTCTCCTTCTCGTCATCTCTTCAAAAGATCTCATCCTTGCCCAGCCATTTTTTGAAATATTCACAATTGCTGGGCCCTACAGGACCACCATCCTCACATAAATCGAACACGGGGCACCGTCCACACGGCACCTCCGCCAACGGGCTGACGTATAGCTCCGGGCCGCCGTCACGGCCCGAAGGGTCCTCGCGGCCGGCCCAGCTCTCGACCGACTGTTTGGCAATGCGCGAGACGCGGTAGCCGACTTTTCCCGCAATACGGACGGGCTCGACGAGGTTGTCCCAGACAAGGACGTCGACGAGCTTCTTGACATCGCCCTCGGACAGGATGGTGTTGTTGGTGATGCCGCTGGAGGAGAGGAGGCGGGCGATGTCGCGGACGGTTGGGTAGGCTGTGTAGCCGGCTGGTAAGGGCAGGAGGGCGGGTTCTCTGCGGGAAGATGGGGTGGGCTTGGGGGCAGCGGCTTTGCCTTCCATCTCGGAGGCGTCGCGCTTCTTGCCCTTGATCGCATCTGCTGCTGCTGCTGCTGCTGCGAGTCCGCCCTTGATGACGCCCTTTTTGGGGGCTTGTGTGCCGCCGGCGGCTGCTGCTGCTCTTGCGGCGGCACCGCCATGAGTGCTGTGGTAGCTGCTCTGGCGCTTGATAAAGTCGAAGACGACACGCTGCAGGTCTTCGATGAAAGCCTCGTCTAGGTCCTGATCGGTGTACCACGGCCCTCCGGTGGCGCGGTCGCTGGGCCGGATGGAGGCCTTGATGTACATCTTCTTGTTGGGGTGCTCGACGTTCTTGAAGGGCGCGATGAGGCCCTTTGCCTGCAGCTGCTTGATGGCGTTCTTGAGGACCGAGTCGTGCATGTTGAGGCGCTTCTGCAGCGTCTGCGTCCAGATGCCATCGCCGCCGGAGTCGTCGATAAGGGAGTATACCATGACTTGCTCATCGGTCGTACATTGCTTATACCTGTAGTTTGAGAACACATGGTTAGCAAAGGCTTTTTTTTCCACCAAAGAGAGATACGCAGATTTGAATCCATGTATTGGGGAGGGGAATGTATCCTCACTTATGCGCCTCCTGCTTGTCTCGCCACTTCCACAGCACCTGTCCGGACGCCTCCCTCATCGTGATGAACAGCTTGTCATCGCTGAGCGACTGCACGACCCGCGCCAGCAGCAGCAGGTCCCGATTGGGTATCACCTCCATGCGGAGGAGGTCGTCCTGCGAGAACATGTCGCCTTCTTCCCTGCACCGGTCGTAGAGCAGCTCCTTCAGGACGGCCAGTTTCGCGGAGTCGGCATCGCTGCCATTGGCCCTCGAGGAGCCAGCAGCGACGGGGGCCGACATTGCGACGCTGCGAAGAGAGGATCTGTGAGCCTGCTGGAGGCTAGAGTGGTGGTTGAAATTTCGAGATGCTAGTACGGCTGCCGAAGGGAAAAGCTGATGTGGATGGTGGCGATGCAAAAGAAAATAAAAAGAAAAAAAAATAAAAATACAAAAGTGACAGTCGTTTATGAGTCACCAGGCTGCCTCCCTTCTTCCCTTCTTTTCTTCTTCTTCTTCTTCTTCGTCTTCGTCGTCTTCTCCCTCGCAATGAGGCGTAGTCGATGGATTTGTTAGCGCTACATTGACTTGGGCGTCTTTGGACGATAGACTCCCTCTCTTCACTTTTCTTATCAGGTCGGAGCGATAGGCCCAAATTGTGTACAGGTTCTATGGTGGGACACGAGCATGCTACTTTTTTTTTTTTTTTTTTTTTAGCCATCAGTAGGTACCAAGGTAGTGAGAGGCCTAGTGGGTACCTTACAGCAGCCTTGCATGCCGGAAGAATTTCGGTATTTGCTGGATTGTGGAGCAAGGTGCACCATGTATTCAGACAGACAGCATTCTTCGTGGAGTACGATAGAAGACAATTGGTTTTAGCAACGTTTGCAATTAGATCACGACAATGGCTTTTCCAAGACGTATTTTATTGAATTTGTTATAGAATTACTCTTTTGTACGCTACTGATATAGACTCCAAGCAAATAAGAAATAATAATAATGAAAAAATCAGCCAAACTTAATAAAGAATCGAACAAGACATTAGCCTGGCGCTCAACAGATGGCTCGATATTGCCATCTGCTTTTATGTGGCCCGCCAGTATCCCTTGCGCCGGAAACGCCTCTCTCGCCTACCCACTGATCTACAACGTGAACTGCATCAACGTGATTTGGAGTTCTCTTGCTCCATATAAGCCAAGCCGAGGGTCTTGCTGCTTGGGGATGCTCAAGCAGACGGTGTGCTGGCCTTCTTAGGCTCAGCTTCCTCCTTTTCTTGATCAACCTCCATCGCGTCTGCGGACTGTTCAGCCTTCTCTTTCACATCAGATGATGCTTCGGGAGATTTTTCAGGTTCGGCTTCTGAAGGCTTTGATTCTTCTGCGGCAGCTGGTTTTTCAGCAACAGCAGCTTCGGTAGCTTCAGCAGCAACTTCGGTGGCAGTTTCAGCTTCAGCCTCAGCAGTAGCAGCAGCTTCGGTAGTGGCGTCGGCAGCTGGCTCAGAATTCTCTTTTGAACTCTCTTTTGGCTTTTCTTCCGCTACGGGGCTCTTGCTGGGAACTCGTTCGGGGGCTGATTCAGGTTCATCCTGCTCTTCCTTGATGATTTTTTCTTCCTTAGGCTCCGAATCGTCGGCCATGCCAACGTCGCCATCGTCATCGACCTTGTCCTTTTCTTTGCCGCTCTCCTTTTCTTGTTCGCTTTCTTTCTCCGCTTCCTTGTCCTTTTCAGGTTCAGCGGGCTCAGCCTCTTTATCCACGGCCATCTTCTCTTGCTCGGCAGCAAAATCCTCGATGGTGTCGTCGTTAACATCGTGGGATTCTTCTGCGGCTGGCGCTTCAGGAGCACCGCCATTGGTGGCAGCGGCGGGGGAAGCGCGTTCGCTGTTATCTTCCTTGTCGCTTTTACGGTAATCGTTAAAGCTTCTCTTGTTGCCGTTAGCACGAGTGGCTCCATTTGCGCGGGCCATTTCATCATCGTCGCTGGGTTCAAATTCATTCTCGTGCTCAACACGCTTGTCCCAGCGATGTTCAGTCATTCGGACGTCTTTATTTTCATCTTCGTCCATGTCATCTAGCTCAGCCTCCTCCTCATCGGTCATGCCACCAAAGGGTTTCCGAGGAACATCTTGCATCTGAACCGATGGGGCCGGGCCGGTGTGGCGGAGGTTATCAATGACGGCAGCAGTAATCTTCTCCAGATACTCTCTGCTGTTAGAATTCTCCATGTTAGAGGACCTAACATTGAGCTCAAAATCGGGAGCATAATACTGGTAATCGCATTAGCACAAGACGCTCTAAGTAATGACAAGAGGATAACATATGGACCAACCTCGTAATACTCGTTGTATGGAAGGGTCCGGTCCATCTCTTGGCCAACCAGGACACCTGTCTCAAATGCCCACGTTCGGGCAACATTACGCATGGTGTAGCCGCCTCCGCCAAGAACTAAAGTAGGCAAGTTGAAGCTCTTGACAAAGTTGACACAGTTGGCGTGACCATCCATGCTCAGGTTGAAGGCACCCAAACGATCTCCAGAGAGACTGTCTCCACCACACTGTAAGACGACAGCCTCGGGCTGGAAGTATTTCATGACGTTCTCAATGACAGGTTCGAAAATGGATTTATACGAATCGTCGGTGATACCATCGCGGAGAGGGAAGTTGACGGCGTAGTTCTTGCCTTGCCCAATGCCAATGTCGCGAAGCTCACCGGTACCGGGAAAGTATTCACCATATTTGTGAAATGAAACGGTCATGACACGATCGGTGGTGTAGAAAGCCTCCTCAACACCGTCACCGTGGTGGACGTCAATATCGATGTAGAGCACACGCTTCATAAATCGAAGGAGTTCGAGGATTCCGAGGACGATGTCTGCCAGCCAGTGATTAGATGATATAAATTACACAATGATATGGGTTCCATTTGTATGGCAATGTATAGGAATGTATAAAACAACGCACCATTCACGTAGCAGAAGCCACTGGCTTCGCACTTTTTCGCGTGGTGTAGACCGCCAGCCCAGTTGATAGCGATATCGCACTTTTGCCGATTGAGACGCGCTGCACCCTCCATGCTGCCGCCGGCACTGATGCCGCAGAATTCGAAAAGGCCGTCGAAAACGGGGCAATCGTCGCCGACATTGTATTTCCCCTGTTCTCGCATGTAGCTATCCATGTTGTCGGGGGTGACCTTTTGCAGGAAATCGATGTAATCGTCGGTATGGAACTGGGTCATTTCGCCGCGAGTAGCCGGTTTGGCGCGCTGTTGCATTGTCAGTATCCCATCAAAAATCGCATTTGGTACCTTTATTGTGCCGAGGAGTCGCAATAACAAGAGGCCCATGGTTCACATACGTAAATCTCCATCTTCTGGTACAGATTGTACTGCATAATCAGACTGTGGGCCAATCGAATTCGATGAGGCTTCATAGGATGACCGGTGACGTAGGCATAGTTTCCAATGTCAGAATCGTAAAAGTAGGCGACTTTCTTCGGTGATGACCCATTAAGGGCCACCGAACCGAGTCCCGACATGGTGGTGTCGCCCATGTGGAAAAGTTGCAACGCTGAGCTGCTTTGCTTGTAAGAGTTCGAGAGGCGCCGGTTGGCAGGCTGTGGTTGATGCTACTCTGTATTGGGGGGGGAAAAAAGAAGTAAAAGAGAAAGAGAAAAATCCAAAATCGGATGGAGCAGCAATGCGAGTGATTCGGTCAAAAGGATTTTCGCATAGCTGCGTTGGCGGCGAAGATGTGAAGGAAAGTTGAGTATATCGTAGTAGCGGAAAGCCGATTAACTTTCGGCAAGGGAAGCGCGGCGGCCAAGCAGAGAGGCTGCTGCGGCAGCTGGCGAACACACGCGGATAAATATTGGGGCGGCAAGGCTGCAAATCTCGGTCTGGTCCGCCAAAATTGCTGGGAAAAGTTTGTCATCCACGGCAGTGGCATCTGATTGGCCTGTCTATTGCCGAAAAAAAGGTAGCTGGGCAAGGCTTGCTGGTTACTAGTCCGTACTAACGTAAGCGTGGCCAATTGATCGGAACGCTTTGCACGTGACTTGATTATTCAGCCACCAACCCTTGTAGCAGGCTGCCGGACAACTGCGTCAACGGTCATTGATATCAGCAGCTAGCTGCTAGAGGGGCCCAAACACCAAGTTAGGAACACGCAAACACGCACACATATTCTTCTCCCTGCCACTTCTACAGCTCTCCAATTGCGACTTTCGTTTGAAATCTTTCGTTTATTTCATCTACACCGTTAAACACAGCACATTTCATTACTTTGAGCATGGAGCGATTTAGGAATCTGTTGGGCGGAGGTGGCATGGGGTTGGGAGGAGTTACTCCAGGCACGGTAAGCTTTGGATCTGCTGGAATTGCATTGCTTGGACGCAGCTATATTCCCTCCAGCTGGAGCAAGCTGCATGTCCGAGATTAGCTGCGGCGATTTGTGGCTAACGGGCGTCGTCATTACAGGATAACATTAGCCTGATCGATAACTCCGAAACGGTCTACATCTCATCCCTAGCCCTGCTGAAGATGCTCCGGCACGGCCGAGCAGGCGTGCCGATGGAAGTCATGGGTCTCATGCTGGGCGAATTCGTCGACGATTTCACAGTCAAGGTCATGGACGTGTTTGCCATGCCCCAGAGCGGAACAGGAGTCAGTGTTGAAGCTGTCGATCCTGTATTTCAGACCAAGATGATGGATATGCTGCGGCAGACTGGAAGGTAAGCTGCTACGAACCGTACATGGCTGGCCTGGAAGGAGAAAGGAGAAAGGAGAAAGCCAAATTATGCAATGACTGTAGCTAACGGAGACGCATAGACCGGAAGCTGTCGTCGGATGGTATCACTCGCACCCTGGATTTGGCTGCTGGCTTTCTTCTGTTGACATAAATACTCAGCAGTCGTTTGAGCAGCTAAACCCCCGTGCAGTGGCAGTTGTTGTCGATCCTATACAGTCAGTCAAAGGCAAGGTCGTCATCGATGCTTTCCGACTTATCAACCCACAACTACTCATGATGGGCCAGGAGCCTCGACAGAGCACAAGTAACCTGGGACACTTGAACAAGCCATCCATCCAGGCTTTGATCCATGGACTCAACCGACACTACTACTCGATTGGCATCAACTACCGCAAGACGGCACTAGAAGAGAATATGCTCATGAATCTCCACAAGCACGTATGGACGGAAGCTCTAGAAATGGATGATTTCCGGACGGAGGGACAGAAGAACAAGGAGCGTCTGGAAAGACTAGTCAGCCTGGCAGATGGCTACGAGAAGAGAGTCAAGGAGGAGACTGAGCTGACTAAGGAGCAGCTCAAGACCCGTTACGTTGGCAAGCTGGACCCCAAGAAGCACTTGGAGGACGTGGGCCAGGAGCTGATTGAAGACAACATCGTGTCGGTGTCGAGGCAAATGATTGACAAGGAGGCGACGATGCCAAAGAAGAACGGGGCATTGGGAGCGGCTGCCCAATCAAATGAAGACCAGATGGAGACAGAGGAGGAGTTATAAGGGAGGAGCAAGCCAGGGAGAGCAACCATTACCACGACTCTTTTCGCACTACTTTAAGCCACTACTACTACATACAAAAAAAGGTGGTGGTAGTTGGGCAGCACTTGAGAAATACTTAGGAACAGGACCATAATTTTTTTTTTATAAACTGCTGCTAAAAAGAAGCTTGTAATGACACGGACGGGTCTTTAGGGCGGTGACCGTATATCAGACAACATGTTGCTATATGTTGTTGGGGCGGTGGCCGGTCATATGGTGGTTTTTGCGTGACCATGAGCGAATAGTAGTGTCCGCGTGCGTGTGGTATTACTAGTAGCTGGTTCGTTGTCGTTGTCACTCTGGAGGAATGCTTGGGCCCCCCCCTGCACCTGGGAGCATGAAGCCGTAGTCGGGCAGCACGATTCATGACATGTCACTATTTTATGGGAAACGTGTTGGTCTCTATGCCGCCTTTTGCGTCTTGGTAGAATTTTTTGGTATTGATGTGCTGTGAGGACAGAGAACTGCAGTAGCTGTAAACACGAAGAGAGCGAAAATGCTTGGCGTACGAAGTGCATACTGAGGTAGCGGATGTGAAAATTAAAATGGCAAGGATAGGACGATAGCCTGTCCAGGGTTATTCACATAAACGCAGCTGCTTCCAAAGGCAGCATGATGCTGTTGATCCATTCCGTATAAGTCGGTGTATCCCGCGGCATCGTGTGTGCTTTTGCGCAATGCTTACATACAGTATGCCTGCCTACGTGCCTATTCACTCGTCCACACACTCAATCTTGCACATGTTGTACACCCCAACAAACGCCATACCAGCAACTCGAAGGAAGAAGCAAATAGCCTAGTACCACAGTACCACCTCGAAAAATAATAAGACATATTACGTTTTCGTTTTGCCACTTACCCAAGACCAGGCAGGAAAATCCCACGCCATCTGTGGTCTCGCTTGGGCACTGGGATCCAGCTTGGCAGCAGTCACACGGCGGTTTTTGGCATCAGCCGGTGCTGGTTCGATTGGCGGCGACGCTCTAAGCGGTCTCAGCCCTCCAGTCAACCCCTCGGGCTCGACCCCTCCTCTCTTCACTTGTCCTCCCCTGAAGCAGAGACGCGCATGAGCCCTGGTAAACACGCAGAGACCGGGGCCCCCAATCAGTGGACAGACGGTGTGTCTCGCAGGGCCCGTGGAGAGCCACAGGGATTGCGGCCTGGGAAAAAAAAAAAGAGGCGACGAGGCCCCACGGCGGCGCCCAAGCAGCGACAGGCCACAGTCTCAGATGACGGGCTGGTGGGCGCTGATTCATCCTGGCCGCTGGGTGGATGCTGCGGTGGATATGCTGCTGGGAGAAGAGGGTGCTGCGGAGGGAGAGCCCCAGCTTGCTGCAGACTGGCTCTTCTGGTGAGGCCGCTGCAGCCACTAACTGCGAGCAGCAGAGCTAGCAGTGGAACTAGCAGCGCTGAGGGCTGCGACAGATGCAGATGCAGATGCAGATGCAGCCTGAGGAAAAAGAAGAAGAAAGAAGAAGACGCAGACGCAGACGCAGGGAAGCTCGAAACGAGAGACATGCTAGAGATGAGGCCGTTGGTTGCGACGACCAAGTACAGTACACATGGTATATGCGGTGACGACGTTACGGCACTTATGTATAAAGATGGGCTGGATGCGAGTACTAATGCCCAGCCAAAGCATTTACAGGGACTCGCAGAGGAGCAGGCTGTGGGACGCCAAAGTGGCTTGCAGCAGCGGCAGCCATCCCCGTCTCCATCTGCTGCTCTCTAGCGGTTGCAGCAGCAGGCATTTGCTGCCAGCCAGCGCCTGCCAGTGGACGCCGCGGCGGAGCCACTCCCCAGCAGACGCATGAGCAGCGACGCACCAACAACAATCCAGAAATTGGACGTCGAATTAATATCATCAGCTGCGGCGGCAACACCAACACCAGACAAGCGATCGCGGTGGCGGTACCTGTACATGCGTTGCGCGGATTGGACGCGTTCACCAGCCGTGGCACTGGAGACGGCGAGCAGTATTCGAGCAGCCTTCGTGTCTATAAGCACCATTGGGGCCGTTAAAACGACGGCGAGCGACTCCATCGCGCGAATCGCAAGTCTGGGCCCGGGAGTACCTGTACCCGTAAACCCGTGCTCGGGTACTTTGCACAGTGTCTGTCAGTGGCTGCAGCTGCAGGGGTCGCGGCGCAGCATTCACGCTTTTCTTCAGCATCGACGTCCACTTCGATTCTGCGTCCTTCTCCCATGAATTGCGCTGCCGGCGATACCTGCCAGAGCATCCCATCGTCGCCCGCTGCGCCCTCTATGGGCGACGGCCACCCCCATGCGTGTACCTGGCACTCACCCATCCCGCCATCGTCCATCCCGTCCGGGTCCTCGAATCCATCATTTACACGATAGCGCTGTGGCCGCGGCGTCGGTTAACCTCGCAGGAGATCCGCCCGCGAGCCCCTGTTTGCCGCCGCTGCTGTCATCGCCGTTGCCATTACCTGCACCTGCAGGAGCCACCACAACAAAGAAAAAAAATTATAGCATCGCATCATCGCCTGTCCTCCCCTGCTCCGCAGTCTGGGGCGCCGGCATCTCGTGCGTCGGCTGATGCGAATACCTCCAACACCACCGTTACGACACACACCAGAACTGTGCTGTTCACGGGTGGGCAGCAGAGGAGCTGTTGGCGGTCCCAACGTCCACGACCACTGTAGCTCGTAGTGGCACTACACTGCCGGCATCCACGAATACCGACCTACTTGTATATCTGCGGGTGCGTCTTCGACTTCCTCGACTTCCACCACCACCACCACCGTTACCACCACAATTACCAACAGACGTCGTGGTGGCCGCGGTGGTGCTGGCAGTGGACGGTAGCCAGAGGCTCTTACGCCAGCATTGTCGCCAGAAGTAGCAACCAGCACCCGCGTTAATTGAAGTCGCAAACGCAGTCGCAGTCGAACCCCGAACCCGAACTTCAACGTCATCGCCATGATGGACGTCGACACCGTCAACGAGGTCATTGAGTGCGTCGGCCGCCTCTTCGACCACATTCCCTACGCCGTCTGCGGCACCGCCGCCCTCATCTACTACGGCTACCGCTCCTACTTCCCCGATCACATCAGTATTACCTGTCCCGAAGAGTCCAAGGAAGCCATTCGCTGCTGGGCGCTGGCCAAGGGCATGACACCGTTGCCCGACAACCCCGATGGCTTCAGCGTGCGCGTTGCCAGCGGCCGCACTTGTCCCGTATGCATCAAGTTTATGAAGAACGGCTTCGAGGCGCTGGAGCGAGTCCGGGTTGGCCCAGGCCAGGCAAGCATGGTGACGTTGCCTAGTATCGCCAACACCATCGCCCGTAGCTACGTCTCTCGCCTGCACAACTCGTCTACGGAGCGCCAGGCCCTCTATGCGCGGTACTTGGCCTGGATCTTGAAACGCATGGCTGAGGTCCCGCCAACAGATCCGATACAGCGCTTTACTCCAGAACGTGCCAAAGACATTATAAATCGATCTTTTTGGATCCCCTTCACTCTCTCTTATCCCGAGACTGTGCCTCTATTTACGGCTGCCGGCCTTGAGATCCAGGGCGATGGTGGGCTAATGGACTGGCCGCAGATTGACGCCCCAAGCGTGCCGGCCCAACGGCCAAGGGCTAGGACATCCACCAGCCGTTATAGCCTCAACAATAGCCATGGCCGCAGCCAGAGCCATAACTTTGCCAATACCTACAACTACAACTATAGCCAGAGCCAGACTCGTCACAGCCTTCACGACTCGGATCTCTCAGAGTCTGAGAATAGCACAACACCACCATCTCTCCGTAGGGTTACCAAGCGGATACCGAGCTTCCGCCCACTAATGGTGCCTTCATTCAACTCGCCGGCGACTTCCGACTCAGGATTCTCCCATTCCACTGACGGCATGTCACCGCAGTTCCTTCTTGCTTCTCCATTCATGTCACCCACCACATTTATGTCGCCCACCACAGCCATGGCGCCACCGCCTTTTACAAGCTATCATCAGAACTATCATCAGAACTTTCATCAGAACTTTCATCAGAATTTTCATCACTTTATGCCCCTCTCTCCTTCAGACTCTACACCCTTTATCCAACCATTAGGCCCTCCACCAGCACCAAGGAGATCACTATCAACTCGTTCCCGTGATGTGAGGCCGTGGATATGAATCGAATGAACCACGAATTTCCTTGATTATGCGCCACTTTAGCGCTTGAGAGCTTGGGGCTCAGCATCCAAATGCACACACTCGCACAAACACGGCTGTTTAACAGCGTTCTGATTTCAACTTTATACCAACTTAACGTCTGCTTTATCGGCCACAACACGAACCAACGAGCCAAACAAAACAAACAAACAAACAAACCAAATTTACTGATTCTGGCAATCTAATTCTGTTCTTTTTGTCGTTTTTATCTATTGGGGGCTATCATCTAAATTGACGAGATATCAACTTGACCAGGTTATTTTGTTTGTCCTTTTACCTTGTTCTTTTTCTTTCGGCCATGTTAGGTTTTACCCTTTCTTTTGCTATCTTTACATTTCTTCTCATTCCATTTCTCTCTCTATTCTTCTTACACGACGGAGTTTTCTTTTTGTCTCTTTTTTTTTTTTTTTTTTTTTTTTTTTTTGTGCCAAGAATGACACGATTTGATGGATACCGGATATGGCAGGCAGGGGGATTATGCACGACATACATGACGCAAGGGGCCTCCTTTTTTTCCCTTTTTTCTTTTTTTAATACTTAATGACATCGAATGGAGGAAAGGAAGGAAGACAGAATAATGATGTCATGGTAATTGAAGAAGAAGAGTAAAAAAAAGTCAACAGGACTCAACAAATATTGAAACAACAAACACACCAGGATTTTTTTTTTCTTTTTTCTTTTTTTAAGACCCTTGAAAAGCCAAAGGCTCAACACATCCATACCCCATAGATTGATAGTTTACTGTACAATAGAAAAAAAAGGGGTGGGAGTGCATTGCTAGACTCAATGCCCAACTACCCACCTATTTGATGAAACTGTGTTTCTTTCCTCTCTCCTTTCTTCCCCTTAGCTGAGACTTGAGTAAACGAATAGGATAGGAGCTCCACACATGCAGCGATATCAACACAATCAGAAAGAAAATAGGATACAGAAACGTGAAGAAAAAGTTTTTAGCCATGTCGTACCGTTCGTCTGTACGAAAACCCTAGTATTGGCAGCAAGTAGCAACGAATGAAGAAAAACAAAATCATGCTCACATCATACCAAAAACTCCCTTATCCATGTATCAGCCATGATTCCTCCTTATACTGCCCCGCAATACTATTGTTCTTCAGGCTTCTCAATTCTTTGTTCTACAAGATGAAGGAAGCTGGATACAAGATAAAACAATAAAAAAAAACCGCTCAGAACATTTCCGTCCCATTCCCTCATTACTCCAATACGCCTCCTATATTGGCATCAAGCCCGTGTGCGTCTTTATCTGATCCGACAAGCACATATTTATTGTCGTAAATTGCGCTCGCCATGCTTGGTTGTAAAATGTCGCGTATAAAGGACTCATCCACGCGAGGCGGTGACTCGCTTGTGGGTGAGAAGTCAATGGCAAAGATGCCATCGACGGCAGCTTTATCTTCCGGTGTCGCGGGCTTTGATTGCTCATCCACATTGAGCTTCTACGCTCCCATGACGGGAATCTTTTTGCCTCGCTTCCCCAGCAGTGTTGCGTTGTCAAGATTGAGCTCAAATGCGCCCTTTTGTCGCTGTCGTTCGCGCACTTGCTGTCGTGCAGCAGCGGTCACGGCCGCGGAATGCTGCCCATAGCCTCTCTCACCGGCTCGCTCTCGCTCGCGACCACGAGTATGAGTATTGTCATGGTCTTGGATATTGGCCCTTTGCATCCTCTGCTCTAGAGCCTGAGTTTTGCTGTTGGTGTCCTTGTCGATATCCATGTTATCAGCATCGCTGTCTTCCTCCTCCTCCTCTTCGTCTTCTTCATTGAGACCACCAAGAGGTCTTCCAGCACCTCCAGCTCTTGCTCCAATCTGGGCCCTTCTCATTTCTTCCTCTCCTTGACGATGAACAGCATAACTGACATCGAAAACCTCACGGAGATTAACAGCTGCAGGGGATCGGAAATCGTATCGCTTTCCGGAATCCTCGAATTGGGCGGTTGCAAATGGCTTGATCGGCACAACCTCGGGTCTCTTTTCATTTTTAGGGGTTGGTCCTACTTCTTGGATCCATGGGTGGGCAAGAAACTCTCGGATGGTGTAACGCTTTTCGGGATCCACCGTCAAAAGATGGCTGATCAGATCCTTGGCAGACTTGGAGATGTCGTCCCACCAAGGCGACAGGAAGGTGTACTGGCCCTTGGCAACCTTTTCCGTCAAGACTTCGATACTTTCGTCATAGAAAGGCGGGAAGCCACATAGTAATGTGTAGAGAACACAACCAAGTGCCCACATATCAACCGACTTGGAATATCTCTCATCCTTGACGATCTCGGGTGCAGTGTAGCCAACGGTGCCGCAGGGTGTCATGGTTTGTGTTTCCCACACAATCTTGGAGAGGCCGAAGTCGGCAATCTTGATTTCGCCAATGCCGCCTCCTCCATATCCAGGGATGAACTCGCCCTCATCGACCTTATCCTCATCTCCTGGCTGCTTGGGTTTTGGGTGCTTGGACGGAATGACGGGTATCGGGTTGAAGAGGATGTTTTCAGGCTTGATGTCGCTGCAATGCATGTGTCAGCAAAAGCCTGTTTAGGCAAGGGCGGATATGACGTCAAGGTGGGACTACCCCTGTCCCACCCACCATAGCTTTGCTTAGAAATGGGAATAGAGGACTGCTAAACAAGACTTACCGATGGACAACACCCTTCTCTTCGTGCAGGTACTCCAGCGCCCTGGCCACTCGGACAATGACATGGCGAGACAGCTCCTCGCTGAAGTACGTCAGTCGTACGATCTGGTGGAACAACTCGCCACCGGGAGCCAGCTCCAGCACGATGTAGTAGTACTGCTTGGATTCGGAAAATTCAATGAGCTTGACGATGTTGGGGTGGTCAAGCTGACGCATGATCTGAACTTCTTTCAAAATATTCGAGCGCTAGGCTAGACGTTAGCATCAGTGAATTTCCAAGCATTCTCTCCTTGTATTCGATGCCACAACTACTGGCATCGTTACACTGTGCACCCTAGATACGGGGCTAAAAGTGTGACTATAGGAAATAAGATTTCGCACCTCTGCAGCTTTTGGAATCTTTTGAAAGTCTGGATGTAAATGTTTGTTTCCCTATTTTTGGGGGAAACCCCTCTCCGTGGTTGGTAAAAGCGGGATGAAGACGCAAGAAACGACATTGATGGAGCGAGAGAGCTAAGGGAATAGGATATCATGACGGCAAAAAAACAACACCAAGGATGAAAATGAAGAATTGCCTCAACTTACTTGCATACGATTCATCTCATACTTGCGAACGACCTTGATGGCAACCTCGCCATGCTCTCCGGTCAGGTCGCGCGCACGATAAACATTGCTGAAAGCACCATCGCCCATTTTTTCTAGGAGCTCCCATCGATCCAAATCAGGGTATTTCGGGAACTTTCCCTTGCTGGCATTTTCTTCAGCAACAATTTGAGCCAGGTTCGCCTCATCTACCCTCCTGCCCTTGGTACCATTGGCCTGAGCCGGCTCGACATGGTGGGCTGCGGCATTGCCTGCCTGCGCAGCTCGGTTCTGCTGATCGTTGGGAGCTTCTGAGTACGCTGACAGGGGCTCCTGGTTTCCGGCGGGTATGCCATATACAGGACCTGTTGCTGCAGTTTTCTCCGGGGGTGGCTGTGGTATCGGCTGGGGGGCTTCATTCTTTTGCGGCTCTTCGTTAAAATTACCAACACGAGCTTGTTTGCCTAGGATTCAAGTTTTGTTAGCTAAGCCAATTCGCTACTTTTTGGCAATTTTGAGCGACAGTCATCCGATCATATTAACGGAGGGGATGCCGAAAACGCTGATGGAACTGGGTCATACCGTGGCGGATGAAGTTTTTGATCTGTTGAATAGTAGACATGGCTGCCGAGAGACGCCGCTATCGAGCGACGGCGTGGTGAAAGACACAGGTAGGAATGTTCGATTATTCTATGCTGCTTAATTCAAGAGTCTTGTTCCTCTGTGTGCCTTTTTATAACCAGGATTTTTTTGGGGGGGAAACGGAAAAGAGGGAGCCTCAGATTGTATGGTGGAAGCAGCACAAGTGAAGAGAGGAATAGAAAATGCAACGCAGTGTCTAATAGCAACACGCTGCCGAGAATGACGAGCGTATGTTCGGCGCGGAGGTGCGATGATGCGGGGTTTTGAAATAAGTTTGCGAGCAGCAAGTAGTGGGCTTCTTTTTTTTTTTTTCTCCTTCGCTGGGTGGGTAAAGTCTCTACTTCGGAGAGGTGACGCTGGGCTGAAGCAGACGAATGTGTTTGAATCGAGAAAACGGAAAATGTATTCGCTGGCGAAGGTACAAGTAAATGAAAATGGAAGAGAAGGAAGAAGAGAGAGTAGCTGGGGCGGCAAACAAATGGGAACAAGGTCAGGTAGGCGTGTAGCGACTTATTAGCGATGGTTCTGGGAGGACAAAGGCGGCCGGCACGGTAAATTCAAGTGGATGAAAGTGACGTACGGCCCTGGAAGAAGCTAGAAGGGAGAGTGGTGGGGAATTTTCTTAGTGCTTGTCCCTGTATTTTTGTCGGCAGCTGTTTTTGCTGAAGGGAGGGAAAAAAACAAGGTGAGGAGGAGGAGGAGAACGGAGAAGAAGAGA
Organism: Trichoderma asperellum; assembly: GCF_020647865.1. Taxonomy (NCBI): domain Eukaryota; kingdom Fungi; phylum Ascomycota; class Sordariomycetes; order Hypocreales; family Hypocreaceae; genus Trichoderma; species Trichoderma asperellum. The sequence goes on from NC_089417.1 coordinate 2,006,869, forward strand.
AAGAGGAGAGAGGAAAGAAAAAAAGAATTAGGAAAAAAATGTGCGCAAGGCTGCGCATAAGCATACCATGGTTTTATTTTTGTATCTATTTCCATAATTTAATTTCCTCTTATTTTTGACTTTGACTTCGCCTTGCTGCCTGCACTGATGACGATGTTCCCTGCTACCGCGCGCTGCTGGACAGCACATGTCGACATAATACTGTACCATGGCTTTGCTTTACACTACGAGAAACCTTGGCAGTGCTACTATTGGAAGAAGCCAGAAGCAGAGAGCTGGGGGTTACATTCAATTTCCCATGTCCACGCAGAATGAGAAGAAGAAAACAAGATACATGCGACACTGACGCGAAGTTGACAGGACTATTCATGTGCCTAAACATGCATGCCGTATTCCTGCTGCGGCACTGGCGCGCGCAGCGGCTACCAGGTGCTGGCTGGGAGTGGCTGCTGGCGCTGCAGCCAGGTCCGCTGCATTGCCTATTAGGCATTGCCAGGTATTGAAAAGCAGAGACGGGTGGGCACGCCATGACAGGCATACGGGTCGAGACCCGGGCGGATGGCGCAGAGGCTTGCAGATTCAAACGCCGGGCTGACAGCTAAACATCCAGCCACCGGAGTACTCCGTGCTAAATGAGATGAATGAGATCAATTACCTGGCAATGGCGATGCTGCTGCGGGCCGGCTTGGGGTTTAGCAGCCGCCCTGCTAAGGAACGCGCGGGACAAAATAAATTGAACGCGGTGGCAACGCCAGAGCACGAGATAGGAGAGAAAAAAAAGTCGCCTGCTGCTACTACTGCATACATACGCCCAGGTACCTGACTGAATTACTTCATACGAGTACATGGTGTCATGCACGGGCAGTCGATCATCTGCTTCGTACAGTACCTAGGTAATCACTTTGGGATGACTCCCCATCAAAACAGGTATACCTTGGCACCCAGCCTGCAGAGCGGGAGCTTGAGGTACCTCCAGATGAGGATGAGGCAACTCCGAGGCCAAGGAACACGCAAAAGCAGGGAACCCGCTTTTCCCGGGCCTCCAACTCCAGCTGCCAGGCACTATCACTCAGCCTGGGCCTCTCTATCATGCGCCCCATGCCAGCCGCGTGCGTTTGTTGCTGGTGGCTCGAGCCCTTGGCAACCTGGCCTGGCTCGACGGCCGCAGGCTTGGCGTTGCGCTTTTTCCAGATGCGCGTTTGTTTTGCGTTGACGCACGAGACCAGTTGGCTGGGCGGTCCAGATCGCAGGTCCAGTGCTGTCTGGTATGCACGACGCAATAATACATGCACTAATCGGGACGGATACCGCACGGCGGCATTCTGAAGAAGAGGACGAAGAGTCTGGAAAACAAAGACTATGTGCTCCGTACAGGCGAATGAATCCTTCGAAATTGCTTGAGCATCACCTGAATAAGCTTCCTTGGTTGCTTGGCTGGGGGATGCGCGCCTGTCGATCTTCTCACCTGCGCAGCTCGCTTACGTTACAGATACGTAGGTGTGCATCAACGGCAGAGCTTATCCATATTGAACAAGCAAATACATAGATAAAGCAGAGAAGGCAGAGTCTCTTCTCACGGTTGCTTCCATCTGGTCCGCTTAACTCGGCCAAGCATTTTAGCTACTTTACTGCCAAAAGCATGTGTCCCTATGCTAGAGCTAGTCGCCGTCCGTCTACGTCACAGCGGGCCTCCAAGTCTAAGCCATCATATACACCCAATGCATTAAACGTCTTTTCACATGTGCTCCATACACGCAGACGCTATTGATGGCCCTGCAGCAGCGCGATCAATGGAGATGTTGTTTTACCAATCCCTGGACCAAGCTACTGCTTGCTATTACTACCTCGATATTGATTTTGCTTTTAGCTTCCAGACTATTTAGAGCAAAATTTTCCAAGCCGTTCAACTCGGGAGATATTAGTGTTACGCACACTTGGTCATGATAACACGTATATAATAACGGCTCATAACAGACAAAGGCCATGTCCTGCATCATCTGTTGCATCGACCAAAGCCAGCATCGCTTTACATCTCCTGGGCTGAGGCGTTGCCATTCCTATGATCACGGCATAGCCCATAGCCGCAGCCGTTTAGATGTCAGACAACCAGTAGCCTACGACCAAGTTACATCGTGACGTCACATGGCATTGCAGCATTTGTTGCCCTTCAAGAAGCTCTACGTCATTGCCTCTAGGTAGACAACATGACTACTGTCTTCAGCAACCTGAGGCTTTGGAATAGACACTACGTGATGCACAATCGGCTGCATACATGTACGGTACTACGGTTACAGCTACATTCACACAATCAGAGCGAAACAGACCACCGTCTGCCAGTGGAAATGGGCCAATACAGAAGAAAAACGAGGAATGCTGCTACATACATTCAGATGGATATAGCTGAAACGTACCCACGAGGCCTGATGAGAGGCGATGCTATCATTCGCCACTTGTGATCTGCATTGTGCATTGTCAGAGACCGTGCGGCCAGACGGGACTTGTTTCCGTAGAAGCCAGTAAACTTAGCATCTAAGAAATATAGGTGTGCTGCGAGATCTCCATCTCCGCCGGAGCTTCTGTGCCGGAGGTGGTCCATTTTAGGAATCTCCAATGCTGAACTTTCATATATCCAGCAGCTGGATGCATCCCCAAGTAGGAACATACTCACGCACTGGTGATGTTAGCTACCTATCTTGTACAGTGAAGCAGATGGCCTCATAGAGTCGTGCTTGATACTTGCAGATCGATAAAGGCTTTAAGAGTGGCGTATTTGTAAGCATAACAAATGTTCACTTTGACCGGGTTGGGAGATTACAAAGGGAGAAAACGATATCGTGCGTACCAAGAAATCGTATGTAGGTTACTGCTTGGAACGCCTTGGTGAGTATCATGCGAGTAGCCATCGCCAAATTACAAAAATAGTACACGAATATCAAGATAAAATGAGGTTGTCTTGATAATTCAATTTATCTATTTACATTATAGTGTCCAGCAAGATTACGGTCGTTTGTTGAATAAGTGGTAACTCCAGGATGAATGTCATCTGGTTCAATGGGGGGCGATCTAGATATAACAACTCAACTGATCGCTCATGCTATCTTGAACATAAATGACAGAATATAAGATGTTCTTGGATTAACAAATCAGAGTGGTCCGCATTTACTCCACGATCTTTTCACGGCATTTTTAATCCTGCACGAGGCGTTGACACCTGTCCCTCCGGGGTATCAGAAGTAGGACCTCTTCACAGCATTTTTAACGCTGCGTGAGGCCTCAACACTGTTCCGTCTAAAAGTGGATATTTCACAGCATTTTTAACCCTGCATGAGGCCTTGGTACGCCTATACAGATCATACACGAGAAAAGATTTCTCACTTTTTATCGGGCTATAAGAGGTCTAATCCATATAGTCGTGCCAAGGCTCACGTAGGGTTGAAAATGCTGTGAAATGTTGCCGGTTTAGTACATTAGTGGTAAATTTCAAGGCCTCGCTTGCGGTTAAAAAGATGCCTGGAGGGTTCATCCCACTTTTCCTTCGGTTATCCGAGATCTAGCTGTTAAAATATAAGTGCAACGGTAAATGTGAAACAAAATGATCCTTCATGACTTGTTCGCTATTGATTCAAGCCCTCATCTCGCTCACATATCTGTCCTGGCTAAGCTACAGCATCATATTCTCATTATCTTCAGATGATCCCCATTTGCCATCAGCCCCCCCTTAAGAGACGCCATCCTATTTCACAGTTTGTAGAGTCTAACGGACACGCCTTCTCGCTCTCCATGAGCGACCAAGGCCTTGTTCTTACGCCCGTAAAACACTCTTAGCCCAAGACACACAATCGTGAGGAAAAGTAAGAAGCCTGCATTCGTCCAGTGGCCAGTGGGATAACCCTTCTTTGCCTCGTCTGCTTTGTAAATCCATACACCGGGAATCTGTCCCATTCCTCCACCGATACTAACGTTGATGGCAATTGCCAGCCCTACAGATGCGGTGCTGACAACGTTCGAGGTGAGCCAGCCCAGCATCGGGGGAATAGATGAGAATGAACCTGCCGTGGCGAGGATGAGGCCGCCATAACGAGCTTGGTAGGAATCTGCCGGCAGAGCGGCGGAAACAATGAAGCCAATAGCACCCACCAAGGCAGAACCCGCGGCATGCAATCCACGAGCATTGAAGCGGTCAGCTGATATGGCGACAAGGATTTGGCAGACTGTTGAACCGACGATTGTTAGCACTCCATATTCTCTCTTTTGTTATCAAAATAAAACCAGAAAGAAAAGATCCAAGAGGCTTACCGTAGGCAACAACCCAAGGAGGTACAGTCATGAGCTGCGCCTTGAGATCAACGTATCCAAGACCGCTAGTAATAGATGGCGAAAAGAGGCTGAGACTGGCAAACGGCGGGCTAACAGCAAAGTACATGATGTAGTGAGCATACAGGCGCCAGTCAGTAAGCGTAGATTTGGCATCTTGCCATGTCATGCTAGGATGGTGGCCCTTGCTGCCCTCGTGGTATAGACGTTGGACCGCGAGATCTTTCTCCGACTCAGTGAGCCAACCCGCACTCTCTGGGTAGTCGGGCAGGAAGAAGAAGACGAGAAAAGCAGATAGGCAGGATGGGATGCCCTCGAGGATGAAAAGCCAACGCCAGCCGGCCAAGCCTCCTGTTTGATCCATATGACCAATACCGTAGGCAATAGCACCACCAAACTACATGAGTTTTAGTATATACACAAATCATTGTATAAAATGAAGCAATTTTTTTTGGTACTTACCGCTCCTGCCAATGTCGAAGAGGCGAGAATAAAGGCAACTCTATCAAAATCATCATATTAGCAGCTAATTAGAAGACGAAAAGGTTTTGGAATAATCGGATTGTCCTCTGCTTACCGCACACTACGTTCGTCGTGTCTGTACCAGAATGTCAAGTAATACACCAGCCCCGGGAATAAACCCGCCTCAAACACTCCAAGCAAGAACCGCACACCCGTCACAGTAGCAAAGTTATGCGTGGCGCCCATACACATGGTGGTAACGCCCCAGCAAAACATCAAAAAGGCAAGCCACCTGCTGGGCCGCAGCTTTTTGAGAAGGATGTTGCTGGGAACCTCGAACACGGCGTATGCGACAAGGAACACCATGAGCGCGACGTTGAACTGTTTGTTGCTCATATTGGCCGTCTGTTGCAGGTCGTGGTTGGCCGACACGTTGAGGACCTTGGCATTGCCGATGTTGGAGCGGTCGAGGAAGCAGAGGAAGTAGATGCCTGCTGAGATGGGAATGATGCGGAGATCTTGTTTCCGAAGAAGCTTCTTCTCTGCTTCGGTCATGGGCCCCGCCTGGGACGGTGGGATGTCCTTGAAGCTGAAGTTAGCTTTGGAGCCTTTACGACTGATACGGTGAGTGGCAGAGGATAAAAAAACGAAGCTTGCCATACATCTTTGAGGATGCCGACATCAATGTCTATTTGCTGAGCTGTCGCCCCTTCTTCGACCTTGGAATCCATCTTGAGATGCGTTGGGGAGGAACACCAAGCTAGTCAAGAGGTTCAATTGATAGAAGACGAATTGAAAAAGAAAACACGACGAGAAAAAAATTGATGCCGGGACTGAGACTGGCGATATTCTCTTTGTTGGAAGCAAGAGACACCAAGGGAAAACCAGATGATCGCGCTGCCGCTCAATCTCGCAACACGGGCCAACATATATCTAAATAAAAAGACAAGTCCCAGATCCGAATATCTCGGAGCCGATGGGATTATCAATTTTCGGCATATTTACATGTACAGTCGCTATCAGGAGGAATGCGGGGGAGCATGGACAAACTCTTGTTTGTCTAGGGTTTTTGCCTTCAACGCAGGGTTCAACTACCGAGCCCGGCAAATTTGATAGCCGAACGAATGAAGTCGGGTTCTTGAGAAAGTCGCGAGTGGAGATTTGGGGGGTCTTGGGGGGTTTTTCAACGGGAAGCGAACAGCTCCTAGCTCTTATACGGCCCTGTTCGGCCGTTTCGTGGACGCGTTTGCAGGGTCACATCGGGTGTTTTTTTCTGGGGGAAATGGGTGTTGATGCTTGGAGGAGCTTGGCCGACCAGCAACTAGCAGAAATGACAAATGAGCAAAGAGAGTCCGCCCGAAGGGAGCATAATCGAGGGCAAGAGCTCGAACGAAGCCGTGACGGCGTTCAGCGATGCTTATAAGTGCTCTGGTGGAACGGGGGGGCCCAGCAGAGGGATCTGGCGGTGTCGGTAATCGGTGTGCGGAGAAGTCGCAGATTAGCTCACGAATACGACTCTTTACCCCGGATTCTTAGTCTCGGTGGGTTACATGATGAGGAGCAATGGCTTGGTTTAGGCGTCTTACGTTGCAAGGTACGCGGGCATATCGTGCACTTCGCCGGGGGGAAGAGGGGGCATAATGATCTAATCAATCTTGCCGGAATTGAAGATGGTTCGGCAAAATGGCCACCGAAAGCTGGTACTTGGCAGGCTATATGTAACCACATGGAGTTTCTTAGCAGAGATGCTGAAGGTTGTAATGATGAGCAAGTAACTCGAAAGACAACTGCTCCGCCAAATTGATTGAGAATGCGCCGGCACAAATAAGTCAACGACGCCGTCTCTGCAAGTCCTCTTTATCAGTTTCAAGTTCATTTATTGTCGCAATTTCATTTCTATACTATCTCTGGGCCTGTAAATAGACTCTTTCTATGTATACGACAGCCCTCGGGCCGATGTTTAGGGTAAGTGTCTTGGCAGCATGATTCCATCCATCTTGCACCCATCTTGGCATAAGTGGGATTGGTCACATACCACTGACTTTGGTATTACTAGTAGGGGAATAGTTTTGATTGGAATTCCAGTATTACGGAGCGGGGGTAATTGAATCTGTGGATTGCATTTGTTTTGCCAATGTAGACATATGACTAACATACTATGTACCGTAGCTGTGATGCACATCTCCCATTCTCACAACTACTCCTGGCGATCAAGACCAATATGCTTCACTGATTAGTATCAACTATTGCCTGTTAATTTACTGCCATTTAGACCGTAAGTCTCCAGAAATGAAAACGGGGCTATTAATTATGAGTAAACAGCTAAATCGTAACCACCATCCCCGCGAACCGCCCGCACTCAGCCGTTTGCAGCTGTGTAGATCCCATTTGGCGGCATCTCTTGGCAGCGTAGTATTTTGTGGGCCACTTGTACTATTAGTTCGGTCGGCGTCTTGAAATACAAGCCGAGTGGATGAAGCTGTAGCTTTTTTGATGAGAAATACTAGCAGAGCAATAAGTGTCATTTCCGATATTTCGCGGATAGGTATAAGCGGCTATCGCGGACTACATGCTTGTCTTCACCAGCCATGAGAATATTGGAAACGACCGGCATCTTAACAATGGTCTCAGAAACGGCGATTCTTGTGACGCTAGACTTCATAGAGAGGCCAAAATTTCTCAATGCTGCTGCAATGATGATGAATGTTTCCAATGATATATGTACCTGTTCATGCCTTTTATGCCTCATACCCCATGCTATGCTCCACCCAATCATACCGGAAATGAAATGAAATAAGATGAAAATACAATTACCCTTGCCCAGTTATTGGCGCCATTAACAGCTGCCAATGTCTATTCCTCATCGTCTGAAGGCTCAGCAGGCCAGAAAAACCAGGTGATAACCATGATGGCCTTGAGAGCAGCAGCAGTCCACAACGCGCCTGCAATGCCCAGAGAGCTGTGAGAGAAGATGCCACCCAAGACAGCGCCGATCAGTAACAGCGTAGGCGCAGCGGCGCGACGGTTCCTCTCGGCGTTCTGAAACGCAAAGAGATCCTGGTCTGAGAAGAGGTCGCAGTAGATGCTGGTCAGGACAACGCTGGTGAGAGCGTTATACTTGAGCGCGCGGCTTGTGACGGCCTGGCCGCAGCTCTGGAAAGCGACGAGCGCAAGGGGTGCGAGGACAGTCCAGCCGACGTGGTCCTTGTCTTCAGATGGAGTGGTGAGGGTGACGATGAGTGCGGCCGCAACGATAAACAGCGTCTGGGCAGCAAAGGACACGCAGAGAACCCATCTCCTCTTGGGCGAAAAGTAACGGTGGAAGCGGGCGAATAGGAGCGATCCAATGCAGAAGCAGGCCAGCGAGATTCCGGATTTGTAGAGACGGGCATTGGTGGGAGGATAAATGAGAGAAGCGATGCCCAGTCCAACATAGACGGTGTTTCCTAGTGAGCATCATGGTTAGTTACCGGCTCCAGTCTCATGATCTCTTTCTTGCGCTGCCGTAAGATGAGGCACGCGACGAGATTCCTGTTTCATGCTTCGACATGACCAACCTGTTTGCATGGACACGAATGCGCCCCAGACCTGAGTGGAAGCGCTGTCCAGCAGCCCTGTCACCACGTAGCACAGCAGCAGCACGATATCAGCCCATGATCGCGACACCTCGGCTGTCATCTGCTTTCGAAATCTGGACACCAAGGATCGGGCAACGGGCTTGCTGCGCAGCAATGGCTGCTCTTCATCGCCGCCGGTGGCGCCGTTTGCCACGGACGAACCGTTGGCGGATGTGCCGTATGTAGTCATTGCTGCGGCTGCACGAGGGTATATAAATTCTCAAGAAGTGGAAGACGTTAAAAAAAAGAAAAAAGAGATAGAGAGCGCCAAAAAAAAAAAAAAGTATCAACCCAGGTAGGAGTCTTTGCTCCCCGTTGATGGGAGAGCCGCGGCTTGATATTGTATGTGCAGGGGGGATGCCCGTCCGTGGCCTGCGATAATACTATCTGGGATGCGCAGAGCGTTTGGCGCCGAAAACCGGCTATTGCGCAATGAGCTAAAAAGCTAAAGAGTTAAACAGAGCTTGGCTTCCTGCAGCGCAACGACGGCTAATGCTTCAGATGCCCCCCGTCGGTCTCAGCTAAGTGAGAGTTAGTCTCAGCTATTCTCCTAATCGAGAGTCGGAGCCTACTTCTGCGCGGCCCGTTGAGCAGCCTTGGCAGCCTCGCTCAGGCACGGCCATGAAACCCGGCCGGTGCGGAGCGCTGCATCAGCAATTGCGAGCTCGCCGTTGGTGGGATCCAGATCTGCGCCCGAATCTCGCCTCGCTCCAAGCTTTGCTCCGGTCGCCAGAGCGGACTTGATTCGGAATCGGCCAGGGCCTCGAGATCCTGGACGGTAGCGGGCGGCGGCTGGAATACCACGCGCTGCTGCGATTACTGGCTGCAGGCTGAGGTATCCGGCAACCCGAGAGTACATGCGATGCTGCTGCCGGTCCCGCTGGCGCATCACCAGTGGGTTTCGTCGCAAAGGTGTCGCGACCTGGTGAATACAAGCATGTGACGCAAGAGTAAGGAGCGAAAGCAGAGCAGAGCTTGTACTCTGGAGGTACAGCTTGCAATTCGCAACGGAGGCACAATTGTCATACGAGAAGGCCGGCGCACTGCTTTATAAACCTCCCGGCCCTCCCACCAGCCTGTCGAGCTTCATATTCATCTTTTTTCCCAAGCTGCGCGTTGACTGAGCTGCTCCAGCGCATACCCCAGACTTGTACAGTATCCCCGTCGTCTAAACAGCAAAAATGAAGCTCTCAGCAGCTCAATTGCTCCTTGCCGGAGCTGGTCTGACGTCGGCGCTGCCTCATCTCGACAGCCCGCGCCAGCGACTTCTCAATGGCATGGATCTGCCCTCCTCACTGGGCGAGAAGAGCGGCCCTTATACTCCCGGCCACCGCGATGAGAACGACAACTACGTCGATGCCATTGGCAAGAAGCTTGACCCCAAGCCATGGCGAAACGGCTTCGGAGCTTCAGTCCTCGGCCCGTACAACCGCGATCGATCGCGTCAGAGCCCCGACATGATCCGCCCGCCCAGCACCGATCACGGCAACATCGCCAACATGCGATGGAGTTTCACGGATTCTCACGTGCGAATTGAGGTAAGAAAAAGATGCGCGCTTGTAAATGCGCAAAACCGCGCCGGAAGTAATGGGATTCTTCTTTACTGACACGACAATTGAACTGTAGGAAGGAGGATGGACTCGACAGACCACCGTCCGTGAGCTTCCCACCAGCGTTGAGCTCGCTGGCGTCAACATGAGGCTCGACAAGGGCGTCATTCGTGAGCTTCACTGGCACAAGGAGGCCGAGTGGGCATACGTTCTTGACGGTGAGGTCCGTGTCACTGCTCTCGACTATGAGGGCGGCAACTTCATCGACGACCTGAAGAAGGGCGACCTGTGGTACTTCCCCAGCGGTGTCCCTCACTCTCTGCAGGGTCTTGGTGAGAACGGAACTGAGTTCCTCCTCATTTTCGATGACGGCAACTTCTCTGAGGAGTCGACCTTTATCCTGTCCGACTGGCTTGGTACGTATATACATTGAATTACGATGAGATGAGACATGCATGGTGTGATGAGACAAACGGGAAAGCTAACGATAAGCCTTGTAGCGCACACCCCCAAGTCTGTCATTGCCGAAAACTTCCACCTCGCCCCCGAGGTGTTTGACCACCTCCCCGCCGGCGAGAAGTACATTTTCCAGGGCTCCGTGCCTGGCTCCATCGAGGATGAGGCCCCCAAGGGCAAGCACGTCAAGGAGTCCAAGTACCAGTTCACCCACAAGATGCTCGACCAGGAGCCCAAGAAGACCACCGGAGGCCATGTGCGCATCACCGACTCCAAGAACTTCCCCATCTCCAAGACCGTGGCTGCCGCCCACGCCGTCATCGAGCCCGGTGCGATCCGTGAGATGCACTGGCACCCCAACGCCGACGAGTGGTCCTTCTTCATTGGTGGACGCGCTCGTGTCACCGTCTTCGCCGCCGAGGGCACCGCCCGCACTTTCGACTACGTCGCCGGCGACGTCGGCATTGTCCCCCGCAACATGGGCCACTTTGTCCAGAACATTGGCGACGAGCCCGTCGAGATGCTCGAAATCTTCCGCGCCGACGAGTTCCGAGACTTTTCTCTCTTCCAGTGGATGGGCGAGACTCCCCAGCGACTGGTCTTGGACCACCTGTTTGCCGGCGACAAGGAGGCTGGTGAGAAGTTCTGGGAGCAGGTCAAGGATGCGAAGAAGGACGAGATTACGAAATAAGTGACTGCATGTCGAAAGCTGCTAAAAGTTACGAGGAACAAATTTGTTTATTATATGTGTATCAATCGTGGGACTACATTTTAAGGGTCAATTCATATAGGGGCGTTTCTTAATTATTAAATTAATTGATTTTTTTATCTTACCGTTTGCATTGCCTTCAATCTAAAGCCGCTATAACTTTGATACCGATCTATGAATTTTAGGAAGCCCTCCCCTCTGTCATGCCAATTACTCTAATAGAAAGAAGCTCTCTAAGGTTGCGTCTGGACGGTTTTTGAACGATATGATTGACGGGAGCGAGAGGAAAAGGGCGATATGACAGAAGCCTTGGCGCATATAGGATGCGTTGCCTTACCGAGGTATTCTGTCTAAAATAGTAATCAGCTTTTGTGGCATTCACTTATAGCAGTTGAGCTGAAGCTTACTAGCTACACTGCCGCCGTTTCCACTTTGACGATTCATAGGATCTTTGTAGAACAACTCATTATGATGTCCAAAAGTACCTATTTCTGAATTGGGGTAAGCTTTAATCGCCGCAAGTGACTCGGGGAAAGACGGGAAAAATCTGTAAACAGTGTCACCGCGCTGGAACTACTCCATGGTGTCAAGAATAAAGAATAATCTGCCGTCTGGTGGTATTTGGACTTGCAGATAAGCTTGCACTGTATTTTTCTCGTCATTCTTCTTTGGGTCTTCTAGGCTGTTCCATCACCACCGGGGAATTGCGGCCCTGCGTTTTGCCAACTACATGCAGCTCGGCTGCTGTAATACGTCCCGAGTCGATATTGAGAGAGTCAAAAGAACCGTTCCATTGAAGCGGTGGCTTCTCGCGGTTAGGAAATCATGCTTGACGGATAGAGTTATGTATTGCCAATGAAATTTCCGAGCCTAACACCATTAAACTTGTTCTTGAGATAAGGCATGTTGGACGTACGGACGTTGACCCGTTTGGGCAGCTGGTAAATGACTAAGAGGAAAATCAGATGCGATTAGGTATGTCATCTGCACGCTACCCACCAGGTATGAGTCCTTTCTATTGTAAGGCATGCCGAGCTCTGCATATAGTGGCTCGTGCTTGTGGTGGCGAGTTTATTGATAGTCTGTATATCGGAGTGTTAGCCGGGTGGAGGAGGTTGATACGGCGCAAAGGAATATCAAAGCTGGGTAAGGGCTCAACACTGATGGACTGTCTATATAAATGGCTGCCCAATGGACCTAGCACTGACGGCTAAAGATGTGTTGCGCCATAGGCCCCACAATAGTATCAAGACGGGTCGAGCCAGGCACTCGGATGTGATTTCGAGATAGCGGCCAAAACAATCACAAAGGAAGTCACGTAGAGAATTCGAGTTTGATTGATATACAGCTTAAAGATAACTACGGTTGATTGAATATTAATCTCTAAATAGACGCGAGTGCAACGGCATCTTCCAACTAAGCTAAACCTTTTGAAATTTGAAAGAAATATCAAGCAAACTCGCGAAGAAGTGTAAATCGAAGGACTTTGGAAATACCTTCCGCTCGGGATAAAGATTTATATACCGAACGACTCCTAGATTGCCTCGGATCTTTGTTTGTATTAGGAAACTGCAGCGTTCGAAATGTTATAGGACTCTTGAAAAGGGGGGATTAGAAAGGTAGGAGGACTGGAAGGGGCAAATCTGAGGTGAGAATATTTTAGGCTGTTGAAGGGATCAAATGAAGCCTGAGCGTATTTACTCTTGACATCACAGCAACGTAAAAGATATCACGACTTGGTTACAGCCGGACGAAAATCGGCTTCGAGCAGTTACCGACATGACCGACGCATCAGATCTTCTAATGTCGCACAGAGGGAGATGCCCGTTGGAATTACTGACTATGTCGGCGAAATTGGTGATCCTGTACGGCATTGTTGGCATAGGAAGGATCTACGACAGCTGTAAGAGAGCAAAGACGGAACAGGGGTGAGTTGCAGTGTCAGGTTTCCAAGTTTGATGAGATAATCTTGTAGTGCGGCCTGGTGTTTGCAATAGTATTCTGCCTATATTCTTGCTATAGCCACGGATATGAGAAGCCGAAGGCGACTTTACCGGTCAGACGTCAAACTGTGTCGCAGAGCCTGAGGATGGCGATCATTGCTGATTGTAGATGAGCGAATTGGGAATACTACATGTGCACATACATGTAGTATGGTGCTCCGTATTCCATGTTACCATATCTCATAGCCCATACCTTTGTGCCCTGTTAGTGATATCGATGATTTACTTGGCGTTTCCTGTGCGACGTGACACAGCAGCCTGGGCATCTGAGAAACGCGCAGATTCTGAGGCTTGGCGATGAGTCCATTTATGTAAGCCCTTGACTGCGAATCGGATCTCGGCTTTGTAATACGGTGAGTCTCATATTTCGTGAGTGTCTAAGACCTCGACTTGGAACCCCCTTGCCAATGCGTATGCCACTGTAGAGTACTTGTAGTACTCGCGTAGGTACAAGGATAAGGTAAACGATACATTCCCTGAGAGTCCCGTAATTGATGCTTCTTCTTTTGAAATTTAGTATTATCTTATTACAAGACCCAGGCCTAGTGCTTGCAGTTTCTACATTCTGTTCGGCAGATTTCCTCAACCCATGTCTATGATCGGGGCCATTGTGCGCCGTGCCGTCGAGGCTGCGTACGTACGCCATTTCTTTTCTCCCTTTTTTCATGTCGAGCCAGTTTGACGTTACATGGGCTCATATGTGATATCTAAAATCACCAATAGGAACAGAACATCGACTTTTATGCAGAGAAGACTGCTGTTAGACAGAACAATTGTGTGATGAAGACTGCTGTTCATCACATAAGTGCATGGTTTTCGTGCTAAAAATAGTCGCTGCGAGTGCTAGCTCGTGCCTTGAATTTTAGTGGATGTTTTCGCTGGTCCTGCCGCTTCTAGCTTCACAAAACCTCTCCACTTCATCTCCATTTCCCCGCAAAGAGGCGCCCAACTAATGCTGCAAAGTTTCGTGCTTGGCCAACAACTAGCGAGATTCGAGAAAATGCAGAAGCCATCTGAATGGCGTTGTTTGCCCTCCCAGTTCCAAGTCAGCTCCATGGCAGCATCGCTGGTATCGCTTAGCAGCCGGTTGTATTTCTGACAGCCCTCTTAGTTAGGTTCTTCTCGGTCTGGCTGATGTAACTCTAGCTGGAGTTACACGTCTGTTTCTAAAAAGGGACCGACAAATGCAGCCTCAGCGTTACATTGCTCGCCAAAATCGCCCCCAGTGTTCCCAAGCGGGACATTCTGCCTAAGACGGGCTGCAGGGCCGCCGAGCCCAATCACCCCAGATGGCGGAATCGGTACAGATAGGGCAAGTCAATGTTTGGAGCCGGAAGCTAAACCGACGAGGAGATGGCATCCAGCTGTTTGAGAATTGGAGATTTCCACGAACCAGAGGACAAGGCCCGGGATCAAGAAGTGGTCTCCGCCCTAGCCGCCTGGACTAAATTCATCTGCCGGAGTGCTCGTTCCAACCACTCACGGAGAGCCATTGCTATCAGATGCCTCGCGATATGCAGCTTCGTCACCTTCATTTGAAGTCCGGACAGAAGCTCTGCGAGTTCCCCTTGCCAGGAACAGGGGCCGGCTGGAAGACACGCCCCCAAGCCCCAGCAGTGACGACATACCCTCCTTTCGTTTTGCAGTGAAGCTACCCAGCGAGCTATTCGCCAGAGCGAGATGTCGCTAACAGAGGGAAGATCTCATGCAACACATTCAATTTCACACACATGACGGGTACCAACTAAAGAATTCTTTTTTTTTCTGGGCATACGCTGTATGCTGGTCTTGGCTCGCATTCACTGCAACGTCAGCGCCGCCAACTCGGAAAACCGGCACGGCTGGGGGACCTGCTTTGATAATCTGCCATTGACTTACTCCCGTGGAGCTCAGAGAGGCCCTGAATCCTTACATACCTTGACAATCGGATGTACTAGGTATTACGGAACACAGGGCTGGTATCGCCCGTTCCTAGTCGCTTGTGTGTTTGATGCCATCTCTTGATGAAATCGTAGCTCGGTGGGTTCTCTCAACCCCGCCTGTCCCTCGCAATGTGGAGACCCGACGACAGATCAGTCATTTTAGGACAGGCCTTTTTCACGAAGAGTGACATTTCAGGCTCGTGGAGCAGGTTGGATGGCCAACTCGGGCGCGAAGAAAAAAAGTAGATTGAACGCGTACAAGGGCAAAACATGGCCAGCCCCCCCAACTAAAGTGCTTGAAGGAATAAGATGCCTCCACTCCTGGCAGCGTCTTTGCTAGTCAGCCGCTAAATGTGTCTAGCCTCGCTCCTCGGGGGGGTTGATTTGGAGCTATCACCAAAAAACGCCGCTGAGGGGGTCAGCTATTACAGCAGCTGGACTAAATACTTTTAACAGCTCGCTACTGTGAGAGATGTGATGCCATGCTTGTCCCCTCTTCAATAGCCCTCGGCTAGTTCTCATAGGCTTTTGGCTCCTCGTACAACCTAGAGAAGCTTGTTAGCCAACATATTTCATAAACTTGGAGAGCGTTTGCCAGACTGATAGCCCTTTCTGTCTGGTCAGAATTAAAAGTCATTGTTTATGCATATGTAGTGCTGAAGCAGGCAGAAAGGGGGGAAAGGGAAGGGACCCTTGAGCTACATGGAGGCCTGTATAGAGCTACCCTCCTTGTCAATCTCATGGATCTCGAGAGCCCGGCCATAAGCGTAACTCAGTATGCGGCCGCTTGTCCATGGCACACTAGTACCGTATGAGCATATACTTGTACGAAGTACGAAGCATATACAGTTATTTTGTACACGGGGAGATAGTGATGGGACAATGCTTGTCGGCGTTGTATGCACGGGAGTAGTTGCTCGTTTATTCTGATGAGACGCACTGGGGAAATGAACGACATGCGGCATGCCGCCGCTCTCAACCTAGGAACGTTGAAAATTTGCCGAGCCAGGAAGTCGTTTGTCTCTAGAGTCGCGCTGGCTGCCTTCGAGGCAATTCTTAGCTCCCAATGCTACCCCTCTCGGTGAACCGTTAACAATTGGATTAAGGTTGGTGTGACTCGTCTTCGCCTTCTGCTGTGCCTAGGGAGAGTGGTTGTTCGGATAAAGTTGGTGTGCTGCATCCAACAGCTTCGGGGCTTGGTCACATCTACGGACCGGTACCTTTAGAGGGCACCATCCATCCGCGTCGAGTTCTTGAGGCCGAATACTGCATAGTCGTTCAGATTGGAGCAGCTGCTTTCCCCAACTTTGTCTGGGCATTGTCAATCATCGCCATAAGAGAGGTCCCAAGGTTAGAGTTCTCAACTCACACCTATATAGAGTCAAAGAGCCCCCCTCTTTACTCCAACCCCTGAGTTCTGAGCATTGGTCTCTGGTTCGATCTATATCATCAGGATTGGCCTTAGCTCTTATTTATATATACGCTTGCACTCAGGCTTGTTGAGTTGCCGCAACTCCGAGACCTTTCCGAACCTCCAGACCGGTTGGCTCTAACGGACATATCCCGAGCCTCTCCGATCGTCACAATGGATAAGGTTTCCAAAAAGCTGTCACAGACCAAAGAAGATGTTGTCACGGCCTATCGAACGGATGCTAATGTCAATAGAGCCAAGCGCTGGGCTGGGCCTATTGCTCGCCGCGTCCCATCTGCTGCGGCTGAGTATCTCTATGAGAAGTTTCCCATAATCCAGTGGCTGCCTCGATACAACCCCAAATGGCTTTTGAACGACTTTGTCGCTGGGATCACCGTGGGTGTGATGTTCGTGCCACAGGGTATTTCCTATGCTAAGATAGCAACCATCCCTGTGGTGCATGGCCTTTACTCTGCTTGGATTCCGTCTTTACTTTACCTTTTCATGGGGACTTCAAAAGGTGAGCTGTCCCCCCTTTTAATACTCGCGAAAAATGATGACTATAAATCTGTTTGTTTCAGATTGGCTGACATGAATTTTTTTTTCTTTTCGATTTATTAGAGATATCCGCTGGCCCGACATCTGTCCTTGGTCTCCTTACAGCAGAGGCAGTTGCCTCCTTACCCGATGAAGACCCAGCTACGGTTGCCTCAGCCGTGGCATTCATGGTTGGCGTCTACGCTCTTATTGTTGGAGCCCTCAAACTTGGATTCCTCCTCGATTTCGTCAGCGGCCCTGTCTTAACTGGATGGATCTCAGCTGTTGCTTTGGTCATCTTGCTTGGGCAAGTCGGCTCCCTGGTTGGCTTGACGGTCGGTTCTACAACTGTGGAGATTATTCGCGGTGTTCTTGGTCACCTAGATAAGATCCAAGGAATGACAGCGTGCATTGGTCTAACGGGCATTGCGATGCTCTTAGTCTTCGAGCATGTTGGCAAGACCATAGGTAAGAAGAACAAGTGGATCAAGTTTATTTGCACCAGTCGAGCTGCGGTTGTTCTTATCATCTACACTCTGATCTCCTGGGGTGTTAACAAGGACCGTGGTGAGAAAAACTATATGTGGGCTGTGACTGAGATCAATGCCAATGGACTCGCCAAGGCCAAGAGCCATGATACCAACCTACTTGCCAAGGTGGCCGGTCGATCTGTGGCTCCATTTATTGCCATGTCTATTGAACATCTTGGAGTTGGAAAGGCTTTTGGTCTAAGAAATGGATATGACATTGATCGTTCTCAAGAGCTGTTGTTCCTCGGAACTGCCAATATGGTTGCTAGCATCCAAGGCTCGATGGCGTCTGGAGGTGCCATGAGTCGTACGGCTGTTTCCAGCGAAGCTGGGTCTAGATCTCCGTTAAACTTTATCTTTACTGCTGGATTTGTTCTCTTGACCCTTTACGAACTTGCTCCGGCCCTGTACTGGATCCCCAAGGCCACCCTTTCCGCTATCATTGTAAGTTTACATACAATCTCATTTCGCTGGTACACGCTCAATATACTAACATGTTTTCCTTCCTTTCTAGATTATGGCTGTCGCTCATCTCGTTTCCCCCCCAAGCTCTTTTATCGGTACTGGAGAATCAGCTTCATCGACTTTGTCGCTTCCATGCTAGGATTCTGGGTCACTCTTTTCACTACAACAGAAATTGGTCTCGCTGTATCTGTCGGCTTCAGTATTGTTTACACTCTCCTCAGACTGGCGTTCCCGCGTTTGGTCAAGATTTCTCATTCACAGGCGGAGAATAACCACTGGTCACTCTCAAAGAGCCGTCCCAATGACGCAGAGATCGACGTTCCCTCGGAGGCATATCTAGTCAGATTTACTAGCGATATGCTGTTCCCCAACGCCGAAAGACTCAAGAATTCGATTGTTGACGATATCAAAGTTCGTTACGAAGCTTCTTCAGCAATGGTACAAGTGGCCGAAGAAAACCGAGTCTGGAACGACTCGACGAAGAGACGAGTCGCTAAGATCCGCCACCGTGAACAAATCACGCCCATCTCAACTGACGCCTATCCTTTGCGCTACATTGTCCTTGATTTTGGAATGATTTCATTTATTGATACAACTGCAGTTCTACTACTCATAGAATTAAAGATGTCTCTGCGTAAATACTTGGGCAAAGAGTTGCAATTCCGCTTCGTCAACATGGCCCCCCAAGTTCTGGAGAGGTTTACCCGCTCAGAGTGGGAATTCGTTCGCGAGGGCGAAGAGCGGACTGGAAATGACGACGTCATCTTCTCTTCCTTTGAAGTGGCTCTCTTGCACCGCGATGGAGACGAGAAAGCTGAAAAGGTGGAGTACGTAGAGAAGGCGGTCGATGTTTAGGGGCCTGAATAAGGTACATATGATTTAGCAATAACTGCTCAGATTGCTTTTTTGCAATTTGAGCATGGGAAATATGGACAGGGATTTGAACCCCTGGAGGAGTTAGGCTATGGGATCTTTCTTGTGATGGAATATGGGTTACTTTACGATTATGAAACGATATCAGACTGCTTAGGACGGCCTGAGCAGCGCAACAGTTTAGCTTCAGTATTTACACTTTATCTATTGAATTCTTTATTTTTACTTGTCAAAAGTAGAAAATCTTCAACTCTCTATGATATTTAGCAATGAGATAATAATCACTCTAAAATTGGCCGAACGCCCCCAACTCTTCGGTCGAGGCAAGCTGGCCAGCCTCCGAGAAAGACGACCAAAGAAGTCCAAATTAGACTGTAGGAAGAACGGGTTTAGGCTTGAAATGCACGTCAGACTGATGGCGTCAAGTCTTCCCCCTCATTCTGATAGTTTTCGTAACCGGACGAATCTCGGTATCGGGGGAAGTCGTCCAAAGCCTCCATGTTGGCGCTAAGAATACACTGCCTCCCCCCATTGACATGATTTGAAGATGTAAGTCAAACTATTTGTTTTTTACCCCTCTCAGCTCTCATGTAAAGACGAAGTTGGGGTACAACTTCGATACCTTTAGCTGAATCTGGAATGGAGACTCTTTGTTTTTAGAACGATTTTACAAGTCGAAGGGGAGAAGAAGGGGGGTGAAGGGGGGTGAGAGAGTTGAGAAGGAAAAGAAAGCTAAGAAGCAGTAGAAATTGAGGAGAAGGAACTTTTTGTTGGAGGCAAAAAGCACGGCTTGGCAGCTGTCTGTTTTGGGGGCGTTATGGAGATGGGTTGGGTTAATAGGGTGTGTGTGTAAGTAAATGTAGATGGAGATGGGGCGTGTAAGGGATGTGCAAGGGGCGTATATGAGACTCATGTATTATTGTATTATGCCATCATTGGGTAATAGAAGGGGGTGAGGGCTCTTATTACCATTTGGAGAGGAGTCCTGCTAATGGATTAGTTGTAGTCAGGCGGCCAAAAAAAGAGGCTGATATGTAATCTAGTGATCTTTTTCTTGCCTCCTTGTACTGTAGCCCCGGGTATAAATCCGGTAGTTTAGCTTGGAATAAGATAATAGATGAGGAGGCAAAATCTGGAGGCCGTGTGTATGGGGTTATCGGAGTATTCATCAGTGGATCAAGTCCAGGTGGCGATAGGCGAGGTTGGAGTAGCGGTAGGTCACATGGAAGCCCTCATATTGACTTTTCTTGATATGGCGTTTGAAATGCCTAATTGAGATGGATATATTTGCATGTGTTATTATTGATACGTATACTACATAGCTCACTCTCTAGGCATGAACGGGATAGATGGCCACCTGATTAACTGCCCATTCTGTGTCTCCATACTCATTTCTCACTTTTAGTTGCAATAATACCATTAATTTTCTTCATATGCCTTTCAAGTAGAGTACATCACATTATCAACTCCATACAAATATCTCTTACAACCTTTTCCCAAATCGAAACCAAAATCACTCTAGTTCAACTTTTCCAAGATATACTATTCCAGTAAAACCAGTCACCATCCTTTTATTCTAGGCATTTAAGACGCCAGCATAAGCCAGGCTAGAATAGCACGCCTCATTCCTTATCATCCGCATCCTCCGCCCAATCTTCCTCCTCTGTCTCTACCCATTCTTCATTCTCTAGCTCTTCAGCGCCTTCATCCTCTGGAAAGGCTGTGAGAATCGTAGTCGCTACATGCGTATTTCGTGCAAAAAACGGGTGATCTTTAGCTGGGGTCCTGCCAAGACAGATGGACCCAATCGGAGTGTGAAGTACATCGTTTGCCCGGCAGCGGACACCAAGCCATTCCAACAAAAACGCAGAGCTAATTGGAGTATCTGCTTGAGAAGCCATCATATAGGCGTTTACGAGATTCCACTCTTCGTAGTCCGTGTAGAGGCGGCCTGCCAAAATGCCAAGCTCCACTTTGAACCATGAAGGGAACTCAGTGTTGGTGGGAATTGGGGGCAATGTATAATAATCAAGCCGATTAAAAGGCGTCATAGCTCGTGTAATAGGAGGAGCATAGGCAATTAGGTGTACATCTGATTCGATACCGACATGCCGAAGCCTCGGAATAAGCAGCTCAACCTCTTCGGGAATGATGATTAGGGCGGTCTGAGTTGAAACGCTCCAGAGAATCCATTCTACGGGACGCTATAAACGATGTCAATGATTAGCATCACATAACTAGAGGGAATTCATAATCAATATTACGGCGAATTAGACTTACTAGGAACCGATCGCCCACATTTTGATTTTTTTGATAGAGCACAATTGTCCGACCAAATTCTCTTGAGACAAAGAATCTCGATCCAGTGCTACAAATCCGGTGCTTTTTGCCAGTTTCCGTCTGGCCAATGTAGTCAAAAGCATGATCGACTTCTCCAGCGGCAATATCTAGTTCCCCGGTCTCTAAGAAGCTCAAGATAGTTGAGCTCAGACCTGGAAAGTGGAATGCCTCGTAGTGAACGGGTCTTTCTGTATGACGTTGTGTCTCAAGCTGTACTTCAAGCTCACGTTCTTGCTCCACCTCTCCAAATGCATCTTGTTGCCAAGCGTCTGTACTATCGTGTTGAGATAGCTTGTCTACAAATCCTTGAAGGCGAGATGAGCTCATTCCCCCAAGGCCTTGTAATGGGTCGTGAGATGAGCCGCTGTATAGCTGCTCCAGAGTCTGATGCTCTTGCTGTTGCAATACTTTGACTAGGCTAGATTCAGAAGACTTTGAAGTAAGAAAGTCGGGATATTGCAGGACTGCATTTGCACGCCGGCAGAAATCGGTACCCTGAGCCCGGAATAGAGGATGTAAGTCTTCATTTGCCCTACAGGTTTGCTCTAGAAGCCAGAAGATGACGTGAGGAGACTCTATGCGGCTTTTAATAGGAAAACGCCGGCCGCAAATATCCCTGATGCTCATATCGACTTCTGGCGGGGCGAAGAAGGTCACGGACTGAGTTGTACGTAGTTGTCTAAGGCGCATGGCCGCTGCAGTGAAATCCGATCGTTAGTACTTATATCTACCATCTCATCATGCTTGAATAATCCTATTGATGGTTCGTGCGATCAACTGTAGGTAGATATGGAGTGGTAAAGAAGATACTTACCTTGCATTGTGTTGTCTTTCGTCTGCTTGAGTGCTAGAGTTAGTGCCGCCCGTGCATCTGCTGGTAATTTGAGGTCAACTCCTCTGGTATGAGCCTCATCGAAATAGACGATGCAATCTTTCAGGTCATTCGCTAGCCGTGTGGCCAGCAGCGGTGCATCTCGCTTCGCCGGATCTCTGAAGGTAACCCAAGCACTGTTGTCAGCACGAAAGTAAACAGCTGCGTCCGACTTCTTCTTCTTGTCGACTTCAAGCCACAGCCTAGCCAAGTCCCGGTTTCCCATCTCAAGGATATATGCACCAGCATCTATTAGAACCATGATATCTCGCTTTGATAGCTCTGCCAGCATGTTACGCTCACTGAGACGTCGCCGGTTGCGGTCCACCATGACAGCATATCTCCTGTTGCGAGGCTGCAGCAGATACGATAAGACCTCAGCATTTGTCTGAAGGAGATCGGGGAGATCTTCTTGCTGAATTGTCATCGGTAGTAAATACCTGTTATCATTGGTGCCACTGAAACCTGTCGTTCGTGCACGGCGAGTTGTTTCTGGTTTGGTATCCTGAGGAATATCCCACGCAGAAGCTTGCAATTTTATAGTATATTGCCGCGCGTGGAGTGGGAAGACGAAATTGTTCATGTAATAGTCAGTGACAACTTGGGTTCGCAACAGGTGTTCCCAAAGAAGCTTCATCTGAGACTCATTGTCTAGATTTATAAAGTTCCAATGCTGTAGAGAAGGGGGTAAAATTGATCCCGAAGTCAACTTCTCATACTCAAATGCTGCGTCTTCTGAATCCAATACATGCTTTATGGCTTCTCGGAACTGCGCAAATGACAGTCCAGCCGAGTAAAAGCTTAGGCATGTCAACATGATGGCAACATCCGGATGGCCGTACTCGGATAACTCCGAAGGTACGCCTTTAGCCATATAGGGGACTGCGACGGGAGGCCGGTGTGGATGTAGGCCGTATTGCACATTCCATCGCTTTGCTAGGCAGAGCACTAATATCTTGCAGGTAACTAACCCTCGAACAGTGAGTAGTGTTATTTCTGCGCTCTCAGGGCGCGAGAAAGAATTGACTGCTTTCTTGAACGCCTCTTTATCAAGGGTCTTCTCAGAAAGCACCCGCTTGATAGCTGTTCGCGTGTCTTCATCAGCTATTCCCTCTCTGTAGAGAAAAGGAGCTTTGCCGGCAGCGACATCTTCTACTATGAGCCGGTGAAGCTCATCTTCGACATCAGTTCGTAGAAATTGAACAGTAGGAAGCCAGCTAGATGTTGCCGATACCTCTATACTATGTGGAAAGTCTGCCTGTAGTCGCGGCAAATACTCGGACACCATAGATAGAAGACCCTGTGCAACCCGCCATCGAAATGGATGTCCGTCGACTGCCATCTCTGATCCACTAGGATGATTGAGCTGAGTTTTCGGGGACAAGGTAAAATCTGATTCATCTAAAATATCTCGACAATGAGTGTCAAGCCAATTTTGGAAATTGATCATTGATTTGGCTTCTTTGAACTTATTATCCGCAAGGCGCTGTAGCCCTGATAGTCTGAACGACAGCACATGTTCATGGCTCGTCAAGATTAAACCTCTAGATCCTTGGATATCATGGTGCAAATCTTTGTATAATTGAATTATATGATCTGCAGTCGATGTTTGGCGTGAGAATGGTATATGGCATATTTCTCTTCCAACGAGGCCGCCTAGTCGTGCATGTATCATATAGGCCGTCTGCATTACAAGAGACCTGGGGACTATAAGATGGGAAACATCCATCCCATTTGCCAACGTAGCTGCAGCCATGGGCATGATACAGGATGTTTTACCTGCGGCCTAAATGTTAGTATTTATCTCCAATCTAAAATCATCATCACGGCTTACCTCTCCCCATATTCATTTGTAGAACGCTATTCTCGCCCGATGTGGGATTAATGATTGCTCGGGCAACATCAACTTGATCCGTACGAATCAGCATGTTGCTGTCAATCTCCAATAGCAGCCAATCAGAATCTTCTTGCGCGGGATCCCAGTTCTCATGGCCGACATTGTGAAGCTCTTCATACATAGCTCGCTGATCACCACAAAGTATAGCAGTTCTCAGACGGTTTAATCTCTGGATTTCTGCAATTGCGCAGCCATAATGTATAAGAGCTTCCTTCATGCCAATGCCAAAATGATGATTAGCGCGAGATTGCAAAAGCTCGAGCATCTCAATAGGAGTTTTGCATGGCAGAAGATCTCCTAAAGCGAGCCACGTGAATCGAGTATCGCTTGACCAAAGTGCAGTTTTGATCAATTGCAGATATGTGGATGCAGCGACCTGGGTATCTTCGATGGCATAAGTTATCTCCATTATATCAGGAATGAAATCCAACGAATCGGCACCTCTTATGTGGTTATTCTGCTCCAAAGCTTCCAAACTGCGAAGAAGGTCGCCACTATAATTATGACGCAGGGTGTTTGCTGAATTAGAAAAGGAATCTAGTATTTGGCCTAATTCGACGAGTTCAAGTGGCGCTTGTTGAAGTTTGCTGGTTTGTGATTTTGGCTTAGTAGATTTGAAATGGCTGTCGATTCGAAGAAGTTCTGGGCCAGCTTTGATCACAAGATCTTGCGAAACAGATGGAACAGGTTCTTGATAATTGGCACTGAGAAGATTGAAGTTTCTCGGCTGCCACTGTCCCGGTTTCTTTGAGAAGTAGCTAGAGCTATTGAATAGACCTTGATATTGCAAGATAATATTGTCAACTTGACCAATATAAGCTGCCAACAGATCATTTTGTCGTCTACGATCCCAGTCTGGCTGAATAGTGTGTAATGCAGTGGAAATATTGATATGGGGCAGGATATGGACCTCGCTGGGACTAGGACTGCTTGGAAGTTTAGGCCAAAGTTTAAGAAGCGCTTTAGCGAATAATTTCCCTTGGCTCTCACATTCTTTTTCGTGGCTTTCCTCTGTTCTCTGCTGTTCCTTACCATTATTAGACACCGAGGGGCACGGTATGAATCCTTCGGCAATGAACTTCTGAAGGATCTCAATTGTAGGAGGTCCGCGGTCTTTGAAGCGCGAAAAATCAGAGTACATTGGACGCTCTAAGTCCCTGAGTTCTTTGATACAGCAAAATGCCGTCAAAAAGTTGATAACGTCCATATCGGCCTTGGGGCGAAACAAGATTAAACTTAGCTGGAAGATTGACGAGAATACATTTTTCTCATCACAACAGAAGTTTATAAGCGAGCCAAAGCGTTGGTTGATTGGGTCATCCATTTGCTTTAGGAGAGGTTCTGTACTCAATAAAGAACTATTATGGAAGCCATCGATATAGTCCCAAGTTTCAAGAATTTCTTGCAGACTGCGCTTTATCTCGATATGCGGTGATCCTGAGTGTATCATGTTGGCAATTCTGTATACCTTGCTACTATTGGCATCCAGTGATCTATCACGAGGAACGTATATCTTATCAGATTGCCGTAGATATGCAATGTCCTCGTTTGTTCGCTCATATAGCGAGCGACGAGTTATTGCGCGGAGCCGTAGTTGAGTTTCTTTCCTAGAAGGCATCGTGTGAATTTCCGTTCCTTGAGAAAATTTAGCTAGCTTGGCTGCCTTCTCCTCAATTTTTCGAATTAGAGTCTCGAATTGGTCACTTTGGATGGTCACCGTAAGAGACTTATTCCATTCTACCCTCTGTAAGCGTCTGAGATCTGCAGGATAATAATCTCGCTGAGGGAGCAAAGATATAAATTCCTGAAGGTTTGGAGAAGAAGTGGGTGACCATGGCTGGGCTGTACCGGATTTCAGAATGCGGATTGCTTCCTCCGTTCCGGTTACTCCTGTTAGAGGATCCGGTATACAGAAAGATGTGACAGCGTGGTATAGAGCTTTCTTGTATAACAAAATTGGTTCTGCCGGTGCAGATAAACGGCCAAGAGCCTCGTCAATGTCGAATCGAAAGTACCCATCAGAGTCCTTTGAGAAGGAGCATACATGTATGCCGCTGTGGTGACGTGCCCACGTCAATTTTCCATTGGGCACAATTATGCTTCTCTTTGTCTCGTCTTGCATGTCTCGTAACACGATTTTACTGGCAAGCCCATACCATGTTCCAGCGTCTTGATTGAGGTCTATAGATGCTTTGAGCTGCCTGCAGTCAAGTAAGCCGATATCATTGACGCAGAACTCAAGGTCTAGATGACGTAGTTCAACTGAGAGTGTGCCCCTTCGTGCTACCGGTTGGAAGACTGTTAGCTTTTGTGGCGTTTCAAAATGTCGGAATATACTGGCCACTTGTTGAAACTCAGCAGATCGTGGATCAACTAGGTTAACATTTCCGCCACGAGTTGCTGTCCCCTTAAAAAAATCCAACCTCCAGTCGCGAGGCCGGCTCCACCAAGCTGAATTATGCCGCCGAATTTCCAGAATACCAGTTTGCAGGTCTAGCCAATGGTAGCAGGAATCTACTAGACTCATAGGTAGATCAAATGTCATGGGGTTATGTAGATTGAAAATGGCGCTGGGAATGAATTCGTAAATTACATCTCCTTTTTGTGCTCGTACAACGACCCGAGATTGGCGTTGGGCAAAATGAATGATCTGATCTTGAAAACATCGGTCAAGTCTATAGTCCATACCGCACATGGACGAAGGATAGACGTATAAACTGTGGTCTCCGAATAACAGCTGGATAGTGGGATCGTTAAGCATAGCTGGCGGGAGACTCCCTCGTCGCTTTCCGTTGACGAGGTAATGACCTTCCAAAATATGTAAATGGAAAACCTGTTTGCTTTGAAAGCGCTCAAAATTTTCGTCCACAACGAACCGAATCCAATTCTCGTGTGGATAGGGAAGAAACGTCCATGATTCAGACTGGGCCGTGCTATTGGTACTATTCTGCCAGTTAATGTCAATAGCCTCTCCAATGATCTTTGAATGAGCTTCAACTGCATTGTGAATCAAAGAGCTAAGGCGAAAAGTCATCTTTGCATCATGGATAAACATGGTTTTGACCAGATCTGGCAGACTGTTGATGCCAACCACTTGAGTTTCTTGAAGGGCCATTGAAGCTCGAATCCAAGAAGAAAGATCAGTTGAAAAAAGCGCCGTCTCGTGTCTAATATAGATCTCGAAAGTCCTACGACATAGCAAAGCCGCCTTTAGGCTATAAATGGAGATTCTATGAGCATCCTTTTTGTCTTGAGCCTTCCTAGATTCTTCTTGAGATGCATTGATCCATTCTAGAGCAGTAGCCCTAGCTAATTTGAGAAGATGTTCAAACTCGCTGCGCATTTTGCCATCAGGTAGTAAAGAGAAAGCTCGCAAACTCAGGCTGATAAGTAGTTCCATGCCGCTTGATTCTCTCCAATTTGTACGGATAGAATTCAACCGATTTTTAATCTGCTCTTTCAGGCCCCTGGTAAAATGCGCATCTGTCATAATTGAATGCACTTTACGTAGAGCACCTGAATCCCCAAGAAGACGAGGACCGGCCTGGACAGTCAACTGAGTAAGCAAAGAGGTTGTGTCTTCACTGCTGAAATCGAGGTTAGAAGAGCCAAGTTCCACAAGGATTTTTAGCCAGCGGCGAGATTTTCCAGCAAGGAGCTTCTGATATGTCGAAAATTCTGCCAGAGACATGGTGGATGGGCATCTGGTGATATTGGCTTGGGTCTCATAAGAGGATGGACCGTCAACATCCTCAGCTGGATGTTGTTGTGGTATCAAAACGGTGCTGGAAAGTCCTCTTGGAACTCGAATTCCGCAAATATGATACAGCGTGGGAACTTTAGCAAGATCGCTCGCCCACATTTTGGCCCCATGGTCGTATAAACGAAAGTCTGCTGCAAACGGCAAGATGATTTTATTCATCGGCACCAATCCCTCACTGAAACTGTAATGTGTTTCTATGAAGCATTTCTTTCGTGATGCGAGCGAAATATTCGTGCCATCTGCCGTCATAAAGTTCGACAGTAGGGGACATGAAGCTAACGAAGTAAAAGGTGGTTTTGATCGCAGGCGGCCAGGGTGCGCTAAATCTCTGAGGATCTTCCATGTTGCATTGCGGTAAGCAGACAGATATTTGGGAATTAGCAATTCAAAAACGATTTGACACTTTTTGGCTTCGCCATCTGGAAGAAAATCTTCGTGGTGTTGCACTCGGAGCCGATTACGGCACCTCCAGTGCCAGCATCTCGTGCAGCCTTGAATATTTCGAACACCATGTTTAAATGTGCAGGAACAACCCGTTGTATTAATATTTTGAGTACGTTCTTCATACTCAGATGTAACCTTTTCCCAATTTTCAATCTTAGCTTCACGGTTTGCCTGCGCTGCGTCTTCGATAGTTGCCATATCTTTCTTCATCTGCTCTGATTGCTTCACATATTGTTTGGCGAAACTGACCGTATACGAATCTTCAAGAATGTGGCCATGTTGAGCTTTTGCGTGGCGATTATCAAGATAATCCTGAATTGCCAAGAGTCGCTTCATATCAGACAGGGAGGGCAGTTGAAGGACATCGAGGAGTTCAGGCTTGAAGACCGGGCGATAGTTGCCCAACAGAGGACAGCATATGAGGGCAGATTTGTCCATCCGCATCCAGAGTTCAAATATCGCGAGCGCCTTGGAACTCTGAAGAATTGGGTCGCCATCATAGGCTTTTCCAATCTCCTGAAAGACCTTGTGAATTTGGTCAGCAAGTCTCTGGCAGTGACTTTCACTACCGTCGACAGTGCTCGAGGCAAGCCGACTATCGAGCTCAATTTTCTGCTCCAGCTGACTTAATACGTATATTCGATTGAAAAAATTATGAGTTTCCCCAATTTGCTCAACCAAATGCCGGGGAAGATCCGATGACACATTGCTTAGGGGCTGAGGAGCTTGCTTGTCAGCCAAAAGCTTGTCGAGGTGATCGCGGCTATTCATCAGTGACAACCGCAAAGACTTTTCAGGCACTCGTTGGGGAAGTCGTCTGATGGATCGTTCTGTTTCTTTCTTTATATCATTCCATAGAGATTCGACAGAGCTGTTTGCAAATTCAATTGAACTTTTAATTGTCGGCGCAGCGTTGTTGAAGAAACTCTCAAAGGCGTCTTTGTGCGTTTGTAGGTGAGTTTTCTCCCGGTCAATCTTGATCATTCGACGACATAGCTTTGTTCGAAGAGTGACGACCAGCTCAGGCTCAGGCTCAAGCTTATTGACCTCATTGATGAGACGAATATTTTTGACTCCATCTTCCACGGTGGCAAGCAGTGATGTGGTAGCGTCTTGGAGTAAATTGGCAAAGAAAATACTCATTAATAACTTGTAACAAGCTCGTCCACTTTGACCAAGAGAAATACTAAGCTGTCTTTGGGCTGCAACCCTCAAGACCAGCCAGAAAGGGAGTCTTCTCCATGGCAATGATGCCGCCTCTAAGAGGTTAACATCGTCTCTAATTCTCTTTCTGAGAGTTGGAACTGCAGCAAAGTCGCCGATAGCCTCAAGGATAGCCATTAGCATCTGCGTTATCAAAGCCGGATCGGACGTGTCTCGAAGCTCTGACACGGCTCTCCCAGCCTTTCGAGCTTGAGCTTGGAGGCTATGAATTGACTCCATGCTAGCTCGCTCGAGAAATGATGCAAGCGCTTCCTGAAGGTTCTTATCATTGAACTCTGCAAGAGACAAACGGACAGAGCGTCCTGGGAAATCCCATTGAAGGGCATTATCGGCAGCAAGTACGTGTTCAGTCGTCGGAGATGTTTCGAAAGACTCTATGATAATTGAGTCTTGCCCGTTCCTATCACGACTTCATTAGCGAGATTAAAGATATGTTACCACACTGGGTCCAAGCACTTACTCATTGGTCTCATGCCTTATGAGGATGGCGGCGTTTTGTTCAATCACATAGAGGATCAGAACATCCTGTGGCTTGATTTGCGCAAAGTATCGCAGCATAGTTTCTTTGTCGAGTCTTCCACGATTCAACTCGCGGCATGCTTGAAGTGATTCGCTCAAGGAGCAGATAGCATTAGAGAAAGGCTGACCTGCCAGGCCTTCCGCCTGTTTGCAAGCTCGCTGCAATCTGGTGAGAAGATCGTCGGATATTTCCTCATAACTCTCTTCTTTTTCTCTTTTCCCAGGCACGTTTGGGGGTAATACGGCGTGATCCAGGACAGATCGAAGGAGAGCCATGACGATAGTTTGGGGGGATGATCAGTAAAACGCAGCAAGAATTGTCAAAATCGGGAGTCATGTGTGTGGAAGAAGTTTTTGAGAAGAGCATTTTGGAAATGAAGGCCATCGTAATAAATAAATACAGAAATAATTTTCACGTTTGTGCGCCAGCTGCCTCAATTGAATGAAGATTCCGCCAGCTGCCGTTTGGTGACGGCCAGCAGCAGCAGCAGCAGCAGACCTGCAGCCAGCCGATATTGAGGGATGCCATTCGTCGGATACGTACATCATGCTGTAAATTCTATGCTCTTGCCCCTTTACACTGCAAGTCACTGTATGCGGGAGGCCCTCAAGACGAAACAACGGCTGGCTGCTGCCGCGAGTTTGTCTTCAAGCACTGCTAGCAAATCCAAGTGGCGAGATCAAACACTGATCCCAGGTAGGCATTGGTACGTAGAAAACAGACGACAGTGCTTTAATTATGCTTGTATATCTCATGTGGCTCTCTTTACTCCGCTAGTAGATAGCTGCAAATAACAGAGAGAGACAGGATGAACAAACGCTTGATAGACAGATTTTTGAGAGTGTAGTTGCTTTTGTCATATCTACCAAATGCCCCTGAAGCAAGACTCAGAGTCTCTCTATTCCACGCACGGGGCATGACCTGCGCATCGTCATTCTTAGAAGGTCTGCGCTCTCGCATCTCTCTTCAGATGGCTAACCGAGATTATTTGAGGGTAGCAGCATTGGGGAAGCGCAAACAAGGCCGCCATCGCCTCTTACATTCACGTGAAAATTTGTTGGTCGTTTGCGTCTCATTAATCACTGTTATGCCGAAAGGAAGTCCGCTCAGGAGATGTTTCACGGTGCATCGCGGCTAGCAAAGATATTGATGCCAAATATCTTGGTGGCTTTCCCATTGCCTCAAAAAGCTAAGGCTAAGACTAATGGCGACCAGAATCAAGCAAGATACAGTATATGACTAAGCCAAACGCACCAGAAATAAACTAAAGACGGCGGAGTATAGGGCTGAAATGATGTGTTCCCAGAGTACGTCCTCTAAAGAAACTTGTTTGGACACAAACGGCTTGAGGAGAACATCCAAGGTCTGGCGATACCAAGGTACGTGTAACGAGTACATGTGCTATGATTATTACGAGGTATTTAATCGTAATCAGTGCGGCCAACGCCGTGTGAATGGTGCGATATGAATACACGTATTTACATGGCCAGAAGGGATGACAAATTTATTGTGCCCCATTACGAGACCATAATTCCTACGGTCATAGACTCATAAGATGAAGAATGATGAGTAGAAGCAGCAATTTTCAGAATTATGATAATATGACTGAGGCACATGAGAAATGACTGGCTTTGAAGAGCAAAGCCCGATGATAAATGATATCATTGCATTGATACGGATCTAGCAGATATCCAAATCGAGGTGGTGGTCCCGCGGCTTTGCAAAACCAACCAACAACCAGTTCTTCAAACTACCATATCGCGGTACATTTCATACCTGGAGACACACAAACTTGATGGTTAAAAGATATCGTCCATTCGTTTTTGAGAGGAGGATCGGAGGCGGCGGCACACGATGCATCTTTTGGCCTAGCACCGCGCCCGCAAGGCTGCCTATTGGATCGCAAGGCGTGGGGTTTTTAAGTCATGAGGCACACGTTTGAGGCATGTCTTCAACATTTCAGTGACTCCCCGCACAATGCGCGAATATAAATGTGCGTTTGAGGCTGTGCTATCAAGCAGCCAGCCAAGCCGGAGTGCAGGACTCGCTTGCTTTCATCTGCGTCTGCTTTTCACTGGCTTCTTTTCACCTCTTCCTCCCGCCATTCTCAGACATCCATCTTGACCAACAGAAATAAAAATAGTAAAAAAGTTCAACACATGAATGTATCTTTATTTACCTAAATAGAAACAATGACGACTGCTTGGGGTTGGCAGATTTCGCCCTTCAGTTGGCTTACTACCACCGCACTAACACTCTTGACTGTATGGGCCCAACACACAAAGTCCAAATCATGTGCTAACAATATTTCAGTATGCCGCACTTCGAATTATTTTTAATCTATTTCTGCATCCTTTATCTAATATCCCAGGTCCAGTTACATGGAAAGTATCTCGCCTGCCTTTCATCTGGGGTCTTCTAAGGGGGACTCTTGTTCATGATATTGAGCGCCTGCACCGCAAGTACGGCCCCATCCTACGAATTTCGCCAAACGATGTCACCTTTGCCCACGAAGATGCCACAAGGGACATATTGGCTTTTCGTAAAGACCGCCAACCATTTTTGAAGGATCCCACCTGGTGGAAAGCCAACCCTGGAATGCCGGACTCCATGATTAGCATCATTGAACCAAAGCAGCATGCACGCATTCGCAATCTCCTGGCGCCTGGATTCACACAGCGCGCCTTGAAGGAGCAAGAAGATATTTTACATTTTTATGTCAATCTTTTAGTAGAGCGCATACGGGAACTCGTGACCAAAGAGCCAGAAACTGGCGCCGTCATCGATGTTGTGCGCTGGTTTAACTTTACCACCTTTGATATCTTTGGAGATCTTGGCTATGGAGAATCATTCAACTGCCTCCAAGATTCCAAGTATCATCCTTGGGTTGCTCTTCTCTTCAATAGTGTCAAAGCAGTGTCTTTCGTGGCAGCAGCACGATTATACCCCGTAGTCGAACGCATACTTTTCATGTGTATCCCGCCCTCGTTGAGAGAGATGCAAAGGAACCACTGCCAGCTGATTTCTGACAAGGTGAACAGGCGGATGAACTTTGAGCTTGAGCGACCTGATATTATGTCTCATGTGATACAAGGCGCAGAACGCCAAAGGCTACCGCAAACTACCGTTGATACCACATTTATGGTGCTGACAATCGCCGGCAGTGAGACGACAGCAACAGCGCTTAGTGGCACCCTCAACTATCTTGTCAACAACACAGACAAGCTCGATATTTTGAAAAGAGAAATCCGTCAGGCTTTCCCGGAAGAGAATGACATCAATCTCGACGCCCTACGCAAGCTGCCATATCTTAACGCTGTGATTAACGAAGGACTCAGACTCTGCCCTCCTGTCCCTTGGATCATCCCAAGGAAAGTGCCTGAGGGAGGGGGAACAGTTTGTGGAACATGGCTTCCTGCAAGGGTATGTCAAAATCTCAGTAGTAACCTGTTGTATCACCTTTCTCTCGCATGTCTGTCATTGCGTTGTCCGTTAACCAGTTGTGAAATAGACTTCAGTCTCGATACAGGCATATACGCTGAACCGTGACCCGGAACATTTCCACTTGGCTACGTCATTTATTCCAGAGCGTTGGCTACCTGATGCTCGTACAAATACCGAGTCTCCCTTCTTCCATGACCGGCTACAGGCGGTGCAACCCTTCAGTGAAGGACCAGTTTCTTGCATGGGGCAACACCTGGCGCTGGCAGAAATTCGCCTCATCTTTTCCAAGCTGCTTTGGTCGTTTGACTTTGAGGTACTAGAGGATCGGAAGAAAAAGTGGGAGGATATGAGGACATTTCTTATAGTTGAAAAGAAGCCAATTGAGATGAGAGCGAAACTGAGAGCTACAGCTTAGGTCGCATGGCACATTCTGTTTCCCCACCACTGATAAGAAAGGGAGTTATACACTTGGCGAGAGACCTATTAGTTAGGTACCCCGAGCAAGCAATACAAGGGGACGGTATGATACCGCTGGTTAGCAGAATACATGTCTTTGCCACTGCCATAAATTATGGCGCGCATACGCTCTCAAAACCTACATCACCTCGTAGGTTTTACCCCAGCGATATAAGAACTTTAAAACCTTAGGTGCGTCTATATGTATTGATATATATGCAATCTCTGCATACATGCACGCTATTTCCCACCCTTTCAACA
This sequence comes from Trichoderma asperellum, assembly GCF_020647865.1. Taxonomy (NCBI): domain Eukaryota; kingdom Fungi; phylum Ascomycota; class Sordariomycetes; order Hypocreales; family Hypocreaceae; genus Trichoderma; species Trichoderma asperellum. Next base: position 2,040,938 of record NC_089417.1, read on the forward strand.
TTGGAGTCGAACCGTATCGGCGACATATGCTTGCTGTTTTAGCTATACGATATCGTGTGTCACACATCCTGCATTTGTATTCCCTCCGCGAAAAAAAATCTCGGGGAGTTAATGCTTTCCCGATACGCCGGCGTAACTACTAAGATGACGCCAGCTAAACTCCAAGTCTGTTGACTATGCGGGCGGACATTCCGACAGAAGGCTGCAGTGCACGAAAAGGTCTTCATTGAAGGACATTTGATAATCTGCTGTTCTGTTGATATAAATAGGCATTAGACAATTAGTTACCACTCATTAAATTACCGAAAAAGATTCCAGGCCATTGACCAATATTAAAGTTATGTACATGTTGCTAGTAGTACATGAAGAGACTCTTCCCGTGACATAAGCTTCAATGCCGATATGCTATATGTAGTTGGCTTCATCTAGACAGCGTCATCAAGTTCGAATGAGAGTTTAATGACTCAAAAAATGACCTCTCTTTTGCACTCCCTGCAATGTTCAAGCGCAGGCCTCACGCAACTAAACAAACTCCCCCCGCAATCCCTCATGCCCGACTCAGTGCAGGGGGATCCCGCCGGGTCGGATATAAGAACGTGTTGTTGGTCGCTGTTCACTAGAGAAAGGATTTCAGAGGTTTCCCGCTTTCGTTGACTCAATATCTATTTTCTCTCGTATTCACTGCAAATATTGGACTGCAAGTTTGCGTAGGCCTTCTATTCGCTTTTTGTCGCCATGGGGTCCCAGTGGTCGCAATTCTTCCCTCCAAAGCCAACATTCACGGAATCCGACTTAGCCTCGTTGGACGGCAAGGTCGTCATTATTACGGGCGGTTCCTCAGGCATTGGCTTTGAGCTTGCTAAAATTTTGTATCGAAAAAATGCAAAAGTTTACATCGCTACACGTTCTGAAGAAAAGGCTCGCAAAGCAATTCAGAGCATCCAAGCCTTTGAGGCTACAGGAGGTAGCCTCGAATTCTTGTCTCTCAAATTGGACGACTTGAGCAGCATTAAAGCTACAGTGCAGGAGTTCAAGGCAAAGGAATCGAAGCTTCATGTGCTCTGGAACAATGCCGGTGTCTCTCAGCCTCCTCTGGGCAGCGTGTCATCCCAAGGAATCGAGCTGCAGTTTGCTACAAATTGTCTTGGCCCATTCGTTTTCACCCAGCTACTGCTGCCTCTGCTTGAATCTACAGCCGCAGACGAATCAACGCCTCGAGACTCAGTTCGCGTTGTATGGACCAGCAGTCAAGTTATGGAGCTTTCATCTCCTCCCGATGGCATCATACTGGATGAGCTTCGTACACCCCCCGAAGACCGCACTCGCAACTATACCAATTCAAAGACTGGCAACTATTTTTTAGCCACAGAGCTTGCTCGAAGGGCGGCATCGTCCAATATTGTAAGCGTGTCTATGAATCCAGGCGCCGCCACCACAAATCTCTTCCGTCACACGCCATATCTCAAATATCTGGCGTATCCACTGCTTTATAAGCCTGAGCTTGCGGCTCTAACCGAGCTTTACGCTGGATTCTCTTCGGATATTAGCATTCGGAATAACGGATGCTATGTCATCCCATGGGGTAGGATTTCGAATAACCTCAGGGAAGACTTGATCAATGCAGCAAAGACCGCCGAGGAAGGCGGTTCGGGAAAAGCAGAGGAATTTTGGGAGCTATGTGCAGAGATGACAAAGGATTACATGTGAATGTTGATGGCTCCAAGTCAGATCTTCATAGCGGCGACGGGCTTGTGGATCCAAGTCAGCTATGACGCATTTCCAACAATTGATAGACTACCCATCGGTGGCATCACAAGTAGGCAGCATGATTTTCTCTGTTGGATTGGATTAGCTTAGCTGGTGCGTTTACATACTATACTATATATCTCAGCGACATGCATGTTACTCTTTAAGTGCCCCGTCAGTGTCCCATCAAACATGAGGCTTCTCCGCCCCCGCAGGCTCTATGGGTACTGCTCCCGATTAGTGGCTGCAGCGATGCCTGACTAGGGAAAAGGTTTCATGATAGATTCAGAACCAGAACCCCAAGATGCACAAGTAACGGATAATGATACGAAATCCAACTGCAAGGGATAACATGTACAAGATGGGTGATGAGATGTCTGATAGGGAACGTATCCTCTGTGCTCTGTAATGTACAATCAAGTATGGGTACCGTATCTAGACTTTGTTACCATTGAATGCCTCCTGAAGTACCAAGACCCTGCTAGTGTGCTCACTAAACGGCTGATCGTGCCGTGCCGCCCACCAAGAATTGGCCCCCCCAGTGGCTGTTACGCGTCCGTGGGTACCTTTTGCCCGCATAAAACCAATCGGGGGCCCCAACGGAGCTTCTTTCAGGCAGCTTGCTACTTCACAGAACTTCTTCGGTGAAGATGGAGAAGACAGCCTTGCTAACGGATGGCGATTCTGCGCCGCAAAGCGCAAACAAGAAGCGCGCCTCGCGCCTCAGAGTAGCTTGCATCAGTCTTGCATGCTTGCTTATCTTCTATCTTCACTTGCCTTTCTTTAGACCTCATCATCCTCCTCCTCCTCCTCCTCACCATCATCATCCTCATCCGCCGCCTCCTCCTCCTCCTCACCATCACCCTGACCACGACCACGACCACGACCACGACCATGACCCCGATCATGGCCGTGGTCCCTGGAGAGGACCGTCTCCCTATGGAAACTTCCCAAAAGCTAATGATCCTTTCCACTTCATCCCCTGCACACATGCGACTGTGCCTCCCGCTCTTGATGACCGCCATGCAAAGAGAAGCTGGTCGAGGCTCTTTGACCCAAATCCCAGACACTGGAGCTGGGGCAACAAGACCGAACAAGACGGACACGCCATCTCAAAGCATGACCCCTACTCTGGCCGCGGCATCTACCTCTGCGGCTGGCTCGACGTCCCTCTGGACTACACCAATGCGTCTGATCCCCGTATCGCTCGCCTTGCCGTGACAAAGTATCAGGTCTCAGGGCTCGCTCCTGTTCATGGCCGCTCCCAACCGTCTGCTGGCCATAAAAGCGAGCGGACTCTTGTTGTTGAACCTGGCGGCCCCGGTGGCAGCGGAACGTCTCTTGTCTGGCGTTCTGCCGAAGCCTTCACGGAGCGTCTGAGCGGTGGCGCATACGATGTGCTGGGCTGGGATCCCCGTGGCGTCAACACGTCCCTCCCTGCCCTCTCTTGCTTCCCATTTGATGCCGACAGAGATCACTGGTCAATGATGAGCGGACAGTACCGCGAGGTTCTTGGCTCGCCTAGGGCTCATCTTGAGGTCGCGGATGCCTTGAACCAGGCAATCTTCAGCGCCTGCTACGAAAGACACGGTGATCTACCTCGCTTTGTGAGCACGGCATTCGTAGCTCGCGACCTTGAGGAAATTCGCAAGGCCCTAGGAGAAGATGAGCTGACGGCGCACATGATCTCATACGGCACCGGAATTGGACAGACATATGCCAACATGTTTCCATCGAGTGTAGGAAGGATGATCCTGGACGGCACTGAGTATGTCAGAGATCATCGTCTCTTGGGAGGCTTTGGCTGGACTGCCTTGGATAATGCGACTAATGCCTGGCATGATGGCTTTCTTGGAGAGTGCATCAACGCCGGACCAGAGCATTGTGATTTAGCGAAGCCGGTCGATGGCCACGCTGTTACTCTGGAAAGCCTAGAAACTCGCATGGAGACGCTCATTACTTCGCTTATTGCGCGGCCCGTAGTAGGCTATACAAAGTCCAACGGCCCATCTATCATCACGTACTCTGGCTTGGTGGGAGCCATTTATGGATCTCTTTATAACGCATTCTCTTGGCCCGCACTGGCAACGCTCCTCTACGAGCTTGAGGCAGGAAACTCTACGCTCGCTGCAGCCATGCTTGAGCGCACAGCCTGGGAATATGACCCTGCTCTGCCCTCTATTCCCAATAGAAAACCCTCTACCGATGAGTTAGCGGACTTGGTCATATGCTCAGATGGCTATGATGCCGCGCTGCCAGAGAATGGCCTCGACTGGTGGGAATCGCTATGGGCGAACATGACTGCCAAATCGTGGATCTCGGGCAACTCGCGCTTCTTTAACGTATTCCCTTGCCAGCGATTTACAGAGTACTGGCCTACGCCGGCGGAGGTATACCGTGGCGATTTGAATACAACGCTCAAGCATCCGCTTCTGCTGATTGCCGAGACATACGATCCTGCTACGCCATTGAGAAATGGTCGAAGGCTGCTCGAGGAGATGGGAAGCAACGCGCGACTTATTGCGCACCATGGCTACGGCCATTCGTCGCGAGACAAGTCCGATTGCACGGACGCCATTGCAAAGAATTTCATCTTGAATGGAGAACTGCCTGATGAGCAAGAGACGGCTTGCTACGCAAATGAGAAGCCATATCTCTATGGCGTTGAGAAGGGCAAGGCGAGCAAGAAGACAGATCCTTTGGTCATTTGGAGCGAGCATATCAAGGAGCTGCCGTATCTCAATCCGCGGCTGCTTTAGAAAGATGTAGCATAGTATACTCGCAAAATCTCTTTTCCCTTGTCGCGTGCTTTTTTATTCATATTCTAGAGAAGGAGAAGTCGCTATAGGAGATATATTGCAGCGCAATTTATTCCATTGTATTGTTTTTGTGTATTAACTATGGGTATCGCATTCTCACAAACGAAAGTCACATATTTAAGCAAAACTCACCTTTCAATCTGTTTTCGTGACGCAAAGTATAGCTCATCAAAAAAAAATTATGAGCCCCGTATGTATGCCAGAGATATGGGCGGCGGATTTCCAATACGAAGCCCAAGATAAAAGAGTCCAAAGTGGTATTAAAAGGGCCCGAGTGATGCGGTTAGTATTACACGTGGCACCTCCGCCAAACACAATACCCGCCCGCCATAAAAGAGAGAGCCCGAAAACAATGCGCAACATCAAGCCAAACAAAATTCACAATTCAAAGTGTTGAAAAAAATCAGAAGGAAAAGAGAAGATTCATGACGTCATTCACATGCAAAAAAAGAAAGAAAGAAAGAAAGAAAGAGGGCTGCTCCTGGTTCCTGGATTCCATGTGACCCACGATGCAAGTGATGCTGTGATCACAGGTTCCGAGAACCGTGATAGGAGCCGCTCACTCGACCCAGGGAAAAGGCGAAGCCAGCTGAAACAAGAGCATTAAAAGAGCGTTTAACTTACCAAACGGATGGAAAATACTAAAGCAATATTAATAGCAATCGTGGTAGCGTACGAGGTCATACTCAAACAATGACATCATCCCACACGCGTCAAGTCTGTGTTTTGAGGTTTTGAAATCATTAGTGTCATAAGACGCAATATATGTACAGGCTTCATCATCATATATATACAAATGCTGCGCGCTGCGCATGCTCGACTCGTCGAGTCAAGCCCCCCATCTCCTGTTCTTAGGCCTCCTCCGTATGGACTCTCCCAAGGGTTGCTTTTGTATTTTACTAAGCGCCTCCTCCGGACTCCTCCGAATGTCGTGGGCAGGACTCCCCTCTCTACGCCGACCCAGTAGTGATACTGGTGATAGTGAGCGGCGGTAGGATGGGCGTTGACATGGTGTAGGTGATTTGCGGGAAACCACTGATTTATAGTCTAGATAGCAAATGGATTCGGTAGCCTGCCTGGGGGTAGGGGTGTCGGATTCAAGGGTATCATAGGTGGTGGTGTTGAAAGAGTTTTGGGTATCGAAAGAGTCAAAAGTGCAGAAATCGTCTTCAGGAAGCTGGGCAGTGGGAAGGTCCTCATCTTCCTCCTCGCCGTCTACAATGTGTACAGGTAGTTCTTTGTCGTCGACCTCATCGGCAGGGTCAAAAGATGATCGAGTTTCTGTTGAATCACAAACAGAGGTCACTGCCGTGTCGCAGTCGTCGGATTGAGACGTATCGTCATCGTCGTGAATTGAAGGCCGTCGAACAAAGCGAGAACTTAGTCGTTCAGAGTCCGGGCCCGAAAAGGACATAGATCGCGAAGGTGGATCTGTGGATGTGAATGTCGGCGAGTCAGCCGATTCAGCTGGGGAACCTTGAGATTCGGGCGATAGGGGTATATCTGCGGTATTCAAAACACCAGGCTCAGCGGTAATTAAGGAGCCATGAGGAAAGAAATCGTCGTCGAGGAAGGAAGAAGCATCGGAGGCGCTGCTGGCCTTTGTGCTAGTGGTGCGAATGGAGTCGGTTTCGGAGAAGGACGATGACGTAGACGGCACGGAACAGGGTCCATGGCGGTCCAGGTAGTTGTCGGGGAGGTAGCTTGCAAAATATCTAACGAGGGAGTCGAACGACTTGGTTCGAAAGAGCTGAAGGGCGTGCTGCCACTGGTCAGAACCTATCAACTTCGGGTTGGCAATGATCTCTACAGCGAGCGATTCAAGAGACTCCTGAAGTTCGGAGAGCCGCTGCCGCTGCCGAGCCGCCATGAAGCGATGGAACTCTTCGGCCGTGTCTGCATGGTTGGAGATTTCGTAGACGTCGTGGTGGAAGGCTTCGGGGTCTTGGAGGGTGTAGGTAAAGGTGTTGTACTGGTCGTGGAGCGTGGTGAAAAGGTCGTCTCTCTTCATGCCAAACTTCCAGGCCGGCCATGATAGATCGGGATCGTCCATCGTGGGCGGACCGGCGCTGTCTGAGGGTCTCGAGAGACGATTGATTATAAGGGGAAGGCGTGGTAAAACGGTTGTGGATAACTGAATGACTGAAATGGAAATGCGTGTCGATATCGGAGCCCTGGTGTCGTCGAAACACGGCTCGCCTAGAGCAAAGTACTTGAAATCATGGCCATGGCGAAACAATCACTGACGAGTACTACTGGCAATAACGTGCTGCTGTAATTGCTCGTGTCTTTGTGATGATTGCGTGGAGTATACAGGCTGTGTGTCCTAGATTGTTGTCGCCGGGGCCCTTGGGAATATCTCCCACAGCCGCTGGGGGAGTCGCGCGTATACCCATTGCCCCAAGCACCGGATCGCTGAGGCATTGCGGCCTGAGGCACAAATATGCCCATCCACTTGCGCAGCCGTGGTTGGCTGATGAGCTCGGCTGCAGCACGAGCTAGAGCCGATCAAGATTAGGTGGGTTTTAGCGTTGCGGGAGGCTACGCCGAAAATCTCCTAGCGCCGTGAATAGCCCACCGCAAATGCCAATCACCGTGCAGTGGCGGACTCCTGTGAGGATGGGCTGTGTGCGCTAATGCGAGTCCGTTCCGTTCACGTCATGCTGAGAATGGCTTTGTCCTGCCCTTCCTGCCTTGCGCTGCGCTGCCTTGTTTTTGTCTTTGTTTTGTTCTACGCAACTGAAGATAAGTGGTGGAGAGCACCTACATATTGCCCGAATTACAGATCTTCACCTCTGTATAGTAGCGAAAATATGCCTTGCTTCTTCGATGTTCAATTTCCCGTTGTATCTTTTTCTCCTCCAAACCAAGATGCCAGCTCTACTGCAACCTGCATCTGCACACCCTCTTGTTCTTGAACACTCCCTCGCTCCACCGACGAGCAATCCACTCTTGCGCAGCCTGCACCACATGGATTCCCCCCTTGCTGATATCGTGGCCTGCTAGCATCCCTGCTTCTTCCAATAGTGTTTGCTACAGTGGCCTTCTTTCACACCACACTGTCCAGCCAGTGCGGCCGTTGGCGGGAGGTACAAAGGCCTCGACCCTGGTCGGGAGAAGAAAATTCTGCGCAAGGGATGACACAAGTACCAACTGCCAGCCCACCACTTCCGGAGGCTGTGGCTGGTGTTCTATTTTGCTATCGCTCTGCGCCACCATGCTAGACGCTCACAGAATTTGGGCGGCAAGTGACCTCCTACTTAGGTACCTAGTCACCCTCCAGCTGGGCAGCAGCGACATCCAGCGTGACACTTCACGCCGAAAGAATGGAGGGAGAGCGTGAGAATGCGAGAATTCTTCTAGGCAGCTGAGACAATTCTCACACTAGATGAGCTGGCATCGTACTGATCAGGAGAGCGCCGTGAGATGCCTACGCAGCTCGACTCAATTAGTTACTGACGGGCAAATGATTATCTACGGTCATTCGCGCTGGCCCTGCTGCTCTCTTCTCATCTCTTCTTCTGCTATTTTGCTTCTCCAACAATCACGTGCAGATGAGTCAGCGTAGCTATACTTGCGAAGAGCTCCCGCACAAGAATCATCCCTTCCAGGAAGGTTTGCAATACGAGCACGAGGCATCTGTGAGACGCAAGCATGCCATCTGCTCTCATCGTCGCAGGCTAGGTACGAACCTTGCCTGACTGCTGATATCCTTGGCCGCGGTCGCAGACGTGCAGCAGAAATGGTTTTCATCGAAGATTTTACTCTACATCTCGGCAAGAGGTCACTGCAAAGCAAGTGCTGGTGCAGATGATACCCTCGACCTCATGTCGTTATCACAGCTAGATCTCTGGCGGCATGGCCTCATGAGCTTGAAATAGATCTTCCGGGGTGCTGCGGGCCTGCTGGAAGGAAGCAATGGGGCGCGGCCAAATAGAACGATGGCCGCTCCGCCTCATCCCCCCCCGTTCCGGCTCTAGCTCTTATTCGCCAGGGCTTCCTCGCCGCCAATCCTGGCACGTCGTGCTCTCAGCGTGTGGCTTCTCGCAGCGAGCACTCGCATAACCCTCTTGCACATGCTCTGCTCTGGGGCTAGACCAGCACCAGCTGCTCTTGTGCCAGTGCCTAGTTCCCTCCCGCCTGTCGTTGCTCGCTCGTCTGTAGCGTCTGGTCCGCGGTCCGCAAGGCACCCAGGCGTCCGCCGGTCTGATGGTTGGTTGCCTTCTTTCTGGCGTTTGGTATTTGTACCTTTGCAGTGACTGCCCGTAGCGCAGGCTGAGACTCCATCACCAGGCCCGCAACCTCGTCTTGCTCTCTGGCCATCTGACACTCGCTGTACGGCCGCGATATAGCGCTTCAGCTGCTCGTTTCTGCATTTATTGTGCGTCTGGCCAAATTCTGGCCACTTTGCTCTCTTTTCCCCCCAGCTTGAATCAACCTACGCTGCGTTCTATTGCTTGCTGCTGCTTGTTATACACAACTCTCATCAGTGCCTGTCTGTGACCCCGCCGCAGCTTATCTGCCTTTTCCCCCAGCTGTTCTTCTGAGCTGGCTTCTGCCTGGGCGAGTGCCTGCTGAGCTCGACAGGCTTTGGAGTATCACAACCAACTCCAGATACCCACCCTGTCAATCTGCCTGCTTCCCCTCCACTCTAAATCTGCTTGCAAGTCTCTTACTGCCTATTGCTTTTCTGCCCATCCATCTCTTCGGTGCTGCGTTGGAGAGACGCTCACATCACTACCGGCACATGGGCCTTTGCGAAGGCACCGCCAGCCGTCCTTATGCTTGACCCCCGGGCCGAGCCCTCGGAAGGGTTCTCAGAGGAGAAAACCGAGCCCTTCTCTCAGTCAGAGATTGAAGCCCGATTCCCTGGCGTCGGGGTTGAGGAGCCAGTCATCCCCACCGACCCAGAGGCCGTTCCGCTCGACGTCTTGCAGGTCGAAGATCACCACCACAAGCAAGGCATCCGAATCCTCGTGCGGCCTCTCACCAAGCTGCCCGGCTCTCGTTCAGTGAGCCCCGGTAGCGACAATTGTCAGTGGTTAGCTCTCCGCGCCGAGGTGGCTACCTCGGACAAGCCTGAACACAAAGTCCTTGCTGTGACTCAGACCTCCAAGGACATCAAGTTCTCAGTCAGGATACCCGGATCCGCGGAAGAAGACTTGTCACGACCGCCACTATGGTGTGAACTCTATTACGATCCTGCCAGCGACGAGGTTATCTTCTTGAACAAGTCGGATGTGCCCATCTTGCTTGGCCAGATATCTCGTAGCGCCGTCGCCAGCACTCCACCAAGCGAGCGCCACGTTATCAACCCAGGCTTTGCCAAAGGCCTGAGGCCGGGAACTTTTAGAATCAAAGTGAGAGATATTGCAGTATTAGATTTTCGCATTCTAGAAAAGCGACCAGTCGTCATCTATGAGCCGCCACTCTCTCCAGTAGTGCCCGAAGACTCGCCGCCATCGTCGCCATCATTCATCACAACTGACCAACTCAATACGAGTCTGAAAAGAGCCCTCACTCCAGATGAAGATGTCAAAAGGGCAAAGCGACGTATTTCTGATGCCAGCGAGGGACCAGACGATGGCGTCATCATGTTCTTTGGACCGGCCGAGCCTTTAGTCTTCCCTCTTCCGAATGCGCGAGAGGGAAAGGAACTAGCATCTGCCAATGGCCACGCACTCCTAGACGCAGAGCAGGGCGATATGGTCGCCGTACCGGGCGTCTGCGAACTCGACCAATACCAGTTGACTAAACGTGACCCGATTGCGTCTACGGCTCTGTCAGCAGTCTTCACTGCATCACATTCGCAGGTGCCGAACAACATTGTCACTGTCAAAGTTCTCAAGACCAGAGTTGCAAACCCAGACAATAAGCCACTGGTACATGAACGGAATGTCATCCGCCAGGCAGATATGTGGCTACGAGAATGCCAAAGCCAACAAGACCTGCAACATGAATCTATTGTACGCTATTATGGAGGAGATGCCAGATTCCTCAGTCTATATATGGAGCATATCGACGCAAAGGATCTCACTTCTCCTGCCCACTGGAGAAACAAGAGCAATGATGAATTTACGGGAACTCGGGAAGATTCCATTCGAATCCTACGTGATATTTCGAATGCACTCAGCTACCTCCATAGCCGCAAACTAGTACACAACGACATCAAGCCTGCCAATATCCTATATTCGCCTGAGCGCGGCGCTGTGCTCTGTGACTTTGGACTAACTACGCTGGCGTCAAGTACTCCTTCTGGAGGTGGAACTCCGTACTATATCCCACCTGAGTTTATCGCGCGCAAAACCCGTGGCCCTGAATCGGACGTCTGGGCTTTAGGCGTTACAATGCTATACACAATGCGAGTCATTAAATTTCCTGATTCGCGTGCACGAAGGCAACATCCCAAACCACTGTACTGGCAAATCGCGCAGATCCACGGCCAACCAGCATCACCCTACGCCTATAAACAATATGGCAACGGCCAGCCAGCTGTGAACCAGATGCGGGACTGGCTCGCAGAAATTTATGAAGCAAGGGAGAGATTGACCTCCAAAGACCGGTTAGAGCGTTTGGTAAAGGACATGTTGGCGCCGAACCCAGCCCACCGCATCACAATGGACAAGATTGTCAGAGAGCTCTCCATTGAGCAAGCGGTTGCAGCATGATAAAAGAGTCGAAGATTACATTTTCTTTCCTATACATCTCTAAAAGAGGAGTTTCTCCGCATCTTTTTCCTTTTTTTTCAAGCTGTTTTCACCTTGACCATCCAGTGTTTTGTTCAGTTTTTTTTTTCTCTCAACTTTGAAATCACCATTGGAGTTTATTTCGGAAACATATTCGACATGTGCTGAGTAAATGGCAAGCATATTTGATTGGCATCAGATGGGGCATTAAATGGAGTAAGCAGCATGCAGATATACCGACTTTGGCAATGACTGACTGAAGCAGGGGAGAAGAAATCGACAGCCGTTCTTTTTTCTTTTTCCTACCTGCATGCTTTTCGTGATTTCTTTTCTTTTCTTTTCTTTTCTTTTTTCTTCTTCTTTCAAGACGTTTAAATCATGATACCAGAAAGCTGGCGATACCACATGTACATATAAACTTTTGCATTCTTGTACTATCATATTTGACCTTCGCATGGCAGCATTAAGAGACGGCATACGCATCAGGAGTTAGATCATCTCGCTACTTGCATTAATATCATTATATTTCAATTCATGAGCCATAGCCTTGCTTTTTCATTATGTAATTCATGTCTCCCATATTCGCTCTCGGCGAACCACTCTGGATTAGATGCCCAGTCCCAAAGAAAATCCAACAGCTAGGAAAACTACCGTTGCCAAAACAACCGATTTATCGGTATTCAGTGGGCTTGCAGCATTCTTCTTATCATCTGTACCGGTGCTATTGCCACCACTAGAACTGTTCTGAGCAGAATCAGTGCCATTCCCATTTTGCTCCTTGATAGCCTGCACAACCATGCCATCCGAGTCGGTGCAGTTCTTCAGCTGCGTAGCCTTCTTTGTGAATCGAATATCGGCACAGTTATAGAGCGCGTTTCCAGACTCCCCGCTGGTAACGACTTGTAATGACGCGAGAGTGCCGTCGTTGATATCGTCCACCGGCACGGGAAGCTCCTTGACGCAGAACGTGCCGCGGCCGGTGACGTTGAGGAACTCTGGCGTGAGGGAGACGTTGAAGTTTGTGGTGTTGGCGCCGAGGCCGAGGTTGATGTAGACATAGGTCCAGGGGTGGTGGAGCTCAAGGGAGAGGGAGCCTCCGCCGATGGGCCAGTCTGTGATGTTGCCGGCTTTGTAGGGAACACCACCGCCTAGAATTGTGCTTTTGTTAGCGAACATATGGCTCTTTCATGGCGATGATACAAAGTCGTAGGACTTGGTTGTGGAGGAGGAGGAGGAGGAGGAGAGGCGTACATGGATAGTTCCATTGGCTGTACTTGTCGTCGTTTTCGGCGGCGAGGGTATCAGCTCGCCATTCGGGGTACGCGAGTTTGAAGTGCGCGTTGACGGCTTGCGAAGCAGCCAGAGCCAGAATGATGGACTTGAACGCCATTGTGTTTGTCTTTCTTTTTCCTTCCTTTTCAGCTGTGTAATCTGTGGCCTTTTTTTTCTTCTTTATTTTTTTTTTATTTTTTTTTTTTTAGGGCTATGGGATGAATTGAGAGCAGAAGCAGAAAAGAGGAATGAGGAGGAGGGAGAGGAAATGAGGAGAAAGCATTGTTGGACAAGATTGCATGTTGGCTCTTATATAGCAAATGAAGAACGAAGAGTAGTACGGACTTACATCAGGACCTTGTGGAACGTAGCTCCAGGATAGTACCAGGATACTAGGATAAGCTTGTTTTGAGCGTAATAGGTGCAGCGAATAGGGAATAAGAGGATCCGTTTTAGCTTCATATAGCTCTTCATAGACTGGAGGAGTTGTTTCTTGTGCCTCTTTAGTGTGAGCAAGTAAATCAGGTAGCGTCCGTTGGTGGTGGTTGGGGCTAGTAGCCTGGTGTTAATATTCGCACCCAGTATGTCTCTTGTAAGGTGAATCGGTTTTTGCCCATGCACTATACAAATATACATTCGCTAGTCGCTTTTAATTGATTATTTAGTAAATGATTCATCATTTAGATACATGGCTTCTTGATTTAGTATGTAGTTAAATTATTACCATTGCGTACTGTATTAGCTGCCCTAGCTCTGATACTACTAACTGTATGAGTCTATCTCTTGAAAACGCCATCTACAATAATCTACTCCGTATAGATCTCAAATCATTTCACGGTTTAATTTTTCGTCGCTTTTCTTAGAGCAGCTTTGTTCCGTTCCCTCATCTCCTTCATAGCTCTTGTATTCTCCTCGGTCGCTCGTGTGTTCTCCTTGACTGCTTTTGTATTTTCATTGATGGCACTCATGAACTTTTCCAGAATGTCCACTGTGTCATCTTGCTTTTCATTTGGCCTTTCTCCTACCTCTCCAGAGCGAGGAGATTCACCTAGAGTGTCTCTGGCCGCATGGCGCGGCCTCTTGCTGCGTCTGTCGCGTGGATCAACTCCGGCTGCCTTCGGTATATTGTTGGCGGTGGCTTGTTTTCTCGATGCTGCATGTCGAGTAGGCCGCCGTTTCTTCCTCTTAGATGAACGCCACTTAATAAGTTCGTCGTCAGAAGAATTTCCTTCGCTCAGGAATTCAACGGTCCCTGTACTCATCTCACGGTGGTTATTCGGAGGTGTTTTAGTGAGCGGTAGACCTCCATTGCCCTGATGTCTTTGTAGACTGTCCTCCTCAGCTGGAGATTTTGGGACAGCAGGCTCTTGTGCTTCTCTGGCTCTGGCGTTTTCGGATTTGAAGGAGAGCGTGTAATCCTCGCTGTAACCAAATGATTCAAAACTTGCATTTGGATATCTGTCTCTAACGAGTCGCGTAATCTTTTTGCTCTTGTAGAGCTGCTTGTCATAGATGATTCGAAGCGCAACAACATGGGCCCATGTCACGCCGTTAGTCACCATGTGTCTCGTGATATAATGATTCGTAATTTTGCCAATTGTTGAGGGCGCCAGCGATGCATGTTCAACAATGACTGGCCATGCATCAAGTGCTTCGGCATCCCAAGTGTGGCAATGCTCTTCATACACATCTCGAAGACGTTTGTATAAATCTTGTTCTGCTTGTGTGTTGAAGAGGCATGGCGGATATGATCGTGTGCCTTGTAGATTCAATTTTGCTGACAGTGGAGATTGAGGCATGGTTACTGGTTGGTGAAGAAAGGAGAAAAGACTTTCGTATGAAAGAGGTGGAAGTGGAAGGAAGGGGAGGGAGGAGAATAAATGAATGAGGAGGAAGAAGAGAGAGGAAGGGAGTGGAAGAAAAGGAATCTATTAAATAAAGGAAGGAAAGGAATCGATATCAAGAGATACCACAGGAAATTGCGATTACCTCAGGCATTTGCAGCTCTTCAGTGCCTTGAATGAATTTCTTAAGCAATTCGAAGAAAGTTCTATTATTACACAAAACTACATGTATAAAACTACATGATGCGTGCACAGAAGTTGAAATACTAAAAATACGTTCTTTAATTAGTACAACTGCTTAGCTCGCATTATCCCACGAAGATTATCCCAAGATAATGAGGGCATTATGCCATAAAAAAAGGATATCAACGCATCGGTAAGAGAATTAAAAGAAAAGAAAAAAAAAAAAAAAAAAAAAATATCCTCTCGCCATATAATTCCAACAATCATCTTCAGCTACGCGTATAAAAGAAATTAGAGAGAGTAAATCAAGTTTCCCAAGTTACCTCTAAGGAACCATACCTGTGGTAGTAATAGGTTAGGTGCCTACCATGACCAGTGCTTGTGCCCACTTCGCACAGTACCGCGGATAATGGCAACACAACCACAAACTGTAGACATTAGTTCAAGACCGAGGCAACAAAGGCGATAGCATGATGGTACAAGTTCACATCCTAGGACCCTATTTCGACTTACACGCGATGCCTGAACATACTGTAGGAACCAAATAGGAAAAAAAGCCACCCAATGGCCATGTGGGCGCGCCAAGCCAATGGTTCTTTGTTTTCTTAGCCTATCCATTCCACGCTTGCGTGTGTTTGAGCAAGTTTTTCCCCCCGTCCAAGGCACAAAATAGCGGTATGGACATTCTGCGTCGATAGAATGAAGAAAGCGGCATAACAGCATGTGTCAACTTCTGCTGCAATTGGTGCAAATATGGCGTAGCAGCGTCGAGTAAAATATACAGCCGCAGCGACTACCTCTCGCTGACTCGAACCTCCATTACACGCAGCATCTTTTCTATCTCTAGCATGAGCGACGTAAAATTAGTCTTTATATACAAGCCGCCATACGTTTCATGTATCTAAAAGCAACATCCTTAATCTCATAGCTTTGACCCTCCCGAGGCAGACTCTTTCTCCTCCGCGAGCACATCTTCCCTCAGCCGCACCTCTACCTGAGAAGGTCCCGCCTTGCCAAAGCTCACCAGGACGACTCTTTCCCAATCACCGCCCCTATCCGAGTCCTTGAGCTCGAGGCCTGGCTTCTCCAAGCCCAGAACGACTCTCTTATCGCTCTTCCTGACGAACAGGTGATATGGGCTAATCACCTTGTCGGCCCACGGTATGCCCGACGTGACGTGGCCTTTGGCCTTTTCCGTATCTACCGTTGGGGTGGTCTTTAAGAATTTGAGGAGCTGTTTGCGCTGCCTTGTATAATAGATGGGCCCTTCTTCGACTGATGCCGTCGGGCCCTTGAGGAACTTTGCGAGCAGGGTGAGGATGTAGCACTGAGGCGGGAACAGAATCATTTCATTAGAAGCCACGCGCGAAAGGAACGTCTGCGGAGGGGCGAATATGGCTTCCGTGTGCTCGACGCCGCCGTCCGGAGTTGGGACCAGCATCTCAGACGGTACTCCAGACCGTGAAATAGGGAGCATATACAGGTACATCTGAGTGGTGAAGCGCTTCCCAACGCCAACGGGCGTCAGCCACCTCGTGAAGGGGACAAGCGCATCTAAACACGGAATCGTTAATCAACCAAATCATGGGAAGAAGATAGAAGAAAGAAAAAAAAAAAAAGTCTTCCTCGGAACACACCTAAGTCAGCTTCTGCGCCAATCGACCGCAGCCAGTCCGCAAACCTAATCTGGCTCCCGTGGATCTTCTTCCTCGCCTCGTCCCTCTCCTGCTGAGGCAGATCAACCAAGCGGCCATCCTTCTTGGCGAGCAAAATACCCGTCTCCTCAAAGCACTCTCGGATAGCGCCCAGCCTGTATGCCGGACCGTCGCGATGGCGGTCCTGCGTCCCGGGAGCCGGGATGTCGCCGTCATGGAACGCATCCAGGTTGCCGCCTGGAAAGACATGCGCAGACGCAAACGAGGTCGAGGTCTTGACTCGATGCAGCAGCAAGACTTCGTTGGTGGGAGACAGGAGCACAATTGAGGAACTAGGCCGCGGCTCAGGGATTGGCTTCTTTGCCGAGTCTTTCTCTTGCTGCGGAGCCGCAGGCTGTGAGTAGAGGCGCGTCCAGGTTTGTGGTTTTGACGCCATGATGGTAGGGCTGAGATGGGCTGGACGAAGACGCTGGACGGTTGGTCTTTGTGCTGATGAAGCCAAGTTGCTAATGCGCCGAGACAATGGCCTGCTTACAGCGTATGAGGCCGGATTCATTGCAGCAAAGGAAACGGCAGGGATGCGCCGCCAAACGGGGTGAGATATACTTTGAGTGTTGCTCTCACAAGTGGCTGCGTGGCACGGTGCAGAGCTGGCGAGGAGCCGAGGTCCGGCTCCACGGCTCGATTTTGCGGGGAAGCGCGCCTTTGGCTCTCCAGACCCCGTAAAGAATGCGACTCCGCGCTCCGAGATATGGGGCCCGATCTCATGCTACAGGGCGGCAATACACGGGCCGTCAACGGCGACGAGTTATAAATGTGCTTATGTATAATATTCTTCATGTTGCTAGGAATGATAATCTGCGGGATTCGAAGTATGTGTCGTGGGAAACGTTAGACTATATACAAATCTCATATATATACAACATGAGAGAGAGAGAGAAAAAACGCCCCCATTAAAAAACGCCAGATGCTCATGCTCATCTTCTTCATTAATACCGTTTCCTCTCTTTACCACGCAAATTCACTTTCCACAGACAGCATATACTCTTAGACTCACACCACTGCTTGACTTCCATCGTGCTCACTTCACCATCAAAGCCCACGCGTGTTAGTTGCCCGCAATTCAGCCACGTCGTAAAATCTTCGAGCACAATCGGGTCGTACAGCAATATTTTCTCATGCCAGGAAGGATTTGTCGGATCCGTTGTCCGTGGCGCTGACTGCACGGCTTTAGTGATGTACTCGTACCCGAGCGACTGATCTCCAGATAAATTGAGATCTGTATCGTCCATGATAGATGTGGAGAGGTCTACGCGAGGCTGTGAAAAAGGAAGGCCGGGAGAGGAGGCCGGGTCTGAGGATAAGCTGTGCTCGCTCTCCGATGCGGAATCAGGAATCTCCACAATTACTTTGGCCGCCTTTGGCTTGCGCTTTTGCGTCGTGGGGGTTTGGGTTGACGGCTTTGATGGAGTCTTCTTTCTCTTCGAAGGACCCGCCATGGTATCGTTTGTAGCAGTAACAGACTTTCTAGGCCTCCCACGAGGTTTCGACGGCGATACAGGAGGTTGTGCGGATGGTGGTGGTTCCTGTATTTCTGGTGTACTCGAGGCGCTATTCTTCCTCGGCCTTCCCCGTGGAGTCTGAATGTTACCATTCAAGGCACTTTTTTCTGTGGCTGCGGAGGTAGTAAACGCCCTCGTAAAAGGAGGCTGTTGTATACTGCTTTTGCTTTGCCAGCACTGCTCTAACAAGGAGATTTTTGCTTGGCGCGATTTGATCGCTTTGAACCCGTACGAAGCAACTTCTTTAGAGAGCTGAGCATCTGTAAACAATTCGAATGAGGGCTTTGAACCATGATGCTGGGCTTGATCTGGATTGCTTGTGTCATGAAGTTTGTGTGCCTTTGAAGACTGGGTTTCATCAACCGGGTTGAACACTTTCTTCAGGGGAGACTCGACTGAATATTCGCCATCTGCTAATACAGAGTCGTCATTGATTACTTTGATGGGTTTGGCGCCATCGGAGAGAACCTCGGTGGTGTTGATAAGGGGGCTGCTTGGTAGCCCAGTTTGGGCTCCAATGGCATTCATCGTGGTCATTGTAGTCTTTTTGTCTCCACTAATATAGCCAAATGGATCATCATCATCGAATAGCGCGGGTAATGGTTCAGATGATCTTTCAATAATCTTGTTGATTTCAAGATCAAACAGATCTCCATCAATGTCACGAGCGCTAGCAGCCCATAGCTTCTTCCGCTCTGGAGGTTCGATACCGTCACTATTTAGAGGAGTGTCAAGATCCACGTATTCAACTCGATTTGAGTGCCTCATCGCAGCCTGAAGATCGCGCAAAAAGGTGGGTGAGTTCTCAATCGCTAATTGGCTCGATGTTCCAAACACAAAATCTTGTCTTGCAACTTCTTGAAGCGCCTCTGCTGGGGGTAATAAGATTGGCGAAGGTGGCGATGTTTTTTTCTTTTTCTTGGCCGTAGCTTTTGTCGTTTTCCTTGTAGTCTTTTTCTTGGATTCTTCTCCGGTGGCTGGATCTGGTTCGTTGTGTGTCATTGTGATAGTAGAATCGCCTATCCCTACTGGCATTGGCTCAAGCGGGGCTGGCACTCTGTACGCTGAGGTTGCAATCTCTGTTATGGTGCGTGGTCTTTTCCTTGGTGCCTTTTGCTTCACAGGAGACCTGTCCTTGGCTTCAGGTGCTGCAGTTGTGACAACAAGCTCGAGAAGCTTTCGTTTTCCCAAAGCATTGACAGCATTGGCTCCTTCTCCTGATGGCGTCGAAACATCTTGCTGTAAGCTACCTGTGCATTTGTAGGCTTCGAGTATCTGTTCAAAGCTTTTGCTTGCTTCGTGAAGGTCTGGCGAATGTATATCCTCAAGAGAAGAGCAAGACTGTACCTCATGAGAAGCCGAAGCCTTATTAGATGGGGGTGTCCAGTCAACTCTTCGAACCATAGCCGATTCCAATCCTAGCGGCTCATTAACATCATTTCCATCTCGCTTGGAGTTTGGCCCCACTACTTGAGGTAGGTCGCTTGCTGGTCGTGGTGATGATATATTTCCGCAATCTTCAGGTTTAGCCTCCCTGGCTTCAGGACTGTCGCCTTTAATATACTCCGTTTTTGACTTGAATTTTTTCCAGGGCTGATCTTTTGCGGGAGAGCTAGATTGCGCTCTGAATCTTGGTGGCGCCGCATGATTTCTCTGAGCCACCGGAGTATGTGTAAGGGGAGGATCAATGATGCATAAAGAACTGTCATCATCGTCTGCAATACCAGACCTCTTCGAGGCTGACGGAGTTGGATCCGCAGCCAGAGTTTTGGACTGTTTCTTGTTACCGCTGCCTTTGACTGCTGGCTCTTCGTCGGATGAAATGACCAGTGCGTTGTCGCTATGTCTTGGTGGTCGGATCCTAGCCCCGGGCGATATTATGTCTCCGATAACAGGCAAATCAGGAGATGAAGAGCGAAAGAAATGCGACGTTTGCCTAGCACTATGTGACGGTGAGGGCAGAAAGGCATTAGGTGTTGCCATCACGCCCGCAGCAAACCTCTGAGAGCGCAGAGCGCATCTCAGATAGTGGACGCGCAGTAACACAGTCAACGCGTCTGATTGCAATCATATATACCAAAGATAACCGCACGGAAGATGTATCCCCTCTTCTCAGCCCTTTGCCAATCTCATTTCCCCGTAGTTCGGAGCGGATGTTGTCAACGCCGGATCGTCAACTAGCCAGAAGCCTCCCGATGGCGTCCAGCGGGGCGGATTGATCGCCAAAGCGTCGCGAAGTCACATGATAGATCAGCTGACGCACAACCCTCGCCGCACCAACGAAAATTCCGATTAGGACGGGAAATTTTTTGAGTAGCCCACCAAAGAACGGCCGTCGATATCTCCCTCCGCCAAACCGCATCCTAAACTCCCTCTACACCACCACACCACCCCTCCCTCACAGCCAAAATGGAGAACGACCGTGGCGAGATCGTCGACCTGTAAGGACCTTTACAAAGTCCTGCCGAAGGAATGTCGAAATACTGATTGCCGTCCGTCTAGCTACGTCCCGCGCAAGTGCAGCGCTACCAACCGCATCATCAAGGCCAAGGACCACGGCTCCGTCCAGATCTCCATCGCCAAGGTCGACGAGAACGGCCGTGCCGTCCCCGGAGAGAACCACGTCTACGCCCTATGCGGCTTTGTCCGTGCCATGGGTGAGTCTGACGACTCTCTGAACCGATTGGCTCAGCGTGATGGTCTTGTCAAGGCTGTCTGGAGCGCCCAGCGATAAATTTCTCAAAAAAAATTTAAAATTTGGAAGAGGTACGAAGAGCCGGGCAACGATATCGAATACGGAAACCAGGTTGACTGACCGCGCGAGTAGGGATTAGCATGGGTATGAAAGGCGGGTGTGGAAACTAGAGTTGGCTGCATGTAGCAAATCCAATTCAAGGCGTTTTGGCTCCGTTTCAAGACAAAATTTCGACGTGGAAATATGCGACTCGGATGTGACGTTTATTAAATACTCTTCTTTTTTTTTTTCGCCCCATTATGAATACCTACCGGCTAGCGAAGTCTCCTCGAACGAGCATTAACCTGCGTTCTTTGGTCGGGGATTCTGGAGCTGCTCCGATGGTTCCCAAGCCGAAGATTAAAAACTTTGGCCTTCAAAAAGCTGTGGCGGTTAAGTTGCTCGTCATGGTACAGATACGGGTCAAACATGCTTAGATTTCTCAAGTACGAATTGACAATATTAATTGGCACTTATCAAACTACCAGGTGAATCATTCTCGACATTTAATTTTTTTTTCCTCTAGGTCCCTCTCTTGGCACTTATCAAACT
Source organism: Trichoderma asperellum (assembly GCF_020647865.1). Classification (NCBI taxonomy): domain Eukaryota; kingdom Fungi; phylum Ascomycota; class Sordariomycetes; order Hypocreales; family Hypocreaceae; genus Trichoderma; species Trichoderma asperellum. The sequence continues at coordinate 2,061,991 of NC_089417.1, forward strand.
ACCAGGTGAATCATTCTCGACATTTATTTTTTTTTTCCTCTAGGTCCCTCTCTCAAGCCCTTCCTTGTATGCGCTTAGAGCGCGCTCCCTCGCTCCTTTATGGTCGACGATTTGCTTCGGATAGCCCTGCTTTTTCGCTTTGGTACCAGCACCTCGGTTATACGGATCATGTATCTCCTTGTCGCTTAAGGCTTTCAACTCGGGAACCCATTTACGAATATAGTCACCGCTGGGGTCGAACTTTTCACTTTGAAGTAACGGGTTGAAGACACGGAAGTAGGGCTGTGGATCAACTCCAACGCTGGCGCTGAATCCCCAGCCGCCATTGTTGCTCGCAAAATCGCCGTCGACCAAGTGCTCCATGAAATATTTCTCGCCCATACGCCAATCGATCAGCAGGTCTTTGGAAAGAAATGAAGCGACAATCATTCGGCTCCTGTTGTGCATGTATCCCATATGATTGAGCTGACGCATTGCAGCATCGACAATCGGAAACCCAGTTCGTCCCTCACACCATGCCTCAAAATGATCCATATTATAAGACCATTCGATATTCGCATACTCAGGCTTGAATGGCTTATTCATGCTAGTTGAGTTCTTAGTATTCGACCTAATCGTGAGGATCATGGTTTGTAAAATACGTACCAGACATATGGCCAATTAACCAAGACGTGCTTGTAAAAGTCTCGCCAGGCAACTTCGCTGATCCAGACTTGGATGCCCTGATGACCGCCATCTAATCGCTTAGTTTTATTCCTGTCCCTGGCTGTCCGAACGCATGTCCTAGAACTGATTGTTCCGCTTGCAAGATGCACAGATAGGCACGACGTCCCATTGTTTCCAGGGATATTTCGCTTATTGTGATAGTTCACGATAGCCTCCTCGCAGAAATTTTCCAATCTTGACATGGCCTCATGCTCACCACAGGGCCACAGATTATGGAATCTCTTTTTTTCCTCATCACTGAGCTGCTTATTCTTTGGTGCACCTGGGATTCTGCAGTCGAAGAGCGTCTTGAATGTTCGTCGCGCAGCGTCCGGATTTTTCTCCGGCCGATCATAAATCTCGAGGAGATCCAAGTTCTCATGAATATGAGCCATCCAAGCTCGATACCAGGGAGTGTAAACAGCGTACTGATTGCCAGAACCGCTATGCAGCTCTCCTGGGGGTACAACGCACGTATCATGAACAACCTCAAACGACATATTCTTTTCCGCAAACTGGCGAATCATACGACTTTCTCGCCGCAGCTCGTCAACTTCGTATTCCATGTTGGCGAAGAGATGATTGCTTCCCCATTCTTCCATAAGCTCCAAAACGCGATGTGGAATATTCTTCCTTTTATCCACTGTTTCCACATAGAGAGGGATATCGAGAGCCGCCAGATCATCTCTCAAGACGCTCAACGTTCTCAGCATAAAGTCTACTCTAACCGGAGCCGTGAGATGGGCCTCGTAGTCTTGAGGACTTATGATGTAGATGCAGATGAGAGGAACACCCGCCTCTTTGGCTTTAGCACTTGCCAATGCAAGTGATCGATTGTCAGAATGGCGAAGATCCATTTTGAACCAATGAACCACAGCGTGTTGGACCTTTGCTTGTTTACGAGCTTCGGCTGTCTCTTCCAGTGCCGCGATAAGTCCTTCTATTGGCCTTGGAATTTCATTGGAATTGTATGCATGAGCTCGAGAAGTGCTCATTTCATGTGGATAGAAGCGGCGTAGAACGATGCCATGGTCTTCTGCGTCTTTTGCGAATGGATGGGGCTGACGGAGCTCATCGCCACTGGTTTCATGCTTCACTCTTTTGTCAGCTCCATTGGTATGTCCCACAGGGCATGCTGCTCTCCTCTTAGAACCCTTTGGAGGCATTGTAGAGAACGTAAATAGCGGTAGAAGGAGTTTAGGAGATGTTGAAAGTGGCAGCATATATTTCCTGCCTACAATCTGAGGTTGGGCTATCGCATAGATGCTCTTCACGAGCATTTACAGCAGCTCAGTGGAATCCTAAACAGGGAGAATTGACGGTATAGTGGTAGTAGTTCAAACATTAGGAGACAGAAATTGAGCTACGCGTGTCTTTGTTCCAACTATCCCATGCTTTATTTAATAAACGCCAAATCGCGGTTATGCGATATGGTCTCGATGTGGCCTGCGTCATTGGCGTCTGGAGATCGGGACTTTGGCTGGTGCGATGTCAGTGCGATTTCAGTGGCTTGGTATCCCTGCGCAAAACAGCAAGACAAGGCGGAGATTAAGCAGTGGCACGAGCGAATTAGAATCGAACCCCCCTCTGCACATTTAGTATTTCACGGTTACGCCCCTTTGAATGATGCATAAACCATCAGCTGGATGTCTATGATGAGGTCGAACATTATACGGAGCTGGGAGTAGACTTACAGCAGTGCGCCTTGTGCCGGCTGGTTGTTCTTGGTACAGGTACAAGCCCCAAACTTTGGCCGAAAGACTGGCACCTGCTTGGCGCACGATTGAACTTTCAAAAAAAAAAAAGAAAGAAAGAAAGAAAGAAAATAAACGGAGGAAGGAAGCAAATGACGTCTTGGATAATTCACAAAGTTATTATCCATTTGACTCTTTAGTCCACCATCTCCTTTTTTCCCTCTCTACGTGAATCGTGCACCACCGGAGATCAAGAATCTAGTCAAGAGCTCCGCCAGCTGCCGCCAGCTGTCACACACCGCGCCATCCAAATGCAGAGCTCTGATAGGCCTACAGGCATCCATGGATACCTAGAATGCAGCGCAAGGATGCCTTATTGCCAGGCCGCGACGCCACTGCACTGGGCTTTGACTTGACGCGTTCTGCCTCATTTCCAGAACAATACCGGTTCCAACGCTAGTTCGGCTTCTGGAGAGACATCCCGTGTCGTACACAAGTGCCTTGCCGAGCCAGTTTTGGATGTGAATCAACCTGAGCGTACGGAGTAAAGCTACACGAAAAGTCAACAGAGTGTCGGCCCTATATTGCTTTGTGGCACAAGGCGGGCCTGTCCTGTGTTCCCTACTCTTTGGAGCCGTTTCCTATCAAGAAAGGTTTAATTTTGCTGGCCAAAGAGCTGTCCGACCACCGCCGCAGCATAGACAGATCCGTTGCGCACGTCCCCCAGTGCGACGCCGACTTTGTTGCATCTTCAACCTTGGCCACGGATCACCAGGTTCCCCAGCTTGTATTCACCGAGAATCTCCCTTGGTGCACACGCGGCTGCCTCACGCATACGCGGCCCTTTCGACTTTTGACCCTACAGTGCTATTCTCTCATCACAGCCGCCACTGGGCTCCCTTTGTGACGCCATGGCCGGCGATTTGACATGGCAGCCTCTGCCGCAGGCATCATCATCTGATATACCCATGCTTCTGGTGTCGGTCGATATTGGCACCGCCGCCTACACTGTCCGAATCACTGATTTGGCCAACATTTGGGTCGAAAACCTGGACCGGAAGGCCATCTTCATGAGGGGGTGGAGCGAGAACACAAGTATTGACCCGAGTGACACACCCGAGAATATGGCCAAATTCCTTAGTAGCTTGAGATCGGCCCTAGATCCCACTCAACCGGGTCATGAGCAGACTGCTCTCACCCTGTCACCAGGCTCTTCCACAGAAGCTGGTGATGACGGCTTGACCCTCCTGGTTACTTGCCCGCTCCCAGGATTTCAGCCCCTGAAGTGGCCGATTCATCTTAAGAAGTCTCCTCCATCGGCTATTGCTACTGACCTCGTCTTACCCCTGCTTGAGGCACAATTCGCTAGAAAGCAAGAAGTGGAAGCGCTGTTACAGGAGTTGAGTCACAAAGATACAGTCATTACCAAGCTAGCCGATAAGCTGGAAGCTACAGGGACTGGCCTGGAGCATGTTTTCACGGCTCTTTCGGGGAAGAAGAAAGTGGCGAGAATCGCCGCAGAAGAGAAAATAAAGGGACTGGCCCCCTTTCGCAAACATACTTGGAAAGAGAGTCTCAAATCATATGACAACAACCCAACCAATGTTGGTGATCTTGCAAGGAATGTGTTTGATGGAGAAGGCCTGAACAAACGGTGTTTGATACAGGTAGACGCTTCTCCAGCACTGGATAAGTGGTGGCATGATTTCAAGGGCACGTCACAACTGGTGCATCGTAGCAAACAGCAAAGAACGTCTTCTGCGAAAAGATCGCCATCACCAGCTACCAAATCGACAAACGTGGAAGAAGATGATGACTTTCAAGTCCAACCCACACCTCCTCATCTTCAGTCAAAAAACAAAAGCTCGCCTATAGCCATTGCTGATGATGCGTCAACAGAAGGTGAGGAGGAGCTGGCAGTGAAACCTCCACCAGAGCCCAGTGCAAGGAACCCTGAATCATCACAAGATACCAAGACAAATGGCTTGCGGGCAACGACGGCACCAATCTCAGTAGATGAGGATGAAACAGCATCTGAGGCTAGTGATGATGAAATGAGTACAACTCACGGCCCATCTTCTTTTTTACCCGCGCCAGCTCCTTCCAAACCTATCACCAAAGCAGGAGGCCTAGGGCGCATCGGCGGCGCTGCGGCAAAAATGCGTGCCATGGAAGCAGCAGAAACTACCGAAATGAAAGAGAACATTGAGAACCAGACACCTACAAAGCCTCATATGCCAAAGAAACTGGGAGTTATCGGAAAGAAACCTGACACTGGAGGCTCCAAAACGTCAATAGTGGATAGCACTGCAAAGCGAGGCCGCCCAGCTGAGCGTGAAGAGTCCCAGAATGAGGATCAGCTTAGAGAAACCTCACAGGAACGCGCTGATCGAAGACGCGAAGAGTTGAAGAACGAGCTTCAGAGAAAAGCGGCAGCTGGCCCTGCCAAAAAGAAGAGGCGGTTCTAAGTTTACAGTCTAATTTATCTTATCATACTGTATTATCATCATGTACTTTCTCTCAAGGATCTCATCAGAACTTAGTTTGTTGTTGGATACCCAGAAGATTAAACATTTTACGACCAATGATTCACAGTTCCAGGCTGTGATCACGAGTTACACAACCGCTCTAGGTTATCAGTGTTCCTCCCAATGTTCGTTATTAGAATGATTTATTCATTCTTGTTTTGGCCTTGACAATCACTTCAATCAATTCGCTAGACTATGGAGACGCAAACGCTCGCCATCAACTTGCATGGACATGCCGGCCGGCTTTTGGTCTGAGCAGCAGGTCATAAGGAGAAGAAAAAATGATTTGTCGGATCTGAAACACACTTTGCCGTGAGTTGTTGCAGAAATGTGAAGAATTCAGCTCAACAAGTGCCTCAAGGTGGTCAGTGTCATTGGAGCACTCTTAGTACACAGCTTTTGTTCTCTCTAGCCAAAGCCATGGCTAGCTATGTGGGAATCATGTGGGTTTACATTACAAAAATACGAAAGTCGCGAGGACTAGCGGTATTACCTCTTGCGCCTGGGATAAACTTAAAGAGTATGCAGAGGACGGCGTATATAGCCCAGCCATGGTACACCACGGTACCCTGCGGTGGATAAGGAGAGGGTGGCAGAAAAAGGAAGTAAAGCTGAAAAGAAGAGGCCTTGGAAAAGATCCGACGGCAGCGGCTTGGGGTTAGACTTCAGAGTTACACCACCAATTTCGCAAGATCCATCTCTCGACAAGGCGCGTGCCTATCATGTACGTGTACATAATGAACAAGGGCAGAGCGTGGATACTAGAAGCAGGCTGCAGCGAAGTCCGCTTCCATTCCATATTATGAGTGGCTGTGGCATGCTCAGCTGAAGACTAACTACAAACTGTTACAAACTGTTACACTGAGATGTATCAATGCGCAATATTTAGGACAAGGGTCTCTAGGTGGTGGTTTGACAAAGCAGTGTCGCGATACGCACGGCCCAAGAACATACCTCCTTCCTTGGATCGTACAACCAACTTTGCCTATGAATTCGATATGGCTCGCTCAGGAATCTTAAGCTGAAGAGCGAAAATGAATCCGAAGAACTCTGCTATTAGGGTTTCCACATGGAATTCGAGTAGCTGAATTTTATCACGGCACTGAGGATCAAGGTGTATTGATGGCACAAATGTTAGTCTACCTGTCACCTATCAGAATGTTCAAGCCTAATTTAAAGATCTCTGCACAACATGGTAACATACTTGTAGTACTACATGCAGCTCCTCAATGGCAGCGGTAGGCTATCCAAATGATTCGCTTGATCGCACTATCCTTGCTGCCTAGCCCTCTGCGCAGGAATTTCAATGTGGCTACATGCGGAAGCACGTGGACGTTCCCCGAAAGGATGAAATGAGACATCTCGCCTGCTTTTCTAGGATTATTATTTGACACCGAGTAGTGTCGGTAATTTCGGCAAACAGGAGAAAAAGAAACCAGAAATAACAGCATTTGGGCGTGAGTGATGGTAGGACCATTGGAGGGTTACCGAGAGATGCTGATTAGGTCAGACTTCAGGGCCGGCCAGGGTTTTGAGCATCGGGAGGATTTACAGCCTGGCATCGGGCAATTTATTAAGGTACCATTTCCTGCCTTACCACTATTGGCATTTATCCCGGGGCCTCTTATTACAGCACTGGCCTTGTTTCTTCGAATCTGGCAATCTGCGGGTGTAACTGAACTGAAAAGTCTATTTGCGGCTCACATGCTCAGCTTCCTGGCCATTCCCTAGACTTTTACCAGCATATACAGGCCAAAAGTAGGCAGTATCAAGATTACTCCTCCGCCAGACGGCTTCTCATGCCGCCAGCTGGATATTACCGCTGCATGCGGCCGATGCATTGCCGCAGGTAGCTCCCTTCAGGCCCTTGTCAACAATATCCCTACCTCTCCGTAGGCTTATTCAAGCCATCGCAGAGCTGAAAACGTGATGGTGACTATAAGGGAAGCGAAGAAAGTGGGAAACAGACATCCCTGACGAAAGCCTCGTGCTAAGATGGATTCTCAACAGCGGCTTCTGCTAAGTTCCTGCGGGTCTCCCGCTTTCCTTTCGCTTGTAATTCCCAGATTCGACTGCTGTGACCCCATATGGATCTTAAGCCCACTTATCCGCCACTGCTTCTGCTTGAAGTCCGTCATACGGCCCTGTACCGTTCAGTGGCACCCTAAAGCCGATATGGATGCTCAGGGGAGGAGGCATTCCCTTTTTACCGCACTATGGTGTACCTCTATGTGCAAGTACATGCATCATGTGCTAAGGCGCCATGCAGCCCTCAGGACTGGATGGCGTAAGGAATGTTCGATTTAGTTGAGAGAGATTACTGGGGCCAGGATATGGAATATTGTTCTTCTCCGCACATCATGGAGTACTGCATTACTTCACACAGGCTCGATAAACACGGCAGCCGTATGTACATACACACGACCCCCGCCTCAGAGAGGAACATCTGAGGGCGTGGACAATAACTGTCTGTGCGCTACTCCCACAGCAAAGGCTCATGAAGCGAAGACGCAGGACACTCCGGGGTTCATTGACGCGCTCAAGGCAATACATGGCCAAGGCATAAGAAAGCAGGTACAGAGTGCTACTACCATAACACTATAAGCCAAGGCATGATAAGCCAAGGCATGCATCAGACGCGACTGGAAGCAACGCAGGGACGCCCTCCAGTAGAGTCCTTCTAGAGCGTGCTCCATGCATCTGCCAAACCCTGGTTTCCCGTCGGCAATGGCATCACGAGTGACACTGGAAATGCTTCATAGTGGTGAGGCATGGACAAAACAACAGAGGGATCTGCAATGCACAACTGCATTGTTGGTACATCTCAGGTTGGTCCCAGAATTGCATATTGTTCGGATACATCTATCTAACTTGCATTATTTATGCCATGTCCTTTATCTATGCACTACAATACCAGGGTTCTCCAACAAACTTTCCGGATACAGGTGGTATGCAAACCTTTTTCCGATCAGGAATCATCGCTGAGTGTATCAAGTACATATACACGAGCAAGACGAGTTAGCTCCATCTTTTGCTAAAGCCCTTCCCCTGCAAATGATCTTGGCTAGCTTGCTGTATATGGTAAACCAAGCGGTCTATGAAGCCCGATAGAGCAATATTGTCGATCAGTGAGGTTCTGCGGCTCAGAAAACGGTGGAGCTAACATCACCGCGACCGCTGAGGTTGTTACTACGGCTCTTAACGGGAAAGTCCACTAGTGAGAGGTGGTAGCACACCCGGTTATTCCAATTGATGTCCTCGCTATCATAACTAACATGTTGTCGAATAACGGGGAAAGAAGCTTGGAGAGAATTGCAGCCTTCTCCATATTATCCTCCCACCTAGCTCACACACGTCCAGCCTGCTCTACTCTGCTCTGCTATTCGGAGGGATATGTGTCCGGATTATTTTCTGATGCGTGTCTGGTACATGGACTTTCCTGCAGCTGGTTGTTTCTGGGCCTTTTCCCCTCTCTCGTCCATGGCCGCTCCTACATACATCCTTGTCCAAAGCAATCCTTCTTCTCATAACAAGGGCTATCCTAGGACTTTTGGCCTGACGAAAAGAGTTTACCTCGAAACTATAGTTATCTTTCCCCCCTCAAATTTCAGTCAAGACTCGGCGCCAGCAGATGCACTAATATGTTGGCCGTTGGTGGGAAGCAAGGCGGAAGGCACATCAGTGGGAGCTCATCCGCGTCGATCGGCCGTTGTGTACCTCAAACATGCGGGAAGACGATATCACCGCCACCTCAAGGGTACTTGTACTTTCAACCACATTCCCATCAACCGCCAGTCATTCACCGCTCAGCCAATACCCTTGCCGGGATTGTTTGTGTGGCGCGGCTGCTTCATCCTCCTCATTTCACTACCACCGTTTAGCGCCATAGCTCACCAGAATCTGTCATTGGAGGGAGGTCATATGTGTCCTATCCAGTCCCAAATATAGATTAATGCGCTGAGCGTACAGAGCACCGTTCGAGCATTGCATACCGCCAGAGATCGAGGCATTGTTGCCCGCCTGGCCTATGCTGCCCGCCACCAGCTCCCTTCTCCAAAAAAGAGCCCTATTGTGCTTGGATGTTAGCTCTGCTCTCGCGCCTTAACGCTAGGAAAGTTTTCGTCGGAACTTGCCGGCTTTGGGAGGGTCTTTGTTTTTTTTTTTTTTTTTTTTTTTTTTTTTTTTTTTTTTTTAAGAAAAGAGAATGAAAGAATAAAAGAAAGAAAGTTGGACGGTTTGTGCTGTTTTCTGGGCAATAGATTAGATGAATGCTTGCTCAGTGGGCGGTGTGCCACAAGGCTTGCTATGCAGAGGAACACTGTAATCCACCATGCGGTGTAGGATATCACGACAAAGGCTACTACAACATGAAAGTAAAGGCTGGTTAGGGAGAAAAATACCATGACATTAAGCTAGATATGAAAATAGAACCTCTATATGAGAACCAAACCATAAACAATACAGAAAAACACTTGAAGTAAAACAAAAATACGAAAAAAAAAAAAAAAAAAAAAAAAAAAAAAAAAAAAACAAGATCTCGCTCTCGAAAACTAGCAGTGCTGAAAACACTACGGGTATGTAAGGAGGCAGCGGCCATCACCAAAAAAACAGACGCATTAATCCTCGCCAAAAACAAAACAGTAGAGAGAAACCCAGAGGTCCAACCAAAAGTAGAATGGAAAAAAACCCCCAATAATCATGCCCATTTAAGAAAATCCATTACCTGTTTTTTTCGCTTCCATCACTGTTCGTATGTCGTATCCCATCCATCCCTTTTCCGTTACACATAAGGCTCTCTCAGAGCACAAAACGCAAAATAAAAAGAAAATAAGAAGGAAAAAAAAAATCGTACATCCATTGCGCCCCGTATCTAGTTCAGCCTTGACTAAGGGGGTAGCCTTGCCAGATCCCAGAGGCAAAAAAGAAAACGCTAACAAGAACAAATCGAAGTTGTTGAGAAAAGAACAACAACAACAACAACAAAAGAATTGAGCCGTTATGTCTGTGTACCACTGGTAAAGCAAAAGCAAGTAGTGGTAAGTAGTAGAGATCTTTCAAGGCAAGAAAACAGACAGACACACCAGCGTGACCAACCTGCCTTAGCTACCAGGGCAGACAACCGTGCTCTCCTCCAAGGGTCTCCCATGCTGCGGCACATTGCTAGCCTCGTGCGAATGGAGTGTGCCTTTGTTCGCCTGTTTAGGTAGTCCAGGCGTCAAGCCCAGGCCGATTTGAGGAATAGTGCATCCATCATGGGGGGCCAGACCCTTGCAGCTTGCAGCCGTGGACGCGGCTGTTGGTTCGTCTGAGATAGCCGTGGCTTTCTTCTAGTCCTGCTCTTCTTTTTTCGTATCCGCCAAGGCAGTGAGGCGTGTGTGTGTGAGGGCGGAGAATGCGCTGGTGGTGACACCAAGCAGAAGCCACGTTGAGAAACGCATAGACCGGGCGTCAACTCCACTGACCCGTGATACTTGATTCGTCTTCTACGGCGTCAATGCTGCTGCAGTGCCAGTCTAGACTTGTAGTGGCAGTCACAGTCCCGGCATGCGCTGTTTTTACGTTTGAGGCTCTCGTTTCTCTTCCCTCCCCGGCTTGCTGTTGAACTAAGCGACTGTTGTCCCGTTGCCATGTTGCTGCTGCAATTGTTGTTACTGTTTCTCGTAGTTGTAAACTGCGGTTGTGGCTGTCACCGCTGCTCATCACCAGATGTACAGGATGCCCAACTCAACCATGCGAGGCGTATATCTGTATGCTTGTTTGACATGACATGCGGAGCGCGGTGAGGGAAAAAACATGTGCGCATGAGAGTGCAGGTGTGAGTGTGTGTGTGTGGCCAGCCACATCGCCAATCGGAACGGGAGCCTGTGTGTCGTACAGTCAACCGTCCAGCGTGACGTTGTGTATACCAGCCCCTCCGAGACCAGCTCGTTCAAAAAAATACAGACAAAGTTTGGCGGGCGGGCTCTGTAGTGCAAGCAGAGCGTGCAAGCAGACTCTTTCTTGCTCTGCATATCATAAGCCTATTCGTTCCTTTAGACGCCGTTAGGGCTTGCCCAGCCGATTCTCGGAGTGCCGATAATAGTGGTATGGCGACGGATCTGCTCAGGAACGTCGATATTGGCGTGATCACCGCCGTAGTCTAGTTGGACATCTGCAATGCCGTAAGGAAACTCTGCCGGCGACGGCTCCAGGTATATTTGCTCCTGTTGGGCCATGTATGAAACTGCATGAATGCCGCTGTGACCATTGCCTCCGCCAGCCACTTGTTGGTCCATCCGCGGTCCTGTCATCTGCAGCCCAAAGAGCTCTGTGGCTGCGGTGGCTGCGGTCCCAAATTCCGCGCTATTGCTGTGCCCATGCACGACGGGGGTCTGGATGACCGTCGGGTCGATCCGTGGGATTGCAATGGGCATGGAATAGAACGGATCTGCCAGGCTGGTGGCTGGTGGCGAGTCCAGCCCGCTGTCAACCAGCCGATACTGGTGGCCGCTGGCCAGCGGCAGCTCTTGGCCGTACAGATGGCTCCGAATACGCGAGTTCCTAGCCGCACATCCGCCCTTCTGTCCAGATAAGGCCCTGGCAGTGCTGTTGCGTTGGTTGAACCGCCGCTCCATTCCCATGTCTGGATGGCTTGAGCTGCGTCTGCTCGAGCGTCGCCCAGAGTTCCCTTTACGGTATCTGGTCGTGCTCTGCACCCCATCGCGGACGGCCCAGTCTTCTAGGATCCATTCGTTCGCTCGTTTTGCCTCACCTGCCAATAAGGACTCGCCTTCTGCGCACGCTGGAGGGGCAGTTTCCTCAACGCGCTTGCGATCGCGTCTTTTGAATGCCTAGAGTAGGAAAGTTAGCATCCTGTAGCCCCAGCCCCTAAAATGCAGCAATGATTGAAACCGGGCAGATAGAACTTGGTAGTCGCATACACCGTAGCAAACAGGAAGGCAGGGAAAAAGAAAAAGAAAAGAACATGCAGATGTTGGCCCCACTTGCCGGGGCCGTTGGAAGCGGCGTAGGACGAAAAGAAAAGAAGGAAAGAAAGGTCCATTCGGGTAGAAAACGAAAACAAACATGCATGCTAGGCTTGGGTGTCCAGTATTCACTCACGGCATTCATGCTAAGGTTATGGCGGATGCTGTTTTGCCATCCGCCCCTTTCGTTCTTGGCTTTGCTGGTGTTTTCCCTGAACCACTGGTAGAGCTCTTGCAGGGTCATGGTATAATCCGGTTGGCCCATCAGAGCCTTGTAGATGAGCTTGGCGTAGGGTTCATCGGCCTTGTCGTCATGCCGAGCACTGCTCATTGTCATAGGCTCGTCAGCCCGAGGGGCGGCAAGGATCGATTCCAGGAATTCCGCATCCTGGCCGTCAATGTGCTCAACCTTGGGCGAAATGAAAGAAGCAGGAGTTTCTGCTTGTAAGCCACCGGGCGATCCAGCAGTAGAAGAGGGAGGAGCAGCAGCAGATAGTTCCGGCATCGCGTGAGAAGACATGGAAAGGTTGAAAGCAGCCGGAATGTCAACGTCGGAGTCAGGGTGAAAGCTCGCCGGGTAGGGAGTATGTATGTCTGAGTGCTGAAGAGGGAGTTCTTGTGCCGACATTGGAGTGCAGACCCTATCAAAAGGCTGATCTCCAGGATGCTGCGAATGGAAGCAGCCTGACGTCGGGGGATAGCCTGATGCTGATGACCATCCGCCAGGAGAAGCGGGCGAATTGTTATGACAAGGCAGAGGTGCGCTGCCACAAGCGGGTAAATCTTGGAAAGGCATACAGTAGTGGATATCTCCCGGTCTCAGAGGAGGCGATGGCCAGATGCTGTGGCTTCTCGGCTGATACGGCGAGTATGAGTTCATATATGCACTAGATTCAATGCAGCAAGCTGGTGGCGATAGCAGCTGCCCCCCTTGTGAGCATTGAAGTTCTTGATGTCGTTGCTGCTGTGGGAGAGTGCAAACCGCCGGAGTAAACGAAGATGTATCAGGTTGGTGGTGTTGTTGCCCCTTCCCAAAGCCAGACGGCAAAGGGGAGAAGGCCGCAGGCGAACAGCAGCCCATGGAGGCCGATTGCTTGGTAGATTGGGGGGGCTGGAAATCCGTGTAGCTTTCCACCGGAAGTTTCCTGTCCAAAATGGGCGAGGCCATAGGATGGAATGGCGGGTAAAGCTCTTGAGGGAAGCAGAGGAGGATGTTGAGACGGAGCAAATGAGATGGGTAGCAAAGAAGGCAGTCTTGGATGTTGAGAGACTTTCTGGTCGAGACGGAAAGACCTGATGCTGTAACAACGTCGTCAGGAGACGGGAAAGTGGGAGAAGTGTCGAACCAAGCAGATATGTAAGTGGAGGCGGCAGAGTGCCACAAGAAGGGCAGTATGGGACACCCGAGCTATGGGAGCTATAGGAGGAGGGGGGAACAAGGACAGCCGATGGGATGACAGTGATGGGCAGGTGGAAGAGGGAATAAAAGTATATAAACAACCGGTATATCAAGGCAAAGTAGAAGTGAATAGACTCTTGTTCCAGTGGCGATGGCTTTGATAGCACGATCTCTCCGGGGAGATTGAACCTATTTATCAAGGAGAGAAAAACCAAAGAGAGGACTCGATGATAAAGGTGACCCGGCCCATGGGGAAGAAGGGACCCTGCCTGCCGGTCTCTATACATCCAAGACCCATAACTTCCGGAACAGATTCGTCCCAGATCGGCCCTGCCGGGGGGTGAGCGCAGGCATCGCGGATACACCATGGACACTAGTGACATGAGGTGCCTGTTCAAACCTTTGCCCCTCCTCATGGATGACCGGGTGCGCATGAGTACCCGAGCATCTCCTTGTGCGCCACATCTTTATAGTGCGTGTATGTGCGCAAGTACATACATACAAGAGAGGAGAGAGCGGGTTAGAGAGAGAGGAGAGAGCGCGCGAGAGAGAGAGGACCGTAGTTGTATGCAGGAGTTTCATACGTGACGTGTATGGCCTTGTATACGTCGCTTTGCGAACCAGACAACCGTCTTCTTCCCCCAGACCACCCAATTCTGGCAGATGGGCGTCCCCATTGGCGGCCCTACGGAGAGTGGCCATGCGAACAAGCAATCCAGGGTCCGCAGTGCCACTCGCACACACGCATCCCGTAAACTTAGAAAACGCCAGCCCAGCAAGCTCTCAACGCAACCCATCATGCACACATCACTTCTGTCTCTTCAAACGTGAGCCACCGGTTACACTTTGAGTAACCTGGGGAAAGTCTCATTGAAACAGTGCCGGGGGTGCTGTCAATATGGATAAGATGGCCGGCCGGCAGAAGGCCCAGACGACGAGTGTGTAACTGGACCGGGGGCACCAGAAGAGTTGAAAACGGAGGCGATAAGTGTTTTTCCTTCAGCGGCAGTGAATAGGATCATCTCCCATGTTGCCGTCGCTATTTCTGCCACAATTTCCCCTTCCTCGATACAACCAGCGTCGGAATTTTCACGTCCATGCAGAGCACGGGTGTCCTGACCCGGCTTCGAGTGGCAACCCGCCTTTATTAGTCTACATACGAATGATGTGCCTTTGCCATCCGTAGGCATGTCCGGGCTGCTACTTGAAATTCTGCCTCGAGTCAGCTCCGTCCACGCTCTTAGTTGGCAGCAGCGGAGTCTCCACGCTTAAGCAACGGCTATCGGCATGCCGCTGGAGAAGGATCCAATGAGATTTCTCTGAATGACAATTCAAAGTCTTGCCCAGGCACCCGACAATAGCGTACCTATGGAAGCTTCTCCTACAGCAGATGCTTCTATACAATGTACGTCAAGGCTGTATCCGCGGAGACGGCTGAAGACTTGCGGCAGGGAGGGGGCGGGGGTGTGTTCGGGTACGTATATGTCAGGGGATACGGAAACGAGTGCAATAGTTGAACTCAGTTAAGCCAATAAGTTTGATTGCCATCCGCCTCGCATAGGAGCAGCCTTCTAGTCCGGAGATGGAACGCCATGCATACGGCTACTCTATCCGTCCAAGGGCCCTGACGTCCTGTTTCAGCTTCCAGCAAGCCTGATCTCTAGCTGGAAGTATCAGTCGACTCTTCCAGGGCACTAAAAAGGGGAGCCATCGATACATCATCTCGCGGATCTCCGAGATGCCAAAGAGTCCCCTGTTAAGGATCACCAAGGTCCCTGAAGCAGGTATCTGCTGAGCCTTCGCGAAACATTCTAGCCCTAGAGGTGGGACAGCAGGATTCTTCAGTTGTAGATCCGCCACCAGCGGCAACACACAAGCAGCATCCCATAATTCAAATCCTGGGCGATGAGCTAGTCTCATCCCAGTCGAAGATCAAGGTGGTGGTTGTGCATAAAGCTAGCTGCGAAAGAGATGCACAAGTAGGTACCGGCGAAAGCCACTGCGGCAGCAAATTAGCTATTTTTGTTTCTTTTTGTCTTTTTTTTATTCTTTTTTTTCTCTCTCTTATTCTTCCGCGTCGTTTATTAGCCTTGGAGTAAGTACTGTTCCCATTCTAGTTATTTCTTCCCTGTCTGTGCATCTCTAGCCTTGTTTCTCCTTCATTAGGGGGTTGAAGGATTCGTAATAGTAGTATCATTAAGCATACTTTGCGTCCTGCTCTTTATGTGTTTCTCTTCTCCTTTTGTAATCGCCTTGGCACGCCAAAAGACCGTCTACCCGACATCATATATACCGTCGTGATCCAAGGATAGGCAATCACTGCGCGAAGGTAGACCATACGCCTGCCATTCCTCAAGTAGCTGTTTACTTTCTGTAGAATATCTGCGAGCATCAATTAGCGGTTGTTTCTTGCTCTCGAAAATTATTTGACTTCGCCTTCTTTTTTTTTTCCTCGTTGGAAAAAAGAAACGTATATAAGACATAGATTCTCCGCTTACCTTTTTGAACTGAAAATGCAACTGTAAAATTCCCTGTAAGGTTAAAGCGTTAGCAGCTCGACAGGGTCAGGGGTATTAAACGAAGAATAGGCAAAGCTCCAGCCAACAGTGCCGCGCGCGTGGCGGCTGTCTTTGGTCACGTTGGCTGAGCTGACTCGAGACAGTGCCAGGGGAAAAAAAAAAAAAGCAAACCGGGTAATGGGAACATGGCGGTCGTTCGTACCTTATCAAATGAGCTTCTAAAGCCACGCTCCCTCTTGGCGCTATAATCCCACTCGCGATCAACTATACGGAACGCAATATCCTCATACGGAGGTCCCGCGATGAAGCGGATGAGACAAGTGTCCACCTCGCCGGCTGCAGCAAACGACTCTCCTCGCCTTCTGCCATGCTCGCGGATGATCTTAAAGGTGGGTGCTTTGGTTTTGTCTATCAAGTCGGGGTAGAAGATGTTGAACTTGTATCCCTGCACCACTTTAGGTGGAGGATTGTCATGGTCGTAGTGCGTCTGGTTATATTTGTTCCACTCATAGCCCATCTGTACACGATTGAAGTACCTAGGCTTGCGAGCCTGATACTGTTCTGTCCACTGCGGGGGTTTCGTGCCACTAGGCAGGGCTTCCTCAGCCGCAAACACTTCCTCATTTTCAGACACCCCGCGCGCCGCCTCTCTGTCGTATAGTGCCATTGTGGCTTGAGAGTCGTCCGCATTTCCGGTTTCATAAGCATCCACTTTGTTTGTTGACGCCAAGGAGCCACCTGAATTATGGCTGCTGCTAGCGGGTAGGCCGCTGTCTCTAGAGGGCTCCTTTAGGCGCGGCTCCCGCTTTGCAAGCCGCTCCTTCTTCTTTGCGTCGATGTCTTCCGCTATCCGAGCGAGTGTGGCCTTGGCCTTCCATACCCTGAGGCTGCGAAGCAATTGCTCCCAGTAGTCGGTATCGATGTCTTCGTTTGACTTCAGCTTGGCCTTGATCTGCTTCTCCAGGGCCTCAAGCTCATCGAATGTTTTTGGTGCCAAGATCCTGTCTATGTCGTCCGCAACACTGCTCACGACTCTCCCTTCGTGCCCCTGCGGGTCGAGTTTGGCCCTTCGATCCGCACATAGTGTCCGCAAAGCCTCCCAGTACCGACGATTCCGTGAATCTGTCTCCAGAACATGGTAAGACACAATATTCGAGTCGAGCTCCGATATCTGCGCAGCAGAGGATAGATCTTGTATGACTTTTGTAGGTGGAGCCACTTCGATCTCGTCGTCGGCATCGTCATCATCGAAGACATCGCGATCGGCGTCGACATAGCGCAAGTTGAAAGCCAGGATGTCGATGGGCTTCGCCCGCCCTTCGCGCACTCGAATGTCGGCCTTCTTCTTGGCTTGCTTCAGCACGAATTTGTCCTCATCGGCTACAAACTGTCGCGATTGTTCATCTTGCGTCAGGTATTTGGCAGCATTGCGCGCGGTTGTCGACGGGCCCTGTCGGCTCGATTTGGACACCCGGTTGTTTGAATCAGGTCGCGGTGCTGTGGGCTCTCGACGGCCAGACGACGACGATCTCGAGTCTGCAATCATGGCTCGTCGCCCGGGATCCATTGTTCCGAGACGATAAATGCTGATGGCGCAAAGGCGGAGGGCGCGCGTGTGAAGTTGTCGGGGAGAAAGACGGCAGAGCCACGGGTTGAGGTTGAAGATCGTTACGTATCCCGCTTGTCGTTGGACGGTTGATATTTACTTCCGATAAGCTTTTTTAGTTCGGTCCGCTAAAAGCGATCACCTTGCTGCTGGTCTATCCCTGAACGCCTTCCCGTCAGTACGTCACATGACGCATACACCGCGCTCACTTACCCTAGATGAGAAGAGGCAGGCGGCATTTACCCAGGGCGTCAGTATCAGGATGGGTAAAAAAGACGCTGGGGATGAAAGATATGCTTTTGCAAAGAAGAGTTCTCACAACAATAGATGTTTGTTAGTTGGCATGTGGGACAAAATGTACACTACGTGGGGCTCTATGGGAAAGTATCATGTGTGCCAGTTTTATCCAATTTACTATCGTAGTTTCTACTTATAGGTACTAGGGCCAAACAATTATCATAAAAACGTTTCAAATGTAACAAGTAAAAAAAAAATATATATATAATGTAATCCCAGGCAGTACTCCAATTAACGCATTATCTAAACCCCATGACGACAACGCCTCATTTCGCCCAAGGGTATCGTAAATCACTCTCTTCCAGCCCCTCCCTCTTGGCAAGTGCAATTAAATCGCTGCCTTGGCCAGGTTATCATACACGGTGTTGGAGTAGTATGTTGTGCGATATTTACTAGCTGTGACTTCTCACCAGCTCTGTTTCGATTGCGTGCCCTCCATTCCCAAGCCCCGAATGCTCTGGCTCCAGTCATGCCAATTGAAGTTGGCTCCCAGCATATCTGCATCTTCCATTTCAAACTTTGGATTTGGTGTTGCAAAGTTTTCGGGCCAAAGATATGGCGGAATGTGATTGTCGTCTTTAGGCTGTTGGCTTGGTAGCATCATTGCTTCTTGCCCAACCATGTTGCCCTGAACATGTTGTCTTTCTCCCATGCCCAAGGCGGCGTTATGTCCGTTGTGCATAGCCACAGCTCCCACGTGCCAGAGCTCCGCCATGGGGACGTTATTTTGAGCCATAAACGTGTCCATGTATTCCATGGTATCATCGGTCATACCCATATGCATTTGGTTTTCAGCATTGCTTTGTGGGAAGTGCGACCCAGTAGCACTAGCTGCTGGTGTCTGATGTGACGACGGTTGAGATTCTTCAGGTATGAGAGGAGCCATTGGTGTCTGCTGGTGTTGTGGATTGGAGAATGTGGAGGAGGACGGTGTTGAGCCCTCCAACTGGACCATCGCTCTCCATTTCTCTCTGACTTGTTGTTGCCTGGCTTCTAAGCCTGGAACTGGATCGAATCGCGCCCGAGGTGGATTTACCCTTTCTGCGAGGTCTAGGCGCCTAGCTTCTTCGGGATCAGCCCTCAAACGAGCCAACTCCGATTCTTGATACCTTCTTGCTCTGATGAACAGTTTGCGTAAGGGAAGGAAGACGACGGCATGGTCAGCTCTTTTAACGTTCTCAGCCAAATCTTTATCATAGCCATTAACTGCCTCCCAGCCACGCTGAACGAGGGCCGTCCAAGGACGACGGCATGTCTCGACGAGTATATAGGCAATCGCATGCCAGTTGGTATATGTCCTGAACAGCCATCGGTACTGTTTGCATCTAGGATCGGTGTTGAGTTTGTGATTATATTCAATAATTTCGATAGCAGCAATGTAAATCCGCTCGCGGATTTCCGTTGTGAGCTCGTGGCCAGAGCCGGGGAAAAGCATTGGTTGGTATATGATCAGGCACATCTTGGACATTATAATGCGCGATATCATAGCCGCAACCCAATAGAGAATATCGACCTCCTCATTTAAATGCCGAAGGAACTTGTCTTCGATTTTCTGATAGAACTCTACTAGCATCCGCTCTTTCTCCGCAACTGTGCCGGCTTCGGTTCTCGCACTGCACGAGTTCTCGCCAGACGCGTCGCGTATGCGTCTCGACATGGCGCAGACTTCGAATCTCACCAACGAGATTGCGGTTTCTGATTTTCCTTCTCTTGCTGGGGTATTGTAGTGCTCGCAGGGGAGAAGTCGGCATCGTTAAGGCTGGTAGGGAATTGGGTGTCAAAGTCTCCATCCGCCACAATCAAATCGGTGCCCATTTCCTCGGAAGAGCGGAAGTCCAAAGTCAAAATGGCCCACCAAACACGTCGTCTCTGCTCTGTTTCAAACGGAGAGAGTCCAAAGTTTGTGCCGTCACGATGAATGCCCAGACCCTGCGCAATCCGAACTAAGAGAGCCGTCATGGACCAAGTAAAACGACTCTCGTCGTATCGCCTGACGACTAGGAGGAACAAGGTGAGTGCCTGGACGACTGTAAATTCCGACGTGTTTAGAAAATTTGCTTTAGCAAGCGACTGCTCTGTGGCATAGCGATACTGCGCAAGCATTTCCTCCTTGGTAGCACCAAAATTGGTCTGAACCTACAGCAGTGTTAAAATCTCAAGTCATTCGATGTACGTCTGAAGAAGAAGAAGAAGAAGAAGAAGCAAAAAATATATATAGGGTGCTCACCTCGCCATCCTCAAGCGCTACAATAGCAGCGTAATAAACAGCGAAAACTAATGTTTCATGCCCAGGGGCAAGTTTTTCGGGGCTTCGTCGGGCATCGCGCAATATGGCCTCCATGGTTGGGACGTGGATGATTTTAAGTAAAGGATCAACGGTTTCCTGATAAACCGACCACAAAAAAGTGGCGTGAGAGGGTAAAGGGTGATAGTTTTTTAGATTAACATCGAGAGATCGATGTCCTAGGATGAAGCTTTGGTGATTATATGAAGAGCTCGCAGCGGTGGCTGGTGAGTCGATGGGCGGTGATTCTTCAAACTCAGAGTCGTCGGCATCCTCGTCGGTAAGCTTCTGTGTTTCTTCGCGAATTGCATCTAGCTATATATGATAGTTTAGCGCTAAGATTGGATTTGATCGTTGCTCCTGCATCACAGGCCGGAAATGGGGCGCCATACCTCATCGTTCAATTTGGACCAGAATCCACTGCTAACATAGCGAGCAGTGCCTTTGCTATCACTCAAAACAAGTCGCCCGAGCTGCTTGCGGCTCTCTCTCATCTTACGAGACTCGGGAACCTCACCCGTAGCATGGTGGTCGCCAAAATCAACAACCCCCGACGCAAATGCGCCCAAGCTGCTGGACTTTGGTCGCTGGGCTGTGGGCGATCCCTCGTTGGAGGGCGAGCCTGTGGCAGATGAAACCCTGCCGCCAGTCTCGATCTCGATCTGGCCACTCAATTCCTCCACGATTCCTTCCAGCTTCTTCAGTCGCTTGACCAGCTCAACCTCGCGCAGGCTCGTCGGTTTCGGAGGGGCGTTCGGGTCCTTGGGCCGGTGTTGGCGCGGCGCGCGGCCGGGCGCGGGGAATGCACAGGGAATCGAGGCGCGCCGACAATTGGAGCAGGGCATCTGCTTGTCGCAACGCACCTTGCGCCTCCGGCAGGTGACGCAGGATCGCGGATTCAGCAGCGGCGTTCCCGAGTCACCCGGGGCCATGATGGGGCCAAAGTGGGCGTCTGGGCCGGTCGTCTGGTAGATGGTGACATTATTCGGATGATGCGGCGAAGAGACGCTCTGTTCGGCCATGGTTTGCTTCGGCGACGTCGCAGAGGCGCTGAAGTCGAAATTTACCGCCATTTCGGCGTCTCTGGGTCGTCTCTCGGGGTCGTTTCGTGAGTATCGACGGCCTCACGGCAAACGCCAGAAGAAGCGCAGTAGAGGCTAATATGTCGCAGGGCTCAGTCAAAAGCCAAAGGAGCCGCCGGTCTGCTCATCCGCGGGGCGCACGTGAAGGGGGGGTCATGAATCGCATCAATGCTGCGGCAGCTCGGGCGTTGCAATGGATGCCAGCGCTTGATACGGACAGCTCTGCGAAGCTCGATCGAGGTTGAAGGGAGAGAAAACGGCGAGTCGTCGAGCTCTGGGCGCAAGTGGGGAGAGACTCTCCAAGAAGCCCAGCCAAACTTTCAAGCCACAGTGGGCTGGCTGTGGAGACGCGGTGGCCTGCCGACTATAAGTACGATGACATTGCCCAAATCGGGCTGCTGCTGAAACGTTATTTGCCATGGGCGTGAAACGCAGTAAAACAGTCCCAGAGCGCCAGCGCGCCGCGGATTCTTCACATGGACTCCATACAATAGCCAGGTGCCATTCGCATGCACAACGCAGAGAGCTGGGAAGCTACGGAGATGGTGTTTTACTGGATCAAGGCTTGTGGATTATGCATCTCCACCACCAGATGCGACCATGTACGGGGGACCGCACCGCCACATAAGCAGGGCCATCTGCAGCTTGGATGGAGCATGGGCGACTAGCAATGACTAGGCAGGTCACAATGGCCTTTGGCCCGGCCATACCTCGTACCTACTCCTAGTACTATTGAGCAGGACTATGGCTGTGGAAGCCTTCTCATTCCGCGGAGATTGAGCAGGTGTTAGTAACTCATGGATTCTACAGAATGGGCGACGCCATCTGGCACGAGCATCGGTTGTTAGGTGCCGACAGCCCCCACAGCACGGATTGGGTTCTAGAATCCGGGACATGTGAGAGGCTGGTTGGAAACCACGACTGTTATGCATGGAGTCTAATTTGTCATCAGTTCTCGCTACGCAATGGAGCTGACGGCGGAGGGAATAGAATCCTTCTACAGAGGAGGGAGTGCTTGAGTGCTATGTGCTATGTTTCGCCATGTTTTGGCACAACCTTGGCCTGTACGCCAATGGGCATCTGTGCAGGAGATCCATCTCTTCACCTTGACCGGGATCCTGTTTCTGGGATCGAATTCCAAGACTACACGGCATTCCTTTTTCGTGGCGGCTCCTGGAGTATATACGACCTTACTATAGTACATGTATATAGGTGTATTGGTAATGCTCCGTGAACAGGGAACTATTCCCAGGTGCTTCTTTATTTCCGGGCGGCTTCAGCTCAGAGTCTTGGTAAGACGTTCGGCGCCGGCCCCCACCTTTTACCGCTTCCGTGATTAAGTTCTACACCAAGAGCATGTCACTGCGATGCGGGTGTGCATTTCACCTCCCAGGATCGAAGAATTTGGAAAGCTCGGTAGATGATTGTCTGACACCGGTAAAGATGAATAGTAGAAAAATCATTGGAAATTTATTCTAGGCGCTATCGAATACCAAGAGAGGTTTTAGTCCTAGTTTATACCAATGTCTAGCTGCCTGTTCGGGCGAATATAACGTCACTCATTTTATCTGGGAGTGGTGGTCGAAGAAGGCTTTGGGAGGATTCGCTATTGAATTTCTGTTGCTCCTCTTTTCTGGGCACTCAATCAGGCCATTAGGTACATGCCAGACAATGCCTAACGTCGTACAAGGTGTGTCTTTGCCAAATCAATATATGAGAGCATACGGAGTATCAGCAACTAAGATGCCACCCCTTTGCCTGGCTTGGCTTCTGAGCCTGGGGTGTTAGGAACCAGGTCATCGAATAGTTTATTAGAATTCGATCCACTCTGCGCCACCATAATCACCCCGCATGTGGTGGGGGATGGCGAGTGAAGCAAAGGCGCAGAAACGATGAAGCTCAAGTTTGCGGCAAAGTTGTACGACTGCAGAATCATGCAACGCTAGTATGGCAACAATAGCATCTTTATAACAGCCAACAAGTTTCTGAGACCGAAAAAGAACAGCTTGACCCAACTGGATCTAAAAAAAAAGAAAATAAAAAAAAAAAAAAAAAAAAAAGAAAGAAAAGAAAAAACTCGCATTCAGCTCGTCAGTTGGTTCTCAGCCCAGGGACCGCAAACAATGTTGGCTCGCGTCCCCCAGCAATCACCATATATAACAAGAAATCGATTTCCCTCCAACAGGCGCTAGGCAAAGCGTGGCTGCCACCAGGCCCTGATAAGATTTCCAGCTTACACCCACCGGATTGGCTTCCAAATTGCATCGATAAACGACGGGCTTAAGCGAAGTAATGCATGCGTGCTGCGCTGCATTTCGCAAGCCTGGGGACATTTGGGCGCTTACCGCGCGTCATGCAAGCATGGCTGCATCCCTCATCTCACCGGTCGAGTGCACCGGTCGAGTGCAGGTTCTACATGAATTCATTTGTACAATTCAAAGCCATCTTGGCAGATAAAAGATGGGGCCGTGATTGAGCCGTGCTGGTATCCGAAGATTCAAGAGGCCGAATACGTTCAAGCGTACTCCGTACAGACCGACATGACCTCATTTGATGCACACCACATGCAGATACCAGCATCGACAGCAATCGCGCAGACAAGGTCGTCTCACTCATTGGCCATGAAGATATTTGATACACATATTACCAAAGTTCCGTCTTGATTGACTTGAATTGAGCGTGGCCACGTGCCTAGGTCAAGTTGGAAGGCCAGAGAATAGCAAGTCATGGTGCTTGAACAGAGCCGCATGCGGAGATGTGGTGCGGTATCATTGGCGACTTGTACTAGCCGCCATGTCTTGATGATTTGAGCCTGAAGAAGAGAGCGGTAATTGGGGTAGCAACTGAGATGCGGTCTCTCTTTGATATATGGGCCGCCAGCCGGAGGGAGTGAGATTTAAGAAGATGATACTGCCCCAGCTCTGAGGGCCATATCCTCAGGATATACACTCATCGTAACAATCCGTCAAAATGTCTGAAGAAGCACAAAAGTATCCGTAAGTTTTCCATACCTTAAGCTAATCACTTATTGATGTGTCAGTAGCCATACCGTGGCAGCATATATCGGAGATGATGACGGCGACCTCCCATATAGGTTGATGGTAATCAGTAACAAAGACAACAACAACAACAATAATAATAATGACAATGACAACGGCGAGGGCGCCAATAAAGGCACGAGCACTGAAGCGGTACAGCAACAGGCCAAAACAGTGGCAGCAGACAGTTCTCCCATCTCGGATACTGGGACCTGGGAAATTGTCGACCGTACGGATACGAATTAGATGTTATCTATTGGTATATTGGGTGGAATCAGACGTGCTGCTGGGAATCGATGCTGAACTGGGTTGGACACCAAAACCGCTTGTTTTGATTCATTTTTTTTTTCTGCGAATGTTGGAAGAAGGCTATTTGCTTCGTTTCTTCTTTTCCAAGGTTGTGTAATTTTGCAAACATGTTTAGTTAGGCACCGGTTGACCTGCAGCCGGGAATTGATTTGGTGTGTACCATAATCGTATATGATTGCGAGCCATCTATATCATGCCGCATTAGTATCATCAATTGGCACAATCAGCAGCCACCACATGTCAAACAGCGCCGCATCGCCGCCATTGCCTAAGCGTCGAGAGTGGGAGAATAGCCTGATATACCGTACTCCGTACAGTAGAGCAGATAAAAAAGAGCGGGGCGGCTCTGGGCCAAAATTCTGCACCAGCTCCATCATTGGCGTGGGAAAAAACGGATGTGTCGCCGCTACCCTACCGCCCGATAAGCCCGCTATCGTCACGTGCGCCACAAACTCGCTTCTCGTAGGGTTTCTCACCCCCACAGATCGCATAAGGAAAATTTGCCCTGAAAAGCTTCAGCTTCACGACGGCAATCCGCGACTCGGCACGTTTCTCACGACTTTAACGCCCCCAAACCCTCCGATACAATGGCCAAGCAATCGTAAGTCGATCTAAACGCATAGCAGGATGTTCGTTTTATCTCTCTCTGTATTTCGCAATTTCCCCGACGAGACCAAGAAAATTACTGGAAGAGAAGCCGGGCAAGAGGAGGATATTGTTGATGAGCTTTCTCCCTCACGACGAGACAATCTGAACGAATTTCTGAGCATCTATTCTGTGCATCGACGAATCAAAACTTCTCGCCAGTTTTTTTTTTTTTTTTAAACGAATCGAGCATGCGTCAAAACGTCAAAATGCAATTACAAGTCGAATACGATTGAGAGAGCAACACTTGGATCGTTCCTCGTTATGCCGGCACCAGTTTTTTTGATGATCCTTGGTCGAGGAATTGCGAAATAAGAGAGGAGAACGATGACTGCACCACGATCAACGTATCGCAAAGAACCCGTGGACTGACAACAATGTGCCATACAGTCGTGGTGCCCCTGGTGGCAAGCTCAAGATGACCCTGGGTCTTCCCGTGGGTGCCGTCATGAACTGCGCCGACAACTCAGGTGCTCGTAACCTGTACATCATCTCCGTCAAGGGTATCGGTGCTCGTCTGAACCGTCTCCCCGCCGGTGGTGTCGGTGACATGGTCATGGCCACCGTCAAGAAGGGAAAGCCTGAGCTGCGAAAGAAGGTCCACCCCGCCGTCATTGTCCGACAGGCCAAGCCCTGGAAGCGATTCGACGGTGTCTTCCTGTACTTCGAGGACAACGCTGGTGTCGTACGTCTACCCTGAATATGCGATCGAGTGGTGGTCTTCTGCTTCACTATGAGGCTGGGAACGTCATTTTGAAACCATTCCGCCAATCCGATGCTGTGACATGAGCTAATTCGACTTTGCAGATCGTCAACCCCAAGGGTGAGATGAAGGGCTCTGCCATCACTGGCCCCGTCGGCAAGGAGGCTGCTGAGCTGTGGCCCGTAAGTGCTACCTACAATATTAACCCCACTGAGGAACCATTTGTCCTAACGTTTCTTTCTCCAGCGTATTGCCAGCAACTCCGGTGTCGTCATGTAAGAGGTTGTTTCGAAGGAGGGAGGTTTTACTTTATACAGTGGAGACAGAGGAAGAAGAAAAAAGACATAAATGAACAAGTCCCCCCCGATGCGATTCTTATAGAAGCGTGGAAATAATTTTTCTGCCTCTTATTTTCCCCCCTTCCGGATTTCTTTTTTTTTATTTTGACTCGGGGGAAGAATGGGAGGGGAGGAAACGGGAAAGTAAAGTCGCTGGATTGGCAGGCTCTTGCATTTCGGTTGCGGCGTGTAAGGATGATTCAATATCAGGTATCGCATCAAACGGACAAAGAAAAAAATATCCAAGTCCTAAGTCCTCTTTAAACAGTGCTGGGTGAAACTGCTTGTTGTGATGCCATCATTCCTGTAACGTAACGCAAGCCAGAATGTAATTAATCATAGCCCCGAGCAGCTATTGAAACAGTCAATGAAGAGCCTATAAGGATAGCTGCTAAGGGCCGTGCCTTTCTCATCAACTAGCTTGTAAAAAGACGACACAACCCTGTAGGATTTCTTGTGTTACCATCTCGTTCATAGCAAAATTTGAGACACTGCCTAGTGTCCACTTATCTATTGGTCCACTTGGCCCATCTAGGAAATTCTCAGAGTCAGGATACGTACCTAATAGATTTGGCCGGCCGATTACCCTGTATGAACATTCAAGCAAAGAGGCGTTAATAAAAAGTAGTTCTAATCTATCTACTGGTACTATTGCAATAGAGAAGTCGCAAGGGAAAGTACTTAGTATGAATATAGAAATGAATGCCTTTTTACATTTATGGGCTTGCTCTTTTGCGTCTCTTTTATGACATACTCACTAAATATATAGGTAGTTTGTACGCTATACAGCCCATTTAGTGTACAACTCCTCTATTGTGTCATTAGCAATTAGTCACTTACACAGTCAAACACATCGCAACAACCACGAGAACTCCATTCAACAACTCGAGAATCGTTTTATTAAGGCCAAGAAAGGTAGCTATAACCACCAGTATACCTCTGAAAAAACAAAGAAGCCCGATATAGCCTCTCATAAGATGCCCTGCCACCGCGTAACCGTGTTTTGCACAAAAGCAAGATGTGTGGTCCCCTCCTATATACTGGGTGTAAACTACCTGCCTAGGTAGAAAAAGAAAAAGAAAAAAAAAGAAAAAAACTAAAACAGGCAAGAAAAAGAAGAACGAGAAAAAGATAAAAGAGAAACATGTATCAAACCAAAGAAAAAGTTTGAAAGGAAAAAAGTGAAAAAATAGTAGTATTTCCCTCTGTATAAAAAACCACCATTCTTGGGGGAAGCCGCCAACGCCGAGGGCTGACCAGTCAGCTATATGCTTTTTTTGTGTAAAGCCAGTCCCAATGCTGAAAAGGAAGAAAAAGGCAGAAAAGAAAAAGAAAAAAGAAAAGAAAAAAGGAAGATAACGACAAAAAAAGAGAAACGAAGTAAAGTAATCGTATACAGATGTCCAAATGCATCGTTTCCCGGTTCTTCATAGCTCCATCCACTGCAATTATAACCTCCCATTCTCCCTCTCCTTCATCTCCACTCTTTAGATGATTAATGACTTTTGTCTTTTGTGGTTCAAGTATGTATTTACCCGATATGGTATGTGCAAGTTGTCTGCCCAATTCTGTTGGCAATACACAAACACGTTCTGACGCCCAACCATGATACATGAATCGCTAGTTGCGGGTTGACAGAAAAAGTCTTATTCCCGCAGTGAAGGAAAAAGGTGGTGGTATAAACATCGTACAAGCAAAACATGATGCTGTAAGATAAGGCCTGAGCCTCCCCTTTTCGATGAGTTGAGCCATATGTTTGCCTCCCCTTTGGCTAGATTGAAAATAGAAATCGACTTTACGATGGAGGATATGGGTATCCCATCCCATGCATTTGCTGTGGTGGTTGTTGAGGGGCAAAGGGCGGTGGCATCTGATTTTGCTCAATCGGCTCCTTCTTAGCCGCCTTCATCTTGGGCTTGGGAGCGATAAGCCCAACCCTCTGCTCAGCCGCTGCCTGCGCGGCCTTTTTCGCAGCGAGGGTTGCCTTTCGCTTCTCCACAGCACCAGCCATGTTGCCATTGGCCCAGCGACCTGAAATGGTTTGTTAGCAAGCTGAATGCGACAACAAATGTAGCGTGTTTTAACAGCGTGATACTTACTCTTCATAGACGCTGACATCTTCTCCGACTTGGTCATGGACTTGTAGTCCTTTGGTGGCTCTTCAGCTTCTTCGCCATTGGGCAGCGACGATGGTGTGCCCTTGCGGCTCGCGGGAGTAGTGCGTACAACTTTGATCTTCTGAATCTTACGGTTGGGGCCTAATGCCGCTTCTGGCTCGAGCATCTCCGGTAGGACAGGGAACTCTTCTCCTCCAACTGAGGGAACAACGTTGATGCGCTTGTTCTTCTTCTTTGTGGGAGCTTGAGAAGCCTCCTCACTCTCTTCGGCGTCGTCGCGGAATCGTTTCTGTCGCTTGGGGCGGAACGAATACGACGACTCGGCAGTATGCGAAGTGGAATCTGAGTCGGCAGTCGAAGGCCGCGAATCGCCATTGTCTGTAATTGCTGAAGACGGCTCGCTGATGTTCTTGCCCTTGGGGATCTTGAGAGTCAACAGATGGCGACGCTTGGGCGGCTCTTCTTCAACGAAGTGGTAGCCCAGAGGGTCCTCGTCGTACTTGGGGGGCTGCTTGACTCGCTTATTACGGCCCGATCTTGATGGTGTTTCGCGTACAGAGGAATCTTCGCTTGGAGGAGCAGGCGCGAGCTCTTCAATGATGCTGGGAACATTCATCTTGGGCCGTGCTGCACGATTGCGTCTCCTCCTGCCATCTCCAGCTTCGTCGTCTGAGATGGACTCGCTGTTGAAACTGGCAGCAAAAGAGACCTGACTTTCATCGTTGTCGGCATTGGCAGTTCTACGCCGTCTGGGTCTGGCGGTTGGAACCGGTGTTGAGCTGCGGCTGACATCCTGTGTTGCCGGATCGAACAATTGAACAGGCTTCCGCTGTCTCTTGCCAGTGACTTCGTCTGCCTCGGTCGCCTTGGCTGTAGGCTTTGGCTGATTGCGTAGTGAACGACCCCGGGTCATGATTCCTGCCTGTTGTGTCTCTGGATTCTGGCGGCCAATCTTGGATGGATGTGGGTCATACTCAAATCCATAAGCGGCTGCCATAATACGATCCTGGTTCTGCAGGTAGCGTGTCTCAGTCATGCCTTCTCTGTCCTTGGACCTATAACCCTTTACGACAAATTCAGGTTCTTCATAATTGACGCCGTGCTGGTGGAAGTTGCGTGTTCGAGACTCATACTTGACGTCTGCCACGCGCCGGCGGAGCGAGTTTTCGTAGTCATCGACAATCTTGCCCAGTCCGTTCCACTCGGTTTGCCATTGAACAAGTGAAATGTTGATAGATTCCAAGACCTCGTAGAGATCCTCTGTTGACATTTCCTCGAAATTCTCGAGAGCGGCAAGGTATTCATTAGGATCTCTAAGCTTGCGATAGCGGAATGATCGGCTGCGCTCGGGTGGCTCTTCAGTTACATCAACGTCGTCGCCGTCATCTCCACCAGCAGCCGGAGAATTGGAGGCAGTGGGGTCAATCGAATCGGGCACAGGGGAGCCCCGTAAGGGTGTATTGAGAGCTGGTGTGGGCGCCTCGATCCCGGCAGCATCCGGAATGTCGTCGTTGTCATCGACCATTGGCTCCATGTCATTGGCCTCTCGGTCATCAGCAGTTTGGTCTTCGCTGGTAGTGACCTCGTCCTCTTGCTGCGCTTTCTTTTCCGGATACGCGACATACTCTCCATCGATATATGGAGTCAGGTGAGCCCATCTGCCTTCAGGCCGAGGCTGTGGCTTAAACGGGCCTCGCTCAGAGGGCTGAGATGGCGGCGCTGGATCTGCAGGCTTCATATTTGCGCCTTCAACTTGAACCTGGATCTCTGGTAATGGTGGGCTGACAACAGCGTCAGCACCGTCCTCGGGCAATGACACGCGTGGCTCGACGCATGTGGTGTCAGTGCTCGTCGACTGAGATGCGTCCAATGTCGTGGAGCCGAGAGCAGATATTGATGGAGAGGCCGGAGTGCCATCGGCTTCGTCCTCGGCCGCAGCAGTGACTGTGATGGGGGGAGGGCTGGGTGCTTTGGAATCTGGCTCTGACTCTGGCGTCTGCGCTTCATGGGCCTCTTCCGCCTGTACTTGAGATTTGAGCTGCTGCACCGACGGCGCAGTGAGTGTAATCAAGTGCGCCGCTGCCGACGGATAGTATGGCGGCTCTTGTGGTTGAGCCCGGGCCTGAGACTCTTGCTGAGCCTGAGGCTGGGGCTGCGGGTGTGTGTCGCTTTCTGGTGGTGCCTCAGGGTTTTCTTGTGGAATTTCCTTTTCGGGAAGTTGGTTAAGAGGCTTAATACATGCAGTTTCTTCAGCGGGAGTGTCATTTTCAGCCGCATGTGTCAAGGCCGTGTTATTGGCCTCTGCGGTCGCATGCACTGCAGGCGGCGGTGTGGAAGGGGCTGGCGACATCTGCACGGGCTGCACACTCGGCTCTCGCTCACGATCATTGCTGTTGACAATGCGGCCAGAGTTCTGCGGCGTGCTGCTGCGTGGAGACTTGAGCTCATCCGCGTAGCTTTCAGGTGGTGCCGCCATCTCATCGCTAAAAGTGCGTGTGGCGTCGCCCTCAGCGCGAGCATTGGGCTGTGGCTCAGCCGTCTTCTCATCAGCGGTTGAGGCTGGTGCGGCCGAATCGGGCAGCCTTGCACGGTCTGCCTGCGGCTGGGGCATGTTGATGTCAGCGGCCGCAGAAGTAGAAGCAGAAGCGGAAGCAGAATCAGAATCAGAAGCAGATGCAGGGCCTGCAGCATTTCCAGATGGATCAACATCCAGACTTGTTGGGGCTGGCGCTGCGGCGTGGTCGGCAGACTTGAGGTCGCTGTCCTGGTGCGGAAAGCCTGAATGGGCTGTTGTCGGTTTTTGTGGGGCCTCGACGGACAGGTCCGTGGATGAAGCATTTGAGAGATCCATGTGAGCGCTGTCGGATTTCTCAGAGTCGGAATACAGCACGCCCACCTCAATGGTGTCCTGGACGTCGTTTTCGTCGTCGTCAAACTCATCCCTGTAGGCTCTCGACTCGGAAGTCTTCCTGGCGGGATAGCGGCGCCGGCTGGATGGCGTGTCAGCATCAACAGAGGCGCCTCGCCTCTTGAGTCCAGACCCGTAGAGATCCTCGGAATCGTAGCTGTTGCTGTCAGGCCGTCGCCTCCTATTACGAGGGGCAGAGGCAGCTGCTGATGCCGAGCCTGGAATGGCGCTTGAAAAGTCAATGTCGTCGTCAATCTGCTCAAACGTGTAGTCAACACGCGCGCGTTTGCGCAGGCTGTGACCGCCCTTCTTGGGGCTGTCGTTTTCAAAATCTTCATCAGCCACGCTGTAGTCATCCATGGTCTTTGATCTCTTTCTCAGATTCAGAGGCCGGGTTGTTGGTCCCGGCGTTGAGAAGGTGAAGGCGGGCTGAAGAGTCTTTTGGGCGCGCCGGTTTTGCTGTGCGGCTTGTGGAGTGTTAGTGGCATGCGCCATGATGGGACTGGCGGACGACTGATTCCGCTCAAAAGAAGCGTCTGAACCAGACGTAGGAGATGAAGAAACTCCCTGAGGCTTGCGACGATTTGTTGTTGGGCGGCGAGCGCGGTCCATGATGCCAGGCCGCCGCAGCCTGTGGTGGAAACAAGAAGGTTCCTTAAAGGGGTGTAAGAGGACGGGCAGTGTAGATGAGAAGATGTCCGCGAGGTCAGGGCAATTCCGCAAAAGACGGGCGGAGATGATTATGGGTAAGAGAAGATGCAGAAGAATGAGATTCTGCGATGAGGAAAGGGAGTGAGTGAAAAGGGCTCGCCAAAGTGTTGATGGCGATGCTTTGTATCAAAAGTGAGAGGCGAATGAAGCGTGACGTGCCGGCCGGAGCGAGCAGGTTTTTCCTCCCGCCAACAAAGCAACAATAGCAATCAACAATCAGCTGCGGCAAAAGACGCACACCAGGCACAATACGCAGACAAAATAAGAGCCGCCGCCCGCTGCTGCGATGATGCCGCGGTGAGCTGAATATCAGAGATTTCTGAAGGCAGCCTTTTTCCACGCTGTCAGTGCAGTCTCCTGCGTTTTTTGAGTCGTGGATCGAATAAGTTCGCAGGGAGGTACGTACCGGCAACCGCTGGCCAGTTAGAACGCAGGACAGTGCCGTGGCTTACAAGTCGCCAGCGCACCTGGTATTCAGTACAAGCTGCTAAAAAAAAAAAAGCAAAGCAAAAGCGTCCCATCCGGGGTTCTTCCTCTAGCTGTAATCCAATCAGCGCTTATGTACCAATGTACCTTTAGCCCTTTCCGGTCCTGGAGGAGCGCCATCGCCCGTGTATCACAAACAAAGCTTGCTTTTACATACAAAGAATCTGCAGAACATGAAAAAACCGGCAGAGCATAGACAGACAATACGGGCTGAGGGCGATGACTGACAGACGTGCTCAGGGGGGCGGCGCCAGTTATGGCTTTGTCATGCAAACAACTGCTAGTACCAGGTACAAGCACCCTTTTTTTGTTTGATCATTCACGTGATTTTGCAATCGGTGATTATAGGTGCCTTGGGCACAGCCATTAGCTCCCTGTGGATGATGCTACAAGGCCAAAAGCAGCAACTAATACGGCTCGCCCTATTTCTCACGGTAGAAAACCTTAACTTCTGAGCGCCTAACCCGCTGCAAGACCCGCTGAATCTGCTGAGACTTTGCACGAATGCTCCCGCCCCGTAGATCCGGCGCCGCTTTTATCATTCCATCCACAGCGCCTTGTTTTGCTGCTTGTACTTTTCCCTTTCCACAACAGCCCGTCTCTGCCAGGAGCTAGAGCTTGCTGCAAACCGTCGTTGTGCATCTATTCCACTCTCTGTCAACAAAGGGTAAGCGTGAGCTGAAACAGCTTGCAGTACAAACAAGCACCAACTATCGAGCCTATAATGCTGACTGTTTCAGGATCTCTTGTTGTACTTGCATATCCCTATATCGTCACCGACCGCAACTGCTTACCCCACCGTGCACACCACGCTATTACCCCGTGCTCGTATCAGCCATAATCTCCAGGTACCTTGGCTTCTAAGCAAACCAAACACCCGGTTTGGCATCCGTGCATGAATCAACACATCCAGCTGCATACGTGGCCATAGAATCTGTCTGGTCCAAATAGACAAACAGTCCCACGCATTACGCCATGGCCTCCAAAAAATCCAAGGCAGCGCCTGCCGACGACAATCTCGACGAGCTCTTCTCGGGCATTGGCCACGACTCCAAGGCCAAGAAGCCGTCCAAGAAGCCCACCTCGGCCGCCGCCAAAGCAATTGGCAATGACGATATCCTCGCCGACCTAGAATCGGAGCTTGCTCCCCAGCCTGCGTCTCGCCCACACACACCTCGTCTTAAGGAGACTATCGCTCGACGCTCGACGGCAACCCCTCCCATTGGAGACGACAAGGCCACTGCTGCGCGCAAGTCCACCGACAGCTCCAGGAGCCTCAGAGCCAGCTTCACCCCCAGTGCCACAAGCTCCGAGCTCCATGAGTCGGAGAGGAGGGGACCGGTGGAACAGGCGCAGCCTCAGCAATCCGGAGGGGGATGGTGGGGTGGAATCCTCTCAACCGCGACCGGGGTCATGAAGCAGGCTGAGGCTGCGTACAGCCAGATTCAGCAGAACGAAGAGGCAAAGAAGTGGGCAGAGCAAGTCAAAGGCCTAGGAAGCGGCATTGATGTGAATGTGTTGAAAAGCTATGGTGAGTCCCATGTTTTGTCTTGCGCCGAGTCAACGCCAAAGGTGTCCAACTAATCTCCTGTCTACAGGCGACGAGATTCGCAACCGTGCACTGCCAACCCTATCCAACATAATCAACACCATCGCTCCTCCTATTGGCTCTCATGAGCGCCTCCTCATTCACATTACCCACGATCTGGTCGGATACCCGTCTCTCGACCCTCTCATTTACGAAGTCTTCTCCGATGTGATGCAGCAGGTGGAAGGCGGCGAGCTCCACGTTGTCCAGAGAGGCCATGAAAGCAGCCACCCGCGATCTAACGACAGCTCTGCCGGCTGGGATGATGGCCCCTGGTGGAGACAAGTTGACCAGCCTCGAGAGTTGGGTGTGGTGAAGGGCCTTGTCGAGGGCACAAAGCTCTGCCGCGTTAATGCAGAGTCGTTTGCGACCGAGTACTTTGCCTCACAGGGAGGCATCGAGGCTGTGAGGGCGCAGGCAAGATCGGGTGACGGCGAGCCTGGTGCAATTCGCACTTCGGATCTGTTCTTGTCCGTCCAAGCGATTGTCACTGACCAGGACAAGACCCTTTTCGGCCGAACTTCCGCCGCCGAAAAGGAGAAGAAAGAGTCCGATGACTCGGAGGAAGAGAACGAGGAAGAGTTCCGGTTTGCCATTTTCATTGTTGACCCGGTCCATGAAATCGAGTATGCCACCATCAGCCAACCCTTCCCCGCCAAATGGGCCCGTTGGCTTGAGGCCCCTCGTCCTATGACCCCCGAGTCTGGGGACGAAGAATCCCTGCATAACCGTGTGCATGAGGACATCCGAAGCATTGTTGAGACTGGTGAGCTTGACCCCAGAGAGTGGGTAGCCGGCTGGGTGAAGGACTCTCTTGCGCTCTCTGTTGGTATTGTAGCCCAATGGTATGTCGCTAGACGTATGCAGGTTGGAGTCAGTCACCCCAGGACGAAGGTGGAGAATGAGGACGATGATGATGACGAAGAGGAGGAAGAGGAGTCTGATGAAGACACAGAGTAATGATACCATGGCCTATGTCATTGATAATGTTTGGACAATACCATTAGATTACCCATCGTGTTCGAACTTGTGAGGAGAATGCGCCAAACGTAGGTCCTGTGATTTCTACGGAGTTTTTGTAGCTATCTGATATATCGTTGTTACTCAGACACTCTTTAGCATACGGCATGAAGCAGACACAGTAATAAAACATGATAGTTTGTCGTCCTTTAGTTCTTGAAAATGCATCTTACACATACCATTTACTCTATTTTCTTAGTACTCTATAGCCTGCTTACTTGATGAATGCACCCATATCTTTATCACGTCCCTTTCCTTTGCTCTTCATCATCCTGTGCTACAGTCCCGGCATGGCTTTCCCCAGCTCTCCCTTGGCCGCTCTCGTTGCGCCCTCCATCTTGACAAGCCTCAGCGGGCGATACTCCGGATTCCACATCTGCTCCTTGATCCACTCCTCAAGATCGTGATCATTGGATGGGATATCCTTTTCAGTCGCCACGCCTTCTTTCACTGCCGCCTGAATCACGCTCTTTGCTACCTGGACGCTGACAGTCCTTACTTCCTCCACGTCTGGCAAGAGAGGTGCGGTTGGGTCCTTGAGAACGGGGCTCAGCGATGCAACTCCTTGCACGGCCGCGACGAGCATGCGGTCGGTGAGAAGCTTAGAGCGGCTGAGAATACAGCCGAGCCCGATGCCGGGGAAGACGACAGAGTTGTTGCACTCGGCAATTTCAATAGTGATGTCGTTTCCGTCTTCACCCCAGGGGCCGGTGACGGGATCAAAGGGAGATCCTGTTGCGACGAGTGCCTTGCCATTGGTCCACTTGAGCAAGTCCTCTGGCTTGGCTTCGTGGAGTCGAGTTGGATTGGAAAGAGGGAAGATTATTGGCCGTGGAGAATTTTCATGCATAGCCTTGACAATTTCTTCGGTGAAAGCGCCAGGAACGGTGGATGTTCCGACGAGGATATTGGGCTTTACTTGCTTCACCACTGAAAGGAGGTCGTTGCCATCGCTCTTCCACTCGGAGGCATCTTTGACGTATATTTTCTGAGCGTCTGAGACTTCGAGCTTGGATGTCAACAGACCGGGCTTGTCAATCAACCTAATGAGACCATTAGAATAAAATCTTTCGAACATGCATCTCAGGCTTAAGAATAGGCTTACCAGATGTGCTGTGAAGCTTCCTCGTGAGTAATGTTCGTCTCTGTCGCAATTGCGTCTCTGACTTGATCTGCGATACCAACTCCAGCACTCCCAGCGCCAAAGACAACCATGCGAGTCTCACTGAGTTTCTGTCCGCTGGCGTGCAGTGCAGCT
This sequence comes from Trichoderma asperellum, assembly GCF_020647865.1. NCBI lineage: Eukaryota > Fungi > Ascomycota > Sordariomycetes > Hypocreales > Hypocreaceae > Trichoderma > Trichoderma asperellum. Next base: position 2,098,191 of record NC_089417.1, read on the forward strand.
ATGATAGCCGCAAGTGTCACACAGCCAGTTCCCTGAACATCATCGTTGAAGCAGGCCATCGTGGGGCGATACAACTCCAACAGACGTCTGGCTGCAATTTTAACAAAGATTAGTCTGAGACGAAATAAACATTATGGCTGTGAGTGACTTGATGCTAACCGTTTCTTAAGCCAAAGTCCTCGAAATGAATGTAAGCTCGGGGAAATAGCTTTCGAGCAGCGTCGACAAAGGTCTGGATAAAATCGTCATACTGCTTTCCTCTTACCCGACGGTGGCAGAGACCAAGATAGAGCTCGTCTTTGAGCAGATCTTCATTGTCAGTGCCGCAGTCTATGACGACGGGAAGGGTTCGACTGGGATGAACACCGGCGCAGAGGGACGCGAGAGTCAGCTTTGCTCCAGATATGAGAATGCCGCCTACGCCCTGATGATAGAAACCAGAGAGAGATAATTAGTGTATTTCTTTAGATGTTTGATAGAAGGCAGCCAAATATACCTGGTCGCCAATGCCAAGAATTTCCTCGCCGTCTTAGGAAATGAGTTAGCATAAGATAAGGAAAGCATTAGAGGGACGATATACCTGTTACGCAGATATAGTCGACATCATCTGGAGTCCCCCAGAGTGCAAGATCACTTTGCACGCGTTCAGGGTGATTAATGTCCAAGAAACATCCTTCAGGGCGGCGAAAAAGCCTCGAGTAGTTTTGAATGGCATCGCCCTCCGTCGGAGTATATACTACGCTGAACATTTCCTTGAGATGAGTAAGCAGCAGCTTGAAATACAACACCTCATTCTGGTCCTTGAGCGAGGTTAAAAATGTATTCTTGGCAAGGCTGTCGCTTCTGGATAGATATTGCTGGTATGCGCGCTCAGCCTGATGGTCCAAAGTCTGTTCATTCGCGGGAAGCAGCCCAGTCAAGTTGAAGTCTCGACGCTCCTTTTGCGTAAAGGCAGATCCTTTGTTGAATGTCGGGCTATTTAAAAGTGCTGTTCCGGTAAGAGCGCAGTCGAGAGGGCCAACTGTGCTAAGCGGGAGGTTTCCAAACTTGGACGATTTGGTGAGAGTCATGGCGGGCGAAGACGAAGAGCGGCCTTTACAACTAGCTGGGATCTTGATTTCTATTCAGAGAGTAATAAAATGATATGAAAGTAGGTAGGGCGAAATGATGAATTTTAGAAAATGTTCTAGGAACGCTTCTTAGGATAAGGCTCTGGGAGGCAATTAATATGTGAGAAATGGGGAGGGTCGTGATGTCAACAGCGTTGGCGCTGAGGCACATGCATGTACTTCCAAGCTTTAGCCAATATGAGGGATTGGGCGATAAAGCGCCTATGGGCAGGATAGAGCGGCAAGTGACGTAACTGACGATTATTCGTCAAAAAGCATGCATCGGGAAAGCGGCATATACTGATTGTCTCCATACTTTGTGTGCCCAGCTACTGTAACAGAGCAGAAAACGCTGCTATGTTACATCCAGTATAGCTTCATGCATTGGAGGAGAAAAGACAAAAAGAGACACAGAGCGAGACGGCAGTTGACACAGACAACGTGAGTGGTGCGTATTATTTTCTTTCAACAAGTTCTTTTTTATTTTTGCGTCGTCAGACACCTATTATGTAGTCTTTTCAAGTACTAATAGTAGTAGGTAGTAGTCACTTTAGAAACACGTAGTACAGTAATATGTAGGTGCTCTGGGAGCCACGCCGTCGACGGGAAAAAAATTCATTCGGCATGGACTATGATGGCCCGTTCGTCTTGCAACAACGCTGAAGGCAAGAATTATCAGAGATAACCTCGTCTACAATCGATACGCCAGCCCTTCCAGGCACAACTGCAAGACGCAGCGTGCCTGGAAGAGAAACTCGTGGGAAGATTGAGTGGCTGGCATGGATATGCTGCGGATCACAAAGGAAGCAAACAAAAGAAAAATCTCCCTACCGTGGCGTCGATTAAAGCTATTTTCAAGCTTGATAGAGCTTGGGACTTCAGTTCGACGAAAGAAGGACTGCGTGCGGCGCTTTAGAATAGCCGCGCATGGCAACGCCGAAGCGATGCGACCCGAGAAACATAGTTGAGAAAAGGAGCAATTTGGATCGTGGGATGAAAATTGCGAGAATTTGTTTTGGTAGCGGCTAAGGTCTTATCGATTTGCTGGCCTAAATTCTGGCTCGACCATAAACCCCACTTGAAGTTGCTGGCGGCGTATCCCGTCAACTGAAGGCGCCAACGTAGCACTGCCGCTGCAGTCACGGGACTTATATAGAGTGCATCTATTCCGCCATCATTACCAGTTGTTATTGAAGATTAAAGAGCGCTGTTCCGAGGATAGACAAGTCAATCAAGTTGCGGGAGACTATTCTGAGTTATACCCAGTCCCTTCTCTGAAATTATGGACTCTGGATGTCATGAAATAAGCCCGTTATTCCCTTCTTGTCTTTGCCGTTGAGAACATATATCACTAGCCTCCGGGAACTGTGGAGCGGCAAGCTGGTGATAATTTATATCGCCGCCAATCATATTCCTTGCAGTGGCAGGCCGGCGGTGTTTTCTCTCAACACCTTAAGCAGGTTAGCATAGGTACTTCGCAAGTTGGGCTGAGAATCCTTCCTCAGAGGATTTATCTCCGTGCATTACCTCCCTTTGCATCTTGCCCAGCCAATCATACTTGGACAGCGCAGGGTGGGCCACTCGCAATTCTATACCCTTCTGGGTAATAACTAGCCAGGGCTGAGAAAGATCGAATTCCCACTCCGGAACTATGTTATAGGGAGTGGCGCAGGAGTTTCTGCGACTCTCTCGCGATCATATAAAGGTTCTGATTCTGTTGAAATTCTACCAGAGAAAACTTGCAAAATATCCTTAACCAGATTACTGGACATTGAAGTTTAGGACTACCTATCGGATAATATTTATTAAACAACAACACTATTACTACTTTATACCTGCTATTACTACTCAAGTACCTATCCGGTACCTAGCAGGAGTTTTTGCCTGCATATCAGGAACCTACAACCTGTACTAGGTACGAGGTACTCGCTAGTACCCGCGGCAATCTCAGGAGCAGAGGCATGTTTTCTCTACCTGCGGCAGCACGAATGTCGAATGTCTCAAAGATAAGCAGTATGTCCAAGCACCCGATGTAAATGATCAGGTATGCAGATTTGACTGTTTTGTACTAGATGAATTGCACGGCGGTTCTGCCCTTCGATGCTCGGTAGACCTTCGGAGCACAAACAATGGCGTCTATGTTGAACAATCTTACGAATGTAACAATCCGGTCTCTGAGGAGAGGACGAGCGTCTCCAAGTTTTCTTTACCTGAAAACGAGGATTCTGCCGATATAAAAGGCAATAATGATTATAGTATTCATAGACAGGGTGAAAAGGCAGGAAGCCTAGGGTCACCCAGAGCCATGCCAGACCCGCCCCACCCAGTCACTGACAGCAAATCGCTGTGCAATGGCCATCTATTAAAGATTGATGCACATGTAACTGGAAGCCGCCCATTGGTAATCAGCACCGGCGATAACGCACCCACTGGCTCCATTTCTCTAGCCTCCAATGTTCTTCAGGAGTTGACTTCTATTGAGAAAACGCAAGTCAAATATGAATGCATGACACAAACGGACGGCTGTTATGAACTGTGCATTGGGGAGGGCTGCCAAATACCGCGATGGCGCATTGGTTCGGTGATTCTTTACAACATCTGCACAGAAACTTTTGCAACTTCTGTTGCGGCGGACTCAGTTTCTGCTGCAATGACAGAAGCAATATCAATGTGGGGGGAAATCAAGGGTGTGGTTTTTAAGGAAGTTGGCCGCGACGATCCAGCCACATTTCGGATTAAATACAAGAAAAGCCACAGCAGCCACCCTAATGTTTACGCCAAGTCTTTCCTCCCCAGAGAGTGCCCGAGCAGCCTGGTTGTTTATCAAAAGGCTTTGGAGAACACTAGCTACTTGGCCAACATTCTTGCTCACGAGCTTGGTCACATCTGGGGCCTCCGTCACGAGTTTGCACCCGAAAAAGAGAAGTATTTGCCTTCTGTTCGCATTGGAAGCGAGAATCGTCAATCTATTATGAATTATTTCGACGATCTGAGCAAACTCCAAGTTGGTGAACAGGACCGCAAAGAGTTGGCAGCATTTTATGCGCATGGCCAGGCAAAGTACGAGGGCCTGCTAATAGTTAATATTACGGCCCCCTTACACACGTGGTAAATGCAGAAGTGTGTGATACCCAAGACGTTTTGCTCTGTGAATTGCTGCTGAGACTTGGGGTCCCCATTAATCAATCGCTTCCACTTTACAAGCTTTTTAATAAGTATTGTTTATCAGCATGACAGACGGCACGAGGGCAACAGCTCATTGGTGGCACTGATCAATCACCAATTTGTTAATCTAGATTTCTTATCTATGAAAGAACTACGTAGTTCAAACTTGCCTTGCAATCTAGAAACTTTAAACTCGCCTTGCAATCTACTATATCAAATAAGATTCAATCAACACGACGACGATACTCTTGAAGAACACCAAAAACACTGCGAAATTTTGGTTCTTGTAGCATTTACGCTGCATCACAACATTCGATGCTAACAGGTACTTTTAACTTTTAAGCCACACTAATGTGGACAAGCGGCACTGGGGCGCTGGCATGCACCATGCGATAGCAGTGGACCGTTATCACACCTTGATTTCTATTGGAACATTTTATTGAGGAATAATCTATTCGCGGACGGATTTTCGCAGAGCAGTATGACTGGCAGTTACATGGTGTGGCATTATACATGTAATAATGGTAGCTGCCTGCATTTACCGAGTACAAGTAGATATGTGTAGCTACGGGCATGCACCGCCTTGAAACATACTTCTATGGATTGAAGTTGCTAGCAGAGCCATTTACACAGATACTTGAACATAACGTCTTACGTTGTCCTTAGTCCGCGAATACAAAGCTTTAGTGCTGGTAGATATATTTCCTGTAAGACTAGTAAAAGATGCAGAAAATATTATATGGAACAAGTACGGAGTACACCTAGTATTTTAGTGCGATCCCTTACGATTTAAGTGCCTTCACTTACAGTCAGGGACACAACCCTTAAACTTTATGCATTAGTTGATGCTACTATAGCTATATATCTACAGGAAGGGGAATCTTGTCTAACAATAGGACTTTCATATAGTTAGCCAATATCCAGGTGTAGACAACAAGAAAAAAAAAAGATCTTGCATTACTATTACAGTAAATCTCAGCCAAACATCTCCTTGCACTATATGGATTGTTTTAAACCAAAATAACTTTAATGCAAGTGTATGCACTCAAAACGATCTATAATATTATTTGATTCGCTATATTTTTCTTCTGGAGAGATTATTCTTATGAAGTATTACTTCTGAATTACAACACTTTCATTCACAGGAGACATATTGCAGGATTTTCTATGTAAAAAATGTAAAAAGTCTTCCTAATCTAATCTATAAACAACATGGCTAAGTCCATTGCCTATCACTAGATGATGCACCTACATGTGCTCTATTCAGAGACAGCATCTTAATGGGCACTGCGCTAACCGTACAGAGGATGCATATAGCTAGAACGGGGGCAATTTGCATGCACAGAGCATAAGACCAAGTGATGGGATAGGGGCCAACCTCTGCACTAACGTAACTCCGTGTAACATGCCAGTTGAGCACTGTGATGTTTGACCCCTAGATGACGGGAACGCTAGTTAAATGCTTTCGGTCTGTACCCTGTCGATGACGGGACGCTAGTTGAAAGCCCAACACCAAGAATCCTTATGATGCGCCTTTAGAACTCTCATATTGTACCCTGTCGATGACGGGACGCTAGTTGAAAGCCCAACACCAAGAATCCTTATGATGTGCCTTTAGAACTCTCATATTGTACCCTGTCGATGACGGGACGCTAGTTATATACTCTCAGTCTGTGCCCTGCCGATGTCGAGTGCTAGGCGGGGTGTTGATAGAAATCACCGCCGGTCTGCTGCTATAAATTTGTATATAATTGGCGGCGATGTAATTTATCACCCACATGGTACCTAGTGATTAATTACGGGGAGTCTGTACCCTGTCGATGACGGGAAGCTAGTTGAATGAAACACCAAGAAATCACACTATATGCAATGCAAAGCTCTCATATGTACCCTGTCGATGACGGGAAGCTAGTTGAATGCTTCTGCAACACTTAGAAACTACAGGTGCAGCTTGAACCGTTCTCGATATATATAAGTCATCAATTTGTCTTCTCAGGTTCTTCCTGTCCTTGGAAAGAAAAAAAAAAAAGCAAGTGAAATAATTGCGGAAGGCGACGGATACTTCTCCTATAACTTCAATAACCAAAGCAGTGCTTGGTGCATCTGCCAGAACTACTAGTAGTATGTCGTTGTCTGCCATCCATTTCATTCAATAGTGAACAATGACACTGCATCTAACAAATGTTTTCATATCAGCTATCTCGCAAGATAACCCAGTTCAATGGCCTTATATGAACTCTCGCGTAACCAACGACAGCATCCATGTGGCTGTAACAGCAATGGGCCGTCGCTATCATCCCCTTCGGGAGGTAGCGGCTCCTCTTCAAAATTTAATGGCAAAGTTTGGAGGCCAGCTCTTGATTATAGTGAAAGCGCGTCCAGTGCAGCGAGAATCACGAACTTTCTTCTTGAAGATGAAACTAACATGGATATGGCCCATGAGAAACGTCAAGAGACTTCTAAATCTGCTTTTGATGCCCCTTGCTCAATCTTTGAGAGAAAGTGTCCTCGCTGCCAGCCTGGGTTAGAGCAAAATGATGCTGGTCAGAGCCAAAATATCTGTTCAGCCCCCAACCATGGAATCATTACCTCAGCTGGGCTCTCTTCCCAAACATCTGCTGCTTTCTGCGTCCCAGAGGGTGTAGCTCATAGCTACAATGTGTGTATCACCGAAGAAGGTGCAGAGGGAGAAGTGCGCGTTGGATGGAAAGGCTATGCAACTCGTTGGAAGAAAGGCTCCGTGCTGAGGTATATCGTTTGCGCAGAGACTTTTCCAAGCCTCGAATTGGCAGAGTTGACAGCGCGTGAGGCGGCAAAAGCAGCTTTGATGTGGCAAAATATCGGCGTTCGTTTCAAAAAGGTTGGTCGTGATGAGAAAGCTACATTCGCAATAAAGTATCGCATTGTGCCACACGATTGCAGGCCGGACGTCTACGCTAGTGCTTTCTTCCCAGGGACCTCGCCTGGCGAATTATTTGTGTATCAGCTAGCACTGAAGCCTTCCGATGTTCGCTTCTTGGCTAACATTCTCGCTCATGAATTTGGTCATATTCTGGGTCTCCGCCATGAGTTTGCAGTTAAACCCTCTTTTCTCTGGGGCGAAGCGAATGATCGATCGGTCATGAATTATTTCAGCGATTTGATTCAGCTTCAAGTAGGAGAGCAAGATCGCAAAGACTTGGCGACGTATTATGAATGCGAGGCAGGTCAATACGAAAGGCTCTCGATAACTGATATCGAACCACGGGTATTCCGATTTCCCTGCGTCAATAAGAAATATGATATTAATCGCTATCGATCGACACGAAAACGATTATATCTGAAGCAATTTACGCAGATTTTGTTGTCATTGGCTTTTATCCGCTTTTGTTATGACTTTGCGATATTTGTTTCCTTGGCATGTCGCGCTTTTTTCCTTGGATGAATAGGGGCGCGATGGATATTTTCTTAGGGCTTCATCATTTTTTATTCTCTGTTTTTGGGGTATTAGCGTCTAGGGCCGTTCGTTATATAATTGTTCTCTTTAATGATAAATGGATATTAAAATTTAGCCAATGGGTATAGTCATAGAGCTAAAGAATAATGAATCATTGGCTACTTGAAAGCCATGAGGCGTGTTTGGTATATGTGGAATATTAATCTCATATTTCATTATTATAGATAGAGTGAATATAATAATCGCATCATGCCCACCGGTTTCTGTGCAGACAAGGGCATGAATTCGGGTGGTAGTAGTACATATACACTGTTAATTACAACTTGCTCAACCTTGATGCCCCATCTAGTCGAATGACAGCCCCGTTAAACATGGGATTCTCAATAATGTGCTTGACCTGTAGATAGTTTTAGTCTCCGAAACAGTTGAAGGAAGCATATGCGTAAAGTTTTGAACAGAATACGCACCAAAGAGGAGAACTCAGGCGGGTTGCCCGCTCTGTTGGGAAAGATGAACGAAGCTTCGAGACTTTTCCGCACCCTGTCGTTCATCATAGCCGTCAAGGCAGTTGTAAACAAGCTGGGAGCGATTGCGACGACGCGAATGCCGTAGCGAGCCAAATCTCGAGACATGGGCAGTGCCATTGACGCGACGGCTCCCTTGCTGGCTGCATAGCTGACTTGGCCGTATTGGCCATCGAAGGCGCTTGAGCTGCTGACCATGATGACGACGCCGCGCTCACCATCCGGGCCTTCGGGATCGACCTTGGCGAGATGCACCACAGATTGGCGGATGAGATCGATGGTACCCCTGAGATTGACGCCTAGGACGAGGTCAACTTGATCCAAGTCGAAGGCATCGCCGTTCCGATCAAGGGTCTGGATACTGATTAGCAAGAGACCATCGCTCGAGTCAGTTCACTTACGGCTGCTGGGAGGCCAATGCCGGCTGCTGGAATCACACCGCCGAGCGGCTTTCCAGTCTCCTTGATCCAATCCACCGTGCCTTGAACAGCCTTTGAAATGCTCTCAGTCTTTATCACATTGCAATGGAAGAACTTGGCTGAGGGCCCAAGCTCCTTTTCCAGAGCTCGCCCGGCTTCTTCATCGGATAAGTCGAGGATCGCGACGAAGCCGCCGGATTTGATGATTTCAAGGGCGGTGCTTTTGCCTAGGCCCGACGCGCCGCCCGAGATGATGAAAGTGCGATCTTGGATCTTCATGACTTGGATTGATTATAGGATTTTTTTTTTTTTTTGTTTCTAATGAGGAGCGAAGCATATCCTGAGTGAGCGCGCAAACATGGCAGACGTCAGTTATAAATGCCGGGGCGGGTAGAGCTTATTTGGCCGCGTGCCGAGGCTTAAAGCTCCCAGGTTTCATTTGGCCTTCATAGTCTAAGGCTAGGCCCAGTGGCAGCCCTGGAGATGACTGCACACATGCACATGTATCCCATTGTAAATTTATGTTTCATATATAGAGCCCTTGATTGTAGAATATAATAAAGATTTAGGACATATACGAGTATGGCCTGACCGCTTTCTTCACACTTGGAGAAGTATCGCAATGTGGGCAATCAGCAGCCCGCCATGTACCACATGATGGCTTTGTGGGTTCAAGGGTCTCCATATTCATGCCCAAGTCCGCCTCGACAGTGGTAAGAGTGCAAGCAATTGCTTACATAACCGCAGTCATTGGGCTGCGAGCGTCACTGATAGTGATAGCGTTGCGTAGCGAGACGGAAGGGGCCCATGCACTAAAAGCTGGTGACACCATCCCTGCATAGGTCCCATCTGCAGCGACATCACCTATCGATCCGTTCCATAATCTTTGCAACGGACAACTTCTTTGCAACTTTGCACAGAGCTCTGACGGCGGTCGGTTTCCTCGGAATCTGGTTGCTGCATCACCTACGAGACCAGCGACGATAATTCCATTTCCCATTTATAGCTCAAATACGCCGGACGAGCTTTGCGCCCACTCATGATGAGGCCAAGGCGGTCGTCCGGGGCGAGCGAGTCCAGCGCTGGAACAGCTCGTCCCGAGCAGGTGAGTGGCTCAAGCAAAGGCGGCCGAGGCGAGATTCTCTGAGACGAGATATGCTGAGACGATGATACAATAGGAGCTCGGGAGCATGTACGACTATTTGGCCAAGGTGATACTGCTAGGACCCAGTGGCTCGGGAAAGTAAGTGACCTGCAGAGGACGGGCATTTGGACGACCAATCTGTTGCTTTGAAGGATGGAAAGGTAGCTAACCAGATTCATTTTTACGAATAGGTCATGTTTGCTCCATCGATTTGTGAAGAATGAGTGGAGGATGTTGTCGTCGCAGACGATCGGTGTCGAGTTTGCAACAAAAATAATAAAGGTTGGGAGCGGGGCGCGACGAAAGCGGATAAAACTGCAGGTATTTCAGCCAGCCCCCCGTTTGGCCTTTGCAAGATCAAAGATCTATTATGCTGACATATTCTCTGTCCGATATAGCTATGGGATACGGCCGGAACCGAGCGTTTTCGATCCGTTTCGAGGTCGTATTATCGCGGAGCGGCGGGCGCAATTCTAGTATACGACATCGCATCACATATATCTTTCCGAGGGCTTCAGCCGTTTCTCAACGATGCGAGGGCGCTGGCGTCTCCTCATCTGAGCGTCATGCTGGTGGGAAATAAGCTGGACTTGGCTTCAGAGAACCTCGTTGATACAAGTTTGCCTCCAGCAACTCCCAGCAGCGTGGGCTCGACAGCGACGGGCGTTAACGGTGGGGCCTCCTCTCTATATAGAGATCATGCCGGTTCCATTGGCGCTGGCACACAACAGAGAGCGACAGAGGCACCCGAGGGCCGTGAGATATCCTCCGCCGAAGCGAGTCGATGGGCTAGCACGGTGGGCATTCCGGTCGTAACAGAAGTCAGCGCACTGAACGGCGAAGGCGTAGATGAGGTCTTTAATCGATTGGCCAGAATGATCTTGACAAAGATTGAGTTGGGCGAAATCGATCCGGATGACCCCATGAGTGGCATTCAGTACGGCGATGGCGGATGGAATACGGCCAGCGATGGAGGCAGCATCAAGAGCTCCATCACCGGCGGCACCTTGGATGAGAGCCTGAGCGGCCCACGGAGACGCAGACGAGGGAAGAGCCGTGGCCAGAACTGGAATTTGAGAGAATGGGAAGATGTCTTTACGCTCAGCAGTCGCCGGAGGGGCAGAGGGTGTTGTTAAGGGCCAAACAGCTCCCGCCTACGACCCTTTTTCCTTCTTTTCCTTTCTACACACACATTCACTCACGCACTATACGCACACACACACACACTCTCTCTCTCTCTTGTCTTTTCGAGAGCTTAGCCATATTTATATCCATATGCGCGCACAAAATTCTGGAGGAAATTGTGGAAAATAATATGCATAATCAGCTCTTTTTACGTTTTGTTAATCCAGAGATGAGCTTGAAGACATCAATGACAGCAAGCAATGTTGGCGTTTGGGAACGGCATAGAAGCTTGAATCCTGCCTTTGAATTGGCAGAAACTTTTTTTCTCTCTATTTTTCTGTCTTCAAAATCTTTCTTAGTTTATTTCCGATTATCTTTCCGAAAATATCATTCTTGGTTCGTTCAGGAGGAGTACCGCCTCGCTCTCGTCTCAGTGCACACGTATAGGCTATATGTACCTATTCCACTGGCAATACGTGTATTCATGTACATGTACCGGGCAATGACGAACTGATTTGCGTCGTCAACATTGCATCCAAAAAAGGCACAGCGCTTTTGATGTGCGATAAATTGCCTGCAGCGTCGAGATGCGAACTGCTGCAGCGGCTGCATGTGCTGATGCCCCAAAAACCCCGCCTTGCCGCTTCAAGGCGCGGAGGTCCAGCTTCCGTCATACAACTCCAACAGCCTTGAAGCGTGTACTTTGCACGTATAAGTATTGACATTCAGATCACTTTCGAGCTTTGCATTTTCATTCTCTCATCTCCTTTCTTTATTAAGCTCTTCTATTCCTCTTTTTCTCCTACTTCTAAATCTGGGGCCATTTCACCGGATAGGCCGTCAGATATCACCATCACCTAAACTTGGTGCCCAACTGATTCCCCGCAATGGCGCCCCGAAAGATCATCCCAATTGATGCTGGTTGGCAGTTTAGGAGGACAGACGTTGATGACTTTTCGTTTCTGCCCGTTGCCCAATTCCCCACCAATATCCACCTTGACCTCCTGCATCACAACCTCATTCCTGATCCGTTCATTGGAAAAAATGAACTGGATGTGCAATGGGTAGGAGAGGTGAATGCCTGGCAGTACCGCACGTCGTTCAAGACTCCCAAGATTGGGGCTCAAGAAAAAGCAATTCTTGCCTTTGACGGACTAGATACATTTGCCGAGGTGCTTCTCAATGACAAGAAGATTCTGGAAACAGACAACATGTTCATCCCCGAGCGGGTAGATGTTACGGCACTTCTCAATGACACAGACAACCAACTGGTCATCACCTTTGACAGCGTGAATGTGAAAGGGTGGAAGCGAGTGGAGCAGCATCCTCAACACAAGTGGGGTGTCTGGAATGGAGACGCCTCTAGACTTGGCGTTCGAAAGGCCCAGTATCACTATGGCTGGGACTGGGGCCCGACACTGTTGACGTGCGGCCCCTGGAAGCCCATCAGCCTCGAGATATACGAATCACGCCTCGCTGATTTATACTCAAATGTCACCGTTGATGAGTCTCTCGCCAACGCCAAAGTTGTGCTCCATGCAGCGACCGAAGGAAAGGCATCCAAAGTGCGGTTTGACATCTCCCTAGGCCAGACTGCCCTAAGCGAGACTGTTGATGCTACAAAAGGAGATGTAGTAACTACCTTTAACATCAACAAACCAGAGCTGTGGTACCCTCTCCGGTATGGAAAACAGCCACTATACACGATTACTGCTACACTACTCGATGGTAGTGATGAAGTAGATGTTGTGTCAAAGAGAATAGGCATCCGAAAAGTCGAGCTTGTTCAGAAACCACTTAAAGACCAACCAGGAACATCATTCTATTTCCAGGTTAACAATATCCCAGTATTCTGCGGTGGCAGCAACTGGATCCCCGCAGACAACTTCACTCCAAGAATTACCAAGCAAAAATACCAGGACTGGGTTAAGCTTCTGGTCGAAGGCAACCAATCCATGCTGCGTATCTGGGGTGGCGGTGTTTATGAGGATGAGAATCTGCTTGATGCGTGCGACGAAAATGGAATTCTTGTCTGGGTTGACTTTCCGTTTGCTTGTGGAAGCTACCCATGCTGGCCAGAGATGCTGCAATCTATCGATAGAGAGGCCAGAGAAAATGTCAAGATCCTGAGACACCATCCGAGTATTGTCATTTACGCTGGTAATAACGAAGATTACCAGTATCAGGAGAGCGAGGGGCTCACATATGACCCCGAAGATAAAGATCCTCAGAGCTGGCTCAAGACAGATTTCCCCGCTCGCTACATTTACGAGCACCTCCTCGTGCAAGTGTGCAAGGATCTTGTTCCGGAGACATACTATCACTATGGCAGTCCCTGGGGAGGCAAGTCGTCGGGCGATCCAACAGTAGGAGATATTCATCAGTGGAATGTGTGGCACGGCACTCAAGAGAAATATCAGAATTTCAACAAGCTGAGTGGGCGCTTTGTTTCTGAATTTGGCATGCAGGGCTTCCCATCTGTTAAAACTATCGATGCTTACCTGCCAAAGGGCAAAGATGACCCGGATCGACACCCACAGTCCGACATTGTGGATTTCCACAACAAGGCCGATGGCCATGAGCGCCGAATTGCTCTTTATCTCGCAGAGAACATAACCTTTACGACAAGTCCACTAGAACAATATGTCTACTCTACTCAGCTGATGCAGGGAGAGTGCCTGTCATCTGCGTACCGGCTCTGGCGCCGCGAATGGAAAGGGCCCGGACGAGAATACTGCAGCGGAGCTCTTGTGTGGCAGCTGAACGATTGTTGGCCCGTGACATCGTGGGCTCTCTGCGATTACTATTTGCGACCAAAGCTCGCCTACTTTACCGTAAAGCGAGAGCTCAACCCCTATACCGTTGGAATCAAGCGAACTGAACATCGCCATCCCAAGGATAAATATACAAGAGTTGATATCAAAGTAAAGACTAAACTTGAGATTTGGGCTTCCAGCTTTACACTCGATGATGTCAAAGTAGACTGCGTTGTCAAGGGGTGGGATGTGGAGACGGCTGAGGAAGTCTTTAGCAAGACTATCGCGTCATCACAGCAGCTGCTGGGTAACCAGAGCACTGAGTTGGCAATCATCGATCTTCCTGTGAAGACTCCTAATGCTGGTCTGGAGGGTCGCACTATTGTAGCGGCATATATCTACCAAGATGGCAAGCTACTTGCTCGATATGTCGACTGGCCGCAGCCGCTTAAGCATGTGCACCTACAACAACCTGAGAGATTGATCGCGAAGCTCTCTCAAGATAACAGCTCGGTCATACTAAGTGCGGACGTACCGGTCAAGGGTGTCGCCCTAGAATGCGACGACGAAGCGGTCAAGTTTGACGACAACCTAATTGATCTCGTGCCGGGCGAAGAAGTTCCGGTCCGTGTGACGGGAGCTACGAAGGATACGGTGATAACGACGAGATACTTGGGGATCTCCAACTAGATTGTATCTCGTTTATTTTTGGACCTTAGTAGTTTAATTGATAGATAGACCGGTATTCAATGAAACCTTTTTAGTGAATCAATCGCTCTTTGATGTGTTTTACGTTATTATTTCTGTATAAATATATCAATTTGAAGTGATATTCATTGTGTCAGCAGTTGTAAACATTTAACTACATAGTAATATATCCGAGATTTTAGGGGCAGTTGGGCCGTTTCCGCGGACTGAACTTAAGCTCGACTTACTGCTGCACGTTTCCGGATATAGGCCTGGCGTTAGCAAACTCCGGCGACCTGGTGTAAGTCTAGTTATTAAAAATCATAGAAACTTGGTTGAAGAAGGAAGATGGAAAAAATATAAAAGCTGCTTGAAATGAATTTAAACGAATTCTCTGTGAATACTCTCTTCATTCAGAGACAATAAATTGCCTGCTATAAAAAGGCTACAACCCCTACTATCACCGCCTTCCAATAATGGCTTCTGAGTCTTCTCTTCCTCCCACGCATCGCGCTCTTGTGCTGCGCTCGCTCGACTCTCCATTAAAAGTTGAAATCCTTGCAACACCAAAAGCAACTTCAGGAAATGTTGTTGTTCGAGTCCTCGCGGTCAATGTCCTATCATACGGCCGCGAAATCCTGGACGGCACCCGGCCATACCCCTACCCAAAGCCATATACTCCCGGTGGAAGTGCAATTGGAAGAATTGCCGCCGTAGGACCAGACTCTACAGTCCTTACACCTGGACAATTGGTCCTTGTGGATGTCATGGTTCGTGCCAGAGATGATACGTCAATTAGTTACCTGATTGGTATACACAACGGGTTTTCTAGCGGCTCTGTAAAACTCGCTACTGATGAATGGCGAGACGCTACATATGCCGAGTATGAAAAGGTTCCTCTGGAGAACTGTTATGCCTTAGATGAGGCCCGCCTTCTTGGAGATCCTGCCAGCGGTGGTTTAGGCTACTCTGTTGACGACCTTTTATACATCCATCGCCTGCTTGTTCCATTTGGAGGATTTAGAGATGTCGATCTCAAAGTTGGAGAGACTATCCTCATTTGTCCCGCAACCGGGCCTTATGGCACTGCGGCAGTAAGCCTGGCTCTCGCATTAGGAGCCAATGTAGTTGCAATGGGAAGAAATGTCCGGGTATTGGAGAAGCTTGCAGCTACAAGCGACAAGATAAAGACGGTCCAGATAACCGGAGACGTTGAGAACGATACCGCAGCCATTAAGAAATACGGCCCAATTGACGTCTTTTTCGACATTTCGCCGCCAATGGCTGCCTCTTCGACTCATATCAAGAGCGGCATCTTGTCCCTTGCGCACTCCGGCCGAGTCAGTCTCATGGGCGGCATTGCGGGCGATATATCCATCCCCTACGGCACAATCATGTTTAATGACTTGAAACTCCACGGGAAGTTCATGTACGAGAGGAAGGACATTAGGATGCTGATCAAGATGGTAGAATCGGGCGTCATGGGACTTGGGGAAAAGATTGGAGCCCGCGTTGAGGGCAAGTTTGGTCTTGAAGAATGGGATCAGGCTTTTACGGCTGCAAAGGAGAATGCTGGGCCGGGGCAATATGTTGTCATTGCTCCCTGAAAGACAGATCGTTATAGTAGATTGTTAAAAACGGCATATAGTAACAAATTTATTCAAGTTTAACAAAACGATAATACTTCGCTACGCTTTTTATATAAACAGAACTCTATGAGTCAATGTAGGCCTTTCGGGTCGCAGGAAAGTCAACAAAGCCCTTTCCCGCAACAAAAGTTGTGTGCCATGGCTGTTCATTTTTGTTTTCAGCCAACTTCAGATACGCCTCTGCGTGGGCAGCGCCCGAAACGCCACTAGTAACTGCTCTTCCTTCAGCGGTACGCTCATCGGCGAAATAGAAGCTACGCAGAATGATCCTTGTTAGTCCATCTGGAATCATAACATATAAAGCGATAGTAGAATTAACTCTGGAAAACTTACCCGTAGCCCTTGCTCTTATAATGCACGCTTGCACCGCCGATCCACGCGGCGGCAGCGCTCTTACCAGCAGCAAGCGTGACGAAAATCGGATTAGACATGGTGACTGCGTTGAGCCAGTTGCCAGTGTAGATGAAGGCCTTTGACAAGGACTTGTCCAGCCTCTCAAAGCCTGCAACGGCCTCTCTGGCTGCGATATAGGCCGAGGTGTTATTCAGCCTCAGGTCCTTTTCAAAAGCATCAATGTCGACGGTGAAAGGATTGGAGCCGTCAGCGGGCGGCGTCAGAGCGGCGGCATTATAAATGACCACGTTGGGATCGGCGCCGAGCTTCTGGCGGACGGATTCGAAGATTGACGGGACGGTGTCTGGCTTGGAGAGGTCTGCAGGGATCTGGAGCTGCTTGTCTGAGGAGGACTCTTTGATGGAGCGCGAAACAAGGGCTACTTTGTAGCCGGCTTGGGAGAATGCGCTGGAGAGGGCTTGGCCGATGTTGGAGCCGGCGCCGAGGATGAGAGCGATGCCTTTCTGGGAAGCCATTGTTGTTGTTGTTGTTGTTGTTGTTGTTGTTGTTGTTGTTGTTGCTGTTGTTGTTGGTGGTGGTGGTAGTGATACTACTATTGTTGATGATTGTAGTGCTTGTTGCTTTTGATGAGTGTTCGATGTATGCTAAGGCTTTCTCTAAATGCTTGTTTGCTCGTTGCATATCCATCCTTTTATACTACATTTCTGCTATTGATCCATTATATAAAATACAATACATTAATCATAAATTTATAAGCTCATTACCCATCATTCTACGTCTTCTGCATTATTAAGTCTCAGTCTCTCATAACACAATTACGATAGCATGTACCTACAGTCGCATCATGCATAGCCTTGCCAGATCCTTCTGCCGCGCCGTCCAATCAGGATGACGACAGCAACGCCTTGGCAAGGTCAGCCTGGCCTCCAGCCTCATGATTTCAAATCGTGGCTGCCCACCCTTGATTAACAACTCTACTAGGGATGAGGCTGAAGATTGTTGCTTCGGTACTTGCATTGCAAACAACCGCGCGCGATGTGGAGGTGTCTTAAACTAGCGAGGTAGGGTGTTTTGCTAGCTTCAGTGCTGATTTCCGTAATTCCGCTCTGCGTTTGGCAAAGAGTCTCTCTATTGGAAGGATGACGTGATAAATCATACTTAAGTTTCTTGGTAACGCCGTGTAGTGGGTATTCAATGCTCTGCCAGTATAGGAACGTTAGACAGAATACACGTGTCTACCCTCTTAGGTTGGCTACTTTGAAGAAAAGGGGTGAGTCCAGACTAGAACTGCCACAAAGAGACATGTTTTTTTTTTTTTGAGTCTGTATAAACATTGATTCGAGCTTGCACAACTATCTTGTTCAAACTTGTATCTGGTATAACTATTTAATTCAACTTGTATATACATCGTCTCGCTTGCGAAAGATAGACCGACTCATCCTGGATAGTGAACAACCAGGTACAGTGTTAAAGGAAATCTTGCAAATATCCCATTCCCACGCCCAACAAAAACATGCGCCTTTTTCTCCCATAATTGCGTATAAAATCTTGCTAGAGTATCACCATCACCATTTTAATCTGTGAATAAAATATGAAGCAGCTCAAGGCCAGAACAAAAGCCAATAACCCTTCACATTAATGGCTGCCCTCCTTCTTCATTCATCCTCGCATTCAAGATGAACTCGAACGGATCGATTGACATGAGGGTCTCCACGTCAATCATCCTCCAGTCGAAATCCGGATCTTGAGCCCCTGGAAGGTTCATGACACATGAGTGGCCGTCGTTACAAGCAGAAAGAATTGGCGGTATCGATTCTCGGGAGCCGTTTGGCGCATAGTAGTTTAGTGACATGGATGGTATGGAGGGCGGGTACGCAGAAACAGAAGTATCGGAGGG
This sequence comes from Trichoderma asperellum, assembly GCF_020647865.1. Classification (NCBI taxonomy): domain Eukaryota; kingdom Fungi; phylum Ascomycota; class Sordariomycetes; order Hypocreales; family Hypocreaceae; genus Trichoderma; species Trichoderma asperellum. The sequence goes on from NC_089417.1 coordinate 2,116,456, forward strand.
CGTCATCAGGTTGTTAGCCAACGGGAGTGATGGGTCAGTGGGGCACTGAGGCGTCTCGGCGAGGGTTGTTTCTATTCTGCGGCAGGGGCAGTTGGCGCAGGGGGCAACCGTGCAGATGATGCGGTTGATGGCCTTGATAAGAATCTGGGTCTGAGACGGCGACGCCTCGTTGGTTGGAGACATTGTGGAGAGACACTCCAGAGCAACGTGAAGCCACGGTAAGTGGGCATCTACTTTGGTTTTGTCTTGGAGCATGTCGAATCCCAGCACATAGCAGGCGCCTTCAAGGAAGAAGGAAAAGTATTTTGTATCCTGTTAGAAAGGTGTAAGTCCAGGTCCATCTTGTTTCAATGTTCTGTGACCAGCAAGCTTTCGCACATACCTTGCAGAGGGGGTTGATCTCGCACGACTTATTAATGTACTTAATAATCTGACGAGCCGGCTCAAGGCAGTATTCACATGCAGTATCCAGCCACGTCAGCTCTCGAAGCTTGTCGCTAGACTCGGCTCCGGCCTGCGGCGCCGGGCTTCTCAATTTCCCCCTGAGAACAAGGAAGGGGCGGAACATTAATAGCTGAGCATGATAATACACTGAAAAGGGGGTCCCTGTTAGTTTCCAATAGAGCATATAAAGAGAGGATGATATTTCTTGACATACTCGAGGCCATGATGGTCTTGCAAAATCCGCATTCGCCAGTACCTGGCTCTCCCTGGATGTCGAGGTGAACTTCGTACAGTTGCTGCTCTACATACGCCTGGAGCTCATGTCGAAGCTCCGTTGCAGCGTTCCACATATGGAGCAGTGACTCGTGGCGTTGGTTGTAAATGCGCGCCGCACATTTCGAGATGAGTCTTGCCAACCTCACAAGGGCCAGCAAGTACTTTTCCTCCGCCGGCACGGGGACACCGCCGCCTGGATCTGAAATGGATGTCGGACGTCCGAGGCAGAAGCAAATCCAACTGCAGAAAGTAGGTCAGCAAAATTACAAATCATTTTTTAATATATATACAGAGAACTAGAAGGATGCGAAGGATCAAAAGTGTGCGTACGTTTCCTGGATGAATAGGCTCCAAAAGGTCAGGCGACGCTGTAAGCAGTCTCGCATCTGCCCTCGAATGCTAATGCCCCTATGTAGACCTGCTGCAACCGCTTTCCTAGTAGCCACACCAACGTATAGGAATGCAGAGTGCGGTCGGGATCTCTCCATCTGGAACTGCGCTTGCAACAATGGGATGTGGATTGCTTGGATGTTGACGAGCTCGGCCAGCTTCTCGGCTCCCTGTGATGCTCGCTGGAAGAGAAACTGCGCCAGTGTTTCCTCTTCTAGAATTGAGGCACCAATGGCCATTGCCAGCATGACCACCACGACATCGGGAGAATCAAAAGAGAAGAGCCCTGGTGATGAGTAGAGCAGATCGGTGCGACGACGGAAGTCCTCCTTGGTCAGGATGGGCAACAGGTGCCAGTAGGTGGCCAAGTACCGCTCCAGAACGCGATCGCACAGCTCTCTATTCAGGAACATTGCAGAATAGTCATTTGATATTGTGGTAGACTTGCTATCGGCCAAGTCGCCAAAGAAGAGCTGCCGGTTCTGAAACAGATCCAGCCCTGGGCCAACCTGGGCCACCTCTTCGCGCCGTGTTAGTGGGGTCTGGATGCCTGTGATCAGCCGGTAGATGGAGTGTAGCATCGAGAAGTTGGACGACGGCCCATAGTGCAGCTGGATGATGGATGACGGCGACGTCGTGATGGCTGCCACACTGTGCACATGGAACCCCCAGCTGTTGTCGTCCTTGGGCTTGCTGCCCTGCGGCTCGTGGGTCGAGTGAGACGATCCGGGCGTTTCATCCGAGTTGCTGGAGCTGGACGAGGCCACCGTGGCCGTGGCCGATGCCTGCGACTTACGCGGCCGGTTCCTGGTCCGAGTGCGGTAGACGCACGACACGTTCCGGTTGAGGCAGCGGGCACATGGTTCGTTGCCGTCGCACCTCGTTTTTCGGACCCGGCAGGCCTCGCAGGCTTTGCCGATGTTGGTCATGGCCCCCGGAGTTCTGGAGAGCAAATGTGGTTGTCCGAAACGGCGGAGAACGGGACACCCGGGTGTTACTCAACAAGCAGCCAGTGAGTGACGCTGTTGGCTATCGTCTGATGTCAACTGGGCGTTGAGTCCGAGAGACGGAATAAGAGAACTAACACATCGAATTCCGCAGTGGGAGGACTTGGTATATTTGCAGAGCTGAGAGGGCTACATTTGTCAGCTCGAAGCAAACACAATCTAAATACCCAGCATTGAGTCCACTTGGCCTTCCCGCAATCCTATGAGACAAAGCATTGCCCTTGCCCAGCAAAATATCGTAGGATCATGGACCTTCTGCCGTGGTGGAGCAGCGGAATTAGTTGATAGAGACATTCGCATTCTGTCGCTGCATTTAGTCTTATCGATACCTTAGTTTGCCACGCGAGCAGCAGAATAGTCGCCGGAAATACGCCGCTTATACGCCTATGCGGATGGTTGCTGACAATTCCGTGGCCATAATTCCGACACCTGCGACTTTCATATGAAAAGGGTCAAGCAAGAGTAAAAACTAGCTCAAGCTAATAGATACTATCCTGCAAGAATACTTGGCGAAGAGCAAGGCGCGAGAACCGATTGGTTCTGCAGATTCTTTCCTATCCCTATTAATACACGTATTATCCAATGAGCTGTTGTTGGTATACATAGCTAGCTGTAGGCACATGCATCATTTCAACCAAGTAGCCCAGTTCTTTCTGGAAGTCAGCCATCAGCTTCGTATTGCTACTACCTATAGTCCCACATACGGCATAAAAGATGATCTGCTTCTTTCAGAGTTGACGTTCAGACATACACTGACAAGTTATCATACACGACCAGCAGCTGACATTCAACTCCTTTAAGTTACATACCTACGTGTAGCGCCTGAATACATGTACTGGACTAAATTGAGACAACTAAGCGAGCGCCACTTTTGCTGTCATTTCTGTCAACTGGTCAATAGGCACCTGTATTTCCGCTTGGGCTATACAATATCCGTACTAACAAGCCTAGCTCGCAAGGTTCAATCCTAGCCACTCATTCCAATGCGTCAAGATAAAAGCTCATTCCAGCCATGTCCTGCATCTTTGGGATGTACTTTACATTATTGCCAAATTGCAAATCATTTCTTTGCTGTTCTAATTGAGTCACCTGGCTACATGGTTGTTAGAAAAGATATCACCACTCAACTAAGAGGCTGTACCACCTTCTCTTTGCAGGAATCCGCTAATAGCGATTTGTGGGGCAAACAGCTGTTATAAAATAAGCAAATGTTTACCTAATAAAAAATATTTATATATATTATGTAATTTTATAACTAGAATTATGTTATTAGTTATAAAACGCATATAAGTTATTACATTTTAGCATAAGTTGCTGTGCAATAGAATAGAACTTCTACAATTCAAGTTTATGTTTTATATGTTAGTCAAATGGTATGTTTATGCATGATTGACTGAAATGATTTTCAAAAATCAACATCCTTCATTACATATTAAGTTTGTAAGATGTATTCCGTGGAAGAAACGAAGTCATATGTCGCAGTACGGCAATAGGAAGCCTAATTTTCCACTGGTATAAGTTTGGAAATGAGAATGGAGGTGAAGAGTTGTGTCGTCCGATTGGTGGCAGGCACGGTGTGAAGATACAGTGTGCACGCCAAAATACACGGACAACTTAACACTCACGCATCGCGAGAGAGCATTCAACCCGCTCGAGGTCGACGCAAATTATATGCGCCGCACCGTATGGTTGAGAGCTTTAAATATCTCCCATGCACATATCCAAAACATCAGATTAGATGGAACATCTCAGAGGCATTAATGGCTGGCTCTTGGAAACGCCGCTTTCCGAACGCGACAGCTATTACTCGTGGCTCTGCCTCCGGCGGCACATCATCTTCAGCCTCATCTTTCAATATGTTCGAATCTGCACTGTTTGGACACCGATAGAAGCCCGCAATAGGATTCTTATCCGATTGCAAAAGGGATACTATCCTTTGCGCCAGGACTCAGTGTGGCTTTGCCTCGGAATTAGAGCCTTGATTCTGGCCCGATACTTTTGGCTAGCTGCAAAGGTGCTCTTCCTAGAGCTCTATTTCCTGAACTTCCTGTTCTGGAAATTTCATGAATATGCTCGACGAAGGAATATCCTACCTCAACTCACAAGACTCTTCTCTCCTGGTTTTCATAGACTTGCCGTACTTGCACCCGGCTCGCCCTCCAGACTTCGTTACGCAGTCGCAAATATTGTCGCAACAACTTGGTGCTTATGGGCAAAGCTCTTTCCGCTCCCACCGATAGCTTGGGCCGCCTTTGTTGTAGTGAACTCATTCATGAGCTGTTACAATATGAAGGCGACTATGGTATAAAAGTGCCGTGCTCCAGTACCGATGTGAGGGATAGCGTACAGTGTGTATCCTCTACGGTAACTGTACGCGGATTTAAACAGACTGATGTCGCAATCGCAGCAATAATCTCGTCAAACTCAACGCTGTTTAACAGCGAAACAAACTTTACGGTTTTTGACATTGAAACCAATCAACCAGTTAAAAATGGCTGTCAAGAGACTCAAGATTGCCGTGCTGGACGACTACCAAAGGGCGTCTGAGCCATACTTGGCAAAGTTCAAGGATGACCATGAGATTGTCTACTTCCCCGACACCCTGCCGCCATATAACGGCGCAGACACCCCGCAGTCAGTTAAAGACGCTTTGGTAAAGAGACTTGAGCCATTCAACGTCATCAGTATGCAATAATGGCAGAATTCTGTTCAACCTGGAATGAGTATCAATGCTAAATTTTCCAAGGTACTGTGAGAGAGCGGACGCCATTTCCCGCCGAATTGGTGAATCAGCTGCCCAATCTACAGCTCCTCCTAACTCAGGGACGACGAAACCTATCGTTGGATCTGGATGCCTTCAAATCGCGGGGCATTCCCATCGCCACAGCGATCCACAATCATGCTACTGTGGAAAATGCGGTTGAGAGCACGGTTGAGCACATTGTGACCATGATCTTGGCCCTCGCACGCAACATCGCAGAAGACGATGCGGGCGTCAAAGCGGGCATCTGGCAAAGCGGCCTTTGCACGTCTCTGTCCGGGAAAACCCTAGGCATAATCGGACTGGGTCGTCTGGGTGGTGCCGCAGCGAGGATCTTCCACCTTGGCTTTGGCATGAAGATCATCGCTTGGAGCCAAAATCTAACTCAGGAAAAAGCTGATGAGCAGGCCGCTCACTTCAGGCTGCCAGCGACAACTGCTGATGGAGAAAAGACTTTCAAAGCTGTCAGCCGAGAGGAGCTCTTCAAGACCGCTGATGTGGTCAGCGTGCACGTTGTGCTCTCGGACCGCACCCGAGGCTTTATTACATCCAAAGATTTGGATCTGATGAAGCCGTCATCCTTCTTCGTCAATACGTCAAGAGGCCCGCTCGTTGCCGAACAGGACCTACTCAACACTGTCAAGGCTGGTAAGATTCGAGGCGCCGGGCTCGATGTGTTCTGGAAGGAGCCTCTTCCCCCTGATAGCGAGTGGAGGAATCCGAATTGGGGTAAGAATGGCACCAGCCATGTGCTACTCACGCCTCACACGGGCTATGTTGAGGAGGAGGCTATCACAGGGTTCTATGAGCAGGCCGCCAATGACTTGGAGGCGTGGATTGCTGGGAAGGATTTGAGTGCCCGGCTTGCCTAGTAAACAGGGCGCATGCGATGATCAACAATCGCCTTTTAGCCATGTTTGGCTCGCGCGGTTATAGTAATGGAGTTTGAGGGCAGTGCTGTCATAAAAAATGTGAGAAATTAAACTAGGGAATGTAGGCATTGGAAGCATTATAGAATAACAGTGGCCAATATCTGGCATATCAATACGTTGGCCCATAGCAGTTTTCATATAATATCTAAATATTATGAGTTAGATAGCAGGGCATCTTTACGTCCAGTAATCACAGAAACCATTCCGAATAGTGATTATTTGTACAAATTAGGTATCTTCAACTGTTTCTGTGCCAGCTATATAAAATAAATAATCTCCACCGCAGCTAAAACGTGCCGATACAGTGGCGGATAGCATAAGCCAAAATGTCATGAAAATATAATCGTTGGCTAGGGTAACAGAACCCCTAACCTGGACGAAAATCATCTGCACCAGGGCCATACTGCCAAGTGAGCAGGTGTGACAAAAATACAGTCTGCGTAGCCAATCTTTATTTGTGTTTCATGCTTATTGTTTTTATTGTCTTTTCTCTCCATTTCAAGCATGATATACTCCGTAGCCTATATGCCTTTTACTTTTAGTTTCTTTTTTCTTTGAGGTACGACCATATATTAGCCTTGAATTTAAATTTGATACAGCGCGTGCATGGACCGTATTGTTATGCTAACTTCGATGATAATACCCTGAATCGCCAAAAATACCCCTTAAATAGCTATGCTGGGTTCAATTTTCTTCATGTCATCGCGTTTGGGTGATGAACTTTGTGCAACGCTAACAATCTAGGCGTTTGCTTAACATCACAAAGGATGTAACGTTGAACAGACATAAAGCTAAAACATCCCAGCTTTCTTTGCCCGTTGCTTTGTGAATTTCACATCGCTTAGAGCTCGCAATGTTTCATACCTGACTTTGATCTCATTTTTCATTTCATTCTCAATTGTGACCTGTTGACTGAAGCAATATTAGTTGCGTCTTGAACTTTTTTTTTCTTCTCCATTTACCCCCACAAACTGCATAATGGCCAATCCTGTACTGCCTATCGAGCACCTGGGCGCGTTTTAATTTTGAAAATTCATGACCGATCTGTAGATGCGCATATCGCGCTCCAGCATGTTTTCTAATCCATTCGTGCTGGGCGACTGCTATCCTATGGAGCGACCACGAGGGTTAAATAGTCGCATTCAGAAAACTTTCTTGAACTATTTCGACACCGACACTATGAGGCTGGGGATGCTCCGGTATGCACGCTCAATCACAAGCTAAAGTAGCATATCCGCATATCCGTCCAGTCCGAACATGGTAAAATAACCATGATTATATACTACTGTAGCCCCTTGTTAAAATGCTTATCGGCCTTATTTCCAAGATCAGCAATTCCCGTTTCCCCTCTTGGAATTAGTAAAGCATCTCCTCACTTTGTCTTTTTCTCATTCCCGTTTGAACAGCAACTCAAGAGTTATTTGAAAGGAAAAGAGAAAAGAGAGAATTAAAAAAAAAAAAAAAAAAAAAAAAAAAAAAATCAAAATAATAACGCGAATTTTGCATTGCTAAAAAAAAGATACAGAAATAATTTAGTTATTAGAGTGAAATCATAGGTGGGAAAATGGTGGGAAAATGGCGTGGAATGCAGCTTGATCAGCTGAAGAATACAACCTAGCGGTCTTGGGATGTATGCACCGCTGATCGCTTGGCTGTCTTACGGGGGAGGCACTTGATTGAAACTACGGTGTATAAAGCTTCACAGGGCGAAGTCATGTTGCTAAGTATATCAGGTGGACGCGATCATGTATAAATTCGCATCGTCCCTTAATGCCGCCGTTGAAGTAGATGCCATATTTCAAAAAGCGACTTCACATTCACCTTTATTCTTGTCATGACACAAGAGCTGGATGACACTAATTGGATTTTAATCTGCTTTTGATTATGCAAAACCTCAACGGCGTTGCAAAAATATTTCCACGAGAGGCTACGCCGTCCGTCTCCCCGCGGGTTTCCACCCATCCTAAATTGGCACTTGGTTTAGAACGCCCCATCGATCTAGCCAGGGGCTAAACGTTGCTTGCATATGATGCGACAGCCCAATGTGACAATGTAAGCACTGAACTTAGGACAGGCCACGGTCTATCGTCCGGAGACCTGCCGTATTGTATCCATCTCAAGCGCCGTTGGCTGGCGTGCCCACAAAGCGTTGTCGGTCGAACAGGCCCAAAATGGCCTACCAAATGCTACTAGTAGCAGAAGCATTCGGTCTTCATGCTACGCAAACGTTAGCTCCATCTCTCGTAAATTGATTAGTGAATGCCGGTGTTCTTGTTCTTGGTTAAACGGAATAGGCAGGTCAATGCTGGTAGATATTGAGACATGGATCAGCATACCGATGGCTCCATCACGAGCTTCTCAATTGAGCACAAGGATGTAGAATGGAGGGCAAGATGTGATGTGGTATATAATCAAGCTGCCGCCCTTTCTACCAGTCTATCCTTCTTTCTATCATAGCCACCGCCTTCTTTACTACATCAAGCGGATACTCATTAGCATCTGCCTCGGAAATCAAGATGAAGGGATCAACTTTGAAGAGCCTCCTCGCCGGCTCCGGCCTCGTCTCGATGGCTGCCGCCGTCACTCCCATCTCCGACTCTGACATGACCAATCTCCTCAACGCTGGAGGTGTCGAGCTCGCCATGAGGGCCCAGCCCATGTGGTTCTTCGGCCAGGCTATGAACCAGCCCCCGTGCATCCCAACTTTTGCTACGCAGCCCGATAACTCTCAGACCCCTTCGGCTGCTCTTTGCGCTTACCCCAACGTTGGCTGCAACTGCCGCAACCCAGGCGTTCCCATCACGAACCCATCGCCCTCGTTCCCCACCTATTATAGCTACGAGAAGTGCAATGCTACCACCATCCGAATCCAATACTCCCTGTTTTATGAGAAGGATGGGTAAGGCTCAGCCTCGAGAGCAATTTTGCTTAGCATGAAGATTTACGATGCTAACTGAGCTCAATTAGTACCCAGCCTCAGGGCATCTTGGGCCACCCCTAGTAAGTACTGGATGATTTGATTTTGGCTATATTCCATCAACTAACAATCTCAAGCGACTGGGAGCGTGTCATTGTCGAGTGGGCCTTGGGTTCAGATGGAAACTGGGTGCAGAACCAGGCTCTTCTTTCTCAGCACTCCGGCTATGACAGACTGAGCTGGGGCAGCATCCAGAACACATTCAACACTGCGGATGGCACACTGCAGCGAGGAGGTGACAACGGACGCACAAATCTTGACCACCCCAAGGTATGACTTCTATTTGAGCCCCTAGAAAGGGGCGTATTTATTTCAAGGACTTTTACTTACTCGAGTCTAGGTCTACATTGCGTGGAGCAAGCACGCCAACTACGATGACCGCAACACTGTAAGAATAAATGTTTCTACCCACTGAAAATGGGAAGATTGCTTCTAACACACATGTCACAACAGGGGTGGAACGATCCTCTTTCTCAGCTCGACAACAACGCTTTCCGTAGCCAGGACTGGTGGTATTTCCCCGTTGCATGTAAGTGACACAGGCTCAAGATATCAGCCAAACCTGATATGCTTGTTTTAGTATACATCGCTAATGCTTCGCAGCTGACTACCTCCGCGCTGACGGCTCAACTGCTCTGGGCCAGCTTCTCAGCAGCTACAACTGGGGCGACGCCTCTTCCAACCCTCCCTCTGTTCACACAAGCCTGTGCTCTCAATGATTCTAATACTAATTCATCATGTGTATATAAGTAACGGCATAGAAATGCAATTATATTGATGTGCAACGACCAACTGGGGAGTCTGCGTGCCTGGGACTGTTGTGATATCTAAGAAAGTAGGCGATGCATGTTTTAGCCAATTCGAGGCATAATTCCCTTACAAGTCCATATGCTAGATGGTAATTGGCTACTATCGAAAACCTTCTGTTACTCTCGTCCCGCGACCTTTAAGACAAGATACAAAGCCTGTTTAAGACATGTATGATGCAATCAGCCTTATGGCCAAGCCCCACAGCCGGCCCGGGCCGGTTGACTCCTCCGAGATCTCCGTGACCAACGGCACAGCTGAACTTCATTAAATAAATGCCTTTGCATAAGGCGATAAGAGAATTAGAGGCTTGATACGCGATATACAGTGCATCGGCTCCTTTATTCAGTGGGATGAACTGCTATGCATTGATGCCTCAAGCAGACGGTGCTAGTGAGATTTTGTCTCATTGCTGCGTCAACGGAGATCAAGATGCAGTGTTTGACATGGGGGTGCTGTTCTGCTCAGCTTATGCCGAAAAACCCTCTCCGATTGGTGATACGGCAGTGTGCTCCTCCCTAAGAGACGGCCGTAATGCCGCACATAACCTGCGATGGCTCGTATTTGATCCAACGCAGCTAAGACCCAGCCAGATCCGATCCCCCCTGATTACTCATCCACCGCCGCACACTCTGGCTCCCGTAATGCTCCGCGCTGCGAGACCGGATGCCGGCGTTAAATCTCCATTTGTCAGGTTAAACGACAACTTATTCATCAGCAGAGGTTGCTCGGCGTCCCAAACGGGCTACCAAGACGCACAACCTCGCGTTTTGATTCAGGCAGTCCGGCGGCGAGTCCGGTGCACGCTGTGCCGGTTTGAGTTTTGGGAAGGAGCTCGCCGGCGCGTCAGGTGATCGGCACCAGCAACGCTGATGGCCAAAACCCGTCCGGCATTTGTCTGACTGCATCGCCACATAGACGCCCATTGTCGACTTCTTGGCAGCTGGATCTGCGCCGCCAATTGTGCCTGGTTTGCACGGCCAGACACGCCAATCCACTCAGGCACCCAGCTGTGGCTTAATTTTATTTTGCAACTGAGACGGCCTGGCACTGCGACAGGGGAGCGGGGATCTAACTGCATGAGACGCGGGGCAGTGCTTGGGCTTAGACCCCCCATTGTCTGCGAGCCAAGCCCAGGGATCCTTTTTGTGCGATCACCAGCAAATATCTCCTTCGCAGACCATCGTATTCGCCGCGCCGGTGGCCTGCCATGTCGTCGGCAAAAGCCACCAAGAAGAGCGCGTTCTCGTGCGAGCCGTGCCGTAGACGCAAGGTGAGCTTGGCTGCATCCAGCGGTGCCCATGTGTCTGGTTCTCTAGCTTCCGCTGCACCATGCGTAGTGGCCGCCAGCAAAGATTGGTCCGATGTCTTGAGCTGACTTTACCTGGGGCGTTAGGTCAAATGCGGCGGCGAGCAGCCTATGTGCCAACGCTGTGCTGCTCGCAACGATGAATGCGTATACAAACTGTGTGTGACTTGATGTCTCACTCGTCATGTCTTATATAAGTATCAGCACTGTGACTGACACGTCTGCAGGAACCCGACGCTGTCGTACACGCAGCGTCTTGAGGACCGCATCAAGGAACTGGAAGAGCAGCTGGCAAAGGCCACGGCGACGACAACAACAACACCACCTGTGGCCACCGACAGCAAATCCCCCATATCAACTCACTCAAGCCCCTCGCCCTTCGGTGGCACTCAGCAAGATGGGCGGCAGCAGATCGACGACAGCATCAGCCGGAGTTTCCGAGCACTGAAGATAGATGACAAAGGCAGCATCACGTATCACGGGACTACGAGCTTTTTCAACCTCCCCAGCGATCGCACCTCCGCGGTCACAGCAGTTGACCTGCACCCCACGGCAGCCGATATCGAAAGTCAGCGAAGAGAACGTCTCGTCTCAAATGCGTGGCAACAACGCGTATTGGAGGAGCATTCTGGAATTCCCGTACGTGCCATGATATGCTGCTCGCTATTTGATTGCAATCATCTCATTTTTTTTTCTCGCAGGAACCTTTCCAAACACTTCTGAATGTTCACTGGTGCTGGATACAACCCCTTTTCAACTTCATCTACAGGCCTGCCTTTACTCGTATGCATCACTGTAGCCTTTTCCCGTTGGTGGTCTTCTGGTGATATTTACTGGTGTGTAGGTGATATGCAGTCCTTGGGTCCATATTACTCGCATACGCTTCTAAATGCCGTCCTGTCACATTCAATACGATGGGCAAAGAGCGATCCCAATACACGGCGCATACTCGACGAGTCGTACGATGGTGGTGCGGTCTTTGGTAAGCACGCACGCAGCATGCTGTTTGAAGAGCTAAGTAGAGGCGTCTGCACGATTCCGACGATTCAGACATTGCTCCTCCTGAGCGCTCAGGAGTGCAGCCTTGGAAACACAACCCAAGCCTGGACATATAGTGGCTTGGCGTTTCGATTGATTGACCACTTGGGAATACACGTCGATGGGGAACGCTATCCTGGGTCCGTGCAGTTCAGCGACGAAGAGGTAGAAATTCGGCATCGAGTCTTTTGGTCATGTTATTTCTGGGACAAAATCATAAGCCTTTATCTCGGTCGATCACCATCGTTAAAACACACTATGGTATCCCCACCTCAGATGATGTGTAAGTCTATTGTTGTCTTCACACCCATGTCTTATATTTGGCTGCTAATGATTGCTGAAACAAGTTGATGACTCTGCTGAAAACGAGTTGTGGGTTCCCTTTGGAGCGCCTCCACTTCAAACTGCACCGTGGAAGTACCCACCTGCCACGGCCCATTCAGCCTCGTGTTTCCTAAGCATGTGTCGGCTGTCCGTCATATTCAACGAGATTTTGATTCACATGTATGATCCACTCATGCAGAACACAGAGTCGGAGATTCTAGAGTGCTTGGTCGCGCAGGAACCGGCTTTACAGCAGTGGTGGGATGAGTTGGCGCCGTATCTGAAGCTCGATCCTGCGGCTCTGCCTGCACTGGCCCCACCGTCTCATATTGTCACCACCAAGTAAGCTCAAGCGAATAGAATATTGAGTTTGCAGCTTGTTAACCATTCAATAGTTGCCTTTTCCAGACGTTTAAAATACTTCTCTACCGCCCAATGCTCACCCGAAGAAATCTGGAAGACAACGTGGCCTCTCATAAGCGTTATCTTGTTGAATGTGTAATGTCTGCTACGGCCATCATAGCCATCTTTGACCTCTTTTGTCGCACATTCACCATGAACTACTGCGTACTGTCTCTCGCATATAGCCTCTATATTGCTTCATCAATATTTTTGCTCCAGGTTCAAGCTGCCCCGGATGACGCACAGGCATTGGGGCGCCTGAACTACTGCATCCAGGCTCTGAAGCAAGTCAAGACTTTCAGCCCAGGTAAGCCGTGGACTCAAGCTTCACGCTAGATATAAGCTCTTCATAATACTGACGTACCTCAGTCATCGGCAGCGCTATCGATTTGTTGAATAAGGAACTTGCAGCAATCGGGATCTCACTGGATGTGCAGGAGCACTACCAGCCACCTCCAGCCCCCTCTCCTAACTTTCATTCAGAAAGCTCAATGTATCCAAGTGTCGAGATACCGTCTTCGCAACCACAAACCGCTCACCCGTTGTTTCAAGTCCCCTCAGCGCCTAGCTATGGCGCCCAAAGTATGTCCATGGATCCAGGCATCTTCGAGGCCATGTCGTCTCTAGAACCGCTAAGCGTTCGCGTCGGCGCCCTTCCCAATTCCGAAAATCAAGCTCCTTTCTAGCCAGCGAGATGGCCTGTCGTCCCATCTATGAAAAGCCATGTCTAAAGAGCAATCGAGACGCTTAAATGAATAAACTTCATCGTAGCTCGATATTACCAAGAGCTAGACTGTGCCGCCATAGGAGGCAAGGTCGGCTTTATCCCACATCTTAGGTATAGTCCGATATCATCCTCGTTGTAAACTGTGGCGTCTACTTCGAGAATAATCCTGTCCGGGAGTCGGTTCGAGCGTCGAGCTGACGTTGTGTCCTTCAGGATTGTGTTCACTAGGCCAAGAGAGAGAGAAAATCATGACTTGCTCCCCGTTCACCTTTTCCTAGTTGTCCACGTGGCATGATCTGAATCATAGTATGATCTCCGTTTGCGTGTAGTAAAAGGTGGCAAACGAAGGGTTTTGATAGAGCTCCAGTGCGAGAGAAGTGCATCTCTGCTGGAAGGAGACCTTATATAAGTGGCATTGCCGCAATGATGCGGGGCGGTGTCCCCAGCTACCGATCCTTCGGTAAAGCTCCGACTGCAGTTGACAGGCTGATTGAAAAAGCGATACCATGGTGCAAGATGATTAGGGCGGAAGTTGCCCGAAAGACGATGGATAGTGGCCTCTAATTCCCCGTCGCGGCTGTCGGCTGCAGGCCAATGCGTGGCAGTAGCAAGACATCGGCTGCGGGGTCTTTGATAGGATAGGGAATCTGTTTTACCTGCCAGTAAGTAGTGCTCCACGTATGCTGGATAATACTACTTCCAATAGCGAATTGATGGGGTCATCCATTTTTTTCCCCCAATACTACTACTACTTTGATAACAACCTACTATTCATCTTGCAACTGCAGCCTATCTCCATATACACCAACATTTAGGTCGTTGATCCCGTCGGCACACACTCTAATCAATGAACCAGCCATCCGTACTCTCCGTCCCCAGTGAGACCATATCTTCTAGGGTCAACGATGTTATATGCGTTCATGGCCATTTCCAGTCTTTACTCCGCCTGAGTGAGACGAATGACCCACAGACACGCGGTCATGACAACCATGAGCAGGATTAGGGACCTTGCTGAAGCACAAATCCATCGCACGGGAAACGCGGCTGACAGATCATATTCCTGCTCATGGATATGCACATGGTTGAATGGACGGCGATCGATGTGACCTATGAAAGTAACTAGTGGTTGGCGTCCCCCAAAGTGAAATATTCTTGTTCTAATTCGTGGAAATTTTAAATAGGGGCAGCTAAAAGGGTTGGTTATAGCATAAGCCCATGATGCCATCCGGCAGATGAGTCGCAAAAGCATTATTCTCCGACATCATAGATTGCGAATGTCAGGCTGTCTTGGCGGGTGGGATCTACATAGGCCATGTCTTTTGATACCGGAAGAATAGAGCACATGCACAAGGAGGCAGTTGAGTGTTGTCTCGGCGTTATCCCCCTGATGCTGTCATCGGTATCGAAGGTGCAGACCAACAAACGCCTAGGTATATACAATGCTTAGTATTACGCCTTGGATTGGCATTTACATAGTGGAGTCCAGCTTCGTTGGTAAAAGATGTGCGCTTCTTACGCAGGGAGAGAAGGACGGGGAATGGTAAGGCAAGGGAGATGCTGGTGGTGCGTATAACCAATGGCCGGGACTGGGAAACACGCCCAGCAGCACACTGACTCCTTATAGGTCGTATATGATGGCGATGATGAGTGATACCTATTTCCACAACGAGGAGGTGCCCCGCCAGGGAGGGTCATGCTACTCATGCTACTGCTATTTCACACTGCTCAGAATAGTAACATGCTCATGCAAACTAGATCCATGGCGCCCGCGTCCAAGCGATCTCTCCCTCCTCGCAGGCTTCCGGGGCGCTCGACTTACGCAAATCGGAAATGACGGGGTCAGCGGGAGCAGCCGTATTGGTCCGCTGGGTGAACTGGGTTGTGGAACATGATCTGCTCCGTCACCCGTCGGAAGGAGGCACGACGCTGAGGCCGCCAGTAGCTATCATGGAGCCTCACAGCTGTTGTGGGACGCTGGAGCTTGGGCGTTACGGATCGGAGCACTCGGAAGTTGGCCGACAGCACCCCCCCACGGATTCGCGTTTATCGGGCAGATGAGCTGCTGCGAGCTCCATTCTATTTACACAAGGGGCGTGCAGTGTTTTGCAACACCATGATTTTGCGATGGCGATGTTTTTCAGGGCCTCATGCTTTTTAGACACACTACTATTTTCTGTCTCTGCCTATAACCTATATGGCGAAAAGAGGCGCAGCTCTCTCAATTCAAGCCTGGCCCCTTTAATCATAATCCTTTTGGCCTTAGGCAAATAGAGCGGCATCTCAATTGGGCCTGGACTGGGAGGCGTCTTAGCGGGTTGAATATCGGCTAAACTCCTGATGGTATTGGAGACTAGAAATATCGCCGTGATTCTGCGGCTAAATCTGGTAAATCTACTTGCGCTCTGGTAGCTGCATTGACCTCCACCTACCACGCCGGAGCGGGGTCCGCGCGCCATGGCCTGTGAGAACGAAGCCGAGTCGGGAACAGCTGCTACAGCGTTCGCTGCGGTCTAGACGCCGAACCCTTTTCATCGCGACAATGCCTCGTTTCTCGCATTGGTGATCGGTCCAGTTCGCAATCTGGGGAGCTGCCCTTTTGGTCCCTGCGACCTCAATTCGGACGCCAAGTCGAGCCAACCGCCGGGCAGATCGAGACACTGCGTGGACGGGACGAGCCACGCGGGCTGAACGAGACAATAGCGCCCTTTGGAAGAGCCACTCTGCTCCATAGCATCCAGTCCCATTTTACGCGTTATTGGGGGAGCCATCGGCTGGTGTGCGCGATTCGTCGGCACTGATCGCAAACTCCGCGGCGGCGGTTGATACGCTGCATTGCATCGCCAGCATAGTTCCGCAGCGCCTGTCTCACGGCTGTCGTGACGAGCCTGGGCGGGCTGTCGGTCGCTGCTTGCTCTTCGAAGTCTGGCCGTCCCTTAGTGGGCAGACGGGGCTGATAGGCTGGATCTGCAGAGGGTCGCAGCGAGACCCAACACCAGCCAACCATGGCTGGCATCAATCTCTTTTACATCTTGACCGTGATTGTCATTGCCAGCGGGTCTATCCCTAAAGGTAAGGCAAACCTCATTTTCAGCTTCTTTTACACCGTTCTCTTGGCATTTGCCGAAGCAACCTCCGCCTTTGTAACATGTTTTCCTCTGCCGATCATTCCCCCCTTTTGCATAGCTTGGTTGTACAGCACACAGTAGTATAGTATACAGTATGCCATGCATAGCTAACAGGCCGACTGTCAATTAGGTTACGATGAAGGTGGATTTGCTGCCGTGGCAGACATGCCGTCTTTCTTGCTAGACTATGGCCTTTCACGAAGACAATGGGGGGGCACGAGGGAAGAGCTCATCTCTACCAAGGCCAACATCACGTCGTTTGGTGTGTTGGGCGCGGCTTTCGGCGCCATCGTTGCGTTAGCCATTACGGACCGGATTGGTCGTCTGCGCACATGGCAGACCTTTATGGCTATTTGGATGACTGGCTTTTTCATTACTATTTTTGCGTCTGGGATACTGGGGCTTCTGCTGTTCTCACGGCTGTTGTCCGGCCTTGGTGCCGGCGGCTTGACGGTTGTATCCCCTCTGTATCTCACCGAGATTGCCCGAAGCAAGAATCGAGGCATGGTCGTCTCCGTTTATATGGTGCTACTGCTATCCTTTCTCATGTTTGGTAAGTCGCCCCAAAGAATCAATCCATGTGTGCTAGCCCGTGCAGTCTCTGACAGTGAATACAACAGGCTTCTTCATCAGCTATGGGGCCAGAAGGTCCCTACCTCCCACCAGGGAACAATACCGCGTCGTCTTGGGTGTGCCTTTGATTCCGGGAGGCGTTGCTTTGATATTTTCGTGTTTTATCAAGGATACCCCCCGCTGGCTTGCGTCCAAGGGTCGCAACGAAGAGGCCTTGTGGGTGTTGTCTAGGTTGCGAAAGGCCCCGATTGACGATGCAGCCGTCAGAGAGGAGTACGCGCAGATCATTGAGCAGGTGCGAGATGCGAAGCAAAGACTGTCTGACACGTCAACTTGGACAATTGTCAAGGAAGTTGCCACCATCTCCAGCTATCGTAACCGATTTCTCCTGGGTCTTGCCATGCAAACAATTGCTCAGTGGACTGGTGGCAATGGTATAACATACTACATCCCCATGATCTTCCGAATTGCTGGCGTCCGCGGAGAAAATCTATCTCTGGTTACCTCGGGCGCATATGGTGCGCTCAAGCTTGTCTTTACCATGATATTTACGTGGGGCCTCATTGACATCCTTGGTCGGCGAGTCTGTTTTATGAGCGGCCTTGCTATCCAGGGCGTTACACACGTCTACATGGCCGTATACACGGGCATTTGGCTGCATGCTCATAACAAGGCTGCATCCGATGCTGCCATTGCCTCCGTTTTCATATATGCCGTCGGGTGGTCCATTGGGCTCTGCACCATCCAGTATCTGTATGGCACAGAGATCCTGCCCACGCGTATCAGAAGCGTGTGCTACGCAACAAATATGACGGTCCACTGGTTTTTCCAATTCGCAGTGGTGCGTTCGACGCCGCCCATGCTTGACAAGCTGGACATTTGGGGCGCGTATGTGTTCTGGGCATGCATCTGCTTCACCGGACTGGTGCTGCTTGGCCTCTGGGCTCCAGAGACCAAGGGCGTCCCGATGGAGAGGATGGATGAGCTTTTTGCGGGGCCGTGGTACATGGGATGGAAGGCCAAGTTGGGCCCACAGCGCGATGCAGAAGACGAAATACTTGGGAGACGGACGTCGCAAGACCTGGACAGCAGCGTTGAAGCTGTGCAAGTGAGTGGGCAGAGGTTTGTGACAAAGCATCCTTGATTTTTTTTTTTTTTTTTTTTTGTTTTTGTCTTTTCTTTTTTCTTGTATAGTCTTTTGTAATATATACTCTGTACGGTTGTTAGTGATGTGGCTTTTCTCTTTCTTTTCTTCTTTTATGAAAAGAGCTCGGGTATATAAAGTCAAGTTTGGAGATTTATGGCGCTGGCGTTGGATATATATGCTTGGAAATGCGACATACACAAATATATAATCAGAATTGGATATTTTATCTATACTGTAGATGGTTAATGATTGTTGATTTCATTGTATGGCTTTAAGAATTGACATGACTCTACCTGCTACAATCGCATGCTCCATTTGGTCATTTTAATCATAACTTGCATTGTTATCTCACTATATAGGAGGAAGATGCGATATAGTCAAACAAGAGACACACGCACGAAGGGTATTATATATATATATACACACATAGTACTAGTGAGAAAAATACATCTTCACTAGCAACACAAAACTCAGGAGTTCAGTTCCATCAATATCTCATCAGTCATTGGCAATAAAAAAAAACACACATGGCATTCAACGTGTAAATCAGTAGGGAGTGAGCTGGTACGAGCCCATCTTCCTGGGCGGGACCTTTGCCTGGAACATGCGGTCAATCTCGTCAAAGGTGCGGCCCTTGAGCTCGGGAACGAAGAACCAGCTCCAGGCGGTGGCGATGAGGGCCAGGCCGCCAAAGATGAAGCCGACCTTGCCCTTGAGATTGGCCTCGTCGGGGTTGACCATGTACGGGATGGCGAAGTTGAAGGCGATGCCCATGACGGCCTGGGTGGCGGTCGCGAGGGCAATCGTGGGGGCGCGCAGCGACGTGCTGCTGGTCTCGCCGAGGATGGCAAAGGCCATGGCGCCGAGCCCGACGTAGTAGAAGAAGGCGTAGACGACGGTGAGCGACGCCTGCACCCACTTGGCGCCGCTGGTGGGCACGACGTCCATGATGCCGATGAGGAAGAGGATGGCGGTCAGGATGCACATGCACGAGACGAAGATGCGGCGGCGGCCAAACGAGTTCATGATGGCCCAGCTGAGGATGTTGCCGGCGAGCCCGCAGGCCGTGACGCCGATGCCCAGGTCGAAGCTCTTCTCGGTCGGCAGGCCGGCCAGCTCGAAGAAGTAGGTGGAGAAGCCGAGCACGAAGATGATGCCGGTGAAGTGCTGGCACACGAAGACGCCCATGGAGATGGCGGTGCGCACCAGGTTGGTGCTCTTGAAGCACTGCACCAGCGAGCCCTGCTCCGAGCCCGACGCCTCCTCCTCGGCGATGGTGGCCTCGAGCGTGGCCAGCTTTGCGTCGAGGTCGACGCCGGCGCCGTACAGCTTGCGCAGCGCCGTCCTGGCCTGCTCGCGCTTGCCCACGCGCGCGAGGTGCCACGGCGTCTCGGGCGCAAAGGGCAGCAGCGCCAGCAGGAACGCGCAGAAGAAGAGCTGGATGGCAAACGGCGCGCGGTACGCCCACCGGCTTTCCCAGCCGCCAAAGCCCTTGATGGCCACGTTGCTCAGCAGCTGGCCCGTGCCGATGCCGAACTGCACGCCGGCCGTCGCGATGCCGCGGAACGCCACGGGCGCGCACTCGGACGACGCCAGCGGCGACAGCGTCAGGTAGAAGCCCAGCCCCAGGCCCAGGATCAGCTTGGACACCAGGAAGGCGCCCTTTGCCGTGGAGAACATCTCGCCAAAGATGCCGCCCGCCACGACGGCCACGCCCATCAGCAGCGCGGCCTTGCGGCCCCAGCGGTCGGCGACCCACGAGCACAGGAAGCCGCCGAAGAACTGGCCGACGGAGCTGACGGTGTTGAAGGCGGACTGCCAGTCGGCGGGCAGGACGGGCTGGCCGCGGTAGATGTAGCCAAAGTCGCGGCGGAAGGCCTCGACGGAGAGCATGCCGCCGTTGACTTGGGCGTCGAAGCCCCTGTTTTTTTTGGTAAGATGTGTTAGCTTATATACATTATACAATATATATTATATATGTGAAGCTGAAGTGAGAGTAGCATCAAAGAGTATGAGAGACTCATATTGGCAAGTGTTTAAGACTCACCAGCCAACGCCCGCCATGGCCCAGTAAAAGGCCCAAAACACCAGCGCCGGGTGCTTCAGAAACACCTCCTTGACCGTCAATTCATGCTCCCGCTGGATGTCGACGCGCACCGTGTCGTCCTTTGCGCTGGAAAACTCGTCCACGCCCGAGACGTGAGTCTCCAGCGGAGCACCGACGCGCTTCTCGTCTTCGGACAGGCCCATTGTTTGGCACAAATTGCCTCGGCTGTTTTTCTCACTGTCTTTGTCTTTGAACGAAAAAGATCTCACAGACACACACAAGACAAGGGGAAAGAGACAATTGAATGAATTTGCCTACGAATTGGCCGGTATCATAATAACGAAAACGGGGGAAGGGAAACAAAGAATCAAGAGAGGGGTGATTACAAGTTCATATAGTGGTGTTTACCACCATTGAAGGGGGGCCAAAAATCCAAACGTGGTGTGAAACGAAACAGAACGTCAGTTGTAGCACCAACGGGCATGGTTCAAGGATGGGCGCAAGAAAAAAAAAAAAAAACGAGGCCAAGCCTTGTCAGTCCCGTGGTGTTTGACGCATCCAGATTTCCGGCTGCATATGCACATGCAACAACGGGCAAGCCTGGGGAAAAAAGCTAGCCCCCTCCAAGAAAAGAAAAGAAGAAAAGAAAAATTAAAATAAAATAAAATAAAATAAAATAAAAGTGCCTGTTCGGACCGATTCCGTAATTGGTAGCCGGCTAAAAAGAGAAACAAATAGAGTGGCCAAGGGAACAAAATGGAAGCAGCAATATACTTTTGTAAAGGCCCTACTTTTTTGCTAGCTGTTTTCTAACGCGGAAACTTGTATGACTGTATGGCCTAGACCAGGTCGGCGGGTAAGCCGATTCGAGGTGGGAAGAAAAAGGGATAAAAGAGAAGGGTTGACGGTTGAGTAATATTGGCACCAGGTCTAGCCGAGCTGTTGCATCCCTGCTCGCTGTATAGGCCTAGGACAGCATACAGTATGTTACCGAAAACAATATTCCAAGTCTCTATGACTATTGTGTTTGTATTGACAAGTTGTGAAAAGCGTGTTTCATTAGGTACTTTATCGTTGTTGTAGGGATCATCTTCTAGAGGCCCATGTCGCCTTTGTTTGAGACGGCGAGGCTGATCCTTTCTTCAACAATGGCGAGGCTGCACCTCCTTTAGCCACTGCGGCAGGGGCATTTCGAAACTACATGCAGGTAACTATTATCATAAGCTATTAAGACGGGCTGTGCTAGTGCGAGGTGCTGACACTTACCAATCAATAGTTTATCGGCGCAGTTGACAGCCTTTCCAACCTGTGCAGACCTTGCTTCAATTGATGTATCAGCGTGAATACTATAACTCGCAATTTGGCATGCAAAGCTGGGAGCTATTCAACGCGTCTAAAACAGGCTAGATGAGGTGAGAATACAGCCCCAGTAACCCAAAAAAAGGTACGATTCAACATGTTCCGGGATGGTTAGCCGACCATAGCCAGAGCGGTCTAACAAGCCTGCACCAAGGTGGAGTCTGCACAACAGGGAACAAGGTCGGGGGAAACGGTCCAAACGAGTCTGGGGTGCAGCAGACAGAGAACAGCGAGTTGGCGATGCTGCAAAAGAAAGCAAAATGCGGAGGGCGACGCTCCCCGGCAGTTGTGCGAGATCAACGAGACGCCATCGCCAACCGCATGTCTCGCGCAGCCAACACACACTTCCCAGTCCAACACGCCGCGAGACGGCGATTGGCTGGCTGCCCCTGGAATGGCTGCAGTGGCGCGAGGTCGCCGCCGTGGGGTAGAAGAAGGGGAAGACGCTAATAGTGGCCGTTGCGGGGATGGATGGTGTGAGACGGCACAATGAGTTGACGGTGGGCAGATGATGAGAAGGGCGAAACGCTGACACACACATGTAGACAGACGGATACGACAAGTAGCAGCAACACCTACTGTACAACAGCAGCAGCAATCAATATAAGTCAAACCAAGCCAAACCAGATCCTGCTGCTGCTGCTACCTCTCTGTATGCACACAACTCAACCCATTCGCCGACGGCCCTACTGATGCCTCCCACCCCCTTGACGGCGTTGCGCCCGTCGGAAGTTATAGCCGTGGCATCATCAACTGCGATGCACAGGCCGCATTATGCCGTAAAACGCGGGTGAGAGGGTCGGCCGGGCGGCGGTAGCATCCCGAGCGCTCTTGTTCTGGGGAAGAGAACCACGGGATGGAACGGTGGCAACACTAGGGTTGTCAAAAAGACCACTGACAAGGGGACATGAGAAAGGGAAAAAAAAAAAAAAAAAAAAAAAGAAAACCAGGCCAGAGACAAAAAGAAATCACCCGGTGGCAGATGATGATAGTCCCCGTCTTGCCTATTGTTGCCTAGCAGCATTGCCCCATGCAGTACAGGAAGAAAACTCTTCCATCCTGCTGGATACGGAGCACAACGTCCCTCTTGCAACTTCTGGGGTCCCCATAATAATGCTGCCAGCATACCGGTGTTAGTCCTTCGTGCAGCACAGTAATCCCGTATACTGCCATGCCCTTGTCACTGCGTTAATGGCATCAGGTCAACTCAAAACACTACAACCGCACTCGCCGTAAAGGTGGAAAAAAATTTACATCTCCGGGATAATAATGCCTCTGTTAATAAAATGAAAATAAAATGAAAAAAAAGAACGGCCGACGCTCAGCTCCAAATGCGCCCAGCCGGCCCTATTTCGCAGCCCAGCTCTGAATGACAAAGAAATAGCGGCCATTAGCCCCAAAAGTGCCCCGGACTCTGCTGCCATCCCCCTCCCACTACTCCCCTTTTTCCCAGCACCACTGCCGAGCCCTGTCCGAACCCGCCGAAACGCTAAGCGTCCATTCCTTTAGGGCAGAGCCTCGGGCGGCTAATACAAGCCGGGGCTGCCCCCAATGTCTAGGTAATAAAGGAACCAGGAGAGCCACCGCCGCCGCCGCCGCCTTGCTGTCCATCATCACGGCCAACCGAGACTCCCCGAGCTCGAAACAAACCTTTCGCTTCCTGCTTCTCGTTCTTTGCCCTCGCGGCCCCCTTCCCCCCGCGTATCGCCCATCGCCAGATTCGATCCTCGCCCAGGAAGTGGCTCCCTCTGCGCGCGCGAAGGCCCCCCCCCCCCCTTGCGCATGTCGCTGCCGCCGAATCCAGCAATGCCGCCGCCTCGGGCTCAGCCGCAGTCGCCGTTCCTCGCCACGGCCCTGGTATATCCTGGCGCCGGTGGCAGCAGCAGCAGCAGCGCGGGCAGCTTCGCCGTCAACGGCAGCGACGTGGCTGGCCTTAGCCCAGCAAGTAGCGCTGGCAACACGGCCGTTGGCATGGGACCGCGACACGGCGGCCAAGACGCCTCGCTGTCGCTGGCCCCGTTGACGTCGCCCGTTGGCGCTCAGCACGCCCAGCAGGACCTGCAACAACACTTTGTCGATGCTGACGGCGGCGATCTCAACACCGCGGCGGCCGCCAGCTCCGGCATCAGCCTCGGCGGCCCGTCGTCGCCCTTGGACGCGGCCGACATGGCCGGCCGGCGCCCGGGCAAGCGTCCGGCTGCTCGCGGCACGGCCTTCTACCCCCGGAAGCGCGCAAACACGGCCTGCCAGGTGTGCAGGGCGCGCAAGACAAAGTGCGACAACAAGAAGCCCGCATGCAGCTACTGCGTCAGCGTCGGCGCCACGTGCATCCAGTCGCCCGTCGACCTGTCCAGCTTCGACCCCGCCAGCCTGAAGATCCTCGATCGCATCGACGAGCTGGAGCGCCTGCTGCGCCATGCCGTGCCCATCCCTGGAGCTGGGCCTGGGCCTGGGCCTGGGCCTGGGCCTGGATCGTCCGGGGCTGGGGCCGGGATCGCCTCCCCGGGTGCGGCCGCCGCGGCGCCACAGCCGGCTCTCGCATCTCCCGGCGCCTACGGCCCTGGCGCCGCGTTCGCCGGCCACAACCACCACAACCAGCACCACCACCAGCACCAGCAGCGCCTGCCCCCACTGAGGGCCGGCGGCTTCGACTTACACGGCCACGGCCACGGCGCCAGCGTCAGCAGCCTCAAGCACGCCGATGACAACGACGTGCACATCACTAGCCTGCTGCCCCAGCGTGTGGATCATATCCTGCAGTGGCCAGTCTTCTACAATTCCGGGTCCCACCACCACTCGCCAGCTTCGTATCGCGCCCCTCCCGATGCCATCGCAACCCCTCCTTCTGGCTCAGGCTCTTTGGCCGGCCTTATCGACATGGACTCGCACCGGATATACCGTCTGCTGGACAACTTTTTCCTCCATATCCACTGCAAGAACCCGATTCTCGACGAGGTGCTGGCCCGTCGCATGGTTCTAAATGCTTTTCTCGACGGTATAGACTGGTCTCCTGCCTCTTGCCTAGCCCTGATTATATGTGCCCTCGGCTGCATCGCCACGCCCTTTGGCCCCAGCGGGGAGACCAAGCTGGGCACCCAGACCTATAATGACTCTCAAATCTTCTTCCAAGCGGCCCAAAAGCGCATTGGCATCCTGCTCGTGCGCTCCGACATCGTCGGCGCGCAGTGCCTGTTCCTCTCGGGCATCTACCTGATGATGGTCTTCCAGCCCGTCTACGCCTGGCGCTTCTTCTCCCAAGCCCTAGCCGCCTGCCAGCACTTCCCCTTCCTAGCCCGCGCCCAGAACCTCAACGCCTCGCTCGACTCCATGGAGATGGGCCGCCAAGACACGCAGGAGCAGGCCGTCTATTGGTCGGCCTGGAAGTCTGAGCGAGAGCTGCGCCAGGAGCTGGACCTTCCCGATTTCGACATCCTCCACTCTGGCAGCACCTTGTATCCGCCCTTCTTCCCCGCGCCGCCGGTAGCCCCGGCCGAATCCCCGGACGGGCCCGACTCGGAGACGCAGCGCGCGCGCGCCGCCTGGCTGTTCTACCTGGCTGAGATCTCGCTCCGCCGCCTCACCAGCCGGCTGTCCAGAGAGGTGCTGGACCTGCGGGCAAAGTACACGTCCGACGCGGCGCTGCTCGACACGCTGCTCGACATGATGCCCGAGTACGAGGCCCAGATTGGCGAGTGGTCCGAGAGCCTGCCCGCCGACCTCTCCATCCACACGCCCGTGGAGGAGGACGGCATCTGCCGGTCAGTCCTGCGCGGCCGCATGATCAACCTCTTCGAGCAGCTCTACTGGCCCTTTGTCATGGCCAGCATCAGCGCCCACATCGCCCGCCGCCCTGTCAAGCCGGCCGTGGCCGACTTCGCCAAGCGAGGCCTCGAGACGCACATGCACCAGGTGCGCGTCAACAAGCCGGGCTTCCACCACCGCCACCACGGCGGCATGTTCATGATCCGGGCGTGCACGCGGAGCGCGCTGGTGCTGCTGGCGGCGGCCAAGGCTGGGTGCAGCATGCCCACCGACTGGGAGGATTCCGTCTACAAGACGGTGGGCATGCTGGCGTACTGGGAGGACGAGGACAGGGACTTGATACACTGGCGGGCGACGCTGGAGCGGGAGCTTGCGTTGACGCGGCATGAATGAAGCGTTACCAAAACGATACCTTTTTTTTTTTTTCCAGTTATTTCTTTTCTAATGATGGCAAGTTATCTCTATATATTTTGTTACTGATAGCGGCAGTTTGAATGTCTTTCTTGATATTTCTTTTTTCTACTGCTACTACCATGTACTTCTTATTTATATGTATGTATGTATGTACTCCCCCTTTGGCTTTCTTTTACGTTTGATGCGGTACGACACAGCACAGCGTCGTGGTGCATCAGATCAAAACAACCATCCCTTTGCTGCCAGCTGTATGCGGAAGTCGGCAAGCTACTGTATTAGTTTTAGTATTTTTCTTTTTTTTTTTTTACTGGAGAACCGCGCTGTTCTATATCACGGAGGATCCAAAGGGGGAGGATGATCCAGCAACCAGGGTCCTCCATTATTAGTCCGGGGATGCCAAAAATTGTTCAATACTATCCAATCCTTTAACATGACCCCCAACTGCCAACAATCTTTACTCCTTGCTGCAGTTAGTGCTTTACAATGAGCGGAGTATTATTACCAGCAATGGTGTTTTACTCTTCTACTAGCGGCAAAGATAATACTCCGTGGAACATGCCTTGTAAAAGAAAAAATGGAACTAAAATTAACCTTCGATGAGCTGTGGTTCGCGTCGGGGAGTGTCGCTCCAGTCAGCTTTTGGCGCTAATAGTGACCGACATCTTCGGGGCTCCATCCTGTGTCATGCTTATATTTGGAGAACGACGGCGTGGCATTCCTTCGGGATGAGCGCTCTGTCGGATAATCCGGTGCATATTTCACGAGATGGGAAGATGCATGCTGTGTTTAGTTATTCTCATAGTCACACGAGAGTTTGGAGAACCCTTGTAGCATGAGATGTCGTGATGGATGTTGGCTTACTAACAAGTCCGTTGGACACTTGTGATGAGTCAAACTTGGCCGAAATGATGGATATCCGCCAGCCGCCCATTTCCCTTATTCATCTCTCGTGTTATTCTCACTCATATCTCTTTTCATCATCGTATCTGCAATAATGAATCGCGATTTTACCTTGTCCATACTAGAACAAACATTTCTTCCACCAAAGCTGCAAATCTTACGACTGGTTGACTAACACCTTGATAGGGATTGAAGATGAAGCTCTCAAACTATACGTCTCGTCCTTGTTGAAATATCTTGCTATGCAACATGTTTCTCAATATGCTAAACGAGCTACATCATTGCCAAACAAGACTGTATGCAGCATATAACAAAACACAACAAAACAAAACAACAACATACGTTGTTCGCACAAATCGCCTTTACTCCCAGAATTTCCACCTATGAGACCAAAAGCCAAATTCAAGAGTCATCTATGCTTCGATGCCATCCATCTCGACACGTCCACACGCCGTTTCCCTTCCCTTCTCCCATATATCCTAAGAAGAAATAAAAAAAAAAAAAAAAAAAAAAGTATCCCTGGCCTGCCATCTCCTCTTTCCAATCTCTCTTCATGTGGTCATTTTCTCTATCGATGTTGAAATATGACACATCTAAAAATATTCGCACCCTTACCTCCGTCCTCGTGCCTCAGAGGCATCTAGGAATGACGGGTCCTTGATGCTACCGCCCGCATCGTCTAATCCCGCCACGGGCCTGTTGTAGCTAAAGTTCACAAACTGGTCTTGCATCGTCTTTGAAAGCACAAAATCGTCGGGGAGGGAGTCCTGGGCGGGTTCTTCCGTAAACTGCTGATCAAAGTTGATCGTGTCGAGAGCATTGGCCTAATGTTTATAACTTGTTAGTTCATCTTTGGCCTCAAGACGATGCTCAAATAGAAGAAGGGGGGCAAAGAAAAACTTCCCCGGACGAGACTTACCACGTGGGGCTTGAATGTTGGCTCATATTTGCGCTGCAGGAGCTTCTTCCAGTCAATGCCATGGAAGAAAGGATGCGACTTGATTTCCGTGGAGCCATTAACTCCCAATCTCTTGGTCGGGTCTCGATCCAGAAGCTTGGTTAGGAGGTCCCTGGCTGCCGGAGGCACGATATCGTAGCCAGGAAAGTTCAAGGGAGCTGTCAAGATTTTGCGATACATTTCGTTTGTGTTTTCGTCATAAAACGGCGGTAAACCCGTCAGCATTTCGTAGAGCAGCACGCCAAGCGTCCACCAATCCACCGTTTTGCCGTAGCCTTCTCCCTTCAACAGCTCGGGTGCCAGATACTCGGGAGTGCCGACAAAGGTGTTTGTAGAATCCTCATCCTTCATCTCGAGCTTGCACAAACCAAAGTCACAAAGAGCAATATGGCCTTGGTAGTCGAGAAGGATGTTTTCAGGCTTCAGATCCCGATAGATGACGTTGAATCCGTGAAGGCATTCGAGAGCACACAGCAATTCGGCAGTGTAGAAACGAGAACGGTTGATATCGAAGCGTCCTTCCTTTGACAGATGGAAGAATAACTCTCCGCCATTAACAAACGCCAATACAAAGTAGAGCTTTTCAGGCGACTGAAAACTAAACTTTAACGGGACGATGAATGGATTGTTGATCTGAGCAAGGACGGAGCGTTCGGCAAGCGTGTGCGTAACTTCAGAGCGCGAGATGATCTTGGCCTTTCGAATAGTCTTGATGGCATAGATACGGCCAGTATCCTTCTTCCGAACCTGCATCACCTTTCCAAAACTACCCTTTCCAACAAGCGTGAGAAGGTCAAAGTCGTCAATGGTGAGTTTGCCGACGCGGTTCTCAACAAAATCAACGCCAATCTGGAGTTTGCCTGTTCCATTCTGTAGCTCAAACCAGCCCTGCCCGCTGTGGCCTTGGGCTTGCGGTCGGTCGCCCTTTTTGCTCGCCGACGCCACGTCAGACGCAGTTTCGAATCTGGGATTCACACGAATAGAGCCCAAGAAGATATCTTGGGCCCTACCAGAGCCTGCAGCAGCCGTTGGGTTTCTCATAAAGAGCGAGACGGTCAACTCGCCAACGCGCGACACATCAAACTTGTACTGAGTATTAGAGCCAGCCCAAACAGGGTTCTCGGGGTTTCCATCAACAGAGTTGATGAATACTTGGTTCTTATCAAAATCTACCAGCGCATATGGCATGTATTTGCCCGACACACGACCATGGCTGGTCGGGATGCCCTTGAATCCCGACCCGGTTGACTGCGGTCTAGTGGACGCACTCTGGCGGACAGAACTCAGCGCATCTCCGGCAGAGTGAGCGCCAGTCGGGTGGCCTGCCGCTATGACATCTTGATATTGTTCGGGTAGAGAGAGGCCGCGGGCTTCGTAGAGGGTAAGGACGAGGATGCCAGGTTTCGACGGCTTGACAACGGGCGCCTGTGTGAGGGCTTCTATGGAGGCTAGAGGGGCGAAGAAGACGGACAACCAGTTAGAGGAGAGATGGTCAGAATATGGGATGAACTGCGCTTATTGAACATACTGGCGCCGTTCGCATCGGAGATGCTGTTGACGTCAGACGAAGGGGTCGAAGTGCCGCTCTTGTCCTTGGTCTTGTCTTTGCCGGAGGGCGATGAAGATTTCGAGAAGCCCAGATGGGTTTCTTTAAGCTCTAGAGAATGAAATAAAGAGGTCAGTCACCAGCAAGAGTTAAAAGATAAAGGCCTCCACGCAGCAGCATGCCGATTGATGGGTTAGCCGTTGCTGGCCGAGGCTGATGCTATTCCCAGCCTGGCCTCGATCCCATCGAACCAAGCCCGATCATAACAATCCTTGCGCAGGGCAAGCGGAGGTGATGGAGCAACGTGGAGAAGCAAAGAAACTGCCACAAGAACAAGGGTCCAGATGCAAGCAAGCATCGAGGCCATGTCTAGCCATGGCAAAACTCACTTTTGGTCAGGTTCCACGACATGGTTTGCACCAGCGCAGCGAGGCTGGAGATTCCAGCAGCAGACACGGCGGCGATGGTGGCAGCGACGCGACGATGCAGATGATGTAATGATCGAGCCCGAGAGACGCGGAGTCGGGAATTGACGCTGTTGGCCCGGTATTTGGAATCGCTGGCTTCAGGGTTCGGGTCGAGATGTTGGGATTTGGAATCCGCAAAGTATGGCTTCGATGTTGGATGGTGTGGCTGTTGAGGGGAGAGCACGAGGCGTAGAGGGGCTGGGCTGAGGCGGGTGTCAGAGGCCAAAAACCAGCACCGAGCGCTAGGGGAGCGGGGCGGCGCCGCACAGGAGGCGCTGAGTGACAGCTGCTAAATCGCCAGGATACAGCGGTCAATAGCCAGTACGTACCGGTGGCTGTGGAACAAAGCGCGATGCTGGCGAGCATGCGGGCATGTGAGCAGGTGATGGAATCAAGTACATGTAGATATACCCTCACTCCAAGGTGATGCCTACTAATTCAACTCTCGTAGGACTCTCAAGGCCATGCTCTGCTGTAAGTGATTGCCTAGTATTCGTAATCGTAATCTTATGCTCTCGCTCATTAAGGTGCTAATCCCGTACTGCAGGATCAGGCCTCCAATGAGCTGAACGCCGCATGGCTAGCCCGGATTGATACCAAATCCCTGGCTCAGGATTGACAAGATCCTCCATTTTCATCTTGCTCTGGTAAGAATATATAAGTCAGGGTGTCAGAGCAAGGAGTAATGCGTCACATCAACCACACCCGTAGTCCATCAAAGTAAATTAATTGTCATGCCACTCAGCTACTACTACATACTGCACATGTATGCAGCACAAAACCAACCGCGTCGGATCTAAAAAAAGATTCCAGAATCTCAACTGCTCCGAACCCATGCCACTCTGCCGCAAGCATCACTGCTAAAATCCAGGCCCAAAACATGGGGTGCATATCGTCCGTATTACCCTTGGCGCCGTATGGAATCTCCCCTGGAAAGAGAAGCACAACAAAACCCCGCACTAAGAAAAACAGAAACCCCCCTTAAACTGCTAATACGCAGCTACCTACTGCACCAGCACTAACAAATTTTGGTTGTGCTCCCAAAGGCTCAAAGCATTTGTCACGGCTTTTGTTCTTTTTTCCTACTTGAGTATAGCACATGCGGCTAGCTCCAGGGACCCAATTGCGTCATGTCACGATAAGACATCAAACTGGAGCCCAAACCAATGGAATATTTTTTTGGGCCCCTCATTGGTAATCTTTTGTGTCTAGACCCTGGTTTTTTCTCAGAGGCGATGACTGTTGATTCTTTGATGGATGAAAATATATAACAATTGCTCGAGTGTCCCTTTTTATTCATTCCCATCATCATCTCATATCCTCAACATTGCCAAACAACCTCAGCCACTTACAACTACCACCACCTCTCGACCCCTCACTTACAGCTACCACCTCCTCTCTACATCATCACCACCACAACCACCACACCTCAACACACATCCAATCCGCCCACCATGATCTTCAACAACCTCTTCTCACGGCTCTCCCGCCCCTTCACATCCGCCACCCGCCTCTCCATCGCCGCCGAATCATCAGCAGCCACAACCTCCATCCCCGAAGGCGCCCAGCGCTGCACCGTCGCCGCCGGCTGCTATTGGGGCACCGAGCACCTCTACCGCAAGCACTTCTCCGGCAAGGGCCTCATCGACGCAAAGGTCGGCTTCATCGGCGGCGACCTGACCAACCCCACATACCGCGCAGTGTGCGGCGGCAAGACTGGCCGTAAGTGCCTATACCTATATCATACATACATATACCCTTACTTTCTCTCTCAAGATGCACAACTAACCCACCATCAAAACAAGCAGACGCCGAGGCCGCAGAGATCATCTTCGACCCAACCCAAGTCTCCTATCGCCAACTCATCGAGTTCTTCTACCGCATGCACGACCCCACAACCCTCAACCGCCAGGGCCCAGACACCGGCCCGCAGTACCGCTCCGCCATCTACTTCCACAACGAGGAGCAGGAGCGCATCGCCCGCGACGTCACCGAAAAGGCCAACGCCCAGTGGTGGGAGGGCAAGATCGTCACCGAGATTGCGCCCGCCGGCCAGTGGTGGACCGCAGAGGAGTACCACCAGCTGTACCTGGAGAGGAACCCCGATGGGTATGAGTGCCCGAGTCACTTCCTGAGACCGCTCAAGGACCTGGAGTGATGTAATGGGGCAGAGAGAAGGAGGGGAGGGGAGAAAGATGGGAGATGTTATGAAAAGATGGAAGACGGGAGGAAAATTCCATCTGTGAAACGACAATTCAACATTCATTGTATACCCATTGTATTTATACATAATTCACAGCGCAGTCATTGCAAGTTCAACCAGAAAGGGTCATGGATAGTTTTTATTTTAAATAAATTTAACAATTTTTTTTTTTTCTTTCATCATTTTTTCTTTTTTTTGGTTCATTTTTAAATCCTCCACTTATTGATACATAGGGAACGCCACGGTTCCAAATATGAAGTAAAATATTCATAGTAATTCATCCATTGAGCGGAGTTTATAATCTCTCGCGAAAACAAAAAAATCCCTTGGCTTTAAAATGTTTCAATCGCACGCCTCCACCGTTCTTCTCATTAATTCCTTTCTATCCACCCCTCTCTCACACACAAAACTCATCCACTCATATTCGCTTACTTCCTTCGGTTCTGGTTCATCATGAGAATCTGAACCATGCGGATGAAGATGTTCAAAAAGTCCAACTCCAGGGAAATGCTCTCGTTGACGGGATCCCGCTTGATAACACCAGCCTGAGCCAGGCGGGCGTGGTGCAACACCTTCTGCACGTCATACAGAGTGAAGCCGCCAAAGACGGCAAGACCACCATACAGCCAGATGTTCTGAGTGAAAGCCAGCGTCCGGACAGCGGTAGCGGGGATGACAAGAGGGGCCAGGCCAGAAGCGGCGATGATAGCAGCACCAGCCAGAAGAGGTCCACCGATGTAGAGGTATTTCTCCTGCTTGGCGGTAGCGCCGACAACAGACAGGGCACCCATCATGGCAACAGTGTAGAGGCCAGCGCGGGCGAGAAGGGGCATGGGGACAAATGCCAGCATAGGGGCGACAAAGGCGGCCTGAGTGGCGTTAAAGGCAGTCCAGAGAGCATACTTGGGGATGTAGCTATAGTTCACACATGTTAGCAAATACATCTTTTTGTATCACGAGTTTTTAAATGCAGCAAAACTTACTTGTCAGGGCTAATAGACCGAGTTCCAATCATGGTGGCAAAGCTCAGCGCCAATCCACCCAATCCAACAACCCACGGGTTCGTAACCATCAGGCGGTACACGAATCCCGTCTGCACCATCTGCCTGGCCGTCAAACCAATGATGCCAACGCCAAGACCAGTGTGCAAGAAAGTGTTGTTCAGGTATTCCCGCTCAAACAGAGGCATTCCGCCATCCTCTCTCGTCTCGCGGTTGAAAACGGTGTTGATCGCCACCAGCGTGCCGCCAAAGATGGCACCTCCAACAAGCAGCTTGCGGAGTCCCGTTCCGCTCGTCACAGACTGCTGTCGGGTCGCGGCCTCCTGGTAATATGATCGCGCAAATCCATGGCGAGTTGTCGCTGACGCAATGCGGGAGGTGAAGAATGCGCTGCTCGGCTTTTTGGGTGCTTGTTGGTGAAAGCTTCGCATGGATGTCCGGAAGGCGGGTAACAGCCGCTGCTGCGCAATGCGCGCAGGGCCCTGCTGAATGCTCAGCGTAAATGACATGTTTGGACGCTAGGCGCTTGTATGCCTGTCGGGGAGTTTGTTCTGTTTCGATATGTTGAGAAAGAAAGGAATTGATGAACAACAGCCAATGCGGGGAGAGGTTGCTGTCGGTAAAATATATGAGTAAGAAATCTACGATGCCAACACGGACAGCTTTTCGCCGTAATGGGTACCTTAAAGCCGGTCATGACGTTTTAATCAGCGTCACGTGTTAGAGCCTACGTTTGGCAGAAGCTTCCAGGCTATTGAGCGGCGCTCAGAGGCTAAGCTTACTAATGCCGAATAGCGCCTTTTTGTATGCTCGGAGTACGAAGTGAACTTCTCTGGCGATAGCCTCATGTCCGCAAAGTCCGCATATTCCTTTTGGTTCTATTATTTCTCAGTATTATTTCCATGTCCAATATCCGTACAATATGCTATTACATCGATCAAGACATACATGTCCCTATCACATCGCTGCTTAAAAATGAAAAGAAAATAAAACTAAAAAAGCTGCAACAACACCGGAGAATATCGTCAGATCGTTCAGTCCAAGTACCCTCCCCATTTGCGAACCTCTATTACTTTGTACCTTTCCTTGAATAATCACCGAAACCACGTTTTGGCGCCGACCAATACAAAGCTCCTCATCATGCCCCTTCCCATGAATATATGCAGATAGATACATGTTTCTTTTCTTTTCTTTTTTTTTTTTAAAAAAAAAAAAAAAAAAAAAAAAAACCATTCCTTGTACAGAAAAAGAAAACACCAAAATTAGATAAAAACAAATGTGTGAAATAGAAATGAAATGGTCATGCTGTCGCTAATAGGCAGTCATCTCATCTGAGCCCATCCGTCCCCTTTTCAATCACAAACTTCACAGGTTGCCTCGCCTTCCTGCCTAGTAGCGAAGCACCAGGCCTTGGAAAGAAGCTTGGCGTAGTGAGCATCGCGACGCTCATTGTCCTCGGCGTTGGCAAGTCTCCAAGCACGCTGTCGAATGCCGTTGTGGGCCAGCTATTGACCGATGGCGACTCTGATTTTGAAGCCCGGCTGTCGAACCCCCATTTTGCAACACTGCCAGCTCGCAACCACGGTTCCAAATTGCGGCATTGGCTGACATCGACCCAGTTCAAGCGCGTGCAGCCCCGGAGAATGTATTCCAGGCCTTTTCCTGTCACTCGCACGCATCCTCGAACACTTAGGCCCTCAAGCTCGTTAAGGTGCAAAGCGACGCTCTCCAAACTGCTATCGCTCACAGCGCTACCACAAAAGGCCAACCGTAACTCGCGCAATTTGGGGAGGCCAAGGGCAACGACTTCTGTAGCCGTGTCCGAAAGTGCACAGCAAAATGACAAGTCGAGGTGAGTCAAGTGCTTGGCAGCGTTGACCAGCGCAACGATGGCATTATCAGACAGGTACGTACAGTCCGCCAGGCAAAGCTGTGTCAACTTCTCGAATTTGAATTGAGCCCACGACTGGAAGCCAGCGTCTGTAATTGATGTGCAGCGAGTAAGAGACAAAGACTGTAGGCGACTCGCGGCATGAGCAGCAAGATGGCCCATCGATCGATCCGTAATGTGCTTGCAATATGATAAATTCAGCGTCTTCAGCTTGGCGCAGCCAATGACCGTCCCTGGGGCGGGCGTAGGAGACTGCTGACCAGACTTTTCTTTTGCTTTCGTACCCTTTCCTCCTTTTGCTCCTTTCGCTCCTGAACTAGATATCACGACTTTACTGCTCGCTGGGGGCGGCTCGGGGACAACCCATCCGACAACTCGACCAAGTAGATTGTCTCCGACTTTTCGGCAGTTGCTCCAGTCAATCTCCTCGAGACCCTTGGCATTCTCGCTCATCTCTAGAATCTGGTTCGCTGACACATCCCACAGTGAGCGCATCTTCCACTTTTGCACATTCTTGCCACAAGCCCGCCATAATGCGGAGAAGCCTTCGTCGGTAATGTGGAAGCAGTTATTCAGATCCATAACAAGTGCGCGAGTTCCGATGAAAGGTGCAAGCACATCGATAATGACCTGGTCGGTAACTCTCCTGTTGTAGTGAGAGAGATCGACATATCTACAGAGCTTCGGAGACGTAGTGACAAGAGATTTCCAGCGCGAACTGACCTGACGTAGCCTCAAAAGCTCGCCTACGTCGGCATACTGAAAGATGTTAACTAGTATGCTGTCCGAGATGATGGACTGTTGAAGAGAGACTGGTCGATGGGACAGTGTCTTGGCCCGTTTTGCGGGCATATCAAATTCAAAGTCCGGCATGGTGAAGGCTACAGGAGACGACGGTTCCGGAGGGCAAGGCCGCGCTCCATTCTGTCGAGTAGGCGTTGTCGGGGACGCCTCGGTCTGAGCAGTTGGCGGCGCAATCGACAGACGCCTTCGGTTCCTCAGATTTTCCATATCAACACTCAGAAACGGGTCGGGGTCCTTGGGTTCCATGGTGTCTGAATCCTCTCTAACTTTTGCGGATATCGACTTCAGGGGCGCTGCAAACTCGACATCGGGTAGACTGAGTCGGGCGAGTATTGGGGTCGGAGGGTCTGATTTGCTCGTCTTCTCTTGTTGTCCCGCGTCGGTCATGTCAACGTCTTCATCGCGGTAGTTGTATCGATGCCATGCTGTCTGCTCCACCTGCAGTTTGATGTCCGGAGAACAGCGAGACCACAGCTCATCCAGCGTCTCACCCGGTATCATTAAACACTCTACCGTGGTAATCGACCTGACTGTTGCTGTCCGCCCACTAGACAAGCCCAGGCTCGCAACTTCTCCAAAATACTGTCCTGTTTTTAGCCGCGGCCGTTTTTGGATCGATCTGGTCAGACTCTCTGCTTCTTTATTTGTTTTGGGTTGTTGATGGATCACTTCCGCTTCGCCTCGCACCACGAAGAAAATCTCATGACCAGGAGTGCCTTGACATATTATGTCGGTGAAAGGGGGGTAGGTCTTTGGCTGAACACTCAATCCCAGAAAATGGAGAATATCTGGCGGGAGAGAGCTGAAGAGAGGAAGTTCCTTAAGCGTCTTTCGGATGTTAACAAAGCCGCTGCCTAGGGCGCTGCCGAGGGCCGGATCTTCAATTATACTGGGGCTTGGAGATTTCCGCTTCTTAGACTTGATCACTGTGCCATCCTTGATTGCGCCAGTCTCTCCAGTCGACACTTCGCCCGTGGTCTTTGGTCGCGGAACGAAATCGCTCTTTGGGGATTTAAGGGTCGCACCACGTTCTGTTCGCTTTTTCTTTAGTACGCTCAGTCTCTCTTGCGCTTCCTGCCGGATGGCCTTCTCCATCTCTGGGAATTTGGGCATGACGGTCTGCAGGTCTTCCTTTTTCAGCACCAGCAGAAGGCACTTGGTTCGGGCGACGATGGTGGCGGTCCTGGGCATATCCATGAGGACACCAATTTCTCCAAAGAAGGCACCGGCTTTGAGCTCTGCGTAAACGGCCTCGCCGTCTCGAGATGTGACTGCGACAACGCCCCGCACCAGCCAGTACATGGCCTTTGCGTCGTCCCCCTCTGTAATGATGTGGTCGTTGTGTCCGTGTACCTGCGGTTTCAAGTGATTGCCAATTGCCACTAAAAACTCCTCTGAGGCGGAGAGAAAGAGGGGAAAGCTTCGAATGCGGTCGACCAGATCCAATGGCATATCTCGAATCGTCGAGGCGGTAAGCGGAGATGGTCGCATCGGGCGTGTAGGGTTATTTTCGACGTTGAATGATCGGATGAGCGAAACTGGGTCAGATTCAGCACCATTGCCATTGTGATGCCCCGTCCCCCGGTAGTGCGAGGGCGCACTCGGAGAGCGGCTGCGTCTCATTGTGATACTCGGTCGGGATATCTGGCTGTGGCCGCTTCCTTGTGATGGCAGCTTTTCAAAGGCGCCCTTGGTATTTTGCGGCTACCCGCACCGCACGTAACCAAGCAGCCTCGAAGCTTTAGGTTGCTCAACGCACAAGTCTTCCACGCTGCTTTCAGCTAATTCGTCCTTGTATATGGCCAGAGATTATAAGGTTTCGCTGTTGAGATCGGATGTATCGTGGCAAAGCTCGGATCATGCTCTTCCGGGCGAGGCTGACCGACGGCTCTTTGTTACTCATGCAGCAGCAGCTTCGCATAGATTCCTTGTCGCAATAGTAGCCTGTAGATTCGCGGCGACAATATTTTATACGGAATTATGCGGCGGGCTAGCGATATCGGGCCAGGGATGTCGCGGTGACGGTAGCGGAGCCGCCTGTCACCGACTCTTTCGCAGAAAGGAGTGTGGACGTCGATATCGCGGAAAGCTTTGCTATGGCGAGGTTGAGGCAAAGATGGGCCAAAAAAAAAATGGTCCTCTGCAACTTTGGCCACCGTATATTGCTACCTGGCGCCGTCCAAGGGTGGAAACGGTCGCGTACCGGCAGCCAACAGTCTATGTCCAAGCCATTATTAGCAACAGCAGCGGCCGGGCGAAGTGGCGGAGAGGTGTCTCACAAAAAAGAAGCTGAACTAGTAAAAACCGATTGGGTAATGCTATATCGTCAAGAGCCGCCGTGGGCCGCAGGCGTAAAGGGGTTTCGTAGGCCGCCTCTGCAGACTCGAAGATCAGTGAGCAGATCAGATAGCATCAAAGTTTTTCGCTCCAGGGAAGATGATGGAGGAGGGTCGATGGATGGCCAGAGGTCCGCTGGTCATGGCGCAAACCAAAGAGACACGCGCACACATGCACACACACACATACACGCCATACAGTCTAGTGGACAATAAGACGGGCGATGGGGATGGATGCCGTAGCTTTTTGACGTTGACGTGGGGTAGTGGGAGCTTCGCCAGGGTGGATTCGTTTTTAGTTGCTGGCACCGTGGCGGCGGGCCCGAGAGCTTGAGAGCTTGAGAGGCCCTGCAGCGGCCTTGCAGCGCTGAACAAACAGCAGCCGAGACGGCCGTGAGCGATCAGCGGCAACGGCGAAACAGCCACGATTTGGAGGGGGGTCTGGGATTGTCGACCTGGGATTGAGGTTTGGCGAGCCCTGTCGAGAGCACCAGCAGTGCACCAGCAGGTACCGGAACATGGAGGCTCAACCGCAAACAACAGGGTTTGCAAGCCTAGGTCCACGGCATCTCTCTTTATGTAAACCAGCAAGGGCAGCTGGGAGAGGCAAACTTCAGCCTGATGGCAGCATTGCCCCAACTCTGCACAATGTAATTCAGTCTACTATCATTATTATCTGAGACGAGATGCCAGCACAGGACTCGCTCTGTGCTCCAGAATGCCCTGCTGGCATGCAACTATTGATTCGTACCGGACTGGCCTAATCCCAACAGAGTCTCTGAGCTGAGCGGCCGCCCTATTGCGAAAGCTGGAATGACGCCAGTGGCGCGCATGCTTCCAAGGCTCCCAAATGGAGGTCCCCTAAGAAACGTGGCAGCCGGCCATTTCCAGGCGAGCCAGAGAAGGAAAAAAAGCAATGACGACGCAGGAGGCTCAAATCGCCTGCAAAAGTGTCGGCAAATAACGTCCATCTACAGGGATTCGAGTGCACGTAAATGGCTAGAAACAAGCGACCGGGCGAAGTACCGCAAATCTCCCAGGCCAGGAGATCCATCTAGCGGCGGCAAAAATGCTATGGGTACATGTACGTACCGGTATTAGCACCTGTGTGCGTATCGATACACAGCGTCCCAGCAGGGCACCACCACGATCCTTCAAGGCTGACATGCTCTTCCGAAGGACGGACGGCGCTCACTCTGACTACACGGACAGTATCACCGCATTGCACGTCGCCAATGGCCTGCCTGCCGCTGCCACGCACCAACGCGGCAGCCGTCCAGAGAGCTCAAAGTACCGGAGCAGCTGCGGCAAATCCTTCCTTCGGCGCACGGGGCGCTTGGCGATCCATGCGTTCGGGATGGAACTAAGACCTAGCCTAAGCCCGCACCGCCAGGACCGGGGGGGCCCTAGCTGAGAAGATTGCTGGAAGCCTACGGTAGGCATCTAGCTTCAGTGCTCTTACGGAGTGGAATCCCATGATCCATGCACTTTCTTTTGTGCAGCCCGCCATCGTCCGATCTTGAGTCCGGGATATGAGACCAGCAGTAATCGAGTTTTAAATTAATGAAAAAAAGATAAAGAAAGGGAAGAGAGGATCAAAATGGAGAAAACAGGAGAGAATAAGAAAAAATAATTTGAAGAAAGGGGAGCATATTCCGGAATAGGTACTCCCTCGTGCGTGCCTTGCATATTCCTCCATCCTCCCAGCGTATCACTAACATGCGCCTAGCGACAGGCTTTTCTACAAGCGACGCTTACGACATGATACCTTGGGCCTAATCGTGTATCTTTAATGAGAATTATAAATAGAACACAACGCTTACCAACTACTAAACAGCCTTTAGCTACCTCGGTAGGGGCACTGCTAAGGACCGTGTACTGCAAGTAATAAGTAGCAGCATCAGCATGCATACACTACTCTGTGCTATTGCTGCTCTTCTCTCTTGCACCGAAATTGGTTGCAGCAGTTAGCATCTAGTAGTAGGACCTGCTCGTAGTAGTATTACTTCCGTCTGACACGCAGAAGCCGAGGGGAAACAGAATGTCCCACCGTGAAATGCTCGGGATTCGCCAACAACATAATAGCTCGTATAATAGGTATCGTTCAGGTTGTGTTCAGTTTGTGTTATAGCACATTTCCCTGACTCAATTATGGCCCTGTAGAGCTCCAAGCACCCATCCCTTTCTTCTTTGTGCTGCCGATCACATCTCAACAGGCTTCGGCTTAACCGCGTCAGCACACCTATGTCGAATTGTGCGGCCAGAGAAACAAGCAACAAGGCCTCCAAGCTGACCAGAGTCCTTCTTTTCATCCCACATTCAATTTAGCCCGACAATTCCGCCGTTATCATTGCCTCTTTTATTCTATGCTTATCAATCCTCATTTCAATACGAGTACCCCAGTCATAGTCGCTGTTTCCTACCTACATTGCACAAGCTAGTTTCACGCTGGTTGTGATATTAAACGTTACATTAGAACCTCACCGCAGCACCATCTATTGACGACTTCTCCTGGACTCATTTACGGTGGATCTATCAGATTATCACAAGATGCATCGATCGGGTGACCGTTTCAGGTCTATGCCTCGCGAAAAGGAGTGCGTCAAGATAACAATACAGCAGATCATAATCATATCATTGGCATTCAACCGCAGTGATGAATAGATACCCATCTACCTGATCCTAGCAATCCCAGCAGCTACCTACCGAGACATGCATTTAACATCCAGCTAAATGATACCGGTAATGCTACAGGGAAAGTGGTTGTGAAATACCTCAAAAGGCAGGTAACATATACCTCGAAAACAGATGCATTGCCAAATCCAATCCATCAGCCAATCGTCATCAAAACAGGCATCTACCTCACATCCATACCCTCGGAGATTTCCGAGACAATGTTTTTTTTTCCTCCTCCCGTCTTCTTGACACCCCTCGGCACTCGTGCCGCACTACCTCCGGCTTCACATGTAAAAACATGGCATCATTTCTATTTTGCAGCTGCCCAGTTGGGAGCATTGCCGCACTTGCCCACGGCCAAAACATAGACCCAAAAAATTAAGGACCGGGTTCCCTTGATTAAATCACTTAACCCAACGCCGCGGATATGGTTCCGTAACCCAAAACGCTTTTTTTTCTCTCTCTCCTTCTTTCATTGCTCTTATTGGTCGGTGCTCTTCAGGAACATTTTGAAGACCTCCGAGTCTGTACACTCCTCTGATGGGTAGCCAAGCTCTTCAAGGAATTGTTCCAAGTCAGCGTTCTCTTCCGGTGGGCATTGGATCCCTGCTAGCACCTTGGCCACGTCGCCGCCGTACGTGCGATACTGGAAAAGGCTGATGTTGAACTTGGGTCTCAAGGTGGTCAGGAATTTTTCTAGCGCTCCCGGTCGCTCAGGGAAGTTAAACATGAAGAGCCTTTCGTTTGCAACGCCCGTTCGTCCACCGATGAGATAGCGAACATGGCTCTTGGCGAGCTCGTCGTTGGATAGATCTGTCACTTCCATGCCCTCCTCTCGGATGCGCTCCATGAGCATCCGCACCTCGTCGGCCCTTTGGGCAGGCGGAACTGTTATGGAAAGGCCTATAAGTACCTTGGCAACCTCGCCAGGGGAGTAGCGGTAGGAAAACTCGGTGACAGGCCGAGGCATGATGGTATCGACAAGCTTGGCGAAAGCGCCGGGTCGTTCCGGGATGGTAACGGCCATCAAAACTTCCTTACCCTCACCAAGTGCAGCGCGCTCGGCGACAAATCTCATCCGATCAAAGTTCATGTTGGCGCCGGAGGTAACCGCGATGAGCGTCCTCTTGGCGTTCTGAGATGGCTTCTGGGCAACGTATTTCTTTAAGCCAGCGATGGACAAGGCGCCCGCCGGCTCCAGGCCGGATCTAGTATCGTCGTACATGTCCTTGATGGCGGCGCAGATTTCATCGGTGGTGACTTCGATGACCTCGTCGACAACTTCGCGACAAATGCGGAAAGTTTCCTCTCCTGGGACCTTGACGGCCGCACCATCCGCAAACAAGCCAACCTCGGAGAGCGTGACTCTCCTTCCCTGCTTTAAAGATTGCGCCATGGCATTTGCATCAGATGCTTCAACGCCAATGATTTTCACATGGGGCGCCATCCTCTTGACGAACAAGCCGATACCGGCAATGAGTCCTCCGCCTCCAACTCCGCAAAAGATAGCTTCCACATTGGCCATGTTAACTTGAGCAAACATTTCATTGCCAATGGTTCCCTGCCCAGCAATAACGTATGGATCGTCAAACGGCGGGATGTTGATGAGACCATTCTGCTTTGCACGTCGTGCGCATTCTTCCTTGGCAGCGTCAAAGTCTGCGCCATGCAAAACGACATGGCCGCCCAGACGCGCAACATTCAAATGCTTGATGCTTGGTGTGCCCTCTGGCATGACAATGGTGGCGGGGATCTTGAGTTTCCTGGCAGAGTATGCCACGCCCTGGGCATGGTTGCCGGCGGAGCAGCAGACAACGCCCCTCCAGCTTTTGGCAGGGTCAAGATGCGCCATCTTGTTGTATGCGCCGCGAAGCTTGAAGCTGAACACGGGCTGCAGATCCTCGCGCTTCAGCAGGACGTTGCACTCTAATCGGTTGCTCAGGTTGACGGCCGGAGTGAGAGGCGTCGTCTTGCAGGCCTCATAAACCCGTGAGGTTGCGCTGGCAATCATGCGCAGATACTACTTGGGCAAAGTTCCGTCTATCAGCACTCTTGCATTCTTGGCCTCGCCGGAAGCAGATAAAAAAAGAAGAAGAAATGCTACTCACGTCGGGATAGCCATCTGGAAGTCGGTATTCTTCCGGGACATACGATGAGCCGTCCTCCTCCCTCCCGGATGGCGGTGATGGGTTTGCGCTGTACTCTGTCAGGGCCATGGCCTTCAAGTGCGATGACATTGAAGGCCGGCGAGTGCCATTGACGCCGCCCGCAGCGCCGTTGGGCGCCAGCGATGCGCCATTGAGATCCGGCATCTCAGATCAGTTCCAGCAGGTCGCTGCTGTATTTTCTCTTCTGATTTTCGTTGGATTGGGGAATGTTGGCAGCAATGGAGAAGAAGGAAAGTGAGTCCTCTTGTAGGGCGGGATGGAATGATGGCCTCCGATAAATCGGCCCCTCTGAGTTTTTTCTGGGGACAAAAGTGGCGTGTGCTAGCGACGCCCCTAGAGCGATGAAAGGACCTTGGCACCAAAGTTATGCTCTGAACATGACAGACAACACGAAAGCATGGGCTTTTGTGCCCTTTTATATTAAAATTAAGGCTCTTTTACAATGAAACTACACCGTGCTGATACATTCTGTACAACGCATCAAATGAGCCAATATGCAGCAGCCGTCAGATGTAAATTGAGGTCCAAAGACATACATTCAAGCATCACTGACTCAATTCGAAATGACGCGCGCAGCGCATCGATATCGGAGCCCACTCAGACCAGCCGCTGCTTATCTAGCTGCGTTTACAAATGGATGCATTTTAATTTACTGGGCTGGCGCAACATTATCGGCGCTGCGCTGCTCGCAACTAATGCAATTTCTACTCATTCTATTATCATTACAATCTTTTTAATATAGCTTGTCAAATAGTATTTAAGCAAAGTGCGAGTACGAGTCCATGGCTATAACGTGGGGGACTCCACATAGTATACATTCTAGAGAATAGTTGACTGTGTACTCGAGACTTTTGTATCAAGATATCAAATAGACTACTAGTAGTATGACTATGCTTGTTGTTTGCCATTCTGAAGCCACGCAAGGGGCATCTCCACCTCTGCATACCTACTAGGTACCTATTCAGCAAGGTAATCTATCAGTAGAAAGAGAGCGGGCTAAGTTTCTTGACTCCCGCAGATCTTTGCTCGCATATTTTAAACCCTCTACATCATTTTGTTGCAATGTATCGGTCATCGCCTCTTTAATGGCCCTTCCTTGCCCCTCTTTTAAGGATTTCTATAAAGCATCTGCCGCAACAAGCAGTAAAGCATCCGACGGCAGCACCGGGGATTCCTGTGTACCCATCTCTTAGCTTCTCTAGGAAATTCCATGCCCCGTGGTGTACGATGAATAGGCTGAATCGGATGCCTGGGAGTTCAGCCCGAATGCCCTGAGCCAGCTTGCGTAGAAGTCCCGGGGGAGGAGCTGAGCATTCTCGGCCTAGTAATTCCACTGTCAACAAAGGCTTTCGAGAAAATTTCAAATCCTAATGGGATGTTAAAATAATACGTACTCTTGCTTCTTCCATCTTATCCTTGAATTCTGGTTGGAGGTAATCTCGGCTGTCTGTGTACTGCTTGACGATGCCTTCATTCAAAGCGTTTTCAACCGCAGTAGATGACTACGGCACGCGTGCTCTAGGGTGCTCAAGGCGATGGTTGGCTGCTAAAGTCAAGTATCCCAAAGTAGGCCTCGCAGTTTGTCGGCAGATTGTCAACAAAAAAAAAAGATGCGTTAACTCTTTGATCTTGATGGACTTAAATACAGATAAATCCAATCATGCTGCATGTACTTTATATAGCATATTGATAGTAGAACAATTAGAAGTGGTAGAAACGGTAGAAGCAATATTATAACAGGGTGCCTAACACTGGAGTTGTGCTTATGATAGTAACATTTGATAAAATTTGTTCCCTATATCGTCAGGCTAATTCTATACTGCAGCTAGGCAATTTCATCTATAATAACCCACTTGGCCCAAGTTGCATCAGATTTAAACAGCAGCATAATCATCATTCAAGATTCATAGTAACAGTATGTACAGAGAAAGAATTGAACCCATTTAAACCCAAACGCCCGCTTTCCCTCCCCCAAGTCTACATCATCTAATCAATTATTCCCATTTCTAAATCATGATTTGCGCGGCTTCTGAACGGCCTGTTCATACGATGGCAAGCCATCCGTCGATGAGCTCGCACT
This sequence comes from Trichoderma asperellum, assembly GCF_020647865.1. NCBI lineage: Eukaryota > Fungi > Ascomycota > Sordariomycetes > Hypocreales > Hypocreaceae > Trichoderma > Trichoderma asperellum. The sequence goes on from NC_089417.1 coordinate 2,161,307, forward strand.
CGAGCTTCCCACATCTCTTCGACCCACTGGCCGATCGCGACTCTGCTCGTCCCTCCATCGGTAGCCCTCGGGCGCTCCCGCAGGCATGCGGTCCCTATAAGAGCCGGACACGACCCCCTGCGCCTCGGAGGAATATACGCCTCTTGGCGCGGGGCCCTCGCCGTAATTCATGTAAGATACGCCTCCGCTGGCGGGCTGGGGGGGCGGCGGCGGCACTGCTGCACGAGAGCGCGAGCCAGAGTTCATAAAGGACATGACCATGTCGGCCTCCATGGCCTTGCGCTCTGCCTTGCGCATTCTTCGTTCCATGCGGCGTGTTGCACGGCAACCACTCCTCCTTCCTGTACCATATGTGGCATATGGGGCATAAGGAGCGGGGCCGTTGCTGTTGTAGTTGTAGTTGCTGTTGGCGTAGCCATTGTTGTAACCATTGTTGTAGCCATTTCTATTGTAGCCGTTGTTGTAGCCCGGGTTGCCGTTATGATCGCTAGCCAGGGCTCGGGCAGCTGCTGCAACGAGGCCAATAACCAAGGCCATTGCTTTTGTGGAGGCTGCGGTTGAGGTTGATTTAATTTAATTGACGAAAATTGACGAAAAGTCAATGTTGCCCCGAATATGCACGCGGATATTGAGTCGTGACGTGGGCGAGTATCAATGGCTCAAAGGTAGACTTATATGCAGACAAGTGTGAAGAGAGGTAATGTAATGTAATGTAATGTGATACGGAAGATGGAAGACGACGGATGGCTCTTATATTATATGAATGGTGACTTGTTCGATGATGAGAATTACAAATAGTAAGAATACGACAAAATATATTAAGATACGCTCGTCAGCTTTATACTCGCCTTGCCGCCTGGCAATTTGCCAGCCTCAGCGGCACCGCCTCCTTCTGCTGCCAGGCCCCAAGCAGCCCAACAATGGCTGAGCCCCGGCACGCGGCCTCCAGAAACCCCTAAGCATTGCCATCTCGAATCGATCTGCTCGATGTGGCCTAGCGCTGCCATCCTTCCATCGGCTCCGGCCTCCACCAGCGGTACCGCAGTCGCAATCTCCACCCAATCGGCCACCAGCCAGCAATGGGGACTCGGAGCTTTGCGAGCTGCCTTGCGCCGACTTTGCTTGCCTTGCTTCGTTTTTCCCTTCTTAGAAAGCGAAACGAAACGCTGGCGCTATGCGCGAAAGAAGAAGCATAACGCGCTCTGGCGCCACAGCCTCCTTCATGACGACTGCGACTGCGAAATGTCCCAATAGGCGCGCAGCAGAGCAACGCCTCCTACCTGCGTTTCCACCGTCCTTCCCCTGCCGCGATCATTGGGATCGCCGTCGCGTGGCTTTTCCATGAGTAGTATCTCCGCAGGCTCTGCCACGTCCATGTTCTTTAGGTCCAATTTCAGATTTGACGTAAACGGGGCTTGTTTCTCCAGGGCCCCCTTCCCATTGCCCGGCAGCCATCTTGCACTTCGGCCCCAAACCTCGTCTTTGGGCGTCCCGTGGTTGCGATAATCGGTAGAGTTTACGGCCTTGTGATTGATCCCATCTGCTTCTGGCGAAACAGTAATGTTGCCGAAAATGCCTGATCCCCACCACATGCCGAAGCGGCCCCTGCTGTCTCGAGTTCTCAGCGCTGCCAGGGCGTTATGCTTGATCCAGCCAAGATACGCCCCGCAAGCACATCTATGGGCTGCTTTGACGTGGCTGAAGCTATCCATGTTGAGATTGTTGCGGTCGTTTATATCATCCCACTGTAGGGGCCGACAAAATGCGTTCAAATGATGAAAGTATATCCCTTTGAACGTCTGACTATCCTGGGAGCAAGTGCCGCTTGCATCACACTGCTCTTCCAGAATGCCTCCACGGCCAAGGCCTCTCCATTTTGGTAGTTTTGAAGTCATCTCTATCAAGTCTACTGGCTGGTTCGTCTTTAGACTCCAACCAGTGGCTTTTATGACTGCCTGGATAAGGTTGTGCCCGTCTGCAAGATACGAAGGGCTCCCTGTCACGTCCCACAATCCCCTTTGTCCCGTCAGCAGTACTCCCTGGTTGTAAGTATACACCATTTCGTCGCGGACATCGCACTCCACATTGCCAGGTTTCTGTCGATCAATGTGGAAACCATCGACGAATAGGCCTTCGTTGTTGGTCATGTTGCTGCCCATAAGCCATTTGTAGCCCTCAATGGCTGCTTGGAGATGCAGAGGGTCTTTGTCAACAGCGGTTCCGTTGTTAAGGTACTGATACATGGAAATAGAGGCAGAAACATAAAGCTCATTCGTAATGGCATTCTTGTAAGGCTCTAGACGGGGATTCCAGACCATGCCGCCGTGGCACAAGGCAGTATCCCATCCCTGTGCGCCGAGTAGCCAAAAACTCTTGGCTCGGCTTTGGAACGAGGGAATCCAAAACTGACCGCGCCAAGGCAGCGACGCCAAAGCTTCATGAACATCAGTTGGGAAACTAGCATTGAAATTGGAATCGGCGCCGGGGAAATGGAGACTGCTATGCGATCGAGCAAAGTTTATGGCCTCTATCCAGCCCAGTACCACCCATAATATGTCATCAAAGGCCTAGACAGAAATGATTAGAATTTCAAGTCAATAAAACAGCCATAGACAAACGAAGAACGCCTACTTGATCTCGGATGGCAACTATATCCTGCTCGAAATGATAACCAATAACTTGATCGTAAACTGTAGAGATGAGATTTTCATGCGCTTCCCGAATAGCTGGATTAGTGCCTAGAAGTAACGAGTCTAGCGACCTCGTAAGAGTCGAAATTACGGAGCAAACGACAGTCTCCGTAACCGCGGCAGTCCAGTCTATTGCTGATGGCCATGTGTTTCTTCCTATTTGATAGTATTCATTTTGTAACACAGCAAGCGCCGAGAATGCACCTTCTAGGATATCAGTGCCGGCATGATCTGAAGTAGAAGTGTTTACCGCTGTAGGGAGAAAATTATCTGGCGATGGACGACAATTGGTACAATCTGTGACCGCCACGGAGCAGTATTCTTGTTTATACAGTCCAGGGGCACCAATCACGAGAGGTAGAAAAGCAAAAGCAAAGACAGCATGTACAGTAGGGAGTCGACTCATAGCTACAGGCAACGAGCGCGACCCGTCATGTATGAAGCAGCTGCGGCGGGTATACCGAATGTGTTTAGATGTTCGATTAAAGAGAATTTATGAGCATTTGAGCTCTAATAGTCTTGAGATCGGCGCAGAAATGACATGAGTCTGTTATGTCTTCTTAGACGCAGTGTCCAACTTGTGAATGAAAGGGCAAGTAAAGATGGTGCAGACAGGCTCAGATAGCTGAGCGATTGATGCGGCTAGTGATGATATATGTTAGTATAAGTATTTGGAAATAGTAATCTGAATCTATACGTATATTAACAAAGACATTTGAAACCAATTTCAAAGACACTTCACCAAGACAATTAGGGTCATACTAGAATCGGTCATGAGTTGTGTGTGTCAGTGCTGGCAGTTTAGAACAAGACATACCATACCCTATAGTCTTGTACTAACTAGGTGGTAGAATCCATAGTCAACGCACAACGGGGGTAGTATTATACGTTCTAAGAAAGACAAAATTTAATAATAGAGATATACCCATCAACTCTATGTGCTGAGGTCTAAAAGAATATTGGTGAAGTTGTAAAGATCGAGGGAGCTTGGACGACGTGCTGATTGTAGCTGAGGGGTAGATCCACAGCCCCGTGACCTCCGTGTCTTGGTATGCTCGGCATTCACTAGCAGCTGCTAAATAGAAGAGGTGTAAAGCGATGATGGCGAAGGCATTTCATATTGCAAGCTGTATCTCCCAAGTATTTTGGTGATATATGCCACAGGCCAAGCTACAAACAGGGCAGTAACGGATGTCAAGATACTGCAGCACATTGTATGAGGCATGGTGTAGTGGCAGTAGCAGCTCTAAATTTTGCACGGAGTCCTTGGTACGCCACTGTATTTTATCTCCCAGAGCACTGCCAGAAATAAAAAAATAAATCAGAGAAAGGTGCAGGTATATAAAATAACATTAAATCACCACCAAGCAGCCGATATTGATAGCGTCTATTTTGTATATAAAGTGAAGCTGAGTTCATAGAGATACTGCCACTACCAGCAAGCGCTCGACCGAATCGCAAACTTGGACTAGATTGTGCATAAGTTCATTTTGCGCTTGCTGTTTCACTGCCAGGGATAATATATTATGGCCCTGCGCTATTTTCACGCTCCCATCACTTATGCTTTTCCTTTTTCCCATCCTCGCCACTACCAAAGAGTTATATTATCAACAGCTCTATGATGGCTGAATCGCCATAGACAACGCTGCCGTATTACCTACCTAGTAGTACCGTCCATAGGCACACGGGGCTTACACGCTTCTGGGTGGGTTGGCACGGGAGCGACAGTAGCGGTACAAAGAAGCCCTGCAACGGGGCCTGCCGCACCCAAGTACAGTACTTGCATACGCCGCCAAAAGCGAGCAACCCCGCCCACTGCACGTCTGGGGTTTGTTTACTTTCCCGCCAAAACAATCCGCCCAGGCATTCGTCTCGTTTCCAGCTTCCACCTCCAGCCCCGGTCCTTGCTTTTCACCTCCCGCAACTCCAACCCTCGACTCCGACCACAGCTGCAGCTGCACCGCTCCTGGCTGCTGCTTCGACATTCGACACCCGAAATCGACGCGTCGCCCGCCAGATTCCCAGCGCTAGCCCCTGCAGCGTCCGACCGCCAGGCGCATCCGCCCTTCGCACAGATAAACAGTCTCCAGATACGCGACGCGCGAGCTTCCATCCGCTTACTGCCACGCAACCTCCCCAGATAGCCATCGTCGACTCTTTGCAGCTCCAGCATCGCGTGCGGCGCGTGGCAGAGCATTGCGATGGAGTCCGACGCAGTTACCAGATATCGTTCGCGCATTCTTAGGGAAATGAACGCAAACCGTGAAAATCCCTTTAATTCCCCACCTTCATCCACCGGCAGAGCGAGCCCGACGCTGTCGTCCGTCTTTTCAGATCCCGACGGCGAGTCCACACGCCTGTTGAACCAGGACATCGCCCGCGTTACTGCTCCCAAGAAACTGCCCATCAACTGGGAGGCTGCACATCGCAAATGGCCCGAGTTCTACGCCCAGCCCAAGAAGACTTTTACCGTCCTCGACGACCAGACAGACACCAAGCCGCTGAATGAAATCCCACGCTCTAAGAACGAAAGGAAGACGGCGCAAACCATTCCCAAGTACATTGACGATACCACCGAGGACGCCTGGAACGGCTCCAAGAGAACGCGCTCGGAAATGCAGCCGCGCGTCGACAGCGAATCTGACCTGCCACAAATTATTTCACACCCGCCCGTCAGAAAACTCTCAACGTACGGCCTGACAAAAAGCGCTGTTCACAACCCCAGCCCTCTATCAAAAGTACACATCCAGTCTCCGCCAAGAGAGCGGACAAGCGAACAGGAGCGACAAGCTTCTATCGAAAAAGCCTTGGAAATATTGCGCAAGGCATCTTCTACCCCTGGTGATTTAAATCGACGAGTATCAACCCACGACCAAAGCTCACCCATTTTGTCCTCTGCCAAATCCAGTATGACAGCTGTTCCTCCTTCACCCCCTCCCTTGCTGTCCAGCCCTGTACACGACACACCAAATGGCCGCTCGTTTTTCATGCCGGATATTTCGCATCTTGATGATTTTGTTACGGGTACATTGAAATTCAACGGTACAATCAAAGACGGCGTACCCATTCTCGTTAAACACGGCCAAGTGCACGACCAGAAGGAGAAGCCTTTTGGCGTACGACATGCAGAAATTGATGGTGTCAAGATTCCTGAAGATGAGGAGAAAATCTTTATATCAATGGATATGATCCGTGAAGAAATTGTCTCTCTCCAAGAGCATCATGACAAGATCCAAGACTATGCCGGCAGCCTTCAGCACGAGGTGGAGAGGCTCGAAGCTCAGCTTAGATCATCTCGCAAGGGTCTAGACGGAGAGCCAAACATCTTTGGTGTCAATGAGCAAGTTTTGGCTCAGAAGAAGGGTAAATTTGAGATGCCTTCTCTTTATATTATGGTGATTGGTTACTGACTGGCATATAGCACTTGAAGCTGAGGTAGCATCACTGCAGAAGCGGCTGGATCAGGCGACACATCGTATCAGCACAAGTGATATTGAAAACGATACTTTGGCCCAAGAGCGAGACCGTGTTATTAGTCGCCTGCAAGAAGCTTGTGAAGATATCAACAAGTTGACTCGGAAACTGAGCGTCAAAGAGAAAGAATTGGAAACTAGCCACAAGCAGCTGAATTCAACCGGACAGATGCGCCAAGACAACGACACTCTACGCCGAGACGTTGCAGCCTTGAAGCAGGGTCGAAGTACCTTGCAGCGCGATAATGCATCGCTTCGGGCAGAAATTGATGAACTGCGTCGTGCACAGCAAAATTTCCTTGACGAGGCTCAGTCCTTGCGATCCAACGGCAACGACCTTCGACACGATCACCAATCCCTTGTCAACGAGAATAGATCTTTGCGAGCCAACAACAAGGCTCTGATGGACGAGAATGAAGATCTCCGAGAGAATCTGGATGGTATTCAACATGAGCTTGATGTTGCTCGCGAAGAGATCGAAGCACTTCGACAACAAGTGCAGCTGATGAGGCAAGAGAAGATGACACTTCGCGAAGACAACGATAGCCTAGTCCGACATAACGACAAATATTTCAACGAAAACAAGACTCTTCGCCGTGAGAACTCTGGTTTTGAGCGTAGCATTCATGATTTGCATGAAAACAACATTAGGCTCAAAGAAGAGCTTGAGGGAGTGAAGAAGCAATTCGACCGCTACCGACCGTCCGGTAAGAACGATTTCCCCACTCGGCACGACGAAGAGACCGAAGAAAACATGACATCGGCTTTCTTTGTTCCCGATATTACCCTCAAGACAAATGATACCGGTCCAGCTGATGCCACTGAATCAAAAGACATGCCGGATCTACCCGAGTTGACAACGCACACCGACGACCTTATGACTGGTAGCAACGAAATGCAGAAACGTGATGCTACTTCACACAGCGACAAGGTTGATGCACGACACCGATCCAAGAGCAGCGTGAAGTCATCACCATCGAAGAATGCTGGCACCGCTCAAAAGGTTGCATTTGACCTTCCCGACAAGGCGACCGAAAAGCCGCTGCAGGGATCCAAGTCCACGGTAGCAAATCAAGGAAGCAAACGCCGAAGCGCGAGCAGACTTTCCCTGGACCCCTTTGGCGATGATGATACGACGGGGATGCTGTCTGTGGACAACATCACTCAGGACCTGGCCGTATCCCTGAACCTGTCCACAACGGACCATAAGGGCAAAGAGATAAAGCAGCCTCGAGGCCTTCATACCGAAAAGTCAGCACCCAAAGTTGTGCACATTGATTCCAAATCGCAGTCATTTAAGAAATCTGTTATGGCAACTGAGGCTGGCGTGCGGACTGTCAGGATTGTCGATAGAGATGTTTGTCCCGCACTGTCGACTAATGCTCGACGGATTCTGGATGATCTATGTGGACACAACTGCCAGAACTGCACGGTCTGCAGCCGCATCACGTCTCATTCTGGTGTCATCTCCTCTGCCGATCTGGCTGCCGGCAAGAAGCGTGTCTCGATCCCGCGGCCCGTTCCTGTCAGCGAGCGTGGGGTGTCAGGCGGCGACCACACAGTTCGACCAGCTCACTCCCCTGGCTATGCCTTGGCTCTTGTAATCAAGGGTTTAGAAGATGAATCACAGCATCTTCAGCTGGAACTGACGCGCCTTCAAGCCCGATACAATAGAAGTGATAAGTCAATGGGCCGCCAGGAGAGACAGGATCTGGCTGAAGCGATTCGCGTGCTTTTGAAGCGCGTTGAGTCGAAGAGCGACCAGATTTACAGCCTATACGATGTGCTTGAGGGCCAGAAGGCTGCCGGCCAGGAGATGACAGAAGAAGAAGTGGAAATGACAGTCTTGAACATTACGGGCATGACTGTACGAGACGCCACGAATTTGAGTGATCAAATGACATGGGAGGGCATTGTGGAGGCCTAAAAGGAGACCCATGGATGAGAGATGTATTATTTTCCTCTTGTTGTTTTACTATCATAATTTCGCAAAGACCAGGAGGATTTGTGTTGTATCTTACGGATGAGCTCCAGCCGCTAATAAATGCGAAGAGAGGAGCCGGGCATTGGACTAGGATATTGGGGCGTTTTACAAGCTGGATGATGGCTTCAACTTGATTCGTTGGACTAAAAGGAATGTCTACACACTCTGCTGGCTGAGCCTCTTTTTTTTTTTTTTTTTTTGTGTCATTTCTCATTTGCATCTTTTTTCAAGGAAGGAGTTGGGATATGAATATGGCGCACAAAGATACCGGCGCATTTTGCTTTGTGTAATAGGCTTTGTATTAGGTTGATGTCTTTATTAGCGACTATGAGAAATGACTGATTCGGTCAATGACTAAAGAGAATTAAACGATTTCTTGAATGTGAATACCGTGATATGACGTGAAATGGAACGTAAGAACCATATATATATATGTCAATGTGAAAAAAATACCATTTCTTTATTTTGAACTCTGGAACCAAACTCCCTAATATTATCTGACATCCATCAGGTTATATACAAAGGTCTATCTACTCGTCATCCTGTTCCTCTTCCTCTTCCTCGTCGTCATCCTCCCCTCCAAGCTCGTCGTCCATATCCACCTCCTCATCGCTGTTTTCTTCTTCATCGCTTGGTGACTCTCCCTTTTCGTCCTCTTTCCTCTTTCGCTCTTCCTCCTGTCTGGCTTCCGCCAGGACCTTTGCGCGCTCGGCTCTGGCAGCAGCCTGGCCAACGACGTAGGCACCCAGGGGTGTCTTCGCCGCATCAAAGTCCTTCAGGAATGCGTCGACCTGGCTTCGGTGCTTGGGCGCAAAGTCGACCTTGGCGCGCTTCTCCTCGATGAACTTGGCGTTGGCCTCAAGCTTCTGCACCAAGACGGAGAACTGTGAGACGAGCTTGGAGTTCTTGTTGCCGCTGGACTTGGCGCTGACTTGCTTAAGCCATCGCTTGAGCTGGATGATGACGGGGAGGGCGAGTTCGGGGAACGAGATGGAGGTCGACCAAGTGTACATGAAGCTGCTCATGAGCTCGACGACTTCCTCTCCAATGCCGTCTTGGAAGACTCGTGTGCGGAGATATGACTTGGGGGCTCTGTAAGCGACGGCAAAGTCCATCGGCTTGAGAGTTGATGCCTTTGGAGCCTTCTTCATCTCTGCGGAGTTGAGCACTTCTAGTAGAGGCGAGGCAAGCGGGATGTAGACGTCGGCAGCACGCGACAGGACGAGCAGTGAGCGGATGAGGTGGAATCGAAGAGGGAAGTATAGAGATGTGGGGAGGAGACGCATGGCACCGAGGGTAACCTGGACGAGGGGATAGATAAGTGGCCTCAAAGGGCTCTCCTTGCCGGCCTCGGCCTCCTTCAAAGGCGTGCAGTGCTCGGCAAGGACGCGTGCCCAGAAGTCAAGAGAGTGAGTGAACTGCCAGTTGTAGACCATACGGAACGAATCGTTCTTGTTGTTGACGATGCTGTTGCGGAGGTGGATGGCGAGTTGGCGGATGAAAGTGAAGGCTGTGGTGTAGCCGACAGCAGGATCGATGCCCCAGAGTCCGGCGGCCGAAAACTTCATCATATCGATTCCCGCAAGGGTGTTGTGGTTGGTGACTCGGCAGCCCTGGACGAGGCCCTGGTAGACAGCCTTGAGGACGGTTTCGCGGATACCCTTGTCTCCGATAATGACGAGCCGTCTAATAACACGGAAAGCAGTGACTCGCGATGAGTGAGAGCCAGCGGCTTGAGCCCAGAGGTTGACCATGGACTTGGCCAGAGCCTTGATGAGCTTCTTAAAAGAGAGCAAGTATGGGAGAATCTCCACAATCGCCAAAAGGGTGACGGTGATTGTGCCGTCGTCTGAGAGCGAGTTGAGCAGGTGCATGATAGAGGCAATGTAAGACTTCAAGAGCAGAGATAATGTCTTGAACTTCTTGCCCTCTGTTTGAACGTAGACCTTGCCTGCTGCTGACTCCTTGATAGGGAGGTGGTGGTTAAGAACGAGAGGGACTTCCTTCAAAGCAAGAAGCAGAATATCATTAAAGACTTCTGGGCTGTTGATGGACCATCGCATATCGCCCTGGCCCTCCTCATCGGCTTCGTCAAGGTGGGCAGCGCATCGGAAAGCGAGCACCACTTGTCTGGTCGCTCGCAGAGACTTGGTCTCCTCCATTGCTTTCCTCCAGCCTGCAATAGTGCTGCGAGTCAGCTCATTGCTCTGTGTTGCCTCTTCGTCCGCCTTGCTGCCCTTCTTTCTCTTCTTCTTTGGCAGCTCCTCGTCTTCTTCGCCGGCGCTGAGTTCGTCGACCTCGGCCAAGTCTGCATTCTCGTCGAAATCCAACGCTTCGGGGTCGTTTTCTTTCAGAAACTTGAAAAACTCTGGATCCTTCTCTGCAAGGCCCTTCATGGCTTCAGCGCTCATGCCTAGTCCAGCACCCTCGTCGTCGTCGTCGCTGCCATCTTCGCTGTCGCTCGCAACGGGCTGGGCACCAATTGACATGTCAGAGTCGCTTTCTTCAGATTCTTCTTCCTTGGCTTCGCTTCGCTTTCGCTTGCCGAGTTTGCCAGCCTTGTCCTTCTTGTCGATGATGTCCTCGAAGCCGCCGGAGAAGAAGTCGTCGACGCTCATCTCGGTGACCTTCTTCGCCTTGGCCCCGGCAGGTTTCTTGGAAGAGGCATCGCCCTCGCTTTCCTTGGTGCCCTTCAAATACTCGGCATCTTGAGCTCGTTTCTCTTTTTGCTTGTTTCTGATCTGCAGCTTCTGCTTCAGCTTTGCGCCGGCCTTTCTCTTATCTAGAACATCCTTCAGATGCGATTTTTCGAATTTTTTTGTCGCTTTCAAGTTTTTCTTGGCGCTACCCATGTTGGGCAATCTTTTGCAGCTACGGGGGGAGCTGCGAATTGGAGATGCTAAAAGCGAAAAGGAAAAAGAAAAGAAAAGAAAAATGATGCCGCTTGGAAAGGCGAAAAGCGTCGCGCTTCTACGTACCAATTGCACTTTCCAAAAATTTTCGACGGCGACCACTATCGATAAAGCAGCTCCACTGCAAGAATTTGGGCGGTCAATAATTCTGCCAGCCGCTGCCACCGTTAGTACCTTTAGTCTTTAGTGCAGCTTATAGTGGGTTAAGTGCTAGCACTGCAACTGCAGTAGCTCAGTGTAATATGGATGGCCCGTTAATAGTGCCGTCACCACAATCATACACCTCCATATCAACCCAAGCGTCTTCACAGCTTCGCGGCTCCTCGATGCCTCGTCTCAATCCACCATCATGAACCCGCGTCAGAGCTACGCGCCAACTCCCCACAGCTACGTCCCCAACACAAGTCTGTCCGCCACCATCAACCTCGATGAGGTGAGTAAAACATGTTTGAGCATCATTGGAACCCCTCCCCCGCTCTCGCGGCATGATTGACATATGTATATAGCTAATCAATCACACGTCTCAACTATGTAGGAGGTGAAACTTACCGGCACCCGCGCCGAGCGCGATCTCCAAGACTCACTTGGCGAACTGTTCAGCATCATCGTCACGCTCGATGAGCTGGAAAAGGCGTTCCTCAAGGATGCGATCCCGGAGGCTGAATACACAGACATCTGCGAGCGCTCATTGAGGCAGTACAAGGCGCTTCTGGCGGATGAGACGATTGCAAACGAGTTCAAGGACCTCGAAGATTTCAAAGCTAAATGGGATGTAAGTTTACACCAAAATGAACCTGTCAATGGAGTTCAATGAAAACGAACATGAGCAACAACATCAGCTAATCTTGCCATTCTGCTCAAAAAGCTCGATGTCCCCCGCGCAACTGAACGCCTCCGAGTCGGCATGCCATCCACCACCGTCACCGCATCCTCCGCCGCTCCGGCATCAGCGCCCGCAGCCGCCGCCAACAACACCAGCGGCGTGCTCATCCTAGAGGCGACGCAAGAATTCATCACCTTCCTCGACGCCGTCAAGCTCGGCCTGCTGTCCAAGGATCAGCTGCACCCGCTCCTCTCGGATGTGATCCAGTCGGTGAACCGTGTGACGGATAAGGATTTCGACAACCGGGGCAAGATTGTGCAGTGGCTCATTACGCTGAACCAGATGAAGGCGTCGGATGAACTTAGCGAGCAGCAGGCGAGGGAGCTGGACTTGGACATTCAGCAGGCGTATCAGGGCTTTAGACGTACATTGACATGATACCATTGTTATCTCTTAAATCATTTTGTAGTAGACTATTCCCTTTGTTCCGCCCATCTATATGTAAAACACCAGTAATGGCTATGATAATAACGATCCCCCTCGTCACCCTCTCCCAAATCAGCAATATCAACCCCCTTTTTCTCATACCAAAAACGTCCAGAAACTCGGATACACAAATTCCTCCTCAAATATCCTCCTCACCTGCTCCAGCACAAACCTCTCCACCTTTCCCACATTCTTCAAGCTCTGCCTCCCACTCTCTCGCTCTCCAATCTCGCTTTCCACCTTGATCTCCTGCAGCAGTCCACCGAATCGCCCTCCAGTCTGCTGTTGTCCTTGTTGTTGTTGTTGCTGCTGCTTCTTCTCCCCTCCTCCCCCTCCTCCTCCTCCCCCTCCATTACCTTCTCCCGCCATAGACTCTTCCTTATCCCCCTCCGGTCCCACCGCAGCCAGCGCGTCATCCGGGTTCAAGAAGCAGAAATGCACCCTCTTCCGAATATGCGCCAGCACGCCCACCCCATCAAACGTCAACCCCGTAATGTTCAGCTTCAGCGGAATCCCCACGAAGCTCGGCATCGGATAGTCGAGCAAAATCTCCGCCGTCAGGTTCAGCCTGACGTCGCCCGCATATCGAATCCGAAACACCGCCTGCACGTCCTCCACTTTCGCCTCCCGCTCGGCAGCCCTCTTGCCGCCCTCCTCTTCCTCATCGTCGTCGTCAACAATCGCAGATCCGCCGCCGCTGACCTGCCCATGGCTCGTCGACGGTCTCGACGGCTGACCCAGTGTGCTCGAAACATCTGACTTGGCACCCAAGCCCAGCCCTGCGCCCGGATCAAGCGCCGCCTGGAAGTTGTCGATGGAGCTCACCGACGCCTCCCTGCTATGATACGGCGTCTGTGCCTCCGACCCAGCCGCCGATCCCATCCAGCTCGTCCCTCCCAAGTGCGCTCCCGCAACCGCAGCCAGCGGCGTGTGCGTCCCCGTCGCCAGATGCGCCTGGAAATAGTTCCTCCCCGGCCCACCCAGGATACCTGGCGTCGACGTGCCCAGAAAAGCCCTCCCCAGATCATGGCTGCTCACATCGCTCTTGAGCGCCTCCCTGAGACCATTCTCGCGCTTGCGGGCCTCCATCATCGCCGCTGCCGCCGCCAGCCTCTCCCTCTCGGCGATGCTCTCCTCATCCTCGTCACTGTCGTCGCTGTCGTCCTCATCATCATCCAGCTCCTGCTCGTAGAAATCCGGCAGCGGGTCTGTAATATCCTTTAGCTCCAGCTCAGGCGGGATCGTGCCAAAATCAAAGCCGTGGACGTTGACGGATCTGATGAACCGCGGCAGCTGCACCGTCTGGAACTTGGTGTGGATGAAGGTCCTGATGCTCTCGGCCAGCGCATCGCCATCTGGTCCGCTTGTGAGCGTCTCCCAGTTGAGATCAATCGACATTTGGGGTGAGTCGGGATTGGACAAAGAAGAAGATTATTGAGACATTAAAATGAATTATAACGAATTAAAAGCTGCGCGGCAGCATTGGCAGCGGTGGGCGCAGAACGATTGACAAAGAGAAGTTGGTGGCTCAGAGAGCGTAATGTGAGCATCACTTGTTAGCGGGGCCATACATAGTGTGAGTTTTTCAAAGGCTGCAGGTTGTGAGGGATCAAGCAAGTTATTATGAGTTGCGCTCTCGCTTCAATAGGATCTCATAAAAACAAAAATATTATTACTATCTAAGAAAAGAAAAGAGTTCCTAAAAATACCGTTTCTTTTTTTGTAGCATAATATTCCACAATTTGAGCTGATCCGTTCGCACTTCGCCTTTCTAATCCGGCTTTAAACTCTGTGATAAACACTTAGGGTATCTCACTGCCTCTTCACTCATATCATCTCCCTCTCCCAAAACACATCCACATATAAAACAAACGTCAACAGTCCTGAAAAAAATAACTTCATAAAGGGAAATAAAAGTCAACGAGGGCGAGCATTCGTCCCCGATTCGCCTACGCCATGATAAAAAGAGAAAACTAGCCGACGGGCTGTAAATGCTACACCACACACTGCCCAAGTCCTATTCGCTTCATCTCAAGTCAACTCATTTTTCAGGCCTCTGCGTCCTCAAATCTGGCCTGATTGTAATACATGTTATACTGAGGCTTATTGAAAAGATGCCAGCAGTTAGGAGCTTGCAAGATGTATCTATGAATCGAGTATTAGCATGCCAAGGTGCCATCATCTAAATCGTCGCAGCATATGAAAAAAAAAAAGAGGATTAAAAACGTACCTTGCCATGGCCTCTCTGAATCGAGACTTGTACTCCTTAGGACTAGTCACAGTCGGTCTGTTCCGACCACCGCCTGCGAAACCGCGATCTTTGATCCAGCTTTCAAGCTTCTTGTCCCATGTATACGTTCTGATGCAATCAATGATGCCGACAACCAGCTCCTTTCTCCTCTCATCAACCGCAATCATCAGGGAGTAGTCCATTACGTTCTGTCGCGCTAAAAAAAGCGTATCGTTCCAAACTGACGCCCTAAGAAGCTTCTTGGAGTGTTCGCGCGCGAATAAAGGAGATTCGTAGATATACTCCACCATGTTTTCGTCTAGTAAAACTTCATTTTGCTCGCCTGTTGATTGAATTTTGCGGTTTCGCATAGAACCCTTCAAATCAAAGATTCTCGTTGGAGATCTATCGTAAAAGAGATTCTCCGTTACTAGCAAGTCTAGTTTGATATCTGTTCCTGTCACTGGATTTTTTATGAGGATTTGGAAGAATCCCATCATCTTCGCGATTACAGACGGCAAGTCATGGAACAAAGCCTCAGCCATGATACTGAAATATCCTGGAGCAAATCTTAAGAATGCAGATGTTTCGATAGTCGAGAGAGACTATGAGGAGAATGCGGGGTTAGCAAAGTCTACTAAACTTGATTCTCTCAAGCATCTTCATTTCTTACCTTTAGAACTAGTCGATCGTCAAGCGTCTTCAAAAAGACAGACTTTGTTTTACCACCTTTTGAATCCCATTGAAGACATCGCGATAACGACTCCACTATCCGTTCGGCAACACCGCACTTCCGTCTTAGAGCATCGAATTGCTCTGCGTAGAAGATCTTACAAGTCATGACCGCCGCGCCTTCCTTGAACTGATACTTAAGATGCGTGCCGGTGGCGCGGAGTAAACTCTTCTCCAGCTCTGTTTCGTCAGCAGCCCAATCCGGATTATCTGATACTGGGGCTGATTTTAAATCGCCATCGATATTGCCGTCCATGTTCTCATCTATGATGCTATCCGCTTCCCGCATCATGGTCTGGTGCGCATCTCGTCGGATGTTGGCTAGCTTCTCCTTGTAATCATCGCTGTTGAGGGCCAACGCAATGACCGAGCTGGGCTCATCTTCTCGAACAATGATGTCTGAGTCAACAAAGATGTGATCTGTGGCATTGACGGGATACTCGAGCGCAGGCCACCCGCTGGCTGATCGTTCGGCCCAAAAGTTGGTAAGGTATTTCATCAGGCTTGTTTTTTGGTGCTTTGGAAGCTCAAGCGGAATTTCGGCGTTAGAATCAGCGATTTCCTTAATGTCCGGCATAAATTCATCAGATACCGAGGGCTCAGCGTCACTAGTATTACCCTCGTCATCTGATATGCCTTGGCTCGTATTCACGTGAGTGCTATCTTCGTCCCATCGAGGCTGGCTATCCGAATGCAAAGGAGGCTCGCTGGGAGTTGGCGGCTCCGTCTGCGACCCTAGCCTAGACGACCCTTCTCCTTTTCCTTCCAGGGGAGTGGAAGACGTTTCCTGTGATCGTGTCTCTAGGTCGTGTTCTGTATTTGGTTCGCTTGTCACAGCAGGTTCGTCAAACGCTTCATTGACGTTGTCATACACTTGCACAATTGCCTGCGTCGATGTCTTGGGTAGCATAGGACGAGGATTCCGCATGCTGGCGGCACGCTTCTTACGGTCTCGAATGCGTTCCTTCTCAAATTCTCTGCTGAACTCTCTGCTGAGCTGTTCAAAGTGTTTTGCTAGAGTGGTGACTTTGGATTCTTTCTTCTTATTCTGAACCATGCGAGGAATACTTGACCCGGTCATCTTTCCCCGGCTTTTCAATACAGTCAAGCCAAGTCGATCAGATAGTTTTTTATCCGATTTGATAGACCCCTCCGACTGTTGATCTGAGTTGGCAGGTTCTGAGGATTTTGCGATAGAATCGGAAGAACCAATTGACTTGCCAAGTGACTGTAACCTAGACAGTGTCCGCGAAGGCTGCGATATGGCTCTCGTTATTGGTGGTGAAGTGCTAGTAGCAGACTTTCGCCGAGCACCTTGTTCTGAGACCTGTCTGGGAGTTTCCATATCCGCGGGTCTCTCGCTGGAGTCCTCAGATTGTCTTGGTTGTAAAGACTTCTCACGGCGGCTTGCCTCGATCTTCTCAGCAAGAGACTGTCCAGATGCAGATGAATTTGTGGGACTTCTAGCCATTCTGACTGGCGATGCGGGTGATTGCGTTACTGATGCTCCATCCGGCGGTGTCGTCGCCGCCGCCGCAGCCTTTGTATCTTCACTTATCGCGGTTCCTTGAGAGTTTTTGATAACAACAGGAGTTGAACTTGCCAAATCTAGCGGATGAGCATGCTCAAGGGAGTCCACTGTCACAGGCAAAGTTTGTACACCCTCGACCTCGATCCTCTCTCCGGTCAGTTTCGCAGAAGTGGTGCTGGCTTCCATACTGTTGTTGTCAGTAAAGTCCGCCGTTTGCGAAGGTTTTTCCTCCGGCTCAGAAAAGGTTTGCGATGGACGCTCTTCGCTGTCCGCAGCAGATTCCGTTCCTTCATTGGAACCAAGTGATTCCTTAGACTCGTTGTCGGTGAATATCTTCTTTAGCTGCAGCATCGTAAGTTGCCGCATGTCTTTATCTCCTAGGAAGTCGGCCTCAAACGTGGTAAAAGCCCGATCCCATTCGGTGATTGCCTCCAACATTTCTCGAACGAGGATGTTGAATGGGACAACCTCGTAGTACTTGGAGTTGACGTAGATCTCTTGCAGCCGATGGACCATAAGGGCTTGTTCTTCCTGTGCCTTTTGAGACAGCCTTTCTAGCTCTGCTTTGCAAGATTCAGCTTTTTCGGGAAGGACACTGTCGATCCTAATGCTTTTGAGCCGCGCCTTTACAGATGCCATGAATTTTGCCCAGCGCTCATCCATCTTTGTGTATATTTCGTTCTTGAGCTTCAGATCGTTACTCACTTTCCAGGTAAGTCGCGCTCGGGGTACAACGATTTCGAGAAGGTCAATCGGATCCCAGTGAATTCGAACACGAGAGTCGTGCAAGCTAAAGTAACGAACGTGATCCTTTTGATGATCGTGAGGGCATTCCATGGCATCTTTCATTCGCAACCCACGGCCCCAGTAAAGGAGCTCCAGGTACTTTCCAAAAGAGTATTTATATGTAGTCTCCGACATGGCAGTCTCTTCCGAGTCCTTCTGGCAGATTTTGCAATAAGTCCACATTGAGATTCCATCTCCCAATTCAGGTAACCTAGGAGGGGCATTCGGAAGATGCTCTACAAACACAGTGACTCGAAATTGGTCATGAACAAAAGTACGATGATGCTGGACCATCTTGCGATCGCACCCGTTGGAGTCGCAGATTTCATCCTTACTATTGACCAGATGTTCGATATACTGGCCGAGAGTGCAGTCCGGGTCCATGTCAGCATCTTCACGTTGCTCGTCGTAGAAGTTGATGCCAACTAAGACGGGCTCCGTGCAGGGAATCTTTGTTTCGGTGCAAATCACGGAATATAGAATGATGATGTTTTGGTGAGAGTAGGGATCAAATAAGTCCAAGTTGCCTTGAATATACGTTTCCCACTGGCGAGTCTGGGTCTGGTAAGTGTAAAGAGCTTTGTCGTACTCGGCGTCGTGTACCGCATGAAGAATCTCCATTATCTGACGAGGTGCTTTCTGGCCTAGTTCTTCGACCATTTCTGGCTTAATAAGTTGAAAGTTTGGTGGATCGGCCTTTTCTTCAAAGTCTTCTTCGATCATATCTTGATCTCTAAGACGTTTAAGATATAGGAGGCGCCTCTCTTGCTCACGAGCTTTCATAAGAAGATATGGCTGGGTGAATCGCACATATGGCGAAGCCGAAAGAATCTTGGTCTCATACTTGGAGACCATGTCGCTGTAGAAAGTCGGCATGGGCACATCATCTGGCACCTGGCTATATGTAGAGTCATGAATATGGGATTCATGCAGCGATAGTAGCTTAGGTGGCTCAGGGCTGGCTTGATCTAGCGAAAGCTGCGAAGCAGGAGCCTCATCAGTGTCTCCGATACAAGAACTGTCTATGGTGACCTGTGAAGGTGGATCGCCTTCACTAGACGGTTGGTTGATCACTACAGTTGGCCCGTTTCTACCACTGTTTGCCGAATACTGTACTGAGTTCAGTGAACGAATGCTATCGTTCAATGCTTGGAAAGAATTAGACAAGGAGGCAGATTCATTAGCCTCAGGCGGCTCAACAGACTCATCCCGTAGAAGACTCGACTCGAGTTTGAGATTGTATACAACGTAGACCATAAAGTCAGTGATGTATTTCATCTTCGCAAGAAGGGCATTGCTAGCTCCTCGAAGCGTGATGGTGCATCCGAGCTCACGCCTGCATCCGGAAAGGAAAATGTAGGACTTCTTTCGGCCTGGATAATCATTGTTCACAAAAGTTCTAACCTCGAAGGCACTACACCTCCCAACTTGAGCCTCCAGCATGTCAAAGGACTCGATAATCTTTGTCTCAGTGCAGCGGGCAACGGCTGCTATGACTGATCGTTTGACGTTGAACGCAACCGCAATATTGGCATCTGAGAGATACTGCAAAGCCAAACCAGAAATGGTCTTTTCTGCAAGCACAACATGAGGTTTGAGTTGAGCGATTCTCTGGACCACGATTCTGAGAAATTCCTTCTCCTGCGCAATGACCGGCTCCAAGCTCATAAATTGCTGCTGGTGTCTCTGGTATTCAATTGGAAACCCAACAAGCAAGATCCTGGGATTTGTGATCTTGCGTGGCATGCTCTTCAGCGCAAGATTTTTGGTGAAGACTATTCCAGAGATGTAGGATGTATCGCCAGGTTTGCCTCCTGGGATTCGCTTGAGCTTCACATAGGTTCGAATATCCATGGATTCGCCATTTGCCACGTCCGGGGACACATCATCCGTCGCTTTCAAGAGAATAGGAACAAGCGCCTTTTGCCAGGCCTCAGGGTTAGGTATATCAGCATCAATCAAGAGCTGATAGAGGAGCCTGTCAACATGCCTCAAACTAGACTCGTTGAGTTTTGTTTTGGCCTCCTTGCGCTTTTGGAGTGAGTTGCTTCTAGTCAACTGGGTCCCGCTGTGGTTTGGGGCATCTACAGGAAACAGCATCTCCGACGATGTCGACGGGCCTTTGAAAACAGAGGATTTGGGACGGGGAGAGCCAAAATGGTGAACGCTGCCGCTAACATTACTGTGATTGCGTCTCCGAGTTGACCTACGGTGGCTAGCGAAGCCGGGCGTCAATTCATCAAGCCCAAATCCACTCCGGCTGAAGTGGCTCATTCCGCTGATGCTTTTCTCGCCCCCTTTATGGCGGTGGTGCTTCTTTGTAGAATTCATGAGCGATGAAAGGTTTGATTTGTCAGGGTCAAAGCCTGTAGGGGGGATCTCGGCTGATGCGATGGTCGCAAAAATACTGCCGACTTGCTCATCCCCGCTCGAATCATCCGACATGAAATCCGCCAATTCTGGGTCGATGATGTTATCAGCATGAAAAGCTGGGAACTTTGTTCGGTTGGAGTTTTCTTCTTGAATGCCTCTCCGAAAAGGAGCTTGATCCGGCTTGATCCTTCCTAGCAATCCATGCTTTGAATGATGTCTCTTGTGGCCAGCAGATGAATGGGGTCTACCAGAGGAAAGAGACTTGAGCGAGCGCGACGAGCTCGGCCGACTTAGCTGTGGAGCGCCAATTTCCAGAACAGAAGAGGTATTGTTCGATTCGTTGACTCGCCGGGTAGCTGGTATTGTCATCATTGGCGTTGTTACCGGTCTCGAAGTCTCCGGGCTTTGCAATGTCTCTGGTTCCTTGAGAGGCTGTGCAAAAGCAACTGTTGATTTTCTGGGATCTTCCGAGCCAAATATTCTTGGTAGATACGACTGCTCATCTCCAGAGTCCTCCGAGCCACTGGCATCGAACCGCCGAGTGATGACATCCAGGCAACGCTTACAAACCCGGAGAGAGCCAGGAAGACCAAATCTTTCACCTGAAATGACGATTGTGCACTTGGAATCAAAGATGAAGCCACAGGTACGACAGTGGTGCTTTCTGCGGAACGCCGTAAACGGAGTCTGGCAAAGAAAACACTCCTTTACAGTCTCGTCCTTCATCCAAAACTCTTTGCTTAGTATTTGTCTGCGCATTCTGTCTAGCTGAGCGTTCATCTGATCCGACGCTCCCTGATGGCCAGCTGTGGTACCTGGGATGCGGATGTCGCCAGATCGTGAGCGTTGGGGATTGGACTCTTGAGTGAAAGAACTATGATGAACTGAATTATGGGCAGAGGTGCTAATAGGGCTGGCCTCAGCCGTTCCTCGGTCGGCAGACGAGTCTCTTGACGCTGAATATCTCAAATGGTTTGGGTGGCTAATACGATCAATAACAGCAGGCTTTCGTCGGATGTCGTCGGGAGATAGCAGAGACGATGCTGCAGATGGAGTTCGTGAGTGAAAGGTCGGCTGTAATGGCGATATGAGGGGACCTTTTCCCTTGACTGGACTCAACGGAGCTTCAACGCTTCCGCTCTCAGCACTAGAAATGCTGTTATCCCTCCGCACCCTTGCAGGAATGCTACCCTCTTTGGGGTCGAATAAAGTGGGAGAATCGACAGAAGCGAGGCGCGTGTGTAAGTCATTCTGGGCCTTGCCGTCATCAGTCTGAGCAGAGCTGCGGCTGGCATCTCGTATTCTCGGAGAGGGGCCGGCAATGGTAGGGCCAGCAGTTACAGGACTTGTGGCGTTTGTCGGGAGGCTCTGTCGGCTAGAGGGATGAGACTTGGAGCCACTGATCAGGCTGATGCTTCCAGATTTGGATGCAGCAGGCCGGCCATCGATAGGGTTGGTTGATGTTGTGGGAGAGGAAACATCACTTGGCGGAAGCTGAGATGTTGCGGTAGATATGGTGGTTGTCGTCTCGGCGCGGCTCAGAGACGATATCGATGGCTTCGAGGCATGTCCATCGCCGCCAGCTGATGACATCTTTCTGCCTGCCTTTTCCAACCTCTCGGCATCGTCCTCCCGCTGCGCAGCCTTGGACGAGCTGCTCGCACCAACTGCCTCTCGAAACCGGCTGTAGAGCCCGCTGAGGCCTTGCTGTACCGTTCCCCGGCTCTCGGTATCTGCGACGACCACAGGAGGAGGAGCAAAGTCGTTGAACGTGGTCAGCGAGTCGGTCCGGCTGGCTGTGGTGTGTATCTGGTCGAGGGCGTGCGCCAGCTGTTCCTTTTCCAAGGTGGAGCTCACCGAGACCGAGTGGACAGAGTCGCGGCGGTGTTGCGAGTGTGTAGGAGAGATGAGCGAGCCGGAGAAGGAGGAGGCGTCCAAGGGTTTCGAGGTGGACGTATGGCTCGCCATGGTTGTGTTATTGAATTCTATCTGGATGCCCTTGCTCTGGCTCTACGCATGCAAGAGTGGTGTCGTTGCTTCAACACCCGCCCGCCGCTTAGACGTCTATTTCCAAGCGAAGGCGCATACGCAGTGTCGCCAGCATGGTGGTGTAGGAGAGACGGCGAAGCGAAGTAGTCGAGACCGTGGAGGGCGGCGCTTCGGAAGGGTTGGGGCGACCAACAGCTTTGTCACAGCTGCGATGCTACCGCGGGGGAGCTTCTATGTAAGGGCTGCAGGCGGGCATATGCGAGCAGAGAGGCTCAAGGCGGGTGGAATGCAGGCCAAGGTTCCCTGCGAGGATCACTTTGGCGAGGGGCTCACTGGAGATGTCGTCAGTCCAGCCAGAGTGCATGTCTAGCTCGGCGGCGGTCCAGGTAGGGAAGCTACTTATAGCTCTATCTACCTACTAACCTATACGCACAACTGCTATACCTATATCGCAGGTGCTAATAAAGATGCGTCACTCCATATTTTTGATCGCTAAAATGTCACTGCTTATCGGCAAGCAGAGCGTTCGAAGCGCCTGATGCGACCTAACGACCTGCTAGCGGTGCATGTACCCGGGTACATGTGCTCTAGGCAACGGCGATCCAGTGGCCACCACCCGCCATACCGCCATACTATGTACAGTAGCGCTACAGTAGAGCTGTCCCCATGTGCGAGCTCCAGTCCAAGCTCCCGAATCTCCCACTCCAAAAAAAATCCTGGACCGCGTTTTGCGACGTCCCGCTCGCCTGCATGCTGTTTATGATCCGAGTCATGGGATGCGAAGCCCTGCCAGTGGCGCCCGGCGAGTTTCTTTGATTGCCTGGCCAACGGACCTCGCGAACTGTCGATTGCACCTCGAGTGGCTGCTCACGCTGCTTGGCCGTCGCTTTTTGTTGACGCCCAGGGCGTTACCTATAGATGCGCTGACGAGCCGCCGCGTCGCATCAGTGCCGATTTCAAAATGCCCTCCCCAACGTCACCAACGCGCGATATCACCGAGCTGATGGGCCGGCGGAGTCTTGCCACCATTCCCAAAGATCAGAAGTCGTTGCTCGAGGCGGAAGGCTCGTGGGCTGTTGATATGAAAGACGGGCCGCACGGTCTGTCTACCGTCCCGGGCCACGTTTTGCAGACTCTGAAAGAAGCTTTTGTTCGTCTCCAAGACAAGAACGACGAAGGAGTCCAAGAGGATGAAGAAGGCCAAGAAAACCAAGAAAGCGGAGACGGCCAAGACGGCCAAGAGGATGAAGAGGATAAAGATGATAAAGAGAAACCCAAACAAACGGAAGATGCTAAGCGCCCTCCTACCGTCAATAACGGTGACGAACAGAATGGACCCTCCCCTGGCTCAACCCCCCCGAGATCAAGTAACGTGCCCGCATCTTCGGAGAGACCTGTAGCCTCGTCACCAGAGAGACATATAGCATGGTCGGCCTCACCACCTAGGTCGCAAATTCATCCTAGGATATCCAATCCCAGTTCACCTATTGACGAGGCATTCGAATCGCCATTGCCCGCACCGCTCACTCAACCGCCACCGCCTCAAGCAGATGACGCTGCAGCCCCCAGCCCCTCATCGGGCATCAGCGAGCCCGATGATCTTGAGATAGAGGTTCCCCAGGCCCAAGAGAGCCACGAGGCTCCAATCAACCGTGTGGCAACACTGATCCATACAGCAACGCCTCAGGAGCCCACGAGCAATCTGACAAACACGGCATCCACTACAGATACGCCTCCATGTGCGCAGCCTCGTTTTTCATCCGGCCCTCATATTCCGATTCCAGCACCTCAGTTGTCTATGCTCTCAACTGATCCGGTCCATCATCGGACGCGGAGGATGAAGCCGATTCTTTTTGACGAAGATGGTCCAAATGCTTCTGGGACTCCTCCAATACGTTTAGCTCCTTCCACACGCATGCCTTCTACGCGAGCACCTCCTGAGCCGAGCCTCCAGAGCTCAGCTACCTCGACCCCATACGATGATGATATGATGGAGAGCTTGCCACCCATACCCCCGCCACACAGGTCTATCAAAGATGCCGCCCCCCAGACCAGTGCTCCGGGGCGGCAAGACGAGATCAATAGGTTACCCCGCAGTAATCCAGAAGCATCTCATGCTCGCCAAACGCCTATAGGTCATTTATACAAGATACAGGCAGCCATCGACGTGCTTATAAGTAAAAGCGGAGATCCCTATAG
The DNA here is from genome assembly GCF_020647865.1 of Trichoderma asperellum. Classification (NCBI taxonomy): domain Eukaryota; kingdom Fungi; phylum Ascomycota; class Sordariomycetes; order Hypocreales; family Hypocreaceae; genus Trichoderma; species Trichoderma asperellum. The sequence continues at coordinate 2,185,515 of NC_089417.1, forward strand.
TGCTTTCACTGCTACATATCCCGACTACGCGACAGTTCATTCAGGCAACCTATTGAGCTTCATTGGGGCGTGCTGCCACCTCTATGAGCTCCAAGAAAAGAGACTGATAAGAGAATATTTGTACGATGACTTCATCCGAGCATGGTCAGGGTATTTGAAGTACGCACTCGACAAGGGTCCCGATCACCTTCCTGCCATCGAATGGTTCAACAACCTACGGGGCCCCATCCTGTTCAATCGTATGTGTGTAAACAAAGACAACCTAGACACCGTTTTGGGTGCGTATCCCGAGGAAGTCGCAAGGGTCAAAGCCGCAATGAACCAGAGCAAGCAAACGGAGCCAACTGCCGAGCTGGAAATGGAGCTGGAGCAACATGTGGAGGTTGTGGACTTGCTGGACGACGATAGTATAATGGATGACGGCGCCATAGAAGTGAGACGAGACGGACGGACGACTGTATCGCGGGCGCAGAAACGGCCAAGAGCGGCATCTTCCGGGGACATACCTCCTCCGACGAGACAACCACCTACTGTGCCGGCCCCATCACGGACAGCGCCGGCCCCGCCTCCTCCTCGACCCCCCATTCCGCGAGCTGCGTCCCCGGATCCGGAGAGCGACGACTTTGATTACCTCCCGTATCCTGCTAAACCGGCATCTCTCCCAAAGCCGCAGCCACAGCGGCAAGCAGAGGCGCAGTCAAGATCACGATCACGATCAAAACCACAGCAAGCTCAACCACAGCCTCAACCTCAGCCTCAACCTATCTCACAACCACAACCACAACCTCAATCACAACCACGACTCCAACCAAAGGTGCACAGAAGCCTACCTCAGCGCCAATCACCCCGACGCCACCCAACAACCTCGGCAGTGATCTCATCTCCAGTGTCGACAACTCGGCGACAACCCCCAAAGTCCTCCAACCCCAGAACCTCTCCGCGTCCGGCGGCCGAGTATCTCGGGAACCTCGTCTCAAACGGCCGCACCACTCCCAGTTCGAGCGCCAGGTCGGGCTCTTCGAAGCCACGCAAGAGAACAGCAGAGGAGCGGGCGCGGCTGAGGGAGCATTTCCGGAAGAAGGCTTCCGTTTCGTCGATGAGCTTCATTGGCAATGGTATTGACAACTAAGGAGTAAATAATTGAAAGAGAAATTGTTTGGCCTGGTTTAAAGCGTCTTATTTTTATAATGTATATGTTTTTTTTTTTTTTTTGATACGCGGCACGAATGTTGTATGAAATGACTGGGTGAAAACAAAAAAGATATTACAATCATGTGTACATGGAACATGGAGCATATACGGCGTTTATTGATACGGGATGAATATGGGCGGTGTTTTGCAGCAACGAAAAAATAGACACCCCTTGGCGCATGTGTCGGCGTTGAGACGGCACGAGAGACATGAAAAATAAGTACTCAATTTCTCCAAGTTTTGTTCTCTTGATTGATATAAAAATGCTTGTCTATTTCGTATAAAATGCGTTGATGCATGTATAAAAACATGTATGAGCTAAAAAAACGCTTCCTCCCTCCCCAGTCATGTCACATATTTGTTTGAGTTTGCCAGTATATAAATAAATAAAAAAACAAACAAGATAAAAATCCCGTTCGCTTTCAAGTGGAGAAAGCTGTACAGGGGAGAAAGGGTAATCAAGTGAGAAACAAAAATAACCGACTCCTTGAGGAGTACTTGCAAACCATCTAATCCGTCTCATTCCAGAATATGAATAAATATTTTTTTAAAAGACAGCGATACTGTAAACGCCAGTAAGATTTTCTTTTCTTTTCTTTTCTTTTCTTTTCTTTTCTTTTCTTTTCTTTTCTTTTCTTTTCTTTTCTTTTCTTTTCTTTTCTTTTCTTTTCTTTTCTTTTCTTTTCTTTTCTTTTCTTTTCTTTTCTTTTCTTTTCTTTTCTTTTCTTTTCTTTTCTTTTCTTTTCTTTTCTTTTTTTTTTTTTTTTTTTTTTTTTTTTTTTTTTTTTTTTTGAGGGGTGCTTTCTCGGTTCTGTTTTTCCTTTCTCGACTCTGAGCGTCGAATGTTGAAGTGTATGAAAGATCAAATAACACAGCCACCAATGTCCCTGTAAAGGGTTTCTTGAGTTTTAAATATCTTCCTTTTTTAATGGCTTCTGGCGTTGAATAGAAGTAAAAGTCGAATGGCGGAGAAGAGGGAGCGTTAAAGTAAATGGTTAAGAAAAAGTGTTTCATGGCGCGTCGTGCAATTATCATCAAAATCATTGCGTTAAAAAAAATGGCGGTAGGTGATGGCCGTGTGTCGGCTTAGAATCATTGCGATATCCGAGCTGCCTGCCATTGACAGAGGAAGAGTTCTCGATGAGGGCGAATCAGATAAGTCACTCCACAACTCCTGGCTTACACCTCTCCCTTTCTTTTTTCTTTTTTCTTTTTATCTCTCGTCAAGTTTACGCATCTGCAGGCTCCGCTTTGGACTCAGTCTTCTCGGCGGCAGCGGTATCCTGCTTCTTGGCGCTCTCCTCTTTGGCCGCTGCTTCAGCTGCCTTCTTCTTCTGCTGGCGTTTCTCTTCCTCAGGGGTCAAAGTCTTGAGCTGAAGAGCGTGGATGCCCCCCTCCAGGGCCATCTCATCTCGCAGCAGGGCGTAGACCATTCGATGGCGTGCAGGCTGCATCTTGGACGCAAACACATCGGAGATGATGACTAGCCTGGAAATGATGTCAGCTGCCGTCGAGGGAATGAAGATGGTGATTTGAAACAATTTGATGAAGCCATACCGGAAATGCGTCTCTTTGGAGATGTTGCCTGCCATGGCCTTGTGGTGGGCGTGGAGGTGCGAATCATTGTAGATCTCCAGCGTCAGCGGGCTGAGCGCTGCCGTCAGCTGAGAGGGAAATACACGTTAGCGAATTATGCCGGCAACGCAATGTGCATAAGAGTAAGAGCTGCATAACAACCAATGCAGGATGCAAAAGGGCAAGGCAAAATAAAAGAAAATCACAAACCTTGGCGCGGATGGCATCTTCCAGAGGAGTTGCGGAACCCATTGTGGAAAACTGGCGGCCGACGTTTGAGAAGCCGAGAGCGTACCGTCGGAACATGGTGACGGGGGAATTGGCGCGGGTGGGATGATAAAAGTGGTTGTCGTTGTTAGTGGAGCTGGCTGAGGCTCTGCTGGCGGTTCCCTGTGCGCCAGACGGAAATCACGAGACTTGGTGTGTCGGGCGTGAAGGAGGCGGTCGCGGGTGATGAGCCGGCAGAATCGCTGAGATTTTTTCCTCTGCAGGTTTGGGTGGGAAGAGCAGCTGCAAAGTGCACAATGGCGAGGAAACCGAGAGATGGAGCGTAAAAAAGCGCAAAAAAGGACTGGGAGGGCGAGAGCGGCGAGCGGGATGAGAGAGAAATAAAAGGTCGTCTCGAGGCCGGCTGGGACAGGAACGAGCAGCAGGCCCTGCTAAATAAGAAGCTGTTCTTTGTCGCAAACAACGTGTAATTCGGTGAAGTCGGTGAGAACAAGTGCGCCATGCATGACTCCTAGAGTGGCGGCGAGCCAATCAGCGGCGGCGACAGGCCCCGGGAACCATGGAGCGGTGACGAGGGCCAAAAGGCGGCGGGCGGTTCCTGGACGCTGGGCGTGGCTCCAGCCGCCGAAAAGGGTGCAAAGCAGCACCAAGAAAGGGGCATCGCAGCCGCAGGATTTCGCGCAACGCACACGCCCCAGCAGCCACGCCTGAATGGCCGCATGGATGCTGCTTTTTGCTTTTCTTTTGTTTTTTTCTCGCTTCTTTTTCCCATTTTCCCTCTTGGTTTGTATGTGCAATTGTTTGCTCAGGAGCAGCAAACGGACATGCATTGGCATCCCTGGAGACAAGACCAGCCAGCCATGCTGTGCTTGACTTGCGGTGCTGCAGGTACTAACTACTAGGTAGTATACATGAGGTAGTATTATATAGGCTCTTGGTGACTTTGTGGTACTACATACTACCTCGACAGTCCATCTACCTATGAGACGAGAGCCGTAGTAATGGCTTGTCAACCGTCCTTGTAGGCACGGCTGGAGGCACGGCTGGAGGCAGGGAGCAGTCCAGCCGCGATGCAGCCGCAGGAATCAGGAGCGTCAAAGCCAATGCCTTTCCCGCAAAACCGGGCCTGGCCGTCCTGGCCACAGGATCCTCGTCTCCTCATGTCACGTTGTTCAACGCACCTGGTCTGGTTCGTTCGTTCACATGGTGTCTATCCCCTTGTCTCTTACTCATATTGCCCTCGTGTCCCCTCTCCGTCTTCCAAATCTTCTTGCCTCAACTCCAGCCATTGACGCCGTGCGAGTACGAGCACCACTCGTATACCAGCAAGGGAGGGGCCAAACAAGCTGCAGGGCTGCTGCTTTTTGCCTGCGGCGTGTCCTCGCCCGGCAATTGGGCCACCGGCACCAGCCTGTGCGCGCCACGCACCACCCAGCAGGTCGGGATCAGAGACCGCCCTTTTTAGCTCGTGCCCACCGTCTCGATCGAGCCGTGACGCTGATGGATTGCGATAGTGTGCCATCTTCCCTGTATGCGAGCAGCCCGTCAACCAGGGGGGCCACTCGGTGGTGTACCCGCGTGAACAGGGCAGGGCGAGTGGTGAGTGGCCAGATTGAGCGAGAGGAGAGAAAAGAAAGAGAGAGAGTCGAGCGAGAGAACTGCCCAAGGCGGAAATACTTTGGGTGTGTCAGAAATACCAAGGTATACCTACCTACTATTACTTGGTGCATGTACGTACTTTGTCCGGACTTGGAGGCAGCCTCCTCGTAGATGCAGCAGCTTCATTTCGTTAAAGCACCGCTAGCAGGAAGAGGAGGTGCTGGTGCTGCCTCCTTGCAGGGAATAGGCTTGTGCTTCTGCAACTAGACCTAGAGGTTGTGGCCGTCCTGTCACTGGCACGAGTACGTGTGAGCGTCAATTTCTTTGCTTTTCTGCTCGCTCTCCTCTCCCTTACATGCCCATGCTCACACATGCGCTTCTACCCAATGCAAAGGTGACAACTTTCACGCAGCCACCAGAGGTGGTGGCGAAATCTTAGATGGACGACACCCTATCTGAGATGCCATCTCGTCACCAAGCTTCGCGTAACAGCGGTAACGACGCAGCCGTGGTGGTGGTGCTTGTGTGAGTGAAGACATGTGTGTGTCACCGCCGCCACTTCTCGGTTTCGAGGGTTCAGGATTCCTATGCAAAAGCCTCACTTCTCATTCTCTCCTCCGCTCTGCTGTTTCCCCTCCGCTCTGCTCCGCACTTCACCCCCTGATCTACCCATCTCACGAGAATATCACGCCTCTCCTCTCCCACGTCTCCAGCCGGCCGGTTCGCTAAACTAGCTAAGAAAACCATCGCCGAACATAACGTGGCTGACAGCAGATCGAGCTCAGAAAAGTCGGGACGCTTATTAGTCGACCCATGCTGCTCACACCTCCAGTGACCGCCCTATTGCCTTGCAAGACCCCTGCTCCCAACCAAAAAGTGGCGGTCCCCGCTTGCTGGCATGCGCTTCTGTCTCCCCTTCTTCTCTGGCAGGGGCCGAGCCTGGCACAGGGAGCAAAAGGCCTCTGCTTATTTCCTCTCCGCCTTTTTGTGATTCCCATCCCGCCTCTTGATTGACTCGACGCCAATCCCGGTCGCGGCCACCGCCTGCCTCGGTAGTCGTGCTAGGACCATGCGGCATGGCATGGGAACACAACGAGACTAGCCGTGCTGCGCGAGACCAGAGATGGAGTGATGCCAATCAGAGCGACATGTGCGTACTCTATGTACACACTTGGGTTGACTTCTGGTATGACTGGTAACAGCACCTATTAGCTGTACTCGGCATCAATCTCATCATCAGCCGTCTGCGGTACGACCACTCTCTTGCTGCTGCTGTGCCTCTTCTTGAACGATATCGGCACTCATTACACCGTAACTGCAATGACTAGCGGCCGTTTAGTGCTTCCAAATGTATTCCTCGGCGCCATAGGTGCGCTAAAAAAGATGGACAAAAAAAATCGGAAACAGCACCGGCAAAGCAGATGAAGCTCCAAGAGCCAAGGTAAATGCAGCCAAAAAAAAAAAAAAAAAAAAACCACCCCCGGCCCAGCGGCGCCCATGCCCCGATCTTCCGGCACCTCGTCCAACCCGCAAACTGTCCCGCACCGGATCAGCGCCCCGGCCGCTACATCTGGCTCCCTAGTCTCAAGCTGCTGGAGCTTCACTTTTTTAAAACCCCGGCAACAACACCATCGACATCGCCAGCACCGATCGCGAGCGAGAGTCCTCGCACGCGCAGCAAGACACGGCCACGAGCCACGGCAGATCGCGGCAAAGCATCACGTCGGCACCAGAAATTAAAAATAGCCCCAGGCAGACGCACACTCCCCCGCCAGCTCCCAACTCCTGTGCCCCTCACTCTCGTCTGTCTGCATCTGCCATCTGCATCATCTCCCTCCTCTTCTCGTCCAGTCGCAGCAATCCAGCCGAGCCACTGCCGCCTGTAGGATTTCTGCCGGCACAGGCCCTGCTGCTCGTCTCCCCCCAACACGGGCAAATCATCAGCCCTCCCCTGCCCTGCCTGATCCCCCCCAGATCAATCAATATCAAATGAAATGATCGTCGCCTCGCCAGCCCTGCGACGCCTCGCCTCGGCCTCCTCTTCTTCCTCCCGGCTTCGCGCGCATGGCCCCTCTTCTCTGCTTTCCCGCCGTCGCTGCGGGGCCAGCAATCCTGCTGCATCCTCTTCCTCCTCCCACTCCCGCCTCTCTGCCTCGCCCTTCACTCACTTCCTGTCGTCAGCCACAGCAGCCACTCAGATGAGAATGGCGTCGACATCTGCCGCCTTGCCTCGCCTGGCCATCTTCGAAGCCGTTGCCCGCCACGACGCCGATGCCCTCGCCGTGGTCCACTCGCTCTCTGGCCGGACCTTCACCTACGGCCGGCTGCTTGGCGACGTGCGCCGAGCACGGGGCCGGCTGCTGGAGGCGCGGGGGAGGTCCAATGGCGACGACCTGGACGGCGAGAGGGTCGCCCTTTTGGTCGAGAACAGCTACGATTACGTAGGTGAGCGGCCCCGTTGAGGATATTCGACTGTGGCCTTGCTTATATGAGCAACACTCGCTGATATCATTGGCACAACTTACAGTCGCCCTCCTCTCCATTCTGGCCGCACGCGCAATAGCCGTGCCTCTGTCTCCCGCCTTCCCCATTCCCGAGCTGGAGTATGTCCTCAACCACAGCGAGGCCTCACTACTCGTCTCCTCTCCCAAGTTTGCGTCCAAGGCCCAGCAGGTCTTGGCTGCGGAATTGACATCCAAGCCAGCTCACGTAGAGCTGCCCAAGCATACCGAAAGTGCGGATGCCACACGAGAGGAGGTTCCCTTGGAAGACAGTGCCGAGCCGGGCCAAGCAGGCCTTATGCTCTATACTTCAGGGACGACCAACAAGCCGGTAAGAAACGTGCCCTCGTTATTGCCACTGCCATTGCTATTATACTCGCTCCATAAGAGCCCATTTGAACTTGTACTCGTACTTGGAAACTTTGTTCTAAAATCCATCTCCAGAAAGGCGTCTTGCTCCCCCAGTCTGTCCTCACAGCGCAAGCTCTCTCTCTCCATGAAGCCTGGGAATACTCCCCCTCGGACCATCTCCTCCATCTCCTCCCCCTCCACCACATCCACGGTGTCGTCAACGCCATCCTGACCCCCTTGTTCGCCGGGTCCTCGATCGAGTTCATGTTCCCCTTCAACGCCGATGCCGTGTGGAACCGCCTTGCCACTCCTTTCCTCCCAGCTTCTGAGACCATCGACGGCACAACCACCAACGGCACAACCACCAACGGTACAACCAACGGCGACGACACACTATCCAAGGCTCCCAAACCCAAAGTCACCTTCTTCACCGCAGTCCCCACCATCTACAGCCGTCTTCTCAACACCCACAAGTCCCTGCCTCCTCCCGTCCAGGATGCCTCCCGCGAGGCCATCTCCCCCTCTAACCTCCGCCTCAACATCTCCGGATCCGCCGCCCTGCCGACGCCCATCAAAACCGCCTGGGCCACCCTCAGCAACGGCAACGTCCTCCTCGAGCGCTACGGCATGACCGAAGTCGGCATGGCCCTCTCCTGCGGCCTCTCCTTCGCCGACCGCGTCGACGCCTCCGTCGGCTGGCCTCTGCCTTCCGTCCAGGCCCGCCTCGTCGACGTCGACTCGTCAGAGGTCATCCTCCCCGGCCAAGAAGTCGGCCCAGACGGCCGCGAGCGCTCCGGCGAGATCCAGCTCCGCGGTCCCACCATCTTCAAGGAGTACTGGCGCAACCCAGCCGCCACCGAGAAGGAGTTTACGAGCCCCGACCCAGACGGCCAAGGGGCGTGGTTCAAGACCGGCGACGTCGCCGTCCGCCGGCCCGTTCCAACTGCCGGCCTCAACGCCTCCCACCAGCCCTGGGCCCAGGGACCCCTATACTTCATCCAGGGCCGCAAGTCCGCCGACATCATCAAGACGGGCGGCGAAAAGGTAAGCGCCCTCGAGGTCGAGCGTGAGCTCCTCTCCCTGCCGCAAGTCTCCGAGGCCGCCGTTGTCGCCGTGCCCAGCGGCGCATGGGGCCAAAAGGTCGGCGCCGTCATCGTGCTCGACCGGTCCGTCACCGACAAATGGACGCCGCTGGAGATGCGCCGCGCGCTCAAGAGCCGCCTGGCCAACTACAAGATCCCCCAGGTCATGAAGGTGGTTGACAGCATACCGCGCAATGCCATGGGCAAGATCAATAAGAAGCAGCTTGTCAAGGCCATCTTTGCGGACGAGCATAGTGGTGACGAGGCATAGATGTTTTGCTAATTCAAACACACACACGATCTGCATCTTATTCTTATACTGCCACTCGGCCGTTGGCAGCCTTGACGACTGGGTGTAGAACAGAGTCATAGATATGTGATAGGTACAGTAGGCAATATCTAAGCAATCTACACGATTAAAAATGACTTATCTGAACCTATGAAACCATAAATCACACAAGAGTCTCATGTACTAGCAGTAAATCAATTGATAAAAAAGAATTATTGTAATAAGAGAGGAAAATAAACGCATAGGAAAAAAATTGCACGGCATTTTGGGCCTGAATATCAGACATCTATTTGTTTGTTTGTTTTTTCCTTCTTTTTCGGGGTTTTCTGAAATAGGGGGTTCCTGTTTCGCTTCCTCACCAGCCACATCTGCCGTCTTGCGCAGCCTAATTTTGACAAGTTTCAAGAAAAAAAAAAGATAACGAGAGCTCCTGAGCCAACGCCGTCATGTGATATGAGAAAGATGCTATCGTCCCAGAGTCATTAGTTGCCCGAGAAGCCAAGCTCATGCCTTGCTATACGCAAACCCCGACCCGCATCCGACAAAGGAAAAGTAAATCATGTCTCTTAACCACTGATCCCTGAATGCCGACCTGTTCTGTCCCACGATGGGATACGGCTTTGAGAGAGGTGCGCATTGGGGGACATGCTACGGATATCTGGTGGTGGCAGGTAGTAGGGTGTAGTTTAATGCAGCCTCCTCTCCCCGTCCAATGTTGTAAAAACACCATCTTTTAGCCATTACACCACATATTTGGCCTTGGCTCTGGTGCTACCAGCGTGAGCGCTGTCTGTGTGGCCAGAGAACTCGATCTGCTCGTTGCTGGGGAGCTCAAGGGTCTCCTTGAATCTGCGTCCGATAGATAGGAGAATATCCTTACCCTTCTCCGAGCTTCGGCCCTTTCCGCCGGCAACATCGCCATCGCCTCGTCCGGGAATGCTCTTTCCTATGGTGCGAGTCCAGACACCGATACGGTAGAAGCCTTTGCGGACGTTGACAACAACGCCCATGACCTCACCGTCGTCCTCCTCTTCGAGCGTCTCACCGATAGCGCCCATCATGACATGCAGCCAAAGGCGGTCGACATCGACATTGCGCTTGTCCTTGTACTGGTAGGACCACTTGCCACCGTGCTTGTTCTGGGGGTCTTCCCACTCAGGGCGGACGCCAGCCTTGAAGAGGTGGTAGTCGGACTTGAGGGCAAGTTCTGAAACGGGAGCAACGTTGTTCTGTACGATGGGCATGGTCAGCAACCAGAAACATGAGATGAGGTCTCATAAGGAAGCCTCTCAGTAGATGCGGAATGGACTTACGTAGACACCCCAGAACTCCTCAACTGAATCAAAGGTGATGACCTCCTTGAGCAGGTCGTTCCAGTTATCGCCCTAGAGTGAACAGACACAATATATTAGTTCCGGTCTCCTCGATCGAATCAAAGTTTGGTCGTAGCTGCGAGTCCAATGGTTCCTCATTGGCAGCCACTTCCAGGTCCGATGCTGCATACCTTTCCGCTCGGGGCTTGGTGAACCAGAGAGTCCACTTGTTCTGGAGGGGGTGCTTGACATTGAAGTTATCTTTGTCGTGGAAGACCGTCACGGGCTTGCTGTCGTCCTTGGCCTCGCTGGCGTTCTCAGCGCCCTTGGGGGAGATGGGGATGGTGGAGAGATCGACCTGCTGGTCCATGTTGGTTGCCTCCGTCGCAGCAGTAGCCATTGTTGCTATTTGGGTCGCGCGGGAGTGTGTGAGGTTCTGGGTGGTCGGTGGTTGTAGCCGCAAGAAGAGCGAAGATGGTGTTTGGAGAAGAACCAGGAAAAAAAATTGGAGCTCTCAATGGCGGGAAGTCGAAAATCGCGGGGCAGCAGCGGTGGGATGTAGCAGCAAGAAAAAAACTTGCGGTGGCGGTACAAGGAAAAGAAGAAGAAGCAGCTCGATGGCCGTTTCTGCGTGGTGGGTGTTTGCAAAGTGGGAGAAAAACAAAATTCGGTCAGAATAATCTGTCTCTGGCCTTATAAAGTCCGAACTTGCTCCAGGCAAAGAGTCGGGCTTGTTTTGTCAAGTGCGATGGTTCCTCCAGTGATTTACTTTTTTGCGCCGCCAAGCCAATTTGCTGGGCACTGAAGAAAAGTTCACATTTGGCAGGGGCCATACTGTGGGAGTTGGGGCCTGAAAGGTTAGGCATAAAGTTTAAGTAACCTATACCTAATGTAGCATTGTTACTTGGCTGAAAAAGTATGTACTAGTACTTAAAAAGGTATTTATCCTAGCAGGCTGGAAACCGTTGGCAGTAGCTGCTATTATAAGAAGACAATACAAACCTTGAGAAAAGAAAAGAAAGAAAAGAAAGAAAAGAAAAAAGTGGTTGATTATATGACCAACGTCAAACTTGAACTTGAGGAATACTGTTGGAATTTCGAATATAGGTAGATCGAGATAGAAAGTTACTCAACAGCTCACTGTTCAGCAGAGTCTCATCACCACCATTCCGTAAGCACTCTCAATAAAATATACCAGTTCGATACAACTATATACACATATACACGTATATGCATATTATTTCGCCCATACGTATTCGTCAAATCCTAAATACCCATGCGTAGTGAGTACCTAGTAGTCCATTAATAAAAGGTAGCCCCTCCATCAAAATATCCATCCAGCATAGATGCACTTGTCCATCCATCCATTGCCTATATCCTCCCTCATATGTAAAACCCTTGTTTCCCGGTCTATCATGGAAATAAAAAAATAAAAAAAAAAAAAGAAGAAACAAGAAAGAAAGATAAAAAAAAAAGAATATCAAAAAATATCGCTCCGCATGTTAAAAAAACTAGGTTAAAAAGGAATCCCTTTAACCAGACTTTCCCGTCCTTGCTTGCTTATATATCCCACATGTCGCTTCTTTCTCTCATAAAAAAACGGCACTGACCTGCACCATCTTATACCTTGTGCATATGCTAACCTTCCGTATTCTTTTTCAGTCCAAGAAATAAAAAAAAAGTAAAGTAAATCAGTCGTGTCTTCCTGTTGAACGCCTCCTTCGAAGTGAAATAGGAAGTTGGAAAAGAAGAAATCGCACCCAAAAAGTCGTAATCGTGAGATTTCCGTATCATGTAAAAATCTGCAATGGCCTTTTTAAATAAATAAGCAAAGGCAAATGTTTCTTCGGATCAAAAACTTTTTTTTATCAAAGCAAAAGAAATGAAAAGAAATGAAAAGAAAAGAAAAGAAAAGGGGACGAAAGGGACGAAAGGGGAGAAGCCGCTTTTGAGAAATGAGAACGGAGAGAAGAAGCGGCAGAGCTTAAATCGCGCTTTCGTTCTCCAGCTTATTAACATTCTCTTCAGTCAAGGCCTCTCTTGCTCCGGACTCGGGAGGGGAAATATTGCTAAGATCAGCCGGCACACCCCCAGCCGCATCAATGAGCTTCGTCCCATGAAGCATATTCGACAGCTCTTGCTCTCCCTCAGGTCGGCGCACCGGCGGCGACATCTCGGCTGCAATGGCCGAATCAAATGGCGAAGGCTCATGCCGTCCGTTGGTCGTTAGCGGCCGCGGCGTGATTGCGTTGGTGTGGAATTCTTCCGATGCCGAAAGGGGTAATGAATCGCTTTCTTCGATGCCCAGATGCGGAATATCAGCGTTCTCGCAGTGCTCTCCCATTTCGGAGCAGTCAGAAGCAGGCGGTTCCGACTGAGGCCGACGTCGAGTTAATGACCACCTGATGAGCATTTTCTCCAGTACTTTCATTGTCACTGGTTTCGGCAGATAGTCGTCCATGCCAGCTTTTGTGCACTTTTCACGATCCCCTTGGATTGCTGATGCCGTCATGGCAACGATGGGCACATCTTGAACCAGATTTTTGTATGGTAAATGGTGGCGGAGAAGGTGAGTACATTTGTAGCCATCGATGATGGGCATCTGCACGTCCATAAGTATGATATCTGGCTTTTTATTTTGGCCTTTTGATGCGCCAATCATATAATCCAGCGCCTCTTTGCCATTCCAGGTCGCTGATACTTGGAAACCGAGTTTTCCAATAGTTCGAGTAGCAATCTTCTGATTTACTGGGCTGTGTGAAGAGAGAAATGTTAGTTACAAGGAAAGAATGGGGGAGGAGTGGGGCTTTGGTGGCCAGTAGACACTTACTTATCCTCGACCACTAATATATGCATCCGTGATCTTTCAGATCGAGGAAGTTCTTGCTCAGTGGGTGGAGGCGTCTTTATAGATACGCGCCGACGCGTCTTAGCACCAGGGGCACTCACCGGGCCATCCGACCCTTGTGAAGCGCTCGTCAACTGCTCATACTCGGAGCTATTGCACGAGAGGCTCAGCTCTGACTGTAGTCGGTCAGAAATAGCTCCGGCTTCCGCCAAGGAGGGGGCTCTGGCCCCTGTCGGCTTCATGAATGGAATCCAAAACGTTGCCTTTGTGCCCGATCCCACGCTTGACTCCAGCTTGATACGACCATTCATCAGGTCTAACAAATTCTTGCAAATTGTCAATCCAAGTCCCGTGCCACCGAATTTCCTCGCCGTAGATGGATCCCCTTGGCTAAATGGTTTGAAGAGCTTCTTACGAACGCTTTCTTCGATGCCAATTCCCGAGTCTTCAATGACAAAGCGAACCTCAATCGTTTCAGCCGTTTCGCGCTCCTTGACCACTGAAAACTTCACATATCCCTGGTTCGTGAATTTGATACTGTTTGTGAGGAGATTTGTGATAATCTGCCGCAACCTGCCGGGATCGCCAATGACCACCCGTTCATTCGCGATATCCTTCCCAACGTCGGATAAGAAATCTAGATTTTTCCGCTCAACAGCAAACTTGAGCATCTTCCTCACCTCCTGGACAATATGGGAGAGGGAAAATTGCACTTCTTCAATGTCCAAGCGACCAGATTCTACTTTGGAGAAATCTAGAATATCGTTGATTACAGTGAGCAACGATGTAGCAGAGCTTTGAATGTTGTCGACATATTCACGCTGCTCGTCGGTCAGCTCCATATCGCCCAACAGCTCCGCCATGCCGAGAACTCCAGTGATTGGCGTCCTGATTTCGTGAGACATGTTGGCCAAAAATTGGCTTTTGAGCCTTGTAGCCTCTTTAGCAGCAGCCTCGTTGGCCATTGCGCGACGCTTCTCTTTGTCTTGCTCTCGCAAAGCTTCACCCCTTTCCTTTAGTTCGGTAACATCCATTATGACTCCTATAACTCCTTCGATGCAAGTCTCCTGCGTCGCTCTGTTGTCTTTGGTCTTTTTTCCGAGCATTGGGTGGAAGCGTGTTCGATACCAGCGGCCATCTGCCCATCAGAGTCAGCTTAACAGCATCTTTATATACCATCACTTATTCCATCAGGATTGGGTTTCCCTTTGTGCACCACTTACCAATTCCATGCTCTTTTACGTCCTCGTTGGTTCTTCCCCCCAGAATATCCTCGATGGGCTGCAGCCACTGCGGGCGTTCCCCGTCAGGCGCCTGTTCGGTGAGTCGATTGAAAACGGTATACATGTTCTCCCCGACAAACCATCTACTCCTTTCATGGTTATCTTCCGTGGCGCTGTTCCAAATCAAAGCGCCCTCGAGCATGGTAACTTGGCGTTCGGGATCAACAGTGAAGATGGTGACGTGCGAATGAGCAAGCACGCTTAGTAGCTGCTGGCGTGTACGCTTGGCACTGAGTTTCGTCTGCATACTCTCGTGAATGTCGGTGCAAGTCCCTATTATAATTTGGTAGTTGAATTAGTCACTCGTTTTCTTTCGTCTTCAATTCCTTCTTCAAATTAAACATACCAAACCACTTCTCAATCTTGCCCGTTTCTTTATCGCGTACCGCAAGGGCACGGCCGAGGAACCATCGCCACTCCCCCTCTTTGCTCAGGCAACGATACTCCATCACATAAGGATCTCCTGTCTTCAGAGAGTGGGTCCACCGAGCCCGAGCTTCAGGCATATCGTCAGGGTGAACTGCTGGGTGGATGTTCCCTTTGAGGTCCAGCCCAATGCAGCGCCCGGGACTCAGGCCGGTATAGGTATACCATCTCGTATTGAAAAAATCGTGCGTTCCATCTGGGCGCGCCGTCCACACTAGCTGCGGCATTGTGTCGCATATAACCTTGAAACGCTCTTCATCGCGTTCTTTGATATGGGTTATCTCTTCCGTCATGATTGTTACATCACGGCCAGTGACGACGCCAGCAAGAAACTCGTGCGTAGTGTCGTCGTAAATTGCCTCTCCCAGCACGTCAAATATGATCCTGTTACCTTTGCGTCCGTACATGCCTATACGTTTGCTATCAAAGGGCTTCTCTGTCCTTAGCAGTATAGAAATCGGATACTCGCTGACTTCTAAGCGTCTCGTAAAATCTTCGTTCCAAACTTCCCATTTTTCTAACAGGTGTTCTCCATCGAGTGACGAGTCAAGATCAGCATTCTCAGGGAAGAGCTGTCTCGCAGCCTTGTTTGGAAATGTTACACTGCCATCTTTCCACATGGCCACAACGGGCATCTGTGTGCTATCAATCAGGGCGTCTTTCATCCTAATAAGTTTTTGCAGCACCGACGGCGTGCTGGACTGAGTATGAGACGCAACGGTTGGAGGTCCCATGGGAGGAAATGGGCTTGAGGACATGGTAATGACGCCCGGGCTGTAGAAGAGTGGCGAGCTAGAGTCTCGGCTGGAAGCAACGGATGCTGGGCTTGACGTAGTTATCGACTTTCTATCCACGGCCTCGAGGGTGCTAGATCGAGCAACAGCCCTCCGGCCGCTAGCAGGCATAGATGGGGCAGATTGAGCATTGGTAAATGTCAGAGTGAAGAAGACTTGCTTATCCTCGATTTCCCAGATGGTGATGATCATCTTGGCAAAGGCATGGTACTCCGACTCCTTTGACCTGTAACGACTGTTGAATGTGGTTTTGGCAATGTCTTTTCGGGTTATTATGACCTCTACCGTTGCGTCCTGGGTCGGCCGCTCGATGGGCTTGTGTTCTAGCCCATCAGTCTGCGATAGGGTGGTGGCAGCCGTCGGTGTGATTTCGCCGCCTCCAAAGTGAGACGGGCGTCGCTGATGATTCGAGGCCGCCGGTGGCCGTACGCCAACTTTGGTGACCAAGGTGTCGAGGAAGGCCTCCCATGTGACCCATACGGGGTGGCCATCCTGTATCATATCAATGCCCACCTGCGACAACGTCTGCCCTCGCAGCTTCTCCATTGTTGCCGACACATCGTCATCGCTCAAGTTGTCAGAAATGACTCCAAGCATCCTTCCCATGGCCTCATTAGCCAGCACAACCGTCTTCAAGTTGTTTAAGATGATGACGGGAACAGGCAGATACTGCATTGCGGAAAAGGCAACCTGGCCGGGTGATATCGATGGCATAGCAAGTCGAAACGGGCTCTGAGACTTGGAGCGAACGCCATCGCCAGGGTCTCTGAGGAAGCGTCCGCCTCCCAGAGAAGGAGGACTGTCCTCCAGGTGGTCATTCTTGTCCGGCACGGTTAGCTTGGAAGACGCCGGATCTTCCATTGACGAGGCCGGGTCGAAGTCGAGATCCGGCAGGCCTCGCGGGGCATCGTGGGCAGCGGAAGCGGGAGTGGAAGTGGAAGCCGAGGCGGACTGTGAAGTTCGAGTCTTGCTGCTCTCGCGAGCACCTCCCAGGGACGTCATATCGTGGGTGATCCACGCATGAGGGAGACGCGCACCGTTGGGAGGGCAGCGAGAAACGTTTCGAGGGCGGGCCACTCAGCAGCCGGATCTGCGGTCTGAGAGTCTCACCAAGGAGAAACCAGAAAGACGTATCGAGTTGGTCTGGACGAGTGGAGGACGAAACAGAGAGGAGGGAGAGACAGAGCAGCTGGAACGATGGTGATGGTATGATGGGAGAGAGAGCTTGGCCCGGCCTCACTCAGGGCAATCACAAGCTGACAGTGCCCAGACGATGGGCTGAATAATTGGAGTTACGGAACAGAGGACGACAGGAAAGCAACGGCTCCCGCGAGGACTCGATGCGTTAGTGCTGCTCTACTCGAACGAAGCTATGCCGGTATCGCAATGGCGTGGGATATTGCAGATCTCTGACTCCACCCATTCGATGGAAGGACGGGCTTTTTCTGGAGTTGTGAAAGGGCAGTAGCACGAAGTTAAAAAGTTACGGGCCAGACGAGGGCGCTTCGCCCATGTGCCATGTGCCGGGCTGGCAAAGGGCCCGGTTTATAAAATGTCCGGATCAGGGAGAGCAAACCCGGCAGCAGGCCCAGCAAGACGCCGCCAGCTGCCAGACAGGACGAAGGAAGGGGAGCGAGACGAGACAAGCTGGATAACGGAACCAGGGCAATTTGCGCACCGGAAGCGGGGGGGGGGAGCAGAGAATCGGTTGAAACAGCTTGAATTGATGCGGCCTACAGAGTGCTGCTGTCGCTCTCGATGGCTGCAAGCAGGCAGCGTGGGGACGAGGCTTGGGCTAGGACAGGATGGCTTGGGACTAGAGTAGAGCGAGACCCTGAGCTGAGACAGCAATAAGAAACGGCGGGGGAGTGTACATGTAAGTGTGTATAGCAGGGACTAAGTGTAGGCATGCATGTATGTTGGATTGGTGCGGAATAGGCCAGTGGCAGCAGGCAGTAGGGCATCAGATATACGAGCAGCAGTAGTGGCAGTCGGCAGAGGGCGTAGCAGGGGCGGTGGACAAAGCAACGAGAGGCGAGAGAGAAGCAGGGTGGATGACCGTGAGGCGGGCGATTCGAGGAACAAGGTTTCCCATCGGCCGCCTTCTTTCTGCCTTGCTTGGCTTCGAGGTACCCGTACCGGCACTCGCCACGCACAAAGCACTGCTGGGCAAGTACTCGTACCAGCTGGCTGGCAGCATCCGACACCTTGCGAGGCTTCTTTGTTACATGTGTGTGCCCCTTTGGCCAGACCGACGGATGAGGTGGTGAGCTGAGACAGGTCCGCGATCTTGCCTAGCCGGGCATAATCACCGCTGCTCTCCCTGCCTACAAAAGTGCGCCCAAGACACTCTATCCCAATGCTTGCCATGCACTGCTTCGTACTACTAACTTGTATGCCATTCCTACTATGCTTGACAACGCCCGGCAAAAGGCCTTTTGAAAGGCAGCGTAGCCCTGAAGGACCAAGTGCGAGAGAGTGCCCGGCTCTTGTCTCGGCCAACCGGTACATGATTACAGCACCGCCGCATGCAACATACATGCACACATCCATGTACCTACCCATGGAGCCTTGGTATGTTGGGACCTTGGAGTATGCAGCCTACCTCTTGCGTATAACTGCTACGCGCAAGTATGTCACATATATAATACATGTACACTGCAGCAACACGGCAGGTAGATGCAGACCGCAAAATCTGACAGCCCAGCGCGAGAGCCGAGAGATGGTGTAGTATATATGTGTGGAGGAGGAATAACAGCTTTGTATAGGAGGTATCTACTAGTGCTCCGTGGTATAAGACAGTGTCGTCGGTGTCCCATGCGTCCCAGGTGAGACCAGACCGCCCACCAGGTTTCCCCCCAGAGCCAAAAACCAAGAACCAGAGACCAGAGACTGGCGAGGACGAGAACCCGGGAGTTGGCGGCGGCGTGCCTTTGTCTCCTGTCGGCCAGCTCCGTCGTGGATCTGAGTAATAACCCGGTGACCCGTCATCGCTGCAAGGCATCCTTCCGCCAAACTTGCTTTTCGGAACCACCACAACACTTGTTGGAGCGGAGAGGATGTGGGTTTGGGGGGGCGATTGTTTGGCCCTGATTTTTGACTTTGACCGCCTTAGCACCGCCTTTGTGAGCATCAATTGACATGGCAGGCTGGGCTTACAAAGACGACGAAAACAAGTTCTGTGCTCCTGTGGGACGGACGGGTCTCCATCCTGTCAAAACTGCGGTGGCAAAAAAGCAGAAGAGGCGCGCGAGAGAGAGAGAGAGAAAGAGAAAGATCAGCAGAGGTGCTAGCGTTGGCGTCGTGTTCTGGATAAACAGGCGCTAGACAGCGAAGAGCAGTTTCGAGCATGAACGCTTCCGCGAAGAGCCTAGCCGCTGTCTCTGCTATCGGGCCTTGCGCATCGAGCATTTTGCGCGGCCACGGGCTTTTGCCAACTTTCCCATGAGGGGGGGTGCGCGGCAGACAGGGCGCAGGGTCCTCCCCTCTTTGAGAGACTGGCAAATAGAAACGAGGCACAGTCCAGGCCCTATCACAGCCGGACGCTGCTAATGCGAGCCGCTCCCACCGCCCGCCAGGCCCTCCCGGATCCGACTGGCGTCCACCTGGGCTGCTGGGCTTTTTCTCTATTGTTTCCGGCTCGGCACCCAGGCCCCAGCTCGCCTGGAGGGAGGGGCCCGAGAAACATCGCGCTGTGGCCCGGCGACATGCAAATCACTACTGCAGCTAAAATGGTCTGCTGCTTGAGGCCCTCGCGGTCTGGATGGCTCAATGGGCAAACCCGACAGCTAGGAGAAAGCGGAGAAGGCTGATCATGCTGTGTTTTCGGCCTGGGCTACATACAAGCACCAGGAGCCGGCACCAAAAAAACAAGTAATGGATGCTGGCAAGCTTGGCTGATCCTGCCGAAAACACCCCATTGATGGATCTCTATGCAGGATCCTTCCCAGCACTGCTTTTATTTTTGATGTTAGTCTTGAATTTTCCCAAAACTCCGTTTTTGTGCCATCAGCTCCTTCGCCCTTATCCATCGGGCGCAAGACTTCCGACCAAGACGTGCCCGCACTCTTCATCTCCGCAAGGGCCGTTGTAAAACAAAACGCTCCCATGGCCAGCTGGTGGTGCCTTGAGAAAGTGCCTATTCGCCGCCAAGCCCGCCCATCAGATCCAAGAAGCGACGAGGCTCGGCGAATGAGAGCGATCCAAGCAAGGGTGTAAGAGCAATACAGCTGGGTGAGACGACGACGCCTCAGGCCATTGATACACGATCCAATCGGACGGCGCGGTTCTCCAGAGCTGGGACGACCCGTTGGACGTTTTGCCTTTTTTTTTTTTTCCCTCCTTTCCTCAGCTATGTACCTTTTTTTTTTTCTTCACTAATTTTCGCTCTAGACCTCTTTATCTAGGTGTGCGTGTGTGTTTCTTTTAGCCGCACTAATATACTTATATACAAGTACTACATGACAAGCCTCACATCCCTGTCAAAAAAAAAAAAAAACTACCGCTTGCAGCGACCAGGGGTCCTCTTGATAAACGGCTAGCAAAAAAAAAAAAAAAAAAAAGATAAAAAGAGGCTTCTCGGATCCACCCGTTGTCTAGAACACAAAGCTCCAAAGCTCCAAAGCACAAAGCTGAAAAGGGAAAAAAAAAAAAAAAAAAAAAAAAAAAAAAAAAAAAAAAAAAAATTCAGGGCTCGCTGGTTTCTGGGGCTCTCGCTCAGTAGTATCTTGTTTTTCCTTACGCAAATTTATAGCTGCAAGCTCTGTCTGGTGATAGGATCCAAGGAGAAGAGAAGCAGGCAACAACAGCGCTTAATGAACTGAGACACACTTGTGATGAAATCACATAGTATTTTTCTCTTCTTTCCTTTTTGCTGTCCTGTCTCTTTCATTTTTTAACCCCTTGGATGGCCTGGACCTTGATATGTCGGAAGAGACTTGGTTTGTCTATAGCCACAGAAATCTCGCTACCCCCTCAAGTTGGATTCAATTTGCGCCAGAGCTCATTCCACATACTGCCTACTGCATGTAAAAATAGCCATACTAGCACGCCGTGCAAGTCAAGTTGTATGGCATTACTCGTACATACTAATGCTAGCACTACCACTTATATCTGACATCCAGGGATCAAGGGCTCATGTTCATATTCATATACGTGTATCGGTCGGTATCCGGAGAGCCAGCTGACCTCTTCTTGGACTCTTTGTACACCACGCGTACCCCTTTGTATTCTTTTCCGAGATGCGACAATTCACAATTCATTTCTCCGACGGCTGCTAGGCAGCATCTCAAGACTGTAGATGGGGGTACATGAGCATGCGCCTTACATGCATATTAGGTGCTAGTCGTACTGCAAGTATACCACTCAGCACCATACCTAGATAGGCACGGAGCTTGGTCCGTCCACCGAAAAGCTCAGCTGCCATCGTGTCCCCTACCGCCCAGTTCACACCTCGCACCGCCAGTACTGGGCCCTTGCTCGTCTGGTAGAATACACGCTTGTAAAGTTGCCATGTATATGGCCCGTAAACCAAATATTATACTACATGTCGGTCTGCACGAAAACAGCGGTCTTAGGCACATGCATTTCACCGGCTCTCTCGCTTCTCGTAACCGAAACGACAAAAGCTCCCACTTATACATACAGCAAATCGAATCAAAAAGAAACTCATACTCGCAAAGCTCCACTAAGGCGATCTTAACTCCAACTTCTAAATCGGCGCCTTTCCTAATGCTACCCGGCTCCAGAATAAAAATCTCAGCGCAAAAAGAAGCCCTGGTTTGATGTTTTTTTGCCGTGGAGGGCTCCTCCTCCTGCATGCATACCTACTTCGTACGGCTCGTAAGTAAAACGTCCCATGCCAACAACCAAAGTGCATCTTAGTACTTTTTATGGGTCCTCCAGAGACACGCTCCTCAGAAACTTCACCGCATCCTCTCTTGTTTCTCGCCCATGCCTCGTTTGGCTTCTTTGGGCGAGAATGTTACCTGGAAATCACTAGTCATATCGCACCATCATCCTTGCCAACCTATCGCGAATTAAACTTCATCTGCCCGCAATTCGAGCAGGTCCACCACTGCCGCTCCATCTCTGTCGCGCAATACTCGCAGCGCCAAGTTGACGGCCGAGGGGGTGCTGGGGCCGGTGCCGACGTGGAGCCCGATGCCGACGCCGATGTTGGTGGCCGCTGTGTCGTCTGTGCTATTCGTGAGGCCTCACCAGCCTTCGTCTTCTTTTTAGGGGGGCTGTTTGTTAGGTCAATGACAGCTGGCCTCGGTCCGGGTTGTCTCGGCTTCACTGGTACGTTCAATGCCCTCTCACTGCGCTCTTCTCCACAGGCATCACAGCACAGGAAGTTCTGCGGGTTGTGCAAAGTGCATACCGAACATATCCAGAACTGTTCTTCGTCTGGTCGAGGGGGTGCCCGTCTCTTAATGTAATCACTGCTCGTGCTGCCTGTTCCTGCATTTAAGATACTGCCGTCAAAAACAGAGGCGTTCCCGCTTCCTTTCATAACTTTTTCCGCTGGCGATGGGGTTACATATGAGCCACCCGAACTGGCCATCTCGTCTTCCTGAGCTAGCTCCCACAGCGCTTGCGAGATAGCAAGCTCATTAGCCTCGTCCTCTTCGGCCTGTGTCCGAAATCCATTCTTTGACGCCGTATCTGCAATATCATGTATCTCATTCTCGCTGAGTTTCTCAGTGGCACAGCCTTCAAGGGCTTTGTTGCGTCTCTCGGCCGCTGCCGCTGCCGCTTGACGTAGGTTCCTGCCTGGCCTTGGCGGTCGTGATATGTCTCCTCCGCCAAGTCGCCGCCCTGACCCCTGAGTCAATTGCTGGTGAGCTTTTCGCTTTTCAGCGGCGGCACGGGCAAGCCGTTGCACTTCATGTAGCGGTAACATCTGGCTCCCGCCCAGCCGATGGCCCTTAGACAAGAATCCTTCGCCTGTATAGCCTTTGTAGAGAAGGCCTTGCCATTCATCACGCAGCTGATCCCAGAGGGCGTGAAACTTGGCATCATGAGGCCCGTGTACAATGTGGCATAGTTCATGCAGCATAGTGTCAACAACATCCTCTGTACGGAGAAACTGGTTCTGATCCGGTGCATGACGTAGTCGCAAGCATATTTTCTGTCCGTGATTGACATTCAGCCCTATTCACAATGGGTTAAACACAAGCCCAGATAGCCAAGCCAGAAGCAAATCCTTCTGCAGTTGTATGCTCACCTAGTAAGTTCTGTTGTGATGGATAGAATTCGGCAAGCTCTCCAACTTTCCATCCTCGACTGCGCATAATAGGCTTCACCAGAGAAGCCACTTTCTTCAAGGTGGTCAACGCCTCATCTGCGCGCCGAAACTGCGCCAGATGAGAGTAGGATAAAACCAAGGGATCATGTTCCGGCATGTTGGCTACACCAGTGCGATTAATGATGAGTTTGCCCTGTAGTCCGTAACAGTATCTTGTTCCGTCTATGTTCTAAATCGAAGGAAGCTGCAGGCTAACACGAGAGAAAGAAAAGAATCCAAAGAACCATTTCTACATGGATTTAAGTCATCAAAGACGCTTCTAGACATTCGCCACGCCAGAAAGAGATGCCTTGAATGGCCACATCCCTTTTTGTAATCGAGCGCTTCTATTGCCCGATGGCAAGAGTGCGATGCTTGGAAGTCGATGGTCCATGTCATCACGAGATGGCACGGCGTGAAGTCTACGCGGCCTGTGATGACTAAGCGCCATATGTGACAATGAACAGTACTACTATCAACCACGGCTGGGAATATCAGTTGGTAAAGTCATCTGCTGAGCAGTGATTGGGCCGGTGGATTCTAATTTGAAGAGAAATTTTCTTTAATCTTAATCAGGTATTGAGCATTTCTGGTTGCAGTGTAAGGTGATAGAAGAGATGGCTTATAAATTCATAAACGCTTATAGAACACTCGGGTGGCTTCTGGAATGCATAGAAGCTATGCGTACCCGCCCGGAACAAATCCTACAATCGTGAGAAACGAACCATTCCAAGTATATTGGGATCCTGTAACGATTCTCAATTATTCAAATAGCTTTTCCTGAAGTGCTAACCACTGAGTACTCGCAGGCACGTATACATTTGCTCTCACTTAATTGCTTTCTAGCCGTATATTCCCACTCTAAATCCATTTGGCATAGAATACGTGCAAAAAAGATTCATGAACGAATGCTCCAGAAGTGCCTAGATCATTCTTTATCATTAGCCGCTATCCGTATCCCCTACAAACATGGCAGAAAAGGCTCGCTTACAGGCTTATCGTTTAGGTTACTTCGTCTACGCCTGTCACATATCAAATTAACAGTATCATATAAAGGAACATATCGATACAATAAGGTACGTACAATGATTATATATGTATATGATTGGTTAAAATTCTGTCATACTGAGGACTGTAATGAGCTGAGATGAATCCCTGGGCAAGCCACCCTTGTCCCGAAAGGCGTGGGCCACGGAGCTGAGCTGCTCGGTCCAAGGGTCTAGGATATTCGGCCTGCAAGCTGTCACATTGGCATGCCGCAGGTGAAGCATCTAGATAGATGATTGGCTTTTTGTAGATGTTGCTCTCACCGTGCATATGTACATGTATGCTTAGCGTAGCAGCAGCAGCCTGAGTCGGAGACGCCGAGCGAGCAAGTTAACGCCGTTGGCCCATCCATATCCTGCGCTGCGGTCAAAGAGACTAACCAATTTGCGAGACATGACATTGCATGTAAGATGAGGACTTGTACCTCATATCTGAACGTAAGAGGGAGCGTAGCGCCGAATAGTCCTAAAAGTATGACTAGCTGCTTGAATACATATATGCTACCAGCATACGTTGCCTTCCTATTCAGTCGCCATGGTCTCCATGGCAAGGATGTATTAGTATGCTGATGATTATTCCAGACACATACAATGAGCCTGAGGGTATAATTCCATGACAATACAGACGTGCGATTCGCTTGTTATACGCATAGTAATGCATACGGATACCTTGAAGCAATTCACCAGACTGCTCTCCGCCAATAGGCCATTTTGAAAAAAACGATATTCCATAAGCCGCGAAAGGTCATTTAATCTCTATAAGTTTACAACATACCATTACATGTATCCCAACATATCTTATACTCCCCTTAGAGCCGCCAACATCTTATCTTCCTTCAGCCGACCCCAGTGATCTGGACAGTTCATGCATGTGGTCAGCGTTATACCGCTTGTAAGCGCCAACCATGGGCACTCCCACTCACATAGTCCCATTTCAAAAGCGCTTGATAAATAACATACTCTCTGCCAATATAAACCGCAGCCATTACTCCAGCAGAGTGCATATGTAGTTGGTACCTACATACGCGCTTGCTATTAGCAGCGGTTTAACACCCAATAATATGCCCCGAAATTTCTATTGGGGTTTCTCGCCAGAATTAAAAGATAAATATCTACCACTGAGTAAATGTTAGAGATAGGGCCCAGTCGGGCTACACACTTACAAGAGCTAGAATTCGGCACAGCACTTTCAGGTATTGGACGCTCCCCCCTTGAATGAAGGAAATTACTACATCTATTCAACATCTCAGTTTAATTATCGAGCAGCCTAGCCGTGGCCTAACGAGGCAGTCAGTCCACGTATATAAATATTCAATATTCAACTACTAGATGATACTAAAGCAGGAGAAGCAGTATTGGTATAATCCCGCCACTCGAACCATGGTCTCTCATATGCCTCCCACCTAGCGGTTAGCTGCCAATACTGATATATATCTGTTATATGCCAGCCATACAAAAGTCTTCACTAGATGGGATATCTATTTTGCCCAGCTATGATGTAGTTGTGTCATAGTATGTATAACCATATCCAGGCAACGTCGAGTTAAGCTCCTACGTGAAGACTTTCTCACCTCGCAGCTGGTTTCTCTATCTACCATACCTAGAGGCACAGCTCACGCTCACTTTCACAAACTCAATTCTAACTTTTACAGGCTCCAGTCTTGTTGAGCAAAATGGATAAATGTATCTGTAGAGTTTGGTGGCTTCGTACACTATTACTTGGATGCCTCGTATTACGAAGATATTACGGTAGTCGCGATCTTTTTTTTCTGTATTCCGTACTTGGTATCAATAGAGACAAGGGCAAGATCGTAGCTCCAAAGCTAGCTTGAGATCGACCACAGATTTGCCTAGTCTGGTCGCTTGTTCCGTTCTCGTCCCGCCTCGATTCGCACAGAACTGCGCTACAGATTGCTCCAGCCACGCTGTTCCTGGCCAGATCCAGCTTTGTCCCTGCAAATCAATGCAGCAAACGTTTCACCATCTGGAAAAAAACAACGGCGATAGAGACAGAACGACAGTCACTACAGTCACCTGTTGTGAGAGAAAACGGTGGCAAGCGGGTCTAGCATGGTCGGACGCTATCTACAAACTATCAATCACTGTTCGCGAGCCTCTAAGCTCAGCACTATTGGCTTGGACGCAGCTTTTATACTACTAGTATTATAGATCCTCGGAGCTCGTCTAGAAATCGGGGCGGACTTGCCGCCCACGGACCCAGTTCTAGGCTAATCAGCAGCAAGCGACTGGAGTCTCCAGACCAACTGCGACGCTGTCTTATCATCCGAGAAAGGCAGGGAATGGCAGGGGCTGAGGCTCAACTGCCAGCGTGCATAGGCGCTTGTGCTGGCGGTCTCATATATTGGATGGCCACGCAGCGCTACCGGTGGCGATGGTGTCTTTTCCCTTCTGTCTTGTGATGGTCTCGAACTTTACCTCTCTTCAAGCGCCCGCCATTCCACGGAAAGTCTGGGTCTGGAACCCAAGACACCGCGTTACATTCATTTGTTGAGCAGCTTTACGGTGGGTATATGTTGCTGGCTGATGCTGGTCATCAGGTATAATAAGGCTATACAACTTTGCGTATCTTCTCGTCGTTCTTTTCGGTGTCGTTGCGGCCTGCCTTTTGTCTATCATTTATTAGACTTCAACGATTAACGATGCATTTTATTCAAATTCTCGCGGCCAGCTTGGCTGCTTCCGTTTCGTACGCTCTCCCTATTCAAGAGGGCGAAAAGAAAGTTTTCGTCATGTCTCGAAAACCCGCCGTTCAGTACAGACCTCAGGCCAAGAGGGCAACTCTCGTGGCCAATGTCACGGATCCCAGCGTCAGCCGCGATTCATGCGGCTCAGTCAGTATGGGCGGCCGCACTTTTTGGACTTGTCGAGACACAGCTGTCCGGATCCCTGGTACTGACCAGTTCGGATGGGTGTTTACCAACACTGTCGGTTGGACTGATCATCACTCAGATGGATCTCCAGCAATTCAGGCCGGAGGACCAGTCGGGGCTGGATCAAACGGAACCAATAATATTCTGTTGATGAAGGGCCCGCAGCCATCTCTTCCTACCTTTTATCCTTTGGGCTCCAACGAGTGCCCAAGCTCTGGAGTCTGCGCTGATGGCAAATCCAGATGGACAAGCTGGCCGGACTCACCACCAATGGTCTCGAATACAGCCCAAGATGGGACCGTTACGGCATATACCTGGATATCCAACAATCACATTACCAGCAGTGGATTCCAGGTTTTGACAACTCAGCCCTCAGTTACCCTTCACAAGATGACTTATAAGCCCAACGCCGACGTTAACGTTGTGCCGACTGTGAAGCCTGTGGATACCAGCTTCTGGAAAGCGAATGAGATTGCCTATGGAACCTATGGCAACGTTGTCAACGGCGGGTATGCCTACCTCTATGGACTGCTGTATCCGAGCGGAGTTGCTCTGGCAAGGGTTCCGGTCAACAGCATCGAAGACAAGACCAAATACCAATACTATGTGAGCGGCAAGTGGACCAGCACCAAGCCTGCCATCACCAACCCGGCTGCCGCAGTCCCCAATGCCGGGACGACAGGCCAGGGAACCTTTTACTACTGCAACAAGGCCCAGTCGTACATCTGGATCGGCCAGAACAACCCAAGCGTTTGGGCAGACTTTTATATCTCGACGGCTCCAAGCCCAGAGGGCCCCTGGATCACCCCCTACCTGCTCTACTCTGGACCCAACGGAGACGCAGAGTTGCCCTCGTACAGCCTGCAAGCGCATCACCACTTGCTGCGCAAGACTGACGACGGCATCTATCTGACGTGGACGCAGTACTTCAAACCCAGCACGTATAACGCATATGTCACCCCGCTTGTATACGTTTCGTTTGTCTAGGATTGGCGTAGGCTGCAGATAGACGCATGCATTGCCTGTGCGTCTTCGTACATAGATACCCCATTGTGTTTGAATGCGAGCAAGTCAAGAATGCCGGATGCGGATGGATACATAATACTGTACATATAGACCAGGGCTTTGGGAGTTTTGAACGCTGGTTATTGGCGTCAATGTCTTTTGTTTCTCGATATGGGAGGTGGAGGCGCTGGGATTCATAAAAAGCAGCTGTTGGATCAAATGAAATGAACATGGCATGGTTTCATCTTGCCCCTTTCATGCAAACCACCACCACACAAATCGACCCATTGCCTCCATGATCAACATCAATGCCTGCAAATGAACCAGCTCATGCTGCGGTCCATGCAGGCGTGACTTGGTTCGAGTGAGCGAGCAATCGCTTGCCTTAAACCGGGGCTGCCCGGAAGAGGTCGCCAGTTGAGCGGTGAGCTGCAGGCCCTGTTTTGCCCACATGTGACACGTGTGAGCTGCTCCAATCTGCCCGAACCCAATTCCCCTCACTTGGGACGGCAGAGGTCATGCATAAAGGCCTTATAATTGCTGCAATTGATATCCGTGCCATGCTTATAAGCAATAGCAAATAATTAATCCTCCGGAAGCAATGCCTCGGGAGTCATAGCCAGCAGCCCTCCTGTTTTCTTTTCGCTTTTCACTCCCCATACCATACCGGGTGCCGTCCGCTAGCCCTAGAGCGAGGAGCTGGCTCTGGGCTTATTCGTCTAGCCGTGCAGCCGCCACCAATCACAGGATCCCCTCCGTATCTATAGCGCCTTATAGCGCTCTGCCCTCCCTCCATCCCACTACCAAAGCCGCCTCCGGGACCCATACGCCGGGACCAGCTGGCCGTCTCCACACCTCTGCGAAAGCGTCTGCTCTGAATACCGTCATCAGGTTCAGAGCCCAACTAGGCTTTTCTTCTTCTCTTCTTCTTCCTCTGCTCCTCTTCCCTCCTCCTCCTCCGCATCCCTTCTTCTCCACGCTTCAAGCTAGAGCCCCATCATGTCGTCCGACAACAACCAGCAGGTTATGGACGTGGTAAGACCGCCATCAGCTCGCTCGCCGACATATAGCCGCGGCTGCTAACCTCAAAATTTGCCTCTAGCTCTCCAACATCTCGGGCCACTTTCGTCGAGTCACCGACAATGCCGCCGAGTTCATCGACAAAGGCGTCGACAAGGCCTCAGAGGCCGTCCGCGAGAGGCTGGCGACGGTGGAGTGGCTCCCTGATATTGTGAAACCGCTTCCCCCACCCAAGCCAGAGGTCATCGTCGTGCCCCTGTCAAGCATCGAGAAGCTGCAGAACTGGTTCTCAAGGAACAAGTACCTGATCGGAGCTGCGGTCGTCATCACCAGCGCCGTCGCCTACAAGGGCTACCAGCAGAACAAATACGTGCGAAAGGTGCGAAGGGCCAAGCGAAGCAAGAATGGCGGCCGCAGCGAGGTCATTGTTATCGCGGGGTCGCCTCGACTGCCGCTGACCAAGACTTTGGCTCTGGACATGGAGAGACGCGGGTTCATCGTCTTCATCGTCTGCAATGCTACTGAAGATGAGGCCGCCGTCAAGTCCTTTTCTCGCCCGGATATCATGCCTCTCACCATTGATACCACCAACGTGAGTGTTTTTTTTTTTTTTTTTTTTTTTTTTTTTTTGCCCCTTCCCCCTACATGACTTATTATACGGCCCAAGACGCTGTATAAGTCTCAAAAATGAAAGACAAGCTTGCTGACAGCTACCAGCCTCCCAATGCCGGGCTCGCTATTGAGCGCTTCGCCCACTTCCTTACATCTCCCAGAGCTCCAGGCCCCAACATCAAACCAAACCAGCTGACGCTCAAATCCGTCTTCCTGATTCCCAGCCTTCACTACCAGACCTCCCCCATCGCCACCATCCCTCCATCAGCCTTTGCCGACCTCTTCAACACCCACCTGCTGCAGCCTATCCTCACCATCCAGACATTCCTGCCACTGCTCACATCAAGGCTCGGCCCCATTGGCGAGAAATGGGTTCCTCCCAAGGTCCTGGTCTTCACTCCCTCCATCATCTCCTCCATCAACCCGCCCTTCCACGCTCCCGAGGCCACCGTCTGCTCCGCTCTGTCAGCCTTTACCGAGGTCTTGACGGCTGAACTGCGACCACTCGATATCCCCGTGACCCACATGCAACTCGGCACCTTCGACTTCTCTGGCTTCGTGCCTATCCGCACCGGCTCGCCAACCCAGGGCCTGGTGACCAGCGCAGGAAACCCCGAGGACACCCTGATCTGGCCCGATGGTGCTAGACACGTCTACGGGCGCAACTTTGTTGCTCAGACCGCATCTGCCATCTCTGGAGCCCGCATCCGCGGCTTGAAGGGCAGCTCTCTCCGACATCTCCATGCTACCGTTTTCGACGTCATCGATGGCTCTGTCAAGTCTGACACCGTCCGCATCGGTCTCGGCGCCAGCATCTATGGGTTTGTTGGCCGATGGGCCCCCCGAAGCATCGTCTCATGGATGATGGGCATCCGCAAGGTCGATGAACTGTCCACCTGGAAGACCAGCTCATACGAGGGCTCCGAGGATGGCAGTGACGACGAGGGTGCCGAGGGATCCATCTCCGAGTCCAAGGAGTTCATTGCCGTCCAGTCTGAGGGCAACGTCTGGAATTCTGGAGAGACTGCCAAGTGGGAGGAACCCGCTCCTGAGGCTGTCGCTCCTTGAAGGGTTTTAAACCAAAGAAATGGAAAAAGAAACAAAAAAGCAACAGGAAAAAAAAGATAAAAAATGAAAAGAGGGACAATCATTTTCTTTTCTTTTCTTTTGGATTTTCACGACTCACACAGCCTGCCGGAACAGCATGGCCAACAGTTGGCACTATGGGTATATATATGTTGAAAGCCCGTATTTAACGATTGGATGTTTTATGTATACATGGAAAGGAACCCACTCTCATATTCATTTACGGTACATAGATACGCTCACGACTTTACTAAATTTGATCACTCCTTCAATGACTCATTCATACTGTTATCATATTGTGTCTCTCTTTTTTTTTTTTTTTTTATTTCTATACCTAGAGACTGTGTGTTAATTTCCTATATAACGCTCAATGCGAACCAAGCATTTCCCTCCCATATAGCCTCCGTCCCAGTAGGGTATCATTAATGGCTCGAAAAGTAAAAAAAAGTAATGAGTAATCGTAACAACCATGAGTCTTGAGTCGGTCTGTTCTCCTCCATGATTTCTTCCGCGTCATGATCCCATTCAGCATCCTCAATGTCCCCTACCCCTATACCTCCCCCGTCCACCCCCTCCGCCTCTCCATCTCCCACCTCCTCCACGCCCATGTCTCCCATGCCCACGATCCTCCCGATCTCCCCTGCCCTCTCGAAACCGATCCCCATCATCGTCTCCCCCAAACAGCTGCCGCATATCCGGCTTGATCTCATCCTCCGTCTTCTCCGCGCTCTTGGCAACAGGTTTCTCCAGATCCTTGGACCACTTCGGATGCGCGCCCGTCTTGCACTCCGGCCCATCGGGACAGAACCCCGCGAGATAGTACACGCACAGCTTCCTCCGCACGTGCTTCTTCGCGCACAGCGGGCCCAGCGGACAGAAGCCCATGTCGTAGTGCGGGCACGGCGGCAGCTTCGACAGCGGGTCGACGTGCAGGTACAGGCACTCCTCGCCGTTGGAGCAGTAGCCGTTGCGCATGAAGAAGTTGCACTCGGGCATCTTGCGCAGGTTGTACTCGTGCAGAAACTCGCACTGCTCGCCCTTCTTGCACAGGCCTCGCAGCCAGTGCTTGCACACCAGCGAATTGAGCCCGCCGGACGGGTGCTGCTGTTGCTGCTGCTGCTGCTGCGAGCTGTCCTTGGAGCGGCCGTCCAAGACGTGTCGCTCGGAGCATCGCGTGCCGTTGGGGCAGCTGCCTGCCTGGAAGGCTTTACATATCGGCCGATCGGGAGAGAGGCCGACCTGGTACGTCTGGCGGAGGAATGGTGAGAAGCGGAAGCTGTAGGAATGCGCGGCGTGGTTGAGGATGGTAGCGACGGGGTCTCTGGACGAGGACGAGGTGGCCGTTGTTGTGGCCATTGTGGTGGTTTTGTCTGTCGTGGCTTGACTTGGGCAGAAACGCCCCGGATGAGGAGTCCGCAGTTAAATAGAGGGATCTCGACAAAGTTGGCACGGACAAGCAATATCCCAAGGTCGAATTCACCTGTGTAGTGGTAGGTAGTGATTGTGCAGGGATGATGAGAGGCGAAAAGCTGGAGCTCCCGGGCCAGCAATTGGATCAGAAAGCTACAGCCACTCGCTAGCGCGGATGTGTCAGCCACATCTCTATCCATGAGTAATCTGCGATCTCCGTGGTAAGGCGTAGCAAGAAGATCTCTCAAAGCTTGCCCTAGCCAATAATGACAGGATAGTTTAGCACTAAAGCTATTTGTACATATAACGTTGACCGTATTAGCGTTGGTTTTAGTACAGCTCATTGTCCAGCGAGCGAATCAGCAAAGGTGAGACACAAGGCTGTGCGAAATGAAGTCTTATAAACGGCATTGCAGTGCCAAGGGTATTACTATATAGTATATATATATCAAAGATATGCAATGTAGACCAGAAGAAAGGGACAAGTCCACCCCCTATAAAGTAAAATTCGAACGCAGACTCGAAAAAGCTTTTTGATGCCAGCAATAAGCCATATACACAATCTCTAATAGAAAATCCCGTAACAACTCCGTGCAAGTAAAGTAAATAAGATAAAACAGGTCAATCACTTTCATAGTGCCAGTCAAGGGCGTAAGCCCTGTTAAAGATTGAGTTTCCCATCCGAGAAGGAAAAAGTCCAGTGTTCAAAGTCATAGCAAACACCGTAGAAGGAAAGCAGAGGCAAAGTACGCCGATGCAGCTCAGTAGAGGGACTCGGCATAGTGGCCTTCTCTCTTTTGCGCGTAGCAGACACAGCAGTTGATGTAGCGATGAATAGAGGTGTCATCCAGGCTTTCTCGCGCTGCTTCCAGCATAGCCACTCGCTGTGCAGGGGAGAGGTTGAGGGCTGCCAGGGGTTTCGCTGCCATAGCTCCAAGAGAGTCGTGAATGGTCGTTTTCATAAAGACGCCTAGAGCCCGCAGTGTCTTGTCGCGCGGCCAGGTCGATATCGGCACCTTTTTTGTGATGCAGTGGACGTTTGTGAATCCAGCTTCTCCAAGAATCTGCTCGAGCTCATTTATGGTAAGGATATTGATGCCGTAAACTCGCAAGCCATTCTTCATCGTCTCGATGAACATTCGAAGGGGGTCGTCTTCTTTCATAGATCCATCGTCGCATCGGATTTCAAAGATGAGTTCATGGAATTCCACCCAGCCACCGTTCTTGACATGTCTATCGTCCACTAATTAGTTACTTTTCCATGGTCGGAAAGATTTGTACATCGGCAACAGCGGGTACGAACGGATATATCTTGGTAAGAAGGCCCTGAAGGTTTCGAAAAACATGAGTCATTTGTCGGAAGTGTACAAGATCGAAATCTGATCCGTGGAGCCATTCGGGCTCCTCGCTATCTTCGATAAACATGCGCACGTTGATAGGCACCCATGATGGTTGTATTGGTGAAAGGTCAGTGCCAATGACACTTGCACTTGGATGCTGATCAGCGACTACCAAGGGGACATGAGTTAGTTATGCGCCTAGGATATTAAGTCGTTGCGCCGGTATGCACGCGGATATACCAGAGTATTGCCTTACCATCTATGGGCCAAATTCCTGTTCGTTGGCCTGTTAGCATGCGAGCATTTTATAGAGCTTCACAGAAGTGACTTACCAATGCCAGTTCCGATGTCAATGATTTTCTGGGGGTGGTCGCCAATGTTGGCATAGAACAAATGTCCGCCCTGCAGCCCAAATTATCCTTCTAAGCATTTGATAACCCAAGTAGGTAGTTGATGCTTGGCAACGCCGAATGAGGCTGAAGGCATCCTGTGCCATACGCCGGCGCGCGAAGCAAAACAGGACATACCATTAGCTGGAGAAATAGGGCGTGGACTGTCTCCTCTCTGTGACGCTCAACCTCATCGTTAGGCATGGGATAGATGCCTCTGCGAAAGCCATGATAGCGCCGGCCGTAGGCGATCTCGTCTTCGTATACACTCGGGGGCACGGAGGTGGATGGCCCTGATGAAACCTCCCAGCCGCTCTCGAAGTCGCTGGTGGCGTCGTCGATGCCCGCAAAATCGATGTCTTCATCCGCATTCTCGAGCTCTGTCCGCGTCGTGACGCTCGTCGCATCCGTCACCGACGCTGTTGACACCAGCGAAAACGTGGTGTCATCGTCGTCATACATGGTGCCCTAGAAAGCGTGTGGGTAAATGAGTTGGGTTGGACTTGATTGCAGACGGAGCCATGACCCTTTGTTTGCCTTAAGAGAGAGACGGTTAGGACCGAAGTGGAACCTGAAGCTCCACCGTTGAAGAAAGACTCCTGCTAGCCGTAAGTCCCTTTTAACGCTTCCCTGCCAGGCACTAGCAGGCATATTCCGTGAAGATGAGGGGGTCCCCTAATTAGCCTCTCATCTCTGCGTCCTCCGCCGTTGCACAGAAGCTTCTTTGACACGCAACTACCGAGGAAGAAAGGAAGGGTCAGCCGCAGCCACGGCTTGGCAGCTCGGTTTAATATAAGTGAGCAGTAACCTGCATCAACCCGAGAGAGTTTTTTTCCTTCTGTCTTCTCTTTTTCCCGCCGTGGCGCTTAATCCTCAACGGTTAAGCACTAGTCTCAGGCGGTTAAGCTTTTGGCATCTAGGTGCGCAGCCAGTCCCTGGTATAACACGGCTCGCCCGTCAGTTTGGCCAGGCCTATTGCTAATTTCGCAGCCGGTGGATAGTCCAGAAGCACAGCAGATGTGGCTGCGGTGCCCCTGCTCTCTGAGCCATTGTAGTCCGATAGTAGAAATATGGTGTAAGAGATGTGAGAGATGGTTCCCAGACAATGCTTCCGCCGATAATGCACGCGCCTGATACTGGCGCGCACAAGCAAAGAACAGGCAGCCGCCGGACGAGCCCGCGGCACAGGACAGACGAACAGGGTTCGGAAGTGGTAGCACGAGTACTGTATTGGGCCTGCGGGCGCGCAGACGGCGTGCAGATGATGTGTAGTACGGAGAGGTTGGTGGTTCGCTTACACGCACAAGTATGTCGCCGTCTTACTGTAATATGTTGCGGCGTGGATATCATCAACATGGATATTATAGTATCGTGGGATATAGGCACGGAGCGATATGGCCTGCTCGAGTCCTTGTCAGTGGATTTCGCCAGAAGGAAGAAGTCGCACCAGCCCAGCTCTGTGCAGTCCGGCGCAACCACCTAGACGGCATCGATGCAGCCTCGGCGATGGGAACAGCAAATGGTAACGCAAAACGCCCCATATACTGTAAGTGAGGTAGCACTGGGTAGTGGTAATTCCTGTCACCAGATAATCATCGAGCACCCACGCGATAACTTTGATACCCGCGATGCAACACACCCGATGCCTGTCCTATTTCGGGCTTCGAAGAAGGGCTAAAAGCACCCCGGCAGCATCCGAGATCCTCCCCGAGCGGCACGCACCATAGTCTGCAGCTACACAAGCGGGGAATGTTGAAGAATATGGATAGCACTCGTGCTCGCGCTCTGTCTCCATACTCGGAGGACCAGTAACAACACGAGGGCAGGCAAGTGGTGTGCCCCAAATGTGCCGCTTTTGGCCTGTCTCGCGCCTCAGTTGTGCTCCTATCGCAGCTGCCGAAAACGTGGTGATGCAGCAAATCATCCAGAACCTTTGTGCCCACTTAGGGGGGCTGTGCCACTGATCCAAGCGGGTAGATTGCAAATGCTAGTAGCAGCAGAAGTCCGGCACTCGATCCCTGCAGGGTGCAATTGGACGCAACAAGACCATCACTTCAGGTCAAGATAAGTACTAAAGCATGCAGTGGAGGATCATTGCACATATCTCCATAGAGCAGTGCTCCGTGCGTCTTCCATACAGGAGACCCTAGGTGTACACGTGAATACCTTAGGCTTGGCCTGTTAGGAGCCGCTGTTGGGTATCAAGTTGTATTAGTACTAGGTAGTTCAGCTGGAAAACAACCCTGGAGATGATTACCAGCCGCAGGTGGCGTGTTCTCACTCGCAGAGTTGCGTATAATCGTAGCGTCCAAGCATAGCATGCTTCCAAGCTACCGGCTGGTGGCGGCAGCAGCGCAATACCTATCCTGGGTAACTGAGCAATCACGAGTATAAGCAAGCAGGGAGCAGCAGAGCACTCTTACCTGCCTTTACCGGCAGCCTTGAATGCGTTGCTCTTATAGGCCACAAGATGGAGGAAGGATGGAGAGGAGGAGGGAGGGCAGGATGGAGGGCAGGATGGATGGAGGGGAGCAGTAGGCTCGGCTCTTCCTTCCCAAGTGGTGACATCGAAACGTGGCAGCCACAACTGGTGCCTGTGCCTACCCAGTCACGACACAGCGACGCCTGGATCAAATATTCTGTGTGCCCACCAAGCAGCAAGGATTGCAACCTGCGCTCAAGCATCCCCCCGCCATGCCCTAGTGGTGGTGGCCATCGGAAACTTGTTCAGGGTTTCTCCATACTCGTACATCTACGAAGCAGTATGGCATGTACTGCTGCAGGCTGACGGCGGTTGTGGCATTTTAACCGGCGCAGCGCTTTGTGCAGCATCTTGTGCAGCGGCACGTATAGCTTGTGCAGCGGCTGATGTCGTATCTGATGCAGCATGGCCCAGGTGTGAAACTCAGCTCCAGAATATCTCGACTTTGCGGTATGCTGGCAGGGCATGACTAACCATAGCCCATACGAAGCACGAAGTACAAGCACAGAGCACAGCAAGCGGGACGCAGAAACCCTCTCTAGGGCTTGAAGTGCTCTAACAATCCCACCAATATCTAACGTATGAGTCGACGATGATTTCTAAATCCAACAAAGCAGAAAGAGACAAACGCGAGGAGGGCTTGAAAGCTTGCGATGTGCTCCTGCACATCACCAAAGCGCAAGTTTGAAGACACAGCTCGATCAGGCCATCGAACTAGGAAGGAAAACCCTAACATCCATAATTCAGCTTGAAAAGCAGGATTGGCTGTATCGAAACACGGCTAGCAAGGCAGCGATTAATACTGCTACCTCTTCCTCGAGGCGGGCCGTGCAGGCTGTAGGAAACTTCAATATTAGCCAAGCGAGTCTGTACTTTGTAAGCAGGATAATGACCATGGCTTGCCCTCAGCAGTAGAATGTTCTACGTTACCTATCCGTTCATTGGTCAACCATGGGAGGAGAGGAGGAGACCGAACAGTAGAGCGGCAAAAAATTCCCTCGAATGGAGAAATGGTCATTCTCCTCGTTATACTACTCCATGCAGTGACCAGCAGCAGAGCTTTATCCTTTTCGCAGTCCACACAAAGAATTTGACCAGCGTTACGTCTTCTAGGCTGAGCATACACAATGAATGAGACTCTAGAAAGAAAGAGAGAGAGAGAGAAGGAAAAGGCGAAAAGGAAAAGAGGCCAGCAAAGAGGAGAAAAGAATCGTTTGAGACGGCTTTTCGACAGCCTTGCGCGTGGTTGGCCATTGACTCATCCTGCAGCTGGTTATGTCGTGACTTGCCAGCCTGTTCTAAGAGCCTCAATTTGACCTCCTCCCCTTCACAATTACACCACTCTATGACAACTCAGGCTTGACTTGGCTGGACAACAAGGTAACTACTGGTCACGTCGGCGTCAGATTGTCATATTCTTCTATTGATATTTGCGGCCAAGTTCTTACATCCTGTGTCTCACAGTGAGCATTTTACACATAATACGGTTGCTAGGGGTTCCCGTTGAGCAAAAAAAGCCCTTCTAAGCATAGCCCGAAGGAGGTGCACGCTCCATTCCGTGTCTTATTCCTTCATGTCAGTGACGGACACATAATGGTGAATATGGAGCAACTCCACGTTCATTTCGGCCACGCCGCTCCTTGTCTCACGACGATGCACTCTCACAAGGCGGATCTGACGTGATTTGATGTGAGATGTGGCACAAGTCTCGGTCAAGCTTGCCGGTCAAGGGCGCCTCAACATTGCCAGCGAAGCGCCATCTCGCCTTGCCAACAGTGGGCTGGCTGATCGGAGAGATTTGGTTGAGCCGTCAGGCCGACGCATTAGCCTGTCTCACTTCACGGCCGCCAGCCTGAACGTCAACCAAATATGTATGATCAAGCAGGGAGCAACCCAGCGGTCAACAGAGGCAACACGGACCTCCGTCGTCCACAGATGAGATGTAGCCACGGCGCTTAGAAGCCTTTGTGAAGCCACGAATCCTGGCCTAGAGCGACAACGAAACAAGGGTGAAGGTGGCCCAATTTTAGGACCCAGAGTCCGTGCGGAAAGATTGAGAAGATTTCAAAGAAGAAAGAGAAGGAAGGGGGAGGGGGAAAAAGGTCAACAATGAGAAGACTGCAACGTCTCAAAGAAAGAAATTGGCTGCAGCGGCAGTAGCCGCAAAAAGAGCGGTAGCGGTATCTGGATTGGGACGGATGGGCCTTTTGGTTGATGTCCACTTCATCAGTTTAGCTATCCGGGCTCTAAACTCTCGGCCCTCCAGCCATTGCCTTTAGCCCTCCCAACGGGTCGCTATCATCCACCCCCCTCCACTCGACTCTGATCGCCGATGGCACAGCACCTATACCAACACCTGGGCATGGCAACCACGAGCGACTATGACAAAATACGGCCATGGCTATATATGGATACTGATGCGTGGGAAGTCACGTTCGCCAAGAATTCGTCTTTGATACGTTCAGGCAGAATAGGACACGGGCTCCGCCTGGTGGTGGCTCACTACGACCAGCGAGCACCGTCTCCAGCCAACACTCTAAGATCTGGCCATCCCACGCATGCTGTCATTACCCTCTGCTCTCTCTCTCTATATGTCACTCTCGTCTTCCCACGCAAGTCAGCAGTTGGAATCCCCGCAATTATGTCATGCGTCGTGGATGTCTTCGTCCTCTCCCTGGACCCTGACCACTCCGAGGCCGTTCTTTGGACCCTCAATGCCTTTTTTTTCCCAGTGCGTAATTTGCATTCTCTCTCGTACCTGTGTCCCATCTTTCTGTGTTCAGTGCCCAAGACATTTGAGAGACCCCCCCGGGTCCCCACTGCAGCATACTACTACTAGTATTCGACTTTTACTTTTGCCCGTCCCACACCTGGACCGCAGGTCTTTTGCTCAGCCTAGGGTTTCGACTCTGCCTGCTATATCGGTGTATGCTCGTATGAGTGAGTGCTCCGTACCACGCCGCGTGCAAATGGTGTTTGGCAATCATGCCCCCAAGAAACACACGACACACCGGCATCGAGCCCCAGCAAGGCCCCCCCCCCCCCCCCTTGATGCCTAACCTGGGCTTCTGTCTTGGTCGTTTGGTGAGCTCCGGAACTAGCCCCGGCCCAGGTAGCACGTCTCCGGCAGGGCTTTGGAGGTTGGATCTTCACAATGTTACCGATTTACTACAAAACTGTCCCATGCTGCTGCTTTTGCGTTCCTTTCGCCCCCCCTCTTGAACCCTGAGGGCATCCCTTGCCACTGCTCTATGCTTCACGCTCAGCTCCCAATTGATGACCCTGTCAACGGTTACGGCCTTTCCTGAAGTCGCCGTCTCCTCCGTCACCGCCGTTCGCCTCCGGTTCTTCTATCCGTAGCCCGATAACAAGATGAGCGCCGCATCCCGCAAGTCTCGCATAGCTACGAGTGTGGCGAGAGTTATGTACACCAATGCAGTCTATTTCCCTAGCAGCAGAATATATCAAGGTGATTCGCCGGGAATGCTCAATTACAGCTGCATCAACCACGTGTATTATGCTTATGCCAGCGTGACGGCGGACGGCAATGTGTTTGTGAGTTTTGATCAAGTCCTGGGGACCACACATATGGCAAAATGGCTTCTTTTCCTGTACAATGGTTCGGAAAAGTTGAGAATATTTCACCTGCATGATGTTGCTCGGCTGCTGACTTGTGACGTGTGGCCCAGCTCGGCGATGAGTGGGCCGATGCAAGAGCGCCAGTGGATGGTGTTCAGGGTGGCTTGGGATCCTTGATGCATCTCAAGCAGAGGCACCCTCACCTGCAGGTGGTCTTATCTATAGGTGGCAGCACTGCATCAGAGGTATTTCCCATTGTTGCATCAAGCACTCTCCTCAGAGACAACTTTGCCCGGTCTGCCCTCGGCCTCGTGGAAGCATCCGGGCTTGATGGCATCGACAGTAAGTACGAACGGAAAAGAGGGAAACGAACAAAGGGGAGAGGGAGAGGGGGGTAGAGAGATGAAGCACGGATATCAAGTTCACACACACGCACAACCCGCCACGTACAAGAGTCTTTAGCTAATTATTCGCCTGCCTGAATAGTTGCCTGGGAGTTCCCATCCCAAGCCAAACATGGCCACGACTTCCTGGCCTTGCTGGCAGCAGTGCGGATACATATGCCTGAAGATCGCTTCATTCTAACCGCTGTCCTCCCGGCGGCAAAGGAGGTTCTCCAGCTCATCGATCTCAGCACAGCGGCCGAGTACCTTGACTACATCAACCTTGTGGCATATGACTTCTTCGGCACGTGGACGTCCAAGACTGGTCATCACGCACAGCTATATACTATGAACAAGGACGAACCGTCGGCATCGACCGGCGTGGCCTATGTCATGTCCCAAGGGTTCCCTCCGAAGAGTATCCTGCTCGGGATTCCGACCTACGGACGAAGCTTCCTTAAGGCCAATGGACCGGGGCAGGACTTTAACGGTGTTGGTGGCCAAGATGGCACATTCGAATACGGCGAATTACCACGAAAGGGATGCAAAGAGATTGTGGATAGGCGCTATATTGCGGCCCAATGTGTCGGTGGTGATGGGGGGTTTGTCACGTACGACAACCCCGAGACGGTCAAGGTTAAGGCGGAATTTTGCAAGCAAAAGGGATTAGGGGTTTGTGGAGCTCAAATTTATCCAATCTCTGTGAGACACAAGTTGGTTGCTAACTATCAAATTTTTAATATTGCAGGGGCTTTTTTACTGGAACGGACCGGCTGACTCTCGAGATCAAGCAAGAAGTCTGATTGCGGCTGGTTTCCGCGCTCTACACACCTCGTGAGGCGCAGAGTGTCGGTATGACGTCTCTATCTCTTCTCGTTCTCTATTTTGTTTTGTGCCTGTGTGGCACAAATAGAATTCTCATTACGCATACGCCTTTCGACTCGCCTTACCGCTACTACATACTAGTGCCAGCAGATGGCATCAATGGGAGGGGTGGCTTGGCTCGTACATACAAGCGGTGCGGTTGCATGACTCGGACGTCGTCGCAGGAAGGAGTTCCGAATTTCATCTCCAGCTGTGGCTCCATAACGTGGTAACGAATGTTCTTTTTGTTCTTTTTCTTCTTCTACTTTTCTTATTTTGGGAGGAGGGAAACGGATTGCTTTGGCAAAGCGGGAGGGGATAAGGGGGGAAAGAAAATAGAAGGAGATGCGCGGGTTCCACTGGTGCGCAACGGAAAACAAGTATCTTATGATGATATCCCATTATAGACTTCAAATAGACGGGAGCAGGCGTTGTTGCTTTTTTTTTTCTTCTTCCTTCTTCTGGTTACGGTATACAATCTCTCTCTCTTTCTGTCTCTCGCTCTCTCCACGCGCCACTTGGCAGCATCTAAGCTTGACGATGCCCTCCACTATTTGACGGGCTAGTTGGCCACGAGGCCCCATCACTGTCCATAGCGTCATTATCGTGGCTCTACACGTCCGAGAGGAAGGAGGATTTTTGTGGCACCAAGCCGATGGGAAAACGTCACTCAGCAGTGGTACGTTTCAAATCCGAATGCGCCCAACTGGGCCAACTGGGGTAAGAAAGCGTTCTGGGTCTGCAATTAGAAATTTGGAGCCTCTTCTCCCCTCTTTTTTTTTTTCGTGTGTGTGCGTGTCGTGGAGCTTCTCACAGGCTTGCAACAAGACAAGTAAAAACTGGGTCTAACGAGTTATGGCTGTCGTTTTGACTGGCTCCGTTTCTTTTTGGGTCTTTTTTGGCAGCTGGACAGAGAAAGGCAGCCCATGGTCGGTGACGCTTTGGTTGAAATCGGATGCACACGAGCGGAGCGAGGGCCGCCGAGTTCGGGCTTTTTGGGCAACGGGACGATGTGCTGTGTTGGGAGATTTGGTGAGATACAGAGAGATTGGAAGACGATGATGTCTTGTTCATGGAGGTGTTTTTTTCGCTCCCTGTGATGCTTGCTTGCAGTGTAAAACTTGAGAAGAAGGGCGGCGAGAATGAGAAGCACTCTCTCGCTACAAGAAGGATTGAACTTTGTCCTCCTTCTATTTTCCCTTTTTGGAGGCACTGCGTTAGTAACGGTCGTATTAACACATGCGTGCTAAAAACTCGGCTGCATTTTTTTTTTCTTCATTGTCGTTTGTAAGAGTTACTGTGGCATGTACATATGCATGTAGTTAGTTTAGTGCCCATATGCACTGCTTACTACCTGTCACTTCGGACTAATGCCGCTTCGCCTTCGTGTTGGCTGAGCGTCAATGCTTGGGGCCAGAAGCAGGTCAACTCTATTGCTATTTTCTGCCTCGAGTCCTGCACGCTCGGCGAGCTCCGTGCATAGACTCGATGACTTTTTTTGGGGCTCAGGCGGGTGATGCTATTTTAAAGAATGGCTACTGCTACTAGTAACAGAAAAAAAAAAAATAGGCTGGAAGAAAAGTAAACGAGAAAGGAGCTAATATACAAGTAGGTACTACTAGTAGATATTCTGTTTGCACCTGGGTTAAGCTCCCGATGATACAGTACTGAGGGATATAAAGAAAAGCATGTATCTCGTATGATGGATAAGCAGTAAGCAAAGAGCAAAAGCTACCGCCTCAGAACTTGCTCCGAATCCTGCCCGAAGACGTGGCTTTCTCAAGAGCCTTCTCGATAGGGTTTGTGGATTGGGAGCTTTAGCATCTTGCGCCCCATATAAAAAATAATAATAATAAATAAAAAATAAAATAAACCGCCTACCAGGTCTTTATGACATATATGATGCTTGCATGCATGAGCCTCACGTGGCGATAAGAGATAGATAGGTCGCACATACATACATACATACATACATACATGTCTCAGATGGAGGCGTGGAAGTCGCCGAATCGCAGGTACCGACAGAGATGATGTGCGCAAGATGCGGAATCGTGATGAATCATAATCGTATCGCAGCCCCAGCTTTTTTTGGGGAATGCAGCTGCAGCTTTGGAAGCTCTTGACGGCAGTGGCTTTTTTTTTTTTTTTTTTTTGGTTGAAACGGAGCTGAGAACGGGGGGCGTGGAAACCGAAGTAAGAGCTCTATTAGCAGTAACTGCTAGTACGGAGCATAAAAGTAGGTACCTTCTACCTAGTATAACGGTGACGCATCCGGCAGCCGCTTCAGCCTTAAGAATCGCAGAATAAGGCAAAACCACAGCAAGGAAAAGGCAAAACCATAAGCCAAAAAAGAGTTCCAACCACAGGCTCAGCTCAGTGCCCAGGCTGACGGGGATTTTGGGGGTGAAAATTAAACGAGAGCCACGTACTTTTTTTGTCTTTCTCTCTCTTTTCTTCACCTTGCATCATCCTTCACTCTTTTTTTTTTTCCAAAGATGCGCCTCATGCGGCCTCGTCCGTCCGCTCTTACATGTCGTCGTTGCCGTTGAGAACAGAAGACACCGAGAGCACATCACCATGTCCAGCCCAGGCAGGGAGGTGCCTGCAGCAGCAGCAGCGTCACCTCCGGCAGTCAACGATGCGACAAGCTTGGCTGCGTCGCCGTCGCCCTCGATAGCTTCGCATCGGCAGCAGCAGCACCCGCAGTTTCAGCCTCACAGCCCGCATCAGCAGACGGCCGCGCCCGACGCAGCAGCATCATCAACAGCTGCCCTGTCGGGACAAGATCAACAGCAGCAGCATCACTACGACCTCGGCCACAGCCACCACAACAGCAACGACAACGTTGACGCGTCCTCGTCGTCCGACCACCTGCCCCCCTTCGAGCCCATCTTCACCCTCCTGACAAACACCACCACAAACACCACCGTCCACCCGCGCGTCCACTACCTCTTCAGCGACGACGACGCCTCCGCCGTCCTCACCGCCCCGCAGACCGACCCTTCGCACCGCGCCCTCATCGTCGACCTCGCCCCGCCGGCCAACCCCAGCGGTAAATGGACCGTCTCCTGGGCGTCCAGCCTGACGCCGGACTTTGCCGTCACGGCGTCGCAGCTCTCCCTGCAGCAGCACGGCAGCGGCAACGGCAATAACGACGGCGACGAGGGCGAGAACAACGAAGGCGCTTCAACGTCTGTGATGCTCCGCGTCGAGGGCGTTGAGCGAGAAGGCGTCCCTGTCGATACAAAGCCCACCGGTGCAGCAAACCTCCGCAGCTCCTCGAGCAGCGGCGGCTCCGGCGGCAGCATTGTCGGCCGTGAAAACGTGGACCAGCTGACGGAGGAGTTTAAGCGCCGCATGGGCGTGTTGAAGAAGGTCGTCGATGAAGGCGAGAGGAGACGAGAGACTTTGAATAGGCTGAATGAAGAGATGGCCACGACGCACCCTGATGGGAGGGACGATAACACGACGACGACGACAACAACAACAACTGCTGCTGCGGCTGCGGCTGTGGAAGATGATACCAATGCGGGAGGGAGAGAGCCGCAGTAAAGTCGGGGTGGGAACGAGACCAACCAAGGGAAGGGGTTTCAATGAATTTGTTCT
Organism: Trichoderma asperellum; assembly: GCF_020647865.1. NCBI lineage: Eukaryota > Fungi > Ascomycota > Sordariomycetes > Hypocreales > Hypocreaceae > Trichoderma > Trichoderma asperellum. The sequence goes on from NC_089417.1 coordinate 2,229,996, forward strand.
CTCTTTCCTAATTAAACCATGGGATTTTTGCTGTTTTTCATTTATTTGGATACTACCCTCCTAGCGATATCAAGCTACCATGAGATGGACGAACCAACAAATGTCACCCAATTTTTTTCATCACACTTTAGCCCTCCTTCACCACGCCAGAACACACAAGGCATATTGGAAAGCATTGTTTGGCGCACGGTCACATCTACATCACAGGCTTAGATTTGCTCTCTTGCCTCTCTATTTAATCAGGAATCTTCTCCCTTTTGCTTTTTCTTATCAACGTTTGGGCCAATTTTATGAAGGATGAATTCTCCTCTCCTTAGATCCCGTAGCGAATTGATTACAAGATTCGACAATAATACCACTATTGCTATTTACTGCTCGTGCACTGCGTGTCTTGATCAAACCTGTGTCGAGTCAAAAGAATGAGAAAGAATGAGAATATTTTAATTAAAATTTGATATTAAAAAAAAAGTCTTTCTGCTGAGCGCCTCAAATGCTAAACTCCAAAATATTCTTCCCAAAACCAGCAACCAAAAAAAGCATTGGCGGAAAAAAAAAAGTAACTGTAAAGGCGTCTAAACACAATCAATCCAACCAGCCATCCCCTGTGCTTCGAGAAACATAAGAAAACTCAGAGCTCGTTCCCGTTCAACGACCACCGGAATGTCATAGCCCTTGTGTGGTGCCCAAATCCAAAGGCGTAAACAAAAGAAATATGGGCACAAGGTCCTGCCACATGTCGGTAGTTACTTTTATACAATGTCTTCAACAAAAACGGAGTCAAAACGTGTGTGTGTGCGTGTGTGTGTGCGCGTGCCCCTTTTATACCTCTTCTCTCCCGCTCTCTCACTCATCCTTCGTTCAGGCTCGTCTCCACTATCTCGTCAGATACAGCCATTACTGTGGTACAGCAGGCAAGTGGAGTCGTCCCTTTGCTATCCGGCCAAACTGTTGGGCAATCTCATCCTCTGAGGGCATACGAGCCACAAGACGAGCAGCCGGTACAGCAACCTCCTCGAGCAGAGATCGCTTCTTGTTGTTGTTCGTTCCCTTGACAACGAGGAAGTAAACGACGACAATAATGACAACGATGACAATAATGGCAACTATAAAGATTAGCCCATGCTCTCAAGCCTCACAGCCGGATACATAATAGACTTACCAACAATACCAAGGCAAATCCACTTCTTCTTCCTGGTGGCTCGGGCAGTAGTGACAGCCACTGCGATTTCCTCATTACCCTTGTCGAGATTCTCGACAATCTCCTCACCCTTCTGCTCAATCTGTACAACAGCAGCGTCTTGCTGGACGACCAGGGTATCGAGATCCTGCATGAGCTGGAACAGCTCTGTCATCTGCTGCTCAATCTTCAGCAGCTCCTTGTGTCGGTCCTGGACTGCGCTCAGTGCAGCTCGGGCACGGCCCTGGCGGTCGCTTTGCATCAGAGCTTGGCTGAAAATCTGACCGTTGCCGGTGTCGTCAACCGCGGCTTGGACCTCTTCATCTGAAGCATCGGGGCGAACAATACGGTACTGGCGACCCATCTGCTGCTTGACGGCGGCCTGGAACTCGGATTCGACAGTCTGGTATTTGGTAATGACGGCCTTGACCTCTCGATCGACTCGGTCCACATGGCCACTGTTCATGGCGCTTCGGCCCTCGGGCTTAGATTTGACAGTACGGACACGCTCAGCGAGAGAGCGGTAAGTAGCCATGGTCTCGGTTGTCAGGGCGTCCAGCTGACGGTTGGACTGGCTCGACGAGGAGCTGTCAACATCGCTGAGGACTCGGGATTGGAGCACCTTGATCTGTTCCAGGCTGCTCTCGACTTGGCGGACACTGTTGCTGATATCACGGCACTCGTTACGGATCGCATTGGGGTCTTCGCGGGCCATTGAGCCAGCATGTTGCGTTAGAGGAGCCATCTCGACTGCTGAGGCTGTAAGTGTACGGTTAGCCTCCGCATGATGGGCTGAGGGATGCATATTATCAGTCATACCTCCAGTTGGGGCGTAACCACGGCCACCAGCGCCATAGGGGGTATTGTTATAGCTTGGGGGCTGTCGTAATTGTCCCGTTGGTCGTACGGGTTTTGATTCCCACTGTATCTAAAGAGAGACCGAATGTCAGTCACTGGAATGTGGGTTCGAGGGGCAAAGTATGCAGAGCCCAAGCCGGATAATTGCGATATACTAACCCGTACTGTTTTGACATTGTTAGCAGGCTATTCGGAAAATCATATAATGAAGCGTAATTGGAAACGTGCAAGAGCGTGTATGCAGAAATGGAAATATGAAGAAGAGAAGATTGGATAAACACCAGAGCGCAGCAGATGCTTTTCTTTGACTTCTGGGACGCTGGTGTTGAAACGGCAGCCGTAGGAGACTCGGGGTGAAACACTTACGCTCATGGTGGATTCGGTTAGGAGAAATCCAGGGATATCAGAGGCTGGCGAAACGCTGTAAGCTGCAAAGCTTGGCTAGCAACCGACGGTTGTTTCTCTCTGTTCAAAAAACTTGAGACAAAAAAAAGGGAGTCAAACACAAGCAACAAGAAAGCAATGGCCTCACTGCCTTTGGTTAAGAATTGTGTAAATGGCAGAAACAACTTTGCTGTTCAACGTTGGAGGAGAATAAAATGGCCCAGGAGCAGAAGAGGCCCAAGCCGGGTTTCCAGACAAGGGTTATAGAGGAAAGCGAGAAGGGGGCAGCTGCACAATAGTGGAGCCGCGACCAGGGAAGGAGCGGCCCTACGAGACTTGGCTTCGTGTGGCGGTACAGGTACGCGCAGTAGCGTAGCGTGTACCAGTGTGCAGCGTGTGGCAGCCGGAAACGTGCTGAGGGGGGGAGGCCGCAAATTAGCGAGATACGTGTACTTGGTACCGGTACAAGCGCCCACGCCGTGGCGCCTAGTCTAATCAAATGGAAGGCACTGCAATAATAACCATCACGAGCGTAATTTTGCAGAGGCCGCTAAATAAGGAGATCAACAGACAGGCGAAATCACAGGCAGAGCGCAATAATTGGCCTTGTAATTGTGTTTATTCAATAGCCCGGAGCTCTTATTCGCGTTAACTGTAGCGCATAAAACGTGCTACTATTACCTGTGGTCGGTAATAGTAGGGCACACGATGATCCTTCAAGTTTGGTCGTTCCTAAACGAAGGAATTGGGGCAAGGCATTTTTGCCTTTTGCTTTGCGCTGCGTCAGATGGTCTCGACAACCAACGACCCTGATTGGATCAGCGTCTTCAGCACAGCATCAGACTAGTGGAACAACGGCCGGTGGCGCACATTGATTTGCCCTGGTCTAGAGGCCGGGGTGGCATCGGGGACCCTGCTAGGATGTGGGTGAGTCGCAGAGATTGCACTACGGGGTATCAGCTGTAGCGCCTGGAAACGGGGACGAACAGCTCCGTGCCACCACCAAAGTTGGTGTCTTGTCTGGTTTTTATTTTCCTTGGTCACAATTGCGGCGCCTGTTTTGAGCTAGGCCGCTGGAAAAGGGCCTTGCGTGGCGATCAAACAATTCAACCGTCATGTACGGAATACAGAAGCCGAGCAGCGAAGCAGCCATTGGGGGCCCAGACGGCAAGCTGACAATGGCGCCGCAGCTCACCATGCGCCACTACACACGTAGCAGCTTTTCGTAATGGAGTCCGACCTGCGGTCAGCATTTGTACTGGCGTCTAAAAAAAGATCGCCTAAGAATATATATGCTTGTACATGGTACTAGCTTGTTGGGCAACCATTCTCAGCACCGCCTCCATCAAGCTCAGAGGATTGACGCAGATGCCCAACGACGGATCTGGATAAACATCGACAGCTGCGTGACCCTTCCGATTAGCCGGGAATGCAGATGCAGAGCAACATCTCCAAACAGAAGAGGATTTTTATATATGCGGGATAACTTGCCGTGAGCGATCCCATTTGAATCAACGTGAACCAACATGCATGGCGAAGGAAGCGAGCGAACTGGCAAGCTTCAATAGCGTTGCAAGGCATCGATCCTAGCACCACCAGCTCAATAACATAGCGTTGACAAAGCAATTTCAAAATTAGAACTCTATACTTGAAGCTTTAGGCAATAATATCGGCGTCTGTCTTGTGATTCATGCTACGCAATGAATTCCTAGTAGCTGATTCTGAACTGCTAATTCTATTCTACCCCATCTCTTCAGAATTACTATTCTTTCACAAAACTGCATAAGCAGAAACATAGCTGACACTCGAGTCACTGGGCCACACAACTTCACTACTACGGTTATACTTCACAACTCTGAAGCGGCTCTTTTTCTCATCATCGACCTCCTCAGCATAGAGCTCAAGAGCAGCCATGGCAATTCCAATTGGATGTCTCCCGCACACTGTGTTTCCCGTGCGTCTGAGATTATCGACAAAGGCATCGTGACTGCCGCTCTTGACGGCATCCATCGCTGCTTCATCGACCAGCTGGATTGTTTCATAAATGGGCGGTCCCGATGGCCTTGGGCCATATTTATGTAAACTTTTCAGTCTGTCGATATCTCCATCAACGGTGTAAACGGCATAGCCAAACCGTGATCCCCAGTGGCAAAAATCTGAGCTAATGATGAAGGCATTTTCTTCATCCTTGAGATAGGATAGGAGCACTCGACCGGTGTTCTTCTCATCCGCTCGGCTAGTACTTCCGACAATAATGGGAACCACCTGAGGAAAGTTTTCTGGTGTTTTGAAGGTCTGTTCACATCGTTTGTAGAGCAATGGCAGATGCATTTCTAGAGAATGCTCTGCGACATCGTTCTCAGTGGGCATATCAGCCATCTCACCGGCTTCTTTGATGCGTTGGATAGTATCTCTGTCCACTGTAAAATCACCAAATGGCGTAGCATATTTTGAAAATGTCGTGACTCTGCAGCCCGGGAAGCCTATAGTATGAGATGGCCCAAGGATGAAAACTCTCTTTGCTTTGCTAAGATCGAGACAGCTGTAAGCCCACGCAGCATTTTCTCCTGAGTAGTCATATCCTGCGTGTCTTTATTCGTTTCATTAGTAAGAAGCGGGATTCAGGGTATATCCATGTCACTCACGGCGCAATGATGATTCGAGCCCCTGGTATAGGCAGTGAAGAGCCATCGACAGTCTCAGGTACCTTGGCAAAAAAGCCGTTGAGTTGTGGCACCAACTTGTCTAAATCGCCTTCATACCACGAGCCCGCTTTTTCAGCTCGTCTTGTGTCTGTATATGCATATCTATCCGTTTCCATTTTCTCGATATTCGGAGATTACTTGTGCTTTTACAATATGCTGTTGGTTCGTCTGAGCTATTGGAAGTAGGTCATCGATGATCCCCGCCTTTGCGATGCGGGGTCGCAGCCATAGTGGGCAGGAGAGCCACTTCGTAATACCTACCTACATGTTGCCGGTAGCTTACCACCCTTGCGTCGTGGAAGTTAAAACTGGAAACATGTCAATTCCTTGGATACATCCCCCACATCATTTGCTCCGTGGGCAAAGCTAAATTCATCGCATTGCATGAATATGAAGATTCTCGATGAGTTGAGCTATATCAAACTGATGCTCATTATGTGCGCGGAATTAGGTATTCAAGATAATGTGAATATGTACTACCTAGGTAAGTATGCAAACTTGCCTGCTTACATTTATCCATCCTCTATGGTTTCTTTTCTTGTTGGAGACACGCATTTCGATAAAACCAGTCTCTATGAGGTAGTAGAACAATATCGAACTACCTAATATTATGTGATAACGAGTCATCATATAATAACTCCCTTAGTAATCTACCCACGCACCAGGCATTACAGCCTCTTTTTTTTTCTCGATTAATCTCCAAAACTGGCACGCCATATACTCAAACTCTGGGGCCCATTTCAACTTCCAGTCGCTGGGACTTGGTCCAATCTCCAGATCTATTATTCGAAACGGTACCCAGTATTGCTCACCGCGCATATTGGTATTAGTTGTGCGACTCACTTTCGGTAGCGGCTCTCCCTTCCTCATGGGATGCCGCAACATCGTTCGTGAGTCCTGGATTGCATCGACATCAAAAGCACCTTTCGTACTATTCTCATTGTCATGAAGAATTAGCACCTCCCGCTTCCCATATTCCAGTAAATCGACTCCAGCATTTTCCAACAGGACAAGCCATTTCTCAAGACAGCCCTTGAAGTACGCATCCCAGCGATTGACAGATATGTCGGGACAGACGTAGCAAAGCACTCCCCCAATAACGGACATAAGCGGAGTGCCTCTCCAAGCTGTCACTTCATACACATCCCATGGCACAACCGTCTCTATGCAGGTAAGGTCGTCAAGAGTAACAACACGGGCGACCTTGGTCACAAGATCTCCCCAATCGTTCGAATATGTACGTAGCCACACGTATGGCTTCATGCAGGTGTTCAGTCTCTCTGAATATCGACATCCAAGTGCCAAAGCTGCAGAATGCACCAGGGAGACCTTCTCACAGGTTGATTGTGCAACGATATTCTGAGTAATAGTTCTGTCTTTCGAGAGAAGACTCTCCAGAGTTCGGCAACGAATAACATTAAACGCTCCAAGTCGGACAGCTTCAAGGCGATCTCTCAAGGGTCGCAGATGATATTTTGGCATAAACAAGTTCCTGAAATTGAATACCATTTTGTCATCAGGTGCGAACGCTCTAATGAAATCCAAGGGCCTTTCTGCGGGCAGGGAATCAGGTTCTTGGAGATACGAAGCAAATAGTTCGGCTATCAGTTGGACATTCTTCTCTGGTCGGGTGTTGCTTATAGACAGCATTCCATCTGCTATAATCTCAATAGGTGATATACTATTCTGGTATCAGCCATACGCTTGAGGGAAATCAAGGAGGCATACTGACGTATTTCCTGAGGTATAATCCAGTAATGGCTGGAGGCCAAGTTTAAGTAATAATTGGCATATTTCATACTGTTTACTTGATGCTGCGTACTAAATATGGTGAGTTTATTGTCAAATAATAGGAAATGGATCATACAAACATATAGTAATGAATCGCCGTCAGCATCACAGTCGAATGGTGATGCGTGTCTGCTGCTGAACATTTGCCGGACACCAACTATATCCCCACACCTAATCTTTCTGATTATCTCAGAGTCATCCGGGATTACGTTATATACACGATAGCTATATGTCCAGCCTGAAATAGCTGGCGCGGATATAAATTCGTAAACTCTTGTCGATAGCCAGCTTGGTAGCTGCAGTCGTGCTCTCCAGCCACCAGTCGCATTAGTGTAAGCTAAGGCGAATCGCGCATATTGGGATATATCAAATTTCACTAGATCCGTTGTTTCTCGAGACCTTTCCATTGTCCTTTTGTTTCTGAAGAGGAATTCATCGGCCTCAGTCTGAGTCTGAGGCATTTTCTCATGTAGTAGTAGTGGGAGAGGTTGGCGAACATGCGCATGACAATGTGGCTGGACCCGTGGTACGGAAATTTGAGAACTTAGTTTCCGAAGCATCGCCCTGGTACTTGAATGTTAGAATGCCATGTCTTAGACTAAGGTAGAGGAACAAATTCACATCTGGTACGATTGTATTGCCAACTGCAAAAAATTCATGCACCGAGACAAGCTCTGTTCAAGCCTCTCCACCACGGACTTATTAAGCATAATCTTGACAGTAGCATATTTGCGCTTTATGCTCTTTTTTGCTTGTAGCTGTTCTCGCATATCAGCTACTATTATGCCCAATGAATCATGTGCCTTCTTTGACAAGTCAAGGCAATTTTTGAACGATGCGGAGACATCATCCTGATTGAAGTGGTCCTCGATCTCTGCGAAGATTGGTTCAAGAGCCTTTAGATGCTCTACAAGCCCTGAAATCCCGTCCGGGACGCCTCGAAATTCTTGCCATAGCTGGTGAGTCTGGTAAATGAGTGTTGCCACACGTGGCACCGTATTTATCACATCGAGGTTGGTGCTGGTCATGTCTCTCTGCTCTAGAGACTCAAAGTAGGCAAAGGCGGCGCGGAACGTGCTTAGAAGGAATGCGATGACCGCAAAGGAGATCGACCATAACTAGAGAAAAAGGACGCATAGCAAATAACGGCTTTGAAAAATGGCTTGTAGTTCAAAGAAATCACCAGTGGCAGCAGAAGAGGGCACCGCCTCTTTCTAGTGAGAGGCAGCAACACATTTTACTCTCTCAAACAGGCGAGAAGGCTGTGGTGCGGCCTCTTGCAGGGGTTTAGAAGATGGTGGGCGGCAGGCAGACAGAGACAGGAACCATCGAATGACATTGGTTGATAGGCATATTGCTGCATGGGCTGTTATGCTGTTGGGCCTTATACCAGGCTTTATGGAGTACAAAAAGGGAACTGGGCGGCTCGGGTCGTGTCCTATTCGCTCTTTGGGGGGATAGGGGGTTAGGGCCGCAGGGCCGCAGGGCCGCAAGAATGGGCCGGCGTGGATATGTTTGGGAACCGACATCCATCACCGATGGTTTGTTGGATAAAGCTATTGAATGAAAATACACAAAAGTGGAAGTAAGATGGCTAAGTTTATGAAAAAGCGTTCTCATGTATTCAAGTCAGATGGCCCATATGGCAATGGTAATGGTGCGTGTAAATGTAGAGTTGTGTGCTTGCAGCTATAAAATTCCTTATTCTTTTTTGTTCGCGCTTGGCTGCGTGTACTCCGTACCTACAAAGCAGGCTCTCCCCCTCTCTTTCTACCCATTTTCCGTGACGTTGCTTGCTAGGTTTCTGTCTCCTTTGTGACTGGATTTGTAAGTAAAGGCAACCTCGTTCGAATTTTTCAAGGCGCAGCCTCGCGCCAGCGCTACTGCTGAAAACTGGCGGGATATTCTACGTAGCATGTCTCATATAAGTGGTGTTTCATACCTAGTAATCATCCCATCCTCTGCGAACACTAGAGAACATCCCGAGAATATTTTTGCCTCAAAAGATGCGGTTTGAGCAGCTGCATAGACAGGTAGAGAGTAAAGCTTGAAATATTACTATAACAGAGGCTAGAGCAGCATGCTATTCGCCAGCTTGTGTCTCGGGCCTCTGTCTTGGACTTATGCAGCAGTTAGTTCAAGTACCAATTTCAAGTGGTGTAACACAAACAAGTGTTGATTAGCAATAGGATCCTTGAACTTTTTTCCCCATGCGATATTATTCTCGTCTTCCTCGGGTGAGCACGGCGAGATGGTAAATCACGAGCGCTAGGGCTGTGCTGTATGATTGTTCCGGCCGTGCTGCAAATATGAAGGATCCTGCACGTTATGCGGGTACTGTATCATGGCCTACCCTGTGATACCTTAGCTACGATATGCCTCAGTCGTACAGTAGGATCACCTGCAACGGTACACGAGTAGGTAATAATAATTGCTCAGCAGTCATGTACGTAAGCGAAACAACGGTTACAGAACTTTACATCATTAATAGCCGTTCACTGATGAAGCTCAATCTTATCGGCAAAAACGAAGCCCCTGTAAACCAGACCAGACAGTGCGATAGATTCCTAGTATCCAGGCCGGCATCTAACCACTACCTAGTTGGACATGGCGACAGCATTTCAAGAGATGGTAGAGCCACATCTCGGCTTCAATCCAGATCGTCTCCCGCCTGTTCGAGCCGGGTCTTGGCGGCCTGTTGACGTAACATTTTGCCACCAGCCAGATTGACGATGGCCTTTGTGGAGGATTGGCCACTAACAAGCGTGGAAAGCACATACCATGCGTGCCGCCATCTACACAGTATGCAATGCTACGAGATCGCAGCATGCATAGAATATTTGATAGCGCCGTATATTTCTCTTTGTGCCGACAGTAGCTGCATGAGTTGGAAGCTCGTATAGGGTGCCAGATTAGACTTTTGTTGAGCAAAAGTTACGCGAATTCAACACATATCCTATTAAACACTTGTACTGAAGGTGTACGCCTTTGTCTGTTCTTTTTTTAGAGCATTGCTGGCAGCGCTCAAAGACATGAGTTCAAAGACGATAAGTTCAAAGGCAAGAGTTCAAGGCCAGGAGTTCAAAGATAGCACTCAAAGACAGCATGTGAAAACCCTGAATATAAAAGCGGCGGCAGAACTGCGAGATAATAATGCCAAACTCGACGCAGTCATCCTCCCAGTTCAGGAACAGGATCCAGCAAGTGGCGCCACGCTGACGGCTTAGACAGAATGAGTCCACCGTCGGCGGACTTACTGTGCCCCAGCCTAATGCAACGCTTCGTACATACGAGTAACCTTGGCCACGGCTGCCGGTATTTAATGGGCCACACGCAGCAATAGCGCGCTGGACTAACATCTCGCCTCCCTTGGACTCAGCCCAGTCAATTGACCCCAGTGGCGACGATGCCGTCGTTGCCCTGTTTGCCCTGCAATCAACATCATTATTAACCATCGTCGACGAGTTGCATCCACGTGTTCACTCGAGCGCTGGTTAAAGCCCTAAACACCTGCACGGGCCTGGATTCGTCGGATAGCATTCCAATCACTTCGTGTCAAGGCGTCAATTTAGACTCTGCCACTTCGAATTAGCGGCTTCCAGCGCTGTTGCAGCATTACAGCATCTGGGCGGACGCTATTACGGCGACCCCACCTGCGACCAACAACAATTTGATCTCGGAACCTGCATCAATTGAAATTACAAAAGTACCTACAACTTATCGCAAAATTTTCTCCTCCTCCGTTGTCTCCTCTGTCAAACACCTCTGCGCTCTTCACGACCTCGTCCTTCGATCATCTGAAGCCAATTCTTCACCCGACCAGGCGCGCCAGTTTGGTGCCGCATTCCCGTTCGCCATGCCGAGCACATCCAGCATGGCGTGGTCCAAGAGCACCCGCATCAAGGTCATGATCGCCATCGACACGGCCTTCTTCCTGCTCGAGTTGATATGCGGTTTCCTGGCGCATTCGCTGGCGCTGACCGCCGATGCCTTCCACATGGTATGTTGCGCGATCGCTTTCCACGTAGCGCGGACCCGACGTTGTCGATACCAGGAGAGCAATCACGTCATGCTAACTGTCTGCAGCTGAACGATATTATCTCTCTGGCCATCGGTCTGTGGGCAGTGATAGCGTCGCAAAAGGCCACAACCGACGAATTTACCTTTGGCGTAAGTCTCAACACACATGTTCCATGCAGACCAAACGTGAGTACGTGCAGCTGACACCCCTTGCCTGCAGTGGGTACGAGCCGAGATCCTGGGTGCCTTCTTCAACGCCGTCTTCTTAATCGCGCTTTGCGTATCCATCATTCTCGAGGCCCTGACACGCTTTGTCGAACCGCCCGAAATCAATAATCCCAAGCTTATTCTTATTGTCGGCTGTGCCGGCCTGTTCTCCAACTTGCTGGGCTTTGTGGTCTTGGGAGGTCACGGACATGACCACGGCCATGAACATGATCATGACCACGAACATGAGCATGACGACCACGACCATGACCACGATCATGAGCACGAGCATAACCATACCCATGGAAGCGGCTGTGATGTCGAAGAGGGACGACACCCTGGCGGTGATTTCGCTGATGAGGAAGGGGCCGTTGGTGATATCCTCCCAGAGGTGATTGTCCAGAGAGCCGTTATGGCAGCCCGTCGAGCTAGTACCGACAGCCCTGAGACGGCTAGACGTATTCACTTTGGCGACGACTCTACAAACCGGGACGAATCCAACGGAGCCAGCCGAATGTCTGTCCAATCCAGAGGGCGGGAACACCAGCGCCGATCGAGTAGAGGTCATTCCCGCTTCACTAGTATCGAAGATATGAGCATTCACCCCGCCAGCTTCCGACAGGAAATTATCGCTGCTAGTAGAGCTGCATCGTCTAATATCCATGCCGAAGGCGGTGATGAGTCTCCCTTTGCCGACTCGGAGACGGAGGCCAATGAGGAATCAGCACTCCTCCAGGACGGAAAGGCACCCAATCTCTCTTATTCTACCGGTTCAGCACCCAAGAAGCAGAGAACACGACGAGATTCTAGCGTGCACCATGGCCACAACCATACTCTCCCAAGAGAGGCTGGCGCTAAAGTCAGTGGCCATAACCATGCCGACATGGGTATGCACGCCATGATGCTTCATGTGATTGGTGATGCGCTGGGAAATGTCGGTGTCATTTTAACAGCACTCATCATATGGCTCACCAACTGGCCTGGCAAGCTCTATGCTGACCCGGCAGTCTCGCTCGTCATTACAGCCATTATTCTTAAGACATCCATTCCTCTGACTCTTGCTACTTCGCGTGTCTTGCTCCAAGCCACTCCTGAGAATATCCGCATCCCAGAGATCCGCCAGGACATTGAAAAGCTTCCCGGAGTTGTCAGCTGCCATCATATTCACGTCTGGCAGCTTTCCGATACAAAGATCGTCGCAAGCATGCATCTCCAAGTCTCCTTCCCGATCAACACACATAGCGGAGAGAAGTACATGCAGCTGGCGAGGCGCGCCAGGAAATGTCTTCATGGCTATGGCATACACAGTGCTACCATTCAGCCCGAGTTTTGTCTTGATATTAAGCATCAGCACGACGGCGAGGCACCGGCATCTTCACTCGATGGAGCATCTGACGAACAAATTCGACCATGCCTCCTTGAATGTGTTGATAACTGCCGAGCACAAGGCTGCTGTATGGTCGATACCTCGTCAGCTAGCTCGACTCGAAGAGCTAGCGAATCTTCACACAGCGAGGGCTCTCAACATCATCACCAGCATTAAACATTGCGCAAGACCCGTTCTCTCGACCTGTTCGCGTAGGATGACTGGGCTGGATAATGAGTAAAAATAGCCAATAGCGAGCTTACTATGCAACGCTCATCAGCACATACCAGACTTTTCGGTATGAACCTTGTGCTTGATCTAACCCAGCTTACTACTTTCATTTCCCTACCATTATTTTAATATTTATCATTTGGCTTTACGGTTTTACGCATGGCTGGCGTTGTTGTGTTTTGGGCGATGGAAAGAACCCGAAAGTTGGCTAGATTTTTCTTTTCCTTTTCTTTTCTACACCGCATGTATTATTTTTCTTGTTGCCTTTGTTCTCCTTCTCTATGTTAGAGAGGCGAGTTTGAATATTTAGAGCGTGGTACAGCCTTATGCGGAGGCGACAAAGCGACCAAAAGGAGGACGTGAGCGTCGCTTCTTCGCGGAAGAGTTGGGTTGATATGTATTTAGAATCCTATTAGAGGGGAGATAGCGCGAATACGATGATTAAAACAAAGGGTGCGCTCGATGAGTGCTTTCATTACATGAGGACAGCGCCGTTATTTGATAATACAAGGAAAAGTTGCGAGATTTGATAACTTTCATTATGTGAACTGTTTACGTGACTGCTATCCATTGTCTGGTTTTGGATATGGAATAACTCTTGTAATATATGAATTATTCTGATCATTACCAAGCATTGACGGTATTTCAGCTGTTTGAGGAGGTTAGCTTCTTACAGAATAGAGAAGCATTCTGTTGAACGTTTCGAATAGTTGAAGCATCTCGAAAATGCCATCTGGACAATGTCGAACAACTGGCATAACTTCTCTTTTAGCACAAAATTTCTTCGGCTTTATGACAACAGCTTGGTCCTAACAAATGTGCCTTGTACAAGACTTGACACTAATTCATTTGGATATTACACCTACGTCTCCCTCATCTTTCATAAAACAAACACACAGTAGAACAGCCCCTGCTGGTAGCATGTCCAACTATCTACTTCATGGTAGCTCAGGGATGTGCAAACTTTCTGGATATTTCTATAATTAGGTGTATAGACGACTATTGATATTGTTTATTCTCGGTTGTATAAGCGAGAGTGACATCTTGGGCCAGGCCCTTGTTCGTCTCTATAACACGAAGCAAAGCGAAGAACCCTAAAGCGAAGCGAAGTTGAAGAAAAAAAAAAAAAAACAGACCTTAATAATTGAGTTACAATATCTTAAAATAGCAGAGCTTATTCTACATAGATGAGGCACTTTCACGGAATCTGAAAATAGATGGCGGTGATTGTAGTTTAAGCATAGGTAAGCGATTCATGTCCCATTATAGCGGTGTCTACGGTATCCTTGGTTTATTGAGCTACAGACAAGTGGACTCTATGAATGCCCAATCTTGAAAATCCCTCCGTTTTTTTTTATACGATGCTGATGTGATCAGAGAGCAACCTCTTACAAAATACTACTACTAATGACCTCCCCGTGTGAGCTTGCAGCAGGAAATATGCAAGGGACAGCTCATATCATTCGTCTCGGGATATATATGGAGACAGGTACCACAAGTAGCATCATCAGCTCCTCACCGACGTAGTGGCGAGAAATGCGTTGTACAGCCAAGGGGTGAGAAAGCGTCGGTGTCAGCAGTCAGAACACAACTGAGCAGAGACTGTGAGCCATGGATAGCCGGTGAGGCTGGGCCCGGCTGCTCCGCCTGCATGTCCCATTGGTCCCGAATCCCACGATATCAAGAGCTGAGAGGGTGAAAGAGACCCTTACAAACACTCCTTGCGCAGCTCGTAGTCTCGATTGACTAGACTAGGAGCCCTAGGAATACATACATACGTATCCAGTCCACGATGGAGGAGATCCAACGTGGCTTCAATTGAAGGGCATCGCTATCGTGGCAATATGGAGCACTGTTACGTACGAATACTGCGTACTCCCTACTAGTATAAATGTTAGTAACGGCAGGAGTAATACGGAATAATAATAGCAGCGATATGAAAGCAAACAGGCATATCTATTGGAGCAGAGGCTATCGACGCAGCCCTAGAGTTCAGGGAGCTGGGCCGTGAGTCTGCACGTGCCATCCGCGAGACAAGAATAGCCATCATAGACGCCAAACCTGCCGGACAAAGCGAGATTGGCTTCTGGATCAGCGGGATTCTGGACAAGTCGCGGTCACAGAGGGATCCTCGTCCATCGGATGCTCAGGTACAGGTAGGGCCTCGTCAACGAACGGTGTTAGTTCAGGTCTTCCGCTTAAGTCGTCACCCTTCCCTTTCAGGCGGGACGGGCCCCCGTGTCTCTGCTTGACTAGGGTTGAGATGAGGTGCTACGGCATGGTGTCTCCTGGGAGCGACTGGGGGCTTCCCTGTCCGCTCGTGGATTTGAAGGCTTGAGGGATAGACAGACGGCAATCCAGTATGTAGGGAAGCAGTTGGAAGACAAATCACGAGATATAAGAAGCAATTATTCAAAGTTATGCTCGTGCTCAGCCAGCACCATTTTGGGTGGACTCTCCCTTTAGCATGTATCAAGGTGATTAATCGTAGCCAGGGGCCCCAAGGCAGCTGGTGCTACGGCAACTCGTAACAGTGCTAGCACTTTCATGGGCCATGGCATTATGCATTGAAACTAGTAGCAGTAGTACCACCAGCACACACACGTTTGCGGTGCCTTGGCGTGATCAAGCAAGCTCATTCATTCAATGTATCCATCAGCTCCGTACCCGTCCATAATCGAGATTTCGATGGCAAGGGGCAAGTCAGGAGAAAGGCTTCGGAGAAACGGGGCGTTTCGTGTCGTTAATCGCATTCGGGGCAGCTGCTCAAAGCGGGAACAGGCGAGCTGGCAGAAGAGCCCTTTGATTGCACAGTAATTTGATACGCCCGTCCCAGTTCCCTGCTTATTAGCCGCAGATGCGGGCAGAAGCGAAGGGGGCGCCATGCTTGTACCAATATGCGGGTGGGACGCAGCTGGTAACGTAGCTCGTAAAAAAACACGGAGTAATCGGGAGCAGTCGTCGCATCGAATGCCATCGGCGTGATTGCCATATGCTGTAAGGCGATGAGGAGAGCCAATGGTAGCCATGGCCATGACTTGTATTTGTTCTCTAGGCTTCGCAGCCGGGAGAATGCTCGACACAAAAGATAGGAGGCCGAAAGACGGTACTTTGCAGCTCCGCAGTAGCACTTTGTGCTCCGTATTCGAAATGAAGCCGGGTTGTGGAGAACAGAGTCGTAATTGGCCTGGGGTAGTATGTCATGATGCCAAAATAGGAAACGCACATTACTACGGAGAACGTCCTTTCGCTGGATGTGCGTGATGAAGGAGCGTAAGTACAGTTATCAAAACATGTGTGGTCCTGCACATCTTGTAGATGTTGGTAGTTCTTGGACCGGCAGCCGTGGATACATAATAGAGTACGGCCACGAGGATTTGTTCATTTCATGCAATAGGCTTTTTGTTGGTTGCAGTAGCTGGACACGGCTTGCAGACAGCCACGGCCGGACGGCTAGCTTTGAAATCTACTTGTAGTACTTGTCATCTGGCAGAGAATCGGCGACTGGCTTGCGCCAACGAGGCCACACTAGTAACCCCTTAGATCTGACGGCAATATTGGCTCGATAAAATTGCGCCAGGCCTAGAAACTCTTGTGTGGAGGGAGTGCTCCGAGGCAACTTTCGCAATCTGCTTCCTCCGATCGGATCTGGGGATCGCACCGAAGGGGGTCAAGCGTTTTTCATTCAAATGATATTATGTCAGTGCCAAGTTGGTGGGAAGCACAGCAAAAGTCGGTATGGAAGTCGAAGGATGCTGCATGTTGAGGCGCCGCACATCCTTTGGAAAACATCCCCCCAACACCACCGATGCAGCCGTCTCATTCCGCCTCGTTTTGGCCCCCTCCGCATGCCTGAAGACGAATTTGATAGTAGTCTGCTGGGCTGGGAAAAAAAAATGGCTACTCGAGGCCGCAGTGCGGATCATAGACCACCGAAGAAATCGTACGTTTTATTCGGTCTTGTTTCGAGACGATCCCCGCAGCTTGCCAGAGCTCAGCTGAAATCTAGCCTTATCTGACTGGTGGCGTCGTGGCTAATTTATGCTGCATTGTCAGCCAGGCTGTGATAGGGCAAAAAGTACCAGTACGTTTCTCCATGTCCTGCTTTCATCACCGATAAGAGCTCTCATAGGCTAGCACACACGACAGCTGACGCCGAGCCTTTCCTATCACTGGCACAATTTGGCATTGCCTCAGGGAGATGGCATTCCAAGGGATATGGCCTCAGAAAGACCGGACTGAGCGATTGGCGCAGTAAATAGCGATATGGCTGCTGGCCATTGCAACAGTATTCTTATGCTATCATGCAGAGCATCGGAGGGAATATTGCCAATCGACACCAGCTGAACAATGCATGGGCAAGCTCGCAGCTCGGGGGTGGTATTCCATCGTCAAATCACCAGAAACGACTTCCCTAGGGCCAACAGGGCCCTAGGAAGCCGTCTATGCAACCATATCTGAGACGCCGGCGTCGTGCCGGGCCCGAAAACGTCTCTCGACAAAGCAATTCGATGCGAATGGCACGATCAGAGGCACTGGAGATGCATTGTCGCTTCAATCGTCGGTGTTTGCAAGGTTGAAGTTTTGCGAGCCCTCGATTTTTCACCGTAACTCTCATTTTTTCCGCATCGGCGTGCCTGGACTCGGCAAGCTGCGGGGACCGCCTTCCTTGGTTGGCCACCTTCTCGTAATAGTCCATACATACGGCAGGTACGGAGCACCACTCTTGGCTCCGTAAAGAGTGCAAGTGCGGACGACGCCGCATGTACGTACTGCTACCACCTACTGCTTGTACCGCTACTCGTGCTGGCAACCCGTGCTCGAATCTGCTCCCTCACATGCATCAACGATTTTTTTTTTCTCGGCTCCTCCTTTGCTCCATTTAGCACGCCTGGACCGAGACTTGGGGCCACGATTTGCCAATTGGCGGAGCCAGACGGAGTTTAGAATAGGGCCAATGGGCTGCAAAAGTACTCGTAGCTAATCTTGCACAATTGGGTGGAAGGGTTCTTCTATGCGAGATATTCGCAAGTATGCTCTAGCTTCGTTGATACTGCGTACAGGCACCAATGCTCGGTGTCCAATTCCTCCATTCTAAGCTCCTAGTAACATAATTCTAAGCTGTACGATTAGGGGATGTACTAGGCAGTACTTTGCAACAGAGAAGTCTGGACTAAAGAATCAGTGGATATGGATGCTTCATTGGCGTACTGTCGCTTGCTAGACGTCATTGCCAACTAGTCGGGCTTCCACAGCAGTCTCGCCCCTCTAATAATGGCGTCCAACAAAGAGGCCTTTTTTCTTCCAACAGCCACGCCTCGCGCCTGTCGCCTAGCTGCATCCTAGAGCTCAATTAGAGGCGAATGCGACATCACCGAAGCCCGAGAATACTTACTCTGTAGTTAGGCATTAGACCCCTCCGCAGCAGTTGAAAGCTTACTTGCCCAAAGTTGAGCAAACGCCAACGCTTGGCTTGACATGACAAGGAACAGGCTTCAGCATCTTTAGACTCGGCTTGACCAGGCTTCACAAGGCCCCACGCATTTTTTACGCTATGTGGCTACGAAATCGGAATGGCGTTAGTATCCAATAGCTGCCGCTTATACCGTGGCCTTTTCGCGTCCATGTTCATCTTTGTATCTAATGGGGCTTGATCCTTGCGTGTTGCAGTTGGTGTATGACCATGTAGCACTTGTAAATCTTTGATGTTGCTAGAAGAAACTGCATACGAATTATGAGTAGTGCATCCTCCTTTCCCCCGGCATTCCCATAAGTAGGTAGCCACTACAACTACCTAGTATAGCAGTATCTTGGACAATCTGGCTTATGTATTGCAATACCTACTACTAGTAGTATGTACACTATATCTAAACTTGTGCTAGATTATGGAATCTCACCCAATCACTCAAAGGTGGGACTGTCGAAAGAAAAAAGTCATTTTCTTTTCGTCATGTTAGGAAGTTGCCGATACTGCCACTACTATCAAGTATTCACATATCATCGCTGTAGAGTCCGTGTGGCCATCATATATGGCAGCGTTCACTGCATGGCCTAAATCTCAAGGCATTTTTCACGCTCATCTTGACACTTGTCCTATGCTGCACGAGTGCGCCGAGCTTATAATCAATCATCTGCAGCATGCTCAACTTGCCTTTCCGATGCAAGGCCGACGCTTAGCCCCACGCACCTGGGGACCTGATCCGAGATTCCAGTCCAATGGGGCCCCTGGCGTATCGCGCTCTTGCATACATATTGTACATGTCCTAGCCTGAGCTGCTCCGTAGAGGGGCAGACGCGACGCAGTAGCACATGGTCGCGCCTCGAATCGGCGACTAGCTAATGTAATTGGCAGACGGACATGCCAGTCTGCCTATTACTACATAGTATATGTACGCATATGCGTCAGCGAGGCACCCGCAACAAGCCGGGCCCGAACGTATGCACATACATTTAGAGGGGCGTTGCTGCGAACCATACAGTAGTAGTTCGTGGTAGAATCTCCGCGATTGGGAGAGAAGAAAATTTTTGGCAAATGAGGGGAGGCAATAACGTTGTGTAGTGGCTTTTTAAGCTATGCACGGAGTACATCGGCATACTCACACGTGCTTCCTTCCCGTGAGAAGGCATTCGGATTGAGTCGAGATGGATTAGCTTCTGATAGCAGTAGTAGGAATCTTACTGCCTCAACCGCAGCTGCACACGCACGCATGCACGCACACGCTGGAAACACGGCGCTGATGGCTCACGGCCGACGGAGTGCCGGCCACCGCCGGGCTTTAGGCGCGTGGCTGACGGTGGCCCGGCGCTCCGGCTATTCTTCTCGGGGTCGCACGCGCGCGACAACCCCGGAGACCGGAGGCGTCCTTTTACCTCGCGGCTGGGGGTGACGAGTCTGGCTGGCGTTTGCCTCATCGCGTTGCTAGCCATTATGAGAGCGTGTCGTGGCGGCGGCTATTGTCTTTCAGCATGGGGAATGCTTGTGCAGCTAACATGGCTGCCGGGTTCTGCTGCAAGCGACATCCTTGCTACCTAATAATCGTCACCTACCCAGGTATTCGCCCGCTACGAACGCCCTTGCTCATCGTATTATGGAGTATGCGCGCATACCTGCAAGTATTCGCACCTCTCATTCCCGTAAAGTTTACCGTCGACCATTGATTTGGCTACTGCTAGTATAACATGAGACCGTCTCGCAGCCATTACTCTAATCGGCTGCCCATGTTTTATCAGCAACTTGGCTTATTTGACCAACATAGCGCAGATACACCAAGGCCATCTCAAAGTCTGTAGCCGCAAAAGAGACACCCCAATGGGCACTGCCGCTTTGGGCACCCGCCGAGGCTACATCAAGCATGCACACTTGTACATACATGCACGACGCTATTCATCAGAATCTTCAACAGCGGTGAACGCTGCATATTGCTATACTATTAGTGGCATGGGGGTAGTAGATGACAAGCCCGACAGGGTAAAAGCTGTCACGACGCACTGACATTTCGTGGCACCACAGAGGGGAAAAAATATATTGCTTTTTCACCGCGGAAACCGCTCTTTTTTTTTTAATAGTGGAATGGCGGCTACCAATCGGCAAAGGAAGTTTTTTTTTTTTTCTTCTCTGTCCTCCACAAGCTTACGGGTCAATATGGATGCTTCGGGAAGACCGCTTTTTTTTTTCCTCACGCCAGCTCCCCACGTAGCAGCCACTCGGTATACCATTTCCCACTTCCTTTATCTGCATGTGTGACGAAAGAAGCGAACGGTGCAAAAATGCTCTGCATGTATCCGTAATAGGCTTATGGAGGTTCACAATTGCGCATTTTTGGATCATTTCCCCAAAGACAATAAAACGCTGCTGCCTGCAGTCAGTCGGCTGCACCAGCACGATTCGGATTATACGAGATTGCTCCAGGAGCGCCGAGATGCAAACGCGTACAAGCATGTAACAAATTGCCCTTTTTGCCCTTCATTCCTTTGTGGCTCATATTTTTGGGGTCCCGATCTAATGGGACTTGGGTTGGCACCAAGTGCGGAGTAGATACATCGTGCCCGAACAAACTACCTTTGGTAGAAAGATATCTACTATACATACACATCTTTGATGTTAGCTTGGGGGGGTTTAAGGTAGGGCCTCTTAGTAATGCAAGGACAAATGTTTGACGCCTCTTGTTCCCTGCCGCGGATACTTTGCATGTACGGAGTGGGATGAACAGGTTCCATATAACGACCCGGCAAAAGCGCTTGAAGCTCCGGCGTACGGGAAGCTCTACGTAGTTGATACAAAGTCTTAGACCCGATGGGGCGGATGTAAAGGCCCCCCATGCCATGAGACTAGTCGCCCTGACACGCTTAGTCGTTCGTTCGGTGCTTCAGAGAGTTTTGCGTTCCCTTTGTCACATTACGATTAAGAATCACACAAGGTATAAGAAGGTGGGAATAACAAATGAGAGTCACATGAAGTTTGCATATCACTTGATAATCAATTATCACGTTCAATGCTCCAGTAGAGCTGCAGCTCCATCACAAAAAGAATACATACGTTTGCTACGTAAGAAAAACAAAAAACGGCGGATTTGTAGAGCAAAGCTTCCCCACCGCCTTTAAGCAAACGCCACAAAAATACGGAGCAAGGGTTCAATTTGCATTGTTTCCTCTTTGGGAGAGCTCTTCAGCCTCGTTTTCGTCTGACCTTTCCAAACCAGGAAATCTTCTAGAACGAGAGAATGGCGCTCCCCCACTTTTTCCTTTTTGCACTGCCGTAGTAGTACACCATAACAGATTTTTAGTGCACGGCTTTGTGCTATGAATAGTACCGATTTAAGCATTTAGTGCTGGGAATTATAAGTTTTTTTTAATGCGTGTGCACATGCAAAGTAGTAGTAGTAGCTTTTGTTCTGCACAGGCAGCATTGTGCACATGCATGCATCATGTAATATCTCTACGCCCGTCACAAGAAGAAAAAGGCAAGATCCATGCATGCATATGCAGTCACATACTTAATCCTCGGCATCTCTCCGCCAAATCCGTCACCCAACGCTCAACCAAAAGAGAGAAAATTTGCTTTGAAAATTTTCATTCTCCGGACAACGAGCCGCAATATCCACCGCCTCTCATCAATTTTTTTTTTTTTCAATTTTTTTTGGCCGTTCTGTCTTTACGATTCCGCCGCAGACGCGTTAGCGCGGCCCAGTGGTTCCCTCTCGTCGTTGGACACAATACGGAGCCACTACTGCTAGTTCCCTGAGATGGGACGACCCACACAGGTCAGCGATTTCACGCCCCCAAGCCAAAACTACCGGCAGTGAGGGCCGCCAAGAGCAAGAATTGTTCATCACGGGCATCATCACAAGGGCATCTATCGTCGAAAGAGGAAGAATGAAAAAACTCTTCCCCCTCACTTAATACCAATCCACTTTGTAACGCTGGTCCGTCTCCCTACCTACGCCATCTGCAGGAGGCTAAGTGCATATGCATCTGTAACAGTTGTGTAAAGTGCTTGCATTCACAAAGCTCCCCTTTCCACCAACGTAGCATGAATACATGATATACTGCTTAAGTTGTCGATCTTTGCAAAGACAGAGGATTTCTAATATATACTAGTAGTAGAATAAATTTCCACCGTGTACAATAAGTATGGCATTGACATCTCCAGCAGCTTTATTCAGCCAAGACACTCTAACCAAACTAGTAGAGCTTATGTATGGTGTACAATACCTCCTATCGTCACTAGCAAATTAGTACGCAAAAGGGCGAAAAGATAACCAAAGATAAAAAAAAAATCAGGAATGAAAGAAAATGAACATCAGCCACTTTTCTGTGTGTGAAATGTTTGATATACAGGAACATGTGATATTAGCAATGATTTCCTTTGAAACGTACATGGTCTCGCGGAACCCAAGGCCCGTTCATCCCGCTCATCCCTTCAAAGACACAGCCTCGTTCGTTGATTGCTGGTTCGCTGCGAAGTAATTTTCACGCTCAATCTCAAAGCCCTGAATCTAGGGATGCGGATGCAGCCGATCAAATATCAAGCACGGCGAGTTGTTCACCTACGGGTTCCGCCCAGCAGTATGTCAAAGGCGAAGGGTGTAAGTACATTAGTAGGTACTCTGTATGTACACCTGAAGAAGCAGCTCATCCAAAGGGTGGAGCCATCCCACTGGTACAGAAAACCAGGCTCTTGGTGACTTTCACCACCTATGGCAGCAGCGGAGAATCTTGGAATCCATTGAGCAGCAATGAGTTTCTGTTACTATCCTCCTCATTGGAGCTGCGAGGCTTCTGCGGTCCAACAGTGCTAGCATCTACTTCCAGGTAATAGTGGTACCGCTGCGGCGGAGTAGCTAAAGCATCGGATGGATGTCCCCACTCAAAAGTGCCGATATATTCTGGTAGGGCGTTTGCCTAGCAAGTTAGCCCTCGTTCAGACGTTTTGGTAAGGATCAATTGCTCATAAAATATGGATTTCCTTCATATCGCATTGCTGAGACTTCATTTGCTTTTAGGCAAGCACTGCTCCGTATGAGCGAAGGGGCTGTCGTCTCCCTACTGTACGTCGAGTCGCACGACGGCCATTTAGGCGATATTGGACAGTCGCAATTTACGAGCATATGCAGGCGGCCGCCACTCTTGGCCAATCGAGTGCGCCACTGAGCCTAGCTTGAATCCTGAAGATCTCGGCGAATAGGAGAAGATGTACATGAAACCAAGAGGGATCTACTTAATCTGCTTTTGCAAACTCTGCTACTCCTTCGTGATCAGCCAAAAAGCGCGGGGGGGAGCAGCGCGGTGCGTTTTAATATAGCGGGCTTGATCAAATGCCCAATGGTAGATGGAGGATTAAGCCATTGCTGATGTTATCCAAAGTGGCCATCTCCGCCTCGATCTTCTTGTGGTTCAAAAAGGAGGATCGGCCTATGACTGCAGCTACAGGATCGGCTGTCTTTCTCGCGAGGGCGGTTACCTCATGCGGATATGGGGATCGTCGCTGGTAAATTTCGGAGCTAAGGCTTGCCGGCAGAAAACCGCACGTATGCATGTAGAAACGGACATAGATCGCAAAGGCCGCTCTTAATCAAAGGCATCAGAAGCAACTTTTAGCGTGCCTTTTCGGTATCGATTATCGTGCGTCAACCCGCTGCTGAGTGAGATCCGTCTGCAAGAATGGGATGTTCTCTTTTAGAGTGGCGAGATCTTCCTGCGCGTCAACTATGCGCTGCGTGAGCAGTATGTACAATTTAGGTATGCGTATGCAAGCCGGCGCTGCTGGGAAGCCGTGATTGGAGACGCCTCGGAATCTGCCAAGCCAAAGTAGCCGGGAGATTGGGATTCTCACGACACTAGGTAGGCAGAATTTCCAGCATGGTATCATCAATAACGTCAGACTGCCGTGGCCTCGCCCTCGCGTTGGTTCGCTGCGTTCCTGAGGTCCACTGATGAGGGGTAATATCAAAGAGGGCATTTGATGGCTGGCTGTCAAGACCAAGACTCAGCCTGAAATTGAATGAAGACGACCATGACTGGTTCGTGTTGAGCCTCCAGAAATTTGACGTGCAGCACTCGTCTCCACTCAGCCTTTTCTCTCCTCTTTAGCGATATGGATGGGCAAGGAGGATTGTTGTAGCATAGTGCTGATGTGTTGGTGGGTTGTATTTGGGGGTTTCAGCAGCAGAGAAACCGCGTTGTCGCGTTTAATTGGGTGCTGCGGAGATGGGCGGCGCGTTGAGCATTGATTAAATCTCACACCCAGACAAAAGCTCCTCTCCATAAAAAGCTAACCAAGAACGCGCGCCTCGACTTTAAATACCAAGAATGGCCAAGGCCAGAAATCCATTTCGCGTTTGCCTTTACGATGGCGCCAAAGCTAACTTGCCAAATCCTAGTGAGAGCGGTCGATCTTTGAGGCTTGGTGCCGGTCGTGTTTCCCCTCCTGGAAACATGTCGTGCTTCGGGGAGAAGAAAAAAAAAAAGATAGGTCGTCTCCCTTGCGGAGTAAGCGAATCTGTAGTAGCATGTCATGCTCTCGAGAGCTAAATGGCCAGGCATGTTTAATACAGAGACGGCAGTGTTCTAAATACGGGCGTCCATGATGCGCGGCACGAAATGCTCCCAGCATGCATATGCAGGCTCGGAGGAGGATGCTATCCCAAGCAGGTTCAATGGATAGGTAGAATCTTGACGAACGCATATCGTCATCCTGCTTGATCACCTCCCTCTTAGAAACTCCTGAAAAAAAGTTCGCGATTTCATTACATCGATATTTGCCTCGGCGTTGGACCTGCAAGGGTATGAGATTTCTGTAGGGCAGCGAATGACTAAGAAAATGGAACGCCACCCGTGCCTCTGCAATGGAATGATCGATTAGTCTGAAGTCTGAAATGAACCCCGTGCTTGATCAAGCTTTGATCGAGGGTCCATCTGTGTAGGATATTTGCCATTTTGTGCCAAGTCTCAGACCATTGAAGCTTCGTCAGAAAATGTCAGGCCAGGATCAAGGGACCAAAGCATGGGTATCCTGAGTTTCTGTGAAGTAGAGTTTGGGCGCTCAGACGAAGCGCCCTGTCCCACAGCATGTGCCTGCTATTATAGAGTATAGCGGTCGCAGTGTGGCTTTCTTTCCGCATGCATGGAGATGCACTAGTACTGCTGCTGAGGGAGATCAGATGTGAAAGCTACATACCTATACATGTATATGCTGTCAGGTAGTCGCAGGTATTGCAGCCATCTGTGATAACTTCCGCGGGGAGGTTTATCATTAAAACGACTTCAACATGCTCGCTTCACTTTGTTCCCTGTTGGTCTGTGTGTGGGGTCAAGCGTGATCTAACAGCGATCAAACCAGCTCGGACCTCTGGGCTTAGCCTTGCACAGTTACTTGGCTGGACTAAGTGCAACTAAGAGCACCTCCGCATCGCCCTCATTGACTTACTATGTAGTATTAGCAATAGGCCCATCCTGCTAGGAGGCGAACTGGTTCCAAGGCCGGACGGTTTTGTTTCGCAAGGCCAAACCCGGGACTCAGTTGCTGTACGGGAGCAGTTTCAGAGATGCCGGGCTCGCTCCCTTTGCCCGCTGTCCCTGTTGCTGAAGCTGGGAATCCCGGCAGACTGGCCCTTACCAAAAGAAAATCTACATTTAGAAACAGGTTTCTACCGGGGAGAGAAGCCGCAAGGAGAGGCGTCTGCAACATGTCGCTCCTTGCAGCGGGACAATTGCCAACTTGCTTAGGACTGATACTACTACGTGACCCAAGGCTCAGTGCACTAGTTCACGGACTCCTTCGGAATACAGAACGGCAGAGCAGGTAAACTTTGCTGTGCCAAGCTTGGCCACTATGGAGTGATTTTATTAAATGCGCAGCTGGCGTTGGATCCTGATTACCAAACACCTGCTGTAGGTACCATCTTAGCTTACTGGCGCCAGTGCCTGTTTACGACGAGGATGGGCAGTTGCTTCAGGCCGACGTGCTGTCTGCTGTATCTAACAAAGTATAAATGCTGATGGTACCTTGAAAAAAATCGATGGCTTCAACTCTGTTACTTTTCGGGATGGACTGTGTCTGTAGCGCGTGCCTGGCTAGCAAGAGGCGAGAGCACGAGCTGCTTTGTCATTGGACACGATAACGGTCCTCAGCGCAGCTGGAAATTGCCGGCTGAGCTTCAAAAGGCCATGGGACTAGTAATGGATTTGAGTAATCCGAGGGGGACCTCATTCGGGCTGTTGTCCTTTGCTATCTCGGGACAATGCAGTTATTGCTCATTTGTACGGAGTAGTACTTCGCATATGCTCGGCTATGATGTAACTCGTGGCATCCCGGGCGAGGCCTTTTCATTGGCTGTCTATCCTGGCACCAATTTACCCAAGGCAGATTTGCCCGACAGCGTTCCACCACGCGCTGCGTCTGTCTGTGATGAGCTCTCATGACGATTCATCTTTCCTACGTAGGTATTACAATAATAATAATTGTCCAGAAACAGGCAAATACTATAGGTAATATACTGCATGTAGGGGGTCAATAATGACACTCCAGGAGTGGAGGGGCAGGACTGCGTTCCTTGGAGGCTGAATATACAGTAGGTAGTGCGCTGCTCAATCTCAACCCCAGCAATCAAAATGCCACCATTCGACGACTTACATGGCTTACCAAAACCGTGGAGTTTTGGTGACGATTTGGTGCAACGCGGCCCCCAAAGAGGCCAAAGAGGCCGCCTTCCAAGCCCCGACTGATTGGCGTGAAGGCTCATCATGACATGCATAAGTAATGGATTCCGACATTCGTGCAGAAGCGCGTCTGGACCGACTGATTGGCTGGGCACGATGGGCGGTGGCGGCCCCGTTCAGGCGTTCGTCGCAGCGCCCTGCAACCGCTAATCATCCCGCTGGAGCGCGAAGCCGCAGCGGCCACGGCGAATTTGCCAGGGCCAGTAGCACTTGTGCTTGCTTGAATTAGCACTTGATTAGCTGGGCTTCATGACAGGCAGGGAATGGCGAGAGGCCTGGCCTGGCCGACACGCTATCGAGTGGAATACGGGGTATCAATAGTATACTACTACTGCTGCTGCTATAGAGTACTAGTAGCAAGTAGTCCTAGCAAGTTGAAACGTTGAGATGCGAAAACGGGGTACTGCTGTAATGCTTCGTGCTTGGCAGGTAGCAGCATGGCATGCTGTTTCGAGAGCTCTCGGACGACTACCTTGAGCAATTGATCGGTGGATTGGCTCGGACAACGGCTGCCTTCCTTAGCTGATTGGCACCACTATTCGCAGCAACTTTGAACTTCATACAGACTACATGTAAATATGCATGTTCCCATCCCTCTCTGATCTGCAGAATGGAGGTGCACTAATAAGCAATACCGCTAAGCCATGCCATTGAAGGGCCTGCGATGCACGGCTGAGGAAGCTTTGCTGGCAACTGTAATAAGCGGCAGCGGCCAATAGCGCAGGGGCCGCACCAGGCAGCATCTCCGCATTCTGAAAATGGCATCCGCCGGCTGCAGCCATGATGCGGCTCAGATGCATTGCCTTTCTCATTCGCAGACTTTCTGATATCGAAAACGTTCTTCAGCTGCACGGGTTTAGGCACAGCCGTCGTCTTGCATGTAGCACCATTGGATGTTTGTCATTGATGGCCGTCGCTGTCTCGGAAGTTGGATGCTCCAAAATTAGACGGGCATGGATTATCGGTATATGCGTTGGGCCCCCAGTCCTTGTCAATGGCGAACATCACGGGGTCAATTTTTGGAAGGCCCAGACACCTTCCATTCGACATTCCATAGTAAGCGAGGCCCAGGGCGCCCACTGAGGATCCTGGCCGCTGTTGATCGGTGTGCGAGAGGTTTGGGACAACTCATCGTCGTTGTATAGGTATTTGTACGCACATGCTTGGTTACACGGAGCACTCTGGCTTAGATTACACTTGTGGTATTTTATACTGTAGTCGCCCTATAGACGCTATTTGTAATTGCAGCTTGACAAAGCTTAACCACGGAGAGGTGTGCTACTTGATGCGCCGAGATGGGCACCATCACCCGCTGCTTCTGCGGGCGATATGCAGCCTCACAATTCACCTGGCAAAAGTGACAAAAGGCGAGAGCTAAACGACGGATTGGAAATAAGTCACCATTAAGGTTTCCCGTATAATGTATTATTTGTCGGAGTGCCTGGAAATTGCCGCTTGTAGCACATGGAGGATGGAGCAGCGGCTGGCACAAGCTTCTCTGTCCCATCGCCCTCGCCACACACACACGCATTGAAAACGGGGACAGGGCCGGGGGCCCAGCAGAGGCCTGTTAATGAGACCCAAAGCAACAAACAAACAAACAAACAATGGGTAGGTAGCAGAGCGGCAGCAACATAAAACAAGAAGACGTAAATACAAAGACTACCAACATTACATGTCAACATCAACAAGACAGCCTATAACGAGCCATGGGTAGGACAGGTTGCGCGCCACGACCACGGCTACGGCTGAAGAGCCAGATGGGAATCTCCAGCGGCCGATTTGCTGGGCCGCTCACCGTCTCAGCACAATAAAAGCGAGAAAAAAAAAAGTCATGACGATATTGTACATTGGCGTCGATGCCGATTGTGTCTGCTTTAGGCAGTGCACAAGCCCCATTTGCACGAATTATCCGGCCTTGGCGTCCAAGTACAGTCTTCCGTATGCACATGCATGAGGCACTACCACCACTCCTCCGCATGAAAAGAGACCAGGGGCGATGCTTATCCGAGCCAGTGTACAGAGCAGAATCGCTCACATTTGGATTTAACATTAGAGCTACCAACGCATTAGCAGCCGTGCTCTGGCGGTGGTGGTGGTGGTGGTGGTGGTGTCTGCGGTGCGACTATTTCAAGGTTCTCATCTCTCCTCTGTTGGCGGAGCACGCCAGGTACGGTGCGAGATGAGTGCAGTACCAACAGAAATGCTGCCGCTAGGTATTAATTATCAGTACTGCTCATCACCAACGTCAAACCGCTCCATCACCGAATGCAAGCCGCATCCCTGCCTGCGTGGAACTGAGCGAAAGAGGGAGCAAA
Organism: Trichoderma asperellum; assembly: GCF_020647865.1. Taxonomy (NCBI): domain Eukaryota; kingdom Fungi; phylum Ascomycota; class Sordariomycetes; order Hypocreales; family Hypocreaceae; genus Trichoderma; species Trichoderma asperellum. The sequence goes on from NC_089417.1 coordinate 2,259,270, forward strand.
TAAGGTGGGGGAAAAGGGGCTTCTCTGCCGGGCGCCAAAAAAGAAATGTACTGCACTCTCGTACCTGGGGCTGCATTCTCGTACCACAGCCCTCGTCAGCAGCGACACCGCCTTTATGTGAAGGAAGCACGCAGAAGCACGCAGCGCCCGAGGGAGCAAGCAGATCAAATCAAAAATCAAGCCACTGAAGAGGCAGCTCAGCAGAAGTCTGGGAGACGGGGTCGGGGGCCCTTTGAGACAGGCAGGGAGTGAATCTGTATGCACTTGTGGCGAGAGCGTGTGAGTGCTCACACCACGACTAATTAAAATCACTGCGGATGAGTTTCTTGTCTCGTTTGACATTGTGTTGTTCCTAAACCGCCTTGCTTGTGACGCTGAACGCTGGTCCCGGAGCTGTATAAATCCCAGGTGGAGCGTGCACAAGCAGCTACACAAGGCGGCTGCCCCTATCTTGTGCGGCGGATTCGGGCTGTTCTGGCGTCTGGTCCCTGTGCGCGTCTGCTGCAGCACGTTCTATCTGAATCGATCGACGGCAAACACGACCTTGGGACGCACACACGAACGCCCACACGTAAAGATATATACAACACGCATCCACGGCGCATCGCATCGCAGCGCAGCGCAGCACATGTTATGTAAACAATTTGTCCCTTTCCTGCCCTCACACCCGGCATGCACGGGGCGCTGCCTCTTCCGCCAGGCCGCACCCCCTCCGAGCGAGCGCTGGTTCGCTGCGCGCACGAGTGGGCAGCCCACACACTCTTCTCCTCAGGCGACGCGTGCGGATGCAGCAGCACAAGTCGACTCTGCCTGCGAGATTAGTGCTTTGGAGCAAACTCGGCTGAACCACTGGCGAGGCCCCCCTCCAGCAAGGGCCAGCGCCAGAGCCAGAGCCTGAGCTCAGAGCCGGGCAGGGCTCCTTGCTCCATGCTCCATGCTCCATGCCCCAACTGGCGGTGCTTGCACAAGTAGTGCCAAGTACCATGGCCATCCATGTCGCGCTCCCCTCTGCTAAGGCTCCTGACCCATGCCCTGGCTCCATGCTGCGAGCTAAGGCGCTGCTGCTGGGCTTGCGCCAAGGTACACCCCCAAGCAGGGGCGGTACCAGAGAGACACGCTGCGGCGCCGCGGTACCTGGAGCACGGAGCATGTACCGCGCCAAAAGAGCTCCATGTAGCTAAACTCAGCTCGTACACCTCACTCCGCTCGCACTCCAGTGCCTGCTCTGCCTGTACGGAGCGTCCCTAGCATTAGCATGAGAGCACTGCCTGTCCAGTTAAAACTACTTCTTGTCTAGTCCTCGCTCATTTCTTCCATCCTCCTACCTCTTATCCCACCTCTTGCTCTTCGACCTCTTCCTTTCCTCTCTCTCTCTCTCTCTTCCCTATCCACTCATTCCCTCATCCATTCAACCGCTTCCTCTGCCGACCACCCAGCAGGTCGAAATAGGAGTTTGGCCTTGGACTGAGGAGAATCGAATCCCGACCGGCCACCGCTTTGAAGACGATCCCCCCTTCGCCCGCGGCCCTCTTATAGAGCATCCAGGACGAGACGGAAGAGAGAGAAGAGGAATAAAAGTGAATCAAGGACTGGTATTTTTTCTGTTTTATTCACTGGTATTCTGTTCTTCTTTCTTTGCTCTTGGTTCCCGCCTGCTTCTCCTTTTTGGCCAGAATTCCTTACCTTTAGCGACAAGGAATTTTGCCATCAACGCCTGGCTCCGCCAACCGCTTCTTTTTTTTCTCGCCCTTTTCGTTCTCCCGGTTGACACTTCGACGAGACGATTTTCGAGAAAGAATAAAGATCTTCCCGAGACTGCAATCGTAGACAATTTTGCCTTTTGTCTCGATCCCACAATTCGCCCAATTACAGGCGTTCCCAGTCCCGGCTTGGAAAATCTGCAAGATTTGGTTGCTCTGGTGGATCTGCTTGCTCAGTTCCCCGTCACCTCGTCTAGCCAGCTTCTGCTTTAAAGGGTCAGCTTCTTGACTATTTGCGCTCACCACCTCGTATGATTTAATCCTTTTGCCCACCGCCTTTCGGTGCCAATCCAGTTCAAGGTGTTCCAGTGTGACAATAGGTAAGACCAGTTTTTTTTTTTTTTTTTTCCTTTTCTCTATTCATTCTTTCTCCCTCCTCCAGCAGCCGTCGAGAGAATCGCCAGTATCCGCAGCATTATCTCTAATCGTTGCATGTACGCTCCCTTCAACAGCTGCATACCCGAGCCCGCTCTCCGCATTCTCAGCATCTTCTCCACAGCTGCACTCGAGCTATCATTCGGCGCACTTGCTCTGCGGGAGACGTTTGCTCGTTGATCCCGCCAATTGCCCGACGTGTCTCTCGTTGACTGTCCCTTTTCTGTCCTTTCTCCTCTCTCCTTGTGCGTGGCGGTAAGAGACCATCCCCTGCTTCGGTCCATCGCACCCTCGTGCCAATCCAGCTTGCGCTTCCATGCCAGCCAACCCCCCGTTCAGTAAAAGGGAGTGGCCTGCTCCAGCCTCAGGGGAGGCTTCTCGTGCTGCATGTCTTGGCGGGCTGCCAGATCGCATTTCTTCTACTTGCCTGTCGGGCTTTTTGACCACTCGAGACTAACGCCATTGATTTCTATTAGAGCTGTCCAGTCGGTCCCTTCGTTGTCCTTTAAACGGCGCCCCTTTCCCCGGTCCCTTTTGCATTTTTCGATCGAATTTCCAGCCTACATGATCCCGGCTTTATTCCCAGCCACAGTCACTCTTTTCCATTAGTTTCTTCACCACGCTCCTTAATATCTTAATATCTTAATTCCTAGGGTTGCATTCACTCCTTGATCGCACCCAAGGCTCGCTCTTTACTCAATAGTCTCTCCCACTCAAAGATTCCTGGAGAACTTGCCCGTCACTCTTTTAGACATATAATCAACACCGACCCAATCTAATTTTACAGCAAACCCTCATCCATCATGGCCTATGCTCACCCAGACGAACACTTCTTCATCGAGAGCGATGAGCCCCAGTCCAGTACTCGAAGCTTCCGAGACACCGCAAAGATGCTTGCGCGCAGTCGGCAAGAGACGATTGCTTGCGAGCTCTCTCGTCTTGCCGGCGAGGAGTACCTGGGGGACATCATGACGCATATGCGACACATGGAGGCATGTTGCGACCCTGTCCAGCCTGGGCTATTTTTGACAATCTGGCGCTAACAAATCATCTACAGGAGGAGACCCTTCCCGATGCTAACCTCATTGACATGCAACGTGAGATCCAATGGTTTATGCGACCGTACCTCATCGACTTCCTCATCGAGGCCCATGCCGCTTTCGCCTTACTGCCTGAGACGCTGTTCCTCACCGTCAACCTGCTGGACCGATACTGCTCACGACGAGTGGTGTATAAGCAGCACTACCAGCTCGTTGGCTGCGCCGCTCTTCTCATCGCAGCCAAGTACGGCGACAAGAAGGACCGGGTGCCTCAGATTCATGAACTCAACAACATGTGCTGCGGCCTGTACGATGCCGGCATGTTTACACAAATGGAGATGCACGTCTTGAACACTCTCGAGTGGACCATTGGCCACCCCACCGTTGACTTCTTTACCCAGCTCATGGTTGCGGAAGAGCAGGACGACAAGGAGGTGGAGCACATGGCCGCTTACCTGTGCGAGATTGCCCTGTACCATCGCGATTTTGTTTCGACCAAGCCGTCGATGATGGCACGTTCCTCACTGGCTTTGGCGAGAGCCATTCTGGGCCGACCCGAGGTCAACGACGGCGACTGGGATCACACCGAGAACCTGACCCTGTTGACTCTCTCTCAGCACCTCAACCAGCCTTCGCCAACCCTGGCGCGCAAGTACTCTTCGTCATCCCTGTCCAAGGCATCGCAGAAACTGGCAGACTTTATGGCTGAGCAGGCTGCGATGGCCAGACGCCAAGCCAACCCCCCGTCACCGGCTGCCGAGACTCCTTCAAGACATGCCGCCGACATCTACAGCACCCCTCAGAAGGGCCATGGCGCTGCCACTGGCTTCGACGGTTACCTCACGCCTCCCATCACCCCCGACAATGCTTATGGAAATGCGGCGAAGGAGACTTACCACCAGTTGCCTCCTCGATGCCCCGTCACGCCAACTCCTCCTCAGAGCCATCCTTCTGCATACTCCCAACATGTACAACAATATGCTGCTTTCGTGAACCAGCACGGAATCCACCAGCACTAGGAGCTTTGGTGGCGCATATGTTTGGCATAGTCGATCGAACTAATACAGCACACGCTTTCTTTCCCACCTTCATCCATATTAGCTTATGGGCGATGGGAGGATGTTCATGTTTCAATTTTCGAGGTCATGGCGATGGGCTCGACTTTCCAAGCAATAACATTCAACCTTGATAGTCACTCTCAGAATGATCTGTCTCATATCTACGTCATGGCATTTAGCGATTGATTTTAATTCATTTTTTCTTTTCATATTTTTTTTTATCTTGTTATCTATTTCGCAAATCAAATTTCTCAGCAAGTCTTCATGGCACCAAAAAAAAATGGAACGCGGATCATACCCAATTTTCCTCGAGTCGTTTTTTATTTTCTTATTTTCGGTTTTCTGCGCTTCTGGGGCAATGTGCGTGGTTTTCCACGGGTATGGAGCACGCATATCCAGGAGTTGCGCATACTCCCGATAGAAAAGGGGGGTTTTGTCTTGTGGTGGATATAGTATTTGAGGGGATAGAGGAGTTGAAGGGGGAATTTGGCCAGCCTTCAGATTGAGGGTAAAAAGGAACAATAAGAATGCAAAGTGGCCGAGAAAAAAACAGTCACGGATACCACGGAGCGGAGAGGGAGGAGGCTTAAAGGACGTCGGTGCAAGAAGCAGCCGGAAGTTGTGTTTTTCTTTTTTTTCCTACTTTCGGATCTAATCTCTACTTGGCATATGGGAGGAACATGAGCCTTGTTGCAACCAACACAAGGCAATTGGTGTATAATTCTTTCGAAAAGCAGATGGGCAAATGGCGGACGGATTCGCGCTCTCAGGCGCAGTGATACCCATCGCTCTCTTCCAGAACAAAAGGGATTGGAACAAATGAGCTTTATCCGTCCATTTGGCCGATCGAAGGTGGGATAGATGCGTGGGCTGCCCAGATTTGGCCTCTCACAAAATTTACCCCCTCAGCTTGTACATATAAGGTAGTGTGGACAGGCACAGAAGAAGAAAAAAAGAAGTAAAGGTTCTTTTTTTTTTTGCAGCAGCAGTGCGTGTGCTTTCTAGCGGAACCAGGATGAGAAAAAAGTGGTTTCTAATCGCCTGTTTTTGTCTGTCTTGTATGTAACATGGTGCAGCTAGTCGTATGGTTTTAATTCTTCCACGCCTACACTGGCGAGTGACGACGAGACTCTTTCCGGTTCCAAGTTTCTACTCTGTAATAATTATATGGTGATATGGTGTAGCTTTTTTGAAGATGTTGCGAAGCACGCAGACGAATGTGGCTTGAACTGCTAACGATATTTCTTTGGTTACTATCTACAGAGCCGTGGAGTATGTCCTCCTGCGTCATTCTTTGGGGCTTACCAAAGAGCGCATTTAATCTTAGTACATTCTACAGCAGAGCTTGGTATGCGCCAAGATGAGCGGATATCAATAGTTTGATGAGGGCGCATGGGACAAGTACTATCACGAGATGACTCAGCGACGCTGTAAGCGGGAGGGAGTCCCCCCCAAGCTGTCGTGTGAGAATTAAACAGCCGAATGGGGGCTGAATGAGCGATTGGGTGAGATTGAAGCTATCGAGTCCCATCCGTTTGCATGATTATTCCGATGGTTGGAAGTGAAGTGCCGTTAGTGGACTGGAGGCTGGTATGTGGTGCTATAAAAGGGGAAGGGAGAAGGGATGGCTGGATGGCTTGAGAGGTTGGTTTGTGAACAAAGGACGAGAAAGAATTGCAAATATAGGTGGTTGACGTGGAGTAAACAAGGGGAATTATGAAGACAATGGAAGAAGACTATAGGATTTTTTATGTTCCCTTTTGAGCTGTGAGGTTGGATGAGTGAAACGACGAGTGGTTGGTTCTGGGTTTGGGAGGTTGGCGATGCTCCTCTGATGGACTTTTCCTTTGTGGCGTCTGGTGGTTGGTGGTATAGCTTGAAAGGGGGGTAATATAGGGATGTAAAGAGGAATTTTCGTTTGGTATTCATGTGGCCGAATTCGGAGGTGCGATTATAACAGCATATTCTTTGTGTTGAGCCAATTGGCCAGTTGTTAGTGGAAAGGGTTTTACTATGTCCTTGTATATCGGTATATGGCAGTATGCTCTGATCGATCTGCTTCACCGCCAAACTCGTTTTAATAGCCCTTACATCAAGATGATTTATATGTTATAGTGCTATTTATCAATCAATGCCCTCTTTGCGTAATATAATGTTAATTCCTTGCAGAGACGAAGTCCTAGGCAGAGCTACCCTGTAGTCGCAAGGTGGGGACTAAATTTTCACTTCTCCATTGTGACGATCAATATCCACCGATAGTGAATAGCATCTACCCCGGCGGTTAATGCTTAATATAGTATATATATTGGACATAAGATTGGCAAAGTGAAGTATTGGAGACTTTTATTTGTCGAGATATTGCACCTGTTAGTTTGGTTGTGCCCTCGGAGAGAGGCCAATGCACTAATGTGAAAGGGGTGGAAGTTGCAGAATTAACCGATGTAGACATGTTTCGATAGAGATATCCTAAAGCGTCATAGCTTTTCGCATATCAATAAGAACAAATGCTTAGCAAACGGTTTCTATTTGCTCCATGTACGAGCCTCGACAAAGAGCCTTTGAGATGTCTAGCGCAGCGGATCCGAGACTGCTCCCAACGCGTTTGCGGAATCATGATTTCCGGAATAGGAACTCAAAGAGCTGCCAAATGCTCCGTAAATATCTTTCTATTCAAGGTTAATATGATTCAAGATGCGCACTAATGTTATAATTCGTTGCCAAGGCTATGACCATTAATGTGCTTGAATGCGACAGACCTGTTTCCTGCTTTGTCTTGAGAGTCTCTCTTTCCTACGAATGCCTGAGAAGATCCGCCATAAATATTTAGCGAGTGAATAGAGAATTGAGTTATAACAGTCTTCACTTGATCTTTGGAAGAAACCCACGGTTTGGGGTTCTGTGGCAGTGTTTGCCATGTCAGTCGCTGTCTGCTCACCGGTCATCGAGGTGGAAGAGGTGGAACTCTCTCCGTCGAATGTACAATCTTGCTTCCGAGAGCGTAAAGTCGCTGAAGATGAAGCCGCTGGGAAGCTGCAGCTCGAGCTTTTGGAGAGGGTTGAAGATATCCTTGGTAAGCTGGACTTGTTTTGCCGATATACCTAAGTGATTGCGATATTGAATAGCAACGTTGAATCTAACTGTCGTTTTTATCGCTTCACAGAGAAGATAGGAAGGATACTCTCTCGGAATTTCCACAAGCTACCAACAAAAGTACAAGAATTGAGTTCTTCAACAGGGCCGGGAGATCTCTTGCAGCGTTTAAATCTTCTCACGAGAGATCGTGTTCTAGAAGACTTTTTACAGGAGAATCCCCCTTGCCGCCAGCTATTCTCAGAGCTATTCTACTGTCGCTACCCATATTTTAAGGAGCAAGAGAGTACCGAAAATGCTAGTGGCGATGAAGACCAGAAACTATCGCTTGCTGGATCATTCGACGAAGCGTTCGAATCCAAGGACCCAGGAAAGACGGACAGTATAAGCTGGCTGCCTGTCGTAAAAGGTATAGTATATCCATACTACTCATATCCATATAAAAGTGCAATTAACTAACGTCACACAAAGATAATGGAGATATTGAGAGTACAGGAACTTTGAGAAAAGGCTCGCGTTTGCGACCTCTGACAACAAACTTGACCTCGAAAGATGCGCTACTGGAGTGCATAGACGCCTACGATGGCTTTGATCCGCTTTACAGCGATTCAGTAGCGACTTTCTCGATCACAGACCCAATCTCTCTCCACGAGCTTGAGCTGGTGGAGAAGATGTATTCCCACATCGACACACTCTTAAGCAAGGAGTTAGTGGACGAAAGCGTCCAAGGCGTCCTAAATATGGCACCCCATCCCAAGACAGATTTCTCCGAAAGATTTGCCAAATTTTCAAATCTTTCGGAAAAGTTTCAAAAGGAATTCCAAAAGAAGATATTCTCCCAGCTGCCCGCAAAATCTGGAATCGAGTTGGAAATGACCATCGAGCGATATGATCAAGGAGCGAGCGCAGACGAAGACATAATCGGAAGCGAAAATACCAATTTCGAATCTGAGGCTTCGCAGGATCTGAACAAACGATCTGGGACTTCCACCACTACGGCTGATTCCCAGCTGCAGCCTTATAAAGGGTGGCATATCGAGGGACCCAGAGTCCAGCTAGCCAGGGCAAAGAACTTCCTGGCTGACTGCGACGTCGATCGGACTGCAGACTGGGCGCGCAAAGTCGCAGAACTGAGCGAGTACTTTGCATATCTGCAATCTCAACTCCAAGGGGAGGACTGGATTCACGACCTTGAAGACGCTCTTGATATGCTGCGCGCACATTGCATCTTTGAAAACTACCACTACGGGAATCCACAGCTCATCGTCGACTTTCCAACGGACATCTGGCCAACGCAGAGCAAAAGGCTACCTCCGATTCCAGGCCCTGAGATTATCCTTTGCCCCAAGCGGCGCGATTTGACGGCTCCTAGACGTCTTCTGCATGTGGATGTGGCGAGTGCTTACGACCAGCATTATGGTCTGCCGGCCGATGTCCTGAGAAGACATTATCTGGAGCCTTACTGGAAGGATAGCGAGGAGTTTTGGGTAGCTGGCCCATTTCCTGATACACCAGAGCCGGGGAACCTCGCAGCGTGCGAGAATGAAGCGTACGAGGAATGTATGGATGGCAGCATGGCGCAGACGGTAAAGTTCCTTGAGGGCAAAGGCAGCTTTCGCCCTCTGCAAAGAAGCACCGGCAGTCATGATGGCGCACTAAAGGTCAAAGGAGAGACTCTGGAAGCGTTTGCAAGATTCCGCGGCGGCAAGCGTGCGGCTCTCCAGCAGTGCCTTGGCATCTTCAACCATGACGAGAACCGGAAAATGTGCACTCTTTTGAGCATCGTCGCTCTTCCTGAGCCTGTTGGGGAGAGAAAGAACGAGAAGGCTGATGCCGGCATCGTATTCACGACCAAGAAGCTGGCAAATCCACCCGAGAAAGAGTCAAGAGACCCCTGGGCCTACACAAGGTCCTATCAGCAGTTCAGGAATGAGGAATTGCGCTGGGCTCACTTGGTGAAGGGCCAATCCATCGAGAAGTCATCTTCATTGTTGTTTGCCGGAAACAATGAAATCGCTATAGATATTCCTAAGAACTGGAAGGGGCCCGTGATGTCTGATCCGATGAATCCCAGCATGATGAAGACGTATGAGCATTTTCGTCGCTGCCAAAAGATCCACCAGGGCTTGAAGCGAGCGGCAAAACGCGCGCCCCGAGATTTCATCATCAGACTCTTGAATGCCGTGGAAGCTGGTCTGGTGGGAGCAGAGTCCGTAACGCAAGAGATGAATCTGAAATTTGGCGAGCACGAGTACGAATCGCCTGGTGGAGGGACTTTTGCCAATATCCGGCCTACAGAAGCAGCGTGGCTAGAGTATATTTGCCAGCCGTCGCGAAATCGGCCATACATGCTAGAAGAATCTCTTGGAAGGCGGGGGGAGCTCATGCTCTCCAGAGTGGCACATATGATGGACGACATCAGCCCTATATCGCTATTCAGGGATACGAAGCCGAGAACGATGAAGGATTTTTTGAAGGAGCTGAATGTTGGATGTCGCGGGCCGGTAAAGAGATATAGATTCACTGAGAATGATGTGAAGCTGCTGGCACCAAAGCTGCATGAGTTGAAGATTCTGAGGTAAGCGTTTCTCCCCCCCTTTTCCCTTATCCTGCTGGAAAGTGGAATTAAGCAGCTGATATCGAGACAGACTCTACACGAACGTATTAAATGGGGAGTGGATGTTTGGGCGGCCAGAGACAGAGTTCCATCCCGAAGACTTGGTCAAGTGGCCTAACCATGAGCCTCAAGAACAGCAAAGCCAGTCTTTGGATGATGATTTTTCAGAGCAAGACTTTGTCATTCCCCCGTCCTCTGAAGATTTCTACGAGTATCCCAAAGGCATGCCCAAAAGAGAAGACGTCATCTCTCTTCGAGACTTCATCAACGATCCAGTAAGGAGCTCTGAGTGGCTTAGGCGAACTGCGAATTTCTTTCACTGCTTGGGCTTCCGACTAGGAAAGACGCTTAAAACACTACAGAGACGACATGAAGAGAACCAAGAGAGGACCATTGATTCAGAGACACAGGAAGATAATGATTCTATTCTTCGTGCTATAATCACGCGCTGGGAGGACGATACTGAAAAGCTCCCCAACGATCCGTTAAACCGCCCGGCGAAGAAAAACAGCTCCTGGCGCATGACCATGACATACCACGACGTGATCAAAACTGCAGATCCAGATACCTATGAGAAACACCAATCAGCGTGGGCAGATGTGTGGTCACAAGATGGCCATCCCGCGTGGAAAGAGGCCTCTGAGATTGTACGCAAGAATCTCATACGCGAGGCGTACGAGAACAAGACAATGCTGTGGCCACTTGCTCTGCCGTACAATAGCTACACCGCGAATTATCAAGTTGCAGACCCAACAACCTGGCGAGAGCGACTCTCGAGATGCTGGAAAGGCGAACAGTCAACGGAGGCGCACGAAGCTCGAGTTGATGCCCTTGATATTCATATCCAAAAGGAAAAGGAAAACGCTAAGAAGGAACGCGGCACCACAACAGCTCAGAAACAAAACCCGAAGCCGACACGACGCGAGCCAGTCTGGACATTTGGGCATCCTTCAAGAAAGAAGGCCGTTCATTTGTTCTGGGACATTAATAACTGGCCGGTGCATCTTCAGTCGGAGAGCAGAAGGCAGATTATTGCGTCTAGAGGTCCTAAGAAGCAGGAACATCGTGATGTTGATGATGCCGCGAACGATGAAGCTACCGCTGCTTGTGTCGAGAAATTAGAGATTAAAGAAGATGAGATGCCGTATTGGAGGAAGGCAGAGCAGCGGCGCAAGTTTGTCCCTGGGAGAGATGAGTTCTGGATGGGGGACACGCCGTTGCAAAAGAGGGTGTTTGAGAAGAGAATGAAGAGGAGTAAGTCAAAAAAAAAAAATTGGATTTTGAAAGAAAAAAAAAAAAAAAGAAGTGCTGAATTGCGTCGAAGAACAAAGATCAAACTAACCGTCTTTAAAAACTCACAGGACTTGCGCCGCCAGGGTCGAAGAAGCATACCTGGAGAGACACTCTCAAAACAGCCGTCTTAGGTTCCCCTGAAAAGAGGAAATCCGAAGCCATTTCAGACGACTTGCCGTCTCTGCCTGCGAATCAGATACCTCAAAGTCGACCAGCTAAAAGACGTCACACTCGGACTTTTCTACGAAAGATGGGCAAAGACGAAGAGGAGCGGGATCTGTTCGCCATAGCTAGAGGCGAGAAAGGCATTCGAGAGACGCCGGGCACGGTTCCTATTTGTACCGCTCGGAGAATGGCTTTGGAGGAAGGTGAGGTGACGTATTATATCCCTGAGACGAGGATCTGGGAGGTTGATATGATGGAGATTGATGAGCCTAGGATTGAACTTGGATTGCCGATGAAGAAGTAGTTGCAAGGCTGGGCGGTAAAAGATTAGAAGTTGGCTGGAATATTGAGTCTGCTGAATGTCGTCATTGGATATGGATTGGAAAAGGGGGGAACCTATCTGACTATTCCTCTCTCGTTTGGTAGTTAGTCAATATGATATGATTCGTATGATTTAAAATAAGATTAAAATGGCAATGAGATCCAAGAACAAAGGGAGAGGATTTCATAGAGTCACCAATGGGCACATCCATAGAACGCAATTTTGAATGAAAGAAACGCCAGTTGAAAATTTTTAATTTCTTCACTTCAGATCATGGCCATTTTTTATATCCTCATGACGCTCATGTCCGAATCAAAGTCCTAACCGGCCGAACCATGCAATGAAACACAAGTTGTATCGTGACTCCGCGCACCGTTTCCAGTCCTCCTCACCACTACACTCCTTCCGTTTCCTCTCTTAGTATCGCTTTCCTTCCCTCAGGGTGTCGGAGAACTCCTCCAGAGGGGATCTGATCAGCTTGGTCTCCTTCCACAGGTTGGGGGTCAGGAAGCCGTAGGTGTTGGAAACGGCGGTGAAGGTGGCCTTGAGGGTGTTCTCGAGGGTCTTGGTGGAACCGGCGGATGAACTGTAGGCATCCTCGACACCAGCGAGCTGGAGGAATCGCTTGACAGCGGGGGAGGCGACAATGCCGGTACCACGGGGGGCAGGGATAAGCTGTTGCAGAGATTGCCATGTCAGTATAAGAAAAAAAACCCCCAATTTCCCTCTTCATTTCATTCCAACCGAAACCAAACCAAACCAAACCAGAAAAACAGGACGGATTGAGCTTACTCGGACAGTGACGGAACCGCACTTGCCAGACTCCTTGCAGGGCAGGGAGTGAGGCTGACCAAGGTTGGTACCCCAGTAACCTCTTCGGACGGGGATGACGCTCAGCTTGGCGATGATGATGGCGGCACGGATGGCAGTGGCGACTTCCTTGGAGGTCTTGATTCCGAGACCGACGTGGCCCTCGGAGTCACCAATGATGACGATGGCCTTGAATCGGGTTCGCTGACCGGCACGGGTCTGCTTCTGGACGGGCTTGATCTATATTTCGAGAAAGAGAGAAGATTATCTGGTTAGCTCAAACTGTTCCCATTTCTGCAGCGCTTTCAGCCCAAAAGTCTCGCTCCCTCCTGTTCTCGCGTCCTAGAAGGAAGCAGAGCAAAGCAATTGGGCCCTTTCAAGCGGAAAATGCAATGCGCACCTTCATGACCTCATCCTTCAGCTTGGGGAGGAACTGGTCGACAATCTGGTACTCCTTGATGGGCAGGGAGTGCAGGTAGATCTCCTCCATGCTGGTGATCTTGCCAGCCTTGACAAGACGGCCCAGCTTGGTGACGGGCTGCCACTCCTTCTCCTCGCTCTTGCCGCCACGGCGACCACGGCCACGGCCACGACCACGGCCACGATCACCACCACGACCACGGTCACCACCGCGGGAAGCGAAACCACCGCCACGAGCACCGCCGCGATCAGCCATTGTGTATTATGGGTTTGTTGTTTGTTGCGGCGAGGGAGTTGGTCGGGATAGACGATGCGCAGGATCGGCCCTGATGTTGTTTTTCGTCGAGTTGTGGCCCTCGTAACTGGGGAACTTTTTCGCTGGCGGGGTCTAGTACGGCTTGGGAATTTTACGGGTGTGGTCTGGGTTAGGCGAGCCCTAACAGAAGTGACTTTTGTGGGTCGCTGCCTCAATTGTGAGGCGAGAACATGGTGGGTCTTTTTGGGAAGTTGCTTCACCGAGCAGCTGAGTAAGCCAAAAGCAGCTCACCTAGGTGAGTCAGCGCGTTCTTAGTGTCAGCATGTGGTTGTACGCTCTTTAAAACTTGGATTTGAGAGAAAAACAAAGAGGACTCAGTCGAGTATGATACTGCCAGCATTGAAAATGGTAAAATGGATAACTGGAAGCTTCCTAATTCTGTTTGGAGAGTTTTGTTTTGTTCACCAGATTCGCATGTAAGTTGAGATAGTTGAGACCACGATATCGCACCAAGCAAAAGACAAAAACACGAAAGCTGAGGGCTATCCGTAATTCAATATTTGTACATGGCCCAAAAGGCATAGCAATCATAAACAGAAAAGGGAGGGTATCGTGGCTCGAATAACGCGACAGCAAGCTGTACAAACAAAGGTTACCCCTACTCTGACTTGAGGATCAAATTCTCCGACGGCTGAACCCGCTGAGCCCATTCACTGTCATTCTGTTAGCTGCTAGTTCTTGCAAAATATAATAACAACAGGAAGTGAGAAACTTACGTCCAGCCACCATCATAAACTTTTCTAGAGTTGGGATATCCTGCTACTTCCAAGGCAGTGTCAATGGCGCATGCAGTGACACCAGTTCCGCAGGTAGAGATGATGGGCTTGTTCGGATCGACTCCCTTCTCCTCAAAGACTTTCTTCAGTTGATCTGCAGGCAAGAACATCTTGGTTTCAGGATCCAAGACAGCACTGAAAGGCACGCTGATTGATCCTGGCATGTGTCCCGAGGATAGACCCTCGCGAGGCTCAGGGTCCTTGCCAGTAAAGCGGCCACTGGGCCTAGCATCCAAGACCTGAATACCTTCTGCCCCCTCTTTGTTGGAGTCCAAAGCCACTTCTCTGGCCTCTTCGAAGCTGGCAACTCTCTCCGATACAAGCTCCGGGATAGGGTATGGGTTGCATTCAACATTGTATAGCTCTCCGGACTCGGTGGGGTACCCCTCAGCAACCCACTGCTTGAAGTTGTTTAGGATGTGAACTCTGGGATGGCCAAATATCCTGAATGTCCATGCTACACGAGGGGCGCTGAAGATGCCAAGCTCTTTCGTATCGTAGACAACAACCACGTCCTCTCGTCGAATGCCCAATTCGCTCACGGCCGCGGCAAAGCCTTTGCCATCTGGTAGCATGTGAGGATATGGGCTGCGCTTGTCGATGGCTTTGTCCAGGTCAAAAAAGCGCGCCTTTGGGATGCGCTGCTCGCGAAAGACTTGGATACCGGTCCGTTCATCATTGGGGAGGAACCATGCGGCGCATAGGGGAATCACTCGAGCATCGGGGCTTATCGGAGAGGGGGGGTTCTTCTTCAGGGCCTCGTGAAGCTCTTTGGGCGTAACCAAGTAGGATGATAGATTGCGTCTGGTTGACATGCGGGTTCGCCAAAGCTGGTTGCCCAGCCTCGGCAGCCCGACTCGGGCAGACTGGCCAACAGAGACTGAGGACATTGTGAATGATATGAGCTGCGAGTATGGCGCTATTGAGATGCTTTTTTTATTTTTTCGCTTCCGCTGTGGTCGAGCCAGGTGCTGCGCTGAAAAGAGCTCCGAGGCAACTCGGTCTGCGTTGGTTATGCCTCGTTACAGCTTATCTCAGTGGCCTAACCTTAAGCGACCGGCAGCACAGCCATTGCATATGACAAAAGAGTATTGGTGGTGGAGATGAGGTTTGGATTAGATCATGACACACAGGAAAGCTGCGAAAGGTTGATTTGGCGCTTATGGTGGGGGGAGCTTGGACCACGCATGACAGTTGCAGCGAGTGACTCGCATTTGCGATAAGCTGCAGGCACTACAAAAGAAACTGGCGGCCTGACGCAATGCGCTGATGCTACCCCAAACTTAGCCCTCGGCAGTATCATAGTCGCCGGCAAAGGCGGGATTTATATGCTATTGATCGACAACTATTGATTTTCTTCTCCGTCAATTTGCTACCGAGCGAGACCTAAAGATGGCACTAAGCCGATGGCTTTACGCGCTGCCCATTCTGCTGCCCGCAGCAGTGATGCTGCGAGCTTGGGCTATGCAAGCTCCCGTGGGCCCCTTCATCGACGAGACCTACAGCCGCGGACGATATGTTCTCCAAGATGGAACCAGCGTCCCTATCTCGAGGGCCGTGTTTGGAATCCCCATTCTTGACCGTGCCATTTCTCCGCTCGCCATCATATTCAGCCCATTGGTTTTCTATGACGACCCCAGACTGTGGTGGCAGTGCATCGTTTTCTTGACAGATGCTGCTTCTATTTCGGCCATTCTTATGCTTGAGTCACTCAGAAATGCCAACAAGGGGACTTTGTTCCAAGCGTAAGAACCCTTTGATCCTCTCCCTCCTGGCGTTTGGTTCTGTACTAACTTATAGAATGGAACAGATCATTCTTTTTGCCTACTTTCTTGGGCCAGTTTGTGACTCTGGGATGTGTTTCACCGGTTTTCGTTTACCTCTTCTACGCATTATCTCCGCTGAAAAAATATTCCACGGCCAGTGCTCGACAGATTGACTGGGCTGGCACGGTTGCTGTTCTGCCATCACTCATTGTAGCATTCTTTCTTCCTCTTGGCATCTCTCTCTTCCATCATGATCTTGAGGTAAAGCACTTGGCAAATTGGTATTGGCAGATTTTCCCAATTACGGGTTGCATACTGCTCTTTGCGCTATCAAACGTGATTAAGCCGTTTGTTGCCAATCGCCAAATCGAAGCCGCCCAGCAACGCAGCAAGACGAGCTTGAAATTCCTAGGAGGAGTTATGGCAACGCTAAGTGCGGCCTCTTACTGGTTCATGCTTCTCTCTTCTCCTCTTGCTGTATCAGAAGTGTTCATCCCGAGTTATTTTATTGAGCTCCCTGAAGATTCGTTGACAGCAACTTTTACTCTCTTGCAATATGACTATATCCTCACTTCCGCGGCAGTATTGCTTTGGTTGGTATATAGTTTTGGAGATCTTAAAAATGCTGGCGTCTGTCAACTATCCTGGGCTCGAATCTTGCTTTCTTCCATTGCTATTGGCTGCACTGGTGGTCCTGGAGTTCTGATCTTGGTTGGATGGTTGACAAGAGAAAACATGTTGGCAAAAGTAGAGCACGCAAAGATTGGCTAAAATACGATTTAGCTATGGGAGTAGAAATTTATCATAGGCATTCTAGATTGAGGAAAAATGCTTAAACAATCTATTTTCCTTTTCCTTTTCTCTTGTTGGAACACCGAGTCTGCTTGTACTATATAATTTAACAGCCCAAAGCTCAGTCACGAGACTGCTACCCTGGAGTCTAGGGCGGTGCCGCCAATTTCTCTTTCCGACATGCCTTCATCTTGGCTTCAACATCACAACAGATCCAACACAACCCATCAATGTTTTGAAAATTCATCTCCCCCAGAGAAGGGGGCCTTAAAAACATAACCATGAAAGTCACCATCAAAGAATGGAACTCCGTCGCCACATGGCAGTGGGATATTCCCGAAGACGACGTTTGCGGCATCTGTCAGGCTCATTTCGACGGGACATGCCCTACCTGCAAGTATCCTGGCGATGACTGCAGCTTATGTACGTGCAACTCTCGCCTCTGAACCCGTAGTATCAAGGAGGTGACGCGTTAACAAGCTTTTTACAGTATCTGGAAAGTGTGGGCATAGTTTCCATATGGTAAGTCGGCTTTAACGCGTATTTTTAAGAGCGTTAATAATGCTGATATGAGTACGTAGCATTGCATCATGGAGTGGATTAAGCAAGAGTCTGCAAAGGGACAATGTCCCATGTGCCGACAGCGTATGTTTTCTTTCTTTCTCGTTGAAAAAATTTGGCAACTCCAATACTAACTAATGGTTTGAATAGCTTTTGAGTGGAAAGATCAGGCTAATGAGACGCCTGGACCTAATGAGATTCCTGTACAAGCAGATTAAGACAACGAATATGGTAGGGGCAAGGTTACGGATACGGTCAACGGCAATATATCAGTAGATAAAAAATTATAGAAACACTAATATTAACAAATTGAACTCGTCATTATCATCCGCCATGTCGCGTGCTCATATATATACATAAATTACCTAGAATGCGTGCTATCCAGAAAGTTCCACGACCAGCTCAGGCAACCCCTTCATCATATGCTCATCATGAGGAAACAGCTGTCCCATATTCCCCTAAGCTTCCGGGACATAGACACCATCTTTGCAGAGCACTACCACCTTTTTGAAGAATCGCCGCCACTCGAGCGGATCTCCCTTGATCTTGACAAACCGAATGTCTAGCACTTCGAAGCCATCTGGGAGCGGCTGCTTATCGACGCAGATTTCTCCGTGCAGACTCTGTCGACGGCCATCGACGGCACGGATCTTGATGGTGACTATGGGGCTACTATTCGGATTCGGCGTGACGGGAGCTAAAGGTACGTTTAGCTGATGCAGTGCGTCGCTGAGCATCTGTATAATGTGGGCAGAGGGCACATGAGAGAAGAAGCGGGTAAGGGATTCGGGAGGGCAAATATCACGGAATCGCCGAGCTTGCTGCGTGAGAGTCATAGACGGCCCTGGCATTTGCGAAAACTGTGACATGGAAGGCTCATCCGCAAGGGAGTCAAGGAGCATGCGACGAGCGTTGTAAGAGCCGGTAGGCAAAGAAGACGGCAGAGCCCTGGAGCGAAGGACAGGAGCCTCCCAGTCCCAGTCTTTGTCGACAATGGGAGTAACTGGGGCTTCCGGCTGGGTAGATGAGAATCGCCCAGCGTTGAGTCCAGAATCAATAGTCGGATCGTGAGATGTCGGGAGGTAAGTATGTTTAGTCGTAGGAATGTGACTGAGGTCGATTCGCAGGTTTTCTAGCATCTTGGTGGCTAGGGCAATGGGATCAAGGATTCTGCCATCAATAGTGAGCAGCGGGTTATGACGTGTATACCAAGGATGTTGTCGTATCTGAGCAAAAGTGAAGCGCTTTTGAGGATCGACAGACATCATGCCCCTGAGAAGGGAGAGCGCTTCCAGAGGCACTCTCTCCCAGAGCGGATCTGAACTCTTCCCTGAAGTCTTTACGTACTCGCCAAACTCCCAGCTTGTCGACGACGGCTCATCCCAGGGCGTGTTGCCGACTAACAAGACAAAGAGGATGACTCCGCATGACCATATATCGACGAGGTCTGGCGAGTACTTGGCTGAGTTGGGTGCCCTCTTATCCACTCTACCACAGGCAAGAATCTCTGGCGCGATATATGGCGGGCTGCCACATAGCGTTGAGCTGCTCTTGCGCTGGCCCTTGTACTCAAACATGGTCGCCATTCCGAAATCGGCCAGCTTCAAGCTTCCATCTTGAGAGAGGAGGATATTCTCTGGCTTGAGATCCCGATGTGCCACGCCTTTGGAGTGCATGAAGCTCACACCGCCTACTAACTGAAGGAAGTAGATCTGAGCAATATCTTCTCGGACACCGACATCCGCCTCAATTTTGTCAAAGAGGTCGCCGCCCTCTGCATACTCCATGGCTATCCATCGCCATATAGCATCTTCTCCTGAAGCAAACCACTCGATAATATTGGGATGCTGGCCAATGTGGGAGTGGAGAGAGACTTCCATGGCAAGCTGCTTTGCAGAGATGCGGCCATGCTTAGTGGCGTATCCCTTGTGAATAAGCTTGACGGCGAACACTGGACTTGATGAGTCTAACGGGATAGCCTTTTTTATTCTGTTTTTGCTCTATCTATTAGTAAGAATTGGAGGACGGTTTTTGCAAAGAAAGGGGTGAATGAGATGTGCTCGTACGAAGCATAGGCACCGCGGCCAACGGTCTTGGATATGATCCGGAAGGGCAACTCCTTTGGTAAAGGGTCGAGCTGCGACTATGAGACAGTTAGCGCTATCCACACGAAATTCGAGTGTGTGAGTGAAGAATTGTAGTATTGGCCGTATCGAAGCTTTTGGGAGAGGTGCACAACAACTCACCATGATGTCTATTAGTGAAACTGCTTCTTCTATATAGCGTCTTGTATCCACACAAGAGCAAAATTTGAAATAGAATAGAATAGAAAACTAGAAGTGTAAAAAAAAGGTGAATTAAGCACCAGAATGCAATGGTAAGAGTTCAAGCCTTACTCAGAGAGCATGGTTGAAGCATTAATGTTAGGCAGGAATATCTGGATTGTTGTTCACGATAGCGCGCCTCTACCGTGTAAAGAGGTTTTGGAGCTGATTGAATTATGGGCCGTTGCGTTTTGCTTTTTGCCTCTGCTTTGCTCTCGCTGGCGCCCCGCCACTATCCATTGGCTGCACAGCTCAAAGCTTATCTGCTGGGTGCGTTGCTGCGGCAAACAGGCCCCAAATAGCGGTTCCCATTCACTAAAACTCCAGGCTGGCTGACCGGCAACAAAGCGTGTCTTAGTGGCCTGAACACGACGTGTTTTTTTTCTCCCGATCTTGACCTTCCCATCCATTCAGATCCCCGTCATTATCTCGTGCGCATAACCCTTGCTTTTCTTTTTCTTCTTTATTCAGCCATCTTTCCCCAGACACCTCTTTTCTCAGAGCTCGTCACCTTCCTACCTTGTTGGGTAATTTACTTACGCCTGCATTCCGCCGCCTTATTTTTCTGGGGAATTCCTGAGCCTGTTTCGTTGTTGCCCAACGCGGAACGCCTGCCGCTTGTTTGCATCCCTTGTCTACTTCAGACCTATCTTCATATCTTTTTTGAGACGGCTCTTTTGATCGACCCGTGTACTTTGGACCGGGGTTTTTTTTTTTGACTTTCATAATTCACTCCTTTGTCCATTCCCGCGCAGGATATTATCGTCTGAAGAACCGGTTCTTGTTTACAATGGATTACACCGAGGATAACCAGAACGCCGCCCCCGGCAGTGTCCAGGCCTCCAAGCTCAATGCCGCTCGCAAGGGCCCAGACTCTCAGAGCGTCACCAAAAGGTACGTCCTCTTCTAGCGATGGAATCAACTTGGCAAAGGTGCTCATGTATTCTCAATAGACTCCAGACCGAATTGATGACCCTGATGACCTCGCCAGCGCCCGGAATCTCCGCGTTTCCCTCTGCTGATGGCAACCTCATGTCTTGGACCGCCACCATCGAGGGCCCCGAAGATACGCCATATTCTGGCCTCACGTTTAAGCTGAGCTTCGCGTTCCCTTCCAACTATCCTTATGCTCCACCTACCGTCCTGTTCAAGACGCCCATCTACCACCCCAACGTCGATTTCTCCGGCCGCATCTGCCTCGACATTCTCAAGGACAAGTGGACCGCCGCCTACAACATTCAGACCGTCCTATTGAGCTTGCAAAGCTTACTCGGCGAACCCAACAAGTATGTCTCCTCACTTAGTAGTGTGGCAAGCAATAGAACATCCATTATTAACTGATACGTCTTCTACAGTGCATCTCCATTGAACGGCGAGGCCGCAGAGCTGTGGGATAAGGACCCCGAAGAGTTTAAGAAGAAGGTTTTGGGGCGACACCGCGACATTGAGGAGGAGTGAAGCATTTTATAGCGTGCAGGCTTTATGATTTTTACGTTATTGGGTATCTGGAGTCTCTGGAGCACACGTCAATCGTTTGATAGGGTATTTGGGTGTATTTTGCATTTCCACAACTAGGGCTGGGGAAAGGGGGGCTGTCCGTCCCTTTCACAAGCGCATGACCGGTTACAACATATAATAGAACCTGTCAAATTCATCATGACAAATCACCGCCTAACCAGGCTGCTTCCCGTCACTTTCCCTTCTGTAACAATCAGGGACTCTCTACCGCGGCAATTGTCGCCGAGGCGAGATGTTTCGTTGTGGAATAAAAAAAACCTTGTTGATCACATTGCCGTCTTTTATTTTAAGCGTGAAAAGCTAGAAGAGCCGGTTGCAACTCCGTAATGCCATGCCACCCCAGAACCATTCCCAAAGAGAAACAAGTTTTCTTTACTCCTCAACGACCTCAGTCGCAAGGCCCTTGGGGTTCTTGACATTGACTGCCTGAACGTAGCTGTACAACTTCTCCTTGGCACCCTCCTCGTCGTTTCGTCGTCGGGAGATTCGGACTCGGATTCTGTAGGCAACACCCTTAACACCCTGCTCCCAAACCTTCTTGTTGAGGGAGGGGTCGATCCGGACGTCAGAGGTACCCTGGGGGAAAGGAGTTAGCATGCATGGCCCATAGGTGAAGAGTTTCGTGTCCATCGCCCAGCAGTCAAACTGCGCTTATCGGGATGTCGCGGTTGGGAAGTCGTACCATGGCCTTGGTGGCGAAAGCCTTGATCTCCTTGATGGCACGGGGAGCCCTCTTCTTGAAGGTAACACCATGCAGCTTTACACATCAACTGTTAGCACTCCTTCTACATGAAATCCTGAATTATCTCCTCTGCGTCCTTTCCCTTCTTTCCCTCCTTTTTTCTGCGGTTCGATAATTCGTTTGGGTAATCGAGGCGACGTACTCTCTTGTGCATGTGGATGGTGTACTCGCGGGCAACCACGTCCGCAATGGCGGAGCGCTGAGTAGGCTTCTTTGACGACATTTCTGGATTTGATAATTAGTTTTCGAGTCGGATGAGAGGTGGCGTGGTTGCGAATGTTGAGGATTCTCTTGCGACCAGCGTTTGACAGAGATTCCGTATGTGAGAGGGAGAGAGGTTTGGTGCGCTTCGTACCTGCGGATCGAGTCTTCACGGTCTTGACGTTGGGAAAGGTGGTTGAAGTCGGAAATGCCAAATTCCACAAAATCTTTGTGCGTAGGGCAGGCTCGAAATTCCCGTGGTGGGGGTAGCGAGCCAATCATGGCAAAGTCGCTGCTGGCTCCACTGAAATTCACGTGATGGCCTAACTCGCGGCCGCATCCTGACCTGAGGCATCCATTTTCGACGCCAGTCTGCGCCCCAAGCGGAAATGAAACCAGCGCCAAACTAAATGACCCGTTCTCCATACTGCGTCCAAGAAAGCCATCGCCGCTGCATTCCAGCCATCACCACCGGCAACGAGCTACTACAAGCTGCTGTGTGACGGCGTCTCTTTCGGTCTCTCGCTCGTTTTGTCCTATCGCATCGTTGTTCGTCGCTTTCCTTTGCGCCCATCTACGCCGTTACTCCCCTGGCCGGGAGATTTCTTCCCTTCTTGCGAGCTTCTGTTGTTGCTCGTTGCACAAATTATTCCAATTAGCAACGGGAGTCCTAGGCTATAGCTGCAAAATTCGCTATATCAAGCTCAAGAAACTCGCTCGTTTTTATCGTAATCAACAATCCCATAACCCACCATGGCAGACAGTCGAGAAACCACGGCGTCAACCACGCCTCAGCCCGACATGACGCGCAACAGATTGCCGACCCTTTTCGAGGTTTTGAGCCGTCGCACCCTTCCTCCTGTTGATCTTTTCTCGTTCTATATTTATATGCGAGACCAGCAGCGATCTGTTGACTATCTGGACTTTTGGTATGAGCTATTGAGTGTAAGATAGCCAGAGTATGTGATGAAATACTGATAAATCGGCAGGCTGGATGTCTCACAACACATGTCGCTTTGTCGCCATTACGTCCGTGAACTTCGAAGATCAGTTCTTATAGCGACTCCGGACCTAGAGAAGACATCAAAGCGATCGTCTCAAATAATGGAGCTTGGCGACCTTGAGTCTCGTGCGGCTGGTCCATCGGGGTACCCAACTGAAAAGGAAAGAGATCACGACGCCCATATGTCGGCCTTCTTGCGCGAAGATCAGAGCCATGAGTCTCCCCAGACGCAGAGCGGCTCGAATCACACGAAGCCCAGCCCTCCATTCAGTCTATCTCACGATGCGACGGATTCAAACTCTCCGGCTCATACGGTTGCTCGACAGGATATTAGGGCCTCTGCCGAGAAAATTCTCTATACATTCTTGATGCCTGGAGCTGAGAGAGAAATTACTCTGCCCGGATCGATCACCCAGGACGTCACGGCTAACATTGAAGAGTACGGTCGAGATGATCCGGAAGTCTTTGATGTAGCCAAGGACTACGTATTCCAGGCGATGGAACGAGATGCGTTTCCCGGTTTCTTGCGAATGAAGGCATTGGGCAATCTTATTCCCCCGACGCTTGTTATGCGTCTCATCATTGGACTTGTCGCCATGTTTGGAGCGTTTTGGACTTCGTTTATCCTTATCTTTCTTGATAAATCTAGAGCACTTCGATGCTGGGTAAGTTTCATTCCAACCAAACACTAAACTTGCCTACGAAATATTTTGCTAACATGTCACCCTGCCATAGCTCATTCTTCCATTCACTATTGGCGTTTATTTCCTTGCGTCATATCAATACTCCCTAGACCCTATCTTGGCACTCATCGGATTCAGCGAGTACACGCCCTTTAACTTCTCGCGCATTAGAGAACCCTATGTTCGCCGCCTCCTTGCGAAGCGAGCTATGATGGTACTGGCTGTGACTCTCCTGATTGATGCTGGACTGTGTGTTCTGTTCATTCTTGTCCCGGGCAAGAGACTCTAAATCTTGCTTCGCATGTCTTTCTCAGCCAGGGCATGCCGGACATCACTGGCTTGTACGCAAAAGCTTGGACACAGGCCATCTCCGTGCGCGTACCGTCGAGAGCAAGATTAATTTAATTCAAATAACGACCGTTACGAACAATTTTTTATAGGGTTTCATCGGGCGACAGGATACCTTTCCCCTTAAACCAAGACCCGAGAAAGAGACCGATAGGGACTTTGGCGCGAGCTTTTAGACTTTTTTTTTATATATATATATACACACCCACACACATGTTTTCATTTCATTTTATCTGTATTACAGGCAAATTGTATCATCAGCCGTGGCTTGGAGTTGCTGGTTCAACGTTTTATATTTCTCAATAATATCAAGGTACTGGATGGCTTGCTACCTGTTAAAGTCATGTATTATATCATATTTCGTCGTGACTATCTAAATTTACAACACATTGGAAGTCTAAGTTCCGCTTATCTTGCCAACGTTCTGCCTTGCCTTACAACTTCCTCTTACTGGCTCTTTTTGCCACGTCGTCTGCTGGGTATAAGTCATCGATATCCATCAGCTCGGCATTCGACTCCGCACTCGAGGGGTCAGCCATGGAGCGTTTGCTAATGGCCCTGCGAGTCAGATTGTCTCGCGAGTATCCTGAGAGCATGTTTTTATCCTCACTCACACTTTCCACTAATGTTTGTAGCTTTTTGTCCGAGGCTCGTTTCTCTCTCTCTCGTACAGTGGCCGCATCGCGAATGCTCTTGATCTGCTCTTCGAGGTCCCCGAGGGTAGACTGGCAACGACCAGCCCAGTTTTGCAGGGCACTAATCATATCTGGGATAGTGCCGGGGGCGAGATCTCGGAGAGGAGCAACGCTTGTTACTGAGACGGCCTGGCGAGCAGGGTCGAGGGTGGCATGCAAGAGGCCGGCGTAGATGGCTGTGATGACGAGGTCCTCTACCTCCCGGGGTGAAGAGAGGCCTAGAGCCTTTTGTAATGCATCGTATGATAGGCTTGATCGGTCGCTAGCCAGAGATAGAAGCGAGAGCTGCCGCAGCTTGAGGGTCTGGGTGTCGTTCAGGGTGGGTAGGTCGGCAGTGGCATGGTACGTTCCGTAGGAGCCGTAGGAGAAGATTTGGAGAAGTGTGAGGTATGATGTGAATTCGGGGCTGGCTGCGAGGGCTTGGATCTGCGGTGTCTGGAGCAGCTCAGTGAAGATGAAGGTGTTTGGAGCTGAGGTTGCGCGAGTGACGAGATCGGCGGCAGCGCGGGGAGAGGTGGCTGATTTTGAGAGCGCGAGGAAAGGCTATATCATGCTTGGGTGAATATGAATGTCGTATGGAGGGGAAGCCTATTTATCTAACGGGGGTTCGTACCTCTAAAGCGTTCAACGCCTTGGTTTGCTCCATGATGATGCCGTTTCTGTGGCTGTAATTCTTGAAACGTGATGGCAGGCTAATGGATCTCGCTCTAGAGAGAGGCTGCCGCACGCTCAGTGCGGCGGGGAGTGGGGTAAGGTAATCTCGATCTGATAAGCGAGGCTGACAATTTGGAAGTTTATTGAATGAAGACACCAAAAACCAGTAGTAGTATATGGGTTCGGGATTTGGTGTGGGTTGCTGTTTAGTGCGGACAATCTACGGTCTGGATCTGTTTTGCGTGGGTTTGGGTGTAACAGGAAGGTTTGAGGTCTTGGAAGGCAGCGGTGCTAAGTGGTTGCTGGGCCTAGCTGCATTGGAGGGGCGTGAAACAAAATGGACTTGGGCATTTTAGGTTGGTGAAACTAAAAGTACCTACCAGTATTCTCGCTACCTCTACCTCATTCATCTACAAGTATTCATTGAATTGCGAACTTTTATCATGGAGAAAGCTTTTTCTTGAGCAACAAGAAGCTGAACGGGCTATGGTTATACCTCGGTAGGTAGGTAAGGTAGTAATTGTTGCTGCCGCTGATGCTTACTCCATACAAAATACCCAGTAGTGGGTACGTGAAGCTGTTGGACGCTGATAGCTCAGCTGGGCTCAGCTGTAAATGCCCCAGATATCTTCATCTGTGCTGCCAACATCTATGTACAAGCTGTACGTCAAAAATACGCACATCCATCACTAATCTCGATTGCTTTGACCCGAAGGATGATACGAGATAGATTACGACAAGCTCCAAAGGGCCGAAGGAACGGCTCTATCCGTGGAAGCAAAGTTCCGCAGAAACATTGCTACCAAACAGCTGCACGATGAAGAGGGGAAATACCGTTGGCATAGCTTGTCATCTTTTAGTTGACATCTACTAATGACTTGAGCTTAAACGAAATGGGAAACGTGTTTGCATGGAATGTTGATTACTTGGCAAAAGTACTGGCGATGTTACCTACTACTGTATCTAGCAGCAGCGGCATATTGGGGTTTGATGCATGCTGACCAGATAGAAAACAGAAGTAGCAGGGAGCGGATTAGGGCTCGCTGCGTGCTGACCAAGCGGAAACTGCGACATTGGCAATATTAACGGACTTTTGCATTCTCGGACGGCTTCACTCGTATCTACGAAATACGGTTGCAAAGGAGCTTGATATCTTGGCTTGTACGAGGCGCAAGAGCAGGTAGTTTATGTAGACTACTGGCCTAATCCGGCATCCAGGCGGTTGGGTAAGGTGTTATCCAGTAATAGCAGCGACTGCCCAAACGAAATGACGGCGGTCCTTCATCAGCATTTGCTAGGCGGGAGAGCGATTATTCAGCGAAGCACTGGCGCATCAGCGCTGATGAAACACGGGCCCAGCCTTTGTGCCGCCTGGGCTTCACGATAGGCGGTTGCTAGCCTCCCTAAAACATGAATAGTGCGACAGTTGCAACGCCTCCGTCTTCCTCCTATTTGGCATTTTTCACGTATAATTGCGTCCAAGTCGACAAAACACCCTTAGGCGTCTCTAATCTTTATTTTCTCTTTCATTTCTTTCATTCTCTTCTCCTCCACCTTGCGGCCCTGGCTGGTCTCATTGTGCTTTTTTCCCTTCCTACGTTATTGGCTGAGCCCGGCTGTTGCTGTTTCCGAAAGCCAAGCCTTGTCCCTTATTGAGCCACTTTATTTTCTTATTTTCTCACCTTTCCGGATACCACCACAAGCAGCGCTACTCGTGAGCGACCAACCGCGAGCCGGTCACACACCCATCTGAGGCCGGGCGTTCGTATTGGCTGCAGGATTTGGCTCTCTGTGGCGCTATTCACATCTTCGTGGGCTCCTTCTCTTCCTGGACTGTGCGTGGGAGGATTTATAATAGTACGGTAACTCAAGCACCCTTGCATTCCCTTGCGTCTCACCTCCCTCGTTGCCAGTATAAATGAGAATCATTACCTGTGCCCTGGTGGAGGGCTTGGACTGGGTTCCCCTCTAATGATAAGCGCCGCGGCTTGCTCGGCGAGACACTTTTTGCTGACGGAATCCGATCCGGCTAGGTACTATTAAATCCTCACTCCCAGCCGTTTGCGTTTTTTCTTGCGGAGCTGGTCTCTGAATAAATCCGACGCTTGGTTCGCTCACAGGCCCGGTTACCGAACGATCCAGCTTCTACTTTATTTCTTTATTACTCGTGCGATGCTTGCGGCTTCAAGGTGAACCACATTAAGAAAAAGGCTCTCCGCCGTCCCTACGCGGGCCTTTTGCTTTTCCGCTCGTGAGACAATATATAAGAGCCAAAGGAAAAGACAAAAACAAGTTGTAGAACCTGAAGAGAAGAATCATGGCTCCAGCATACATCAAGGTCCCCGGGCGGGATATCGATGAAGATGCGGGCCTTGCGCCCAAGAGTGCGCACATGGCAACGACCACTCTGCGCGTTGGCGGCATGACGTAGGTCGCGCCAGCTTCCATCCGAACTCAAAACGTTCCAAATAATGTTGTCGCTGACATGTTTTTCACTTCCACAGATGCGGATCATGTACGTCAGCCGTCGAAGGTGGTTTCAAGAACGTCAAGGGTGTCGGCAACGTCTCTGTCAGCCTTGTCATGGAGCGCGCCGTCGTCACGCACGATGCGCAGATTGTCAGCGCCGAAAAAGTCAGAACGATTATCGAGGATACCGGATTCGACGCCGAAGTTGTTTCCACAGACCTCTTGACCCCAGTTGTTCCTCGGTTTTCGGACAAGGTGACCGAGAGTGAAGACGACGGAGTAGTAACGACAACAGTCGCGATTGAGGGCATGACATGTGGCGCCTGTACCTCTGCCGTCGAGGGCGGTTTCAAGGATGTTCCTGGCGTCAAGACCTTCAGTATATCGCTCCTCTCCGAACGGGCCGTTATCGAACACGACCCGAAGCTTCTGTCAGCCGAAAAAATTGCTGAAATTATCGAAGACCGAGGCTTTGGGGCCGAAATTGTTGAGAGCAAAGCCAGCGCCAGGGACGAGGATCCGGCAAATACCGTTGCCACTACGACTGTAGCCGTCGAGGGAATGACATGCGGTGCCTGCACTTCTGCTGTCGAGGGAGGCTTCAAGGGAGTTGAAGGCGTCTTAAAATTCAATATCAGTCTTCTAGCCGAGCGTGCAGTCATTACTCATGACATCGCGAAGCTCTCTGCTGATAAGATCGCCGAAATTATTGAAGACTGCGGATTCGATGCTACAGTATTGTCTACCACTTTTGACGCCAACGACCACAATGGCACATCAACCACCTCACAGTTCAAGGTCTATGGTAGTCCAGATGCTGCCGCTGCAAAGGCTCTCGAGGAAAAGCTGCGAGCTCTTCCTGGTGTTCAGTCTGCTTCACTTAGTCTCTCTACGGATCGCCTTTCTGTCACACATACGCCTGCCGTCACCGGCCTTCGCGCAATTGTTGAGGAGGTAGAAGCAGCGGGCTTTAATGCCCTGGTGGCGGATAGCCAGGACAACAACGCACAGCTCGAGTCGCTTGCCAAAACAAAAGAGATTACAGAATGGAAAAACACCTTCAGGATCTGTGTCGCAGTGGCTGTCCCCGTCATGTTCATCAGCATGATCCTGCCAATGGCTTTCCCGAGCCTAGATTTCGGTGTCATACAGATCATCTCTGGTCTCTATCTCGGCGATCTCGTCTGCATGATTGCCATCACACCAATTCAATTTGGTGTCGGAAAACGATTTTACATTGCAGCCTACAAATCACTCAAGCACCGCGCACCCACTATGGATGTCCTTGTGGCTCTTGGCAGTTCATGCGCCTACTTCTTCAGCGTTATTGCCATGATCATTTCCATAGTCCTACCACCACACACTCGACCAGGTGTGTTTTTTGAGACTAGCGGCATGCTTTTCACTTTCATTTCTCTCGGTCGCTTCCTCGAGAACCGCGCCAAAGGTCAAACTTCAAAGGCTCTGTCTCGCCTCATGTCTCTCGCTCCGTCCATGGCAACCATTTATGCCGATCCCATTGCCGTAGAGAAGGCGTCAGAATCATGGGCCAAATCTGCTGATGAGTCTACCGACACCATGGCCCAGCGTTCAGATGAGGCAAATGCTTCAGTATACGAGGAAAGAAGCATCCCGACCGATCTGCTTCAGGCTGGAGATATCGTCGTTATTCGACCTGGTGATAAAATCCCGGCCGACGGTGTCCTTGTCAGGGGCGAAACCTATGTCGATGAGAGCATGGTCACCGGAGAGGCCATGCCTGTGCAGAAACGCTTAGGGTCCAACTTGATCGGTGGCACGGTCAACGGCAACGGCAGGGTGGATTTCCGTGTCACTCGAGCCGGTCGCGACACCCAACTCAGCCAAATTGTGAAGCTCGTTCAGGACGCCCAGACCACGAGGGCCCCTATCCAGAAGTTGGCCGACACTTTGGCTGGCTACTTTGTTCCTTTGATCTTGGCTCTTAGTTTACTCACTCTCCTTGTATGGTTGATTCTCAGCCACGCCCTCCCCCACCCGCCCATGATCTTCACGAAAGATAACAGCGGAGGCAAGGTCATGGTATGCGTCAAGATCTGTATCTCTGTCATTGTAATTGCATGCCCTTGTGCCCTTGGCTTAGCGACACCAACTGCTGTCATGGTCGGAACGGGTGTGGGAGCTGAGAATGGCATCCTCATCAAGGGCGGAGCCGCACTGGAGACAACCACCAAAATTACCCAAGTCGTATTCGACAAAACTGGCACAATCACGCGCGGAAAGATGAGCGTTGCCAAGATGGAGTTGGTTTCCGGTTGGAAGGGTGACTCGCTACGAAAGAGACTCTGGTGGTCAGCTGTTGGTCTTGCTGAGATGGGCAGCGAACACCCGATTGGCAGAGCCATCTTGGCTGCCGCTAAAGAAGGGCTCGGAATTCTTGATACTGAGAGTGCCATTCCCGGCAGCGTTGTTGACTTCAAGCTTACTGTCGGTGGAGGAATCAATGCCCTCGTTGAGCCAGCGTTGTCTGCTGAACGAACTCGCTACAGGGTTCTGGCCGGAAATGTCAAGTTCCTTGAAGGCAATGGTGTCGAGGTTCCTCAAAGTGCCATTGATGCCGCGGATCAAACCAACTCCTCAGCAAAGGGCAAGGGCAAGGGCTCGCCATCGGAAAATGTAAGCGCAGGAACGACCAATATCTTCATTGCCATTGATGGAAAATATACTGGCCACCTCTGCCTTTCGGATATCATCAAGGATGGTGCGCTCTGGGCCATCTCCGTGCTGCACCGCATGGGTGTCAAGACAGCCATGGTTACCGGAGACCAGCGGCCTACGGCCTTGGCCGTTGCGGCCGTTGTCGGCATCTCTCCTGAGAACGTATTCGCCGGTGTCAAGCCCGAACAGAAGCAAGCCATCATCCAACAGATCCAAGAGCAGGGTGAAGTTGTTGCCATGGTAGGAGACGGCATCAACGACTCCCCGGCCCTGGCTACGGCCGACGTAGGTATTGCCATGTCCAGCGGAACAGATGTCGCCATGGAGGCCGCAGACATCGTCCTGATGCGCCCCGACGATTTGCTATGCGTCCCGTCTGCCATGCATCTCACCCGACACATCTTCCGCCGCATTAAGCTGAACCTGGCATGGGCCTGCCTGTACAACATCATCGGCATCCCCCTCGCCATGGGCTTCTTCCTACCCCTCGGCGTTCACCTACACCCTATGGTGGCAGCAGGCGCCATGGCCTGCAGCAGCGTCAGCGTTGTGCTGAGCAGCCTGATGCTCAAGTACTGGAAGCGCCCCCAGTGGTTCGAGGAGAACTCGCTCGACGCCTCTGGCAACAGCAAGCTGCAGTGGAGGAGCGGCTCCGGCATTGTTGGCTGGGCGAGGGAGATGTTTGGCCGTGTTCGTGGCACGAAGCGCGGCGAGGGATACGTTGCCCTGGAGGATCTCGAGGCTTAAATACACGACTTTTTTTTGTGCAAGAAGTGCGTATTATAAATGCTAGATCTATTAGGCTGTGTTGAGTTGTGCACGCGCGCGGCATGGGTGTATAGTATGCAACGAAAGGTAGTGAAGTTGGATTTGTAAACGAAATGGTAATTGGCCGGACCAAGGAGCATAGCGTGGGTGTTGGACGAATAATGGCGTTTTAATTAGGGACGTAATATGAATAACCGAGATGTCTTTCGTATGTCATGCAACATGCCTCCTTTTGAGTCTTTTGAAGAGTAGCAAGTTCCGCTGCATAGGTGAATATTCAATGAGTCTGTAATAGTAACACGTAGAATTGTAGAAAGTTAAGAGTAGTTACAAATCACTTTTTCAAGATAAACATGACCGGAACTACTCATACTTTCGTAGAAATGTCATCATGCCTCAGACACCTCATTTCTATCTCTTTTAGCTCTAATGTCTTAGTCCAATAGCAAATATATATATATACACGTCTCCAAGCCAGCCCGCAGGCAATTTTACCCCCAGAATGCGTACAAGAGTAACCTCTGAATGGGAATATAAAAAAAGAAAAGAGAAGAGAAAAATAAAAAGAAATAAACAACCAATGCTTTCCTAAAAAACCATAGTACAAAAAATGAAACTCCCGAGCCAGAAAAGACGCCAAAAAACCATGCCCTATATCCCATTCTTAAAACTCCAAGTCTGGGTTTCAAACTAGTCCACCGGCTCCCAGAGTCGGCCTATTCTCTTCCCCTTCAAAAAGCAAATCGTTATGAGGTTGGCAGAGGTCTCTCCACGCAACAAACTCACCATCCAAGTCTGTCCAGGCGCCACCGAATTCATCATCAGGGGTATCGCCAGCTGGATAGTACTTCTTCGGAACCCACTTCCGGCCATCAATGAGTTTATGCGTCAGTGGTTCGCCGGCCTGTGAGGCCCTCACGGCGGCTTTGAGTAAAGATTTGACATATGGATAGAACCACAGCGTGGGATACTCAAACTCGACGAATTCCTTGGGGCCAGTGCAATGCCAAAGGCCGTAAATATGATGGGTGATGAAGTTGACGCCCAATTCGACAACGCTAAGCCAGTCTGCCGATGTAGACCCCGGGTGAGCTTCTGGGATGGCGTCGTATAGCTTGCTTAGCGACGCAACGATGCTCTTGGGCATCTTGATGGTGGGAGGCTGAAAGAAAGGTCCCTCTTCGCGGACATCAGCGGTAAGCTTGGCTGTCAAGCCAGATTCGTTGAATTGCACATATCCAAAATATGGCTGATATCCAGCCCTGGTTTGGAACAGCGCAGACTCGTACTCAATGGCAACATGGTACTCGGTCGTCTGGAAAGGATTGGTCTTAGCCGGAATGATCTTGTCAGGTGGAAATTCAGGGATGTCGCTGCCCATCACCCTCGAGCGCCAATATTCCTGTCGACCCCAAACATTGGCCATGTAGTATTGGTCCGATTCCCTGAACTCGTACAAAGGATCATGCGTGGCCCTGATCTCGTCCATTGTAGCGGCAATATATCTCCTTAGGTCGCCAATGGGCCCCATGATTGTCCCTGAATTCAGCCACCGCGGGTCGGCGTAGAACATGGCATTGTCTCCCTTGTCCAGACCCCAGGCAGTTGGTGCTATGGGTGATTCGGGGGCACTCCAGCATCGAGGCGCTACGGGATCAATAGGCCAGCAGATCTTGTCAGGCCCCAGGAAGACGGTCTGGCGAAGGCCACGCCTGTGGAGCTCGCCAACACTGATATCAAAGCGCTGCGCCAGGTGGGCATCAGCACGCTCGGCAACTTGAAAGTACCTCTCGACCATGATCTCGGGGGGTAGTTGAATGAGAATATCATAGCCATCCACGATGATTGCTAAATCGTCGTCCTCATCGGGAGGCAGCGAGTTGAAATATCGCTCCATAGTTCGCAGCTTGGCAAGGTGAGTCTTTGCGGCATCGAATTCGTCAACTCCATGCCAGCCAAGCAGAGTAGGGACTGGATAGCGGTTGACGGCCGAGGAAACTAAGTTGTAGCAGAAATGTAGATTCGGCTGGCTGGCCGGGATGAGATAGTGCAGCCTCGACGTCTTTGGCTCTGGAGCAGAATCCGGGGCAGAATCTTGATTGGCTTTCGAGGAGTTTGAAGACGGCGCTATTAGAGATGCCGGTAGTGTTGCATTTAAGAGTTTAGAACCGTGAGGTAACATAGCAATGAGTCCCTCCTGATGATACATTGATATCAGCTCTATGCGATAACATATATACGAAGAGCCGGGAACTAGGGGATATGGTCACATACAGGATCAGGATACGAGTTGTAGTAGAAGGCTATAGCAAAGAATAAGGCAATTAATGCGGCAACGAAGACGTTTCGCCGCCTACCTGAGGAGGCAATCATGCTTGACAGTGGGAGCGTCGACGACCAACGGCCGAACGACAAGACGGAGTAATGGAATTAAGTCAACTTAGGAGAAAGGAGAGAAGAAGTAAAAAGAAAAAAAAAAAAAGAGAGAGAGAGAGAGAGAAAGAGAGAAGAAGAGGAGGAGGAGGATATGGCAGATGGAAAGTCAAAAAGATTGAACGTGGTGCAGAGCACACAGGCTGATTACAAAAAAGATGGAAATGAGCGGCAGGATCGAAGTACAAGGTCAACTTGTGCGATCCGCATGAGACCAAGACAAATGGGAAGGTCGCAGGCGTCCAAGAGCCTTTTCACACGAGAATGAAGAAAAAGAAGAAGGACGAAGAGGAGATCATCGTGTCAGCCATAAGTCCTTGAGATTCGGCGGGTGCGGCGTCGCGACTGGAAAGTGATCGTCGCCATGTCGATCCCTCTATCATTCTCCTGTAAGTGGGCGCCGGTATTGGTGGGTTGAGAAGCCAGCCGGCGAAGAGGCAAGAAAGCACTTGTACATTCTGGGAAGAACCCTGAGTAATGTGTATTGAGTAGAATAAGATGAAAGTTTTTTCTAAGCATACTGTGCAGAATATGATAAGAGACGGACTAATGATCTTGGCTCAGCACTGTTGCGATGGATCTTAGGTTTGGATCTTCAGGTGGATTTTCCTCTTGGGGACGCTAGGTCATGCCTGGATCCTCTTTCTTTCTTTCTCATTTGTCGCTGCCCCTGGTGGTTTGGGAAGGCTATTTCGTACAGTAAGAAAGTCTTTTTGATTGGATTACTGTTTGGGGCGGGAGTTGCTGATGCTTCAATGTTTGATATAAAATGACCTACTTTGGATGGCGGAGATGCAGCCAGACAAGGAGCAGCCGGCGGTGTAGTGCCTGATATAAAAGGAATTCTACCGCTGCTGAGATGCGACAAAGGGCTTGTCTACAAGGTAGGCCAGAGATATGCTTATTTAGAGGTATTGGTTCCTTGTAGCATGGCCATTATACCGGGCTTCCATTGATCCCCTTATATCTCGAGGATGGAGGTGGGATTAAGCTGCATCTCTATTCCCTGCAGTTGGGCTCTGCGGATCACTCGTTATCAGTAATCGTGGTATTGAGACACCCGCTGCCCCATCAAACTTGTCAGTCGGTATGGGGTACACGTGCTACTCTCCTAGTACAACGACAATCAGCTGTCAAGTGCCTGTATCATCGGCTTGGATCTCTGCAGTGGTCGGTAAAGTGCATACATATAAATCACGTACAGTAGCCGAGAGTAACAAAGCCTTGCAACGTCAAACTATCCGAGATAACTTGGTGCCATTGCAAGGATCCTCATATCAGAAACAGCCGGATAAGCACGCAATTCTGGCCTCTGACATGCGTACCTCCCTCTCCCGTGCTAGGAGATGCCAATCGCTGCAAAAGGGCGCGGGAGATGGACCAATTTGGCAGATGGACAATGTGCAGATCCGACGATCTCTCCTGCATGGCTGGTAACAGGGACCTTGTATACTTGTGCTGTGTCCTTGCTGTCCGTGCCAGTACAGTACGACTTTCTGTATTTCTATTCTTTTTTAATTTTCAGGTGCTGGATAGTAATAGTATGCAGTGTCATAAAATCGTTTCCAGGCCACTCTGTACGGGTGTCGAGCGTCCAATGTCAGGTGTCTCGGCTACCAGTTGGTTGG
Organism: Trichoderma asperellum; assembly: GCF_020647865.1. Lineage (NCBI taxonomy): Eukaryota > Fungi > Ascomycota > Sordariomycetes > Hypocreales > Hypocreaceae > Trichoderma > Trichoderma asperellum. The sequence continues at coordinate 2,294,594 of NC_089417.1, forward strand.
CTGTGAGTGCGGCCCGCGACGTCGGCTGTTTCGGAGAATATTGCGCCGAGATTGAAGCAGCGTATAGCACTTGGCATATGACGAATGCTCTTTCGTAGATGCATCAGGACACTGCGAGAGCAAAGCAGTATAAAAAACCCCCAGCATCAGGCGCAGAGCGAGGATACCGAGGAAGCAGTCGCCGCTTTCAACGGCATTTATATATAGGTACACATGTATTATGGGGACCAAAAGCTTGGCGAAAACTTACACCGACACACAAAAGATGCGACAAGCTCGACGCTGATCTGGTGGCTGCGCAGCCTTATGTACCGTGTAGGCGTATAGGTCTCCGTTCTGCGTCAGGAGAGAGCCAGCATGATATCTGTGTTTGTTTGCGGTGCGATGCATCGTGTTTCTATTCCTGTGCACACACGTCATTTGATTATACATACGAGGCAGCAGCAGCAGACTCGTCGCACTATGGCTGCCATACATGCAAAGCGCTTCGTATCAGTTTAGCATTCCACTCTTGTCGGAACATTATGCTGGCAGCAGTACAACTCCCGAAGCAGCCGGCTATAAGGAGAGCCGCAGAGGTGAGCTCCGGACAGAGACAGTCCTGCCCTCTCTGCCAAGACAAGCACAGACGCGACAAACAACATCGAGGTGCTGAAGAGCAGCTCTCGCTATTTAGCCAGCGTGTTCTTCCAGGGCCGTTCAGCGCCGATGCCAAGACGCCGGCGCTGACACTGGATGATATTCCAAGGCAGGGCCCCCCGGTCTCGTGCGCTGGGCCAGTTTGCTATTCGCCTGCTGCGTGGTTGGGAGGCATGAATGTCCACCGCCAGGCAAAAGTCGAGCGTGCAGGAGACGCTGCAGTCCTGCAAATACAGCCCAATCGTCATTCCGTCATCCATCTTTGCGTCGTGTCCCGGCGAGCAGCCCGCCCGCAAGTGCGTCCTGTCATGTACGGGACATGCCCACAGCCCCCTCGTTTATAAACCGCCTGTCTCAGCATGTAGACCGCAATAGCCCGGCTTCAGCGCAATACAGTGGCCTCTAGCGTCCCCTGGTGTCCTTCAGCAGGGCCCAACGCACCATAAACCCATCCAATTAATCCCCATTTCAATGTCCCTTTAACCGCGGTGCGGAAGCGCGGCTTCCAGCGTGCTCCGCTGCCAAGACCTCGCACAGTGCAGACAGCTTCCGCCGCACGGGACGACGCAAGCAGCCACAGCGCCCTTGGCTGCTCCGTCAGGCGTCTTTAGCGCACCTCAGGCCCGCTAGCTGACTCCAGCCGGCCCAGTGCTAAACTCGCGCCCCAGCCAATCCCTTCTCCTAATCGTCCTGCAGCGCCCATTTCGACCTTCAATCTCAACAAGGTCCACGCCACATTTTCCTCCTGTTCGACGCTCTTCCCCTCCTCTACCTCCATCCACTGCTTTTTCTTCTTTTCGTTTTCAGGTTTGAGAAACCAACGTGTCCCTTGAAAGACCGTGTCTGCGCCGTCCTTCGCAGCTCCAAATCGTCGCTCGCTCTTCCACCCCGCCTGGCCTTTTGTCTGTCTTGGAGATTCGGAGCCCCCCGGCTTTAATAGTGGTTTGCCTCGTTTTTGCTGCTTCTTGCCATTGCGTCGTTGCCAGCCAACTGGACGACATACGAGTTCTCCGCACGCGACGACCTCGTATCCATCTGTGGCCGCACCCTTGCCAGGCCCAGTCGACAATCTACCACCGAATCTTGCTTCCTCTCGGCTTTTGGCGAGTTATGCTAGCAGGGCCGCCTATAGGAGCTTGAGCCTCTTATACACAAACCTCAGTTCACGCCTCGTTTTCCCAACTTATACGCCCGATTGCATCGGCAGACACCTCGCCCATCATGTCTCGGCGCTCACAGGACGTCGCGCTCCTGACTCCCGAGGAGCAGGACTTCAAGGACGTTGAAGCTGGAAAAAGCGAGAGCGATCCCCAGAATCAGAACCTCGATCATGAATACTCAATACCTAGCACCGTCAAGTTTACTTGGCTGGGAACCTATTTTTTCCTCTCTCTTGTCCTCACTCTTTACAACAAATTAGTCCTTGGCATGGTAAGTTCTATACCCTTCATATGCCAATTCCAAGGCGGTGATGCGATACTTCCAACGCAAACCTTATATGATAAAATGATCCCTTCTCGCCAATCGGTTGCTAATATGTCTTGACGGATTTAGTTTCACTTTCCCTGGCTTCTGACGTTCCTCCACACGTCTTTCGCCAGTGTTGGAACATATGTCATGCTGCAAATGGGCTACTTCAAGCTGTCACGCCTCGGCCGTCGCGAAAACCTTTCCCTCGTTGCCTTCAGCGCTCTATTTACCGCCAACATCGCCGTCTCCAACCTGTCTCTGGCCATGGTGTCTGTTCCTTTCTACCAGACGATGCGCATGCTGACCCCCATCTTTGCCATTGTCATTTTCCGTGTTTGGTATGGCCGAACATATAGCACAATGACGTACCTCTCTCTCGTTCCTCTCATCATTGGTGCTACTATGACCACCGCTGGTGAGATGAGCTTCTCCGACGCCGGATTCCTCCTTACCATTCTGGGTGTCATCCTTGCCGCTCTCAAGGTAATTCAACAGCAGGCCAAGCTTCCCTCGTACATTAACAAGGCTAATCAAAATATTACAGACTGTTGTTACCAACCGATTCATGACCGGGTCATTGGCCCTCCCGCCCGTCGAATTCCTCATGCGCATGTCTCCCCTCGCCGCTCTCCAGGCTCTGGCCTGTGCCACAGCTTCCGGAGAGGTTGCCGGCTTCCGCGCACTCGTCAGAAGCGGCGAAATTCATCTTGGTCCCGCGTCTGCTTCTCTGGCTGGCAACGGTTTCTTGGCGCTACTTCTCAACATCTCATCGTTCAATACCAACAAGCTGGCCGGCGCCCTGACCATGACCGTCTGCGGCAACCTCAAGCAATGCTTGACTGTCATGCTGGGTATTTTCTTATTCAACGTCACTGTTGATTTCCTCAATGGCGCCGGTATGGCCGTCACAATGATTGGAGCTGCCCTCTACAGCAAGGCTGAGTTGGACAATAAAAACAAAAAGAAGCAGCAGCAAGAGGCCGCCTTCAAGCCTACTGAGCAGAGGTAGCCACTATTGGCTGCGTAACAAACTTCAGCATTTTGATATATCCTTTTCTTTTCTCTCTCCCTTAATGATACACTATAAAGATGGATATTTGAAGAAAAAAGCCGGTTGGAGTATTAGGGACAGCAATTCGACCCGACTCATGCTTAACCACGAACCAGAGATGCTTCTAATGGCTGGATAAGCCCCATGTTTTAATATACACATTTGTCTATTTGCTGCCGGTTATAGGCAGCTTCAGAAAGAGATTTTGGTGGGCTACGGAAGTTGTCACGATCAGATGGGATATGGCGTTAGGGAGATGATGATACTCTAGCAACACAACAATGGGTCCTGTATCCGCGGGTGTTTGATAAAAGTTGCCTCTAGGATAGCTCGAGGCATGGCTAATTTTCTTTTTTATCTTCTATGTTTAAATTTTTCTACTCTGACTCCTTTTTTTTTTCAAAGAGCATTATCCATACGTCGATTATGCAGTATATGAAACCAATCTCAAAGAAATGATGCCAGCGATATTATACCCCGTTCCTGTCTCAGCTCAAGCAAAGCACAGCACAGCACAGCCACAATCCTCAACAAGAACTTCTATCTTTTACATTTCCGTGCTTTTCCTAAAACCAACCCCTGAAGACGAGCCCGGCAAATCGGCGCGCGGGAAGAGCCACTTTTCGGCGCTTGCCATGCAACATATAATTTGAACCTGCATAAGTGTGGCTGCTGGTAGCCGAGACTATCGAAACGCCTTAGTTGCTGCTGCGGCACATTTTTTTTTCTGCGCTTGCGTAAGATTGGTGCCGATAGTAGTCGGGCGGACGGGGACTATTGAGTGCGATGGTGGGGGTTTTTTCGAGCTTTTTTTTCTTTGGCTTGATCTTTTTTTTTGTTTTTCCCCTGATAATAAGGCTGATGACAGGAGCCTAGCGATTAATAGCAAGCTACTAGCATAGAGCTGAGATGGAGACATTGATTTGATGGCTAGATAAAAACAGCACATGTACTGATTACAATCAATCTTTAGCTCAAATCAATGCAGATTCAAAGGCTACATACCTACAATGTACAGTGTTAAATCAGATTGCTACGTGCGTGAGAGTGACGCAAACTTTATAATCAACATACTTCGTATTTTGTGCTGCCAACGCTGAATCAGCCCTAGCCTAACGCCGTAAATTTCCATCAATCGCTATCAACAAGTAAGTCTCGAGTTTAAATATCCTGAAGACGTTCAGGGGAAGATATTACAATACTAATACTAAAGGCCCTTCCAATAAAAGATAGCCAGGAAAAGCAACGCCAAATTAAGGATGCTCAAGCTCCTAACGCTCCAGAATCAAAAACAACAACCAACCCTTTTCCTTTAAAGCCCATAAAACATGCATGAGAGATGAGATCAATCCACATCTTCCATCTGGCCGCTGTACCGTGATCCTAAAGCACTGTCTTGTCTGAGGTGCCAAATGCCGCGTCTAACATCCTCGAGAGTAGCATCGCCCTCCAAGCCTAGCGCGCGGGCCAGGATCTCGAGGTCGCTTGGGGCTAGGGCCGCGTGTCTCTTCTCCCCAGCACGATCTACCGGCACTGACATGCCGACCAGTGGCGGTGCTACAAGCAGTGGTGTCGTGAGCACAGCCTCCCCCGGCTTTCCGTTGGGGCTCCAGGTCACATCAGCTCCAGCGCAGTTGGTGCTGTTGCTACTGCTATTGTCATCGCTGCGCTTGCTGCGCTCCAGCATTACAAAACGAAGGCCAACTTCAGTGACTGTGACGAGGATGCTGAGAACAATGAGTGCAATAATGATCCAAGTGATGTAGCTCATCTTGGCATCAGCATCCGAGTCGGAAAGAATCTCTGCCAGGTCCAAGAATACACGACAACGCTCGTTGAGTACCTTGATGCGAAGATCTATCTCCAAGTACTCGCGGATAGCCTCGTACAAGGGGTGCAGTGTAGGCTCCGAGTCCCAGAAGAAGTTTGGCACGTCGAGGATATTTGATGCTATTATCCAATGTTAGCTCGATGGAATCATCACTACACACTCGACCATATGCAAAGAGAAAAGGTCCAAAGGGGAGAGGCAAGGGTGAAATGTATACATACAAAGGTTGATATCCACGCGGCTTTTGAAAAGCCGACCGATAATCTTGACAATCTCAGTCCTCGTCATGCCCAGCTCTCCAGTCAGAGCCAGAGTCTTGGGTACATGCTGCGCATCAAGCATCGTCTCAATCATTCTCTCTTCAAAAAAGCAGAGCTTGGTGCTCTGGGCAATTGCATGGCTGATAGTCAACTTGATCATATGGTCTGATCGGGGTAGCAACGTGATCATGTCGTTAAATATTCGCGGCCGCTGCACGTCGGGGCTATATTCAAAATGGAACTCTTCAGTCTCGTAGTCGCCTTGGTCCAGAGGTCTTGAGAGCAGGTTGACGCCGTCTTCAGCATCAGCAAAGGTCAGATCCGCGAGAATGTCCTTTTCTTGATGCTCTGTGAAATTCCAGAAAACAACGACTCCATACGAATAGACAAACATCTCTGCAAAATTTTTTGCCTCGGGCGCAAGGCGATTCATCTGAGAGGAAAGACCGTCGTCTATAGGGTGATATGAGCTCTGCGGTGACAAAAGGCCATCATCGGGCGATAAAGGGCGATCCGAAAAGGCAGATGGTCTTCCTTGGCCATTGCCAGAACCTTCGGTGGCGGATGTATAGGCGTCGTGATCAAAGTAGCCTTCGTGGTGATCCCGTTGTTCGCTACGCTCAATTTCCAGATCAAGAACTGTTTTCCCCGTTCCAGGTGTCTTTAGTATTGGCCGGCTCCGTACTCTGTAGCCTTCGATCCCATTCATCAGCGGAAGAGCATAGATGGCGTAAAGACAGTCGTCGTAGAGCTTAGTCTTAGCTTCGTGCTTCTTCTTCAAAAACTCTGCCGTCTCCTTTGTTTTGAATGCTTGGGCAGTGCAATATGCCGTCAGCCGGCTGACTTTGTCTGTCCTCTGCAATTTAGGTAGGCGTTCTGCATAGCTCTTCCCGCGAATGCCACCCCTTTTGCGAAGCACATCCAGTTCCTCGTCCCTCAGTGGCCGTCCATTCTCGTCCTGTAGTCTCAGATTGGCCGCTGCCTCTCCTTCCAACTCCTCGTCCTCTTCATCCCTTTCGTCGGTGACGGGTAATAGGACCAGCTTTTCACTAATTTTGGTCGTTCGCGAGGGGATTGGTTTGCCAGTGCGGGATGGGGCGCTGGGCAGGCCACCAGCTGATATTCGTCGGGCATTGGGAGGAATCCCGCCGGATGTATGTGGCCTCTGTGCTGGTAGGGGTGGTCCGCGAGGCTGGCCTGATGGAATCTGAGTATCGTGCTGCAGGATGTTATCAACGGTCATGAACCGCATCGGCGTCCGGCCAGGGGTACCAGACGACGTGCCAGGACGCCTCGGTGACCTTCGCTGATCCGCCCTCTCTCTCGCATCAGTGACCTAATTCATCCATAGTCAGTACATCCCAGTTTGCCTATCAATTAAGCTTCGGGGTTTGGGGCTGGGAGTCGTACCAGCACGGATGGCCTCTGTTTCGCCGACATGATGGGCACAGGCGTGGCGCAGACAGGCACAAGGCGACGATGTCGGCTACTGGAAGAGGTGTGCAACGATGCCAGAAACCGCTTCCGTGCGTGCAGGAGGCGATGTGGAGGCGCCGATTCGATCACACTGCAGAAGCGTGAAGTGCAGCAGCCGCGTCAAAAGTTTAAGAGAATGAAGAGGTTGTCGCCAGCTCCAGCTGTGACCTCATACGGCCCCACCACTGTTTTTTGTGTGCTCGAATTTTTACTGCTACCCTAGAGTAACATGGAAAATTCACTTTTTCGCTGGTTTTGTCTACACAGGATTAAGAGAATTATAATGGCGGATATTCCTATAGAGCAGGTATCAACTATTTTTTTTTTTTTTTTTTTTTTTTTTTTTTGTGTGTCCTGGTCTTTTTGTCTTCTACCTCTGGTCTTTCTCTCTCACCCTACCACAGTACTCTTGGACAGCAAGCCTTTCTTCCATTATATGTGAACAGAAAAGCCGCCTCTAATTGCGGCCCCTAAAAAAAATCGGAGTCTACTTAGCGCGCCGACCACTACTCCATACCTTACAGAATCAGAATCCAGGCACTGGCCGACTTACACCTAGTCGGTAATATATTGGCCAATGGCACATGAAACACACTGTAAGTTTTTACCAAACCACATGTCGCTAATTTTAGAGGTACAATTTTGTGTTTTAGCTTAAATTTGCACGGTGGGCGAAATGCAGCATCCTGCTGAGCTTTCTCCATAGCGCTATTATTGCCAATTCAACCGTATGACGTCGTTCTGGATGTGCTCCACCCATGGATAAAATATCTGTACGTTGTACTCCGTATGGAATCATGAATTATGCTTATGAAAAGTTAATTCACAGTCGAGAGATTGATTATTAGTAGGCACTGCGCGTAATATTGCTCGAGGTCCATCATGGAAATCCTCCGTGTTCGTCGCGATTCCGGCTTACCATTTCATACCCTGCTCAAAATTCAGGAGCACTAACAAACTCTTCTCCAGCACCCCCCTTTATGCCAATATCAAAACAAACAAAGCGCCTCGGCTTTGCTCTTGGCATAGCGCCGCGTATAGACCCTGCTCCATAGTTTTAGATAGATTTACATCGTGATTTTCCTGCAGAAGCATGCAAGCAAATATGACAGACAGCGCCTCTCAGAGCAGCGCTGGATCGTCAAGTAAGTGGAGAATCTAGCACGCTGCAGCCAATAGCATGGCATAGATCGCATCGTTGCTAGGCGGTTGTCCCGGCTGTTTGTTTACATCTATTCGCTGCCCAACGGCAATGCAGCTCTAATGCACACAGACCCCGCGCTGCGGTAATCCCCTGCTCTGCCGCCCTCTAGCAGGTGACTAAATATTGCCAAGCAGAAAAATAAAGAAAAGAAAACATCCATCTGTGACGGCATTCGCAGCCCTTGACAACCTGCTGAGCGGCTTTTGGGTGGTCTCCTTTTGTTGATTGCACAACCTGCACTTACTTGTAGCTCGACATTATTAGGCTCTCCCGCCCTACGCGCATGTCTTAGAGATCTCTTGTTTCCCTGCGTCGCGCCGCTGGTCGCTGCTCGTATTCCCTTTTTTTTTACACCTCTAGTCGTTCCACTGCCGTCACAGGAAGGATGACTTGATAGAGCTTCAGAAGAATCCCCCCCAATACCCGCGCCGGATCATACATCATATAGACGTTTATATCAAACACAGCCCATTCTGGGCGAGACACTAACACTCCTCCAGCAGCATGTCGTCCTATCGAAATAGCCCTCGGCGACAATCTCATGCCATCGATCTGTCCGCGGCCTCCTCCAGCATCAATCGCAACAACTCGACAACCTCGTCGGCCTCTTCTGGCTACTCATACTCCTCTGAAAACAGTGCTCACAGCCAGTCTACATCTGCAAGTAGCATTTACGGATCTCATACTGGCCATAAGCGCGGCCAGAGCGATGTCATAGCCCGAGCACGATTCTTCGAGACGGGGGAGGTGAGCGGCTCCAGTTCGAGCAAAGGTCAAGACAACCCCTATGGCTCAATCCGACAATCGCTTCGCCCTCTGCCGCAGGCTCCAGCTGCTTCTCCCACCAAAGGCCCAGCGACACCACCTCATCTTTCTAAGCCGCGCGAGAGAGGCCAGAGCATAGATATTGGCCGGTTATCGCTGTCACAACCCGATGGATTCACCTCGTCCACAGTGACTCCGACTCCCTCACGGCCTTTGCCGCCACGACCGACATCGATGTTCATGCCTCGGGCCGAGCCTGCTATTCCAGAAGACGAGGTTGTGTCGCCGACGCAGCCCACAGTTCCGACTCACAGCGCTCACATAGCTAGGCCCGATCTTGAGCGGCTGGGCCGATCTTCAACAAGCCAGCTTCGAACGCTTTCTCAACTTGCCAAATCCAAAGACGCAGAGGACTTTAGCATCACTTCGCCTGCGCAGGAAGTAGCTGGTCTTCGCGGAAGGCGGAGGCTACAGCGCGCCGACAAGGCTGCTGGTGGCCGCGGCTCCAAGACAAACTATGGGTGGGAAGGCCGTAACTGGATGGACAAGCAACGCCAGTTCCTTGCGGCATATGAATACCTCTGCCACATAGGTGAAGCCAAAGAGTGGATCGAGGATGTCATCCAACAGACTCTTCCGCCCATTGTTGAGCTGGAAGAGGCATTGCGAGATGGCGTTACGCTGGCAGAAGTGGTGGAGTCTCTCAACCCCGACAGGCGATTTCGAATATTTAGAAACCCAAAGCTGCAATTTCGACATTCCGACAATATTGCCATCTTCTTCCGTTATCTGGACGAGGTGGAGCTGCCTGACCTTTTCCGTTTTGAGCTTATAGACCTCTACGAAAAGAAAAACATCCCCAAAGTCATTTACTGTATTCACGCCCTGAGTTGGCTTCTCTTTCGAAAAGGAATTGTTGATTTCCGTATCGGTAACCTTATCGGGCAACTGGAGTTCGAACATCATGAACTGGAGGCGATGCAGAAGGGATTGGACATGCTTGGGACTAATATGCCCAGCTTCGGCAATATGGGGGCTGATTTTGGAATCCCCGAACCAGAACCAGAGGAGACAGAAGAGGAGAGGATCGATCGCGAACTGGCAGAAAACGAAGATGTAATAATCGACTTCCAGGCTCAGCTTCGCGGTGCATTGCTCCGGTTGAAACTTGGCGAAATGATGCAAGGATTTTGGGACGAAGAGGAGTGGCTGATTGACTTACAAGCAAGAATTCGTGGCGGCTTCACCCGTGAAATCATGAATTACCGACTACAAATGAGGCAATCCGCTATCCTCGTCCAGAGCCTGGTCCGCGGATTCCTTGTTCGAAGGAAGCTTAAGAAGAGTGACCAAGATAGGAAAGCCGCAGAACCTGCTATCTTAGCCTTCCAGAGCATGCTTCGAGCACAGAAAGTTCGTCACGAGATGCAGGGCCTCAAGTCTACCATGGCCAAGTGCGATGCTCCTATTAGGGCCATTCAAGCTATGTCCAAGGGCTTTCTGCTGCGCAAATCTCAGAATATGCAGCAGCAAGAGACGGCAAAGGCTACGACGGAAGTGCAAAATCTCCAGGCGCTCGCTCGAGGCATGCTGAAGCGTCACCAGATCAGTAAAGACGTACGCCAGCTAGAGAAACACACACGAGGGGTTGCCAGCCTCCAAGCTGCCGTTCGGGCAACATTAGTACGAGCAAGAATCGAGAGGCAGCAACAGGAGCTTGAGTCGTTTACCGATGTATTTACATCGCTACAAGCCGCCGCTCGAGCGGCATTCGTTCGGGCCAGAGTTGAACAGCAACAGCAGGATCTTCACGCTTTGAGTGATGTATGGACGTCGCTACAAAGCGCGATTCGTGGCCGCGCTGCCCGAGATCAGCAAGAGGTTCTTAAGGCTGAACTGGCGGAGCATGTGCCCATGATTGGTGAGCTCCAAGCGGCGATGCGCGCGGCCGCTGTGAGGCGAGACATTACGACTCGTCTCGACGGCTTGAAGGAAAATGAAGCTGAGATTATCGAACTCCAAGCGCTTATAAGAGCCATGTTTGAGAGGCGTAGAATCCTTGCCATTCAGCAGCACCTCGAACAGGAGGAACCGGCAATTACAACACTTCAATCGCACATCCGAGGTTGTCTGTACCGAGGGTACCACGCTGATGTGTTGGATGAACTGGCATCTCACGATGCAGAGACAGCCGAATTCCAAGCTATCCTCAAGGCCATGATGGAGCGTGCAAGAATAGACGACCTGCTTACTGAGCTCCTCGAAGAAGAGGACTCCATTGTCATATGCCAAGCAGCTGCCAAAGCTTTCCTGATTAGAGCCCGGTTCGAGGAGAAGATGCGGTACTATGAGGAAAATATGAAAAAGGTCATCAAGATTCAGAGTTTTATGCGTGCCAAGGTGCAAGGCGAGGCGTACAAGAGCCTCACCACGGGCAAAAACCCACCGGTCAGCGCCGTCAAGAACTTTGTGCATTTGCTGAACGATAGTGATTTTGACTTCAACGAAGAAGTCGAGTTTGAGCGGATGCGAAAAACTGTAGTCCAGTCTGTGCGACAGAACGAGATGTTGGAACAGTACATTGATCAACTGGATATCAAGATTGCTCTGCTGGTCAAAAACAAGATCACGCTTGATGAAGTCGTGCGCCACCAGCACACCTTTGGTGGCCACTCCATGGGTCTGTTAGCCAACTCTACGATTGCATCGGCAAATCAATTTGACCTTAAAGCTCTCAATAAAAGCTCCAGAAAGAAGCTGGACTCGTACCAGCAACTGTTCTTCAGCCTACAGACGCAGCCCCAGTACCTTGCCCGACTATTCAAACATATCCGTGTGCAAGGGACGGCCGAAAAGGAAACCAGACGCATTGAGCTTCTTATGATGAGTCTCTTTGGTTATGCTCAGAAACGACGAGAAGAATACTACCTTTTGAAGCTGATAGCTCGAGCAATAAGAGAGGAGGTTGAAAGTGCATCAAGTGCTATGGAGTACTCTCGGGGTCACTATTTCTGGACCAAGCTGCTCACCAACTATACACGGTCTCCGCGGGATCGCAAGTACCTCCGATCTCTCCTGGGCCCCTTGATCCGCGACAATATTATCGATGACCCGGCCCTTGATCTGGAAAGTGACCCGATGCAAATATACAGATCGGCAATCAACAACGAGGAGCTTCGAACCGGACGGCCAGATCATCGACCACTAGATGTGCCACGTGAAGTTGCTATCCGCGATCCCGAGACACGCCGTCTCTTCATTGATCACTTGCGAGATTTGCGAGAGATTTGTGACCAACTGTTCCTGGCCTTGGAAGAACAAGTGCATAAGATGCCTTATGGCCTCCGTTTCGTCTGTAGCGAGATGTTCCAAGCATTGTGCCAGCACTTCACCAATGAGCCGCAAGAGAATCTTTTACAAATGGTGTCTCATTGGTTGTGGAAATTTTACCTCCAACCCGCCGTCACCTCACCTGAAAACTTTGGCGTTATTGACAAGTCGCTCAGCCCTCTTCAGAAGCGGAATCTAGGCGAAGTGGCCAAAGTGGTAGGGCAAATTGCACTTGGTCGGCCATTTGGTGGCGAGAATATCTACCTGCAGCCCCTGAATGCTTTCATTGGTGAATCCATCGAACGGCTGCATCAGATTGCCAGCGATCTCATCACAGTGCCTGACCCAGAGAGGACATTTGATATTGACGAGTTCAACGACTTGTACGCGAAAAACAAGCCTACCTTGTACGTCAAGATGTCGGACGTCTTTGCCATTCATAATCTTGTAGCTGCGGAGCTCTTGGTCATGTCTCCCACTCGGGATGACGTCCTGCGCGAAATCATGCAAGATCTGGGTAGCGCCAAGAGCAACGAAAATGAAATGAGTGCGGCAGGATCAGCAGATATCCAAATGTTCCTGACCCCCAGGGTCCACGACCTTGAAGATCCCGAGGCAGACATCAAAGCTTTGTTTATGGAAACGAAGCGATGTGTTTTGTACATTATTCGAGTGCAAACCGGTGCCAACTTATTGGAAATCCTTGTGAAGCCAATCACTCCTGAAGATGAGGACAAGTGGGAGGCGCTGCTCCGAGAAGAGTTTCCTCAAAACAGCACCTCACGCGGTGCTTATTCAGACGCTAAGATGGCTGATATCACCACCATGTCCTACTACGACCTAAAGCGAACGGCATTGGAGAACATAATGCATTTGGAGCAGATGGGAAGGATCTCAAAGCAGAACCAGTACCAAGACGTACTTAACGCCATTGCTAGTGATATCCGAACCCAAAGCCGTAGACGAGTTCAGAGACAACGAGAACTAGATGGCGTGCGTCTAACCCTTGGTAACTTGAACGACAAGGCGAAGTATTTAGAACAGCAGCGTAAAAGCTACGACGACTATATTGAGCAAGCCATGAAGACACTTCAGAACAAGAAAGGGTGCGTATTATAGATTGCATTTGTTGGAAGCAGTGTAAGCTAACGAAGAAAATAGACGAAAGCGATTCCTTATGCCCTTTACGAAGCAGTACAATCACCAGCGAGAGCTCGAACGCAGTGGCCGGGTGCCAAAATTCGGAAGCTACAAGTATAGTGCACGCGCCTTGTCAGAAAAAGGTGTTTTAGTCGCGTGGACTGGAACCGCGGACCGAGAATGGGACAAGATCGACGTGACCATTTCATGCGATCAGGTTGGCGTATTTTCGATTGAAGGCACGCGAAGCCATATCCAGATTCCCGGAGCAATTGCGCAGGTGCCGATTGAAGACATGCTCCAAGCACAGTTTGAGGCGCACCAATTCATGACACTGTTTGAGGGCACTCTCAAACTCAACGTGAACTTACTGCTGCATCTCATCTACAGGAAATTCTATCGGACACAGTGATGTGGCGCTGCCCAAAGATGAGAACGAATCGGGGCAGGAAGAAGCGGTTGATTTCGCTGATGGTGTGTTTTGCATTCAAGGAATAATCCGGAGCGAGGCGAATTGAATATGTATAGTGTTTGATGGAGTTGGGATAATGCATTTTTGAATGGTCTGTTGAAGTGATGACGATTCCAGGGAATATACACTTGATCGAATATGCGCACACAGCTTATGGGATATGGGATATGGGAAATGAGGAGGAGTGGAAGGGAGGTCAGGTAGAAGTCAAATTGTGAGAAATGACGAGCAGGCGGGCTGGACGGGCGCGAAGATATTATACTCACCATGACCATAATCACCGTCATCATAGTCATCAGTTACATATAGTAGATTCTGTGTTGTAGGATACTTTTTTCTTCTGTATTTTACTTTTCTCTGATGGCACGGCTTTTGGAGATGGTGGAGGGATTGAGGGAGTGGCTCGTTGGGGCTGAATATATAAAAAAGATTAAGAATTCATGCACTTATTTCATCGCGCGTAAGTATGGTTAAGGTGTAAGTGAGTTGACTCCTGATACTAGACTACGTAGTAGCTGAATCCTCGTGTTAGGTAGACTGTCTTGCAGATCACCTGCTGCTGCCGTCAGAGCAGAGCAGACCGATGATCGCTGTTGCTATGTATAAGATCCGATACTAGCGAGATAGGTTCATGATTCAAGTGGCTACAGCAGATCTACACTCTCCGACTATGCCGTGCTGGAGCCCCAGTTGGCGGTGAGTTTGATATCTCGACTATACGTGACCATGCTCGGTCCCATCACTGATATTCTGGCTGCTGCTCGACGATCTCCTCATGCCTCTCCTTACTGGCATACGTAGTCGTTCGTCATATGATTACTCCTGACCAGGCGCCTCTTGGCTGTCACGGCGATCAACGACGCTAGTTACTGTACGCGTCCAGGAGGGGGACATTTCGATCTCCCGGATTCAGGGTCCTCCAAGACGGAGCAGCAGAGAGTTTGTCAGCCGCATCTTGCATTGCCACTGCTGCCGATAGTAGTGCTGTAGGAATCATACATACACTAACGGGCATTGGCGTATCTTCCCCACATGCAGCAAAGCCATTAGCCCATACAGTCCCTCCCCGTTGACGCATATACAGTGCTGCTCTGGCTCTAAGCAGCGGCTCGCACGCCTGCGGTGGTCTGGATCACGCAATCGGAGTGGACGCTGGAGAAGGCGAGAGAAGAAAAGAAGGGGATCTGGCCGTGGGGAAGCCGGCGATTGACCAACCACAGCATGGCCGATGCCGAATCGAGTAGTTCGGGGGGGAAATTGGAGCAGGGTCTTCCCACGAAAACGGGCATTTTTGTCGTTGCCTGACGTGTGGGCGCTTGCGCAGGGGGTTAGAGGCGATTTGCTGCTATCTGCTAATCTAGCAGCGGTTGGTCGTGATAGCGCAGGCTGCTTTGGGCGTTATCACGGTCCATGTGACCAGAATTTGCGTTGGAATAAGCGTTGGGCTGGATCTAGTATCGGGTCGTCGCTTATTGTAGGAAGCCGCACAAACCCCCCCAATTCACAAAGATAAATAAAAAAAAACAAGTGAAGAGACGGCGGGAATGAAGGATTCTGGCAGCAAGGGTGACCCGAGGCGAGAGTTACACGGGGGATTCTTTTGCCATGATTCGAGCTTCTTGCGTCAGATGCGCTGCCACCGCACTAGACGGCAGGCTGGCATGCAGAGAAGTCTATTGTCCATTCAGCTGTTAGATTAGCCGGGGTTGAACGGACGGACGAGTTGTGTCTGACACATGCTTGGAGTGGCTAACACGAGACACGCACCACGTACGGGTCGGGCGGGTGTATTTTTTTTTTTTTTTTTTCCTTTTTCTTTTGTTTCTCTTTCTAGATGCTACCAAATTTATGCACCAAAGTGAGGATGCATACAGTGCGTAGAACGGATCTCGTGGGCGTCTCGACGAGCAACGCCGCAATTTAGCTCGTGTCAGTAGTATTAGTTTCTCTTGCCAGGCTTGAGAGGAACCACCTTGTTTATCGCATATTTCTGTTTCCTTGTTAATCAAGTCTTGCGTGCTCGCGTGCCCGTCCAATGACCATGCCATTTTAATGCAACTCGGAAGTCGGACGCCCTTATTCTCTTGTTCTCCACATGGAAAGTGGTTGGGGGGCCGAGAGAGTCGGTGTCACAGAAGCTATATAATGGGCTGGATGCAGGCGCACACGCATTCCGCTGGAACAGCCCCCCTTTCCCTCTCTCTTGTGCAAAACTGAAGAAATAAGTAGTTGCTGCTGCACTGTATGCTTAAGTCGTCTTATTGAACCGTCCTTTGTTGAATTGTCTTTGTAGACACACTGCCATCTTGTCTCATCTGTTGCCATCCTCTTCTCGCTCTCTCGCGCCGCCATCGTGACCTCTCACCGTCTCGTCTCTCTGTAAGGTCACTGGGACAAGACAAAAAAAAAAAAACACGTTTAACACCATCTTTCAAGGCTATTGAACAACAACATACAACTCAGGCATTGTCAATCCACGCTTTACGGGTCTCTTCTCTTGCCCGCCATGGCGCCCGATCTCAACACCCTCCCGCGCTCTGAAGCGCCTCCTCCTGCCCCCAGCCCTGAGCAGCAAAAGCCAAACATTTTATATATCATGGCGGACCAGCTGGCAGCTCCTCAGCTCAAAATGTACAACCCAGACTCCCAGATCAAGACGCCCAACCTGGACCGTCTGGCGGCTTCAGCCGTCCAGTTCGACTCAGCCTACTGCCCTTCGCCTCTCTGCGCGCCCTCGAGAATGAGCATGATCTCTGGCCTTCTGCCCATGAAGATTGGCGCATACGACAATGCTTCTCAGATCAACTCAGAGGTTCCCACGTATGCTCACTATCTGCGTTCCAAGGGCTATCACACGGCGCTGGCCGGCAAGATGCACTTTGTGGGCGACCAGCTTCACGGCTATGAGCAGCGTCTCACCAGCGACATCTACCCCGGTGACTTTGGTTGGGTCGTGAACTGGGATGAGCCCGATACTCGGCTCGAGTGGTACCACAACGCCAGCTCGATTCTCCAAGCCGGGCCGTGCGGACGCAGCAACCAGTTGGATTATGACGAGGAAGTCATGTACCGAAGCACTCAGTATCTCTGGGACCACGTCCGTGAGGGAGCAGACAAGCGCCCCTTTGCCTTGACCGTCTCCCTCACTCACCCCCACGACCCGTATACCATTACCAAGAAGTACTGGAACCTGTACGAGGACGTGGACATTGCCCTGCCCAAGGTGCGCATCTCCAAGGAGAAGCTGGATACCCACAGCCAACGCCTGCTGAAAGTCTGTGACCTGTGGGATCTTGATTTCACCGACGAGCAGATCAAGAGGGCAAAGAGAGCTTACTACGGCTCGGTGAGCTATGTGGACGACTGCATTGGCAAGCTTCTCGAGACGCTTGAAGATGCCGGTCTGATGGACAACACCATTGTCATCTTTAGCGGTGACCACGGCGACATGTTGGGTGAGCGTGGTCTCTGGTACAAGATGAGCTACTTTGAGTCATCCGTCCGTGTTCCCATGTTGGTCCACTATCCCAAGTGGTTTACCCCTCACCGCGTTACCCAGAACGTTTCGACCCTGGATCTGCTGCCAACCATTTGCGACATCATTGGCACCAAGCCCGCGCCATACCTACCCATGGACGGCGTCAGCATGATGCCGCACCTCTTGGGCCAAGAGGGAGGCGACACGGTCTTCGCCGAGTACACGGGCGAGGGCACCGTCCGCCCCATGATGATGATTCGACGAGGAGCCTGGAAGTACATCACCTGCCCGGCAGACGAGCCGCAGCTGTTCAACCTTGAGAAGGACCCTCTGGAGCTGGACAACCTGGCCCGGTTCGCTTCCAAGATTGAGCCGCAGACGGAGGACGAGAAGGAGGCCAGAGCTGTGTTCTTGAGCTTCGATGCCGAGGCCAAGGCCAAGTGGGACTTTGATGCCATTACTGAGAAGGTGTTGACGTCTCAGCGCAGCAGACGGCTGGTGTGGGATGCGTTGAAGAGGGGGACTTTTACGAGCTGGGATCATAACCCGAGCGATGATGGCCGAGAGAAGTGAGTGTTTCTTCTTGATGATGACAGATTTAGAGTACTTTTGCTGACAATGTGTGATTTTTATAGGTATATCCGATCTCACATGGCGCTGGATGACTTGGAGCGACGTGCGAGATATCCCTTTGTGGACTCGCAGGGCTATGAGATTTCGCCAACCGTTGACTCGACTCGAGGCTAAAGCCACCACTCCCCTTTTTCGCCTTTTTTTTTTTTTTTTTTTTTTCAAAAGGCTTAGCAGATGATGTTTTTCATGAGCTTTTAATTTTGTGTTTGATGCTGCGTGGCATGAAGGGAAATTGGAATAGACTGGATCTGATATCTGATTTGACTTTGTTGATTTGGTTATGGGCGATTGATTGTATGATTTGGCGGGGCATAGCGAGGGAGTACCTATTCTCTAGTTTGATAGGCGTGTTATTTGGGTATAACCAAAAAGTTGACATGAAAATGAATAAATTACAGAATGACTTAATGTTGCCAGTGTTGATGTATATATGATGGGAAATGTTCAGCATCCTAGTTTAATCATCTAGCACCTCGGCTGTAGCTAAAGTTGTGAATTACAATGACATGTATTCTAATGTTTCCCACCTCCACTGCCTCCACTGCCTCTCTTATTTCCAAGCATTATTTAGTTCTTAAGTATATGCATGAGTGAACCGACCTTGTCATCAATTATGCCTGGGGTGCTGGATAACAAAACTGGGGCGTTGAATAGCACTTCCCCATACGATGCCACCCTCTTGAATACAAGAACCCCACTTCTAGTTGCTACCAAAGGTGCTGTTAGCGCCCGCTCCACTGAAGGCTGCAATTGAACAAAATCGAGCTCGACGTCACTCGACAATGTTAATTTAAACTTCATACTACTACTCTTTTCTGCTTTCTCTTCCGACGCCCAATTCTCCCCCGACTAGAGCTCTTACTTTTTCTAGAACCTCGAGCCTCGAACCCTAACAGCGGAGCACAAAAGGAAAAAGAAAGAATCGGTGCAAGCGGCGCGCTCAAAAGATGGCGACGCTGGGGCTCGACGACGACGAGCTCAAGGCGGTTGAGCAGACGCTGGCTCGGTTGGCGCAGCTCTCAAGCAGCATACAGAGTCTGAAGATGGACATTCTGAAGAGCAATCCGCTTCCACATCCGTATGTTTCGCCCTCACTCTATAAAGTGTCTTCGGGCTTCTCTAATGACCATTTTTACGTGCAGCTCCTCATTACAAGCCTCCGCCCAGATCCTCCAGCGCAATCTACAAACAGTACTAGACAACCTCAGCGAGAACTCGGAGCTCTTTTCACGAATTGCCGTGCATCCCTCAACAAATTATCCCGGGCGGACGCAAGAGATCGTTTTGACGCAGCTGCTGCGCAAGAAGCTGGAACCAGATGTGGAGGAGCTTGTTGAGCAAGGTCGAGAAACTGCACGCCTAGCTACCCCCGAGGGCATCGCTGAACTACAAGGCATATGGGACGAATTGCGCGAATGGACACACGAAAGGATTGCCAACTACGTGAGGGAAGAGGCCGGAGACGTCTACACAAAGGAAGAGAGGGAGATGGGCATCGAGAATGTCCGCACAGGCCTGAAAAAGGGCCTGGATGAGGAAAGCGATGAAGAGGAGGATGAGGAGGAGGATGAAGATGATGAAAGCGAAGATACTACGGACGGGGTCGCAAAATCAGCGGCGGTGGCGAGAGGTCCAGAGCCAGAGACGCTCCTGTGGTTTGCGTCGCGGGGAGATTTTGATGTGCCGCGGAACGTCGAATACGAGCGGAAAACTGGAGTCAAGAGAGGATATGAAGGAGTAAATATACCACCAGGCTCTGGGTCATCCTAGCAGGACGATGATTGGTCTTTTTTTCTTCGAATAATGGATGGAGCTGAGGATGATGCTGAGAGCGGCGAGAATACCCCCTTCAAACTTTAGAATCAACGGATGAGCCGATAGAAATGGATCAGCGACGACAAGTCGAATCAAAACAACCGCCTATGGGCTGAGACTTGCGGCAGTGTCTTGCTATGATGAAGCCGCATGTTGTCTGTGAATTTCTGCACTGATACTGTCAAGCCTGAAAGCTGAAATCGATTATTGCTACCGTGCTGCGTATCATATGATATCCAAGCTTAGTGTCGCGCATAACGCGACTCAGTTGCTGTAAGCAATAGTCTTGGCAAGCTAAATTGAGCAGCATTAGAGCCCAGCGGTGAGCTTGCCCAATGGAGCTGCAATTTAGCCAATTGGATGGCAGCGATACCGTGATAAACTCACCGAAGGAAGGATGATGCATACTCTTCATTTATGTTATTACGACTAGTCGACAGTTGCGCGCGTTGCGATGCGATTTAAGGAATGGAACAGCGCATTCAATCCACGGGCGGCAACGCGGGGCTCTGAGACATTGGGCCTCCATCTCGGGCAGAAAATGAGAGGCTGTGAGCTAATAGTCGCGTGCCGTTCCCCAAGGCGTCTAAGGCGTCTGGATCGAATTCTATCGGGGAGGGAGCTTCGAGTCGCGCCTGGACATCAGCCACGATCACTGGCTCGGCAGATCTCTTAGTATGTAAGAGTGACGTTTCCCCGCAGCGCGATCCAACAGCTGGATCGATACCCGACCTTGTGCTTCGTCTTGGGCTTCCCCTCCATTCCGAGATCTGCTGGGACGAAGGATTGATCGCTGTCGAGGATTCTCCTCTTTTTCATCCCATTGCATCCATTCTGTCCATATTTTTCGACGCTTGAGTGACCCGTTATGAGCTTGCATAAACTTTCTAACCGGATTACGTCCTGCTATTGTCACAAAATAGGCCCTCTAGTAAGCCGCCACAGCTTGTTGAGCCAGTGGGTTTTTGTGAGAAGATGGCGTATAAGACGGCGTATCTGACACAGGTCTAGTGCTCACAATGATTCCGTGCTGTTTAACACACATTTGTATGTTGCTTTCCCCCATCGCTTTTGTTTTTGCTCCGAGATGAATACATGTGATGTGGAAAAGTAGGAGTTTCCCTACAGTTATAAAGCTTTCTGTCTTCTGTGGTGAAAAATCAAGAGGTCTTCTTAGTCTTGATGCCAACTTCTCCTTTCCTCTCACCCCCATTACTACAAATCTACTTCAATTTGATTTGATATTTCTAATTTTCCATATTATTCTTCACTTCACAAAATGGATTTGGACATTCGAGATACTCACGCATTACACCTAGCCATGGCAGGGGCCGAATATGAGTACTGCCCATTCATGTTTTGGTACCCGCCTGCGGTGTGCTACTACAAGCATTGGGGGCCCAAGGCAGACGAGGACAGCACTAATGGTGATACATCAGCAGACGGCAATGACATTGCGGAAAATGTCGCCGACAGCAGCAGTAGCAGCAGCAAGGCTTTGGCAGCGGCAATGGCTTCGCCGCTGCTCTCTCTGCCGCCAGAGGTGCGGCTGAGGATCTACTACTGGGCGTATATGATGAGTCCCATCCAGCCCAAGGAGCTGGCGGCGGGGTATCCCATTCCCATGCTGTGCCGCTACATCTTGCACCCGCTGGACCCGAATCTCGAGAGGCAGGTTGAGCAGGAGATTGAGAACGAGAGGGTGATTGTGGACTTTGCAAAGGCGGATCCGGAGCTGGTAGATGGGAAAGGAGCAGACGGCGCTCATGAAGAGGAACAAACGCCGGCGGTGCGGGAACAGAATGAGCTGCAGAGGGCCGTTGCTACCGAGAGGATGGTCAAGGAGAGGATTAAAGAGAAGATGAGGGAGCTGAATAGGAGGATGACGGGGCTACTCAGTTCAGATAGGCCACTCGCGGGGATACCAACGGGTCTACTATGCGCCTGTCGCCAGATATACTTTGAGGCTCGAACGTTACCTTTTGAACAGAACGAGTTTGTCTTCCTCAACTGGTTCTCATCGGGCCTCAACGCCGCTTCAGCAGTGACAAAGTCGCAGCGGCCATGGCAGCGTCTATCGATGCGATACGTGCGGATGGAAGTCATGGCCGAGGATCTCGCGAGGGTAGGGGCGCTGAAGAAGTGGGCGGATCTATGCGGCGGCGGCTCTGACGAGCGTCTGGCGTCGTGGACTCGCGGCCTGCGAGGCCTGCGGCTGAAGATTGTGGGGCAGGTCGGGCGGAAGCACACGGAGAATGCGCAGGAGGCGGAGGATAAGTTTGTGGATGCGCTGGAGGAAGAGGGCGGTGCGAGGAGGTGGGTTGAGGGGGGGAAATTGGCCGAGATGAAGAGCCTGGAGAGGTTGGAGGTTGAGATTATCAAGAATGCGTGGGGGACGGAGGAGAAGATGGCGTGGTGTGCGCAGGTGGAGGAGGCGTTGAGGGAGTTTGGATCGAGGGCTGAGGTTGTGAGCATGGCGAGGATTGTGTAAGCCGTGGTGGGTGGGTGGGTGAATATTACATGAATGAAATGATATGGCCTTGGCGTGATTGTGAGGAGTTGGGGTTCTGATTTTTGGATGGTTTCTATAATGACTTGATGGCGTTTATTGATATGACAATACTATTACGATTAACTATCTTTTATGTAGTACCTTGGTGTGCTTACACGAGAGGATGAGGTTAAATAAATCGATCTTTTATATTGCAGCTGTCTAGGGCATGAACATTCGATACATGGATTGTAGTCAACTTGCAGTCGAATAACGTCGAATTAAAGATGTTTCCTCCAAAATCCTCAACCATTTCCATCTACAACTGTTCCTTAATGTCCTTGATGGAGTCTGCCATTCCCATCATAATATCTTTGATACTGCCCGAGACATGATTGTACCCCTCTCGGTCAGCTCTGACCTCTATGATGATTGTTTCAATGGTGGTGTTTGTTGCATCAAAAGCAGTCGTCATCACGTCGAGCTTAGACGCAAGGTCTCTGTGGCTCTCTTCAAGTGCCTCAAGGCGAGAATCCCTTCTCTGTACCCACTCCGCTCTCTCTGTCCAGAGGCACTGCAGACGATCCAAAGCAGCTTCATCGAACCTTTTGGAACTTTTCGGAGATGATTTGGGGGGTAATCGGTCTAGTATATCGCGTATATCGAGATTGATAGGTGGCGTTGTTCTAGGTGTAGTAACGCTGTATGGTGCAGTGGTGAATTTCTGCTGCTGGGTTGCTTCTTCTATAGAGGCCAAAGCACCGTTTTCTGTGTCCTTTGCTGCTTGATCCATTGGAGTGGCCCTGGGTGTCTGCTGAACAGTGGTTGGTGTATCCAATGTCTGCTTTGTCTTGATCCCCGGAGATGTTTTCTGGCGTTTTGCAGCGGGCAAAACGTCGTCTTTAGTACCGGCCTCATTACCATCAGCCTTGTCTTGAGTGCTAGGAAGACTAGGCACAGGAGTTGGTATGCTATTGCCAATGCTGACTTTCGGTTTCGGTATGCTCGGTTTAGAAATACTACCATCTATTTCTCTTGGGTAATAAGAGAAATCTTCAATGGCCGTCGTTCCGAATGCTTTCTCGATAGGGCTGACGTATTGAGGCGGTAAGTCGCCCTTGTAAAGAGCGTGCATGACGATGTACTCAGGCCACGATAGATGTTCTGGCGCAAAACCTTTTTCGCGGGCATAACGATAGAACATATGGCCTGTTGCCGATTTCATCGCGGTCCTAGTCCTAAAAAAGCGACCTTCTGTGATAATTTGTATGATTTCAAGCCGTTGGTCGTGGTTTAGTTGCGTTACCTGCTTGCGGTACATCCGAAGGCAGGCCAACGCATCTTCATAACTCGAGGAGCCTTTGATGAAAGGACTATATACCCAGATATTATGAGGTACGGTGATGTTTGCAATCGTCAAGTTGGGAGGCGCAGTGCCCAGTCCTATTGCCTGGACAGGCATATCTGCCGATATATGTTGCTGGGCGAAGAGATTGTTGAGGCGATCGCAGAAGAGGACAAAAAGAGAGCAAAAGCTAGAAAGACAAAATTTGCTATGTACAATATGAGAGAGAGTCATTAAGTTGATATAAGCATACATATGTTACCAAACTCTGATCAAGACGTGAATATAAGGTGATGCTTCGTGTTCATTGCCGTCGTAGCAGCCGTCAGGCGGCACAGCTTCCGTCACAGATTGCGCCCTAAACAATTTATCAAGAATCTCTCTTAATCCTGGAAATTACATGATAATCAATAATTACAGTGCTTCGAGCTTCCACAATATCTGTATCTCTTATACTGTGCCTTTTTTTTTCCAGCGTCTTTTCCCCCCCTCAAGATAATTCAACCATCTGAGCCTCCGTCACCCCCTTTTCTTCTACAACATCTCGAGTAACTTCTACATCTACTACATACGTACCTATTCTATAATTGCAGGTATGCTAGCATCATGGATCTGCTCGCTATTAGTTGAGTCATATCTCGAGTCTGCTCCGTAGAACTAGAGGTGATTCTCCCGCACTCCCCGCCTTGGCATCAATCCGGACAATGGTTCTTTATTCCAACCCGAGATAGAATTCTTCTACGTCTACCCCGGAACATGTGTTATTTCTTCAGACTTGAGCAAGTTCTACTGTAATCATAAGTAAGTTTATACTATTTAACAAAAATCCCCCCATTTTTGACTTTTCTCTCTCTTCCTTTTAGTGCTTTTCTTTCTTACCTTCTCCAATTGCTCAATCTCTTTCTTCTTTCTTCCTTCTTTCGTCCTTAGTTTCTCTTATGGGTTATTACACCGAGTTCAAAGATATATTGGAGTTTATAGAGCCTGTTGCCTCACGAGCCTGTAGACGATATCTTCCACATGCTTCATATACAGTTGCTCTTCACGTTGTTTACGTTGATCGTCATGTCCCTTTTACGTCACCATACAGCTTGCTTTGCCGTTCGCTATAGAGTCCGAGTCTTTGCTTATTTCGCCCGTGACCACGCGGTCCGTAATTGTCCCCTTGGGTGTATTATATACCGTATGTATGAGGCACGGAAAGGAGAAACGGACCGATTATCGGAGGATATTTTAAACGCTGCGGTCCCTAGTTGCGGTGAAATAAATGGACGTTTATTTCCTGGGCTAGATCTTTTCTCCTATACCATGGCTTGCCGTAAGTAACCGCTATTGAGAACATAGAGGCCGTATAAACATGTGTAGTGTGGGGAGAGAGAGGGCTGAATAATATGTATTATTAATCGTCAGCAGCAGTTAGATTGTGAAATCTCGAAAGCTGGAAAGGCAGTACGGCATGCGTCTTATGTACATGGCATATTATTTTATTGCAGATGCTGTATTGGTCGTTGATGCCTCCCCACTTATACATGCTCTTCGAAGGGCGCGGTTCTTATGTAAGTGAGTTGTGCGCCGGATGAGTCACAGACTAGGAAAAATAGCCAAATGACGAGCAAAACAGAAAGAAAGGAGATACAATAAAGCCAGCCAAAAGAGAAAGGAAGAAAGCAATTAGTGTCTTTTGCTGGCGTTAAGCATACGGTATATACCTCCCGAGACAGCTGGCCGAAGGCATGGCTGCGGGCCCTGCTAATGGAGCGGCAAGGCTAATTTCGCATAGCTCGCATTCCGGATATGGAAGCAAAAGGCGATGGAGACAGCTAAAGGCGCTTGGCATCCGTGAATGACGCACCAACGAGCTGAAGACGAAGCGGCGGATGCGAAGACCGGCGGCTTGCCTGGCCAATTAAGCTTGTTTTGAAACGCGATTCGACGGATAACCAACCTGAAGTGACTCTTATTTCGGGGGTTTCTGGGGCCCTGGTTTACAACAAGCACATCGGCTGTGTAGCTGTCGGCTGCTGCCGACTAACGTCAAAAGAGAACCTTAAGCCTTGATGACCGCGTCTAATGATTTACATAGCCTACATGTACCTAAAGCTGGGCACATGCAAGCTGCTTTAGGCCTTCCGACGTCGCTTGACTCTCAATGAACTTTAACCTTTACATCTCTGAAAACATTTTTTTTATAAATTGAGCAGGAAAAATTCGAAAAAATAATCTTTATAACATTCTGGGATTTTAATTTTTCTTTCCTTCTATTCCTGGCGATTCTTGTTTTCGACTTCACCTTGCTTCCGATCATCCCCGGTTGACATTCAAAAGACTACTGTAATTACCAACGACGTCAACGACTTGTCGCAACGACAGCCCGAAAGCGAAAAGAAGAATAAGAAGAACAAGAAACATTACATTTGCCAACAAAATAATCTCATCATGAACGCTCGGTGTCAATGCGGCGCCGTCTCGTTCAAGACGCCGCTGCCGGAGCCCCTCGCGCTGTATATATGCCATTGCTCCGAGTGCAAGAAACAGACGGGCTCCGCGTTTGGGACGTCAGCCATTTTCCCACGATTTAAGCTTCCCGAAACTGAGAACTTGAACTGCTATGCGTATGTCAATTGATACTCCTGGTTTCTTGAGTCTGAAGGAAATGGTCATTGTTTGGTTGAGACGTGAAACTGGAGTGGGCAAGATCAAAGTTCTGGTGCTAACGGGGAATCAACTCTAGGCGACCGACAGCGTCAGGGGAAACGCTCTACTGGTATAAGCCCGGCTTTACACACAAATGATTTTGCGAAATATTTAGCTGATGGTAATTTCTTATGCAGCTATTTCTGCCGCCTTTGCGGGACGCGACTCATTCACTTAGCACAGGTATGCCTTCTCGACACACACAAGCACTGCTCCTTTCCCAGCGTATTCTCCCTCTTCCCTATCTCTTACCAGTAGTGCGTCACGAGACTCAAAAACTAACTTCCATTCTCGAATCCTTTCCGTATCAAGTCCCAAAATGTTCTCTCTGTAAAGGGCGGCTGCATTGAGGGCCTAGATTGGTCCAAAGCCATCCACATCTGGACAAAAAGTGCCATGGTGCCTATTCCAGAGGGCTCAGAAGCATACTCGGAGCGATCGAGCAGTGCCGAATTTGGCCAGACCCAAGAGCTCTTGGATTAGCTCTGATACCACCATTTACTTGTTTACTTCTTTGTTTTCCTTTTTTCCTTTTTTTTTTCTTATTACTCAGCTTAAAGGAAGAATGTCGAATGCATGGATGCTGAGAATTGTGCTGGTGGCGGTGCTATATCTCCGCGGAAATTGTCAATCTGGTTCATCCAGATATGAATGAGAGTCTTTATTTCTCTAGGATTTGACGCCTAACGTCTCATATCGGTATGGGATGTTGCAGCCTGAGACGGCCGTTAGAGCATGTACGGGATGCGGGTGCATAGAATAAGCATATACACGATATATACCAGGAGTGAGTTTTTTTTTTTGTTTTAAGCATCTTAATCATCATAACGGAGTACTACTATATCAATTGCTCTTCACCACTCTGTGGACTATCGTCTCGACTGCTTTCTACCGGTTCACCTCTACCCTCGCTCACCGTTCTCTCAGGCGGAGGCGCGCTAGAGTGCTTCTTCGGATCAAACACGTACATGGGAAACTCGAGAAACACGGTTCTCTTTAGAATCGTCGGCATCTTCTCATACAACTGCGGAGGAAATGGGATGAGGACACTGGTTCGATCCAGCCAGCGCTTGTAGCCTTGCCAATTATTGCCACTTTCATAGCGAGCCTTCGCCTTGGGTCGCTCTGAAAGGGATATTCCCGATACAAAAAGGAGTAAGAAGGTGAGAAAGAATGGGCCTAGAATAGTGGCATAGAGAGCTTTATAGGCCTGGCCGCGAACAAAGCCGTCAGCAGCCGATGAGACGGCGATCATGTATATGGCTAGACTAAGTCAGCTATTTGCCTTTTTTTCCCTTATTGGAGCCATTAGGAGACAAAATGGATCTTACCAAAATGAACAATAATTTCTCCAAAGTAGTTAGGGTGCCTCGATACGGCAAATAGACCTTTATCACAAACAGCTTGGCTGTCGTGCTTGCTCCGGAATCGGTACTTTTGTGCATCGCTAACGGTTTCCATCATCAATCCAATAGAGTACATCACAATACCTACAATGTCTCTCCCCGTTCCAAAACTATGCTGCGGGTAACGGGTCACAGCCGGCGAATTCAGCACCGTCACTGGCAATGAGATGGTCCAGACCCAGAGCATCTGAAGGATCCAGAAACCCAGGAAGGGGAAGAATTTTTGGCGCATTTCATCAAAGCGGTCATCTTTGCCTGTTTTCAGGATACGGAAGAAGAGGAAAGATGTAAGGCGGACGGCCCAGGCGATAAGAAAGAGGGTGACTACGAGCTGGCGGCTTTGATGATGGTGACTGAGTGAGATGGTTACGATGGCGAGGATAATGAAGTTGGAGCCCCCGGCGAAGTCTAGGTGGGATATTTGTGTCAATGATGAAAAGGCCATTGAGGCTTAATGAGAGAAAGAAGAAAAAGGGCTGACCGGTGAGTTTATCGAATTTGCAGGTGTAAGCGATGGCGAAGAAGGAGAGCTGGTATCCCACGGTGATGAGGGCAGTTATGGCGAGATAGTAGTCGTCTAGCACATGTAGAGCCGCCATTTCATTAAGAAAGATGCCTGATGGCTATTGTGAAACTATGAATTCAATCTCGAGATAACATGCATGATGCAGAAATACTATGCTATATATATAAGTAGGTAGGCAGCTTATGCATCTGCAGCAAAAATCAAGTCGTCATTGGCTTGGCTGTTTCTCGATGCGCGCGAGATGGACTGTCTTCTCAGCATCGAGAGAATGTAATTGGAAGCCGGTGGCTTGTCTCTAGCGCTGGTGCTACGAAAGCAGTACGTAGGTACTTGGACTTGTTGTATTCTTTTGTTCGGTGGTACCCCAAAAAATGCCCTTCAATTCTTAGAAGGTACGGAGTGCCCAGCTCTTGGCGTAACAACTCCAACTGGGAAGAATATAAAAATGAAAATCGGAAGTCGGCACTGGAAATATTCCTTTCCGGTATGCAGCTTCTTCTAACCAGAGTCTTCGTCACATTCGCATCTCCAATTTCTCATTCATTCTTCTTCACCATCCCCAGTTGTCGAAACAGTGTGACAATCTTGTTTTAGATTGCCTTGTCATGCATCATAGCGCCGTCCAGAGTCGACAGTGGCCAAACAAGCAACAATACGTGCAAGCGCCCTTTCCAGATTCAACAATCTCGCCCCGATAAACTTCACTCAATTCACCCACCGACCCCAATCGCATCTTACTATTTCGTCATGCCAATAGTCAACCAACCATCGTGAAATCAGATCTGATAACTATTAGGCGCCGTCGCTGGCACATACCGACAACCCCACATCGCTTTGGCGCGTCTTTCCTCCATTCGGCTCTCGCCTCGCATGATGAACAAGGCTACTCACCCTTGGGATGCAAGCTACATGAAATTAAAATCACCAGATGCCTCAAGCCGTGATCTACAACCATGTCGAGTTTGACCATTGAAAAAGTCGGAAAATGCCCGGTACCAAGTTAAACGAGCGGCTCGCTATAATTTCCTGGTCCAGCCCCACTATCGCAAGACCCCGTCCCAGACAGGAGGTGTCTGAACCATGTCTCAGATCCTGGCCTGGACCGCATGGAGTAACGCGAATTGAGTCTAAATCACAACCGCTGCGCCGCTATTGTTTGAGCTCCGTATTCGAATCTGGTCAAATGGGGTCTTGGCAATGCGTCAAACATTGTGATGAAGGGTCAAAACGGTCGAAGAAATGAAGGGAACCACGCCGTTTCTGGGAGAGCCCGGGGCTATCCTCTGACAGGCTCTTTCTTCCCTACATCTTTTCCTCTTCTCACGGGACCGGTTTTCTCGTGCGTTGTTCTCATCTTCATTTCTCTTCTCTTGTCGTTTTTGAACCATCGTCCGTTTGGTCGGTGGCGATTTCATTTTCACCCGCACTCTGGGATTTTACAGGCCTGGCGCCGCCTTTATTCAACCGTTGCCGTTCGCTCTTTAATTTTTGGTTCTCTCGCTTCGACTGCGATTAATACGGCATCGGTCATTGATTTATTTCGATATCCAGCTGGCTGACAAGTAATATCTTAATTCTTCATCGCCGAAACATTCTCGCACATTGAGATTGTGGAAACAGCTGCATTGTGATAGTCGTCGTTTGTGGTCTCTTTCAGTATCTTTTTGTTCAGAAAATTTAGAAAAGGAAAAGGAAAAAAAAAAAAAAAAAAAAAGGAAAAGGAAAAGAAGAAGCTACGCGTGCCTTCGTTGTATCTCGGCTCCGTAGAAAATCTTCACAATGAGATCTACGGTTCTTTACGCCCTGCTTGCCTCGACTGCAGTTCAGGTATGTTCTTATAGGTAGAAAACGAGAGCCTCGAATAGTTGAGTAACTGATGGTGTTTAGGGTGCTGCGTTGAATCGCGATAGAAATGGCAATCTGGTTCGCAGGGACAGCTTATTGGATCAGCTGGGCCAGCTTCTCGGTCTGCCTGGTTTGGGGAGTGGAGATAATTCGGTTGTGATCACTACAATCACAACCACCGTCATTCCCGGAGCTACTCAAGTGGTTGGAAACCCAGTCGCGACAATAATCTCAGTTCCGCCTCCGGCTCCTCCACCAGCCGCCCCGACGGTGAATCCTAATGGAGACGGAGTTGGCGTCACCACGATTCCAATCCCATCATCTCTGTTACCGACGACGACGTTTTCCATAGGTCAGTAGCATAAATGCTTGGTCAATGGCGATGACTTCCAGACCCCTGGTTCTAACATGTGAAGCAGCTCCTCCACCAGCGGCATCACAGCCTCCTCCACCAGCGCCGCCTCCTCCTCCGCCGGCTGTCAGCGCTCCTCCAGCAGTACCGCCTCCAGCATCTTCTGCTCCTCCTCCTCCTCCACCGCCGCCGCCGCCTCCTCCTCCAGCGGTAAACTCTACGGCACCTCCGCCTCCCCCTCCGGCAACATCGGCTGTGCCTCCTCCTCCGCCGCCTCCTCCGGCTTCTACTAGCATCGCAACCTCAAACCTGCCGCCTTCGCCGATTTTCAGCACGCTCCCTGTATCCTCCGCAGCATCAACATCTTCGGCTACTGTGACAACCTCTCAAAGCTCATCCTCTACCTCCGCAAGTGCATCATCCTCTGCGGCAGCTCCCGTTGAGGTTTCCACGTCTCTTATCAAGCCTCCTCCAGCCGCCACTACCAGCGTTTCCACAAGCGTTGCTTCAACGACATCATTGGCTACGACTTCAGCGCCTGCCTCCAGTGCTTCTGCTTCCAGTGCTTCAACTTCCAGCGCTTCAACGTCCAGCGTTTCAACTTCCAGTGCTCCTGCTACGACCGCACCTGCTGCAACTACAACTGCTCCTGCAAGTTCAGTTGCTCCCGCGAGCTCGGCCACCCCCGTCGATTCACCTACTTCGGTTGCTCCCGGAGCGCCAGCCAACACTCTCGTCCTCGGCAGCCTTGCTTCCAGTGCTCCACTGCCAGATGGAGAGCCAGCCCCCCTTCCTCTTCCCCCAGCAGCAACCGCGCCTGCTGTTTTCTCAGCTCCGGCGCCGGATCTTAAGGGCTATGAGCTGAGCAGTGTGCTGAATTTGGGCGCCTTGGTTGCCATTCCAGGGGCACCCACGCTCACAGCAGCGGCCGCCGCGGCTCCTTCTATCATCATTGAATCATGAGATTCGGGGAATGGGATAAAATAGACGTGTAGTGTAGTTTGGAGGAATAAGAGTTTTAATGGTTTGGGGAGATTTTGAGATACCATTTGTCAGTCACAGTTTGCTAAAGGCCATGTATGCTTGCGTGTGTTCGTATATATATCATTCATTTAGTCCTTTTGCCCTAACAAAGCAAAAGAGAGAAAAAAAGAAAAATCCAAGACATTATTTCTAGTCTATCTTAGGGGGTATCATGCTTTTGAAACCGTCATTGCTTCTTCCCACACGCCTCCATTATGCTGTATTTTTACAGACGCTCACAGCTACCAAGACCCAACACCTACACACCAATTATATATCCCATATCACTTTTTTTCCGAAGCTGCTGCTCTGGCTGCTAGTTTCATCTTCTTTGCCTCTCGCTTGCTGATAGGCTGTGCATCTTCTCCACCATTCTTCCGTTTCTGGTTCTTCCTCTTGCCAGGTTGGTCTGTCGCCGAGGACTGGTCATCCGTCTGGTCGCCTTCAACTGGATTCTTCTTAACCACCTGCACGATGTTGATGACTCCTCTGAAACCGTCCCTCTTCATGCCCTCGTTAACCACGACGCTCCGCGGTATTGTTCTCAGTCCCTCCATGGCTTTTTCGCTCTGAAGACCCCATACATTGAATAAGTTGACGACATCGGCGGGGGCTCTTAGACCAAAAGCGTTTTTAGCCTCGCTACTCAGTATTATGCCTCGCCCCCGGGTAGCTCTGATGAGGTTGGTCGCGTTGGAGATGAAGTTTGCGCGTCCTCTGGGGTCGGCGGCCAGGGCCTGGGAGTAGCATATCTCGAAGCGCACGCCCCTGGACACGGCGGCCATGCAGGGCTTGGGGCGAAAGTAGAAGGGGAAGTGCTGCGCCATGTCCAGCGAGATGATGGGTATGTCGAGGGTGAGGCAGGCATTCTGGAAGGCCTTTTCGGTGAGGGGCCGGATGGCGAGAAGGTCGTAGACGCCGACCAGGGACGGGAGGCGGTAGTTTGAGGCGGCTGGATCGGCGAGGGGGAGGGTCGCGCGGTGGAGGACGTGAGGCAGCTTGGAGTCGGGAGAGGAGGAGGAGGCCGGGAGAGATGGGAATGGCGTTGTGGGATTCGCGGGGAAGGGCAGCTCGAGGGTGTGGTTGAGGGCGACGGTGGCGTAGCCGAGAGAGGAGGCGGTTGTGAGCGTCTGGAGGAGGCGCTCGGTGGTTGTGGCCGGAGACCAGGCGATGTTGAGGTCGTAGAGCATGGTGTGGGAGGAGGGAGATGGTGATTTGGCTTGGTGTTTTGTGGTTGTTTTGTGGTTGTTTTGGCGTAGAATTTTTTTTTTTTTTGGCCTAGCTGGGCATTACGGAAGGGAGAGAGGTGAAACTAGTTGCTGTTCGTGATGGCTGAATTGTCTGTATTGCGGATGATGTAAGAACAAAGGTCAATGGACTCGACGATGAGGTTGCTGGGCTTTGCGACGGGCGCGAGCAAAGGTGAAGCTGTCATGGGTCGTTTTCAAGATAGAGCGATTAGAAGGGTGCAAGAAATTCTTAGCGCAGCTGCAGCCGTTGGTGGGGTCCAATGCTAAGGCTATAAGGCTGTGGCCCTTGGGTATCCAACCTGGTAGATCAGCCCCACGCCGAGCATATAAAACTTCCGGGTTACATTGATTGTCGTGGAACAGCCGTCACTCCTCTTTTTTCTTTTTCTTTAAAAAATTTTTTTAAAAAAAAAAATACCTAAATAAATATTGGCCAGAACGCTTGCCGGCCTGATCTAAGCTGCTATAGGTATCAAGGCCGAGAAACCCACAAGACATACTTGTACCTGCTTCTAATGCCCTGGCAAGTGGCAAGTGGATGCTACTGCGGCTCGTATTTACTAGCTTGTAAATGCACCGTATCCTTATAGTCCTTATAGTAACAGCTCGTAACCAGCCTATCTTCCAAGCAGATTCTCATAACAATCAACTGCCTTTTTAATGAGAAATCTCTTCATTCATTAAACTTGCTGTTACCAACCACCAGCCGGGAACAGCAAATATACAACTTTATTACTTCAACCTTAGCCTCCTTATAAGTCTTTGCAATGCTGGCAAATATTGTGCACCTATCATCACATCCGTGATCTTTCCGAGTTGATTCAAAGTACCACCGAGTACGGCAGGTCGATGGACCGGACGGCCGTTTCCCATTCAAAACTAGTATAGTACCGCAAGACAGTGGGTATCAGAGCTTGTGTTGTGCTCCAGTTAAGACCCCGGGAACCCGGATAACGGATCAAGCCGTGGTATGCAATACCCGAGGACGGGACTCTAAATAAGCTTACGGCCTCTTGATACTACTTGAGATGCATGCCGATATCTAGTTGCGGACATTATAGATATACACAGCCACCGCTGACTGCATCTCAGTAACTCCTAGGAGATAGTTTCACAAGGTGTGGAGCGGTGGCATTAGTGGTATTACGTTTTATCCGACTCAAAACACTACGGGATTTAACCTTTTATCTCTTAAAATAGAAAAAAAAGGATAAGCAGCGAGTCATAGATTTATAATATTTGGGATCTAATTATGCACACTAGCAACTTTTGCCGGCGAGACTAGACTATATTAACGGTAGACGCGGTACAGACGAGGTCGCTTACTTGTCATCAATGATCATTTAGGTGGTGTTTGTCTAGTTGTTAGTACTATTATATATTCTCACGAGGCGGGTTGCAACCACCCCTGCCAATTGCAATAGTCCTACAAGCAATATGAAATTCTCCACCAAACATATCCATTTGCGTATATTTCTCCGTACTCGCTAACACCGCAAACAGCATTATCTCAGGCGGTGAGAAGGGAAATGTATGGATCAAAGACTTCGGTTATTCTAAAGTCTTCTAAACCAACACTTTGGCTCGTTCTTAATTCTGAATCGAGGCTCTGTTTAAGCAACTTAAATCTTACACGCAAGGAGACTATAGGATGAAATGCAGAGACGCTTTCACTCAAAAAGAAGGTGCGTGATGTTTATGTCCTTTGGAGGAATAGTAAGTGTAAGGTAGAATTGTAAACATGAAGCCTCGGCATGAAGCATAATAGTGAGTCTTGATAATAGGAATAAAAATAAGCTTGTACGAAGCATGTTGATGCTTAATTATAAAAAGGCAACAAGATCTACAACCAGAGTTTCCCAAACAGTTCATCACTTCTACACACTACATTACAAGCAAAATCTCAAAACAGCCTCATACAACCAAACTCAAAATGAAGGTCGCTGCTCTTTTCGGTGCTGTCGCTGCCCTTGCTGGCCCTGCCGCTGCCTTCTGGGGCCAAATGGCTGCTGGTAGTCTCGAAGTCACCGGCGAGGGCCCTGCCTCTCAAACCATCACCTTGACCGACTACAACACCGGGTCCAAATACTCTGGCCAGCTGGTCGGCGGCTTTTCGAGCTCTGGAAAACCAGTCTTGTAAGTGAATGCGCTCATGAGGATGAAACGAAGAAGAAGAGATAAAAAAGGGGGGCCAAAGCATAGATCTAGATGACTGACTTGAAGGGGGATTTTTTTTTTTATAGCTTCAATGAGATTACTCCTGGAGGTTACTACTTCTCCGCCACTCTTTGGAGGACCAGCGATGGATGCCACAACATCGACTTTGAGGGCGCTTTGAGCGCGGGCCACGGATACTGCTGCGGCTCTCTTCCTTGTGATCTCGGCGCTTAAGAGTTAGGAAAAAGGCTGATGGGCATACGACGGACGGTTTTTGTTCATGGTACATATAATTTATAACAGTTAACATGTAGACTTTGGAAATCAAGACGTGTTACGTTTATAAAAAGTTGACACTCGGCATGTGAAAGAGCATATTGGCGTCTTATATCATCTTCCGAAGCTCCAGAAGAAGTTACCTTGGTGGGCAGACGAGACTCTTTGTTCAGTAATGGCAGCTCTACTTTCAACAGAAGGGCTGAGATAAAACTACATTACTGCAAAAGTATGCTTTAATATTACCTAGTAGGCATTCCAGCAACTGCTAATACCTCCTCCCTTTTTTTGTCTCTCTTAGACGCTATAAACTCCTCATCGCAGCCCAGTAATAGCGGCTGATTGGAGGTTCAAATGTACCGGCCTCGGTACTTGCAGCGCTAAATCCAGCTTAGCCCGGAACCAAACCGCCTCTCGCGGGGAAGGCAGCGTCAATCATCGTTCGCGCCTGCCCATCAATCACCCCGATCGGACAACCATCAGCCCGCCAAGGGAATAGCTTGGCGCATACGTAACGACCTTTCTTTTCTCTCTCTCCTTCTCTCCGCTTTTATACATACACAGCCTCCTTTTTTTCAATATCATCATCATCATCGCAACCTCTTTCTTATTTCAGCTCTCCCATCTTTGACCTCTTCTTAGGCATCGTACGGTTGTTGTTTTTTTTTCTCTCCCTTTGTGACTGCCCGCCATGGTCTTCTTCTTCTTTGTCTGCGGCCAACACACCTTTCGCTCCGAGGTCAAGGGCTATGAGGGCGTCATCTGCCAGTGCCACAACTGTGGCAACATGTCTGGTCGAGTCATCAAAAGCCGGCCCTTTTTCACTTTTTGCTTTGTTGTAAGTGGTTCCTTTTTCCTTCCTTGTACTCGCAATGTATGCAAAATGTCGTCTGGCCCGCGTCAATACGCGTGTA
Organism: Trichoderma asperellum; assembly: GCF_020647865.1. Classification (NCBI taxonomy): domain Eukaryota; kingdom Fungi; phylum Ascomycota; class Sordariomycetes; order Hypocreales; family Hypocreaceae; genus Trichoderma; species Trichoderma asperellum. The sequence goes on from NC_089417.1 coordinate 2,330,437, forward strand.
ACCTAAAAAGCTCTAAATCAGCCTCAGTCATACGACTTTCGATAAATGACCGTGCAGCTAACAGTCCAACACAGCCCATCATCCCATTCACCATATCTGGCTTCGTGGAAGTTGTCTGCCACATTTGCAACTTTCATCAGCCACTGAAGAATCGTCCTGATGTTGTCTCCATGGCTGGCGGCGGCAATGCCGGACCTGGCCCGTTCCCCCCGCCGGCAAATCCAGGATGGGGCCAGCAGCAGCCCCAGGGCCAAGCTCCAGCAAGATACGGCTAAGTCACAGCACAAAAATCCAGCTGTTGATAGTCTCCAGGCTCTTCTACGTAGAAATCTCGCCAGCACGTGCAGATGCATCGTGGGGCGTGAAGAAGCCACATGCATGGACAAGCAGGGCCATGGCGAGCTGCGCAAGACGTCATTACAGAGCCGCCCACATTAGCTAACTGCTAATCTTTGAATACAGCCGCGGGTAACAACGCAGAGCCGCCTATTCAGCTTCGAGGGAGCTTTGAACAGCCAAATATTACCGTCTGTGTTGATGAAAGAATGGAAAGGTACGGCGAGGATTAAAAGGGGCGATGGTTAAGCTTACGACTTGACCGTTATTGCCCCAAGCTACATCTAATCTTTTGTTTTCTAAGCGGGCTTTACTCGTAAATATGAGAATGGCCGCTCTCTATGCAGAACAGCGCATGCAAATATCATGGAGATAGATTCATTTCCAAAGTATGGGGAGTAAGAATAGGAAAATTATGAATCTTGGTTTTTACTTTGTGAGCATGGGTTTTACAGCTGTAACGCTCACCACCAGCTCATTTAAGTTATATAATGATAAATTAAAACATTCAATCGGATATCTTATTTATATCGCTCCAAACAATGCATTTTTACAAGCCATCACTTCTGCAACCTTTTGCCACTTATGACCCCGACGGCCCATCGCCATCTCCGCCATTTATCTTCAAACTCTCTTCAATGGCCCTTTTTAACTCCTCGTCCTCATCACTAGCATTGCTCGCCACTTCTGATACCTCTTTGCCTTTTCCCTTGGAATCCTTCCGTTTCTTAAACTCCTCCTCGGCTAGGCTTTGCTTCTTGACATATTCCATCACAATGTCTTCCTCCGTCTTCTCTTTCTTCATCTGCTCCATTTCATTCATAGACTCCTCAATAGCTCTCCGGAAATGTTCCTCTTCGTCATCTTCCTGTTCCCTCGGTGGCAATGTAGGAGGTATCTTGCGCGATTCATCAATGGCACGCCGTAAATCGGCATCCTCGTCGGTATTCGGTGTAAACGCCGAGCCACTGCTACGCGGCTCATCAGTATGCACAAGTCCGGCCCCGATTCCCCGTGAGCTTGACCCTGGCAGTACAGAAAGCTCTTTTTCGTGCCCAGCCAAGCTCTCCCGAATAGCCTGTTCAATAAGATTCTGATACTCTTCATCCGTGATTTTATACTCCTCGTCTTCAAAGACGTCTGAATTCCTGTTGCCTTCTGTTTTTAAGACCGCAGGATCAGGCAGAGAAGAACCCTGCTGCTGCATTGCCTTGATGCTCTCGCGAATAGCTATTTCAATCATGGCGTCTTCTTCCGGATCTCCACGAGAGGTCTCTCTGACTGAGACCATGATAGCTTCCTCAAATTCTGCATCGGTATTGAGTGATTCTTCCCAGTTTACTGGCGCAGGAGAGGAGGAGCGGGAAAGAGAAAAGCGACTTGAGATTCGGCCTGATCGCGATCGCTGTCGCCGCGGCTTTTCCTCCAATGCAGCCCCCATTTGACGCCGTCCATCTTGGAGTGTAGGGAACCAGGAGGTCGGTCCGCCTCCAGATCCGACTTTAGATTGTTCTCTCTCTTGTCCCCTCAGTTTTGTTTCTTGAATAATCTTCAAATCAGGGTCGTGATTCCAGCGATAGATAATGTCGGCCTTCTCTCCCTCTGATGCATTCTGAAGGTCCCGTTCGCCTTGAACTACTCTCGATGTGATGATATAATTCTGGACACTTCTTGACAAGAATTTGTTAAGTTCAGCATAGGCACCTTGCATCACGTATGCTGGGAGACCCCAAAAACCTAGCACGCCGACTGTTAGTATATCTTGAAAAGAGCGAAAAGTACGTCTATAGACTGCTCACCTGCTGCGGGCTTCGCAATGAGCCCTCCAATACCCTTTCCAACGCCCTTGATCAGCCCAGCAGCACCCTCTTTTTGTGCTCCTCTCATTGGTAACGTAATCAGTCCTGAGATGCCGTCATAAAGGCCGAACCCAAATTCTTTCCCGGCGACTCGCACGCCGCTGTTGAAATCTGTGACCTTTTCGATGGATCGAACGGTGTCGTCGTTATATAATCGCGGAATATTCCTGAAACCTTTTGCAAGCCCTAGACAAAAGTTCATGGGTGACTTGACTCCCGTAGACACAATACGCCCGACGTTTCTGGTCGTGCCCACTGCGGCCTCCATAGTCGCGGCTGCAGAGAGCGCCCTTCGGCGAGATGATGACCGGCTGCCCTGGCTTTCGATAGTAGGAGATCGTGTTCGACCAATTTGTGTCGGCACTGTCGGAAACTGGGTAAGTTGCCCTGTGACAGCGTTTGATTCGCCGGCGGAATCTCCGCTGGTCCTTGCTGGTGACTTGACACCAGGGTGGTCTTGAGTCGAATTCCGTTTTGATCCTGTATCACTTTCATCTCCACTTGCCTGACTACCACTATCCCTTAAGGAATCTCTAGCCTTTTTAGGGCTTTTCAGGATATCCAAAGGCATATCCACTATGGCCATACCAATATCGCTAATATCAGTAACAAGAGAGCAGGCACCTGCTGAGATTGGATCAGGAGGCTGATCTTCCGTGTTGTACTCATAAGGGCGATATCTAGACGAGTAGTTAGCGTCATAAATGAGAGCAATTGGGTTTTCTTTTTCTTCTTACAGCTTAAGATCGGTATATTTCAGGAGACCTTGCTTGACGAGAACCGCGGCAACGAGTGGGCTAAGTCGCACCTTCGTTCTTTTCAGGCGCCAAGCCGCAGCTCGACTAGGGGCCACGGAACAGCGAAGAGAATCTATATCAAGGTGATTATGAAAACTGCGGCTGCCCACTTCTGTACCATCTTCTTCGCGGATCTTGAAGCCAAGCGCTTTTGCTTGATCTTGCGTTTCTGGCTTAAGGCAGAATTTAATCGCCTCGGCCAGATTCTCCGCAGTCAAGCTCTTATAGGGAATCGGATCGGGTCCAGCTTTGGCCCTCGCAATCATGGCGCCCCAAAATGGCTGGTCTCCGAAGAAAGGTACCACGAGGGTGGGTTTACCAGCTTTTATGCCAGCCGCCGTCGTTCCAGCGCCGCCATGGTGGACGACGCAAGAGACTCTTTCGAAGAGCCAATCATGAGGAACGTTGCCAAGCATAAAAACGCCTTCAGGTAGTCCCACTGCGTCGGCTCCCAGGCCTCCCCAGCCTTTAGAAACTAGAGCTCGGACGCCAGCAAGGTGGATAGCATCAAATATCAGCCTAGTCATGGCATTTGGATCGTCAACCACAATAGAACCAAAGCCAATATAGACTGGAGGCGGGCCGGCCTCTAAAAAGGCGGCAAGATCAGGCTCTGGAGTATACGAAGATGCAAGATTCAAGAAGTAAAAGCCAGAAATATCAATATGCGGCCCCCAGTCATTCGGTTTCGGGATCAATGCCGGTGACCTGTACATGTACCGTTAGATGAAAAAGGCTTAGACGTAGTGACTCTGCTGAATACATACCAACAGTAAGTGTAAGATATCTTCAATCTGTTGAGAAGACCTGGAGCCCAGATGAGCGAGAGGGGAGCAAGATCCAATGCACTCTCGCGGAATCGGTTGATGACATCCCCTAATCCCTGCCATGTCATCATTTCAACCAGTGTATAAGTCAAATAGTTAGTGAGAACATCGTCGGCATTAGAATACTGAACATTCGCTAGTGGGTGAGGAAACGCTCGCGTAGGTGACCAAGGCATCCTAGAGGACATGTTAGTGATGAGTGGTAGGGCGCGTTTCCAGAGAGATTCCTCACGTAAACATCATGTGCAGGGGAATTCCAAGCTTCTCCGCAACATGGACATGAGCAAAACTAGGCGGATTCGCAATGATTGCGTCGGCCACAAAGGGCTCGTGGTTTGGATCTCCAGGCATGCCGGCTTCCGGATCCCAGGGCTCGAGTTTCCTATGAGGTTCTGGTGGCGGTCCCAGCCCATCGCCCGCCTCGATGCAAGATCTCCAGCACCCAAGCAGCATCTCTTGAACGCCTCTGCGGCGCTTGCTGATCTCGCCGCTCTTCAAGGCATCCAGGCCAGGCATGAGTCCCGGATGCTTAACCATGAAGGCCATTAGCTCGGCGGGGTCTCCCCCTATACTGAAGAACTCGAGGCCATTCTCTTCAACAAAGGTCTGGAACGTTGGGTGCGTTGCAATACGGATTCGATGGCCATACTTTTCCTTGAGGACTTTTCCAAGAGCAACAAAGGGCTGAACATCGCCACGCGACCCAACAATTTGAATGACGACATTAAGCCGCGGTGGAGGCTGCTTGCCAGGCTCGCCTACGAGACTCGGGAGGGTGTATGCCGGCGGCCTCGTCGGCCGGACAGAAACGGCTATCTGATTGGCGATACTCGGTGCAAGAAGCTCAGCAAGCCTGTGGTTCTTGGTATTGATATTAATGTTGATTCTTCCATCGCCTGGAGTGTCAATGTTAGCAAACCGTAGCTCACCAAGGCGGAAAGGGTGAGAGGACATGCTAGTGGCACCTCTCATCGCAGCGCAGTGCGCGTAAAGAAGAGGTGAGATGGCAGAGCTAATACGCACCTGTTACAGCCGCTTCGGCATCGAATCCGGTCCGCGTGAACTGAAGCTGGTCATGATGATGTCCATAGGCTGGAGGCGCATCAGCAGGCGCTTCAAGCGCAGGAAGCACGAAGCCGTCCGTCACCACGGCCTCAGAGGCAGCCCGATCTCGTCGACGAGGCGGGGTTCTCAGCGAGGGCTGCCTCTTGGGTCGACTGCGCTGGTTCTCGTCGGGCGCCATGGCCAGAGGTTATCCACGGGGAAAAAATCAATCTGAAAGTATCCTCTACCCAGATAGAATCTGCAGACGGGAAGAGTAGAGAGAGTGGACGAGGGAGCCCGGATAGCGCTTGGTCGAAGGTGCAGCAAGCTTGGGGCGAATTGTGAGAGTGTCACCTGCAGATGTACAGAGGCATGGTTGACCGGGCTGATAATCGATCGCAATCTTTCGTTTGATTGTCCAAGTCGCAAGAGTTCAAAGGCAACACAAACACGGAAACGAGGTTGCGGCTTTGACTTGACCTGACTTGGGCGATGACGTGTGGCGCTCATGAGAGGCCTCAATGTCTGCTGGAGTTCGCCAGCAATTGATATCATCGAGTCCTAGCACACACACCCCTGTACTTCAATGCACGTATGACTGTGATCGCTGGAGCGCTCTAGCCTCTCAGCGCTCCGTATCTGCGTCAGTGAGAGGCGGCTAGTTCCAGTTGCCCACTAGCACACCACTGATAGCAGAGCTGGTGGCGGTGATTAACATGGAACCTAAGCATTACAGAGCCGTCATTTCTCGCCGCCCATTAATAATTCGCCAGCGCGTGATATGGAATCTCCCACTACTAGACACTTTTCACATTGAAGTATAATGGGAACTTCCGCAGATACGGTTTCTTGTGCTATTCTAAGTGCTTGCTTGCTACTTTGCTTGTTTGAACGCTTTTCTAAAAATACAGATCCTCCAAGTAGGCAGGTGGGCGCAGATCCTCTTGATGGCACACAGCCTACTGGATACTTCGCTTCATGCAGCAGGACCTCGGCCATTCACCATTATGAAAATATTCGAGGTACACGCGGCCACAGAACGGAACAAGTTCCGGACGGAATATCCACTAGCAAGACCTGAAAAGGGAGCTTGCATAGAAGTAGAAGATGTGTTGAATAACATGTGAGATAGCTCCTAATTGGGAACAATCATGTTATCCCAAGGAGCATCCTAGCTAGACCAGGTTCACTTATCAAGCTCCTAGCACCGAAGGCAAGCTCTCTCCTGACTACATAAATAAAGAACAACGTAGACTTTAGAAGGGAAAAAACGCATACGAAAAATTGGAATAACCTTGTTGCTCATATAATACAAAAAAATGTCATGGTCGCTCAGACTCCATGGTGATTAGGGTGGCAGAATGGATCTGCCGAATCCATACATCCACTTGGGAAAGCCTTTTCCTCCGCATCGGCCTCGTCTCAGCTAGATATGGTATTCATGAAACCTGCGCCGTTATTGGAACCGTTTTCCTCCAAAATAGTATACCATTCTTGTCTCGCCCTCTCTTTCCACACCACTACAATTTCCCATAAAAGAAATTCGTTTAGCTCGAGAACTTGCGGCTGATCTTGGCAATGACTTGATAGAGAAGTTAGCAAAAACAAATGCTACGCTATCAATCATTGTGGGTAATAACTCACTATGCAGAGCAACAACGCTGAAGATGAAAACCAGAGACAAAACGAGAACAACGACGGGGTCAACCTTCAGTCCGGGAGACTCATCAGTGTAGAGTCCTACAATTGTTCACGTTAGCGACATATATCTTCCAATTATCAAACAAGAGCCCATATAACAAGCTTGGAGGACGCACTCAGCATGGTGCTGCTGGAGCCGCCAGCGCCAGCGGCCCGTGTGCTGCTTGGCCTAGCATTGGCAAGCTTCTCCTTCTGGTCGGCGGCAGCACGTCGACGGATGGCAGTTCGGGGTCCGCCGGGAGGAGTGGGAGAGGAAGGTCGGCTGATGCTTGAACCGCTGGCCGCGGCGGGGCCATTGGCGGGTGAAGAGGGACGAGAAGACTGTACAGAGAAAGGGAATGTTAGCACGAGCAACCAAGTGACCTCGAACCATCATCCACTGCCGCAGCGCGCAGGTCGACTTCATGCAAAGCGCATAATGCATCGGCCTTGTGACGCGATTCACCAGCGCCGCAGTCCGTATTCCCGGTGGATTTTCAATGTCAATGGAAGAAGAGCGCGCATACCATGGCGAAGGAGTGTGTTTTGGGTATTGACAGTAAAGGAACAAGAATGAGACAATCGACCACGAATCGCTGCAGGATTCTAGAATCGAATTGACAGAGTGCGAAGTAGGAGGGATGTACTTCAGTAGAAGAGTTGGAGTTGGCGCAGCACGGGCTGGTGGAATTGTGGCCCCAAGGACCAGAGTTAAGGCCACATTCACAGAAATCCAGCACTGGCGGCCGAACATTTCTCCGCTACCCCAGAGAAAGGCACGCGCACCCACCACCCACACTTTTAGCGCACGCAGTGCATAGTAGTCTATTGAATTTCAATCAGTGTAGGTGTATAGGATGGAGCGTCTTTCCTATGTTGATTTCCAATCAACCAAACCAATAAGTAGAGGCAACCCGTGCTTTGCTTCATAAAGGCTGAATTTGGAGGCTTTCCATAGTGAAAAGGGAAACTATTAGTATAAAGAAGCTTAAAAGCTAAACCAATTTATCGTTTTTGCAACCAATAAACAGCAACGCTTTCCTATCAACATATATTCTGAGTATCTCACATTGATTCATTACAAAGGCCATATAGAGGCTCGGGGTATTTTTACAATTTGGGGGAGACTATGTATGACGGAGGCCCCTCAAGCAACCTCCAAAAACCTTCGCTAGCCATGTTCGCCGCCATCTCAGCTTTACTCCGCATCACTCGCTGCCCTCCCTTCAAAACCTGCTTCGCAGACTCGCCGCGTGGTATGTGTATAGTTCAAAAACAATGCAAGACAGGCAAAAAAAAAAAAAAACTGTGTAAAAAAAAAAGTGAAAAGAAAAGAAACACAAAGGGAATCACAGAAAGAGAGAGAGAGAGAGAGATGAAAAGGTATGATGAAGAAAATGAAGAGAGAGAGAAAGAAAGAAAAACAAAACAGGGGGAGTGAGAAAGGTGCCAGCTTGCCAGAGAAAATTACAGCATGAACAGCCCAGATATTGCCAACAGTCTTTTAACACGCTCGAGGTGCAAGACGTATCCCAAAGCTCCAACACACGGGATCGCCGCGTATACTAGCCCGTTGCCCAGGCAGTGAGGATTTGAAAATTAATCCTTAATCTATAGGAAAGAATGGCATCTTCTTGTCCCAAGACGCTAATTTGACCCTCCTCCTTTTTTGTAAAAAAAAACGTTTCTGTCTTTCTTTTCTTTCGAGTCGTTTAGATGTGATTGCCGAGTCAGTTGGGGATCTTGGTCAATTCAAACTCCCAGCCGACTTCGCTCATTTCTCGGTCTTTATGACGGAGAGGGAAAACAAAATGAAAAAGAACTTCCGCAGGCTGAGGAGCTGCGTGCCATAGATCAAGGCCGATTATGTAAGATTAGACAGTACATCTACACCCGGAAACGAAGAGATTTCAACCAAACGCCTCCCGCTATGACGGCAATGCTGCAGATCGGGCTGTTGTTGTTTTAGTGCTGAAAAGGAAAAAGGGAAAATGAAACCGAAGGGAAAAAGAATTTTGGGTGTGGTATCTCAGAGAGTGACATCGAGAACCAAGCTGACATCAGAAACACTGGGGCCAGCGAGGTCCTCAAGAACGGGTATAAGGTCTAGCAGCTCGTTGTCGTGCGCGTCAGAAAACCAGCTGCTGATGGGAACAGCATGCTGAGGGTGGAATATGTATGAGGTGGGTGAGTTGTCGATGATAATTGTATCCTTCAAATCTCGACCAACTTGTGAGAGATCTTTGACGTAATTTCCTTGGTGGTTGTAGCAGCTCTCGCGGAACAGACGGTGATGAACAACGCCGTGTATATCTAACTGATCTAAGAGGGGATCGCCATACTATTTTTGCGCACGTACAGGTTAGCTCATCTTATTTCTGCCAGAGGCTCGGGAAAAGTTGCACTCACCTTTGAAACTGATGCCGTGAAAACAACAACTTCGTAAAGTTCTCCAACTCTCTTCATAAACTCGTCCACGCCGGGTCGCTTGATGACATACACGTTATGATAATTGCCTTCAATTTCAACCGGTATTGTGAAGTCGGCTTGATGAAGGATCTGGAGGCTTTGAGTTAGCCAAATTTGTGATATTGCATATCAATAGGGGAGAGGACAAACCTTAAATGAACTGTGGACCAAGGTCTCATCCAGGTCTAAAACAAGACATTTTCTTCCTTTGTGCTCGGGGGCAATAGGGGGCAATAGCCACTTTTGAGGTTCTGGTGCTGAGGGTCCTTCCTGCGTCAGAACGAGTGCTGAGGTTACTAGGGGGCTAGGACCAGGACCAGGCGGAGGAGGGGGCATCGCGGCATCATGAGCCTCCTGTTGCGCCACCTCCGGCTGCACCTCTGGAGTTTCCTCTGCCACCGGCACATCTTGCATTTGCACGTCATCCTCAACCTCTTCTATTTCTCGAACTTCTTCGTTCGGCTCGGGAAGAGGGGTTGGAGGGTCGACCGTAACGGCCAGGGCCTGCTTTGTCTCTTGGCCTGTCTGTTCCTGCATCTTGGTCTGTTCTTGAGTGCTGCTCGACGAGACGGCATCATCCTTGCCCTGCAGGACGGTGCTCGTGGGCACGGGTGGCTTTTCGGTGCTTTGCTTAATCGAGGTCTGATCGTGGGGCGTCTGCGTTCTTGACTTGGCCGTTAATGGTCTTTGGGGTATTTTATCCAGCTTGTGAATCTCTTGAGTAGTAGAGCCCACGGTATTGGCCGAATCAGGCACGCCGCAGCATCCCAATAATGCCAAGAATCCACTGCTCTTCTTCCTCTTCCGTTTCTGCTCGCTCGCTGAAGGAGAGCTGGGCTGCGAAATCTCGGTCGTGCGAGCAGGCTCGGCATCGCCGCTGGAGCTTCCGTTTCGCTGTCTATCCAAAAAGCTGCCCTTGGATTCCCTGGATCTGTTGCCGATGCTGCTGCGTGGATCGTTGATGGTGGCCCCGCTTAAGCCAGTCGTGGTCGGCGAAGATTGGTTCCTCTGCTGCGATGACGCTCGCGACGGCACCTTTAGGAGTCCCCGGCTCTTATCAGAGCTCTCACCATCCTCCGGCGACAGCATTTCTCTTTCTTTCCCCGAACCGGAACCAAGCGGAACTTTGTCTTGCTTGAAGTCGACGATCGCGGTCGTCGCTACGGCTGTTTCGGACATTGCGAATCGTCACTGCATGGAGCTTGTCAGCATACTCGATCAAACACAAACTGAAATGCGACGCAGCAGTGCGCTTTGAAAATGCAAGACAATTCCAAGTTTCAAAGCTCAGTTGGGCCGCAAAAAACAAACAATGCAGGGCGAGAGGACATGGCTAGCGAGGGATGCGAGGCCATCGCAGATGGACAAAACACCAAAGCACTTGCTCTTCATTGCCAAACAGCTCCCCTCCATCCCAATGATAAACCAACTCCGCGTAGACAATGGTGGACGAGAAAATGTAAAATTGCGCAGCTTTAGCGCAACTGCTTATGCATCTGTACTTACCTCAGAGTACCAAGGCAAGCTAGCCAGCTCCCAATTCCAAGCTTTCAACGCAGTCAAAAGAAGGAAAGGAAGGAAAAGGTTTAAAAGACAAAAACAAGAGGGAGAATAAAAATGTAAAATAAGAAAGAAAAAAAAAAAGAATGTCAGCCCGCAAGGGGCGTTTGGCAGCGGCGTGCCGTTCGTTTCTCCGAGATGCCCTTTTCCAACGAAAATTACCGGGGGTTGGCGAGGAGCTGAGACGCGCCCGACGGGTACGAAAGATTTAGGGAGTCGATGCAGGACAAAAGGAAATAGGACGACGCAAGAGTCGGGCAGAGACAGAACGGCAGTGCGCTGCCAGTACGAGCGTGAGTCGCCGCAAACAACCGGTGTCAGCGCGGAGACGGTTCGTGATGGCGGGTTTTTCGCGATCAGGAGGGAGGATGGTTGGGGGAAGAGTCGAGGCGACCGCAGCGGCAACGACGTACCGGAGGCCGAAGAAACTGAGGGCACAAGCGAGATGATTGCCTTTAAACGTGATGGTTTGGCTGGGCCAGGTCGGGGATGGTCCGGCGTGCAGGGACGGCGGCTGGGGGAGATTTTGGGGGGTGTTCAAGGTGTGGGTGGGCCTTGTCGAGATTAGCCAACAGCTCTGGCGACTCTGGTGTGTATATGTGGCTGTATCCGGGCGTTAGTGGGGGAACACAGGCGGTGTGCGCCGCTGGGCTCTTGGATACTAGGCACTGTGTCTCAGAAGCTGCTTTGTGCCAAATACGGTGTTCAAGTTGTCTTTATTAACACTGTACAACTGTTAACGCAGTAAAATGCGACCGCGCAGTGGCGCCCTGTCCCAAATCTCCGCTAATGGCGGCCGCCAAGTTCTCATCTTACCGTCCAACGTCCAAATTGTGGGCTTCATTCTGTTCCTCTTTAGGAGAGGCGTGGCTACGGCCGGCGCTCTGCACGGCGGCCCGCTCACACGCTGCGACACATGGAAGGCAAATTCGGTGCTGGGCAGCTTCTGGATGCTGTGCCAGCTGGAGGACGATGCGAAGCAGGCTCTCCCTACAGAGGCCGCTCACTCACTCGCTGGCCAATGCAGTGCTATATAGTCCACCCAGGCCGACAAAGCACGGCTGCCAGATGCCACCTACGACGCGGATGCCGAATACGCAGCGAGCTCATTCGTCCTGAACTCGCACCTGCACACCGCAGCGGCGTGCATGTTCGCATCGGTGCGCTGCAGTTGCGCCAAGCCTGTCGATGGCTTCTCTTTAGGCTGCCCCCCATGGCGTGGTAGGACGGTGGGTCGAGATCTTGCTGCTCCTGGGCTCCCGAGCTCCTACTGGCCACTGCCGACAAGCAAATCAGAGCAGACAAAGGGAAGGGCAGCAGGAGACAAAGCAAAACCTCCCCAGAAAGTCGTCGGGCGCCGCCAATCCCCTCTCCTTGTGCGTGCGGGTGAGCAGCCCTGATCCGGGCATCTTGATTGGCTCTGTTGGCGCCCAGCCTTTGGATCGTTCACATCTTGCCCCGGCGAGCGTCGCAGCACTAGCATACCCGCTGAGCGAGCTGTCGTTGGAGAAAACTGGCCTCGGTGAGGGAGTGCTTGCTTCGCTTCGTATATTGGTGCATGGGGCGTCTTGCAGGCGCCCAGCAAGCATCCCGGCAATGCTCGCTGATTTGGCCCTGGCTACGAAGCAGACCTGTGCGCATATGGAGCGCTCCGTTGTAATACGGAGAACGGGGCCTGTAGGGAATATGTACGGCATCGCTGATTGGCATGCCCAGCAGCGCTGGCACATGGCGGGCACGCAGCTGCTGTGCGTGCGTGCTGCGGCCGTGCATATGGCCAGCTGTTCGCGCAAAGAGCTGCTGCCCGCCCTGTATTCCCGGGCGCATTGTTCCGACCTTGTTTGCGCAGAGGATTGTGTGATGCTGCGCTCATCTACTTGGTACCTAACTAGTGCCCTATGGGTCCTCCGTCACATCTGCTAGTCCGGTAGCGCCCAGTAGCATGATGGAGCGCTCCATAGCAAATTTGGCTATCGATGGCTCTCGCAGATTAGGTGCCTGAGCTTCCTGGGCAAGCTGCAAGCTACCTAATTATAGGTTAGGCGCCTTGCCAGCCTAACCCGGTCCTAAAATGTACATAGTATGTGCGGTGTTACAGGGTAGGGCAGCATCAACCCGATGAGAACGCTCCATTCGCCCGTGTGGTTGTTTTGAATAGCCACATGGATAACATGGGATAATTATAGAAATCTTGCGGTTTCCTTTCTTTTTCTTTTTCCTTTTTCATCATGCTCCTTTAATATTTCCTGAATTTTAAGCAAGGCGGGTAGCGCATACTAAATCAAAGTAAAAACCAGCCAAGAGTTTTAGATGGAAGTAAATTGAGAGCTTCAATAACGGTTCCCTATGCTAAGCAAATCTTCCAGCATAGTGGTATCAAATTGAGTAATATATCGCAAATCGTGTTCACCACGCAATCAACATGGATCCCGCTGAAAGATGTGATATCAAAGTCTTCCTGATTGATATACAGGGGGATATTCCATTGACATACCAACCTGTTGATTAGCAATACAAGGCCTTGGTACATGCGGATCTCACTGACGGTTTAAGCTGCAAATGTGGGGCCGCTTGCGGCTGGCGCAAGCGTTTTTGGGGCTTTTCAAACCTCTGATTTTTCCTCCAGGCAGCTGGCCCAGTTTCCATCTGGAGGCGTCATAGAACCCCCTCAAAAACAACTCTCCAAAAAAACTCAAATGTCCAACGCATTTGTTTATTTTTTCATCATCTTCTCGATGTAAGAATTGTTGGAAAACTTAAGTTCATGCCGTGAGGCGAGGACGCAATAGGCTCTTGAGAATCGCAATCCTCACCTCTCCAGCTATCATGTAACCGTCGAACAATGCACTCGAAGTTTCATCACAACAGCTCAAGGCCATCTCATCATCGTTGAATACTATTAGAACTGCACATTATATCTTCTTACAATCATGAGGTCCAAGTGGAGCATGCTCCCGGAGGAGCTGAGACTCCAAGTGCTGGAGACTTTAGCGCATAGCAGCTTCGAGAAGCATGGCTTGACCAACTACGCCCTCGTCTGCAAGTCATGGAAGAGTATATTCGAAAAGGCTAATTTTCGCAGCTTGACCATTGACCAAATGGATTTTGAGAACCTCGCCAAGATCCCAAAGCGTTGCTGGCCATATGTCAAGCACATCTGGCTTCGCATTGAGCTTGAGAAATACTATCCTATGCTAAGGACAGGATCAGTAAGGCCGGAAATGCTGGAAGATACAGCGTCATACAATGACCGGATCGAAGCCACCATAGGGAGGCTCTTTCATATACTCAGCTCCTGGGAAAAGGTGGTTAAGCCAGATGTTCGTGGCATAACTCTAGAGCTGAGCGTCCATTCGCCGAGTAACTCTACCTACATCCCTAGAGGAGTCCATGCAAAAGGTCTAGATATGCGGATGCCGTTTACGCGGAATCGTGAATATCGCAGTACCCCCAATGCTGAAGTCGCCGCTTCCAGAGCACTTGGTGGAAATGTCCACATCAGATTTGACAATCAACTTCCCCGGCTGAAGCTGGTAAAAACACTCATTATACCTAGACATACACGTCGACGGTTCACTTCGTTTACGCTACACCAAATACTCAACAGACTGCCAAATCTGGAATATTTGGCCTATGAGCCATGGAAACAGCCCTTGGATACACTTCAAGACGTGGTTGATGCAGGTATGCCGATGGTTCACGTTTCTATGTTCAAATGCCCATATTTTTTTTTTTTTTTTTGGCTCACATATGTTTTTCTTTAAAAAAAAACTAGGATATGTCAATCTCATAAAAGGTTCTATTCCTGCGCGATTGAAGCAAGTTATATTTTTAGAAGATCGGGATGACACGTTGACAAAGGTTCCTACACTGTCCAACACCGTGGACGAGAAATATGCTCGGAAACCGAACCCTTACATTGGCATGGCTTTGGCGAATAAGAGCCTAGGATTTGAGAACTTGGCGGCAACGTTTCTCGTCGAGGCGAGCGACTTCTTCCAGGCGTACAAGCCAGAGTGGATCTGGAGAGACTTACGATCCTTGACGTTGACATCGTACCTTCTGGACCCTAAGCGAAAAGTTGACGAGATTAACGGCATGCTGCAAGCGGCTGGCGTGGCGGCACTTGCGATGCCCATGCTCCAAACCCTGGAAATATGGAATGGCGGCGTAGGGCACGCGGCTGTCTTCGCCTACCATGCTGAACGGAGTGAAGCCGTCATCTCATGGACCAGCACCTGGGACCTGGTATTTAACCCATATGTCGTCGATATTTGGCGAAAAGTGGGTTACAAAAACCACCGCTGCGAGAAGCTGGGCATAGAGCAGCATCTCATCGAGGATACCGATGCTATACGGAGATATGTAGACGTTATTGAGTTGCTCAGGACGAAGAAACACGTCATAAGCCGGCAATCATTAGACGAGCTGCGGTACGAACTTGAGAATGACTGTATATGCTTTCCCTAGTCAGGCGGCAGCATGACAGCATGGAGGATTGTAGGAATGAGATGCAACTGACGGATACTCATGCGCACATGTCAGCGTGTCTATCGAATCTTCGATGTTTCTTGATAGAGCCTCTATGTATCTGCTTTGCGATAGCATTTATCTTGCCTAGACATGCCAGAATACAGGTAGAACTACAAGTAGGCTGATGGTATCAACATCAATACATCAATTGGAAATCATGTGAAAAGAGCTTCCCCGGAAAATGACCCCCATCCTGGTGTGGAGTCACGTGTAGCTACTCTGGGGCGGTTCCGTCATGGCTCCGTTTTGGGACGTGGCAAAGCCATCTGGCTGGGCCTCGGGAAATCTGGATGGCGCGGGTTCACATGTCCCAATCCCGGATTTGATCCTCTCCCACGACCATCCACCATCACAACGAAGCAGACTGCGGGTGGCGTTTCCCAGCAGCTGCTTTGGTTGCAACCACGATTGATGCGCTGTTTCTTTTATTTTCTTTTCTTTTTTTGCTAAGCGAACACAAACGCCCATACGCGCAGACGCTGGGCTTGATGACCTTCCCTGACCTTGTTTAGACCGGATCTGCGCCGCTTGAAGCGTCCGGGGAGCTCGTCCAGCAGCCGCGCCGATATTGATACTAGGCAATCATGGCGGCACAGTCGAATCTGCGCAGGACGGCGGCGGAGGATGCGCTGGCCGAATTCTTAGAGAAATGGACTGGCATCCTGGGGAAGAGGCTGCGGTCTACGTCGCGCACCACTCGGACCCTCGCTACGCTCTCGCTCGCCATGTCCATCATCCTCGGCGCTGAGGGTAGCAGGCGGTGGTGGAAGAAACGACGGCACGAGCACGAGCAAGGCCGGAAGCTGGTCCGCACCAATTCATGGCTGCACAACAAGGACGGCTCTCGAACGATCTATGTCCCTTATAAAGACGGCACATCCAAGGTTGTCATCAACACCACGAAGCCTTTGACGTTCGAGGCGCATAGGCGGCTTTTTCTAAATCCTCCAAGAGTGTCAGGTCTTGGCGATGGAACGGTTCCTTCTGCTCAGACAAAGCCGGGCCTAAATTTGGCGTTTCTGCATCAATTCCTTAGTCTCATGAGTATCATGATTCCTCGGTGGTCGAGCAAGGAAGCAGGTCTCCTGCTTAGCCACGGCGTCTTCTTGATGTTAAGAACCTACCTTTCACTGGTGGTAGCCCGCTTAGACGGAGAGCTTGTTCGAGATCTCGTTGCGGGCCAAGGTAAAGCGTTTCTCTGGGGCATTGTAAAGGTATGTCTGCGAGATCTTGACTTTAGGTATCATGCAGTAATTTTTCTAACTCATATTAATCTTTACAGTGGTGTGGACTGGGCACATTTGCCTCGTATACCAATGCTATGATCAAATTCCTCGAATCTAAAGTATCTATTGCGTTCCGAACTCGACTTACTCGATATATCCACGACATATACTTGAACGAAAATCTAAACTACTATAAACTATCCAACTTAGACGGAGGCGTAGGGCAAGGAGCTGATCAGTTCATCACTCAAGATTTAACTCTGTTTTGCGCCTCAGCGGCCAACCTCTATTCATCACTGGGCAAGCCCTTTGTAGACATCTGCGTCTTTAGCTTCCAGCTTTACCGGTCCTTGGGACCTTTGGCCTGGATAGGCCTAATGAGCAACTACTTTTTGACCGCAAGCATTTTGCGGAAGCTATCGCCGCCATTCGGCAAGCTGAAGGCGGTTGAGGGCCGAAAAGAAGGAGATTTCCGCAGCCTGCACGCCCGCCTGATAGCCAATGCGGAAGAAGTAGCGTTTTATGGCGGTGCGGAAATGGAGAAGACGTTCCTCAACAAGGAGTACAAGTCACTCAAGAGCTGGATGGAAGGCATCTATATGCTCAAGATCCGCTACAACATCCTAGAAGACTTTATTTTGAAGTACAGCTGGAGCGCTTACGGCTACCTTCTCGCTTCTTTGCCGGTCTTCCTGCCAGCCTGGGGAGGAGTTGGTGGCGCGGCTGAGATGGCCGAGGGCGGCGAAAAAGGCGGCAGAGAGCGAAATCGCATGAAGAGCTTCATTACGAACAAGCGACTGATGCTCTCGCTCGCTGATGCCGGCGGTCGAATGATGTACTCCATCAAGGACCTTGCCGAATTGGCTGGATATACCAGCCGTGTCTATACACTCATCTCCACGCTTCACCGGGTGCATGCTAATGCTTACTACCTTCGGAGTGGGCAAAGTGAGCTCTACTCCTTGTCTGATGTTCAGGGTACAATCCAGAAGGGCTTTGATGGTGTTCGCTTTGAGCAAGTGCCAGTCGTTGCCCCTGGACTCTGGCCCCAGGGCGGAGAAGAGTTGCTCGAGTCCCTATCTATGATTGTTCGAAGAGGCGAGCATCTTTTGGTATGTATAACTGGCTCTAACGGGTCTCCTTTCTATTATCCCTCTTATATCCCTTGCCCTTTTTGAACCGTAGCTAACGAGCTCTTCTTGTGTATCTAGATCTCTGGTCCTAATGGCGTTGGAAAGTCTGCCATTTCTAGGATACTAGCTGGCCTGTGGCCCGTTTACCGCGGCCTGGTCAGCCGACCGAAGAGCATAGGTGAAGATGGCATCATGTTCCTGCCCCAGCGGCCATACCTTAGCCCTGGAACTCTTCGCGATCAAGTTATCTACCCTGATGGCCACGTGGATATGCGTGAAAAGCGCAAATCGGAGAATGATCTACAGAAGATCCTTGAAGCGGCCCGCCTTGGCTACCTCGCCGATCGTGAGGGCGGCTGGGACACTCGCAAGGAGTGGAAGGATGTGCTCAGCGGTGGCGAGAAGCAGAGGATGCAGTTTGCACGTCTTTTGTACCACGAGCCACAATATGCTATCATCGACGAGGGAACGAGTGCTGTCTCAAGTGACGTTGAGGGTCTGCTGTACGAAACGTGCAAAGAGAGGGGCATCAGTAAGTAGCTCCCTGTGGGTGACAATTGGAAACGAATGCTAACGATATATGTAGCCTTGATTACCATCTCAACGCGAGCCTCTCTGAAGAAGTATCACACTTACAATCTGCAGCTCGGCGTCGGTGACGATGCTGACTCTTGGGAGTTTGAGCGCATCGGTACAGAGCGCGAGAAGATGCAGGTCGAGAAGGAAGTGCAGGATCTACGTGAGCGCCTTGCGCAAGTAGACGAGCTGAAGAAGAGGCGAGAAGAGATTGAGAAGGAACTCAACGCGGTGTGGACAGAGAAGGGTGATCTTCTCGATGCACCATCGTATATTGGCATCGACGAAGCTCCAGTTTCAAGCGAGGAGTCTATCGAGGCCTAAGAAGTCACGCCGGCCGTCTTTTCTGCAAGGGAGGACGATGATGTTGCTGTATGAGTGACATGCATGGATGATCTAGAAGTGCTAATTTCGCATTGGTGGAGATTATAGGGGATTTATCCTTTGGCCTTTTTGTTTAATTTATACCTGGCGCCGCCTGTTTATGTACTATTTTATCCTTCTTTGCCCTAACTAGAGCCGAACGACAGGAGCATACAAAGTTACTACGGAATAGTAGTAGTTATATGTATATTTAGCCACGGCCAAGCTCCCCCGTGGATGTACCCATCTTATTTGGAATGGGGCTGTCCTGAGACATGGAACGCTCTATGAGACACTTGGTGTGAGCGAAGTGGTGAT
Organism: Trichoderma asperellum; assembly: GCF_020647865.1. Taxonomy (NCBI): domain Eukaryota; kingdom Fungi; phylum Ascomycota; class Sordariomycetes; order Hypocreales; family Hypocreaceae; genus Trichoderma; species Trichoderma asperellum. The sequence goes on from NC_089417.1 coordinate 2,349,158, forward strand.
ATACCATGTTGGATTTAGCTATCTGGAGTGCCTGTACATGTTATTTCGACTTTATCGGCCTGAGTTATATATATATATATATATATATATATATACCCTACTAGTAGGCCTTGGCCTAGGAGGTTTAATCAATTTCACAACTAATGGAGTTGGTATCGTATTCTATAAACCGCGAATACCTAGGTAGCCACGAATGTATATCACACAATAGGCTGCAACAACGTTCCTCACCACAATCCTTCCCCCAATAGCACTATATGATGAGAATACTACTACTACTTAGCAAAACATGCACGTCTGAGACAAGACAGCTCCCATATGCTTCCGCTTTCAGCCCGTCATTACTAGCGCATTCAATGGCTCCGGTGGGATCGAACTCACCATTGGCTGCTCGACCAACGGCGCGAGAAAGCTGAATGAAAGCTTTCTTTTTCGGCCCTCCCTGCATATGCAATCTCAGTATACCGAACCCGCTGTCATCTTAAGCAGTCGTGGTGCTAAATAGTGATAGCAATAGTCGAAAAGGAAACCCCCTATAAAAAGACATACATGGCAGATGAAATGACGGTACGGAGTGGTATAGGGGCTTGTCATGTGAATACACTGAGCTGTATTACCTCGCTTCATGTTGGTGTGTAAGTGTGTAAGTACTAATATTGCCTGCATGGATTGCTCAGCCAGCCTCAATTCCAATTTCATCTGCGGGGGATTCGCTCGCCCTGCATTACGCTGGAGTCTGTGGTGATCTTTGAGGTAGTTTATAGGCTTGACCATCATATATGTTTAAGAGGAAATAATGAGGCGAGGTCGCTTCGCATGGCGGCTGATCTGGGCGGGCTACCCGCAATGGTAGAATGTCTCAGCCGAGAAGACAGATTACGCCATTCCATTACAGGAGGTATATAATAGGGGCCGTGGAATACTTTTTTTTTCTCTTTCTTTGTTGTTGACATTTGAATTTTACCCTTTTTAATTTTTCTTATGTTGTAGCGCTTTGTTTCTGTCCCATGTTTTGTGTTCCTCTGTTTTTTGATACTGGGGATGAGAAGAGAACCATCACAACTCTGATACCCAAGTTTAGAGAAAAGCTTTGAGCACCGACCATTAACCTCATATCGGTCTTGATTAATCCCTGTTTTTTTTTTCTTTTTTTTTTTTTTTTTTTTACGATTTCAAAAGTTATGGCGCATTCAACCAAGATTCATACTCGGGCTGGATCGCGGGCATCGCTCGTCTCAGTCGGGCAGATGCCTGTCATCAAAGAAGACAGCAACATCATCACACCGGCGCCAGCAATGCTCCGCATACCTGCAAAGAATCCCCACCGAAGTCTGGGACCACAACCTCACGGGGTAATCATACCGTATCTGACGGGCTTTCAGGATCTGCCTCCAAAAACACTGGCCTCGACGGAGGGTAAGGCTGAAGGCGATGATGGAGATGAAAAGACTGTTGTTGGACGGATGACGCCTCCGCCTATAGCAACGTTGAGAAAGAGGCGATGGAATGGAGAGGAGTGGACGCCGAGCGATTCACAGCGAAAATGCCACTTGGTAATAGTGTCATCGGTGATCTTGGTGATTATTGCCGGCATTGCTACTGGACTCACACTGGGCCTTACGAAAACGTGAGTTTGCACACGTCAATTAGATGTCAGTACTTTTGGATGATGGTATGTGTACGCTGTATATATTGAGTACATAGCGGGTGCTCTCAGCAGAGGGGAAAAAATGGCTGATACTAAGATGCCGCAGACCGGTCATGGGCAGCCCCTACAGCAATCAAGATGCCTTTTATCCAGACCTACCAATTGGCGGCTTCGTAGTAGATACGGCTCTCTACGGTTCATCATCCGCATGTACTTCTAATCCAAATGCCTGGCGGTGCCTCTCTTCCAAAGAAAGCCGAGTACCCCGTTTTTACTGGACCATCACCGAGGTGGATTCGAATTATCAAATCTCCTCTGCCGACGACCCCATCGCTTCGTCTCTTACAGATATCCCTCTAACAGTTCTTGACGAGGGTGAGGAAGAGGAACGGTTTGTCTTGTCTTATAAATTCAACACGACTGTTGAGCTGGCAATTACGGCGACAAACCGTGCTGCGAAGTGCGTTTACTCCGATATGATTTTTCAAGCCACGCTTTGGACGAAACGGGAGATGCAACAGCCATCCAGGACGACCAAAAAGCGCGATGATTATGTGAAGTGGCCGGGACTGGTGGAGATTATGGAAATCAAGAATGCTACGCTGGGAGGGGCACCAGAGTGTGTTGATTCTAAGGGTGACAAGATCGCCGATGTGCAAAGTGACGCGCGAGCTTGTGAGTGTATATATAGGACAAAGGGATGGATATAATGATGCTTTCAGGATTGGAAGAGACGTTAGTGTGAATAGATATTGCGTGTATATTGTATGCTAAGCACAGGAACCATATTTCGAAGCCTCCATCACAACTCCCTCATTTATCTGTCTCACTACTCATCATCCACCATACATAATAACAAGGCCGTCTCCCTGCTCAGCATCATACTCAGCTAAATTCTCCTACATATCCAAATCCATTTGGGATTCTATTTCTTCTGGAATCACTTCCATTGGAATAAAATCCCTATTATCAACTGGCATCATGGTGGTATAGCATTGTAACTGTGAAGCTTCCTTGTCTACACTCTCGTAATAAGTCGGATCGGATCTTTTTGTAAAGCAGAAACCGCCGTTGCTCTGCGGTAGGTTTAATCTGTCTGGAGACATCGTGGCATACTTGGCAAGGCACTTGCCATCACGCACATCAACCTCCAGAATATTCGGTATGCGTCTGGGCGCCATGGTCATAATGGGCCATGCCCAGTTTAGGCGCGTAGGACTACCACTAATTGGCTGGGATATGATATCGTCGGGTGCAGTTGTGTTGGCATACCTTGGCGATTTAATTGACAGCTTCTTCGTCCTCTTCGATGTCCACCTAGCCCTAGTTGGGCTTCTTAATGGCAAGAATGATGACAAAGACGTCAAATTGTGTTTAGTTTCCTTTGATCCTCGTAGAGGCACTCCTCCATCTGATGACGATGATGACGATGCTGATGCCATACCAGTCCTCTGTGTCCCTCGTAGAAGAACCCCTCCATCTATTGAAGATGTCGACGTGATAGAAGCCAGATTGCATGCCTCATCTGGACGCACTCCGCCGCCTAAACTCTCTACACTTTCTGATAATGAGTTAGACGCTAAATCGTGCTTAGCTCTTTTTGTCTCACGTAGAATTACTCCACCGTCTGAGTCGCTATCAGAAAACCATGAAGAAGACCGCTTCCTCTGATTTCCGCCCGAAGGAATTGAGTCAGTCGATAGCAAACCTGCTGATGGATCCAATGCCGTCGCATGTACGTCTGTAGAAAGCCCTGGCCTTCTGAGAAGCGTTGGGAACGACTCTTCTGATGAAGCACTCAATAGCGATCGTCTACTTTTGCGTCGGAGAGCAGCTACGTGTGTAATGAGAGGATTCCCGATTTCATCGTACGGTGACGCAGGAGGCGGTGACTGCCTGTCGGAATTTCCTGTATAAGAACCTGCAAAAGAGGGCCGTGCAAAAGGATCTGACCGATATTCACGCTGACCGCGATCAGCGGGATAATTTCTCTGACTTCCTGAAGCCTCAACCGAAATTGTCGAGGTCTGTGAGTCTGATAATGGGACCGAAGGCTGGCTGGCTGGATTTGTCCGTGTAAGTGCCCAAAAGGCATCCCAAAAGGAGCGCGTGTCACCGTCGCTTTCTTTGAAGCCGTGATGTTTGCGTTCACATACATTCCTCAAGAGATAGCTTAGCTGAGGACGGTCCTGTGGTTTCTCGAACTGGCATTGCGCAATTTGGTCGAGAAGCTCGGGCTCGATATAGCTATATTCTGGCTTGCTCAGACGCCAGGCATACGATTCGCCCAAGCATCGTTCATCCCCAGCCTCATATATCATTGTCGTCATTGGATGCGCTGACCAGCTTTGTGTTATGACAGACTCCATCTTGTTGATCTTAATTAGCGTAATCATCCACGGCAAACTAGATCGAACAAAGAAAAGGGGAAAAATAACTCACAATTTTGCCAATGGTGAAGACATTCGTCCAAGTGCCATATCGCCCTGCAACTTCATTCTTTTCTGGTCCAAATGTGTCACCGGTGTATTGTAATACTGATCCTGGACTACTTAGATCGACCTTGTCCCAATCTTCGGAAATGGTTTCCTAACAAATTGTGAGCCATTTCTAACAAAAGCTAGTTTAAGCATCCATACAAAACTTACCGGAGGAGTTCGATTATTTTTGGGGCACCTTCTGGCTTTCCAGTAATCGTAATGATCCCAGCGATCCCAACACTCTCTCATCTTATGACTATAATGCCCGAAATCGTGAAACTAGTGTACGCCAGTGTCAGCTCCTTTTAGTCGGCATTAGATATCTCTCAAACTCACCTTAAGTATGGGATGGTGTGAGTGGTGACCATCTTCAGCAATGAGAACTATTCATCTGTTTGTTAGCGTATTTCTAGTTATAGAGAGAGAGAGAGAGAGAGAGAAAGAGAGCAAAAAAGGAGAGGTCAGTTACTATTTTGCTCTTCTAGGTCAAAATGCACATCATGGCTATCAATCAATGTACTGAGTCTCAATAGCTCATTAATATTTTGCGGATTATCCAGCGAATTTAATACCATGTCAAGACTATTAGGACTCCATCGTTTGACTGATTCCGGCTGAAGCGCGACTGATACAACACCTTTCACCACTGTGAATGTTCCGTTAGTTTATTCCTTTCCACTTCAAATTTATCCTTCCTTGATTCAGAAGATACGCTAATGGGAATATGAAGAAACTTACAGCATTCCCAAATCTCCCATAATACCTTATTCGAAAAACGGACTCCAAAATACGAGGCCTTGGACATTATGTCAAAAAGGCACCCATGCTCTGCATACTCCAAGACAAGAATATCGAGGTCCTTCTGATAAAATCTTACTCCCCTGTTTATTATGTGGCCTCTGTTGATTCTGCGTCTAACATTGTCAGCAATCTCTTGCAAATCTAGGCTCTGGGTGATATGAGAAGCTCCTCTATATCTAAGGTGCCAGTCTAGCTCCCCCTCAAATGTGCCGTTCGCACGGATAGGTATCTTAATGACAACCTTCATACTGCTTTGATCATCGAATATGGCGTTCCAGAGAGTAGCCATGCCAAAGCCGCCTTGGCCGAGGACTTTAACCCATTCAAGCCTGAAGCCATCCCAGTTTAAGAGTTCAATATGCTCTCCGACGAGGTTTGGCTGATCTGTATCATTACTATGAGACTCAGAATAGTCGTCAGCAAAGGGGCATTCGAATGATTGGTCTTGTGGCATAGATGGAGAATCATAGGGAAGTCCGAGTTCATCGCAGTCCTCTGGAAGGATTCTGCTCGTATTGTCAAGTGCCACAGATCTGTCACCGCGAATCAGGGCAGATTGAATAGCTAGGAAATTTTTGGCAGGTATAGCAGAATCGGGTCTTACCGCTCTGCGGCGCACGTTTAGATGGGGTAGCGGTGATGACATGTTGGCTGTGACTAGGACGGCGAAAGATCGATTGTAGGATACGCAGCCATGGTTCAATGTTCCATCCTCACCCTTGCGATGCATGTCGGCAGCTATATAATATGTGTGAGTGGCATGCATAACAAACAACCGATTGCGTAATTGTTCAACAAAGGGGCGTTCGATAAAAATAGATATATTCATATTGACGTTCTCGTACTTGGCCAGGCGCAGCGTCCTCGCTTCATGTTTCTTTTCGGTTTCCTTTGAAGGCATCGAGTTGTTTATTGTTTACTGTTCAAATCGAGTACTTTCATCCAACAAGGATTCCTTTCCTTCTTCTTTTTCTTCCTTCTTTTTTTTCCGGCCTCTTTTCCCCTGGATGATGATACCGTCCCAGGTCAAGTAGACAAGAAACCCCGCCGTTGAACAACCCCTCAAAGAGGCTACAAGCAACCGCAATAGATTCCTTGTGTCTCCACCGAATGGTTTCGGAACGCGTCGTCACCATAAGCAGGATGACGAGGAGTTAACGGTCTTAGAACAAAAGATAAAAGATAGACAGAAAAATCGCAAATACCCGCGGTAGTATAGCCTGGTCTCGACACGATGTCATCTTATCCCTCACCTTCAGACCCATGGCCCATCATGAATCAAGTCCATCAGAGGCCCAAGCGTTCGACGAACTAGACGTTCTTATTAGATGTGTCCCTCTTGTTAGTGGATAATAAGCTCCATAGAGGCGTCGGAAGCCACTGAGCGGCAACCAACCGGAGCAATTAGCCGCATCCTGGACTGCGGAGCATCATGGCATTTAGGCTAAATTGCCATGGGTTCCTCAGCCTGATCACCCGGATATCGACGACCTTTTTCGAGAATTCCAGGTGAATGTAGGAGTTTCCGCAGCGCTCGATAATAATGTCCTTTTGCCCGCCGTACCCACAAAATGACATTTTCGGTGATGTAAGAAGAAGTGACGAGAAGAGAAAGGAGGACTTGTGCAGAAAAAAGCGTCATTATTTCGAGCTAGTTGACAGGCCTAATCGTCATATACTAGTCCCTGTCAGCCACCAACTGCAAACTTGAGAGGCAGTTAAACGCACTAATAGGAGACGAGATATGATCGGGACCCTTAACTCTACTGTTCCCAACAGGTGTTTAGCACCGCCACAAGCCCCCAACTTGGTGAAGAAGAGAACCATCCGGGCCGGTTAGATCTGCTAGTTGCTACCCGCCCTCATGCATATAGGCGGCAAAACTCCCATTATTCACTAGGCGCTGGGCTGGGTCCGACGGTTTATTGCCATGCTGGAGCTTGGCCTCTCCATATGTAGGCCTATCCATCCATCCATCCATCCATCCCATAAGCCCCAGCTGACCTATACTTGGCCAAGCTAGAGGCGTTTCCACTGTGTTGGAGAGGCAAAACAACCCGGGCTAGTGAGATAACAAGGCTGCGGCTGCGAATAAGAGGATCCTAGCTATGAGGCACCGAGCGAGCCTCCTCTCGTGTGGAGTTCGAGCGCTGTGCATAAATAAGCCCCGACAACCACAACCTTCTTTCTTCTTGTCTCGTTTGTCTATCTCATCAAACGTCTCAACGGTTAACAGGTCTTATCGCTGTTTCTCGACCCAAGGCAGACTAGCAGACAAGATGGCGCCCACGCTTAAGCTCAACAGCGGATATGAGATGCCCCAGGTGGGCTTTGGCCTCTGGAAGGTCGACCAGGCAACTGCAGCAGATACCGTGTACAACGCCATCAAGGCTGGTTACCGTCTGTTTGACGGCGCATGTGGTAAGTCTTGGCTCATGTGAATGAGAGATATAAAAGAAAAAAGTAGCTCTCTTCCCCGCTTTCTTCCGTGTAGGAGTTGGGGAAGGCGGCATTGGAGGTAACATCAGCGCTAATATTTTTCTCTCTCCCACTTATACAGACTATGGCAATGAGAAAGAGTGTGGTGAGGGTGTTGCCCGCGCCATCAAGGATGGTCTCGTGAAGCGTGAGGATCTCTTCATCGTCTCCAAGCTGTGGCAGACTTTCCACGACGAGGACAAGGTCGAGCCTATCACCCGCAAGCAGCTTGCCGACTGGCAGATTGACTACTTTGACCTCTTCCTGATCCACTTCCCGGCTGCCCTCGAGTACGTTGACCCTAGCGTCCGTTACCCGCCAGGATGGTTCTATGACGGCGAGAGTGAGGTTCGATGGAGCAAGACCACCCTTCAGCAGACCTGGGGTGCCATGGAGAAGCTGGTAGAGAAGGGTCTTGCCCGAAGCATCGGTGTCTCCAACTACCAGGCTCAGTCTGTGTACGATGCCCTCATCTACGCCAAGATTCGCCCTGCTACGCTGCAAATTGAGCACCACCCCTACCTTCAGCAGCCCGACCTCGTCAACCTTGCTCAGAAGGAGGGCATTGTCGTCACAGCCTATTCTTCTTTCGGCCCCACTGGATTCATGGAGCTTGATATGCCTCGCGCAAAGAGCGCCGCTCCCCTGATGGAACATGCCGCCATCAAGGAGATTGCTGCTAAGCACAAGAAGACTCCCGCTCAGGTCCTCCTTCGATGGGCCACCCAGCGCGGCCTGGCCGTCATCCCCAAGACTTCTCGACCGGAAGTCCTGGCTCAGAATCTGGATTCAACCAACTTTGATCTGGACTCCAGCGACCTGGAAAAGATTGCAGAGATGGATTTGAACATCCGGTTTAACAAGCCCACAAATGTGAGTTACATATCTCCATCGTTTGTATCGTATTGTACCATACTCACATCTCCTTGTAGTACTTCTCTGCCGACAAGCTGTTCCTCTTTGGTTAAATTAAGCGGGGGCCAATTAGATAAAAATAAAATAAAAAGCATTCTTTCTTCCAGTGAATTTCCCTTGTTAGTGTTGTCTTGAGGTCACTATTTTCTCAGTCTCCTTTTTGTAAACAAAAGCTGGGCAGTCAGTCTGTTATATAGAAATGATTATCAGAATATTCTGAACCACGAGAGCCGATAAAAGGCTTCGTCTCTTCCAACAACCAAGTCCTAGCCATGATGTTTCAAATCAATGTGACACAGATGTCTGCATTATTCTAGTGAATGATGCTAGCATATATGAAATAGCCCGATAAACGCCGTAAATGTTTCCCCCAGAAATAGCCCGTTCCGCCATTATCATATACTCCAATTGGCAGGGTGAACATGACCCTAAACTCTGACAAATGCTAAATCGAGTTAGAACATGGTGACACCTGGTAATATTGGGCTTGAGGATACTCACTAGCATCAATTTGCTTGACTTGCGGCAGTGCCAGCCGAACCTTGTTCCTGTATAGAGCGGGGCCACGAAGCTGAAGAGGGTTTCCTTCAAAATACACAGTTGTCAAATCTTCTTTGTCTTTCAGCTCCCTCTCGACGTCGGCAAAGTCCGCAATTTGGTTGTAACTAGCCCACACCTCTTCAAGGTCTTTTAGAGGGCCCACACCCTTGAGACTGGTGATTTGATTGTTGGATATCTCAAGTGTCTTGAGATTGATATTGTTTTCAATGCCTTCAAGAGATTCGAGAGCGTTGTGGGCAATGTAGAGTTCCTCCAAACCGGGCACCTCCTTCAGGGGAGACAAATCTCGGATACGGTTGGACTGAATGCTGAGGAGACGCAACTTGGGAAGCCCACCAAGCCCCGTCAGATCCGTAATCTTGTTCTTCGCTAACCACAGCTCTTCTAGGTTTTTAAGGCTGTCGAGATTCTGGATCTCTCGAATACGGTTTGAGCCCAGTTCCAGAGATCTCAGATTATCAAGGCCTTCAAGACCTTCGATTTTGCTAATTTTATTGGCGACCAGGAATAGCTCCTTCAGTTCCTTGAGATGATTGATGTGCTTGATGTGTTTGATCTTGTTGAAGCTGAGATCCAGGCTCGTAAGCTTTGTCAGGCTGTCTAGTCCTCGAATATGTCCGATTAAGTTGTCATATAAGTCAAGGTCTTCCAAAGTATCGGCAAGGCTGTCGAGGCTCTCGATATCTTGAATGACATTTTGTCGGAGGCAGATGCGGGCCACGTTCTTGAAGCGCTCCAGTCGTAGAGCAGGTATCGACGCGATGCGAGAGTGCGAGACCATGATCTCCTCGGTATCAGAAGCTTCGCTGTCGAGTAAATCTATCATGTGAAACATGTGAGTTAGCTCAGTATCTTGTTGTACGTAGCTGATGGCCTAGGTTTGTGATCTCATACTCTCATCTGCTCGGATCTCCTCGCCGTGCAGGACATTGCTGTCGTCTGAGTATTCCGGGTCTGACAGTGCCTCCGGGTTGGTCATGAGCGCCGACTTGGGAATGCGAAGCTTGCCATCCCATCCTTTGCTGTCCTTGAGAGAAGGGCTGGGCTCGCCGTCGACCTGCGGAGACGGTCTGTCGTCGACGATGTCGATGTGAGCCGTGCGGTCATGCTCTTTTTCTTTTTCTACCGGAGCTTCCATGTCGTGCTGCCGATGCCCATGCAAGCCCGAGGCAGGATCGCTGGCGCAAGGGTCTGGGGGGTTTTTTTTTTCTTTGTGATAGAGCGAAAGCTTGCGCTGCCGAAAATGTTGTTGTTGGGGCAGGGCTACACTGCTATAGCATGGCTTCGAAGGCGAGGGTGGCTGCCTACTAAGTATTCCATAACATTAGGTTTCGAGAGCTTTAAGCTCAAAATGCCTTGCAGGGCCGGGGTGGCGTTTTTGCTTAGTGACGAGTGACGCCTGAGCCCACTATAAATGTTTTGCTGCTGCCGCGGGGTGGTAGGGCAGGGTGCCAGATCCTACTAGAAATCCGAGCCGTCACTCGTCTCGGTCCTCCATATAAATAAGGCCGAGCTACGGCAACTTACGGAAGCTGCTAAATTGGCTGCCACACTCCATTTACACGATAAGAAGTAAGAAGTTCTGCTGTGCTTGAATACAATGTGAATAACCAGATCAAGATTTGTCTCTTGCAGCCCCGCCGTGTTCGGTGACAGGGCTCCGGAATCTGGGCCTTCTGTGATGCGCATCTCACGATTGTCATTTGCGTATTCTAGAGCGCTGGTGATACAGGCCACGGCAAGGAGATACGCAACAGCAGCGCCATGGACGTGGCGGCCACGTAAGTCTGTCGTCCGATGTGAGTATGGCTACGGCATGGCCAAGAGGCAAATCCACATCGGCCAAGTGTTGATGCCACCGGCCATCTTCACCGGACTTTTTCTAGCCCTGTGGTGCTACAAATGCATCATGCTGGTCTTGTTCCAGAATGCCATTATCTACAATCCCTTTCTCCCACCAAATGCTCGGAGCATGCGGATTTCGGACTTTTCACGCCAGTGCGGAGGAATTGAATGGCGAGAGGGCCGCATCAAATCTTTGGATGGCACCGAGATTGCTCTTTGTATAAGTGAGATGTTTTGCGAGCACAAGCCCAATGGCTCACCCAAGACGCCGGTATATATTTTATATTTTCAAGGTATGCACAACTTCTCTCATGCCTTAAAGCAACTGCGAGTAGCTGAGGCGTAGAATAGGAAACGCCTCATCTCTCCCTCCTCGTCTGCCAGATATCTCTGGTATTATGCGTCAACTGAAAGCAGAGACCGAGGGGCCGGTTCATTACACTATAGTTTGCCTCAGCTACAGAGGATATTGGACATCACACGATCGTCCTTCTGAAAAAGGCATTGATCTGGATTCTGAGGCAGCACTTCGATGGATCGCAAAACTCCATCAAGATAGATACAAGCAGACAGAAGGGACTGTACCCAATCCCATCACCATCTTATGGGGGCAGAGTATTGGGTGTGGCCTCGCAACAAATCTGGCAGCCAAAACTCAAAACGCGGCAACTTTACCAATTAACGCCTTGATACTGGAAACACCGTTCACAAACACCCGCGCAATGCTCACGGCGCTGTATCCACAAAAGTGGTTGCCGTATCAACACCTTTGGCCGTTCTTGCGCAACCATCTCGATAGCTGGTCAAACTTGGGCACGATAGCCACAAAAGCCTCAAAACCAGGGGTTTACATAGTGGAGGGTGGTAAAGACGAATTAGTGCCCTCCGACCATGGCAGCACCCTTTACAAGCGGTGCCAGGAGGTTCAGCTATTTGCAGAGCTGCATACAGTCCGCGGAGCTCTTCATAACGATGTGATGGTGCGGAAGGAAGGCAAGCACACCATTGCACGGTCTATTGCCTTGGCTGTTTCACGGGCACAAGAGGCCTATGCAGACCAGAAGCCATCTCTGCGCGGGCCGTCCAAGAGCAAAAATTGAGCGTGGACGGCAAACTTGAATCTTATACTTTAGAGTGCAAGTGCCAAAGCTATGGCGACTACTTCTAATCGTGGTCAAGTCTGCGCCAAGCACTCACACGGGATGCTCGTACCGGCCTTAGTTGATGCAGTAGCTTGCCAGAAACTCAGATAGAAGAAGGCCTGTACCTTGCAACGCAATCTATCCCATGATCCACTGGCGAAAGCACGGCCCAAGATGTACGGCTGTGAGCCGCCGGAGATGGTGATAATTAGATAAAGGGCCCACGGCCTCGAGGCCGCTTCCGCCCCGATCGAAGACAAAGCTTGGGTGCAATTGATCTCAATTGACTCCAAAAACCCAAACTTCATACATCCAAGGATTCCGGCAACGTGCATCACCAAAACTAATTGCTCTACAGGCCCCATAGTTCTCATGCACTATCTCACATTCCTGCAGGCTGGTGATGGACATGGATGGATGCCTCGCACAGCTCCAGGCACCGCACGGCCCTCTAGGCTGTTCCACACCACACTTCCAGCCACTGTTGAAACAGCACTGTCTGCATGACAAGGCTTCGTTGACCAGCCCCCCTTTTGTTGCCTGCTTCCAGCTGTGAGTCGTCAAGCTCGGCAGGGATCCGTGGCCATTGGGCTGCAAATCCGTCTCGTCCGCCCAGAAAAGGGTAGCACATGTGTCAGGGAATCACGTGCTTTCGCAGAATTTTGGCGTCGCCCAGTACCGCACTGTAAACCTTACTGTGCACCGCTTTACGCGAGTGGACGCGTTGGGCCATCTCATTATCACCAACCCTGCCTAGGCCGCCTGGTCGCCTCACTAATGGATCCGGGGGGTGTCCACAGGCAGGCAGCGCCTCTGGTGGGTTTGAGTCTGGAGTCATATAAAACCATGGCATCCACCTGGCTTTGTGCAAAAATCTCGGCTTCGTCTGCCTTTGGTAAGTGAGTCGGTTTCACGGTGCAGTCGATTCACTTGTGGGTTTTTTCTTCTTCTTCTTCAGACTGCTCGTATTTGTCGGCTGTGAAAGGTTTTAGCAATCAATTGCCGCCTAAATTCACGAGCATCGTGCCCTTATTTATTAATATATTTAATCCGCCTCCTACCTACAAGAAGGCTCACCATGTTCTCCAAGCGGCCCGACACTTCCAGCCGGAGCTTCTCCAAGAGCCATAAGGGATCTAAATCCACTTCTTCTTTCAGCACCTCTTTCAGCAAAGATAGCGGAATCACCAAGAAGCGCCATGAGTCTCGCCACCGAAGGCCAGCCACGTCATCTTCCGCTTCTTTTAGCGAGGACACGATCATGACCAGGTAAGCTGACCCGCCTCTCCCTCTCTGTATCACAACTGCAAACTAACCATGTGGCTCTTAGTTTTAGCAACTTGGGCTCGTCTATCGTAACCCTTGTTGTCGGATCTGAACAGCGCCTTTTTGCTGCCCACGAAAATGTCCTCTGCTCAAGCCCCTTCTTCAGCAATGCTCTTCGAAAACTATACACCGATCCTTCCACCAAGAGAATTTCTCTTCCAGAAGAAGAACCTGAGATTTTTAGCTCAGTGCTGGAGTATATGTATAAAGGGGATTATTTCCCCCGCTTGGTGCACAACAAGCGACGAGATTGCTGGGAATTAGAGCCCATCCTCAATGATGATGATAGAAAAGCTGCGGAGAGCACATTATATCATCGCGGCGTTGATGGTGACCTACTCAAAGACACAGTCATCTATTGTGCCGCCGAAAGATATGGCCTAGATGAATTAAAGAAGCTATCTCTGCGCAAGCAAGGCCTTCGTAAGTTCTTGATCCTTACTTCCACTCTTGTGCTTCTTCCTGACTTGGAAACAGAATCGGGCATTCAATGCAGCACTATCCTTGCCTCGGCAAGATATGCATATGCGAACACCCCTGATAACGACTCCAAACTGCGAGCCCACTACTTGGCTTTGATCATCCGGTCTCGCAGCACCTTCAAGCGAAGTGGCACAATGCAGCTGGAGATGTTTAACGGAGGCACGCAGCTTTTCTTCGATCTCTTCGTAGCCCTCTGCAACCACGTCGATGATATCTCATCCGTACAGTAGGTGTTTAGGCTGCATTTTATTAGCGATGGCTATATGATTAACGGCCAAGAAGTAACACTTCGTGGCCTAGTCGCCACATGTAATGATCTCGTCTCAAGCCCACCGACGGGCTAATGTTCTTTCCTATGTCACTTACCGAGAAGATGATACCAACCCAATTGCAAAAACAAAAATCTCGAGGCGTTTTCTTTTTCTTTTCCTATCTTTCTTATTGGCACGATGATTTTCTTGCGCAACTTAGCTCATGATTGTTCCCCTTGCGCTACTTTTTGTATGATTATGCCCGTTTCCGCTAGCACACCCGACGACTTTTTCCTTTTTCCTTTTCTTTTCCGAAATCTGAAGATTCATGGCACTATATGGAACGATGACTACTTGATATTTTAAGGGAGATGGATTATACACTATTTTGGATAAATCGAGATTGAAATCACAGGCCAGGGTCAAGCCTGGAAAGACCATCATAACTGCTTTAAAGCTATGCACATGAGTTTAGAATGAGATGAGAAATTGCTTTTCTTTTTCTTTCCCCTTTTGTCTTTTCTTCCTCTCAATACTTCATAAAGAAGATATAAATTGAACTTTTTTTCACCACGTATTGCCATCTATTGCTTATGAAGTGGTAAAGTTGCGTACAATATCCCAAGACGCCAAGATGTCTTTGTTCACTGCACCCATCACTATAAAGAAGCGCATTTTTTTTTTTTTACAAAAACTTTTGGGGAAATTTTTATAGGCTAGATCCCTGAAACTCTCTTGAAATGAGTCATTAATTCAAGGTAGGCGATGGTAGGTGTGGCTAGCAGCGAAACGCATGCGGAAGACGCGGGAGGGATCCGGATGGCTGACCAATTGATCAGGCTATCGAATAAAACAGTCATTAGAAGAGGACCTATTAGCCTTTTGAAACTTGTATATCCTCGCTAGCTATCTAATATGTCATGCACACCATAATAATTTGGGCGCCAATCGTGTTAGGGTAATGCAACAGGCGCACGCACCAGCCCATCCACCCAACATTCTTTCTCAGGAAGCTAGGCAACGAGATGCCTTACCGGTGAGGTTCTAAGAGTAATATATCAGTAATAATGACAGAATTTGATCATCTATCAATGTCTAGTTAGACACCAGTGCCTGGGAAAGCGCCTTTCTTAGATAAGACTACGATGCCTCGCTCGCGGGCAATATAGCCTTTCATCAGATCCTGGTTTCAATGTTAGGAACAGGACGGAACGAGTGGATGGGAAAAATATGCAGCAGTGAGCCGTACTTTATAAATCATGTTCGCCAATAGGCACTCAACCTCATCTGTGTCAACCAGCTCTCCTCCGCTCCCCATGCAGATAGCTGCGCGGAATTCCGCGACAGGTACCCGTGTACGGCGTACTGGCGTGGTCTCGCCCTCTTTGAGCTCGTCAAATCCGCCTGCGATGAAAACCTTGCGTAGTAGATTTCGCAAGGCGATATCACGCCCACGCTCGAGCGTAAGGTAAATGCGCCTCTTGACAAACTCATCCTCGCCTTCCTGCAAGGCAATGTCAAAAGCGCGAAGATCGCCTTTTCTGATGCATTGGGCTAGGGGCAGGAACAGTTTTTGTAGGCGAGGAAATGGCTCCAAGAGTGCCTTTGTGGGCAGCACATGGGTTGTAAGAAGGCGGCAAGGGATGAGATAGGTCAGTATTCGCCTAGGATATAACATTAGTATTTCATCGGAAACACCATTCGCATGTCAAACATACTCTAAATTTGCATTCGCGTCCTTGTGACAGAGTTCCCATGCTTCGACAAGATATTTCTCGGCCTAGCGTATGCTATTAGTCACACGCGATACAGGAGGATTATATAATGTCTTACCTCGATATAATTTTCCTCCAAGAAAAATAAAACTCCCTCGTAAAACTTAAAAGTGACTCTCTGTGACTTTGGAAAGGCCGACAATGCTGGCATATCTCCCCTGTATGCGCTTAATGTCTTTAGAATAGTTCGTGAGAGCGAAGCAGAGTTTAGCTTGAAATATGTTTTGAACAGCAGGTTGATAATGAAGTAGATACCCCATTTCCTGGATTCTTCGAGCGGGGCTCTGGATACAAGAGTTAAAAAAGTTTTCAAGGTATTTGAGGGTAGATACAAACCTGTCGTTGAGACAAAGGGTGAATATTCTCTTTAGGTGCTGCTCGCAATCTCTTAATTGACTTTGTTTTTCGGTCTCTGGGTCAAAATCATCCTGTATGAGGGCGGTTCCCCCCGAATTGTCACCAGCACTGCGGCTACGCTCCGTGTCGGATCTGATGGCAAATAGTCTCAAATATTTTCCAATTACATATAAACACGGGATTGTCCACGCTTCGAAGCCAAAGTTGTTATAGCCTCGGATCAGCGCGGATGTTACATCCTTCCAGGATTCGTAAACCTTGGTCCATGTTGACTGCTCCCGCATTAGTTATCATCGGCTTCACTCAGTTGCTAGCACTCAAATTACCTTGCCATCTTCTACAGCAACAACATCCCCAATAGCATTCCAATATGCGGCGTACACCTCGACCCAACCCTTCACTTCCTCGTGATCAAGACTTCGCTGATGAGATGAATTTGACTTGATGAAGTGTTTGATATCGCCTTTGACGCTAGACGAATGGCTGCTCTTCCATATTAACCTTAGTCGCTGAGGATTTCCTGATGAGGCTATTGGAGAGAGCGTTGCCGCGAGCAGGTATCCGTTCTGCTCAGCATGGGCTTTTGCGAAGCCTTTGAACAAGTCGTTCATATCGTCACAAGGTGATGAGCTGATGAACGCGCTTATTGGCTAAATATCGATTAGATTCTTAGCTCCGGTCAAATAGTGTTGAAGAATAAGAAAATCGTACGCGAAAGCGATTCTCTTTTGGGTTTGAATGGGGAATCGTTAATATGCCTACGACATCGTCTTTCTGTTCCACAAGAAGTTCCCTGGCCCATGCCTCCCATTACAGCCCATCCAGCTAGGTACGTACCTTTAGTTCATCTCCTAGAGTGGATGAGGTAATACAGAGGCGCCGTGACTTTTCACGTGATGCTTTCTGACCGTTGGTGGGGGCTATTGATTTTCATTGTGACCAATCGCTGTGAAGGTCAAAGCCCTGCGCCGAATCTGGTGCTCAACCCTCCCCACTCACCCGCACACAAAAATTATCGCTGCATCACCTCTAACTTGACAATCTTCAAATTTCGCGATTTGTCGAGGACATAGACCACCGTCACAGTGAGTCGCGGAGACACTTTTATTAGATATTTCACATACTAACAATCATTCCAGATGGGTAAGAATCTCCTTTTTAGCTCTTCACCAATTCGAGAATGCGCGTTGCCGGGAGGAAAACCAGTCGTCGAATTTTGTCTCGAAATCAGCAAACCACGATATCCCGAACAGAAGTCTCGATTCAACCAATCAATTGAGCATGGGTGGCATCGTTTTTGATGTGGGAAAATGGCTGGACTTGGCGTATTCTATGCAATATCCATGATCGAAAAAGGATTTTCTCTTGTCGAAAGATCTCTATAAATCGAGACATCAAATTTTGAAACGATCGGCACCGACTTTGGCACACGAGACCATCGGCAGCGCGCATTCGAATGGCATTCATTACGCAGGAGTCTTGACCTTGGATACTAACAAACTGCCTTCAGGTCGCCTTCAAGAGTACGAGGTCATCGGGCGCCACTTGCCCACCGAGGCCAACCCTACCCCGGCCATGTACCGGATGACCATCTTCGCCCCTAACGAGACTGTCGCCAAGTCCCGTTACTGGTACTTCTTGCGTGGTCTCAAGAAGGTCAAGAAGGCCACTGGTGAGATCGTCAGCATCAAGGCGGTATGTGGACTTCTCCAAGCCAAAGATAAAAACATGACAAGCGGCTGACGAAGAGGGAAATTATAGATCCACGAGAAGCACCCCGAGAAGGTCAAGAACTTCGGTATCTGGCTGCGATACGATTCTCGATCTGGTACCCACAACATGTACAAGGAGTACCGCGAGCTGACCAGAACCGATGCCGTCGAGTCCCTGTACTCTGACATGGCTGCTCGCCACCGTGCCCGTTTCAGGTCTATCCACGTACGTTGAGTAAAACACGAGCATATATGCTTGTTATTTACTGACAATTTTACCAGATTCTCCGTGTCGTTGAGGTTGAGAAGACCGCCGACATCAAGCGCCCCTACATCAAGCAGCTCGTCACCAAGAACCTCAAGTTCCCTCTCCCCCACCGTATTGCCAAGACCAGCACCCAGAAGCTGTTCAGCGCGAAGCGACCTTCCACTTTCGCTTAAGAATGTTATTGGTTTTGAGGACGGTTGGGCTAGGTTCTGCGGGTGTTTACAACGGATCATGGAAATATCACTGCATTTGCTCGTTTAAAAAAGAGCACTGAATGAACCAAAAAATTCTGAACACGGTGTAGATTTTTATGACTCTAGCAATGTGAATGTCTGTGTTTTTCTTTACCGCGACATTCCGTGTTGATCGCTAAGAGGCACCGATGCTGCAAAGAGACATGAGCTGATGTCACGCTGGTTATTTTCTATAAAAGAAGACGAATTCGGCGGGTCTAGCGGTTAAAAGATGCACAATACAAAAACAATTGCGCCTTCTACAGGCAAACAATTTTTTTTTTCACCTATACATGAACAGCAAATGATGTTTTGCTCTGAAATTGAGTAGCATTGCTTGGTATTCTCTCTCACCATCTCTCTAAGCGTATACTAGTTTGAAGTTTTTTTTGTTTTTTGTTTTTTTTTTTTTTTTTTCCTTTTGCCAAGCTAGAGGCCACGCCACTACGTATCTCCCAGGTCTATCCAAATCGGGCTCACCGTGCTGGACTGCGGAGCCACGAATTCAGATTTCGGCTTGTCCAACCTATTCGAGGCTGCGGACAAGAAGTTCCTACTAATCAATACTCGCCTATAAGCGGCCCGAACAAAACGATTTAAACTCATAAAAGTGTCATAATCCGGTGGTGTTCCGGTATGACTCACGCTAAAACGAGGCTGTTTGATTTTGATAGTAAACCCCCGATCTGCTTTCGAATACTTAAAGTGGTTCTAAAGCAACTATCTTTTTTTTTTAGAACTAAACCTCGTGTCATCAAACTTAAGCTTCTTTTTTGAATTTCTCAGAGACTCTGGCCAAGTTCGCAATACCTATCAGAATACATCTCTGTCGATACAGTACAAATAAACCTCTTCACAATGGCACAAACCAACGATTCCTCTGCCCCCTTAGAATGGGTCACAGTTAAAACAACCTTGCCAAAAGCATACCCAGCCATGTCAACTCGGGAGCCTATCCGAAGTGAGCGCCTAATCCTCCGGCCATATACCGCAACAGACGTCAAGGACTTTCACCTCCTCCGTCTACAGCCGGAAGTCATGAAGTGGACGGGGCAGGGCAGGCCAGACAAAGATTTGGAAGAGACGACAAAGTGCCTGGAAAACAGGCTACCAGGCTCAGCCAGCGGCGAATCCGCATATGAATTCGCCATCTGCTTGGCAGAGACAGGAGAGATGATTGGCACCGGCGGAAGCCACATGCGAGTCGGCGAGCTTGGTTGGCCTGTAATTGGATACATGATTCGATCCGAATTCTGGGGTAAAGGCCTCGCAACAGAACTCATGACCACCTTCTTGAAAGCCTACTGGGCGCTTCCTCGAGAAGAAGTCGATGTCAAGGTGGAGAAGAGCACGATAGTAGGCAACGAGACCGACGTACAGCCAGAGCACATCACAGCGATTACGGCACCTGACAATGGGGCAAGTCAAAACGTTCTAGCGAAACTTGGATTCAAACTGGCTAGGCTATTCGAAGAAGAAGACGCTGATGCTCCGGGCGTTAAGGAGCTCTTGCATGGATATGCGATGCAAAGGCCGCAGGTGTAAGAGGATGTATGTATGTATGATATGCATGGGTGGTGGTGCTAGATACCCGGCTCGCTTTTGTAAATTAGAAGAGAAGCGTCTGCAATTTAGCGATATAGAATAGATACGGTGATGGAAGTAATAAAACCGATTGCTTGAGGCAGCAAATGATGCAGAGCCGCTCCTATCTATGACAAACAATGCCGCGGAGTGCTCCTCGCCGCTGATATCGATTCTATTGCTGCTTGCTGTAAACCCTAATGGATCATGATGTCTTGAAAGCTTTAGGAAGAAGAAAAAATGAATGGGAAAGAAAATACGAAGATTTATTTACAACAAATAAGATATAAAAAAAGAAAGATAATTTATGGCAGACTATTTCCCTCTACAAATAATCCAAAAAATAAATGCAATGCGGCCTGTGTGGATCGAACACACGACCTTCAGATATCAAGTGACTTGAAGTTGAGGCTTCAGTCTGACGCTCTCCCAGCTGAGCTAAGGCCGCAAGCTAATTGGTTGAAAGAACTCCTGGCTAATTGAACTTGTGAATGAAACCATCATTGCAAGATGGCGGAACAACCATTGAATCATTGCATTTGTCTCTTGTTGACGAACTTTGGCGAGTATATCATCGTGTTATTGCATAGCATTGCGTTTGTTGTAGTCATAAAATTGGCGTGGACCTATTCCCAGCTGGTATCTAAACTCTCGCTAATATCTGAAACCTTCGTTTTGAAAGTTTCATCTGCTGATTGACCAATAATAACCATCTGTAGTTTCCATCCCATAGCCCAGACGGACTCCTACCCTAAAAGGGGTGGCCTCCTATATGCTCTAGTACAAAACATTTATCTACCTCATATATTTGTATAATCATTTTCCTGCCTTCTCGTATTTCTCAAGTAGAGCCTTGCAGTTGGTCAGATTTTTCTTTGGCTCCCATGTATTATGCTTGCTTGTGTACCCCTTCCATTTGACCTTGAACCAGTGTTGCATCGTTTCGGGATCAATCCTGGAGTCGACTATTTGCTCAACTTCCCACTCTTTGCGCCCATTATGAGCTTCTTGAGTAGCTTCATCTCCCTTATCGGTCTTCTTTTTACGTAACGTTGTCGCCGTCGTCGCTGGGCGACCACGCTTTCGAACTGCACCTTTCTCTTCAACTTTTTGTTGGGGACGGAGCTTGCGCTTTGTAGAAGAAGACAGCTTCTGCGCAGATGATTTGGGTTTTGTCTCTTGAAGAGTAGCTAGCCGGAGTCTGGATGAGGATCTTGGTTTGGCAGAGACTGATGACAACTTTTCCGTCTCTTTAGGCTGCATTAGATCTTCTTCATCATCCTTCAGGACATTATGGCTCTCTGTCACTGAAGAGGGTGCCAGAGCTCTGACTGAGCTATAGATCGGCGAGGTTGGAGAGTTGATTAGTGAAGAGAACCGATAGGTCGATGATGAAATTGCAGGAGAATCTATAGGCGAGTCCATAAGGTACGGCGATGAGGCTCGGTGATCAAAGTTAATATCGTCGAAAATTCTAACTGGATGTTAGCCTTCGATTTGCTGGATGAAATATCAGGTTATTTACTGGGGCAAGGTTTCTTCGTTACCCAGCCGAGGCATGGCTGCTGCGATATTGATTGCCTTTTAAAATATCAGCCGAGTTGATCGAATCCAAGTTTTATGTGATCAGGTCTATTAAAAAAAAAAAAAAAAAAAAAAAAAAAAAAAAAAAAAAAGAATGCCTAGGCGCAGAATATGTTTTGTTTTGTATCCTGAAGGGAATGTTATCTCACGTGCAGCGTATGTATCGCCACGTGGGAGCGCTGCGGCCTCCCGATTTCAGCTTGTGTTCTTAATTATAGCAAATTGCAGCTAACACGCTTCTCCTGGGGGAAATATAGACTTGAAATGAGACAACTAGCTAAATATTGATCTATGTCAGCTGATTACTATAGATGGATGATTGAAGTTGTTGTATTTTTACGGCTAGGCTCGAAGAGAATGATGCGAGACGCAGGTTACCAGTGGTTGATTACTTCTATTCTACTAAATTCATGTTAAGTCGACGTCGGTTCATCTAAGTATACAAAAAACTCAGCCACGCGCAAAGGCTAATGGTTCTGAAACTTCAGATGCTATGCCTTAGAATATGCTTATGCGGAGGATGTCCAGGTATATATATATATACTGTCTTGTAGGTGGTGCATTCAGTCAAGCTCTTCAACCTCGTCGTCATCAAGTTCACGGAATTTCCCTTCGCGCATTGCTTGCACAACAGGATTCTCAACGTCTATGACGCCAGTCTTCTTAAGTCTAATAGCCAGCTGTTAGTTATCTAAGGATATCCTGGGAACGAAGAAACTTACCGTTCAAAGAGCACAAATAACCTTTCTGCCTCGCGCAGCTTCTCATCTTCAGTCATTGGTGGCAGTTCTGAAACCTTTTCCTGGTCTATGAACTGTCCAGTTATGGGATTCACCATCCTTTGGGCACCCGTGGAGTCGTCTGCGTTGAAGGTCGTTGACGCACTTGCGGGAATGGGTACGTTGTTCTTGAACAAAAAGCCAGAAGCAAATCCGTATCCGACATTCTCTACAAATTTTGATGCGTCTTTATCCGATATCTCGAATAGAAGGTGGGCAATTGCATCTCGCAGCGCGGGTGTCATTGGATTGGTAGAATTCTTCAGCAATCTTGCAGAGAGCGTCTTACCTCTGCCGAGGACTGATTTACGATCCTCTGCAGTTGGCAGCAGTTTGCTGCCGATATACTCGCGCACCGAGCTAGGAGCATGCTCGCTAATCTTGAGCATCGTGCTGATTAGAGGAGTGACAGTGACTTCAAGTTCATTATCGTTATAAGTTGCCATTGCGATATCGAGGAGAGATATTAGCCTGGCAGCAACTTTGTTTGGTTCAGAGCTGGGGTATATAGCAGCTTGGTTTGTGGCTGTAGATATATCAAGATTGATTAGAGCGTTGACTAGAGGTCCAAAGGGCGAGTCCAGGGGATTGGAACTTGGGATATCTTGTTTCCATAATAATGCAGCGATGTGTGGAACGGCGGTATCGAAGTGAGAAGCTTCATCTTTACAAAAGTGAGTGACGTTGAAGAGAAGTTTTAGAATTTCGGAGAGCGCCATGTCTTCCATAGGTTGTGGCTGCTGGGGCTTGGTAGCAGCAAGCTGAGCATGGCGATCGAGATTCTCCGTGATATTCTCAGCCAGATGGCGCTCAGTAATAAGATTACTTAGATGCTCTTTAGTACCATAAGTGGAAAGCAGTAAGATGCGGGAATGAAGAAACTCATTATCCCAGTTATCGGTCTTAAGCCCATCACAGGCTTTCGTAGCAAATCCCTGATCTACAAGCATCCGCCGTGTTTCGGGCTTTAGTAACATGGAATTGGCTAGAACCCTCAAGGCAGCTCGAGACGTATCACTGGACGAGCTTTGGAAACCATACTGTAAGAGCATAGAGATACCCTTGTAGATGTCAGCCTAAGCTTCATCGCGAAAAGCATGTTGTACTTGTAGTAGCTAACCTCCTTGGTAAAAATAGGATCTGCATTCCGGGGATCTCGTCCGTAGATCTTGAGTTCCTCCAGAGCCTCATCTCGGTCTAAGAAACAGTCAAACACGACTCTCACCAAATTAAACAAGATGCTAGTAGCGAAATACCTTTAGGAAGAAGCGAGGCTTTATCAAGATCCTCTGCAAGCTTGTTGACCAGTTCAGTCACTGCCTTAAGCTTGGCTGTATAGGGTTAGCAAGGCCTGTCTTAACCCTTTCACGACGGTTGAATGGACTCACCAGGGCCCGTTGCTGTGCCCAGTTGGAGACCGGACATGATGGAGAATAAGTTGATTAAAGGCTCAAGAAGAGCATGGACGAGTATAAGGGTGTGGCGCGCCGAACTGCGCGTAAAAAGGCCCGCGAATATCTGAAACCCAAAACGGCAGTCCAAGGGTCAAGTGATTTGACGACTGCTGGCTACAGCATAAATGAACGTGCTTCTGATTGGCCGCCACCGATATATGACTGCGCACGCACAGAATATAAAGATTAGTAAGGTGCTATCAGGAATTGGAGAGTGAAAGAGAAGAGAGAGGGAGAGAGGTGTTAGGAGCAGAGAAAGGTGATGAAGATGAAGGTCTGGCGATTGTTGGCCAAAGTCATGAGAGGCGGGCGCAGCGGACCAAAAAAGAGATTAATAAGACGGATAAAGGCCCATCTATTTTCGATGAGTTTCTAAGGTATTCTGATGTAATTTCGCCAGAGAGCCAGGATTCGCGTTGATTATTGATTCTCAGGTTAAGCGTTGCTTCAAACGCCGTGCGTTCTCTTTGCCTTGTGTTATACGCAGCACAAACTGAACAGCTCATTCGGGGTCTGCTGTGGCGACAAACCAGCGATTGGAGCCACTGCCAGAGCTGAGATGGGCGATAAGCGACTGCTGGAGCGTACAAGCAGGTTGCTCCAGATTGTAACCCCTGATTGCGCTGCCAGGTACCTGAGACAGCCTACATGTTAGCACCAATGTCTTGTACCCAGTATCAGGCCCGCGCGACACTCAGCACGGATCAGCGCAGCTCTACATGCTGGTACCTTTAGTCACTATCTTATAGTGGGGGCAGCCACTAAAACGCGTGCTGAAGCGTGCACCGAGCGTGGTCGCGTCTTGCTTAATTGATTTCTCGGTAAAATTCATGGGCCGTGTCACTCCGTATTTCACTTCCCAGCTTTGCAGCTCAGAGTCGAGAGGCGCCATACTGCTGCCACAACCGTAGGGCTGTGATGCAAGTTTAGGCGGCGTTGGTGGTGACTTTTTTTTTCATCTCGTTTCTTGAGCTTCACCTTAGTTCGAACAGACCCTGCGAGATTCCAATGTCTAGTGGACGATCCTCCTCTGGCCGATTCACTGCTGTCTAGATCGCCAGACGCTGCATCGCAGCAGCCATGGCATCTTCAGTAGCCCCGGCTCCAGCTTCCAATCTCGAGACGCTTCTACCGCGGCCACCGACGCCACCGCGAGAAGCAGCCAAAGACAGCGACGGGTTGGTCAAGTCCATATTGAGCCGCGCTCCTTCATCTGATCCTCAGGACAGTCTCCAGACTCCGCCAACTGCGAACACCCCGACCTCGACCGATGCGCCTGATTCAAAGTTGATGTCTAGTCGGACAAGGAAGAAAGTTGTATGGTCAGCACATACCGAGTACAAGGACCCAGTTGACTATCGATCAATCGACAAGATTCCCAGATCCTCCCCCCTCTCGGTTCCTTCGCCGGCTTCCAGACCTATCAAAGGCATTCTCAAACCTTCATCTTCCCCGAGCCGTCTCGCTTTGACGTCTAGTGGTGATTTTGATGCGACTTCAGGCCAGCCCAATATAATCGAAATGTTGGATTCAACCATAAAGCAGCTGGCCGGCTCTGACCGAGATTCGAAACTTGATGCCTATATGATGCTTTCAAGAGCCCTGAAGGCCTCTAATAACCTTCCCGATCGAGTTGCCTTGCAAGACAAGATGAGCCTGTTCATGCAATTCATCCAGCGCGATATTACGTCCAAAAGTGGCACTGGAGCCCCCGATTCTTCATTAATCAATCATGCTCTGACGCTTCTCGCTACGTTTCTCCATTTCCCCGCCATCGCCTCGACCCTCACTTCCGATTTTGGAATCTTCGTTATCGACCACTCTATCCGCGCGTTCGAAGACGCTAATACTCCCAAGGATGTTGCTCGACATCTGATGCAAGTTGTTGCGTTCCAAAATTTTTCCTCCAAAGTTATGACATCTGACCGAGTGGGACGGTTGGTCACTGCGATGTATCAAATAGAAGACCATCTCACGGGCAAGAGCATCGTCATGAGCAGAATACACATATATAGGCGTCTGGTCAAGCAGTCAAGCTTGCATATGGTTACCCACTCAAACTGGCTCCAGAACGTGCTTGCAGATATGCTAAGCTCTGTCAAGGATATTCGGGCCCAGGCCGTTGGCCTCGCCACCGAAGCTGGATTTGCCCTGCGATCTGAGAAGCAGTTGATGCGAAAAGCTAGCGAGATATTCCAAACAACAAATGAGGATCAAGCCTATATCGAATTCTATATCCACAGGTTACAGGAAATGCTCAGAGACAGGTCAAGCGCTTCAGCTGTGCCGCAGATATGGAGCGCCATTATTCTTTATATGCGATGCCCTTTGGAGAGGTGGCAATACTATGGCCCTTGGCTAACTCTTGTCCAATCTGCTTTCAACACAACAGATTTTCCCACGAAACAAGAGGCAAACTTTGCCTGGAATAGGTACATCTATCTTACCTTGGTCGATAGCAAAGCTACCCCAAAGAACCTTGGAACCCTCTGCCAGCCCCTGCTAAGCCAGCTTCGGAGACGTGCAAATCCTAAGCAATTAGAAGAAGCTGTGAAGCTCCAAAGGACAGTCATTGGCGGTATATGCAATCTATACTACTATGCGTTTGCCCCAGGCAATGTCAAGTTCCCTCCTGATTCGATATGGGATGTTGCTGTCCAGCCTGTGTTGTCACAACTCATCAGTCTGGATGGTAAGCCCGAAATTCCGGGCGATTGTCTTATGCAGGCTGGCCGTATCTTGACAAGTCTTATGGACGTAGCCACACCTCGGATTTGGAGACACGATCGTATCATGGAGACAACTCCCGCGAAACCTGATGAACTCCCGCCCCTGGACTCAAAGTGGGTGAGGCGGAATTGTGATAAGGTCTTCCAAACGGTTGGCCCCCTTTTAGAGAAAAGGTTTCTCGACTTGGCCAATAAGGATTCTTTGATATTCCGCCTATGGCATGCACTGGTCGGCTCAATTGCGGCCGCTTCCGCGAAGGATATCAAAGTATCAGAAGATACCGCCAAATTCTTCGCTCACGCATTTGGTCTACTGTCCAGGATGTGGCTGGCTGGGATACCCGAAGCTGATAATTCACATGGCCCGGCGTTTCTATCTAGCATTAAGAATTTCATCGAAGTACTTGTTAAAGCCCTGGGTATGCTGCCCTTTACCGAAAAGAGGCTTGCTATGACGGTTGGTAATACTTTTGAACCTATTGCCACACCATCCCAAAATCAGAGTCGACCAAGTTCTCTAGGTACCATTCGAACTCCATTGCAGCACCTCTTTTGCTTGCTGGCTTCTGTCCCATCGGGCGGTGCTGATGACGAAGCCTTATCCGACTTTTTTCTATCCGTTTTTGAGCCCTTTTTTCTTGGTAAAGCAACACAAGCTCGCTTAGAGCTATCCAATGAGCTTCTTCAGCTGTTACCTCGAGCGTCTCCATCCCCCTACGGACCTTGGCTATTAGGCGCACAAAATCTATCTCTTTCACTTGAGAATAGCGAAGCTGCGTCCAGTTTGAATGGAAGCGGTAAAATGCTAGGACTGAAATATCGAGACATAACCTCCTTGCTTGAACGCGGACTCTTCGGGCACCCTCATCTTCCTCTTGATCGGTGGTTTGCGTTATTTGCACAGCTGTCTGAAAATGTGGTCCGGCAACTGGGTGATGCTGGGCGAGCACTCGCTGTTATCGAGCCCCTGGCAAAAGAGCTGTTAGCCTGTCTTGATCGCGGCGAAGAGAAGCCGTCTGCAACCTCTCTTAAGGCAATACGCTCACTCTTCGATGCTGCCAAGCTGCCACGCGATAAAACTGCTCTAAATACTGCTCGGCAGCGGTTATGGGGAGCTTCCGTAGTCGCCGCCCGAGCAGGTTCGTCTGATCCGTTTGATAACCTCTACAAACTTGGGAACCAAACTTTAGAAACTTTCTACGGCAACTTTGCCATTTTCGATTCAGACAATGACATTGTACCTATTATCGAGAGTATTAAGAGCTTCTTAGTGAGATGTTTCTCTCAGTCAGGCGTTAAAGCCTTTACGAAAGTCGAAGCTGGCCTATGCATGTGGATTGAGGATGATAAATCATGTTATGAACATGATGAAGAGTCACTTCTCTCAAAAGCTGTAAGGATCACCCAACGGCCATTACTTTATATATTTTTGACTAACCTTTTAAAGCTCATTCACACATGGGATGGAATATCAAAGGGGCTTGCTGGCCGGAGACAACTGACAAAAGATGAATTTGACGAGATAGAACCACTTCTGACGTCTGCATTCAGAAGCAAACTTCCCACTATTGTTGACAAGGCAATCGAACTGTGGAATGTGCTAGCTAGGGATGAAGAGAGGCTAGACTGCTCAGACAGCTTGAAATCAGTGGCGTCGAATGCTGGCTCAAAGAAACAGCTCGTGGAATCGAAAGGATCTGGAAAAACCGGCGGGGCGTTCGGAGCCCAAGCTTCTTCATCAAAGGCATCGCCAGACGAAACAAATCTCGTTGTGCTCTCTTTAAATTCATCTCGCCAGGCCGAGCCAGCTTCCATTTCGAAAATGCCCACACGTATGTCAACTCGAAAACGTCGCATGGAAGAAACCCCCGAATCCAGCCGTACAAAGACAGCGAGGCGAACTAGCACTCCTCGACTCCGTCATGACAATTCTCAAATCCAATTTACTCTCGTTGCCTCATCGTCTCCGATCCCTGAAGATGGTTCGCAACACCTCACGGAAAGACAGAAAGAAGTACGAGAAAGGCAGCGTGAAACAGAAGCCATCTACTCAGACATGCGGACAAGCTCTCCACTTCCTGCCAAAGAGAGCTCGCCCATACCGGATGAGAAGGTGGATTCTACTGACAAGCAAGCGGAAGAAGCGACTCCACGCCACACCACGTCTTACGATAACCTAATCAGCTCAACACCAACCCCAAGACGTGGCCAACTCCTGAACATGGATGATAACGATCCTCCGTCCTCACCTCCCATTCCACGGCCATACCCGCTCCTTTCAGAGATTAAGTCTCGCTCTCTGGCTGGCAGCTCATTGGATAGCTGGGAATTTTCATCACCTCCAGGGTCGCCAGAACCCGGTAACCAAGAAGCATTATTAGATATTCAATTGCCTGGGGAGAAGTCGACAAAGACATCTACTAGGAAAGCAGACACAAGAGCTAAAAGTATTGATGCTAGCTTGAGAGATATTATTCCTTCTAGCCTTGGAGAAGAAGAATCTTCATCCTCAGACTTGACAGAATTATCGGATCGAAACGCGTCGTCTTCGCCAGATCCACCACCACAACTTCTCGAAACCCCGACCAAGAAACGGCTGGTTCGCGAGGCTGCTCGCGTGGAAGATAGTCCGAAATCGGTCGACGACGAATTTGTTGATGCTAGGAGCAGTCCCGAAAAGCCCTCATTAGTACAGGCCAATGACACATCGTTCGCGCTCAGCGAAGGAGATGAAACTCGAATGATGAAACTTGCAGAGGAGCTTGAATCGGGTGACCGCGCAGGCCTACAGGAAGAGAGAAACGCTGAAGACAGTTTTGATAAACGACCCAGCGTACAGTCAGCAGAAGCTCGAGCACCATCGCCTCCAATGACTCGTGGGGCAGCTAAGCGCTTCCCCTCGGTCATCATCCCGCCTATTTCTGCGGAATCTCTTGGCAATGGTGAAGGAGGGAGCAAAAGAAAGAGAAAGCGAGGAGGTTCTCGGCAAAGCAACAGCCGTTCAAAGAAGCAAAAGTCGGAGCAAAAGTCAGAGAACGTAGAAGAGGCAAAAGAGGGAGAAGTACTGGTGATAACCGAAAAGGAACCTCCTGAAACTCCTTCTGTGGGAGTAGAGACCAGGGGAAGCGCACGAAGACATAGCGAGCAGCGCCAGCGAGAGGACAAGACTTCACGGTCACAAAGACGATCAAGCAAGCGAAATAAGAAAGCGCGAAGTGAAGAAACGGACGATGAGGTGATGTCACAGCTGGTGAACGAATCCCAAGCAGTGACCGAGAGCCAGAAATCAAGCAAAGATGCAGGAGAGGAAGTACCAGACACTGATGATGGTCCCCGTCAACCAACAGAACGCGTGGATGTGAAAGCCATGGCGGAAGACAAGGCGGAGAGTGAGCCACAAGCCAAGATCTTGACAATCATGGAAACGCTACAAACCAGCTTGGCGCATTTACGCGATGTAGCGCTGCCTCGAAGCGAAGTATATAAGATGGAAGACATGTTGATGGATTTGAAGCGAGAGTTATTCGAAGCAGAGAGACGAGGAAGGGAGAGCACTTAGACATGAGGAGGAAGCATGAAGAGGAAGCCATGAGGAGGAGGAAAATATTACGACAAGCATAATGCATGTGCTGCATCGTACGGCGTCAGGGATGTTCTTTGCTTGGCTTTCTTGCCGTGATTTGATAAAATTGAGACTTTTACTTCTTTCTTCCTTGTTATTGGGCATCAGCTGATTTTGGCTGTATGACACGGGGTGTATGGATAACTAGGTATTAGATGCTAGAATTTTTGTTCTATGGGAGTGGATATTATGCTTGCATGGAGGTAGATATTGGAAAACGGCCGCAAGGAAATATACTGGCTTGAACATTTTACAAGAAGTGCTGCGCTTGATACCTTCTCTCTCTCTCTCTTTTTTTTTTTTCTTTTTTCTTTTTTTGATTATATCGCATTGAGTAAACTGAATCAAATTAGACGCCAGTCACATCCTCTCAAATTACCCTTTCAAACGAGCTCGACGAGGCCAAATTGTACAGTATAATTTCCTAATTTCTGTAAGCCACCAGACACGGCCAACATGACCATAACGAGAATGGAACAAAATTGGGTCATCCCCGCCGAATCGTAACGGTTGCGGGCAGGGACCGCATCCCGCAGTCCTTGGCTGCTTGGTGTCGTTCCTTCGGATAACCCAATTAGGCAGCCCGGCGGCAAGCAGTCACCGACGCCAAGCATCGAGTCCCGAGGCACACGCACATGGGAAAGGCGCTTATGCCGGTAGATCCATTTTTTTTTAAAAAACATACAAAGTATGGCAAGTATGGGTTTAGGCTTGGACTGGGTAAAAGAAAGAAAATAGATGGCTGCCTGGCGCAACGAGAGATGAGTGGTTGGATGGCTGGAAGGCTGGGAATTTCGTATGCAAAACTCCTAGGTATCTGGTTGGTTGTATGACTGGCCTACAGCTTCAGACTTCAGGAGGAGAAACAAGATGGTTTGTGGTTTGGTTATCTATGTGAAGAAGGTAAAGATCTCCGATACCAAATTTTAGATTCTCTTGCTTTATGTATGTACAAGCCCTGTTGATCTTCATTGATTCAAGGGCAATCAATGGGAGGCCGCTATCACGGTATATCCCTACGCATAGAGCGTGTAATACGCGTTCCAAGTTGAATGGCAATTGATACAAGTGCACACACACACACGCATAACGCTTGTTTATTTCTCAGAAATCTCGGATGAGCCAGTTTAGGCTCCATTTCATCGCAGCAAGTGACGTCAAAAAGGAATAGCTGTTTTTTGTGGGCATCTCGACGCCTTGCCGGCTCGCTTCAGAACGGAGTCGATGTGGGCCCCAAGGTCCATGTGCATTCTATGTGAGAGAGGCCGATGATACCATGGAATTCAACTTGTGCCCATGCCATATCTGGGAATACGGAGCTCCCGACGCAGAAGCTGTCGGTCAACTACTCCTCCAAGGCTGACACCATCGTGAGATTGCAAAACCTGGAGTAGCATGCATAACCTTTTCTTCGTAGAACAGTCTGGACCTTTACATGGCCAATTCTCTGAAGGCTTAGGCCTGTTAGGAGCTTGACTTAATCTACCCCAGATTATTCATGCTGCTCGTGTGCCTCGGATCACTTCTTTGGGTATATCCAGAAGATTCAAAATAAGGAAAGGGGGATAGATTCAATGGTGGCTGTCTGGGGAAATCTGGGGATGATTTTCTCTGGGGAGCACGCGAGATAAGACACCGAAAATTGGGACGCGGGGAGAATGAGTCGATGCTGGAGCGATGGACCCTCCCCCGGATTTTGCACGTTCCTCATTTCAGCGCAAAATACAAAGCGATCTGATAATGCCCTTTTTTCACATAGATAGAGCTTGGTTCATCACGGCATATCGCGAGATGGCTTCAAAGACCCTGAGGTATCCGCGCTGGCAGTCTGAATGGCAGATCCAGCGATTCGCCTACAGACCACCAGGAGAGAAGGCGGCGTATTACGCGAGCTAGTCTGCACCGATCAGCTAGCGCCTGGAAGCCAGATGTGCCTGAGCCTTGCTAGCCTTTTCCGATGCAGCATTTTCTTCTTCTCCTCTTCTTGTGCTGACCGATCCGCCCCGACCTCCCGTACACACCAAGTCAGCTTGCTAGGCCTGCCGGCCGGAAAGATTTAAAAAAGATGGCCTAGCAAGGGGGCAACGAGGTTTAAGCCAAAGAGAGGAAGTCGGGTTTCCCAGCTGGTGCACGCCACCGGCCCAGTTGCGCCCTCGATGCCAAAACTAACTTACGTATGGAAGCCAATTCTTTCGGTACCTCACATGAAGAATGAAGAGTGGGTGGTGCTGATCCTTTCTTCTGCATGTTGTGTCGCGTTTTTGCCCTCTCTTTTTGCCTTCGCCCTTGTCAAAACACGCGTGCCAAGGCCCCTTTGATTCCCACTGAGATCCACCATCTGAACCATTGCGCTCGAATCTAATTCGGCGGATGACGTCGATATTTCCCCACGGTTCTCCAGAGAGCGCTATGTGTGTGGCATCACCAATTTGTAGCGGTGGCTTTTATTCCATCCGAGTTGGCCAGTTGGCTTTGACAGCAGGACTCGCCCACAACGAAACCCCAATGTTGTCGAGCCCGTTATTTGATTAGGTAGTTATGAATAACACAGGTCAGCACTAGACGGTTTTCCTCATACAGTATGAATGGTGGCTACTAGAAATACCATTAGCATTGAATTATACGACTCGGTATGTGCAGTAGGATGAGAGGTATGGACGGGGAACTTTAAGTGGACTTGTTCAGCCTATTGCAGCACTAGAACTGCTAGCGGACAGGGGCTAAAACAAACGAAGTCAGTGGTTACTCCATCTTCGGTGCGAATTGTTGGAGAGGATAGAGCACCAGTCCAAGTTTTTTGCCTCCAAATTTTTTTCTCTGTGCCGTCCAAACACGTAGGTAGATTCGATGTTGGGAAAATGCTGTAGAAGCCAAATTTATATATGCTGCCTCAGTAACGAGGCGTTCAGGCGGTGATACAGACGCCAAAGCAGTAGCGACTGAAGGAACGTCATCCAGCATCTCTCGCACGTGCAAGGCGGTGGACTGATATACACATGTACAAAATGCTTTTCGCCTGCCTGGACAAGATCGCCGCCTTTTTTTCCTTCTTCCCCACGCCGCTGGCCTGTAATTCCAATCCCTCGCATGCACATCGCCATACGGACCGGCTGCGCTCCTCGCACGTTGCCGGGGCCCGACTCGACAAGGCGGCCAACTATCAACCATGAACTAAATATTAGTGCAAAACACGCCCATGGGGAGCGCCGGCCGGCTTGCTTCATTGCTCCATCGAGACTACGACTACGGAATGCCTACTCACCTCATCTTCTCACTTCCCGGGAACGGCCATGGAGGTCCAACAGAGGCTCGGCGTCCCCAGTTTTTTCTGTGGACGGGCCATCCATCTTGCTCGAGGCTCGTACTTTGTACTCCCATGTCCGCCATGTCAGTGACCCAGTTTGTCGTTCAACAGGTGTGCGCGATGCGACTTAAAAGGGCCTTACAGCTCCCCCCTCGACGGGTGCTGATCTTGTCTCACTGAACCCGGGATCTTCATCTGCTTCCTTCTTCTTACTCTTTCTCTTTCCAAGGGCTGAAAAGCAACCTCAAGAAATAAAGAAAGGAAGAGGTTACCGCAGCAGCAACTTCGACTCATCAAGAGACTCTGTGCTCTCTCGAGAATAAAGCTGCCATCATGGGGAGATACTTCGGCCTCAGAGGCCAAGCCCTCAACTGGGCCATTGGCACTATTGCTGGCTGCGACTTTCTCTTGTTTGGTTATGGTGAGTTAAAAAAAAAAAAAAAGCTTACGGCTCACAAGCTATCGCAACTATCATCTAACAAGTCATAGACCAAGGTGTCATGGGAGGTATCCTGACACTGCCCATCTTCCTTAACCAGTTCCCCGACATCAATCCAGATCTTGCTACGGATCCCTCTGATGCGTCTAAGCGCTCTACTTACCAGGGTATTGCTGTGGCATCTTACAATCTGGGATGCTTCATCGGCGCCATCATCACCATCTTCATCGGTAACCACCTCGGTCGTCGGAAAATGATCTTTCTTGGTACTTCCATCATGATTATTGGCGCCATCTTGCAATCTTCTGCTTTCACTCTGGAACACTTCATCATTGGTCGTATCATTACAGGTCTTGGCAACGGCGGTAACACATCAACGGTCCCCATGTGGCAGTCTGAGACGTGTTCTGCCCATAAAAGAGGAAAGCTGGTCATGATTGAAGGTGCCCTCATTACTGGCGGCATTATGATTTCTTATTGGATCGACCTTGGCTTATCGTTTGCTCCCGGCTCGGTTGCTTGGCGATTTCCTTTGGCCTTCCAGATTGTCTTTTGTATCTTCATTCTTGCCTTTGTCCTCGGCCTGCCTGAGTCGCCCCGGTGGCTCATTCTCAAGGGTCGCGAAGACGAGGCTAGAGAAGTTATTGCTGCCGTTTCAGACGTTAACATTGGAGATAAGCATGTCGAGAACGAATTCCAAGCCATCAAGGAAACTGCCATGGAGATGAGCAAGGGAACCTATGGCGAGCTATTCCATGCTGACCACAACCGCACTCTTCACCGTACTATCATCGCCTACGTCAACCAGATGTTCCAGCAGATTTCTGGTATTAACCTCATTACCTACTATGCTGCTAAAATCTACTCTGACCTCGGCATGAGCCCCTTCATGTCTCGCCTTCTCGCTGCTCTTAACGGTACTGAATACTTCATCGCTTCTTGGCCCGCTGTCTTCCTCGTGGAGCGTGTTGGGCGCCGAAAGCTCATGCTCTTTGGTGCTGCTGGTCAAGCCGCCACCATGGCTATTCTTGCTGGTGTCAATTCGCGCCCGACGGAAAAGCCTTTCCAGATTGCGGGTATCGTCTTCTTATTCGTATTCAACACTTTCTTTGCTATTGGATGGCTGGGAATGACCTGGCTGTATCCTGCAGAGATTACCCCTCTACGAACTCGTGCTCCGGCCAATGCTCTGTCAACTTCGTCCAACTGGATCTTCAATTTTTTGGTATGGCCTTTTTTTGTCCTTGTTTATAATTTGCCATGCAAAGCTAACACTTGTTTTCTAGGTTGTCATGATCACGCCCGTCTCATTCACCAACATCAAGTGGAAGACGTATGTCGTATTTGCCGTTCTCAATGCTTTTATGGTTCCTTGCGTCTACTTTTTCTTCCCTGAGACAGCCTACCGCTCCCTCGAAGAGATGGACGCTATCTTCCAAAAGGTCAAGGGCTTCCGCGGAGCCTTCGACGTTGTTCACCAGGCAAGAATCGAGCCACGCCGATACGGCAAAAATGGAGAGCTTCTTATCCCTGTGGATGAGATTGACGAGAAAGCCAACGCAGAGCACCACAACGGCAGCACCAGTGAGGGCAGCGATGCTAACAAGGGCATGTTCACGGGCATAGATGAAGAGACTGCTCGGAGATGAATAGCAAGCATCGCATAGGACATAGATCCCGCCGTATGGCATGATGACTATTTAGCCCTTCTTGCACATTCTTACTGCACCCGTTTGCAGTGACTTATATTCCTGCCTTTTTCTTTCTTTTTCTTCTCTTTTTTCCCCTTCCCCTTTGATGTCCCCTCAATGTGGAATGGGGCTACATATACCCAGTTGTTTCACGCATTTTCATAGCTAGAAAGGGCCAGGATAACTCGCGTTGCCCTTGAAGGACTACGTGTGTCATGATTCCAATGTGCGATAGGTAGAATAGACGAACCGATGGCGAGTAGAGTTGATATACACTCGGCATGCTAGCTCGTTATATGTTATTGCTGCCTCTACCTTTGCTATCCTCCCTTGTCTGTTTGTGTGTCTGTTTGTGTCCCTGTACGTACGAGTGAAGTTTTAACATCCGCGATGGGTGCATCACCAGAACAGGATCTGATAGCATATTAACCTGCACCGTCTCTTTGGCAGGAAATATGAGGAGGATCTTTATGCAGCGATCGCTTGTATCGTGAGAGTGTGACGAGCTTCGCTGGCCGTAATGACTGCGTTTCAGACGCCTGTCCTCTTACACGATTCGCCTCTGTCGCAAAGGGTTCATGGTGGCAAGTAGCTGTACTTGCTGAGTGACGTCTTTTCTATTGCCCCAGTAAGTACCGAATACGAGGCGAGGAAGAGGGGTGTAATCGCAACGCTGCAACAGCTACCCCGCCATATGGAGCTAATGCTGATGCAGTCACTCGTCCTTTTCGGCTTCATCTTACCGGAAGCTTTTCCTTCTCTCATATTCCCCCCCCTTGTCCTTGTACAGTGCAGTTGATTGTGTTAGCGGGTAAGCTTGTTGCTGTTGTGTTCCCTCTTCCTCGATTGTTTGAGCTACCTCGTGCTGATTCTTTGGCGCTTTAGAATTGCCATCTTCGAAGCCCTGCGTTTTCCCCTCCACCTCTCTACCTTACATACGCCAACACTCTCGATCGACCAACTCGAACCAAATCCATACTTAAAAATCGCAATCGCATCATCATGGTCGACCGCCCTAACAAGCCCTCAGCTCTGGCTGCCACGCCTGGCCTACAGCCTCAAGCCCAAGTCACCATCTCACACGGCAACTCCCGCGTTACCGCATCGCTCCCCACGGGCGAGAGCGTCGAGGTTCTTCTGTATGGCGCTACCGTGCTGAGCTGGAAGGACGCTTCTGGGGATGAGAAGTTGTGGCTAAGTGAGGGTGCAAAGCTGGACGGAACAAAGGCTGTGCGCGGAGGCATTCCCCTGGTCTTCCCTGTATGTTGTTCCCCTATCCGAAGCTACGAAGAGGAATTGCGTTGCTTGTCTTGCTCTCTCCCTATATCTATATGCGCGCGGGAAGCTATTCTTGGGTGTTTCTGTCTTCAGCTAACCTCTCAAACTCCCTATAGGTCTTCGGCACTGCTCCCGACCACGAAGCTACCTCCAAGCTGCCCCAGCACGGATTCGCCCGCAACTCCCGCTGGGAGTTCCTTGGCAAGTCCACCAGCGAATCATCCTCCAGCAGCGTCAAGCTCGACTTTGGCCTGTCATCCGAGAACCTTGACGATGCCGCCCGCAGCCTGTGGCCATACAAGTTTGGTCTCCTGTACAGCGTCACGCTCGACCGCGAGAGCCTGAGGACCGCGCTGGTGATCACGAACGAAGGTGATGTACCATTCGAGTTCCAGACGCTGCTGCACACGTATTTCAAGATCAAGGTAACGCATTTTTGCGCACACACATGGTTTGCACTTTGGATACGCAATACTGACTCGAGAATGTCCAGGACATCTCTTCCGTCCAAATCACCGGGCTCGAAGACTCCCCCTACCACGACAAGGTCGACGGCGTCAAGGGAAAGAACCAATCCTCCGATCCAGTCGCCTTCTCCGGCGAAACCGACCGCGTGTACACTCCCGTCAAGGGACCTAGCCACCCGGTCATCATCTCCGATGGCGGCGAGGCCAAGTTCCGCATTGTGCGCGATAACCTCGACGATGTGGTTGTCTGGAACCCCTGGGTCGACAAATCCGCTGGCATGGGCGATTTCGAGCCCAAGGACGGCTGGAAGAACATGGTCTGCGCGGAGGCTGGTGCGGTGAGCTCATGGCAGAAGCTGGAGAAGGGGGATGCGTTTGAGGGTGCGCAGACGATTTACTTGAAGTAAGAAGGATTATATACATGCACATATCTGTAGACAAATGTACACGTTCACACTCACACTGCGCTGTCCTTGTATATCAACACACACGTTGATGATGATGAAATTCGAAGAATGAAGTTGAATTGTGTTTTCTCACGGTAAATATCGATATATATGCACTGCAGATTTCTTTCCGTCTCATATTTTGTCTTTTCGTCCCGTTCTCCTCCGCGGTATGACGTACCCGGTTCGATAACCTGTTTTATATACAAGGAGGAAAAAAAAAAGGACATAATTTCGTCCGTCTGGTGTACACATTCCTTTGTTTCTGCCTTTCTTTTGTTCGTTTTTATTTGAAAATTGCTCATGAAGCCATGCATACAATACAATTCATATATATTCCCATCTCTCATCGTACCTATTTTCTTTTCTTTTGTCAATTTGTATTTTTTTCATTTTCATTTCCTTAATCTCATTTCTTGTGTTCCCGAGAGTAGTGATCCGCCACCAAGAAAGCCAGCTCAAGAGCCTGCTTCTCATTCAGTCTGGGATCGCAGAAAGACGTGTAATTGGTTGAAAGGTCGTCCTCATCGAGACCCTCGCTGCCGCCCAGACACTCCGTTACAGCGTCGCCGGTGAGCTCTAGGTGAACGCCACCAAGGTAGCTGCCTTCCTCTTTGTGAATGCGCAGCGACTGCTCGAGCTCGCTGTAGATGTCGTTGAACCGGCGGGTCTTGATGCCGGTTGGGGTGGAGAGCGTGTTGCCGTGCATGGGGTCGCACTGCCAGACGACGCATCTGCGGTGCTCCGAGTCCTCGACGGCGCGGATGTGCTTGGGGAGCAGCTCGGCGACCTTGCCGGCACCATAGCGGGTGATGAGAGTGATCTTGCCGGGCTCGCAGGAGGGGTTGAGAGCACGGAGGAGGGCGAGGATGTCTTCAGTTGGGGTAGATGGGCCAACCTTGATGCCGATTGGGTTTGCGATGCCACGGAAGAATTCGACGTGAGCGTGGTCGAGTTGGCGTGTGCGATCACCAATCCAGACGAAGTGGGCGGATGTGTCGTAGTACTCCTTGGATTCGGGTTGAAGAGGCTTGATGGTTGGCGATGAGCTCGGAGGAGTGCCGGGTCTGCTAACGCCAGGATGAGTGGGCTTCTCAAGGAGGCGTGTCAGGGGCTGCTCATATTCAAGCAGGAGACCTTCATGGCTGGTGTAGAAATCGACGGTCTCGAGCTCACCAGGCCGGGCGTTGATGACTTGCAGGAAGCGTAGCGTCTGCTGGATGCTGGATGCGATCTTTGAGTACTTCTCCTTGAGAGTTGGGTCACGGACGTGGCCCAAGCCCCAGTCAAGGGGCCGGTGTAAGTCGGCGATGCCAGAGGCGAGAGCTGTGCGGATGTAGTTGAGAGTAGCAGCAGAGTGGTGGTACGCCCTTGGTATGATGTTAGCAAAGCCTTGAAACTGGCTGGAACTGGGTAGATTGAAAGGCACTCACTTGATGAGACGGCCGGGATCAATGTCGCGCTCATCGACATGGTAGCCGTTCAGAATGTCGCCCCGGAAGCTGGGCAGCTCTCTGCCGTTGACCATTTCAGTCGGGCTCGATCGCGGCTTGGCATACTGACCAGCCATGCGGCCAATGCGAACCACACGCTTGTTTGTGCCCCAAATCAGAACAAGGCTCATCTGAAGCAGCAGCTTGATCTTGGACTCGATGGCGCCCTGCTCGCAGTAGTCGAACAGCTCGGCGCAGTCGCCTCCCTGGAGCAAGAAGGCGTTTCCCTGGGCGACGTCGCGCAGATGAGCTTTCAAGGCATTGATCTCATTGGGGTGAACCAGAGGAGGCATCCGCGAAAGCTCATCGGTGGCCTTTTTGAGCTTGGAGGGGTCGGGATAGGTGGGAGACTGCTTGATGGGCTTTGAGCGCCAGGTGGAGGGATCCCACGGCTGGGAGGAGACGCTTTGGGGAGCCATTGTGGGTGAAGACGATGATGGTGATGGTGATGGTGATACTGAGGATGAGGATGGGAATGAGAATGAAGAGGAGGAGGAGGAGGAAGAGAGTGAGACTGAAGCTACAGCCTGTCTGGTCCCTGCTGCACTGCAGAAATGCGTCAGCCAACAGCCGGTCTGTGTGCGTCGATGTCGATAAGATGCATTCCAGATGGAGGCATCAAAACTCACCCAAAGTCTGCCCCAGATGAAGTCGCCTTGCAGCAAATACGCTCTGCACGTCAAAGCAACGGCTCGCCAGATGCACACACCCAAAATGCTGCTTTACACAAGAGAGGACCGCCGGTTTAATTGGTTTGTGACGGGCACAAAAGGAAAAAAAAGAGCCCCGATGGACGGTTGATATGAATATGAGTCAGTGGGACTTTGATAGTCGTCGGCACTGCGCAATGTCATACCAGTAATGCCACTTTTAGTACGTACCTGTTTTAGAATTTTTTTTTCTCCTTCTTTTCTTAGTTGACGGCGATCCTTGCATTGGCGAATCAGAGGCGGTGCCGCATGCTGTGCCAAATGGTTAGTTAGTCATCCTATTGTGCCTTGCCCGCCACCAACGGCTTTCTTTTGTGCTGCATTCTTGTTGACGGACGCAGGGAAAAGCGAAAATTACTGGCTCGAGTATGATTTTCTCTCTCTTTTACTACTACCGTTAAAGTAACTGCCAAGCTGTCAGACGCCATAATTTAACTTTCAAGACAATGGAAGAGAAAATGCTTGGACGCTTTAGCCAAGACCTGACTGGAGACTCGGGTCAAAGCATATGGTGATGATGAGCTGAAGATGAATCAAGAAGACGAAAAGAGAAAAAAGAACTGTGATAGTATATAACGTAGGATAATCTATCTGTGTAGTGTTGGCATTGAGCTATATGGTTATTCCATAATCTGGCCCATAGAGCACTCGCCGTAATATATAAGTATATGTACTATTCTACCTATACAACAGCGACGGGCTGTTCAGGCATTCAGATTATGGAAGCAACGCTTAAAATCATTCTCCTTCATCCTCTCACATACCAAATAACGTCTTTCAAATCCCAAAAAAGGATGCATCATCACACCTCCCATCTTATCATTACACAACATGCTTGACAAGTACTAACGCAGCAGCTGCAGCTCGTCTCTGCCCCTCCCAAGCTTAGGCCCCAGGTACCGAGGTACTTCCAAACCACCAACCGCTACTTCTCTCCCAAGTTCCAACTTCATATAAAAAACCAACACCAACACCACCACCATCAAAAAACAAATCCACAAACAATCATCATACCCCCAAAAATGTCCTCCGCCGACGCCTCAGACCAGCCCCCCCTCCCCAAAAACGCCGAGGACCGCAAAGCCGCCTCGGCCCTCGCCGCGCTCGACACCCCCTCCGACGCAGCAGGCACCCCCTCCAACGACAACGTCAACACCGAGGCCGTCTCCCAGGCCATGCTCAAGCTCGGCGCCGGTGACGACAAAGCCAAGAAGCCCGCCTCTGCCGCAGCTTCTTCTTCTTCCACAGCTGCGCCTGCAGCCGCCAAGAAGACCGTCAAGGTCGACGCTGCGGATGTCGCCCTCGTGGTGGACGAGCTGGAGGTGGCCAAGGCCAAGGCGACGGAGCTGCTCAAGGCGCATGATGGGGATGCTGTTGCTACGCTGAGGGCTGCGGCGAGGGGCTAAACAAGTGAAAGAAAGAAGAAAGAAAAAAAAAAAAAAGACAAATATATAAGAATACCTATATAACACGACTCTTGGAAAATAGAAAAGGATGCTGTTGCAGTGGGCTCTGCTGCGGGTAGTATCATTGCTTCTACTGTGGAATACACACGTCGGTTCGATAGATACTACTCAACATCTCGGCACCTGGATACAATCACCCACAACAACGGCTTGAGTTTGTCCCAAAGGAGGAATATGTGTTCTACGCAACAAAGAACACGCATAAAAAAGACAGCAGTCATCGGTATGCACAACTCACTCTTCACCACAAAAGGCGTTCAAAAGCATTCATACCCATCGCTACCAGCAAAAGGGTAACACGGAAATCAAGTCATGATAAGATAGCGCGCAAGTAAATATATTTACTCTTCCTGTTATGTTCATTATGTTTATCTAAATACCGCGGCTTGAATTCCAACATGTGTCCGCCTTGCACGCTCTTATAAACAATACCAATGCGTGACATCTCAAAACGCCTCATCGTCCATCCGAATTGCCTTATTTGTGTCATAAAGATTTCCCCTTTTTCCAAAAGTGAGTGACTAACCAATGCAAGCGTTTCTATATCTGTTTGAATTTAGTTCTGTGTGTCCGTTTCCCCATGATCCATGAAAATAACCGTCAACGTTCATCATCGGGCAAGACCCGAGCCAAAAAAAAAAAATATCAGCCGAAAAATGAAGTGATTTCGATTTACACCGCGCGCTCATGCTCATCGTCGCCATAGACTATCACTCCCTACTGCCACATCTTGGCCAAGGGACTGCCCACTTTGGGAGCAAATTGCAAACTCTTGCGCCGAGCTGCCATCAGCCGCATCATCACATTCTCATCACTGTCCCTAGACAGAATGCCACCGCCAAGCTCCATAAACTTTTGTGCCTTGGGTGGACAGGTCCGGGTCATCAACTCTTCTCTCCTCAATGACGGGCTCTCTTCATCCTCGTATGCATCCTCGTCTTCAACGTTGGACGGTGTCTCAGTAGCATACTTCATAAGCGTCTCTGGAGCTGGGGTCTTGGGTACAGGGGTTAGAATTAGGTTAGACCATTCAATGTCTTCCT
Source organism: Trichoderma asperellum (assembly GCF_020647865.1). NCBI lineage: Eukaryota > Fungi > Ascomycota > Sordariomycetes > Hypocreales > Hypocreaceae > Trichoderma > Trichoderma asperellum. The sequence continues at coordinate 2,391,522 of NC_089417.1, forward strand.
CTTCCTTCTCCTCTTGCTCCTCGCTAGTATCAGACGGCGTGTGGATCCAGATGCTGCTCTGCCTACGATTGGGTGTTTTGGGAGAAGAAGAAGAAGAGGAGGCTGACTCCCGTCTCTCCTTGGGCGAGCCGCTGACCGCAGAGCCGTTCTGGTTAGAGACAGTTTTGGGTTCCATGCTCTTCCGGCGGCGTGCGCCCCCGCGAGGAACGTAGCTTGTGTCGATATGGTATGGCGACTCGTCAAGCCACTCGTTGTCGCGCTCGCAGTCCAGGACCCAGCTCACACCCACGCACTGGACCACTCCGTTGGCCTCCCTGACTTTCTCTAGAGTTCGCTTACTTCCATCCTTGAAGACGACGTGAGTGATGCCCACTTTGGTCGACTCGCTGTTGCTTGCGCTGTTGGGGTTCCAGCTCCACTTTTGCAGACACCGGGCGCCCATCTGGCTGAGTAGCTCGACAAAGATGCCACTGGCATCCGCGCCCTCGCTCGTGTGAACGTCGACAAAGACAATGGCCCCACGAAGCAGGTTGGAGTTGAGGTCTTTACGAGGGGTCCGCGCTGGCGTTCCAATCTTTGACCACAAATCTGCTTTTGCTTCTGGCGTAGACGGCTCAACAATCTGCTCAGGCGTTTCAACCTTTGGCCCCTTTTCCGCTTTTGCTTCTGGCGTAGACGGCTCCGCCCTCTGCTCAGGCTCCTCAGAAACAGTGCTGCTGTTCCGTGAGCTTCGCCTTAGCGGCTGCTGCTTCTCTGGAGTATAAGACAAGACAGGGGCACCTCGTTTCGGTTGGCTGGGGCGCTTTGGAGCAGCACGGGAGGCGCTGAAGCTCTTCTTTTTCAACGGACTTGGCGTTGAAATATCAGCTGGCTTTGTCGGAATTTTGGTCGTTGTGTTGAATGATCGCGTCATAGGACGGCCAACGGGAGTTACGGGCGCCGCCCGAGGCTCCGGCATAGGCACAGGACTGTCGACTGGGACTTGGTTCTCATCTCCGTACTCTTGGCTAGCATCTGACAGGCTGTCATCAAAAGATTGACGAGTATTGCATGCATCCTCGCTCTCCATAGGATCCGACAGAGTCATTTCGTTAGTCTCTTGAGCAAGAGCTGCATCTTCGTCTATAATCATAGTCTCTTCTTCCAAGTCTTGCTCCTCCGCATTCTCCGCGATTTCGTCTTCAGCACTTTCATGTTCCTCAGCGTCTGATGGTTGAGGTTCTTCCGCGAATGAAACGGCGTGCTTGACAGGGCTTGCAGCTGACCAAGAGCCGAGCTGGTCGGATAGAGATGATAATCCCAGAGTAGACCTGCGAGACCCCTTCATTGCACTGCGGGTCCTTGGCGATTTTTCTTCATGGAAAGAAGGCGTGGCCGCAAGTCTCTCAAACGGCAGCGTATCATCTGCATCTTCAGCGATTGAGCTCATATCGTGGCAGGGATCCAAATCTTTCTCTCGAAGCTGGTAGAGGGTATCTGTCCCTGGAGTCTTGATTTTTGGTGACGAGTCGGCATATTCTTCTTCTTCTGTGGCGTGATCGTCAAGGACCATTGTATCTTCTGAATCGTCTTCGTCCTCATTCTCATCCCCATCTTGGCCCTCATTTTCATTTTCATCGACATCCCTATCCTCAGTTTTCGTCGGCACTTCATTAGACTCCTCTGTCGCGACAATGATACTCTCTTCAGCGGCATCATCTGACTCATCCTCAGTCTCTTCGCCGGCCTCATCCTCGGTTTCCAGGGTTTCTACAATGGCAGTGGCCTGCAATTCCTCTTCTTTTTCCTCTCCTTCTTCCTCTCCCTCTTCCTCTCCCTCTTCCTCTTCCTCTTCGTTGTTTTCAAGCTCCGCATCCGCTGTCGCCTCTATTTCCACTTCTACTTCGCCGTCATCCACTTCTTCTTGCGCTTCTTCCTCTTCCTCTTCCTCTCCCTCTACTTCGTCTTCAGCTTGATCTCCCGCCTCTTCCACGTCATCAGCTTCTGCTTCCTCTTCCATTTCCGTCCCTGCTTCATTCTCCGCCTCTTCCTCTGTAGAAGCTAGATCGGCTTGTCGGGATCGCCCAGTAGATGGACTCCTGGAAAATCGAAGGTTTATAACGGGAACCGCAAAAGGATCATCCTCCTCAGCCTCGTGTACATCTTCTTCAATCAGGAGTCTTTGCGAAGATTTGGCTGGTCGAGTTGGAGTTGCAACAGGAAACTCATCTAGAGTTGGGAGTTCTGGCTGTCGACTATCTGATAGCGATTTAAAGCCTGGGAATGCCCGCTTCGCTGGCGACTGGAGCATGGAAGGCTTCGCCGTTGATTTACTCGCCGGCTCTTTTTGGGCTGAGAAGATAAAGGGTTTCATAGGAGACTGCGGCCGCTTGGCGGCTGACTGCAGAAGCGTTGAAGACTTGAAAGGTGTCTGGGCAACCGATTCATTGCTCAGTTTTAATGCGGATCCCGGTAGTGGCATCGCAATCCTCTTAGCTGGGGACTTTATTGTATCTCGCGGTGGCGAGCTAGGTCGCCTGGCCGGTGATCCAAAAAGCGTTTCATTAAGCTCCGGCAGATCGAACATGGCCGCATTCACGGAAACAGTTGTCATGTCGGGCTCAATCTCAATAGGAGCGATTTCTGCTTTCTTGGACGGAGGCTTAATTGGGCTCTTTGCCAACGGCTTCTCCAAGGACAATTCATCTTCAGAATCATATTGTGAAAGAGTCAACTGCGTAATCTTCTTGGGGCTTAGCGGCTTCTTGCCGCCGGCTTGAGATTTTGATGGCTTTGCAGCAGGTCTTGTCGTAGTCCGGGCCGCTGCCGCACCGCCTCGCCGTGCTGGACGGCCACGCATACCAACTGGAGCAGGTTCCTGCGGAATCGCGGCGGGCTCTACATTCTCTTTATCGGGTTCTCTGAATTTTACCACCTTCTTGACCGGCGGCTTATTGGCCACTGTTGTTGTCGTCGTGGCTGATTTCATAACTGTTGGTGGGCGCCCGCGTGTCGCCTTTTTAACCGGCTCAGGCTGGTTGTCGCTTCCTTCGGGCTTGGATACAACCTTTCTCGGCCGGCCACGAGTCGGTTTCGGTGCTGTAGACTCTTCCTTTGCGGTTTCTGATACTCCTTTCTTCGCCGTTACTCTGGCTCGTGATGCTCCGGTAGACGCCATCGCTGAGGCTGCAGCTGCAGCTGTGGGCTTGGTAGCACCATTCTCCTGTTCCTCGGCCGGCTTCTTAGGAGGCCGCCCTCTTGGCCGCTTGGCCTGCGATGCTTGCTGTTCTTCATCCGCGTCATCAGTCCTCGTCTTTCTCTTAGCAGCCGTGCTCTTCGTATTCGCGGTCAGGCTTGACGGGACTGCAGATCGCGCCTTTGCGGCAGCTGTGACAATTTTGGTAGCTTTTGACGTTGCCGCCGTTGACTCAGGGTTTTTTGGCGGCCTGCCCCTGCCTTGACGCTTGGGTGGGGAGCGCATCGTTGTGTGGGTTAGGATTCCTGGTTATTCCCTTATGCGCGCAGTATTCCCTTTGCGCAGAGATCAATATGAACAAAAAGACGCGGTTGAAAAGGGTCTTAGTGTTGACATGACTTTCGGGCGGTGAATGTTGGCGTGACAGGGAAAGCGTGGTGGAGGCTGGGGGGGCATTTTTTGTTATGCGGGAGTGGGGATGGCGGGAAGCTGCCGGTTGCTGGGCAACAACGCGACCCGCAATACCGACGGACAGGGGTCCTCTTATATGACACTTGGACAAACACACAAGCCGCATGAACAGCTGGCCCAATCGCTGCTGATTTGGGGCATGTGTCTCCAGATTTCAATATGCACAGCGCAGTGATAGTCACGCACAAGATATCGCAATGGCGTATATGTACGTAAACACAGCAGATCGCCTTTTTTAACTTCCGCGGATACTCGAAGCCTCCCCATTACAACTAACAATATGGCAATGCTTTTTCAACAAATGGTACAATACTTTTTTCTGGTTAGCTATAGCCAATCCTAGATCTTTCGCTACATAATGTCATGATGTGAAATTTTAATCATTGACTCATCAGTGGGTGTATGGTTGTATACATGAGTGCGCACGCTTGTTTTTTAAACAATCCCCCCTCATTGTTAATCCCCTCCGCTCTTAGCTCGAGGCAGCTTCAAGGTTGAAAATAAATAGAAAGAAAGAAATAAAGCAAATAAGTGAGACAGATAACGGTGGGATAGTGAGACTAGCTCTAGCGCGTAGGGTCACGTTGAGGTAGCCACTGCGCCGTATGTGTGTGTATGGCGAAGCAATGGCATGACGCGCATAAGCTGCGGCCATCCCCCCGTATTTATGACTACCTGAAAGTCGTCCGAAACGGACCATCAATCTTGATGTCCTTGATTCCTTCCGGCATCATCCGCAGCCATTCGTTCCAGCTGTCAATGTCGATGTTGTCGTCGTTTAGTTTGATAGCCAAGTGTAGTTGTGGGCTGTTTTCATAAGAAAAGCTGCTCCGTAGAGGGCTGCTCTGTTGAACGGGCGAGAGAAATATCGAAGGCAGCCTCGAATTTCCGGACATCATGGTGTGCAGTGGGGCGGGAAAGCTCATTATGATTTCTCTCTCAGGTGTCCGATCCCGGGCCAGCTTAGGGTAAAGGGCCAGAAGAATTGAGTGCAGTTCGACTACAGAAAGCGGCGTCTGGCGCGCTGCGCGCGTACGTAGCTGGTCAGCGAGAGCCCTAGTAAAGGCGCACCGATCCAGAGCGGTGAGATGGTCTTCTGATAGGGACGCCGCGATGATTTCTAATACGCCTTGCTGCCTTACGATTCTAGATGGAGGGAAATACGCGGCATCCATAATGATTAGGGTGTCCGCGCACGCCTCCTCGAGAATCTGCTGCATGCCGCTCCAACGAATAGTCGAGGCTCTCTCAGGATCTTTCGAGCTACAAGTTGAAGAAGGTAATGTTAGCGCCAATGCATACAAATGTCAATTTTTCAATTTGCCAAGGCGTACCTTGCCAAAACCATGTCGCGATTTCCATCAAGATAAGTGTGGCCTATGTAGTAGACAATCTTCAAAACATCACGCTGATCGCGCTCCTCAGCAAAGTCGTTGAGTTTTCGCGACAGCCATCTCCAGGAGCTTTTACAGCTCTCTGAAGAGGAAGGGATAACCTGGATTTGAAACGTATAATGATAGTACTTGTCAAAGACGTCAGCGAGTTCTCTGACCGCATTCTGGACCAATAGCGCATCATCATCATCTTGCCAGAATAATAAAAGAGCCTGGACCGAGTTGTACCGGCCACGAGTAGTGGCAGAGAGCATGCGCGCAGCGTTATTTTGCATGTCGTTTTTGAGACTCTCAATGCCCGGCAAGGATAGTGACTTTTCTAGTCTAGGGCCAGTGGGTAGAGGGGTGCGGATACGGGCCTCACTCAGGGGGGGTCGGCCAGGCTGATGATGGTGGTTAGGCGCAGAGCCAGCATCAACGTCCATCTCTTGAGGATCGTGAGTGAAGACGGGCTGAGCCGTGCTGAGGCTCGTTGCGGGGCTGAGAGGCCGGCCGGCGGGAAGCGAGGGGGCAATATCCTGAACGGCCGGGCTGTGAGGCCTGTGGTGAAACTTGCTAACGACGTCTTCCCAAGTCATGTTATGGTGGCTTGGGTGGCACTGCAAAGAGAGAAGCATAGGGTCAGCCTCAGCCGCACATGATGCTGGTCATCAGGGCCATGACTTACGGCAACTCTCCTGCGGCGACAGTCGACGCAGGCTCCTAGCTTTCTGATGAGGGCGGCCCGCTCTCTAGACTGTTGAGATAGGGGGCCGGTACGTCTCCTGCTGGTTCGACGGCTGTTAGAGACGTCGGAGCCATCCTTGAGGGAGAAAATGGACTGGTGCGGGTTAGGGGAGGTGTCGGCACTGTACGATGTGTTGTTGGTCTCAGTAGAGGCCAGGGTAGCCGTGGTGGCCTGCGTTGAGACTGACGAGCCCGTGTCCTGTCTCAGCGGCGGCGAGGAGATGGAGACGTAGTGCGCCATGGACGGCGTGGATGGCGGAGGCAGATGCCGCGAGTGCAGGTCGTCTGGCCGCGGCGTGTGAGCTGGCGTCGGGGCCGAGGCGGGCGCCGTGGGAGACAGCGAGAGGCCCGCCACGGCCGGGGCCGACGCCGGGGCCGGTGGCGGCGGAGAGGCCAGGCGCTGCAGCTGGCTGTGCGCGTGAGGCTGTTCCTGCGCTGCGTAGTCGTGGATGTGAACGCCGGCCTGGGCTCCAAGCTGGGCCGCGACCTGGGCCGAGGCTGGTGGAGGAGCGTCAATCAGGCTGTGGACGGAGTTCATGGCTGGAGGACGGCGGACCGGTGCGGATGATCAAATTCCCATAATTGGCGGGGGGCGGGGCCCGGGCAAGACGCGCGATGCAAGGTGAAGCGAGGTGAAGAAAGGTGAGAGGGCGAGATTAGATGGCGAAGTCTGAGCCAGCTTTGGAGACGAGGCGGGGGGATACGGGCCACCTCCGGCCGCGCAAACTATGGCAGTGATTTGCACCTGCGACGAGCTTGGCGAGGGATGATCGATCCGACTGCAGGTGTTCTGGCGCGAGCTGAAGGGCAGGTTGCGGGCGATTAGTCTCGCAAAATAAACAAGACCAGCAGAGCGGCAGAAAGGGCAGAGAATGACCATGTACAATATCCACCGCCGAAGCTACCTACTAATAGATAGGCATGCGCTGGGCGAATGATGATGTGATGCGAACGGAGAGATGATGGGGCAAAAAGGGGGAGGCGATAGACATAGGATTGAAAAAAAAAGGCTAACAATACCGGATGAGCAACTATACTTGGTCGGTACGGGCGACTCGCAAGGTCGATGCCGTTGTTTCTTCTTCTCTCGTGGCTTTGGTTGGTCGTCTCGATGCGTGTACTTTGTATGTGCCTTTCCCTCTCTCTGCGCAGTGTGTCCGAGTGTGGCTGCGAGGCGCGTTAAAGGCCAGTTTAACCCCGCCAAAGAAAAAAATTCAAGAAAAAAAAATCGGCAGAAAAGGGTCAGGAGGGAGAAAAGAGGCGCAACAAGAACGCGGGGTCCTGTCGTGGGCTGGGCTGCATAAGATACTGGCCAACAGCGGCGAGAAGAGAAGGCCGGAGATCAGAAACGGCTGCAGCCCCAGCGGCCCAAAAGGCGGCCTGGGCTCAGCGCAAAGACAGTCAATTTGCGTCGCGAGAGGCGCCAGAGCAGGTTGGACGGCGATGCGACGCCAAGGCCGGCCGCAAATCGAATGTGAAGCTGGACAGGGCCGAGGTTGGATGGAAAGAGCTTCGGTCTGGGATGGTATGAGACGAGCTCTGGGAGCACCCCCAAGGTGGACAAGGGCGTGGGCTGGTGAGCGCGGTGGTGGTATTGGGTACCTACAGGCTGCAGAACGCACTCCACGCTGGGCGTGCATTCCGCCCGCCACAGGAGGCCCGCCGCACAGTACCGAGTACCTCCAGGCCCTGGCGCGTGGAGCGTGGAGCACAAGCACAAGCCTTTTGTCTTGTGTGTCGTGGCGGAGGCTAAGAATATCGACAATGGCCTACCGGAAGCATTTAACCATGTCCCTGCCAGGCCCTGGGCCTAGCACCCGAGAATCCAGTGAGCGGCGGGTTTGCTCGGGATCTAGCTCGGAGGACCAAGCCCGTTTGAGGGCAAGGTCAAGGCTCAGGCCATGGACGCGGCAGCCCACCACACCATCAGGCGAGCCAAGTTGAACGTCGTCAGAAGGCATCACGGCGCACGGGCGGGGATCGCAAGCAAGACAGTAGCACTGATCCCAGGCCGTAACACGAAATGCTGGTAGCATGTGCTGCAGCAGCCGGCGGAAATGCTCAGCAGCCAGGGCGGATGAGCGGAACACGGAAATTTGCAGCGGCATCACGATTCGGTTTTCTGTTATAGGCTCGCTTACTCGATGCGTTGCTCCGTCTTAAACCTAGGTAGGGCTAATGCCGAAGCCAGAGCGGCTAGAGAGCCATGAGGCTTTTTAACTAGTAGTGCTGCTAGTAGCACGACACAAACAACGTCACCAAAGAGGAAGTTCGTAATCATGGCGATGCGTCTTGGGGCCGAGCGTTGAGACTCAACCGGTGGGCAACAGGGCTACGAATCACATCAGGCCGGCGACAGAGCAGAGACAAAGGACACAGGAGGATGGAGGTGAGGTAGCCGAAAGGGGGAAAGAAGAATCGCCGTTGAGCGAAATGAAGGGTGAAGAAAAGGAAGGGCGAGAAACGATAGCCACAATACATGCAAAGAGAAGAATCCCAGAAGAGGGGAACAGGTAAAAGGGCCCTGCAGATCAGGAGCCAGCGTCAGTAGCTGCATCAGATCACACCGAAGAGAAAATTTTTTGTCGATGGATCGGCTGGCACCAGCGCTTGGACGCAAGCGAGAATCTGGGGGAAGGAGGGGATGGCAAGCGCCCGGCTGGTACCTGCTGGGTACCAGGGACGGCAGCAGAAACACTTGCAAGTAGTAGACGCGGGTGGCACGCCGCACAGGCCAGCGCAGGCCAGCGCAAATCTTCCGCCCCGATCACGTTGTCGTGGGTAGCAGCAGCGCCAAGGCAGGTACGTGCGAGTACTGCACGCGCTACAAGATACACGTACGGGGTACTTACTCGTACGAGTGTAGCTTGCCATTTGCAATTGCCATGATAGTGTGACGGAGTAGCCTGTTTGGGCGCAGAGAAGAACAAGTGCCATGGATCTCTATCAGATTCCTGATACTACTACTACTACTACAGGGGGCCTGCCGTTCCATTGCGGGTTCGTCGTTGCAGTCTAGGGCACCTGCGATGCCGGAAGAAGATGAAAGTAAAATTATGACATTATCTTTACTCTACTATACTTACCTTGTAGTAGTATACTATCCTCAGCTTTAGTACTATCTGCAGGTACCTACTTGCTGCAGCCGTATCATATATCCTGACCGTCATCAATTACAAACAAACAAACCCCCCTTATCCACCTCCCGGGGGCCTATGAAATAGAGGGTTGAAACAGAGACAACAAGGTCTGTTGATAAGAAGCTGCCAGCCGACAAACAGGGGCTTCTTCGACTGCGCCGACGACTGCGGACACAAAAGGCCGCTTCGTCCTTGTGCTGAGCCCTGCTCGCAGCAGACATCCTGCCGGAGTGCCACAACAAGGAACAAAGATGCCATGCAATCTATTTCTAGCGGACAGACGGGCATTAGGCGTGGCCTAGCTGCATGCAATAAGGGGCCCGCCACCGAAAAAGAAAGGCAAAGAAACGATGGGACACCGAAAATGAAAAGGGCGGAAAAGGAAGAAGCAAAAAGGCCCAATCTTGCCGGGATACCACGGCCGAAAATGGCCAAGCAAATCACACAACGCACTAATTCTGCGCGTGAAGCGCCCTCTATCAATATGCCCATGCATTCATTGTCTCATAGCTAATGCCCAGCTGATCTAGTTGCGACCTTATCAAGGAGGACCAAGTCCCGCTGGCAATGGGCCTCTGGCTCCGGCAAGATGCTCGGTTGAAACTCTGTGCTAATGTACCTACATATGCGGCTATGGGGCCGGCGAATAGGCCCAGCCCTTGATCATGCCAGGCTGGCACACAAAAGAGAGACAGAGTCAAACCCAGGAACTCTTGGTCACCTCCTCTTCACCTACGGCGACTGTCCCCTGCAAAGCGTGGCGTGTGCCGTGTTGCTGCGAAAATGCTCTCGCCTTCTCCACACTCGCCTGGAGCATTATATCGCTTCGAATCCATCGCAATATCGGTTCCTCCTCAGCTCTCTTTTCCCTTGGATATATGCAGCTCCGGGGTCTTTAGGCTGTGCGCCAGTTTCGGTCGGGCTCATGATTCTCCACCGGGTGAGTTCTAGCGAGCAACGTTGCTGGAGCAAATTGAGCCGCCAATAGTCTCTGTTCTCCAAACTCCATGTGAAACAGGCGCGTTTTGTTTCGACCGGCTCAGTATCATTGCATTACCGGACTACTGTAAGCTTCGGACGCATGTACCTAGGTACGAGTATAACGTCTTGAGAGGCGCTATTTATCAGGTCTCAGCTACAGCACCACACCAGGTTCGATGACTGTGGCGCTGCTGCTACATCTCCGCCCCTACGGACCTCCTATTCAGCTTCGCCTCTACCTCTACTCAACGCAATGTGTGCATGCACACTGACGTTGCTGCATCCACTCCGGCGTCTTGGGTGCTAATGATGCCAAGATATCGTCAACAACGCACTCTCCCGGTCAATGCTACGCCCGAGACTCGACCGGCGGCCCGGCTCGCTCCCAAGGGTGCTGTCAGTTCGAAAGCTGGCGCCACTATTCCATCCCCCCTTTTCCGTGATCCAATACGCCTCAGCGCCAGCCCTCCAACATGGCTTCTCATCGAGCCAATCCGCTTACAGACCGAACGCCCTGCGAGACTCCCACCGCATCCTCACGTACCACCTCTTACAGTAGATGTCGATGATGCATATGCATGTGCTACCAATGGCGGTAATAATAGTTCAAACGAGTACTACATGTCTTACGCCAGCACAGCAGATGCATATGATGCAGAATGGAATTTGCGGCGCAACAACAACATCAATCTTTCTCTGCTTCTCGACATGCCAACCCGTGCGTAGAAACATGAGTGTGGTGTCGATTTGATGACCAAAACAAGCTGAAACGCCGATGGTGTGGCTGCTATACCGAACTATGCGACATCTCACCGTCGTCACCTACTTCCGCGGCAACTCAGCTGCAACTGGTTTATCACGACACTTTGCGAGCACCACTTGTATCTGTCTCGATACTCCACATGTTGCTTCCTACTGCTACCTCGGGCCACATTCGCTGTTGGATAGGTAGATGGTACGAGGTGATCACCGCCAGCCTCCTACAATTCTCCTCTGCCGGGAAAAATCATGATAACAAAACATCCCACCACATCCCACTCAACAAGCGCCCACCCTGCCGAAGCCCATTTCCTAAAACGCTTTCCTGCATGAAGGGCGGCAAAGGCTCTCTTGTCTTCCATCTGCTGTCCAACCGCATCTGCATGCACGTGGATCTAACACCGAAAAAAAAAGAGCCCGCAATCATGCCTGGCATATGTACGAGGCATGTACTAGCAACGTTTTCTCTCTCCTCTCCTCATGCAGCTCATATATCATACAGCAGAAGGGTCCTCTTTTTGACCCAAATCAATAATAGCGCACTTCCTCTGAAGTGTAGCCCAACTGGATTCATGACCCATTGCACAGTCATTATCCACGCTGGGTATTACTTATCCATGTCACAAAACGCGCGCTGCCGCGTTAGATGTGTGTGACAGATGCATGCCAACCCAATCTAACTCTGCTTTTTCAAGCCGATACTCGCATCTAGAAATATCAAATACGTAAAATTTGTAAAATTTGTAATCCTAAGTTTTTTTTCCCCTTAATTTTTATCTCATTACTATTTTCCTTGGCTAGCTTTTTTATCCCCCACCCTGCTTCTGCTGAGTCCATTTGTCGTTCTGGAATCCTCCGTTGTCGACCTTGTGGAAGCCAATCTCATCCCTCTGATCGTCAATCAGGCGCCCCCATTCTAGCAATAGCCGGAACAAGTAAATCTCCATGTCCTTCTCCCGCAGTGCCTTTTCCGCCCATCGCTGGCCCTGCTGGACGATCCACTCTGCGTCCGCCGTGCGGCCCGGCATCAGCGCCTCCCTGTCATTCACCTTGGGCCGGCCCTCGGTGCCTGAGAAGTAGGTAAAGGTTGTGTGCAAGCCCTGGTACCTTGGGTCGATGGGCACAAAGTGCAGCCACGGCATCAGCCGCTCCGTGAACCATGTGCGGAAGATGGTCGACACGAACGGTAGGCTGTTTGAGCGCAAAGTGCGGAGCATCTGCTGCGGAGGGCCGTCATCCTCGTCCGTCAAGAGGACGTAGCGGTATTCCAGCAGCTCGGCGGCGTCGTCGCGGATGCCGTAGGCCATCTCGACGAGCTTGCAGCCGCTGTGCCCCGAGCACGCCGTGGAGTTGGTCACTCCCAAGCTGGAGGGCATCACGGCGTTGGCCTCTGCGGCCGAGACCTTTTCATAGCCGAACCTGTCGGGGGCCTCTGTCGTTGGGAGGACCATGATGACGTTGTCACGCGGGTACGGCGCACTGACTAGATGCAGCAGGCGATATTTGTGACTTCCGCGTAGAGCCTGACTATTGATCGCGTGTTCCCCCAGAACCCCTCTCCAGCCCAGACTATCGTATCTTCGTGTAAATTGCCACTTGATATCCGGCTCCTCCAGCCTCGTCCTGGGAAGCGGTATGACAATATCGCTGAACTCGTCCGTCTTGGCCGCGCCGAACAAGGGCGCGAGCTGACGGAGCGGCGGCCGGTGAGGGTCCGTGAGCGTGAATCCATGTAGCAGCCGCAGGTCTGGTTGTGAGCACGTATCCAACGACTTCTGCCAATTGGTTAGGAGCTGGCCAAAGGAGTGGTCCTTTGCACACGACCAACAAAACTCCATGAAGTTCCAGTGAGGTCTAGTCCTGCTCTTTGACAGGGGATGGCATGCTGCGACTTGCATCTGACGGAATTCCCCAGCGGATACCGTGCTTTGAGGAATAGGATCAATATTGCTGTTGATGCTGCTACCACCATTGCTGGGCTCGGGTATCGGTTCCTTCTCGTGCTCTACTGACACAGTCTCACTACTATTGCTATTAATCGCCTCATCTAGTGAACGCCGAGATAGTAAATCAGCTACCGAGCTGAGCTCAGCCGCCCGACTCTTCGAATTTGCCTCTTCCCACGGTGGTAACACCCGAGGGCCTGGGGATAGATTGATAGGCAGAACCATATCAGGGAGGTGTGCGGAAAACTTTGCAATCATCTGAACCAGCTCGTCTAGATCCTTGTTGTCGCCTTCGTCTCCTGTGTTTGCTCGAGTTACCTTGCCATCCTTCACCGTGATGGTTGCAACGTCCGGCATCGCCGCCATCTCTTCCGCTCTTTTACGGAGTACAGCAGGAAGGACGTTCCAGAATGGGGCAACATCTCGATCGATCTGCTCAAAGCCATCAATCATAACCGAGTCATCTTCAGCATATTTGTACCACGCGTCAAAGTTAGGTGGCGGTAATCTCCTCTTGTGCCGCTCCTGGTAGATAGTGACGGCCGTCGCGAGCGTCGTACTGACGCTAACTAGTGCTTTCCAGCGGTCGTGTTCAACGTGAGCTGTGTAGACGAGTTCGTTGACAGGATGAATTCCATTGCCAAAGGTTTGTGGCTTTTTTACAAAAATGAATATTGTTGTTGCCAAGAGTAGAGCCAAGAGCAAGACCGCAAATATAATCCGCCGAATAAATAAGACGGAGCGGAGATCATGGAGATACAAGAAAATAATGGCGCCGGCAACAATCATCCATAGTGGCCCCAGCGCAGCGAGTCGTGAAAGATGTAGCCAATCTCCGTAACGGAAAATCTTGTCACAGCAGCTCCAGATGCCTATTAAGAAGGTCAAGGTGCTGACAGGTGTAATCGTAGACGTCTCGCATATCCAAAACATGGTGGACGCAAGGAGAGCAGTAAAAGCAAAGCTATCGATCACGGCATCGAACCCATACAGAGAGCCAAAGGAGACGTTTACTCTATGAGTGCCCCTAAAGATTGCGTTGACACACCATAAAATTCCCACCGAGGCAGCTGATAAAAGGAGCACCGAGCTCAGGATTCGTATCCGGAGCTTGATGCTTCTCGCCCATGCTAACAGTCGCCAGAGCAAGATGACAATGGTAGCGTCAAGGACAAGGCCGAGGAGTTGCAGCGACACGGTGTTGAACCGGCTGTCAATAAGATGGAAGCAAAAATAAGTCGATCGTCGAATCTGTGATATTGAGAAGAAGGTGCCCAGCGAGAAAACGAGGGCACTGATGACGGTGTTGAACATGACCACCCGAGGCCCGCTGAACCAGTCGTAGATATCATCGAATATGCTACGCCAGGGGTCATCATCATCCTCAGAGACTGGGAATCCCCATCGCCGACGCGTGGAGAAGATCTCATAGCCAATCAGCAAGATGCAAAGAAATGACTATCATGACGCCAAAAAGCTCTGTCAGTACGTTTCATCTCATTCTTCTTTTTTCCCTTAAATGACATCATCTCACCTCAAGTCCAGGAGTAGCACATTGTTGCTGCTTGTTTACTAGATGAAACGCTTCGAGCCGAAGCACAATAGCGAAGATCAATACTGGAAGGGACCATCTCCTGGGGCGGTTGGGAAGATGGGCGCTGGATCCCTTGAGCAGAGCATCGTCAGAAGCGATGCCGAGCACAGACTCGTCTTTGCCAGAGACGAAGCGTCCGTCTGCGCCGGGGATGTATTTGACCGCAGCGCTAAGAGCATAACAGATGAGGCCTGATAGAAGCAGGACCAGCAATGACGAAAGCCGAGGTCGCTCTGTAGGCTGAGGTTAGCCGTTTTCGTGGTCCATCTCAGATTTGGCGCTTCATAACTAGGGATAGGATGGGAACACGTGCCGGTCAAGGAATGGCGCTCCAATGAATGGGAGATGTACACAAAAGACAAAACGCTGCTGTAAATGCAAATCAGCAACTTGGCCTCAAATTAAAGAAGCAAAAACGCAGGCAATAGGAGCATATACCACAGAGCAGAGACGTGGACGGGTGGGAACCAACCCATGGCTCAATTGTGGCTCAGCCTGAGCGGCTGGTACCGTCCTGTCGCGTGTTTGTGCCCCAAGCTGTTCAATGGACAATTCACAAAGCAATCATTCTTTTCGGCTCATTGGACTCATGGCGTTTAGTTCCAGGATGAGAGGTTACGCCAGCACCTTCAAGCCAGTCTCTGTATCGGATTTCGATAAGACGTTTACTGATCGTTGATCATCACTGCTTCAGGGGGAACGACGAAGGTAAGTACCGTAGACATGTACGTGGCGCTTACATAAGACCATAGCCTGTCCGCGCTTGCTCGCTGTAGTAGTGCCAAGTTAGGTAAGTACCTCGTATCAAGATAAGCAGCGCCAAGGTGACCTCAATTACACGAGCAGCAGGCCTGCTTCTCTCTCAACCACCAAACAATGTATCCCACGTCCAGCACATCACCATGGCCGGAATCAGCGATACGCCCTTCATCCAGAGCCTCGCCGTGCCCGCCGTCTGCCTGCTCATCGCCTTCCTGAGCTACTTCTCGCAGGTGCTCTTCAACCACTCGACCCTCGACCCAGGCCCGCTGTCCCGCACCGAGAGCACGACATTCAACATCCTGCTGCTGTGCCTGTGGGTTTCGTACTTCCGCGCCGTGACGGTCGACCCGGGCCGCTACGTCTTCGCCGACCAGGTCATCGAGGCAGAAGGCCGGTGGTGCAAAAAGTGTCAGGCGCCGAAGCCCCCCCGGGCGCACCACTGCCGCCACTGCCAGCGATGCATCCCCAAGATGGACCACCACTGTCCCTGGACCAAGAACTGCGTCTCCATGACCACATTCCCGCACTTCCTGCGCTTCCTCGTCTACGCAAACGTGTCGCTGTGGACGCTGAGCTACTTCTTCTGGCAGCGCCTCTACGCCCTGTGGGAAACTCGTCACATGCCCGCCCACCTGGGCCCGACGCTGGCCGCGCTCGTGTCGCTCGCCATGTCGGGCCTCGTCTGCGCCATCACGTCTCTCGCGCTCGGCATCATGCTCATAACTACGGTGCAAGGCTGGGTGCTCAACCGCACGACCATAGAAGGGTGGGAGGTCGACCGCCACGAGGCTAATATCGGCCGTGGTAGCCGGGACTGGTGGGACATGACGGGCCCGGACGGCGAGCCTATCCGCTTCGAAAAGGTGGAATTCCCATACGACATTGGCTTCTTTGCCAACATGGCCCAAGCAATGGGCACGTCCAACTTTCTGCTGTGGTTCTTCCCCTTGGCCGGCAACCCCAAGATCAGCAAGACTGGAACCGGCACTGGATTCACGTGGGAAGAAAACGGATTCAACCGCAAGGAAGGCATGTGGCCTCCTCTGGATCCTGAGAAGCTCCGCCGTGCCGGAAGGGAATGGGGCATCTCACGGCGAAACTACGAGGCCGAGCTCGAGGACGAGGGGTTGACCCCGCAAGAGCAACTCGAGGCTTTCAAGAGGCGCCAGGAAGAGGATATGAGGAGGCGAAAGAGAAGGCAGGATGTGCTCCTAGCAGAGCTAGAAGAGGTGGATGGGTTTGGTTCAGACAGAGACGACTATGATGACGATGAGACGAATTGTAATAATGCTATGCGCAACTGGGCGAACTCTGATGGCGAATATCTACGAGACTACGGCGTTGACGAGGATGCGGAAGAGCAGGACGAAGATGTCCCCCTTGTCGAGCTGCTGCGGCGCAGACATGTTGGAACTACATCGTACAGCGATTCATAATTAAAGCAGAGGAAATCAAAGGACAGCAAGTAAAACTGTAAATCAGCGCATAAACATAAAAGCATTATATCATATAAAATAGACTGTATTTTTTTTTTCTAAAAACAAAGAATCTCGAAATATATAAAAATAGCATTTCAGGCCCTGGATCACAAGGTCCCGTGTATTTCTCCTTTAACCCTCCCATCTCCTTCTACCAAAACGTGAAGAAAGAAAAAGAAAAAAGAAACTTCTCCCAGACATACACACACGCTTCCCAGGGGTCTATACTCGAGACTCGTGCGACAGTGGTTGCCCAAGTTACTCGCACACATTGTGTATGCAACAAAATCCGCCAAATTTTTTCCAGTCATAGAGGCGTAATATTTGTATCAGAAAGCAAAGAAGGATGAATATAGCAAAAGAGTTAAACTGAACTGTAGAAAAATAATGCTTTCGTGACAAAGAAAGATCGTGAAGCATGTCTAAAATTGCGGCGCAGCATCTCACCAGTCGTCAGTCTCGTCATCTCTCTTTTGGTTCAGAGCATTCTTGCGCGCCAAGAGAGCATCTGCCAAACTGCCTCCCAGGCTAGGGGTCGGCGTGCTCCGGCCGCTATCGCCACCGGTGCCGTTCAAGCTCATGCCAGAATCTCTCTGGGCCAAATCAGCAGGCTTGCGACCGCCCGCAGCTGGTCGTTTTGTCGGCGGCACAGGCTTGGCCTTGGCCGACGGTGGTGCTGGCGGTAGTCGAGGGGCAGCGGGAGCTTGCTCTTCTACATATGCCGCTGGCACCCAGGCTTGTCCCTGAGCATTCTTGGCCAGCCACCAGCCTGCAAATAATGTGTTAGTTGATGGAAAATTCCCAGCGAGAAACTCATACGACTTAGCAGTGATACGTACCATTGTTCTCCTTTTGGATAATCTCAAGTAGCTCTCCTGCCTTGATGGAAAGCTCATTTTCTTTTGTGCCGGCGAAATCATATAACACCTTGGCCATGATCTTGGGCTTAGCAGCAGGAGGGGCGGGAGGTGGTGGCGGAGCAACGCGACCTACGGCGACTTGCTTCACCGGCTTGTTGGTGTTTCCTACGATAGGAATAGTCTGATGCGTCGACGAGCTCAATGTGCTTGTACTTGCCGAAGGTGTTGCTGATGATGATGCTGATGATACTGCGCTGCCAAGGCCAAGAGCAGCAGGTGGCGGAGGAACAGCTCTGGCTCCTGTGCCCGTCGGTCTTGGCTGGGTATTGCGGTTGCCAGTCAACCTTGATGGTCTTCCTCCTGGGCCGCCCGGCTTGATGAGCTTGCCCCTGGTAATGGGGCGTGCTGCCACAGGCTTGCCTTTGGGCGTTGGTTTCGAGACGGAGTTTGGAGGCTGTCCCGGAGTAGTGTGGATTGTACTGCTCTTGTAGAAATCAGCCCGCTGCTGCGAATCCTTCAGGACCTTGATCTGCTGCATCTTGTTTGGCTTTTTAGCATATTCAATCGTTTCGCCGATCTTGAGGTTGAAACCTCCTGGCATGACACGCTGCATCTGGGTAAACAATTCCGTCTTGAATATGCAGTTCATGAGCGGATCAGGCTCTTGCGGGGATCCGATTCCCAGCGAGAACCAGTCATCCTGGGCTGTAGAGACTCCGAGGAACTTGATGGATCCAAGGGGCAAGGCCTTCTCTACCTGGATCTGCGGCTGGCCCTGGATGAGTAGCTGGGCAATGATGTAAAATTTGGAGTTTGTCACGATAATGATACGAGGACTCGGTTTACTGGATCGGCCAAACTTGGATTCGAGAATCTCAGCACGGCATGAGAACACAACACGCTCGTTGGAGCCAATGTTGGCTGCTTGCCGCAGAGGAGCCCCAGGTCCATTCATGGCGCTGATTCCGAGGTAATCACCAAGGTATCTTCGAGAGCCGAGAAGACTCATTCGTCGTCTCTCCTTTCGTCCTCCAAGAACCTTGTGGCCCTGGTCGCGGAGCTGCAGATATTCCGCACCAGTGCGCTTCTTTCGCCAGAAACGCTGTATTCTCGTTGCGGATTCGGCTCTGTACGCGAGATAGGCTCGCCACATACGTTGAATACGAGTTGCCATGTTGTGCCAGTATCGATCTCTCATATGCTCCAGCGCAAACAAAGTCTCCGGAGACTTGATAAAGGCTTTTGTAACACCCATCTGCCACTCTTCCTTGGGAATACTTGTGTCCTTGAGAATCTGCTTCACAGCATCTTCGTATGATCCCTGCCACGTGTATTCACCAGCGTATGAGGTAGCAGGCGATAGTAGGAAAAAGCGATCGACAAATTTATCAAAGTCCTGTCGATAAGCAAATCCAGCTCTTCGAATGCGAACGTTCTCCTGCAGACCAAGATACTTGATCTGATGCAGAACGTTGGGTCCGTTATACTCAGAAGGCGACTTGTTCTCGTTGGGCTTAATGGTTCGGATGTATGAGGGTTGGCACTTCATGAGCGTATCTACCAAAAGGTTGGCTGACGCTCGAATCGTGTCTCCTGCGGTGGGAGGCTGCTTTCGGTTATCTTGATCGACCTGGTGAGGGAATAATGTGTGGATGAATGCGTTTCCACTGCCCTGCAGCAGATTCAGTAAGCCCTTCAACAGCTGATCCTTGTTCTTGTCTGTGATGCCGTCGACGGTGTAACCGACATCACCAGCGTAATGCTTGATGATGAAGCTGCCTTGGCGGGGAATCAAGTGAGCATGCGACATGCCGTTGATACTCTGCATAAAGGTTCGGTCGCAAGCAGCGGGGTCTGCGTGGGCCGTCTTGGTTGCATCTTTCATGGCAGAAAAGATTCCAGGCGGGCGAATCTGCTCGATGAGGTCGCACACAACCTTGTTGTCGAAATATTTGATTGGCGTCCACTGAATCTTCTCTCGTGCGTACTCTTCCTGTTCGGCTTTCAAAGTGAGCTGGATGAAGATCTGCTGGAGCTTTTCATTGACATAGTTGATGCACAGCTGCTCAAAACTGTTGTTCTCAAAAATCTCAAAGCCATAGATGTCAAGAATTCCGATGGTATTAGATGTCTGCTGTCTGGACTTGAGAGAGACATTGACGCGATCTCTGATCCAGTCGAATAGTTTGCTATAGATAGCCTTGGCCAATGCATCTCGGGTAGCCATTGCCTGGGCCGGATTTGCGGGTGACTCAATGACCTCTCCGTTGCGGGGCGTCAGAATTCGAATGGTGATGCCTTTGACGACTTCCTCGGGTGTGCATTGCAGCAGATATGCCACAAAGTCTACCACAGATTTGTCAACTACCTCAGCGTATCCGCCCTGGTCTTCCTGGAACCGAATGTTACCGATCCATAAAATGGCGGCCAGCATGCGGAAGATCTCATCTTGTTCTGCTTGGCTCAGACCAATGATCTTCATGGCGTTGAGCGTATCCTGGAACTCTGCAACATCGTCTATGCCGTCAACGTCGAAACATTTGGAGCGGCTTGTGTAGAGGTAGGTCTCGGGCTTCTGAATGCCAAACTGTTCTCGGTACTGGGCAGGGGCTGCTTTTGTAAATTGGTAGAAAATGTGAAAGTTACGCTCATTCGTAATCTGACCAACGACTCTAGTGGCTTCAAGGAGATAGTTTGTGATGTCGGCTCCGCACGGCTCGCCTTGAGCGTTGAAATGCAGCTGGAGGTACTTTCCAAATCGCGAGGAGTTGTTGTTTCGCAGCGTCTTGGCGTTTCCGAAAGATTCAAGCAGAGGATTGGTTGCCAGCACCATTTCTTTGATCTTCTTGATGTCGCCCGACTGCTCGCCAGAAACACTGGCGATGTACTGCATGATGCGCTTGGCAGCCTCGGTCTTGCCGGCTCCTGATTCGCCCGAGATGATGACACACTGGTTGTCGTTGTACGCCTTCATGTTATAGTAGGCGGATTCGGCGATGGCGAAGACGTGCGGCGGCATCTCCAGACGGTTCTTCCCCCTGTAGCTATCCAGCACCTGGTCGGTGTAGATACCCAGGTCCCGAAAGGGATTGACAGAGACCAACACATGGCCAATGTATGTATAGATCTCGGCGCCTTCGAAACGTTTCTTGAGGTTGTCGTTGATGGCCTCGTTGGATACTTTGCTGAGGAGAGTCAAATCTGACACACCGATCTCCTTTTTCTTAGTCACCTCGTAGGTAGCCTTCCTGGGCTTTTCGCTGGCGCCGCCCGCTGCCTGAGCGCCCCGAGCGGCCTTGTCCTTAGGACGCCGTGAAATACCCTATGAAAATGGCAGAAAGCGCTCGTTAGAATGATGCTGAATCCTTTTCTTCGCGGTGGGGGGTGAAGAGAGGTTGGGAGACGACAGGAGTCGAGCGGTCTTACCATGGCTGGAGATGGAGGGACGGTACAGGAAGGAAAGAAGGGGGGCAGAGAAATGAAAGAGAAAAAGAGAACGTCGAAGAAAGGGTTTATTCGAGCATCAGACACCTAAATAATGGAATTGCTTGTGCCAAACGGCGTGACGAGGAACCGGATTTCTGAGCGAGGGGAATGGTTGGGTCTGGTCTGGTTTGGTTTGGTTTGAGCCAAAGGGCTATGAATGTGGCTTGTCGAGTATTCGCGGCCGAATGATGCGGTGCCTGACGAGTGACGTTTAGTGCCGCTGGCCGACCTTTTTCCGTGCGTGGGCGATGATTCCTGATGGCACAGCCACTGGCTGACAACAAGTTACGTACCCGCCCGGGCTTGATTCAGGGATGGTTTGTGTAAGTAGCATCTACGACGCTTCAATCTCGCCTACGTGCGCTTTAATTTATATACAGCGAGAAAAAATGGCTCTGTTCCCTGATTCCTGATTGTTTTCTTCGTTCTTTTAATCCGGAGAGCCCATGCAGCTCTACTCCGGCATCTCCGTAGCCTCGCATCATAGCGCATTCGCATTTTTTTTTTCTCTCAGTTGGTTAGGTAGAGAGAGGCAGCAGTGCATACAGTGGCAGATTACCTATACGCCCGCCGATAGTTCTCCTACTTTCCATGTACCCTACCGAACTCCGACACTGTCTACGGGCTCTTATTTAGCCAGCAACCCGGACTTTTGGGTCCTGAGAGATAAAAAAAGGAAAAAATTGGATATGCCAACGCCGGCAGTGTTTTGCTGGCTCCAGAGAGCCGCGTCAATGCTCCCTCAGCAGTGGAGACGCTCCCATTCCCGAGTTTGCTGCCAAGTGCACCAAGGCGTCTGATTTGCTGCCATCAGATCTTGCATGCGACGATACGCGGGCCAAGTCTGCGGAAGAATACGACTGCAGCAACAAATACGCAGACTCGTATAAACACCCTCCGTGGAATGAGTCGGGAATTGTGTTGCCTAATCTCTATTCTGACCATCAGCTAGGCCGGGCGTCTATTAATACCGATATTCTCCGATGCCTTGTTGACACTGTATTGCCTGGCACCAAATCTTTTAGAGTCGAGGGGAGAGTGGCCTAACGTCAGCCCATACAAATGAGCCGCATCCCTCCATCCATCCAGCAACATTAAAAGCCATGTCTTGTTCCTGGCCAGCTCTCCAAAAAGCCACATGCGTGGCCACTGGCAGCGGCGCCAGCCTTCCTGAGACACCCTGCTGGATCCCTCGCCTAAAAAGTGTCTCGTAGCTGAAACCAAACATCAGCGCATCAAGATTAAGCGCCCCTTAATTGGGATGCATGAAGTCATGCTCTTCTGGTCCCTGAAAGCGGGCGCGTCAACGTCTGGTTTAGCGGCTCTTGTTGCTATTGCTCGAGCGTTTTAGCTGACTTGCTCACTCGCTTGTAGTTTATGTTGCGGCGACGTGCGATGCAACCTGTTTCGGGCTTTTGTCGTCTCAAGTTTCTGTCCTTGCGCCCGAGTCAAGGCCCCTCAAACCGCGTCTGTGAGGCATCGATACCCAGTGTGCGCCCCCATCACCACCGCTCCGTAGTAATTTGCATCCCTGCTCTTTGGCTTCAACAGCTGGGCAATTGAACGTTGCGGGGTAGAGAAAATAGCGCTCCCGTGCCCAATATCCACCATCACCAGGTCACTTCTCATTAGCACATGTGTGGCCTGAGGGAGCCGCCACATCAGGGAATCAAAGATATATAGCAGCGTTGCAGCCCCCTCTTTTTTTTCTTCTCTTTTTTTTTTTCTGTCAGTAGCATAAAATCTACAACTACCTCTGTTTCTACTTCTCTTCTCTCACTCAATCAACACCCCAATAACGCTACAGTTGATTAAGCTTCCAGCGAAAGACCAGAAACCCCACCCCCACATATTAGAGGAAGCTCTAGAACACCTGACGTCATTCGCTACTTTCTGAGGAGAGCTTCGTTGGGCACTTCAAGGCACTGATCCGAGCAGTCTCGCCACTTTTCACACTTACACCTTTACATACCACAAAAATAACATAATACACCGTTTCGACACGACACAATCACCATGGCGGACACCACAGAGAACCAGACCCCCGCTGTCGATGAGACCCCCATCTCTTCTGTCCAGACCAATGCTGCCCGCAAGAACTCGCTTTCCACCTACCTCAAGAACCGACCCGAACGCTCCGAGTTGGTAGAGAGTATGTCTCACGATACCCAACCATCCATCTGCCCACACATTGCGGAAATGCTCGCACTTGGTGCTCGATGATTGGATGCCGTGAAATACGGCATTGCATCTGTTAGGAACTTAATACTAACTCGTTTAATAGAGAACATCCTCCCAGATTCTACAGCTGCTCCAGGTCTCCTTGCCAGCCAAAAAGAGGTAAGGATTCGCTCACTTCCTGTTTGAGCCTGTTGCTAGTCTCAGTATCACGTCGGAAAGACAGGAATTGAAGTGCTAACGATGCCCGCAATCAACAGCTCCAGAAGCACATGCTCGGGGACAAGCTCAACGACAAGATCTCACACCGTCCCACTCCCGACGCCCTCCTCAAGGAAGGCGTCCTACACGAAGATCCCCGCTCTCCCGAAGAAAAGTACGAGGAGGCCATTGATCTGGAGTACGCCAAGCGCGAGGGCGGTGCGTAAATTGTCTAGGACTTTGAAATAGCGACCAAGTGCTGGATACAATGCGACTCAATTTGGTACAGACACATCAAGCCACCATTTATGGGAGGGGCTCACTGAGAAAATGCTTCGTTTGAGAACTTGGAATTCTAATTGTTTTTGAGCTTGGAATTCTGCTTTTTTTTCTTCCTAGGAGCTCATGTGATATCCCAAACAAGAGGGTTTTCATAAGCAAAAGACAGGGCTACCTAACATGAAGATGAGATGTCGTGATATGTCTCTACAGCGCGTATCTCAATCTCGTCTCTTTAACACAGAAACCTAAAAATAAGGTCTAAAAATGACAAGTCGAGTCTATAAAAAAACATGTTTTTTATATATTTATTTCAATTCCTACATAATAATACCTACTTGCCCATTCCTCGGTCCGAGGAATCCTCTATTCAGAGATGCTACCCCGCGCGCACGGCGGCGGTCGGCAGTGGTAGTATTGGGAGTGCCAAAAATAGAACTACCCATTAGAAAAAAAAAAGGCAGGGAGGGAAAAAAAAAACGGGTTGCCTCCTTATCGACGATCTTGGTTGGGTTCCTGCAGTAGTTGACTACCCTGTTCGTCTTGTTTGTTTTGAGACCAGCCCATGGCACCATGTTTTATCATCTGAGGCGGGAGAAACAAAAAAAAAAAAAAGGTCTAAAGTTTATTTATGAAAAGGAGGGTTTCAGAATACGAAAAATGCACGTTTCGTTTCGTTTCACCATCTTTAGAAAGAAAAAATGGGAAAGAAGCCAAAAAAAAAAACAGGAGAAAGAAGACACAATAGAAATTTTGCATTCGTATCGAACAATGCTGTAGAACGCCACCCATCCTTCGCTTAGCCCTTAAACTCCAAATGATAAGTCATATCTATTCCCGTTTCCGCGCCCATGTCCTCTTGGCGCCATTCCTTCAGAGTTATCCCAGCAAGAAAGTATAAAAATAAAATTTCCCCAATAAGAGTCCAAAACGCCGTGTAGTTGTATGAATGGATTTGTAGAAGAGCCCATGACAGGTGGGGAAGGCCCCGGAAAGCCGGGAGGCGATTGTAAAATGTGTGATAAAAATCGTGCCATCGTATCCGGTGTGCTGTGCCCAAGAAGATGAACAGGCCCCAGTAGTAAGTAAGGAGAGATAGTTGATGCTTCTATGAGCAAAGACTACCCATGCCGTAAAGATGCTTCACTAGGATCTATAGGAAGGAGAGGGCGAGCTGGGGTCGTAGTGGCGTTTGTTGTGCTGGACAATGATGGTGCGGCCAGATTGAGTCACTCGTGTAGTGTGGTTTGCTGCAGGCTTTGTCAGTACATTGTATCTGGCAGAAGAAGTCGAGGCAGTTAGCATACCAGCATCGTATTCGCGGTAAGTAGTACTAGGGCGAGGGCTGGAGTCTGTTGAACGGCGAGATGAGCTGGAAGAGCGGCTAGAAGTGCTCTGGTGGACGTAAACGCTGCTGCTGGGGCTAGACATTGTTGCGGGTGTGTGTTGCTTGTTGGCTTGTTTGGTATAGCCGGTAAATTGTTGGTTGATGATCGGTTGGGAGTTGCACTCGTGGTAACTCTTATAATACCGACGATCAAGTGGTAACGATGTAACAGTGAAGACAGTTGCAGTAGCAATAGCAGGAATAGTGTAGTAGTAGTTGGTAAGTAATGTTTGTCTGTATATTATCTACACTGAAGGTGTTGATGAGGAAAAGAAGAGAAGTGTGTCCTGAGGATGGGACATGATATTTTATAGTTTTGATCATTGCGCCGCCGTGCTCGACTTATGCCAAGTAGACCGGCAGGCTTCATTCACTTGAGACAGCGCAAGCACAGCACAGGCAGCAACACTTTCAACCTTACTAGGTCTGACGGTCCATAGTCCGTGAGTGAGTCAGTCACAACAGTCCACCCCGGGGAGTTGACTTTGGGGAGGTGATCTGCCGCCGCCGCCCCAAAAAGGAAAACGGGGGCAGGGGCCGCCAATCTCGCCGGACAAGCAAAGCATAGTCAGAACCCAAAGACTATTGCGAAAAGAGACAGAAAGCGTGCTAGAGCAGACAGCCCGGAGGTGGCGAAAAAAAAAAACACCAACATGTAACTGAGGCAGTAACTTTAGTTTGGCCGGCCTCATGATGCCACAGCAGGGATGTGGTTGTTCCTTAGGCAGGGCGAGGGGCGTGGCACTGGAACGTGAGCGCTGGGGGGGGGGGGCTTCGACGGTTCTAGGCATGGCCACAGCAGTGAAGCAGCGACTACAAACCCGCGGCCGCGGTAGTGACGATGGATTGGCAGAACGGGAGCGGCATTTGGTGTGCAAAGCCGGGCCACGGCTGGTCTAGATTCACGGTGAGCGTTTTGAGACGGATTAGCAGGCGGGCTTGCAACGGTACGTACATGCGCTGGGATGGGCACAGCCGCCCGCCTCGGCCTGGACGCAGAAGTAGGACTGGCTACAGGATATGTGCCATGCCATGTTCACCACCACCAGCCACCCAGCAGCAGCGATAAGGCATTGACACCTGCCAGGCAAACATCGGATGCAGTCACGGACAGACAGATTCCAGCTAGCCCCCGTTAGCAGCCTAGGGACTCAGGCCTGCTGGCGGCGTCTGTTGGACAGCCAGAACCAGGCCGGAGAACCTTGAATCTCGGACCAGCAAGCCCCGAGTGAGCCACCGGGACTAGCGCCTCGTCCATACGCGTAGGCTCTGCTAGGCAGTCAGGCAGACATCAGCGTATCGTTTCATCGTGGGCGAGTGACTCGTAGCTGCAGAGAAAGGGGACGAAGAAAAGTCGAAAAAGGGCCGCCCAGCGTTGAGTTGAGTTGGCAACGGTGGAATTGGGGGATGTTTGTCACCCCTCATTCTGACTTGCTTCTAACCCCTCCCTCTTGCTCCCGCACGGCGTGTGGCTGGTTCTGCGGCTCCACCAGTGAATGCGCGTCTAATTGCCCTGCGTGCGCATGTGGTGTTCCAGGAGCTTTGCAGCCATGGGCCGTCACGTTCGTGTGCAACGAGCCAATGTATGGTGGACGATAACAAATGGTGCTTGCTATCATATTAGTCCCAAGAAACCTCGGCGGCCAATCGATGGTTTTATACTGGGGGCTGCATACACCGGTGATGTCCATTCACTGCTTCTTATGAGTGCTGTTGACGGGTATAACACTGCTGTTTACGAGTTGGTGCTGTTCACTCATGATGCTCTAAATCAAGTGAAAGAATACATGTTGGGTATGCACATTGAAAGAATACAAGCTGATTGGGGGTCAGCCCGTGCTCCATACCAGGTACCTCTAGTAGAACAATTGCAGGAAATCATCAAGCGACGTGATAGGTGTGGCTAGTAGCCTTACCCTGTTCTACTTCTTTGTTTCCTTAGGACTCGGCATAACCGTTGCGCCCCATCGCAGCGAATAAACAAAAAAAGGCATGACGATGGCCAAAAAGCCCCCGTAAGCCTTCTTCGAGATACTACCAAAATCAAAGGGGCATTCACATGGAGAGAGCCGGAGGTAGCCATGAATGACCAGCCTGAGCAAGCTAAGCGAACCCGGTAAACTCCACGATGCAGCCTCGCAATCCGGGGACTCTTGCCGGCATAGCCCTCGTCCGGCTTCGCTCGCGATACGTCAAAACTCGCAAAGGAACAAGGGGGGCGGAGGGGGCGTATTGACCACACCCCTCTTCTTCAACTTTCGAATTTTGTGCTTCATGCCCAACTACACCATCTTCTAGATGTCTCTTTTTACCCATTCGGGACCCTTTACACATGTAAGTGGTGGGAGCACGTGCAGGTAGGAAACGAAGCTAGTGAGGACCCTGTGAATGGCCACGGCGAAGCGGAATATCAACGAAATGCCATCAGGACCCCAAAAAAAAACAAACATGGATAGTAAAATGGTAGTAGTATACTCCGTACGAAAGAGCTGAAAAGGCGAGAAAGGGGCGACCTATCCCAAATGTCATGTGGTGCCGTGGTAATAAGCCTGGCTAGTAGCCTTGCGTCTTTGTTTGTGCTCTCTCCCCAATCAGCCATTTTGGGCCTCCTACGTCATCATACTTGACAGGTACGAAAAGGGTCCTGCACTTTTTTCTTTTCTTTTCTTTCTACCCTTAAAACCCATTTTTTTTTTACGAAATTCCACCCCGAATTACGTAGTTGCTGAGCTCTAGAACATCTCGAGTCTTGGCCGCGTAAGATTGCCGGCGATTCAAATTGATTCGCCTATGCAAAGGCCATGCAGAGAGCCTCTTCCCGTGTGCCTCATGGTCCAGAACAAAAGAAAAAAAAAATCGAGGGGACCACTCAACGAATTGTTCATCGTCCATTGCATCCCACATGACCCCATGAAACATGGGGCCGAACAAAGGGCATGACGTAGATACAATATGCTTGTTTTCGATTTTCACCAATCTTCATGCGTTTTCTGCATGCAGTCTTACAATTTGTACTGTATTGCTCGTGTAAACACAGAATCCCACCAATTACCACCTCGGCGTATTTTCCCATCTTCTTTGTTCACCGTTCTAGGCTCCCAACCATGGTCACGCGAGGACAGGAAGAGGTGCTGGAATCGCCCCTTAATGACGACAGCTTCAAAAACACCAAAAGCGAGCCCGATACCCTTGGCACAAAGGATGGAAGAACGAGAATGAACAGTTTCATCATAATCGGGCCATGGGATCAAAGCCCATTGTGTCGTAGCGCCGCCGCATCTGAGAGATACGGGCCTGGCACTAAAGCGCCCCCCGGGAAATAGCACCGGCGCGGGGGAATTGAGTGAATAGAAGGCCCCTGGGGGAATGCGTCCACCTCATTGGCCAATCGCCAAAGCGCATGCATACACCTCTCCGCTGTTTCGGGAAGCTCGTGGCGTCTGGCAGAGCTGGCCACATTGCCTCAAGCCTCAAGGGGTCCCCTCTCCTCTCAGCTACCACGGCGTTCTAAAGCCATTCCGCATTGGCCAGATATTCCGTTCTCTCTCTTCCTCCTTCTTTCCTCAACGAAGCCCGATTGTCTCCCTCCCCCAAAGCCCAACGGCCCTCCTTCCGCACCGCCTCGTTCGCCTCATTTCTTCGTCCGCGCCCCAAATCCCAAGTTTCGCCACCATGAAGGCAGCCCTGCTTCTCTCCGCCCTGGCCTCTTGCGCCATTGGTGTCGTCGCCGCCGAGGACCTCAAGATCGATGTCACCCACTCCGTCGAGTGCGAGCGCAAGACCCAGAAGGGCGATAAGCTGTCCATGCACTACCGGGGCACTTTGCTCGCCAACGGCAAGCAGTTTGATGCTAGTCAGTAGCCGTCCCGGTCTCTCTTTTGCCTCACCGTCTGCATCCACCTTTGGGGAAACAGGAAGCGACGATCTTGGCTTTGGCTGACCTTTTTTCTTCTTCTTCTCAGGCTATGACCGCGGCCAGCCTTTCAGCTTCAAGCTGGGCGCCGGCCAGGTGATCAAAGGGTTTGCATCCCCCTCCCCCTCATCGAAGTTGGATGCCTTGCGACGGAAGCTAACGGCGATATTACCTCTATAGATGGGACCAAGGTCTTCTCGACATGTGCATTGGAGACAAGAGGTAAGGAGAGCATTACGACGTCATCTCTCTTTCGCCCCTTGATAGTTCACCATAGCTGACATTACATCACTTTTCTAGAACTCTCACGATCCCTCCCGAGCTGGGCTACGGCCAGCGCAACATGGGTCCTATCCCGGCTGGTTCGACTTTGGGTATGATCTCCTCTCCCCCCATCTACATTATTTTCCTTTCCCTTCCAACCCCCACGCCGTATCAAACATCAGGCCACTAATTGATGTCATAGTCTTTGAGACCGAGCTGTTGGCCATCGAGGGAGTCAAGGCCCCCGAGAAGCCCACCGAGAAGCCCACTGAAGAGACAGTGGCCGGAAAGGTAGCTGAGAAGGTTGCCAGCGTCGCTTCCGAGGCTGCTGAGGCCGCCGGGACGGTTCTCGCTGACACTGACGAGACCGAGGGTCACGAGGAGTTGTAACGAGATAATGATTTGTAAATACTAGCTTCTTCCTTTTTGAGCCTGCATAGCCGATATCGAACGTCAAATGAAACGTTCCCTCGAAACGTTCCTCTATTTTGCGTGATAAATAACAACTCTATCCATGTTAAGCTTTGATCGGCCGTCAGGAATCCATTAAATTCCCCGAGGCTATATTCTTTGGGATAACCTTTGGGCTCCATACGTCATATTACTGTCCCTTTTCAATAGTGGTTGTCACAAATAGCGCAAAAAGAAGAAAAGAAAGGGAAAAAAAAAAAAAAAATCAGTCGATTTGATAGATCTGCAAAGACCAGGGGAGTGATTGGCCTAAAGAAACATCGTCTTATCCAAAAAGGCTTCAACTCGCGGCTAATATGTATAGCAAGAGGCAAATGTTGTACATCTCAACAGAAATTTATCCCAAAAGCACCAAAACAATGCTGTAGATGTCATCACTCATTACCCATCATGTGCTCCTCTATCCAAAAGTGAGCTTCTTCTGCTTTGGATCCGTAATGGGCGGGCGACCCCGCTTCTTTTCTGCCAGCTTGGGCCGTTTATTCACGTCAGGTAGGATGGATGCCGTATCCTTGGGTTCATCAGCCTGGACCGCATCTCGAATGGTCTGTCTAGACAGACACAAATCGATGTGCTCATTGAATTGTCGCTCGTTTGCTGCCTGGGGTCGGAGGCATATTGGGCAATCCCACCACTCCTCCTGTGGCGGAGCTTCGCCTTCAGGCTTCGGGTTGGGCACAATCTCCTTTCCATGTCTTCGATCAGCCAGCATCTCATCCTCATCCTCTCCCTGCTCATGTGGTATATCCCCCAGGCCATCATCTAGACCTTCTATGAAATGCTCGTCGTCTTCATCAAATTTCTCCCACTCTTCTTCTCCCTCAAATAGTTCGCTCGCTTTCCTTTTCACGGGGCTATTGCCGCTGGACCCCCCTTCACCCTGCCGGCGAGGTTTGAAACCAAAGAATGCCATTGTATCAGGTTTCTTGGTGCTGACGAGATTTGTGCAGCGCAGCCCCATCAGCCTCAGCTTCATGCCTGGTATCTCCTGCTCCAGCTTCGCTAGCATCGGCAATGAATAGTTGTACAAATCGTCCGCCAGATATATCGATTTTGGCAGAATTACTTGTCGTGTATAAACTTCAAATGTATGTAATTTTATCTTGATGCAAAGCGTGCGGCCCTTACATTCAGTCTTCCTCATGTCTTTCTCCAGAGCCTCGGCCGTGGAACGAAGTTTGTCTCTGAGCTTGGTAGGATCTGACATATCGTGGAACGTGCTCTCTGTTCCGACGCTTTTCCGCTCGTACTCTTCTGCAGGCTGTATTTTGGTGCGGCCAAGGCCTAAGTAGCACCGAAGGAGAAACTCATATGTCTTCTCGCCAAAGAGTCTATTCAAATATTGCCGCTGGTCATACAAGTCCCCGCACGTCTTCACGCCAATCTCCAAGAGCTCACGCTCCAATACTCGGCCGATGCCATTAACTTTTCTCGTGGGTAAATCTCTCATAAATGCCATGATGGCATTTCTCTCGTTTGGCAGGACGTATTGCCCATTCGGTTTGTTAATGTTTGAGCAAATCTTTGCCAGCCTCGCGTTCGCCGCAATACCTGCCGAGACCGTAATGCTAGTTTTCTCATGCACCTCCTTCCTCATCTGCTCCACTACTGTCGCCGGATCCATGCCATGTTCCTCGCAGTATTCCGTGATGTTAAGGTAGGCTTCGTCGATGCTGGCGCTTTCGAAGCGCGGGTCGTAGTTGACAAGAACTGCTCTCACCTCCTGGGCTTTTGCACCGTACTTGCGGAAGTTTGATTTGATAAGGATGAGCTGGGGACAGAGCTTCTTGGCAACGAAACTAGCCATACCCGACCGACAGCCAAATTGGCGTGCAACATAGTTGCATGTGGTGAGGACGCCGCCGCCAACTGCAAACGGAACATCCTTTAACTCGGGCCTATCCAGTAGCTCAACAGCTGCAAAAAAGGCATCGCAGTCAAGGTGCACTATGTGCTGGGTGAGGTCCCTAGAGAGCTCAAGCTCTGCAAGAAGGCGGTCGGCATTTCGTAGATCGCGTGTTAGGTCTTGTTGTTCCAGCTTCTTCTTACGCGATAGAATTTGTTCAATCTTTTTCGTAAGGACCTTGTCTCGGAATTCTTCGCGATTGAAAAACTTGGACCCCTTGGACGCATTATATATAATCTCAGAAACCTATACATGTGTGTTAATTCCAATCTATGACAACAAGAATCCTTGGTAATGACCTTGCTTTGGTCGACCTTGTCTTGGCCTGCCTTGGTCAGCGAAGGCCCAAGCAGGTGATACTTAAGAGTTTTAAGGCCATCATCTTCATTCTCCTCCAGATGCGCTGATTGCTCCGTGGATTCCGCAGAAGTCATATTGATGAAGCCATAAAATTACAGTGTCAAGCAACAGGTAGTATCAGGCGGCTTGAGGTATTTAGCAGCATCATACTGATAATACCCAAAAGCACAGGTCGCGCGGCCTTGCACTGTCCGCGCACGAGCGGAAATCCGACGATGGTCAAGACGCGTGCCTAATAGTGCGAATGGAGGAGAGCCAGATGCGATAGCAACGCGGAAGCACGTGAAGAACTTAGAGCGTACAGGCCCTATTATTACGTATTGCGCCGCTAAGCAGCAGTTGTCATTGTAGCGGGGCATTGTTCTAGAGGCGTTGTGACAGAACAGCCTGCGGTGCAACGCTATTGGCCAGAGGCTGTGCTCACACCCCTCATTGTTTGGTCGTGTAAGCGCCGAGACGCCTTAGTCTCATAGGCCGACATGGCAAAAGGTGATAGCACGATGAGGTTTAAAACAAAACTCGTTAAAATAAGGCCTGTTTAAATTAAGTCCTGTTAAAATAAGGCCTGCCCAAGTTTGCGCTCCAGGAGTATAAGTAGCAACCGGCGCACAACAAGAGACTCAAGGCATCCGGATCTCCAAAGCTCCCTCAGCTTACTATCTCGAGACAGAGCAGAGAGCTCCGCATTGTCGGCTGGTAACCGTACTCTCAGTCACAGTCAAGATGGCGGCAAGGCCCGGCGAGGAGAACGTAGCTACGCTGTGAGTGGATGGCAATCGCGACGGAGCTTACAGCCATTGCTAATATCGAGTCTGCCTCTTGCACAGCTTCGGAGATGTTCACTACTTTTACTCTCCGGTGAATGTGAAGCCCCGCCATCATCGTTTTGATAAAGGATCATACGTCTACTTGTTTGAGAACGCCAGCGCGAGGAGGTGTCGAATTGAGATTGCGAACAACCCTGGAACAGATGATCAAGATGCTTTTCATGGATGTAAGAACAAGCAGCACCGTTTTCACCGTGGAGTACAACGGCCTAACATCCTCATTTTCTTGTCGCATAATAGTTCTCGACCAAACGCACGTTCGGTACTCATACAAGCAACACTGCACGGTCTCTTTGACCGTAGCCGAGTCGGTCGACCAGAGCGAATGGCATCTGCCCACCTACGATCCGCGCAACGAGACCAAATATCACTACAAGCTACATTCACTCGATATATACTTCTGGACGCAGCAGGATGCGCTGCAGTTTGTCAATGGTGTCCGGCGTGTGCTTCCGCCGGCCCAGGTCGAGGTCCTCGATGAGCCAGGCCCGCCCGCTCAGCCCGCCGGAATGAACGCCGTCATCCAGAAGCTCGAGACGGCTGCCATCTCTGATCCCAAGTACAACCATGAGCCGGTGTCATCGCAGTCGGCTTCTCAAAGCTCGGTTGGCGGCGCCGGCGACGTTTCAGCCGTTTCGTCAACAGCTCCAAGCCTCTCCTTGCCGCCTCCGCCTCCTCCTCCTGCTCAGCCGGCCAACTTTGCGCCGATGGCATATAACCCAGCTGCTCCGGCGGCGCCCGAGACCATTCGTCATCGCGAGAAGACCCCCCCTCCGGATGAGGATCCCCTCAATCCGTTGGCAGTCGCCGTGGCATATGATTATCGCGGACAGCCCTTCACTCCAGGCATTCCTCCGCCATCTGCACTCGGTAACTTGGGGAATGGGCCTCATCAATTCGCAGCACCTCCAGCCAATCCCGGACCTCCAGTCCATCCCGGGATTCACCGAGCCACGACGATGCCGGCGCAAGGTTTACCCTCTCCCGGACTGCCCGGCACTTATGGAGCTGGATTTCCGGCATCTCCAGGCTTCTCTTCACCGCCAGCATCAATGCCGCCAGCGGTAAACCAAGGCCTTCCTGGTCCTCCAGGTCCCCCGCCAGGCGGATACTCCAACTATTCATATTCTCAGTCGAGCTATACACCGGGGGCACCTACAGATTACTCTATACATCAACAGGTGTATCGGCCGACAGAGGCTGAGGCTGCTCATGGCCATGGTGGCCACCAGCCGAAGAAGGACAGTAAAGGTAGACTCGAGGAGAACGCTGGACGGCTAGAACGAGGCGTGACGGGCATGCTGAAGAAGTTTGAAAAGAAGTTTGGTTAGAGTTGATCTGACGATATGCACGAGTAGAGGATAAGACAGGGGCTATGATTTTATGATAGCAGGGATATCCAGGCTTGGAGGAGTAACGGGGGTTAATTTTTTTTCTTCGCATATAGGAGATCCATGGATAGTATTTGTAGCTTAAAAGATAGTATTTTGTCGCTCGACGCTTCAATGCAAAGATTGTTACCTTTCTTCCCTCTTTCGTCCCTATTCCGATAGACTAGACAGGAGCCTTCTTTATTATGGTTAGCAGCCGACGATGTCAGCACTGACGCTTCTATTTTCGATTTAGGGGCTACTCGCTGCAGTTTAGGCGCTTCTGCGAATCGGCGATGAGGTGTGTGGCAGCGGTGTAAGTCAATACGGACTATTGAGTTCGCTGTAAGAACTAGGTACTACTGTCCCCGATAAGAAAAAAAAAATGGCAATATTTAACTATTATGTGAATTTCCTGAAAAGGGAACCATTTTTCGAGGGATACTATACAACGAATAGCGGAGATGTCTATTGATCTACCTACAGTATCGCCCTAACAAAAGTTTGGGACACAACTCGGAGTAGATGAGGTGGTAGTAGCGGACTCTGTGCTAAGAATAGAAACTACTACGTACTACGGTCGAGCGCTCTGGTGGTAGCTGGTGTTGTAAGATTGAATGCTACAATATGATGCCGTCTGATCAAGATTTTATTTATCCTTTGTCCTAAGGCAAAGTCTTACACATTGTTGGGCCCTGTGACGTTTTCATGTCAAAGTTTTGTAAGAATATGTCTCCGGAAAGTCAACTCAAAAAAGCCACAGTTTACCAAGGTGCCGGGCACACGTGTCCAGCCCTGTTTGTGCCTGCAAACACGTTGCCTAGGTTAGCGGTCTAGCCTGACAAATATCTCCACTGCATAATACATACAGCAGAGCGAGAGGGTCTAGATTCCTGTGTTCCCAAACATCCCAATGCTTGCTCGCCCGTGCTAGCTATCAGAGTCGATATCACATCTTGCACTGATCTCAAGATCAGAACAGGCACGCGTGACAGGCGCACTAGCACTACCACCCAAAGCACCCCAATTCCATATGCAGCCATTAATAGCAAAAGCAACGGCCCGTCCAGCGGGTAGCTTGGCAGCCCAAACGGTTCGCCTGCGGGCGGACGATGGGATGGTGTCAGCCACCCATTTGATTCCGCAGCGAATCGGCAGCGCCTCGCAGCCAGATGCTTGGGCACTGCCGAATGGCTGCAACTTCACCACGCTTTCTGCATTGGCCCTGGCCCGCCGACGACTCGCCATTCCGGCCAGCCCTAAAGGCGTGGCTCAGTAAAAGAGACGCGGAGCATTTTTCTTTCCGTTCAACGCTGGCTGAGTCGATGATGGTGGCTTAGCACCCGAGGCGTGCTTGTGGAAAGCGTCATGAATGGGGCTGACAGGCGGCTGTTAGCGTCTCGCCGGGTCGCCTTCTCAGGACCTCTCGCGGGTCCTCGAATGAGCTACTACACATGCACAGTTGCCCACCGGCGCCAGGCCAGCAGGTCCCGCGAGCCCCGACCCTGCATCTCATGTTTTCCGCCTCCCGCTTCCTTTTTCTTCCTTTTTCTAGTCCAGCCCCCCCGTCTCGTATTTCTTTGCTCTTGATTGTCTCTTCGTCATACTCGCTGTGCTCTGTAACCTCATCTCGTCTCTTCGCTTGATACTTTCCACCGTCCCCCGCATAGTCGACGCTGCCGGCCTGGTCGTCCCACCTCGCTAAACGCTACATCATCTGCTTGGATCCTCGGTCACTGGAGAGACGCTGGCGCCGCCCGCACTGGGGAGCTTACATACGATACGAGCCGCGCCTCCGGCAGAGGCCCAATGCGGACCTCAGACTCGTGAAGCTGAAACGACCTGAAGAAAAAAAATCTCACTCGCCCACAAGTTACTGTCGCGATTGTCTCTTCCTCTCTTCCCATCCATCGGACCTTCGTCCACCCCTTACATGTCTCGCGCGGCCGGCGAGGATGTATCTACCTACACCCAGACGAACGGCGCAACCTGCTGATGGCAGCGCACAGCTGTCGCAAGCGACTCGCCACCTCCATACGCTAGTGCGGCGGGATGGAATGGGCGGCAGCATAATAGGTGCTGTATGTTCTGAGATGAAAAACAATTATTGGGGTCTCAGATTTTTGTTCTAACACTAAAGATGCTGTAACAGATCATCATCGGCGTCATCGTCGCAATCGTTGCAGTCGTCCTTCTCGTACTATTCATCAGGCGAAGAAGAAAGGGCAAGAAGGCCAAATACGAACGTGCTCAGGGAGACGATACGAGGGAGGTAGCCAACTCCCGTGGCATCAACGCAACAGCTACATCGAGAACTGGACGAGCCGGAAGATCTACTCATCCTCCCCCTGCGTCATCAAATCGCAATAATGCAGCTGCAAATGGCAACGTGGACCGCAACACGTCGGTTCGCTCGGTCATGACTCTGCCGGCATACCGCCAGGATGCTGCACAAAACGAGCAGGTTATAGGGCGAGAAGGCGAAAGAGATGGCATCGATGTCATTGTCGACTTACCTACCGAGGAGGAGATGGAAGCTTTGCGCGACGAAGAGATGGAGTCCATGTACCAGATCCGGCTTGCGCGGCGACAGCTGATTGAGGAACAACAACAGAGGAGAGTTGAGCGACAAGAAGCCCGGTCACGAGGCGACGTCACGGCTCTGGCGGATATCCGTGCCCGCACACGGGCTGCGAATAACAGCACCGTTATTGATGACCTTCGACGGGAGATGGAACGGGCCAAGGAGAACAGAAATCTATCCGTGTCAAGCGTATCTTATGCAGACGTTGGACTGGCTCGCCATGACGGTACACGAATCCGTGCCAATAGCACCGAAAGCGAGCGCATTGGCCTTCTTTCGGATGCCGGGAACATCGCGGTGTCTGATTTGCGATTATCCCAACAACACAGCCGCGTGATGAGCGAGAGCTCGGTCATCAGCATGGATAGCAACTTTCCCTCACCGGCCCTGACCCGATCTGCAGAGGCCCCAAGCGAAGCTAGGGCAGGATCGAGCCCCGAGCTCGTGGAGGCGGATTTGGGTGACGAAGCTATGCCACCTCCAGGGTATGAAGATGTTTCTCTTGTGGACGACGACGATTTCCAAGACCGATCCATCGTGCCAATACATGAACCACCACCAGATTACCCAGGACATCATCGATCAGAGTCGCAAAGGAGCCGGCGGAATGAGACATCGCCGTCTCTTGAGTCGGCCTCCAGCCAAAACAGTTCGACAGAGCATGACGAACGACGGATCAGCCGCGGCGTTGGTGGTGTACCCCAACTACCCAGCCTGCGAATCAGGGACCTTCCTCCGATTACGGTTGAACCGCCAAGTGCACGGCCACCAGAGCGTGAAGGCGCCGAGGAGGCCGAGCTGAGCCCATTGTAAAAGGAAAAGTTATACATACTGCGAACAATCTTGGGATATTTTTGCTCTTTTTCTTTGTTTGTCCTTTTCTTCTTCTCTTTTCTTGTCTCTCCTTTATGTTTCGACCGCATGAGCTATGATTTATGGACAGCCTTTTTTTTTTTCTTATTCTTAATATTTTGGATTTGGATACATGGAGTTCAAACGGATACGAAGCGAGCTCCATGCTGTCTTCCATGCTGAGTCTGTTTGAGGCGGGCGCGCTTCTTTTTCACCTTTTTTCTTTTTATCCTACTTCTTCATGAGCGGTGTTACGGCGAGAAGGAGGAGGAGAGGGGGCTTTTGTATATAGAATCAGGGATAGTTGAGGCTGTGGATTTTGTATGTGTATGCGAAATAGTGGAAAGCATAGGAAGCTATCTGTTCTTCATTTATAGCCTATATACTACTTACATCACTCTACTGGTTTTACTTTTTCCAAATATTCGGGCCTACTATTTTTATGCGATAGGAGCAGGACCGTCTTTTGCGATAAGTTTAGATGGCTTGTGCTACAATTTGGGCTATATTTCTGTTTTTACCTAGGTAGTAGATAGCCAATAAAAGACAGAGACAATGGTGTTCCAGAATATCTATCTATGCCAGCAATGCATCTGCAACGAGTCAAAAGTGGAAAGCGATTATGAGCTACATTCTTCAATCCAGGACAATGGCGGTCAGTAGAACTATAACCAGCAGAGCAGGTGTCATATGTTGGGAACTTCTGAATGATCCAATCGATCTCTAGCAATCCCTGAGCGAATTGTCGTGTTGGATCAAATACGCGAATTGCACGGCACTACGCCGTATTCTCGTATTTCTGGCCAGGGCTGCAGATTTTCCCGGACGCCCAGCTATAGTCTTTCGCGGCTTAAAGCGGTACTTTCGCCGTATGCTGTGGGAGGGTGCAGTGCAGCGCGGATCACTGCTAGCAGTATTGGCATTCTAACTCAATTGCGTGCGTCGTATTATCCATCGCTTTGCAGCTGAGGGGTGCAATTGAGAGTTGGTTGAAAGAGGGCGTCCGGGGACGGGTCGAGACTCTGACCGCTGCGGACCATTTTCATCACGAAAGACAATGCTGCCAAAGATGTTTCCACTTCGCCAGAATCAGTCTCTTGTCAAGTGTTTCGTTTGACATCCTTTCTGAGAGCAGCCAGCCGGGGGAAAAGAGGAGAAATATTAATAAACGGCGCAGCCAGCTTTTTAAAATTTAAAACTCTCTCTCTCTCTCTCTCTCTCTCTCTCTCTCTCTCTTTTGTAGCGAAACCAAGAGGGGGAAGCGGGGGGATTTAAGTGACATTTTTTTTCTCTTTCGTTTAACGTTTAGGCGTTGAGGCCGTGTTTGCGTTCGGTCTCACTGGCGCAATGCACGGTCAGCGGCACCAAAGTGGCCCCCGCCGCCTCTGAGAGATACAACATTAGGTAGTCGGGCGATGTAGCCGAGCTGGTTGTCTTCAACTAATGCATGTTGGGAGAGGGGGAACAGAGTTACTTTGACGGCGGCGTGTCGTTATGGGCGGTGTACCTTGGCATCATTCGCTAAGTGTGTAACTGAGTGAGTTCAAGTTGTCAGTGATAACATCAATATGAAGAGGCGGCGTTTTTGGCAGTTGAAAGAGCAGAAATCGGATTAAGCGTGCCAGACAACAAGTTCATAACCATGGACAGGCTGAAAACGACCCAGGCTGCTAATCGCTTAGAAATTGGCCGAGCAGGCATTGATAATCTCTACCTGCCTAGCAACCTAGGTAGCTTGCAGAGCTTGGTACATACCTTATCGTACCGCTCGATCCAGCCTTGATGCTTCCCCACTTTATTCGATCGCTCTGCTGCAGCACACCAGAGAAGCACACTCATGGCCATGTTGGCCATGTCCGGATCGCAAATTGCATCATATTCGTCAACAAATCTCTTCGTTGCATCTATAAGCACGAGAGGGATAAGCAAAAGGGGCATCTCGTCATTGTTTAAGCAGCTGTCGGTCTGCCTCCTTCTTAAGCATCCCGCGCGCTTGGTGACTTAGCAAAGCTTTAGCTAAGCTTCAGAAGGCTCCACTTTATGCCCCTCACAGCCCACCGGCGGGGTGCGATGCAGTTTGTCAGGCTCAAGTAATGCTGATTTGCTCTTCGATCCGCACTGCAAATCTACCCGCGTAGAGGCAGAAACTGCTGGCAGCCAATATTAATCAATGCTGACACGATGATTACAGTTTTTTGCAGTCGTGTTTTTTCTTTTCTTTCCTTCTTTTTGGGGCAAGGCTCTAATTTCCTACTTCGGCATCTTGGAGACCAGCAATCGACGTGCCAATTCATCTGATTACCAATTGCAGCCATGTGCATTCCAGCGATTCAGCCAGATCTGGTGCTCCATTATGTGATGGTGCCGTAAACGTAGGCACGGAAAAAAGAGGGTCTCTCGGAACGTGAACCTCGCCATGCCATGATCTCATAGCCTGATGTCGAGGTACCACGGCTATGCAGCACACACCACACACACCACACCCTCGACCTTGGAGATGCATCAACCTTTCCACTAATACCAATTCATGGCTAGGCGGCTCGGAGGTCCAGCCGGGTCCTTGCATGCCCTCTGCCCAGGTATAAGAGCTCAGGTCCCCGTCCCTCCCTCTTCGGCTCTTCCTTTGAGAAGCCTCATCACAGTCACCCACAGTTGTCTGAACTCAAAAGTACTTCCTTTTTTTTTCGTTACAGCTTAATATTTTTCTTTGAGATACCCCCAGTTTTCCTCTTTCGGAAACTCTAATAATCACAATGGCTCCCAAGATTGCTATCGTCTACGTAAGTTGAGGCCTGCCGTTTACTACTCTGTCCCGCCCAATTGGGATACTTCCCGTAGCCATTGCCCCTAGCTACCAATTGGCCATACAATGCATCAATTGCATCGTCAATTCTAGCAACACGAACTATGGCAGCGCCGCTATACTATAAAAAAAAATCTATTTTGCTAACACTAAATCACTTTTCTAGTACTCCATGTACGGCCACATTAAGCAGCTCGCCGAGGCCGAGAAGAAGGGTGCCGAGGCTGCTGGCGCCCAGGTCGACATCTACCAGATCCCCGAGACTCTGTCTGATGAGGTCCTCGCCAAGATGCACGCTCCTCCCAAGCCTGAGGATATCCCCTTCCTTGAGGACCCCAAGACCCTCACCCAGTACGACGGCTTCCTGTTTGGCATTCCCACTCGATATGGAAACTTCCCCGCTCAGTGGAAGGTATGTCTTACACAGCAAATACCCCCCCCTTCCCGTCAATATCCTATATATATATAGAAGTAAATACTAACAAGATTTTGTATAGACCTTCTGGGACAAGACCGGTGGAATCTGGACTTCCGGCGGCTACTGGGGCAAGAAGGCCGGTCTCTTCATCACCACCGGAACTCCCGGCGGTGGTCAGGAGTCTACTGCCATCGCCGCCATGTCCACCCTGGCTCACCACGGCATCATCTACGTTCCCCTCGGCTACGCCAAGACCTTCCCCGACGTCACCAACCTCAATGAGGTTCACGGCGGCTCCCCTTGGGGCGCCGGCTCCTTCGCTGGTGCCGATGGTTCTCGTCAACCCACCGAACTCGAGCTCAGAATTGCCACCACCCAAGGCCAGGCTTTTGCCGAGGCTCTCTCCTCGTGACTACATGGCAGTACAGAGAAGAAGTCGGCTGTCAAGGTAGCCCCGACCAATACGTCTGCCCCGTCTGCCCCAAAACCGGAGCCCATCCTGGAGAGAGAGGAGAATGAGAAGGACGGCTTCTGTGGTCTTCCAGTGAAGTGTGTCATCATGTGAAGGACATGGAGAATAAAGAAATAAGGGGAAAAAAACCTTAAAAAAAAAAAAAGAAAAGAAAAAGGACTTTAATATATAACTACGCGATATCAACCGCAATTCTTTGCTTTAACGTTAATTAAAACACCTAGCACTAGATGCAATAGAATTGAAGTACATTAATCTTACAAATCTTGCTGGTCTTAGTTGCAACATCGTCTTGTAGTTGTCTGGATCAGTCATGATTCGTTTATCAATGCTCCTTCTTGCGTAGTGCACAAATCTCCTCCATGCAGTCGATGGAAAGTAAATCATGGCTGATTTTCTTTGCGTTTTTACCAATCATCAAGTCGTCGACTAGTTGATACAAGTAAGTTATTGTGGTCTCTTTAGATGAGCTCCTTCCCAAAGGGTTTCCACCAAAAGACTCCCAGTAGCTAGTTTGTAGATCTTCAATCACGTATAAACCACCTGGCTTGACGGTTTTCCAGAGAAACTCTAGGGATGTTATCTGCTGGTCCATCGTGTGCCCGCCATCATCTATTATTATATCAAATAACCCGTCTGTGGTTGCTTCTGCGGAAAACTTTGCGAGGAAGAGAGTGTCTGCCTGGTCGCCGATGAAGACTTGTGCATTGGCGGTTTTGTCCTGGTATTTTTCGGCGCACTGTCCATCGTACTCGATAAAGTAGAGATTTACGTGGGAAAAGTATTCGAGCCAGGTGTAATAGGATGCTCCGGGGCCATAGTCCTACAGTACACGTGCCATGTGGTTAGAGACTGTCCATCTGATAAAGTAGGATTCGCGCTCACCATGTTGCAGCCAAGCCCGATCTCCAAGACCTTCAACTGGTCGTCTCGGATACCCGACAGGTACTTGTCGTACATGAATTGGTATTTGTGAGTGGTGACTTTGTCTGTGCCATATTTTCGCGCTATCTGTTCAAAGTCCGGGCGTCCGGCTACAGCTTCATCGCCAAAGCTGCTTCCTCGATGAGCGTGATCGCTAATACCTACCTATCAGAAATATGACAAAGGGGGCGATACGCACCGATGAGATGTCAGTTTCTCTTGGATGGTCTCTGCTGTTACGCTGCCCCACTGATGGAATATTGCGTAGAGAAAAAGAGTGGCGGATGCAACAAAGGTCAGATAGAGGGTCCGATTGGCTGTCATTGTGACGTCGAGCTGTGATGATCTTTCTGCGATGATCTTCAGAGGCTGTGGAGAAGGGCAATGGAAGGCTCCGGTGGCAAGTGATTCAATGGTTCAACCACTCCATGTCGTGCTGGACTGGACGAAGTTATCATGTAGTCTGAGGCAGCTACAGTGATATGGAGATGCCTGATATGAATGCGCGCTGCGGTTCAGCCGAGATGGCAGGTTCAGCCGAGATGGCCGGTTCAGCCCATCTCTACGCCTACCTTATGGATTGTCTGCTGCCGTATGTACCTCGTGCCAGGAGTGGTAATGGAATATATAACGAAGAAGCATCATGGCACATTAAGGCAACAATAGCTGGCGAAAATAGGGAGGCGCGTACTTCGCCGTACTTGACACTGCACCCTGCTGTTGAGATATAGCAAGTAGGAACCACCGCACAAGCTTGGTTCTTTCCTTCCAGGTGCCTTTGTCTAGGCGAGTGACTGTAGAGTCACTTCAAACAACCAACGACATCTTCAGGTCTACCTGCCTGATCCACCCCTGCCAATTGCAATTGCAACTGCAATCCATTAGAATTATTACCTGCTTTCTCATTTACATACTCCAGTAGCACTAATGCTCTACCGCGTCTATCCATATATCATTCATAAACTCTAATTTGGGCGTGCCATACCCCGTCGCCTCCCGACGCAAACCCTCTTTTTTGCTCAATTTCTGTCCCCCCTTTTCTTAAACAGGTCCGTCTCAGACCCAAAAAATGGATTCGGCTGGAACGGCGTAAGGACGTGCGGATCCGATTGCAGTTCGCCATCATACGGCCGTTGTCGATCATCTCCCACTGGAGGCGCTACTTTGATCTCTCCACGATATATTTCAATTACAGATATGACGGGCAGAGCTAGGAGCAGCATCGACAGAAGCTGACCAAAGCTCCAGTCCTTCTCTCCCTCGTCGCTTAGTTTTACTGATGGGTGTCCAAATGCCTGAGAAAGGAGGGCTACTCGTACGGCGGCGCCAATGGCAACGGCCGTCATGAGGATCCATCCCACCACTTGTACAATTTTATAGAATCTCTGCTTCCGGCTATGCAGATACCATGTTGCGAGGACAAAGATGATTACGTTTCCCGCCATTGCCGCGATGGTGCCCACATAAGATAAACCGGCATTTGATGGAGCTCTCTCTCCGTCAACTTTCCAGACACAGGCAACGGGCAGAGTCGACTTGTCTAGCCCCTTGGAGACGGTCTGAAGGACAAAAACCCCAGAAACAGACGATAGCGCCAAGTTGACGAACATGAGAAACTGTCTCATCCATCTCAAAACCCAGTCACGGCGATAATCTCGAACTAGCGCCAGAAGCGTTGTATTGTGCGTTGCCATGGACAGGAGCGACAGCATCCAGATTAGGAAGAAATGATACGGGACAAGGGAGTTCATCTTAGCTAGACCAACGCCTGCGAAGCCATTCATTCATTAGCGTCATGCTACCAGGAGATATCCGGGGTTCGTTCGTTCGAGCCGCTTACTCTGGATGCCGATCCCTTGCATGATCTGTGAGTCGCTGTATCCGTTGAGTAATTTTCGCCGGGTGATTGAGTTTCTCCCTTTAAAGTCCGCGAGGATAACACTCGCTGACAAGATGATGGCCAACCCGGCTGTGATCATGAAAGAAAGGAGAATCTAGGGATCATGGTTAGTAGGGCA
Organism: Trichoderma asperellum; assembly: GCF_020647865.1. Classification (NCBI taxonomy): domain Eukaryota; kingdom Fungi; phylum Ascomycota; class Sordariomycetes; order Hypocreales; family Hypocreaceae; genus Trichoderma; species Trichoderma asperellum. The sequence continues at coordinate 2,435,521 of NC_089417.1, forward strand.
CCCGACAACAGCACAGCCATGATGTTCTCTCACGACCATCTGCCGCGAGTGCCGGTCAACATACTCCTTGTCCTGCAACCCCCGAATCGCTGGGGGTGGATTCAGGTGCAGACGTGCAGTTCAGTGTCCCCATGTTTAAAGATTGTGGGATTATGCTTTGTCAAGCCGTGGGATCATAAAATGAAGGTTGTGGAACGAAGCAATTACGAGCAATGTCAAATTTAAAGAAAAAGCAAGAATCGCCAGCTGATACCAGTCTACTTTAAGAAGCAATTTGCATATGACGACTTGGCATGGTGGGGAGCTCTCATTATACCCAATCTGTTCGTATGACATCTACAGCACCTGATGATGGACTAGACTAGGCGGCTCGTCTTGAAACACGGGAGGGAAGGTGTTTGGGCTGCTAGAGCCGCCCGTCATCGACTGGCCAAGATTTCTTGCCTCTGCCACAATGGCTATCAATGGCCTGCGCCTCGACATGTATTTCTGGGCGACAAAGCTGCTGCTTGGCTGCCGCTGCTAAGCCATCCAACATGAGGACAGGATTCAGGAATTAGCCAGGATCTGCTCTCGTTCTGCTAATCTTAGAGCTTAGAAGGAAACGCTTAGGTGATGATCATCACTAGCCACTTTGACCAAGTTTGGAGGAGCACAGTCCTACGGCCTGCCGCCATAGAACCCCGGCAGTTGGGCAAAACGGGCTCCACTGCGCACTGGGAAGAGAGGCACGCCTTGCAACCCTGCAGCTCAGCAACCTGGTCTGTCCACCTAGCTTGGCATCAGTCACAATTGAGTTTGCTTTTGTTCTTCTAAGCTGCAGGACGCTTGCGTAGCGCCTACAGGGTATTCTACGAATTATAAGCACTGATGGCTGGAGATATTATCATCGATACGAATCACATGAGGTGAACTTCGCTTTCTCCCGTGTCAGCCCACGCGACCAGCTTGCTTAGCTCCTCCAAGAATATAATGAATTATGACAGCTGGGGGTGAAGAGTGGAAAATGAGAGCGATGTGGTTTACTGATCGAGGCAGCAATATACAGCAATATACAACATGGCACATGTGCCTATTATTATCAACTGTCGCACCACAACGACCCTTGAATAAGATTTGATTCGACTCGACTGTAGCAATCGGTGCCAAGCAGGAAAATTAGTTCTATATTTTGTCTTCAAAGGGGAAAGAAGGGGAATAGAAGTTCATGAGCTGGGGCTGTGACCTCTCCTGCCTTGTCTTGCGGCAACCCCGTTGTCTTTCTTAACTTTCGCCCCCAGCTGTCGGGATAGACTTGCGGCCGACCTCTGATAAAAACTCCACTCATGCGCCTCTACGGAGACAATTAACCAATGCGATGCCAGCTTTACAGATGCCTATGGCTGCAGGGATATTGACTTGGTAAAAAAACAAGTTGAAACTTTTGTGATAGAAGCATGGGGCACGTCGTAGCTGTATGGCATGTCGTTGCCACCACTTCATCTCACGAACAGACGACACGATTCCGCTAGGTACAGACTTGTTTCTTGAGACACCTGAGACATCACAACACATCGCCCCGTTACCGGCTGACTGGATCAATAGGAAGTGCATGCCAAGTGCCTCGTGCAGTGGATGAAGTACCTCTACCATAATGAGTGTAACTCTGCCTATGCTCAATTAGACTCTCGCCTCTCAGCCGAGCTCATTGGGAGATCTCTAGCGCTAGTCGCCCGTAATAACGATCGACGCGCGAGATGCCCTGTCTGTCAGGCTACGTGCCTTCTTCTTCTCAAGGGATAGGGTCTTGTCCCCTATCTTCATCAAGCCAAGCTTAGCGCTAAGGATACCTAGATGATCCACGCAACTATGAACCGCTCGGACTGAGGGCCCAGCTGTTTGGATCGGTCAAAAATGCCTGTCACCAGCGGATATGTCGGGCGATAGCCATTGTCGCGAAGACGGGCGGCCGACGCCGTTGGGCTAGGATGGCAGCAGCCCTCCCCGGCCACCGCGCTGGCCGCGATGGCACTGGCAAAGTAGCAGCGTTTGCCGCCATCGTTGAGAGCGACCCCTTTGAGACCTGTAGAGCCGCAAGTGGATCGTGAGTGCGCTAAACGGCGGCGGGCGCCAACAATACCGAGCGCAAGTGCAAGTATTAGTCGGTGGGTTGTGAACGTTGACCTGCGTTCCTATGCTCCCCGGTACTTTATAGTATGCTTCAAGTGCATGTAACGCCACCACAGCAGCAGCAGGCTCGAGAGTCAATGAGTTTAATTTGCGAGGCTCCCAACACATAGAGAGTAGTCAACGTACTACTATTACTAGTGCTACCACTACGATTATTTAGTGGCACTGTTGTTGGACGTTTCAGCTGAAATGTCCAAGGTTAGGCACGCACGAGGATCGCACATGGCTTATATGCCCTGGTTCATGATAACATGCTCCCCATGTGGTTCACCCGGCCGGACGGTTCGCTGTTAGGCCTCTGAGACTCTAATTTTGCACACATGACCCAAGAGCTTGATGGGATTTCAAGGCCGGGGAAGTGGCCCGGCGAGCGGTGCACCGGAAGTGAGTAGCATTTCATGGCCCGGGCTCCCCAAAGAGTAACGGCGCATTTTTACGCGAGAGTTGGTTGGTGGATAGCTAAGAGACAAAATGGAAATGTCTAGGAGTTGGAGCCGGCCAATGCGGAAAAGTGGCAGCAGTAGCATCATCTTCATACCTAATCCCCACATATGAGGTGATGCTATATTGCTTCCCCCCTTGCCTTTGCCTGCTAACTCTGCCAGTGCCGGCGAGCTACCGTAGGGTATCCTTGCAGATTTGGCCAAGCTACGGGATCTGTCAGTCGGCGACTGTCTGATTCTCGTACCCCCTCTAGCGAGTTAGCTAACCATACTGTCGGTCCCATGTCAGTGGTTATTCGAGGAGAGGGGGCATTCACGCCTGCTGGCTGAGAATCTCGCTCGGCCGCAGATGGTGGCAGTGAGTAGAAGGGAGTCTTTATACGGATAGGTTGATATCGTGTTCCACGGGTGGAGCGTTCTCTCCCCGAGCACTTTCTTCGTTTCCATTGCCATGCTTTCTCAAAATGGCCCTCCACCCATATTCGAGACGAGTTTGTCTCAGCCTGTACGGAGCAGATGAAACCTGGCCAACGACGGTTGTGAGGAATTGCCATGCAATCCTAACATGTGGGCTAATGCTTGGGATACCACATTGGGTACATACATCTAACCCAGCCCTTGTCCTCGCATCCACACCCCCCTCTCTTCCTGTTATGCCACCTTTGCGGCGGCGATTCCCGTAGTCAAGTGCTTGTTATTAGATTTGATCTAGGATAATTTGCCAGGAGTAGCTTTCGGGCGCCCTGGGGTTGCAAGCTTTATATTTGTCTGCATGCCTTGTCTTGCATGATATTATCGAGATCAATCTTGTCGACGAGTCTCTCCTAGTCCGCCATGATCGTCCTTCCTAGGCCTATTATGCTTCCGAATCTGGGAGCTCCTAGTGCTCACAGCACAAATATTGAGTCTTCTGGCTCACGATTCGTCCACCACTATCATCCTTACCGCAACCATCAACATCACCACAGTCAACCTCACAACCGCCATCATCAAAGTCAGCCTCAAATGAGCCGTCTGCACCAGCACCGACGTGAATTCAGTCACCCACATGCACACCGACATGACAGTCCGCCTCAAAGGCAAGAGCAACAACCGCAGCAACAACCACAGCAACGGCAGTATCATTCCCCGCAACCTCAACAAGCCCTTCCCCATCGGCAGCATTTACGAATCATGCCGTCCCTGATCGAGCGTCTACCACCAGAGGTCCAAAAGACTGTCTTTTCCTACCTGGACTACGAAGCCCTCATCCATCTGTCCACCATGAATCGATATTTTCATCGGATTATAGACCCTCAGAGGATGGCCGATCCAGCAGACAAAGCACAGTTTATCATGAGAGCGGCGAAAGACTTCCCTCAGCATCGCCCTAGTGAGAAGGGGCATGACTACAAGCCTGGAAACTTTGAGTGCTACATTTGCTTCCGTGTGCGATCGCCAGAGCATTTTGACATGCTGCAACCCCAGTCCGTCTATGTCGATATTCACAGCCACATCGTCCGTGACCGAGAGCCGGACCCGCGGTCGGATAGACTCATCATGCTTCGACGGTTCTGCATCTCTTGCGGCGTGGACACAGGCATCCATGCTCCGTTCGACTGTCTCACTACACGGACGGGGCGCGATCTTTGGGTCTGCAGATGCAGGAAAGTGTGGTCCAAGCCGCTCTGCCTGCGGTGCCCTGACTGTCAGGGAGACTGTCCTCTCCGGCCAAGAAGGAAGTTGGGAGTTGATCGTGCATAATTTGTGCGGTTGCTTATCGGCAGTGGCTTATGCGGTTGGAGGCGGTAACATTCTGTTTGTGTTATTGGAGGCGGATGCATCAAACCGGATCGGAACTGAGAAGAGAGTGGATAAATTCTTGGCATGAGATATAATTACGGCCGTTTCGTAGAATGGGGGGCTCTAAGGGTGGAAGGGTTACACAAGGAACTGGGAACAAAGGGGGGAGTTATGCATTGCTGGCGTTTATGGGGGTTTTATAGGAACACGAATAGCACGAGATTGGTATCTATTGTTAATAGAAGGGTAGTAGCTGCTGCGAAAAATTTCGTTCCATTATGTCTTATCCAAGCTTTTACATGCAGTGGGAGTAGTAGAAAAATTGTTATATATACTATCAAGGTAGAGGTTACTAAAAATTCTACTCCATGTCCCCATATCTACGATTCTAGTTACTGGATTTGGCATCGTTTCCGAGCTCTTCATCACTTTGAATACCTTCCGCCCAACTTCGCGGCTGAGCATAAACATCTTCGCTCCAGATTCCACTTTTTGCTTCATGATGAATATCCCCATCGCCATCACCGTAATCCGATAAATCCTCAAATCTAGTAACGCCGCTAATGGCCATGATACGGTGTAACTCTCAAGATAGCTACAAGAGCTCGAAACTTGGAACGAGTGCAGGGCTGTGCGCCGTAAGAACAAATATTTGCTCCGTCTCGATTGGTTAGCCGCTAATGTTGTTTCCCCAGGTTGAATTATCCGTCAATACTACTTTTTGTATCCAGTCATCCATACAAGCGCCCTGTAGACTAGCTGAGGGCGTAACATGGTGACGTTTTAGCTAGTGAGTGGAATTGAACAGCAACAGATTCATCATAGGTTTTTTCACAATGGCTTTAAGGATATTTCCCCATTGTTGCAATAGTAGATAGATATAGATCTATAGAAGCCACTTCTAACGCATGCAGCCATCCAAATTGGTACAGTGTTTGTGGCTATCCGAATTCGTGGAGTCTTCTCTGCAGCCACGCGAACTTGTGACTGTCCGGCCCATGATAATTTTATGGATATATTGTTGAGGGAAACTGCTATCGGAGTGCACCAACGTCGACATGGCGTATTCATGTATTATATAGGTTTAGTAATCCTAATCAACTTCCTAACTTCTACTTAGTCTTCTACTTAGGTTAACAATAATAATGCTTTATTTATTGTTCAACAGGTTATAAGCTCGGCCGCTCCACTGACCTATTGACTTAATATTCTTGATCTCCTGTTGGTGATACAAATCCAAGAACCTAATATATCGCTGACAACGACGTTTATAACTGCACTACTTAAACTCTCCTGACCTAACAACATTATGTTAAACAATAACTTCACTTTCAAGCTTGAACCATCCAGCCCCCCCTAGCTGATCAGCCAGGGTGATAACTACGCTGAGTGGAGAGCAGCATGGACTATCGCGTTTCGGTATACAGAACTCTGGGGAGTCGTCGAGAACACTAACCCACATCCTGTCCTGTCAACACCCGCTATAACGCCCTCCTCACCCAATGGTCCGAAGAGGATAACAAGACTACGGTGATGATTATGTCTGCGGTGCACCCGGACATCGTCATGCTGGTGACAACAGTTCATTGTTCAACATATATGACTCTGAAAATCAGTGATATATCCTTTAAAAACCCTTGGGAATTGTATGGCAGCCGGTAGTTGAAACAAAACTGAGTGCGTTGTTCTGCGGTGACTTTTGTAGAGCCCACCGCTGTACAAGATGACATCCTTTATGCCCACAAGAGTTCAATGTTTTGGCAACACGCAAACGCACGTGATTAAAGCAGAATTTTTGAGGACTGCATAGAAGATTTAAATAGGGCTCGCAATATCGATGTAAATATCTACTCCCCAGACTGTCATTCATCAGTACCTTTAATCCTTGACTTGCCACCAAGAACTTTACCTGAGAGCTTATGGGAGATGGGACGCCTGGGGTGGTCTACTATATATGCCTGATGTAGAAGCCAAAGCTGATACTCCAGCCTCGCAGTAGCGCTGGTCCACCGCTTAAGCTCAAATAAGAGATATCTCAAACTTAATGCGCGATGCCAATATCTCAAGGAGCAAACTATTTCATGTTGGGAGAAGTTGTAAAGATTGTGAAAACCCCGCTGAGAGAAAGTACCAGGCAAGTAGTTAACTCAACATAATAGATATCGCCGTGAATGAGGTGTTACCGAGGTATCAAATCCAATCGTTAATAATTCGACACCCCAATCTTTTCCATGCGGCACCAATACTGTGATCGTTTGCGGCGCATTGTACCTTGGCCAAGGCGCGGCTGGCATGGCTTCAACACCACACAGCAATAGAATGTCCAATCAATATCGTTCATAGCTAGCTACATTGGTTCTCTGGCCGAGCTGGACCAAAATAGAAAGGGTTAGACAACGGCTCAACACATCTACATATAGTATATACCATCTGTGAGCGCTTGGGGTGGGACACAGGGTTGTCAACCAAATGAAGCTTAGATGATCCACCAAACCACGACTGGACTTTGAGGATTAGACCTTTCATGGGCTCATAGACTTTGAAAGAAAAAAAAAAGAAAAGAAAAAAAAAGGGGGGGGGGGGGGGGGAATGCTGCTTTCTCCAGGAAAGCCACGGGTTTTTAGTGCTTCAATAAGCTTAAGATATCATCCGACTATCTGTTTGGCCGTTGGGAGCGAAGAATCCTCCCCAAAATCGACCTTACACGGTTTAAAGGTCCTCGATGTCCACATGCATGCATGCCAGACTTTTTAGTACCTTATTTACAGTGGGATCCACAACAGCCACTACTAGAGACCGCCGACAACGCCATGCTCAAAAGTTAAATTCATGATTCATGACGAAACAATACCAAAAAAGCGCAAAAAAAGTGCCATTACGAGGAGTCGAACCTCGGTCTTCAGTGGTTTGTAGTAATACCACAAACTGATGTCTTAACCGTTGGACCATAATAGCTAGCACTTGAATTGATACTTGACTGTTGAGGAAAATTACAATATCAATGTATTCCTTGCCCACTTGTTGGTAACTGTAATTTGAGCTGCAATCGCGGCCAGGATGCAGGATTCTGAACTATAATAAAGCTGTCCTATAACGCAAAATAAATGAATAGGCTCACGGAACCGTTAAACCATGATATGGTTGCTTCCTGCAAAGAGATGTAATTTGCTTTCGCATTCAAGCCGCCATCAATGGCCGCTGGACGACCGCCACTGACAATCTGACTTGCATAGCTGAGAGTGTCTTCGTCTTGTGTTTGACATCCATCACTCACTTTAAAATTTGGGTCATCTCTTAGATAAATGCTATACTCAAGCAACAAGCTTAAACAGCTGATCCGGAAAAGCACTCGCTCCATGACCGTCCGCTAGGACTGAAGTAGCAGCAGAAAGTCGATGGTCGCTTTAGCGTCATGTAGTTCCCTCAATCCGGCAATAATAGTGTAAGTGCCATCGTACTCTAGGCACCGTACCCCTCCATCATAACTTATTTACTTACCTATTTAAAAGATACTTGCGATCATAATCCCTTAAACACTACATGCTAAATTCAAAATGATTCGCTGGATCTCATCTACAGCGCTGCTTATAGTGCCTGCGAGCGTCTACGCTCATCAATTCGCGGCGTATGGTGGTAACCAGATCCCCTTCTGGGCTCACACCGACACTGCCGTTGACGAGATTGACTTGTCGACGTATGACTTCTCTGGCACAGGCACTTACGCACATGTCCCATATGAAAACTGCTTTGTCGAAGACGCCTCTTCGAAACCTTTTGACATTGCCATTTTGGGCGCACCGTTTGATACTGTTCGTATAGGCCAGCCTCAGACTATCTCTGAATGTTGTCTTGGACTAACTAATTGGGCCCAGGCCGTTACTGCAAGGCCGGGCGCGAGATTTGGGCCAAATGCTATCCGAAGTGCCAGCCAGCGTAAGGCATATGGATATAGCATCTACACGGGTGAGGAGTCTTTATTAAACAATCTTGTCTATATAGGCTGCTCACCATTTACAATTAGGTCGTGATCCCGTCCATGACTGGGCCCGGGTTGTTGACTGTTTTGATGCCCCGTTGACCTGGCTTGACAACCGTGCTGCACTCAAGACACTTGATCAGGCTCACAGGATCATCTCTGGCCGATCAACTGCCCACCCCGATGAATCAACCATTCCAAGAATTATAACCTTGGGAGGGGACCACACAACGACTCTCTCTGCGTTGCGCTCCACGCATAAGCGATGGGGACCAGTTTCAGTGATTCACTTTGACAGCCATATCGGTGAGATCAAGGCTCTCCTCGGCGATGATTGACTGGTTTGCTAACTTTGGACACAGATACGTGGGACCCAGCGGTTCTAGGTATGGAGTGCCCTTTAGCCCAATTAATAAATAGATAATCTCGTACTAACTTTGACAAAGGGGGTGGCATATCGGATTATGCGTAAGGTGTAATGTGAGCCTGGTATACCAATTTTACTAATATTTGTCTAGAGGTCTAAATCATGGCACATTTTTACACATAGCTCATGAAGAAGTACGTTTTTTTATGACCGTCATACCGACGATGTTGACATTTCCTTCACAGGGACTTATTCTCAATTCCTCAATCCATGCTGGTATCCGCGCTCCCTTGACGCGTCGAAAAGCCGATATCCGAAACGATGTGCGATGCGGGTTTGAGATTATCACGGCTCGGGAGATTGACACGAATGGAACCCGGGCCATAATTGATAGAATACGAGAACGGGTTGGTGATACCAGTACTTATATCAGCGTTGACATCGATGTATTGGACTTGGCGTTTGCACCCGGTAAGCCTTTTCATTTTCCTGGGATATGTATCCCAACTGTAGACTCTGATTGCTGATGGAGGGATTTTGGATGTATAGCAACTGGCACTCCAGAGCCGGGCGGCTGGAGCACCCGCGAGCTGCTCACCATTCTAGCTGGGCTGGAAGGTTTGAACATCATTGGTGGTGATGTAGTGGAAGTAGCACCAGCATATGACGACAACGGCGAGATTACTGCAATTGCGGCTGTTGAGGTCGCACATGCTATTCTTGAGCTGCTGATTGCAAAGGCGGTCAAGGCGCCTGATAATGCATGAGGGACCGTAACACAAGGTAGGCTGTTGAATTGTATATGAATGTATGTGGATATTTCATGTGGCTCATCCAAGAGAGATTCGTATATTCGGCTCAGGTATACTCGCACTTTTCATCGAAGACAAGTGAAGTCAACAGGTAGATATTGAGCCTTATTTCTTCAATAGTCTTCTTTATCGTGTCTCTCTCTGCCAGATTCCTGTTTGTATTTCCTATCCCAAGTCATGTGGAGAGTAGATATAGCCATGCATCTACCCGTGATACCGGCCCTTGTGCTACCGCGTGACCATGAGGGCAGATATGGGCATGGTCACGTATAAAAACTCCTGTAGTCTCTTCATCTTGTTTTTTTTTCTTCTTTCCCTCCTTTCTTTTGTAGCCCTCGCGAGGTACGTCTCACGACTTGCGATAAGGTGCCAAATTTCTACATCGCCAAAGACTTCAATCAACCTCAAGCTGCCTAAGAAATGCCAATGGAAAGATGCTATGACCTGGAGCGTTGACACTATCATCTCGAACGATGGCACTATTGTTTATCACATGGTGAGACTCTCAACATTCATTAATCGATACGTAGTTGCTGATGTGTCGCAATCAATCATGGTTTACAGATTGGATATGCCTATCAATGGTGTGGCGTGCCCCGGAAGTGCTACACGTGCGGGAATCATTGTTGGAATTTGGATAGCATATCACAACAGTGTTGTTCTTGTCTACCAACACATACAACCTCTCTCTCTCGTCACCTGATTTAATGCTGGCTGTATCCCAGACAGGATAGGTCTATTGACGGGCGCTGGGTTACGCCAGGCACACTTGCGAGAGTATCATACCGAAAACAGAGTACGCAAGAGATATTTAGAGTCCCGATGGAGTAATGGCCATCTATCATCATCGTAAGTCATCTTTTACCTTCCCGGGACAAGATCGTTCCCGCGTCACAGGGGCCAGCTCTCAACCATTTACGACAGCATATTGCAGTCAGATGCTAATAATATGGCTTATAGGATAACAACGGTACTCTGAAGAGCTTCTTAGAAAAAACCGCCGATAGCGAATTCATCACATACCTGGAAGCTGGACTTGCGACAATTCAGCTAGATGCCTATCTGGACGCAGCCTAGCGAAAGCTATTTGGGGCTTTATATCGAACGAGAAACGGGACACGGATAGAAATAGGTAGCGGGGAGCACCTATATTCCAATTTGTACTGAATGCCATCGCCATATCATTTCAACATAACCTTACGAGTTTAAGCCAGCTCCCAAGCCAATTGGTGGATATCAGGATTTTTTCCACAATCAAGAAGGAATTTCTGGATTTCTCTGAGCCAGTATTACCAGTTGACGGCATTTCTTCCGGTGCAGGGCGACCGGCGGTGAGCATGAGGCTATTGGAAGATGGACAGGGGCTGAAGAATGTCCGAATGATTTGCAAGAAGATATATACGCATAATCGGATTTCGATCAAAGGACGTCATCGTTGATTACCTAGTCCAGCTTCAGGGCGATATATTGCGACGGTTACTGCTAGGAATTTCAAATCATAAACAAGCAACTAATATAACTTGTGAAGGATCACGATGGGACCACGAACGAAAGACGAAATGAACAAGAAGAACAATCTAGGCTCAGTTCCCTGCACTGATGACGCCTGGGGTGCCACTGCTGATAATACTTCCTCAAACTCTTATGCAAAAGCAGACCGTTCTTATCGCGGCAGACTCCTGAGGCGATGGCTTCTTGCTTCGGGAGACACGCAATAGCGACGCTTCGCGCTGCGCAACAACGCTAGCTTTGTTTCTCCATCGCTCATAAGGAACACAAGGACAGGTAGACTCCGTCCAATGCCTCTCATATAGCGGACTGGTTCGACAGCAATCAGAACGTGCTACCTGTATCGAACGAAGCCGGAGAGTCGCTGCGTGTCTTATCCGGCGGTTGACTTCTTGCCCATGACCCTATCCACAGAAGAGCTCAGTTATGATCTGATAAGGAGGATAAATGTAGAGAAGCCTGGGCGCATGGCAACCACCAACTCGGCCTATAAAGCAGCTGCTACAAACGCCGAGGCTACACAATCTGACCAGGAAGTGAGCTGTATGTGTTGTTTCGGAGGAAAGCAAGACAGTCTCCTGCTTTGGTAGAAACACATCTGCAAGGTACTAATTACCAATCTTCTCGTCATTCTCTTGCCTTGAACCTAGCCTTATCCATCATTCCTACGTCTCAAGCTCAATTGTCCAATACCCACCTGCTCTCTGGAATCGCATCTCGACGTTCCCACCATCCCTTCGCAATGTAGCAGAAGATGTAAAAAGCTACATGAACGCGCAGCTCATTCAAGGTGCACCATCATCATGGTCCCCTGTCTGAATATAAAACCGCATATACCTTTGTATCGCGTGAAGAACGGACAGTATCTTTGATCGCCGGAGCCGCTGATGAAGCTACCTCGTGCTGGCAACTCAAACAAGCCATAGCCTGCGGATAAGTAGCTTGCCTTGCCCGCATGTTCCCATTCCCTGACACAAAATGGACACCTCTGCCATCCGACATGGATAGAGTTATTTAGGAATTGTGCCCAATGTGTTGGTGATTAATTAGTTAACATATATTAGCTACTTACGATGTCACATAGCAACCTGAGAATGCAAGCTTGATTTCATCTTCCAACCTGACCTCTTTGTACTGTGACGGAGACATCAGACCGAAGATATCAGCTCATCCACTCCAATGCAATGCACGTAAAACGCGACGCAATGCAAGCACAATCCGTTTGCAACGCCAAAGTCTATAGTTCCTTTCATCAGGAAGACAGATTCGTTCTAGATTAGACCACAATATGTATATATCTTTTGATGCCTAATACCGTTTATCTGCACAGGAATAAAGCAGAAAAGTTGATAACCCCGACTCTGCATAGCCAGCGGAGAAACTAGTTTCAGTCAAATTACCTATTTTTAGATGCCTCTAGGAGACGACAATGAGTTAATCGACGGCCAAGATTTCGAAACGGTGGTGATGATTAAATCAGCGGCAATGTAGGGCCGAGTCCAATAGTCCAAGATGTACAAGGAGCATGAAATTACTCGCCTAAAAGTGCTGCCGTCGCGCGGCCAATCCTCTCGGCGCACCACGGCATGTTTCCAAGCCGGCCACAATCCAGGTCGTTCAACGCCGCAACAATCGCTCTGCGCGCTGCCGGATCCTTGGCTGGCTCATACGTGAACAAGAGAGCCACTGTCATAATGGGTAAGCCCAGTGGCTTGTTGGAACGACTATAATCGAGGAGCATCCAGATGCGGCGGCTCTGATACAGGATCCGATCTTCAAACCCTCCCAGCTCTTCGTTTTCACAAGCCGTATTTTGCATTATCGACAGGGCTATGCGGTGTACAATAATGCTAAACGTAGCGAGATGACACAGCAGCATAGCTGCCAGAGGGTCCTCCACTTCAAACATCATCTGAACAAGCCCATCTGTAGTTGCGGACGGTTTGGTGGTTATTTTGCTCTGGCGAAAGATGACGCCGCCCATGTCGTGATCAATTCGAGAGAGTTTGTTAAGAACATCCCGCGCCCTCCTCAACGGAATAAGAGGATTAACCGCCGAATCTCCTGCCCGAATTTGAAAGTTTTCCCTAGCCAGCGTGGGCCATACGGTCATCAGTCTCACTAGGCGGTAGTAGACCATCTGGACATTTGTGCGTCCGTTTGGTCTGTCGAGCACCGCTGCCCAGGCGTCGGAGGCCAAGAAGCAGTCCTTGCGTTGAGAAAGAGCAAACTGAATCTGAATGATGATTTTAGGATATACACGACAGATCTGTCTTGACAAGAATTGCCCACTTACAACGGAAAGATGGCTGTCCACCGTGGCTTGAAACGCCAGTTTATCGTCTGGATCCGGAGGACCCCTCTTCTGATGTAGAGCAGCTAACCCGGCAGCATGGACTTTGATATTCGAGTTGGGCAGAGTACCGAATAGGGCCTGTCAATGTTTCAGAAACTGATACATTGTTGAGAGACTGCGCCGTTGCGCCTGGCCTGGGATAAGGTGTGCTTATACTAACCTCGATCCGGTGCATCATGACCGTTGCCGCCAAGGTGTCAGAAGAGCAACACGAGTGCGGACCAGCAAGGGCAGTCCGCAGGCTCAGCAGCGCACGGTTATACAGCTGCGCGTTGATCGTCAAGCCGTCGTCGCCGTTTAGGAGCAACTGCTTCTGCGATGCGAGCACGCATGTTATTGCACCATCCAAGGCCTTGCTGTTCCCGAGGTACCTGGGCACCTCCCAAACGAATTCCTCGAGCACTCTGAGGCTGTACGAGAAGTTGTTGAGCTGTAGTGAGTCGATGAAGGTAAGGCAGAGCTGCTCCGACGGCGAAAGAGGCACCGAGTCGTGCATGCGGGAATGACGGGAGTTGTGCGACTTATAGCCCGGCAGAGACGCGAGCTGAGAAGTGTCGAGCAAAGAGAGATTGCTTCCGGCATATGAATCGCCTGGAAGATTTGCAGTGGCTCCGTGTCGGCGAAGAATCTTTAGACCATCGTCGAGCACCTTGAGCGCGGGTCTCGCAGGGCACATGCGGTTCTTGGCCTTGCATTGCCCGCAGACCGGCCAGGCTTCATCGCACTGCGGGCAGCGTAAGTGGTCGCGATGTCGCATTTATGGGCTTTTCCCGGCTTACCTTGATCTTTCTCCGGCGGCACGTCTCACACCGGTTGCTTCGCTGCGCTCCAACCATTGCGTCCGTCTTCTGCGGTGCCTTTGCACTCAAGCCGCTGGTGATGTAGTAGCTGGCTGTCAAGTGCTCGCAGATCCGGGACACATAACACCAGCAGAAACTCTTTGTTGGTCAAATGCAAGGCTGAGGAACGACGACGAGGGTTGAAGACGGGTGGCAACTTGGATCGAGGCATAGTTGATATGATTGGCGTTGATTTGTCGTGTCAGTTATGAAGGGACAAGGGCGATCTTGTCCAAGTGGAGGATAACTCAAGCCTCCCCACTGCTGCTCACTCAATATTACCTATGCCGTAGATATAGACATATGTTTGTTCCGCAGGTTAAGCATTAGATATACCTATTTGAGTCGGGAAATCAACCATCTATAGCTATAGAGATTCTCCCAGTTTCCTCTACGGCGCATTTGCAAATCTGTACATAGAACAGGTTCAGGTTGAGCTCGAGGTGTCGACGGTATACACCCATCTCATTCCCTTCGCTCCCGCAAATGGCCACAAGATCCCAGCTCAGCGTCGATTACACCGAGAGGCTCAGCTCGGCACGTCTAGCTCCCTTTTTGCTCCGGCTTACAGGGCTCTCCACTACCGCGAAGTTGGGGCGCTCGCATTCTGGCACAAATGCGGCCTAGACTTCATGGCCGGCCCAGTCTTACCCGCCTTGCGCTTGAGCTGGTCAGCAACTGCAGGGATCATAAACAACTATGGTATAGGACATGTACATAATACTGATATTCAGATGCCTGGACGAAATGAAGGGTGATAAAGACGAAATCAGATATAAATATGGCATTGTCCTTGCCTTTCAAGAGAGGGGGAAACAATGAGCACTCACTCAAAGTTGACAACGTGAATATCTTCTTCGCAGCCTCAGCGTCTCCTATACAGCATCGTCTTTGTTTCTCCGCCGGCTTCTCCGATTACAATGCGGACAGGACTGCTTTTCACAGGCTTCGTATTTGCCAATACGGTAGCGGCGAGCTCCCTCCTCGACGTCAGTTTCCATCTATCCATGCCGACTAAGAATGAACTGCAGAGTCGAATTTCGCTGACAGCATACTAGAGAAGAGATGACTGTCCTTCCGGAAGTGTTCACATGTCCGGTTTTGTCTTACCCGGGGGGAGCTTCGACGTTTGTTGCCCTGGGACTTCTCTGCACGCCGACGGCACCGAATATTGCTGTGTAGGGGGTGACAAACACAGCAAAGAGGTCAACAAAAGAGACCACATATGCATCGGCGATGCGGCAGATTGCTCGTCGGCTGACCCGACCTCGTCCTGTGTCACGGCGGTCCCAGCTACAGCAGGAGACTTTTCTGACAGAGTTGCAAGCGCCACAAGGACAATGAACAGCCACCCAACTTCTGATGGATCCGTAAACTCCGCATCACCGACTCACGAAGCTGCCGGAAGCGTGATTACGGCTGCGGCCTGGCCTGTGTGGGCGGCGGCTGCAGGAGGAGCGGCTGTGCATGCTGTTCTCATGGCATAAACTACATGTACCAAATGTTTACCTGATACGTGGCGGAGTTTTAAGCCCTTGGAAAAGACTGTGGGTTAAATTTTATTTATTGATTTTCTTTTGTGTTATGACAGTGCCGCCTTCAACGTGTTGTTGTCGAAGCCGGCGATTTGAATAAGTCATATAACCGATTAAGGGCTAATAGACTTTTTATCGACTTGTTTTTTAATAGATGTTATTTCATACAGTCTCTTCTGTCGTCAAATCATACCCATATAAACCCTTATGTAAACAAAACGCCTACCGAAGCACGCTCTTTAGTAACTCAATGACGCTACAAGCACAACGGTCATCAGATGCCTACCTAGTAGAGCTAACCGGTATGGCATGCTTTATAGTCGTCCTCTAATTCGAGAAGGACTCTTCTATGGTTATTTTTTGTCAATATCTACAGTTACATACAGCAGTTACGTAGTGATGGTCTATTCAAATCCATGCAATGATGTCTGTCTGCCTTGAACGTCACGTAAATTTTATAGGCAATAAGCATGAAACTCTCTGCTAGACTACTCTATGTTCCAAGTCTACCTCTTGAATAAGCCTGGGAGCAATTTTACGACACTGAGTATAATCAGCCCTGTGTCTATGAGCAGTCCTGTACATGGAGTACAATAGGATGTTATTTACCGTAAGCTTCGCTTTATATGTTCTCGCATTTTTACACCCCAATAGAGCTTAGACACCACCTGATTATACTATAAGGTCATCATTTAGTTAGCCTACTGTATCAGCCTTGTACTCCTATATACAGGACCAATAATTTCCCCGCCTTTGACAGTTCCTAGTATGTACTACGAAGCTGCGCTAACATCGATAGGAATGCTGGCCAGTGGCAAGCAATTTACAGTAAATTAATGCCAAAACAAAACATAAATTGAAGTCGATCTTGTTTAACGTCCATGAAGTTGAACGTGGCTCAGATATATGCAGGCGGGGCTTGTTTCGCAAAATAACACATTCAAGGCAATGATCTACATCTCTCAGCCTAGTTTATTACTCTTCCATTTATGTCCACAATTACTAGTATAGCACTGGGATAGCCATGATTTGTGTTATAAAAGTGATCATGTATCCAACGGCTTATCAGGTCAAACTCAAGTTGACTCTATTATTCATTCACTTATAGAAAATTATCGTTTTGACCCAGAAATCATGTGTCTCCTCTTGCTACCTCTGCTCTTTTCAAAGCATAGGAAAAACAAAGCGACTGACCAAGCACAGGTGCCGCCTAACACAGCACCTGAAATGATGGCCCCCGAGCCTGTACAGCTTTCGAATCCGTATATAGAGCCACCTAGGCGCATGGGAATCGGCCGTAATGGAAGAAGATACCGGGATGATGTTAGAGACTACGGTTATGAAGTCGCAGAAAATAATCGAAGAAAACGGGCTGGAATAGCAGCCGCAGCGTAAGTAAACCAACTGTCACATAAATTATGGTACTTTTTTTTTTAACAACTATCAATCTATCTATAGAGCTTGCTAGGTTGGTCTCCTACTTGAGAAGAGAATACTTTTTTCACTTTAATCTTCGGCTGGAACATCTCATGAACAGATAAAGGAGTGTAATGCCCGAGGAGGGTCGGTGGTATCATAGAATCTCAGCAATTTAATGTCTTACTTCTACAAATTTCGAGCTTCCCCAACTGTGGATTTCCGCTCACTGTGTATTCCCATTTCATGGACTTGCCAAAGGACATTAAAGGCAATTTTCAGGCGAAAGAAATGATTATATTTTGCAATCCACTGTGTAGAACGGCATTGTCTTTTTGAGACAGCAAGGGAAGCTACTGGTTAGATATGGCTAACAGTCAACCAACAAGGCGTCTACCGTAACGTTCTGCTGACGCTGTGTTGCTTAGATAGGCCGTCTCTGAATCACTTTGAACATGACTTTTGGAGAAAGCCAATCATAGATGGGCCCCTATAGAGACAAGCAATTTTGAATGAGTGTCGTGTCTTGATAAAAATAGGTAATACTCCTACGGGCGCAAATTCTGCCTTAACAGGAATATCGTGCTTTGGCGTCATGGGTTGCCTGGACGAGCACCCAAAGGGACAATCTTTGGTGTGGTTACCGAATTCGTGTCAATTTGCGAAACTTAATTTGAATTGATTACTAGCGGGAGAAAGAGGATAATATTGCATAGTTTTGTTTCTCACGAGCTAAACAGTCTAAAATTACTGAAGGATTCTATCAGTGATGCCGCTAATCATTACCTCAAAGACATCAGTTTCCGAGTTCCTTGGCAGTGAATTCTTCTTGCTTACAGCACAGCCCCAGAATTTTCTCGCATTTCTTCGACAGTTTGATGAAATGACGAATTAATAATCTAGGCGAAAGCCGTATCAAATGCTATATAAACCTCATGGCAGTCATTCACGACAGCTTCGAACTACAGATTCATCTTACGCCTCGGGTTTCCTTAGCACCCATTACATCTCTTATATTAAACAAGATGATCTTCGCCTTTGTATGGGTCTTTGGCCTCTGCAACCTAGTCGGAGCATCATATGCACATGCTGCTAATGTCTCTAATAATGCTTGCAATATCATCACAAGTCACTATCAGCAGTGGCGAAAGGATAAATCGACAGGTAGGTAGCATAGCAATCAGTATGACAATTGGGCGTTCGCTAACGGTGGCCAAGACGGTCTTGTTGTTGATCCTGACTTGGGATATAACTGCTTGAAATCTGTGACCATCAACAATACCTTGGCAAACAATTACCTATCCGAACTGATCAAATACACTCAGTTTCAGTCTACTTTGACCAGCCTCAAATGTGTGTTTTACATGCAAGCCAACACGTCCTCATTCTCATTATTGATCATTGTTCAGATCCTCCGAAGGACTACTACTGGCCAGCTGTCGACTTGGTCGGAGAGCTGGAAGACATCCAGAAGAACATAACCGCTGGAGCATACCACAGCCAATACGACGTCGATATAGATGTAGCAAAGGTGTGGTCGTCTGCACATGATGGCCACTTTCATACCGCCACATGCACTTCTGCGGCAATAACCTTTCAGCGAACTGTGTACTTGATATCAGTGTCCTCAGATGGGCTCAAAGATCCATTAGTTTACGTCTACGGTATGTGATGTGTATTCACTCAAAGAGGAACTGCAAGGACTAAAGAACAATTACAGACGATCTTGCTGGGCTCCAGTCTGGCAAAAAAGTCTCAAATATTATCACCATCAATGGCGAGGATGCTATTACTCTCCTAAAGAGTGAAGCATTCTACAATCTAGCAGACCCTGACTCGGCGTGGAATTACATGTTCTGGAATACTGCTAGGGATCCGAAAACGATACCGTTAGTGCAACTATAATTCTTTTTATAAAAGTTGTGCCTACTAACTCTGTACCAGATTATCGGCAACATTCACGTTCCCCAATGCAGTCTTCAACTGGTATCCCGGCAAGGAGACTATTCTCGGTTTCGCAAATGGCACATCAAGAACGTATGAAACACAGGCAGTTATTGATACAACCACATGGGATGAAGATATTACTGACGGGGAGGCATTTTTCCATCACTACTGTCTCGCTCCCGCCTCTACAGCGGCAGCATCTTCCACCGCAACCGACCAATCGTCGGCTGCTTCAACTACCACCAGTCCTGCCATCCCATCTGTCACTCGGATATTCGAACATCCAGAAGCCGTTTTGCAAGACCCGTTTGACGTTGTGGCCGGCTATTACCTCGATGACGCCGGTTATGAAGATGTTGCAGTTCTCTGGGTCGCTCAGTTTCTGTCTTTCTTCAGCCAGAGCCCTGCTCAATTGGATACCATACGAAATGTAACAAGAGACTTTCTAGCAGATGCAGTCTCTGCAGGGAAAACCCGACTTGTAGTGGACGTAAGCGGAAACTTGGGAGGGGTATCTGGGTCACCATTCGAAGTGGTAAGTTGAAGTTTCGAATTGTGATGAATCCTTACATCCATGTAGGTACTAACAGAATTTATATTAGTTTGACCGTCTCTTCCCGAAAGCGCGGACGGTTTTTCATACAAACTATGAATTGTCGAAGCCTGTCAAGTTGGTGACCGACAGCTTTGGAGCGATACCTGTCGAAGACCTGCTACCAAAGGCCAACGACTCGCAGGCTGACCAGCAGCTCAAAAGCGAGGCATACTATAATGATTACAACTATCATACCTGCGAGGATGTGAATGGAAATAACTTCTCATCCCTCGCTGAATTTGCTCCTCCCGTCCAAGAGGCTGGCGCGAATTTTACAGCAACATTTCAACTGCCCCTCAACAACACCATCTGGGATCTGACACAGAATTATATTCCATTTGGGTATGGACCGTACTACAATGCCTCATACCAACAGCCTTTTGAGGAGGCAAATGTCGTCGTACTCAGTGACGGTACTTGTGCATCAGGTTCGTATGGCCCGTCGTCGTAACGTTTACGGGAAATTTTTTTTTTTTTAACCATCAAGTTTACAGCTTGCGCGGTATTCCTTCATCTGCTGGGGCAGTTGAACATCAAAACAATCGCAATAGGTGGCCTGCCAGGTAGTCAGCCAATGCAGGCTATCGGCGGCACAAAGGGAGACCAAGCAGCCTCCGCAGAGATTGTGCAACATGGCGTCCAGATGCTGATCCAGCTTGGAGCCATTGCGGACGTGGAAACCGCCAAACAACTTCTCCCAGGCTTCGTCCCGCTGCCTCTAGGCGACATCAAGGGCACGGTTTTCAGGGAATATGGCATCAACACCCGCAATCATCTTTTGCCAAATGATACGATACCTTCGATGATGCGGTTCGAGCCTGCCGGTTGCCACATTTACTATACGCCGGAGAACGTAGCGGACGTTCAGCGCATGTGGCGAGATGCCGTGGATATTGCTTGGAATGGCAAAGCTTGCGCAGCTGGGGGGTTCCCGACCAACGCATCAGGCTCTGGGTCGGGACCAAAATCTCCGTCTCATGTTACAAGCGATGCCCGGATGGAGAAGGCTATAGACGTATTAGCCACCTTGGCGTTGATTGTCGGTGGCATCCTTGTTCACAACATGTAATGGTATAGAAGTTCACATCTCAGCGGTAATAAGAGGAATAATAATGTCAGCCAAGTAAGCTTGTTGTGAATGCAATTGATACAACTAATTTTAGTTGCACATAGACATCATCTATAATATTACTTTTAGTATATTCTGAAAATAATTATTATTATTATTTACATACACCACTGTATAATGGAAAAACCATCTGCGACGCCTCTTTCAGCGTTTTGGGCAACATCAATACACTACTCTCAAGAAAGCATAGAACCTCATATCAAGACGGCCAAATAAGGGAATGTGGAGCACATATATACGTAAAAACATTAGAGTATCATTAACGTAAAATTGTGAGTAACGACATAAATTATTGCTGCCTCATAATGACAGTTTATTTCCATACCCGAGGAAGTCTAAGATATCCAAACCCCAACGCCATAGAACCATGCTCGCTTTTAATCCCAGTATCTGATATCTCCATCCAAACCAGCAGTGGCAACTTTGCTCGTCTCTTGTGGGTGCCACTGCACACACGTCACCGCCTGGTTACCCGCCTTTAGCTTATGATACATCTTGCACGTCTTCCAGTCCCAGAAGCAGACGTAGCCGGCTTGATCACCCGAGGCCAGGAATTGGCCGTCAGGACTGCAGTCCAGATCGATGCCAAGACCAGCGTTGTTGTGGCCCCGGTAGCTCTTCTTCCTGTTCTGGCGGAACTTGTCGTTGGCCCCGTAAACGACAATCTGGTTATCTGAGCTTTGGTAGGCAACGTATTTGCCCGATGGGTGCAGTGCTGCCCTAGTCATCGGGTACATGTCTGGCTCAGCGATATACTTGATAGGCACAGGGATATTGTAGTCCCATGCGCGGAGTGACTTGTCGTCGGATGTCGTCATGAAGCGGCGGTTATTATCAACGAAAACAATGGTGTTGATGGCAGCCAAGTGATGGTCGTACTCCTGAACCACCTCATTTGGTGTACGTATATCAAACTGAACAATCTTCTTGTCCGACATACCAGCCAGGAATTCATTCGAGTGCTCGGGATCGGGATTGAATCTGATAACATGTGGCGTTTTCCCCGTCGTAAACTTGTTGATGCAGACGCCCTTCTCCGTGTCCCAGAGTTTGATCATGCGATCATACGAAGCAGACAAGAACTGGGTTCCCGAGTTGTTGAAGCAAATATCTGATACCGACTTGGAGTGACCTGAATACGTCCGCAGCAGTTCCTTGTCGTGATACACATCGCGAATCTTGACTGTAGTGTCTGCGCCAGCTGATAAAAGCAAATGTCCTGAGCTGGGAAAGAACCGCAGCGCATTGACAGCACCCGAATGATCCTTCCAGCCGTGAACCTGCTTCTTCGGGATAAAGTTGGTGGCGCTTCCAACCTCCTTGCGCAAGTCGATGTCCAAGTCCTGCGGCACATGCATATACGTTCGGCCTTGATAATCGTACTCTTCTGAGCCGTGGAACGTCGTCGTCTCGTCTCCCAGTGCCTCAACCTCCTTGCGTCGAGCTAGAGCACCAGCAGGCGCCCGTAACACTGTTCCGCTCTCGACAACATCGTCCTCCTCCTCTTCCACCATCTCATATTCTTCGTCGCTTGCCAGCTCTTCATCCTCGCCAACGACCTCGTATTCCGCCTGTTTGAATTTGGCCCAGGGTCCAACGTATGCGCCAGCTCCCTCAGCAATGGTTGCATCGCCTTTCTTCTCTCGAGTGGCGCGTATATTTGCAGCTTCGGCTTTTATCTCAGCTCCGCTTTGATGTTCTCGAGATGGTCCGCCTTTTCTCTCAATGGCTCTGTGTTTGCTCTGGAATGTATATGCGCTTAAAAAAACCTCTTCGGCATGGCCGGTAAGCACGTTCTTTCGTTTGCGGCTGGCCATATTTGCGGACGCGATATGCAAAGTTGTTTGGACTGCTACCGGGCAGCCTAGGCGCTGATTGAAAGAAATAAGTGACGATCAATCAGCTGATTGCGCTAGTCCTAATTGGGAGCATACATTATCTGTGGATCTTTGAGGCTCGCCAAGTTGAAAAGCTTCAGCTTTGGCGCAGAATCACCGGAGGGTTCTAACCTACCAAGTAGACTATATGGAGATTTTATCAGAGTGTTATATATTCAATTATAATTTTTATTAAGTGGGAACCCAAGGTTTTATAGGGCATCACAACACTGCCTATATTACACAGGCAACCTCACCATATAAAGAATTAATCCTTTCTTACATCTTTTGCCTCACGGGACGAGAATTCAGATACTAAATTCACAATTAATATTAGTAAACTAACTTTTGTCCTCCTTGGTACTTGAGATTCCATCGAGAACAAAAATACTAGATTTACAATTAAGTGTAGTGAACCAGATGTCATCTTGTACTTGAAGCTTCCATCATTATTACTCCACCACAGAGGTTTAGACAAAAATCGTCACCCTTCCTGCATAAGATTAAGCAAAACAGAAACCTGTACAACCCAAGCCGTAACACCCCCGAAAGAGACAAAGGTCGCCCCGGTTATCAAGCTCCATCCGCCAGTGTGTCACTAGACGCTGTGCTTAAAGCTGCAGGTAAAGCCCGTCTCTTTCTCATAAAACAGCCGCTTCACCGCTTCACCAGCTCCATCGTAGTTCTAAACATCAACGGCCCATTTCCCATGCGTGTCTTGCCCTACCGGCTCCTCGTCAGAGATCCCGTCATGTTTAGTTTATCGGTCCTGCCAGAGATATTGGTATCGTATGGTGGGATAGGGTAGTTTCGTCAGTCATTCGACATGCTTTACGAAGACTCATCGCGGATGAGAGCAACGATCATGCTGTAGAGGTAGAAGAAAAACATGATCAGGTGGAAGGCCAGCTTGATGAATGACTCCTATAAGATTGTTAGGGACATGCGCCAAAAGGAGCCCTGTATTCTGCACATAACGACGCACCTTCTTGTGGACATTGAGCTTTCGGAAGATCTCGGTGGCATCAAGCAAGTGTGTGTTATCAACAATTCTAATTTCAAGATCGTCAGAAAAAAATCCCCATTCCATGTTGCGGCAATAATCCGGCTCCGAGGGCAGCTCACTTCTTGATGTTGTATCCAAGGAGGGGCAGGTTGAGAATAAGCGCAACCCAGTATCCGTTGATCAAGAACAAAAAGGTCAGGAAGCCATGGACAGCGGCTTCGGGGAGGATGTAGGCGTTGAGGCGGTTGCAGAGGTCGATGGGGTTGATGTAGTCGCTGCGAAAAGCCGAGTTAGCCACGTGCAGAGACAGGTCACAAAAGGCCCGTCGATGAGACGCATTTCCTTGCGCGCATGCGTCGGATGTCTCGAGAGGTAACTTGGGACGCCATACCATTCCAGATCACTGTACATGATGGTGAAAAACACCTGCAGGAACAGGTTGACGGCGTTGATCAACACCGCCAAAAGGAACAGCCATGCTTCTCCAGACATCATGCCGTTGGTCGATGAGGATTACGCGGAGTTGGAGGTCGGAAAAGAGAGGCGGCGGAAAAAGAACTGGAGATGCTTCTTGTCGGTTCGGTCGTCACAAGCTTTGAGCTCTGGCGCAAATTGGACAAGGTTGGCGCGGCGTGCAGGAAGGAGGGGGAGCTGCTTGGAATTAGTGGGGGGTTCGTGATAAAGCTGGTGCCGGCGGGAGGAGCTGCTGGTTGCGGTGCTCACCGTAGCAGGTTGCGGGAATGGCGACGGCGGAAAAAAAGCAATGCTGCGAGCGCAGGAAGGAAGATGCGAGGTGGCCTCAAGCGTCACGGGCGAATGATGCGATCAGTGGTGGAGAGGGAGGGAGGACGCGAGTTTGTGGGCGGCCTGGCGAGAGACAGAAAACCTGGTGACGACCTCGACTGGTATTAGTGGCGATGTACGGAGTAGGCACTACCTGACCTGGGGGAAGATTTTTGTGCTGGTCCCAGCAGCCAACCAGCTCGGCCGAATGGGCCGGTGGGGAATTTCCAGCGCTTCTCCAGCAGAGCAAGCACTAGACAGAAGCCTCGAGTAATGCACATACATGCTATTGATAGGCATTACAGCAGGGCTTTATTAACAGTCATCTGCTATCTCTGTCTGGTGCAGCTGTTTCTCAGGCAATCAGCAGATACATCCATTTTGGGAGGTTGTCAACCGAGCTCTACTAACGTTGCGTTTTAGTGCAATCCTGCTGGGTGTTAGTGGCACGACGCACCGCAGACAGCTCCAACGGCCGTCCATTTTCATGTGAATTCACCGGCGCCAGGGCACACACATACCCTCCTCAACCCCACAGAGCAACTACTTACATCCGCCTACTATATTTGCCGTATGATGGGGTAGCACAGTTCAGTTTCTACAACAAATATGTGATATACGTTGCCGGCAGTCTCTGTTTATTTTATTGTTTCGACAATTGCCTTCAGCAAGATTAGACACAACCAAGATGACGAGGAACGAACCTGGGTTTCTCCATTTTTTGCTACGCATAAATCATGCATGACCCAGCATCAATGCCTACAGCGACAGACCCTGGTAGCAGAGAAAAGCGACTTTATTGCATCCGCAGCAACACACAACGACGCCAGTACCCTATCACTAACTTCTAGGATGCCCACATCATACAATACGCTACATAATGATGGTATCAGATCACTTCGTCAGAGCTTTTACATTGATCGTACATTGTGCCAATTATCTTCTCAATTGGCCACCTTCTCTGGCATAGGAACTGGCCCTCCAGGTGAATCGGCTGTCCGCGCCGTAAGAATCTCGCAGCCGTCTTCCGTAACAAGAAGTGTGTGCTCTATAAAGGATGTTAGCGGCATGTCTCGCAAACAATGATTTTCCTGAGACAATGGGGATTAAAAAACGTACCAAACTGGGCTGTTCGCTTTCCGTCAATGGTTGTGCTAGTCCAGTTATCGGGCCATGTAATGTCCCTGTACTTGCCCAGAGCAATCATAGGCTCAATGGTAAAGGTCATTCCAACCTTGCACTCGCCAACCGCCTTATTCTTGGCATAATGCGGGACGTTGGGCGGGCTGTGGAAGAGCTTTCCGACGCCATGGCCGCAGTACGTTCTAATTACGCTGCAGTCCTTTTGCTTTGCAACCTTCTCGATAATGTTTCCAAACTCTCGAATCAGGACACCCGGCTTGACAGCCTTGATGGCCTCGTCGAGAGACTCACGTGCCGCCTCCACTACTCTTACGCTGTCGGGATCGGCCTTGGCTCTGTCACCAATGTAGTATGTCTCGTTAAGATCGGCGTGGTATCCACCATGGTACAAGCTGATGTCGATGTTAAGGATATCACCGTCGAGGAGAATGCGCTGGTCGGGGATACCGTGGCAGATAACTTCATTGACGGAAGTACAACATGATTTGGGGAAGTGGTTGTAGTTCAGGGGTGAAGGGTACGACTAGACAGTTGCCGAACGGCGCATCAGCCTTATCTGCCCTATTTTCATACAGGCAAGCTCTCGTCACTCACCTCGCGCTCTATGCAAGCCTTGTGGACAAGCTCATCGATGAAGTCGGTCGTGACGCCGGGCTTGGCTGCGGCAGCAGCAAGGTCGAGGACTTCGCGTGCTAGCCTGCAAACCTTGCGCATCGCAGCAATACCCTTTGCATCGAGGACATCGATCTTGTTGCGGTTGATCAGTGACCGGCTGTACTTGGGGTCGCCGTCTTGCCACCAAGTGGGATGAGGAATCGACTTGGGAAGTGTGCGATGCTCGGACAGAGGGTAGACGGGGCGCAGCGGGCCGGCGAAGGGGAAGCTCGGGAAAGGATTGTAGTAACCGGTGACTGGATCTGTTAAGATTGCTTTCGGAGGAATGATGTGGTGGAGGATGTTACTTTGTGTCTTGTGCATTTTCTTGTGTTCGCTCTATTCACGCAGGTCAGCCTCCCTCTACATTGCCTTCTCAGCTCCCATTCTCCAGCATATTGTGTTGCAGTGCCCTCAAGCAGCTATCTGTATGTACGTACCCAGTTTCTCTTGAAGCAGTCCTGGCCACAGAAGAAGCTGTCCTTGATGTCGAGCTTCAAGCATGTCGGGCACTGCAGCGCTCCAGCCTCGTTATCGCAGCCTAGGCACTTCTTCTTGGTGGGAGGTTCGGAGGCCATGGTGACGGAGGAGAATCGGGATAAGATATGCAAAAAGAAAGGGGAGTATATGAGAGCAGACCAAAGTGATGATGCTGCGAGCGATTACAAAAATGAGAAGATGTTAGATAGATCTATCATCTGGGTTGACGGTAGATTAAAAAAATTACTACAGTAACTTGGGCCAGATTAGCGAGGCTACGAGTAAGGCGGCGGTTATTCCGCACTTAACCGTTCTAGCGGGGCATTCTATGCGCAGCCATTCGTGCGCTATAATATACTGGCTGATGGCTCTGCGCATATATGGATGTATCTGACGATCAAGGCGCTAGTGGGCGTATGGCAGTTTTCTATAATACAAATGCACGCAAAGGTAACGTAATGCTAATGAAAATTAAATGTAAAGGTAAGTAAGTAGTATAGAATTGAAAGTAGCAAGATAGGTAGATTCTGTGCCTTGATAAATTAGCCCCCCCTTTTCAAACGTCACACACAACAACAGTTTTTATATCTTCTCCCCACCGTCTCCAATGCTTTACCAGGGCTGGCTATACATCTTTTAGTTGTCCTTTGCCAGCGTAACATGCAGTCATTAATGCCAAAGGACCTTGATATATTCTCGCAGACCGTACACTAGAAGAAGAGCCAGCACCTGGTCAAGTTCAAATCTCAAAAGAAATCTCCCGCGGACTGAGGGCAGTTATTCTAATTGGGAAAGCCGCCTTGCGACCTCGTCCGAATCCGGCAAGGCCTCGAAATCCTAATGGCTGCGAGACGAGATGGATCGGGTACCTAATACCGCTGCAGATTTTTAAAAATCCAAATTAACTACCGCTGCTACTACTCGAAACTCGCTCAACAAAAGCCACTAAGACGAAAGGCGGACAAGGCCACGCCAATAATACTGTGGCTGGCCTTTAGCATGATGTGATCAGACTCGGCTCATCACTGTAAATTAATTCCAATGTAGTTTTCGCCCCCTTCGGCCGGAGCCTGGGCTTCCTTATAGCTCCAGAGCTCCCGGCCATCTTATATATACTCTCCTTCTTCCCTTAAAAGCCCTCTGGAGGTTCCTTTTCGATACGGAGCTGTTTTGACTTGGGAAACCATGGCGGACACTAAGATTGTTGTTGTTGGCGCCGGCCCTGTTGGGTCGTTGGCGGCGCTCTATGCCGCCAAGAGAGGCCACCAAGTCGAAGTCTATGAGTTGCGGCCGGGTAAGTGTACAATTTTTTTTTTTTCCAGTGTATCGTGAGTCCGACACCTCCGAACTCGGGCTGGTGTTGTTGCAGCTCTCGTACGACACAAATCTGCATTTTCTGGCTCGAAGATTTTGGCGATTTTGTTTTCAAACTGTTTTTTTTTTCTTCTCCCGGTTACAGAGGCACTGCGTTGTTGTTTAGCTTTCTGAAGAGTCTATGACTTCTATTTGATTTATCACATGCTTTCAACAGCTCCGCTAACGACTATGTTGTAGATCTTCGCGATCCAAGCATAGTGCCGCTCAACTTCACAAAGTCCATTAATTTGGCCTTGTCTGAGCGAGGACTTTATGCTATGAAGCAGTCGGGAGAGCCACAGCTTGTTGACCATGTCATGTCCGCAACTATTCCTATGCGTGGGCGAATGATTCATGGGCAGTCACCAAACGGAAGCCTATACGAGCACTCTCAAAACTATGGTGTGGACGATCAGGTAAGGAAACTTCACAAACAGCTAGATCTAACTGATTATGTCTTCATCGTCACTCGCTTCTTTCCTAAATGTGCACAACCTTATTTCCTGTCATCTATCTCTTCTCTTCGCTGTTTTATGAGACTTTACTAACTCAACTTACCTAGGCTATCAATGCGATTGACCGAGGAAGTCTCAACTCTCGGCTACTAGACATCCTAGACTCTTTACCCAATGTCAAGCTATTCTTCAACCACAAGCTTACCGGAGCTGATTTCAAAGCCAACAAGGCTTGGTTCGAGGCACGCGACAAGGATTTTGTTGCCAATGGCCGCCCCAGGGAAATCGAGATTACTTTTGATCTCATGATTGGAGCGGATGGCGCACACTCCGCCGTTCGCTACCACCTGATGAAGTTTACCAGAATGGACTACCAACAGGAATACATTGACACCTTGTGGTGCGAATTCCATCTGCCTCCCCGTGCTGTGGATGAGAACGAAAAAGACCCCAACGCAAAGTTCCGCATTTCGCCGAACCACCTGCATATCTGGCCCGGCAAGGACTTCATGTTCATTGCCATTCCTAGCGAGGTAGGATTTTTTTTTCCGCTTACAAATACGCAATGTGATTTCTAATGGCATGTTTACTGATATGGTGCTCTAGAATGGCTCTTTTACTTGTACTCTGTTCATACCCAGCGCCGAGATTTCTGAGTTAGAGAGAGATCCCTCAACCCTGCCAGCCTTCTTTGACAAACACTTCCCCGGAGTTACCGCCTTAATACCTGGGCCGGACCTCATCAAGTCATTCAAGACAAACCCTCACCTGCCATTAATCAGCCTCAAGTGCAAGCCCTATCACCATGGCTCTTCTGGAGTCATCGTTGGTGACGCCGCCCACGCCATGGTGCCCTTCTACGGTCAGGGCATGAATGCCGGCATGGAAGATGTTCGCATTCTGTTCTCCATCCTAGACAAGCACATGAATCTTGAAGAAAGCAACAACCCCGATGGAGAGCTCATCAACTCTGCTGAGACGTCGGCTTTCCAGCGCTCGCTCGCACTGGCAGAGTACTCTGCCGTCCGAGCAGAGGACGCCTACGCCATTAACAACCTGGCGCTCCAAAATTACGTCGAGATGAGATCATCTGTTCTGTCAAAGCGTTACAGACTACGCAAGTATCTCGAAGAGTTTATGAGCGTTCACTTCCCGTCCTTTGGCTGGCAGACCAAGTACTCGAGGGTCAGCTTCGGCAACGAGGGATACGCCGAAGTGATTCGCAAGAGCGACCGCCAGGGCCAGATTCTGATGCAGAGCTTCATTGCGCTCGTCTCAAGCCCTGTTGTTTTGACAGCACTCGTATTGGCATACAAGCGCCGCGGATCTCTCTTATCGTTTGTGCGTGGGCTATTCAGTTGGAACTAATACTGAATAGAGCTTTATGCAAGAGGGGGAGGGCGCTGCCCACTGCTGCTGTATCTTTTTTTTTTTTTTAATTGTATTCAATTATCTGAAACATGGCGATTTGTTACTTTGGCTGCTTAGCAAATGATGTGCGGCTTGAAGAAAATGAAGACGGGTGCAGCATTAAAAAGATTCGAGCGACTCAAAAGAGTATAGAAGTTTGGAAAAAAAAAAAATTAATGGGCGGCATAGTCTGATACAAGCCAATGTTTGGATACCTCAACTCCAGTTATTATACAAGTAGCATTTCACACCAAAATAGATTTATTATTCTTATTCCATTAATAGTTATTGTCATTGGCAATTGATATGTTTTTCTTTCCTTCTTTCGACGGGATTGCCGACTCTGTGAAGAATCACAGCGAGGAGGGAGCGCCTAGGCCTATGCGTCTGCGATAGTACGATCCTGCTTAGTCACCAATCTCCAAATTTTTGGCGATTCCGGCTCCAGGCACTAAGCACCACCACCCATATCGAAAGAATCGCGACAACCTCGCAAAGAAAAGCCCCCCCCGTTCCAACTCTCAGCTTGCCAAAATCGCCGCAGCCCTCGCAAAGCGCCATCTTCCCAGGACCACCTCTCTCCTGGGAATCCTTCATTGCTGCCCAACAAGGGCGATTGGCCAAAAAAGTCAAGTGCGGTCCGAACAGGCAATGCGCTGTGAGTTGCCAAAAAAACCCCAAGAAACAACTTTTGAATACCAAAAAAACAACATCTGACCAAAGAACAAAAATAGAAACTCGTACAAAGCTCTCATTCCGAACAACCAATAACTTAAAACATACATATACAACAACAAAACACACAAACCTCAGCCCACCATGCCGTCCATACTCAACATCGCACACATGTGCTCCCACCTCCAAAACGCCTCCAAAGCCCGCCTCGGCCTCACCTCCATCGCAAACACCAAATACAACCTGCACCTCGCCCTCGCCCTGCACCGCTCCGGTTTCTTCTCGTCCGTCTACCGCGCGGGCCCGCAGCCCCCCACCGCCGAGCAAATGGTCGCCCAGGTCCCCGAGCCCGTCACCAACGCCACCGTCGCCAAGATGCGCATCTGGCTCGGGCTCAAGTACTGGGAGGGCAAGCCCGTGCTTAACAAGGCCTCTGTGATTAGCAAGCCGTCGAGGTTGATGACTGTGGATGTGCAGGAGCTGGGGAGGCTAACGAGGGGGTTCCCAACAAAGGTCAAAGGCGGGATGGTGCAGGGGCTGGGTGTGGGCGAGTGTATGTTTGTTTCGACGTCAAGAGGAGTGCTGGAGGTTAGGGAAGCGCTGGCGAGGAAAGTTGGTGGTGTTTTGATGTGCCGAGTATCATAAATTCAATGTTTGAACATGGGGGGATGGGGGGGAAAAAAAGGAAAACTGGGCCTGGAGATATTGCGGCTTCATGATGTATATATATATCGTCTCATAAAGAAATGGGGGGAGAGAAAAGTACGTCTCACTGTATGAATAGAATGGATTTCAAACAAAGGCAAGGTCTCAAATCTACAAAGAAGAATTGGAGGCTGTTAAGTGAAGACAGCAAACAGCCATGTTTGGCGAAAAATATTCAGCAGTTTATACAATAATCCCAAAGTCCCAGAAAACAAAAATTCACCAATGGTCGCTATAAACAGGTATCTAAGGTATCTTAATAAACTACATCTTTCCTTTTCGACAGGGAACCTGTCCATTATTACATAGACAAAGGATTCGATATCAAACAAAAGAAACAAGGCACAAAGAAAAAGCATCTCCACCTAGTCAATCTGACAAAACGCCATCCACGACCATACGAAACACCAAACTGCTTGAAATTTTCCCATTGATTTAGATTATTGCTTGTGACGGTGCTTAGAGGGTTGCCTCGGCAGTCGTCTTAGTAAGTCTCCGGGACGGCGGTCTCAGCAACTTGCTCCTTTGGCTCTTCGACAATCTCAGAAGCCTGCTCAACAGGAGCCTCCACACTGGCAACCTCTGGCTCAGCAACAACCTCGACAGCGGATTCAACAGCAGGAGTCTCTTCAGCCTTGACTTCAACAGCCTCGGCAGTCTCAGGCACGGGCTCAGGAGCAGCCTCAGTAAGCTCAGCCTCCTCAGCGATCGCAACAACTTCCTCAACGGTCTCAACATTGGCAGTCTCGACAGCCGCCTCTTCCACAGGGAGAGCCTCCGGCTCAGCGGGCTGGGCGGTGGCGTTTTCTTCGTGAATCTCCTCCTTAACGGGCTCCTCAACAGGCTCTTCAACAGGCTCCTCAACAGGTTTGGCGACAGACTTCTCTTCCTCCAACGTAGGCGAAGGAGACTTCTTACCAACCAGCTTCTTAGAAGTCTTCTTGCTGGGGCTGCCGTCATAGTGGCTGCCGTCCGAAGCGCCCGATGCCACCGTTCCAGCGGTGGAGGGGCGGGATCCTGCTCGAGATCCAGACTTCTTGGGAGGCGTAGTCGGCTCCTGGAATTTGCTAGTTGAGGCCTGGGTAGGTCGCATCATGCGAGCCAAGAAGCCCTCATCCACCTCCTTCACCTTCTTGGGCGCTTCACGGGCAGGTTTGGCGGGTGGTGGGCCAATGCTCGGCCGAGCACGCGCGGCAGGCTGCTTGGCCGTTCCAGTGCTGGAAGCAGCTCGGCCAGATGCATGTACACCCTGTCGGCTGAGCGATTGACGTGAATTGGTCTGTCTAGCCTGGGTTATTCCAGCTGCCGCGCCAGTCTTGGAGACAGAGGAGGCGGTGGGAGCTGTAAGAGAAGAGGGAAGGCCAACTGGCTTGGTGGGCGACTTGGTCCTCGGCTTCGCGGCAGCAGGTCCATGATCAGCAGCCTTGCTAGCCAAAGGTTTCTTGGTAGCCGAGGTTGCCGCTCCAA
Source organism: Trichoderma asperellum (assembly GCF_020647865.1). Taxonomy (NCBI): domain Eukaryota; kingdom Fungi; phylum Ascomycota; class Sordariomycetes; order Hypocreales; family Hypocreaceae; genus Trichoderma; species Trichoderma asperellum. Next base: position 2,468,407 of record NC_089417.1, read on the forward strand.
CTCTAGGCCTTGCAGTGGCAGCTGATCTCGCTGTAGCTGATGATTCTCTCTTCACAGTAGAAGATTCTGCGGTTTTCTGAGTTGGCCTGACGCTCGCTCTCCTGGAGGCGTCCGTGGTGGCCTTGGTAGCAGTAGCCGCAGGCTTGGGGGCAACTTTAGTAGCCGCTTTGGGGGCTGCAGATGTTCGTGTAGCAGCGGTCTTTGTAGCGGTTGTGGCAGTCCTTGTGGCCGCAGGCTTGGCGACGGTTTTGGTAGCTGCCGGCTTCGTCGTCTTGGTCGTTTTCTGTGTGCCAGGACGAGCGCTGCTGACGGGAGCAACTTCCTTGGGTGCCGGCTTCTCAGGTTCAGCTTCGGGCGCATTCTCTGGAGCAGATTCGGGCGTAGATTCGGGCGCAGACGCAGGCGCAGATTCGGGTGCAGATTCGGGCTCGGGCTCAGCCTTTGCAGTGAGTGGATCTGCTGGCGACAGAATGCCAGTAGGAGTCTCTTCGTCCATGACCTTGTCGGGATTGTGGCTCGGGTGGTCCGACACAGCTCCTCGGAGCTCGAAGCTAGCTCTGGCAACGCCCACGGACAGCTTGTCCATGGCGGAGCTGATGTTGGCAACGGATGCAGACATTTGCGGTTTCTCTTGGCTCGTCGGGGCGGATTCGCGGGGAATGTCGAGGCTGGGTCGGGCAGAGGAGTCGCGAGATGCGGAGCCGTTGTCTCTAACCAAGCCGATGACGCCGTTGCGCTCAATGGCAACAAAGCTGCTGCGCACCTTATTGAGCGGCCTTGGGGAGCCGCTGAGAGCTAGTGGCGTGAGAGAAAACGAGTTAGCGGACGGCACTTTTTTGTCTCTGTGTGTGTGGCATGGCATGCGGCAGCAGTAGCTCTTTTGGGGGAAAGCAGCCTCCAGCTCAGCCAGCCCAGCGGAACTAACAGCTACAGGAGCAGCTCAGGAGCGTCTGCGCTGGACAACAACAAACAGGCTTCTTGAAGGGCATGTAATGATAGGCTGGAGATCATGAACAGAGGAAGATCACGGAGCAAAACATCAGCACACACTGAGAGCATTACCTCCTGGGGTTGGAGAGGGACTAGAAACACCAAGGGCTCTACCTCTATCGTCGTCCGCCGGGCTCGCGTCCCCTTTGTTCTCGAACATGGCTCGCAGGTTCTTGACCGCGCTCATGGTGAAAGACGGGCCGCGTCCGCGGGGGGAAGCTCTGGGGAAAGATTTCGTTCGCAATCGATGCTGGAGGTTTGTTTGTGAGGATTAGGGAGACGGGGAAAAAAGAAGAAAAAGGAATACTAATAGCTTCGCAGGTCTGGAGTAGGGAAATTGATAAACAAAATAGAGCTAGGCCGAATACTTGTAATAAGGGAGAAGGGCAGAGGATCCAGTGTGGGAGCACCACAAGTACTAGTACAAGCCGCGGGCCCAGGAGGCTGGAGGCGGGCCACGGGTAAAACATGCGACACAAGTCCAGGTACAGATGCCTAGCCCGCGACTCCATATCTCCATACTCCATACATGGCGCGACACGGGTCAATTGGAATCAGGGGTATCTTTTAGTTTTGGCCTGGGCCAGACCAGGCCATTGCAGAGATAAAGTGGCCTCTTTGCAAGTGCTGCAGTATAGAATTGGTAATGCTCCAAGATGTGCACTGCAGCTGCATAGCCGTGCCTGTGCAAGGCAAGGCATAACAGCTGAACGTGAGTAAAACCGTGTCTCAATCACAGGTGTCAGCCTGTCTTACATGCTTCACAACTGTCTCCAAAAATAGCAGCCTGCGTCTGTCAGGTCGACTCGTCTCTTCATCAGCCACATCAGCGCGACGCCGCGCCTTGCATGCGCCCGCCAGCCGCGAAGATCTCAAGCCAACCCGCCACACAAGGAAGTTGTCAACGTTCCAACGGCAAGAAATGAGGTTCGGATGGGCCGATCCGCTATGCCGCTACAGCGCAAGTTCGGCGTTCCCCATGGCGACAGCAGCCCAGAGCGGGACCTTCCAGAACAAGTACCTGCTTCCACGGCGCCTGTGCTGGCGTCTACATGGACATGCCACTTTCGCCGTAGTGCTCGTACTTACACCAAGCTGCCGCTTAGTCCTGACGCCTACCAGGCAATCTTCCATCCAGCTGCTAATTCAGCATCATGCGTTCCTGTTACTAGAAGGTACTGTTCCCGTTTAATGTTGGTATAAATCACTCCACGGCGGTGGCGCATAAAACTGTAAGGAGGCCAATGACGAAGGGCGCAAAAGGTCTCTCATACGAGTGTGTGGCCACTTTGGGCAACACACCCAATGGCGCGACGACAGCTGATTGGCCAGCAAGTAAAATAGCTGCAAATAGCCAGACGGTTTAATCTCCCTTGCTGGCTGTTGGAGGGGTGGATTTCATGTCAGGAGACGGCCAAGCAGACGCGCCGACTGAGGCTATCGAGACGACTTCATTTCGGCTTTCAAGCACTCAATGGTGGTGCATGCCTGTGTCCAGCATTGTGATGAAAGTACCGGCTACGGGGAACTCAGTATTAGTGGTGGCGGCATGGGTAGCATCTGTCACATTGTCTGCGAGATCCTGCTCTGTTCCTGCTCCGAACACTAATACGAAGTTGACAGCCCCCCTTGCATTGGTAGAGTCGAGAACTACTCCTGGTAAGTGCGGGCATAGTATACATATGCGTACAACAACGACAAACGTCGGACATGCCCGTTCTGTCAATCGCATTTACAAGGAGGCAGTATAATGAAGCACGCAATAGAAAATATATGCTTTGAAAGTCAACCGATAAACTCCTTCCCCGATGGCGCATCGCCGGCACCAGGCTCTTGCTTGCATATGGCATGTAGAAATATATGTATGCATCACCTGCATGGTCAGCAGCAGTAAGGGGGACCCCAGCCAGAGCACGTTCCGCATATCGAACCCTCCTCTCGTTATTCCAGGTCCTCAAACCAACAATCCCTTCCCTAACCCACAGCTTCTCCATACAGATTCCCGCTGCTAGTGCATGCTGTTTCGTTACCATGTAGCGGTACTCGGCACCACGATTCTCAAAATCCAGTTGACACGTTGTCGCAACTGAGCGCATAAGATGAGATCGCTCATGATTTGGAAAACCATCCAGGGATCAGGCGGAAACAACAGCCTCTTCGGATGTGCGCCGTGTCTTATCTAATACTCTTTAATGACAGTCTAGCCCCGTATGGCTCCAGCATTGAGGGTCTATATACGTCCTCTTCGCGTATGGGTATGAGGAAGAGAAAACGGCCCTACGCAAGCGAGATGCTATGCGAGACCTACTGCGAGTTCTTCTACTAGCGCTGCTTGCATCCTCCGGTAACGCGACTTATTACTTGCAGTATTCGCAACAAATCAATACGAAAACGCAGCTATTTGTCTCCCCACTTGCCTGCCCCCTGCAGTATTAGTCCTACTGCCGCTGCTAGTAGTAGTAGCAGTACCTACCAGTAGCGATAGGAATCTGCCAGGGCTGTCTTCCTGCTGACATACGGATCCCTCCAGTATGACCGATGCAGGGCTGGACGGATCTATTTTGTTTCGAGCTGGGCTTGTTTGAAATGAGGTCACTCTTGGCTCGTGGGCTGTTCATTGCGAGGAGTCAAGTCCAACTGCGTCTTAGTGTACATATATGCATGAATCAAGTCTATCTCTCTGCATCTAATCCTATTGGTCTTAGCAGCATTTGCTTTTTTATATCCCTGAACCTTTTTGCTTTCTGGCTCTTTTTTTCTCTCTCTTCTAGAATCATCAGATGGACTGCATAATCACATCTGCATGCTTCTTTTCCGTACTCCATACATACAAGATACACGTTTTACAAGAGGGGTATTCTTACAAGGCAGACCCCCGGCTATCATTAAAGACGTATATGATGTCACTTCTTTGGGGGGGCTGCCTGGGCCAAGCGGCCTTCATTAGCTAAAACCATACGGAGCCTTTATTTGGTTCTCTTGGCGTCGAGCTCGGCCTCGTACTTGGCGATCAGCTCCTTCCTATTTATGGGATTAGTCATATGACGATATAAACAAACGGGATGCCTCATTAATCTGGTGAGAGGGGAACATGATAAAGAAGAAGAAACTTACTGCAAGTGAGGAGGAGCAGGAGCATAGTGGCTGAACTCCATGCTGAATTCACCCTTGCCCTGTGTAGCGGCACGCAGCTGCGAGCTGAAGCCAAACATGGCGTTCAAGCTGCAGTCACAGGTCAGGACAAAGTCTTCGCTGCCAATTTCGGTATCGTTAATCGTCGCATTGCGCTTGTTCATCAACATGAGAATGTTTCCTTGGAATTCGTTGGGGGCGGTAATGGTGGTCTTCATCAGGGGCTCAAGGACCTGACCACCGGCCTCAGGGAAGGCCTTACGGAAGGCCATCTGGGTAGCCAAGCTGAAAGCGTAATCGGAAGAATCGGTGACGTGGGTCTGACCGTCGTTGATGATCATCTTGGAGCCAATAACGCGGTGGCCCAGCAGGGGACCCTTTTCACAGGCGAGCTCAAAGCCCTTGGAACAGGCAGACAGGAACTTGTCGGGAATGTGGCCACCGACAACCTGACTCTCGTAGTGGTTCTCATCCGGCTTGTCATTGGGCTCAATGTAGCCAGCAACTCGGGCAAAGTCACCAGGACCACCGCTCTGTCGCTTGAGGAGGTAATCGAAATCAGCACGGCGGGAAATTGTCTCACGGTAGGCGACACGAGGTTGGCCAGTGACACACTCGGTCTTGTACTCTCGCTTCAAACGCTCAACATAGACTTCAAGATGCAGCTCGCCCATGCCGGAAATGATGGTCTCCTCGCTCTCGGCGTCAACGTGGACACGGAAAGTCGGGTCCTCGCGCTGGAATCGGTTCATCGCCTTACTGAAGTTGTCGGCATCGCCAGAACGCTTGGGCTTGATCGACAGAGACATGACGGCATCAGGAACGAACATAGAAGACATAGTGTAAGGGAGACCACCATCGGTAAAGGTATCACCAGAGGCGCAGTCGACACCGAACACGGCGCAGATTTCACCAGCACCAACCTCGCTGACGTCCTCCATCTCGTTGGAGTGCATGCGAACAATACGGGGAATGCGGACCTTCTTATCAGTTCGGGAGTTGTACAGGTAGGTGCCCTTGCTAAGCGTTCCCTGGTAGACACGGATGTAGGTGAGTTGGCCATAGTTGTTCTCTTCGAGCTTGAAAGCAAGGCCGACAAAGGGCAAAGAGTTGTAGGGGACCAATTTGACCATCTCCTCTCCCTTGGACTTGTCCAGCGCAGTGTTTTCAATCTGACCGGGGTTAGGCAGGTAGTCGCAAACAGCATCCAGCATAGGCTGGATACCCTTATCGGCCAGTGCAGAACCCATCATGACAGGAGTGAACTTGAGGGCAGTCGTAGCGCGGCGAATAGCAGCCTTGATCTGATCGTTGGTGGGCTCCTGTTCATCGAGATACAGCTCGGCAATTTCGTCGTCAACATCAGCCAGCTTCTCAATCAGGACCTGTCGCTTCTCGGCGGCAAACTCCTGAAGATTGGCAGGGACCTGATCGCTAACTCTGACCTTGGTACCACGGGGACCTTCAAAGTACATAGCCTTCATCTCGATAATGTCAACGACACCCTCGAATTCGTCTTCCGCGCCAATGGGAATCTGAATGGCAGCCGCGGGAATCTTGAGCTTGGTGTTGATCTGTTCGACGGCCTTCCAGGGGTTGGCACCCATGCGGTCCATCTTGTTGACGAAGGAAATTCTGGGAACATCGTAGCGCTTCATTTGCCGATCAACCGTAATCGTTTGAGACTGAACACCGCTGACAGCACAGAGAATCATGACGGCACCGTCGAGCACGCGCAGAGCACGCTCGACCTCGATGGTGAAGTCAATATGGCCGGGAGTGTCGATCAAGTTGACATGATACAATTCTTCCTTTCCGTTTACCGTTTTCTTCCAGTCGCAGAATGTAGCCGCAGACTGAATAGTGATACCTTTTTCTCGTTCCAGTTCCATAGAGTCCATCTTGGCGCCGACGGCATCCTTGCCTCGAACCTCGTGGATTGCCTTGATTCGACCAGTGTAGAAGAGAACTCGTTCCGTTACCGTAGTTTTGCCACTGTCAATGTGTGCCTAAATTTTCATTGTCTTAGTTTCTTATTCTTTTGCTCTATTTCGTTGCGCCGTTAACAATCGGAAGGGATATCGTACCGCAATACCGATGTTCCGAACTCTTTCGAGACGTTGAGCCTCTGCAGGATCCATATTGGCGGCAACATATTCGGGAGTCAGGCTGGCAGCATCATTCTGTGCTTTTTTCAAACTGTATCTCAAAAAGTCAGCCTTTTGTTTTCCAGTTCCATATAGCACAACACACAAGCTTAAAAAGCTCAATGCAATTAGGTGCAGAATGTGTGGTCCTTACGCTTCCTGCGCAGCACTACATCGCTGAGACGATCCGCTGAAAGCTCGCAGCTGGCTTTGGAAAGCCAAGGGAAGAATCGCAGCCTGGAAATTGCGAGCTCCAGAAGCTGCCTTCTGGGCATCCCCAAACAGATGGCAATTAAGCCATCTGGCAGTCCCAAATGCCCTCATGGTGCAAGCTTGTCCACGGGCAAAGTGGGTGTTTGGCACTGAAGATCGGCCATCGGCTTAATGGCCGCATTGAAACTTTTTTTTTTCTTAGTCTGTCAGGGTCCCTCCAATTGGCTCGCCTCCTCACGTGCTTACGCAAATCGGACCACCACCACCACAGTGTTTCGGAATAGTTGCTACTATTATTACTACTGAATTATACTCAATTACGGCCGGAGTAAAATGCTCCAAGTTCTTGTTGTAGAAGGATAATGATATTGATTTTTTGTAACATTTATAGTCTAAGCTGCATGTCTATGTGCACTTATGTACCTTAGGTATCTGAACGCTCTTTTGTAGCGAATGCTCGAGAAGCCGGCCTCCTCAACTCCAGCGGTGCTTGCTAGTATGGAAAAAAATAAATAAAAAATAAAAAATCCCTATTATACCAAATGCGCCCTAGAATCATCCCAAAAGTCATTAAAAGCACTACTAGGTAGAGCGTGTCGAAGAGATTGGATGACAATGCAAGTTTACAGCCAGCCAATGCCGAAAATGGCGCTTCCAAGGAGGGTGTAGCCGAGGGTCAAGCCAACAACAATCGCTCCAGGGCCGGAAAAGGCGCTGGTCAAAGGGGCAGCGTTGTCGTTGGACTGGAAGCCACTAGCAGCAGACAAGCCGGATCCCGTTGATGAGGAAGGGCCAGACTTGCTCTGGTTGGGGGCGCTGGTGGCGGACGGGATAGGGGCGCCACTGCTGGCGAAAGCAACAACGTTGGTCTTAGTGGAGTTGAAGCTTGTGGGAGCAATCGCAATCTCGTTGTTGACCAGGTCGTAGACAACAAATGCAGAGCGAAGGAAAGTATCACCCAGCAGGTAAGGGGCTCCAGTCGTGTTCTGGATACCAAATTCGCAAACAGACTGGCCTTGGTTGGGTCCAGAGGAAAACTTGGGCGCAGGACCACCGCTAAAGAGGTCGAGGGCAAGCTCGGCCATGCTGACGTTGATCTTGGGACCTTGGGGACCGGCAAAAGTGAATGAGAAGTGCCCATTAATATTTCGGATTGAGCAAGGAACAACAGCCAAGCCAAATTCCTCGTTGTAGCTTGCGCCAACTTCCTTCCATGCCTCCTCGGCCATGTCCTGCGGCAGATAGGTCAAGGTCGTTCCCGAATCCAGAACGGCGACCAGGGTGCCCTCGTTCGTGCTGAGAGTATCGGTTCCTGAAGGGCTTGTAGCTTGCACCTCATAGAGCTCAACTGCGAACTCTGTGAAGACATTGCTGTTATCAGCACGGAGAATGTTGATCTTGGTCAAATCGCCCTCGTACTTTTCCGTGTCAATGCCACCAAACAGGATGGAGCCCGTGCTAGCATCAAGGTCGTTTAGCCACAGACTGTATGCGACGGTGTTGATTAGCTTCTCCTTTTGCAAGACAACCGGAAGATTCGGGTAGGTGGATCGCGTTGTGCCGAGAGAAGCTTCATCGTTGACATAGCCGACTCCGATTAGGCCATTGGCGATGGACGAGTCCAGGCCAAGACCCATGGTCAGGTTGGAGACAGTCACGCCGCCGATATGAAAGTCATCTTGGAAGTAATCGCCCTTGGAAAATGTGTTATCGACATAGGTAATATCGAAGTCGCCTTGTCCAACATCGACGAAGGTGCTGGATTTATCAGAGTTGACTATAAGCAATTGTCAGTTGAGTGTAAGTTAAAAAGCATAAAATAGCTTGGATGACTCTACTGACAGCTTCCGAAGGTGCATCCAGGATTCCTCTGTGATACTTCGGTACAGATGGCGGCCGATGAAGCAGGCACCCAGACATCACTACTGCCTGTGTCGAGCTGAAGGGTTATGTTTTGAGGAGGAGTGCCAACCTCGACGTTGAGGAAATATCCGCCCTGGACCTGTTGGTTTGAAAGAACGCCATTGACGGTGGTGGCTCGGCGGCTTAGGTCTCTCAGGAGCGGCCCGTCTCGCTTCTCGATATCGAACTGGACGACTTGCGCCTGGGCGGCAGAAGCCAGGGCTATGCCCGCAGTGGCCAGGGGTGAGGCCTTCATGATGCGAAGTTATAGAATAATACTCGGCTGCGATGAGGTGAGGTGTTGAAGAATTTTGTACGCAGTCTTGAATCGTATATCACAAGACTCAGGGGAGAGTGGCCGTGCGTCTCCTGAGTAATATAAGTACGCCGTGGGTCAAGGCAATATAATAGGACAATGCCAAAGAAGGAATACTATGATAGGTATTTTCAAATAAAGAAATGCACTCAAAATATAAAGAAAAATCAAACAAACGGCAAAAACCAAAAAAAAAGACTTCACGACGCTCAATAGGGCTCCAGGACTCTATTATAAATGGCACAAGGCAGAGCGGATTCCAGCGTGGCTGTGTGAAATGAGACCCGTGGCCGGCGCTGCTGAAACAGGAGAAGCTGCAGCGGCAAAGCGTCGTCATTAGCGCCCATGGGGTGGATGCTGGGCCGGCAGAGACAGGCGCTGGGCCCATGCCGAACGGCCGAGCGTGTGGCAGGACAACGCGCGAGCGGACTGGACGGCTCTGCCAGTGACGACGACAGCCTCAGATTTCCCCGGGAAGATGGAACCCTTTTTTGTTCCATTGCTTCTTCTCCTCGTGGCCTTGAGATTTTGAGTTTCTTGGCTGTGCCTCTTCTTCATCCGTCGGCCTGTCCGTCTGTCCGCACCCGTGCTGCTCGCATTGGCGGTACTGCAAATACTCCTAGGCAGTGTAAAATAATCGTGCAATTAGCTGGATGATTACAGCCGCTCCATACCGCCACACGTAATACGGGCTGTGAGGTACCTTTGCAGCACATATTCCTACAGAACTGGAGTACATAATGCTAGTACTGCTATTAGCCCTCTTACGGGCAGGGCTCTGCGCCGCCAAGACAGCTGCAAATTACCTCTCATTCGTTTATCACACGCACGGACAGAGCACATGAAGAAAAGAAAAGAAAAAACAATGGCAGCCTGCGGTTGTAAAAATAGCACTTTTGCTGGGGCTGAGGCTGAGGCATTGGATTCCAACTGACTCTTGCCTAATGCGGCGCGCCCGCGCTACGTGACAGATACGGGTCTATGCGCCACTCTTACTGGCTGCTATTCTGCCCAGTGTGCAAGTAGGCTCCGAGCTTCTGCAGCGCTTCTGCCAGCACGGCCGATGATCCAGCGTAGCCGACTCTTACATAGCCCGCAAAGTCTTCGCCCCGTCCAAAACAGTGAGATCCGGGCACGAAAAAGACTTTGGTCTTGTCCAGCACGTCGCGGCAGAAGGCCACATCATCCACCGGTTTCCCCTCCGTGCGGAACTGCACAAATGCCGTTGTTCCCGCGGTTGGCGCCACCCAAGAGCACATTGTCCGATGCTGCTCCACGAAGGCCTTGACCATGCCGGCGTTGCGCTTCGCCATCTCTATATTTCGCTTTAGCAGCGGTCCGCGCACAGCCGGCGACAGCGCATAGCTTGCCACCTGGTCGTCCAGCTGCGAGACGCTAATTGCGGTGTAATGGCGGGCCTCGGCAAGCCTCTCGATGATGGCTTTGTCTTTTGACGCAATCCAGCCCACTCTGATGCCTGCGAGAGAGTATGCCTTGGACAGAGATCCGGTCACAATGGCCTTTTCGTATCCCAGATCTGCCACCGATGGCGGCAGATTCGGGTTATCTTCTATTCCGTCGTGAAACAGCGGCCGGTAGACCTCGTCAGACAGCACAATCATGTCTCTAGCCTTGGCAAAGTCCACGATCTTGGCGATGAGATCTCTTGGGATGGGTACCCCGGTAGGATTGTTGGGATTGTTAATTACAATCATCTTTTCATTTGCGGGGAGGTTAGCGTGAAACAAATGCAGAATGCACGGCCTGTGCCTTGCGAACCTTTGTGTTTGCTTTGGCGAGCTGCTCCAACTCGTCCATGTCAGGCAGGAAGCCATTATCGGGATGTAAGCGCCATAGAGAGACTTCCGCCCCAAGGCTTTCGGGGACAGAAAAGAGCTGTTGGTAGGTGGGATATACACAGATGACATGGTCTCCGGGGCCGACCAAGCCGTAGAAAACTAAAAAGTTGGCTGCAATTGCGCCTTGCGTGATGAGAACATTGTCGCTCGACACCTGCTCCCCTTCGTACAGAGCCGCGATGCGTTCCCTCAAGGTTGACGATCCGCGAATGGCCCCATACGTGAGGATGGTGCTAGTCTGAAGCGGGTTCGCAGCCTTGTCATTTGATAGCTGCACCAGCTCGTCAATGGAAACGGATTCGACGCATGTCTCAGCAATGTTTAGAACCCCCGGCGTTGTTTCATAAGTGTCCATCCACTGCTCTACCTCAAACCGTTCGAAGCGCACCATGGTTGATTGGCAGTAATGCAGCAGTCCTGATACTCTGATAGATGGTGTTTGTTAGTTCTTGATATGTTATGCAATGATTCATTCATGCCCGGCAGGAGAGGGAACAGGTTTCTCTTTAAAGAATCCAGTCCAATTACAAGCACTCGTTGGTCACTGAGCCCGAGATGGGCTGCTGGTTAAAGACAGAGCCCCATGTGGGGCAATGCAAGCGACTATCGGAGAATATGATGAAGGCGCGCCTTATTGTTCAGTAGTAGGCAAGGGGTTTTGATGATTGGTTGTGATCCATACATCTGCTGCCTAGGTAGGATAGACTATCGGTCGGTTAGGAAAGGCTGTCGAGATCGGCACTATCCACTAAAGTAGTGTGCTACATCTGAGGAGCTGTCAATCACCATCACCATTGATGCTGAAATAGTACGACAATCAAGAATTAAGGTGACATGCTCAAGAGTTGCAATAGTATTCCGGTGTAAATCCAGATCACAACTCAAAAGAAATAACAATATCATATCCAACAAGATGCTGTTGGCTTTAGTTGCTTGTGGAGGTGTAAGCAAGATATCATGACAAGCTATAGGTTAAGTGATATGAGCTCCCATCTATATCCTGTAGGACAGCAGGGAACGCGGAGTCGTGAGAAAGCGAGAAGTGCGCAATTTCAATCTCACAGTCCAACGTAATTCCAGCATTGCGGTGCAGTTGTGAGCATGAAGTAATGCATCTGTAATTTGGGAGCACACAGCGATATCGCATCTAATGCTAATGCCAAGCAGCATAGACCCCAGGCATCTCTCCAGCGATGCGCAAAGTCACATGGTGCCTATGTTACAGGGTATTTTGTTGGGGTTGGCTGACTGCGGAGCCTTTCTACCGTGAATTCTCCCATTAGCACACAGCTTAGTGCTGGAGTCATAGTGCCGGCTCGAGCTGGCTGCCTGGCCTTTTAGCCTAGAAGCGGGCTGCATCATCATGCTCGCAGTATGGAGCAGCGCAGATAGAGTCCATGAGTCCATGATTGCATTTCGTTGAGATTTGACGTAAAAGCTTGTAGAAAATACGCGTAACCAAGGTACTCAGGAACCACGATTGTACCAGCAAGGTACGGGCAGCAGCCCCAATTTGTACAAGCTCTGCCATACTGATCGTCACCACGTGCCCTGTAACGCTCGGCGGCTCAGCAGGTTCAAAGAAGCTCCCGCGCTGCAGCACGACGCTGCGGAGGCCGTACCAATGACAAGGCGGGGTTTTGGGTTGCCCCAGACCACCGATGACGACCTGGTTTCGCGCCAGGAACCAGGCCGCGGTACGTACCCGGCGCCAGGTCGGCCACCCTCTCAGCGCTGCTGTTCTTTTGTCTCGATCATCGAACCATCGAAACAAACCATCGACTCTGCCATTCTGAGCGCTGAACCCGCACGCGCTCATCGTCATGGCGCCTCTCAGCTGTCGAGGTCTGCTCGTCGGGCTCGTGGCTCTCCTGCCCTCCCTGACGGCGGCCTACGCCAACTCCAGCTACAATGTCGACGCTCTGCGAGCCCAGTTCGCCCTCATGGATGACCGCCCCAAGGATTGTCCGCCATGGTAGGAGATGCACTGCAGTGGCCATCCGATGGCATAGCGACGACCTTACTGATGAAAACTTTGCAGCTTTAACTGTCTCCTACCCGCCCATACCTGCGCGCAGTACGCAGGCTGCAACGAGTTCAACGGAAAATGCGACTGTCCTGATGGGTTCGGCGGTGACGACTGTCTCGAGCCATGTATGTTCATGAATCGCTCACCCAATGCTATCTTGTTTCTATTAGGCACTGGAGCAGCATCGTTATCTATATTGAAGCATCTGCTAACTGACGCTTCTTTCGCTTAGTGTGTGGTTCTCTTGGGCGCGGCAAAGACCGACCGATGCGATCGGGCTCTTCTTGCGAATGCGACGAAGGCTGGACTGGCATCAACTGCAATGTCTGCACAACGAACCAAGCTTGTAATGCCCTGATGGAGACCGGCAGCGGAGGTGTCTGCTACCAGAATGGCGAGCTCGTCAAGTACAACAACCAGGTCTGCAGAGTCACTAACAAAAAGATTGCCGACTTGCTTGGACAGCAAAAGCCCCAAGTCACATTTACCTGCAAAGAGGAGGAAGAAACCTGCGACTTTCAATGTTGGTTCTCTGTGCCCCTTGTTCTGCCTCTATATACCTGCTGACAGCTCTCCCTCTAGTCTGGATCGATGAAGTTGAATCTTTCTATTGCCATTTGTCGGATTGTGCATCTGGTGCCCAGTACGGCAGCGATAAGAACACCACAGCATACAAGTGCGATCACATCAGCTGTAGTTGTATCCCTGGCCGTATGATGTGCGGCAAGGATGGTTCGCTCGACCTTACCGATTTTCTGGACCAAGCAGTTAATGGCCCTGGCCAATTTGAATGTACTCAAAGGGGCGGCGGTGCCCATGATTGTGCTTTCAAAGAGCCCGCAATGGACGATCTCATGACCAGCTTAATCGGCGATTCTAGTATCCTTCTAGACTGCCAAGCTGGTGAGTGCTTGTACGAGACTGAAGTGCCAGGTTATCACCGTCCGGTTAAACAGATCAACACGCCCCTCATTGCTGGCGTTATCGGAGGATCTTCGCTCTTCTTGGCAGCTGTCATCATAGGAACGTGGTATTTGTCCCGCCGCAGATTGCGTTACGGAGCGATTCGCCTGGAGGATTCCGACGACGAGAGTACCAAGCTTATGGTGGATCATAAGCCTGCGACCCTCTTCTTCCAAAATGTCGCCTATTCTCTCAATGGAAAGAATATCTTGACTGGGATCCAAGGAGTTTGCCAACCAGGGGAGGTGACTGCCATCATGGGAGCTTCTGGCGCGGGAAAGACAACGTTTCTGGATATCCTTGCTCGAAAGAATAAGCGTGGCCATGTTAGCGGAGACTTTTACGTCAATGGCGAAAAGGTCAATGATGCCGAATATAGAAATGTGGTTGGTTTCGTTGATCAGGAAGACACCATGCTGCCCACGCTTACCGTTCATGAGACTATCCTCAACAGCGCTCTGCTGAGACTTCCCCGGGACATGGGCCGTGCTGCCAAGGAGCAGAGAGTTTTTGAAGTTGAGAAAGAGCTAGGAATCTATCACATTAGAGACTCTCTCATTGGTTCCGAGGAAGGAAAGGGCCGTGGAATCTCTGGTGGTGAGAAGAGACGTGTGGGAATTGCCTGCGAACTGGTCACCAGCCCCTCCATCCTCTTCCTCGATGAGCCGACTAGTGGATTGGACGCTTACAATGCGTACAATGTCGTTGAATGCCTTGTCACCATGGCCAAAAACTACAAGCGAACCGTCATATTCACCATCCACCAACCTCGCTCCAACATTGTTGCTCTTTTTGATAGGCTCATCTTGCTGGCTCAGGGCAAATTGGTTTACTCTGGACTCTTTTCGGAATGCCAGCCATATTTTAATGATATTGGCTATGAGTGTCCCCCGGGCTTCAACATTGCCGACTATCTTGTGGACCTCACTATGCATGCGAGTAGCAACCAGACGGCAGATGATGGACGAATTGATGCCGACGGTGAAAGTGTAGGCCCAAGCAGTACGCGGGCTGTCAAATCCGTTGCTAGCACCACTATTGGAAGTGCTGGCGAGGCTAGTGCCGAGCCATCGTTACGACCTAAGGGCCGACGTCGCGATTCAGTCAAAGTACGACAGGAACGAGAGCTCTTTACGCGAAGAAAGGCCCCTGGCACCGCCGCATCTTCAGATGCCGGAGGAGATAACCAAGATGGCTATCGGCTCCAGAACAACCCTGGAAGCTCTCTGCCTAGCTACCACTCGGATGACCCTCACGACCTACCCCCTCCGGCTATGACGGGAACTGACCTTGATATTATCACTCGATCTTTTGCCAAGTCCCATATTGCCGTCTCTATCCGCGACGACATCCAGCAAGCAATTAGTGGAGCCGAAGCGGCAAATGGATCAAATACAAACGGATATGCTGCAGAAGGGCCAAACATCTATACTAGCGCTGTTGGAAAAGGATACGCTCGGATTGGATACCTGCGCCAGTTTATTATCATCTCTGGAAGAACTTGGAAGAATCTTTACCGCAACCCAATGCTTATGCTCACGCACTACGCAATCGCTATTATCTTGGCAGTATTCTCCGGATACTTGTTCTACGGCCTCACTGATGATATTCCTGGCTTCCAGAATCGCCTTGGTTTATTCTTCTTTTTACTGGCTCTCTTCGGTTTCAGTACTCTAACAAGTCTCAATGTATTTGCCAGCGAGCGACTCCTCTTCACTCGAGAGCGAGCCAACGGCTATTATTCCCCGGCTACTTATTTTGCCGCCAAGGTCCTGTTCGATATTATTCCTTTGAGAATCATTCCGCCGATTCTCATGGGCTCCATCATCTACCCAATGACCGGCTTAGTGCCAGATTCGGCACACTTCTTCAAGTTTATGCTGGTTTTGGTCCTATTTAATCTGGCAGCAGCAGCCATCTGTCTGTTCATCGGCATTGTTTGCAAGGACGGTGGTGTAGCCAACTTAATTGGTAGTTTGGTGATGCTGTTCAGTCTCCTCTTCGCTGGCTTCCTCCTCAATCACGATGCCACGCCAAAGGGTGCTCTGTGGCTCCAGACTCTCTCTATTTTCCACTACGGCTTCGAATCGCTCATCGTCAACGAAGTAATAGAGCTTACGCTGGTAGACAAAAAGTACGGCCTTGATATTACCGTCCCTGGCGCCGCTATCCTTAGCTCCTTTGGATTTCAAAACGGCGCCCTTTGGTCCGATATTAGAAACCTTGGTATTTTTGCCGCCTCTTTCGTCGTTCTCGCCTATGCCGCGATGCACATTTTGCTTGTCGAGAAGCGATAGAAGAGCGGCTTAGATTTAACCCAGAATGCGAAGAAGCATATTTGTGCAGGTTACGACATGTACATACTCATTTCACGCAGAGTAAGCCCCTGGGAATTTTGCACAATTGGCGTTATGGTTGGGGAGCATATTTTACCCTTTTTTGACTTTTTGCGTGTATCTATGGCGATAGTTTTTGGGCATTGGCAGAGTACTCCGTTTGGGCTTATTCAACGCCAATGGTCCCTTTTCTTCGTGATTGATACAATTGAGAAACCATTTTGACTAGCATAGCTTGAACTGTGTTTGATTCGTGAAGCGTAAATGTGAATTTTTTCCAAGTGTTTCTGACATATAATACATGCAATGCGCTGTATGGGCGCATGATATTCTAATTTTTTTTTACAAGAAAAATTCTCGATATCGCTACTCCATTTTGCCTCCTGTAAACTCCTCAGCAATCCTCTTCTGCCTCTTAACGGAGCGATCATATTCGGACTCATAATAATCCATGAGCTTAGTTGAATTTCCAGTCGTGGTTTCCAGCATATTAGCAATGGAGGGAGGCTTTCCGTAGATACCCCAAGCGTTTTCAGTGGTGCCATAGCGTTGGAAGTATTGGCTTTGTTTTCTGAAGTAATCCTCGCTGAAAATCTCATCAATCTCAGCCTTGAGCTCGCTCTCCTGGACGATGAAGTTGGAGGCGTTAATGTACAGCTCCATGAGGGCATCCCGTCGAGCTTCATATTTGGCTTTCTCTTTCTTCTGGACCTTGACCTGGCTGCGTTGGGCACGGGAAAAGCGATCTGGGTCGGGGTATGTTTTGGTGTCCAGAATAGCATCCAGGACAGTGCTTCGCGTGAGCCGGTCGTCCTCTCTTTCGGGAGCAGCAGCAGCCTCGTTGTTCTCCTTGAACTTGCGGCTTACGCGGGCGTTTCTAATCGCGTCGCTCTTCTCGCGGCGTGTATAGAGTGCCTTCAGACCTTGCTCCAGATTGGTTCTTCGGGTCTCGGCCATCTCTCGCTTCCATCTCTGAGATTCGTTTTTGGGTTCTCGCGCATTGGCAGACCTCGGCGCTGTCTTGTTGATATAATCGGGCTTGATTTTGCGATCGCCTTCTGATCGAGGGAACACTTGCCGCGGTACTGGCAGTGAACCTCTTACTCGGGGTGGCTTGGCTTCGTCGGTTTGAGACTGAGGAGGGGAAGGAAGTCGGATGTAAGAGGGAGATTCGGGCGGGACGGCATTGGAGAGAATCGCCGGGGTTGTTGAGAAGCTGCGTGAAGTAGACGACAATTGCCGAACTACTGGCCTGAGGCAGTTGCCTGCAGAATAGAGCGACATTTTGAACTGAGCTGCGCTGCGAATTGAGACTCACTGCCCACGCACGAGGTGGTGTGCGATATCGACTTACAGAAAATTGACAAACCTGCGCAGCTCGGATTAACCAATGCCGAGCTTCCGCTGTACCCCTGTTTTGCTTAAATAAGTTGGCCAGCCACAGCCTGCAGAGATGTGGGCTAGTGGGGTCCTCTGAGAAAAAAAAAAAAAAAAGTTCGTGATAAGTAGCTGCAGCCACATTTTTTTTTTACCTTCTTTGTTCTCCTTACTTCCTCCCAAGATCTTTGTGCTTGCTAGCAAGCCAAAAACTTCATCATGGGTACCGGAAAGAAGGAAGCCGCCCGGCGAGTGCGCCAGGGCAAAACTGGTGACGGGATGGGCAATGTTCGCGTCAAGGGCGAGAACTTCTATCGGTATGTGCAGCAGTGCCTGATCTAGTTTGCGACGATGGATGCTGACCAATGTGCGTGAAGCGATGCGAAGAAGGTGAAGCTCGTGAACATGTACAAGGATGGCAGGGCTCAAAGAGACGCGGACGGGAAAATTACAAAGGCTGCGAGCTTCCAGTCAAGAGACATCCCTAACGCTCGAATCGAGCCAAATCGCAAGTGGTTCACCAACACTCGCGTTGTCTCCCAAGACACCCTCACAGCCTTCCGTGAGGCCATGGCTGAAAAGGCCAAGGATCCTTACCAGGTTCTGCTCAAGTCAAATAAGCTTCCCATGAGCCTTATTCACGACGGAGGCAAGGACACCACCAATGGCATCAAGCAACACAAAGCCAAGATGACCATTGAGACATCGCCGTTCGCGGGTGTCTTCGGACCCAAGGCCCAGCGCAAGCGTGTCAAACTTTCAGTCAGCACTGTCAATGACCTTGCTGATGACACCGAGAAGAGCATGGAGACTTATGAAGAGCGCCTGGAGCACAACAGGCTTCTGAGTGGAAACTCTGGCAATGATGGCGAGTCTGAGTCACTTACTATGGCCATCGAACCTGTGTTTGATAAGGGCCAGAGTAAGCGTATCTGGAACGAGCTGTACAAGGTCATCGACTCTTCAGATGTTGTCATTCACGTTCTTGACGCCAGAGATCCTGTTGGAACTCGATGCAGGAGTGTTGAGAAGTACCTCAAAGAAGAGGCACCTCACAAGCACCTCATCTTTGTTCTCAACAAGTGTGACTTGGTTCCTACTAGCGTTGCGGTAAGTTGCTATTTATTTCTTGCTCTTCTTTTCCTCGTTCTATATCAATTTCCATCTTTTGGCTATATGCCCCCAATGAATCCTGTCAGGACACCTCGCATTATTCCCCGTGGAGGACCGTCTGTTACAACATTGGGAGATCGATTGCAATCTCGACTGTCTCAGCTTCGGCTGCAGGCTGATATGGTGCCGTTTTGGTTACCTATCAAGAGAAGGCTGTATGTCTGATGAGTTGAAGCCTTCCTTCGCCCTTGCTGGCATCCAATGGAGCTTCTTAGTGAAGACACGCACATTTCTATATCTTTTCTTTTCTTTTTATTAATTTTTATCATTTACATTTTCACCTCTTAATGTTCTCGTCTAACTTGAGAATAGGCTGCATGGGTACGAGCACTCTCTAAAGAGGTTCCTACGCTTGCTTTCCACGCAAGCATAAACAACTCGTTCGGAAAAGGATCTTTGATCCAGCTGCTGCGACAATTTTCTGCTCTTCACACAGATAGAAAACAAATTTCTGTCGGTTTGATCGGTGGTCCGAATACTGGGAAGTCCTCTATTATCAACACTCTGTCTAAGAAGAAAGTCTGCACTGTGGCCCCTATTCCTGGAGAGACCAAGGTGTGGCAATATGTCAGCTTAATGAAGCGTATCTACCTTATTGACTGCCCTGGTATCGTGCCCCCATCAAGCACTGATACACCAACTGACCTCGTCCTGCGGGGCGTGGTGCGTGTCGAAAAGGTGGAACATCCGGAGCAGTACATTGATGCGCTACTGAGTCGTGTTAAGCAGAACCACATGGAAAAGACCTATGACATCAAGGGATGGCGAAACGGAACCGAGCTTCTTGAGCTTCTTGCTCGGAAAGGAGGTCGTCTGCTCCGCGGAGGAGAGCCTGACCTGGATGGCGTAGCGAAAATGGTGCTAAATGATTTCATGAGGGGCAAAATTCCCTGGTTCACCCCAGCTCCCAAACTAAGTGAAGAGGATGAGGAAGAGGGAAGTGGCAACGTCAATGGCCGCCGTGGCAAGCTGGGTGAGATGCCTCGGAAGCGACCCGCTTCCGAGACATTGGAAGAAGCTGAAGAAGCCAACGCCGAAATCCCCGGAGAGAAAGCTGACGGGGATGAGTCCTCGGATAGTGAATTTGAGGGATTGGGCAGCGACACTGAAGAGGCCTTGTCAAGGAAGCCTTCTTTTGGTGCTACTAGCGGAGCTCAAAGCGATGCTGAGAGCAATTCAGACGATGTCTTGTCTGTTAACGACCTGAGCGATGACGACACCCCTAAGGAAGCTACTCCCGTTACCCAGATCTCATCTAACAAGCCTGGTCGGTCCAACAAGCGACAACGTCGGTGAACAAGAGAGAGGAAGTAAGACCTTATTGATCCGCATTTGAGAATAGCAGTTTGAACTCTCAAACAAACTCAAATGATACAATAAGCACTCTATTCTTAGCAGAGACTGTCTATGCTACTGCTCCCTTTTGCGGCCTTCGGGCTCCGTTGCGAGCAGAAGATTGTTTTGGCGTCAAGACACCATTAGCCGCAATAAGCTGTTAGCTAAGATCAGCGCATCTGAGGATATATTGCCTAGGGCAGCACAAAAAGGCCCGCGATATCCGAGCTGGCAATGTTCTGAACAAATAAGCATTCACCAGTCAAAGCAATCGATCACACACCAAAATCGCGATGACAGTTTGCGTGGAGTGTATTCTAAGTGGCCCTCCCTGCCATGTGGATTCAAGGGAGCTTTGTACAGAAATGGAAAGCTCCAGATGTCAGAGCGCAGGGATCTAAGCAGAGTGCGCTCCTCAGAGACGTCATTTAGGATGTGCCAAGCTTTTGCGAAGCAACCCTCTACGACTTCGCTAAGAAGCTAAGAGGCCTTCGATCGTGAGCTGTGTACCGTGGTCCGCTCTAAGCAGGTTGGCCGACCTCCGAACTCATCGTCTCGTCCAAATCGGCTACTCATGATGAGAGAAACGCCGGAGTTGAGATAGCCCCGCAGAAACGCGCTGATCAATCATGATCACGATCACTCGGGTGGGCAGGAAAGTAAACAGGCATCTTTAAGCACTGAGGTTACAACTGTCTGACATGGCGAACCTGATTTAGCCAAGTCCAAATAATACCAACCAATAAATTAATATCTATCATTTTGAACGGAGCCGTCGTGACTGTGATTTTAGTGTCCAATGTCTTAACTCAAGAGGAGTTTTCTTTGTGTAGGGGGTTCTAGTTCTAGTCCCCCCTGCAGTGCGGATTGGGTTGACTCGCACGGCAGAAGAAGCTGGGCTAGCATGTTACAGAAGAGAAGCTACTATGGTGACGTTTGTACTCTGTACAGCCACTGCAAGCTACCCGAACCAGATCGAGGTTGAAGGAAACCTTGTCCTGAGCTATCCTTTCCAGATACGAGCTTTCTCCAAGATCTCGTTGTGCAACCATGAACTCATCTGTTTTGAGCTGAACAAAGCGGATCGTCGGTAAGTCGGCTAAGATGTCCGCGGCTGGCCAAATCAGAACTTAGTGACAACTCTAACCCTTTTTCAATCAGGGATCTGCCTGTCAAAAAAAGCTCAGTCGAGGAGGATTCGAATTAGTTGGTTCCACTGCTTCTACTTCATGTGGACTGTTGCCTATTGCCATGCATGGCCCATATAATGAGAGAAAAAAAGGTATTACTTGCTTGGTACTGCGGCTGTTGGTCGTCGGCTCTAACGGCTGCGCTATCACGGAAATGTAAGACATATTGCCACTGTTGAGTACTCGGGCGATGGTCGTGGCTCTTGCGGATTGGCCTTGTTTTAGCTTATTCGGTGAAGCTGAGCGCTTTCTCTCTCGTTATATCTTTACTGGGAGGGGGCCGAAAGGATTCGAGAACTTAGAGGGGCGCACATCTCCGGCAGTTTGGATGGGATGATGAGAAATGCGCAAGGCGTTTTCTCGTATTCCGAAGGAAGTGGTGAGGTCAATGGTGGGAATTTTTAGCGGTGGTGATCTTTTTCCAGGCCACTTTTTCGATGATGATGTCCTCTTTGATGTGCATGTGGTCTGCGTGAGTGAGGTAAGAGGCATCGTGGAGTCGGTGGCTTGAATGAGGAGATTTCGGAAGGCTGGGTATGGACGAGATATGACATGGGAGACCCTCGCCTTTTTTTGTGTCTATAAAATGATGGTCCCATTCCATCATTTTCTTCTATCTTGTTCCTTATGAACGATAACCTCTTCTCTCAAAGCAATTGTTCGAGAAACTTTTGAGAGGTAGCTATCCGCCTTTGTGGATAGCTTCATTTACATCCATATAATACCTATTACACGGTTGATACCACACACAAGCAAAACGTTTCGCCAATCATGTTATACTCTCTACTTGCTCTTGGTCTCGGTACGGCCTTGACTGAAGCCGCCGTTGTGCGGACTTCTGGCTGCCAGTTACACTTTACAGCTTCGGGAGCCATATCTGGCCCTGTTGGCGAGATCTCATCTGGTCAGGTGCGAGCCGGTAGCGGTGTGAGCTCGACAACTTTCACCCTGCAGGGAGGTCAGCTCTGGGATAACAAGGGCCATGGCTGTTGGTGGACTCGTACGTTTTGCCCTTCTGTGTTTCTTCCTTGCGGCTTCGTATTTGCGAGACACGCATATGCATATGCTTATACGTATATGCACGTGTGACTAAATATGTCTTGGAATTGTGGTCTCCATGCTGACGAATGAATGTGAGACAGCACCTACACATGTCCTCCAGTGCGACAACAACCAGAATCCAGACAATGGATTCAAGGTAGGATGCGACGGCTCTGTCTCGTATAACGGACAGACGGAGTTCTGGGAGTGCCAGACAGGAGAGAGTGGCCAATATAACGTCTATCTGAATGGAGGACAGGGTGTCAACTGCCACCAGATTACTCTCAAGGCTGATAATTGTCACTCTGGATGCCCGCCGCCTCCTCCTCATTTTACTCCACCACCTCGTCCAAGGACTTGCCCGGCCAACCTCAACGGACCTTATGAGTTCCCTCATCTCATCATCCCCGTGGACGAGTCCAATCCCAACCACGCCCCAGGAACGTCCTACTTTGGCGAAGTTTCCAGCAGTGTCTCTTCCATCTTCAACTTTGACATCCCCAGTGGCGATAAAGGCAAGAGATGCAGCCTCGTATTCCTCTTCCCGCAGCAGAAGGATCTCACGACCTCATCCTTCAACTTTACCGGCTCGGGGGCCTTAGACTTTGCCTGGCTGAGCGAGCCTGCCAACCAGGGCACGACGTACAACAACAAGCCAGGCACGAAGCAGGATTTCGGAACAACTACGGTGTCTCCAGGTAACAACTACGTGATCTCGACGTTTGCCTGCCCCGCTGGAGAGACGGTTGCGTTTGAGATCTCGGATGCGAATGGTGGAGGCACTACGTTTAGATATTTCCAGGATTATAACCCGGCGCCTATTGGGTTGTATATCAGGAAATGCTAAATGGAGCTGATAATATTTATACTAACAAAAAATAAGAGGAAAATATGGGACAGAGAGGTGTAATGTGTGGTGGGATGGATACCGTGTTTGATGTCAGTTGGCTTGAAGGTTACGCATATTTGATGATAATAATGATGAGTCACTCCCTTAAAGGTAGTTAAGCTTTTGTATATGCACTTTTGATTAATTTAATTCATTGATATTAAGGATTTGTTGCATTATATGTGTGTGAATGCGGGAAGAATTGACGTTATTTCTTAGGTCTTAGGTGAGGTGAATTATGGAGGGGATTTTCTAGAGATTCTATATACATGCCCAGCAACGGCGAGACTTGTAGGCCTATGTCAAATCTGGATAAGTAAGCCATTTAATGAAGAATGCGGAAGTAGACCTATCGTCTTTTATGCATCTTAAGGCGCGCAATTCGTCGAGATGTAACCTCGTATCGGTCAGTTAGAAGAGGCTCGTTTGACAAGCCAATTGCAGCCAAACGAATATTATGCTGCAATGATGTATCAAAGAAGATCTTCTAGAAATATGTAAATATGGTCAGCCAAAAGGAAATTGTATTATTCGACATTTCATAATAACTCACATATTCCACACATATACTGAAGTATATAGATGGTCGAATATATGCCTTGCGCTACTGAAAATTATACTTACCACGACAAGTACAGCTGGTGCAAAATATCACAAATGACTAGTAGTATCGGATGATTATCTGCATCGTATTTGTGATTAAATAACCGAGAAGAGAACGAGGTAGGATGGGGACGTTCATCCTCACTCGTTCAGATGGTTGAGCCTTTTGGCGAGGTTGTAGGCGGTGGATCAGCAGTGGGGACTGCGCTGTAGGAACAACGTCACAGCGCGTCTAGAAGCTGCCAGTGTGAGCTTTTAGCGGTGACTTGGTGGGGACCTCAGCAGCCAGAAATGCCTCGCCCTTAGCTGTCAAGGCTAGGCACATAATTTTCCTAGCTTGCCGCCTCATGCCTTTTTTTCTAGTCTCTACATTTTCTTAAAGAAGACGTCGATCCTGCTTCTGCTGCCGGACACAACTCTAACATACTCCACCTGATTCCCTACGCCCAAGTTTCACGCAGCACTTCGACGCAAAGCAGAACCGAACATGGGAGCCTCTTCATCCAAAGCAGCGGCTCGCGGAGCCGCTCGCAAATATCCCACCAGATCACCTGGAGCTGTGCCTCAAGCAACCACCAAGAGAGCCAGACCTCAGCAGCCTACGCCCCGTGGAGATGGATCTAAAGACAATGGTAAACAGACAGGCTCTCAGTGTTGTATACATGTGTCTAACGTAGCTATCAGCAATTCGCGCCGATGCCATGGATCCTGACTTTGCCCCCGGCGACTTCTCTAAACGCCTCCACCAGATGGGCATCGTGAACCCAAACCCTACGTTTTCGCCTTCTTCTACCGCAGCGCCCAATTTCTCACCAGAGTCACTGGCCGTACCTCCAGGACCGCTATTCCCACCGGCCAAGCAAAACACTACACTCTCTGCGCTCGAAGCACGGCGCCGTTTGGAGCGAATTGCCGATGAAGATCTTGAGATTATGGGTCGCGAGGGAGGTCGACGCCGCCTGGCCGATATGAGAACCATTCTTGATGCTGTCCAGCTCTTGAACCATGGTACTCCCGTCGCTGATATCGAGAAGCGACTGAGAGTCACCCCTGGGTTCTTGAACAAACTAGGCCCTGCTGGCGTTTTGACTCACATTCCCGCAAATTAATAGTGCTTCGAACTGATTTCGAGATTGCAACTTGAGTTTTCTTTTCTACCTATGCCCAACTCCAAACATGCAAACAATTACAGGAAAAAAAAAACAGATATTATGGGGACTCGATGTCCCTTTCCATCTCCCTCCCCCCTTTTCGTCCTTCAACATGCGCGCCAGATCAAAGCTGTAACAAAGTGCCAGGCTGGCTCTAGTTGCTCTATTTTATTCCAATGGTAACCCAACAACAACGGGAGTTTCTTTGGCTGATTACCAGGCAGCATGTCCACCGTCAATACGGAGGTCACTTCCCGTCATGAAGCTGCTGGCGTCGCTGAGCAGGAATACGGCAGCACCGCGATATTCCTTGGGGACACTGAATCGCTGAAGCATGTTCTCCTTGGGCCACTGCTCTTTTCGCTCGGGGTAGTCGTCGAACAGATTCAGCAGCATCTGGGTCAAGATGTACCCGGGAGAGAGAGTATTAACGCGGATGCCATACTGGCCCCACTCGGCGGCCAAGCTTCGGGCCAGCTGGATAACAGCGGCCTTGGAGGCGTTATATGCTCTTTATCATGCATGCAATGGTCAGAATCATGAAGCACCAATGTTAAAATAAGTGGCGAGAGACTTACGGAGCAAACATGCCACGGTTGGCAATGGTGCCGCTCATGCTGGCAATCATGCAGATGCTGCCAGGCGTTCCCAGTCGGACCATCTGGCGAGCAGCGGCTTGAGCAGTCATGAAAGCACCCGAGACATTGATGCTCATCATACGATCAGCCTCCTCGGGAGTGTAATCGAGAGCCGGGCTCTCATAGTTGATTCCAGCAGCGGCAAGGCAGCCATCCAAGCGACCTCTCTCATCTGCGATACCTCTAAAGATGTTGTTCAATTCAGGCACGTTGCGAATGTCCAGCTCGTGGTATGTCAGACTGGTGCTCAGTTCTTCCTTGGCACGCTTGGCTACACGGGAGAATTCCGAATCAGGATCCGAAGTGGGATCGGGCAGTCTGTCAACGCAGTGCACTGAGATGACATTTGGATTAGCGGAATGCAGAACAACTTGGAGTGCCGTGCAGCTTACCAATAGCACCTGCTTCAAGAAGTGCTTCGGCCTGTACCAGACCCAATCCTCTTCCACCGCCACTGATTACGACGACTTTGTCCTTCATGGTGAACTCGGCCAGCAAGTGAGGCCGAGTGACCGGATCAAGGGGAGGAGATGAGAGGACTGGTGAGACATGCATGTTTCGACGAGTGGTAGTAGCTAGTAAAGCGCTGCTACGATTAGAGGCCCTAAGTGCAAGAGGTTGCCGGGTTAGCAACCTGAGAGCGGGAGCGAGACGAGACATTGCTGGACAGGCGGTGGTGGTGGTACTTCAAAAAGAGTTGAGAATGAAGCTCAATATGATGTAATATGGCAATGAAGCCTGAGAAGCTCACAAAAGCTTTTTACTGGCTGAATTGGCTTAAATTGAGGAGCCAGAGAGGACTGCTGCGATGAAATGATGATGGCAGAAACAAAAAAAGGATGCGGATGGCAATTGAATTTAAATTCTACGAGAAACAGGCACAATCCAGGCCTGCCGAACCGGCAGCGGGGAAGGCTTGGTGGCGTGAGGGGAGGGAGGCAACGCTACCCCAAACTCACGATACGTAGAAGCAACATCACGATGGCGGCAAGTTGTATGTGGCAAGGCGCAGGCTATCACGAGGGCATGAAAATTGATGAGGATAGGCTAGGAAGGGGAGTGAGGAATTGGCTCAAGAGAGGGGGTGGTAGCAATGGATTGAGACCGGAATCGCATATGGCTGGTGAGCCAATACAGAACTCATACGAGGCAGGATTTTGGAGCTCCTAAGCGAAAGCAAGATCTAGAGGACACGGCTCTGGGACTTTGATTCGGGGAGGAGTCCTCGTTCCGGAAAAGGGGTGGCATCGAAGGAGAGGGTGGGGAGAATGAGGGGGACACGAGAAGTCGCGTGAACAGAAATCCAAATGAAAGCCCCAATTTGTTCCCAGACTGCCGAGCCTGCAATTTCGAGCTGGCCAAGAGAGAGTTATCCGGAGCCAGAGGAGGACTGTTGATTTTTGGAGCAGCAAGCAGCTGGGTATGCAGTTATTCCAGCCAGATCGAGCTTGCGAGAGCCACGGCGAGCTTCGGATTACCAACGATGGTTAGCCGGACTGTGATGGGTGGCGGCCCTGGCTTTTTTAGAGGGGGATTTGTGGAGGCGGCGTCAGCCATCCTGCCGCTAAATCTCTGCTAAGACGCCCCGGAAGCGCCACCCCGGGATTCCCCACAGAGAATCCAGGATCCTCCAAAGCACCTCCATTGGGATCAAGACAGAGTTGGGGGGCATCTAGCCAAGTGATGGGAAGAAGCCGTTGATACAGGCACTAATCAGATGATGCTCTTATAGTGTCAAGGATGCCTTTTGATGATTCAATTGAAATATTGCTGCAAATAGAGCAAGCCTAGATGCCTGTGCACCACTTACGATATCGAGGCATTGAATTGGTAGTTGAAACTATCCCCACGTCGGATAGGACAGTCCCATGACCGTGGAACAGGGCAAAGCTTGGTATGCTTGAGCTGCCATTGCTAGTAATGATCGCCTATAGATGAGATGTAAGGTTGAGAGCATCGCTACCACCAAAACGCAGCCGAGCCCTAGCTGGGTTGGATGACTTCACGGCCAAGAGAAGGCGAATGCCGGATCTCGATTTCAGAGCTCGTTGATGCAATTAAAGCATTCCAGTGACTTGGATCGGAGAATTGGCATCGAGTTAACTCCAAGCGACAAGACTCTCCGCGGCAAAACTCAAAATAGGATCCGGTGCATTACAGTACCTGTGTGCCTATGATCACATTAACTGGCTCTGCCTGCAAGCATGCCCAACACCGCTTGCGCGTCCTAATTCTAATTCTCCTGCAAGGGGAAATCTTGATACATCCACGCTCTTCTCATCAATCCTGCCACATCCCTCATAGCTGACAGATAATGGTTCCGGAATCGGCAGCAAACACGAAGCTCAGCACGAGCTGCAACCTTAAGACCCTTGAACCGTAAAAAGCGGAGCGGGTTGGGCATGAACCCCCGGGTTCTAGAACCGGATCTTCGGGCTGTAGAAAGAAGAGCTTGCAGTGCCATTTGGATAAGAAAACCCCATCAAGAGAGCCGCTGCTTATTAGCGGGCTGGCTGAGATGTTGCAGTATGTACATAGAATGTAGGCATATGGAGATGCCCGCCGGGAAGACGACCCACAGCCACTACGGCATTGCCTATTTAGGCAACTTTTCAGGGTCCACGATGCTTTCTGTCTTTTGTGCGATACCCTGGGCACGGGATGGCATGCTGCTGCATGCAGAGAGTGTTCTAGACTACCAATTTCTTTTTATTTTTAGAGTTCGAAAAGTATTTGGTTTTTTTTTTTTGACAGAAGTCCATATTTTTTTTGGTGTCAAGTTTGTGCTTTGCCGTCTGTGCGAAACCGGCCAAAAGTTGGGGCCTGGATGGATCGATGTTGCTGAGTAGTGGTAGCCATTAGGCAACAGCTTGGTAGGTGGGTGGCTGAGAAGATTACAGGATCCGGGTTTGCTTGAAGAGGAGAATTCTAGTGTTTGAATTTTCCAAGGGAGAAAAGATGGAGAGGGGAGGGAGGGGGGAGGGGGGCGCGGTAACAAATTTACTCTATATCGCTGGCATCAGCGAGGGAAGGATTAGGTATATTATATGCACACAGTTCTCTTTGATCTAGCATTTAGAGGCTGGATGTTAGCTTTACCTAAAGCCAAACTCTTAACGCTCGAAATACAAAGCATAAGCCAGTTTTTTGGGGGGAATTATTATCTAACACCTTAGTTTTTATTATCCAGCATCCCAGCTATAGCTCAAGTTAAAAATTATAAGCATAATTATTATAGTCTTTTACTGCCTCTGCTGCCTCTACTAATTTATTACCTGGTACTTTTACTACTTCTGCTGCTTTTTTTTTCTGGAATCTTTCCTCCATACGTTTGAGAAGCCCACAAATGACCGCTTTGGTCTAGTGGCAGGGCAAGCTGTCAAGAAGTACATAACAAAAAGAGAAAAATAACGGCGTTGCTTGGCATATCCAGCATGCTGCTGAAAAGAAGCCAAAAAAACGCAAAGAAGCAATGATCTTCAGAGCTTGTTTTCATGTTTACTTCATCTTTATCTCACACTACCCTCCACGAAATCTCCCCACATCGAGATGATGCCGATCCCTGCTATCTGATTTGACCGCAGAGCGAGATGCATTTCGTCGTTCACATCATCGCCATTGTCTTGTGTTCCTCTGTGGCGTCATAGATTGCAGAATTTATAGCTCTTCCATAGTGTTTCTTCTACTTTGCGATTTGAGCTACTCCATTGCTAGATGGAGAGTAGTGGGTTGAGAGAGGTGTCAAGTCGAAAATGCTTTCAGCACATATCGTTTGCTTGTGCTTAGCATGAGCAAGGGTCTCAGACATATTCACGAGGCACTCAAGTGCCAAATGAAATAGGAAGGATTCTATTAAGAGCTTATTATGAATCTCATGATTGTCGTGGGCTCAGGAGATACGCAATCATGCTACATCTTTCCAGTATTTGTCCGTGTATTGCTTTGCGTCGCTAAATCGTTCAGTCAGTAGAATTTGTAACTGCTCGAAACATTTCGTTAAATCCACCACATCACGCTCTCTTAGTTTTATTCGACGCTTCCTATGCTGCTACAACGAGATACATACAACGAGCGTCAACGCCGCTCTCACCTTAAAAATGAGCCATAGATCAAAATTCAACCATGTCCTCACCGTTGCCGGTTCACAGCCTTTATGGACTAGCCTTTAGTATCATCCTCAACCCTGAATCCACTGCACTATTGTTACAGAGCTGGTGTATACCATGGCGATCAATCCGACCGTCATTGTCAAAATATTCAGGCCTTTCTCCCATGTAGTCTCAGCAACACCCTTGTAATGCAGATAAGCTGGGTAGATGTAAACCAGTGGAACGCACGCAAATCCCCCAATCAAGGCAACAAATTTATCCAAATCACTTGCTCCAACCACAGCGATGCCGATACACACAGCAATAGTCAAAGTCCGAAGCCCATTTTTCTTCCACTTGATTGCAAGGCTCCGTTTCCCTGTAGCTCGCTCGCCGAATATCGATGTCTCCAAGATACGCACGGCAGGAAACAGCTGTACAGGCTCACCTGCTAGCACCGCGAGCGAGTAGAGCAATTGAACTGCATTGACGACAGGAGAGTCTTGGGGAAAATTAGAGATGATCTGAATCTTCGTGTTCTCGCCAAATGTAGCGTAACAGAGGGCTCCAACCGATGTGAAGATTGCGGTGATGAGGAACATGACAAAGTACAGGAGTCCCTTAAAGTGATGCGGTTTCTTCATGCTTGACTGGATCGGGAGTATTAAGCCGATTCCTTCAAAGGTAAAAATGGCCGAGCCGAGAGTGAGCGGAAAATCCGAAGGGTTGAAGAGCCTAACACTCGGGTCCATGCCGTGCCTGGCCAGGCTGCCAATATCGTAATACCATATGTATATAAGCCCGATGAGGATAAAAGCATCAGCCACCAGTGCGACTGGCCCTAGTTTGGAGATGTTCCGAATCAAAGCCAGCGGAATGAGAGGGAGAAACTGCAGCGCAATAACAGTTGCCACTCCAATGTGGCCAGCGTCTTTGGTCACGGCATTAAGGAAAGAGAAGAGATTTTCGGCTGTGAAAATGAGGCCTGAGCAGACGAAACCAAGTTGAGAAATGGCAATTGAGGCAAGGATGAGACTTCGAAACCGAGAGCCAACAATGGATTCGCCAAGCTCTCCGTAACCACCGCCGTACTTGTGACGACAGTCAAGCAGCAGACGGAAACAGAAACAATTGATCAGCGATACAGAAACAAGAGCAAGCGATGAGAAGAGGATGCCTCCGTTGCGAAAGGCTTTTGGCAAAAACAGGATGCCTGTGCCGATAAAGGCTTTGATGAGCGTGAAGAAGGTCTTGACAGTACTGGCGTCGCCCTCACGACTGAGGCGGCGAGAGCTTCTCCGACGATCGGCTTTAGGCCGCCTGAGCAGCGGGCGTCGTTCGTCGGCAACTTCCTCAGACTCATCGGTGATTGCGGATTCGTCTTCGTCTTCGTCGGTATCTTCGAGCGCTTCACCCGCAAAGCTACCATACAAATCAAGGAAATCCACAAATGTGTTAGCCACAACGTGGCCGCTCTCCCGCCTTTGCCGAGCTCGTCGACGCAAATGCTGCCGCCTGAATCCGCCTGGCTCAAGCTGTTCGGAGGCCGTCAGCTCGCCAGCAAGATGGGGCGAAGGATGGTGAGAGAATGTGTTGGACCGGCGGATGGAGCTCGCTCGAGCCTTGATCTTAAACATGTCACGATGGATATCGCCACCCTGGAGCTTCAGCGACGACTCCAGCGTCTCCAGAGTCGGCGTTGCATCGCTGCTCCCCTTTTGTCCATTCTGCTCATTGCTGGAAGTGGCAAGATCCGTTGCAGACGCATCTGGGGGGTCGAAAAGAAGCTCTTGGCTGGCGGACGCAGGAGCGGCAATGGGCTCTACGGCGACTTCGATGGGTTCGTTGGCCAAGCTAACCTCTGCATCAGCCGAGTAGCCTTCTGGGAGGTGTCGATGAAGAATTGCAGCCTGTCGCTGCATGGCATCAGAGCTATTCGGGCTGTCGACCGAGCCACTGACGAGATCCGGTTCAGACATGATCGATGACGACTTGTTTCACCGCTCCACTTTGGGGAAGTACAGCGTCGCTACGAGTCCAATTGCAAGAATAGCAGATGGAAACGATGAAGAGAAAGAAAATCTGATATAGGAAATACTATGCTGGAGCTGTGTAAGCCATCCCAGATGGATCGTGGACAAAGTCACGGCCCATTGAGTTGGGTTTTGGTGATGGTGGAAGATGATGGAAGAGGAAGAAACTCGGCAGCATCATCAAGCTCCGGATGCCGGAAGAAGCTGAACACGGGACCGGGGCTTGGAGTACTAGCAGGTACTCATTACTGGTGTAGAGCTGCGTCAGTACCGCATTGGTACACTGGGGCCCCGCGCTGTCCGTGCGACAAAGGGCGGTTCGTGTCTCAAGCGGCTGCAAGCGGCTGGAGCTCTGGCTTGGGGGCAAATCAAGCGCTAAAGCACTGCGCTGAAAACTCGACTCGTTACGCTACCGTCTGCAGGTGATCCACGTATATGTACCCATCAAGTATCAGAGCTCGTATCGCCTACATGCTGCGTACCCGGCAGATTGATGTTGAAAACGATGCCTTCCATTCATTTTTGTGACACAATAACTACAAATGGAGCACTTCGTTTATTTGTTTGCAGTAAAGGTTACCCATGACATGATTAAATAAGCCATACAGATGGCTATTTTGCGTGTGTGGCCGTATCACATCACAATATGTAGACTCAATAAGATGATTCCTAGCCTCGCAATGATATTGACCCCATGAGTAAGAGATGCATATACAAAGAGACAATAGAATGCTCATGAGAACCATAGGATCAACTATAACACTAGACTCTGATATGAAGAACTCAAATGAAATGACTCAAGATATAATAGAGCTTATATAATGAAAAGCTAGTTATATTATAAAACATCGAATAATGCGTATAAACTTCTTTTTTCTTTAATCACAAACAGCTATACGTTGTGATGGCATATAGTCGATTCATAACTACTCCTGTAACTGTCGTTAGACTCTGAATTACATTTAAAGAAAGGAGAAGTTGATGCGCACGTTGAACTGGGATGAGCCACGATATAGAGGAACCCTTAGCATTGGAAAGGAAAGGAGGTTTTGGGAAGAAGGTACCGTAACTACACGTACTCTGACGAACATCTTAAAATTTTGTATTCCAATAATATACGTGGTAGGATAGTCTAATAAAAGCTTTTGAAGAGATTGAACCTTTCTGTATCTATGCTAATTAGCCACTATGGACTTCAACAATTTCCTGCCCCCTTGTTGTACTTTGCTCTCTTACTGATATTATATACTATTTTCCTTCATCCATAGTGTCTCGTGATACTATTCCTACTTACACCGCTCTACGGAGCCATATCAGTGTCGAGAAATAGTCATCTCGTCTGCTATTCGAAGGCCTATCCTATAATAATTTTGTGTGAGGGTGCTAGCATATAATCACTGATTTTGCGGAAGATCTTTTTTTTTTTTTACAGGAGAAGGGAATAAATTTGAGAATTATATCTATTACTAGTCTCATATCCAAAACTAGTATTACCTTTTTTTACTGGGTTCACAATGCTTGTGCAAATTTAGTCAAATTGACTGAAATTGAAAGATATCTCCAAGATGAGATGTCCGCTACATGAAGCAACATATCTTATCTGCGGATTCCTATGACCTCCGTGTCGCATGACGAATTTTGGCCAGTCAAGAGAGTCAAATAATAGTGCAGAGATTGAAGGCCATGACATAATTCTACTTTGGCAACTGGCTCCAGTATGATTGCTGTCGTGTTTTGTTGGTCAAGGAATGCTAGCATCCAGCCCCAAGTCCCTTGGGGACGCAGGTAAGTCACAGTCTTAATGTGATAATATACAGTTCAAACGAGACATGAGTGTAGCAGATTTCACATATAACAGAGACATAAGACCGGACGCGTGGTAGTCACGAAGATAGATCTTACATCTCCTCGGCAGCGTGGGCGCCAGTAGGCTGGCAATTGGATACTAACATGTGTGGGTCAATGACGATTTCTGTCTCACATATGATTTATATAATTTTATGAAAGACATGGTGGCATAACAACAGAATGATGCTCTGAGCACATGGCTGTATCGTATCCAACACTACTGACAGCTGCGATAGGGTTCAACTATCTGGGTATAGAGTCAAATAGCCAAATATTCACTGAGTGAAAAAAAAAAGGGGCAAGATTTTTTGCCATTTCACGTCTCTCTTTGTAATCATACTGGTGGCACTACATTTAGATGAAGCCTGTTATGCCTCATGCCTCATTTACCAACACCAAAGCAAGCTTCTATACCATAATAGCACTAATCATCATACACCATCGCTTAATGACTACATTCATGGTCTAATTCGCTAACAGTTCATGTGATGACTTCATAAGCCTCTCTAGCTTAGCAACTTGACGTCTATATTCGGCAAACCGGCATATTGAGTCTAGTTGTGCAGGAAGGAAGATGCCGAAGTTGGATACAACACACAACCCCCCCATGTTCTCCCTGTTCCACCACAGCTTTTGTACTCTGTACTTTGCCACCAGATCCCTTGCATAATGCAGGGGCGGAGATACTTCTACTTTGTCCTCGTAGTACACAGACCCTTTGTAGTCGCAGAGGAATATCTAGCATGTGCTGTCCATCCTCATTTAAGCGCCAAGCGCCATTGACCAGTAATGCCTCACGATCTCAACCAGAGTCCGATGGCTTCGGCGACAAAGTTGCGCCGACGTTGCTTCGGGGGCCAAAGAAGCGAGAGAGTCCAACAGGCATGCATAAACGTCGATGCTTGTTGCCTGCCATTAACAGAAGGCTGGCCGGCCAATCAAGCTAGCTTCAGAAGAGCAGCTGAACCGTCTCGGCTCACGTCCGGTTGGAGCCCGCCTTCGGGGCGATTTAAGCCTAATGCAGGCCATGTGGGACTAGACAGCTTGGCTTTTTGACATCTGGAGATCGGGGAGCGGTGCTTGTGATTGTTGGATGTGAGGGCGTGAGTGTGCGCGCTGAACCTCATCGTCACTCTCTGGCCCTCCTTGCTCTGGATCTCGATGTGATTAGTGATGGTTGCATATTCTTGCGGCGGACTTCAGCTCGCATCAACTCTAAAGGCTGATCCTACTCTTGTTAATTGAAGGTACATACAGGTACCAGATGGCTCTGGGCTGCTTTCTTGTGATTTCAGCGCTATACAGACGGGCCTGTAAGCGACTTCCGAACCATCCTATTCGTTTGAGCCAGGGCCATCTATCAAACCAGTCTCCGCGTGCGATGCCCAGGGGTTTCCGACAGCGACTAGGATTAGCTGGCTTTTTTCTTTTTTTCTTTTGTTTTTCTTTTGGTCCATCTTTGCTTCTTTCGTTCTCCCTGCAGTCAAGAGGGAGCCTACAGTAGTTCTGTTACCAGTAGTAAGTCAGTGTCTTGGCTTATACTGTACGTTGACCCTTACCAACATCTTTCCTGTTTCTGAACCCTTGCAGTAACCAGTAATAGAGCAAGGCTGAAAGGCTGTTGCCTGTAGCTTTTCGCCCCCATCCGCCAAGCTATGCCGGCTATTCGGCCACGACAATGTCCCCTTGACCGTTTGGAAAGCTCGAGCTTTTGTGGCCACACATCTCCACCACCGGTCAGGCATCAGGCAATTCGTATGAGCGAGAAGCAAAGGTTAGCATCGGAAGATGATCCTGAGCGTCTCAAATGGCTTCATGTTGTCATGAACTTTTGAACATGCTCCAAGTATAAGCCTGCCCCGATGGCCACTCTCATGCGCCCCGCTATCCGTGCGTTTTTGTATACTACGTTGCTCATACGACTCGTACATACTGCTTGTAAGACTGAGCCATGGCGGCAATCCCTGCGTCCGAGGGAGAATCGTCTCCAGCCATAACCCGATGCTAATCGCGCCGGTTGGCTTGGCAAGAAAAGAAGGTTAATAATATCTCCCTTCCATAGCGGATCCCGTGCTTGGTAGCGACATCCGAGCCTAGACCCCCCGTCTGGAGTAGTATTAATGACGAGATCTCATGAGGCTCAGTGGAGCAGTTCTCGGAACACAACCCGAATTGAAACTTCTGTCCTGGTCGGCTCGCGGATGATGACAAACACGCCCGAGCAATTACTGTAGTTGCGCGTACGAAAATAGCAATTGAATCTTCTGAAGCCCCTTGTAAAAAAAAAAAAAAAAAAAGTTCCCCCTCTATTCGCGGAGCAATGATGCCGTAGGTGCAGGTCTGTGGTTATACGGCATATGCACGCAAAATGGAGCCCCCACGGCAGCACACCGGGGCATCAATACATGGCGGATTTCTATTTGTATTTTTTTTATTTGCCAAGTCCGATGCTGCATCGTTCCACTAGTCCCAAAAAAATGAAAGAAAGGGAATAGTCAGTTGAGGCTTATGACGGCGAGACCGCTGTCCGTGCAGTCTCACGACTGATTTCATGTCTCAGACAGCGAGTTGTTGATCCGGGTAGTTGGACACGGCTGTGGGGAGGTTTGAGGTTTCGGTGAGCCAAGTAAGCCGTGATACTCTTCATGACTGAGGCAAGAAGAAGGCGGTAAATTCATGTATCGTTGAGGATGATGATGCTGTGCCGTCCAGCCGAGATGCGGCACAGTAGAAGTGACGACACTCTATTCACATGTGATTTATTATTTACTCTTGTTTATGGCTCTCCCTTGGTTGCGGGCAAGTCTCGCCTGTTGTGTTGTCAAGTCAGACACCAAATCCTGTTATTTTTACTCATTGTCTCATCTTTGCCATAGAGACAGGTTTGTAAACAGCTGTTATTGTAACGATCGTCTCTGTCTTACTCGTAAAAGGGAGAGCATGCTCCCTTTTTTTTCGATTCAGGTGTCTTGCTAAAAGCATCCTCCCTGCATATGGGTTGGATTTAGAGGCAGAGAAACTTGTGAGCAATCATAATGTCGTGGCAGCATCAAATTACACCAACGTAATATCACGAACTTACGCCTAAGCACCCAGCAATTTT
This sequence comes from Trichoderma asperellum, assembly GCF_020647865.1. Taxonomy (NCBI): domain Eukaryota; kingdom Fungi; phylum Ascomycota; class Sordariomycetes; order Hypocreales; family Hypocreaceae; genus Trichoderma; species Trichoderma asperellum. The sequence continues at coordinate 2,504,763 of NC_089417.1, forward strand.
AGGAGTAGAGTAGATTGGCAATTTCTCCCTTGGTGAGCACAGACAGCGTGAGCTGCTAGTAATACACCGCCATCAAGAGCAAAGTGCTACGAGAAGACCGAGTATACAAGTCAAAAGTAAACATCACGATATGATGGCGAGTTGAAGATAAATATCTACGTTCATGCCCTCCCAATCAGTTGTCTTTTCCTCACCACACACAACCACATCTCAGCCTTTAATCGTCTAATACACCCATCTTCTACATCATCTGTAATATCAAGCAAATTCAGCATCTACCTTGAACCATCCCTCAAAATGAAGTTCCTCACCGTTGCCATCGTCCTCGCCGCCGCTGCCAGCGCCGCCCCTACTAAGGAAGTGTTGCCTTATCCTCCTGTCGTGGCCCCTCCACCCTATGGAGGCATCGCCCCAGACCACAACCCTCCTTTTGGCGGTGGAATCCCTCCTATCAACAGCGGAGGACTCCCTCCTACCAACGGCGCATATCCCGGCGGTAACAACAGGCACTTGTGCCCCAGCGGCCTCCTCTATACCAACCCCCAATGCTGCTCTGCCGGTGTCCTCGGCGTTGCTGACCTCGACTGCAAGACCCGTGAGTTTAATAATAATACAACCTATACATGTTAAAAGACGTTCACAACTGACGAAAAAAAAAAAAACAGCATCGTCCGTGCCTATGAATGGCGCTGATTTTGAGAGAATCTGCGCCGCGGATGGCAGCAAGGCTCAGTGCTGTTCCGTCCCTGTTGTAAGTTGTCCAACGCTTTCCTATCAACGGGACTACCTAGCACTAACGACGCAAAAACCTCAAGGCCGGCTTAGCTCTCCTCTGCCAGGATGCCATTGGCACCAATTAAACTAAAGCATCACTTCTTTACTGGTAGTGATGTGGCTTTCACAAGGTGATTTTGGTTAATAATGCGCCGCTGTGCTTTCGGCACACACAACTATATATTTGAACATTTGGACCTGGATGGATATACGAGTGTTAATTAGGTTTTTTTATCCGGATATATTCCGGGAAATGTGTATTGAGCCTTTTTAATTGATGAACACAACATACGTGCACGGTACAAGCAAGCGCCTAGTATATCAAGTTTGTTAGTAATATACTCTATGTACAGGTTTTGTATTGGTTATATCCTATGTACTTGCTAGCTTTCTCATAACCAGAGTGCTTGGTATCAATTACACAGCCTTTCCTTGGCTTCCTGTTCAAGCCTAAATCCACCCAGTTCAGAAAATCCCCTAACAATGGCCATGTTTCATCATAGCGGGTATCGTTGTAAAAGTTCCTTAATGCGTCGCCCAAAGATTGTAACCCAGATCGATAATACAAGGTAGGCAGGTAGGTACTATTGTAAACGCTACCCAGCCTCTTTCGCCTTCCTTCTCAGGCCTTGTTCGTTTAGGGAACGAGGAAGTGGTCGATGTTGACTCTCTCTAAAAAGCTGATGTGGCCAAATCCAACCCAGTGCATGGCAAGTTTGTTCGGGCTGATGAGGATCAGCTGGGTTTCGATGAATTTGTCTGGCACAGCCCTGCCTGTTAGCTCATTTTCAACCCAAAATTTTAGCGAGCACATATTTCTTGCGTACCTCTGAGGAAGCCAGTAGCGGCAATGTGACCTTCGCTTTTCACTATCCTGGCCCCGGAGAATTGAGCATCTGTAGCAGTTTCGACGAAGCCGTCTGGGCCCAGGTCATTGGCCACAAACGAGTATTCCCCTCTCGGAATATTTGGATCCCCTGTCAACTTAATGCCCTCTAAGCGACCTCTGTACATTCTCGCTTCTAACCTCTTTTTCTCCCACGCCTCGTCACTGTCATGCTCGTCACGGAAAATGCCCAATTCGGCATCTGTGGCGGGTGGGTCATCGGGCTGGTGTATCAACAGAAATTCGCAGCCATGCGCGCTGTAATCACCAACCCAGATTCCTCTCCATGGCCTTTCTGGCGTCGGTGTGTATAGCGACGGGTCGAGAGTCGAGTACGTAACGAGCTCTTCACCGATGTGCACACCAAGGGCACCGGCCCCAGCACCCATTGCCTCTTCCTCCATAATCTCGTCAACCAAGGCCTGGAGAGCTCCCGCGAGGCCCCTCTGCCCCATAAACCTGAAAGGGCTAGGAGTGCCCGTCAACTCCATCCATTGCCGAATCTGGAAAGTCTGGTCAGAAACTTGTGCTCTGCTTCGCGGTCGGTCCTGGGGCGACAGAGCGGCGACCCCTCGGCCTGACTGAGCACCCGACACGTAGTGGTTTGCCGGGATGACGGGCGACGGCCACATGTTTCCATAAGGATATCCCCGTGCCAGCCGGCGGACCGCTTCTCCAGAGTCCATTGGCCTTGTGAGCAGAAAATTGCTGAACATGCCACCCAGTCGTTCGTCCAAGGCCATGGGCATCTCGTCGGCAAAGCGGTTAGCGCCGGGTCTTTTGGAGAAGCCTCCATCCTCCTTCCTATCCTGGACGCGGAACTGCAGCACCGGTTTATCGAGATGGAGCTTCACCACAGGCTCAAAGCCATGAATAATCACGTCGTGATCTGCCGACCAGTGCTCAAAGGTCGATTGGTGGCTGACGGCCACTAATTGGTAGCCCTCAATGCAGCCGCGTCTAGTGTCGTAACGCACCAGAACAAGCTTTCCCGTCAGATCTCGGTCGCAGAACCAGATCTTGAACTTGGGCAAGAACCACAGCCTGTCGTGGGTTGCATACAGCTCCCGGTAGCTTGCGCATGGCCCTGAGGTTGCTACCTGGACGCCAGGGACGTTGTGCTGGACAAGGGGCTGCCACAGCAGGTCAGACAGCGCATGTTCGCGCAGGGTGCGGCATGTGGCTGAGACGGCGGCGAGGTCGTATGCCGGAAGATGCGACAGGATGGTATCGATGAGCTCCGGGGGGATGGTGAGCAGTGGAGCGGCGTTGTTCTTGCTTGGGATTCCGGCCTGGGGGCGCGATCGGATCTGAGCGCCCAGCGCTGGGTCTATGGCGGTGCGTGGCCGCTGCGTCAGTAGCTTGAGCTTGAACTTGGCTTTGGGGATGGATGCATGGCAAGAAAAGGAGAGGAGAAAAAATCCAAAGAGCGAGGGGTTTGCCCAAGTATGTATATGTATATGTAGGCTATAGGCATGGCAGGCGGCACAGAGCTAAGCCTGCCATCTGCCGTGCTGGTGTGGTGGGATGAGGTTGCAGTACCTTGCATAATGGCGGCGTCACGATGCGCTTGGGGTTGGGCGCCGGGCTGGGCCGAAGGAGATGGCCTCAGTACTTTTGCACGGCGTTCCGAAGCGCCATGCTCGTCGACGCCGTTGATGAGCTCGAGATTGTCTTCGTTTGCAGCATCGACCCGGCCGTATATGATGGGCGCACCGGCTGCTGAAGCTGACGCTGAAGCGGGATCCGGACCTGGGGTGGGAGTCGAAGCTGGCGATGACGACGCTGTTGCGAGACAGCGGTCCAGAGCCGTAGCCTTGCCGCTAGCAAACCCTAAGACCATGGCGCAGAGCTGAGAGCTGGCAGGACTTGGGGGTAATTTATGGAGGCTGAGATTCAGAGAAACCGAAGGAAAGGACAAAAGAGCTTCCGATAGATATAGATACGTGGCCAGTGCCGGTCAGCAGCCAAAAGCCAAAAGCCACTGCAATCACCGATGTTGCTATTACTGGACAATGCTTTTGTTGGTCGCGAGCTCGTCAACCCGGAAAATCGGTACCTAAGCTCTCCAGCGTCTCGACGTGCTGTAAGCTGCTGCCATGTACTACTACTGCTGCACAAGGCTCGGGGAGCCGCCGGGGCTACGCAGCGACGCAAAGTACAGGTAACATAAACACACCCTTGCAGAAAAAGTCCAATGGACGGTCCCGCTGGCTTCCAGAACGGTCAGGCTGCGTGGAAAGTGTGCTGATGCCGGTCGTTTACTGCGGGCCCGGGCAGCAGGAAATCAGGGCACTTTGCACGCAGGTAGCTCGAGGTAGCTCGCTTGCTCGCTGCAGGGAGTCTATAATTGGGTCGAGAGTCGTTGGTACTTTGTCGAGCCAGCGTAGCAGACAAGAGTCGATCAGCGTAGCAACTGCAACTGGTCCGACAAGGAGTGCGCTTTGCAACGGGCCAAGCAGATGCACTCTGGGGAAGGAAAAAAAAAAGGGGGGTGGAAGGTTGTTGGTTGGAGCTTGATCGAGGTTTGAAATCATATCATCTTTTCTCTATTGGGACAGCGCGGGTGATAAACTGGCAGCGAGGCGATTTTTTTATACGTGCCGGCCCAGCTCCGTATTACCGGCCGGATGGTGGGCAGAGACTGACAGCTCCAACCACGCGACCGCCGATGACGCTGGGCCAACGGTGAGATATACACCGAGTCCATGGTTGCTGCCTGAAGCTCAAGCAGCACAAGTGGCCTAGCAAGACGGGGAAATACGGCATGTGAGTGTTTGGACATGTTCCTAGGTCTAAAGCGAGGCCACCCTCTGCGGGCCCCATCCGGCGTCTCTTCTGCAGCTATCCCGAGAGCGCATCTGCTCCGAGGCTGGTGGGTTAGACAGCCCTAGGGAGGCTCTACTAGGTGCTGTTAGTTCGCAGTGTTAGTAGCACGTATTTCGTATTGCTACTACCAGGCCCTATCAGCAGCGTGATGCTCGCCTCTGTCACGGACACCCCTCCTCCAGAATAGCCGTCGACTTGAGCCGGGACTGGTTAAGTCTCGCGGTGGACACAATCCTAACCCGCCTCTCCACACCTTCCGGCGCCGCCGTATCAACGTCTAGGGCCTCCGGCCTTGTCTTCCGGCACCAGCTTTGCGATATTTATCAGGAAGGGGGGTGGTAAGGCGGTTGCAGGGGGCCAGGAAGTATTTGCCGTCAATGAGATCCGCCATAGAGTCCAATACCACCCCAAGACGCTGGAGGAGGTGCTTAATCGGCATCACCAAACGCGCCAAGCGCCTGAAGCAGTCTCCTCTTCTCATAAGGCAGGTAGGTAGCTTCCCAGATTTATGCTGTTGTCGATGTGATGGGTACGGAAGCTTACATGACGTCTACACACCCAATATAAAAAGAGGTCACGCCCCAGTAATTACCAAGCAGGCATTTCGTGTACCCCCTTCCTTGCATATATATACAAGTATATATATATAACATATATACATAGTAGATACGTATATATATATATATATATATATACATTATTAGGAATCTAGTTGCAGTATTAAGCCAACATGTCCAAGCGACGTCTGAACTACAAAGAGTCCCGGTTCGGCAACACCCAAGAGACCACGCAAGAGCCAATTGCATATACATCGCGGCCAAGAGCAAGAGTCTCGGCGAGAGGATCCAATACAAGAAGGCAATAGTTTGCGAGCGATTCATATCGGTCGGGCTTGGGACCCTTATCCGGTATCTCTTCCCAGTAGGTTCTAGCAAGTAGTTATGCAAACTCGAGATAATTCGGAATTGCGCTTTGTCAACCATTCCGTACTTTACGGGGCCACTGTGACGCGTAACGATATTCATTTACACACTCTGTTGGTGCAAGGACTGCCCTGTGAAGACGACCAACAGGCCTTTGAGATCTTAGATCGACACTTTAAGCATCTTACCCACTGTTTCACCAACGCCGGTGGACCAGCAGCGTCGGCGAATCTCGAGCCATTCGGACTAGCACTGCTGGTGCTAGTGTGTGCATACAGTATGCCTGTAGCTGCTTTGAGCACAACCGCGCCCAAGCCTGATGAAGCATCCGCGCCTAGACGCTCACCTACTCTTCTGAGCTTAACCCAGCTTCCCGTTCCAGCGGGATCGTACACTAGCCGCAGCGCCGTACAGGAGGCTTTTCCATGTGCCAACAGGGGGGCAGCAGCTCCCAGGGATGAGGTCGTAGAGGCGGCCAGCCGACCAACCACGTTGCCAGACTCGAGAGTGTGCATGGCATGCTGCGGCTTGGCTTTGCCGGGGGGGCCGCCTTCAAATGCCCCGACCTACCTATACGAGTAGGTAACATTACCGTAAGAGCGGATGGGAATGGATAGCAAGCACGGGGCACTGCTTAATTCGTCGCCACCGACCCTTCTTCAGCGGTTCGAACGTGATTATGCTTCTCGTGGTGGTGCTTGTAAGCTGCTGATCGGGGGGGAGCAGCAGCAGCAGCCAGCAATGGCGACAAAGACACGATTTTCGGCTGACCAGATCCGACGGCACTCCATCGAGGCCACACACCACGGCCACACGTCGGAGCCCTACCAGGAAATAGTCGCGACACACATCATGTGTAAGTGCGAAGCGCCTTCGCGGCAATTGTGTCGAACCCGTCATCGGAGACGGCCTTGCAGCCTCAGACGCTGGAGATGGCGCCAGAAGGAGGCCGCCCCTGCCTTGGAGCTTTCTCTGTGCCAGCGGTGCAACTAAAACCTCCAGGCCATCTACCTAGCCGCTCGGCGGTACTGCGATCCTCCAAGGCCACCGGAAGGAATCTTTGTCGACATCAGCAGCGAAAGTTCCTCCACTTGTAGAAAGCGGCGGGCTCGCCTTCAAGATTCACCGTAGCATTGTTGACGTCCAGCGTTGGTCAAGGCTCTTTTATGCCCTTGTTGGTTCTTGTTGTTTCAGGGGGTTCGTTTTGCTCTCGTCTCATAGGATAGCTGATGGCGGGTTTGAGGATAGATGTGGGGGGTTTCTTTTTCTGGAGGAACCCAGCAAGAATCCATTCTTACCTGCACCGAACGTTTGAGGGGGAAAAAGACCTTCTGCTAGCAGCTTCGTATAGATCCTCACCTTTCATCCTTGTTGGAGCGTATTAGTGGTAATAACCATGATAGCGGGTATTCGTTCGCGCGAACTCGCTGGTTCGCCCTGTGGGGGCATATAATGACCCTAGAATTCAAAGCATGTCTACTAGGTAACAGGTAGGTAGTTGCATCCCTTGCGTTTTTATCTACACACCATGGTATTTGATAAATATAGGTAAGATGGTTCTATATTTATACATACATGTATTGTATGTACTCTTATAGGAAGCTTTCTCTATGGGGAATTCCAGAGTGTTGCTGCTAATTTATAGCGGGCAGAAGAGCAGGGGAAGCCCCATGTCATGGTCGAATTTATGTCGTGCTTGGACTACCCGCAGCCTTTTGCTCTTTTAGACAAGCATCAATCTATCTACGATTTGTATTATTATTAATTCCCGCGTCTTCATTAGTGCCCCTTCTCTTTGTCAACCTGGCAATTATCAATCAGACTCAAGACACCCTGGATGGCCATGTGAGATTTACAGGTCCCTGCCCCAGGTCCCATCCTTTAAGCGGTGCCAGGTACCCTGGTACTTACAGTGCTTGTACAGAGTAGATTGGAAGCCTAAGCGGAAAAACCCATTCGCCGCGGCCTGTCATTCGCCATCCAGCACCTACTCCCATGTTAGACTCTAGATTCTCTCCTGAACACTCCAAGTGTTGGGTATCACTCCGTCTCTGCAGCTTGATTTGGCATCATCGCAACATCGACACGTCAGATTCTCCTCGGCCATTTATTGAGCCACCTGAACTACATCCTGCTAGTCGGCCAACTGAGGAGTCCACTCAAGCATTAATCTTCCCCCCGGTCATTCTCTCTATCAAGTGTCTAGGCAACGTTCTCTATCTCCAATTTGCATATTCCTATTATACGTTTCTTTGTCAGTATAGGCTCCAAATCCGACTCGCACCACATCACTGGCTCGCCTTCCTAGTTGGGCCTCGTCTTCCACCCCCCCTCCCCAACCTAAAAGGACACGCGCTGCGGGCAACCAGAAGAGGCGTCTACTACGCTTCGTGACGCTAGGAGGACTCGAGTGTTTGACGCTGTTCCATGCCGCCAAGAGTGACATTGATCCCGCATCTTTCGTTGAATGTCTTGGGCCATGTCGTCGCTACTGCCGCTCATCTCAGAGATCCTGCCCATGGTGTTGCCGTCCAAAACTGAAACGACACCTGCAGACCAGCTCACGCCCATTTTGGACAATGAAGGACGCCCCATCCGCGAAACTGCCATTGCCGGTAAGTGTGACAAAATGTGTGCTTCGGGTGAGTCTTCTCCTTTGCCCTCGGAAAGAAGCGTGCCCAAAACTGCGTTGTAACTCTCTTTCTCTCTCTCGGACAGTTCTCACAACACACCCACATTCTGCAAGCCCCATACATCACAACAGCGAGCAAGGTAGGTGCCACATCCCGCTCACTCTCTGAGCGTCTCATTCCTTCGGACCCCAATTGCCTCCTTGGTTGGTTGGTTCTTGTTTCTGATAACGCCGTCAAGACGCCATCATCTATGTAGTCTCCGGTACCGGCACACTTGTCGTAAAGGAGGGCTTTGGGGGCGAATTGCGACATCACGAGCTTCGGCCGGGAGACTTTGCATTCGTCCCGGCCTGGACGGAGCACCAAGCTCGGAATGATGGTGACCAGGATTTTGTTTGGGTCATCACTCAAAGCGGACCCCGTCCTGTCGGAGCCATCTTGACTGATTGGGGGGGTCAGGAGGTCAAGACAATTGAGTGAAGTGTTATCGAGATTGGCTCCTGCTTCCCCAGGCTGCTTGCATTGCTGCTGCGACTTTATATACTGGTCTATCCCACTAATCCTGCACCGCAATATGACCTGATAACCCGGCATACCCGTTCGTAGTGCAGCGAGCTGGCAAATACCTGCGCATGATCCAACATGGGGAACATGAGCACCTCCACCTCGGCCGTCCGATTAGTGCCCCCAGCCTGGTTTATTCCCGCCACTCCAACATCACTGAAATACTGCGCAACTCTAGATGTGCCGACGAGTATATCCCTGCCAGCTAGGCAGACAGCAACCTTCCGCCGATGGCCCCTCGGTTCAGCATTTTCATATGATAGCAAGTCCTCCTTCCAAATAATGTTCTCCCGCCAGAAAAAGTGACGCCCTAGAGAGTTAGCCACGCCTGGATCCGTACTGGCAAAGTACCATAGCACCCATTCATAAGCTTCTCGGGGCTTTCTTCGGGTGAAGTTGTAAGCGACATCGGGGAGATGCAGCATTACTGTTACCGGGTCTATTAAGACAACAGATGTAATCATATGCCTCAGAGCTGGGGAGTGGAGCATGTGGGTGGTCTGTACAGACCCATACGAGTGTGAAGTGATGGTGAACTTGTTCCACTGGTGATGTTCCAATATCTTGGCCATCTGGCGTAGGAATTCAGCTTTACCCAGAGGCGGGGAAGTGAGGCGGAACGACACGGGGAGAATCTCCACAGCAATGACCCCGATACCCTGGCCGCCATCGCTCTCTTTAGCTGCACATATGCGTGCGAGGAAGCTAATGTATGTCCAGAGCCCAACGCCAATGCCGTGGAAGAAGACAACCGGGTGGCAGTCGTTGGATGTGTGAGCCCGGTGCCAGTAGCTCAGCTGAGGAGCACGCGAGCGGCGGCTTGTGAATATCTCTTGCGGCCGCGGGGGGAACGTTGCAAGAGCTGCGGCGGGCCCTCTGGCATAGAACTTGAAGCCGTGCCATGAAAGGGCGAAGTGTGTGAATTGATCCACCAGGTATATGACTGCATACCAAGTCAGGCCCCGATAGGTTGTTTCAACGTCATCCAAAGTCAGCCGAATGCACGTTGCATCGCCTCGTCCACTGCGGATAGGCCGGCCAAGCCGCTTCTCAATCTCTGTGATGAACCCCTCCAAATCTCGCTCAACAGTCTCGGAGTGTCCGTCGTTCCTTTCAGCATCTTCCCCAGCTTGGTCGAAGAAGCCCCAGAGGAGGAAATCCCGCAGGTTGTCTCGGCGGATATCTTTGAGTTCAGCGCCGAGGAACCACCCTCTTAGATACAGCTCAAATGAGTCGACATGTGCTAGACACTGGTTAAATAGAGCCCATCGTTCCTCCGACGTCAGTGGTGTAGGATGCACAGCTTTGCGATTCAGCTGGCGCATATACGGGAGATAGATGAAGCAAAAGAACAACAATTCGGCAATTATGAGGCCCCATAAAACTTGAGCAACAAGAGTCTGACGCGCTGTTTCCAAGCCATACCAAAGGCATAGGGCTCCCAGGATGGCAGCGTAGATGAGCGGCGTTCGGCGGAAGAAGACGATGGCGAGGCGGATGATGAAAGTGCTGCTTATCATCTTCGCCTGCAAGATCTTGAGTGGGCGCCACCAGCGGACGCTCTCGCGAAAAAAAAGGGTATCGGCTGAAAATGAGTGACAGATCTTGTTCCTAGAGTTTTCCTAAACTTTATTATCCCGCTCCGCCCTCAGTTGACAGAGAGAGCAGAACGAAGCCCGATTCCATTTTTGTGTGTGTGCCCGAGACTTGCGATGATGGGGCCATGCGAAGCTCTCCTGATTGGGCATGACGTCAATGTCCTTCTAGGCCCAATATCCGCTGCATGGATACATGCACATGTGCCTGGACGGGCCCAGAAGCTAGCGCTGCCTCATAAGCGTGAGAGGCGCAATAGATGGTTCGCCTTTTTTTTTTTTTTTTTTTTTTGGTTGTTGTTGTTGTTGTTGTTGTTGTTGTTGTTGTTGTTGTTGTTGTTGTTGTTGTTGTTGTTGTTGTTGTTGTTGTTGTTGTTGTTGTTGTTGTTGTTGTTGTTGTTGTTGGCTGACGTGATGAATGAAGATATCTCATCAATATGCCATCTTAAGCTATAATATCTAGTTTTCTGTTCTTCTATCGTTTGAGGATGGCTTGTCTGTAGCGGGGGCTGCGAGCTACACCAGCTGATTTCCATGTATGGGTCGGTGACTGATCAACCTCGATAGAGCAAATCAGCATGCGACGGCCTCACCCTTTTTTTGCCAAATGTTGAAATTATGCTATTTACATTGCCCTTCTCGATTTTGAATTCGGGAACTTGTTGAAGATACGTATTTGACTACTTGCCATGCAACCGCAAGAGCCGTGTGCTTCAATGTTCAGGCATTATTCATGCAAAGTACACATGTAGACGATAAAGTCTAATGACGCAACAGGAAATTCACTCATGTTATCCATTGTCAACTGCGACAGCCGGCCAAAACTCATCCCTAGCATCTGATGATACATTTTGAAGCAAACTTGTATCTACCTTATCTTTTGTTGATCGCTTAGATGTAGATACCCTCTTTGTGCATGTCTTACTTTAGGATCACGTCAAGCCGGCCGAGTCAGCCGAGCTGCCTTTGCGCCCGGCATGTGATTGATAAAAATCCATCCGGCGCAACAACTTGCCAATGGCACAATTCTCATCAAGCGACATCCGGATAAGCGAGCTCTTACGCAACTTCATAGGGCACTGGCTGATTCGTGAGTATGAGGCAATGTTGAGGCAATGTTAGTAGCAGCTATTCAAAGCTCTAGCGTTTCAGTAAAGTCGGTGAAACTCGGGCGATGGAGACGCTGTTTCACAGTTCAATCGAGATTCGTCAAGGCGCATTTTAATCTCGGTAATACCTTTGAAACCCAAACTTGAAAGATACATAAAGGTAGTCGGACAAAGTTGTTATGAAACTGTACGAGAAAGCAAAAAAATCACACATAAAGCCCGATCGGGGCGACTCTAGGGTACGTCTTATTGACGTTGGCTTTTCGCCACCTTCAGACAAAGCGCACTAAACGTTATTAATAGCACTTTTAAGAATCTGATGATCAAACGCTAAATGCAAAAAGCCACAATCGTAGGCATGATTATACAGTCCGAATCGGGCTATCAATTAAACCTTTTCCGATATTATATATTTCGAGATTGATTCTCCATATGAGCAGCAGACCTGGTGTAAACATTCTACGATTACCAAGGCAAGATGATGCAAGACAAATATATTCTTCGAGTTACGGCGGGACCGAGTTACGACGAAAGCACTCATATTGAGGTGCCGGTGAATGAGCCTGCACCCTTACGCATCAAGAGCGATGCCGCCGACATAGAGCTCAACGTGCGGATACAGGGCTATAGGGGATTACCCTTTGGCTCGCCGTCAACGTCTCCCTACTTCTCCACAGAGCCTCATGCCAGCAACCAGGACCAGTACAGCATATCATTCCGCTTCACGCCACTAAATCCCTCCAAGTCAGACAATGGGGAACCTGATGATGAGGATGTCGCAGGAATCAGTGCAGCAGACTTGCAGTTTGGCAATGATTTCGATCGCCCTATCCGAGACAAGCTGCCGCCGGGGTTCAACACTGCAATGAACATTGTCAAATGGTGGATTGACCCTGGCCTTGACGGAGATGCCTATGCAGACAAGCCCTATCTTTATGGCCCTACCCTGAGCTCATTAAATGTTGTGTCTATCGGCCCCGGGTCATACGACGAATCAAGAGGTGGCCTGTGGTTCGAAGAGGGAGGAGACAAGAGGGGAATGAAGCTGCGCGAGGCAAAGGGCGTGCCGAAGGAGAGCAAGCCAAGAATGAAATGGGCGCTGTCGGATTCGAACAAGAAAAAGTGGCTTTGGGAGTATGGACAGACGTACGGAATTGACTTTTTCAACCCATATCTCGACTTTGCGAATCTGGCTTTGCGGCTGCCGGGATTTCAGCTGTCGGTTGCGAGATATTTGGGCGCGGATGCTTTGAGGTAAGATATTAGCTACGGGCTTTTGTTTTTGTCAGTTTGCTAACGGGAATATAGGAATGATGGAAGAATCGCGCACCAGCTTAGATATGTCCTTCGGAACAAGGCTACTGGTGATGTATATCTGGTGGTTACCTTTTCCTTGTTCCTCGAAGAATGTGTCAATGAGGACGGGACTATCAAAGGCGCGAATGGGGCAAATTGTATTACCAACGGTCACACAAACGGCTTTACAAATGGTACGACTGAAAATATCGGCTCTATAAACGGATATCATCACAACGGAAGTACGAACACGCCTGAAGAAGATGTAGATTAGAGAGGGAGGGGAAAAGCTATCTTTTATGCATTTAGACACGACTACTGTATTTTTAACATAGACTTCATGACGATTTATTACAAGATTGATAGCTGGAGATGTGTGCGACGTGAAGTTGAATGTCCACTTTATACATGCAGCTGCAGCAGCATTAGCACACATGGTTGGCTACATCTTGACGCGCCAAGGGGTTTTTGGTTACGGATCCTGGTAGGAAAATTTCCTTGGAACTCTTCTATTGAGTGTTTTTTTACACCGTTGGTAGGCTCAGCAGAAGAAGAAAAGACCCTTTGTAAGTACCCTCACAGATGCAGTCGTCAGAAAATACCTCGTCACCAGAATACGAGGTGCTGCGCAATGATAGTGGCCGGGTAGGAAGTTGCCTCGTAAGTGCTCTCAAATGCAATCTCATAAACAGGTATAATACCTGCTACTAGGGAGGTACTAGGCAGAGACCTGTTGTAGACGGGATTTTTATCCTCAGCAGCCCCGTAGCGATTCAAGGCTCTTCTAACCGAGGGTGATACACGTGCATCGATACGGCAAGCAGGCACTTGCCAAACAACGGAAGGAGCAGAGACAAGCGATGGGAAGTTGGATGTCCCTTGAAAATATGGCATCAAAGTTAAAACTCCTTTATGCCATACGAACTGCAAGATTCGGCCATCGTTTTGCTCGTCTTTGGCTTTATGACCACTAGCAAGCCAAGACGGATTGTTGGCACTCTGGTATCGGCTATACTATTTCCAACAACGGCGTCTTTGCTAGTTCCTGTATTCTGATTTGATTGAGCAGTGGTTATTCATCGAACAATGGCGGCTAAGACGGCCAAGACGCTCTCAAGCGGGACTTTACGAGTGCCGTATATGCCCATGACTGTCCATGCGATTCCGTGCCCTGCCCCTATCCTACAGGATGATTTCGACGGCTGCCGAGTCCCTGGAGGCGTCGAATTATGGTCCAGGGGGGATTCTACTCGCCGGGAGAGTGTTTTTCGGGATATCGTGCCATGTGTACCCAGACGTCAGCGGTGAGCAATGGCTGGCCAATCCAAGACGGAGAGACAGTCGTCAGATGTATTCCCGAGTAAGTGGATCTGTGATATTTATCAATAAGGGAGACTAATGACTTGATATTAAAGAGACTACGAATGCAACGATATGACAAAAGACCAGAAGTACGCAGTGACCGACTATGATGGTACTATCTTGTCCGCTCCAGCATTTGAAATTCGCTGGAGAAGCGTAGACTTGATTGTGAGAACTACCGAAAGGAATCCGCCCGGACTCCCGACTCGAGAGCCGACGCTAATAAGTCATATTTCGACGTCGAGGGGATTCCCTATTACTATGACAAATGCATTGATTACAACTCCAGCTTCCCTCCCATCAGTCTCACCCACCACTGAACGATATGCGTCATCCACCGCATCATATAATGCATCATCTCCACTCACATCACAACCAAAGCCAGCTCTTAGCTCTGGGACGATTGCTGGGATAACAGCTGGGAGTTGTTTGGGGCTCCTAGCCGTCGCTTCGGCGATTTTTCTTTTCTTGTCTCGTTGCCGAAGGAAACACCAGGGCCTACGACGGCTCACAGATGATACATGGGCCCAGCAAGGAGCGCACAAAGAACCCGCAGGCCTATTAGTTACTCGATATCCTGCTGAATTGGAAAACAAGCCGGTGGAGTTAAGAGAGCTTCCAGTAGAGACACAATCGCCTTCTGCAGATGCTTCACCGCCATCAAGAGCGTGCCATATCAGTGTTAACGCGACTCCCGTTGAGGTTGCAGCAGAACCAGTTCAAAACATAACAGAAGCAACAAGACAGGGCAATTAGATTTGTCCTTTGGATATCTATGTATACCTGCCATCTTTGATGGAATGTGGCTAGGGCTATTGTGAGCTGAATCTGAGCCAACTAGTTTGACATTACTTTGCGAATTTGGGTCCGTTGGCCCACACTTTTAGCATGTATGGAACACAGCAAGAGAAGTTTTATAATTCTAGCAGCGCAGAATCGTTGATAAGCATCGGCAGGGTTGCATTCATTGAGGGAAAAAGCGTCTTACCCACGAATAGCCTATGTTTCCTTTTCGTAATAAAAACCAAACTTGCGGCAATGCAGCATTCTGGAGCTTCTGCGGTTCAATTGATTAGCCCACGGCCTTAGTCGGGAATAATATCCCTGAATCTCACCCAAGATCCTGGCTATAAATCCACCTTGGCCTTTCAATCGATATGTCATTGGCTCAGCTTGGATCTTAATCTCAAGCGGAGTCTTGAGCTAGAGCCTCAGGTCTCGGAATCTGAATTGGCAGTCGAGGTTCGGATTTAATATTCATGCCGGACCGCCTTCTTGCTGCTTTCACATGAAGCATCATTGAGGGGAAGATTAGAAATCTTAGAAATCTAGATCCAAAGCTTGGCTTGTGGAGAAGTGTACGTACAATTTCCGTTGTTTATTCCCGTCAAGCTATTGACTAACATGGCGTAAAACAGTGGATCGACCATTGGTCACGCCTCCTCCTCGTTGGTGGCTGCGTCGAGAGGGCATATCAACGTGTAATCCAAGCGTAACGGACTTTGGAAGCATTGCTTCGGATTTCTTTCTTCGACCCGAACTTGAGAAGATGCCGTGCAGAAGACACGAGGGCGCCCTTGGCACGAAAGAGAAACGGGAACTTCGTACGAACCGCTGTCATTCCTGTAAGCCGCGCGTGGGGGCTAAATGACGCCGTGAGAGCAAATCTAGCCGATGTGGTTATTCCCGTCGTCAACCTATTAGCCTCTCCACTTACTCCATACGCCTTCCGGATTTTGATACATAACTAGACATCACCGCCCTTTAAGCCTCAGCAAGCCTTTCCTCCAAAGTTACTGTCGTGCTCATCGTGGAGGTTTCGTCTACGTCTCTGGTGTTTGCACTACGAAGTTGTGCCGATGTCTTAAAACCCCCGCCTACGAGTTATATCTCTTTTTTTTCCTTTCCCGGGCTAATTCTAATGGCTGTCGAAGAAAAGGGAGAGCTCGGTACATATGGGCTGGAGGGCTTTGAGATTGCTCAAAGCGAGAAAGTTACCTCTCGCGATGGTCCCTCACATGACGCTAGGAACCCTTTGTCGGCCAACGAGAAACCGCAGACGGAGCAGACAGAGACGACAACTCTAGATGGCAACAGCCCGATATTATCTCTTTATCTCACATTCAATACCGTTTTGCCGTCTCCTCTGATACTGCAGCAGCCCAGTCTAGATGGGCGACAGCCGCCGTCATGTCCTGACTTAACAGCTTATGCTGATCCATTGACATGGGGGCCTGCTCGCAAAAGCATTCTGCTTATTTTGTCATGTCTGGCAACATTCTTGACAGCGTATACTGCCGGGGCTTACGCACCGCCGGCGGCCCTTATGGCCAGCGATTTTGAGACCTCCAGACTTGTTATACTTGTGGGCATTACGACATTCTGCATGGGATTTGCGCTTGCACCGATGGCGCTTGCGCCGATGTCTGAAGTATGGGGGCGTTATCCCATATTCATCATTGCCGGCTTTGTCTTTGTCATCTTCCAAGCTGTCTGCTCCGTTATGCCGGATGCTGCTGGCATGATTGTATCGCGCTTCCTGGTTGGCATTGGCGGGTCTGTCTTCTCCGCCGTGGTCGGAGGCGTCTTGGCTGATTTATGGGAAAAGGAGGAAAGGAACACACCCATGGCGCTGTTTAGCGGTGCGGTGTTGGCCGGCACTGGGGCTGGGCCGTTGGTTTCTGCCGCTTTGATTGAAACTGTGGGAAGCAACAATCTTGCTTGGAAGTGGTCATTCTGGGTCCAAGCCATACTGGATGTCGTTCTCCTACTTTTCCTAATCTTTTTCTTTAAAGAAAGCCGGGCCTCAGTCCTTTTGACCAGAAAGGCAAAAAAGCTAAACGACTGGTATGAGGACTTGGAAAAGCATGGAGTGTTTGGACAGTGGCTAAGCAGCGACTTGGTGTTGACGGCATCTACTGCTTCCAGCCAAATAACCATCACTTCTATCGCAAACGAGCGTGTTACCGCCACGGGTCCCCATTTACGACGTATTCGTTGGGTAGTCAGGGCAGATGAACAGCGTGCTTCCCTAGGACAGATAGTGTTGACATCTGTGAGGAGACCATTTCATCTTCTTTTTACGGAGCCTGTTGTCTTTTGCTTCTCTTTGTGGGCCGCCTTCTCATGGGGTGTACTCTATCTCTCCTTTTCAGTCGTACCCTTCCTCTATGGTTCCAATTTCTCCATGTCAAGTCGAGTATACGTGGCAATGATGATAGCCTCAGCTGTTGCGACAGTAGTGGGCATCTTCCAGGAGCATCTCTTGAAGCACCCGCAGTGGAAACGGCAAGAAGAAGACTTCCAGTACTCTAATTCCAGATTTTGGGCCTTTATGCGACGAAGATTTCCGGCTGAAGCGCCGGAGGCCAGACTGTACTTTACTTGCATCACTGCTTTGCTCTTACCTGTCGGACTATTCATTGCGTTTTTGGGTTCTGATGGAAAGAGAGGGTATTTGACAGCCGTTGGCCTAGGGCTGGCTACTTGGGGCATCTACTCTGTCTACCTCGCCACCTTCAATTATCTCGCAGATACATATCACATATATGCATCATCGGCCTTGGCAGCGCAGAGCTTCTGCCGGAATGTGCTAGGTGGCTGCTTTCCATTGATTACGACCATCATGTTTACCAATCTTGGTCTAAAAGGCGCTGGCGGCATGCTTGGCGGGATTGCCACCGGCTTGACGATTCTGCCTTGGGTGCTTCTGTTTTACGGAGAGAGAATCCGTGCCAAGAGCCAATTTGCTATAGTAAGTTTTTCTATACCCCCTTTTTTGGATGAACGTTGATGTATTTAACATTTTGAAAGACTCTAGCAAAATGAAAGGACGCAGTATAATATTTGAGGATGAATTAATATGGTACTTATAATTTTGAAATTCAGATTGAAGCATTCAAGCGTCAAAGCGAATCCATGAGTTTATGATAGAAGAAGCGTTCGATGCATATATTAGATCCTGACAGAGCATTGCCGGTTGGCAAAATGTCTCTTATATAAATTTATTCATTATTCTGCGCATAAATGCCACAATTCTTTTTCAAAATGAAAGAGAGAAAGATTCCTACATATATAGCTACAATAATTCGACATATAGCTTACAAATATTTTCATCAGGGGGCAGATATTGGCCTTGACCTCCGCCTAGACTTTTCCTTATACTTTCCCAAAAGTTTTTGCATCCTAGACTTTTCATCACTGCGCTGTGAACTTGTGGAGATGTTTCCGTCGTTGCTCTCCATACTTCTCTGAGACGGCCAACTCGAGCCTGAGTTGGTGGTGCTGTGTCTTGGGCGGTGAGTTGGTTCACGGCACCACGGCAGCGATCTGATGCCCGATCTGTAAATGACTGGCGGTGGCAGCTGAACCAATCCCTCTGGGAAAATGCAAGGTTCTGGAATGACCTCGTGGTCGTCCAATAGGAGTGTTCCACGGCCGGCATCGATCCAGGATTTCTGACCACGCAGGCGAGGCCAGAGCGTAGAGGGAGCTACGCGATAGGAGTGATTTTCGATAGGGAAAGCTTTAGCCTGGGGAAATATGGTTGCTATGAGGGCGCGGGAATACTCGTCGCTGAAACCGACTATGCGGAGGGAAGTAACTTTATTGCGAAGGCGGGCGAGATGATTGCATATGGAGAGGTGTTTATCTGGGCAGAAGAAAGGTGTTTCTTCTGGGATGGATGGCGTAGGAGCTAGACTTGTGTCAGCGTTTGAAGATGAGTCTGAGCTCAAAGAGGAGCAGTAACTGCTTTCGAAGGAGGAGTCAGCGTCCATGTCGCCGTCTTCATCATCGTCGTCATCGTCGTCACCATCTTCTATTTCGTCGTCGTCGTCAAGGTCCCAGGTATAGAACTCGCTTTTTGTGTCATTGTGAGTTATCAACACAGACTGTTCAAAGGAATCTTGGGGGGCTGGAGAGATGGCTCGGGATATTCTTTCCGAGATGTTAGATGGTGAAGGCTTGCTTGACTTATCGACAATATCTGCAGATGGATTTTGGGTATTACCGGCGTCTTGTTTATCTACTGGCCCTATATGGGGCTTAGGAATGACCTCTCTTTCGCCATAAAAGCGGCGACATGCGAGAATCAAGGTCTCCAGTGGAGCTTCCAGGGGCCTTTTAAGCTGAGACACGCTGAAATCGAAGATTAGGTCTTGAACGCGGCCAATACCCGGGAGTAGAGCAGTAGCTGAGGGGCTAGGGCCGAGACCAAGACGCGATAGGTCGATTTCAATGACGAGAGACTGTACAAAAGGACCGTATTTGTTGAGCCATGTGGTAGCAAGGGGGTTGAGTCTCGGGGCGATAAACGGAGAAAACGTAACGTGAAAAGTATATTCCGACAAGATGATGGCGAAGAGCGAAGCGTAAAAGTCAAACGAGACAGCAAAGCAAGGATAGAAAGCTGCCAGGACGTCGTGGAGGGGGGTAAAATCCGAGAGCTCCCAGCAATCTTGGTCCCAGCAGAATCGATTGAGGCTGATGGGCTTGGATCCCAACGGCTCGTGGGATGCGACGAGGTTCCGGAGGATGAGAAGGCGGACGTTGTCAGGAAACTTCTGCTAGATGTTTCCCTGATGTGTAATGCCGCCGCCACTCGTTTCCGACCTCTGTCTCTTGTGCAGCAAGAAGAACTGGTTGACTGATGCTTTCAGGGCTGCATTTCTGTCGGGCTTGGCTTCTCCGCGTTTATACTTGTGATAGATTATATCCACTGTGCGATCCCATGGTGGGAGACCAGCACGGCCAAGAAGGTGATCATCGCTGCGTGATGAGGTGTTGGGGGAGATGGAGTACACAGAAGCTCTGCTGCTGGATCGTTCGATGATGGATTTTGATCGAGAGAGTAGTTTGGCGGGGCTGATTGCTGCGTAGATTTAGTTGGTTTTCTTCTTTTTCTGTTCTCTTTGTGTAGAATAGCAGCAGGAATTTTGATGAGAAATAAGTATAGTCGACTTACGAGGCGATGGTGGCGGCGATGGCGAGGTTATACCGTCGCTTTCTACGGAAAGATCCAGCCAGGACGTCGGATCCATCTTGCTATTTTTGCTAGAAATGAGAAGTGAGAAGGATTCTTTTGAGTAGGTAAGGAGATGAGAGTGGTTGTCATCTGCGATTCTTTAATAGCGCTGGTGCCTGAGCGTAGGACTTTTCGTCAGCCAGGTGACAAACAGCTGCAGGATGCAAACAGAAAACATGAAGTTGCCTGCGTGAATATAGTTGAGGGTCAAAGCTTTGTTCAGCATTACACACATGTTATGGCGCCGTGGTCAGATGTGGACAACTCAAGGCAGCATCACAGACTTGTTCAGAGCGTGGATGGTGGCATCTGATACCAGTGGCAGAGTGTATTTCCACCTGTGTTTTCAAAAAATGACATCTATTTACCCATTTCATCTACCGTTTCTTCAAGTAAAATGGCATAAACTAAAGGCCATGCTGTGCTTCCAGACTATATCTAGGCTATTTTGGCCAGATGTCCAACGTTGTAGCGATAAAAAGGCACGTGGTATAAATAAAATTGGCTTTTTTCTTTTTTACTTTTTGACTTCGTCCATGTATAGGGGTATTTATTTGGACTTGTTCTTCTCTTCCTGTGCCTTCTCATATATCCAGTCGTTAAGGCCATTTCGGTTTCTGCCCAGATAGTCAGCATGGATCAGCAATATTACCAACGCTAGCTCCAATACATACCGGGCGATTTCAACAGCATAAAATTGCATGCGGGGGACTATTATGCGGTCAGACAACAATAAATCACCACAAGAAAAAATGCATGTTTAATCTCTTAAAAACCCACCAAAGATGGTTGTGTCCTGCTCGTATTCCGCCTTGGCGTTGTTTCGAACCATGGTGCCAAAGTTGAAGTCGTCCACTGTCTTCTCGTACTTCATCATGAAGGCGCGCCACCTCTCCTTGCCGGTCTTGCTCTTCATCTCATCCTCGTCGATTGTGGCGGCGGGGTCGAATTCGGGGAAGGCCTCCTTGAGGTGCTCGTAGATCTCGTCATCGATCTTGGTGAGTCGCAGACTTGAGCCCTTGACCTTTTCGAGGATGGCCCAGTAGGTAGCCATGTGCTGAACGACTGTATGAACAACGCATGTTAGGCGACGAAATGTATCTGTGTGGATATAAAAAGGCCGTACCCTTGACTGCAAATTGCTTCTCCATCTATAGCATGGAAAACAAAAAGGTCAGCAAGAAACTTCCACGAGCTGCATAGCTAGAAACGAGACGCACATCCTCCATGTTGCCCGCATTTTCGGCATCGAAGTTCTTGGGCAGGGGGCCCCCGGTGGACATGCTCTCTAAAGGATCCATTGCGGCTGCGGTTGATGTTGCTGAATATTAAGGATATTAAGATCAAGGCAGCGTTGAAGATGGTAGCGTAGAAGTCGTTATCTAGCTTGAGGCATCGTCGCAAAATCTAATCGTGAAAGGTGGGGCCTGGGCTGTCTGGAGGGGCAGTGATGAGGTCAGGACACAGTGTTTGCGACGCCGAGTACTGTAACTCCAGCACTGTGGCTGTATCAGCCCTCGCCAAGCCATCCAGCTGTGCGTGCAACTCCATCTGCTGCTGCTTTGTTCTTCCACACGCATCAAAAACGCGCAAATGCTTCTGTCGGGCCCGGATAATCTCCGATCATGCTCGTCATCCTGCATTTTGCCTCTTCGTGTACCGACGACGCAACATCGGACGGCTTCTCCGGCTCCACGCTATGGCCATCTGCGAAGAGTCTGAGAAGCGAGACCCCTTGTGATCAGATCAGAGTCACCAAGTGGTGGCCGTGACGTGCTACTTCGGGTATGTCGATTGTACCGGGTCGAGATCTATTGCAGTAAACTCGGATTTCTAATTTACTTTAAAATTCCGCAATGACGATGTTTGAGATCTCGCCCCTCTTTCGTCTATAATGCCATGTTTCAGCGAAGTGAGCAGCGCGTTTGGGCCACTTTGCAGAAACAATATCAAGGTAGCGACAAAACAATACAGAAGCAAACTATTGCATTGTCCACTTATAGGTTCATGCACTTTGTTCCAGCTCTTCACTCGGAAGCGTCTTTACTGAGTCAGCCAAATCCATCTGTACCGACTATCATCCAGATAGCTTGCATAATTATCTATGATATCTTCATCATCTGCCACCATTGCTCCCTTCTAGTAGCTCCAAGGTTTCTTCAGCTGACCGTCTCAAAACGCTTGATATAATGACTTTAAAAGATAAAGAGGCAGTGTCACCACCGGCCTCAACGGATAATCTAAGCATAGTTCTCGATACTATGCCATCCACCAACCCTCAAGCCATTTGCAATAAGCCCATTCGCTCATCTTTCAAACATCTCTTTTCGTTTACAAGATGGAACCATGCAGGGTCTCTTATTGCGGCCCTCGCTGCATCAGGTGCATTTGCCGCCATCAAAGCCATATATCCTATATTCTTAGGCAAGATCTTCAATGTAGTATCCGATTTCGGTGCTGGTCGTCGCTCAAGCAGTGAAACTCTGCTCGAGATATCCCACTGGAGTAAGATATTAATAGCTTTTGGGATTGCGAATTGCCTCTCAGGCTCGGCATTCCTATCGTTATGGGTCATCTTTGGAGAACTTCAAGCCAAGTCTGCTAGACAAGATATCTTCAAGAGCTTACTGTCAAAAAATATTTCCTGGTTCGATTCATTGGATCAGGGTATCCCTAGTCTCTTGGTTAGAATCCAAACGCAAGTCTATATAAGATCCAACTCTTGGGGCGAATAATCAACAAGTGCTAACTGCATCAATAGGCAAACTCGAGAACTTCAACTTGCCACATCTCAAGTTTTCGGCTTCCTAGTAAGCGACTGTATTGTTTCCATTGTTTCCATCTCGATAGCTTTCTACTATTCTTGGAAGCTCACTTTGGTGCTGCTTGCAAGTTTACCCATATCTATGGTATTCTTGTCCCTTGCAACTCGACGATTGGAACCGGCTATCCAAGCCCAGAAGCGCGATTTGGAGACTGCGTCAAA
Organism: Trichoderma asperellum; assembly: GCF_020647865.1. Lineage (NCBI taxonomy): Eukaryota > Fungi > Ascomycota > Sordariomycetes > Hypocreales > Hypocreaceae > Trichoderma > Trichoderma asperellum. The sequence continues at coordinate 2,527,745 of NC_089417.1, forward strand.
GCTTGCTACTTCATCCATCAAAGCAATAGAAATTGTCAAGATATTCAACGGATTCGACCGCGAGCTTAGGCTATACTATGAAGCAATCATGTTAGCAAGCAAGCAGTATTTGATACAAGCTCAATGCAACTCCTTTCAGATGGGATATGTCGCCTTCTGGGTCGTCGGCATATTTGTAGCGGGCTTCTGGTATGGCACCATTCTCGTCGACCAAGGACTGAGTCCTGGCCAATTAATTACCACCTTTTTCTCAGTCCTTGCAGCATTTCAGGGAGTTGAAGCGCTGCTCCCACAGTGGCTGGTTTTATCAAAAGGCATGTTTGCGGGAGCCTTTTTGTCTTCTTTATCGGCTAGATGTGACGGCGAAGCTGCCAAGAAGAATAGCCACCTAATTGAACCCGACTCTTGCGTTGGCAATGTGGATTTAGTAGATGTATGTTTAGCCAACTTTCTTCCCCCCTTTTTTATTAGAGCTAATCAATTGGTCTGTGATAGGTTACCTTTGCATATCCTTCCAATCCTGAAAAGACCGTTCTCAATAAGTCATCTTTCTCTTTTCCAGCAGGCCAACTCAACTTCATTGTGGGAAGAAGCGGGTCAGGAAAAAGCACAATTGGGAGTCTTATTGCCCAATTCTACGATCCCTCATCGGGTGTGGTTTGTTTAGACGGGCAACCCTTAGACACTCTGGATAGCGACTGGGTCCGATCCAACATTGCTTTGATCCAGCAACTGAGCGTGGTGTTCGACGATAGCGTTTTCAATAACGTAGCAGTTGGCCATAATGACCCTGAAGCAGTGACAAAAGAGGCTGTTGGAACAGCGTGCGAGTTTGCACTACTACAATCAACGCTCAGTAACCTTCCTAAAGGCCTCAATACTCGGATCGGTCCAAATGGATACAAGTTGAGCGGAGGCCAAAGGCAAAGAGTTGCGCTTGCTAGAGCAAGAATTCGAGATCCGGCTGTACTTATTCTTGATGAAGTGACGAGCAGCCTGGATCAGATAAATCGGAGCTTGATAGTAGATGCTATCAGACAGTGGCGGCGAGACAAAACAACCATCATAATCACACACGATATTAGTCAAATCGAAGATGACGATTTCGTATACGTCATGGAAGACGCCTCTTTGGTACAGCAGGGATTGCGGCGAGAGCTGGCCAACCTGGCAACAGGCCCATTCGCGTCTCTAGCTTGTCATGCTTCCAATGAACCATCTCCTTATACACCCAGTGAAGCACAAATGACCGATTTGACTTCGAAAGTAGGTTTTGAAAAGACCTGGGAAAGCTCCACCATTGAAGAAAAGCCAAGAACATCTGCTGGAAACGCATACTGCTACGAAGCTGGCAAGAGGCGATCATTTAGCTCATTCAGCGAATATTTTGAGCCATCTCGCAGATTCAGTGTACCAGAGTCTGGCCATAGGTCCTCTTCAGGTAGCGAATACACGATGGATGATTACCGATACGGCACTGAGGACCCGGATTACCTATTTGGAAAAGCAGATCGTCGAAAGAACATCTCTAGCTTACGACTTGCTTCTAGCCTGGAGTCGTCTCCAACCGGCGGCGAAGATATAGCTGCAGAACAAACAGTGACAAAACCGAATACCCTTTTATCAATCTTAAAAAGCTTCTGGCCAACGCTCACTTTGGAAGATCGAGTAATTTTCCTTGGTGGAGTTGTGATGATGCTCATTAGCGCTGCGGCAAAGCCGATATTTTCATTTTGCCTCTCCCAGCTCTTCGGAGTATTGTGGCTGCCAGAAAACAGAACGGCCGAGGCGAAGAAAAAGGCAATGTATCTGGTAGTTACGGCAGTCATTGATGGTACCGCTACTGGTATTGGCCATTACATGTTTGAGAGAGTCGGTCAATCCTGGGTAAACGCACTTCGTCTTGAGGCCTTGAGAACAATCTTGAGGCAACCAAAATCATGGTTTGATAAAGACGGAAACTCAGCCAGCAGGATCAATGAATGTCTTGAAAGGAACTCAGAGGAAACACGCAACATTGTGGGGCGATTTATTCCCATTATTCTACTTGTTATTGGCACGGTTACAGTTTCCATGATTTGGGCTCTTGTAACGTCCTGGAAGCTGACTCTTGTCGCTCTTTCAGCTCTACCTTTAGTCCTGGGAGTGGTTAAAGGATACACTGTTATCAGCAGCAAGTGGGAAGCCAAGTGCAACCAAGGAGCCTCAGATGCCAGCGCCGTTTTCAGCGAGACATTTGTCAATATCCGCGTGGTACGAGCGCTAATGCTTGAAAAGTACTTTGGCACAAGACATCAGAAAATGATATCTCGCACCTTTAGCTTGGGACTGAAGAGGGCAAGCTATACCTGTGGACTATTCGGACTGTACCAGTCAGTGTGTTATCCCATGACCGCCTTGGTGTTTTACTATGCCACGGTGTTATTATCCAAGGACGATGGCACTACAGTAACCACAATAGTGCAAGTAATCAACTTGCTGCTTTTCAGTATCGGGACCACAACCGAATCATTGAGCAGCATACCTCAGCTGACAATGGCCAAAGTGACGGCGACCCAGTTATTAGCCTACGCAAAAATGCCGATAGAATCTGAAGACAGCCAAGGCGGTATTGAGATTCCAACCCCCTTACCTGTTAAGGTCAAGAATTTGCAGTTTGCATATTCGCAGTCAAAGACTCGTGTGCTCCATGATGTTTCTTTCGACATCACGCAGGGAAGCTGTACTGCTATAGTCGGCTCTTCGGGATCTGGGAAATCAACCATGATATCTCTCCTTATGGGTCTCTACCGCCCATCGGATGATGCCACATCTCTTACCTACGGGGGCGTTCCGGTTTCTCAGCTAGCCATGCAGCATCTCCGCTCAACGATGGCCTACGTCTCTCAAACGTCTCATCTCTTCCCCGCATCGGTTATGGACAATATTGTCTATGGTCTCCCCGAGAATTCCCCCTTCAGAGATAGCTTAAACGTGCATGATGCTGCAAAGGCAGCGGGCATTCACGACTTTATCATCTCGCTGCCTCAGGGCTACTCCACGATTGTCGGAGATGGTGGAATCGCTCTGTCAGGGGGCCAAGAGCAGCGGCTGAGCATCTGCCGGGCACTCGTCCGCCATCCCCGGCTTCTCATCTTGGACGAGCCTACGAGTGCTCTTGATCCTGAGTGCGCAAACACGATCCGCGAAACGATAAGGGAACTCACAGAGCGAGCTAGGCAGAAGGAGAGCGGTATGGCCATCGTGATGGTTACGCACACGCCTGATATGATGCAAATTTGTGATAGTATCATCATGATTGACAATGGTGTTAAGGTCGAAGAGGGTAGTTATGAAGAGCTGATGAAAGCCAAAGGTCCCTTTGGGCACCTTATTAACAAAGGTGAATGGCATGGTGGAGATTAATTGGATGAAGGAAGCGCGATAAATCAAAGACCCACGAGTGATGAGGTAATAGCTGTTTCAGCATTATATATGAATTAAATCTCTTAGAGCATTATAAAAAAAAATGTATTGTATTCCACGTCTCGACTCTCTGTTTAATGCCAATGGATGATTATATTTCGATCAAGACCTTTGTCTTGCAGCATTATATATTTGTTCGTTCGGTCGTCTAGTACCCATCATGATGAAGACGTAGGTAAAGATATGTATTCCCTGTTTTCGCGCCAATCCATCCATCCTCCACGGTAATAATAATATCATTCGTCAAATTTTTCTGTGACCATTTACATGAAATAATGATACTCATAATGCATTCGTAGGATATCCTCGTTCTCCAACTCGCAATATATGTGTATGTGTATATGCGTATAACCGTATCCTTTCCAACTATTAATTTTCAATCCCAATATCTCTATTACAGTTAGAGAGGATGCAATATATAGGCCGCATATAACATGCTAATAAATGAGAGAAACAACAACCGTAATAATAAAAAAAAGGTGCTAGGCCAAGAAAAAAAAAAAGAGTTCGTGGGTCGTTTCATGAAGATCTATCGTCTTCTCGTCCTCAGCCAGCCCTCCCAGGAAAGCCAATCGTGTCGAGTTTGCTGCTGCCGGGTTCGAGCGGGGTCTGGTCGTCTCGGTTCAACCCAGGTGACTCGATTAGGGACCGTAGGTCTCCGGACATGCCTCCTGGATGAAGCATGTGTATCGTTTCTCACAATTCTAATGAGATAGCGGAGAATGTTTGGATCTTGACTAGGTGGTATGCTAGCGTCCGACCGCGGTACCAGAATCGGGTCGTTCTTCAGCGTGCGCGGGTGAATCTCAAACATCTCTTTATCCGCGAGCCTGCCCAATCTAGCGGCATCGATGAGTGCTTGTAGATCGAGCTCTATCTTTTCAATCACGGACATGGAGCCCATTGCGGAGCTCTCAGCTATGCTGCTGTGGGCAAGCTGCGTTTTGCTATCTGAACTGGGTTGGGTTGCGTGGCCAAGTCGTGAGCCAGTGTCTGTCAGCCCCACTGGGCTCAGTAAAGTTGTGCCAGATTGAACGACCAAGTTCCCGACAGCGCCCAGCTCTTGTTGGGAGCCCTCGCCGATTTGCTGTTTTTTCTTCTGAAAAACTTTGGCCCAGAAGTTCCTAAGGGGAGTCGTGATAAAAAGGAAGAGTCTCTTCAAGCTAAGGAAAAACGCCAAAACGTATCGATCAGGCACTTGGCGAATTAAGGCGCCGAGAGGAAGTGTAAGGCTGCCAAATAGCAAACTCCATCCCCACTGGGCACCAGTCAATGGCTTGGTATCGAAAGCTTCGCCGCCTTTGAAGACGATGAGGAACTGGCCGAGAATAGTCAAAAGCTGCACGCCAATAAACCAAGGATTGGTCAAAATTCCCTGATACCAGATATCAATCTTATTATCCACTCGGCGACAGTTGTGCTGGTTAAAAAGCTGCATGAAGACATAAATATTGAACACAAGCGTCTGCAACTTATCAATCTCGTGCTTAGTTCCAGGATTGAAGATGTCCCAACCAACGTAATGCACTAAAAATACGACCAGAAGCTGATAGATAGCTTGGCCGAGAATCATCTTCCACATGGTGATGCTAACAATAGCTTTATTGCGAGGCTCAGGTTTGCGCATCAGGAATTCTGATGAAGGATGGTCGGTAGCAAATGCAAGAGAAGCACATATGTCCATGCTAAGATCTATCCAGAGCAGCTGTACAACTGTAAAGATAGAGTCACCCACGAGTTCTGAGATGACTGTTGTGATACCGGCTGTTATGTTGATTGTGAATTGAAACTACACAAATGTATTAGCTCCCTGTTGGTAGATAGAGAGAGAAGAACAAACAAATAGAAATATCTTGGCTCGATTAATAGGAAAGTGCGCTCACCTGAATGAACTTCTTGACTGCGTCATTCACTGTCCTGCCCCAACTGAGGGCCTTCACAATGGACGCGAAATTATCGTCTAGAAGAATAATAGAAGCAGCTTCCTTAGCAACCTCAGTGCCCTGCATACCCATAGCAAAGCCAACATCAGCAGCTTTCAAAGCCAGTGCATCATTTGTTCCATCACCAGTAACAGCAACGGTTTCCTTCATTTCTCTTAGGCGTGAGACAAGTAACACTTTATCTTCCGGGCTAGATCTCGCCAGTACCTGCAAGCGCGGAATGATAGCGTCACGTTGTGACGGCGTCAACTTTCTGAACGTAGGTCCATCCATAGCAACGCCACCAGGAGTGTATATGCCACACTCTGTGGCTACAGCTTTTGCGGTGAGGAAGTTGTCGCCAGTAACCATACGCACAAAGACACCGGCATCCTGACACTGGCGTACGGAATTAACCACTTCTGGTCGAAGCGGGTCACGGATGCCAAAGAAGCCAATGAATACCATGCCTGACGCAAGCCATTCCAGATTGACAGTGGTGGGATCATCGCCTGGATTCTCGAATACTTCGTTCTCATCAAAGTCTCGGAAGCTGATAGCCACCGGGCGCAACATATTCGTGGCATATTCGTAAATCGTTCTGCGGAAGCTCCTTCTGTCTGTCTCCTCGAGTCGAGAAGTGTTGAATCGAAAGGTAGGGTCATCAACGATGTACGCACAATACTCAAACACGATTTCTGCAGCCCCTTTGACCAGTAGGCGGTATCTGCCGTTGGGAAGCTTGATGAGAACTGCCATCCATTTTCGTGCAGAGTCAAAAGGCAGCATGGCGACGATGTTGCTGTTTGCTCGTTCCTCTCTGAGCTTGCCCATCCCTAAATGATCTCGACCAAACTTGAGCAGGGCTGTCTCAGTGCTTGATCCAATAAAATCGGCTCCTGCAGAGTCATCTCTCTCAAAAGCGGTAGAGTTTAGAGCTATGCTATCTTTGATTAGGCTCCGTATTTCTGGAGAGACGGTCGACATGAAGTGCCTCGATGACGGTAGCCTCGACGTAGTTGAACTACTACTATCCGAACTAGAGGTAGCGAGGGGAACATCGCTGTCTTCAAAGCCACTCTCGAGTCCAACACGGCCGGCAACAACAGACATCTTGTTCTGCGTGAGAGTTCCCGTCTTATCCGAGCAGATAGAAGTGGCATTGCCCATAATCTCACAAGATCGAATAAGGCGAACAAGATTGTGATCTTTGAGCATCCTCGTGGTTGCAAATGCAAGGGCGACGGTGACATTCAGCGCCAAGCCCTCGGGAATAGTGATGACGACGATGGTCACAGCAAGCATAACGATATGGAGAAAATGCTCGGCCCTGCGAGTGGGCCGGGCATGCTTGTGATGGGGTAACCGGACCAAGAAGCGAATGAAGAGGATGACAAAGTAGATGGCGCCAGCAATGGCACCGAATGTGATGAGCTGCTTTCCCAATCTGCCCATCTTCGCCTGTAGGGGGGTTTCTTCAACGTCTTCTCGCAAGGACATGAGCATCCTCCCATAGCTTGAGTATTCACCAACAGAGAGAACCAACATGCGGCCAACGCCGCGACAGACGGTGGTGCCGCTGAAAATGAATGGGTCGACCGGGGTGGCCCAAGAGCGGCTGTAGTCCTCCGGCACCATTTTGCGCACCAGCTGAGACTCTCCCGTGATGGAGGACTCATCGATGTATAGGCTGGAGCCCTGGACAAGAACACCGTCGGCCGCCACAACCTCGCCGGCCTCGATGTGCATGATATCTCCAACCATGACATCGTATACGGAGATTTGCTGGATCCTGCCCGACCGGAGAACAGTTACTTCGCGCTGCTGCTGTCGCTCATTGAGCTTTTCGAATCGGTGGTTCTTTTGCCAATCGGTGGCCGCACTGGCAAAGACGATGACGACGATGGCTGCCACAACGGTCACTCCGTCAACCCACTCAATATTAGAAGCATCCTCGTCGGCAGTCAGAGATTGATAGAGACCAATTGCCAGGGATATAGTGGCGGCGATTGTGAGCAGAATCATCAACTTGTCGTTGAAGGCAATCCACATGAGCTTAAGAAACGACTTTTGCCGGCGCCGGGGCAGTCTGTTGGCGCCGAATATCCGCCTCCGGTCGACGAAGCGGTCTTCATCCTCAGATCTGCCTATATGGAAGGTTAAGCCCGGGCGGACAGGAGGAGCGTCGACTGGAGAGATGGCGGGTGTGCGGTTCTCGTGAGCAGCCGCAACTGCTTCGTTGAAGGTGATGGTGCCATCGAGACTCGACTCGTCGACACTGAGACCGGCCGAGAGGTCGGTACGGAGGCCCAGCGCAAGGCCACAGAGGCCGCCAAAGATGTTGAGTGCCGCGAGGCTCCTCTGCTTCAGCAGCTTGTGCAACTGGGACGGCGTAAAGGCAAAGCTGTTGGCGGGCAGCGGCTCCTCAGCCCGCACCTCGGAGACCAGCGCCGTGGCTTGTTTGTCGGCTTCGATGTCGTGGCGCGTAACAGCCGGCTCGACGGGCATTATTTCGTCCATGTCGCAGACGGCCCTGATGCTGGGGCCAGAAACGAGGGAATCATCTGCGGTGCCGGGCAGACCAAAAGGCAAGGCAATGCCTCTCTTCTCGCAGACTAAGAGACGGCAGAGTTGGAGTTGCAAAAGCAATCAGATGCCCTGCGGACAGCGGACGGCCTGGGTGTGTGCCAGCAATAAAAGGCGGCTCTTTTAGCATCCGAGATCCACTGGGCGACGCCATGGGAGAGATTTACAGCGCTGAGGTAGCAGTGCCGGGGGGGTAGTAGGGCGCTAAATTCGCCCAAGCTCAAGCTAGCTAGGCACAATGGACTCTGGAAGCCACACTGGAAGTGCTGGCAGTAGCCGTCATTGGCAGTCGGCGATTGCCTAAGTGGTGATGGCTTTGGCTAAAAAGAGACTCATTTTTCTCTCTCATCCATGCGGTTCGACGCTCAGATGGCATGCTATACTCGTCCCGCTCGCGCCCTACCACCGCCCTACCACCGCCCTACCACCGCCCTACCACTTCTGCACCATGCGGGCTTCAGAGTTATTCTCCGCCAGAGCACCAGCGACCGGCCGCGTCTTTCGGCTGCTGGCGCTCCACCCTGGCACGTCAAACGGCCAAGCCTGCACCTCCAGACTCTTGGCAGCTTTTCTCAACTTGGCCGCCGAAGAGAAAACCGGGCCTGGCGCAGCCAATGGCCACGGCCGCCAGCTCCGTCCAAGATGCTAGAGGCTTGGCTTTATGGATCCTCCGAGATGGGCCTCCGAGTTTGTTCGTGAGCAAAAACAAAAGCTCCTGGGTACGCCACCCGTCCGTCAGCAGCAAGCCCCGTGGCGAGAGCGAAGTCTCTCTTCCAAAGCCCTGTTCGTGACGCCCTGCTGCACTCCCCCAGCGAGTGCCGATACAACGGATATCGTCCGTCGCTAGAGGCGTCTGGAAAGAAACTAGACAGGCCGTTTGGCCGTCTTCGCTGGCCGTGCTCGTACCAACGCCACAAGGGGAATCGGCAAAACTACAGCATGCTGCACTAATACAAAGTATACTAATTTATACGGGCTACCGGCCGAGTGGCACGCAACTTTTTAACCTTGATGAGCCTTGTAGGGGCGCAGCGCGATCGTCCAGAGCCGCCTCTTGTGGCTTGCCAGTAGGGCCGACGGCAAGGAGTCATCCAGACTTCTGGCAACATGTTCCACGGCATTGCTTTCCATCCGCCCAGGTAGGAGAAACAATGTCAATGATTTAAAGTTTAGGTTTAGGAGTGCTGGCCACGCTATCCCATGCAATCAGATCAGCCGTTTGATATCCCGACGCTCCCATCGGTATAAGTCTCAGCGTCAGGAGCAGCAAGGAAACCCCCGGAGAAACTTGAAGGGAAAAAAAAAATAGAAAAAGAAACAAAATTGCTGCTTCTTTGCTCATTCCAGATTCTGAGGTTTTTCACTGCTGCCGACATGAAGCCCAAATTGTTGCCATTGGCAGACTACGAGGGCGCTCCATAATGGCATCACGACACCAAAAGCAAAGTTCCTAGGCGCCTACACAGCCCTCGCCACATATCCGCAGCATGAAGCATCTAGCCCTAAACAAGTTACTAGTCTAGCCATTGGACAAACAATGTCCAAGCGTCTTCTGCTGAGACAGCAAGTTGCCAACAGGTACGTAGCCCGCCCCTTTCTCTTCATTGCCTTGATTTGATTGCCCTTTGCGGGGGCATGTCCATCGTTCAAGGCATGATACAAACACATACGTAGCCTTCAAGGCAGTTACCGAACACCGAGGCAAATAAATGATCATCGAGTGCCAGGGGCCAATAGATGTGGCTCCTGCTGAGCCATTTTGCGGTCTCTTGCAGGATCGCGGTCGCTTCCCCCCGAGACAGTCGCTAGATCGTGCACTGGAAAGTTGTACAGAGCATAGGAATGGCAAACAGAACAAGGTTTCTTTCTCCTTTTTAGCATCTTCCACGTATTCGCCGCTGGTTCTGCTTCGGGCAGCCGCTTATCAGCTAACTGTGTTCGCTTTTCCAGGCCAGCTCGTTAAGATGGCGCGATGCATCAAGGTCGGCTACGAGCCACTTCAGATGATTAGGGATTCATTGATCTATAGACAATCATACCGAATCAGAGTAGTCGTTTTCATCCCCTTCCCAGCTCATCTCAGCTCAAAAACAAGCTGGTTTCGTCTGTAAATCCCTATACAGGCTAGAAGAGTTCTTCCAGGTTGAAACCAACTGCGGTTAAAAATGCCCTTTGTTTTTTTTTTTTCTCTCCTTACCATTTGCAGAGCTACGAAAGATATATCCAATATTGGCCTAGGATTCTGTGCATTCCAAGCATGAAAATCTGTCTTTAACAAAGAAACGTCACATGGGAAGCGGAGCAGACAGGACTCGCTACTTTTGGAGGAGGCGGCCGAAACTCGTCAAGAGAGCCCGCGTATCCGATGATGTCGTTGTTAGTACATGTTTCATCAGCCCTTTTGATGAAAGAATGTGTGTTTCGGCCATCTTCCGCCGAGTCGATGTCATATGTTCATCTTCCCCGCTCTCGGGACTCACACCAACCTGGGGTAGTGAATATGGAAAGTGAATATGGAACTTGCCGTGATGAGGCGAAAGAAGGAGTTTTGCAAAGTAAAACAAAGAAGTTGCATCATGCTAGACAGGATATCTTCGCTTCACTGCCAGCATGTCTGAAGTTTACATGTAATCATAATGACTCTTATTTAAGCTTCAATTATAAGATGCAACTATGCCATCGGATGAAGTCGCAAAGTGGACCAACTCCATCACCGTTGTCGCTCTCCTTCAGCCACCGTCATAGTGTCTGTTCACGTTATCCAGGATGCTCCTCACGCTCGTTCTATCCATCTTGTTTACGGCGATGGCTCATATCCCCACCGTCGATGCTCAGCCTCCTTCTAGCGTCATCTCTCCAAAAGTCTTCATCATATCCATGGTTTGTCCCCATCAGGTCTCATCTTCTTTTGTCAAATTCAAATCATGTAGTATATTCAACTTTGCTTTCTTCACCACTCTTATCTCCCTCTTTCTCCCTAACCAAAGATTTTCTCACCACTAGTTTGAGCCCGAAGGCCAAGTATGGCACGACAACTTCGCCCAGTCCGGCCTTGGGAATCTCTCATCCCATGCCATCGCCACTCCCGGCCTTTCCATGCTCTTCCCACGCATCTTCTGCACCCAAGCCGGCACAATCTGCCAGCTCACCGTCGGTGAAGGCGAAATCAACTCTGCCGTCTCCATGACGGCTCTCATCCTGTCCAGCAGATTCAACCTCACGCAAACATACTTCCTCCTCGCCGGCATTGCAGGTGTCAATCCTCGCCACGCAACCATCGGCAGCGTCGCCCTCGCTCGCTACACCGTCCAAGTTGCGCTGCAATATGAAATCGATCCTCGCTCTCTGCCCGATGACTGGCCTACGGGATACATCCCTTACGGACGAAAACACCCCTTTGAATACCCGTGCATCACGTACGGCACTGAAGTCTTTGAACTCAATGCCAACCTTCGCGATGTCGCTTACAGCCTTGCTCAACGCGCCACACTCGTAGATAATGAAGAGCCGCGTAGATACCGTGCCCTGTACAGCAGCATGGGGACGTCGTACCGCATGGCCGTGCGGCCCCCCAGCGTGGTCAAGTGCGATAGTGCGACCAGCGATGTGTACTACTCGGGGGGGAGACTCGCCCAGGCCTTTGAGAATACAACGACTCTGTGGACTAACGGCACGGGTGCCTACTGTATGAGTGCACAAGAGGACAGTGCCACGTTGGAAGTGCTTGTGCGGGCCGCTACAGAAGGGCTCGTCGACTTTGGCAGAATCATTGCCATGCGAACAGGTAAAGGCAGCCCGTTGTCTTATCCATATACTTACCTGAAGTGAATAGCATATAGGTACTCACATAACAATATAGGCTCCAACTTCGACCGCCCACCCCCTTCTCTCTCCGACTGGGAACATCTCACGCGTACAGACCAAAACGGCTTCCACATCGCCATATCCAACCTCTACAACGCCGGCATTGAGATCGTCAGGGGCATCCTCGACAACTGGAACTGCACCTTTGAGAAGGGCATCGCCCCGGCCAACTACATCGGCGACATATTCGGCAGCTTGGGAGGCCATCCTGATTTTGGCTTTGGAAGCATCACGGGAGGAAGAAGGCTTAAGCCTGCTGCCACGGTAGGATCAGCTTCAAAGAGAGATGAGGATAGTTGGGGGCGAACCACGCTGGCTAGTGTGGAAATGGCAAGGAGGAGGCAATTTGGGGTCAAAGGGGCGATGAAGATGTAAGAACATGGGCGCCGTTATGCTAACGCTATGGATTTTCTTTTGTATTTAGTATTATATCAATCTCAGGTTAGATCTATTGTCAAGTAACTGGATTCGTTTCTTTCTACGCTATGATTTTTTTTTACGCTATGATTTTTTTTTAACTCCCTTTCCCAATTACAAACAAATGAAATAATGCTCTTTTTTTTCCTCTCTACCATCGAGGCCAGTCATCATGGGGAACAGCAACACAAAGAGCTTGCCAGCGGCTGGCCAACCAGATCACCGCCAGATGCAATGCAAGAAATAAGAACCTTGTTTTTAAACCCGTCTGACGAAATAAGCTTGTCACGAGCTCGCCGTGGCTGGGACGTCGAGTGCGGGTAGTGCTGGTGCTGCTTGGAAGCCCCAAGTCCAGTACAGCCAGCAGCACAAGAGGCGCACTCACCTCGAGATTGACCATATATGGCCAGCATGGGCGAACTAGGGTAGCAAGCTTTATGAGAAATAGGCTGAGACGGCCAAAGTACTTTACAGTGTCTGGGCTGGCGCCTATAACGGTGCAAAATCGCAGCAAAAGGAGCGCTGCTCCATGCGGTATTGTGGCAATTTCTGAGGGAGGGGGTGCTAGGAGGAGAGGCCCATCGGCATGTGCATGGCCATTTGTGTGTATAGAAGGGTTTCTTTGCTCAACTGGATGGAGAGTATGGTTGTTGTGGCTGTGATGCCCATTTTGGCTAATGGATTTGACCATTGCATTGGTGGATTCTGGTATAGTTTCATCAAAGGCAGAGCCGTCTTGCAAGGCATCTTCATCCTGAGAGGCCGAGGCTGGCCATGCAGTGCTGTCGCTCTGGGGTACGCTGAGGCTGCGAGAGTGGTAGGCCCGCCGTGAATCTATTTTACTATAAGATCAAGTGCTGTCAGGATTGTAGGTTAGAAGAACTCACCTGGTACTGGTGTGCTGGGCCCTGCCGGCGAATCCAAGCTTTGGACTCGGTTGCTTCGCAGTGCGACAGCCGGATTCGAGCCATGATCTCTAGTTATTCCATCAAAGTAGGTCTCGCTTTTCATGGCATTCAAGACCTCATTGGCGCTCGGCCTCTCGGCTGGATCTAGAGCAAGCAGCTTCTTAAGAAGCATGTAGAGCTTTGATGGAAGATCTGGCCTTTCACGCCGCTCATCTTGGAAACCAGTCCAATCAGCAATCTCGGCTCTGAGCTGATCAACATCTTCCAATTCTTCTTGGACGGCATTAGCTGCCTGATAAGGCAGCCTACCAAAGCACATGAAATAGAGGATCATTCCGAGAGAGAAAATGTCCGACTTTGTTGTAAAGTTTCCATACTTGCCAGTCTCATCCACGCGAATAACCTCAGGTGCACAGTACGAGATGGTGCCCGTTGTGCCTGTTGATTTTCGCACTACATTCTCCGGCTGGACTTCGCCGAAATCGCTGATAAGACACCGTAACTTGCCACCCTCTCGGTGCAAGAGACAGTTACTTGGCTTCAGATCCCGGTGGATGTAGTTTGCCGCATGTAGATAGGCAACACCAGATGTGATATCTTTGAATAGGGAGTAAATCTCTTCAACGGATAACCGGGGCTTCTCATGCAAGCCATCTCGCGAAGCGTCAACTTGACCTCGCGATCGTCGGCGGATGCGTTCTTTGAGCTCTTCTTTTGTAACCTCCCTGGGCACGCTTCCAATGACGTACTGGTGAAGATCGCCCCCATTACAATATTGCTGGAGAATGAATGCGCAAGCGACGCTTGGCCCAAACATGGTCAATCTGACGTCCTCCAGCCAGACGTGTCGATAGGAAACCAAGTTGGCGTGCGACAATTTGGCAAGGAGCTCAACCTCTATCAAAACCTTCTCAAGCCAAGCATGGTCGTCGCCAACTGGTACCCTCTTGCAAGCGAAGTGGCCCAGTTGGCAGCCGTCAATCTCATGGCGCACCAGCAAGACTACGCCCTTGCCTCCTCTGCCCAGAACCTTCTCTTCAACAAAGAACGTTTTGAAATAGTTTGGGCTAAATGCTTCCCTTTTGATTCTGCTTCCCTCAGATTGCGATATGCCTGGCGCACTGGAGATGAACTCGGCTTCATCATCTACAGCGGGCGAACCGCGCGATGTTGAGCCATCGCTCCCTGGCGCAGGGCGAAATAGTCTGCGAATAAGACCCGACGACGCGTGATCGGGTGCGGTCGCGGAATGTCCTGCGCGAAGCATCCGAAAGTACCCCGGATCGACATACGATTCTGGGTCAACTTCAAACGGGCGATCGAACGAATGTTCTGGCGGCGTTGGCCCTAGCGGGCGGTGACATGTAGGGCATTCGGGGTGGCCACGAATCTCCAGCCGTTGCGAGCTGGGATCGCGAACAACGACCGCATTACGGTGTCGTCTATGGCATACAAAGTTAGCAATCTTCACCCTTGATCATTTCCTCGCTTCTCTCTAGTATGCGCTGCGCAGGCGAAGCCAGGCAAGGGGGGCGATGAACTCACAGCACAATCTCGCGGCCCTCTTGAGGCTGGTATGGGATCAACGACATGGTGACAAGTTGCAAATGTCTGTCGTGCGAACATGAGCCAGCATGGCGATTGCGGCCAGCGACGCGCAAAGCGACTAGCTTCTGGACGGTAGAAGTATGGCCGAGGCGATGGAAGTGCGTCGATGCAGCGGGTGGAAGGGACTCGAAGCTTCCAGGATCGTGGGATGGAGTTTGCAGGTGGCGGAACGAAAAGCAGGTGGTTGCGGCGGAGCTTCGAAGCTTGAGTGCTATGACGACGACGTAATGGCGGTTGGGGCGATCAAATGCCCGTCCAGCCCTGTAATCTTAGTGGTTGCCGCTGGACAAAAGAAACTTTGGGGGGAGCTGGAGGGGCTCCCCGCAGCTGAAACGCAGTGCGATGCTGCCATTCGCTCTACGGCAATGCTCAATTGCTTTGGTCAATGTGATGGATGGCTTTATTGCGTGCTTGTATTTTGAACGACTACTACCAAGGTACCGAGTAAATTACCAGGAAACCGTCCCTGAGAGACTCTCGGCATCGACAACAGCAGCTAATCGGAATTTTGCTCCAATACATCTACAGAGTCCCGACATGCACCATAAATAAGCATCGAAGCTACCAATTGCTAGAGGCCAAGATGCGCCAATAGCAACGGCTGCTGCCCTCTTCGCGGGACGACTCGACTTTAGCGCCATGTAGACTCCATGTACTATGGGTCGTATCCGTTGCATTGGGTGCTGGCCTTCTTCGCGATATCCCGTAATCTGGACCTATCGGAGCGCTCCCAACCAGACGAGGCTGCTGGGCACCAACCACTCGGGCGCTCTTCTTGACCTCGTATCAGAAACATGCTCTGATGCGCCATGGATCTCCGGCAGGCCTGTGATCGATGCCATGACAAGAAACTCAGATGCCCTCGACCGCCGGGCTCCCTGTGCTGCAGTCGTTGCACCAAGGCCAATGTCACCTGCGTCTTCAGTCCGCCAACAAGGCCACTCCGATATCCCAGCAACCACAATGGCAATGGAGCCGCTGGCTTTGACTGGCCCGATCTGATGATCTTGGAGCAACAGACGCCAAGCCAAGTGCTCGAGACACCAGCGCAGACCATTTCAGAACGCCTCGCGGCTCTCCTGTCAGGCCTTGACCGCATGCTACAGGCGCTGCCATCATCTCTGGAGATGCACCATGTCCCTAGAGAGCAGCTGAGGGAATACGCCGACCATGTAGGGGACAATTTCGATCTGCAGTTGACGCTTGACGGCCTCCTTCACCACGCCCAAGATCTCGCAGCCATCTACCCTGAAGCCACATCGGCGGCCGTCAACAAGCGCATTACTGCTCCAGAGTCTGATGCTCTCTGCACTGTTGCGAACTGTATCCACCAAGACCGCACATCCTTGCATACGACGCCCCTGCCTAGACTAGATCACGCACTGTTGAATCTTGTCATGGCGTGCCATATCCGTTTGCTTGACATTATGGATACTCTGGCAGAGCACGGCCGGATGTGTGCCTTTACGGTGGCCACCCTCCCATCAGACTACGATCCCAAATTCGATGTTCCAGAAATCCGTGTGGGATCTTTCATTGCCCCTTCCAACACTGCGGCCTCTATGCTTCTGGGTGTGCTTTTGGAGCTTCAAACGCTTTTAGTGGAGAGAATCGGAGATATGAGTGGTGTAATTGCTCAGGTAAAAGACAATCCAGGAGCGGCCAGAGAAGCAAGAGTCATTAGCCTCCAATGCGAGATTCTTCAAGAACGCGCGGAGGCTACACTCGGGGAACTGACGAATTTCAAGAAAGGTTTAGTAAGCGCGAGGCTGCTAAGATGAAAGATGTGATAGTAATGGAGAGTTGAAGGGTTGAAAGGTTGAAGGGTTGAATACTGAGCAGGGGAATGAACCAGCAATTGGCGAGTGCCTGACGTTCTAATGTGGATATAAAATGCACTCATGGATCTAAATTTGACACTCGGCGTCTAATGACATATGGTCTAGAAAGGCTCGATACCAAGCTTTTCGCGCCAGGGCTTTGGTTGGCGGCTGTAAGTAGCCAATAGTGAAGAGGCAGTTAACCAAAACAGCAATGCTGCATATACCATGTATGTAGTATTTGCATACAGGCTTATCTCTCCAAAAGATTGTGAGCTGCATAAGTGTCTCGCAGATAGGTACTCCGTATATATCCAAAAATAACCATGCCTGAATCCGCTGCCAACGACATGAAATATTAGCCACGAAAGACACTCTACATATCTGCCCAGTAGATTTCTAAGCAAACGCTCCCAATATAGGATGTCGTCGCCTCACATCTGCAGATCAGGGAGCACCAGTGCGACGTGTATGCGTGTATATACGTACTATGGCATCCTTTCGTCGATCTGAGGGGTAAAGAGAGGCAGCATACTGTATTGCAGGTTTATCTGCAGGCACGTTTGTAAGACATCCAGACGCACCCGTCGCAAATCTCCGCTGACCAACCAACGCTTTCTACGTCGTACCAACCAACGCTTTCTACGACGGCGTAGATAGGCTGTGACTCCCTTTTCGCAAGACACGACGAGATTTGGAAATTGTGCCAAAGGAGTTTTGGGAAATGAGAGGCAAAGGAGGGATGACTGCCGCCACGTGCAATCAACGGCGTTTGTCGCAGCGAATTAATGAGACATGGCGCTGGAGCAACATGCTATTTTCGGATGCTTTCGCCAATAATAGTAACATGCCTCGGAGAAGTCATTATCGAGCCAACTGCAGAGGCTGACTGTGTCTCAGACCAATTCAACAGAGGCCAAGACGGACAGATACGGAGTATACAGCAGCGATGATTTGCCTTGCACAGAGGCCCAGCATGACAGGCCAAGGCCGATGCAGAAAATCGGATTTGGGATTCGAGCAGCGGCAACCGGGGTGTACAGGTGGAGCATCAAAATATGTGCAAACTTGTAGAATTGATGTACTCTATGCTGCTCACTGGGTGGAAGGCTCAAAGATCACATGAAGCCGAAGACCAACGGTGTTGTGGTGCTCATGTGCATAAATCAACAGTTCCAGTGCTTTTGGCCTTGACACACGGATTCCTCTATTTGCATGAATCGAGATATTGTATGTGCACAGATGGGCCGTCGCATACAGCAAAACGTGCGAAGGGTAGTAATTCATGTATGCGTGCTTGTACGAGCCCACCAACAATCCTGTTTGACTTATTCCGCTACCAACAGCAGGCAAAGCCAGAAGCTGCGGCATCCTATGCTCGTTTTATAAGGTAATACCTACTAGGTGGCACAAGTCCTAGCAGCCAGACGCTAAAATGCTAATCTTGCAGCTCCCAGTAAGCCACCCGCAAGGATCATGGGCTGGTTCGCCTGCCAAAGTGACGATGGTCCACGAGCGGCCGCTACGTTAGCAAGGTACTACTCCGTCCTACCGCCATACAGCCAGCACTAACGGCGACAGAGCCAGGGGTAGCATCTTGCCCCTTTTACATGACAAACGTCCCTCCCCGTATAACGAATGGATCTGTGCTCTTCTGTTTGTGCATCGGTCAGCTTCGCACGTTGCACCAGAAGCCGTCTTCACGGCGAAGTGCATGCGTCAGACGGCTGCCGGAGAGGAACAAAGAGAAGAGCACATGCCTCATAGCAGCACAAGTCGGCGTTGTCCGCCGCGGCCGACTGCAGATCGGGGAAAAGGCCGGCGCCTCCTCCGCAGGTACCTCCTATGGTCGTTTCTACAAGTATGCATCTGCAGTATGTATACATAGTATATAGCACCTGGGAGGCAAAAGAGGGAGAAATGCGCTGGAGCGTGTGTGTGGAGAGTTTCCCCGGTTCGCTGGAGCCTTCTCATGGCGATCCGGTACTGGCCCTCCCTGCCAATGCTTGTTGGCTCTTTTGGCCCCCGCCGCCAGGCCCATCAGGCGAGAAACGCGTATTCCACCCACTTGCGATGCTACTGCCAGCATTAAGAGCAGCAGCATCGGAATCAATCCTTGGTGCAAAACATGCCGCCAGCAGCAGCATAGCCCAAGCACCGATGCGCTCAGTCACGCCGCGCAAATGCAGAGGCCCGGCCAGCATCGTGGGCCCGGGCGTCAACGCCGTTGACCCATTCCGCAGAGAGCCCTCGTCCTGTCTCAGACTACTCCGAATGCCTGCAAGGCCATCTCCATCATCCCCGGTCCAATCTTCGCCATGGGCCCCCTCTCGAGATCCTTTGTCTTGTCCTCTTTTCGTCTTGCGTTCTCTCTTCCCCTCTTCCATCTCCATCTCCCATACATCCCACGGTGACGGCGCCCTCACATCCTCGCATGAATGCCATGATCAAGCGCGCTTGAACTCGTCACAGATTCTAGCCTAAGCCTCGGCTGGACGAGAGTCTCTCCAACCACAGCCACATGCTAAGAGCTGGCGTGCCGTCTGTCGCCTAGCATTGGGTTTAGCGCTCCAGGTAAGAAGCTCATTTAGCTCAAATCCGTCGCGGGTGGTGCGATGGTGGCTGCAGGTCTTCTCTTTCATCCCTACATAATACCGAGCCCGCAAGATTTCCGCAGGCTTATGCCCGACCAGCGTTAGCTGCAATGGCCAATTATTTCATGCGCCGCCCTGCCTACACTCTGTTTGTCGAAAATTAAAACTCAAAGCAAAGAGCACACACACACAAAAAAGCTATTATTACGAGAAACATGCATCCCAATAAGAGAGGGAGGACATGATACCTGCTTTGTTCTGCAGCCCCACCAATCGGCATCACCACTTACACGCACAACATACAGCTTCACCAGACACCAAACATGCCTGACTGACTTGACAGGAAGCACACCATAACACAACAGCCATGATGGCTTCCTCCACCTCATCCACGGAGACACACTCTCATCTCAGAGATGAAAAAGGAAGACTAGATTCTCCCACCGACGAGAAACACGACATCGAGCGCCACTCTGCTAGCATATCCAGAGACACTCGCGATTCCGTCGATGCGCCAAACACCACATCCAACGACGCCGAGAAGCAAATCTACATTGTACAAGATGCAACTTCCATTGATGACAACATCGTCTGGTGGGACGGCGACAGCGACCCCGAAAACCCATACAACTGGCCGCGGTGGCGCAAAGTTCTCAACTGCGTCCTCATCAGCTGTCTAGCATTCATCACGCCTCTAGCATCATGTATGAGCAAACCACTCCGGTGGAGCGATTTGATTTTGTCGTTTGTGCAAAGTTTCCTTGCAGGCAGCTAACTTCTGCCCTCCTATAGCTATGTTTGCACCTGGCGTCCCCGACCTCATGGTGGAATTCCGCAGCACAAGTGAAGAGCTGGCTGCTTTCTGCGTTTCTGTCTATGTGCTGGGATTCGCAGCTGGACCCATGTTCTTTGCGCCCTTGTCTGAGATTTACGGCCGATCCATCATCTATAACATCACAAACGTTGGCTTCATCGGTAGGATCTTCCATGGTCTTTTTTTTTTCTGTAAGAATCTAGAACCAACTGACATCTCATCTCATCTCCAGTCTTCGTCGTCGCCTGCGCAAAAGCCCCTTCACTCAATGCCCTCATCGTCTTCCGTTTCTTCTGTGGCATCTTCGGCTCCGTCCCCATCACCATCGGAGGCGGCAGCATCGCCGACATGATTGTGCAGGAAAAGCGTGGCGTCGCCATGGCAAGCTTCGCCATCGGCCCAATGCTTGGCCCCGTCGTCGGGCCTGTGGTGGGAGGCTTCATCACTACTGGGCTTGGATGGCGCTGGGTCTTTTGGATCATGGCTATCCTCTCTGGGACTTTCTCGCTGCTGTTCCTGGCCTTTTCGCGCGAGTCATTTGCTGCTGTGCTGATCGGCCGCAAAACCGTCCGATTGCGAAAGGAAACTGGCAATCCTCTGTTGCGGTCCAAGCTCGACACAGGCCTGTCAAACGCAGCCTACATCAAGCGCAGCATCCAGAGGCCGTTCAAGATGCTGATAATGTCTCCCATCAGTATTATATGCGGCATCTACGTCGGAATTGCCTATGCATACCTGTATCTCATGTTCACCAGCCTCACGCCGCTTTTCATGGAAATCTACCACTTCAAGACGAGCTATGCCGGCCTCGCGTTTCTGGGGTTAGGCGTCGGCAGCATGATTGGCGTTGTTTCCTTTTCCTTGACAAGCGATAGAAACATCAAAAAGAAGGCTGCTGAAGAGGCCGTGTTGGCAGCGGCCGAAGGTCGCGCTCCCGAAGGCATGAAGCCCGAGTATCGTCTCTCGCCGCTGCCTGTCGGCGCAATTGTCCTGCCCATCGGGTTCTTCATATATGGATGGACTGCAGAGTATCAGGTCCATTGGATAGCGCCTATTATCGGTACAGTAGTCATAGGCGTCGGCGACCTCATCGTCTTCATGGTAATGCTTATCCTCCCATCTCTATCTACTCTAATAGCCTTCAGAAGAACTAACACCATCTAAATTCTAGTCTCTCCAAATGTACCTCGTCGATACCTTCCATATCTATGCGGCCTCGGCTCTCGCAGCAAACGCAGTCGCTCGTTCCATCCTGGGATCTGTCCTCCCTCTCGCCGGCCTGCCAATGTATAATCGCCTCGGCATGGGCTGGGGCAATAGTATCCTTGGCTTCATCGGCCTGGCGCTGACGCCAGCGGCCTGGCTCTTTCTTAGGCACGGAGAGGCGCTGCGCAAGAGATTCGAGATTAAGAATTTATGAGATGGTTCTTTATCCTTCTTCTCTCTCTTCTCTCTCTCTCTCTCTCTCTCACTTTTATTTTTTAAACCAAAAAAAAAAAAAACTTACATATCATCTAGACTTATTGTTTAACGAACAGTTTACTTGACCTCACCAACGGTTTGCTTCAAAAAAAAAGAAAGCTATAACCAATACCGCCTGCAATGAGACTCTAAATTTTAGAAGTGCGACTTACAAAAAAAATACATTTAATAAACAGGTTGAGCATTTCTATCAAGCATGTATTTCTTTTAGCGAATTACTACATATGGCATAAACGAGAGGCCGGGGGGGATACTAAATAGCTTTGCCAACAGGCGGGAAGAAGGGATATAGTTGTAATATAAGCATCCATGACAAGGATTCAATCAAAATCGTTTACTTCGTTCTTTTGAATCGTATATGACATCCGGGAAAGAAGTGACTTGAAAACCCGAACTCACACTCGAAAGGCTTATCGCTAATAGCTCACGTCCCAAGTTCATGTAGGTAGTGTCCAAGCACACACAAACGCCGCTTCTTTACAAAACATGCTCAATTTCCGTCTACATCCATCTCATAGCTGAAAATAAGAGAATTTAATACGAAATGGCTAAGCAATGCCTCAACTTGACAAGCCTTAGGAAGCCTTACAGAAAAGTAACAGCGTTTAATACCCATTAAGCTTTTGCACGCTATACCAAATACAAACCGTAACCCGCAATTTAGTGGCATGACAGCCTGCTTGTGTAAACCTCTTTGAAGGACCCTTGCCCCACGTTCCAAACCTGAATGTCCAATATCCATCTCTTCATACCTCGCTCTTAAAATTCATTCACATCTCATACTGTGAATTCTTTTTTTTTTTTTTTTTTCCCTTTTTCTTTTTCTTTTTCTCCTTCTTCTCTCGCTCACCATGGCCCCGTCAACAAGCAACGCGCCTTCACTGCTTCTCCTCCCCGCTCCACCATTCCCCCTCGATCCTCGGTCTCTCAGCGCAGCCTACCGAGCCCCTCTCACAGCCGTTCTCAAACGCCTCGGCAGCAGCAGCAGCAGCGCCAACAACGACAACGACGATGGCAGCCATGTCCTCGTCATTGCCGTCGCCTGTCCCATCCTCGCCGGGCCCTCACCAAGAAGCAAATCCCTAAACTGGAAGGCCGCACAGTCTCTCCTCGCCCGCACATACACCCTCATCTCAGTCATTTGCAACGAGCTCTCCATCAACACGTCTGGAGAGCCGAGCACCACCAGCGCCAGCGTCGATCCCCGCGTCGTGCTCATCGACCATGAGCGACGGAGGACCTACCACCGCAACTACGACGGCGAGTACGAGGCAAACTGCACGTCCGTGCTGGATCTGGCGGCCTTTGCCTCGACGGTGTATCCCTGGAGGACCGTCTTCCATCCCAGCGCCGAGTCGGGCTATGAGCTCCTCAACGCATTCCTGGAATACTCACAGGGGAAGCAGACATTTCTCCAAAACCAGCTAGTTGCCGTCGAAGGCGGCATCACACTGTCCATCAGCGAGAGCACCACCACCCTCGCAGCCCAGGCCGATTTCATAAACGGCCACGACGTCGTCTGTCTAGGAGGCACATTCGACCACCTCCACCCGGGCCACAAGCTTCTCCTCCACGCCACCGTCCTGCTCATGAAGATCCCCGACAAGACCTCTTCCTCCTCCGGGAAGCAGGCCGTCCTCGTCGTCGGCATTTCCGGCGACGAGCTGCTGACGAAGAAGAAGTACGCCGAGGTGCTTCAGCCGTGGGACGTGCGCGCAAACAACGTCCTCCAGTTCCTCTCCACAATCTTCAACTCGGCGTCTTCGTCCAACACGAATTCGCTCCCGCCCACGTCGTCCCCATCGCGGGATGAGCTGCATGCGACGTTTCGTGATGGCGCAGTGCTTGTTCGATGCGTAAACATCCATGATCCCTTTGGCCCAACCATTACGGAAGAGGTCATGGATGTTATTGTGGTGTCTGGTGAGACACGCAGTGGTGGTCAGGCGATTAACGACAAGAGGACCGAGAGAGGGTGGAAGCCATTAGATGTATTTGAGATCGACGTACTTGACCCCAATGATATCTCGGAGGAGAGCAACAGTGACCCAAACAGTGGTTTTGCCTCGAAGATTAGCAGCACAGAAATACGGCAGCGGATAGCTCAAGCACGGAATGGTTTACAGTAGACACCAGACCTGATTATTTAGAGATACGAGTGGAGCCTTTTGGCCAACATCTTCTTTTTACCTCATTGAGCATTTTTATCAATAAACACACGCCATGATGCACCGTTTCAAACGTAAAATTTAGTTCTTCATTTTTGTCATTAATTGATATTTAGCTCATGTATCGGCCTATTGCGTTAATTCCTCATGGCCATGTCTACCATTCCAAACACATCACTTTTAATCCCTTTTGTTTCCTTAGCAAATGCATGTCAAAGAGTCCCAATTCCTCTATCCATCTACTCCATCTGACCAATGCCCAGGTGGGCGGGGTCAGCGCGGACAATGCGCAGGGTGTTGGTGTTGCCCATACCACCCTTCCAGCCCTGGACGACGACGACGGTGTCGCCCTCAGCCAGAGTGCCAAGCTTGATAGCGTGAGTGACAGCCCACTTGATACGCTTGTCAACATCTTCCTGCCAGTTGACAGTCTCAAAGTCGGGCTTCTGCTCAGGATACAGGAAAGGATAAACGCCACGATACAGGTGGCTGAATCGAGAGGTGGTGGGGTTTCGGGTCACCATGAAGATGGGGCAGACGGGACGGTACTTGGAGAGCAGGCGGGCGGAGTCGCCAGAGGTGGACAGGACAATGATACCGCCAGCGGCAAGGTCGAGAGAGGCACGGACAGCAGCCATGGCGCAAGACTCGACGGGAGAAACGGGGCGCTTCACCAGGGTGCAAAGCTCCTCGAAGTGGGAGACGTAGGGAATGGTGTTCTCGGCCTTCAGACTGGCCTCGTGCATCTCGTGGACGGATTCGGCAGGGTAGCTACCCTTGGCAGTCTCTCCGGAAAGCATAACGCAGTCGGCGCCATCAGTGACGGCATTGCCGACGTCGCTGATCTCGGCACGAGTAGGACGAGGGTTCTTGATCATGGACTCCAGCATCTGGGTAGCGCAGATGACCGGCTTGCCAGCGACGTTGCACATGGCAATCATCTTCTTCTGGGCAGCAAAGACCTCGGCGGCAGGAATCTCGATACCGAGATCACCACGGGCGACCATGACACCGTCAGTGGCCTCGAGAATCTCGGCAAAGTTGTTGAGACCTTGTCGGTTCTCAATCTTGGCAATGATCTGAATGTTCTTGCCCTCCTCTCCCAAAACGTCACGGATGTCCTTAATATCCTGGGCACGACGGATAAATGAGGCAAAGACCATGTCGACGTTGTTCTTGACACCAAACCGGAGATCGGCCTTGTCCTTCTCAGAGAGAGCGGGAAGGTCGACATCAGTGTTGGGCAAGTTGACACCCTTTCGGGAGGAAATGAAGCCGTTGTTTCGGGCGCGGACCTCGACGGTCTTTTCGTCCTTGATGCTCAGGACATCGAAGGCAAGAACACCGTCGTCGACGTAGATGACACGGCCAGGCTGGATGACCTTGGTAATGTTCTTGTAGTCGACATACCTAGGATATTGTCAGCCTTCGTTCAGCAGCAGCGGTAGTAAATAAGAACGAGTAATGTCGTATTCTTTCGTAATAAGCGAGGTATTAATCACTACCAGTCGCCCATTACAGAGAAGACAGAAGAAGAAAAAAGACGGCAGAGATGGACGTGGCTAGAATAGAGAGCGGGGGAGTCCCATTTCCCCTCCCCTTCTCCTCCTCCACCTCCTCTCCATAGATTAAAAAAAAAAAAAAAAGAAGAAAAGTGTCCATCTTACATGTTGCTGGTATCACATGATGTGATGTACTTCTCGTCGGTGGTGATGTTCATGACGGTGCCAACAGAGATGGGGATATCGACATCGCCAGCGGTGTTACCGGTTCGGATCTCGGGGCCCTTGGTGTCCAGAGCAATGGCAACTGGTCGGCCGGGGTGAGCAGCCTCGGCGGCGCGGACATTGTCAATGACAGACTGGTGGTACTCGTAGCTGCCGTGGGAGAAGTTCATGCGGGCCACGTTCAGGCCAGCATCACGGAGCTTGTTGATGGCCTCGACCGAGTTGGTCTTGGGGCCGATGGTGCAGATGATGGAGGTGCGGCGGAAGTTGCGGGCAGGCGTGAACTCGGTCTTGAGCGAGGCCAGCCAATTGATGCGGCCGCCGATATCCAGGTGGTCCTGGGCCGTGGTAGCCATTGTGCTGAAGGAGCGGGAGTGCTTTTTGTAAAACTGCGACATTGTTAAGAAAGACGTTCGGGTGCCGTGATGGTGAGAGGAGAGGGCCGTTGGGAAGGGGACAGATGGAGGGGCTCACGAGTCAAATATAAATCGCCGGGCTCCCGTGAGAAAGAGGTGACGATTGCAGCAAAGAGATGCAAGGATGCGGAGAAAATGGCAGGCGATGAGTGGGATGAGGACGAGAGGGGAAATAAAATGGGAAGAGATGGAGGTTAAATCAGATCATAGGAGGGTGATGCTACCTCGCCAGGGCGCGCTGTGTGGTGGAGGGGGTGGGAGCGCCGGCAGCTGCCAGTGCTTTTTTTCCAATTTTTTTTTTCTCGCTCTGCCATGCAGCTGCGACTAGCTACAGACACGGTATCACCAGTAACGCACGCATGAATGTACGCCTCAGGATTGGCCGGTTGCAATGCAATGGCGAGGGCTGGACATTTTTTTGGGGCGCGCGCTGGGCTGCAATTGACCTGCCCCTCACCAGCGCCTGCGCGGGGCACTAAAAAGAGCTGGAGGGGCAATTGGCAAAAAGGCACCGGCCGCTAGTCTCACCGTTATCTCTGGCGCATGCCATTTGCTGCAGTAAAAGAAACCGGCGGCAGTATGTAATAACCTGTGCTCTGGCTATGGGGCGGAGCGCAGAAGAAGAGTGCGGCTGGCTCATTGGAGTTTTTTGACCGAGCCCCATGCAGCCTCCCTCACCTACGGAGCATTAGGTAGAGAGAGCCCAATTACTCGTTCTGGCCAATTCCAGGTCTCGCCTCAGCTCGACACCGCAGCAGATGGCATCCGTCCGCCGACATGCGCCGGCTGTCGTGAGCGTCAGGCCGATTTGCCCTCGTGAATATACCGCCAGAGCCGCCCGTCGTTGCCCTCCAGGTGGATGATCACTCTGCCTTATCCCAAGCCAAGCACCGCCCCTTGCATCTCCCGTACTGTAACAAGGGTGATTCGATGGGCGACAGCTCCGTGTTTCGGCTGCCCTCAACAAAAAAAAAATTAATTCGGTGCTACTATTCTCGTCCAGCCGTCTCCCCCACGCGGCGAATCTATCTCTCTAGCGCGGACCATGGCAAAAAGAGAAAGGGACTGCGAGTTTCGGACAACAACAAGCCTGCAGCCTCGATGAGGGATAAACGGGGTGGAGGCTAGCAGAGAGCACGCCAAGCTCGAGGCATAAAGCACTCCGCGTCTCTTTCGCTTCGTATTTCCAATCCAAACGAGGCCCTTCTGCCTGCCCTTCTGCCTCAATCCCAAGACGGCCAGAGTGTTGGCTAACAAGAATAATTTGCCGCTTTTAGCACTCAACCCACTCTTATCGAGGAATCGGCCCTTGTTTACTTTTTTTGCCCCTCTATCCTAATCAGGACTAGAGTTCCAGATGCTAGTGAAGCTGCCTTAGCTTGTCGAATGACTAAGCACACTAGTATGCTTCTGCTGACTCATCTCAGAGCTCTTGGAGCTAGATCCGGAAGAAATGTCGCCGATCTCCGAGATGCTTGATAGGATGGAATGCTGCAAAGCACGTGAGTCGCTGCGGTGCCGTCACATCTCAGCTGTTTTCTCCAGCCTCCCGAGGTCTGTATAAGCATCTCCCTCACCGTTGCGACGACACCCCTTTGCGCTGCTCCAGGAGCTTCTCTTCGTGATACCCCACAAACGGACAACCTCCATTCCGACCTCTGAATCTTTTTTTCGATTCACCAAAAAAATCAGTCACCATGGTGGTACGTTCTTCCATCAAACTCCCCTCCCCCGGTTCTTGCTTCCGTGCTGGCGCCTCCCGGTTCAGCGTTCCCTCGGGATGCTGCGCTTTTGGAGCTGCGCCTGATGTCGCCTGCTGGCCTAGCCTCTCTCTAAGACTGCTCGCAGCTTCTCGACCTGCTGACGTTGGGACTCTGGTCAAAGGTTGGACGTTTGACACACTATGCTTTTGATGCCGTTCTCCGTAAGGCAAACCCCCTCCATTTGTCCGCTTTTTCTCTTGTGTGCTAAATTTGCATGTGACAGTCTCGGCTTTCCTCGCTGGCGTGAAGCGCTCGACCGGCTTGACGTGAGTCTTTTACTGAGCATCTATGAATTTAGACTCTTCTCCCTCTTCTAGGCCCGCCGAATTGACAAACGATCAGCTTCAAGAGCGACAAGGTTGCCGGCGAAAACAAGGAAGTCTCCAAATGGATCGACAAGTATCTCGGCGTCGGCGAGTGGGTGATGGATCAGTCTGTCGCCATTGCCGGGTCCAGCGGCTTCTTTGAGCGCAAGCGATGATTCTCATAAACCGATCACACCACCTCTGTTTCGGAGGTGCCAAACGTCGAATATCGAGCTGGTAGCATCGCAGCAATGGGTAGTTCCGAGCTATTCATTTCAAAACCAGGACTGATGCTATGAGAGCTTTCGGGGTACCCTTTCTCTAAAAAAAAAATAGTGCAAGTGCGTTGAGACCTTGCTTGATCGTTTGCTAGCCGTTCCTGGGCAGAGGCAGCGGGATATTCTCCGCTGAATTATAGTTCGTTTTGAATTATTGATGATGGATGAACCGTATTGTGGTTTTGTACGGGCGTTTGAAGGGAACAATCGGGTACTCTTTTTTTTCCTCCTTTTTCCACTCTTATTTTATTTTGAATGCGGAATATGATGAAATGACTCAATTTGTGAAAGAAAAAGAAAATGAAGAAACAAGAAAGAGAATTTATTGAGACCCTTCCTACTCTTATCCTTCTACCCGGGTTTGATTCTGGTCTGGTTGCATCTCCACAAGAAGCCGTGAATGTTCCCACATAGCCGAGGTTACCGGGGGTTCCCTTAGTAACTTAGTAAAACACTCCGAATTATTTCCCTTGTGAACTGAGATTGGAGCAAGCAGACTGCTTATCGCAAGAAACAGAGCTCAAAGAAAAATAGCAGTATTCATCGCTCATATTCATTCATTCATTCGCTATTATTTAAGATTAACACGTTAGACATCATAATCATCATCAAACTGCCCCGGGTATAATTGCCATCTTCCTCCAAAGCCATGACCAAGTAAAAAGTAAAGCAAGCTGAAAAAGAGGAAAGAAAGTGCTGTTCGGGAATTCCATCCAGCAGGGAGAAAAGCACCTCGATTTTAAACGTGCTCTACCAGAAATTCAGGTGGCACTTCATTCTCGCTGTCGTACCTACGCAGCGTCCCTCCATCAATGCTCTCTGCGGAATGATGCTCGTCGCCTTCGTCATGGTCAGGGGGAGGGCCGCCAAATAGATCTGGGGGCACTTCGTTGTCGCTTTCTTCGTCAGCCGGGTGGTTATCTTGCTGTGTAGACTGGCCATTTTTTTCTGCGTCTGTGGATGTGTCTTCGTCGTCATTGGGAGGTTTCTCTTCGGGAGCATTGGCCATGCTCTCGAGGGCATCATACCCGTCTTTAAAAGCCTCTAGCTCTGCGCCAATAGCACAAATCAAAAGATTCCAGTTCTTTTCTTCAGACTGTTGCATATATATCTCCAGCTGCGCAATAACTTCCTTCATTCGAGAAAGTTGATCCGAAATAATTTCTTCCTGCGAAAGCATTTTCTCTTTCCCTTTCACTGAAGAAGATGGAGTACCGGTTTGCATTGCTTGTCGCAGATCTGATTCGAATTTAGAGACCAGCTGCGTAACTTTGTCCCAGACTTGGGCCCCTTCTTCCAACGCTTGACGGTCTTGGTCCATATGCGCTTTGCAGCGTTTCAATACCTCGACCTCTGCTAACCACCATGACCTTGCCATCGCCAGCGTTCGTCTCTCGGGGATGAGTCGCATGAACTCTGCGCCCCCTGAGGCAGCCGGGTCTCCTTCAGCCTCGCCCCCGTACCGCAATAGATCTGGATCTAGTGGCTGAATCGGAGGTTGCTGTATGAATGCTCTCGCTTCAGAGGTCACTTCATTTAAAGCGCCGTAGTACCCACTCAGTCCTGCCTCTCGTTTGTTCCTGATATTATCCATCCTCTCTTTCAGAAGGCGGTGTCTGGTTCGCATACGTGCTAGTTTCGCCTCGAGAAGCTGAATCTCTTCCCCCAGAGCATGATGCTCCGTATCCAGCACCCGGAGCTCCCTCGCTAGCGGTTCATCGCTATTTTCCGCTAAACTTTGTAGTTCTGCTTCTAACTTGGATTTTTTAGCACTCAGCCGGCTTAGATGTCGGAGAGCGTTTGTTCGTTGGTTCAAGGCGTCTTCTATGTGAGCATTCTCATCATCTTTAAGACTCGTCATAGATGCTATTAGCTTTCGGAGATCTTGTCTGGTAGACTTCAATCCTGGAGGCTGGTCGTTTGCCGGTTGTCTGGTTGGAATCACATTTCCATCTCGAGTTACCCTAGGGGGAATGTATAGAGAGAGGGCCGCCCTTGATTTGTAACTTTTGGTCGAGTAAAATGTGCCAGTAGGCGTACTACTGCCCGTGCTAAAGGCATCGTTCTCGATTCCAGATCCGGCTGCCAAGGCAATAGCCTGCTGATCAAGCAATACCTGAACCTCTCTTTCCAGGGCCTTCTCTTGCCTAGCGAAGCCTCGCCAGATCGAATCAGAGTTTTGCGCAGCAGCTTTACGCCTATGCTCAAGGAGTAGGCTATTAGCTTCAGTAGGACTCCCTCCAAGGAGACTGTATGGAGTGTTTCTGTAGCGGACTGGGCCGCCAGCAGCAGGGTCTACCCGGATTGGGTCCTTCATTATCAACATCGACGCTGTTATCGGCGGCGGGGGACCAGCAAACATGGGCTGTGGCTTCATCTTGGACGCTGACATGGTCGTGCTAGCGGTGTCGCGCCACGAGTTTGGCGATAGCCCACGAGACGTTGAAGGTTCATCGTACTCATCCAGCCAAGCCTTGGGCAGATCCTCATCTACTGACGAGGCGTCGTCGGGCCGAGGATCTAGCGTGCTAAGCTGATGTTCACTAGGCGACCGTTTCGGAGATTTGTGAAGAGGTAAGATTGGTGGTTCGCGACGGGAATTAAAGCGATCAAGAAAGGACCGAGAGCCCATCTTGGTGTGTTTTGTTAGACGTGGAGCTTTTGACGTAGGAATGTGATGTTAGGTAGAGACGAGCGATTGAAAAGGCAGCAGTGAAGCTGCAAAACGAAAGGCAGTCACAGCTGGTATACGTCTATCAGAAGCATCAATAACTGATCTAAGATGCTGAGAAAAGAATGCTGAGTGCTGGTGGAAGAGACATAGAAGCAGCTCAACGTTGCTCACGAGGACCGCTGGAGGGCGGAATGAAGCATGTGCTCATGCAGCGTCGCTTATCGAGGTATCAGGCTGCAAGCCGATAACACCACTAAACTCTGCCACTCAAACTCTACGCGCCTACTTGTAGTTGATTGCACCACGCCGCAAAGGTAAAGTGCATGCTTTTAGACTGTCAAGTACCTAACTACCTAGTAGTACCTTAGTAGGTACCTAGAAGTTTTTTTATAATTCGCTTGGCTCTTGCAGCAGTATTCCAGCGCGTTCATGAAAGGGGCGGTCTTTGCAGAGAGTACTTGCGAGTTCCATGAGCTCTCCATGGGATCTGCTGCGATACGTGGAACCCCACCACGTTCCTGTGGCGGCACCTAATTGAGAGCTTTGCCAGTTAGTGTTTAGGCATCTGCTTTCTTCTCAGGCTGTTGAGGGAAATCTCATTCTCTATGTCTCTGTATACTCGTATGCTGTTAGGTTGCCGTCTTCTGTGCTCCAAAGTCCTCCAGCTCCCATCTCTTGGGCTGCCTGGTGTCTCTTGTCTGTCCCTAGCAGCATCTGACACAGTCTAATCGCCAAGCGGGTTTGTTTGCCACGCGTCTGTCTTGTATACCGCACATGGCTGTATATAATCGCATTAATATCCATGAATCGTCTTTATACCGAATCTAAACATCCATTACCGTAGCAGAGGCAGTGAAAGGCTGCTTTGTACGATCGTTGCGGCTGCCATCATTCACTACAAGGGCCGGCCTAGCAGGACCGCTAGCCGCTGTGTTTTGGCGGCTCGCTAAGCACCCTGATCTGGGGCCCCAGAACAGACGCTGACGAAAGCAAACGGGATCGACTCAGTCCGTCTCTCTTTTGCCTGTTGCTCACTGCGCTTCTCGATATCCCATTGATTGCCTCTCTTGAAGTCCGCCCTGAGCTCCTGCATAATCGCAGACCCGCAGCAAAGCCAGCACCGAGCTGCGAGGGGGGCGTCGTCGTCGCCAGCGCCCCGTGATCCAGTCTCGCCGCTGACTCTGCCCGCCTAACCTATCGCCATCCAGCCTCCAGCCTCCAAAAAGCGCCTCGCACGCACCAGCTCCAGAACCGGTCAGCAACAGCGCCGCCAGCCTGGCCCGCCAACCGCAGCCACCATGAACCAATCACATCAGCTGCCTCCCCCGCGACGGCAACAGACTGCCACGGCTCCCTATGGCGCTCAGCAAGACGAACTGCACATGTCCGGCATGAGCCCGCTGTCATCGCGAGACTTCGCTCCGCAGATCAAGCTCGAGCAGTCGCCCGTCAGCATCGCAGCCAGCTCGGTGCCCAACGTGCTCCAGCCGGGCGGCATGTCGTCGCGCCCCGTCCTGACGGCCCCGACCCTGCCCTCGATGCAGCATCCGGGCTCTGGCTCTGGCTCTGGCTCTGGCTCTGGCTCCGGCGCTGGCCCAGGTTCCGCCTCAGCTTCTTCTCAACACCAGCAAGGCCCTCCTCCCGGCTATCAATCGCCGTCCAAGCCGGTGCTCAGCATGTCGCACACATACTCGCGGTCCAGCCCCGCGGCCAACTACGACACGCCAGCCTCGTCCTCGTCCTACCATGCCTACACGCCCACCACCCCCAGCGGCTCGTCCTCGCAGTTCATCTCGCCCCAGGACGCCGCCAAATACAATGCCCCGGGCTCGCAGCGCACCTTTTCCAACACGCCGCTGGGCCTGGCTGACATCCGGCCACGCGCCGACTCTAGCATGTCTGATGGGGCTCCGGGCACGCTTGGCTACGAGCTTGCCAACACACAGCCTGGCCCAAGTAATTACCTGGCTCCATGGCCCATCTATGCCTTTGACTGGTGCAAGTGGACGCCCCGCGGCAATGGAGCAGGCAAGGTCGCTGTCGGCAGCTATCTCGAAGATGGCCACAACTTTGTAAGCCAAACCCAAATCCTGCCCCCTCTCCCCACCGTTTTGTTCTATACCACTCCCGAATATGCATGCTGATGGGGTCTCCAGATCCAAATCCTAGATAGCCAGATCGCCCCGACCCCTCAAGATGTATACACCCCTGGCACATCCAAGTACAATCTCGAGTTTACCAAGATTGCCGAGGCCACACATTCGTATCCCGTAACGCGGCTTCTATGGGAGCCACCGTCTTCTCAGAAGCAGTCTACCGATCTCTTGGCCACCTCCGGCGATCACCTAAGACTGTGGTCGCTGCCGTCCGAGACATCTGCGAACCCAGGAAACACCATCACTCGTCCGGGCCGCGACTCAGTTGTCACGAAATTGACTCCTCTGGCACTCTTGTCAAACTCCAAGACGCCCGACCACACAGCGCCGCTGACTTCTCTTGACTGGAATACCGTTTCTCCCAGCCTCATCATCACCTCTAGCATTGATACCACCTGCACAATATGGGACATTCCATCATTGACTGCCAAAACGCAACTCATTGCACATGACAAGGAAGTATACGACGTGAGGTTCTGTGCAAAGAGTGTGGATGTGTTCGTAAGCTGCGGCCAGGATGGAAGCGTACGCATGTTTGACTTGAGGAGCCTGGAGCACTCAACCATCATCTACGAACCAACAGGAAAAGAGGACCGAGGTTTGTGGCCCGCCTAGAGACACGTTGCATATCCGACCTTGATTTTGATTGCTAACCAATGTAAAATTAGAAACAGGGGGCCGAGTGAGCCCTACCACTGCCCAACAGACTCTTTCGAATCCTCCCCCGTTACTCCGGCTAGCTACATCTCCTCATGATACCCATCTTCTCGCAACCTTTGCTCAGGACTCAAACGTGATTCGGATCCTAGACGTTCGACAGCCTGGCCAGGCTCTACTCGAGCTTCGAGGACACTCCGGCCCAATCAACTGCATAGAGTGGTCCCCATCACGAAGAGGGACACTGGCCTCGGGAGCAGACGATTGCCAAGTACTGCTGTGGGATCTGATGAACTCCTCATCCATCAATGGCACCCAGCAGCAGGAGAACCAAAGAAGCCCTGTTGCGTGCTGGGACTGCGATTATGAAATTGGAAATCTAGGCTGGGTACCGCATTTGCAGGGCACCGACGGTGGCGAGTGGCTCGGTGTCGGTGCAGGACGAGGCGTTTGGGGTGTCAAAGTGATGTGAGAGGCCTTGTGATGGGAAACGTCCAAGAACGATTGAGGGGCAGGGCAAAAGCCATCCATGGCTTTGCCTCATCCTCCCTATATACACCCACTCCGGTTGATATAGACGTGGTTGCTCAACGGAGGGTATATGTATCACCTAACTTGAAAAAGGAATTTATTGGAGTTTTGTACCAGCGGCTCAGGTTGTATGATGCCAGCCACTTTGGAGTATGGAGACAGTGACGAGTAACGATTGGAAGTTTTCGGTTAAATGGGTATGGTCGAAAGGATGGGTAAGCACAGGGCGAGGTGTGTCACGTCATACGGGGGCTCCTTTTTCACATTTAGTTTGTCGCAATTTGAAGCCGCGAGATTCTAGTAGACCCGGCCTTATAAATATAGCGAGTATATGCATCATTCATAGTTGTTCGTTACCTGTAAACTTACAAGTTCCAATCTCTTTCGATGCCTACAGCGTCGCTACCTAGGAGTCTAGGCCGTATAAATACAGTCCTTGTAGAGTCGACAACTACAACTACGAACAGTGTAAAGTTCACGAATGAAATAATGCTTCATATACAAAAGCTCCAGATGCATCAACACATCCATATGTTTACAATCACTACATTGCAGTACATTTAATGTCTAGATGGCGGAGTAATTATGTTTTGCAGGTTAAGTTTGACTTTGAGCCACCAGTTGAGTGATTTGTTGGGCTCCCCTATAAGGCCAGGAGCATGAATTCTGTATATAACAAGACCCAACAAGACCCAATGCGAAATATGGGCTACTTTATTACACGGCACTTGGATGTTTAATGTGTATTAACTTCTGTGTGGACGAGCCTCTTAACTTTCAGCTACTGGAGTAAAACGCTTACTAGCGGCGACCATATCCACACTCTGCGCTATCTGAGCCGCCCCATTGCTGGCAGCATTGAGCCAAGCGCGTTTAGTCCGATAATTACCCGCGTCGCCGAGTTGCCTTTCTCTTTGAGGCGGCCTGCGATTCTTCTTCGATATCCCTATTTTCTCTCTCTTCCTCACTTTCCATCTTCTAATCTCGTCTCTACCATCGCATTGTTAGTAGGACGCGTCGCACACCATAATTCAAGATGGCGTCCAACGATCGGCACCAATTCGATGATTCTGAAGACGAGGAGGACTTCAATCCTGCGCCGGCTGACATGTCAGAAGATGAGGATGCCCATGATGGCTCAAGTCGAGCTCGGGATAGCAGCCCCAATCGCCGCCAGGATGCCGACGATGACGAAGAACCAACTCCGGCTAAATCGCGAAGAACTCACGATGAAGACGAGGAGGAGGAGGAGGAGGAGGAAGAGGAAGAAGAGGATACTCGCCGCCGCCATGATGATGATGACGATGACGAGGAGGAAGAAGAAGAGGAAGATGACGATGACGATGTTCAGCAGGTACGATTTGAATGAAGATGAACCTCTGGCTCTGGTGTTGCTAACGTGGATGAAAAATAGGGTCATCGCAGAAAGCGCCAACGCGACAGGCGAAATGCCTTCATCGATATCGAAGCCGAAGTCGACGACGAGGACGAGGGTGAGGACGAGGAAAAGGATGGTGAAGAGATAGAGGACTTTATCATCGACAACGCCCACCCCGATGACTTGGTCGAGAGCTCGCGACTTGACGATGACCGAAGACACCGCGAGCTTGATCGCCGCCGCGAGATGGAGTCTAGTCTGGACGCCGAGAAGCAGGCAGAGATCTTAAGACAGCGATATGGCAATCGGCGACCTGGCAAGAGCTTTGGCGACTCAGCCATCGTGCCCAAGCGACTTCTTCTCCCTAGTGTGGATGACCCGAGTATCTGGGCCGTGCGATGTAAGGAGGGCAAGGAACGCGAAGTTGTCATGTCTATTATGAAGCGAGTCGAGGAGCGACGAGGCACAAAGGACGAGCTGGCCATCACTGCGGCCTTTGAGCGCGGCGGCCCAGACTCTGTTATGAAGAGCTTTGTCTACGTTGAGACCCAGAGGCAGACGGATATTCTCGTGGCCCTTGATGGCATCCTCAACGTCTATCCCCACTCTAAGCTGACGCTGGTGGACATCAAAGACATGCCTGAGCTTCTGCGTGTCACCAAGACACCAACGCTAGAGCCCGGCGCATGGGTGCGACTCCGCAGGCCTCCCAAGCACAACGGAGACTTGGCGCAGGTTATTGATGTTACCGAGAACGGCCTGGAGGCAAGAGTTCGCTTCATCCCCAGACTCGACTATGGAATGCGTGATGAAGCTCTCTCCGCTGTGACTGCAGATGGAAAGCGGAAGAGGCCACCGGGAATGGGCCCACGACCCCCTCAGAGGCTCTTCAGCGAGATTGAGGCACGAAAGCGCCACCCTCGTCACATCCAGGGCAACCCGACAACCAACACTTGGACATACATGGGCGAAGAGTTCGAAAATGGATTCCAAGTCAGGGATGTCAAGATTCAGCAACTCGTTGTCACAGATGTCAACCCGTCCCTGGAAGAGGTTACTCGATTTGCCAGCGGCGCTGACGATGGTACGGAGAATCTGGACTTGAAGGCTTTGGCTGCCAGTCTGAAAGATAGCAACACGCTGGTCACGTATCTCCCTGGCGACATCATCGAGGTGTATGCCGGAGAGCAAAGAGGTGTTGTTGGAAAAGCTACCAATGTACAGGGCGATATTGTTACAATGTTTGTTACTGAGGGAGACCTCAAGGGCCAGAGCATCGAAGTGCCCATCAAGGGCCTTCGTAAGCGGTTCAAGATTGGTGACCACGTCAAGGTCATTGGCGGCAGCAAGTTCCAAGACGAAGTTGGTACGGTAGTCAAGATTTCCGAGGACCGCGTCACGCTGTTGACCGATCAGACGAACAATGAGGTTACGGTTTTTAGCAAGGACCTGCGAGAAGCTAGCGACATTGGTGGGCAAGGATCACTCGGCCAGTACGAGCTTCATGACCTTGTGCAGCTTGATCCTACTACGGTTGGGTGTATTGTCAAGGTGGATCGCGAGTCTTTGGTTGTGCTGGACCAGTTCGGAGACACCCGCCAAGTCATGCCATCTCAAATCCCCAACAAGCTGCCTAAGAGGAAGCAAGCGGTTGCTGCTGATCGAGAAGGCTCAGAAATCCGCCTGGACGATGTGGTCAAGGAGTTTTCTGGACAACAGCGTCAAGGCAAGATCATTCATATCCACCGATCATACGTCTTCCTGCATACACACGCTACCAACGAGAACGCTGGTGTCTTTGTCACAAAAGCAAGCATGGTGAATACAATCGCTGCAAAGGGAGGTCGTGTTAATGCGGCGGCGTCGGGACCTGACCTTACGACTATGAACCCGGCCCTGAAGATCCACAAGAATGGTACTGAGAACAAGCCAATTGCTAAGTCCTTTGGCCGAGACCGTGCCATTAATCAAACAGTCATCATCAAAAAGGGAGCCTACAAGGGCCTTCTCGGCATCGTCAAGGATACCACAGATACACACGCTCGTGTTGAGCTCCACACCAAAAACAAGACCATTACCGTTCCCCGAGACTCGCTCAACTTCAAGGACAAGAACACCGGTATGAATATTGATATCAATGGCAGAGGAGGGCGACCCACACCGGGTGGAGCTGGGCGCGGCTCTGGGGATAGAGTCCCGGGATGGCAAGGCGGCTCTCGCACCCCTATGGGCTCCGGAGGCTCAGATCGCGTCCCCGCCTGGGGATCACGAAGTAAGTACTGTCTCATATTTCGGCTACTTCATTAGACCCATCATTTTTTTTACTGTTCATTTAATACTAACAGCAAATCTAGCACCTGCTGCAGGTGGTCGTACACCAGCATGGAAGGGCCAAGACTACTCTGGATCCCGAACGCCGGCCTGGGCAGATGGCTCAAGAACTGTTAACCCGTATGATGGAAGCCGAACTGCCTATGGATCCGGCTCACGCACGCCCGCTTGGCAAGCTGGTGCTAGGACACCAGCTCCGGGAGATGCGTTTGGGGCTGGTTCACGTACTCCAGCGTATGCCGGCGGCGGTGACAGCTGGAATTCCGGATCGAAAACACCTGCCTGGGGAGCCTCTGCTCCGACGCCTGGCGCCAGCGGCAACGATTCGTGGGGATACACGCCTGCGGCCAGCAATTCTGCATACGATGCTCCGACTCCAGGAGGCGCCATGTCGGCCCCTACTCCTGGCGCTCTGAGTGCACCGACTCCTGGTGCGTACAATGCTCCTACTCCAGGAGTCAGCGCGCCGACCCCCGCCGGTGGCTGGCAAGGCGGCTGGGGAGGTACGGACTCTGCGCCGACTCCAGCAGCGGGCGCGCCAACGCCATCTGCATCTGGATATGGAGCCTTCTCAGCGCCTACACCTTCTGCGTACGGGGCTCCCGAAACGCCTGCGGCTAGCGGCCCGAGGTACACAGATGATGATTGAGCGTCTTTGTAGAGATAGTGG
The DNA here is from genome assembly GCF_020647865.1 of Trichoderma asperellum. Lineage (NCBI taxonomy): Eukaryota > Fungi > Ascomycota > Sordariomycetes > Hypocreales > Hypocreaceae > Trichoderma > Trichoderma asperellum. Next base: position 2,566,279 of record NC_089417.1, read on the forward strand.
GAGATGCCGTGAATTTCTTGTGATGGTGGATATGGCGTTTTAACATTTGAATTTTTCACCTTCTTTGGAACGAGAGCTGCAATAATATCAGTAGTTAAAGACGAGAGCGAACTGGGCAACCTGGCTAGCTCGCACAGACAACTTCAAAAGGACAATAGGAAGCGCGTGGCTGCAAAATAAAAAAAGTGAATAGGGAAAGTTCTTTTTTTACGTATTATTAATGATAAAAATCTATCTGCTTAAGAGGCTTCGTGCGGCTACTTTATGTGATGATGTTGTAATGTAATTGCTCTGGAGAGCTTGCTGGATTACGGTATTACTTGGCCCGAGTTTCGGCCGATAGCTTCGTAGCAGCTAGGGAAAAAAAGTTGAGAGCTTGCAGTTCATCTTTGAACAAAGATACGGCATCGTACTAATTTATCGAGAAAAAGACACAATGTTTCGCTCACGGATAAACGGCCGGTTACTACAACATTACGAACGACGGATATGCACAGAGTATTGTGGACGAAGGCCCAATGGCACTGAGCGGTGCTTCGCAAAGGCGCAGAGCTGCTGCGCATCGACGGGACGAGGATATGCGACGACACCGGCAAGCAGCAAGATGTCCCAGAGCGCTGCAAAAGCGATAAACAAGCCGCCCCCCGGATCTGTGTCATCGGCACGAGTGTCAAGCACCTCTTCGACGACGGCGGCAGCAACAGCAACTGCAGAGGCATCGTCCCCTTCGGCGGCGGCAGCGCTACGGACGGCCGAGGCTCGCGAATCGGCGCTGCGGGCGGCCCGTATGCGACGGCAGGCGCAGAAACAGGATCGGGAGGCGGAAGCGGCGAAGAAGAGGGAGGAGGAGAGGGAGTATAAGAAGAAGTACAACACGGCGGCGAGGAAGTGGGTGTCGTCGATTATTGCGCTACCGATATTTTTTGTGACGAGCTATTATCTGTTTGATAGGTGTAAGTTATTGCGTTTGTTTTTTGCAAAGACGAGGATGAGTAAGAGAAAGATGTATTTGCTGACTTGCAGGGGGGTTGGATATAGTGGTGTTGGGGAAACAGCCGAAGAGCCTGGAGAAGCATCGGGAGGAGAAGTCGTGAGCTTTTTGCTGTGGTGTTGGGGTGGGAGAGTTTTACGGGGATGCTGCAAATCGGGGGGATACGAATCACGAAGAACGATCTCTAGAGATGCTGTCTGTGGCGTGTTGGGTGTGCAGATTCCTGAGCTTCTGCTAGTAAATGTAGAGAGCCAAGCTTGGAGCAGTGGTCGGCACAGCCCCTTGGGATGGATTACTTGACTACTAACTGCTAAGTATGATATCGAGAAGTTTGGCCGTTGTAGCCAAGCTATATCATACATATCCTTATATGTGTTGCTGAAAACGGGACTGAGAGTTGGTCACCTTTGAGAAAGATACTCTTATCTGTAACTACTATTTTCTACGGTCGAGTATAGAGATAGACTGTAGATTTCTATACCAAAAAAGTTTGTATATATATGCCTTTGAAATAAGATGGGCTTGGATATATCCAAAAAAGACAGATGCTATACAACATGCCACCAATGAAGAAAAAAAAAAAAAATAGGCTGCTATGCAAAAAATACATGTATATTCTATAGCCTCGCTCGAGGTGCTGTTCCATTCTTTAGCATCTCCTCCGCGTCTCTCTTGGACCACTGCTTCATCAGCTTTCGGATAATCTTGCCACTGGCCAGCTTCGGCACCTCGTCGATGAAAGTGACGCCGCCCACGAGCCGTTTATGCTTGGCCACGCGCGCGGCGGTCCAGTCCTGGATGTCCTTGGGAGTCACTTTGCCCTTTGACGTTGGCTGGATGACGACGTATGCTCGTGGCCATTCTTCCTCGTTACTGTTTTAGACTATTGGTTAGCAAATTGAAAATTTTTGATGAATTTTTTTTTTCCTTTTCTGGGGGGGCGAAAACGTACAATTTGATTTCTACAACGGCTGCGTCGGCTACGTGCTCGTTTTCTAGGAGCACTGCTTCTAGTTCTGCGGGGGCGACTTGCAAGCCGTTGACTTTGATGAGTTCCTGGACACCTGGATGTTAATACACAATCTTTGAATGAGTTTGGGACCTTGATTTTGTACTGACCTTCTTTCGATCCACAATCCAAAATAGTCCCTCCTTGTTGCAAACTGCAACATCACCGGTTCTAAACCACCCGTCCTTGTCCAAGCACTCTCGGGTTGCCGCCTCGTTCTTCCAGTATCCCAAGCACACATTCGGCCCTCTGATGTGCAGCTCTCCGGGTTTCCCAACTTCCACCTCCTTGCCATCGTCGTCGAGAAGCTTGCACTCGCAGTTGGGAAGCAGCCGACCAACAGATCCCGCGCTGTCGCCGGCGAGGCCCTCGGACCAGCTGATGCCGGTGCACGTCAGCTCCGTCATGCCGTAGCCTTGCGTGATGCGCAGGTTGAATTTCTGCTCGCAGGCCACCTGAAGTTCTCTTGACAGGGGCGCAGCTCCGCACGTAATGTGTCTTACGCTCGAGAGGTTGTAGCGGCTCGTCTCTGGCCGTTTGGTGAGCATGACGATGATTGGCGGCGCGACCTGCAGCTGGGTGATTTGGTACTTTTCAATGTTGGCCAGAAACTCCTCGTACTGGAACTTTGCCATGATGTACAGCGGCGTCAGTGTCTTGCCGGCCATCAAGCAGGCGTATAGCTGGCCGTAGGCATGGTACAGGGGCAGGAATCCGATCCAGCGGTTGCGCGGCAGGAGATCCCATTCGGGCTTTCGGTGGACGTGGCGCAGATGCACGGCCTGGGCGAGATTCGCAATGAGGCTCGAGTGGGGGACGCACACGCCCTTGGGCAGGCCTGTGGTTCCGGAGCTGAAGTTGATGGTGGCAATGGTGTTGCGAGCTTCTTGAGGGCTGAACTCGGGCCATTGCCAACGGAAGGCGTCTACATGAGTTGCTAGGAAGGACCTCCAGTCTGGAATGCCATCGCGAACGGGGACTTCCTCGTCTGAGAATTGGAAGATCCGGTTCTTGGGAAGGCCAACCTTGGTTGCAGCCTCGACAACGTTGGAGAGGACGCTAGGATGAGCGAGGACGGCTTTTGCTCCGGTGTTGGACAACTGATGAACCAACTCTAATGACAAGAGGTCAGCCCCATTTCACTTATACGATAGATATAGCAGTGCTAAAGAAAAGAAAAGAAAAGGGCTTTTCCTCTTTTCCCAGCTTGAGAGACATACCCGGAACCGTAGAGATTGGGTTGGCACCGCTGAAGATGTGTCCCGAGCCTGCAATGCCCAGATACGCCACAGGCACGAAGATGTGGTTCGGCGTGCAGATCATGACGACGTCTCCTCGCTTCAAGCCCAGGCGCTGCAGGCCGAGGCCCAGCCGCCGCACCCATTGCAGCAGCTGGTGCGGCGACAGATTTTTCTGAGGGTTTTTGGCGTCAATCCAGATGGGCTCGTTGGAGAGCAATGAGCCGTTGCCGAAGATGTAAGTCAGGACATTGCTTTGGGGGATGTCGATGTGCTCGTATACAGACTTGAAAGGCATTGTGGAGGGGTGATTTTTTTTTTTTTTTTTTCTTTTCGGGATGGGATTGAAGAAGGAAAAAAAAAGCAGACACACACAAACCCACAAAAGAAGAAGAAAAAAGATGAAATGATAGGAAACGGCTTTAAGAACAATGGTTTTCTTTTTTCTTTATACCAAGGCAAGATTGACAGCTAGAATGGGAGGCGGTAAAGCTGTTTCCCTTTTTGGGTCAACATTGATTGCCAATCCGCAGGTTAAAATATCCGCGGGACGGCAGACGAACCGAGGTACCCTTTTGGTGCGAGGTTAGCTGGTATTTCGGGGAGATAATGCCAACGACTTTTAGCTCGTTTAAAGACAGATTTAGTCAAGCTGGAGCCGGGAGAAGAACAATCCGGGGAGCAGTACAGAAAATACTGCCGGCCAGGACGATGCATGGGGGGGTTTATGCTGTATTTCAAGCCATTTTGGGACTCTTATTCCCACGGCAGAAACTGTCCGATGACCACTTTTTTCCTGCTTGCTGCTAGTCACAGTAGGTTGCTAATACTACTAGGCAATCCCCCCGCCATTGGAAGTGTGGGGTGCAGGGCCTTTGGAGCGGAGAGAGGGGAAAGGGCCCAGCATGGCCAAAAAGAGGAGGAATAGCGAGTTTCTGTTAGAGGATTAGTTGGTTGGTTGGGTGGATGACTTATTAATTGGTGAGCAGAGTCGCGTTGAGCTGAGAGGAGTTGGAGATGGAGCAGGAATAAGGAAATGGAAGCTTGGAGTAAGCCTCTAAGAATCGATGGCGATGCTGTGGCACTGGATGGGATGCGCCAAAAGTTATCTGCGCAAGGTCAGCAGCTTTAATAGGAAACAATATCCGGATTAGTTGATGTTTCTATATCGGCATGTCATTGGTGAGATGGGCACAGCTAAAGAGCCAGCTCGTGTGCCTGGGTATTACTTCGTGTCAGATGCATGGGAAATCAGGCAGAGGCGACACTAACAATACACGTATGGTAAGTACATGAATTCTCCTAGAAAAATATTTTACACTTTCTGGGACAACCACATGATGAAGACTATGGCATTGATTGCTCGTTGAGATTCTCGAAATATGATTACATGATATGGTATATATAAGGCATCTGCATTAGTAGGTAGGTACCTTGGGTAGTTTATCAAACAAGCTCGTCTTTGCTGAAAGGCTATTCATCTCATCGCAACCAATTTAAACTCCGTTTCGCCGTCTTTACAACTATAGCTCTCCTAATAAACGTTGCACACAGTCCCATTATAAGGCGGTTAACAGCAGCTGTATCCACCGTCAGCCACTAGCCCAAAGCCATTGACGAAGCTACTCATTGGCGACGCCAGGAACACAATACTATCTGCAATCTCCTCAGGCAGGCCCAGTCGTCGCAACGGCGTCAGCTGCGCGTGTCGGTGCAGCGGATGGGCTTCATTCTCGGCCCCGTTGCCATCGTTGACCATGGGCGTCTTGACGTAGCCGGGACAGATGGCGTTGATGCGGATGTTGGAGCCGGCGTAGGAGCTGGCGTCAGCCCGGGTCATTCCCATAACAGCTGCATGGAGTCAGCATATAGGTGCTAATCAGTTATACATGTGTTGTGTCTTTCGAGTGATGGTCATGGGTTCGTGTTTTCTTATGCTGTGCCTGGAGTCAAGGTTTCAAGGCAAAAGTTTTGAAATCTTACCGTGCTTAGCAGTTGAGTATGCTGTGACATGGATGGGGGACAGTGGCCCAATAGTGCCATACATGGATGATACGTTGATGATGGTGCCTCGTCCTCGTCGTGCTCCGAGATCTCTATTGCTTGGAAGAAGCGGCGCCTGTCGTCAGCAAACAAATCGCAGACGGCTGGTCCAAGTCTACACGCACTCTTGTTTCACCATGATGCCGAGCTCCTCTTTCTGGCATCGGTGGACGCCGTGGAGGTTGACGTCGAGCACATTCTCCCAGTCCGATTCATCCAGCTCGTGGATCTGCGCCGACTTTCCGGTGATACCCGCATTGTTGACTGCGATGTCTAATCGTCCAAATTTGGCAACGATCTGGGATAACGCGGCTTTAACCTCTTCACCCTTGCGCACGTCCATTTGCAGCGCCAAAACCTCGACGCCGGGCCATTCTTTCTGTATGTTGGCAGCCACCTTGCTCAGGCCCTCCAGATTGATGTCTGTAATCGCCAGCTTGGAGATGCCATACTTGGCGAAGGCATAGGCTGTATGCTCACCGAGACCTGTGGAGCAAACGGGGACCCACTAGGTTAGAAGATGGGTAAAACTTGGGCGAGAGGGAAACGAAAATAAGCTGTTGACGGCGTCTTTGAGCTTGGACTTACCAGAAGCGGCGCCGGTCACGAAGGCTGAACCTTGCAGCAGCGATGCCATCGTGAAGGACTATGTATTTAGCTCTGAGTTAATATTTGCGGTTAATAATGCACATGGGATGAAGTAACTTGAAGAAAAGAAAGGGCTAGGGCGAAATCCCAGCGGAGGTGAAAAAAAAAAAAAGCAATGGGCAATCCCGTTGGATTTTATAGCTCGATCCGAGGCCGAGGTGGATTCTGCGTTCCGTGATGGGAATCAGAGGCACGAGCATTTCTTCCCACACTTGCCGCAATCGATACGTGGTCCTTAGTCCACTTGGCCGTTTTTGGGCTCCCCCCCCCCCAATATTGATTACAATTAATTTCTTTGGCGGTTTAGTATGCGTATCTTGGTGGCATCCCCATCAACACGGAACTACTGGATTAAGGCCCAAGGTGCTAAGATAAAGATAGGTCCAGATCGCAAGATGGCCCACTGCTAGTACTCCGTATGCCGAGGATGTGTCAGCTGGGTCTCCGCTGCGAGATCCAGATCTAATCTATAGTGGACTGGCCCGTGTGAGATTACAACGGTGAATTTTGCGTGATGGTATATCCTAGACCGTGTTGCTGTAGCTGCAAAGGCGACACAATAGATCGGACTTGCGCGGCGAGCCGTGGGACATGGCTTGAGCTTACAAGCAGATGCAGCAGACGCTGTGGCTGCTGAAATCGAAGGGATAGGTGAGTAAAGAAAGGCTTCACATTGAAATCAAATAAAAACTAAGTGTGATTCAAATTTTTTTTGTATTTGTTGACCCAGTTTCGCTAATCAAGACGAAGAAGCATGCAGGCAGCATCTGAGTTATAAAAGATGATACAAATCAATTACCAACGCCACATGGCGAGCCCGATGATTTCATTTCATAGGCTCCAGCCGTCTCCAGAAACCGTCTGCCATCCCCAAAAGAAGCCATGACAATAATACAAAAGAAAGAAAGGACATGATGGCCATCAACTAAAAAGACATCAAAAGCACAATGTCATGCAGCGACTTATTCTGACTTGGGGCCGCTGAAGCGATCAATGGACTTGCGGATGCCCCTCTCCATGCCCTTGGCCATCTTCTCCAGCGGCAGCTTCTCGTCCAGCTTCTTTACCACCTTGGAGATGGGGGGCTCAATGCGATGGGCAGTGCGCTCAGCAGGGTTGGAGAGGTAGTTGATGTTGCGCTCCCAGCGAGGAGCCCACTTGGTGGTCTGCTTGGCAATCTTCTCTTCGGCACCGGGCCAGGCCATGTACAGAGGCGCGAGGACACCGACGCCGGCGGCGGAGACGCAGAAGATCTCGGTGGGTCTGGCCTTGGGGAGACGAGGAACGCGAGGAGCCATTGTGAATAAAGGTTTGAGTTGTTTTGTTTGTTATGTGTGTGTAGTTTGGTGGATTGATGGAGAGAGAAAGGCTTGTTCCCAAAGTTGGCTGGGTTGGAATACAAGACTAAGGTTGCCTATGGGGGGGCAAAAAGCGGCGAGTTAGCTGTCTGAAGGCGATCAAAACCGAGAAACGGTAAAAAGGGGATGGCGAGAAGCAAAAAGACGTACAAATGGATGAGTTTGTACGATTCGCGGTCGTGCAACGTTGAGTTAATGTCACTGTCTCAAACAATGGAGGGATGGATGATGATGAGAGAGATGCAAATGAGACTGAAAAGCCAGCTTGCATCCCTTATATACCTCCCTTGGGCATCTGGGCCAGCTTCCCCTCAGCAATCAGGGATGACACCACCCTCACGCGGTCCAGAAACGAGGCGGGAAATACGCCCGAGTAGGCAGTACCTGGAGGCGAAGTTGGCAACGGGCGGGGTAGTCCAGCAGTGACCTGGCCGTGAATAGGGGACAAGTATCGAATCTGGTGCTGGAGGTCACTGTTTCGCAGGTCTCAGACGGTCACTGAATGGATGGGACGAGGGTCGCTGCAGTTGTCGTGCGGAGAAGCCTGGGAAGGGCGGGCGTCGAATTTGATATGGCGACAAGTCTCCTGCAGCCGTGCAACGTGTGAAGCAGTACTTGCACGCCTAAGACCAAATACCACTGCAGACAGTGAGAGTTATGCGACAGGCAAGCCACTCACACCCCAGCCGACGCACTGCAACGCAAACAGCGGCGCATCATCATCATCACACCACACCCTTTTCATTCAGCGACAGGAACAGGCCACAGGACAAGCGACACTGGCCGGCCCTGGTGCGTTACTCAAAACGGCAGCATCTCGAGCCTCACTTTGCTGCCTTCTTTGACCTCTTCTTTTTCCATCTTCTCGCCCTTTCTTGATTGTTTTTATCCTCTTCCGGCATTTTCATCAATTCCCATCTCATCCCTCCAGTCGCGGCCCCGCCCCCAGACAGCGCTATAGCGTCTGGCCCACAGCCAGTCTCCTCCTCCGGCCCACTTCCCCAGACGGCACACGATCCTCCTCTGCTGTCTTCGTATCCACAGCGTCAGTCTCGCTCCCCTTTTGCCGTTGGCCGATCGTGTTGTTGGCGTGAGTCCTTCCTCTTCCGTGCTCACCGAGGCGGAGTCGAGTCAGGCAGTCGCTCAGAGTGTCTGTCAGCAACGACATGGAACTGCTCGATGAATCTCGAAAAAAGAAAGACAATGGAGAGAATGAGATGGCAGCGACTTTCAGCTGATAATTGCAGAAGCAGGCACAGGCACCAAATAAGCGAAAACCCCTCCGTCAGCTCCAAAGCACCAGCTCGTTGCGCCATTCCTCGCCCTCCATCAGCACCGGTCCGGGCCCTGCTGCGACGTTGGCCAGCAATTTGCCTGAATTGCGCCCCCAAACAGACGCAAACCAAAGTTCGCCCATGCCTGGTAGCGCCCAATGGTGGCGACATGGTTGACGAAACCAGTCCAGAATCGTCCATGTGATTGGGCCACGGAGAATCTGCCACGATGTAAGAAGTACGGCCGAGCAAAGTACCGGAGATGAGGAGTACATCGACGCGAGAAATGGACATGTACTGCGCCTCATCTGCTGTGTATCTGTGCGACAATGAGATCTCCATCTAAACGACCGCTCGTGCAGAGTAGCGTGGACGCTTTAGCACAAAGTTTGCTGATTCACTGCAAGTAAAATACGTTGTGACCTATAGCAATTTGTAAGACAAGCAGAACTACTCCGCACCTCGCTTGCATAAGCGCGTCGTGCGTGACTACGAATTTAAACCTTTTACAAATTGACGTCCTTTTCTTTCGACTTCCGAGGAGAATTTAGTTGATAACGACTCATTGACCATTGCTGTGGCTCCAAAATACCAGCAGAAGCGGTTTCTTTAGTCAGTCTCGTGGCCTTGGCGCCTCGTTACTCTTGAGATGACCAAGTAGACGGCATGCTAACACGAAACTACCTAATCGTTGGATGCACGAAAGAGATATAACATCGTCACACCGTATCTAGCTTGTGTGGCCCTCCTAGCCCTGGATTTTGTTGCTTAGTCTTCCTAGCTAATGATAGAAGAAAGGAACTTCGTCATGAGCCCTTTTGTCTATTATAATGACGACCCCTTATGGACGGGACATACTATTAAGAACAACAAGACGTTGAAGATCAATGACATGCAGAGTTTGTTGTCATTAATGGCTTGTCGCAATTCGAAAACTTCCTTGCGTGGCGCCTCTCATACCCCGTCTATTAAATGGGTTCTTGTGATTTTCTTGCTGGCCATCTTCGTCGCGCTGGTGTCACGAAATCCTATATTCTGCGCCTGTGTAGCCGAATGGTGTAGATCTTTAGGCTCTGACGCATTGCTCTGACGCTTTGCTCTGACTGCTACTAATGTACTGGTTTTAGGTACTGTATGCACTGATGACTGCTACTTACATAATACCAGCCTAGCCTTTTCTTAGCCTTCCGTCAGTCGCGAATCCCAATCATTGACGGTAGAACAACACAATCGGCTAGTGTCACGAACTTCAGCCATGTCTCTAATACCGTCATTTTCCCAAGCATCACTAGCCGTAGCTACGCTGGCTGCAACCGCTGGGGCTTATACTGCGTCCAGCCCTCCAAACCCCGACACCAAGTTGGCCCCCGCGTCCAAAGATTTCCTGAGCTCTTATAACCTCACGGGGAAACACATAGCCAAGGTGGCGTTTTCCCCCATCGCGGTTGTCGCATTGCAAACTGCCACCTTGGCCTATCGGTATCCCAACATACCCCCTTCACTTCTCGGCTATGGCCCAGAGAACGGCCTTGATGTAAATCTCTTCAGGTGGTCAGCGGACACGGCTATTCCGCTGACTCTGGTTCTGTGTGCCGGTGTCCCTCTGCGGCTCTATTCGTATAGATCCCTGGGCAAGAACTTTACGTTTCAACTCACCAAGCCAGAGCGTTTAATCACGACCGGCCTCCATGGCTACTTGCAGCACCCAAGCTACACGGGTGCGGCGATTTTGGGGTACAGCAGTGCGTTCTGGCTGCTTCGCTTTGACGGTGTCATCAGCTGCTGGCTGCCGCCATGGCTGTATGGGAAGCTTACGTGTATGGGGGTATTTTTCAATGCCTTTATGCTATCCGGGCTTTTCTCCTGGCTGGTTTGGAAACGGGTAAGGGAGGAGGAGAAGATGCTAAAGGCTACGTTTGGGGCTGAGTGGGAGAGTTGGCATGCTACAACACCCAGATTCCTGCCGTTTTTATTCTAGGTTAGAATGCAGTTGTGGTAGCTAGACGATATGATGGCTTTATCCAGGTAAGCTGCACAATATGCAAGAAACTTATAATGATCAACGAAGCTACGGGCTGTAAATATAGGCGTTACAGCTATTAACATCTATCTTAGTAGTCCGTGCCTATACGAATAGCCAGGCGAGTGAATAAGCTTTATGCTATATGGGTACACCATGCTTTGCGAGATACATGCTACATCTCTCATAGTTAAAAGGGATCATGCCGGGCAAGATACGCTGCTGTACTGTGCCCTGGTCTAATCCACTGACGGCAGGCGGGCCCGCACTGCGGCCGTGAACTGAATTAGTTTTAGGGTTGTAGCTGCGAAATTGTATGAATCGGTGCCTAGAAGGAGTTGCTGGACGCTGTGTGGTCCGATGACCGTTTCCTATATCATAAAATCGTATATTTGGGTAGCGGTTTGTGAATCCCGGCGCGCGTTCGTCTGAAGCTTTGTCGTTGCCATTGTTTGGGCGCTGGATAGTTGACGAGCTATTCCTCCGACTCCCGGATGGATGCTGGAGACATTTATGATAGAGTATCAAGTGATGGGGAATATTATCTAGCGAATTGGTTTCATGATCTAGTACCATAGCCATGGCCGAATGAGGTAGTTGGTTCATATTGGGGGGAAAAAAGTAAAAAAAAAAAAAAAAAAAAAAAAAAAAAAAAAAAAAAAAATCTTCAACTGCTGTATAACAGGTAAAAAGGTAGAAGCAGTAGTAGTAGTAGTAGCAGTAGTAGTAGTAGAAGCAGTAGAAGCAGTAGAAGCAGTAGAAGCAGTAGAAGCAGTAGAAGCAGTAGAAGCAGTAGAAGCAGTAGAAGCAGTAGAAGCAGTAGAGGCAGTAGAAGCAGTAGAAGCAGTAGAAGCAGTAGAAGCAGTAGAAGCAGTAGAAGCAGTAGAAGCAGTAGAAGCAGTAGAAGCAGTAGAAGCAGTAGAAGCAGTAGAAGCAGTAGAAGCAGTAGAAGCAGTAGAAGCAGTAGAAGCAGTAGAAGCAGTAGAAGCAGTAGAAGCAGTAGAAGCAGTAGAAGCAGTAGAAGCAGTAGAAGCAGTAGAAGCAGTAGAGGCACTAGATGCGGAAGTAGAGGAGATTAAATTACTCGTAATCGTAAATTGGACTATACTATTAAGAACTCAAATCTTTCTACTTTGTATATTTGAAGTGAATCACAGTGCCTGTGGATTGGCCAACATCTGCACCTCCCTCTTCTCAGATGAATAACTTCAAAATGCCAAAAGACCACCTCAACAAACTCGAAACTAGATTCTCTCTTTGGCGGGCCGTATTGCGAACTTTATTCTTAGCATGATGCTACTCATGTAAATTCGTCTTCTCTCGTATCGCTACGTACTTCCTGGCCCACCGAGCGTGTTGACATTGGACTCGTCATCAAGATTGCCGGTGTGTCGGCCCTCTGAATAATTCTCAATTCGTATATATACTCCAAGTGTCTCTACCAAGACAATAAATCTAGGGTTGAAATACTTTGGGTTCTTGGTGGCTTGTTATGGTTGAGGGCGCTTCACAAGATTGCTGGGGAATATGTATTTTTTTCTTATCTTCAAAAGCAAGCTTTTTTTTTGTTGAGGCATTACTTGGGTACTCCGAAGGGCTCCAATATATAATGTAAATGCCTGTGTTGATTCTAGGATGACTAGAATTTCTGCTGCTTCTATTACTTCCTCTATACATAATCTTTGCTGCTGCCCGTCGACTGATTGGTGAGGCGACATCTTCCGTCTGTTCATAGTCAGCAGTAGAACAAACCGTGAATTACTCCCGTTCTACTGTCTTCATCTCGTGATATTGCTCTTTATTGCTCATCAGTATTCGGGAACTTCCAACGTCTCTCACCAATTAGCCTCACCTTTTTATAAAAGACTTTGCCAACCTTCTTATATAGGCCCGTTTCATTTTCTCTACCTTTCTCGAAAAGCTGCTCTTTCGCCAATGGCTCCTGTTATACCTCCCGTGCCAAGTCCAAGTCCTGTTATAAGGCTTGTTCCTGGACTCGTGGCCATCAATGTCACACCCGCGCACAACTACTTGGAGAAGAGCGAAGAAGGACCAACGGAACTTGGCTTCTCCTATGCTTTCTTGGCAGCCATTGGCCTCGCCTTTATCGTCCTTATCTTGGCGGATGTATATATCAAGCACGGACCTAAGCCGACGCCGGGGAAACGCGTCTGGTACAAGAGAAAGTTTGACAAGGCCAAGGGAGGATACTATGTTTGCAAGGATACGTTTAACAAGCTGCTCGTAAAGAGGAAGAGGAGACTCGATCACGAGCGTGCGGAGGCGGCTCCAAAGATATTTGATTCTCAAACGGCCATCGAGAAGCTTGCCGCCAAGCCTGCCGGCGACAGGGCTGCAACCATGGTAGAAACTGCCGAGGAGAAAAGCACTGGGCCGATGGCGGGCATTGAAGTCAAGGTTACGCCCTTGGACATGCCGTTTCTCAAAGATAATGCCGCTGCGGGCACTGCCCCCAAAGATTGCTCTTAAGAGCGACAATGTGGGCAGCGATGGAGCAGCCGGTCTTTGATTAGAGAGAGATATTCGCCGGGCCCCGACGGACAAGAGAACAAGCGCCAAAGAGACGGTTAACTGGTTGCCGATAGCCGCTGGAAAGCCTTTCTGAGAAATAGCGGCGAGATTATGGAGATTGGAAGCTTTGGAAAGGGATTTGGCGTAATTAAATCACACACACATTGGAACGAGTTCGAATGGAGTTTTGCGCTGGATTTTACAGATGTTTTTGAAGATTTAAAAAAAAAAAAAAAAAAAAACTCAGGTATTTGGTAGACATAATGCAAATTCGAGAGACGCTCCCAGCAGGGGTGCCGCCTCAAAGCGTGGTGATGACTTGCACTGGTGCGACTCTCCTCTCCTCTGTGCCTCTCTCTCCACCTGGTGACCATGCATTGTATCACAGGGATGGCGCAAAAGCAGCTGAAAGAGACTCCCTCGGACCATCGCAACGGCCTGTCGGTCGAGCAGGGCCTTTTGCTGTGCCGCATAACGACGGTCCGACCACCGACGACCCGAAGCTGATGGCCGACAGCCGATGTTTGACGATAGAGTGGAGGATGCAGATGAGGCTAATGTAGGTCGAGATGCGCAACCCCGTCCAATTAATCTGCTGTGTGCAGTATACATAGAAGTCGCATTATCGCCCGCTTCCGTGACACGGCCAGCTAGTACTTAGATAGATAGACAGACAGACAGACAGACAGCATTGAGCTGGAATCGGGCATTTACGCACTCGAATCCTCTGGGCAGATCAAGGCAGATGCCACGCAATAACGGATTGCTGGTGCAAGCCCATCAAGCTCAAAAACCCAGAGTCGGTCAACAGAACGCCATCAAGCCATGCAGCCCCTAACGAGGGGGGCTGCGACAAGGGCCAAAAAAAAAGAGGGCCAGCGGCAGCACAGCCGAATTTAATGAGCGTGGTAGGGCTTCCCGACCGCTGCAGCGCCGCCCAATCAGCGCCGCGTCCTCGCTGTATCGTCCCCGCCGGCGTGTGCCTGGGGTGCTTCTAGCAGGGGCTCCACGCAGCCGTGATGCATTTGCCATTGCTTGACGGATGCACCATCTTACGTACTGCGGAATCCACAGCGGCGATCCGACAGTCTCAGCGCCTCTGCCCTCCGCGACTGACGTTCCGCGTGACGACGTTCCGGCACCCTGTCGTCGGTAATCGTCGGTTTCCATCACTCTGGCGCTGTTGTTATCTGCGGTCCCCAGCGCGCTCGAGCTCTGTGTCTCTCCCGGCTCTGCTCCTGGCCATGGACAAGACTCGGCACTGCCACGGCATTGATGCCTCCTCCTCTTCCTGCCATCCACTCGCCCGCCTCGCCATCTTTCCAAACATCTGATCTCGATCTCTTCCATCTCTGCGCTCTCCGCAAAAGCATCACCGCCACATCTCTCGGACCGAGCCGCTGCGAGGAGGGCCGGGATTGCACTCCTTTTGCTGGGACGTCGAGCTGCTGCTTATCTCGTCCATCCAAGTAAGCAGCCTCCTGTTCCCCATCTGCTTCCGTTAGCGGTGATGTTAATCGTCAGCAGCATTAAAGCCCATAATCGCCTCTGCGCCTTGTATCCGCTCTTGTATCCGACTCTTCCTCGCCTTCTCCGTGTCTACACCATTAGTACTGCATAAGAAATATCAGATTGGCATGAGCATAAACAACGTGCTCCGTACATTGCCTCCTTTCCCTTGATGCCTTTTTGTTCGTATCAACGCAACAATGACTTCTAGATCCTCGGCCTGCCTCGCGCGGCAGATACATCACGCAGCTCGCCCGCAGAAGATCCTATCGACGCGAACATCCACGTTGTCTAGGATTCAGACTCGTACATTTGTTAGACCAACAGCTGCCAGGAACAGCCCCGAGGCATTGAAGGGCAAAACGACGCCTCCCCAGCAAATATCCCCGCGAGCTGTCGCTTTATTGGCCAGCATAGGCTTTCTGTCATTTGCCTATGCTCTGTATCGAACGCCTCCTGCTGCCTTTGACGCCGCGGCAGCGCTACATTCTGAGCATGAGAGATACGCCCCAGTGACTATCCTTGATGAGCGCGACCCGAATCTTCCACGATTTCGAATGTCCGAGATTCGCAAGCATGACGGCAAGTCAGAGCGTCCATGGGTTACACACGGCGACAAAGTATACGATATCACCGACTGGATATCGGCTCATCCCGGTGGGCCAGTCATTCTGCGAGCGGCTGGCGGCGCAATTGAATCTTACTGGAACATATTCACCATCCACAAGAACCAATATGTCTACGATATTCTCAACCAGTATCTTATCGGCTACATCGACCAAGCTGACTTGGTAGACGGCAAGCCGCCTCAGGAGGCGATTGAAGACCCGTTCGCCGACGACCCGATAAGGCACCCGGATCTCATTACTCGGACGCTGAAGCCTCGCAATGCCGAGACCCCTGAGCAAGCGCTCAGTGCCCAGTTCATCACTCCCACCGAGCTGTTTTACGTTCGCAATCACATGTGGGTGCCCAAACTCACACAGGATGAGGCTGAAGCACACATCCTAACCGTTGAGCTCCCTGACGGCACCACAAAGGAGTATACATTACGCGACCTCAAGACCAAGTTCCCTGAGAAAAAGGTGACCGCTGTGCTACAATGCTCTGGAAACCGCCGAAGCCACATGAGCCAAGGATCCGGCCGAGCTACGAATGGCTTGCAGTGGGAAGCCGGGGCCATTTCCAATGCGTCGTGGGAAGGCGTTTCGCTGGCCGATGTCCTCGCTGACGCTGGTTTCGACGCCAGCACCGTAAGGGGTGGCACTAGCGAGGCGAAGCATGTGCAGTTCTCTGGCATGGAAGCGTACGGATCATCGATACCCATTAAAAAGGCCGTAGATCCCCAGGGCGATGTATTGTTGGCGTACGGTATGAATGGCAAGCCACTGCCAAGAGATCACGGTTACCCGTTACGATCTATCGTGCCTGGGCACGTCGCTGCTCGATCTGTCAAGTGGCTAAGGCATATCACATTAAGCGATGAAGAGAGCCCTAGCCAGTGGCAGCGAAAGGATTATAAGTGTTTTGGCCCAAATCAGACCAAGGTTGATTGGGAGGCAGCTCCGGCAATCCAGGAACTACCCGTCCAGAGCGCCATCACCGGTGTCAAGCTAGGTGACTGGACACTGTCAACACAATCAGAATCAAGCAACTCGGATGGACCAGCGAAAGAGGTTACTCTCAATGGATACGCCTACTCTGGCGGTGGACGAGCAGTCATCCGGGTCGACGTCTCGCTTGACGATGGCAAGAGCTGGTCACAAGCAAATCTGCTCCCCGACCAAGTTCCAAAGGTTGATGGCAAATCTTGGAGCTGGAAACAGTGGAAGTTCAATGGAGATATACCCTTGGAAGCATTTAAAACTCCAGAAGACGCAACTTCCAGCCAAGAGAGCGACGAGGATAAGAACACCATTAGAAGAGGTACTGCGAGAAGGGCGGCCAACGCTGAAGCCACGAAAAGTAACAAGAGGTGTACTACTATTGCTATCAAGGCAACAGACGAAGTTTACAATACTCAGCCGGAGAGCCATGCTGCGACATGGAACTTTCGAGGCAATCTTGCCACTGCTTGGCATCGTGTCCAGGTCTGCACCGACTGTTCCCCCAATGCCATCATTTTGAAGAAGAAGAAGAGCGGTGATGATTCTCAAGATGGAAATCGTCATGAAGGAGATGATAGAAGGGCGAAATGAAGAGGCGAAATGAAGAGATGAGAATTGTAGAGCTGGAGAGGAACAGGAAAGTTCTTCTGTTTCTTTAATTTCTTTCCCCCTTTTTGTCTTGTCTTTTTTTTTTTTTTTTTTTTTTTTTTTTTTTTTTTCCCTTGTTTAGGATCGTGAGCGCGTTCCGTTCAATTCAACCATGAATGTACGAATTAGCATAGCGTAGTGGGAGAGATGGGGCAGGAGTTTGATGTCATTTTGATGTATATCTATATACCCATTGGACAGATGAAAGTCGACAGACTATTAGGCTACAAGACAATAGAGTGAGAAGGCCAATCATGGACCAATATTTTCTCGATATCGTACTTCATTTCCTAAAAGATTAGACACACCTGCTTCAACAGCAACAGTTTGTAGAAAACTAGAAGTTGTATTATCACTTTTCTGTTTTTTACATCTTCATTCCGTTCCATCCTCTGCTCGCGTCCCTTTTGTTTTTTTCAAAGGACTCGCTCGAATTAGGTCTAGCCAGCCAGCCGCCCCATTCTAACTCGTATACTGATACAAATCTGCAAAACTACTGCATTCTCCGCCCAGGATTCGTCACCACTACATTAAAACATGGCCTACTCGTCTTCTTCGTCTTCGCCGTCGGAGAAGTAGTCAAATGCGTTTGGCACACCAGCTTCCTCATCACCCTCACCATCTTCATCTACAGCTGTGAGCACTCCAGCTGCCGCCGCCGCCCCTGATCCAATGTCACCACCAGGAGTCTGGGGGTCTACGAGACCGCCAAAGGGAGAGCGTCCCTGGCTACGTAGAAGCTGCTCCATGAGGGGGTTGACGCCTCTGCTATTAGGATCCACGATGCCCTCCAGGATAGATCTGCCAGCTCCCGCGGTGCGACCTGCGCCACCTCTGCCGGTCTGTTGCCCGGCCACAGGCGCGCGTTCAGTGGTCACCTTCTTCAGCTTCTCCTCGAGAAGGGACTTGGGTTGGTCAGACTGGGTATCATCAAGGAGGAGAGGGCCACCAGTTGGCTTTAAAAATGTTAGTATATTATTATGTCATGCAGGCATATAGGAGAAATTTACCTTCTTAACTGGCTTGTATCGACCGGCTGGAAAGCTGATATACTTCAGCTGGCCAGGCAGAACTCTGCTCATGTTTTCAATTTCGTAGCCAACCTTCTCCTTTTCGGGCTTCTTCTTGGCGTCTGTGGGTGTCGTTTCCTTGTCGTCAGAGTCCTTCTTGTCCTTGGTCTCTTCCTTGGCCTTGTCGTCGTCTACCTCCATCTTGTCTCCACCCTTAGCTGGAGCGCTGTCGATATCCATGCTTTCACGACGCTGAGCCCGCTCTTTCTTCTGGGCTCTCCTCTTAGCCTGAGCTGTGGTAGACAAAATGGCGGTTGCAATAAGGGCAGGTCCCTCCTCTGTCTTGACCTCTTGTTCAGGGGGATAGTCGAACAGACTCTGGCGAGTGGCGCAATGGAACTTGAAGTCTGGCATCTCCAAGTCGTGATCAAGGCCGATAATAGCGGTTGGTGAAAAGCTGAGAGACAGGAAGTGTGTGAAAGGGAACCAGTACCAGTACTGGGTGAAAACTGCCATACCAACGATTCCGGCCATGTTCAAGTTGCCCGTCTGGGTTTGCAGGCCAATGGTACAGTTGCGGCCACCTGCATCGATGATACCCAAAGCAAGGGCAGCGCCAAACTTGGTCATGGCATCCTCGTGCCGGTCACCAACCACCTTCTTCAGCGTCTTCCGAATAGAAGATACCTTGGGGTTCATGACTTCATTTTGCTGTGCCATAATCATGGCAAGTGAGATGAGGGCACCCTGTCGGACAAAGTCGGTGGGATCCTTCATCATGGGCTCGAGGAGGTCAATAGCTTCGTCGAGCCCAGTGCCAGCACAAGAAATGCCCAGTGCCATGGCGGAACCGTATCGGACGTGCGGGTTGTAGGATTCGGACAGCAGTTCAACCATGCGGGGGACACTACCTGGCTTGCGGAAGAGGATGAAGCCCAGACTCATGACGGCGATTCGGCGAACATCATCGTTGACATCGCTCACAGCAGTGTGAAGCAGCTTTCGAATAGCCTTGTTGCTGCCAGTGCCGCAGTAAGCCAAAGCAACGGTCATGATACCACCATAACGCAGGGTGGGGTCAGGGTCGTTGAGCAGGCCTTCGATCAATACATCGGCGCCCTCTTGGCGGCCGTACATGATAAGAGCCATACCGATCGCCACACCGCGGACAATCTTTTCATGCGTTGTCTCGTGAGCGTACGTAATCATATCCTCCAGGGCCTTGACATTTCCGGTGCCAAGCATGATTAGACCCATGGCCAGACCAACAGCCTCACCATTAAGAGCGGAGTCTTGGAAGAGCACATCCTTGAGCTTCTCAAAGATCTCGCTGTCACCAGTGCCCATACCGGCAATACCCAAACCCAGGGCGCCACCATGCTGGACAACTTCCTCTTCTGCTTGGCTGAATTGCATCTTCAGGTATTCCAGAGCGCCTGCACCGTGATTGGCGTGGATGAGGCCATAGGCATACAGAGCACCTCCTTGGCTGAAGATAGAACCGTTGCTGAGGCCACCTTGCTTGGGAAGATAGGGCTCGAGGAGCTTTCGGGACTGCGACAGGTTACCACGGTGGATAACTCCGAGGGCAGCTGTGGCAGTGAACTTGGACCAGTTGACAGCCTTTCCAAGCCACTCGAGGTTGTCACGGAAGAACTTGTCGTTTGTCGTGCCCTGGTTCATGAAGGCATTGCAAAAGGTGACAGCAGTGTGGAAAATGGAATTACGGCCTTCCAGGCTGTCTCGGACCTTGTTGAGAATGCTCAGATCCGTGTGATTGTTGCGGTAGAGGAATTCGAGATTCAGGCGGATAGTCTTGGAGCCGTCGAGGATAGATCGAATGTTGCGGTAAACCTTGGCCACCTCTTCGGGCAGCTCATCTTCAGGTGCGCTCTGTTGGTTTTCCAAAAGCGATTCACTCTCTTCGGCCTTGTCACCGCCCTCGGCTCCTTCCTCTTTCTTTGGGGGCTCCCCCGAGGGCAGAGCATTCAAAACCTTGCCCAAGAATTCTTGCGTGCCGTTGTCGTAAAGATCAAACGCAATTTGATATGCGTTGGCGGTCGCAGTGCGGTCATCCTTGGCAACAAGGTTCCGGAGCATTCGCGATGCCTCCTCGTCTGCATTAAGGTAGACGACGCATCTGGCGATGGCAAAGTAGTCGGGGTTCGGGATGTCGCTTAAAAGGTCAAGAATTAATCGCAAGATTTCAGTGCGGAAGGCTCTCTCTTGAACGACATCCATGCAGATGCCTAGGATATATTCCATCAGCTCTTCGGCGGGACCCGGTTGGCCATCGGATCCCTTGGTTTTGGACAGTTTCTCATCCTCGCTGGCGCGCTTGATAATTCGCCTAAGGATATCGAGATTCTTGGCCTCGACAGCAATACCAACAACTTGCCTGTACCGGCCTTGCTTTAAGCAGCTCTCAAACAAGCGGTCGATGATTCTCTGCAGAGAAGCTTCGGCCACGTTGTTGGGCAGCTGAGTAATAGATCCCGAGCGACCTTCCTTTGTTACAGGCTGAAATGTTGCGTCTAGTATAGTGTTGTCGATGGAAGCCCGAGAAAGCAGAGATTTCGGCGGCAGAGTAGTTTGGGAGAAGGGAGTCGTGGGGGACAGGACGGCGCCTTCGGTCGAGCTGGCAAACGTGGTTGACAGCTCAGGCAGGTCTGACGGCTTGGAGGTTTTGGGAGCGGCGTGCTTGGCGGACGTGGCGGCGATGTATTGGTCCACGCACTTGGAGATGATGGTCTCCTCGAACTCTCCGGGAGCTTCGATCTTGAACAGGTCCCCTGCGGCCAGGGCAAAGACCATGCTGTCATTGTAGGCCTGCAAATGGTAGTAGACCTTGGCGAGCACAAGAGCTGCAAGCTGGCGCTCGGAGAAGGACTCGTCTTCGTAGAGGGCCTCGCTGATATCACAAACAGTTAGTGGGGGAGATGCCAACGCTACTTTCGAGAATGGATAAAAACATACATCTGGCTCAAGCTGCCGGCGACCTCGGTCCAGACGGTGTCGATGTCGTCGTTGAGCGTCTGCAGAGCGAAGACTCGGAGCTCAGGCTCCTCATCGGCCAAGAAGGCTAGCACGCCGGTTGCTGATACCAAGCCAGGCATATTGAAGTGCTGCAGGCGAGGACAGCGGAGGTGTTGTTGGGATAATGGGTGTTTTCAAGGACGGATCGAGGGGCGAGATTCGGAGATGGAAGGTCGAAGAATGCTATGAAAGCCCAGCAGTTCGAGGGCTGCTGAAGGCAGAATCTACACCCCGCCGGTAGACAATTAACAAAAGAAAGAATCGAAAAAGGAGCTGCAGTGTAGAGCAGCGCAGCAAAGTGGTGGAGGGTGGTGTGTCGAGCAGAGGTTTAGCTGATGGCTGAGTTATGATGCTCTCTCGAAAGCGTGTACAAACAAGCACACCCGAGTTCCATGTCCACGTCAGGCACAGCTCTGCCTGCCTTGCGCGGTACGTACCTCGAGTGGTGGGTGCACAGACCTGGCTGGTTGGATGGTGGGGTACAGTTACCTAATTGGGGGACGAAATAACAGAGACACTCGGTCTCAGCCTGGCGGTACACAGTGATAAGGAGAAACAAATGGACGCTTTTACAAGGCGCCGATGATTCTGATAGCTGTACTACGGGTGGTGAATATGAGTAATATCTAGAGCAAAGCAATTTATAAAGGCGACAATGGATAATGGGCATTATAGAGGCTGCGTACATTACATACCAGTGCCTATAATAGCAAAGCAAAGCGTGCCACTCATAATTCTGTCAACCTCGCTGCCGGCATTCGCCGCTTACTAAGAAGCATCATAAGCTCTGAACTCGCCCCCGCTGCCGGTTGTGGTAATACTGCCACGTGATATCATGCATCGTTTTGTCAGGCTGCAAGGCAAAGCGCCAAACCGCAGGTCAGGCTGCGAGGCGCTATACCGCAAGCGCCCTAGCGCCTCGAGGTTTTATCAAGCAATTCGAGACAGAAGGCTGAACCAGCCAGTAGGCCGAGGGCTGGGCATGCAGGAGAAGACGCTAGTGAAGGCACAAGGCTAGCATTGCTATGGCGCAACCTGGATTGGCGTCACACTCATCACACTGGAGACGGCACGATAAGCGTGCACGGGTCCTCCCTGCTTAAGCCACTCAACGAACTACTGCGGCGCGGTGGCAGGCAGGAGAAAAAAAAAGAGGGATTAAGCCCTGGTGCCGCAAAAGTAGAGGTACGGCAGCAGGCATAGACGCGTGCGGCTGAGGCAATGTCGGGGTACCTGCTCCACCTGGTTCTCGCTGAATGGGCCTCGCGCGCTGGGCAGCATGGCCTCAGGTTTCGGATGCCGCAGCGATGCAAGGAGGACTGAGGAGACAACGCCGGGGGACAAAAAAAGCATTAAAAGGTTGTTTGTGGCCAGTTTTGGCAACGAATTGTAGCTTCTGAATCAAATAATGCCGTGATATCGACTTGCATTTTATGCTGCTGCTCGACGACGTGGCGCCTGCCAAATCCCCATGACTCAACTCAGCTAGTAGGTAGAACGCAGCGCCGGAACCAGAGCCAGAGCCAGAGCCAGTGTCCAGATGGACAGCGCTTGCGTGCGCCTGTAGAGCCCCGATCGACCTAATTTAGAGCGCTGGCCAAGGCCATCACGGAAGGGAAAAAAAAAGCGTCCTAGGCGCATCCAGCTGTCCCATCCAAACCATCCCTGCGCGAACCATTCGTGGGCATCATAAAACCAATCCACCCCCCATAGCAGCCTCAACTGCCGGACGCCTCAAACTCGACGCGCATCCCCCAGAGCGTCCAGGCCGTGCAGCCATCGTGAAAAAAAAAGAGACAGAGAGACCCGACTGAATTTCTTGCGCGCCTGCGTTGAACCCCCACCAAAAACGCATCGCGACGCCTCAGCCTCCTCAGCCTCGAACCTCGTCATCCGTGCAAGCTCGAGAATGTCCGCTTGCGACTCGGACGACTCTGCATCCTTTGCGCACTTGGCAGCTATCTAATCGAGAAGGCGAACAGCCGACGAATCGGTGCAGCCGCTCCCCCAGGCGCACGAGAGCGCGGCTCTGGATGCTGGACAATTGAGCCCACCGTCTGAGCCATCGTCTCGCGCCGCACCGGCTCCTCCCAGGAAAAAAGATACACGGGCGTGTGACAGCCTCCAGTAGCAGCCATGGATCTCCGGTCGGTCCTCAACACGTCTGACAATGGCGACCGCGCGCCCTCAAAGGCACAGGCGCCGCCGACCCCTCACCAACAGCAGCAACCGCAGCGCCAGCAAAGCCAGCAAAGCCAGCAGCCTCGCCCTACTCATATCCCAGCCCAGTATGGCTATCGCGACTATCCCCAACAGCCGCCGCCCCAAGGATCGCCGACCAAGACTCCAGTTAACGAGTATCCCCCTCCTCAAAGCCATCCTCACCACTACCCGCAGCACCAGCAGCCGCCGCAGCATCCACCAAATGCCTATCCGCAACAGTCGCCCTACCAGGCCCCAAGCCCATATCAGACACGACCTGCGCCGCCGCCGCTCCAGCCGCCGACGAATGTATACCACGATCCCCGCTCACCGGCCAGCTCCAGGTCAAACTCGGGGCCCGTGATGGCCTCGCCCTACCGGCCGTCGCCCACATCGGCCACGACGCCCGGAGGCAATGCAGGCTATCCATTTCCTACGCAGCCTCCAGAGATGGCGAGCCCAATCCAGCGCCAGCCGTATCCACCAGGCCGCCAATACCAGGACCCGAGAAGAGACAGCTATGTGCAGAGCCCAGGCGTGGCACCACCAGCACATGGTCAAGCGCCATACGTGCAACAGCAGCAGCAACAGCAGCAACAGCAACAGCAGCAACAGCAACAGCAGCAACAGCACGCTGTGCCACAAGCATCGCCGGTGAGGACGTCAAGCCGCGCATCTCATCCATACCTCCATCCATCACAGCAGCATACACCGACACCAGCCTCGATCCAGCCCCAGCATCAGCAGTATGGGCCCCAATACGCACAGGGCAGCCCAGTCCTTGCAGCGCAGCCTCCACTTGCGGATTACAGCCGCCACCCTTCGCAAGTCACCCCTTTGGGCCCTCCCCAGCCTAGCGTGCAGCGGCAGCCCTCTGGTCCTGGAGCTTTTGGTCAACCGCCTAGCCCATACCAGCACCGCATGTCTTCCATAGCAAACGCACCGGCACCGGCACCGGCACATGCATCTACACCCACACAAACAACACCGACGACACAATCACATACACAGGCACAGGCACAGGCACAAGTGCACACCCAGCAGCAACCGCAGGATTCGCCTCGCCCTCAGGCGCAGACCCCAACCCAGACTCAGCTCCACACTACTCAGGCTCAGCCGCCGCCAGCGCGGGCTCAAACTCAGCCTTCTCCAAAACCAGCGCCGCCGCCGCCGCCGCCTGCACCCCCTGCCCATCGCCAGTCAAGCTCTCAATCCGCCTACGCATCGCCCGTTGCAGAGCCGGCTCAGCATCCACGACCTCAAAACGACCGAGAGCAAAGTTTGTCTGTTAGTCCCAAGACCAGACTGGGCTCAATCCCTAGCAACCCCGACGCCACCCCGACGGCGGCGGATAGAGCCGCGAGATCTTCACTCAGTGTCCACTCCATGGCGATTGACTCGGATCGAGTCATAACACCGGCGAAGCGCAAGCTGGAGGATCTCAACATGAGTCCTGGAGAGCTGGAGTACAAGGAATCGAAGCCACCTCCTGGCGAAGTGAACGGAGGGTACGCAGAGCGGATCAAAAAATCGGCGTCTCCCGCAATTCCACGAAAAACGCGGAGTCGACGCAGCCAGCCGCCTGTTTGGGCACTAAGCATTCACACGCTCGGGAAAAAACTGCCATCTAGCGCCAATTTCGTTCTCCAAAAAAGGATTCACTCCCACATTCAACCGTCCGTCAATGGCAGACATGAATCTGCGGTCAAGACAGAGCACGCCAGCCGCCAGGCTTCGCCCGAAACAAGACGGAATCAGCATACCAGCGTTAGCCAGCAGCCATCCGCCGTCAGTCCACCGAATCCCCAAGACCAGCTAGGCCCATGGGAAGCCAGCATCACGGGTGTGAAGCCCTCTGAGGAGCTTTCCAAGAACGTGGCCGACTTTCTCTTCATTCACGTCATCAACAACCAAGACATGCAGGAAATTACGAGCAGAGGGATACAATTTGAGATTGAGGCTAAGCTGGGCACCCTCATCGACAAGGACACCAACCAGCGCGTGGATCGATTCGTCGCCACGGAATGCATCCTTGATGACAATGGCCGGGTTGCTTTCAAAAGCAGCATGACCGAGGTAAGTGCATGGGAATCTTTTTCTACCATGTCCACTCGAAAGGATACATGTTCTAACCTGATATAGGCACAACACAAATCTTATAACGATTTCCTCAATAGCATCGTCATACAGAGTGACCCGCGGAATCCCAACATCAACAATGCCAATCGAGTCCCCGTAATATATAAGCACAGAAGAGAGACGGATCGCTTTTTTGAGCTACCACAAGAAATGCATGGCCATCTTCCAGGATGCGTGCGAGCCCGTCTTGGTCATCGCAGCCGAAACGTACGAGTGCGAGTAACATATGACCAAAAGACCAACGAGGTGTTGAACAAGATAATCAAGGCGCGCGTTGCAGATATTGATCTGCACATGCCCATGTGTCCAATGGATTGCCGCATCAGCATCAACCTCGAAGCAAACTGGGAGGGCCCTGTGGAGGAGCTGGAGCAGCTGGCCGCCAACAAGGCGAACCAGCAACCAGACCGCAGTAAAGACCGTCTGAGCTACACACAAGGGAGCTATCAAATCGACCTCACACAAGTCACCCATGCTGTGAATGGTCCAGGGGTATGTTGTCTTTTTTTTATGCTCTCTTAGCTGTTTCTTTGTTTCTCTGATAGGCTAACATACTTGTGCAGAACTCACAACGCATGGACAAAGAGCACGAGCTCGAAATCGAAATGAACCCTCAGGTGCTCATTGACCAGGGGCGGAAAGCCCTGAGTGGAGCACCTCATAGATACCAAGAGTTTGTGGAAGGATTTGTGGACAACGTTCGAGTGTTGGCACGAAAAGCCAAAGAATTTAATCAATAATAGGCTATCCAAACAACCTCACTTTTTGAACTTTTGAAATTCCGGCGCGGTCGAGGGAAGGGTAGCTTCCATCCTCCCTCTTGTCCCTGTCTTCGTCGCTCTTTCAACGGCTCATAGCGGGATATCATATATCTATGTTGGAAATAAAAGGAATGTGCAAGGAATGCATAGTTTGACTTCTTCCTTTTTTTTGTTCTTTTTTTTTTTTTTTTTACTATTCTCTCCCAAATGGTGCTCCAGGCTGGGTGTTAAGGATTTTCCTTTCTCTTTCTTTCTATAGGTAGATCAATGTTTTGTTCCCCGTCTTCTATTTTTGGTTATTTGGGATCATGTGGGTTATGAAACTGAAGGTGAAGAGGGGGGGAAATGGAAGAAGGTGGAATAAGGAAGGAAACGCGGCGCTTTTTTTTTTTTTTTTTTGGTAAAAGAATTCAAGGTTTTTTGTAATTGCTTGGGTTTGAGAACAAGTGTGGCGATGGGAGCAAGCTTGGATTCGCAGGCAAGGAAAGGCAGACAAACATACCCCGATAGTTGATCAGACGATTGTGATGGTGGAAGTGATATATCTATATATTATATTTACGTATATAACAAGACTGGAACTATTGGTTCCCTCATCTTATCATCGTATGGCCAATTGTTAGCTGGGGTATCTGTAATATGTGAAATGAAGCCAATCCAAAAACACAGGCTCCTTTTCTCTTCTTTCACTTCTCCTTTCTTCAACGTCTCCTTTCTTCAACTAATCTTCTATGTTAAAATCGCTACTGGGCATAGTTAGGCCTGTTTCTCTCCTCTCGTACTACTTGAGCCTCCCTCTCCCTCTCCCGTATCTCGTATCTCATCACTGTCATTGTTTCGCTCATACTTCTTGGTAGAGAAAGGGCCATTGCTATGAACAACACGGACATCAACATCGTCGCCGTCATCGTCTGCATCAATAGCATCCTCCATCTCTTCCTCGAGAAGCAGGTTCAGAATCATGCATGCGGCAGCCGTGACGGCAAAGCCAGTCTCCATGACGAGGACAATGGCATCGAGGAAGCCCTGGAGCGACTTGTTTCCGCCCGAATAAGTAAAAACGTGGTTGAAATACGTCGGCACCAGAGTTGCACCGTAGCCGAGGGCCAAGCCGGCAGTGAGGATGAAGCGGTTCCGGCGGGTGAAGGGCACGCCACGCGATATGATTGCGATGCCAGAAACGGCCACCGAGCAGAAGAGGAACGTGGTCATGCCGCCCAGGACGGATGATGGGATGGCGACGAGGGCAGCAGCAAACTTTGCAAAGATGCCCATGACAAGCAGGAAGAAGCAGCAGGCATAGCCAGCTCTGCGGTTGGCGCAGCGGGTGAGGGCGATGACGCCGTTGTTCTGCGCAAAGGTGCTCATTGGCGTTATGGTCATGAGGGCTGCGAGACAGCCGTTGAGGCCGTCGGCCAGGACTCCTCCCTGGACGCGAGACTCGAATATCATGCCATCGACTTCAAGGTGGGAGACGTCGCAGGTGGCGGTGATGTCTCCAATGGACTCAGTCAGGCAGACGATGAAGACGGCCAGCACTGGGAGCACCAGCGGGCCGTAGACGGATAAGGGGAACGTGTGTACCCAGATGAAGGAGGCGACTGGAGCAGAATCGATGCCAGATCGATCAAAGTAGCCGCAGGCCGCGGCGATGATGCATCCCACCAACAGACCGATGATGACGGAGGTGGACTTCATGATGGGAGAGCCGAAGCGCTCACACAGGATGATTGTTGCGAAGACGCTGAAGCCCAGGCCAAGAAATTCGGCTGAACCCCAGGGCAGGGCATGCGGTGCTCCGGGGCTAGGACACAGAGCCTGTGTGGTGCAGCCGCTGCCGCCCATCCAATCCTGGAAACCACTCTCGATGAGGTTGATGCCAATGAGCATGACGGTCGGGCCCGTAACGATGGGAGGGAACATGCGGAGCAGGATTCGCGGCGGGATGAAGGACAGGAGGATTTCGAGCAAGGCGCAGACCGCACAGGTGCCTAGAAGAGCGCCATATCCTCGGGGACAGCTCAGAGGGTTGCCGGCCGCGTCGGAAGGACAGAAGCCGTTGGCGTACATTTGCGATATGGCGCCTTGGGCAACGGGGATGATGCTGAAGCTGATGCCAACGACGGAGATGAGGCCCGTTCCGAGGTAGTAGCTGTAAGAGGCCAAATGCCGTTATGATGAGATTATGAACTGTGGAAATAGGGTTGCTGGGGTTTACGAAGCTTACGGAGTCTTATAGATGTGGAATCTGGTAATTTGTATACTCGACAAAATGCCTGATACGATCAATGCTGTCGAAACGAGATACTGCTGTTGTTCGACGGGTAGATTGACGCCGCCTGCTCCCGAGAGAATCAACGGCGGCGTTATGATGCCAGCCAACATGGCCAACGCATGCTGCAGTCCCAATAACAGTCCTAGAAACACAGGCATGCGATCATTGAGGCCAAAGAAGGGGCTTTTTCTCGAGCCTGCGCGCTTTGGAAGAAAAGGGAGATTGGGTCGGAATAGGAAGCCATAGTCGTAATCGCCGAGGAGGCCTTCGCGAGTGGTGAAGGCTCGGCGGAGGGAACGAAGACGGCGGCTGAGAGACCATCGAGGGGCGGTTTCAGGAGTGATGGTTGAAGGACCGGTGCCTTCATCCATGGTGGGCGAAGGGCGGCAGAGAAGGAGAATGTACTGGGTTTAATTGGATTGGAATATATTAGATGGTGTGAGGCGAGAACGTGGACCGTCATTCAATCGCGGCAGTCGTTCAATTAGTCTTCTGCCGTCATGAGCAATGGAAGCCTCAGTTCGCACTTCTCATCCCAATAGCCGAATTAGAAGAAGCATAAGTATAGTGGCAGATTCAGCAGAAGCAATAGAAGAAGTAGATTACAATACGTCAAGTCAAACAGCTGCATACGAACGTTACGCATGACTCCCATTGATTGATCCCCCGCAGAGGCCGATCACAGCGATATATACGCAAATCCTCCTCATCTTCCCACTTTTATTTTCGAGATGCGATAAGCAATCAGAAGGGGGGGCGTGCGCAGCAATAATATATACGATGAATCAATTCGCCCTTCTTTTCTGGCTGATGGTGTGTGGATGGATGGATGGACCAAGCTGGGGGAGGGCCCTTGCTTTTTTTTTGCTTATCTTTTGCCGGTATTGTAAAGGAGTGGGTGGACGGTTAATAGGCTAGCTGCCTGCTGAGTTATTCGGAGAAAAGAGGAATGGCTTTCGTCTGTGGAATCCTTTCCTTGCTCTTAGTGCTGTATCTTGGAGAATGCTACCGGAAGTGATCAAGTCGATGAGATGGCCACCGCACCGTCCCATACGCAGGCAACATGTTCAATCCAATTTGGCGACTGCGAAATCGGCGCTGCCAAAAGAAAAGAGAGAGAGAGAGAGAGAGAAGAAAGATAAAGAGTATGACGCTAGGATCAGCGTATCATGCGGAGCATCTGCCGCTGATATTGCCATTCTGACGAGGGTCTCCTCCCACGCATTCACCATCCCTGCTCACTCTGGGGTATTAGACTACTAGTAGTACTGTAGGTGCTGCTTCTCGTCTCATCGGCAAACGCGTCAGATGCAGCCCATGAGGAGCATTTCCATCAGTCATAATACCACCTGCCAGCGTTGCATCCATCAAGCTCATCTCATCTCCTCCCAGCACGGCCGCCGCCAGATCAGCGTGCTGTGGGGGAAACGCATGTTGAGACAGGGATTATTACTGCTCTATCTCTCCAGGTACTACTACTCCGTACTCCATAGAGATAAGTCTAGTCTTGCGGGGGTCTTGATTGCGATTGCATGGGGTTCAGGTCGCTGATAGCAGATAGCAAGCGCCTGCTGCTGAGTATTTATTAGTAGGTAGTATTATCTCTAATCTGAGCGCATAATTAATAGCTTTGTACCTATTTGCATACATATATACAGTACATAGTATACTGCGTTTGATATTATATATAACGTATTGCTTTATTGGCACGATCGAGTTGTTGCCGTTAGAATGACTAAGTGGGTCTATCGAGGTCTTCGTTATTCCGAGGCCATAGCTTGGAAGCAGCATTCATCTCTAACGTCCTTTCTTTGCTCTTGAACAAAAACAAAAAGAAGATGACTCCATATAGATTAATAAAGCGTGTTTCGTTCAGAAAATACATGATAGAATCTCCATGACTTTGGCTTCTCTTATTCTCCAGTTGATAGTCAAAGCGCTTTGTAGCTCACTTGTGTCAGAGGATGTCAGAGATTACTTTAGTATGGGGGATAGTATGCTTTACAAAACATGATGAACGTTTTATGCTCTTTTTACTTTGGCAGCTTTACTCTGTCTTTTGCCTTGCAAGTACTAAGATACATAGAATTGATGCCTTGGGTCTTTATACTACACTTTTCCGCCGCCTTGACCACTCCGGGATCTATTTCAAGGCTTTCTCTTTCTTTCCTTTCTTCTTCTCGTTCATCCGGTTTAATATTTGATAATTAATAATATGTTATGTTATCTCAAATAATTTTGGAAACTTGACGTGCCGTCTCGCTAACCAACCTTTAGCCATGGATTGCCTCCAATGGCCTCAAACTTACAAAAATGCGGACGTAGCATCGCTGGCTACAGAAGAAAATGACAATACATCCGTCGATAATTGAGTCAATTATCTCACACGCAAAGACTCACCGGATGCGGAATTCGAAAATAGTTTGTTTAGAGTCATCAAGTCCACTGTTGAGGAAGAAGAGGAAGAAGGGACAAGCACCGCCTTTTTATTTTAAAGAGACAAAGTCGCAGAGTAGACAGCAATGAATAGAATCATCATTCAGCGGAACAAATGTTAGGACGTAAAAAAAAAGAACCAATGATTCATTCACAATATCACTCTGGTGTCTATTACAGCCAACGGAATCGTATTAGAATTCAACAAGACTACACTGCAAATTCTACGCAAACATACTACATACGCATCGAAGCGAGTGATGTAAAGTAAGAATATTGTATTATCAGCTATTTGAGCTAGATCATTAAAAGGCCTAGATAATGTATTACTCATTAGTAACTCAACCCGTTGATGAAATACTTGTATCAGCTTACCATGCAAGAGCTTGATTACGGCTATAACGCTCAAGTCGCAATACTTAACCGCTCAGATCGCAGGGGAGACCACCACAGCAGTATTCATGGCCAGCACCAAAGGCACCCTGAAAGTCAATGTTAAAACATCCATCGCTAGTCTGCCAGACAGAAGCGCTCCAGTTATAGCCACCAGGGCTTGTTTCAACGAAACTATTTTCAGGTAAGCAACCTCTCCGCTATCGACTTCGTATAGGTATTCATGTACTTACCCAACTTCCTGACCTTAGCTTAACAAGCCGCCGGTATAATCCCTCCCCTCATAGGTTGATCCAGTGTCATAGTCGGTCAGATAGATGTGCAGAATTCCGGGACCCTCGCCACCAGCCTCAAGCCACGTGCTGACTTGGCCGTTAAAGGCAGCAACAGAGCCGGTTAGAGCGAGAAGGCCAAGGACAGAGAACTCCATTTTGATTGTGGGTATAAAAGAGTTGCTTTTTGAAGGTTTGCTTTAGAAGTGCTGGTAATGGCTGTTTGTGGTGATGACTTGCTTAATTTTACATGGAAGCATATCGAGCTTTATATATCTAAACAGTTACACTAAACAGCCTTATTGAAAGATAATATCACCGTTCCTTTTCTGTAGTAACCTTTGACCTCCTATGCTTCCACCCGCTTATGCGTAAGATCTAATATTGAGAGAATTGTCTAGACTTTGTTGTGTAAAAGTGAGGATGAAGTTTTACGCAAATAGAACGGGGTTACGAAGAGACAGGGTGTGGAAAGGTATGAGACCTAGTCGATGTGAGGGTGTACAGATATAGGTATGCAGGTGAAGTTTCATCAAAGCTTATGTTCTAGGTAATGGACCTTTCATAAACAGGAAAAACTCATTATACATAAGGATAGGCACTGTAAAACGGCCTCTCAGAAATACTCAAAAAGAAAACAAAAGAAAATGGCAGGTATTCATGTGACAATGCTAGACGTTTCTGCAGTTGTAATTGTTCAAATATATTGTTGCATTCAGCAAGTCTTCTCCTCGAAAGGAAAAAAAAAATGTTATATTAGCAAGATCAGGGAAAATTTTCGAAACTTCCCGCCCCCAATCAGGTCGTGCAGACACCCCAGTAAGTGAGTTGGACTAATAGAAACAGAGGACATGCAAATTGAATACGTGCGCTTTGCAGTAATACGAGCGGCATCAACAATTGCGCCTTTATATATGTCTTCTTTAATTCCATGTGCTGGTTGCCCCCCCTTCATTACCAGCTCAGCCCTAACGGCTCCACCGATCAATATATTTCCTAAATCTGCAGTATTCCCACTTCCTAAATAGGTATTCTCTAAAAGAATCGAACCTCCAAACAAGTAATGATCAGCTTTTTTTTTCTAGTTGATCGGCACTTAGGAAGGCGAATACATAATGACACAATGGTCCGGTTTTCATAACTGAATGGTGTGTAAATATTCCTACTGCATATTCTAGATAGTGATCTGGAAGGTAAGTGATAAGATTTACCCTATGCAATTCTCAATGAGTGAAGAATGACACAGTAATGAATCAAAAGAATCTATCCAGACATATTGTAATAATAAGCAGCCTATGTGTGACCATGCCTTTTGCCTATGTAGTTAGAAAATAATGCAATTGCCACTGGTTTGCATATAATCAACTGTTACCTTGAGTAATTTTGCACGTATTGTCCATAGCTCCTGCTTCAGCGACTAGGTATTTAATAACGAAGCGCACAGATGCAATTTTGAAGAAGAAATCAGAGATCAATGTGAAGAGTCGAAACTGAAGTAGCAGGATAAATCATAATATACCAGTATTTGTGATATTGTGCAGTAAAAGCTAAGGACTATGTGCGATGAAATTATTATAGTGGCTATTTTGTTTACTCAGTCAGACATTGTTTTATTAATTAAACAACATTCGCAGTAGCATCATTTTTCCAGTATCTAATTACGGTGTGAAATAAATACAATTTGTTACGACGCAATATTAGATACACGAAGAATATACATTTGGAGTAATATTAATGCTCATGGAGCTAATTATGGATGGAACATTCATACCACTGTGATCTCATCTTGTGGGATCGCTCGTAGGGGAACGAGCCACCCCAGTGGATCGCGACTAAGACTGAGCCACAAGCAATGACTTACTCTATAAAACCATTCATGACGCTCATTAGAATAGCTCAGATAGTCATCCGTTAAAATAGTTTCGATAAAAAAATAGTATTCATCTCTTATAAACCTAGTTATAAGCTACGTAACCCAAGACTAGCCCATAGAGACTCAACTGCCTTCTCTGCCAAGATACACCCGACTCAGGTTCACCACTTGGGAACGTACTCTATGCCTTGGTATAGACCGGAACGTCACATGATGTTTCAGAAGCCCAGTAAAAAAATGAAACAATCCAATGAAATCCTGTTTGCTACGTGCTAAAATAAAGCAGCAAAGCTCTATGATGCCAAGTCAAATGCGCTGATCACTGGCATCTCGATATAAAGCCGACATAAGCTAACGGAGTGCATACTCCGTACGCAACAATACAGGTATTTAGCCTGTACCTTTCACTGGTAGGTACCTTAGGTAGTCAACCAAGACGCCCTGCCTCGGCTATCATTATCGCCGGCCGCAGCGCACAGGCAGCTCTACAGGCTGTGTCCGCTAGGCCCAGTTACGGGCTGATTTGCCAATAGGGGGGCCAAGTCTAGGTACCTGGTTGCGTGCACCGGCGCATTTCCGCTTCTTATATGGAGGAGGCGAAGAGAGACTACCAAGTACTACATGTATCCAATTTGCCAATGCAGCAATCAGCTGGCTGAATCATTTATACCTTCTCAAGCATCCGACTTAGTAGGGCATTCTCCCCTTGGGGATCATAGTTTATTTAATACCATTTCTCATTACAGCTCTACCCGCGACAGAAACGACGAGGTATACCATACTTTCAATATTATGAGCCCCTTGCTTTCGCTATTATTGTCTACGGCGACTATGATTCATTTAATAGCTCTGCGGCAGTTTTATAATAAAAACCATTCAAAAAGCTGTGGATTGGCCAAAAATTCCACCCCTATTCCCATTCTCGCCACTCTTTACCCCCGTCACACACAAAGTCTGATATCACACATCGTCAAAGACATCTCATTCGCTCCCAGCAAGATCGCACTGTCCGCAGATCATCACCCACTTCGGCTACAGCCCGGCGTTCTAGATCTTTTCAAGGGCCTGCCGAAAAAACGCCACATGCATGCATTAAAGCGCTGTCTGTCACTGGGAGTCTGTTTCTCCGGGAAAGTTATGGGGATTTGAGGAATTCCCATCTTCTCGCCACATTTGCCGTTAAATGGGGTCCCATACGGAGTAGATGGGGTGAAGGGGGGCAAAATCTTTTCCAATAAAAGCATCGCTCTGTTGGTTTTTGGACAAGAGGAATACGATCGTTTTGATCTGTCTGCAACCAAAAATAGCCATGACATCTGCTCACAAGTCTGGCAGTCCCATTCAGAAAGCGTCTCCTTCACCAGCCTCTCACACCTCTCACGCCTCTCACGCCTCTCACGCCTCTCATACTTCTCACGCCTCTCGGCATTCTCATCACTCTCACCACTCTCGCTCTCTTCGCCGTCGTCGTCGTCGTCGCAGCCGTCGCTCGTCCCATTCTGCCGCTCCAAAGCCTGAATCGCCTCGAGTCGTGCTCGGCCACGGCGCCATCGCTCGTCTGCCAACAGAGCTCAACAAGCTCTGTCTTTCCTGCCCACTCATCATCTGCAGCCCGTCTCGCCTTTCGCTTGCGAATCGCATCCGCTCCCTCTTGCCCAATTTCGACGCCTACATCATAGATTCAGATACGCGCCCAGGCTCGGCCATTTTATTCGGTCGCGACTCTGTAATCAGCGTTGGAGGGCCTCGAGCCGTCGAAATGGCGAAACGAATCAGCTTGAAGATGACCATTCCGCATGTTTGCATTCCGACAACGCATACCGGGGCGGCTGATGACCTTTCCCCGTGTAGGGACCAGCAGATGGCTTGTGACAGTCCTACAAATTTTGAAGAGGAGGATAGTGATGCATGCGGTAATAGTAAGAACAAGATGCTGCCGACGGTGATCATATACGACGAAAGATTCACGGGGAGCCATACAAGGCGATTTTCTGCCCCATCAGGAGTCTTTGATGGCACTGATGGCGATGCTAGTGACGAAGTTGAAGCCGATACTAGTGCAGCCTATGTTACCACAGCTGCTGTTAACAAAACGGAATGGAGATCTGCTAAGAGCAGCACCGCTCAGTGGAGCTATCTCAATCTTCCTGGAGTCTGAAGGACAGCAATCATCAGCATTTTCCTTATCTCAGTTCACCATCACCATCAACATTTCCATATACGCGGGTGATCACGCAGGCCAAAGCCAGCAGCCTGTCGATCCGATCGATTTAAACGGGCGCAGTTAGCCCCTTGCAAAGTCCTGCCACAACATTTGCGCATTCATGAGGCCACCAGATAGTATGGTAAGAAGCGCAGTGTAAGTCCGCCAATTACCCTTCCAGATCGAGTGGACTGCATAAATAAAGAGCTAGGTGCAATTGGCGGTTCATCGCCACATAACAGCTTTTGAGCCAACAGTATCAAAATCAACTTAGTTAGTCAGGCGAGAAAAAAAGAGGGAGTAAATAAAAAAAGAGAAAAATTGAGCTGGCCTCAAAATGTTATTTGGCCAAGCAGTGTCATCATTATATATTATGTGAGTTCAGTTGCCTGCTTCTTGAACACTTCCGTAGTATCTCAAATAGAGGTATCACAAACCTCATATATATCTCCCCCTGTCCTGAATAGGGCAGGAGAATATTGTTTTTAATCCAAACCGTCAAAACCCAAAATTCCATGGGCGCCCATCGGACCCAGTTTGTGTTGCTGCATTTCTTTTCGTCTTTTAGCCCGTTGCTTCATCTCCTCAACCCCATCGTCGCTATCATCATCGCTGTCACTTTCGGCGGCCCGTTTGCCATTAGGCGCCTCTTCATCGTCCGAATCATCGTCCGAATCATCATCGTCATTCTCGCTATCGCTCTGGTCGCCTTGAAGCTCAGATAATTCTTCCCAAACCTTGACTGTTCGACCACCAGCACTAATCAGACGGTTCTCCGAGTCGAATGCCAGTGAGACCACGCCCTCCATGTCGTCGTGCCGCAGATTGAGTGATGTATTCACCTCTCTCCGTACCAGATCGACAATTCTCAGGCTACCGTCACCAACGCCGCAGACAACCTTCTTGCCCACCCCCAGCTCTTTGGGTATCAGCGCAATTGCGTCTATGCTATCTCCGCCGGCCTTTGGCGGATCCACGATGATGCGCTCTTGCTGGTCGTCCCAAGCTCCTTTGTCCCACATGGTCAACACTCCAGATCCAGACCCAACGACCACAATGCCATTATTTCGATTCTTCTTGGGCCCCAAACCAGGCACGAAGCAAGAGCTTAGAAGCTCATCTTCTTGATCCTCGCTTCGTACCAAGACTCCACGTCGCACGTCCGTA
This sequence comes from Trichoderma asperellum, assembly GCF_020647865.1. NCBI lineage: Eukaryota > Fungi > Ascomycota > Sordariomycetes > Hypocreales > Hypocreaceae > Trichoderma > Trichoderma asperellum. Next base: position 2,602,923 of record NC_089417.1, read on the forward strand.
ACAGCCAGGGTTGTTCCTCCCGTGCTAACCCATTGCTTGGGGAAGCCACTGGTGCTTTCTTCTGATGGTGGGAGTGGCGTAATCGACGAAACATAGTCGGAATGAGGATAATGTGTTTGCGCCGGCTTTTTGCCTACAGCACCATCTCGTAAGTCGAAAATATGTAGAGCTCCAGTATCGGTTGCCAGGAGGAGGCTCATTGGGTTGAGCACGTGCAGCAGCGCCGGGCCATCGGGCTTAGAGGTATTGGTCGGAATCGCAAGCTTCGAAATGACTTTGCCTGTTGCGGTGTCGTAGTGCTTGATGATCGCATCGGTGCCGGCAGAATATTGGTCTGCGAAATTGAATTGTCAGCATTCGCGTGGCCACGTAAAAGTAAGAGACAGATGGGTTTCTAAGAGCAAATAGAACACCCACATTGTCCATCATGGGAATTGGCCAGACAGCGACAGCTTCCCTTGTGTCTTTTGGTGCGCCAGACGGAGTCAATCGTCGATTTCCCATCGCTTTCGCTCGCGTCTCCGTCCACGCTATCACCCGAAGAGCTGCCCGGTGGCAGCCGAAATGTTTCAACAACGCCGTTGGACAGTCCAACACTCACCAGAGGTGCTGTTGGGTGCAGTGCGGTGGTAAAAATATCCGCGTGGAGCGGGAGCGTGCAAGTGTTTTCGAACATGGTTCGTCTGGCCGAAGTCGTATCGATTCAACGACGGGATCGCAGATCTTTGCGCAAAACAATTGACAATGGGGCTACGGATCTTGTATGATAATTCTGTACAGAAATGTTTGCATCGTTCAGCAAGCTGAGCGGCAGGGAATGATCACCGCAGGCTCTCTTTATTCTTTGATCAGCTGATGCTTTGTTCGAGATTCTACAGTCCAAAGAAAAAAAAGTTAAGCACCGATAGATTAGATAACCGTATCGATTGAGCTTATGCACTGTGCACCGTACGCATACACAATGTACAGTACTGTATGGATGGCTCTTCCCCCACAGCGACCACTTGCTCTCTCTTCTTGTTTAGCAAGAATATAATTTAGCTCGCAAAGTTCTTTAGGCACTGTTGGATTCAGTGTATCTAAAGGGTAGCGAAGTTTCAATCTTCATGCCGCATCGCCATTGACTGAGGCGTAATTACAGCATTCAAGAGTGACCCGGACAAGCTGATAGAACAATCAATGCGGGCTGAACATTTCAATTGCCAAAATTCTAATCATGCAGATGCCAATCATACAAATGGCTTTATGGCTAGCCATGATAGTCGGACCTCTGACAGCGGGCGCTCGCGAAGCTGTTCGGTGCGTCATGTATCTCACAGGGTGAGCTTCGTTTTGGCCTAATCTCTACCTGGTTTGCGGAATTGCTGACCCTATCATAGGCAACATGTGGTAGTCCCTCCAGATCGATATCTTGTAGATTCTATAACGCATGTGATACTGGCATTCATGCGCTCTGATGTTTTCAATGTGGACCAAACGCCTACTGAATTCCCTTTTTTTACAACCGTTGCTGAAATACGGCAGAAGTTCAAGGCAAATACTAAGATCATGGTCGCAATTGGGGGTTGGGGGGATGCGGGATTCGAAGAAGCTGCGAGTGATGATTCAACAAGAAAGCGCTGGGCCCGCCAAGTAAAGGCCATGGTTGACCTAACAGGAGCTGATGGCATTGATATTGACTGGGAATATCCCGGGTACGTGGATCTTGAATTGCAGCACCTACGGCAGAACAATTTTCATCTAATGTTATTTGTAGGGGTAATCGGGATGACTATAAACTTATTCCGAATTCTCAGCGGGAATGGGAGATAGAGGCATTCGTGCTGCTGCTTCGAGAACTTCGTTCCGCCTTGGGAGATGAGAAACTACTCACAATTGCGGCCCCAGCGCTAGAACGAGATTTGATGGCTTTCACAAACTCGACTATTCCGTCCATCGTGGATCAGGTTGACTTCATTAGTGTAATGACTTACGATATGATGAACCGACGCGATAACATCGTCAAGCACCATAGCGGCGTGGCTGACTCCTGGGAAGCAATGAGGCGATATATAGACCGTGGGGCCCATCCGCACAAACTGAACTTGGGACTTGGTTACTATGCCAAATGGTTCATGACCGAGCAATGCGATTTACAGCACCCATTGGGATGCCGTACTCAACTGCTAGAAGACCCAGCCACCGGAGCCGACCTTGGCAAGACTGCCGCTTTTAGCTGGCATGATGAGGTTCCCGTAGAGCTGGCGAATTCCTTCGAAAAAGCTCATACTCATGGCCGCTATTTTGAAGATGGAAGCTACGGGTATTGGGATGACGAAGAGAAGAGATGGTGGTCCTATGACACGCCTCTCACCATCAAAACAAAAGTGCCTCGACTTCTCGGCGAACTGCAATTGGGCGGAGTGTTTGCCTGGGGGCTGGGAGAGGACGCTCCGCAGTTTATGCACCTGAAGGCAACTGTCGATGGCATTCAGGTGCTGCGCGGAGATCAGAGCACACACGATGCTGCGAAAGATGAACTATAATAAAGCGACGACGCCATATGACTAGTCAATTAAGCTGAAGCATTAGCAACCATACTGGCAGATAGGTCCGTTGCCTATCCAACAAAGAAAAAAATATATATCTATATCTATTTGTTTATATATGGAACTGGTTTGTATAAAGAAGTGGCGAAAATCGAATAAAGTCAATGGTAGAACTGTTTGAAAAGAAAGTGAAAAGATTACAAATAGTACGACACTGGCCTCCATACCCTCCCATAAATTAATATGGCGATTAGCCCGTCTTAGAGATTGTTGCTTCGCACAATAGTAACATTGGCAAAATTGTGGGGTATGGCCTGCAGAGGCTGCTTCTTTCCATCGAAGAGGAGATCAAAGTACGCCATCAAGATGCCATTCAGATCCTTGTCCAGTTGGTGAGGATCGATGCTTCCTAACACCTTCTGAATGGCCTCCTTGATTTCAGCAGAAACTTTCACCGTGCTAAGAAGCATCAAATCGTCCTTGAAAGCACCATGCTGGGTGTTAGCAATGGCAATCTCCATGCTTTTGCCCTTAAGGTGAGGCCAGAACTTGTTCCACGAGGGGTCTTCGGCGTCGTGGCCCTTGCGGCCGGCTAGGATGAAAGGCTTGGTGATGTCGGTGCTCATGATGGGGTCGATTACCATGCCGTCGAGGTCGAGGCCGCCAACAACTCGCTTATCGGAATGAATGACGGCAGCAGCGGTGGCGCCGCCAAAGGAGTGCCCCCAGATGGCAAGCTGCTTGTAGTTGATCTTGCCGGGGAAGTCTGCGAGCAATGGCTTCATAATCTTTGGGTTCTCGAGTTGGCTGATGATGAAGCTAATATCGTCGTTGCGCACCTGTGATTGTTAGATGATTTGATTGCTTTCTTTCTTTTCTATGGAGAACAGAGAACACATACCTTGAGAACTTTCTGAAGGACTGAAAGATTGGAGTCATCGAGGTCAACACCCTCGATAACTGTTCCATCAGGGAATTGTACGGCAGGCGCATCAAAGGGGTGGTCGACAGAGACGACGACATAGCCATGGCTAGCCAGAGATCGAGCCATGGCACTGTAAATGAGCCTCGACTCTCCAAATCCGGGATCAAAGAAGATAAAAGGATATTCTTTGTTCTTGTTGGAAGCTTGACCGCAAGGAGAGAGCTTTTTGAGGTCGCAAAACTCCATCTCGAATGCATCGTAAAACGTATCTGGAATGCCAACCTGAGTGGCTTGCTGCCCGTAAGAAGCTGCCACAGGGGGGGTCATATACGGCACTGTCACCGTAGGACATGATCGTCTTGATATGTCGACTGGCAGGTACAGAGAGACCAAAAGGCGACGAGATTTGGATTTACCGGTTGGATCCAAAGGATCAGCCCGGCTTGTATCAGTCAGAGGCTGCTCTTTCATGGCCACCGCATAGGGACCAGTAGGGCCAGGAACAAGGACAGCTCCCGAGATGGAGAAAAGCATGGAAATTGGCGTGAGAAAACGCATCGTGCCGGCTTCAGGAAATAGGGAGTAGTCAACTAAATTTGAAAGCGAGACTTCTTAATAAGAGGTTACAAAATTGGGAAGAGATGAAGTGGTTTGAATTCGTGAACAGAGACTCTGGACAGCAGAGGGTGATAGCCTGTAATTTATAGATCCATCTCTTACCCTCTTTCCATCTTTTGGAGACACATCACGGCTTCATTTCCACAGCCAAGCCGTATAAGTCTTCAAGAGCCATTCCCAAATAGTATACATTGCCACGAGGGCCACGAGGGCCAAATAGCCCAACTTTGAAGGATGATTGGTCGAGAGTACATGGCTCGACTCCCCTTTGCAGCTGCGCAGGATTCTTCCGAGGAAGTTTGACATGGCGCAGCTGCGAACCGAAATCTGCAATTGCGAATGCCAAACCTTGCGAAGCCGCAGTAGGCATGGCGTCGCGATATGGTTTCCATTTTGGGCAAAGCATGATGATGTCGGCAGATCCGCACTAGCAGGATGGAGTCCAAGTAGGGAAGTTTATGCGCACACACGCTATTCAAGGGCATTAAAGCAGATACCCCACTAGCGGCAAGTCAACCAACCAGTCAATCCGGTGGTGATAAATGCTTGTCCAGCCTAGAATTGTAATGATGCCTCCTCAGATGCTTCAACATTGCGTCCAGACACTGTGGTTCTTCTCGCTTTGATTCAATTCTTCTTGGGCTTGTGGTTATTAATAAAGGCCTCGGTGGAAGCATAGAATTGGCCTTCGCGCAGTTTACGTTGGATAAAGAAGATGTCGGCCTCTGTGATGCTGACAGTGGGCCGTTCGTTGCATATTTCACGAGCAATGTTACTCGGCGTTGCTCCCTCAGCCTGCAGCCGCGTCTCAACTAGCTGGAACAGATCCTGGATGCCAAAGGGCCGGGGCACTTTGTTCTGCAGCTCCTCGATCTCGGCGGGCTCGTGATTGTGCTGGCACGAGCGCGCAGAAATGATGTAGTCGGCCATGCGAGTGCGGCGCGCGACGATGAAGAAGAACGGACAGTCGGTCTTTCTGGTCGAGGTGATGTATTTGTTGCGGCTCAAGTGATACTGGCGATAGATGCCACTGTGCCGACACCGCACTTCGCCACGCACCACGACGCCATTGCGGCGGTTGACCCGCTCCTTGATGGTAATGAAGCCCTGCGAGTACTCGACCCTCTGGATGGCGTCGTAGGCCTCTTCAAACGAGAGAAACGTCTGCCCGATGAGAGAGGCCATGGCAGCTACGATGACGATATAGGAGGAGGAAGACGGACAATGGTCAGGGCAGAGGCAGAAGCAGAGGCAGAAGCAGAGGCAGAGGTAGAGGCAAAGGCAGAAGCAGAGGCAGAAGCGGCAGAAATAGAAGCTAGGCAAGCGAGAAAATGGCCTAGGCAAGCGACGACAATGCGGAGACTGGAAAGGCGTGGAGTCCAAGACGCGATTTCTTGTTTACGAAGCGATTTGCAGCAGATAACGCCACGTGATGAAGCTGTGCGGAGGAGGAAGTCTAGAAGTTGCAAAAGGGTGGGGTAATTGGCCGCATGTGGCTTAGCGGTGCTGGAACATTTGTGTGCGCGTGCGCTAGTAAGAGATGACTAATAAACGTCCCTACATATAAGCAGTTCAAGCGAAATTGAAAATGAAGCCGTTGCTTTTTATTCGGTGAGCTGCGCAGATAGGTATCATTTGGGTTTTAATGAGTTTATAAGTAGATTGATTATTGAGCCTCTCCAATATCTGTAATAAGGAATCTAGATGTTATATAGCTCTCTAATCGGTAAAAATACGATTGTCCAGAACTATCACCACAAAGCCATGAGTGTGAGTAGTTACAGTTATGTCTGATCGTAAGCTTCAAACAAAGCTTTGCCATGGGCGGCTATCCGGTAATATCTGTCATTATTTCGTAGTGATTTTAATATTCTATTGTTTGCTCGGGAATAAGTCTTTTTGCCAATATCAACCACCACTTCCCCCATGAAATAGCAACAGAAATTCATTGTATAGGGTACGCAGATTCGGAATACATCTAGGTGAGGCGTACTTTCATTCTCAAAGTGTCTCGCCGAGAACACGCTAACTCACCCCGGCAATCGCTAAATGCAGCGCCATAGCGCTTTAGACTCTCTGCTGTAGACTTGAGAGCGACTTAAATCCAGCGCTTACACTCAATTTAGTACCAAACCCCGTCAACTCGGATCTCAGGCGAAAGACGTCGAAAGACGTAGGTTACCATTTGACGTGTCTGCCTGCCCCTGATAGCATTCCGCTTGACCTGTTCATCATTCACATTACCTGCTTTCAGCTAGTATATAGATATTCTGCAGTGCAACATGTTTGTTGGGCCCTTTGACGGCCGCAAGAAGCGTTCGCGTTGCCAAGCATGCTCAACAAGCCACCTAAAGGTGACTTATGCGCCTCTCTTCCCTTTGATCTAGGAATCTTGTTTCAAGCTAATGCCCGGGTATGTCAGTGTTCTGGCCAAGCTCCCTGCAGCAATTGTGAGCGCCGGCATATAACTTGCATATTTGGGCCCACCACTCAAAAGGGAAGCTCCAACATCATCTTGGTTGAAAGAGGCGAGCAGAAGACTCCCGCCACCTTCAAGTCATATATTAGAACAAGAGAGAAGCAGTCTCCCTCCAGCACTGGGAGCTCCATAGTTTCATCTCCATCGGCTCTTACGGACAATGCTCTTTCGTTTCTTTATTATTTTGATGTTTTTGCCAAGCGGAACAATTTCACGGGGAAAGAGCACCTATTTTCTGACGAGATGAAGCGGCTCTCTGGATTTCATTCTAGCTCTTATCTCATGGATGCCATGCTATCTATTGGTGCAATACAAGCAATCAAATTAAAGGCACCCGACGCCCCTTCACGAAATGAATGCTTGACGACCGCCCTAGAGCACTACTCGAAATCCATCATAGGGCTGCGTGATTCTATCAACAGCCCTCGTAAACGAGATGATAGCCGACAGAACACGGTACTGTGGACAACGCTCTTGCTTGGCTTATTTGAAGTAAGAACACACTTGGTATTTGCCAATTTGCTTTTATAAAGATAAGCTGACCTCGGCAAGCTAATAAATGATGAGACTGGTAATGGTTGGCAGCAGCACATGACCCATGGAACGGCAAAGGCTCTTGAAGCTAGCGGTCCGATAAATTGTCGGGCAGGCCCAAGCCGAAAGTTCTTCGTTCAAGCGCGCATTTTCGAAGTATCACGTACTATTCTAGAAAATGAGTCCACGTTCCTCACACAGCCCGAATGGATGGATCTCTCTCGGCGGATGTGGACCGGCGAGCATGGGGATGAGTGGCATCCTTTGGACTCTTTGCTTGATATCATGGTTACAGTATCTAAATTACGGGTTCAGTGAGTAGCAGCTTTAACACTAGCATATTGGATGTACGTTTTTGCTCACATTTCTTTTAGGACGGCAGAATTTATCGAAATGCATGAAGAATGCGCTGATGAGGAGCTTACTACAAGAGGTAAATCTATATGTTCTGATGCCTGCACCCTGAAAGAAGCTTTGGGTAGTTGGTATGCATCATATGCACTGCCCATAAATAAACCAGTTACCCAAACCATGACCAAAGAAAACGATAGCATGCTACTCTCGAGGGTATTCTTCGCCGCTATCAGCATCTATTTGTCAGGAATATTCGACTATGAAATCACGCATTGGCACAATATCGCTATCACACCGCCGACACTGAATGAAGAAACAGTCCAGATGCATACGAATGCAATACTTGAACTCTCTGCTCTTGCTCTTGATACGACCAATCTCTCACCGCTGCTTTTCTTGTTCCCTCTAAGGATAGCAGGAGCTAGATCTAGAACACAATGGCAACGAGACTGGGTAACGAGGCTAGTAACAAGGATTGGCAGCGGATTTGCCGTGGCGGCTGCAATTTTAACAGAACTAAGCTACGTTTGGGAAATATTTGGCCTTGAAGAGTCACGCAATAAACTCGGAGAATTTGAGGTGATCTATGATGCATCAAGGTAGGCAGATAACATCGACGGAATATACCCAGACTGGAAATCTTCCTCCTGTTAACTATCGTACATCATATACGGGTTTAAATTTGGAATTGATTTTTCTTTGTAATTAGATATAAATGTTTAATGGATAGAATTGCTACGATTCGGATGTTTTTGCCGGCAAATCGTAATTTTAACGAAAACATATACGAAAATCCTTTCGGCGCCCTTATCTCTGGGTTGGGACTGAAACTTGGACGAAGCAATGCAATGCAACCAAGCCTTTCAGCTTGTAATCAAGATCATGACGCTGTTATCGGTAGTGTTCGACAAATTTGAAATAGCTCTGCTCAAGAAACTTTGCTGGCAGCAATTTCATGCTGCGTAACCATCTGTGACTCTGATAAGCGATCCCAGCATAACCTCTTGACTGACTGCGAACCAACAATCTGTGAGCTTGTCAACTGCACGTACAAACTTCACAAGCTGAGCGATATAAAGCCTGATGAATACTTTCTGCGCATTTCAAAGCAGAGAAACAATCAGCAAATAAATTCTGCGAATCAAAGACTTTTGAAATTTTAGAAGAGCCTTAACTTATCCCCACAGAGTGGCGTCCTCATTCATGGTCTTTGCCATTACACTGAAGGACCGAGGGCCAAAACATCGCTTTGTCTGTACCTCTTCCAATTGTTGACAGAGCCTCCGAGTAAAGTGGATATTGGAATGATCATCAAAGGGACTTTCGAAAATTTTTGACGTGTATCACACAACGAGAGACAATTGAAACTTACATTTGAGCTGTGGCTTGTATACTAATCTCTTCGTCTTTTTTCTGGAGCCATAAGAACGAGCCAAAGAAAGCTCAGGATCCCTGTACATGAATGGTTTGGTTTCTTTTTTAGGATTAATTCGCGTGTAGTCTTCAAAGAAATAATGAATGAGCTTCATAGACCATGTGTCCAATAGCTTATGGAGATGTTTAGAGCGCGAGCAAGCTGAGGCAGTTGGATTTGAGCTTGAGAGGCCATGATTGACCTTTCGTTGACCGCGGGCTGGGACGATGTAAACGTGTGTCTGTTAAGCTCACGCTGGTTTTGGGCGTATTTGCTGGGTCAACATTGGAAGTGGAGTAAGTAGAGGATAGCAATAGTGGCTTGTTCGATACCTTTTTTTGTGTTGTTTTGCTTCAATTATTTAGTCTCCCTTTTTTTTTCTGATCTATATTGGTTGCTATTATGGTTCTGGAACTATCTAGTTATGCTAGCTAGGCTTCACAAGCAGCGCGAGATTGAAGCGTAAAATCATCAGTCTTGGAAGCGCGTTGACCTTGATAAATAAGTAAAGATGGAAGTTTAATGAATGAAATGAGTTGTGTTAAATTTTTTTGTAAAAAGTAGGTACCAAGATGAAAACTTTATACGCCTCTTCGCTGCAAATCAGGTAAATAGCGCCTGCAGGCTTTAATATAGCGCAAGATTTATCGGCGCCAGTGACTGTTCAATTGGGAGTCTATCCGGTTTCGGCCGGCCGATTTATCCTCCGGCAGCTGTTGTCAAAACCTACCCACCTCAGATCGGAGGGGCAATTGATTGCATCTCCAGACAAACATCAACGCTGGAAAAGTTGCGACAAGATGGCAAACGGCGCAGAGAACAAGACTCATACCGAGTCGCAAGTCTATCTCTCTACCAGAGGTGGCGACTACGATGTTGGCCCCCCCGTCCTCTTTCTGTCTCTTTAGACGATAATCGTTACGGCGTGCTAATCTTTCGAAGCTGTCATTCGAGACCGTTGTCCTCAAGGGCCTCGCAGCCGACGGGGGTCTCTTCCTGCCGCATCAGATCCCAACCGCAGACAAATGGGTATGTGCGCAACACTTCGATTTCCCATGTCGCCTTATGCGATCGTCCATTTTACAATCATCGGCGTGAGCCAATGGCTAAGACAGACTTCAGCGCGAGTGGAAAGATCTCTCCTACCCCGAACTGGCCTTTGAGATTCTCAGCCTTTACATCTCGCGATCCGAGATCCCTGCGGACGATCTGAAGGCCATTATCGATCGAAGCTATTCGACTTTCCGCTCGAAAGATGTCGCCCCGCTGGTGCATCTAGAGAACAATCTTTATCTACTTGAGCTGTTCCACGGCCCAAGCTACTCCTTCAAAGACTGTATGCTCCACGAGTGCGGATAGGGTGACATCATTGATCTGACATGTGTAAAGGCGCACTGCAATTTTTGGGAAATCTCTTTGAATACTTCCTCGTTCGAAAGAACCAGGGCAAAGAAGGAAAAGGTAGGCTGATATGATAGATAGAGACAATCCCTAGTCCAACCGTCGAGTGCATATATGCTGACTAGTTAGTAGACAGGCATCACTTGACTGTTGTGGGCGCAACAAGCGGTGATGTAAGCTCGCCCTCGCCATTTTATACGATTATCATTCTAACACTCATATAGACTGGATCTGCTGCCATCTACGGTCTGAAGGGCAAAAAGGATGTTTCCGTCTTCATCCTGCATCCCAAGGGCCGCATTAGCCCCATTCAGGAGTTACAGATGACGACTTGCACAGATGCAAATGTGCACAACCTTGCTGTCGAAGGAACCTTTGACGACTGCCAAGTGAGTATTACATGTATACCTAGAAGGAAGGAAAGAAAGAGGAAAACAGAGCCTCAGGCTAACAATACAACAGGATATTGTTAAGGCCATGTTTGGCGATCCCGATTCAAACGAGGCTTTGCAGCTTGGTGCCGTCAACTCGATCAACTTTTCGAGAATTCTCGCTCAAATTGTCTACTACTTCTACTCATATTTCTCACTTGCCAGACAGTCATCTTCTTTCAATGTTGGAGATGAGGTCAGATTTGTGACTCCCACCGGAAACTTTGGCAATATCCTCGCCGGATACTTTGCAAAGCAGATGGGTCTTCCAGTGGCCAAGCTTGTCGGTATGTGTTCTCCACCAATCTTGTCTAGTCTGAATACCAGATCTGACTTGTATATAACTAGTGGCAACAAATGAGTAAGTAACCGAGCTGAAGACACTAATCCTGGTTCTTACGATTGTGTCATTTATCTAAAGAATGGCGAAACTCGTATGAGAACTGTTTTAGTATTAACATTGACTAATACTATCGCCTAGGAATGACATCTTGCATCGCTTTTGGCAGACTGGCCGATATGTGAAGACCCCTGTTCAGGACGAGAGCAGCTCAAAAGCCGAAAACTGCAAGGAAACTTTGAGCCCAGCTATGGATATCTTGGTCTCCAGTAACTTTGAGAGACTAATGTGGTTCCTGGCTAGGGGTAAGTGCTCCTACTCGGTCCGACTTCTTCACCCAAAGCTAACTCTTTTGTAGATTTTGCCGCAACTGTTGGCATGGATGAGGAGTTTAACAGAAAGCAAGCTGGACAAGAGGTCTCTGCTTGGTACAAGTCCCTGAAAACCACGGGCGGTTTCGGACCTGTGCATGACGAGATCATGGAGAACGGACGTCGCACATTTGAGAGCGAGCGTGTAAGCGATGCACAGACTGTGGAGACGATCAAGTCTAGCTACAACAAGAACAGCTACGTCCTTGATCCCCATTCGGCTGTCGGAGTCACGGCATCTGAGAGATCCATCGCACGTACCGACTCAAACGCACACCACATCTCGCTCTCAACAGCCCACCCCGCGAAATTCTCAGATGTCGTCACTAAGGCCCTGGCAGACGAGCCTAAATTCAACTTTGAGGAGCAGGTGCTTCCCGATGAGTTCAAGGCTCTCTCAACGAAAGAGAAGCGCGTTACACTTGTGGAGAACTCATGGGAGAAGGTGCGGGAACTTGTCAAGAGCCAGGTCGAAAAAGACCTCAAGGCCGAGAGCAATTAATTTGGAAAAAAGAGTACATAAAAGTTTTAGTCGCGTCACATAATGCTACTGCATACCTAGATTATCAATTTGGTTAGAAAAAAATATCATCTTCACTTGTGGGCTCATAGTCAACTGATTATAGCGTAGTACTGCCGACTTTGGCATTGATAGGGAAATTAAAACGATTAGCAGAGAACTCTGGCCTGCGGTGATGTGAGATAAGAAATGTCTGTAACGCGTGAAGTTGATATTCGTAATCGAGGGAGTTGCATCCATTGCGCATAGATAAATCATTTCACATTGACGGCTGCGAGTTGATAGATGCAGCCATGGTAGGACTTCAAAACCAAGAGTAGTCATTCAAACGGCTAACTGCGACGTAACATTCGGCTTTTGATTCTATGTGGTCCATGATATACCCGAGTTTGTAAAGTTCCCGTAACACTCAAGCCTAAAATGAGGGACCAGAACTGAACAGGGAACACGATTGTGATGTTGATATTTCTAATCAATAAAATACAGTTGACGCCTTGAGCAACGTAGAGTTGCAACATGGAGTCTAGAGAGGGGTGAATGTCTGACTTGAACCAGCTTAACAGAACCCTGCAACCCAGTTGGAGAGGAAGAAGAAGAAGAAGAAGAAGAAGAAGAAGAAGAAGAAGGACGAACCCTACATAACTCCGCGTTATAGACATTCCGAATTCGGAACTTGCATGGAAGAGACCTAGACGCCCGATAAGGCTCCGCACTCGTGCATGGGTAAATGAGGAGGGGTTAGAGGAGGAGAAAGCCCTGGTATGGTGTGAGTGCATCGTGTGGCAGTGCCTCTTTTGGATTCGCAGCGGAGGCATCGGAAGTATCACGCGTATCTAATCGGCCATCGAAGTAAAGATTTATGCATGAGAGGCAGTAGTACTAATTCTCTCTATATTTAATCTTCCTAGTGCTTAAACCATGTTCTTCCCAATAGCCGCAATCTTGTCGGCGAAATAGAATGAACTCATAGTTGGCTGCAGCATGGGACATAATTTCCACAAATGAAATTACATGTATTGCTTCCTTTTCTAGCATACGGGTAATGTCATATCCATCGTTTCGGGGCAATACGCCTCAAACAACAGCGATGAGTAAATGAGCAGCTTCCTTTTCAAAGACAGAGACAAAGAGAGAGCCTGTAAAAGGGCCTTTTACCCCCCGAGAGAATCTTACAATAGAAGGTGTCCGAGGTTTTGCACTTTCATATTTTGTGTTATCGAAGCTGGGCATCTTGGATGAAGAGGAGATTCACCCCGACGTCGGACATAATGCCGCTAAGCACTTTATTGAATCCACTCGCGAGATCCATAGTAAGAAGAAGAAAGTCACTAAAAGCATTGACATGCGGCTCTCTCTCTCTCTCTCTTTCGCTTAAGTGGTGATTTTCCCCTCTGTTCTTTCAAAGACTGCCGGCTGCCCGGGGCTGCGCGTCCCGAGCCGGGGTTGTCATTTCAGAGTGGAGCAAAGTTCGGGACCGGGCGCCCGGCTTGACTCCAAATGGAGCCATTTTTAGGGCAAAAGGGCCAAAAGAAGAAAGAAGGGAAATTGAGACGAAAAACAAAGTTCCCAAGTCTTGGCCAGAGCGAGTCAAGCGGAAGGGTGGCTATGCTTAACTAGTACCGGTATCAGATTTCACATGCGATTTTCGTTGCCGACTACTGTATGAAGTCGAGAACCCTTTTTTGGTTTTAGAGCATAGTGACATATCCCTGGCCATTTAACTACGTCGTAATCTGTAAGTGCCAAGAAGTGCCATCGGCAGTGCGTCTGTCCCATGTTGTCCCATGTTGTGTTTGCCGTCAGTACCGAATGCAACTCCCGTATTTGGCCTCCCAGGCAAATCTCGTGGCTCGCATCGAGATTCATCGAAGAAAAAAAAAAAAAAGTCTCGTTATCGAAGCGAGTAGCATCGGCCGGGGTATTCCTATATTAATAGTATATGCTTGTATTTGGGATGGAACCGTTCTGTCCTGTTCTTTGCGTGCTCACCGAGTGGTGGGTATTTCATGATCATCCGCTTTGCCAGTTTTAGCGAATTTCCCAAACAGCTACTCCACACAGCCAAAATCACCTTCTAATAAAAGGATCGTCGTCAATATCTGTAACCTAACCGTTTAAGCTTAGGCAGCTAAAGTAAACATGGCGAAACATTAGCACACCCAACACACCCGTGATGGCTGCGCAGCCCACGGCGATGGCCGAGGCAACTGCTGCTCTGCGCGCGTCTGAGTACGGTAAGGGTTAGGCACATGAGGCTACGCGTTGAAACCCTTTCTTGTCTTTTGGAAAACTACGAAGGATTCGGGAATGGCGTGACCCGTTTGCGGTTCCCCCTAACTTTGGCTGCGTAGCTGGCCTGTGGGTTTTGGATGGCTCCATAAAGGCAGGTGGTGTTTCAGTCGGGGCATTTGCTGACGGTGACTCCAGTAGAGAGGCTTTTTGCGCTTTGACGGTATTGATCATAGCCGAATGCTGCCTCTGCTCGGCGTATCTTGTCCCTTGTAAAGTTCATTCTCTCGGCCGAACTATATTAGAACGATGATGGCCTCACTCGTGGGTTATAAATCTTCAGCAACAATTACTTGTCTGTTCCTCATCACAACAGTCTTATAAGCCCGGAGCTACTCTTGAGACTGCCCCTTTTCTCAAGTAATTAATCTGTTGTGAGAAACAAGCTTTACCCGCATTCATCATGTTTGTGAAGAGCTCTGCTTCGGCTGGCCTTTTGGTCGCTCTGTTCAGCTACGTCTCTGCGAGTCCAGTGTGCTTGGCGAGAGAGCCCGCAGAGCCGGCCAATGTGGTCTTGACCCCGGCCGGTGATAGTGGATCGAACTTGAAGCTTGCTAACCAGAACAACTTCATCTGGACCCATGAAGACCAAGGTATGTGAATTCATCTCATCTCATCTTGTTTGCTATAAAGAAGTTTAGGATCCAACTCATCTCTCCGTAAACTGCAGGCATCTATGCCAACTTGACCGTCACGGTCAACCCGGGCGTCCGTCTCCTCAGCGCTCTCAACTTCCAGAATGTCGTGGAATCAGTTGACTGCGGCAGCCAAGACGTCACCGTCAAGTTTGACAGCGCCACCTCGCTGAAGGCTGCTCAGACTGCCTGGGCCTGGGTCAACCAGGCCCCCGCCAACACAATCATCTACGTCGCCGAAGGTGATACCTGCGCCGGCGACAGCGGCCGACAGCCATTCTCCGTCGAGTCCATCACATACGACACCACGGCAAACACCGCCACGCTGGCCGCCACCAAGACTGCGTGGAAGAGCTTCGCCCAGGACGCCAGCATCCGAATCAGCGGTACTCCCACCACCGGCACCAGCACACGGTCCATTAGCAAGGACATTGCCATTGATGTCAGCCACGACTTCTCCGGCCCCATTTACAGCACCACCATCGACGGCGTCAACCTCGGAATCTCGTGCTCGACTTGCAACACTCAGGGCATTCTGAATGCTGACATCACGCTCTCACTGTCCAACGGCTTCCAGGCTTCGGTCACCACCTCGAACAACCTCGGTGCCACCTTCGAAGTCAGCCTCACTGCTGGTGGCGCTCTCTCTTCACCACTCTCCACCTCCATTCCCATCTTCAGCACCGCCCTGGCCGGATTCACCATTGCCGACGTCGTCACCATCGGCCCTCAACTGAACCTGGTTGCCGATGCCTCCATCTCCAGCTTCAGCGCCTCGGCCACCGCCACTGTCGGAGTCGAGGCAACCCTCCCCGACGGTTCTGGCTTCACTCTCGGCCAGGGCGTCAACATCAACCCCGTCGTCAAAGCCACTGGCCTTGGGTTGAGCGGCCAGGTCTCAATCTCTGCTAGTATTACTCCTACTGCCACTCTGCAGCTCGCTGCCACTTTCCTCGACGAGGGTCTCGTCGGAGGAATCGCCCTCAAAGCTCCTCAACTCACTGCCAACTTCGCCGGAGCTGCTAGCACTGCTGGCGAGACTGCTTGCGGTAACAGCAATGCCGAAGTCTCTGTGGAGGTTGACGCTGGCGTTGAGCTTGATGCCTTTGGAGGATTCGGGGGTGCCAATGACGAGCCCAATTTGACCAAGATTTTCTCTGCTTCTACGACTCTGTGGAAGGCTTGCCTGAACGTGTAATTGTATTATAATATACACAAATTTGGATGCTCTCCTGTTCGAATGCCTGGTGTATATAGCTATTAGTCTGTTTGTATAAACCGCGCTTGTATTCTTGGAATATCAAATATTAGGTAATATGGGTAGTATAAATATAAGGAAGATATTATTTCAGTATCATTTTATATATAGCCTTGGCAGTGAATGAGTGAAAAGAGAGACAAAATTTTTTTTTATTCAAAGTACTAGACATCTAATTTCTACGGCCGACACAAAATCGTCTTAAAAATATTGTGCCAAACTATGCAGTGCCCCAGTGTCTAGCCAAAAACTCATCAACCTTAATAGGCTTCACCTCTGGAACTTTCTGGTTGATCGTTGCCGTAAGGTCCATATCTCCCTCGCCAATAAGTCTCAAAAACTCATGAACCATTGTCATCAGAGGATCTTTCTTTTCCTCAATCAAGACAGCAAGGTCCTCCAAAGAGATGTAAGTCTTATCAAGAGCCTTTCCGGTAACCCGCTCAACTTTGTCAACAAATTCATTTACTGAAAGCTTTTCTCCCACAATAAAACTGTCCTCGTCCCATTTCTCGAAATCGAGGGCCGCGGTGACGTATTTGCCAATGTCCCTCATGTCTGTGAAAGCTACCTTGCTGGAGCCATCTCCAGGAATCGAGGCATTACCAGCCTTGATATCTATGATCAACGGCGGTCCACGGTAGCCAGATCGTCCAATATCCTCTTCCCGCGGCGCATCTGCAGCCCAGATATTCAACCAAAGACCGTTGATGAAGCGCGTGTACTCCAGTCCGGACTTCTTGACCGCCTCCCAGACGCTCTCTTTGACCTTGTAATAGCCAACTTTATCATATGCAGGGACTGCCCATTCTGATGGGACAAATCGCTTCACTTGGGCTTCCTTGGCTGCCTCTAGCAGAGCAAGCTGCGAAGCGGCAATGGCCGGACCGTAAGACCAGATACAGCTGAGAACAGTGTGAACGCCTTCGAGGGCATTGATAAGCTGCTCATGAGAGTCGTAGTCCACAACTCTGACGACTGCGCCTTGTGTCTCAAGGTCGGGTCGTGGGGAGCGAGAGAGGACGACTAGTTGATGCTTCTTGGATGCCAAGATAGCGTTGATGATGTTTGAGGCGATGGCTGAACCACCTCCAGCGACTGCAACGGTGACCATTTTGGAAAATAAGAAAGGATTTGGAGTTTGAGATTCGAAGAAGAGATTGGTATTCTGTTTCTAGTACAGACATCCGTTTGTGAGGAAGATGCTTTTTGTCCTGACAGGAGGACCATACACCCCTATATATACACACGTCTGGTTCTCCATTTCAAGGAGCTTGGGCGCTGCTATGACCCAATTCGTTCAAAACTGATGTAAGGTGTTACGGGACAGCTTTAAAATTGCCCGTCTATGTCATGCCTACAACAAGGCTAAAGGGTCATGATTCACTCCCCACCCACTTGTCATCGCGGCCGAGGGCGGCCGCGCGCGGTGGTGGCCCTAGTTGAATAACCAGCTAGTGGGGACGTTCAAAAGCACCATTCAATGCCTGTATTAAACTGTCTCAAAAACCATGTTATCAATACCCATTCAAGGGTCTGCATTACTATTAAGTGAAAGGACTTTTTATACTACGCCAAGGCTCGAATTGGAATTTTCAATTTTCAGCTCTAAAATGTCAGCCAGATGTACTATTTCCTCTTTTCCCTTTTAGTTTTCTTGTCTATCAAAATTACGTGCGTCTATCCTTCTGAGCATATCCGGCGTTACATATTACCTATTTAGAAAGTAAAGCGACTAAACATGGGTCGTTTTGCATAGGTTGAAATGAGTTGAAGGTGGACGGAGAATCGGATAGCATGCTGGAAAGTATATTGTCTACAACTTGCAGGTTTTTTGCTATACCAGGGAGCACGATATTAGCCATCTACTGCATCTAACACCATTATGGCCCGGAATTGAGCAATACTTACCTGCAGCCTGCCACCTCCTCCCGTAGTTCCAAGTGGCTTCGCGTAGCGTTTCCAGTGCCGTAGCCCACTCCGTGTTATCCATGTCACCGTGAAAAGATATCAGCTCCAAGGTAGCACGATAGACGACATGGCTATATGATGGAGGAAAAGATATCACATTGGCGTCGCGGTAGTGAGTATTTATAGTTTGTGATATGTCGACAATCATACGGATTATGGTCTGGACAGCCAAAGACGATGCTACGACGCAATGGGCAGGAAACCCACCAACTTCTCCTTTGCTTAAGGCGTCTGCCGTGACAGATGGATGTCGACTGTGAAGCAGGAGGAGAGATCTGTAGCCATTATATTTATTTTCTGTTAATGTTGCTGATATTGTTGTTGCAGACATCGAGGCGGCGACTTACACAAGCACTACAGCAGAAGGTTCGCAGAAACCACATTTGACACCCTTGTTCAGGTCGACAAGAGTTCTCATGAGGTCTTGGAGCTCAGCGTCTAGTTGGAACTTGTCATCACCCAGAAAATCTGATTCCTGAGCTGTAGCCAGGCGTTGACGAAAGGCGATTGTCCGGTCAAACAAGCGCCATGCTTCTGCTTGGTAGCCAAACCCACCAAGCGCTCTTTTGTCACGAGCAACACCATCTTCGCTAAATCTAGAGAATGAAGAATCGAGATCGACAGCTTCAAATGGAAGGTGGCTCGGCATAGAATCTTGGCAGTGTGCAAAAGGCTTACTCAATGTGGCTTCGGGTAGTAAAGTTGACCTAGCTGATGGCGTAAGTATGCGACTAAGTTATATGCTTAAGACCATGGGATCCAAACCTATCGCGTATGACCAGTGCCCACCAAATGTTACATCTCTCGGCTGCTTCGATCCATTCGTCACTACTTTGAAGAGTATTGGATGGGGGTTTTGCATTGTGTAGGTCCATCCAATGACCCATGCGTACGCATAGGCCAATAGTTTTATAGCACTCCTTGTGCATGCCGAAGCCATACTCGTAACACGAAAGCAGAATCCCTGCTTGAATCATCTCTAAGGATGCGTCTATACTGGCATTTAAGTACCAATAAATTGAGCGAACCGCCCTGTATAACGGTTCTTGTGCTGTGCTACTTGTGGGATAGTGGATTGATAAAAGAATGCATAGCAGTAGAATCGCAAAATCCGGACGCTTAGTTTTGCTAAATTCCGTCAACCTGCGATAAAATAGTTTCCGTGACATGATAGGCATCCATTTATGGATGTTGTCAAAGTAACACTGAGATGCCCCATATATCTCTCCTGGATGCGACTGAAGGAGTTGGTAGACTTCATCACCCACGTCCAGCGTCGAGGCTACCGCCTCGAGACGCGAAACGAGGTCAGTACAGCTGTCAGTCGAGCCCAATTGACTCGTTATCTCAGCAGACGATGCACTATCATCTAGGAGAGCCGAGTTAGAAATTTTGGACGTTCCAGGAATGAGCATCCCCTCAAACGTCTTTAGTCTTTTCCTCAGCTGGCGGAACTCCTCTACCATGGGTACACTATCAACGTCCTCGTATATACATTGTATATGCAACCTAAAGCAATGAGCCCAGATCTATTACCATATCAGGAGATTGGAATCAGGTGTGATTCTAATTATCAGCCACTCACTTCCGACATTGGAGGCACCCAGGCAGCGCCTTGTCGCATTTCTTTTTCTTCCGCCGGCAGGACAAACAGACGTTGCCCGCTCGCGATGTGGGTCTTTCGGCATTCATAGGAGATGCAAAAGTGGAAGCCATAGCTGCGAATCAAAAGCTCTGAGCAGTCGAACCACAGGATCTGGGCCTGATAGAATAAGACGTACGGATTTTGAAGTATACGATTAGGAATTAAGGCACGAGTGAGCTCTCTGTACTCTGTACGGCGTATTCTAATCCATATCGGACTTGGGGGAGATTGGCGGATTTGGCCATGTTAGTTGGCGGCCGCGGTCGGCCGCCTTATGGCTAAGCCCACATTTGCTTATGCGAGCAATCTGGGGCTAGGATGTTGATGCTGATGCTGCTGATGATGATTTTGGTCAACATTAATTTGCAAGGCGATTTGTTTTGATGAGTCTAGAACGACGTGGCTTATAAATCTGGGATCGTGGCTCTTTCACCATTCGAGATGACCGCGTATGCTATAAATGGTTAATGGAGCATTCCATCTCCGCCATGAAGTCCGCATTGACGAGATGCTTATGAGTGGGCTTTATACCTTTACTGTAGCTGTAGGACCCAAAAAATCATAACAGAAGGGCTTGACATAACGATTGAGTGAGGAAACCTGGAACCAACTGCTGAGGCCGATTTCATCCCGCCCACCGATAGAACAATGCTTCGCATAACCCAAGAAAGGCATCGAGTTTACCTGTCGTACTCGATATGGCTAACCCAACTCTATCTCCAGCAAAGGAGATCAGGGGCAATAGTTTCAAATATCATCGTCACATCCTGCAGCGCATGATTTCCCATCAAGTGTGCGTCCACAAGAGTCACTTTGGCTCAAGACAATGTCATGCAGTTGGTCTAGTGGCGCAATGGTAGCGCGTTGCTTTCCGGTGGCAGAGGTTCCAGGTTCGAGCCCTGGCTGGATCGAGTTTCATCTTTATTTTTTTTGCCGTGGAAGCCTCTAATGCTTGATACAATGACGGATGATGCTTTTTTTGCGTGAGGTGAATGAGGGAGGCCTCTAACTAGTCGTGGAAAGCAGCGCGATGGCAGCCAAGGCTGGCTACCGCCGGTGTTGGTTTTAGCAGTAAGGTTGCAATGGATACAGTGCAAGCCGCCGCAAATAACCGCCTTCAACAGGCACTCAGCTTGGCTCAACCAAAACCTCTTTCAATAATCCTCCATAGCATAAAAACAAAGGCAAAGGCAAATGGCAAGTTGCTAGACGTATGATGTGCATTTCCGCTCAGAGATGCTCAAGGGAGACGTCTAACTGTATTAGTATCTTAATGCATGGGCAGCTGTCTACTTCACTCCTGACGACAGAAACACCATCTACATGAAAATCGTTCATAGGCTATTCGCGATCAAGCAATCGGTTGAGCTTGAGCAAAAATAGTGTTGAATCGCAGAAAAATTGCAGAGTATGATTTGGTTATTTTCTTCCTTCTTTAGCTCCATGTGCATGCTATTTCCCTTGTGCTGGCTGTAAATTGAACCATTTTGAACGTGGGTTGTTAAAATCTCATTGCTGCATTACATATTGCTAATAGCTGTTTCACCTCTTGGGAGCTGCTTCATCGTGCTGCAACAGAAACATTTCTCGTACCGAGCAACTCTCTGCTACGAACTTGGCAGGTTGGATCTAATGAAGCTCTTGTTGGGAGACAAAATGTGATTACTCAGCTCAGAACTGAATGGGTGTGGTGATATTGAAGCTCGATTAGGTGTTGCAGCACATTAACATGTCACAACCTTGGACCGGCATTTGGCTCCTCCTATGGCACAGTGGGTGTAGCTCAGCTTCCCGCATTCTGCGCAGTCAACCAAGCTTGGCCTATGAGACACCAACGAGTCCGAATACGCGCGCCCTATGGCTACAACCCCTGCGTGGTCGGAACTTGGGTATCAAATCTGATGCCAAACCAGCCAATGGAACCTGCATAGGGCTTTCCAGTCCAGAATCAGACTGCTGTTGCGACTCTGTGCACTAAGGAATAGCCAACAAAGTGCGAAGCGCCAAGAAGTCTCGTTATTCTGAAAATAGCATGATTCCATCTACACGAAGCATCCGCTGATGGATTTTTCTTCTTCTTTGCCCTGCTTGCTTAATGGCGTACCGTAGATAGGCACAATGCTACTGTGTGAATGTCGCTGATGCGACAAGCCCCAAAGAACGCGGCTAGACCAAGCCACTGCACGCCGTCATAGGTGCGTAGGCACATGGCGCTATTTGGAGTTGTAGAAAAAAACGGAATCGCTCAGCCACCGCGGCCAATCAAGGCTTGCGCGTAAATGAATCACCAGTCCTCGTCGCAGTGGGTGCTGCCCTCGCTGAAGACTCCACGAGACGATTAGCAAATTTTGCACGGGCGAGGTGGTAATGTGTGCATCATCAGTGCGGAGAGCCATCTGTACTGTCTGGTCATCTGCCACTTTTCGTCTGCGATTAGCTGCTGGGGCTGAAGACGAGCATCAGTCTGGCCGGTACCTTGTCGATACCTGGCGTGCGTCGATCGTGAAACAGGGCAGCTGGCGCTTAAATTCCTTTGTGCTGAGTTCTTGCGAGGTCGCTTTGGTGCCGGGGGTGACGTAGTAACCAGCCACATCGAATGACATCACGTCTCTACCTGCTCTTGCTAGACCAAGGAATGGTTGGATGGACGCTTCTCGCAGCTGCGAAACAAGGCCAAGAGAGCGCCTTGGATTTGCACTATTAAAGCCGTCGCTCTTCTCGTTGGCTTCCATCCAGCTTTTTGCTGCCCATCTCCATCTTTTCGCACCGCGTCTCCCACTGCTTCATCTTTATCGCCTAAAGACAGCTCCATCAGCTCCCAAGCAACAAACGACGAAAGTGGTACAGCGGAGTAGCATCGCCATCCCCAACGGCGGTCTTCACCATCAAAGTCAGCGCATCGCAGCCCAAACTAGCCCGAAAATCGACCCCCCTTGGACAAGTGCTCTTCGGTGACTGGATAGCCATCACACGCCATCTTTAGTCGACACACCCTTAGAGTCAGCCAGCTCCGCATCTTTAAACACCTAATTCGACGCCACCCGCTTTCGCTGAGACGCACCAGGTAGCTCTCGGCTGTTGATAAAAACCCGGCTCTGCTCTCACCACCTCCAGGGCTTTATCGGTCTCTTCAGGAGCTATACAATTCGTTTGCGATACTGGGGCGCCTTATCTCACCAAGGACAAAACATATTTCCAAATTTTGAACAGGAAAAAAAAAAGGCAGCTTGCCATCAATACCGCCCAACATGGCTCTCGGAATGATTACCATTATTCACATTGTCCTTGCCGTTCTCGTAATCATCGAGCTCGGCATTACAGGATACCGTAAGTCTCATGCAACCGCATCTTTGCCGTGTTTTGTTTCCCAACTAATGTGTTTTCTTTGCAGTTGTTAACATGACAAGCGGCTTTGGCGCCTCATCTCCGGCCACATATGCATTTCTGCTCTTCGACTCAATCTGGAGCTTGTTCATTGTCATCTATTTGGCCATTACGCCTATTTACCTTGCTCGCTTCTACCATGCTCTTGCCGCCTTTGTCCTCCTGGTTATCACGACGATCTTCTGGTTCGCAGGCGCGATTGCCCTTGCGTGTTTCGTTGGCGCGCCAGCCTGTCACGGAAATAACTGGTGCCAGACTAATGAAGCTGGCGTCGCCTTTGCATTTTTCTTGTGGGCAGGTTTCCTGGCGCTCACGATTCTTGAGGGCTTGACTACCTTGAGGGGCCACGCGCGGGCTGACAAGACCACCCCCTCCAACGTTTAAAGAGAAAGTCGCGCCGGCTATATGCAACAACGATTCGACAACGAGACAATGCGACAATGCGACGACATGCAATGCGATGTGCATGCGATGGATGTCGTGCCGATGTGGGTTTGCAGGACCCAGCCCTGGGGGAAGTTTTTTTTTTTTGGTGCTTAATGCGTGGGATTGGAGGGATGATACCCTAATGATACCTTGATTCCTGATTTCATGAATGGTTATTACTATGAATGGTTTATGTTGGTATTTATTTTTGCCCGAGGTACAATGCGACAAAGGCATGTCAAAACGGCGACAGTATGAGTTAAAGTATGAAATAAAGCATGAATAAATGAGGCATAAGATTAATCCTGACTGCGAGTCGTGACGATCCTGATAGGGATAAAAATGCAGTGAAAATTCCGCAAATTAAATATGATTCTGTTTTTGTTAATCATACTGTGCTTGTTTATTCCTGATTGTGCTGCTGTCTCTGTTCTTTTGCGGCTCGCAACTCCTGCGAGGGGCAGCATCTTGCATGGCATCATCAGTCCATTATGCTCGGGTCTGTGTGACGCCGCCGTCGCGTCGGTCCCTGCGTGCCGACCCCACCTAAGCGGAGCGGTGACGGGAAGGGATCTCAGAGGGGCAAATACAGCACATGTGGATGAGAAAGACGTAGAAAAAAAAAATGTGTTTAGTTGGCGAGCAGCCTGACAAGGCTTCATGAGATGGCAAGTAGTAGTATTAGCAGCCAGACACGTGGCAGAGGCCGGCCGGATCGCATTTCAGTTAGGGCTCGAATACTAATACTAGGTAGTATCTTTGTAACACTTGTTCTACCTACTCCATTTGCTTGAGAGCGGTGTGTGACTCTTTTTGCATAATCGCCGCCCGCATTAGCTTACTACTGTACGTGTGTTCAAGACAGGACGGGTTGGGATTGAGGCCCAGCGATGGCAGATTTTTCTTCTTGATTCTTTCCTATTCCGCCTTACGGAAAAGAAAAAAAAAGAAAAAAAAAAAAAAAAAAGTCCCAAAGCAACCACAGATTATGAAGAAGGATTAATGAGCTTCTCGTGACAACTTCAAGGTTGTCGCTAATTTAAGGCTCCCTCGTTCGTATTCTAGTGGCTGGTGGCTGACTTTCTTTATTTTTGATTTTTTTTTTCCAGCCACCCAATCAATCCGCCTTTCATAAGCCACAGGCACAATACCCCTGGCAAGCCATCAGCCTCTTAAAAGAACAAAAAAAAAAAAAAAAACAGGGCCGCAACGCGGGCGGCCACTTTTTTTCTTACAGTAAGTAAAAATGCACCCCTGCTTTTAGGTCTCCACTCCGTTGCCTGGGTAGACTATCCGGCCGGTGTGTGTGTGTTGCGCTTTTTGTTGTTGTCAATGAGCTACAAAAAAAAAAAAAAAATAGAGCTTCAGTAATCCGTGCAACCATCTCTTGAAACTAGCTTCAACCATTCCTTGGCTCTAGCTTCTTGTCGCCAGGTAAAAGCAATATTACTTCCCCATCTTCTTTGTGCTGTTAGTCCCGACTTTGAATTAATCCGGCTAAATGAAAAGCGCGCAGAGGCCCAATCCTTTGACCTCTCCAGTCATCTATCTAATGTGCAGCAGAAGCTGGTTTCCCGTATAATGTTAGCTCCTCTCTTTTCTGCTCTCCCAACCACCTCGATATTTCCAGCTGAACAATCCCTGGGCGCCTTACACACGCACTCGCTATTGGCCCCCCCTCCTCTGCAGCTCATCTTATACTTGTAGGACATTAGCATGGTTTATAGTAGCAGCTTCTATTTAATAAAGCGGAGTTGAGGCGCATATCGCCCACGTTTTCTTTGTCAACTTCGCGTTTCTCACCTTTCCTTCTTCATCCACTTTCTCTCCTTGTGGCACGTCATTGCAGTGATTCAAAGGCGCGATATATCGCGATTCCATTGAAGGCTTGATTGCTAGCTGCAGCACCGTTATACTACTGCTTTCCAGCATCTTTGCGCTTGAGGCTACATATCGTCGCATCGTCACCTGTCGCATTTTGCGGCAGCCCCCTCATCGGCCAAGATGCTTTTCGGACTCGTCTTCATATGCACTCGCATCTCGCAGATCGTCACTCTGGTAGGATTCCCCCCCTCCTTATGGCTCTTGCGCCTCCAGTATAAAATAGAACAAGACTCATTCGTTCTCTCCTCGCAAATGCAGATACCTCCAGTTGGCATGCTGAGTTGGTTTGTCAAAAAGTTCAACGACGCAAACATCCTCACGCCCGACGACATCCTGGTCCTCTTCATCGTCACCGTCCTCGCATTGGGCTGGGCTCTCCTCACGCTGCTCTACTACTCGCGATCGTCTCACAACGGCATGTTCGTGTCCTTTGTCGACCTCTGCTTTCTCGGCGCCCTCATCGCCGGCATCTACTACCTGCGCAAGATCCAATACGCCGACTGCCAAGACCCGTCCGTCGACAGCATCTGGTACAATCACATTCACAACGTGGGCATCCCCGGATACTCTTGGCAGATTCAAAAGCCGTGCGCCATGCTCAAGGCCTCCTGGGCGTTTGCCATCATGAACACCGTCTTTTTCGCCGTCACCGCGCTTGCGGCCTGGAGCCATGGAGACAGCGTCATTGTCGAGGAGCGCGTCGTGCGTCATCGCAGCTCGCACAGCGGCCACCATAGCCATCGTCGCCGAAGCCATTCCAACTCGGGCCACAGCTACCACTCTTCGCGCCGAGTATACGTATGAACGAAGAAAACGGGGACCTTTTCTTTTCAAACTTAATTTACGGAGAACGAGGTGAACAAGCAGGAATAATGAACAGGGGGTGACGTTTATCTGGGTGACGATTAGACGACTAGATGACTGGCGGATTACATGATTTTTTTTCTTCTTCTTCTTCTTCTTCTTTTATGAGCGAGGGCAATGGGCAAAAAATCAGCCAGGCGTGGCGCTGATGATTTATGATTTGGAAAGGGCGGCATGATTGCCTGGATAATACTCTTCTTCTGTACGGGGTACATACTGAACAGCTTGGTTGATACATTTGCGCGAGCTCCCATTGGCAATATTTACTCTATTCTTTACGGTTTGTACATAGTGTGAGGGCTAGCGGGGGAGATAGCCCATGAAGATATCTAGCATTAATGTGCTATGAATGAATGTTCAATGCCTCAGATTTTTATTGTTTGCGTCGTTTCAGCATTGGTCTTTCGTGTAGTCGTCATGTTTGTGGTATCTCAATGTCCAACAGCCAGATCAGTGCTTTTCCGTCTCTTCACCAACATGGTAGCCTCTCGCAATGCCACTCCGCCCTTCCTCTATCACCGTGCTAGCCTCATTATCAAAATCACTGCCCAGTCCCTGCCACGTCCTCTGTGTTCGAAGATACTCGGCTCCAGGGCTGGCTACGCCGTTGATACTTGCCAGTTCACCCACCACCCTTTTGATCACAGCGTCTGATGACCGCTGTTCGCTGCTGCCGTTCGTTGTTTGAGCCTTATTCAAGCTGCCGGCAGTGAGTTGCATTGGTCTGCTGTGGCTAACAAGTTTTCCGGTTCTCAAGTCGAAGACTGGGGGTAGTGATTCCTCTCCATCCACACCATCTCCGACGTTTTCTTCTATAGTCTCATCCGCTTCATTCTTCTCTTCCTTTGCTTCCTCCTCCTTCTTTGCGCTGCTATTAGCCTCCTCTAGTGTCAGCTTCTCGATGCCTCCCCACCATTCTTCACCCCATATTCTCTCTTCTTCGCTCATCAATGCAACTTCCATCTCAAAAGGTGTGATAACAGGCCGCCAGTAGCCAACATCATCTTCAATAAGACCGCTTTCCCAGCATCCAACAACAACCCAACCCTCAATCTCTGCAAAGTTAGCCAGCTTGGCGGGGTTCAGCTTGCCCACTACAACGGTATAGCTCTTCTTCCCCGCAGCGGCGATTTTCTTTCGTAGTAGTTCAATTGATGAGAGGTAGTTGGACACAGAGAGTGTATTAACGAGGATACCGACGACGCCTGCTGAGGCGAGAGTGAGCACTCGAGCAAAGCGTCTACGCAAAAGACCTGCTGTTCGGAAAGTTGGGTTGTCGAGAGTGGGAGAAGTCGGTGATGGTACGGAAAGGACGTGTAGAGAAGCGAATCGAGATTGGAGGGCGAGGAGTAGAGATGCGGGCGGATCTGAAATGTGGAATAGTGAATGCGACTTCAGGAGCTCCTCGTCTATTGAGACGCCAGCTATTCTTCTATTTGGTATTATGCCGGCAGGGTCTCTGACAACTTCTGTCGCTACTACGTTGCTGTACCCCAAGTCTCTGAGGGCCTTCGTTATCGACTCAACATGGTCCTGGTATATCAGGTCTGCCATGATTACAGCCTTTGTATCCTTGTCGACAAACTCTTTTGTGAACTGCGCAACCACGACATCGTGATCCAACTCATGTGACGTGTATACGTATATGACAGGTAGTCGACTCGTCGGGCTTAGACACGTTCTTCCGTAGTGAACGACCACGTCTGAATTCGCATGCTCGGCCGCAATCTCGTCGACGCAGCAGGCGCTGTAGCTTGTGTCTGCCAAAATGCATATCCTCCAATCTTCAGTTCTCTCTGGTGTGCCTGTGCTTGCGAGCTCCTGTTTGAGCACTTCGACCACTCTCGGTGCGTCGACTAGCATGTGATCTGGAAATTGCAGTGCGACTCTTTTCCATCCGCCTTGGAGGATCTCTGCCGCAGTGCGCGGGATCTCGTAGGTGGTTCTGAGCGCATCGTGAGAGAGCGTAGATTTCGTCTCGGTTTGCGCCGAGACTTCGAGGATGTGGTCTTCTGGAGTTGACAGCACAGGCGCCGAAGCGAGCTCGCTCATGATTGCTTATTTATTTGTTTGGCGCAGACGTATGGCATCCAAACCGGATGAGTCTGCCTTGATAGAGTATAAAAGACTTGCAGGACGAATACTAAGTTGAAAAGAAATTTCAGAATATCAGGTCATCACTATGCTAGCACAAAAAGTTGGAGGGGCAATCGGCCCTGTGTAATGGTGGGGTGGGCGTGCCAATTTGGTCGTTAGTTAGCGGGAAGGCGGGTGTAAACTACATGCACCTAGCTGCACTACTCCCTCAAATAACTTGGATTATCAAAGATGCGCCTGAGAACATCATCATTCTGTCTGTTTAATTACATGCACATAATTACTCAAATATTAATCATGTTATATCTGAATCTGGCCTGTGCTGTATATTTGTCTCCTACCCCAAACCTTTACGTAACTATAAATAGGAAGCCGAGTCACATTTCTATTCTTAGTCGTGAGGCTTTGTCTTCAAATAATTGACAGAAAATTCATCCTTTGCGTGACTTATTCTCTCATGTGATCTAGAATTATATACAAAACTCCACAAACTTCAGTGATGCGGTGTTTGGCTAGGGACCAGTGTTGTGTAAACACGTTTGGAGTGCTGTGCTGGCAGAATGTATCCGTGCAGTTTTCTAGTGTTATGCAGGGCGAGTTTGAGCCGTCTCACAGCAGGATGTCTTGAGCGTTTGTCAAATTGTCTAGATAAGTTACATAAAGCGTAGGAACGTCATACGTCACAAGAAATTGACAGCGCTGCGCCATCACCATTCTTGATGTCATACACTAAATTATAAAGGGTGTGCGCTCTTACGTCTTTGCGCGTCTTAGTTCTCATCTTTCTACAGCATTTTCCAGCAAAACTAAGACGATAGCACGATGGAAGATGATGGTGCCAAAAGTCATTCAAGCCATTTTCTCGAAAACAAGACCATAGTCATTGCGGGAGCAGGTCTTGCGGGCTCCGCATTTGTCGTTGGCCTCCAAAAGCTCTGGAACCCGAAACTCAACCCGCCAACTATCATCATCTACGAACGCGATGCACCTGAGATCGCTGCTCAGAGGGAGACTTATACTTTGTCTCTGACTGGATTTGACGATTCAGGTGGCCTTGTTGCGTTGAAGAATCTCGGTTTGCTTGATCACGCGCTGAAGCACGCTATATCTGGACTTGAGGGAGCTGGTGCTTTCAAGATATGGGATTCAAGTTGGAATGAGCAAGTTGCTTTCCGCAGGAAACCAGTTGCAGGCATTCCGTCAACTAGCGTTCGAATTGCGCGAAAAGATATCCGCCAAGTCCTTCACAATACATTCGATCTTGGCGATCAGTGTGCCATCTACTGGGAATCAAAATGCGTGTCTGCTACCCAGCTTCCAGACGGTCGCATAAGAGTGAGAGTTGTTCGGGGAGAAGATGCCCAAGAGATCGAACAAGAGTGTGATCTCCTCATAGCCGCTGACGGAGCGAATAGTAAGCTGCGACAAAGCCTGCGTCCATTTGACACGTTGTGTCATGGCGGCGCAGTTCTCAGAGGAGGAGTAGCCAGATTCGAAGACGCCCTTCCGCAGCCACCAGGTGAGGATTGGGGCTTTGTTGTCTCTCGCACTGGCGTCTCAGCTTTCTTTTCTCCAGTTGACAAGCACAGGATCTTCTGGGCTGTAGGTCAAAATGAACATCAGATGTGCAATCTGGATCGCAGCTCGCCAACTCAGCTACAAGCAGTCATAGAACAGAGCCTTGATCTTGGGTCACATATCGCAGAGCCCTTTCGGAGCATAGTCAGGCGCACCGATCCTGAGACGGTTCTGCTCTTAAATTCACGAGACAAGCTGCCGTTCGCTCATTACAACATATCTGAAGCACCGGTTGTCTTTCTCGGTGATAGCAATCATGCCCTCAGCGCGTTTGCAGGCATTGGGGGCAACTTGGCATTGGTGGATGGATGGGATTTAGCAAACCAGATTTGCAAGCATAACAGCCTGCAGGATGCTGTCCAGGCGTACGACAGCCTCAGCGTACCAAGAGCGACACGAGATGTCAAGCGATCCAGGCGGCTAGTAAAAAGTGCTCACGACACCGGTTGGCGATATTGCCTGTTTTGGTGCATGTTGTTTGTTGGCAAGTTTGTGAGATGGACCTTGAATAAGATGGGCCGCTGAGTTCCAGAAGCGGCAGTTTACATAAGACGCGGAGATTTATGGAGAAGTGGCAGTTTGGAGACCCAGATTTATGCAGGAGGAGGCTAGAACAATGACAGCTCAGTTGTAAATAACGTCGTGTAGAGACGACGCTAGATGATTAATTCATTTCGTGCTTCAGAAACAGGAATATTGCTAATTTTGCGACTCTTTCTGGAAAAATGCTGACTGAATAAGAGAACGAATTGGGTTCTACAGGTACCTAGGCATTAGCTAAGAACGTCGGTAGGCGCAGCTGCTCTCAAAACCGGCGAGCTGTAGAGGACCGATACAGTGCTGATAGCCAGTGTATCCGCCTATCGCACACCCACTTTACGCGAGATAAGCCCCAGCCGGCAGCACTTTAGCGAGTCGAGACGCGATCGCGACGCGGTGCATTTGCAATCTGCATGCATGGGTTCTCTCTCACCCATGTCGTCTTGCCCTCAGCTCGCCGCCGCTTGGCTGCTCAGCGTGTTGATTTTATAATTGCCCGCCCGCGTTTGTTTCTTTGTTTTTGACGCTGTCCATTCGTTACATCCCAAGCTCTACGCAGCTCCAACTATCCGGCAATCTGCCATTCGCCTGGATATCCAATACCTTTCCGTCTCTACTCCGTCGTGAGCAGCCATCTGTGCTCGAGCCGCAATGCCAGGTGACAAGGCAGCGAGCACTGCTCGCACGCCAGCAAAGGCCACTCGGCCAGCTGCTGCCGCCTCCTCTGCGACCAAACAGAAATCGATAATGTCGTTCTTCCAGAAGTCTTCGCCCGTTGCAAGCTCGCCCGCTGCTCGGGAAAAGGTCTCGTCCGATATCCAATATTCCTCCCCTCTGAAAGAGACCAAAGCCAACTCTCTGCCAAAGACGAAATTCTTTGCCGAGCTTTCCACCCCAGTGCCTTCTAGCGATGCTCTGGAGCCCACCAGCTCGCAAGAGAATATGGAATCGACCGTCAAGCGGTCCAAAGTCAAGTTCGCCGAAGCTTCAGAGAGTGAGGTAGCCCCCAGTAGCCCAATTCGAAAGGTTTGTGTCGCCTTCTCTCCAGGCTCTTTTGGCTTCAGCCTGCTGACTGACTCTGTGCAGGGAAAGAAGGCTATCAATTATGCCGAGTCCTCAGACGAAGATGATGAGCCTTTTGCCTATGGAGCGGCTTCACAGACTCGGAGGCGTGGTAGGGCACGCAACGTTGTCAATGATGAAGACGACTATGGCGAAAGCGATACCGCCGAGCAAGAGGATGAAGGTTCGTATCCAACGCCTACATGATCGCCATATGGAAGCACGAGCCTAACAAGACCTGCAGATGACATGGACGACTTTGTTGTATCCGACGATTCAGACGGAGAGACTTCTCGACCGAAGAAAAGGAAGCGTCCGTCAAAACCTCAATCAGCACGCAAACGCACCAACGTCTCGTCTCCTATCCAGGACGATACGGCACGATATACTGCGAATTTTGATGAAGGTTCTGCTGTGCCTCTTGACCTTCTGGAAATGGATGGTGATCTGGACATGGAAGATATACCTACTGAGTCCACAGCCAAGCAGTGGTCTTATGACCCAGACTCTACTGAAAAGAAACCTGTCGTTAGACCAATTGACCGCGTCAGCACAAAGGATCCTAAGATGAAGGAGAAGGCATATATGAAGGAGCCCAGCGAGCGTTATCCCTGGCTAGCTACCATCAGAGACAAAGATAAGCGCTTGTCCGATGACCCTGACTATGATCCGCGAACTCTCTTTATCCCTCCGGGTGCGTGGAATAAATTTTCACCCTTTGAGAAACAGTATTGGGAGATCAAACAAAATCTCTGGGACACCATTGTCTTTTTCAAAAAGGGCAAGTTTTATGAACTTTACGAAAAAGATGCAACCATTGGTCATCAAGAGTTCGACTTCAAAATGACCGATAGAGTCAACATGCGTATGGTCGGTGTCCCAGAGGGCTCTTTAGACCACTGGGTCAACCAGTTCATTGCCAAACAGTACAAGGTTGCCCGCGTCGAGCAGATGGAGACCAATCTTGGCAAGGAGATGAGAGAACGAGAAGACAAGAGCGGCAAAAAAGCGGATAAAGTCATTTCTCGAAAGTTGGGCTGTGTTTTAACTGCCGGAACCTTGGTTGACGGTAGCATGCTTCAAGATGACATGGCTGCGTACTGTGTCTCTATCAAAGAATCTCTTGTGGATGACTTACCGGCATTTGGTATTGCGTTCACAGATACTGCGACTGGTCGATTCTTTCTCTCGGGGTTTGTTGACGATGTCGATCGGACCAAGTTTGAAACTCTTATTGCTCAGATTGGCCCCCGAGAACTCTTACTAGAAAAGTCCGGGCTATCTACAAAAACTCTTCGTATCCTCAAAAACAACACTTCTCCTACCACTATATGGACGAATTTAAAACCAGGGACAGAGTTTTGGGATGCCGACACCTCTCGACGAGAACTATCTTGCGCTAAATACTTTGTTAAAGGAGACGACGAGGAAGAAGTATGGCCAGAAGCGCTCCTGGAACTCAAAGATGATGATCTGGTCATGTCTGCTGTTGGCGGCTTGACTTCATATCTCCGGTTCCTCAAACTGGAAGGCCCCTTATTGTCACAAGGGAGCTTCGAGATCTACAAGCCTATT
Organism: Trichoderma asperellum; assembly: GCF_020647865.1. Classification (NCBI taxonomy): domain Eukaryota; kingdom Fungi; phylum Ascomycota; class Sordariomycetes; order Hypocreales; family Hypocreaceae; genus Trichoderma; species Trichoderma asperellum. The sequence goes on from NC_089417.1 coordinate 2,636,046, forward strand.
CAGAAAAATAGTACTCTTGTTTTGGATGGCCAAACACTGACAAACCTTGAACTATTCTCCAACACTGTTAATGGCAGTACTGATGGCACGCTGTTTGGTTTACTTAATAAGTGCATAACTCCATTCGGCAAACGTCTATTTCGCCAGTGGGTTGCCCACCCACTGTGTAATATTGATCGCATCAATGAGCGCTTGGATGCTGTGGAGCTGTTGAATGATGATCCTACCGTCCGTGAGCAGTTTGCTTCGCAGTTAGTCAAGATGCCCGACCTTGAGCGTCTCATTTCACGTATTCATGCTGGTGCTTGCAAGCCAGAAGATTTTGTTCGAGTTCTTGAAGGTTTCGAGCAAATTGAGTATACGATGACTCTTGCTGCTGCTTTCAAAGGTGGAAATGGCTTGATCGATAAGCTCATTTCATCCATGCCCAATTTGGAGGAACCTCTGGCTTACTGGAACACGGCATTCAACCGGCAGAGGGTTAAAGAAGAGAAGCTGATGATTCCAGAGAGCGGTATCGATGAAGATTTTGACGCCAGCGTGGCTCGAATCCAGGATATTAAAGATCAACTGAATGATCTATTACTGGAGAAGAAGGGCGAACTCAAGTGCAAGGCTCTCAAATATACAGATATTGGAAAGGAAATCTATCAGATAGAAGCCCCAAAAGCTGTCAAGATTCCTTCTAGCTGGCGTCAAATGTCTGCAACGAAGGACGTCAAGCGATGGTATTTTCCTCAGCTAACGGCGCTGGTTCGAGAGCTTCAAGAAGCGGAGGAAACCCACTCCCAGCTCATTCGAGAAATCGCGTCGCGGTTTTGCCGGAAATTCGATGCTGACTATGAGACTTGGGTCAAGTCTATCCAAATCGTAGCCCAGCTTGACTGTCTAGTGAGTCTTGCCAAGGCGTCGGCCTCACTCGGAGAACCAAGCTGCAGACCCCAGTTCGTTGAGGAAGAACGTAGCGTGATGGAGTTTGAGGAACTGAGACATCCTTGCATGATTAACACTGTTGATGACTTTATTCCAAATGACATCAAGCTCGGCGGCGACCAGGCCAAGATTAATCTTCTTACTGGTGCCAACGCAGCTGGTAAGTCTACGGTTCTCAGAATGGTAAGTTTACCCATTTACGCCAACCCAAATACTCGCTTGTACCTACAAATTCTAACATCCTCACAGTCTTGCATTGCCGTCATCATGGCTCAAGTCGGCTGTTTCATCCCGGCCAAGTCTGCCCGTCTAACTCCTGTTGATCGAATCATGTCTCGCCTGGGGGCCAACGATAATATTTTCGCTGCGCAATCCACCTTCTTTGTGGAGCTCTCTGAAACCAAAAAGATCCTCTCCGAAGCTACGCCTCGCTCTCTCGTCATTCTTGATGAGCTTGGCCGAGGAACGAGCTCATATGATGGTGTTGCTGTCGCACAAGCTGTGCTGCATCATGTAGCAACTCATATCGGCTGCATCGGCTTCTTCGCAACACACTATCACTCTCTTGCCACTGAATTTGAGAACCACCCAGAAGTTCGTGCTCGACGCATGCAGATTTATGTTGACGATGAAGAGCGTAGAATCACGTTCCTGTATAAGCTCGAAGACGGTGTTGCAGAGGGTAGTTTCGGTATGCATTGTGCTGCCATGTGCGGTATTTCCGACCGCGTCATTAAGAGAGCTGAAGTGGCAGCCAAGGAATGGGAACATACCAGCCGATTAAAAGACAGTTTGGACAAGGCCAAGACAGGATGCTACATTCCCTTGGGCATCCTCAGCGATATCGGTTCCTTGCTCGGGAACAAGGGCGACGTCGGTGCGGAGGGAGTAGATGTTTTGCTCAAAGCTATTGGAAGCTTATAAAATCTTTGCACTTTCTAGCGTTGCAATATTTGGAGCGGCACACTGATCCCAGAGTTTCGGACTGGTGTATATGGGCCATTGTTATATGGATTTGTAGATCATGAGCAGGAGGGTCATATAAAAGGCTAAGGCGTAAAAGGCGCATAGATATTAAATAACAGTAGCAACAAAACCACAAAATGCGTCTATTCCTCTATGATTCGAATAATACTCAAAGTAGCTGTACGAATAAATGTTTACAACAAACCAAATCCAAAACCACATTGCGATCTAATAAACATGTAATACTTTCAATTCAAGTAACGAACCGAACACATCAAAGACAAACTCGCAAATAAATCAGCTGGACAAAAAAGTCCCGCCACTAACACATTATTCCTTGCCAGACTTATGCCGCTTCCTTGTCGATCGTCGGGTGAAAGATTCCCCTTCCGTGAATTGCTGTGCTTCTTGGCGTAATAAAGCTGCTTGCGACTTCGCTGTCTTTGGCGCCCTCTTTTTCACTGGCCGAGGCGCAGCTACTCTCTCAGCATTGGTAGTGGTTTTCCGTGATTTCCTCGCGGTAGCGGATTTACCCCTTCTCTTTCTCTTGCCGTTAGTGTCCTTGTCTGACTCTACATCATCCTCGTCCTCATCATCTGAATACCGGACGTTGTTCTCCAGGCGATATGTCGGGTCAAGCACCGGCTTTAACTGAAACTGCTGGCGCGCTCTCCCAGCAGTAGGAATGTCGACTACATCGGGGGCTTCCCAGCCGCTCGGCAGGGGAGACGGTCCCCTGAATGGTGGCCAAGGGATGCTCCACCAGGCTTTGTTACTTTCGTTGTTCGGGTCTGAGCGGTAGTAGGAGCCGTTGGTGTTGGTGGCATTGAGGGGATATACCGTGCGAGCATAGACGGGATATCGCCGTATGAACTTTCTACGTAGAGTGGAAAGGGGCTTTGGCATGAGGTTTGCTGGGATCCAGCCACTGCGGTTGGGGAGTCTCTTGGCTGAGCCAATTCCACGGCGGATTCCACAGCATCGGCCTGGATCATGGTGAAGCTATAAGAAGGTCCCTTAGTTAGCAAGTTGCAAAAACGAAATTTTTACTATATATAATTGAATAGGACTCTCATACCTCAATTTCGTTCTTTCTTCCAAGGGGGGACCTGTCCCGTTTGTGGTTCTTGGGAGCCTTGCGGAAACACTTTGAGCAGTAAAACTCCTCAGAGGGCTCGAATTCAGGATCTTCCGGGCCAAGTATCCTCCGCCAATTAGGCGATGGTGAACGTCGAGGGGGGCTGGAGCGCTGTCCTTCTTGGTCAGTCTCGCTATCGTCATCGTCTTCGCTCTCAAACCGATAGTCGCGATCGCCGAGCCTCGTCCGCTTCCTCCCTCTTGGCTTCTGGCGTTTAGACTTTGAGGGATCTGCCAAGAGCTCGTCTTCTGACTCTCCGTCGTCAGATTGCTGCGCGTGCTGCTGTTCAACGTCTTCGCCAAAGAGCGATCCCGTGTCCGAATCAGCCTCGGAGGAGCTAGAACTTACAAAGAGCGGAGATTCAGCTCTATTTTCAAGTTCAGGCTCTTTTTCAGTTTCTTGTGCTGTTGAATCCGGACTTTGGCGTTGATTTAGAGATGTACTGGAAAGCTTTTGAAGTGATGCGTTATCAGGGGCTTCTGTAGATGGCCTAGGAGATGATTCGCCCTGCGGGTAGTCAGAAATACTCTGGCACAGGATGGCTCTGAGAGTTTCTTGGCTATGGCGATTAGAGTCTAGATTAGAAGTAGTGTGGGCCTGGATTTCTGCATTGGCTCCTGTATCTTGAGCTGTTCTTTGCCGTGCAGTACTAATGTTTCCAGTTGAACAATCTGCGGTTACCTGGCCATGTGTTGCTGCCTCGGGTCTTTTCGCTGGTTTCGGTTGACTAGCATCTTCATTGTCGACATTGTCTTTTCTCCTTTTCCCATCTTGCTCTTCTTCAGAATTGATAGCATCTAACATGGCAGCGTTTATCTGGAGTCGAAGATTGTTCTGTTGCTGATTGAAAGCTGCGATTTCTGGCTCTTCAAGCACGCCCATCACGTTGGGATTCTTTTTGAAACAGGCAACCATGTGTTCTTTGTTTCTATCCCAATCTGCCTGAGTCTCTGTATCTTGAAACTCTCCACCGCAATAGAGACAGAATCGACCAGACGATGCGCCGAATCCTCTGCATCTTTTGCGGTGTTGAGTGCGTCCATCTTGTGGGAGACGAGACATGTTGAATCCACAGCGAGAACAGTGAGGGCCATTTGTGTCATCCACTTTATGCGAGCAATGGTTTGATTGTCCGTTTGATTTGCCACTCTTATAAGCTTCAGCTACGCTTAAAGAGACGGTCTTGCCGCAGACGGTGCAGAATTTGCAGTTTGCGCTATTGAGAATGCCCGGCTTGCAGTGATTGTCATGATAGACTCGCTCAGTGTTACTGTAGTAGTTTACGTCACGGCCACAGCGATCGCAAAATCCCGGCCTCTCTTCGCTGCGAGATTCCTGAGATTTTAGCTTCTCAAGCCCTGCACCCTCGGATGCCAAAGCCAAGGCTAAGCGCCCAAGTCTCTTTTTGACCCGTCTAAGTGGTATAGAGATGGTTCCTTCTTTGTCAAATCGCCGGATCGCCGCTTTTCCAACTCCTAATGCTTTCATGAGCTCATCTTTATGTTTCTCTCTAACATGACGATTAACCCTTGTCATGTTCCAGTGTTCATATAGCGTTTCATCACACCACATGCACTTTCGAGCTCTATGGGATGCCTTCAGGTGTTTCCTCATGGCATTTTCATCGTCAAGTCGATAGGCAAAATTACATCCATCATACGGGCATCTCGCTGTCCGGTTTAAGCAAAGATTTCGCAAATCCCAAGTGACCCGTTGAAGTTCTCCTTGCTCTGTGGGTGTCAATATGGCTTTGCTCACTAGAGGCATTCGAGGCCCAGTGCGGAGCAAATGTTCAGAGGACGGTGCGTTCATTGGAAGTTGGATACCTGAGTTGGCAGGCCAAGGGACGAGTCCGTGGCGATCAAAGATGCTGCGTTGAGTTGCCCACGTCTTTTTCCGCTTTTCACTGTCGCTTGCCGCTTTCATCTTCGTCTTGCGAGGCTGGGTTTGATCCCAATCTGAATGATCAGTTTCCACAGGCTCTTCGTCTTCTATTGATGGCCTTATACCATCCGACTTTGATGGTTCTGAAGTAACTCTCTCCTGGATAACCTCCGCCACCTCTGCCCAACTAACCTTCTTTTTCAGCTTCTTCGTAGCTTGAGCCTCCGCCATACGTCTATATCGCGGGCCCCAGATGCTGGTCTCTTGATCTTCAGCTCGCCAATTCCACTTACTAGAATCAACAATTTGAATGGTCGCTGCAGGGGAAGCAATTCTGGCGCGAATTCTGAACCACTCTTCGTCTGTAGTTTGAGGACCAATGAAAAAGCTTGGAGCATTATCCTTGGTAGTTGCAGGCCCGTCTTCTATCTTAGGTCGGATGCTTATGAACGATTCACCGCTGCTCACGCGTATAACTTGACTTGACTTGTATCCGGTAGTTTGCATGAGTTCGAATACTTTGTTCCTAAATTCATCCACCATTGAAGATAACGACGGCATCTGAATACGTCCATCGGCTTCATTATCTCCGTTGGGCTCTTGAATATAGAGAAAAGTGCGATCTTCATCCCACTCTGGGTATAGTAGAGCAAAAGGATCTAAATCAGCAATGATTTCGGATAAGGCCGACGCACAGTGAGTCACAGAACTCGGAGGTAGGTCATCAGACATTGGAATAGAATAGTATTTCTGATTCCTGCTGACCTCTGGCCCTAATGTTTTCCAGCCGTGAAGAAGGCGAACATATTTGAGATGCTTAATGCTGTCGCCGAAAGCGAACGATACTATCTGCCGGATGATTTTAAGCGCCTCACTGATGTCATGTTTGCTGTGCCAAACACGTTGTAGTTGGCTAATGTTATAATAGCACGGTAGAACAAAGACAAGTTCGTTTTCGTCATCGAGTCCAGCGCATGTCAGTTCCAACGGTTCTTTGCCGCAGTTGGAGGCCAGTAACTCTACATCAGAAGATTTAATCGCTGTGAACCCATATCCTAGAGAGGTACGAGAGTTGATACTGGGGCTGTATATTTGGAAAATAGCGTGATGGAAACAGCCCAGGGGAAGACCTAATAGAACTTCAAAAGCTGTTTCAACATAAGCGTGGTATTGATCGAAATCCCATTTGCTCACTTCTTTTTGGGATAACTGCGAGCCGCCAGCCGCCTGAAATGTCAGATAACAGCATGAAAAAGCACCAGTTAACTCGGGAGAAATTCCCTCGTCTAAAATCCATGTGATTGTAGAGACACCCGCGGCCAATTCTGCCTCGCTAGGTTGCCAGTGATCCGGCGCAGATTCATTTTCCAACTTTATGAAGAATGAAGGGCCCAATGTTAAATCTTGTTTAGAGATATAATCTAGAGATATGCTGTCGGGGCGCAAAGGAAAGGAGTCGCAAATGATATCGACCTTGTTGGATTCCTTGTCAAAATGAACGATGGAAAATTTCGTGCTATCTTGAGGTCCGAGGGAGAGTAATCTCTTAACGGCGTCCTCAAATGTCCATTGATCTCCTGGGAGAAAAGACGCAAACCCCTGGAAGCCGTAAAGATTTATAGAGTTATCCCACTCAGAATCTGGAAGTACAAACTCTTCGGATTCAGTATCGCTTGCTTCACTATAGCTTGCTTCAATATCGCCAACTTTGATACTTTCGTTGCTGACTTCGCAGCTGAGACTCTCATCATCGTTGTCTTCTTTTTCGTTAACATCTACACTGCCGTCTTCACTGTTGCTTTCGACGTAGCTGAGGTCTCCATCATCACCTTCGCCCCAGTCGCCATTATCGCCTGGCATTTCCCAATTACTATCCTCATCCAATTCACCACCTCTTAGGTGTAACATTGTATTCTTTTCCTCTTGCAAAATTGCCTCTTTTTGAAATGGTGAGCTGCTTAAAAAGCCGGCTGGGAGACTCGATAGCAAGTGTTGCGGCTGCTGGGCGGGTACAGGATATGGCCGATCTTTTCTCCCTTATACGGATGTTAGTGAACGACGTATGCAGAGCCAAATGAACAATTATCCACCTCACCTATAAGAATCCCGTTACCCCAATTACGCTCCTTATGTGCTGTTAAAAAGTGTAAAGGTGGGTCTGCGACATATCGTGGCGGCTCTGGCTCTTGAATCTCCATTTTATAAGTCATATCAGTTAATGAGAAGTCTATCGGCTCAATTGGAAGCCCAAAATACAGCATCGTCATTTTTGTAATTATGTCAGGTGCAACATCTTGAAATCTTGTCAGTAGCAGTGTGTAAAATCTGCTCGTGTTGTCGTCTTGTACAGCTATCAGAATTTTGTATGTAGATAGCATGAACAGACGCATCTCATGTTGTGTAAAGTTGGAAGCTATGATTTGGTCAATTGGTGTATCGATATCTGCAAAGAGATCTTGAAACATCCGATATGCGTCTTTCCACTTCTCGTCACTAGGCAAAACGGCGAGATCGATTCGCTCCTGGGCTTCGCTCTCGGTGACAGTTGAAGTCCATTCGGCGCCACTAAGGAAGAATTCCTCTAGGTCTGTATTTTTATCCATACGGTATTAGTATTCCAGGGGAATTCCGTAACTTGTTTGTCACTGCGAAGGATCTGGAGGAGTTCAAGAGAATAGGGACTGAAAACGTTGCGCAATCTGCTCCCAACGGTGGCTACAGAAGGGTATTTGTATAATTTAGATGAACAGCACTCATGAAAATGAATAAATAAGTAGAAAACATCATACCATTCACGATAAAAAAAAAGAAAAAGAAAAGAAAAGAGAAAAGAAAAAAGAAAGAAGAAAAAAATAAGATACAAACAAACAAAGTGAATAGTATCTACTTGGACAATAAGTACAAAAGGTAGTACATCTAATTATAGGTCCTGTGCGTGCGCTTGAGCACAAATGTTCCAAGGCCATTATGAAGAATATCTCAAAGGGTCTTTGTTTTCAAAGGGCCTCAGAGGCATACTGTGATAACTCACACAATTAGTGGGCTTTGTCTGTATGTTACATCAAAGAATAGCGTTGATGTACAAATACATACCTTGTCTCAAGTACTAAAATTAGAAGGTTAGGTGCTGCAAAATATTTTGCTCAGTCGCCCCATCTCCATGCTTCTAGCTGCTAGAGTTGGCATCGTGCTCGAGCTCTTCATCATTCTCAATATTTCCCACCCAGTCTCGCAACTGAGCAGAATCATCTTCATTCCAAATGCTGACTGTTGCTTCACGACGCTCAGTGCCAAAGTATCCATTGCCACTGCCATTATCGTCCAATAAATCTTCTGCTTCAGCAGCACCGCAAATGGCAACAATGCGTAGAAAGTCCCAGGAAAGCTGTAGAAGCTCGAAGCTTGGAATATGATTGGGGTTATTTGCCTTCAGCGTAAATATCTGTCCTGTCTCGATCGGTATGCCGCTCCATCGATGCGATTTAATATTCCCCCAGCTTGAATTGTCCGCTAATCCTGCTTTATGCAACCAGTCATCCATGTCCATATCACCACTGGGCAAAGGAGTTGAAGGCATAATGCAGGGGGATTTTAGCCAGTGAAATTGGACAATAATAGATCCATCAATCATTTGTCGCAATGGTTTCAGCGCCATTTTCCCTTTGTCAAACCAGCAATGTAAGGTAGGACTCAGGCTAATTAAATTTTGAGGTGATTCAAGGGTATTTGTTTGCTTAATTATCCTGTTCCAGACGATTGCTTGGTTAGGATCCCAAAATGTATGAAGCATAGTCATAAAGAATGGAAAGAACGTATGTTTTGAAGTTCCGAAAGGGAAAATATGGGCTGCCTCTGGATCTTGTGTGTGGGTTAAAACGCATTGGTGATGGTCTCTAACTTTGCACTGTATAGACGAATGTTAGAGAAAAAAAAATATGATCAGTATATTAGATACTTACAATGTTAGACGCTGTCTTATTTCGGCTCTGTTGGGGAGAATTGGTAGCACTTTGTACTGGTGGAGACCAAGGCGACTGCTGGATGAAATATGTTAACATATTTGCCGGGGGGGTCGATGGCTGAGGCGTGGCTTTCATTGGAGGAGCTGGTGCTTGTAATTCCGGATAAGAGGCAGAAGGTATTCGCTCATGAGAATCAGGTTTTCTTTTGGAAGGGCTGGCTAGGGCCGGGGCGGGTGAAGGCAGAGGACTATTTTGGGAAGAACTTGACGCGGACTGGGACTGGCGCCCTCCCCTATTTGCATCTGATTATGGTTAATAAAAAGCTTTGAGAGCGAGAGAGGGAGGGAAAACGAACATGCTAGAATTCCTAAAGAAGTAGAAGCGAGAGCACCGAAGTATTTCGCAATACCCGCTAAATCCCCCCCTCTTTCTAAATTCTGCAGTTCCAGAAGCTGGTATTCCAACTGAGTGATTGGAGCGACCATAAAAACACTGAATATCGCTGCATTCATACTGTTCCTAGCACTGACCCTATTTGAAAGGCGACGAAATTCTTCGAAAATGTGAACTCTAGTGTCCAGATCTTGAATATAATTGAGGACTGGCTCTGCTGGTACATCATCTGCGATAATATCCTGCAGAACTTGCGGCCTTGAATTTCGTAGCTCAACTAGGAGCTTGATTTCATTTTCTCCGTGTATTGTCAGTAGTTCGTCTAGACATCCGTTGTCGTGAAGATCAAGTAATTGCTTCTTCCTCTCTGTGCTGAGGATTGTAATGCGCTGGAATAGGGCTTCGTCAAGAGCAGATGATGCCATGATGCTTCCCGTACGGTACGTGTGTGAAGAGAAAACGTATCTTTTCACGGGGGAAGAAAAAGGAGAAGAAGGAGAAGAGGCAGAGGCAGAGGCAGAAGCAGAAGAAGACGACGACGCACAAGACGGTGCTGACGCACAAGACGACGAAAGAGCAGCAGCAGAAGAGCCAGACTCAGAGTTGGAGGCAGAGTCGGAGGATTACAAAAGCAGGGGAAGAGGGGGGAAGAACTCTCATATAACAAAGTTATGTTGTGCTCGTTGAACCACGTGACCCTTTTTGCTTTTTGCTAATTTGTTTTTTAACTTTCATTCACCTTGTTTGTTTTTATGTTTGCACTCTAATTATCTCTATATAGGTACCTACCTATTCACCTATTAGCTACAGTGCTTTTATGTATATATTTTATCAGAGTTTAGTGGCCCGTTGCCACCAGCTACGGTCCTGATAACGGCAACCCCTATTATCGAAGGGTCTATTGGATTTGCAAAAGGTAAGCGGCTCTCCTCTACCTTCCCTATCCTTACTAATGAATCAATAGCATATTCTTAAAGCATGAACGAAGCTTCGCTCTCCGGAGAGAAGACGGAAGACAACGATCTCACACGTAAAATGTCATCCGATCCGGAATTCGAAAATAGTTTCTTCAAAGTTAGCAAATCTAACGTTGCTGGCTGGGGAGCCTTTGCTACAAGAGATCTTGCGAAAGGAGATGTCATCTTGAGAGAACGTCCCCTATTCGTGGCCACAAACAACGATCTGTTTCAGGAATTTTATAACCTTGGCAGCGATGATATGGATATCGCACTGAGTCTCCATTCACATCAGTTTATAAAGGGAGATACGCCTATTATTCTCGGAATATGGCATACTAATTGGTAAGCTTGAATATTTTTAAGACTCTCTTCTTACTAATTCGAAAGATGCCAAGGTCGTTGACTAAAAAGTATACAGTTTTGCTGTTGGTTGCCATACGGCTGGCTTATTCCCAATCGCTGCTCGATTCAACCATGCTTGCCATCCCATAAATAATATTGACTACCGAGTTAACCAAGCCAACAACCTTATTATGACAGCACGAGCAGATATTATTGCTGGACAAGAACTCACGATTTCATATGGGAAGAATCTGAGCCCACAGCTCCTTTATTTGTGCTATGGGTTTAGATGTAGGTGCGGATATTGCAGTGGTTTGGGCGATGATGAGATAGCAATGCTTTCTTCACACTGGTAACTGAATGGCAGCCGGATGTATTTGTTGCATATCTATTCTTCGCGAGATTAGACCAAGAGAGTCAATTGCTTTTGCCTAGGGCCATAGAGTGCCATTCATGATACAAATATCTATTGGTAAAGAAAAAAAAAAACAATTTCAAAATGAGATTCTTGCTAAAACCATATGCAAAGAGCTTTTTTTAAAATTATAGTATTGACGACCTCGTCAACCAATATTCGCAGATCGGCTCTCTCAGATTGCCTCGGAACGACAGCGCTAGGAGTTGCACGTGCCTAATCACGTGCGCTGACCCGATATCCGAAAGCAGAGAAAACTCCAGATTATCAGCAGATCTGCGCTAGATCGCCCACGCTGTCGAGCCGCCAAACGACAAACGTCCGCTGTGAGTATCAGAGAATGGATTAAGGCCTGCGTGGGACGCCATGCGCTCTGATACTCGACGACTATGCGGTCACCATTGGTCATAGCTCTTGCGCCGGAGCTTCAATTACTGTCCAAGTGCAGTATTCAAACATCAACAACACGACGATGGCTCTCTACTAGCCCGAGCTTGAAAGCTCCTCGAAGCTCTGCGACATCGCTGGGCGGCTCTTTTTTTCTTCAAAACAGGCTTTTCGAAACATCAAGATGTCTTGAATCTATAATCTCGAGGCGTAATTCCAGAGCGACCTCGACTTCAACCTCGTCAACCCCACCACAAAAGCCTGCAACGCAAACACCTCAGTCGATTTCAGATCTCGCTCCCCACCGCCAGCGACAGGCCCGCAAGCAAGCCCTCCTTCGATCTACATCATCCGAAGCTCCTCTACCTCCCGATGCCTCCTCGCTCCTCACGTCCGCCGCAGCGTCGCAGCCGAAGGATTCTTTTCGCCGAAGATTTTCTGCATACTTGTCTCTCACAAAGCCCCGCCTAACCGTCCTCGTTGTTCTGTCGGCCATGGCACCATATGCGCTATACCCGGTTCCTGAAATGCTAATGCCCACAATGACCGAGACGCCAAGTCTAAGCCCATTGACGCTTACATTTTTGACAACTGGAACTGCGCTTTGTTCTGCGAGTGCCAACACTCTGAACATGCTCTACGAGCCATTCACTGATGCCAAGATGACAAGGACAAGGAACCGACCGTTGGTGCGAGGCCTCATTTCGAATCGCGCGGCGGCTTTGTTCGCCGCCCTTTGCGGAGCAGCCGGAGTGAGCGCTCTTTATTTTGGCGTCAACCCCACTGTATCATTTTTGGGTCTTTCAAACATTGTCATTTACGCCGGCATTTATACGCCATTGAAAGCGGTGACTGCATTCAACACCTGGGTCGGTGCTGTTGTTGGTGGAATCCCACCCTTGATGGGCTGGGCTGCTGCTGCTGGCGAAGCTGCCACAAAGGACGGATCCTGGAAGGAGCTCCTTCTGGCCAGTGATGGATCCTCCATTGGTGGATGGCTACTTGGCGGTCTTCTCTTTGCTTGGCAGTTCCCACATTTCATGGCTTTGAGTTGGGGTGTTCGTGAAGAGTACAAGGCTGCGGGCCTGCGCATGCTCGCATGGACAAATCCGTCGCGAAATGGGCGCGTTGCATTGCGATACAGCCTTGTGTTCTTTCCCTTGTGCTTCGGTCTTTGTGCAGCCGGCGTGACGGATTGGTATTTTGCTCTAACCAGCACGCCCCTCAACCTCTGGCAGGCCCGTGAGGCTTACCGGTTTTGGAAATACGAAGGTCACAAAGGAAGCGCACGGGGCCTTTTTTGGGCAAGCGTGTGGCATCTACCTGGAGTGATGATACTTGCACTACTGCACAAAAAGGATATGTGGCGTCGAGCCTGGAAGAGCGTCTTTGGAGAGGAGGAGGATGGTGAATGGGAAGAGGAGGAGCTTGAAGAAATGGCAGGCATGGCAGCTGCAACAGCGGTCGAACATGGAGAGACGGCAAAGCCAAGACGGTGATTTACTGCCACCCATTGTAGGAATAATTGTTGTTCTCTGTGTAAAACGGGAAAAGGAAGAAAAGAAAAAAAAAAGGAGAAATGCATCTGTTTGATATAGTGTCTAGGTGGCACGTGTAAATTAGAGACATTAGAGGCATCACACAACACTGTTTGTACAATAAATAGACGATATTGGGTACAGTCGTCAAAAGTGATGAGCAAAATCATGGAAAGAAAAAAAAAAGACATGTACAATTCTGTTCCGCTGGATTCCTATGCATATGATCCCTCTGTCACTATTATACATCGTTAAAACGCTGATTTCATCCTATGATGTTCCCCCTTTTGCAATCTGACCCAAAAATGCTCATAAATATTAATGGTCAATCCAAAAAAAAACCCCCATCAAACAATCTGTGTATCCCGCATGTTTTTTTTCCCCTCCGTTTTTCTTTTTTCTAGTAAGTGTGTTTTCTGCTTCAGTTCTGTTTTTTTTTTTTTTTGTCCCTGGGGGTTTGGCGTATAAGGGATTAAGTAATATCAAAAACGCCATATCAACGCCTTTACTGTACCCATCAATGCAAACTACTGTATAAAGACAATTAAGGAATGGAGGCATAGCTCATATGTAGTGATCCGCACTGTCGAGGCGGCGAAGAGCCAAAGAAAAATGAATGGAGGAGGGGGTAGTATAACAACAAAACGGGGGAAAGGGGTGGTATAATGATAAAAGAGTGTAAGAGACATCTCAGTATTCGCCTCCACGGGGACGGCGGACAAGAGACTCCATGCCCCTCTCGGCAGAAAGGCGCTGGCTGTCTAGGTATGGGCTGCTGTCTTGGCTGGTTCCGGTGCCGCCGCGGGACACATATCCGTGGCTCATGCTTGCGGTAGAGCTCACGCTCGAGGAGTAGCCGTGGCCACCATAGTACGGCGCTGCTCCCATTCCGTAGGAACTCTGGTGATGCTGGGGGTGGAGGTGAGACTGAGGGTGAGGTTGGAGATGCTGCTGCTGGTGGTGGTAGCTGGCGGAGCTGGAATAGGAGTGAGTGCCGGACGAGCTCGTCGCAGGGCTACTGTAGGAAGCGTCTAGTTCATCAACGGGGGTCAGGCCGATGCCGGAAATGCCGCTATCGTCGTCATACCCTGTGAGTGCTCCCGTCTCGAGACGGTCACGGCGCGAAGCGGCACGGGCTGCGCTCTGGAGGTTCTTGAGGCCGTTGGACATGCACTAAATGAGTGAAGGGCGCACAGTGTTAGCAATGGCTGGTGATGATAAAAGGAAGAAGAAAGGAGGGGGTCTTGATGAAGACGAATAGTCATATCTTGTTTTGTCGGTGTAAAACACAGGTAGGAGACAAGCAATAGGAAGAGGATCGAGGATCAAATAGAAAAAGGACTTTTGGGCTTACCTTGGCCTCAACAACGTTCCATTTCTCTCCAGTTCGAGCTGCCAGACCGCTCCAAATCTCCTTGCGCATGCTCATGTACTCCTTGGCCAGTATTTGCATCTTGCGGGCGTCCCAATCGTCGGATCCTCTCCTCTCCATCAGCCGTTCATGGCGCTTGCGACAGGCATTGGGTGTTTTGGACGGAAAGTATTGCTCCTTGATTTGATTCCAGTTGAGCCCTTGCATGCGGGCCGTGAGGAGCTGCTGGTCGTCTTGCTGACTCCAGGCTCCAGAGCTGGGCCGATGCTGGGATGGCTGAGACGATACCATGGGGAGAGTTGGCGAAGGAGCACTAGTAGAGTATGGCCCGTATTGCGGCTGTTGAGAAGTCTGAAGCGGCGAGGGAATCGGCATGGCTGAAGAAGGAGGAGGGACATAGTAGGGATCGGGCATCATGCGTGGCTGAGGGTACATGGAAGAAGACGGCAGGCCAGACGGGAGGCCGCCGTAGCCCTGCTCGCCGGAGTTCTTGGTTTGTCTGGGCATTGCGAAGCAGTTGTCGAGCAGTTCTGATTTGGCAGGAAGAAGAAGATGGTTGTGGCGGGTGGAGAAGGCAGATAATATGCAAATGATAGAAGAGAGTGGAAGTGTTGAAAAGACAGAACGGTGTTTGGCTGAGGTGATACGAGACCGGCTCGTTGACAAGGAAAATGAAACAATTAGGTATTAAAAGTGATTGACTGGCGGAGATCCTCGCGGTCCTGACCGAACTGGCCTGCAATGCGGTCTACTTTGAGGGTCTGTTCCTTGTAAGAGGGGGGGAGCAGGCGGCGAGTCTTCTGCAGGGGGAGAAACTCAAAAACACTGATAATGACAGCAGGAGAATCTCCGCGACTGGGGAAAGAAAGAATGAAGAACGAAGTAAACAACAATGAGAAAAAGGGAAAAGAAACAAAAAAGACTTTGCGTGAACTTTGAGGGAAAAACAAAACACACATACAAAAACAAAATGACTCTGGAGAAAAGAAGAGAAGAGCAGGCTGCCGGGGGGGACATTGGCCTGCTTTAAGTTTTGCGATGCATCATCTGTCAGAGGCTAGAAACGAGAATCCATCATGGGCCTTGGGCGGCTGTCCGGATGAAACAAGACGGACTAAGCCCAATTGGACCTGTACATGAAACGGAGCGCGTGTATCTGAAAAGCTCAGTCTGCCTAGAATGGCTCGCTGATATTGGTCGGCCTGCCACTATGATAGAGCCACGGGCGGTTAGGAAGGTCCTTTTTAGGAAAGGTGGCTATCTTGCTGTCTACGAAGGCCTGCATGGCTCTGCTCGTACGAGTAACTCAGACGTTGGGGCGTACGTAGAATGTGTGTAAAAAAAAAAGCTGGATGGGAAAGGAAATTTCGATGTTGCGTGGTAAAGGGGGGGACAAATCCGTGTAAGGAAGCGCTTCGCCCTGATTTGCAAGGCGGCTAATACTACTAGATGGGACCAGGACAAGCATCAGAAACATGGCTCGAGAAAAAAAAAGAGAGAGAGAGACTTCTTCTTCTCTATCTCCACAAGCTTCTCTACATCCGTCCTAGGTGGATCATACAGCCGTCAACGTGGTATGGAGAACTCGCTGCCTTGCAGAAAATGGCATGTCCACGGTCCACTTCTCGCGATGAACTGCAGGACGCGGCTGTGCTTATGCCCAGAGCCTGGCCCGACAGTGGCATCAAAGCCATGCCCCAAACAGCTTAAGCTCTCCGAACGAGGGCGCGAACAGGAAATGAGCGGGATCATTGCATTGCATATTTTGGAGACGGGATGGGGATCGCCGTGGGGGAAAAGGATGCTGTTGAGCTTCCCAGCCGCGCAAAACGCCGATGGAGGTGCAAGACATGCCCAGCGCTCGGCTCATGCGACGGCGCATGGCAGCGAGGCCCGAGAGTCCCCTGCGCGGCCCAGTTTGCACATGGCAAGATGCATGTCTTTGCAGGGGGGGGCTTTGCCGCGCTGCCTTGCCCTTGGCGATCCAGCTGTTGCGGGTTCTTTTCTGGAGCCTGGGAGTAAGTCTGGAGGTTGGCGGCGATATTGATGAAGCTGGCGGGAGGGAGTTGGTAGCAGCTTTGTGGGATTGGGCTCCACTAGCGGGAGATGCGCCATTGGCTGGTTTGTAGCTTCAAGCGCGCGTCAAGGTATAGATCCATTGATACTAGTCCACAAGAGGATCTAGTGCCTTCTATCTTTGGACTACTAGCCAGAAGCGCCGCGCTAGGATCTTGCCGCGCTGGTCTGATTGGCCGACCGCGGCGGGTATTCTTCATGTAACTCCTCGCCTGAGAAGCAGTGCTACGGTACCTCGTCAAAACGGCCATGGCGAGGCCAGCAGAGGCCAGATCCACGAAGAAAAAACGCAGTTGAGATAGAGCAGTCTCCACGGAACTAAATATTGGTCGCGGAAATTGGCCCTCGTGGATGGCGGGTCATGAGGGCGATGGAAACGTTTCAACTGGACCCTGTTGATCTTGTTGCGATGACGAGGACTCGCCCTTTAGTCTAGGGTTGTTGGTTGTGGCTGGATTATGTGTTGGGTCCCAACAGCTACAAAAGCGCGTAATCCGCTGTTGGTTCTTTGATGTTGGTTGCTCTCTTTTTTTTTCGAGTAAAGGTTAATTATAGTCATCGGGAGAATCACGTCATGATTCCATTTTTAGTAGGGTAGTATTCCAATGATGAGTAGCTTACAGACGGTAGCATTACCGCGACGCAAGAAATTGATCGAGCGCTTTTTTTAGACTCAGCCGTATCCCTGAGTATACTTTTGCTGTTGGTGGATTCTAATTTCTCTTTTCTCTGTCATTTTCTTTGCAAAAGAGCAGTGAGGACGTAAGCGATAGGCAGTTACACTATTGCTTGAAACTTAGGTTAAATATTCCTCGGATCAAAAAAAAAAAAAAAAAAAAAAAAAAAAAAAAAAAAAAAAAAAAAATGAAGTATGCTCAACGATCTATATCGATAAGCTATAGCAAAATAATAACAGAGATAACTACCGGGTAGCTACAGCGTTCATTCGGCGGAAAGCATGAGAGCCACAACCTCGAACTTGCAAACTTGTCCTTAGGGTCTGTGAACGAATTTACTGGCTCTCACGTCATTGTATCTACAAAAGGTGAATTAATAGTGAATTAATACTTCTCTCAACAGGTTTTTGTTTCTCGTCGGAGTCAATGTCTGTAGTGGGACTTGATGTTTTACAGTCTATGAAACAACATTTACAGCCTACCGCTCCATTATCGCAATGGCGGCTCTCCCACGGTACGAGATAGAATATCACATTACCAGCATAGTAAAAGGTGACGATGATGCAACCTTCACGGTCCGCCGAAATGGCAAAGTTTTTTACATTGAGATCTCACCATCAAACTTTGTCAATTCGCCCGCCATGGCAAAGAAATACAGGTCCTATTTGGAAGTTCTGAAATCTGGTGAAGAAGTTTTAGACCAAGTATACGATACTGATGTCTATGAATGGGTCATGGCTCCATTTGAGCACTTCCTTATTGAGCTCGCACCTGATCCGTCTGTAGAGTCGGTGGAGAATATTGCAGTCACCTTGAAAGAATATCTCTATCCCGAATTCTTCGCCTTTATACTCGATATAATCGATGAAAATTTACAACCGCGCCATGTGCCGACTGAGAGGTCACCCCACTGCCATCGTTTGTTCGATCTGATGACAATTCTTTTGGATGACGTAGAAACTTGGACAGCCTTTTACGATCCAGCCGGAATTACTACATGCCATAAGAACCCAGAAGATGCACTCTTCAAGCCACCAAAAAAAGGTTATGATTGACAAGGGCCAAACCGCATGCTTCTTTAAACGCTGCCATGGCAGTGTACAAATCACCCAAGAGCTCAAAACATACAAAAAGATTCACGCGGTCGGCCTAGACTCTCAGGTGAATCAATGTCACGTATACGGCATTGTGATGGATGACAATGACTTTATTCCTGGGCTCTTATTAACCCATATTGACTGTGGTCGACCATTGTCTACAATCGTCCACCCTGAAGAACCAAATGACCTTCCACCCGCACTTAGAGAACGGCGGATGGCTCAGATAGAGGCTGCCTTATCAGCACTGCACGCAAATGATATGGTTTGGGGAGATGTGAAGGCAGCAAACATTTTGATCGATGAGAACGATAACGCTTGGTTGATTGATTTTGGGGGAGGGTATACCGAAGGCTGGGACCGTGACGGGGGATTTTGCCGGGATGGCTAGGTTGAAGAAACTTTTGTTTCCCTTAAGTTAATGGATATTAGCCCGCGGTGCCGAGAGAATATCGGCGAATTCTCTGCATCTCCATTGAAAGACAGTAGACATAAAACTATTGATGCGCCCTTTATGGTGACAGATACATGAAAATTGATACGCGTAAGACCGCATTTACATAAAGTAATATTAGCGTAACCTACATGTACCTCAACGCGAGAGCTTCAACCATCAAAACGTTAATTCAAGCGAATGGTAGCAATCTACTCCCTTTCAGCTCAGCTCCCTTCTTCAGCTATATACCTAGATCCCGATCCCGCCAAGACGGTAAGAACGGACATCGCCTTTGACGCCCCCCAATCAACTCCGCCCACCAAACTATCTTGGCCACGGCGCCTTTGCGACGGTGGATCATCGCCACTATGACGATGGCGGGGAAGCCAATTGAATGAACAATTAGTTACTTGAAATGAACCCGACATTTCCCACGAGCTTCCTTCCCCGCATACTAGGAAGCCGTGAAATCTGTCATTTGCGGGTCTACGAAAAGGGATCAATAATAGATAATATACTAATGTATAGCATTCGCATCACACCAGAAAGTTAGGCGAAAGTCGTAAACTCAACCAACGCCCTGGCTCCCTGAAACGCCGGGCAGCCGGCAATGACAGCTCCCCCTCCGGCACCAAACTATTAGTCATGGTAAAAGCCGGTACGGAGCACATGGGTATGCATATCATCTAGATTTACTAGTTAGTAGTGCTATTCTGCCTCTCGCCGAGTTTCCCAATTTGGGCGCACGTGTGAGTACCAGATAACGGAAGAGGCGGGAGGGGTTTAGCTGAGGTTAGCCTAGCCCTGCCGAGATATACAGACATTGGCCACGATTTGCTGAATCTCTCTATCAGAACGACAGCGGATATTAAAAATGCGTATCAGACCTGTCAGTGCACTTCTCCATAGATAGGCAGATACGTGTAAAAAAAGTCATAGTATTCCGTGGGCGGTGGATTCTCAGCGGGGGCTTCCGGGTGGTCGGACTAGGGTGCCGCATTATCGGCCTGGAACAGCCTTTAATTGCTCTCTTATACCGGCCCGTATAGATGCGACAAGCACCAACCGCGCCGCAAAATGTCGGGGTATTGGGCCATGCTAACTAAGAACAGGCATAAACCAGTACATACAACCGCTAATTAAGAAAAAAAGCCATTTCGACAACAAAAGGAGGGGAGCTCCCAAAGTCCACGCGCCGATCCACGCTCTAGACGCCTCTCGGAGCCGCGACAAAACCGCACTGGGCTTGGGAGAAATCTGGGGAAGTCCGGGGTCACCCTAGCCTAGCACGGCCTTAGCATATCTTAGCTGCTCTGCCGGTGGCTGGAGACGAGTTCGTTGTTATCAAGCCCGCCCTTGACGCCGTCCTATCAGTCCCCCGTCGTTATCAGCTTCCCCCCGGGTTTACGTGGCGCACTGTGGCAACTTGAGCCCTTTTCAACGGCTTCTCCCATTATCAAACGGGCCCCCCCTTGTCTAGGCTGCTTATCGCCTAGAGCGAGCGAGCGATCGGGCTGTAGGCACGATGAGAGATAAGCACTGGGTGCAAGTGTGCAGGGCGCGGGAGGAGAAGAAAGAAGGTGTGGTGTGTGTGTGTGTGTGTGTTGCGAGTTGAGTGTAACCTTAGCGTGTAGGGATTGAAGATCCAAGATGAGGAGAAGGCCGAAAGAGAGACACATTCAAGCACCCTCATAAACGTATCACGCGCGCCCTGTGCGGCAGCGTTTCTCTTGTCTCTTTCTTTTTCGCTCTCTTCTGCTTATAACTAGGACAATGCCCGCTGCCTTTTGGATATAAGTCCGGCGCAAAGTCTCACATTGCCACCTGATAAATCTGATATTCTGAGACAAACCTCCTTACTTATACGCTGCTTGTTGGGAATGCAGCATCGAGCTACTATATACTTGTCTCGACGGGATATTCTGCTGTGACAGAATCTCTCTCTCTTCTCTCCCCATCACGCTCCTCTTTCAAAAACAACTTTCACACACACATACACAGATTGATTGAAAGCAACAACATATCCAATCCCACCATGGCCAGCAACAGCAGCATCAACAAAGACCCCAACATCATGAAGCTCGTCGACCCCCAAGACCTCGACACCGTCGACCAAGCCACCCGCGATGCCGTCGACCTCGCCGCCCTCGGCCACAGCCAGGCCCTCTCCCGCAAGTTCGACATCTGGAGCATGCTCGCCCTCGCCTTCTGCGTCCTGGGCACCTACTCGACCGAGGCCCAGGACCTCTCCAGCGGCCTCACCAACGGCGGGCCCGTCGCCGTGCTCTGGGGCCTCGTCGTCGTGACCATCTTCAACCTCTGCGTCGCCGTGTCCATGGGCGAGCTGTGCAGCAGCATGCCCACCGCGCTGGGACAGGCCTTTTGGATCTCGCAGCTGAGCCAGACGCCGCTGGGGCGGTTCACCGCGTACATGTGTGCGTGGATCAACACGTTTGGGTGGTGGACCTTGACGGCGTCTCAGAACGCCTTCATGACGGAGTTTGTTCTCGGCATGAAGGTCATGTTCGATCCGGATTGGGACGGTGCGAACAAGGGCTGGGTGCAGTTCCTCGTCTATGTCGGCATCACCGTTGCCTTTACTGCCATCAACCATGTTGGCTGCCGCAACGAAAAGTTCCTGCCCGGCTTCAACAACTTTGTCGGCGTCTGGTATGTCGGATTGTTCTTCGTGATTGGGCTTGCGCTGCTCATCTCTGTCGGGATCAAACACGATCTCGAGTACCAGTCGGCCAAGTTTGTGTTTGCCACTTGGATCAACCAGTCCGGTTGGCCGGACGGTGTTACTTGGTTCATTGGCCTCGTCCAGGGTGCCTATGGTCTCACAGCATTCGACTCGGTCATCCACATGGTTGAAGAGATCCCTGCACCTCGCAAGAATGGACCAAAGACCATGTACCTATCCGTCCTCTGCGGTGCCATTTCTGGATTCATCTTCATGGTCATGTGCCTCTTTACCATCCAGAGCCTGGATAATGTTCTGAATCCCCCTACAGGCCTTCCGTTTGTCGAGCTTCTGCAAGAAACTGTTGGACTCAACGGCGCTGCTGTTTTGGTTGCCCTCTTCATCTTCAACGGAATGGGCCAGGGAGTCAGTGTCCTAACCTCTGCTTCTCGCCTTACATGGAGTTTCGCCCGTGATGGTGGTATTCCCTACGCCGCGTACTTTTCCCACGTTGACCCTACCTGGAAGGTCCCAGTTCGTGCTTTGTGGCTTCAAGCATTCATCATCAGCCTCGTTGGTATCCTATACCTTTTTGCAAACACTGTCCTTGAAGCCATTCTTAGCGTCAGCACCATTGCCCTGACTGTATCATACGGCATGCCTATTGTTGTTCTTCTCATGGTTGGCCGTGACAAGCTACCGCCAGGAGAGTTTAAGTTGGGAAGATTTGGCTTGCCTCTCAACGTAATCTCCATTATTTACTGTGTTATCACAACAGTATTCTTCCTCTTCCCTGGCGAACCTAACCCCGCCCCGGCCGATATGAACTACGCCATTGCTGTCTTTGGCGTCATGCTCGTCGCTGCCATTGGCTTCTGGTTCGTCAAGGGCCGGATTTCATTCATGCAAATGGATGATGAGCTGATGGGCGAGGCTGTGCGCGAGCTCTCATATGATGAGCCAAATGTTCGTGTGGATAAATCAGCAGATACTAAGTAGGAACTGCATTATCTTGGTTTGTCGCGGAGTTTACGGTTTTAATTTTTGTTTAATGTTATTCGAGTGTCTTCCTAAAAGCAAGAAAGAAAGTAAATATGGAGAAAATCAAGCTTGATTGTTTATTCTCTATACATAGTTATCTACAAAATATAAGTTACATATATATGCTTATTTAGGCGTGTACAAAGATATTGGCTTTCTTTGAGATACAGCAATTAATGCGAAAATGAGATGAAATTAATGGTATTCTACGCCAAATAGAAAACAATCTAAGCCAGCATTGTGAAAAGTAACCCGCTATTGCCCCGTCCATCCAGCACATGAGAACAAAAGACTTTCTCTCCTCCTTCACCCATTAGTCTAATTGCTGTCGTACAGCTTATACGCAAAATCACAAACCAAGTCCAGCATAGAATTCAGCACACCCTCCTCCGCCCAGAAATGCCCTGCCGATCCAATCTCGTGTCCCTGGAACTGCGATCCCGGCTGCGAGCTCAGCCGTCCCACCCAGGCACGCAGCTTGCCAACAGGCACGAAGATGTCGCCGTCTCCGAAGACGGCCAGGGTGGGATTTCGCACCAGCTTAGCCTCCGCCTCGTCTTCCTGACGTGGCTTTTGCCTTGCAAACACCGACGGGACTAATGACATGGTTGCGAGATGCGTGACGAGGCCCTGCAGTGGGGACAAGAGGAGATAGACTGGCCGGGGCATGATGAAGCCGCTTACTGGTGAGAGCTTGCCTTTTGCTGGCGTTGCTACAGGCGGACTAGATGATTTCTCGGAACTGCCTGCAGTCTTGGAGGAGCCTTTCTGCTGTCCGCGAGCCTCCTGCAGCGTTTGGTTCTGTCTCTCAGCCCAACTTTCAGCCCGCAGCCGTATTTGAGCAGCGTGAGATCCACAGTCCGGAGAGGTGAACGGCTCAAGGACTTCATTAAGGGGTGGAAGTTGGGTAGTTATCATTGCTCCATAAGAGTAACCCGCCATCATCAAGAGCGGCGGCACTGCCTTCTCTGATGGCGGCTCTGTCACGCGGCGACGAAATGGATCTAGACGATGGAGATAATGTGCCATGAAGCCAACGAAGCTGGTGTAGTCGTTGCATTCCGGCTTTGCCGTCCATGATGTTCTTCCGGCAGACCGACCAGCACCTCTGCATCTCATATGTACCTCATTAGCATTAGCGCGCCCAAGTGCTCTTGTTTGGCTGTTCGGTAATTCTCTGGATGCACTGCGTACCTGAAATTGAACGTCCCAAGCAAGTACCCTTTACGAAGCAGCTGTTCAGCCACTATATCCAGCAGTGGATCATCAAAGCTCCCGCCCAGGGGAGCATAAGGATGTGCAAAAACAACGGCGTGGCGTTTCCAGGGCGGCGCTCCGTCTACATAGAACGAGTCCGGGTGGTAGACTCGACAGTCCAACGTGGTCCCATCGTGGATGCTGGGAATGGTCAGCGTGAATGAAGGCTCGGGCAGCATCTTCTTCTTTTTCGCATTTTGAGCGGCGCGACAAAATGGGCGACGGTCGCCAGGGATGAAGTTGCTGATATTCCGCGGCTGGTGGGTCGTCGTTTGTCGCAGATGAAGTTTTGCTGAGCAAAATGGGGAAGCTCCAGTTATTCACCTAAGCTTCGCTTCGCCTTAGCCTTGAGCGCGACGTCACTCTCCCATTTGTTCGTTTGCGGCGATTGGATGGCCGAGGCACATGATTTTTGCAATGCGATGCTGCGAAGAAAGCATCGATGCTGCAAACTATCTATGCCACAAGGGATTGTGCATCTTCATGGGTATCTTTCTATTTTTTGTAACATTTCTTTCTAGCTAACATCGATGACTACTTATTGCTTCTTCTTGTTCTTGGCATCCAGTGCCTTCTGCTTCAGCTCCTTTATAATTCGCTTTGTCTCATTAATAAGTCCCATGATAAGTGGCACGAAAATCGGTCCAAGCAGCGGAAGGTAGACGGCAATCTTGTGCTCGTCTGGGAAGTACAGCTGTCCCACCATACTCTTCTCGAAGAAAGCCCTCTCTGCCTCTTCCTCGGCAATTCTGGCATGCTTCAACCCTTCGGGGCCGCCAAGGTCAGCGCAAGCCAGTTCCAGGTGATGCATCGTCTTCGAGACACCATCCGCGACGCTCCGAGGGATCGAGATGGAAGGTAATGCGAGCGATAGTCTTGCGAGCGACCCTAGCGTGGATGATGCGCGAAGCAAAAGGTCAGTCGATCGGATGCGGCCAAGTGTGGAAAGCCTCAAGGGCAGTGATCCAGACTGAGGCGTGCCCAAGAGTGATAGCAGGTGGCCGCCAAAAGTCAGCATTGGCTGTTTCAGCGTCGCGGTAGATACATGGCTTTCCGTATCTGGCTGAGACAGCAGGTACACGGTGCCCCATTGAGGAATCATCCATGACTGAGAAGTTTCTGTCTCGGCATCCAATCCGATCGTCTGATTTCCAATGTATATGACGAAGTTGACTGTCGGCGCCTTACCAATAGATGGCGACAGCGGCCACTCGGCAGCATTGATAAACGAGGACAGGTGCTCTTTGTTGAGCACTTGGGATTGCACGCCAGGTACGGCGTATAGTTGGACTTGAGTGTCGATGGTGAAGTTGTGGATCGGACGCAAAACTTCCAGCATCGGACGGATATACTCGTCCAAGGCAGCCTCAATGTCCCAAGTATTGGGCAGCCCTCTATCGGTGAAGAGTGAAAAGGTGAGATGGTAGGTTGGAGCGTATCGTAGAGATCGAGTCGTTCGCTTCGAAAGCGCCTCTGCAGCTTCTGCGCTCAGGCCCTGAGGGCGCACGCCAGTGGACATGGACGATGTAGAGAGAAGGTATGATATGATGGACTGCTCCTCGGCAAAGGTGGCGCGAAGTTCGTTGGTGATGTAGGACGCAAGTGGAGATGATGGCGACGTTAGAGACGGAACGTAGTTTGGAGGGTAGGTTATGTCGAGTACGGCAGAGTCCTGGTTGAGCGATGCGGAGCTGCTTGTCCCCGGGTTGAGGCGAATCGTCAAGGCGGTTTGGAAATCGTCTCTCCGAATAGGCGCGTTCCGCGGCGCAAGCTCCAGGCGCAGATGGTGGCCGGAGAAGTCGTTCAGGTCGTCCAACGCATGCTGGGTCAAGCGGATGAGATTCTGCGCTTCTTGCTCTTGCAGGGAATCAGCCTGTATCGAGATCTGGAGGGGAAAGACAGGTCGACAGGCCTATGAGCCATGGAGAGTCAGCTGGGGTTCGACAAGGCATTGTCTGGGGGACCGGATAGCCATACCTTGCCGTCAGCCCACTTCAGCATGCTATCCAGAGGCAAATCAGCGCGATATATGGCTGTTGTTTTCCACCAAAAAGGCACGCCGAGCAGAAGCACGACTAGCCAGAAAGATAACACGACATAGGATCGCTGATTGATGGCCGATCGCTTCTCAGGAGGAGGCAGAGTAGGCTCAGCAGCGGCAGCAGGCGCGGGCGCAGAATCGCCGGGCGCCTGCAGCTGCTCTGATTCTCCAGACGCCATGATTGCCGTCCTGGGAAGATGAGAGAGAGCGGCCGGTCCTGGGTCGCCTGTTGCGCGGAGTCAATGACCTTGGTGTTCTAGTACATGTGGTAATGGATATGCTCTATCTAGACCCTGATGGGCCTGAAGCGAAGTGGCATTATGGCATTGCCTATCCAGGAACGGGCAGCTCAGCGCGCAGTCACGTGGATTGCTGGTGTTACAGTGCACCACCTGGAACTGCTCCATGCTGCCATTCAGTAAACTACACAAAACACCGTTGCATCGATGAATCTCTGGATACGCGGGTAACGTGTTTGTTTATTTCATTTCTTGCTTCGTCTTTCTCCATATTGAGCGACCATCATTACTCCCTGCCCTGAGTCTATGGCTAACATCATATCACAGAATACGAGCCAGGCTACGGAATTACTGCTACTGCTGCTAATAAAAGCCACAACTGAGTTCAAGATTCAAGCCACAGGCAGCTTGGCGCTGTTTGGTCTAGAATATAAACCAGAATAGTACATCGAAATCAACCAAAACGCCAATCTTGATCCAAATTCATTCCGCATATCATCATTAACGCAAACGCTGGCCAGGCTCCATGTGCTGCTTAGCCATTTGCCACCTACAACGTCCCCATAAACGCAGGCAGCGCCAGCCCAAGGCCTACAGCTATCCACTTCATACGAATGTAGCCCATCTATCAGCAATTTCATGTTAGCATACCACTTTATTATTACGCATGGAAGTACTGAGATCTGCCATGACTTACCTCTCCAACATTAGGAGCTGCTGCGCTGCTCGTGGTGGCTGCTGCCGCTGAACTGCGAGTTGCAGTTGATGACTGCTTGCTGGAGCTGGTTGGATTGGCAGCCGCTGAGCCTGTCCCGGTTGGAGTCGGCGAGTCACCTCCCGCCGTTGTTCCTGGAGAGGCATCACCAGTACCAGTGAAGCTTGCTGAGTCCGTTGGAAGAGGAGCGGTCG
Organism: Trichoderma asperellum; assembly: GCF_020647865.1. NCBI lineage: Eukaryota > Fungi > Ascomycota > Sordariomycetes > Hypocreales > Hypocreaceae > Trichoderma > Trichoderma asperellum. The sequence continues at coordinate 2,662,791 of NC_089417.1, forward strand.
CTGCAGAACCAGTGGCGGCGGCACCATCTGCAAACTTGGTGCATAGACCAATCACCCCAGAGTTCTTCTCCAGCGCGCTCCAGATGGTCGGATGAGCGCTTTGTCCTGTGCTCACACAGGTTGCTACTGCGTTATCCCACGTGTCTGGATCGTAGTTGTTATTACTATCATAACAAAGACAGCTAGCCTGCTCCTTGTAGGATGAGCCATCAAAGTTGGAGACGGCTTTCTCGCAGTTAGCGACATATCGCTGAACGGAAAGACAGGCATCGTGAAAGACGCCATATCCATTTTGTTGCTGAAAGTCGGCCATGCATTGCGCAACATCGCCAACCGTGCTTTGCGAGCAGCACTCTGCTGGCACGCCTGTGAAGTCTACTGTGCAGGAGCCAAAGCCGTATGGCTCTCCTTGGCAGAAATTCTCAACACATGCTGCGAGATGAGCGAGTTAGCGGCGAGGTCCCGGTACGGGGTGTGTCCACTGTGAAATTACTGACTGGGTGCGAGCTGGGCATTCGAGAAATCGCATTTCTCTATTACAAACTGGCAAGTTGTAAACTTGTTCTGAGCCGCCATTGTGACTGGACCGATGCTATGATTCGACGCTTTTGACAATGGCACCAATTCATAAAAAGGGACACTCCAGCGCCAAGAGTCTGGCTTTTAAACATTTACTACTCTCCTACATTGTTGGGCATTGGACGCCTCTATCTCCAGCCTAATTTTCAGCTGTGACGATAGCGCGTAAATAATGTGGCGGTATTGGCTGGCGCGACAGACTATTGAGACAGCTAACCCAATACTAGCGACGATCGTTCAGGCACAGCAACTTCGCCTTGCCTAATTTGTATTTGGCTTCTCAGTTCACCGAACAACTCAGACGATTTATGGCATGGCTCCTATGCACGGGAGAGACCAGGTGTGGCGAAGTTGAAACGAAGACAGTAGAGCTTGCTTTGGATATCAAGAGCGCAGCCACGTCTAGCTGGCTGTTAGTCGTTTACTCCATAGAAGCTATGATCTTAGCTTCGGTGAGTTGATGTTCTAGGCTCAGCAGATCAAGATCCCTCTCTGGGGCAGACTCAAGGATCGAATCATGTCGACTCTGGGCCGTGGCGGAGTCTCTGAAGCGGTCACCTTTTCCCGGATCTATCGGCATTAAGCTGCAATTCGTGGCGATGTATGAGTTGATGGGCGGATGACTATTTACAAACCCTATTCGTAAATAGTACTAACAGCGTCGCATGAATACACGTACTATTTGATGAAGTAAGAAAGAAAGAAAGAAAGAAACAATGTAAGCATAGACGCTACCCCACTATGCATGTATGCTTTTCACGAAGCTTCAATGTTGTTTCAAGTTCCTATGCCAACACACATTCTTCAAAATGCTGAAACGATTGGGACGAGATATCGGATATCTTGTCAGAGTAATAATTACCTCAGTGATATTCTAGCGATGCGTGGATTTGGAATCCCCCACCACGTGTTTGGATTTTACAGTAGTGTATCACATGCACTGGCTAACCACTCACCACCTACACTTAATGAATACATGCGTATAGTCGAAAATAAGATCATACAGGCGATCATACAGATCCATTCAACCGAGCAGCCTTGTCCATTCATATTAGCAGAATAGAATATGACCACATACACTCACGCTCCCCTTGTGCTATCGAGATCCATCAGGCTAATCCATCTCGAAGCTGCAACGCAGCTATCAGATCCATTACGATGCAGACTAACTGAAGTTTCTCTTGCCGCAAACCCAGCATACAAGGCGCTATCGTACTCCTGGGATGCACAAACTCCATCACATCCCATTGAATGCGATGGCGCCATGCTACGCATTACACACAATTGCAAGGCTGCGTTGCGCCGGCTCAGAAGCCTAGGCGATCTCACTTTGTGGATCGATGGAATCTGTATCGATCAAACGTCCACAGCCGAACGCAGCGCTCAGGTCGCACTCATGAGAGACATTTACAAGCAGGCCGCTGAGGTAGTCGTTTGGCTGGGTGAGGAAGACGAGGCGAGCAAGATGGCCATTCGATATCTGGAAGATATTGCGCTTATGAGTGTGGACAAGGAGCGGATGGAACGATGTCTTCCTCTTTTGGTAGGCTTGCAAGTGAAGAAAGACTCGGATGACCCGATTGGGCCTCTGTTTAAGCGATCTTGGTTTTCTCGCATGTGGACGATTCAAGAAGTGGCGTTGCCATTGCAACACCAAGTCCAAGTCCTGTGTGGGAGTATTTCACTGCCTTGGATGTATTTGACTATTGCACTAGATATGTTGAGAGCATCGGACTACCGGTGGGGGGAATGGCACTCTGCCATGCGATTACAGGCTTACCTGAGTGGTCTCCTGACGGAGAAGAGAGAAGGGAGTGCAGCTAAGCCGACGCTCTTGGGGATTTTGCTTTACGGCACGGAAAAGAAATGTACAGATCCAAAGGACCGGATCTTTGCACTATTCGGGATATTCCAAGAGCTGAACATCACAGTCCCAAACCCAGACTACACGGTACCTTTGAGCCGCATCTACGCAACTGCCACTGTGGCATGTTTCACAAACGACTCTTGCATGAAATTCTTCTATCACGTCCCCTCGGATGGCCGGCGAGCTGGATTACCTTCATGGGCTGTAGACTGGGGAGACCCTGCCTGGGCGAGCAACGACGCCCGTGCGACGGTTACAAAGAAGCCGTTCAGGGCTAGCGGGCTGTCCGCTTCGAGATTGGCCTTTTCAGAAGCGACGCTTCGTATTGAGGTGCAAGGATCCGTTGTTGATTCGGTGCGGCAGGTTGGACAAGCGCTGTCGATGAAAGGCCGACAAAGCTCGGCCATTGACGAGAGGCTTGTTTGGGACGGCCTTGCCATGCAAGCGAATGGGCGGTGGAACCTTGAGGATACTGCCCTGGATGTGCATGCGGCCGTTGGAGTCTTTGCGAGCTGGATTGATCTTGCAGCTTCCGCTAGAATTCAGCAGAATGGAGATGGGGGAAAAGATGATGATGATGATGATGATGAAAGTAGATGGCAAGACTTGCGTGACACACTTCTAGAGTACCACGGCTCTGAAGAAAACGATGAAGAATATGTAGAGCTTCGATCGTCATTCTGGCCTTGGTATCAAGCTATTAAAACGTCTTCTCTTGAAGCCTCTAAATCAAAGCCGGCGCCTCCAAAGCAATCTGCAGCACTACAATCATTCCTAGCTCTCACCAAGGATGCCGGATCGAGGTTCCAGCTCAAAGTCATGGCCAATTGCCGAAACAAGCAATTAATTACTACGGAGAGCAAAGCAATCGGGCTCCTTGCGGATATAGCAGAAGCTGGAGACGTGATTGCGCTTATCTCGGGCTTACACATGCCTGTCGTTCTCAGGCCGACTGCCCAGGGGCGATTTCGCTACGTCTGTCACGCTTATATACACGGTATGATGAATGGCGAAAGATGGGAGAAGAATGGTTTGGTCGCTCGAGGACTGTGGTTGGAATGAGCGATGATGGTACTGTAGCCAACGGCATCATAATACCTAGTACTGCATTTGGATATAAGAAGTCGTGCCCATAATAAGTAGGTAGTATAGATACGTGTACCAACAATAAATGTGTCACGATGTCCACCGTCTTTAATTCGCATTTCCTATATTATATAGGCAGCAAGTTCAAATAGTTGATAGATCACCTCTCACAGAGTAACCGTATGTGGCACCGAGGTATAATACTGCAACGTCGGAATTCAATTACCCTTGCCGAAACGTGTCTCAACAAAAGAATCGACTCACTCAGCTCCGAACACTGTGCGGACAGGGGCCGGGGCTTTAATCTACTGGTGAATGGGCGATACGAGGAGATGGTGATGGATAGACGAGAGCATATGAGAGTGCTCTTTTTTGTTGTTGTGCGGCAGCTATTCAGTGTTGAGGCTCGTTTTCTCACATGCGTGGTATATGTACCATGTGTACCTATGTAAGCAGTTATACAGCGATTCAGCACTTTGAATGTTAAAAATCGTACTTCTTGCTGGTAAAGATTCCATTTTATAGACATACTCTTCATCCTTTTCTCTGCTGCATCACTACATCTGCTTGTAAGCACAATAGCAAGCTGAAGACGACGCTCTTTGCGGATATTGCCCGCGAAATCCAGCCCTCGGATCTTGTATATTCATTCTAACAGCCAAACATCAACATCATAGACTACAACAGTCGAAAGAGGTTCGGCTAAGCAGAGTTGGTTGGAAGCACAAGGCAGGCCAAGCTTCTGCAACACAGCGCAAGCGACCACGCGACAAATGCATTGCACGACATACGACGCACGATGGGAGCGTCCCAAACGCACTGCACTGCATCTGAGCAGCGCACACGGGGCCCTCCAACATGCCGGATGAGAAGCCACATGCGTCGCCGTGTTTGCTGGATGGGGGCTGGCGTCTGTCTGCACATTCGCATCATGACAGGCCAGGCTCACAGCAAATCCCAGCCTTTCCGACTGCTTATTTCCACTGGACCAAAGACTCTCCTCCCCTGCTCGATCCACTGAACCCCGCACGGCAGACCCAGAGAAAGATCCATTCGCTCCTCCGGGGACTGAGCCTAGCGGCCCGTGCAGCGTCGATTGAGCCGAGGCATCGCGACCCAAAGGGCTGCCGCTAAACCAAAGAACGAGGCGCGCATCTGTGGCGGCCGAACCGTTCAAAGGCGCAGTGAGCGATGCGCGCTTCCCCGCCGTGAAATTGGCTGCAAGGAGCAACTGATTCGTTCGGGCGTCGGGCTTCGGCCGTTGCGTAGACTCCGGCTGGGGCTGTTGGTTGTTGCGAAAGCTGAGTTGCGAGCGTGGGGAAGAAGGGCTTGTGGTGGTGATTCCTACGACGAGATGCTCATGTTGATTGCGTTCGGCGTGGAGTACAGTACAGAGTGAGAATATGGCGATATGTATAGACTGCACGTTACAGAAAGGCCAGCGCCATCATTTGCTTGTACGTACGAGCGGCTCATCACAGTTAGAGCACTTACACCATTCATTCCATCACGGCAAATAGCAACCATCGCCGAATCACCCAGCCATGTATGTATGTAAGAAGCAGGGATCAAACGCCCCCCCAATCAACAAAAGCTGGGCCATTCTCGCAAGCCTAGCCAAGCCCCTCTCTCCCCAAGTTCAGTCGCGTCTCTAGCTCTTCTCTCCGCATCTGGGCTTGTCCTTTACGTGTCGCCCGGATCTATTGCCCCCCCTGCACAGGCAATATGCATGACGCCGCCGCCGCAATTCCACAGCCGCCGTCTTCGCCTCCGCACACTTTCCAACCAAAAAAAAAAAAAAAAAGTAAAACATTCAGTGGAGAATTTTTTTTTTAAACTAGTTCTTGTATTCTTTCCTTCCGTTCTCAGATATTTCCCCAGATACCCACCGTTCTTACTATTAATACGTGCTGGTTCTTTTGCTTCTTCTTTTTCCTCTGGAGTGGCGTTTGTTAGTGTTATACAGTCCATTCTGCTTCAAGTACATAATATCTGTCACTGTTGTTGTTATTGGCTGTATGGGTGTATTATATGCGGGTGCCGCCAAAAAATCCCCAAAGGTACCCCATTCAAAAAAACCACATGTAATATATCCACTCCCAAAAGAAAGCATTGTTGTCCAGGGCAAGGCCGCCTAAATGCCGAGGCTCCTGGCAGCCAATCGACGGTAACCCCTTTCTGGCTGTGAGATCATATCCATGTTAGTGAATGGTAGAAACGGACAAGGAAGGAAACATAAAGACCGTATGAGAGAGAGCTGAAGGGGGGGTTAATTGTCCCGTGCGGTTCAGGCAAGGGAGGAGAGAGAGTCGGGCCAACGCTCACGACTCATCTCATCTCACATTGTCTTCACTTACAACTACATCCGTTCCTCTACACCAAAATGCCAGGTAAGCCCTTGATACTATGAGTCGTTGTACTTTTCAATCATCATTACTTTAATCTCATCTTAGAATCTGCTTCTTGTTTTTTAATACATTGCAAACAAACAAAAACAACCCCCCAAACTAACACTCCATGCCAGTCCCCCTCCCCATCGTCCTCCCCGCGGCGGCCGCCTCCTTGGCCTACCTCAACGCCAAATCTGGCTTTTGGTACGACTTCACGCTCATCAAAAGCATCGCCAAGGCTACCATCCGTGTGCGTCGTGGCCTCAGGAACGACACAATCAACCTCTTTTACCTCTTGGAGAGCCATGCCAAAAGCGCCCGCTACGCCGACAAGGCGTTCCTCATCTTTGAGGGCAAGACTTACACCTATGCGCAGACCTACGACAGAGTCCTCCGCTATGGCCACTGGATCAAGACAAAGTTTGATGTCAAGCCCAAGGACATTGTGGCCATGGACTTTCAGAATTCAGATACCTTTATATTTGTGTGGTTTGCGCTGTGGGCTATAGGCGCGAAGCCGGCGTTTATCAATTACAACTTGACTGGAAAGGCCCTGGCACATTGTATCGAAGCGGCAACCACGAAGCTCTGTCTTATTGATCCGGCGGTAGCCTCAAATGTCGATGAAGAGAGTACTCAAAATCTGCCCCATGTCAACTTCGTTGTCTTCACCCCAGAGGCCGAGGCTGAGGCCATGTCCACAGCTCCTGTGAGAAGCCCAAACGCGGATAGATCGGAGGATGCCATGTCCAACATGGCAATGCTCATCTACACCTCCGGCACCACGGGCCTGCCCAAGGCCGCGGTCGTGGCATGGGGGAAATGCATCTATGGAGGGAGCATCGCCGAGACGCTCCTAGGTCGTGGTGGCGACGATATCATGTACACGGTAAAGATTGCCTCATCCACATCTATCAAATAAGAATGACTTCAGTTACTCACATATAATCATCAGTGTATGCCCCTATACCACTCCTCCGCCTCCATCCTCTCACTCTGCGCAACCCTCCACGCTGGCTCAACCCAAGCACTGGGACGCAAATTCTCAACAAAGACCTTCTGGGACGATTGCCGCGCCTCAAAGGCCACCATGATCCAGTACGTTGGCGAGACGCTGCGCTATCTCCTGGCCGCCCCTCCGCAGGTCGACCCCGTCACTGGCGAGAACCTCGACCGCAAGCACAGCGTTCGCCTCGCCTTTGGCAACGGCCTCCGCCCAGACGTCTGGGACCGCGTCAAGGAGCGCTTCGGCATCGAGACCATCGCCGAGTTCTACGCCGCCACCGAGTCGCCCGGCTCCGCGTGGAACATTAGCAGCAACGACCTGGGCCGCGGTGCCATTGGTCGTTCTGGCTGGCTGTACTCGCTCATCAGCAACACCGCCGCGGCACTCGTCGAGGTCGATCATGACACTGACTCGCCCTGGCGCGATCCCGTGACGAAATTCTGTCGCCGTGTGAAGCCCGGCGAGCCCGGCGAGATGCTGTATCGCCTCCCTCCCGAAGACGTCAATGAGCGCTTTCAGGGCTACTTCAACAACCCAAACGCCTCCAACTCCAAGATCCTGCGCGATGTCTTCGCCCCCGGCGACGCCTGGTTCCGCTCCGGCGACATCCTGCGCCGCGACCCCAGCGGGTTCACCTTCTTCAGCGATCGTATCGGCGACACCTTCCGCTGGAAGTCCGAGAACGTCTCCACCGCCGAGGTCAGCCAGGCCGTCGGGCTCCACCCTTCAGTGCGCGAGGCCAACGTCTACGGCGTGCAGCTACCGCACCACGACGGCCGTGCGGGATGCGCCGCCATCTGCTTCGACACGCCTGTGCCGGACGAGGCCACGCTGAGGAGCCTGGCCGATCATGTGAAGGCGTCGCTGCCGCGGTATGCTCGCCCCTTGTTCCTTCGACTTGTCCGGGAGGTGGGGGCCGAAGGCCAGACGACGGGGACGAATAAGCAGCAGAAGAGTAGCCTGCGAGCTGCGGGTGTGAAGCCGAAATTGAGAACAACAACAGAAGCAGAAGACGGTAGCGGCGATACTGGCAAGGAAGAGGAGGAGGCTGATATATACTGGCTCAAAGGTAATACATATGTACCCTTTAGAGAAAAGGAGTGGAGAGAGCTTGAGGGCGGAAGAGTGAAACTGTAGTCAAGCCTATCGACGAATGAGCGATGATGACGATGATACCTATGATGACTAGTTGACATGTTAGCCTTTACAACTACTACTTAGCATAGCGCGCTTCTCATACCTCAAGTGGTTTTGAGTCCATGAGCCTTGGTTCATACATCTATTACATAGGTAGTCAGTATATATACATACTAGAATATCAGTCTTATCCCAATCCAAATGCGTCCACCGCTGTAATAATATGCGAACCAATAATACACTATGCAACATGCAAAATGCAGCAATGGCAAAAGGAATGATAAAAGAACAAAAGTGCAAGTCTCCCCATTATTCTGGTTCCAGGCAACGCTGGATCAAATCGTGGCCGTTTCATCAGCCAATGCATTTCAACATGACCCGCCGATGCTTCGTAAACCTCATTTGTACGTATATACCTGGTACATCTTCCAACAACCAAACATTTCCTCCATCAAAAGAAAAAAGGAAAAAAAAAATATATCTACATAAATGATCAAATCGCTCATGATATAAACATCAGAGTTTTCCCAGCTGCCCCCTTCGCTTTCCCCTCTGCTAATTTTCCCTCTTCAATTCTGTACAGTTGAGGCCATCCCAATTACCACTCATGGGCCTGCGATTCCCAATCCCACACGCTGGCCACTGGCTTGGCCTCCGTAGTTTGCTGCGATTCCACTGGCTCCCATGCCTGCCGCGCCGCCAGTTCCCGTGCCAGTCCTCTCTCTCATTCTTCGGCCTTCCATCAGGCCTCGAAGGCCTCGCTTTTGCAGACCAATGACACTGCTAAGCTCACCATTCCAGATAACGCCGTCACGGTCATTATCGCCAATCTCGGAGCCCCATTCAGATCCACTCGCACTTGTTGCAGCAGAAATCTCGCCGCTGGACGAGTAAGATGTGTTGAGCGTTGAGTTAAGACTCAGGCTTGCTGTGCGCGAATTCAGGTCTGAACCGAAAGAAGAGTCGTTGGTAGTAGTAGCACTAAGGGAGAAGTCAGACGTAGATACCGGAGATCCGACCGGGTCGAGACTGCCAACGAAGAAGTTGGGATTGAGAGATCCATCAATACCGCGGCCACCACCAGCAGCCATGGCCGTCGCGTTAAACACTGCTGCGGCATTCCTACTGTCGAGAAGGGCATGTAGACGCTCGACGACTGCTTCTAGAAGACCGTCAATCCTATATGGTCGTGCTATTTGGAGGAGTGAGCAGAGGATCTGTGGCGTGCACAGTGAAGAGGCAGGTGAAGGTAGAGAACTAGTGTACAAAAAGTGCAGCAAGGCTTGAATAGTCAAGTATGTATGAGGTAGGTAAAGGCATCGGGGCCTTGAGCTGGGCATCAGACTGCGTGGCGTTGGCGCCGTGTTAATGGCCGCGGCCGCTTCATCTCCGTTGCTGTGTGCTGCACCACCTCCTCCGTGATGGATAGGTCCAGAAAGACCAGATGGGCCTGAGACAGATCCGCCAACAGATCCCACCAGCGTTGCCGAGTCGTCAAAGTTCCTATTATTCGGCGTGATGGTCAAAGCTGATGCCCGCAGTGGATTGTTAGATAGACCAGATCGCAGCGTCACAGCGTCGCTTCCATCTTGCGTAGCTGTGCCTTCTCGCAGGAGCTGGACAAAGTATGGGCCCCATCGGCGGGCAACAATTCGAGAGTTCACTGGTATCCGCTCACCGCCGATGCATAGGATGTCCATGTCGGACAGCTCCCGGAACGCCAGTATCTTCTCTCCCAAGTCTTCGCTCGCCCGAGAGTGCACTCGGCCGCCGGCAGTAGCACCCGCTTTGCGCGCAAGGCTTAGATTCATTCCGGAGTACGGGCTGCTGGCAGAGACGAAGCCCGACATGGGATCAGTCTTGCGCGGGTTATCATAGAAGCCAAAGGCTTCAAGCTCTACCATGCAGACGTTGGAAAAGTTGATACGACGGTGGTTGTAGTCGTCAACAAGGCTCCTCTTTCTGTTGCCCAGAATGACAAATGTGTTCCGTCGATTCCATAAAACACCTCTGTTCCAACTGCCTTGGCTGAATACGCTGCCCCCGGCGTCGATCCGACTCCAAGTAAGAGATCGAAGATCCAGGGCCCAGAGCGCATATTCCTGCTTCGACGATGTGAGGTATGTACCGCTAACCACAAAATGAGTATCGATGATGCCACCATTAGGGAAGCGAAGACCAGGCGGTGAATAAGTTCCTGACATGGCTCTTTCGGTCAAAGTTCCATCGGGACCCCTGATCTGGAGCTCCAACTTGACGTCCAAGAAATTATAATTGGAGTAAATAAGCATTGATGATCCGGGTTCTTGGCCGGCAGTGCTGTCGATACGTTGCTGGCCATTCGGGGTGTTCATTCCAATCCTTGCGCTTACAGCGGGCGGCAGCGATGCGGCGACGCTCCTATAGGCGCCGCAGCTCTTGCCCAAAGGTTGGTTTGTCGTCCACTTGAGGCTTCGGAGATTGAATACGCTGATCTGCTCAATGTAGTGGTTCGCACCATCCTGTCCACCGACAACGATCAGCTGGGCGCCTCCAGATCCGTCAATGTTAATACCAATACGGCCTTCGTTAGGGTTGCCGTTGGACGGGTTGTGCTGTAGAGCGGAGAGGGGGGCGGCCTTTGAGGAGAATGTGGCCGATGAAGAGAGGATGGTGGCACAGTGGGCATAACGTCCTTGAGGGGGGTCCTGTGCGGGCACATAAGACCATGTCTTCGTCGGGGCATCGTAGATGTGAATGTCGGACATGACGGTCACTTCGGGCTGCTGCTGATCCGCTCCCATAGGCTGATTTGGCGCGGGTGACATGCCGCCATAGCAAACCATTTTTGTGCCGCCAAGAGAGCACATGGAATGAAAGTATCGCGGAGGCGGAATATCACCAGTCACTTCGAGTTTCGTCCAGTGTCGGCGTATGAGGTCTAGCTCGTAAAGGTCAGAGGTAAGAGGCGCGGGACGGCTTCGAGAAAGGATTCTGCCGCCAAACACATAAAGGCTGTCGCCCAGAATAGTTGTCGTAGCTCCTACAAGTGGCGGGGGCTCTTGTCCAGTCGTCCTATGTACGTTGCACATCAAACCCGATAGATGTGCAGAAGACCCTTGCGAAGGGCCGCCAACCGGAGTAGCAGATGGAGTTTGCGCTTGAGGCTGCCCAATTGCGGGCGACATGCCTGCCGATACAGAACCATTGCTCCGTGGAGTCAACCCGTCCCTGTGTCCGTCCCTATATTCATCACCACCACCACCACCACCACCATTATATCTCGCCGAGCTCAATGTACCCATATTGTCTTGAGCATACGTATTATCCTGTCCAGAGGCACCATACATCTGGTGGCCACCGGCCGAGTTGGTTGAATCCATGTTATCTAGTCGGCTATCCAATCGGGACTCCAAAAAGCGACTTTGCGGCGTATCTACGGGAGTAAAATTTCTGGAAACACTCTCAAAGGTAGCTGGTGTAGTCGTCGGGGCGACGGGTGTGGGATTTGTTTGAGCCGGCGGCTCTGGCAATGGTTTCTCAAGGCTATGTTGTAGACTCAGCTGTCTCGCATGCTGCTGAGCCCTAGATATGGATGATGCTCTGGATTGGGACGAGGATCCGCCGTGGGAGGCCGAAGTCGAGTGGCCCTGCACACCCTGGATGGAAGGTTTTCGAGCGAGTCTGACGGAAGAGTTGTGTACAGGCCCTCGATATGCGCCGTTGGTATTGCTGCTGTAAGGTTCGGTATGCGCACGGGGATCATTGGCCCCAGAATCGGAGTAGGTATATAAGCTGCTCGGCGGAGGGCTCTGGAAACCAGTCAGTGGTGAAAATTCGGCCATGACGTCGGCCAATGCGTCGAGAGGCACAAAGAAAAAAAGACGGGTGGTTGAGGGTCGTCGGCAGGATCACGGGTGCGGACGAAGAGAGGTATTAGGGGGAGATGAAGAAGGAAATCAAGAAAGGAAAGATGAAATATGACAATGACAATCCCCTTCCGGCAAGCTTGTCAGATGGGATCAGCCCTTTCCTGGCCAAAGCAAGTATTGGGGGAGAGTGGTAGTAGGACCACTTCCGCCGGGCAGCAGGCAGGGGGGGAGGATATTTTCTGACCGCACCGTGGTCGAGATTGCAAGACGGCCCTCGCCACAGCACCCTCTTCTCTCGGTCTTGTCCCGGTAGCGAGCAGCCAAGAAGATCTTCAGGAGCCCCGGGGCAGCAGTGATCCGGCAACCGAGAAATCTCGAGCGGCTGAGTGGCAGGGCGGAGGAGCGACGTGCAACACGACACAGGGGGTTCGCCTCGAGGAGAGCGAAAAGTGCGCGATGGCCACCACGGCATGAATGAGGCTCCAACTGGCGGCCAGGTCGAGTCGCCGCGGAAGGACCAACACGAGGGCAAGGAGAGGGCATGACGTACCATTCAAAGGCGGCAGCCGGAACTGTCTAAAGGGCCAACGTCGCACTCGTTGTTCGCTCTGGAGATGTGCGCTGCCCGTTTGGCTCGCGCGATGGAGCTGACGATGTGGGCACAGAGGGAGTTGGAGCAACAAAAAAAAAAGTCTCCAGCAAGACAGGCGCACAGACGCGAAGAGGGGCGCTGTTAGTGGGCTGGTGAGAGACCTACAGGCACCTACGGAGTACAGGCACCTAGAATTGCTCAATGGTGTAATAGCACGCTGGAGCTGGCGCTACAGCAGAGATCGCAGTGACAGGCGGCTCTGATAGGCTGTCTCAAAAGACAATGGGGCGACAGGATAGGTGGCGGGAGAGTTTTGGCGTATTGAAGCAGCACAAAAGCAGTCAAGTTGACGTTGGAGCTAGAGAGAGAAATTGCACGATTCGATTCAAGTTGCAGAGAAGAGAAGAGAAGAAAAGAAAAGAAAAGAGCAAATCCAAACAAAAAAGAAAAAGAAAAAGTACCACAACGGCGGCAATGCTCTACAGCTCAAGCTGGAGAAGCATCCGACGCTTCCTGAAGAGTGGGCGCTACTATACTAACACCAGACGTGGAGGTACATACACCTCCCACATCCCTTATCCTCACGATAAGCCACTACTTAGAGTGCAGCAGCCGTAGCGCCCAGACCCTCGTCTCGACCTATCTATAGGCACATGGTCCCTGCTGCACATGCACGCACGGCGCCAAACAGCACTCCGTATTCGCAGCCTGCACGTAATATGGTGGCAGCTGATGATGTAAAGGAACATACAGTGGCAGCATAGGGCAAACACAAACTCGCTGTGGCTGCTGCTAGTGCGCATGCGACGCCAGGGGCCCTGCAGCAGGGAAGCGTGGCGGTTCCAGATGCGGAGGATGCGAGGAGAAAGAGGCTGTACCTGAGTAGTACTGTGTAGATATTACACGCACATGTGGACATGTATAAACGGGAGCAGCGTCCGATATTTGATCCTGGGCGAGCGAACAAAGAGCCCTTGTCCGTTCAGGCCCTCCATTGTTTGTGCCACTGGTTTCCTAGCATTCTCTTCCCTGGAATCCCGTCACCTGAAGCAACTATTGTCGTGCTGGCACTTTCGTAACGCATAGAATTTCTCGCGTGGAAACCCACACAGGGCCACACGCTGATCGTCGTCCTGAGGGTCATCCATTGATTGGAAACTCGAGTCGAACAGGCTTCTAGATTGTCCGCTAAGCTTCTTACCAGCTAGACGCTTCCGCTAGCACCGGGTCCAGCCATTTCTCCCCCTCACCACAGACCACCAACAATCTACATAGTACAGCCCGCGGATACTAGTAGCAGTAGTATTGCTTGTATGATTATGAGTTGGAGAACTAGTATTGATCTAGGCACTCCGCAGTAGCTACGTATGGCCATAAGAGTATAGCTGGTGGAATTGGCCGCCTCCTTTTGCTGCGACTCAATCTCAATTAGGGGTTGTTATCCGGGCTACGGAGCACCTTTCTACATCTGTGTGTGTACATGCATGCACCATCAGCAGCCAGCTTGACAAACGCGGAGACAGAGAGTGGGAACAACCCGGCCGCGCGAAGGAGAGGGGGCTGGTCACTCTTCTTTTTTTTTTCTGTCTCTCATTGAGCAGGCATTATGTTTTCACGGAGCATCGCCATCCTGATTCTCGGTATCCAAACTGTTTGTTGGGCTGAGATGATCGCCCCGTTTGCGTGGGTACTGGCACCAAGCATGCCCCCAGTCTCGTGGTCAGTGGTGCCGCAGGGGCCAGCGCTCTTCTTTGCAGAGAGATAAAGAGAAAATGCTATACTGACAAATGCGTCAATAATGTAAATTGAATGCAACGAAATGAGCACGAGGACAGGAGAGGCGCATAGTGCCGTCGGTACGCTGCCGTCTTAGCTCCACACTATCTTACCTCATGCTGTCTAGATGCCTCGGGTCTTGTCCGTTATTCATGCCACTACATTCTTTCCGTCTTCTCAACGGGCTTTTTATCCGAAATCCTTTTTGGTGCACCGCTGCCAAACAATCGTCCAGGGTTCTGTCACTGGTCCAGCCGGGCATATTAGCACGTGGGATGGAATGGAGATGCTTCCAGGCTAAGCCATTTTGACTCGTCATGAAACAATCGGCCCCGTTTAGACCATGGCGATGGCAGACGTCAGTGCTCGAGAAACGAAAACCCCTGACTGCCTTCGGGATTGCCTGATTACGTGATTTCCGACGTTTGCTTTTGCTCATAAGCCCTTTTCCAGAAGGAGTTGCCGCTGCATTGAGAGGATGGAAATTGGCGTGCGCTGAGCATTAGATCGAGGGAAATGATATTGATGTTTGCATGCATCCCGTCTGCGAGGACGCATAAGGAGGCTTGAAATGAAGCCCACTTGCAAGCATCGGCATGAAGACTTTGTTCTTTGACAGCCAGCATAGCGTGTTCCTTTTTGTCGATCATGATGCCATTTTGAAGTACAGTACAAGTACTAGGTATCTAAACGGGTACGATACTATCCGTGAGCCGCAACCGCAAGTGGCTTTCCTCCTTTCTCTCCTTTTTCACCAGGTCATGCAGAAGGCACTCTTTGTTTCCAATTCTAGGCACATAATCTCTCTCTGCACTGCCATGATTCGTATCGGCAGGCTCATATATGCATGGTGGCCGTAGTGCTCTCAGCTTCGCTGCCCTGAAACATTAGTATAAGTGGCTCTACCTTGAATTACAGCTCAACAAGAGGCAACACTACGTAATACTAGTGCTATATCTATTGTACTTACAAGCACCAACCGTTTGCTCTAATCAGATGAGCTTCAGCCTCAAGCAGCTATCACTTAAAGAGATCTAGCACAATTTGTATTTCTCAAAACACCAGCTAGGATGGTTATGTAATCCAAAGCTGCAATGAGCCAAGTGCAACTCAAATGAGGCGCCAAAAAAACACCAGAGCCTGTAGGGTAAGACAGGACATCAGACCGCAGATGCAATTCCGTCTGCCGAAAGTTTAACGCGTAATGCAGTCATAGTGACTGCGAGCAGCTACCCCTCTTCGCTTTGAAATATCAAATCGTTGCAACTACAAGACAAAGTAGATACGGCAAGTTGACGTGAATTTAACATCAGTCTGAATAGGCGCAGCGCGATTTCTCCAAGCTTCAGCCTTATCCACTAAATGTCTAAAATGGAATATCCCGAAGACGCCAGCTCTAGCCACCCGATGGATACACCAAGCGAAACTACTATCCATGACGCTTGGGATGGCCGCAACTACTCAGTGCCCTGGCCCGGCGGTGTCTACAGGATCTTTGAAAAAGGCACCGAGAACGTAATCGCTCTCAAAAGCCACAATCTCTGCTTGCGCGACGTTGCAGAGAAGCACAATGGATATGATCTCTGGCTCTGCGTCGAGGCAAACGGCTACTTTGGATTCTTTAACCCCAAGTCGGGCACATATCTAGGCCATAACGGTAAACGGGATGAGATATATGCATCTGCAGTAAAGTTCAAGAGCTGGGAATGTTTCACGCCGAGAAGCCATCCTGAGGGTGGATATCAGCTGTTGACGCCATACTACGAGAGCACGCTGAAGATGGTGTCTGTTGCTGATGACGGCCGTAGCCTTGTTAGGAGGCCTCATGGGACGACCTTGTGGCAATTTGAGAAAGTGTCAAAATATTGAGGCGCTCGGGATTTGTGTCTTTTCTGCCCCCTTGCCCATGTATAGGTTTACAATTTCATTGTAGTTAGCCTGGATTTTTTGGAGTCGAATGATCAAAGGTTTCTATTACGGTCCTAAATGCTCTCATTGATACTACTGTGCCCACAATTTCCCGTCGCTGGTTAGGTCGTATTAGAGACGGATAAGAAACAAACACCGATTTGAGTTGCATGTATAACCGTCGACTGCCTTGATACGCACTAGCATACCTTAGCTATTAAGCTTCACATGGCACTAATCAAGCTCCTCACGCTACTTGACATTTGAGTTTACACAACCAACATAGTATACATACATGTATTTAGAATCCCATCAGTGCACACAAATAATCATTTTCTAATATTCATCGCAAGAGAATTTAATCTTGAAAACAAATATTTATAAAAATTTAGTGGTATCTCTTCATTATCCAACATCATGGTCATTTGCCCGGCGCTTAGATAGAAAAATCCAAACTCCCCTCACGGGTCGTGATGAAAGATTTCGTGTCATCTCTGGTTTTTTTTTCGTGGCACAGGCCCAAGAAAACAACCTTTCCAGAAGCGCCATTCATTTTAACTTTTTGGCAAAGCTTGACATCCCCCCCCTCATTTTTCTTTCTCTCTTAATAGTTTATGGCATTTTTAGGATTTTTTTTTTGTTGCTCTACATCTCTCGCGTTTATGAGACCTCAGGGAGGGAAGTCATGCGGAGGTAAGGCTTGATGGTCTTGTAGTTGGGGAACAGCTTCTTGGCCTCCTCGTCTTTGATGACGGGGGCGACGATGACGTCCTGACCGGGCTGCCAGTCAATAGGGGTGGTGACGCGGTACTTGTCACCGGTCTGGAGGGAGTCAACGATGCGGAGGACCTCGGCGGCGTTGCGGCCAGTGGAGGCAGGGTAAGAGAGGATGGTGCGGATCTTCTTCTTGGGGTCGATGAAGAAGACGGAGCGGATGGTGAAGGCAATGCCCTTCTCGTCGACGTTGGTGGCGTCCTGGTGGTCGATCCTGTAGTGAATGGCTCGTCAATACCAATATTCTTTATATATGTATATATATATATATATCTATAGACTGGTAGACAACAGGGGACTTACATGTCGTAGAGCAGGGAAACCTGGCGAGACTTGTCACCAATAATGGGGAAAGTGACGTGGCCGCCGGTGACCTCCTTGATGTCGGCGATCCAGTCGTGGTGAGAGTCGACGGTGTTGGCAGAGAGGCCGATCAGCTTGACGCCGCGCTTGGTGAACTCGGGCTGCAGCTTGGCGAAGGCGCCCAGCTCGGTGGTGCAGACGGGAGTGAAATCCTCGGGGTGAGAGAAGAAGACAACCCAGTTGTCGCCAATGAACTCGTGGAAGTCAATGGGACCCTGGGTGGTCTCGGCCTTGAAGTTGGGGGCCTCAGAGCCCAGACGGAGGACAGCAGCCATTGTGATGTGGGGTGGTGATGTTTACTTTTGTGTAGGCCAGTGGTGTTTAGATCAAGAACGGTTCAAGAGGAAGAGAAGAAAAGAGAGATTCACGACAGGCCACTTTATATATCTCTCACTGCATCAACAAAACGTAATCGAGGGGTCCATCAACGCAACCAAATCACCCAATTTCTCTCCAGCCGCCCCCCCCCCCCCCCTCCATCTCATCCATTCCTATCTTATTTAGCTGCCCCTCCTTTTTTTTACACTCTGTCTCTCTCTCTGTCCCTAAAAGGCACACATGAGAGCAGCACCTGTTGCTTACGGAGCCAAACATGGTGAGCTGGAGGGGCGGAACCCCTCATCCAGCCTTTCGTTTTCCCCCCAACCCATCAAGAGTTAAGCCATCTACAGCAGTGAACCCCACGATCCGCGCCAAGTGCCTGGTCTAAGGTGGTCCTCAAAGCGGCAAGGCGCCGCGATTGCGTGCTGAGCTCGTCGCCTCATTGGCTGGCCGTGCGCATTTTGCAATTCGAGTCTCTCTGACGCAATGGGGCACTTTGCGACTAGCTCCCGTGGGTTTCTTTTCTTTCTGCTTCTTTTTCGATAGCTGCAAGCTCTTTTCGGTGGAGGAACATTAATAAATGAACAGGCATGCGTCTTACGGGTGGTCGGCGATGGGGCCACCCACCGATGGACCGGGAGGAGGGGCACAGAAAGTTCACGACGGTTGAGCGAGGCAAATAGCCACAGAGCGAGGTCCAGTAAACCACCCAGCTTGGCGGTTTCAAAGTAAGCCTTTATTTAGTAGGATACATACATACATACATACATAAATATTCGTTTGAACTAATAGGTCTCGAACCTTTGGAGCCAAGACTGGCCTCGCTTCTCTACGTGTTGGTTTAGTTGCTTACTTCATGCTACAGCATCCCTTTGGAATCAGCCTCAGGTTGCCGGATATACTGGTAATCACCATTCAGATACGGAACTAATGGAATCACGGTGCACTTGTTATCTCACTCTGGAAAGAGTAGGCGAAGTGTACAGAGTCATTTTGCTTGTGGATTTGTGGGAATGAGCAGTTTTCTGTTGGTTACCCGCTGACAACAACAACGTGCTTCGATCCTACGTTGTGCCACCGCAGCCAATTTATTCTCCTTCCTTAAACTGCATCATCGCAATCCGTTTAGGAAACATATTGTATAGATAGCACATGTATTCAGTCCAAAGAGAACGAGTAGGACATAGAACATCAGCCTTACAGCCACGCCTTTCTAACCAAGCTCCAATTTCAAGGCAATTAGTCAGTCGACTAGCAAACAGCTAGAAGGCTAATTTGTCCTAATCACCCCATACCGATTCAATCTTACGAGACTTTACGAGTCTAAAGTGGCCACTCAGCCGCCGCGCGTGAGTATTGGTCTGGTGTGTGATCAATACCTGCTCACCCGAGATCCTAAACCCAAGGGCGAGCGCCGACAGCCCGATGTCCGCTTTTAAATCATTCGATGGCCGAAGAGTACAGACATATATATACGCAACACAAGCAACTTCACCAGGAGAGCGGAAATGGAATCGTCCAAAAGAAAAAAAAAAAAAAAAAAAAAAGAGTGACGAACATGCTAAAAAGTCAAAAAATTCGACCACGCCAGGAGTCGAACCTGGAATCTCTAGAGGTGGTGATGGGTAACCGAAATCTAGCGCCTTAGCCATTAGGCCACGCGGCCGTCGATGCTGGGTTGCTAGCTATTTAGCCATAAGACGGGCATTGCGCGAGCAGACTGATCCTTGCTGTAGCTTGCTTGCAAGTCGCTCCAAGCAGCAATCTCGACAAGGTTTCGCTGCAACAAAGAAATGCGCTAGCATGTTTTTACACATAATTTTATATCTCGTCTAGATAATACGATCATCCCTTCTGTTATGCCTGATGCTCACATCAAAAAGTAGCACCGCAACTCCTAGCCGCCTGAAGCTTTAAGTAGCCCAGCTTCTAGTTATCAACAAAAAGAAAATACTATTGACAAAGTCGCTTCTATAAACAGAAAATAATGAAATAAAGGCTTCCGGCGGTTAACGAAGTATGTGATAACGCCATTCTATGCTTATATTCCGTGCAGCCCTGGTATGCCATAGACCTATGCCATGAATGCCTTTCCCATTCCGTCATTCGGTGGGGTATTTTATGATTGTCACATCAGAGAGCACCAACAACTTGCCCTACAGGGCCAAATGCGCCGTGATCAGCCTGTTTAGCAACTCCCTCGATAAATACGGACTGATTATCATCTGGGTCACTTTCTTCTGTCCCCTGCTCCACCTCTGTGTCGCTTGTGTGGTTCGGTTCGCTAGTCTCCATCTCATCAACTGGAGATATCAGAGTACCTACTAACGGTACTGCTGGGTCATCCCTACCGTCATCAAATGGTATCGACCTCCTTGGTTTGAGAAAGATGGTATTTGCAGATTCAGTAGTATCCGGTTCCCCATTCACGCTCTGCGGGGGGGTTAATGGCTTGGAAAAACTGAATGTTGGATTTGGTTGGGAGCGAGATTGAACGGCAGCCAGTTGAGGCACATGCGTTTGACTCATGCTTGATCTTTTTAACTGCGGCTTGCGGAGAGGGTTAGGAGATAGAAATCCTCGGCCTCTTGAGACAATTTCAAGACGCTCCTCTTCAGCTGTATCCGAATCTGTTATGTCACTTTCCAGAACCAGCCCAGCTCCTGGGAACATACGAAGGCTGCCGCCAGAACGTCGACGCTGACGTTTCTGGCCGTGGTTAGCAACCGATGCAGCAATGTTTGGCTGGTCGAATGGCTGGTCATGCTTATTCAGTCGCAGGCTACCCACGTATGAAACAAGACTTCTCAGATTGCTCTGGCTCTCTGAAAATACCACTCTTGTCCGAAGTCGGTGCACTGCGCGATCCAGCGCCAGCTCTATGGCGCAGCTGTCACGTATCCTGGAAAGCTTTGGCCAAGTAGCTCTTTCTCCAACAAGGCAACACTTTAACATGAAGTCAACAGTGGGATTACTAAGGAGCACGGGAAGGTTGTCAAGAGACATGTCAGGAAGAATGTTGATGTTCCCTGAGTACTTTTGACTGAGAACACTCCGAAACTTTGTCATCATATTCGGGAAAAAGCCCATTTCAGCCATGAATTGAAGTCGATGGAGGGCCTCATCTCTGGCTAGCGACGTGCACGTGTATAGCCAGTCCATATCATCGCCAGTGCTGGCGCTCTTGATGGTGTGTTTGTTTTCAGGCGATAGGTGATCATCTTTGGAGAGAAACGGAGTGACGTGAGGGTTTACCTGGGATACGATGAAGTGATTGACATTAAACATTTCCGCGAGGCGTGTCATGGGAAGGTCATTGTCCACAGAGCCATCAATGAACCTTTGTGGCGTTGGATTCCACTGACGGTGCTCCCCTGTAATAGGATCTTTAACGAGGAGTGGCGATGCGTTGAAGATGAGAGGAACAGAGCAAGACGCTGCTACAGCGGACCAGATCATGACATTGGGCGAAGTGACGTAATTGAGCAACCGCGGTAGCTCGTATACAGATGCGCTGGAGACGCAGATGTTGAGGATGCGGCGCGTGCGATTGTACGCCTCTTGAAAGGTAATGTCGCCCATCATGCCCCTCATGACTCTCCTAAGGTGGGCAATGTCTGACCAACAGCCTTCTGTCAATAGGCGGCGAAAGTGATCCAGGAGGCCATCTTGGTTATCTTGAGCTTCGAAAACCGCCAAATCTCCGTATGGGAACTCTTTAATTAGCAGTGGAAGCTCCTCGTCCGTTCTCGTACACATGACCGCACAGACGATGCTTCCCGCGCTGGCGCCAGATATAATCCTAGGAAGAAGTTGGTTTTCAAATAAAGATTTGAGAACGCCGACGTGCGCCATGCCAAACGTCCCACCGCCAGATAGTAGCAAAGCACTTCGCCCAAAGCTCTGGCGCGCAAGCAACATGCCCTCCAGCAGATCCTTGTGTGCGATGCCCTGATCCGTCGCATCGTGGACGATGGCGGCATCTATGGTTTCGATTGTCGACTCGACGTAGCGTTCTATCAATGTCTTTGTTCCAAGGTATGAATGCCGGTATAGATCGACATTACCCATGCCGCCGAGATCGCGTGACAGGGCGGTTCGGATGAGGTGCATCATGGTGCGAATATCGTG
Organism: Trichoderma asperellum; assembly: GCF_020647865.1. Classification (NCBI taxonomy): domain Eukaryota; kingdom Fungi; phylum Ascomycota; class Sordariomycetes; order Hypocreales; family Hypocreaceae; genus Trichoderma; species Trichoderma asperellum. The sequence goes on from NC_089417.1 coordinate 2,684,572, forward strand.
GCTCTCTCGGGCCTCGTCAAGCGCTCGAAGTCGCTCCTCAATGAGCCTAGGATTATAGTCCCCACCGTCTGCATCTTGTTTCCAATCGTCGTTGCCTTCGAGGGCGTCGAGTTCCTGCGCCGCAGCTCGCCATTGTTTCAATGTTTCGGCCTATCTCGTTAGTTTTAAATTTGGCCGCGCTAAGGGGATCAATAGGCACGTACACTCTTCATGCGCAGGTAGAGTATGTTTTTCCTTTCCTCGACCAGCCTGGCCTGCTCTCTCTCTTCATTGCTCATGCCATCTTTCCAAGAGCGCAAGAGGTTGGCTGCCCCCTTGACCGTCTTGGAGACGGTTCTGAGGAGCGTCCGGTCAACATACGGCAAAGGCTGGGAAGATGACGAGCTCTTTGGTCGCTTTGGAGATTGCGAAGTGTTGCTGTTGCTGTGTATCGGACGTATCGGAGATGTACCGAGAAGGAGATCGGCCATGACAAGGCTATCTATCCTGCGTTTACAAGGGCATCCAGGAAGCGAGCAAGATGTTCAGGTCGGCAATAGGAGGGTTCGGCGCGGCTTCAGTCCCATTCCTACCAGTCAGGGCAGAGGGCAGGGTGCGTCGTAGGTGCAGGCACACTATGAAATAAATTACAGTCAAGGTGAGTATTATAGGGCGATGCGATCTAGGAAGAAATCTTGGTGATAGGAGAAAGGAGATGTGGGAGGCAGGGAATCTCTGTGGAAATTTGATGAATCTGGGGAAGCGATGCCGAGCTGGGGGATGCAGCACTTGGTTGGAGCATCTGACCGCTCTGCCACACCCGCTGATGGCATCTGCGTGGGGTCAATTATGGTGGCATGGAGTCAGCTTGACCTTTCCGCTTTGCCGCCTGGTACTGCCGTAGCGGTACTTGTACCTGCCGGTAGTTCGCCACAGTGCGCTACGTGTGCTGTAGTTTACTGCACAGATTTGCCCCAACCTCATCAGCTTGAGGTACTGGATACATGCATCTGATAATCCGCATCAATATGGCCACGTACCATGCATGCAATGCGACAGGGCACCACGTGCTGCAAAGCCGCTGTGCTGTTGCCCGCACCGCGCTGACTGTTGGGGGTTATGCAGATGCTGGCGATCGATATGTCAATCTTCACATGCCAGAGCATCAATTAATAGCCGCACTTTTGGGACACTCTGCAGCCTCCAGAGCTGCTTAGGCACAAGCACATGCTTCAGCGGCACCTTGGCGGCAGTGATTGGGTGCTGATCGGGCTGCCACTGCAACCGCCGTCCGGAGTAGCAGTACTCCAGGATCTCGTACCCCAGGTCCCCCGGACTGTACTCTGCAAGCCTAGAGGCGGTAAAGGCTAGCTCTATCTAGATGGCGCAAAGTTCCAATAAAGCTCCAGAAAAGGCGGCCATGGCACCGCGGGTTCCGAAACGTGCTGCTGCAGGCCGACGGCGCGAGCATGACGTATGAGCACGGACATTGTCTCGTGATGCTACCTGCCTTGTAGACCGACATCATAAGTTGAGGCGCCGGGCTTGATCTTTGTTTCGTTGAGTCGAAGAATAGTTGATGCAATAAGGAAGACATCGGAATAATGCATATTGATCTACGTGTCACGCTGACGTCTTCTATACTAAATTCAAGTTGTTATTCCCGAGAGGTCACGCCACGTGCAACAAGGGATCTAACGAACCAGGAGGGTTATGCAAGGTACATGTAGGTATGTACATGTGTAGAAAAAACTCCACGATTCTCTGGCCTTGGAGCCCAAGAAGCGTCTGTAGGACAAATGAAACATTTGAATGAGTCAAACAAATATGAAGCGATAAGCCTCGTACACTCAAAGAACCCTGCAATCTGCCATATTTAGCAACCCATTCAGGCAAACCGCAACCGGTGTGACTTGTGCAAGCAGCCTGTGACTCATGTGCGCATTTGGAAATGACTGGAATTTGATTGCAGCAGAGTAGCGAATCGATATCACAATTCACCATCATTATTAATAGTGGAAGATGCGCCTTCTTGAAAATCGCATGTAGAATATACAATTTTCCTTAAACAGGTGCATTCCTTCTGATCTTGAAAACGGCTGAATCGAGAGCGATACCCACCGAAGCGAGACTTATTTAGTGGATCACGAAGCGAAGCCATGGAGGAGCAAAATAGCACCGCAGTTGAAGCGACGCAGTCACACGCTGTGTCACAGCAAAGCTCGTATTTCTCAGAGAGTAATGAACCTGCTGCTGACTTAGTAGGACAAGAGCTAGTAGATGAAGACTACCTTGAAGGCCGATTAGAGATCGACGAGAAAAGAAAGAGATTTGATGAGACATCTTGCACAGTCGAAGAAAAAGAGCTGTCCGATCTGTTCAAGAAGGGATTGCTTGATGATGGAAGCACCGGCCCCTTGAAGGGAGATTTTACATTGCACGATCTTCCCCAGCTCACCGGTGACGAAGCATGTAGCGTTCAGTGGACAACTTCAAAGCGAAAGCCAAAGGAGAAGGCGTCGAGAAGCGCCCAAAAGAACACCCAGCAGACGAGAGGCTTAACGGATGATGAACTGGCCAGCGTTCTACAGGCTTGTCCAGACTTGGAGAGCTTCATCACCAAGTCGACTTAAATATTTCTAGGTAATGGAGTCAAGGAACTTCAAGTCGAAAAAGAGCTAATTCTGTGACAAGTTTCTATACATCGCTTTCATTACCATACATTATTTTAGTTTTCCTCCCAGCCAGCGAGAACTTTTTCTAGCTGCTCATGGCGAACCAAAGCCGTATTGAATGTCGGCTGTCCTTCCACCACACCGTCCGCAAACCTTTCATAGAGAAGACCGACGCTTCTTCCTACTACTGGAAGCTCTTCTTGCCAGCTCTGCCAGCCCCATTCAATTTTCTGAACCTGGTCTGTGGCAAAGTCATGAACCTCGATGGTTACAGGGGCGTCGTATGAATTGGCGTGCAGAGAAGATCCGCCAAATGCTTGAAGTCGAATTTCACCCTTCTCGCCGTTGATTGTCCACGAAAGAGGGGGCTCACCGAGGAAGGGCTGCCCTCGACGGAATCGGAAGAGCACGCTGGCTCTTTCAGCGGCGATTTGCGATGCGGGGAGGGTGCCATCGATGATGACGAGGTCAGGGACGTTTGACTTGACTGTCTCGACAATTTCCTTGGTTGAAGGGTTGCGAAGGAGAACATTGGGGCGCTGAAGCTGGAGACGTGACTTGAGATCTTGGAGGTCTCCAAGGACGTGTTGAACTTGGTCAAACACTGATACCAGTTAGACATGGAGAAAAAGCCCAATAATAAACTCATGTCGGTGTGAACTTACAATGTCCGACGCCAATTGTCACGATATTGCCACCAATAGCTAGATCAGTGAAGTACTTTAGCCCGGGCATCAAGGCCTCCCGATCAACGGATCCGCCATTAGCCCTGATCTCACTGCTAAGAACCTTTCCAATCTTTCCTTGTTGAAGCAGCTCACGGAGCTTGACAATAGGAGGCGCTTCTCGCCCCTGATTGCCAACCAGAGTCCGACTACCGCTGGCTTTCGCTGCCTCCGCCAGTTCTTTTGCAAGAGGCGCGTTGTGAGCCAGCGGCCATTCCACATACACATCCTTTCCAGCCTTGACACTGGGCAGAGCAGTGGAGTAGTGTACATCAACGCGGGTGCTTACAACGACCAAATCAATGTCCTTGTCGTCAGCGACAGCCTGAGGGTCGCCGTAAGCCTTTGTCTCTGGAGGCAGCTTGAATACTTCAATGGCGCGCTTTGCTGCTTCGACGCTGCTGTTGCAGAGTGCTACGATTTGGTACCTTTCCCGGCCGCGGGCAGAGAGAAGATAGGGCAGGTGAGCAGAGCTCGCCCAGGATGTGGTTGCGGACCCTGAGAGGCCGATGATGGCGGTGCGGATAGGTGCCATAGTGAGCGCTACTACAAGTATGAAACTTCTTGTTTGGTATTACTGACTCTAAGCTGAATTTTTTTTTTTTGAAGGTTTCATTTTATATATAATCACTTGTATACTCTCCTTAACTACATCACATATACTCCTTAGCTATTGCGTCTTGAAGCAGAATATCATGCAATAGAGTGGAGGGGTGTAGGTGATTTCTAAGCGAGCAATTTATAATGTTAGTGGCTGCAAACGACACCCGAGCTTCTGGTTGGCTGATTAACACGGGGGCAGTTGCAAGCTCAGTCGGAAATAAATGATCCTTCCCACGCCGTATAGTAAAGTAATACCTAGCTGTCATTCTTTCGGTGTGGTGATCTTTTCAAAGAATTTGATGTGTTGGTATTGTAGCTTAGGATGCTTCTTTACCTCATCTAATCAACTTGTAAGTGCCGTTACCACATGTACTAGCTCTGTCCTATATTTGGTATTGTATTGTGTAAAAAAATTGACCGACTGCTAAGAGCTATAAACCAAATACAATTTGATGAAATACAAGCTCCGATTTGCTATCTTTTCTGATCCAAATTGCTCATTACTAATGTATTGGCTGTCTTAACTCCGAATTGTGATTGCACGTATCTATCTCGGCAAGGATCTATGAGACGGTTCCCCTCTCTTGGGAATGTTAGTGCGTTCTCGGCCCACGGCTGGTTCATTCAAGAGGAGAAGCATAGAGCTCTGAAGACCGACTTTGAGACTTATTTGCATTGCAATAAATTGCTGAAATTCAGACTTAATTTAAATAAATGCAAAGCAGATTTATTTATCTGCACTTTGCGAGACTGTAGAATAAGTGTGCTCTGATATTTGATTTCTTTGTTTGGGACTTGCAACTCCACACGCTACCGGCGTAATGGATTCTAATACGTTCGGATGAATTGGTCTGCACTTCATCACTCTAGGGCTTATTCATATTAAGTAGACAAAAGTTTGTCTACCTTCACGCATTTCTCTGGACCGAGATCGAATTCATTTAATAGTTTCATCCTAGGTGTTGGTAGGTTTCGCTCTTTGCATTGTTTTTTGAGCCCACCGATTTCAGCAGCTAACGGGGAGCGTCCAAGAGAAACTATTCGCAAATACCGCAATGAGTTCGCCTCAGCGACTATCAAACTATGCCGCCTTTACACGCCCTGAGACCGGTATCAGCCAGATCGGTCACTTAGATGTAGAGAAAGGCACTATCCAGCCTTTAAGCCTCCTCTCTGGCTACTCCATCAAAGACCTCTATCAGGTTATTGAAGCCGGGCCGTTGCAAATAACCGCTTCCGGTCCCGCCCTCCCCCTCTCATCTGTCAAGCTCCTGGCACCAATTTCGGGTCGCGATGTGTTGGCTGTAGGCAAAAACTACATGGAACATGCGAAAGAATTCAACGCCTCGGGGTACGATAGCTCAGACAAGGTTGACCGGCCAAGCCATCCCGTCATCTTCACGAAGCGCGCAACCTCTATTATTGCGCAAGGCGAAGATATCTTCCTCCATCCGGAGTTTTCGAAGAGTGTGGACTATGAAGGAGAGATTGGAGTGATTGTTGGTAAGGCGGGATTCCGGATTCCTAAAGAGAGGGCCATGGATTATGTTTGGGGATACACTATTATCAACGACATGACGGCGCGGGAGAGACAAAGAGATCATAAGCAATTCTATATTGGAAAATCGGCTGATACATTTTGCCCAATGGTAAGTAAGACGCTTTCAGTGCATGCAAATCATTCAATTGTTGACTTTGCCAGGGTCCTGCTGCAGTTCCTAAAGAAAGCCTTCCTTCGGTGCTGCGAGTCCAGACCCATGTCAATGGCGAGCTGCGACAAGATGCAACGACTGATGATTTAATTTTTGATATTCCTACATTGATAAACACGCTTTCTGAGGGACAGACATTGGTGCCTGGCGATGTAATTGCTACTGGAACGGTAAGTGTCTCCTTGTACTTCATCCACTGCTATGGCCACTCTGACAAAGACATCTTATCAGCCTGCTGGTGTTGGCATTGGACGAAACCCACCTGTTTTTCTTAGAGAGGGAGATGAAATTGCAGTTACTATTCCTGGGATCGGCACACTACGTAACAAAGTCACCGCTTATAACGCAACCACCGAGCATCTCGCTTCACAATCTGTCTTCAGCCTTAGTAACGCAACACGCTCCGTTGGCGCTACCGCTGGATTGACCGATATTAACGGCAAGCTTCTACACTACAAACATCTCGGTTCTGGGGACCACGACATCGTCTTTGTTCACGGCCTAGGTGGTACTGCGGAATATTTTTCTCCCCTTATAGCTGAAATGGGGCTTCAAGACGTGGCATCCCTGCACCTGTTTGACTTTGAAGGCCACGGTCTTAGCCCTACTCACCCGTTGAGCGTCTTGACAGTGGATTCTTTGGCGACTGACCTCGCTGGCGTATTTTCGCACGCGGGCATCACCAAATCAAACCCCGGAACACTTGTTGCACAGGCAATGGGCTGTATCGTTGCCTTGAAATTCGCTCTTGATAATCCCGGCTTGGTGAAGAAGCTTGTGCTTTTCGGTCCGCCGCCTTTTCCACTCTCTGAGGCTGCTAGAAGAGTGTTGGAGGAGCGTGGCGGGCTCATTCGCACATCAGGAATGGGAGCTGTGGTTGACAAGATTGTGCTTAGCAGCACGTCTGAGCATACAAAGAAGACGAATCCCCTTGCCATCTCGGCGATTCGACTGAGCTTGCTTGGACAAGAGCCAGAGGCATTTGCAAAGGCCTGTAGTGCCTTTGCTAGGGATGAAGCACCGCTGCCGGTCGAGAATCTCGCCGTACAGACGATGATTGTGACTGGAAGTGAGGACAAGGTCTCTTCGCCGGATGAGTATGCCAGAAGGATCAAAGGGGCAAAAGTTGCAGTATTGCCGAATATTGCCCAATGGCATGTATTTGCGGATGTGAAGAGAGTCTCGGATAGCTTGAAGTCGTTTCTATAACGAGGAAGAATCGTTTACACTTGAGCACACCTAGTTATTGCAAACTGCAGCGTAGCATGAGTATAACACTGAGAGGGATATAGAGCTAAACATGCACGTATTATAACTGCTTAACAGGATTCTTACTCAAATGAGTTCCTAGCAAAAGAGAAACCGGGTAGCGTAAGGCGCGGAACGCCACTCAAAGCAATTCGCCTGGCCCAAATCTTGGTAGATCAAATCTACCATATACTGCCTCGAAATGGCGCAAGCTGAAGCGCACTAGAGACATGCATAGCACATACACCTAACTTTGAAGGATTGGACCGCATACGTGAATAGGTTAGACTTCTGGTCATTACATCACTCTCTTACAGGGCTATCGGAACAGCCCAGCAACTGCTATCAAATCGGGTGCTAGAACAAAAACTTCTTTTGATTTGGCCTATGAAAAGCCGCAGGTGCATGTCCAAAATCCGGAGGGGAATCTGGATAAATCCTTCAGCTCAGCGCTTCTCCTCATGCTGTTCGAGCTTCATACGTCATCACTACATGCGCGCAGTTTTGCATTACTCAATCAAAATAATTCAAGGATTCTGAACTCATTGAATTTCAATCCAATATTGTTTTTACTTTATTTATCCATCTCGACGTCTTATTTCACTTCAACTCATAACGCTACATCCAATCAAGTCGCGTCATGTCCAAGACCATCACCGTTTTCGGCGCCACAGGCAACCAAGGAGGCTCTGTCGTCCACGCCATCCTCGCAGATCCGGTGCTCTCAAAAGAATTCAAAGTCCGCGGCGTCACTCGCGATGTCAATAAGCCAAATGCCAAAAGGCTCGCGTCCATGGGCGTCGAGCTCGTAACAGTGCGTCCAAGTCGGCTTAGCATCTGTTTTTTATAGGCATTCAAATCACCAGCGCCTATTATTACCATTATCAAATATGCTCTAATTGTAGCTGCATAATCAATGTATAGGCCGACATGTCGTCCGCTCAATCAGTCGCTCCCGCCGTTCAAGGCGCTCATACCGTCTTTCTTGTGACAAATTTCTGGGAGAGCATGTCGGCCGACATTGAGATCTCCCAGGGCAAAGCCGTCGTCGACGCCTCAAAGGCTGCGGGCGTGCAGCACCTCATCTTCTCGTCTCTCATAAACGCCACCGAAGCCAGCAGTGGGCGTCTACCAAACATTTTGCATTTTGATGGCAAAGCAGCGATTGAAGAGTACATCCGCCACAGCGGCCTTCCCTGCACTTTTGTCCTGCCGGGCATGTTCATGAGCGGCTTCGAGACGATGATCCAGAAGAATCCAGAGTCCGAACCGGCAGGTTACACGCTGGCCCTGCCAGTCGATCCGCATAAGGCTATAACGCCACTTTTTGACGCCGCTGGAGACACGGGTAAGGCCATGAGCGCTTCAATACCTTGAAACAATTCTGCCAGTCTCAGATCTTTATTCCTGACAAAGACAATTCAGGGAAATTTGTAAAGGCAGCTATAAAAAACTTTCCTTCTCAATCAGGAAAGCGTATCCTGGCTGCGGCGGACTATTACACGATCGACCGGCTCATTTCTGAGTTTTCTCAAGTGATCGGCAAACCCGCCCATGCTGTACGGATTTCAGATGACAAGTTTAAATCGTTTCTATCACCGGCTGCGGCACAAGAGCTCTTGGAGAACATGAAGCTGCTGGAAGACCCTGGCTACTATGCCGGTGAATCTCTGGACGACAGTTTGGCCCTGCTGGAAGAGAAGCCGACAACTTGGAAAGAGTTTGTGGAAAAGAATAAACACAAATGGGCGTAATTTCGTTCCTCGGGACGAGGGTCAGAGGTACTAGGATAGCTTAATTTAAATGGTATATTCAGTTGCTTACAAAGTAGTATCTATGGGATACCTGCTGTATTGTTACATTGCAACAATGACTGCTGCCAACAGCTAATGATAGTGGTGCCACCTGCTTGTATAAGATGGCAGAGCTAATGCTACCCAGTTCTCGTTTCAGTGATTAGCGAGAGAGAAGTAAGATTGCAATAATTTACACTTTATCCAAACCACTCGATACTAATGTCTCAGATACATCGCATGTAGCGTTTCAAATATTTTTTTTTCCAGTTACCTTTCACGGTCATGATCAAGAGTTGTTCAATCAGGAGTACATCACGGCGTTTCATTCAGTCTTACCACAGTTCGTGTTCTGCTCCAGGCAGTTATCCAATTGGCGGATGGGGCATAGTTGCGGTTGTGCATCAGATCAAATATAGGGCTCAAGTCTTTTGATCAAGTCATTGACTTCGATTTCACCCCATTCCTCTGAATGGTGGTGGCGATGGCCTTTGTGTGGGGGGAGAGGGACTCGGTTGACAACCTGGATAACACCATTCTTGCCCACGCCGTTGGGCACAACCACCCGAGAAAAGCCATTCACCTTGATTGAAGCGAAACCAAAAACGCGAGCGATATCAACGCTGATGTGCGCGTCACCAAGTAGAGTTGGCAGATCAAAATGCTCGTGCGACCGTTTTTCAATTTCGGATTCTCCGTCTTCGCTGTCTCTCTTATCGTAGAATGCATCGGTGTAAAGTGTAGCGTTAGGCACGATGTTGTACTTGAGAATGGCCTTGAGATACTTGCGACCCTTGTTAGTGTTGAAGAGGAAGGCGTTTGCCTTGGGGCCTAGCCAATTAAAGGCTCCGTTGGTGGGGACGAAAACGGTGCTCCCCTTCAAGTTGACGCCGTGAATGAACTTGACAAAATCGGTTTTCTCATACGCTAGCAGCAGGGTCGAGAAACGATCAGGGAACAGAGTGATGATTCGGCCGATATAAGGGGGCGGAACGAGGATATGGTTCACAGCATGGATAACACCATTCTTGGCAACCTACAAAGTTGTGAGTATTCTAATCAAGGGGGGAGGAAAGTAGTTGAGAGGGCCCGCTCGTTTAAGTGCGACAATGGGAACTCGGGTTGGCTATTAATAGACTGATTGATCAGCGGGGAACACTCACTATGTCAGCAGCAACCACCTTGCTGTAGAAATTGACCTTTACGCCGCCAAGGCTCACAGAGGTGCGAAGACGCTGAGGTTCACCACCCAGCAAGTCTTCATCATGGGCGGTTGGCAGCGTGTAGGTGTGCAGAATCCTCCTCGCAGGATATTCGCCCAGTCCGATGTGGTAGCGCAGCGCGTCTTCAACCACCTTCTTGCTAGGCTTCTTGTGGTCGTCCGGGATGTCCTCAAAAGCCTTATCCAGCGGCACAAAGAGGGTGTAGTTGCTGTTGCCGTTGGTGCTGTTTAGCAGCTCCACCACGCTAGGATGGTCGTCGACTAGCTTGGCGAACTTGGTGGTGTACTTGCTCTTGGAGATTAGCTCGTATATCGTCAAGCTGCTATCGTCGTGGTGGCCGTGGCCGGCGGGTCTGCCGAAGTGGTCTCCCGTGTAGCCAAGCCCGACGAGATCGGCCACGGCCTGGCTAAAGTCCTCGTGGATGTGCCCGCGGATGCTTGATACGGCGTTGAAGAAGCCCTCGGCCGCGCTGCGTCCCTCGTCGTCGCTGTCCAGGTGGTGGGACCCGAATATCACATTGTGCAAGTCTGAGACCTCGTCTGGACCACGAGGTCCGCCCAGCGGTGCCTGATTGACGGCTGCCTCGGGTAGCACCAGAGCGCGGGTTATGGCGGCCAGCGACAGAGCAGCGCCGACTACAGCGAGCTTGGTCATTGTGGTGGATGTGTGTTTTCGTCAGACGGGCAATGCTCCGTCAGGCAGGATCTTGCTGAGGCTGCAGCTTTCTAGGCGCGGCGCAGAGCAATGTCTCGTACCATCAAGACGCTCCAGGCGGTGATGATGAAGGAAGACGGACAAGCATCCCATCTGCCGGCTCAACGCCGTCTGCAAGGGGTTAAGACACCGCAAAACAAACTGGGTCAGGCCCCGTATGAAGCAAGGTTCGAGCTCCAAGAGGCAAAAGCGGTGCGTAAGAGTGCTGTAACTTGGGAAACGAAACAACATGTGCCCCCCGCCAGATCTATTTCAGGTATACGGAAGTACTCACACCCGCTTGGGAATCCCGCCAAGCTTCTATATTCCCGAGTGGCCAGTGGCCAGAGCACAGCTACCCTTCTGCGCTAGCCCCCCCAGGCTGCGGATGGCACTCCGCGCTGTAGGATCGGATCGCCATGCTTCCGGCAGGCGGTGCAGGGACTACACGGGCGTGACAAGACGCCTAACAGCTGGGAGTAGCGGCAACACGCCATCGATCCATGACCTCACAGATCAGAGCATGAGGTATGTAGCAGAGCAGCGCAAGGAACGCACAGCGAAGCTGAGCTGACGGGAAACATCTGCTGCCATGCGCCAAAGCCACCGCATCAGCATCCACCACAGGCAATTGGGCCATGGACGCGCAACACTCGCTCGGCTCTCGATGCAGCCGGCGGCCTAAGAAACTATGTATCAGATGCCCTCCGCCGCAGCACCCGCAGTTGTACCACTCACTGCCCGTACTGTACACCTACACAGCACACAACAACCCGGCGGTGCAACCAACGCGGAGGGTCAAACACACTCGCTCGCCCTCTGGCTGAGATCTAGAGCCGCCTCGTTTTCCCCGGCGATGGATGGAGCGAGAAGCTGTTGGCGAGTGCTATTCGCGGCCCAACTCTTGCCAACGAGACTCAGCCCTGCATGTGGACGATTCGTTCGCGTGCCTTGCCACCACCGCCGTCTCGTGCGGCTTCCTCTGTCCCGCTTGTACAACCCTTGCGCTGGTCCTCCCAACGGACTTCGCATCTAGAGGGGGCGAAGCAGCGCTCGCTAGTCGTGGTGGTGGGCCAGCTATCTTGCTGACAGGATAAACGAAGCCTTACCAGTGCTTACTAGTGTTATCCAGCCATGCGGCTCTAGGAAAAGCTGGAATGCGCCCCCGCCCAAGTAGATGCTGACTGAAAATAGCAGCATTTAATGCCCCAGGGAGGGCGATGCACGAGCTGGAGCGGTGCTGTTTAAAATCTTTTCGGGTCCTCATCGCCTTCTTGTTTCCTCATTTTTTCGGAAAAAGTAATTTTTTTTTTGTGCTGAGCGTTTGCGCCGAAGCATCTCGACGTTGTGAAACCCAAGACCGTGTTCCAGCCATCTACCACCAAACGACCTCCGCTAAATAAAGTAAACTTTCCAGCTTTTCAGCGTCCACACCCCCTCGACGTGCGCCAATTACGGGGGACTCGAGGCTGGCGGCGGGGCTGAATCCTATTCTTGTCGCTGTCAACCAGACGTTCGCTTGCAAAGCCGCCCGACCCCATACTCTGTCCCGTCTGTGGTGGCTAGAAATCGCCCAACAGGGGAATTTCCTATTTCTCCCCTTCTTCTCTCCCTCTTTTTTTCTGGATACTCTTTCTCGTCAGGTTAAATGCCCGACATGCTTCGCAAGAAAGAGGCGTTTACGCTGGTGACGCCAATCCCGGGCTTCATCCCGCGGCAGCTGGCCATCGACATTCTCCATTCCCACAGCGAAGTCATCACGCTCAACCCGCTTGTGCTCGGCCACAAGCCCATCCCAGCGCCTCGTAATGCCGCCGCCGACGAGTTTTACAGCACCTGGTACGAAATCGAGGAGCGCATCCAGGTTGTCCCTGGAATGGGCAAGATCGGCGCCGGCAAGATCAAGTTCAATGGCTGCTTTCACGACATGCCTTGGGGCCTGCAGACTCACATCTACGCGCCCATGAACATCGACCTGCGCAACAAGTATCGCATCTGTGGCAACCAGCCCGGAGTCGAGCCGCCGGAGACTCGCGAGATCGGCCTGGAAAGCCTAGGAGCCCCCGCCGACGGCCTCTACCTCCGCGAGGACATCGAGTTCAAGTGCAACATTGCCATGGTTTCCTTTGTCAAATCCCAGCTCAAGGCTGCCAACCGCGAGATGGTTCAGCGCATTATCAAAAAGGCCGAGCTCCTTGATGCTGGTGTTCTTCAAGCCATGATGGAGGACGGCAAACTCAAGACAGTCAACCCCAATGATCGCTCTGTCACGCCCGCAGTTGGCTCAATGCAAGATCCTAGAAGACGATCTTCCTACGCACAAAGTCCACAGTATGGACAGCAAAGCCCGCAGCTTGCGCAAGCGTCTCAGATGCCACCAAGCTACTCTCCAGGGTACCCCCAGCACGCTTATCCTGCTCCCTCCCAGACGCCGCAGCTGCAGGATCCGCGCCAATCTGTGTACCAGCAGCAACCCCAGCAGAGCATGTATGCGTCGCCTCCAATTCCACCCAAGGAACAAATGGTTATCATGGAGCTTCCAGGCGACTTCCCTCCCCAAGCTTCTCCTGGTCTCTATTCATCCCCACTGCCCAGCCCGGGATATCGCCCAGCCTCGGGATCGTCAAATGATCCTCGATGGTCACAAGCCCAGCCAAGTCCAGGGTTGGTCAATCCTCTCAGGTTGAGCACCGTGAGCCAACTTTCTACAAGCAGCGCAGGCCAACCCCATGGCTTTGTAAGCGAGCTCTCGACACACAATGAAAAATCAGAGTACTAGATGCATTGTGCTGCTCTTCCGCATTTTTTTTTTCTCTTCTATTTTGACGAAGACGATATAAAAGTTTCATACATACCAACGGTAAATGAAAAAGAAAAATGCCACAATGATCGGACATGATATTTGCCAGAGATGCAAGAGGAGCTCGTTAATACCGAAGATGACGGGGAAGCTGGGACGCAATCTTTTAGTCGATCGATGCACAGTGGCGTATCTTTTAATTTCTTTTGTATTATTCTTGTGTATATGCATATACCCCATTCAAAGACAAGTGGTAATTTTTGCTTCTTTTGGATTTATTGTTATAGGGAACCTTGGAAAAAATAGTATGGAGCTTGGAATACCACTTAGCGTTATGTTCGGTAATCAATACATGATCTCATTGCTTTTGCACAGTCTCTTGCAGGCAGTTCATTCAAGTGTATGAGGAAAGTGAAATGGAGAAATTGAAAAACATTAGAACAAAACATCATCTTTTATATATTTTTACAAACCAATAACGGCCATCAATATCAACACCAATGCCAGAGTAAGCTTTACTCCTGGCGCTTTCACAGCAGTCGTGGCATTGTCGTTTGATGCAGAAGTGGTTGGCTCAGGTGCTCGTGAAGAAGTAGTTGACGGTACCTCCACAAATGACGAAGTTGACGATTCTGAAGGGAGATGAAGCGTTGGGAGCACTACTGGTTTGTTGGTCTCATGGTCGGAAGAGGAGGTCTTCGAGGATGTCGATGCCGATGTCGATGTCGATGCTGGCAGTGAAGTTTCTTCATGGCTAGTTTTAGCCGATGTCAAGTCCCTCGTAGTGCTCTGGTCATGGGAACTCGTTGCTTTGGAGATGCTGCTTGTCTTCGTTCCTTTGGTGGTGTTGCTTCCGGCATGCTGGCAATAATGCTCAAAGCCGTTCTGAAAACACTCCTCTCCAGCACGGCAGTATGATCCATTTGGGCAGCAGACAGCCCCGTTAGGCATGCAATGCTTGTCGCCACAAGGCTCTTCGCCCAAATCACAGACGATCCGGCCGTCGCATATTTTCCCAAAGGGACAACAACCGTCTATGACGCAGGCATTCCCTTGCTTACAGTATCCGTCACCGTCGGGGCAGCATTCTGCGCGAAGGGGCATGCAGCCGTCATTACAGACTAGTTCTCCTGGGCGACATTGCTCGACGGCGGCGGCGACTTGGATGGAGGCATCTTGAAAGAGAGAGGAGGGCGGTAGCTGGGCTAAGAGCCGTGCATGAGGCTTATTTGAGATGGGGCTTGTGGCGGCGAGAGCTATTGGTAAGAAGCTTAGGAGAGAGAGAAAGTTGGTGATGGTGAAATAGATATGAATAGATGTCCTCATGGCTAAGATTGGTTAATATTATAGCTAAAAGCGAATCACTCGAATGTAAAGAGCCTTGATTGCTTTCCGTTTATAGAGGGCTATACGCCTCTTATATAGATTCAGGCTTTTACCCATTGATTCTCAACTTCTTCGCAGAATCAAGGTGTACCATGCCACTCACTTCCCTTGGATCAATAGGCAATATAGGAGGGGAAAAAAAAGCCTCGAGTCCCACTATTGCAGCCAGCAACGTTCAGCTCGTCTTGGCATCATGCGAAGCGACCATCGGATCACTTTAATCAAGCGCAAGCGAGCCCACGATGATTTTATCCGATTCTTCCCATTGGAACCAAATCTGTTCACATGAGCATCCCGCTGCATGCCTTGAGAGGATTTGTATACATGTATCTTTCAGCCTAACTTGCCAGCTTCGTGCCGCGCCACATCCAAACTAAGGAAATTAAGCTTATGGATGTGGTTAACAGGGATTGGCTGCACCGCTAGAGACATTCTGTCTTGGCGCCTTTGATTGTGTGCAGTGCCAGTGCAACGTTGAGGCTCTAGAGGCTTGATACACCCAGCGAGGTGGTTTGATTTCTGATGTGATTGGCACGCGCAAGGAGGGGCTTTGGGCAGTAAGATCTATCTATGGCTTGCCCAAAGCTTTGTGAAGCCATCTTGTCGCACTTCATCTGCATGTCACTAATGCAAGGCCACACATGTATTTACCGAGCGTCGGCAACATCCTTATATAGAGGAGGTTTCTACTGTACCTAATAGATAAGAGACAGCGTCAAAGCAGCTGAGAGTACTCTGCTCTGTCAAGATCGTCTCAACCACAACGACTCTATATTCTTAACGCTGTGTCTGTACCTGGGAAAGCAATAAAATGGTAAGTCAGCGTTCTTGCGACAAATAGAAACTTATAAAAGTATACTCACTACCATCTAGCTTGAATCCAAACAATGAATAAACATGATGAATAAAACTTTCATGAACATAAACTCATTCTTTGCTGAACCAAATTCCTACGATGGATTTATTGTGGCCTTCACTCCATCGGGTTGCCAGCTGGAGACTGTTTATTATTTTAGCCTCCGTTTCAGCTGATGGCTGGCCGGATTCCGCTTCAATTACGAATACGTCCTTATTGCGTTCATTCTTGCTAAATACTTGAATTCAGTCATCTCACTACTAAGCTTACACTCTAGTTTCTTCTTCATGGAACCATATGGGATGATAACTTGGAATAGTTGCATATTATGCATCGCTAACCTGTCTATGACCCATACCCTTTTACCCACCATAGGTTTCAAACTCTTGATCGTCGTTATATCGAAATCGCTCAGCCCAGCTGCGGAGTTTGCCAAAATCTCGGCATTGATGTGGAGTCCCATATCCGTCAACGCCTTTTCGAGGCGTGGCAAGATCAAATGCCGGTTTAAATGGTTCTAATGTTGAGTCGGAAGTACACAAGATACTCTCTCTGAGATAGTCTAGACAGTGGAGCGCATGAGAGTGCGGTTCGGTAATGTTGGATGACAGGGCGTCGAAGAGTTCTACTTGAAGAAGATACTGCGTGACGATTAGGTTAGTCAGTCATTAAAAATTCTGTTGGCCGAACTTAAATAGGAAATATAAGAAAGTGATGAATATGGCATACGAGGCAGTGCAGTTGATGGAAAGTTGCTATAGAAAACCGCCCGGTGCCATCCGTGCTGGTGTCTCTGATATAGTCAGGCACTGGACCTGCAGCTTCTATGTTGTTTATCGAAACATATCCCTTCCCCTCTAAAATACCATTAATCAAGGATTCTCTTGCGTTATGTACGATTTGTTGAAGAATATGCCGGGTCACGTACTTGGGAACAGGTTCATCCAGGCTTCGTGCCCTTTTTCTGTTCGTGGATCATCATACACTCTCTCAGGCATAAATGCCTTTTGGATTGGACCAACTGAAAGCTTTGTCAGTAAAAATAAAGAAACAGACCTAAATTTTCTTACGAGGCGGAATATCCAACCCGGGGAGCAATCGTATATCCTCCCTGAGTCCCAGTTTAGGCTGCACGGCTCTCCATACGATGAGACTCGCAACGATGGAGACACTGGAACTGAGTAGTGCAACAAGGAAAAAATGTATCAACCTAAGATTGTCTCTTCCCTTTGCCCTACTCTGTAAAGGAAGGTTGTCGCTCTCGGAACCCAAAAGCTTATCCTCATCTCCAGAGCTGAAGCTTTGTCGAGGCATCATGATGCCGCCGCATAGAGGCAGCAGATCGAAGGAGACGATATTCTTCGACGCTTGTCTTGTCTTCTGTCTATAATTACGTGTTGATAGCCGTCGGAAAAGTTGTGTAAGTCGTTAACTAAGCAGTCCTCAGATGGGAAGCTGGTTAGTGCAAACTGAGGGATAAAAATTCACTGGCTTACACCCTGCAAATCCAAAAGTTCTACGTGATTATCAGCACTAGTGGCGGCTATGGGTGTCTAGATTAGCGTGGGGAATCTATCTATGCCTTGCTTTCAACCCTCATCTGGTGGAGAAAGAGTCGACATTGGGCTAGCAAAAGTCCATTTAACCTTACTCGAGCCGCTTTTGTCCATCACTTACGATGGATATTGTTCAAAATTACTCCGTACTAGTGCTATTTTCCAAATAGAGATTAACTATAGAACTAACCTTGCGGCATCCATATTTGAACTATTGGCTATATAGTAGTCCGTAGTTGATAACTGACTACCTATGCATGCATGACTACATCCCAGGGCGTGATGTGACATCCTAGGGTGCAATGTGTAGGACCTTATCGCCCTCTTTCAACTCCACTACTATATCCTCGAGCGTCTGATGTGACTGAACCCACTCTCGTATTGGTTCCCAGTCGATACACCTGTGGTCCGTATTGAAGTCCACAAAGGATCCGTCCACTCCCTGCTCCTTGTCCTTAACCCAGTACTGCCCGAAAACTCCTAGGTCGGGTTTACACTGGATCACCTGCCGTAGCATATCGACGCAATGCGTTACGTGCTTGGTAATGGTTTGTTCATCTTTGCCAAGATGGTGCCCCGGATAATTAGGGCTCGAATAGTAATCGTAGTTGTAAAAGAGGGCCTTGCGAATCAGGTTGAGGCAATGTAAGTGGTGGTTAAACTCAAATAAAACTGGAAACTCTCCTGACGGAGTTTTAAGGTGATCCAGACTGATTCCGGCGCGAGTTGCTTGCGACTCGGACAAGAGAAGAGGCTTTGAGATTGTGCCGAGGCCTTCCCATGCCGCATCAACTTCAGGAGATGGAGGAAGGCGGTAGACAGATGTTGAGTTGGCAAGAAACGTCCCGTCGTAATGAACTGAACGATAATGAATTGGGATATCAATCGGGGTGGCTAACAGGAAACATGTCAGTAACCCATATTTTCATGGACGAAGAAGACAAAGCGAGCATACGATTCTGCTGTGTGTGCCTTACACAAGCTGCGTCAAGATACGATGCTCTGTGAATGTAGATATATGTCAAAAAGTGTGAGCCCAGAGAGATGCCGAGTAAGATGACCAAGCAGTATAAGAGGATATCATGCCCGCGATGACTACGAACATGATGCTCTGAACGTGAAGACGAGCCCAGAAAGGGGTCAAGCTCTTCGATAGAGCTATCTTCTTTGTCTTTCTCCATGTCTATGCCGGTGAACTTGCAAATTTCTTCAGCAGCTGTAGAGAGATTTCTTCTCTTCTTCAGAGCGAATTATGCGATTTTGTTAATGGGCGGTGCCAATCTGTAAACGTTAAGGATTGACAAGCCAGGGCCGGCTTTTCGTATCGTATACAAAAGTTCTAGAGCTATTTTAGGCTCCTCACTCTGCATGTGACGGAATTATTCCTATTTTGGTATTGGGGATCGCAAGATTTTGCCCTCCATTTGCAATATTCTGGATCTAGGGTGGGGACAGATACGGAATTGAAGACCTCTTCGGGCTTGGCAGTAATTGACACCTTCTAAATATCGAAAGGCTGTTGAGAATTAGAACTAGTAGCTTATTATTACTCATGTTTCTAAAAAGTGTGGGTGCTATAACTGAGTAGTCTGCGGGGATAATCGAAGTTATTTTCTCACTGGTTGATGTACTGGTAGATTTTAAAGGAAGCGTAATTCCACCTTGACAATTTCTTTACCTCCTTGACTAGCTATTATACAAAAAGTGGTGATACTTTGACAAAAATTTTGTTAAGATGAAGACATCATTATTCCTTGCTTGCGTTGCAATCGCAGGTTCCGTCGCTGCTGCTCCCGTTCCAGTATGAGCTGTCAATCCAATCTCTGTTTAATAGTTCAACTTCTCACTATTATTTGTAGGACTCTGATACTGTTGCCAGCTACCAATGGAAGAAGGATACTGAAACTACTGATGGCGTTGCTAGCTACCA